>NW_028188951.1:0-2500000 GCF_054131305.1 Coturnix japonica
ACACCTGCAGGGCCAGCAGGGAGCAGCTCTGTGTGTGCTCAGGGGATGCAGATGGGCACAGCTGCCCCGGGCTGCATTACAACTTGCTGCTCCTTACCTTGATGGAAGAAGATCCCAGAAACCCAGAGGAGAGAGAGGAAGATGGGGAAGTACTCGGAGCAGTTCGCCCTGTGAGAAGCAGAGAAGAGCAAAACCCACAGCCAGTGGGTGCTCAGGACATCCCAGAGCTGCACCCAGAGACACAGTGACTGTATGGAGCCCTGGGCAATTCGGTCTGAAGTTTGGCCAAGGAGTCTCAGAAGCTCAGGGAAAGCAGCCAGAGCGGGAGCTGGAAACTCTGAGGAAGCAAAGCTCCAGCCTGAGTGAGGGAGGCTGCCAGCTCTCCATAGTGATACATCAATACCTCCCCCCTCTCCCTTAAGACATAAAAACAAATGACCTATTTGCATCCTTTTCCACAGGGAAAAGAAAGAAGGGAGGAAGAAAGCACAAGGAAGAAAGCCCCTGGGCAGCCCTGCAGGGAGCCATTGCAGGATGGGGGCACTCAGCACAGCACAGCACAGCACAGCAAAGCACACACTGTGCGGGTTGGCCCTTCGTGGTGCCACTGAAGGAGCTGAGCAGGTCTTGTTGCAGCTCCACCACCATCTCCCTCCTGCCGGCAGGGACACACATCAGCTCTGCACTCTGTGTGCTCCTGCTCAGCCAATTCCCTTCAGCTGCTGATGGAACAGCACAGCCAAGATAAAACACGGACCCTGGTGCGTGCTGGAGGCCAGAGGGGTCAGCCAGCACTTCTTGCTCCATTGGAGCAGAGGAAGAAGGAAAAGCCCTCAACACATGCCCACAGGAGCTCTGACAGCACCACGACTTCAGGGCTTTCCTGACATGGACATTTAACCCAAGCAATATCTGGGTGCAGCCACCACAAACAGCCAAACCTTACTGAGCCCTGAAGATCCGCTCGAACTCGGGGTGACCCATTGTCTCCGGGGGAGAGATCCTGTACTTGCGCCGGGCGTAGATCACCTGCAGTGCAAAGTAGGCTGGAACAGAACAGCAGAGGGTGAGTGCCCAGCAGGGCTGCGTTCAACCAGGCTTTGAGCAGCTCAGAGCCAAGCCCAGGCTGGAGGAAAATGGCACTTAATGCTCCCCACTGCACCTAGCGGGCCAAGGATGGCATCACACCGCACAGCAGCAGCCAAACGCTGGGATGTTGTTAGACCAATTAGAGATACCCACAGAGACAGCACTGTGATGGGGGTAATGAGCTCTGACACCTCGCTCCCATAGGGCAGCCCTGTGGCTGGAGTAGCTCGAAGAGGGAGCGAGGGGCTCAGGCCAGGAAAGGTCACACCACAGTGATGAGGATTGGGACCATTCCATCCTCTGATGAACGATCACTGCTCCCACAGCGGGCTGCTGGTGATGTTTGAAGAGCTTATTTTGTTGAAAATAAGGGTGTTCATCCAGGGGAACACAGAACTATGAGACAGGCTGTGGTTTCTGTGGCAGAGCTGTGGTTGGGGTCAGTGAGGTGCTATAGGGCACTGAGAGGCAGATGAGGAGCCCACGAGGACTGCACTGTGACCACCCTACTCTGAGACAGAGGATAAGAGCAGAGCAGCAGGACACAGAGAGGAGACAGATGTTGCAAGATTAAAGATGAATGAGAGCCACACATGCCAGCAGAAATGCAATAGAACAGACGTAGAGGGAAAGGGAATTAGAAATATAAATAATCTGGCTCTATGTGACCTATTACACAACGTTATCCACTTAAGATATCCACCGAAATGCACTGAAGATGACGTGCACGTGTGCTAATGCCCTGAGCACAGCCCCACATGAGTGCTGGGGGAGGGAGAGGGGATGAAGAGCGTTACCCTTATGGGGACAGCTGAATGAGTCCGATCCCACACACAGGTTTGGGGCAGTGCCCTGCGGTGTGACTGGGCCAGGGAGCAGAGCAGAGGTTGGGATGTCCAGGGGCTGAGAAGCTGCACTGCACAAACCTCCTCAGAGGGATGAAGAGCTTGGCCTGCTCTGCAGGACCCTCCAGATCATTAACTCATTTCAAGCACTCATCTTTCCTTCCCTGCGTGCTGAGTGCTCCTTCCATCCCCACTTCTATTAGTAACCAAAAATGCATGAGACAAAACAATCTTCCAGTTGTTTCTCAGTGAATTGTCAATGGGAAATGACTGATGACTCTGAGTTGTGAACCCCCTTCTCCAAGCAGCACACCAGGGTTTGAGGTGAGACCTGCACTGAGATGCATCACCTGATGGCTGAAAACAACGCAGAGCCACATCCAGCATCTGTGAGCAAAGGGCCGACAGCTCCACGGGGATGGAGCAGCAATAAGGACAAGAGCAGCAAAACCACCCATCCTAAAGAATGGGTTGGAAGGCTGAGCACAAGGCACGGACAAAACAGAGCTCCCTGCATACATCTGATGTGCGTTTGACTTCTCCACCTTTGTTTCAGCCCCTTCCAACCATGCCAAGCCACATGCAACCTACTGAAATTCTATCGCAAACCACTCTGCTTTCAACCATTCAGTCACTGATGGCGTCCTAAGCTTAGAAGTGAAACTTCAGCCCCGTTTCCCTCTAGGACAGAGGCTTTCAGGCTCACACACCTTTTACTGCCCCAGTGACATCCATAGACATAATGCCTCCAACCTGGAGCAGCCACCACTGTGCAACCACTCACCCTCACACAGGGCAGCAGCTCCCATCCCACATGCACAGCAAAAAGAACCAGGGAGCCAGCTCCCCATCATTTGATACAGTCAGGTTAATTAGCAGCTGACACAAAGGCGATTTATTTACCTTGCTCCAGGACTCCCAGAACAGTGACAGCAGCCAGCAAGTCCACCTCATCCCTCATGTTACCCTCCATGATCCAACGCCCCAACGAAGCACAGTAAGAGCAGCTCTCCAGGTGCTCCTCCTACCCCTGCACACCCCACAGCAGAGCCCTATTCCCACACACAACACGTGTTTCCTCTGGGTGTTCGCTCCCCCCACACTGCTCAGCCTTCCAGCTGCCCACTGTCAGCGGAGCAGCACTGTGGGCTGTGTGTGCTCAAGGCGATCCTTGCACCTGTACAGGTTTGGCACTCAGGTTGATTTGTATTGAAAGATGATGAGGTCTTCACTGCTCACTCCAATCACTTCTAAAGGACCTGTGTTCTGCACGAGGTTGTGCAAATATTCCTGAGTACTCTCAAAGTAACGTCGTGATCTGCTGCTCCTGTTCCAACATACAGAACTGGTCACGGGAAGGACTTCCAAGACTTTAGTGGCACCTTCAGCAGAGCATTGGGATGCTCAGCCCATGACCAGTGTAAGCTCACACAGTGCAGCCCTTTTGAGCTCTCTCTGTCGCTCCTTGTGGTTTTCTGGTGCCGTCACAGTTCTGCAGTATCACCATTTCCTGGTTAAAATACAAGCCAAAAGCCCTCCCTGCAGAAAAGGTGGCAGCATGGGGGGAGAGGGGGAAGGAAAGAGACGGCTCAGAAATACCACAGTAAGATCAGAATTACAAGCATGACATGTAAAGAGCAGCAGTATCTCATAGTCCTGGATGGCTTCTTTTCCTTAATCACAAACACCAAATAGACAGTGGGTCAAGAAGTGACAAACCGGCCTGGAACAACAGGATTAAAATAAAAGAGTGCTCTGACTTCAAGGTTTTAAAACCAAACAGGAGGGAGAGAGAAAAGAAGTTTTCACCTAATGTTGATGGAGAGAAGCTGCAGGGAAAGGCTGAGCCATTGTATCTCTCCCTGTGCAGATGCACACACAGCTTTATGCACAGCACCAACAAGGAACGGACAGACCTGTGGCTCACCCTGAGCAGGATGCTGCCAGTTCTCATTTCTGTTTCCCACCTTTGACTTCTCAGAACCCCACTGCAGCAGTTTCTTGAGCTGACTTCAACACCACTTTGCTCAACTCCATAGCTGTGCACTGCTGGCAAAGCACACATAGCGCAGCACAAGTGCTCCCTATCCTCTCAATACACAACTGGATTTGGGGTCCTGCAGGCTGCTCACAAGCCCAGACTGAAGGTTCACTGCTCTACTGCCATGGAACAGAACCTGTTGCTGACCCACAGCTTCACATGGGGCACCTGCCCCTAAATTCAGACAGGAATATCAGACTGCTTTTGCTTACACCATTCCAGCAGCCATCCAACATTTCAACACCAGCCAAAGAACAAACCGCAACGTTTGGTGTGTGGAGAACTGTCCTTCAATGTGCAAAGCTGATTAAAACTCTGCCTACGTCAGGGGATGCTGGGAATTGCTGTAACGTGTGAGAGGAACGCAGCCTTAGCGAGAAACACAGTTGTCACACTTGGTAGATTCTTCTTTATCTGTGATTGAAGGTATCTGCTTCATCTGTGGTTGGAGAGAGATGAGAGGTATTAGTTTGGAACTCCAGATTAGATACCATCAGTTAAAAGCTGTGCTTAAACAGGAAACAATACATAAATAACTGAATTTGTAGCTTTACTGCAAGCAGCTCGATTCACTGCTGAGAAAACTGCTTCAGAACAGTTGAGCATCAAGAATAACTAGTTAGCAAGACTGTGCTGAAACCCAAACTTACACCCCTAACAATGCTGACTCTCCTGGATGCTGATGGAGCCACAGATTTGTGTTCCATTCCTGACCATTCCACGTAGCATTCAAATCAAGAGCCCGATCAGCAGCACCGGATCCATCCTGTCACTGTTTGCCACCACCTCCCCACCCCACGATGAAGTGACCACAAACCTAGAGACATGGCAGCTTTAACCCAAACTCCTCACGTAGCTGCTGCCAGCATTTCAGAACTCTGACGTTGCACATCTTTTTCACTTTCACATTTGGAAATGAAAGAAGCAAAGCGATGCTTAATGACCAACCCCTCTGCACTCCCAGCACCCAGAGGCAGCGGCTGCAGCTCCTTTGCAGAGTATTTTCTGCAGTCTCTTAATGCAGCACTGGCTGACGCTGCCTTTCTGTAGCATAAGAACTAGTTAAGACACAGCAGGTTGGACAGAGCTGCGTGCTGGGATGAGGGGAAGCATCGGGCTACAAACAGCGCTGAACCCTCTGCTGCTCAGCTCCCACAAACGTATAACGTCACACCGTGCATGTTTCATACACTAGCAAAATATTTATTTTATAATGATAAAACAGAAGTGAAGGATTTCTTTTTGGTGTGCACCAGTAATTGTAGTAAAAGAATAAGGGGATTAATGGACTCTTTATACATTTCAATGACAAAAATTCATAAAGGTTAGCATCAAATTCAACTGTTCTCCATTTACAAGCATAAAACTTACCATAATACCCCCCAAACACATATATAAAGAATTATAGTTTTAAAATCTATAAAAAGTAAAAAATATACAGTCAGAAGATCTAACTCTTATTCAAATCTTTAATATAAAATTGTAAACATTTATTTACACAAAGGAAATGTGTATAACAAAATTTTGAGCACCCTTTTCAATCGAGTCGTGGTTTTTGGAAGGCAGTGGATGTTGCACAGTGACACTCTCACCTTTCCCACCCAACCAAACCGCAGTTCATAAATAAAGCCATGGGCGGCCGGTCGGGTGCAGTTCAGGGGAGCTACATTTTATTGCTCTGAAGCTGCAGCAAATGGAAAGCCCAAGTGCATATACAGACAGCTACATGTTAAAGGGCAGAAAGGCAAAGCCCAGCCCTACCCACGCACCTACAGACATCTCAAACCGTATTTTCGTTTCCATTGAACTCTTTCAGCATTGCTACAGTGATACCGTAACAGTCTGATGTGGACAGGGCCCAAAAACAGAAGCAAGGGCTGTTTCTTCCTACCAGGTTCAAGCGGTGTTTGGATCCCATTCACATACAAAGACCAACAGGTGCTATAAGCCAGGTTGCCTGGAATCACACCTCATTTTAGTTCAACAGTACCATGAAAAGGCCCCGTCACCAAAACTCGACACCTTCCTGAACAAACCCTCTGGTCAAACAGGGCAATATCCACCTTAGCTTCCAGAAACGGTGGAGGAAAGAGCACATCTGCATTTCACTGGGCATTACACTGGATTGCCTTTCTGGTAGCAATAATGCAAACAGCAGATGCTCTTTTCCACTGATTAAGAAATTAAAACCGGATGGATTTATTGTATTTTTTTTTACTTATTCAGAACAAAGACTGCGTGCAAAACCTACCGCAGAACATCGCAGATTTCAGCACACTAAACAGGGAAGAAAGAAAAGCTGAGTCCTACTACCCTGTTATATCTCTCAAGTGTTTGTAAGGGGCAAGGGAGAGGGATGGGGGAGTGGAAATAGCGACACTGAGGGGTGTCACTTGAAATTATGAGGTCCCAAACACCCCCAGCAGGAAGGGAAGGCACACTGGTGCAAAGTTAACCTTTAAAAACAAAAATACAGCAAACGCTTCTTCCCCTGCCATTGCTAGTTTATCTATACGCTAACGACACTTACCTTGGGCCAGTTTCTGGTTTAATACTAAACCACTCGCTAGCTCTTTCCTTAGATTGCCAGTACAAGAAAAGTCAGCATCAGTTATTTGCATCTCAACTACTTATTCTAGAAAAGATCATAAGTGTCAACAACCAAAGCAACTAACACCTTCGTCTTCCCATCCAAAGACAATCTCAGTTACCTCTTCGAAAGCTCTACAAGGGATTAAGCCTGCTTCAGTGACGTTCTATCCACTACTCAATGGTGGGACCCACCGATCAACGCGCATCTTTTGCCACCGGTTCAATGTGACACAGCATCAAATCTGTTCAACAGAGCGCAACTCATCCACACTGGGTGAGCGTGTCGGACAAGCTGCTCGATGCATATTTGGGAAGGGTTAAAGTATTAGTGTTAAAAAAAAAAAAAGAGCAGTTTTTAAAAGTGCAAATTGTCTGACAAAGGAGCTGCAGATACAGGAACACATTTTCCTTCTTCGAATTCCATGTTATCCTTCACTTCCCCTCACCCACTCTGGAATAAATCCCTCTCACACAATCTGCAGCATGGAAAACTCCCAAAGAACACCAGTCTGCTGAGGGAAACTGCTTCTAAATCACAATGCTGGGTTTGGTTAAAAAGTTTAAAGGAGTTTTCCAAAAGAAGTGGATTTAGAAAGGGAAGAGGTATTTGTGCATCTAAAACAAAAGCTTTCAACTTGATTTTCATTTTAAAGTAAAGGTTAAGGCAAGGTGGCTTGTTGGTGGATAAGGGATTTTTTTGGTGAAAGTAAGGACTTTGGAACACTGTTGCCATCGTGGTTTTTGTCCTTTCTGAGAGCAATCCCAACACGGATGTGAGGTCTCCTTGGGCTGAGATAAAGAACCAGCATCTGCTTCAAGGGATATTAAAGGTATAAACCCACCTGTCTACAGAGAGATTACCGAACTCATAACCCAGTATTAAAAACAAAAGTATTTAAAGGGGGAGACTTCAATATTGGAGCAACCCTGATGCAAGCATTATCCCAGGCTGCTTGTGCTATTGTTATTGATAAGGACTTTTCACCTCTCAGCCAAGTTCTTTTTTCCTCATTTTACCCTGAAGTGACAAAGTCTTGTGCTCATTGTGTCACCGCGAGCTTTGGGGGATGAACTGATCTCAAACGTTAGTTTTACTTTTTACAACAAAGAAAACTAAATGAGCTGTCATGAAGCAAAGCCTTCATTTAAATACAACTACCTTTGGAAATAAGTTATGAAGAAACAGGTGCAAAGGAAATGGCTTTACAATTCATGTTAAACCTACTATAGTTTAAAAGTTCTCCCGTAAGAAATTCCCCCTTTAAACACAGTAAGGTATAAGCCAAGAACTGTGCCTCTCTACAACAGAGTGCAAACTGCAGCTTAAAAGACTACAATCTATTAAGAAGACTACCTTGACTAACTGGCCAGGTTTTAATACTTTCTTTCATCTATCACCAGCATCTAGAAACACTTACTGTGAAATATCACTTGCTTATTGAGAGTACAGGCACATGCTTCAGCAGTGGAAAAAGTTCACAACATCTCGCAAGCGTACTCGGGTGCATATAGCCTCTTCTCAAACAAAAAGTCAGACATCTGATGACAGTGCTATAATAGCACGTCGAGCTACAGACAATAATGATTGCAAGTAATAGCTGCAGAAAACTAAGCCCTAAATTTCTGCAGCTATTTGCTTTCTTTCTGCACTACTCCTGTGAAACAGTTCTATCTTTAAATAATTAAAAACTGTCAATTTAGAACACTGCAAGTGAGATTTCTGACAGGCCGGATGGGACATGCACAGCTTTCTTTGACCTCTTGAAACGTGCAACTCCCCAGAGACACCAGGACAAAGCGCACTACTCCTGCAGACCTGCTTGGTGCGCCATTACCACGCACCAGCACTCACTGAGCAGCAGCTCCAGTCCCTTTCCCAACCATTTACCTCTAATGCCTGCAAGTCTCCTCAATGCCACAGGTTTTTTGGTCCAAGTGTTGTTTATATTTCATGAAATAATTAAAAAAAAAAATAGAAGTAGAGCCCCCCCACCCCCAGCCCTGTTTTAATGAGTTCCCAACAACTCATCCAAATCATTCATCCACTCCTCCGAAGTCCTGTTTTTCAGCAAAGAGTCTATCAGATCTGTGTCACCAGTTAAGTTCTGAAGTCCATTATTGCCTGACTGGCTGCTGTAGGCAAAAGGCAGCTCTTGACTGGTTGTCCTCACAGGGTACCCTTGACTACAGTGCATATTACCTCTGTTGGGTATTTGTTGATTTGGATTCTGGTTGAAAGCGTTCAGATCCGGAACAGTCTGGTTGATGCCAGGCAAGACTTGCTGTGAGGGTACCTGCTGTTGTGTAGGAGGGTTTGTCCGCTGCTGCGTGCCTAAAGACGACGACAGCATCTGCCCAGACACGGCAGCATTCATGGAGGTCATGGGCCTGCTGGTGCTGAGGCTTACCTGAGGCATTCCTTGAGCAAACTGTTGGTTGGCCATCTTTAGATGAGTCTGCTGCATGTGGAAAGAGGAGCTGGCAGAAAATGGTCCTAAGCCACTGTTTCCTTGTGTCTGGTTATTAATATTAGGGATACCTTGGTGTTGCCAAGATGGGTTTTGAGCCCCCATAGCAGCTGGTACTCTTGCCATCTGTGGCTTAGATAAGGTTGGATTCAGTGCGCCTTTATTGTGCTGCTGAGAAATACTTGAGTTTGCTAAGGTATTCTGCCCATACCCAGCAGGAACAGCAGCACCCTGGCCCAAGCTGCCTTGTCTCTGCATCGGTGGCTGTCCAGTGGCACTCTGAGCTGCATGCTGGGGAACCATACCTGACGGTATGCTGTACAGCCCCCCTCGCTGAATGTTCTGCATGTTGGCGTACTGAGTCACCCCCCGGTCCTGCTGGTTGGAGCCAGACTGCAGCGGTGCGACAGAACTGTGTCCAGGTCCCATCTGAATCATGTTTTGGGTCTGAGGAAACATCCGTGGACTGCTGGAGCTGGACTGTCCTAAAGTACTGACCCCAGGCATGGTTGAAGATGATCCTGAAATACAAAGAAATATTTTGTACATTAACCACTCAGTTAATGTACACCACTTCAACAAAATCCAACCTAGTCCTGTTGACCCTACAAGCCAGAAATGTGGTGCAGCTACATTTGTATAGAACACTTTAAGCAACCAGCACACAGACAGCAGTACTGTATCCAGTCTGATCTCAAACACAGATATGCCCATTTCCTAGAGTGCCTGAATGCCACTTCACAGAATCACAGAATAGCCTTGATTGGAAGGGACCCCAAGGATCATGAATCTCCAATCCCCCTGCCACAGGCAGGGCCACCAACCTCCACATTTAATACTAGACCAGGCTGGCAAAGGCCCCATCCAACCTGGCCTTGAACACCTCCAGGGATGGATGGGGCATCCACAGCCTCTGGGCAGCTGTTCCAACACCTCACAACTCACAGTAAAGAACTTCCCCCCAACATCCAACCTAAATCTTCCCTCCCTCAACTTAAAACTATTTCCCCTTGTCCTGCTGTTATCTACCCTTTCAGAGAGCTGACTCCCCTCTTGTTTACAGGCTCCCTCGAGGTACCCAAAAGGTCTCAATGAGGTCACCCTGCAGCCTTCTTTTCTCCAGGCTGAACAAGCTCAGCTCCCACAGCCTGTCTTTGTAGGGGAGGTGCTTCCACCCTTGATCATCTTTGCGGCCCTCCTCTGGACCCTCTCCAACAGCTCTCAGTCATTCTTGTATTGGGGGCTCCAGACCTGGATACATCACTCCAGATGGGGCCTCACACGAGCAGAGTAGAGAGGGACAATCACCTCCTTGTCCCTGCTAGCCACCCCTCTTCTGATGGAGCCCAGGATACCATTTGCTTTCCGTGCTGCAAGAGCACATTGCTGGCTCATGTTAAGTTTTTCATCCACCAGAACCCCCAGGTCCTTCTCTGCAGGGCTACAATTCTAAGAGTTCAGAATCACCAACATTAAAAAAAAAAAATCAGGCTTTGTTAGGCAGGACTGTGATGTTCCTCTGTGATCAGAAGCATGCACACACATATAATTTGTTATTCCGTTAAAAAATACCATTTTCTGCATATATGCACTGTCAGTTATTCTGTGCATACACAGTGAGTCTCTTAGTGCAAGACCTGCAGGATTTCCATTCTTGTTGCCTTTTAGGCTACTTTAATAAATATTTAGTTAAACTGGTGGTAACTGTTGAGTCATGGCCTGAACACTACTGATTGATCACCAGAGAAAGGGCCCTGGTCAGCCCTGGGAGCTATATTCTACTTGCATCTTTTCCATTTGGCATTTACTTCTGTGGGAATAGAGTAAAGAGACAGAAAGAAGAGAATATGCACATTTTGCATACCATAGCTTCATAAAGAAAAGCAAGTATCTCCTTAATGCCATGGTAAGTAAGGGTTTGGCAGGTAAGGAGACAATATTTTAATGTTCTCTACTTCCACATTCATGGTGCCATTCCAACTTCATGGCAAAAAAAACCACAAAACCTTTAATTTATCAGTGTCAGTACAACCAAGACATACCAAGCTCCTACAAATCAAAACCAAATCCCAAAAGAACCACATAGGATGCCATTCCCTTCTATAGGGGAGAATACGAGCAGTACCACACACACAGAAGTTAAAAGAAAATTTAACATGCGTAAAGGAAAATGGGAGTATAAAAATGTAATACCTTCATTGTTCTAAAGGCCAAGTTTTATCCATTTCCACAGCTATATTACAGAATCAGAAGCTTGCACTGTCTTAAGATTTTTAGGTCAGAGGAAGCTGTTATTTTTTTAAATGTACCAGAGCCTAGCTCTAGAAGTTTAAAAGTACAGTAACACAGGAAGATGTTGCAATAAATTAATCATAAGCTCTCCAGTCCAGGAACTCCAGGTGTTTTATTCTCAGTACCTCTGCCATTCCTTCCCAATGCTCACCTGTGAACTGCCCAACCTGCTGCTGGTACGGGTTCTGCTGCTGGTCCTGGTACTGGGGAGGTGGCCGGGTCAGGTGTCGCTGCAGCTGCTGCTCCTGCTGCTGCCGCTGCTTCTCCTAGGAAAGGTCCAATGCACAATAATAAGGAAGCAAGTCAAGGTTTCTCCAAGAGTGACTATCCTGGATAAAAATCAAGCTACCCGCATGCTTTTACATGGAGCTGGTAATCATAGGAGCTTCTGTCACCTTAAATTTCAGACCTTTGTTCTCATCTGAAGCCTTTAAATAACTGCAAGTCACAGGTATTATTAGCCTTTTAATCAGTGAAACATTCATATGTTCTCAGCAATATCCTAAAGGTACAATACTCTAACAAGTATAAAAAGAGAAAAAACAAGAGCACCTGAAAATCCACAAGTACCTTTTACTCTTTGCCCCCAGATCAATTTCTTTAAAGAGACTAAGGTACAAATCATAAATACCAGTGGTGCATAGAAAAGTAAAAACATGTAAATGTTTTCCAGGGCCAGTTTTCAAAAACAAAAACATATACAAGCCCAAAATTGGCTTGTATATGGGCATCTGAGAAGGTCATGGAAAACTACAAAACTAAAGTTACAACAGGAGCTATGTAAGTTTTACACTCACTGTTCCAAAGCATTTTTTCAGTAATTCATTTGTTTATTACAAGCCCTACCAGAGGTTTGAAATCAGCTTGCCTCTTTAAAAAGAGCATACAATCTGTATGTACAGATCCATTAGAAGACTAGTAAATTTAAAGGGAACGTAAAGCTATGGAGGGAATAGGAAAAGGTGTGTAAATACATGCACTAAGTGTGATTCTAACAATATCAACAGCCAAAAGGCTGCTTTTACACCACAGAACGCACCTCAGACAGCATTTCTGGTCCTCCGTCCACAGCTATTTTCAACCAGGTTGAAATTCTGAGAGCATTAAGACATGATACCACAGACAACTACTCACTTATGAAAAACATGCACAGAGCACAGACATGGACAGAAATTCCCTTTCAAGAGTCCTGGGACAAAGACACAAGCAGTAAGTCCCTCAAGAAGAGATGGGTGCAATGTGGAAAGCAGGCAGGTACACATTACTACCATCGTTTTGAAGTGTCTGCAACTGAGAAGCTGTTGAGACATGCAGAGGAATGAAGAGGGCAGGCTGTTTCACAGAAGGGACCTGCTGCTTGCAGGACCAGTCAGACCTGAAAGGGGCTGACCACAGAAGCCAGGGAAGTATGTCATAGCAGTACGATGAACCAAGAGCTGCAGAATGCTGGCTCAGCAAAAAATAAAAATAAAAATGATGCAGAATATCAAAAGCAAAAAAAGCTCACAGTATCAGAGAAGGGAGGTTACCTGAAGCTATCCTCCAATGATGCAGTTCAATGACTTTTTGTTTTGTCTTTTAATTAAGGGATATATGCAGCTCTCAGTTTTTTCTATAAATTACCACCTCTCTTTTATCCCCCAAAATAACATTCCCCCCACCCCACCCACAATCCATCATCCTGAAAGAAAAAATGAAAATATGAATTTTAAGTTCTCCCTGGACCTAAAACCTCTGAAAATTCACCTTCTCTTCCTCCATACCCAGTGCAGAGATTTGCTCTGTTTGTACAGCGACAACGTGTGGAACACGCCTGCACGGACTACTCAAAAATGCAGAAAAGCACAGATGACAGCAGTGAGGCCCTTCAGACCGACTCCCAGCTGAAACACTTGCAAAAGGTTTAAAGCTTAGAAAGGTTCATGCAAGGAGCCTGTTTCCCTGAGAGAGATTAAAGCAGCTTTCTGCACAGTCTGATGGATAGCAGAGTTAAACTCTGTTGGCAGGGTAAGATGCAAGTTGGATGCAGATGTCTAATTATTCTCCTCAAATAAACAAATGGAAGATGGTTTAGAATTTGAAACATGAACTGTCATGGCACTCACAGAGAGGAAAGGCAAAACTCAACCAGCTTACACAGTCCCTTGCTCAAAGCTCTCCAAAACATCGTGGGTATCCCAACCTTTTATTGCTCTTATTTCCTTTGTGAAAGAAGGCAGGCAAAGAATTATATCATCACCGGTGTATCTTCTCTTCCTGTAAGTATCAGCTTGCACTTCCACACTATTAAATTCTAGCTGTTTTATCCTTTTAATTCACAATTGTGCCTTGTAACAGAAAGGACGTCTCAGCAACCAGATGTTAAGTTTTGTTGTTGATTTTATATGAAACAGAACAGTGATTTATACCAAAACACCTTGTACATTACATCCCATATTTCATAAGGCGGTAGTAGTTCTGTAACACTTCAAACATGGCTTCAGGTCAACCAAAGCATGTCAATGGAAAGGAAGAAAAGAGATAGCTCATCCCCCTCACCTGCTCAACTAACAGATGTTGTTGTCTCTGCTCCATTAGGAACTGCTGCTTCTGTTGCTCCATGAGCAAGTGCTTTTGTTGCTGCTCTCTCTGTTTCTGCTGGTCCATCAGCATTTGGTGCTGCTTCATCACTGCTGCTTGCTGCTGATTGCTAAGATACGACTGGTTGCTGTGGTTCCCTGCCATGGTGACATTAGGAGCCTGGGCACCAACACCAGCACCCGGGACAGAAACAGGAACACGAGGAACATTAGGAGATGCAGTTTGATCCTGCAGAACATAAAAACAATTATGTGAGTTACAGAAGGAGGCGAGCCCTCTAGAACTCAAGGACTTTGTACAGTCACACAGACAAGGAAAGATGACCACAAGTTCTATCATCTCCTGTAAAGGACACAGGATTTTTACAAATAAAGGCACAGAAATGAGGAGTTGGAGTTAACATCAGAAGCTCCAGCGGATTCAGGAACAGAGGCTTTAACTCAAGCCTCACTTAAAGTACTTCCCAAATTCCAGCTCAGAAAGGGGAACGCAGCTTTGTGCGCTTCTGCTCAGCCAGAGGAATGGTGCCATTACAAACAGCACTTTCAAATGCACCAACTTCAGTCACCTTTGTTTGCAGCTTTCCAACCAGCTTTCAAATTTCATCGTACAGTTATATCCTGCCTCTCCTGTCAACACTTAATTCTGAAAGTTTACACCTCTCTTCCTAATGTTGACTTTTTTTTTTCTATCAAAATTTACTATTCATAGGTGAAAAAACATTGCTAACCAAAATGAAGAGTCCTAACGTTTCATTACCACTCCAGCCTTCATGATACTACACAGAACAAACACAACTATAGATAACTGGTTGTATTCATTTTCTCATAAATCTGCTTTTTTTTCTTTCTGTGTTGGAGATAGGAATTCAGGAAAAGCCATTAAGTCAAAGTACTATGGAATGATTATCCATCAAGACCTGGCACTGATCTCTTTGTACATAAGAATCTATTTGGAATTTGACATTTTGTTATCATTTTCAAGCACAGTTCAGCCTCATTTCAAATTATGCAAACACATTTGTTTTCACATTCAGAATTCAGCTAATGGTCTGCGCTGCTGGTTCTCACTTGCTGCAGTTTTTAAGAAAGCATGAGCCAAATATAGGTAATGCTGTGCTAAGTTGTTCTGTAAGCAAGCGTGTTAGAAATTCTCCAAAACTATTCATAAGGATTTCTGTTATTTCAACGCAAACATGGCAGCATAGACAAGGTCACCTTCAAGTTTCTCAGCAAAAGATAGATGTGACACACACAATCATCTTCACCCTTCCCCTCCTTCCTTCACCAAAAATATCATTAGATCGTTACTTCCGCTAGCTTTTAAAGAGATTAATTTTCCTTGTGTCTTATGAAGCATGTATTATTGATCTCATTTTTATTTTTACATCACTGCGGTCTTTACCACAGACTAATCAGGCCTTTATGCCATGTATTTTATGTTTTGCTTTACTGAAGGAACACACTACAAGAGCTGGAGCTCCATCAGCTTTTGCAGGAGTTTTAGTCCTGATAACAAAGACCTTTTTTGACATTAAGTCTTCCAGTATGTGCACTGTGGGGATTTGGCTGCACGTGCCTACAAGTCTTCTCCTTCACGTGCTATATATGTTTCTACCTGCAGCACATCTGTAATATCAGCTATATGTTTTTATCTTTATATAGCAAATTTATTGTATCTTGTAAGACAAAGAAGCACAACATGGAGTTTTCCTTTATAGGAAAGCCTTCAAGCAGACAAACATTACCTATTAAAGAAACATTCCCATTCCCACAAACTTAACCAGTAATGAACTCTTAGATTTGAAAAACACCAAGTAACACCCAAGTAACCAAGAATGCAGCCCTCACTCCCATCTCTCTCCAAAAAGCAGCAACTGAAGGCGTATCTGTTTATAGTGAGCCAACTCCTACAGAAGTCAGGGATGAGGGAGAAGGTAAAGAAAGCAAAGCTTCTGCTAGAACGCTGTTTAACACTGCATTTCTATGAGCTATTTCAGGCAAAAGTTTACAAAGCATCTATTTATCTTTGTAAGAAGAACCTTCTGTGAAGTGTGACATAATTTGTTGCCCATAAAGTATATTAAGCTGGAAACCACACGTTACCAACGTGACCTAAAATTGCATATTAAAAACTTTCCTCGGTGGAAAATACAGTGCTTGACTCTTGCCTCAGCACCCTGTGTATTACCATCTTCTTTAAAACAACACAGCAGCTGATCTGAAACACCATTGAGTAACCCATACTTCAATCTTGCCTATCCAACATCCTCTTGCAAAACCTCAAGTCAGTCACTAAACAAAAGTAACAAAGATCAGAACATGTACCTGACTGTGTGGCAGTCGGTAGGTAATGTTTCCAGACTTGGGTTTCAACAGGATCATTCCATTTTGGTCATCACTCACGTGGGACAGTGGCTGCTGCTGGCGCTGCTGTATGTAAGCCAACATGGGAGTCTTGTTCTGACCTGGCACTGCAACACCCTGCTCACATTCTGCTTTGTAATGTGAAAGAGGTTTGGTGTTCCCATAGTCCAGCATTGAGCCTTGACTATTCACAGGGTTCTGGTTCATGCTGTTTTGCTGATGACCCAATATGTTCACATGGTAATTGCCTCCAGCTCTTGGAGAGCTTTTATTTCCCATATTAGGCATCATGAGCTTCTGATTGTTGAAGTCCGGCTGGTAAACTGAAGGGCTGGTGGGATTTTCCATGGTATATGGAACAGCCAGTGGGCTATGAGAAGGCCCAGATTGCCAGGTAGACATCTGATTGGTTTGGTGGACTTGTGAAGCCTGCTGTTGGTTCTGCAGCATCTGGTCTCTCTTCTGCTTGGCAGCAATCTGCTGGAGTTGATGAGCAGAGGACATTTCTTTGGCACTTCCTGCCCCTTTCCCAGGTAAAAGCACATTGGGGAGAGGTCTCTGGACGTTCTGAGAGTGGTTTGATGCCTGCATCATGGGCTGATTAGCATTTTCAGTTATCGACTGACTAGAAGGCTGAAACATCGCCTGAGAACTACCGACCACCGGGGAAGCGGCACTTACAGGAACAGAGGCAGCACCAATAAATGCTGAACCTGAAGAAGTAGATCTAACCTGCGGAGATCCCATCTGTTCCTGTTCAAAGGGTGCAGGGGAAAATTCAGTCTTTATGTTAATATCTTGCGGCAATGGAGTCTGTGCAGCTGAATTTGAAGAATCTGCATCTTTTTTCTCTTCAAAGTCTTCATTAAAGAGATCCTTCATGTCTTCATCAGGCACTGACCTATTAAGCTCCTCAATAAGCTCCTTCCATTCTTGCTCGTTAAGATTAAGATCGGGCATCAAGTTGTTCTGAGATATAGAACCCCCTGCTCCAGTAATCATACATGGAAGATCATCTACAGGCTCCTGCTTCAGCTCTTTGTTCAAACTCAGAGGAAATGAATCATCAGCATCACCACCTCCATTCAGTTGCAGGCTGGAATCTGGAAGACACTTCTTGCTGATGCCATCGAGTCCCATCGGATGTTTTCCATTAAGCTGCAAGGTATCTCCACTGCCAGATTTCTTGTCAAGATGATGGAGTGGAGACACAGGGGGCATTCCATTGGAAGAACCGCTCACTCCACCAAGACCGTCATCACGACGCAGCTTCTTGGAAACAGAAAACACATCACCAAAGCCATTCTGCTGGTCTCCATTCTGAGGGGAAGCAGCACTATCCAGCTTTCTTTTCACAGTCTCATGGAGCTGCTAAAAGAAAAAAAAAATATTTTAGTTATTTAGTTGCACATCTCAGATTACTTCTTACAAAAACATTGTCTAGCTCTGAATACATACTAAAAAAAAGGGGGAAAAAAAAAAAGAAATAAAACATTTTAGGGGAAAGGAAGGGCTAGGCCTTTGGCTTGTACAGATCATCACATGGGATGACTTCCTTGCTAAAATCTGACTGGGTAAACCTTCCAACCCAGATGCTAAATGAAAGATGAAAACTGCCACACGTTTGACAACAATAAGTTGAGAAATGACTTCGAATTGGAACATATTATAATCCTTCCTGCTCAAAATGCAAAAACATGGAAGAACGATAAGATCCAAATTGAGACTACCTGTATTTATTTGGTCTACGTACACACTGTATAATTCTCCAGCAAGGCTGCTTTGTAAAGCAGTCTCACATCAAAAGATTTAGGGGAAAAAAAATAGAAATAAAAAATCATTTCTTCTGTGATTCTAATTACTGGAGGATAAATAGGTGAGTAGTTTTTGTACACAATCACATTTTTTGCATTAAGCAAAACAAGTTTGTCACCAAGTGACCACAGTTCCATTCATACGTAGACACAATTAGGAGCTCAGTCAGTTCTGCCACACAGGGTACGTTTATTCCTTTCCCTTTTTCTCCCAAAGCATTTGCTCCCTGCTACTCTCTGCTCCATGGACCCCAGAGCACAAAAACCAGCTCAACAGTTGGCCAGTCTACAGCCAGTGAATGTGCACTTTCTTTTTCTTGCAGTGCCACCTAGAAGCAACCAGAGGGTACAGCAACAGCAGCTCAGTTCTACAAAGCAGAGTGCGGGACCCCCAGTTCAACTTCTCCCTGGCAGTGTTCTTTCAAATATTAACTTCTTTTCAGCTACCTCAAAAATATCAGAAAGCAGAAGACACGCACACATCAAAGGCGACAATGAATTCTACCTCCCCTGAACTACATTTGCCAAACAGCTGAGCTATGCTGTACTGGGATCACTACACCAAGACAGGCCAACCTGCAGGGCAGCAACACAGTTCAGAGCTGCACGTCTGAAGAGGGAAAGCTCCCGTGACCTGGAAAAGATGCCTTTGTGTGTCCCAGCAGGACACATGAGGAGGATCCCCACAAAAAGCCACTCGTCTCAAGTGTGGTTCACTGAACAACAGTTCTCTCAGATGGCAGAAAAGAAGCTCATTAAACAGCCCTCAGAACAAGCACACTTATTTTAATACGCAGTCTCCATAATGCAGTCCATGAACCCTTGGGGAAAAAACCATTTCATCCAAGAACAAACGGGGAACTTCAAGATCTCAGCATTGAAGCAAAAAGTTGTGAGTAGAGCCAGCATAAATTATCAAGAATGTTACAGCACCTGCCTGGGCAACAGCGTTCTTTGATTTAAGGATAGAAGGACTGGATCACAGCGGTTGCTTTCTTGTTAATTGTCCACAGCTCACTGATCTTTGGAAGCAAACACTGCTTCACGCTTGCTGAGGTAACACCAACAGCTCCTTTTACAGGAGGGATGGACTGCAGTTTCCAGGAGACCAGGATCTTTTCACTGTCTCATGGAAACAGCAGCAAAGTAGTGAGATGAGCAGCAGAGCTCATAAGAGGAGGGACACACTTGGAGCAGAGGTTGGAACTTCACTGAATCTCAACATCCCATCTACAGCTCCAGAAGCAGACCCAGAGCAATTGCTTCAATTACTGACTTAACAGAATAAAGGAAATCTGATTTTTCGCAAAAACAGAAAGCAACAGAAAGTGAGGAAGCTTCAACTCAACCCCAACATTTGGCTTTCAGCAAGTTTCCTGTTTACTTAATACTCCAAGTGGGAAAACTGAAGCTCAAGGTGGATGAGTAACTTGCCCGAGGTGATATGATGAGTCAATCAAGGATTGGGATGGATCCTCCTTAATTCCAAACCATTAAGGAAAAAACACTCCCCCAAAAAATAACATACAAGAAGTAATTCAGCTTCATATGCTAAATGTATTCTTCTCATGGTTGAAATGAATTTCTGTATTAAAACAGAACCAAGGCCCATTGGAACCGCTGCTGTAACTGTAACTCAGACAATTCAAGGCAGCCTCGGGCTTTAGTAGGACAACAGCTCCCTGTGGGCTGCAAAACGAACTTAGACTGATGGAGAAACATACCAGAAGTCGGTTTGTGCTGAGGTCTTTGCTGTTGTACTACACCACTTGCAACATATGCAAGATTAAATCATTTGTGCTTCTAAACTGAACTTTCTAGAGTCTAGATGTAGGCATAGATCATTAGTGCCCATCACAGGCTTCCTCCCCCACAAAAATCCAGGGTCTACCACATCTGCTTGGCTTTTAACAGTCATCAAAATGCCTGGATTCCCAATTGTAACTCCTAGGCATTAGTTGCTCTTACACAGCCCTTCTTTTAGCTCATACTGTATTCTTTTGTATAAGAAAAACACAAAACAACGCTGTAAAAATAAAGATAAAGAACTTCAAAGGAATTCATTTTTGAGGTAAAATTTGGGGGTGTCTGCTTCCCCTCATCCAAATGTACTATTCATTGAAAGATACCCTGCCTGCACACAACAACCAGCAGACGCACAGGAAAGAAGAAAATCTGCTTATCTCTCATCTGTACCAGAAAAGACAGCCCAGTTCACAACAGGGCTATTTAATGCCTGAAATGTAGAAGCTATTTACCAACTGCACTCCAATCCTAGCTCACTTTTAGGAGGAAAAGAAGCCCAAAACGTACCTGGATATTGTGGCACTGAGTCTACACTGAGGTTACGCTACCGCAGCTACACCACCAGCTATGCAGAAGAAAGGCAGCCTCCATGTCCCACCTCCTTTCTTCACTCAAGAAAGGACAGTGGTACCAAAAGTCGCAGGTGCCAGCAGTCACTGCTCCATCACTAACACATCCCCATAGCTTCTACTTACTCATGTTTAAATTCCTAAGCCATAAAACCTGAAATTCTCACAATAACCGCACTCACACAACAGCTCTGCAAAGAACGTAACCCTCTCTTGTGAAATACCATTTCTTACACACTATCTCAGCTCTTAGTTTCCTAACAGGAGAAATGCTGAATTTGGTTCTTCACATTTGTCTGTCTCTATATAATTAAAGACTTTTTTTGGGGAAAAAAAAAAACCAACACACAGCACACAAGAGATACGAGTTAGACAGCAAGTTATCTGCATATCGAGCTGCCCCAACAGAGTTCTCAAGGCAAGAAAAACCTGTTCTCTTCTGCCAAAACTCCAAAGGAAAAAAAGATCCACACTGACAAGAATAAAGCACAACTTGCAGCTCACTAAGAAGATCCCCTTCACATTTCTTTTTTGTCTACTATGATTCTGCAAAGCACGGCTGCTCTCTGGTATGCTGCTCATGGTTTCCTTCAGAGAATCAATCACTTTTATTTAGAACACGAGTCAATTCTTTCCATTGTCACAAGATCAGAAACAGAAATGTATTCCCATTTTCTTAGCCTGCCCAGCAGCAGAGGAACCTGTAAGCTCTCTGCAATCGTGCTCCTTAACTTTGCCTGAGACTCTTACCCCAAAAGCATTTTTACAAATCATTTCAACCAATACATTTGCTTGGCACGAGTGTGCAATGCAGTCAGGCCACGACCATGGTTTCACCACCCGACCCAGGTGCCACCCGTCCCCACAAAGGGGTGTCCATTCCAAACGCTCTCATCACAAAACCTGAGCGCTATGCACCACGATGACGCCCAGCCGTACTGCAGCCTCACTGCAAAGGCATGTTGGCAGACTTCATAAAGGCCGGCCGCACACTAACGAGGAAGCCCAACAAGATGAAATTGGGAATGGACTAACACCTGGTCTCCAGCTTTCTGCCAGCAGACTCACTGGCAGAGTTCATGGGTTCAGGATTCTTCTGTCACACAGGGAAGAAAGGGGCTTCCAAGACAGCAAATAATTATGTTCGTAGTTGGTAAATATTTATAAGCTTATAGTTATAGAAACTGCAAGCAAATTTGTGGGGTTTTTTTTGTTTTGTTGGTTTTTTTTTTTCCCCCAAGAATGCCTTGTAAAAATGGCAGAAATAAAACTTTAAAGACTGAGCTTGTACACTGTGCCTTTGGGGCTCCTTAATGACATGTTCTGGATATTAAATTCTTCTTACAGGATTCAATAGAGCTTTACATCTCATCTCAAGTAAGCTCACACTTTCACTCTTAAGTCATATCTACAACGATCTGTCACAAAATAACAGCATGAGAAAAAGCTGCCTGTTTTCAAAGAAGAAATCCTGCATTACTCTACACGCAATAAAGCTCCAGCTCCAAGATGCCTTCCAGCCAGATGCCAGCACCCTCACCTACAGGGGAACACACCAGTTTGCCTCCAGCAGCGGTGGCAGCACTGCACACAGCAGCTCCACGGAGCAGCACAGCCCTATGAGCTGATGGATTCTCCTTCCCTGCCTGGCTGAGGACTAAAGCAATCAGGATGACCACCTCTCAAGCTGGAACACCAATGCAAACATCAAGAGTTGCAATGTATACACATTTTGAACAGAAAAAATGCCATTTTGGCCCTGCAACACACTCTCTGCTTACTGAGCATCTACACAGCTCCCAAAGTTGCACTCTGCATGCAAGGAAAGCATTTTATTACCAAATGTGTTCCTGCATTCCAGCGCGCTGTCACAACCAAACTGCTGCGCTAACTTTAATTTTGCCTGTTACTTTAATTCCAGAAGTCTTTTGTATTTGGGTGACTGCCTGCTGGAGAGGAGAAGGGCTGTGGATATGCATGGCTATAAATAGCCCAGCCTGCATTAGTCACAAGGGGCAGCTTCTGCTGCAGGAATTGTTCTGTTGAATCAAAAAGCCCTGCAGAGCCCTGGGCCGGATCGCCCACCTCGCCTGAACTTCAGCAGCACATCGGTCCCTCCCAGATCCCTACAGCTCAGAAAGCAGAGCTGCATATCTAACCGATCTGAGAGGGGAAGTGTTTCAAACACACAACAATACCTCACACAGCATTAAAAGGAGACAAAGAAAAACCTGTCCGAGTTGTTGTGCAACAAGCTATCAGACTTGTCAGCAAAACCAAACAATGGTGGCAAGAGTACACTGCACTGAAGCTGTGTATAAATAATGTGGAAATAATTTGCTGTTTTTGTGGTAAAACATCATTTCACAATTTAACACATACACCACAGCTTACCCCTAAATGAGGTCTCCTGAGTTGTCAGCATAGCAGCCCGGGCTCCCTTAAGAGAATGCAACCATGTTTGTCACTGCAGTCCAGGCAATCTATTCCCTTTAATTTACTACTTGAGCTCCTTTCAATCACAAAACATTTCTTTATTCTCCTTAATACTTCTTTTTTGTTCAACTTTTCACTTGGGTGCCTGGCTCCAACCAGCACTTTGCTGTTTGCACTGTAAAAAGCTCCATCGCTCCCAGCAAACGCTGCTCAGCTCCTCGGCTTCACACAGAGCGCTCCCAAAGCTGAGCACATCTCTGCCCATTCCAGAAACGCCATTCACAGCAATCCCACACAAAGCAAAGCATCCATGCAGCCCCTGCTCTCAGGTGGGAAGAGAAGCACTGTGCAGCCTCCTTCCAAAAGGCCCCAGCACAAAGCACAGGGTGGAGATGAACACACAGAACCCACCGCACTCCTTGTCTGTGTCAAGTGCTCGGTGTAGGGCTCAGGGATACACGACATCAGTCCATCAGGAATACAGGACAACCTCTCCAGCAGGCAGATTTAAACACAGCAGAATTTAAACACATTACAATGAACTCTCTCAAAACAGAAAGTGGCAAAGAGGAAAGAACACGCTGGATGGCAGCTCCTGCTCCTTCCCAACTTCTCTGTTTCTCAAAAATAGAAGATGGACACAAGAGACGTTTACTCAAGTACTGAGCATCTTCTACTCTGAATCTTAACGCCACCCTAAACAACAGAAACAAAATGAAACATTTGAATTTTCCTTTAGATTAGCGCTCTTTTAATAGGAAGCCAGGATTTTCATCTCATTCCTCAAATGACGGACAAGCCTACAAGCACACAGATCATCCATAAGGATTTCTGTATCCATGCTGTATCTTGGTTTCTGTGCACTCACACAACAGCACTGCTTAGCAAGAAAACAAAGGATGGCGCTGCCCCGGCTTCTGCTCAGCCTCAGCACATACACCAGAAAGAAACTAATGGGAGGGAAATGTAATTTCGGGCTTTGGCCACGTGAACAAGTCATACAGGATGTGACAGGGTGGTGCTCTCTGTACCCAGGACTACCCTGCATCCTCCGAGGGCAGCACCTGGGCACACACACACTGTGCTCTGGGCACACGTGTGGCCCAGACAGATGTGAGATCCCGTGCCCTTTACACTTACACAAGTTGCTTTTCTCTCAAGGATCCAAACAAATGCCTCGTTAACTCTGAATGCAGCTCCTGGTCTCCAAGACAAGATTCATATGCAGCTTCAAGAACAACCCCACACTGTAGCAGCAGTCCAACCAATGTAATGTGTGTTTCACTGCCCTAATGGCCTTCTTTTGAAAGGAACGTGCACAGGATATTCTAAAACATAATTTCGGTGTTAATCCAAAGTCTACTGATTATTTTAAACCATAACTGTGCGCTTCCCAGGCAGAGCACACCTTTGGTCTCAATAAGAGCTGCACCCCAGCCATAGGTACAGCCAGAGGTAAAACCTGCCATGCCAAAGGCATGAAACCAGCAGCATTGGTTTCTTCTTGGTTTCTACTTTTTGGGGGGTGTTTTGTTGTTTTTTCAAAGCGTTAACTAACTTTACACCCTAGTAACGAGATGATGAATCAGCAGCTGCAATTAAGCTTACAGTCATGTATCCTAGGAAGGAAACAGCAGGCCAGCACGAGGAGGAGTCATTCATACACTAAAACCCTCTTCTGTTGTGTAAATTGGCCACTGGCAGCAGCTTCCTGAACAAGAAGGGCTTCCCCAGATGTGCACTGTATTTCAAAACCACACTGCTGCTGAGAGCCCTCATTATAATGGATGCTAATTAGATCAAATCCACATCCAAAGCCATTTAAAAGAAACAACACCAACGAATCAAGGACGTCTTTCCTTTCAAGGATCAATATGAAGGAGCGTGGTGGCACTTTAAGCAACTGAATTTGATATGCTAAAGAGCTCTGCACAAATATGCATCATTAAGGGATAGAGCCCCAGACACAGAATGCTTCACAGCCCAGACAAGAAACAAACAGAAATCCCATCAAATCTTTGGAAAATAAAACAGGAGTTTGAGACATTTGTGTTCTGACACTAAGTCACGCTCAGATCAGCCCATTAAAGAGCAGCACCTGGGAAGTGCTACAGAATCACTGCGAGGAAGGTGGAAAGTTTCCTCTCACCCTCAAAGGTTCTTCTTCACCAACCATCTGAAGCACTCCAACTATCACAAGCATTTTGGTCTTCAGAACAGTCAGTACCCTGGATACACACACGGCGTATCAGCCAATTAGCTGAGCAGCATGTTCAGTTCACCATGCAAAGTCTACAGCCAGGTACAGGCTGCCCAGTGCTACATGAGAGCTGCCATCTGCGTGCCGTGTCTCACAATATCACATCGTGCACCATCAGACCCAAACACACAGTAAGCTCCGTCACGATTCTGTTTGAAAAACTGTAACTAAGCAAAGCCCAAGGCAGCAGAGAACCACGTTCTCCACTTCTACTGAGATCAAGCAAGCAGACCACCTTAAAAATAGGATTTACCTATGTGTTAACTTGAAAATGCATTGGGTTAACCCACTGATCACTTGTAAAGAAATTCAAAGCAGCACTGTATCATTTTCACAAAGGTCAACGTTTAGCAATGGGTGCTCTGGAGAAGGACAAGCATTAGGAGGGGCAGCCTGTGCGAGGTCACCCTACTAACCTACATTGCTGATGCGCCAGCACACAGCTGTGTGTTTAAAGGGTCACTACATTTAAAGGGTCTGGGACAGGTTATGCAGCGGCCTCTCCAGGTACACACACAGCCGTGGCTGCACGCACATGCCCTGAGAACCAGCAGAGCTAATGAAGCCAGGGAAACACTCGTGTTCTGTGCTCAGCCAGTCTGTAATGGGTGGAGTGGGACTCCCACAGTGCTCACACCCACTGCAGCCAGTGGCAAACAAGCGTTACCTCTCTGCTTCGGCTAAAACTCTTTCCGAGACGCAGCAAAGCCCACGCTGGTAGCGTTCCCCCTCAGCGATACCCGCACGAGCACCGAGCGCCCCGCTGACACCCCGGCAGCCCCTTACCGCGATCAACGCGCTGCTGCGGCCGTGCTGCTCTCCGCTCGCCGTCTCTCCGTCCAGGCCGTTGGCTCCGCTCCTCTCTGCGCTCCCCGCCACGGCTGCTGCGGGCGGAGGGGGCGCGGGGGGCGGCGGGGCCGGGGGCGGCTGTCGGTGCTTGCCGGCCCGCTTGGCCTTAGCCTGCAGGCAGCGCTGGTGCAGGGCGAAGGTTTGCTGGCGCTCCAGCTCCAGGCGCTCCGGGGACACGGCTTGGTAGCGGGACTCGCAGGCGCTGTGGTGCCGCCGGCAGAGCTCGATGCGCCGGCGGAGCCGCTCCATCACCGCGCTGTGCCGCGGCACCACGAACTCCGCCATGGGGCAGGGGGGCAGCACCATGGACCGGAGGGACGGGCTGAGGGGGAAGCGCCGCTCACCGGCTCCTCACGCCGTGCCTCGCCATGGCCGTGCTCGAGGCCCCGCCGCTCCTCCCCCCTCCTGCCGGCCTTACCTGGGCCCCCCGGCCCGGTTCCTCCTCCTGCCCCCGGCCCGGCGCTCGCCTCGCTCCCCCCCTCCCCACTTCCTCCTTCTCTCCCGAGCCCGGTGGTGCCGATCCTCTCCCCCGCTCAGCTCTGTCCGGCTGCCGCTGCCCACCGTCCCCGGGGCCCGGCCGGAGCCCGCTCCGTTCCCTCCCGGCGCGGTGCTGCCAGGCGGCCGCCGCTCTCAGGCCCGGGCCGGCCCGCAGCCCCGAGTCCCCATTGTTATCCGCTCCGCCGCCATCTTGAAATTGTTTTTCCCCTCCAGAGCCGAGTTGAGAATAAATAGGCGGAGCTTCCTGGGTGGCGGGTGACGTCACGGCGCGTCGCGCGTCACGAGCCGTGACGGACAGCGCTGTCAGCCAATAGGAAGGCGCGGAGGAGCGAAGGGAAGCGGCCGAGGCGTGGGCGGGGATTGGGCCGGGCAGGGGGCGGGGCTGGGAGCGTTTAAAAGGCACGGGGAGAAAAGGGGCGGGGCTAAGGCGGCGCAGCCAATGGGAACAGCGAGAGATGAAGCATGTGGTGATTGACAGGGGGCGGGGCAACGCTGGTCCTTAGGGGGGTTCGGGACGGGCGGCCCCAGTTTATTGCAGGGATGGAAGCGGGGTCGGGTAATAGGAGTTAATAGGGACGGCGCCGTACTGCAGCACAGCACCACATCAACACATCAACACAGCCGCCTCTCAGCACGACCAACAACCCCGGGCTCTGCTGCAATACCAAGGTAGCTCGGACTCACCTCAAGCCCCACAGGAACCCCGCACACATGGGCTCACAGCAGATAAGAGATGAGCATCATATTGAGGCACACGGAAACCCATCTTAAAGCAGACGATCCGCCTACACTTAATGTATCCCAGCAGCAATTAAGATGCACTGCTCAGCACAGCGCACACAGGCAGGGCAAGAAGTAACGTCTGCAGTTTCGAGCTGTTTCAGAAAGCCTTGATTTATTATAGTGATTATTGAAGCATACACTATGGTATTAAAAATAAAAATAAAGCCATAGCATGCAGACAGACCTTCGGGAGGTTTAGCAAAGCAAATGGAGACTTCAGTTTCGCCTTAGTATTATTGTAAAAGCTGACAGCAGATCTCGAGTTCCATTGTGATGCGAGGAGAGAACACATACGCACATGAACTGTTCAGGAGTTTAAGGCAATTTGCATATTAAGATAAAAAACTGTCGGATTAGTAGAATTATGTTGTGCTCCAAACGTTAGCTGAGTCAAAACCATCTACATAGACCTCATCTCAACAGACTGAGTCATAAACAGCAGCTGCTCCTTGATAGAAGTGCAGTCCTGAGAACAAGCTCATAGCAACGCTTAAGCTATGACACCTCCCATGTCAGAGTATAAGCTAATTTGGCCTTCAGGAGCAGTATTTACCAGGTGTTCAACAGGCAGAGGCATTCTAAACATGCAGTAGCTCCCAACACAAGTCTGAAATTACTTCCAGTATCTTGCTTACAATAGTTTATTTGCACACTGCTGGAAAAAAAATATCAAGAAATCCTGCTATGAGTTTGTGGTCACTAATATTTCCAACACAACAAACAAGGGATACAACGTAAGGACAGGCAGCAAAAGGTATTTGTACAAAAGAAAAGAAATCCAACCAACAAAAAAAACCCCAAGCCTTTAGTAATTAGTTGAACTGCTTGCAAGGTTTGGAGCACCCACCCCCTCCCTCACAGCCCCCGGGAATTATTCCCCATATTACACCTATGACCAAACAACACTGGAGTGTTTAAATTCAGTGCAAGAGAAGTAATTTCAGGACATTTAATTTCACTCTAAACAAACAAAAGCTTATCTGTATAGACATCTGAACCCCAACGTATTTGGTACAGTGTAATGAAGTTACATAGATCTCACCCTTGGAGGTATGCTCTTGTAGTCACCACCAGCATTCCACAAGTGTTTGAAACAGTATCATATGGTAGACTCGACGCTTTAAAAAAATTTATTCAGCTGGAATTGAAACTCCCTAACATTCACAATATAATTTAGGATGCATTTGTTACATGAAAAGCAGATGAAAGACTTAACAGTTTCACATACCACTTAAGATATTCCACATGCTTCTTTCCCCACCTACAAATACTGATATCTCGGGATATTTTTCCTTATTAAACACTCAGTTCAACTTGTCTACCCGACCACTTCTCCCATTCCTATAGGAATACATACAGTGATAACAGCAGGGATATGGGACACTGTCCTATCCAGTGCTTGGACCCTGGAGTAGGCCTAGCCATAAAAATAGAGTTTGACAATGAGCTGAACATGAAGCACTTCCAGCAATTGAGGCAAAGCTGCACTCAGAAAAAGCTGTGTAGTCAGAGAAAGGAAAGTATCAGTGGCTGAAGAGAGGGGAAAAGGGAAAGTAGTCTAACACTACCCCTCCGCCCCCCAACAACCTGTTAATTTTACAAAGAGTTGAAGAACTAACAAAACCCATTAACTGTAAGGTCTGCAGGATTAAATGCCACATTAAGACAACCCACTCCAAATCCTACATCATCTGTCAACACTTAATTGGGCTTTAGCTGTGCACAGAGTGCATGTTTCATAGACCCACCAACTAACGCCCACCTCTTCTCTCCCAGCTCCCCCCA
Source organism: Coturnix japonica (assembly GCF_054131305.1). Taxonomy (NCBI): domain Eukaryota; kingdom Metazoa; phylum Chordata; class Aves; order Galliformes; family Phasianidae; genus Coturnix; species Coturnix japonica. Next base: position 29,074 of record NW_028188951.1, read on the forward strand.
GGAACAAAGTTTAACTACTGGTTCCCCCCACACATGATCCCCTCATTCCCCTTTTTTTTTCCCTTTGAGGGAAGAGGCATTGTCAAATATATTGACAACTTTTCTTCAGATAATCACCAATTATTAGGGATAGAAAGACACCACAAAGGAATTTGCACATTTGTAAAAAAAAAAAAAAAAAAGAAAACAAAACAGAAATGAACTAGTTATAAAACTGCATTGTTTTTCCATCATCTAGCATTTACAGTTTCATTGTTATTCCTCACTAATTAACATATTAAATTAAGCCAAGATATGAGACTGGTAAAATTCTACCAATCTACAGAAAAACACAAAAAAAGAATATTTAAAACCAAAAGTGAAAAGGTTAGTCATGTTACATTCCAAAATCCACAGACCATTATATTAAATGCATTCTTTCTACAGGAATGATGCTCTTTATAACAGATGGATTGCAAGTATTTTACTGCTAGACACTCCGTTACATTGGATAGTGTGACTGGAACCTGTGGATGGTGAAATCTTGAGGTTTGTCCAAGTTTCAATGTAAGGTGTCCAAGGTCCTCTCCCAGAACCATGTTTTGGAAAAAAAATTCACACAGATTGAGTTCTTAGGATTTTTTTTCTTGTTTTTTTTCCCCACCCCCCTCAATCTTTCCTTGGCTTTCTGTTTCTGGGTGATCTATTCACAGTTTCCTCCTCCTGCAAGAAAACGAGGTGTGAAAACATGAAAGAAATCTGAATTTATTCCTAAAAGCCATTTAAAACAAACCTATAAACAATTTACTTCTGCAGCTCTACAGTACAATTTGATTTTAGAAGGATCTCTTGCTGCTACTATACCTTCCTTTCCTTGCAGGGTAGACAAATCCTCATTTTCACTGTGAATTTACGTTATCTGCTCAAAGTACTGCTGCAGCTGCACAAATCCCTTTAAGTTCAAGCAACACTCCAGCCATTTCTAAGTTATCCATTATGTCAGTGCAGAGCACTTAAAAGGTCACATCCTGACTGCACACAAAGCTGAATGAGCCTTTTGCCTCAAGAAGATGCATTCCACACAATCCTACTCTTCCCACAATGCAGGGTCTATGGCAAGTGCCTTTCGCAAGGTTCCCTGCTCTGCTGAGGTTGGCCACAGCAATCCCTGTTTTGTGGGTGAGTAAATTCTCTGGAGTTCTGACATTGGAAAGGAGCACCATACAAAACCAAGGTAGCTAAGCTTGTGGATTTTTTCTTGGCATAGAAAAAGACTTTCCTCAAAAATCAAGTGTTCTCTTACCTCTGATGCATGTTTCCTATCCTCCTCTTCTTCCTCCTCTTCCTCTTGACTAGCACTTCCTATATCAGCATCATTTTTCTGCTTCTCCTCTAAGAAAGGGGGGGAAAGAAATCTCATTCATTTTCTTGTCATGATTTGCACCTTCACCCTTGGCTTGATACTATTTCTGCCCTCTTTCAGATAGAGAATTCCATCTGTCTCATTATTATCTATTTTGCCTACCTAGCTTCTCCTCATTTGCTTCCTCCTCTTCTTCCTTGTCTCCTTTCTCTTTTTCTTCCTCTCTCTCATCACTCATCACATCAGGCTGAGGAGCATCAGTCTTTTTGTACTCCGCAGCACTCGGTTGCTTCTAAAAAAGAAAAAAAAAAACATTAGTCGTGAAGGTAAAGCACATTACACTGAATTGCTTCTTAAATACTAAACTTATGACCAGAGGAAATGCATACCTTCCCAGAGCAGCAGAAAAGGACAACAAGGAACACTGGGAAAGCCACAATGAGGATGTACACTACCCAAAGCCAAGGGCGCTCTTCAGCAGCTGCCATCATTTGGCCCACAACACCAGGCTGTAAGATACAGTGGACCATTAAAACCCAGCAAGTCACAGCAGTAAAGTCTGGATCACAGATTTTTTTTTCAAACAGGCTTCCTGCATCCCCAAACATGGCATTTCATACCTCAAAAAGTTAAAGCTAACCCAAGTACTTTTTCCACAGTTTATAAGTTAAGAACTAGCATACAGTTAACAGAATTGTCAGAGAAAAAACTTTATATAGTGAATAGTGAACCCTCATTGCCATTAATAGTAACTATTACCATATCATAATTTCAAATTAAATGTTCTAATTAGGTTTAACAATCCCAAGCCTGTGCACCTAAAGATATATATTGATCAACACTGATAAAGTGACCAAACTGGCAGCAGTGCTGTTTCAGTCAGAACTACACAAGCCTTTGTTTCTCACCTCTGCAGCACCATCAGCTGCCTTTTTCAGTCCCCATCCATCATTAGCCCAATCATCAGCCACAGCTCTTTCAGTACAGATGATGAAGTTGTCAAAAAAGATATCAGAAGTCATTGACCATAGCTCAAGTCCCACCGCACTGAAGGGAGTCATCTTGAAAGGCTCCAAGTCTTCAAAGAAATCTGGGTTTGGGATCTTCCTGGGTTTCCATATCCCCTAGGAAAGACAAAAGATATTCAAGCCTTTCCTACTAGCATACAGTTTGCATTTTTAGTTTTCAGCTCATTTCTGCTAGGAAGAACAACTCATTACACTAAATTATAATATTTATAGGTGTGACTCTACAGATTCGGGAAATCAAGTTTCATGAGTGTTACGAAAAAGTGAAGCCAAGAAAGCAAACACTTCGAAACAGTCTACTTGAAAACACAGTGAGACCATGACTGTATTTTTTATTATTAATGACATCTGCTGAATTTAAATCATTCTGACTTTTGGAAAAGAAATGCTGCGCTGGGCAGGAGTTTACACAGTGATAAAACCAACCTGATAGTTCACATTGTCAATCATAGGAGGTTTCCATTTGCCCTTGTAGTTTGGATTGTCAATCATTGGTCGCTGCCAGGTACCACAGCCAGGAGCTGATTCACATTTCGGATTTGCAATCTGAGGTGCCTCCCATTCACCATCCATATCCTCATCCCTGAAAGGGAAACCCAATCTTCAAGTCTGCTCCTTGTCTTTATATAGATTAAAACATAGAGCATACGTAATTTCTGTGAAAATTAGAATTCCTACTTTAAAATGGAGATATTGAAGCTAAATGTAGCATAGGTCCAAAGATAATGACACTGCATAAGTATTTCAAGAAGTAGCTTGAAAGCACAGAAGCTCACTGAAAGCTGGTCTCTGAGCACAAATGCTTTCCAGCTTGGTACAACTAGAAGATGAACAACCCTGACTGGTTCAACTTGCAATCTGAACAAAACAGTTGACCAGTGCGCAGATAAAGAAGAGAATAACAAAATTCCTTGGACTAATTCCATCTTCCACTTTTGAAGCAAGATGCCTGAGTTGACAACTTTCTTAGCAAAAAACAATAAACCAGTTACTCCTTCCTTTGTTAGAATCAACACAGAAATAGCTGTTGCACTCATAACAGGTAGTAAACATACCAATCTTCAGGCTTCTCAGCATCAGGGTCTGCTACGTATTCTGGTTCATCATCCAGCCAGCCCTCTGGTTTCACAGCATTTTCATCTGCTATCTTTGCAGGAGCATCCTCATCCCTTGAAGATGGAATTTAATATATTAATACAATATGCAAAAAAATAAAATAAAAACAACCCTAAAGCAAGATTCTGAGGCTTTCAGCAAGCCCACTGATTTATCAGCCAGCTTTACTACTGACACACAACACCACGTTTTAACTTGCAGTCTTTTACCTGCAGATACCTCATAGCACAACCAATAGCTCCAGCTAACATATTATTTTTTAATACCAATCTAGAAAGGGCACATTGCAGCAAATCCCATATCCTGATGGTCACTGGAAACATGTATTTGAGCTTGCAATCAAGTCTATGACTCATAGAGCACAGGCTCAAGAACAAAAAACAGTACCAGCTTCTGCCCTAGGCTGTCAGGTATTTCAGTCATTTTTAACTGTACAGTACAAATAAATGATACCTTCATCCTATCTTCTAAGCAAATCAAAGGTGACTGCATTGGCTAATAGATATTTTCAGCAGTCTTTATTTATGGGCAGCACAAGAACAGTTATTCCTACAGGAAATCAATCCTTCCTGCCTTTATTTAATGCACTGCTGTTTGTGTGCCTAAACCAACTTGTAATTAAAAAATTAGAAGTGTGAAACTCAAGATTCTGTACATCATTTGAGAACTTTTTATAGGCTGAAGGTATCAGGCCAAGACCTCCCACTCTTCCAACACCTTACCAGTCATCTGGTTTAACAGCATCTGGATCTGGGATTTTGGGTCTCTCATCCCAATCTTCAGGCTTCTGGTCATTTGGGTCCTCAATCTCTCGGGGTGGATTCACAGGAGGAGTCATGTCATTTAGCAAATTCCCACTGTTGACGACCATTTGATCAACCAGAATTTCAAAACTATTATCAGGATTCAAAACTGGAAAGAAAAAGTAAATACAGCCATTGCACAGACAATACAAAGTGTGCTCTGAAGTCTCTCTCATTCCTGCTGTACAATTCAAACTTCACTAATCCAAGCTACTGCCTACCTAGCAACTATTTTTTATGAATTAAGAACCTTTCCCATGAAGTCTAAATATAAGCAGTGACAGAAATACTTCTCATACCAAGTTACTCAGAACTACTCTGAAATACAGCTCTCCTTTATCTGTTTAGTTTAAGATCTCATGACTTTTTAAGTGAATCAAAACTTCTTGCAAGGAAAAAGCAAGCCTTTATGTACTAAGACTAGTTTTAGCCTTCATAGCTTTCAAGTGGTTTTTAGCTGCATGGTATATTCATACAAAGATCTGTTTGTTCATCTGTTCACTGAGTTTTTGATTCAGAAAACACAGAAGTAGTTATTCACATGAATAGCAGCTAGCAGCCAACGTACCCAGCGTATAAAGGTGTGTCTTCTTATCAGTGAAGTAGGTCTTCAAGTCCGCATCTGGACGCTTTGCATGCTTCTCCTCATATTTACCAGTCTTTGGGTTTTTGTGCCGGAAGATAAAGTGCAACTTATAATCCTCTCCACATTTGTCTGGGCCAAACATGATAGTGTATGGAGTTTTGTCATGGAATTGATCCTTTAAAAACAATGCAAAACTTAATGCCATTAATTTGAAATACAACTTCAGCTAATGCCCACCCTAAAATCCCTCAGTGCATTGGAACTTGTCTGCAACTTTGTATCAAAGGTAGTGAGGTTCCCAGACTAAAACTTACATCACAATTACAAACTCCTTGAGAGGAGACCAGAATTAGCCTAGCATCCTCATTTCGCACCTTTGGTCTCTACTTTTGAGGTGGGAAAAAAACTGCTGTACAAGTGTTGTTACCAAGGTAAGTAAATCATTACACAGTGACAATTATGTATTTTTTAAGCAAATCCCTACACTACAAAAATGACTAAAAAGCCACTAATAAAAATATCAGATACTATAAGCCAAATCCAGTGACTTTCTTTCACATAAAGAATAAGCATCATTAGAAGTGGAGCTGAGATGTATTTCATTTACACACATAAGCTGATATATCCTGCCTCAATTTCAATCTTAACTGAATATAATCACTGTAAGTCTATTTGCCCCGGCTGATGCTACCTTGAGATTCAATGCACACATGAAACTGGCTAGATAGCCAAGAAGACTTCTGGGTGCCTTTTAAAAATTACATTATACATAGTCACGTGGCCAAGAAATTTCAGTATTTCTTATCGCCAACTGAAAATACCAGGAAACTGATGAGCCCAAAGTAGTTTGAAGATCAGGCCCTAAATATGCCCCACTGTCTTTACCAAAGTGGTTTCTCTAGAAAGAAAAAAGCTGCGTTGCTTTGTTCCATGGATAACACTCAGTATTAGTATTAGCAGCACTCACCAGGTTCAATTCAGGTGTTTTTGAAAGCAGTTTCACATAGGCCCCACCACACTCTATTCCATTTTGGAAATTTACTTCATACCTTATTTGGACAGAGAAATGAAGAACACATTATACACAAGCAACATTTACCTTCATAATACATGAATGAATTTATACTTGAAAATTGCAGAGCAATACTATTTTGGTTTTGTTTGTTTCAAATCAAAAGTGAACATTAAAAACACATGCTGCGCTCTAGAGACTAAGCAGATGTTCAAGGGGGCCTGAGAAAAGAAGCAAGGATTTAAAAGACTTAACCTGACAGAAAAGATTAAAAGAATTGAGCATTAGTCTAGAAGATTATGATCCAGAAGTAGAGGGAAGAAAAGGTTTTTCAAGTATGTAAGAGACTGCAATGGAGATTAAGGGGAACAAATTATTTTCCACACAACCATTACAGCAGACAGACAACTCAATTTGCAAGATGACTGAAGTGAGCAGTTGGATCCTAGAAGATCTCCCCTTAGGGTTGCAAGCATACAATAGTATATTTAGAGATGCCAAGGAGTCTGAAAAAGGCAAAGCATGTCGGTCAGGAATAGGCTAAGCATGCTCAAACCTCTCTCAATGCCAGCAGCTGAAGTGAATGACCACTTCAACTTATTTTTAGCCACGCATTTTGAGCCAAAACTAAACAGTAACGCAAAGTAAAGTGACCATTTCATTATCTTGTACAAATATGAACTGGATCACTGGCTGTTTATAACTGGTAACATAGGTAATATCCTACAATTCAACTGTTGTCACTGAAAGATTCTTTTCCTGCTTACTAGTCTAACATGCATGCAAGCAGATTCCTCTACATCACTCATGGCCCAACAGAATTAGGCAAGTTGTTCATCTTCCACAACAGATGCACCAGAACAAAGGAAGGCGGAAACAAGTGCACCCTTAACACTCTGCTCACTCCACCTTTGAAACTGGACACTTCACTGAATAAACACAGTGAGAAACATGCAGACAGCTCTTGGTCAAGTGGACATGGACTTTTACAATTAACAGAACAGGCAACAGATTTCTGTGCTAGTGAATGAGAAATTCAAGTCCAGAGACTAACTACCAACTCTATCTTTCATAGACTACTTTTTTTGTCAGGCTGCAGTGGGGGCCACTGTGTTCCTAACTTCCCACTTGAGGAATCAAGATTGCTATTTTACTCCTACTCAAATTGTATAATGAGAGGTTACAGTCTATCTTGTGTCATCTAGACCCCCCAGCCAACAAAAGCTCAGTAACAAAATAAACCCAAGCCTACTACCACATCACACCCCTCACAGAACACTAAGTTATCTTTTACTTACTGTATAATAAGGGGCTTGGTATCAAATACAAAAGGCTTTGAAAGCTTGGATGAAATCGCATGATGTTTGGCTCGTGTTACCAACACAAGCCCTTTGTCTCCTGGAAGCTTACTGTCCTTCATGTCTTGGACTTCCCATTTACCTAGAGGAAAATTAACAAAGTATTATCAAAACCCATTTGATACAATCTTGTCTTAGCCCAATCCTAAACAAGAAAGTCATAACTATCTTCATACAGGGTGCCTTCAAGTTACTGGGCTTAACATCTTCACTAAAAATTATTTTAAAACCTTTAAGTGGAAATTTTATTTGAATCTTATCTGAATCAGGATCACACTTTATATTGTTAACCATGTACACATTCTCCCATTTTCTTCAGTGAACACAATTTCAGGGAGCAAGAAGAACAGACTTGTACCTCTTCTTTATATAAGACAAAATGACATCAGAAACAACTACCAGTCAAAATATGGGCAGGACTCACCATCATACTTAGCAATTTCATCATCTGTATCATCTTTCTTGGCTTTGGAAAGGATCCATCTAGAAAACAAGCATCCAACAGTAAGAAACTCATACTTTTTCACTATGCACACAAAACCCCCTGCTCTTAAAATAGCCTTTGTTGTCCTGTGACTAAACCCCAAGTGTCTCGATCCTGAGCTCTATCCCAAACCTGCCAAGTTCTCAGCTTTATGTAGGATCACTCACTGCCTCAGAATCTGAAGCAAGTACACAAAGTCAGATGAGAAAGATTAAAGCATACATAAAATATGGGCTTCTCTTCCCATTATTACTAGTACCTAAGCAAAAACTGGTTGATCTTGTCACGTGTTGCCTGTTGATTTTCAGTAACAGGCGCTAGGAATTCCCTTTCACATAATACTCTGATTTCATCTGTTCAGTCGCCCTCTAATGTTATACTCACCCATCCAGAGTTCCTTTATCAAAGGACTCTACAAAATAGACCTCGCCAGTTGGGACTGGTGCTTTGTAAGTAACCTAGGGGAGAAGAGAGGCATTTATGAACCTTTCAAGGCACATCCTCTAAAGAAGTAGAGGCACATACAGCTCACATCCCACATCCATACCATAAAGCACCTAGAGCATTCTGGCAGCATAAATACAGAAATGTTTACACTGCTGCTTATGCTGAGCCACTGTGCTCTCCTCTGCAACAAGAACTGAAGATTTTGTCTAGCTAGAAACTTTAACATTAATGCCTGATAATTACACCTCAGTTTTCAAATATTCACTGAAGTCTTCACGAAAGAAGATGCAGGTCAGATGAGAATAGCAAGGAAGCAGCTAAGCTAAATTCCAAACCCTACTCCCTGCTAGTGATCTCTAACAGCATCACTATACATTAAGTTTCAGCAAAGTAAAGTCAACTCTAATCAGACTGACAGTAGCCAAAACACAAGAAGTAATTAAATGTTAAAGAACAACTATGCCAAACCTTTGGAGCTGGAGGAGGAGTGCTGCTTTCAGGATTTGAGTCTTCTACTTCCTCAACACCATCATCCAAGTCATCCTCAATATCAATGACATCATCACCATCATCGTCACCCACATCATGCTCCTGGGCAGCAAGAGTCCCAAGAGCTAGAAGGGTCACAAACAGCAGCCATTTCATCTCCATTATCTGAATAAATAAGAAAAAGAAAGAAGTTAAGCACACACACTAGCAATACACTACTTCTCAGTTGAGAGAATGAGCTTCTCTGGCAGTGGGTGAGGTGTCAAGTCACATCACTGAAAGAGGTACAAACGTAGCTTTCTCAGCTCTGCTATTTATTGCTTCTGGCTGGTTAAGACAGCTGAGAAAATGGGAAAGGTATACAACTGAAAGGTGTATTTAATACAAAACAGATGTTAATGCACTGAAGCAGCACACAGGCAAGCTCTGCAGTTTGTGCTGGAGTGCCAGTATTGTCCCTCCACTGCCATAGCCCATGAAAAGAGCGGACATGTCTTCAACACAACTTACGTATCTAGAAAAACCGAATGGGAAAATCCACTTCTTGTTTGTGAGAAACTTTGAAGGCAACAGGCTGACACTGGTATTCCTATTTAGTTCATAAATACCAGCTACCTCCTTCAAGCATCTACAAAGCAACCCATCTTCTACCTCAGTTCAGTCATTTTCTTGTTCTCATACACAGGGCATCAGTACCTTCATCCATCAGTCCCCTTCCCCACACCTCCTTCTAGACAGATTGCCAGCAGTCACTGATGCTGTTCAGCAGGCATCTATGAGCAGCTGGATACTGAAGCAGACCCAGAAGAAATCCCACTGTTCAACAGGCAGTTAATTTCATCTCTAATTTAACAGGATGATCAAAGAAAAAAATCTTATACAGAAATCTTATAGAACTAAAACATCACACCAATTAATTTACGGGATGCCCAGCATGTCATCCTAACTAAAACATAGCAGACCTTGAGAAACTCAAGTTCAAAAGATCTCTGTAAGTAAAATGACATAAAAAGAATGACTCAATCACTGAACCTTTAGGTGGATGTAGAAAGCAAAACTCCTACCAGGCTGCTCATCATTTTATCAGCGCTACAGACAGACATGCGATGCTCACAGCAAGGAGATTTGCTCCTTTCAATTACATTCCAAATATTTTCTTTCCAGAGTTGTAGCTGAGGCTGATTCCTTCTAGAACCAGATTATCAAACTAAACATTCTCCCCTTCCTACACATTCCTGCCCCAGGCTGCAGTCCCACAGATTTACAAACATAACTCAAGGAGAGTGAATAAGGCCTGGAGGGGCGTAAGTTTGAGCTAGAAAACAAATCTACTTTCTAAAGCATGTTCAGGCAACTAAAAGCATTTACAGTCTCAGCAGCTTATCAGCACTATCCATATACCACAACTCCACTGCATGCCAGATGTACCATTCTAAGATTATTCTTTAACTTGCTTCTAATGACAGAGGGGATGTTTTATTACTCCAACTAAACTGCATTTTAGAGACTTGTGTTGAGGTCACGTCCAGTTTGTCACTACAGCAACATGCAGTCACAGCCTGTTCCATAACAATAGCGATGGCCTCGAGGATTATGGTCTCAATCCATGCCCACAGCCCTCCCCTTCACAGCTCAGGCAACTGCACCAAAACAGCACCAAGCCGAAAGGAATCAGCACACAGCATGAACAGCTGACACAAACTTTTAGTGCTCCTACATATAAGCAATGCCTGCTTTGTTTGGGTTGTTTTTGTTTTGTTTTTTAAATGAACAGAGTACAGTCAGAATGGAGAAGAGTTCCAGGCTGCACAGAGGCACACGGATCTTTACTGCGAATGTGGGAGCCACAATACAAAGCCAAAGAACAAAAGCTGTCAAGGAAACATCAGAATCAACAGAAGCTGAAATTCTCCCGCATAGACAGCAAGCTCTGAGTAGGGCCATGTCACAGGGACAGAACAGGAAGAAAAAAAAACAAGAGCCAGGAACATCTGTTGAAGAAGCACTGGTTAAAGCTCTGGATTGTGCCCTGCGTGACTCAAGCAGCTCCAGGTGAGGTGGCACAGGGATGCCCTTCCAAGGTAAGGCTGGGCTTTGTCTTGGCTTACCAAACACATCCTTAACAGGGCTAGATTTGGTAGAATTTTACTCCAAGTTTTGTAACTCCTTTCAAATTGTACCATGCAGATGGAACAACCACTGCACTGTTAAGAAGAATGATGAGAAAATGCTTCTTAAAAATATAGCAAGGTTAAAGGTAAGACAGTGCTTTCCTATCCTGCGTGCCTCCTCTCCTCCCAAGCCTGTGCAAAGGATGCCAGCAATACAGCACGTAAGCAATCCCCTTGATGACCTCACCACCAGTAATGGAAGTTCTGGCTAAAGATACAGATGAGCCCCTAAACATTTGCAACAGTACAGACTCCACGTGGAATTATTACCCACTTTATAATCCCACCCCAACCGGAGCCCTTGAGAAATACTTGTCTGCAGCCAATGGACTTTGGTAAAAGCGCTTCTTGCTTGGCTAATTGACGGGGCCACACAGTCTGGTATTGCATGCTAGGTTGCTCCAGAAATTCTATCACAGCATTCAGGTAGAACCAGTCAGGTCCACCAATGCCCCACAAAGCACAGGCAGCAGCTCTTCTTCTCTGCACATGGGTGCTCCTGATGCAACCACTGGGACCCACCCTGCAGCTTCCCACTTCCCAGCCAGCCCCAGTCAAGTTGGAGGCTTGGGGAAAACTCACTTCAGGCTGCAAGTATAACCTACTCAAATTTCTCAGAGCTTATTTCTTTTAATTAAAAAACTAAGACCTCTAAGAGAAGTTTATAACAACTGGAAAGCAGTTTTCATAAGCTTATACCCCTATAAAGGGCATCATGAACAGCTCTTCTGTGTATTTTTCTGTATATCTTTCTTCTATGTATGAAATCATTCCCAAGTTCTGCTCAGGATGCCACTCACACGTACCCAGTACAGACTGGGAGCACCTCCAGCACTGCAGCATGTCAACCAGAGCTCCTCACTCTGCTCACCTGCAACAATACACAAACTGCAACAGTATACAACAAACTGTACAAAACTGTCCTGACCACTTCCCAAGTGAAGCACAGGTTTTCGAGATTTAAAAAGCTACATCTGTAACAAACATTGCTACAGGAAAAAGTAGCAACTGTACATAATCCTTGGAGACACAACAAAGATGATACTGTAGTCAATGAGGTTACTCCTAAACTGAAGGCAATAGGAAAGGAATCAGTTGTCACAAAAGATACTCTTAAAACAATTTTCCAGATGAGCTTTGAGCTGCTGGCAGGTGTAGGTGCACAGTCCAACCTTCAGCAGCACAGCCACTGCCTGTACTGGGATCAGATTCCTCCTCCGCAGCTCCCAGTTCTGATGCTCTCCCTGCACTTCTGTTCCTCAGGTTCCACCATACAGCACTACTAATGTTGGCTCACTGATCATGCAGCTGCCCAAGCACTTAATAACACAGAACCCTTTGTAACAGGTGAGCTCAGCAGGGCTCCCACCAGAGAATCACTCTCATTTAAATACACCACTGCCAAGTCAGAGGCAAGAGCTTTCTTTCTTAAATAAGGTCTTGGGACACTCCTAGACATCAGCATGCTACTTGCGTAGAAGGGAGAAGTGCTGCCATTTGCCATCACCAGACAATAGCCAGGAAGAGCTCAGGACTGCCAGTGCCATCACATCACTCATGCTCAGGCAGGTTCCATGCCAGGAGGCTCATTGCCTCCCTAGCACTGCCCACCAGCTCCTGGCAATGGGCTGAAGCATTTTCCCCTGCAATTTATGGCAGCATTGGGAACAGACACATGGAACTGCACTGAAGTTACATCAGTAAAAACTAAACCAAACTGGACATGAAGAGACAGCATCAGCTTCCTGCCACAGCAGCACTCTTACAGTGCAGGACCAAGTGATTGCTGCACTCAGATTCCAAAGCCTTCAAGAAATCATGCAGCTTCACAGACTTGGTTTTCCTATTTTATTGGGCATAAAGTCTAATTTTCTTCTTAATTAGTGGCACAACACTGCAAAGACTTGCTCAGTACATCAGTTATCACCAGCACATGCAGCAGGAAGGACACAGAGGAGAGGGCCCCCACAGAGGATGTCTAAGGTCCTTGCTATCATACTTCCAGAACATACTCTTTATAAAGTTATTTCCCCACAGTTTAAGCAGAGCCTGCAAAACCAGTTTAATCATCTCCTTGGTTACACATCTGAGTGGCTCATCGAGCCAGTTCTTAACACTGCACATTGCACAAAGTATAACTACAGCTCAATCGCTGCTGGATATATAGTTTAACAAAGTTTTCTATTAAAAGACCCTGTCAGATAAAACAGCTCTTTTGACATCAGGTATTGCAGAGCAAAGCATTGAAGGGAAGTGGCTGCATCACACAAGTTACCATAACTACCCTTCAGAAGCTTAACTGGGAGAGCACTATCAGTTCTTATTTCAGCAACATCTGAACAGCTGAAACTGACTTGAGCGCATGTAAGTAACAAGATTTACTAGCAAAGCCCTGTGTTCAGTGCTACACTTTGTTACTGTATTTACAGAGGAAGCACAACTGCAAAACTAAGCACAGTGCATCTTCATGCAAGACAAGGGCCAGGGAGGAAAATTGTACAGACAGACACAAGTCAGTACATTCAAACAAAACTGCCAGGAGACCAAAAGGAAGAGCAATACCCACCCCATCCTCACCCCCTTCAAACGACATTCTCATTATTTCTGAGCAGGACTTGGCTATTCCACAAGGCAGGCCAATAGTTCCTTAAAGCTCAAAGCACTGAAGAGCAAAGGAATCTCTGACATCTTGAGATCCCTTCACTTTCCACATCCTGCCTCCTCTGCTGTGTCACAGCAACTGCCTGCTGGTGAGCAGGGCAGGCCCTTTAAGATGGCTAAAAACCCTTCTGCTTTAACCTGTCATCAATTCTCCAGTCCAGTACACAAAGGCAGAAGGTGCTGTAGCAGGACAAGTAGCCAAGAATAAAGGATGTTAAGCTGCTAGCAGCAGCAGCAGCTTTATGCCAAGGTATCAGGTACACTGCAGGCATCCACGCCTGTCAGACGGGCCTCTCATTAGGCAGACTTGGGAGATCTACACTCCACAGCAAAGCTAGACCACTAACCTCATTGCCAAACACTGTGATCTCAGCATCCAGATTCCCACCGCTCCTGAGAGGGATATAATAAAATTATGTTCATATCTACAGCAGCTCATACGACACAGACCAAATTTTCCCCTTAAGTGCTCAGTTCTGCAGTCAGACAGACTCCAGTAGTGCCCTGCCTTGCTTTCAACAGGCTGGAGTTCTGTGTGTGGGTGATATCGTTGGTTTGGCTTTTTTTCTCCCCTCACAAAGGAGGGGTGGGGGCAGGACACACTGCTACTCTGAGAAGGGATCAGCCAAACCTGGAGCCCCCACGAGCAACAGAAAAAGCCACCCTGGTTGGACTGCAAGAAGAACAAACCAAGGGATTAGGTGTGAAAGGTGACAGCAAAGCTCGCCTTTAATAAGCACTTCAAATACGCCAGTTTCTAAAAATAATGTACAACACTGCAGAAACAGCAAGGGAGAAAACACCATGTACTGTTTGTCAGCACAGAGATCCCCGCAGAACTGGAAGTCCTTGGAGGACAAAGGCAGAACTGCAAGGCTTCTTGGCCATAAAACAGATGGACTGCAAGGGAAATTAAGGTAGGTGGGGAGAAATGTGGAGGCGCCTCAAGATCTTTGAGATCATGCCTAGAAATCAATTCAGGATTGCTTTGCTACAGAATTGATTCCAGCAAGAACAGGCTGCCATTTTGTTCACTGCAAGAGGCAGAAAAATGAAAGGCCAGGAAAGGAAATACAAGGAAGGGCTAAGTACAAGTTACAGGGTGCTCTCAGTGAGGGATTTATTCATTTACTTAGCGGGAAATGCTGCAACACATTGAATGAAAGGGCAAACTAGAGGAAGCTGTGAGCTTCCTCGCTGTTCTGCATTAGGCTTCTCTTCCAAAAGGGGCAGCCAACACCAGGAAACAGTTAACGTCCTATAGCCAGCTTGTCAATTAGTATGTAGAAATAGTCTCTTCATTATACATATATTTAAGCAAAGCGAAGTAAGTGGAAATATTGAGACTTAAATACTGAAGTTTAACTAGAAAAGGGCCAAGCATTCTGAATAAACCTACATAATGTAATAGCCACTCTCATGCACCTCAAGTGCTTTTGTAGTAATATATTAACTTCCACTTAACCCATATTCTTAACACTGTTATATCACACCTTATTACAGTTCTATTATCTCCTTATAATACACATGGGTTATCACTACTTGACAAGCATTAAATAACAGACTGAATTTCAACAAACATCACGTTCCCGGAGCCCAGACCTCAGGCACCAGACAAACCCCAAACGAACTCGGTGTGTTTTACACAATGCTCTGCAGCGTTCATTAACATCACAACCGCTGAAGCCCGGAGCTGTAGGTAACTCCAGCCAGCACCACATGGCAGCTCCCCTTCCCAATGAGCTCACCCGCAGCATTTCTCTTTCCACCGCCTAGAAAGTTCTGAAGCGCAGACGGCACGTGAAAGTTCACTCTTTAGGAGCAGAGCAGACAGGGCTGTCACGACTACGAGTGCTTTACTAAGATTTGTAATTCAAAAGCACACGGCTGAGACCCTCAGACCAGCACTGCGAGCTGAGAGCCCTGCGCTGCAACCAGCCCAGCCCGTGAGGCTCACAGCACGGCGGCTCCCAGCCCGCACCCCCACCTGTTGTTTCCCATTGCACACCCCGTTGTTTCCCATTGCTCATCCTCCCCGTCCCCTCACTCCGTGCTCTCCCCCCCTCGTACCGTCACGGCCCCGCTCCCCATCCCGCCCATCCCCGCACAGGCCGCAGCGCCGCCCGCCCTCAGAACGTACCAGAAGGCGCCGTTCCCGCAGGGCTCAGCATGGCGGCCCGCAGCTCTCGGCCGCACACATCCCTCCCTCAGCGGCTCGGGACCCCCCCGCTGCCCACAAGGCCCACGCTGGAGGCTGAAGGCTCGAGGCCCGGCACCCCAACACCGCACCCCCCGCCCGCCCCGCACCGTGCGGAGCCCCGCAGCCCCATCAAACCCCCCGCCATGTGTATATATGTCTGTGTGTCTGTGGAGTCACTCACCGCACCCCGCAGCACCGCGGACCCTCCCGCCGCCCCCGGCCCTCACCTCCGTCACGTGTCCAGGCGCCCAGCGCCGCCGTCGCCCGCCTATCTATTGCGCGCCAGCTCCGCCCCCCGGCCCACCTCTCTTCTCTTCTCCCATTGGCGAGCGGCGCGCCCACCCTCCCGCCCCTCCGCCCGTGCTGCGTTCTGATTGGCTAAAAGCGCCGCCGCTCAACGGCCCGCCCGCCTCAAAACACGCCCCAACGGCGCTGCCCTTCGTGGAGCGCTCCTATTGGCTGGCGAGGTTGCAGGAAGTGCGCGGTGATTGGCTGGCCCAGGGGAGGCCGTTGAGATGTGGGCGGGGACACGGCCGCTCTCTGTGGCGGGGGCATGGCCGGGGCTGCGGCCTGGGCGCATCGCCTCAGAGCGGGGTTAAGGCCCCGTAGCGGGGTTAGGCCTCACAGCGGGGTTAGGCCTCATAGCGGGGTTAAGGCCCCGTAGCGGGGTTAGGCCTCATAGTGGGGTTAAGGCTCCGTAGCGGGGTTAGGCCTCACAGCGGGGTTCGGCCTCGTACCGGGTTAGGCCCCATAGCGGGGCTCGGCCTTGTAGCAGGGTTCGGCCTCGCTCGCTGCTGTGCCGGGAGCCGCTCGCACTGCTGGGGCTCATTCACCTTCATCGCTCCCTGGTGTTTCTTTAACCCCTCGGAAAGCGTTTTCAGCCTGTTAGGAAAATATCTGTGTGTCTGGTACCCCTTAGTCACAGGCTGAGCTGAGGGTGTGGGCCTGGGGCCGGGCAAGAGGCCTTGCAGGCCTTGTGTAACGCCGGGTTCCCGAAGGAAGCGATGCGGTTGTGTCAGGGTGTTTGTGAGGCCAGACGAGCGGAGGAGGGCGGGGATGCAGAAGTAACGGTTCTGGTGGCGGAAGGAAGGGCTGAGGGGAGCGGAGCAGGCCCTGCCTCCGCTGTGCCGCCCGTGGGAGCTGAAGCCGAACGTCCCGGTGCCGGCTGTGGCCTCCGGGGAGCAGGGAAGGGGGGTTTTCCTTTACAAACGTCGTTCTGCTCTGAGCCGACGCGGTGAGTCAGCAGCGTTACGTCTCCCCGCAGAGAAAATTCCACCCCGTGAGGACAATGCCGGCACTGACCCGGCTCGGAAATGAGGCTCAGCATAAATGAGGTCAATCAGCAAATCCCGCTTGTGCTGAAGTTTGGGATCCGATGGTCGTAGTTTACCCCAAAGCCACCGAGCTGGCTCCTGTGCCTCGCTGTCAGCTGAGCTGCGCCCAGCCTGAATGCGGAGAGACAGGCAGGGAAGCAGCCCCAAACGACAGGCAGCAGGTGAGATACCAAGCGTCTTAAATAAGAAACCAATGCTCTAAAAGGTAACAAAGGTGTTTAATTTAGCATGTTCCATCTCCTCCCTGGGCAAAATGCAGTTTTGTGCCAGATACCTTCCAAGTCCCTCTTTTGAAACAGGCTATTACCTCCAGCATAGCTTGCAGGGCAGCAGAACGCTGTGCTCCAATCACACGAGGTCTGCGAAGGCAATGCACAAACACAGTCACAGCAGTCACACACACACACACACCCAGCAGTCACACATGCCTTCCTGCCCTCCCCCACCCTCTCCCAAAAAAAGCAGGCATTCCTTCCTTTTAGGACTGCTGAATCATGGCACAGGCAGCCCTGAAGCCCGTTTGCTGCCCTCTCTGCTTTGTCATCTGGGGACAGAAAGAGCCAGTTAAAAACAAATACAAGCTGCTAAAAGCGTATCATGCTCTGGGATTATTGAGGTGTTTAAACTGAGGTTAAAATAATACAAAATCCACACAGGGCAGAAAGCTGGTCCAGAAAAAAAAAGGGGGATAGAAGAAAAAAGGAGGACTGAAGGGAACAGAATGACCACGCACAGAGGTCTCAGTGCTCTGGCAGCCAAGCAGGTGGTATTTTTAGGCCAGGCTCAGCTGTGCCAGGGCAGTGGAAGAAAGAGGGATGGCAGATACCACACTGCAGAGATGATGTTGTTGAGATATTCATTGGTTTTCAATGGTTTTCATTTATGTTTGTTCAGACACTGAAGCAGATCTGTCAGTTTCCACCAGGGATTGCCTGTGAAGCACACTGTGCTGTTCTCTGATTTTAGAGGTAAATTCTGAAAGGCAGAAGAAGTGGGCAGTGTGGCAAGGCTGGAAAAGGCTGAGCTCCCCCATCCAGAACAGACAGAACTCAGAGGAAAGAGGTGAACCTTCTGCTTCTGGGCAAACCACGGCTTTGGGTGGCTTTTCTGCCCTGCTATGAGAGAAACCTGCTGCACTTCCAGCTTTTACTTTCTGTTCTTGGTTCCCTCTGAGCCTGATCTCTGAGGAATTCCTGCTTCCTTAATTCCCTCCTTGCATTTCAAGAATTAGCTGGAGATCTGCTCAGATCTCTTTCTCCCCTGGAAAGCTGGTAAGAAATGAATGGAAAATCAGGCAGGTCGGGGCTGCGGGACATCAGTGGGGCCGTGCTGGCAGATAACAGGCAGTAAAGGCAGATGATCAGCAGGAGAGCACTGACTTTTGCTCTTTCAAACTTTGCACTGCAGGAGGGAAGACAAGCTCACATCTCTACGGGGCAATGTCCACGTGCCCTGGTATGCTTTGATGGAAACTGTTCCTTTACAATGACATCTCTGGAGAGCACGCCTGGGAAAGGGGCAGGGAAAGATACACTGACTTCATCAAAACAGAGGGGCCCAACTGAAGCTAAAAATAAAGGCCTGCTGTTTTCAAAGGTAATAAATGTGGATGTAAGAAATGTTATGGATTAATTGTAACAAGGGGAGGAGAAGTAGTGGAGGGAA
This sequence comes from Coturnix japonica, assembly GCF_054131305.1. Lineage (NCBI taxonomy): Eukaryota > Metazoa > Chordata > Aves > Galliformes > Phasianidae > Coturnix > Coturnix japonica. Next base: position 47,770 of record NW_028188951.1, read on the forward strand.
GATGCACCAGAGAGCTGGAAGCAGAGCTGTAGCAGATGGGTGGGAGGAGATGGGGAGGTGCGGAATGAAGTGGAAGAAGACAAACAATCCATCTGGTGGTGTAAGTGTAGGGGTGAGGAAGTGCCCGTGAGAGGGGAACTTTATAGGAAACTCCTGTAACCCAGGAGGTCAGAGTTATGCAAGACAAGACAAGAGGTGTAAGTTTAGTTTGAACATAGTTAGTAACCATGGTTCTGATGGACATGATGGCTCCCTTGGGTTGTGCACAAGTTTGGTAGCTCCCATAGGCGCTGCACCAGGCTGCTGAGCACCGTTTGGTGCTGGCTGTGCCCTTTTCCATCCTTTCTCTTGGAGAGCAGATGTGATTTGCACCAAGGTTCCCTCCAGATGTCCCCTTCACATGTCTGTGCTCTCACTCGAGGCCTTTCTCTGTGAGCTTGGCTGGGCACGGGCAGCAGAGTTGGACCTCGTGGGGTTTGGCCACAGGGTGGGCTGTCAGCTCAGGGCTGATGTTTGTTTTATTTAGGAGTGGTTGTTTTGCCAACAGAGCTGTTTGTTTATTGGAGAACACAAATATTTACCATTCTTAACCTCAAGTTTCCAAACACCTTCAGTTTTGACAGTGATTGAATAAAGGAAACCAAGATTCCATCACAGGGAATGAGAAAACAGTTAAATGGCATTTATTAGCTGGGGAAGTGAGGGGTAGGAAGCCACACTTCTCCCACTCAGCCAGGCCCCATGGCCAGGGCTGCACCCAGCACAGCCCTCAGCCTCCAGCACAAAGAACTGGGCACCGAGGGCCAGCGCTGCCCCATGATGCAGCCCCACAAACCCAGGCAGAACCAGTGCTCCACCAGCCACATCCAAGGCCACCTCACCCTGCTGCCTGCCCCATCCTACTGCTGAGATCAGCAAACAGGGACTGAGCAGCACTTAACTCAGTGCTCCACAAGCTCCACAAGGCCGCGGCTCTGCTGCTCACAGCGCTGCTGGAGCTGCAGTACATCCCTGTGGTTTCTGTGTGCCTCTGTGCATGTCTGACCAACAAAACATCACCACCTTTTAGAGCAGACAGAAATGCAGGTGTGGCTCCCACTGGAATCTGAGCTTCATGTTTATACACTCAGTTTCCTTGTTTTCACTTAAATCTCACTGGTGGTTTCATGCTGAGCCCGTTTCTCTCTGCACTACCACACACTCCTTCCTCCTGCTTTGGGGATGGAGCACACACCTGCACCGGCCAAAACCAAACCCGGCCCAGGTGGACAGCTGAGCTTGGGACCCTTTGAGCCACCAAATGGAGCTGTGTCAGTCGGCAGCAGGAGGGACTCCATGCTGAGAAACAAGGGGCAGCCGTCCCGAGGAGCAGCTCGTCATCACGAGCCTGGAGAGATGCCCTGGGACTTCTCAGCCTGCGCCCTGCCGGTGTCGCTCCTCTGCCGTGCCGTTATTGCTCAGAAAAGAGATCGGACACCTCGTTTATTTTTACCCATCGAAAATGACAGCGTTGCTCTTTGCTGCTGCATCCCGCCGTGCTGCCCCGGGGCGGAGCCAGGCTCCGTGCTGCCCACATCCGCAGCTGCACAGCGCTGCCTGGCGGCAGGAATGCACACAGCGCTCCGCTGCCACCCGAGCGGCTCCCGGCCTTAGGGCAGCGCTGGGGCCGCCATCTGCGGGGAGCATCGCTGCCATTCACGGAGCTTTCCTTATAAAAGGCTCCGCTCCGGGCAAGGGAACGGCAGAGCCCTCCCAGCAGCATTACTGCTCCCACCGGGTTTAATGCAGAGGTTGGATCTTGCTGTAGCCGCTGCTGAGATGAATGGGCAGTGTAAGGAACTGATGCTCTCTGGTGTTTCCAAAGTGAGAGGGTTTTTTAAAGCAAAGCACATGAGCAAGGATGTGAGAGCACAGAGATGGCCCACGTTCCTCTGGTTTGAGGGAGGAGAGCTGAGTGTGCCTTCAGCAGTGGGAAACTCAGAAATCCTTCGTGGAGCACAGCTGTGTAACAGCATCTCAGGCAGTGGGTGAGCCACAGGCTGAAGAGCAGCACTGCAGAGTGTGCACTGAAACTAACAGTGCGGTGTTCTCTGGTGGTTTGGAGGACACAGAAGCTTTGTCATGTAGAAACCCATGCAGGTGTGGAGGAGGAAACCTCAGAGAGCTGGCTGTTCTCAGAGCAAACAGAGCTCGGGGAAGGAGAGGCCTCAGTGGGTGTGTTGGCGATAGGGAAATGATGGGCCGGGGTCAGGAGGTTCTGTGTGGAGCAGGAGGGAGGGAACGGGTAAGGTTACACGAGTGAAACGTGACTACCTCTGCTGTCTCTCAGGTTAGATAGTTTGGAGTTAGATCTTATCACCTGAGAGCTGAATTAATCATGGGCTGAGCTTTATAACTGAAAGGAATAGATCCCATTGTGAGGGCGTGCTGCTGCTCAGCTCGGTGGAAACTAAAGCCTGAGGAGGAATGAAACGTGACGTCTGATTCAGGCTGTATTAGAAACAAAGTCTCTGCTTCAGGGGACAGCAAGTATCTGCACACAGAGCTTGAACCAGTCACTGCCATCCATAGCTCCTTTGGCTTTCATGGGGCACCCACATAGAACATCCAAACAGATCCTCCTTTAAGAATGAAAAGATGCAGATGTGATGGAAGCTCAGCAAAATCCCTGTGATAAATGGAGCATCTTCCTGGTGGCTTACTGAATTTATCACTGGTTGCTGAACCAATGCCTGCTTTACAGCTCTTCACAGAGTTTTAAACATATATCTGATTAATCCATATACATACAGTGGAAATCAATACGTAATAAAAATCTAATATTCCTGCATACACGTGGTTAAGAATCCCTGTATTTAGGGTTAAGGAGGTCACTGGTGGATGAAATGGTGATCACTGGAACACTCAGGGAGGAGATGGAATTCATTTTCACTGGAGGAAAAGGAGCGTTCTGCAGATAACATCTGACAGCATCAACCTTCTGTAAACACTGAACCTGTTAGAAATGAGAGCGATCTGCCTGTTTGTTTTAGCAATAGCTACACACAGGCACTGAGAAGTCCTGCACAACAGAGCAGCCGCTTCCTTCTTTGGCAGAAGTTAACAATTACGGACTAGCAGTTTCTTAATAAGACTTCCAGACGGCACTGAATTAAAAGTAACTCTGTAAGGATGTCTGGTTGACTCCCGTAGTGTTATTCATCTTGCAGAATCCCCACTCTGGGGCTGTGACCATCCAGGAGCCCTCCAGCTCTCAGTGCAGCCCTGTGCCAGGAAGCCTGGCAGCCACCCCAGCAAACAATGACTGGTCTGGGGATGCCAGAGCACTGCAGTCCTGTTTGGCTGCCTCTGCCCGGGCAGCATTCTTATGGGATTGGATGGTATCAGCGAACAATGAGCAGGCACATGGACTGATGTTAGTTCTTTCTCAGTGGCTTAGTGAATATTGACTATGAGAACCTCCACTGCTCCTCTTGGGCAAATGGAGGAATGTGGGATTGAGGTCCCTAAGATCCCTTTATTTTGTATAACCTCCTTCTTATTTTCCCGTGCTGTTCTTTCTGCTGCCACGAGCTCAGCTGTCACACAGATACTGCAGATCTGCTGCCTGCAGGAGGCAGGGCAAATTTTTCTTTGTTGTTTGCAGAACTATAGCAACAGCCAACAATTTAAGAGGTGTATTTGGATGAGAAGACCAAGACAAAGCAAACAAGCTGTCACAAGTAATCTCTGAAACTGTGTGGAACATAGCAACGTCTGGGATGTCTGCTGGCATTGAGGAAAAGGGCCGGATTGTGATGGGAAACTGCGGTGAGCAGCACCAGAGATCCCCATACAGAGAGCTGAGCTCCCACGTGCTGTGCCTGGTCCTGCTTTGCCATGCTGGACTCAGCTGAAAGCTGCTCCCATCACAGAGGAGATGAACACCATCTTGCAGGCATAGCGAGGACACACGGGGTATAACTTTGTTGTGGGGAATTTTGTTCATGGTTGTGGCCACCTCCAGGACTGAGCACGAAGCTCCTGGGCAGCATCCCAGTTCTGAGCAGTGAGCAGCAGGCAGGTGGCTGCAGAGCAGTGGGATTCCTTAGGTGTGATGCAGTGGCATCCACAGGCTGGTACTGCCCATCCTGCTTGTTGACACTGCCTGCACAAATCACAGGTGTGACATCTGTATGTTTCCTAAACAATGTGTCGAAAGCAGGATGGCTCAGGAGCAATTTGTGTAGCAAAGAGAGCAAGTTTAAATTAAACTCTTTTTCCTTGAGTGGCACAATGATGTTCATTAGCAGAGGAGAAGTGACAGTGGTGGTTCTATCAGATCTGCCCACCAAACCCAGTGTGGGCAGCAGCCTATGGCAGGGAGCAGAGCTGGCTGCCCTGCAGTACACTGCCACGCAGCCTGCATGTGGCTGGGGGTGAGGATGTGCAGGAAGGTCTGGTATTTTGCAAGGTTTCTGGCTGTTCTATTCTAATACACACCCTAAAAACAAACCCAGCTGTTTTTCAAGCGGTTCCTGTCTCAGTGTGAGCGGTCATTGAGGGGCAGCTCCCCAGCTTTTGCAAAAGCTCCTGGTGCCTGAAGGCTCCTTGGCTGCTTCTGAAATGCCTCTGGGAAGAGCACGGGTTCCTAACTCACAGTCCAGGCTTTCACCCCTCTGTCCCAAAATGCAGCCACTGTGAGGCAACACCCTGAGCTGGGGGGCATGATGTGGTGTGGGGAACCAGCAGGTGCTGGAAGGAAGAGCGATGCTGGAGCAGGTCCTTGCAGCTCTGCTTTGCAAGACTGGAGTGGGACAGAAAGGCTCAGAACCCTGCACTGCCACTATTATGGTGCGCTGTGGGCTGCCATGGGGACAGCCTGGAGCTCAGGACCTGCCCTGGGCACGTGGTGTGCTCTGCTGCCCGCTGCACTCGGGTCAGCTCAGGCTTGACTGAGCAAAGGCATCTGAACAAAAGAGTCCCAGCTGCTAACCAGGAACTAATTCCTTCTCAGCTCACACCTCGCCCTTGTGATGTCCGACTGCAGCCTGCTTCCCAGGCCCCTGCTAGCCTTCTACTGTCACCTTCAGTGCCTTTCCCTGCAGGAAGCAGCTGTCCATCCTGCTCGTGCCACGTTCCATGTCCCAGGTCCCCCACAGCCACCTGCACTGCCATCGGGCCCCTCCATCCCCTCAGCCCCCCTGATCCCCACCTGGCAGTGAGCACAGTGCTCCCTTACCCTGTAATTCAGGACAGACAAGCCACCCTGCTTACAACCTTGGAATCATTTCCACGTGGCCTGAAGGGAGCCTTGCCGTTGTTTTTCCCCACATCACTATAGGATAGTAATAAGTGCGTGTCCCACCACTGGAGGAGATCCTTCCCATCCCTGCTTTCTGCAGTATTCCTCCCATAATTGACTCTTGTTTGCTCTGCCAGAAGCGCAGCCGCCCTTTTGCTGTTGTTCTTTTTCACTCCAATGTTTTTTCTGCCGTTCTGCTGAAAAAGGAGCAGGAGAACTGGCAGAGGAGCTGCTCCGTGTGACAGCGCTGAGGCAGGGCTGGACAAGGGAGGGGCTGAACTTCCCTGCTCACATATCTTTAAGAGATTTTGGCCATTTTCCTTTTGATGCTGGATGAGGTGAGTAAGGGCAGCAATATAGCGCTGCTTATGTATGGATATGGGCTCTGGCCAGATGTAATATTCATACACATAAAGGTCACCAAATGTCTTCAGAATAAAGAATTACTAAAAAAAATATTCTCCAAATTATCCCTGACTAAATGAGTATCACAGACTCATTCCCATCGTTTCCCAAAGGCTTTGCAGTGAAGCTCCTCCTATTGCTGATGAAGCACTTTGTCCCTCCTGACATGAAGATCACTGTCCTTAGGGCTGCTGGGATACAGTTAAAGAATCCCATAGAAGACTGATTTTGCCCTCAAAAGTCATTGCAAAATGCCCAGGCTGGGCAGCCACCCGAGTGATATCTGAGCCCCCAGGGAGCCTTGGTGACATCTACAGAGCAGAAACTGCGGCCATCCCTGCTCCTTAGGAGTGGCCGAGCTTGGCCAGCGCTGTGCTACCAAGGGACAGAATTATGAATTCCTGTCTTCATGCCACGTATTTTCTTCCTGCAATTCCTTTTGCAGCTGCAAAACCTGAGAATTCCGAGGACATCTCAAGAGATGCTGATGGCAGAGAGAAACTGCCAGTTGTTTGCCTCCCTCCCAGCCTGAGGGGGGCTCAGCTGGCCACACCAAGGCCTGGGGGCTCATCTTTTGAACCCCAAAGCCTCTTATTTTCTTTATGGGCAGGGTTTGTGTTTCTTTGTTTTCCTCTGGGGCTTTGAATAGTTTTGAACTGAAAGCATTTATTTTTTTAAAACATGTGGCTTTTAATCCTTTTGAACTAAAATTGCTTTCCATGTGGCTGCTAAAGAGGCACTGACTGTTCCCACATGCAGTTCAACCATCTCAGTGCATTTGGATGCACTCAGCAGCTGCAGAAGTAGAAGCAAAAGGAAGCACAAGTGCCAACTATATTAGAAAACACTTCAGTGATTTTTGGAAGGCCGAGGAGCTGCTGTGCTTCACAGCTGAAGGGTGAGTTGCTGAGATGTAAATTGTTTCCTTTTCCGCTAACAGAGCTCTTGGCCTGCAGAGTTTGATGGAATGCATTTCCAGGGCAATCTTACCGGGTGTGACGTCGCCGGGCTCTGCTGGCCTCTCCTCATCCCACTGCTGCCAAGGAGAAACTGGTATAGCAAAGCACTCCGCTGCCATAAGCTGCCCCAGGCTTTCTGTGCTGCTTGTTTTTCCTCCAAGATCACTTTTAATCCAGCTCAGCATCACAAACCGTCCTGCAGCACTGCTCTGAAGTGGTAACAAGGAGGCAGGAGTGATTAATGGCCGCAGGAGGAGGTGGCAGATGCCCTGGCAGCGTGGGCACAGAGCTATTAGTCCTGCGATGAGTCAGTGGGAGGCGCAGTAATTCTGCACTGTGCCACATTCAAGTGGGACGGCAGTGAGGAGCAGGCAGCGTTCCTTTAGCTCCCAGCCCTGTAAATCCATGCCCAGCCTGGACCTGCAGCTGTAGCGTTGTCATCAATTGTGAGGAAATTCGGCCGCGCCAGCCTCGGAGGGTGAGGTTTTGCAATATACTTCTTCCAATGTCATTGCATGTGGCTGGTGACAGCGGTGACATCCCACCCCTTCTCCTGTCTCTCTCATTCCTGGGGATGTGGTGGCCTGCTCAGCCACCCTCAGGCACTGAGCCCTTTGCTCGCAGCCTGGTGAGCCTCGTGCCCAACCAAGAGCATGGGGTGAGCTGCCATGGGGCTGCAGAGCTGCTGGGTTGGGTGTGAGCTCTTAGTGGGATGGAGGTGGAGGCAAGGGGAACCCCCAGCCTGGATCCACACATGGGGCTGCTGGTGGCTGCTGTGATCGGTGGAATTTTGGGCACTGGGGCCAGTCCCCTCAGGTAGCATTTAGTGCCTGCAGGGAGTGCCAGAGCCCACTCCTAACACTGAGTGAGGATGGAAAACATGAAGAGCTGTGGTCACAGACAGCAAAGAGATAAATGTGGTGGCCAGCAGGAGGTAAAGGCAGCTTGAGAAATGGTGGTTATGTGGGAGGGAGGAGGGGAGAGATGCCTGCGCTTGTTTTTTCATTTATCTTTTTACTAACCTTTGTTGTATTTAGAGTACACCAGATGATATCAGAGCTGTTTTGCAACTAGTGATGATCCGGGGAATGGGAGCGCTCTATGTGGTCCTCTGAAACATCTCCTGGCCAAGTCTTCCTACGTGCACTGAGCTCAGGTCATGCTGCACCGCTGAGGTGTGAGTGCAGATCTTGTTCAGTCATTGTGCTTTGTATTTTCCTTTGCTAGCAGGCTGCGATCAGCCAGGAGCTGAGGGAAGAAGAAACTGCACTGAGCACTGAGACCTCTGCCCTTTCTGAGCTGGCACTGAAAGTTATAGTGGCAGATTCATTTCTTTGACATCTGAGCTGAGAAAACAAACCTCTCTCATATTTATAAACAGTTGGTGAAATGAAAGTGGATCAGCTCTGCTATAAAACAGCCTTACAGCTGAACCTTGAAACATGGTGTTTGGTGTTTTGAGAAACAAGCTGGGAAATGAGTGCTGCCACTTTGAGAGCCTTTATCCCCTAATGAGGTACAAAGCCAGTGCCTGCCCATTGTTCCTTAGGAAGTCCATCAAGGACACAGGATACACAGTGCAATTCCTCTTGCATCCGTCTGATTTTGTTTTCTGTGATAGTGAAGCTTAATGAGCTCACTGGCACTTAATGAGCAGAAGTGCCCAGCTCTCAGCCTTCCCAGCACAGGGAAAAGATTCAGAGCCCTCCCTTGGTGTCTGGCTGTTGTACAGGACTCACCCCACATCTATGCAAAGCAGATCCGTACCTTTTGTACTTGTTCCCACCCTGTCCTACATCTGCAGCAGGTTTTCATGCTGGGCTTTATTTGGTGCCATACCCATGCAGCAATTGTGTTCTGTGCCCACACTTGAGCACAAGGTCTGCATGCCCCAGTGTGGTGATTTGTGCTGTGAACAATGCAGAGCAGCCATGCAGGACTGCAGTTTCTTGTGCTGCATCAAAAGAGGGACGTGCATTGGCCTTTGCTGGACCCATTACCCCAGTGAAGAGCTAGCTAGACTGCTGAGATCCATCCCCCCGTTCTCCTCTTATCTCTCCTGTGAGGTTTCTGCTGGCTTTCCCACTTCCTCATATTGTATTCCTGGAAAAGGGAGGGTGGGAGTGGAATTCTCTATCAGACCTTTGTCTGCCACTGTGCACAAGGTAGTGGGCAAGCTGCAGTCCTAGCTTGTAGTGCTGCATACAGAGCTTTTCACTTAGGGCAAGGCTGTGCTGCCTGCACCACCACCGACCAACGTGTCAGCAAGGACTGGACCTGGCCAGAGGAGCTCCTGCTTGGGAAGTCAGGCTTTACAGTGTCACTATGTTGGAGCAGATCCATCTGCTGGCTGCTGTCACAGTTCTTGGGGTGCTGGAGCAAGGTAGGGACCATCGTATACTCATGCCCAGATACCACCTGTGTTGTTCTACCATACCTCCATTACTTCCTTTCACTTCCACGCTGTGTTTCTGCTGCCATGCTGCCACTTTGCTGCTTTTGGTGAGTGATTTCTTGAGTGGTTTTCCAACATTAAAAAAAATAAGAGTGCCTGGCACGCCAGCCTGCTAAACGCCCTTCCCCGGAACTAACACACCTCCCTTGGTGAGATATCTTTTGGTCAGTCTTCTCTTCCTTATTTGAAACATGGATTTGCAGAAGCTCTTGAAGTTGGTGTAGATCATAGCATAAAGTGTATGGGATGAGATGGGTTGCATGGAATCTTCCTTAACTAGGGCTCCGCGCTGCGTGACCTCAGCATCTGGGTGGCTTATCTGTGACATCAGCTCCGTCTCTGCTTGGCTACCGGAATTCAGAAGGGGAAAAAAAACCAAAGATCAACAAAGTGTGTCAGAACTCTTACTGTTTGTACAGGTTATAGGTGGTTTGTTGACCATGGAAGAAAGAAACCAGAAATCCAGTGGCTGTATGTGTCTGCATACTGCTTGCTTCGCCATTGCACTGCTACATTCCTTTGCCTTGTCTGCATGTGCCCGGCTCTCGCTGTGATGTGGGGCTGCGAGGTCAGGAGGAAGCTGCAGGACATTCCCCCCTTGCCCCTTAACAGCCCCCTGGCCACAGGCCCATCCCAATGACTGACCCATGCCACCTTTCTCTCCTTTGCTGCAGCCTACTTCTTCCTGCAGGTGATCCACGCCAGGCGCACGTTTGGCGTTTCTCCTCCCAACATCTCAGGCCCACCTGAATTTGAGCGGATCTTTCGAGCACAGTAAGAAACTCCTCTCAGCTCTCCTCTGCAGCACTCCTGTCAGGTGGCACTGCCCTTCCTTTGCTTTGCTGTTCAGTTTCTGGGTTGCCTTGCAGCACTTTGGCAGGTGCCCGCCTCCCCTGGGGTCCAGTTAATGGATGTAAGTGTCGGCACTGGGACTCTGTGGGCTCAGAGAGCTTTGAGTGGGGAAAAGAGAGGGACTGCCCAAATTCAGCATCTCTGCTGTCAGTCCTGTGTCCCACATGATCTTCCTCCTTTCCCTTGTTTATAACTTTTCTCCTTCTCTCTAGGGTGAACTCCTCAGAGTATTTTCCCATTTTTGTGGCACTCCTATGGCAGGCTGGACTCTTCTTCCACCAAGGTGAGGGCAGCCCCATACCAGCTTTGGTGCCAGTTCTGCAGTGCTGCCTCTGTCCTTGGGTCCTGCTCACTCTCTGAGCAATGAATTAGGCAGCAATACCATCTGATAGGAGTTCAGAGCCAGTGGGCACTGCCTCTATTCCTCTCCTGCTCTCGTTCTGGGAGCTCTGTAACTCCTCTGGAGCAGTCACTGTGATCTCTCTCAACCACAGGTCTGGCTGCAGCCCTGGGCCTGCTCTATCTCTACTCCCGCTACTGCTACTTTATGGGATACAGAGCATCATCCTCAGACAGGTAACACCTCCAGCCAGTGCCCACTGCTGGTCACAGTTTACTCAGCTCCCCAAGATGTTTCGGGGCTGTCGTGTGAACCAAGCATGAGCACGGGCCTTGGGGTGGTTCTGGAGGCAGGGCTGCCTCTCAGACCCTTGGTGGGATAGAGGCATTCCCACAGCAGCACGGTGATGCTTGGTCTCTCCTCTCCAGGCTCGCCCCCATCTACTTCAGCACTGGTGTCCTCTGGGTGCTCGTTGCAGCAGCAACCCTGGGCCTCGTGCATTTCTTCCTCTGTCACTATGTGGGGCTGAATGTCCTCCGGCTGCTTGCAGCATGATGTTCCTGGCCACCACTGCCATCACCACTTTGTGTCTGCCCCCAGCTACAAGACCACCTCACTGTGCTTCCAACACCTGTGGAGCTGGCAGGGCCACAGGGCCATCCTGAAGGCTGCCCAGCACTCTGTGCCTACCTGCTCTGTATGACTGATAGCCAAACCTTCTCCAAAGCAAGGAGAATTCTTGGAAAACAGGATGTGTAAGTTCTTCTCAGCCCCTTCATCCAGCCCAGGCACTGTGGGGTCAGCACAGCCCACCATGGGAGGGAATTCCTGAGGAAGCACCATGGGCCGGGGCAGGGCAGAAGGAAGGGGCAGCCTGGAGCAGGCCCCAGCACACTGCTGGCTGTGCTGCACCAGCGCTGCTGCACACAACATGCACAGGAGATGCTGCAATAAAAGGATGCTGAGCTTGCTGAGCTGTGCTTGTCTTCGTGGGTCTGCATGTGGCATAGGGCAAAACGTGTGTTTTGGGTTGCAGGGCTGTTTGGTTTCCCTGCAGGGATGGGGACAGTAGTAGTGCAAAGCTGGTTTCCAGCAGTGTAGAGCTCTTCAGGTGGGCTCAGCCCCTGTGACAACAGGGCTGGAAGTGAGGACACTATGGGCTGGAAGTGCACAGCTCGGGGAACAGCAGAGCAGATCTGAGCCCTCAGCGCCAGGAACCTCTCACCAAATTCAGCTGCATCAGCGTGCTGCTGGATGAACAGGGCTGTAAACCCTGCCGTGCTTCCTCAGTGACAGACACAAAGCACTTTTTGGGGAAGTTATGAACTTTGCAAATTGCTTAACTTCCTTCCCTGCAGTTCAATCGCTTTGTCCAGCAGATCCCCGGTCTGTTACCCCCTTTCAGGCTCTCGGATCGGTGCAAACACTTCAGGGAAAGGCTCGATTCCAAACAAAACTAACAGCACTCATTTGTGCAAAGTATCCAGCACAGCTCCATCCTTACAGGAACCCCCCCCCCTCCCCTGAAGCCCTGGCAGTGCTTGCAGCAGGAAGGGAGCCGCTCCCGTCTCCCAGGGATGCTGCCATCGCTCCGCTCCTCCTGCACCAGGACATCAAAACAAAACAAAAACACTTGGGTTGCGTCCATGGCTCCACGCTCCGTGTCTGGGATTGGTCAGGTTCAAAAGCTGCGGCACTAATGGGGGCGGCCATTCCCTGCTCACCCGCCCGCAGAGACGGAGCCTCCGTTGGCCGCACTGGGGGCACCAGGGGGCGCCGGTACCACGAGGCTGCGGGGCCGGGGGGAGCGGGAGGGGGGGAATGAGAGTGGGGGGACCGAGGGAATGGGGGGGATCGGGGGGGGCCGCTCCCGGAGTGGGCAGAGAGAACCGCTGCTGCCCCCAGCACACGAGGCCGGGCAGCATGGAGGGTAGGCAGGTTATGGATGACACTGTAAGTACAATGCGGTACGTGATGGTGCATTAAATGAGGTGGCTTAGTGCTGGGAATCGATCTTGAAGGTCCATGCAAGATGGTTGTGGGATTCTGTGTCTTCTGCACAAAGCTTTTTGGGGCCCATTTCATCCAGCCCTGGTATTAGGGCTATTGGTGGGAGGGAGTCCTGTAGCCACACAAAAATCTTCCTGACGTGTCTTAGCAATGACCTGAGATCCCCTGCAAGTACCTCACAGGTTCCTGGACCTTCTTGCTCCCTGTCCTGCTGCCAGCAGGAGAGCAGCTCAGCCCGGGGTACCTGGAAGGAAATTTGCAGCTGGATGAATGGGAACTCAGTGAAGAACAAAGGAAACATGGAGAAGCAGTGAGAATCCTTCCATGCTGAGAAAGGCTCCAAACCAGGCCTCCCTCCTGCAGGTCTCGCTGCCCTGTGCACAGTGGGGAGGTGGAGGCACAGAGCTCTGCCCACCAGCAAAGCCACTGCCACCCCTGCAGGGATGATGGCCTTGTGCATGTGTGCTTGGATTCATGTGCAGACGCAGGAGCTGAGGCCCCTGTAGGGCTTTCATGCTCCATTGGAGAAGTTCATAGCACATTATCCTGAATACAACATGGGTGCACACTCATTGTTTCCTATTCAGTGTGTGACAGCTGTGCAGGATGCATGCACAGAGAGGTGCAGGACACGACAGGACTGCATGTGGCCAACAGCACCCAAATGCTGTGCCTGGGGCCAGGGGAGGCCATGCAGCTGGCAGCAGGAAGAACAACTTGTTACCAAAGGGAGTAGTATCTCCTTGGGCTGCTGCACACTCAGCCTTGCTGAGCTGGGAAGGGGAAAGGGAGCAGCAGGTGGCCTGGTGTTGTGGCTGGCATGGCACTCAGGTTCCCATCCACAGCATGGGCCAAGGGGAGGGAAGGAAGTAGGTCAGAGAGGGTGACAGTATGGGGACAGGGCTCGGGCTGAGGAGGGAAAGAGGATGAAGCAGAGGAGAAAAGGAGAGGGGAAGGAGACAGCTGAAGAATGAAAAAAGGGAAACAAAGCTTTCATAGTTTGAATAGCTCATTCTTAAAGCCACCTTTGTGTATCAGTACAGAGAGACCAAGGCCAGCACCCAACTCCTGCCCATCTGACAACGAGCTGCGACGGAATTCAGATGCTAATTAGGAGCCGAGCTCCTCAATGGGTCTTTATTCGCACAGCTCCGGCTCCCTGCAGGCCGGCCAATGGAGGAAGCTCGGCAGCGTCACGGAGGAGCTCCCCTTTCCCTCCTTCCCTCACCACGATGCTGTTATCGGCGCATCTCGGTTTTACTTGTTGACTTTTGAAGGCAAGAAAAAGGGAAGGAAGTCACACCGGAGCTGTGCCATGGGAATAATCACCGTCGGGACCCACTTGATGAGCAGGGGCTGCAGGGGCCGTAGCAACGTGAAGAGAGGGGAGGACACAGTGTTGGAGCAGGGATGCAGAGATGGGCTGCAGGGAGGTGTGGATGTTCCTGTGGGCAGGTAAATACTGCCTGCAGAGAAAGAACATCCCTAGGTTACATACCGTGCTAAAACCCAAGCAAAACCAAAGCTGTTTGCCATTTTGAGTATTATCAGTCAAGATAGGGAAGCTGGGAAAATCCACATGTAAAGGTTAAAAGTTGCCTAATCTTCACCAGTTTTATACACCCCAGAAAATAACTCTTCTCAGGCAGCACAAAGGATTAGTTTTTCCTGGTTAGGACAGAGCCATAGTACACACGAGGTAGGTGGGACCTAATACAGCCTCTGAAGGAGAGTGTGGACGCATGCTGCAGTGGATTAGGGAAGATCATGGCTTGCTTCTGCCAGGTCTACAACCAACAAGAGGTGGGTCAGAAAAGCAAAAGCAGCTCCAGCACTCAGGAAGATGCACAGAGCGCTGCTGGTCTGTCCATCAGCTGTATCACTTGGGCACTGCATCACTCAACAGGAGAAAACAGAGCAACCCCACACAGCCAGAGCAGTGTTACTGCATGAGACAGGAGGCGGGGATCACCAGGTCGGCAAACAGGAAAACAGTGAACTCTGCTGGTCACTGCTTCTGGGCTAAGACAGGCTTCATCTCATCACTCCACATCACGGTCAGATCTATGGCTCATTGGCTGCAGTGGGCTCCTCATGCTGCCCTGCCTCAGTGCCTGGCAGCCCTCCATGCCCGTGTCCCTGGAAGCTGCTCCTTGTCTGTCATGATGCTCCCAGGAATAACGAGCTTGGCAAGGGCCGTGTGCTAGAACTGCACTGTTATCTGTTCTGCTACACAGATAACGCAGCACACTCCCCCACCACCAGACACAGGCATTCCCACCGTAAAGTATTTGCAGATTTACAGCTCGTTCTGCTTCTGGGAGGGAATAAAGAAATGCAGACCAGGCTAATTGCAGTGGATGCACATGGACGCTTGCCCACCTCCCTCCTGGCAGGTGCAATGCCCGAAGTGCCAAAGAGCTGCAAATGTCCAGACCCAGCCTTTATAGCTCACCCAGAAGCAGCCTTCTTAGCTCACCCAGCACAGCCAGATGGCTTCTGGTTCAGAGCTGACCCATGTCCACCACACTCAGTCAGGCAAAGCATGCAGATAGATAAGGTGAGCAGTGTAAGGACTCCTTGCTGTAGCTGCATTCCCTGAGGATGCGACCACACAGCCAGTTCTTCCACGCTGCCAGAGATGAAGGATGCTCTGAGCATAAGCTGTGAATAACTCAGTGGTATAAAGGAAAGGGTGATAGATTCAAACAGGACAGCAGCTTCAGAGACAAGGAAGGACTCAGTATCTGCCTCTATCTTCAGCAAAGTGTAGCAGCTTCTCACACTGGTTTCCAAACAGCCTTGACTCTTAGCAAACTAAGCAAACTCTTAGCAAAAAGGAAAATAGAAACATGAGCTCCTGCCCAGCCTCTGCTGCAGAGCACTGTATTCAGTGTAATGAATAAGGACAGAAGGGGTGAAAAGGAAGAAAGGAAAGGTGAAGTGTAACCAAAAAGCTTCTGGATTTACTGAAAGCAGAAGGGAGCTGGAGGCTGGATTAGCAAAGCAGTAAAATGAAAAAAAGAATAGCAGATAATGAACGTAGCCATGTTATCTAATATGGTAGAACACACAGCATGCATATTTAATAGCATTGTTTAGCTTGTGTTTATCACAACTAGAGGCTGCTTCTTGTGCAATGGGTAGGGACAGAAAGTTCAGTTCTAACTGAACTCTGGGGCTTCTGAGTTGCATGTGGAGATACTAACTGTTAATAGCACAGGACTTCCATATATTGCCCATTTTCAGACCTCAGGTGATGCAGTAAGCCAGCTGCTAGCAGCATCTGATGAAAGATAATCAGGTTTGCAGGCTAACTGTTAGATCCTGAATTATACATGCTTATATGCAAACACAAGGAACATGCAGCGCGTCTAGATGGCTGAGCTACAGCTGAGACAGGAAGGATTCATCTTATAGCGGAATAAATGGGAAACTTCTATCTAGGAAAGATGGAAATGGACAGATTGTACAGCAGTTGGACCAGGAGCAAGTTTTGTTTTGAAGCAGAGCTGTAGAGTTCCCCTACTGTATCAGACCAGGCGTTTTTCCTGTGCTTAATAGCAGTTACATATTTACAAAGAAGTCATACGACCTTTATTGTAACACTGGGAGAGTAAGCGTGTAGCAGACCCGCTTCCCTGTGTAAACACAGGAAGATTTCTGTTTCCTAAGTGACCTAAGAGAGAAGTGGCCTTCAATGTGCATCTGATGGAGGCTGCATTCGACAGATCAGACTTTATCTATCACTGAAAACAAGAGTGTAAGAAACCAGACAGTGCGGCCCACTGCAGAGCTATGCACTGCTGTGGATCACAGCGTACAGCAGAGCCAACCCCATCATTCAGATGCTGTAACGGAGACTAAAAAGGCCAGAGCAATAAAGTAACACTTGGCAAACGAACCTGAGTGTACGTTTATTAATATTAATACGAGGAGGACAAAGATGGCTGTCAGAAATGAGGCTGTTTCGGCAGGGATTAGCTCAGGTCTCGCTGTCCGTTGGCCGCTCAGTCAGTAACGCTGTGAGGAGATGCCGCCCCCCGCAGTGCTTCGGTCGGCCCTTACCCGTCCCAAACCCTGCGGCTCCTCCGCACTGTTCACAGCCGTCATAGCGGCCATTCTTTGTAACAATACTTTGGCTACGAGCTCTTTGTAGCAGCGCTTTGCAGAACGAACCGGTCGGGCCGGGCGAGGGACCGCGGGGCGCAGCGAACAACGGCCCGTGTCGGGGCTCTGTCACCTCTGGGCCCTTCCCGGCCCGCTCCGCCTTCCCCTCAGGGCAGCCCCCGCCTCACAACACTCGCACCCCCCCAGCGCCGCCGGGCTCCGTGTGTGAGGGGCGGCTCCGTGCCCGCACTGCGCCCAGCCCCGCAAACAGCGACACGACGGGAGGGAGGAGCGGGGCGGGGCCTGATGGCGCGAGGCGGGCGGCGGGGACAAAGCGGCCGCCATCTTAGGGCTGCGGGTGGACGGCGGCGGCGGGACGGCTGAGCGAGACTGAGCTCCATTCGGCTGCACAGCTCCGTAAGGACCAGCGGGGCGGCACACAGCTCCCGGGGCGGCACATACACACACACATACACACACACATACACACAGACACACACAGCGCCCGGGGAGACACGGGCAGACCGGCCCCCTCCTCTCCCTCCTTCTCCCCCCCCGCCATCTTCTCCCTCAGCTTCGAGCGCCGCGCGCTGATTGGTCGGTTTTGCTTTGCCGCGCTGCCATTGGCTGGCGGGCGGTGACGGGGTGGGGTTGGGCGGCGCGTGACGTCATCGCGCAGCGCAGCGCGGCCGGCGGCTATTTATAGGAGCGGAGCGGCGCTGCGCAGCAGCGAGCGGCGGGTTGGGCCCGGTCAGGCCGCTGGTTCCATCGCGCCTCATCCCTGCGGGAAGAGCCACAAACGGGCCGGGAAGTCGCGATCCGCCATCGCCGGAGCCTGTTCTCGGCGTCCGCTGAGCTTTTGTCTCCGTCTGTGCAGCGCTCGAGCGCCTCCGTCCGGCTTTTGTCTTCTCCCGGGCCCTGTCTGGAAAGGCGCGGCCAAGATGGACCCCTGTCACACCGAGGAGACCGAGGGCGAGATCCCCGGACTGGGTAAGGCCGAGCGGCGGGTGCAGGCCGGGAGCGGGGGGGTGAGAGGAACCGGTGGGGGAGGGGCGGGGATGGGGGAGGGGCGAGACGGGGCCTTGGCGCCCTGCGGCCCCACCTCGTGTCCGCGCCTGCGGCCGGCCCGGCACGTACGGCGATATAGGCCCGGCACTGAGGGCCCGGCACGTACGGCGATATAGGCCCGGCACTGAGGGCCCGGCACGTACGGCGATATAGGCCCGGCACTGAGGGCCCGGCACGTAGGGCGCTGTGGGCCCGGCGCTATAGGCCCGGCACGTCCAGCGCTGTGGGCCCGGCACTGAGGGCCCCGCACGGCCGCGTGCCGCTTCCCCCTTCCTGTTTCCTCTTTTTCCCCCCCCCCTTCCCCCCAGCGCCGCGTGCGTCGTGGCGGCCGTTGAGCTCCGGGTGGGGGTGTTGTAGGTTGAGCTGCCCGGCCGGGAGCTTTGGATCGGGGTGGGGGCGGTGAGAGAACAGTGCCGCGGGCGGGCGGGATGATGCGCGTTTGTTGTCCTGCCGACGGCTCCCCCCGCTCCGTGCTGGGAGGAGGGGGATGGGGGGAAGAAAGGGGAATTGTGTTGGTGGGGGGAGTTCATAAACAAGGCACCGTAAATAAGTTTGTTCCAGGTGTAATCCTTCTGACTGCAGTAATGCCCGACCTTAAGTAGCGTAAATCCCTTGAAAACAGCCATTTAACGAGCAGAAGTTGAAAGGCTCTGGACGCCATAAGTCTCATCTTAAAATGGTGAACTGTGCCAATTATTGCAAAACAACCCTGCCCCAGCGCCTGCTATCTATATTTACCGGTTGTTGGTTGCTGATAACCACTTAACTCTTACATGGTTGGAGCCAGTTCCCAGCCCGTGTTATTTTCAATTCTTTATTACAGAGTAGAGAATATACACAAAATGCAATACATTACCAAGGCACTCCGTATCATTTTCTTTAAAATACAAGGTAAAGTCTATCTAAAAAAACCACAGTTTAGACAAACAGAAAACTTTGAGGTTTATAAGTTATACTGACAATACATCTAGTGTAGCTAGAATGTCGTAGAGCACATGATGGGTTTAACTCTTCAAGTTCCAAGCATTTCATGTCAATCTTAATTCTTCTTAAGAAGTCAGGAAAGATTTGATCTGTGAAAACAAAGCATTTATGTAACGTGTTTTAAGAAGGAAGGGCAGAGCACCAGAAGTTTCCCCTTTTCTAAAGAAGCAAAGAGACTGTACGGTCTCCAGTGCTGTTTTGCCTCTACCTATAATTCATCTACATATAATTCATGATCTGAAATGCCTTTTACTATAATTGGTACTAGGTAGAGTTGAGTGACTTAAATAATTAATTAGGAAGACGGGGAAGGTAGCTTTCCAGCATAGTGTTTCATTAAAGAAAAAGGACATGCCGTCACTAAGCAGCTCTCCCTTGGGAAGAAGGGGATGGTCTGAGCTCTGCTGTGTTTTCCATAGTGGAAGATGCAAATTCACAGCACCACCATGTTATGCTGATTGAACACTATGCACCCAAGCAAAGACTTACATTTAAACACTGATTTTTCTTATTGATGACCAGAACAAGACAGAGGAAAAACAGTTTGTAGGATTGCCTTTGCACTGGGTACACAGGGGTCAGCTACAGCAGGCTGCTTTGGAGCAGTTATTCCCTGATCCTGTCTTTCCACAAAGTAGCAAAGACCATTTTGTCTTGTAAACTCGTGCTTCTTCCAATGGCTGTTGTATTTCTCTTTTCTTACTTAAAGTGTCACATCGGGCACTTAGAGCTGCATACAGTCTTTATATTTGTCAGCTGTGTTGTGCTGTCCATGACGAGCTGTGATAGTAAAACTTGAAGGAGCACAAGTAGCCCTAATCTCACAAGGAGTTTTCTGCAGGCATCATGAATTGGGCAGTAGCACTGTGTGAGCTATGTGATGAATGGTGCAGTCTGGCTGCTCCAGCTGCTGTGCACTGTTTGTTCTCCACAACTGCTTCTCTTTAAAAATAGTAGGTTTTTTTTCCCTTGAACTGCTTCAAGTAAGGAATTAAATGCCTCTTCTGCATCCATATGATGAAGGGGGGCAATTATAGAAGCCCCAGATTACTATTACAATTCCTGTATTCTGAATTTTTAAGGTAATATATTAAAACTATAAATTAATAACTTACTATTATAACTGCAGGAAAAAACGTGTAGTACTTACCTCATCAATCAGGTACTCCTGTTTAATTTTATCATTTTTGAAATCTTCATTAACATCCAAAACTAGAATGGGGATCTCTTTAAGGTTCTCAAAATCAACTCTGTTAAAAGATGAACATTGATTTGCAAATTACTTTAGAACGTTATGCAATTAAAACTTAGATAATCGCTTATCTAGACACCTCAGATTATCATGTACACTTGGAATGTCAATGTCTTTTGTATAAAGCCCTGGTTCAAGTCAGTCCTTAATCACTCATCAGCACTGCACCACTGTAATGTGCATTTCACAGGTCTGGCCCTTCAGCATCTCAGTTGTTGGTAGGGAGAGAAAAACGTCCTTTATGCTTCTCTACCTCATTCTTGTTGCTGCAGAGCCAACTATCAGGAATCCCAGTAAGAGGGAATGAATGTTTTCTTCTCAAGTACCTCCTGCCCCATGTGTCCACCACGTTTGTAGTTAGCTGCTAATCCAGTTACCAAGATGAAGTTTTAAAGCTCCCTTTGGTGGGAATGATCTCTGTAACAGGTCATAAGACTAGTGTTTAAAATGGCTAAGAGACAAGCAAGACAGTTTCAGCTACAGGCTGGGAGCAGTGGCTCTGCAACTCAATGGCACTTAGAAAATTAGTGACTTAAGAGAACTGAAAGTTAGTTACTTAAGTGAACTGTCTATACTTGAAAACAGTTCTCCAAATGCAGTACAGGGTGCTGAGCAGCATTCTAAATTGTATTAAAAATACAGGAAATGTTTGCTCATGGGTTTGGAATGAGTACACAATGTAAATGTTATAATTCCACAACACTGCATTACATTCTTGTCTCCTGAACTCTTGGGTCATCCTACATGAATTATAGACTTAGTAAAAGCAGATGTGTCTGTTCAGCCTAACATGCTTTTCCTGGAATTGTTTGCAATCTGTCCGTACACCATCTGGGTGTAGTTTTGTTTATTTCAGCTGAAAAGTCACGCTCGCCTACCAAGAATATCCTGAACGCTTCCATGATCTTTGTTGTTGCAATGACTTAATATGCTGATGCCATTTGTTACCGCTGCAGTCGGTAATAAACATTTAACCTCTAGATTTGCATTCATTAGGGTATTTCAGGTTCTTGTATGGAAAACCTGAAGTTAGCATTCCCATCCAGCAATTCCTATGCGAGGGAGGCTAATAAATATGACTCAGTAAGACGTGCAGGGAAGCTTAGTCACTAGCACGTTTCCTTCCTATAAGAAACTGCCAGAAGCCTCTCTGATAATTGCTTATTTTGAAGCTAGGATTAATATTTAAACCTTGCTGAGACAGTCATCCTAGTTTAAGGGTAATCAGGACTTTACCTTCCCTTACATTAGAAGTTGCTTAGTAAGGAATTAGCCACCAAGTTCAATTTCAACTGCCGTATTCTTAGGTACTTCCAGTTCCAAACTTAAAGGAATTGCTGGAGAAACAACACAAGTGCACAGCCTTTCAGATGAAGCTAATGCTTAAGTAACTCATTCCAACTGTGCCTGAGTGAAACTAGAGTTAGATCTTAATTTTATCCCTAACCAACTTTATCGGAAGATAGAAAAGCCTTGCCTATAAGTTGAAATAAGAGTAAGCTTGTTCCTTGTGGCAAACTGTTATGTGAGCAACTGTGCCCAACACAGTGGTCCAGGGGAAGCAGGCTCATACCTCATAGTTCTTTCATAAAGCCAGCTCTCATGTTTATAGTGGAGGTTTTCCAAGTACTCGAGGTCAATTCCTTCCTCCTCTTTTCTTCCCCGCTTCTGTAATCTTTCCATGCATTTCTGAATAATTGCAAGCCTTGATGTTAGCAATGTATTAAGGGCTGTATCAGCTAAACAGTAGTAATTAGAACCATTAACATGAAGAATTATGAAGGTTTCAGAAGCATTAGACACCAGTGAGCATTAATTTGAATGACTGGGAGACCCAAAAGTCAACAGTTCTTAGTGAGGGATTCTTTCCTTCTCATACTCTGCTGTTGAAGTACAACTTCAAAATCAGCTCTGAATGCTTAGTGGCTAGATCACAGCTAAACCAGCATGTGCAGGCACCAGAATAGTTGCTCAGAAAGGATTTGTTGAATTTGGTCAGTAAATTAAATCTGAGTTTACTACAGGCTTCTCATTACTTTTGGAGAAGAAAATGCCAGTTCAGTGTGTGTGTGTGAAGTCACTGCAGTAAGTTGTGAATAGCTCAGTGTACCTGAGGGGTGGTCCTTAGGTAGATGATGCCGTCCAGTTCTATTTCAGATTCAAACTGATTTAAAAGCCACGTGTGCCAGTCCTGATAGATAGCCCACTCTGTTTCATTGATGTTTCCAGATTCAAACAGGTTAGAAGCAAACACGTACCTGCAATGAAAGACACGAGTAGCATTGTAGGAATAACGTAAGTGAACTTCTTAAGTATTTCCTATTGGAATTAGTACTGAGAGCATCAGTGGCACAGTGCTACATCTGCAATGCTCCCTATGTTGTTGAACTTGTGCCTGTTGGTTCAAACTGCCGCTTACAGATATTAAAGCAGTGGAGCTGTTGCTCATCTCTTGTTCACCGGATCATTACCTGTCACTGTACACAGATCTCTCAAAGAACTGCACTGGATGTTCAGCTTCGTGCAGTTTGGCTGAGATGGGTTTCAGTTGTGCCCTTACTCGGCTCAAACAGGCGTAAGTCTGAAAAGTATAAGCCCATCTTGTAGGTTTATCATACAGCATTTGAAGTAGGTTTCCTCCACTCTTCTGGGATGTTGAAAGTTCCTAGGGGAGAAGAGAGAAGATTTTCATAGGGTTCTATTCCTTCCTTTATCTGGAGTTCTAGTACGTCTCTTAAGAATAGCACAGCAGGGATGACTGAGTGGTCTTTGGGGGAAACAGCATCTCTGGAGATGTGACTATAGGTGAATTTTGGTTTGATTTTCTTGCCCGATGACTCAGTTTTCCTCCTGTGCCCGAAGCCCCCATGCACAGCACAGGCACAGCACACCCACCTCACTCTCATCCTCACTGGTCTGGATGTTGCACCACTTGGCGATGGGCTCCGGGATCACCTCCCACTCATCGCTGTGCTTCTCCAGCAGCTTGACAAGGGTCGACTTCCCAGCGGCTGCAGGAGATTGTGAAATGCAGAGTGTTGTGGCAGATAACCATAGCGGCAGTGTGAGAGCAGGCTGTGTTTGTGCGGTGCCTGGACGTGCACAGCTGCGTGTGGGGAGCTGCTCGGAGCAGGGCACAGGCTGAGCGCCGCTCGGGTCGGTTCCGAGCACCCAGCGCTGATCTGTGTCCCCGTGGCTGTGTCCGGGCGATAAGGCGGCGCGGGGCCGTGCCGGGGCCGCCATTTTAGGAGCAGGCCGTGCCGCATTGTTGGCGGGCTGGCGGGGATACTGCGCCTGCGCGGCGCCGGGGCCGCAGGAGGTGGGAGAGCAGGGAACGCGCATGCGCCGTGCGGTGGGACAGCTGGCGTGCGGGCGGGAAACGGGAGCAGGGCGGGAAACCCTGAGCGGGACAACGGGCCGCTAACATTAGAGATGGCCGCTCTAGGAGCTGCTGTAGTGCCCAGCAGCCGCCAAGGCGGAAAACTGAAATACATAACAGCGATGGGATGCAGCTGTCCTGTGCGGGTGGTGGTGGGATGCTATGATTCCACCTCCAGTGCTGCCGCCGCTTCCGAATAGTGCGGGCAGGGAGCGGGACCCGCCGGGTGCAGTGCTGCACAGCACGGCTCCTACAGCACGGCCCGGCTCTTTACCCCCCTTTCCCCGCCGTTCCGCACCGTCGGGATGGGCAAAAGGCGCTTCCACCCCACCATCCCCTGCTCATTCCCCGCCCGCCCCGCTCACCGATGTTGCCCTCGATGGAGATCTTCCGGAGGCGCTTCTGGAAGCTGGACTCCAGCTCTGCGGGGCCGCGGCATCGCCTCTTGGCGGGGGTGGACATGGCGGGAGCGCGTTGTTGCGGCTGCTGCTGCCCTTAATGCCGCTGCCGGCTCTAAGGCTGCCGCTGCCTTTAAGTCTCCCGCCGGGCGCTGGGCGGGCCCTGTGCTCCGCTCCGCTCCCCGCGCAGCCGCGGCCGCTCCCCTCAGCCCCCCCGCCCCCCCCTTTTCCCGCTCTCATTGGCATCTCCCTTGCTGAGTTCCCGCCGTGCCGGTCACACACCCGGTGTTCGTCCCCTCCTCCCCACGCCTCGTTCCGGTACCGACACGCACCAACACACCCGGTGTTTCTCGGCCCGGTTCTCCCGGGTTGGCTGCGGGCGCTCGGTCGGAACGGGACCGTGCGTTCCGTGTGATGGTCGCGGGGCTCGGGCCGCACTTAACGCCCGTAACTCTGTTGTCTCCAACAGTGAGCTACAGGGTGACACGTAGCTAGGGCCAGTGTGTTTGGAGGAGATGGGAGGGATGAACATTTTTCCTTGCCGTTCTGATAATTGTGACCCGTGTCTCTTCTTTCCCCATCTCCTACAAACACACCAGGTTTCAGTGACCGCAGCGAGCAGATCGTGTCCCGCGGTGTAGCCTCAGCCTTTGAAGCCGGTAAGTGGCGGTTCCCGCCCGGCTCCGCTCGGAGCTCTCCGCGCCGTGTCGGGGCATGCGCAGTGCGCAGGGCGGCGCTGGGCTTCGTGCGGCGCGGGAGGCAGGCGGCGCATGCGCACAAACCGTGGGGGAGGGGGCGAAGGGCGGAGGGCGGGGGAGCGTAGCTTAGCGAGGACGCATGCGCAACTGGCGGGAGCGGCGGGAACGGCGGCGTAGGGGGCTGTGTCCCGGGGCGGCCGAGCGTGGCGCTACGGAGCATGCGCGGGCTGGGCCTAAGGGGGGGGAGGGACAGCGGCTCCCCGGTGTGCCGCGTGCTGCGCGTGCGCCGGCCTCAGCCACGCCGAGGTGTCGGTGAGCGGTCCGTCCCGCTCCGGTGGCCGCACGCCGCGCTCCCGCCCAGCTCCGGGTCCCCGAGCAGGAATAGAGTGCGGTGAACGGCGGCGGGCCCGCCCGGGCGGCGCGTGGGGTCGGGGTTCTTTGTGCGGCGGAAGGCCCGGCCCGGCGGAAGCGGCAGTACCCGCCGCCATTTCCTAGCGCGCTCTCGCCACAGGCTCGCCCGCTTGCTGCCGCCTGACCGGGACTAGGCGCTCTCCGGACGGCGGATCAGGCTCGGAGCCCTAGAACCACCGCGGAGCCCCACCATGTGTGCGTGCGGGGATGGGGCTGGGCGCGGGCAGGGCGGGCGGGAGCGGCTCTGTGTGTGTGAGGCGGGCAGTGGTCCGAGGTAGAGGAGGATCGGGCGGGAGGGACGGGCCGGGGAACCGCCGGGCGCTCTGAGGGGTGCGGGAGGTGGCCGCGCTTTGTGGCCGCTCAAAGGGACCCGCTTTGATCTTGTGCAGCCACCACCGAGACCGAGACGGAGCCAAATCTGACCTCCAATGTGATGCTGAACACCGAGAGCAGCGAGGGATACGTGGTGAAAGTGAGGGGGCTGCCATGGTCCTGCTCCACCGAGGAGGTGCAGAGGTTTTTCTCTGGTAAGCAGAACTGAGGGAATCTGGGTTCGGGGGCTGGGATTCTCCAGGAACCCTGCACGTGGTGCTTGAAGGAAGTTGAGAGTACTTCACTAGCCAGCAAAGTTTGTGAAGGAAGTGCCCCTGCTGGGATACAATGTAGACAGCAACGCTTCTCAAGCAGGAACTGGACTAATGTAGCTAAGAGATTTGCTGGAATACCTACAAGTCTTTTTGAGCCTCCAGGGCAGAGAATCTTCTGTTTGAATGAAAATTCCTTATTCCAAACTTAATTAAAGTAGTTCTTGATTCTGTTGTAACTGGCTAACTATCTCAGGAATTTGATGCATTAGATCTGGTTCTGACTTGGTACATTATGCTCTGCTTGATTATTGGTACTTATCTCAATTTATGCTGACAGGAAAGTCTGTCAGCTGTGATCAAAGGCATATTTGACTTGAGGCAGCAAAATATTTTTCTTTTTAAAAAAAAAAAAGGACAAAGAAAAACAACCTGTTGCAACAAGAATGCTACTGTTTCTGTCTTACATAATTTCAGGTTTGTTTTTTTTTTTTGTTTTTGTTTTTTCCTTTTAGAATATATGAAGCTTTTAAAGCTGCCACATTGCTCTAATGACTACATTAATGGAGCTTCTTTTTTCTGTTTTTCAGACTGCAAAATTCTGAATGGGCCGTTGGGGATCCGTTTTATCTACACGAGGGAGGGCAGACCAAGTGGAGAAGCATTTGCTGAACTTGAATCAGAAGAGGATGTGAAACTGGCACTGAAAAAGGACAGAGAAACAATGGGACACAGATACGTTGAAGGTTTGATTTGGTCTAGTAACTGACTAGATGTATTTGTATTTGGTGGGTTTTGGTTATTTGTTCTGTCTCTAAAGTGCATGTGAAAGGACAAATGGACTTCTGTTGTATCATAAGTTGACTAGTTTCAAGGCAAATGGCTTTAAAAAGAGCTGAGCGTTCCTCAATGCATTAATTCTAAGTGCCTTTTTCAGTTTTCAAGTCAAACAACGTTGAAATGGATTGGGTTCTGAAGCATACTGGTCCCAACAGCCCTGATACGGCTAATGATGGTTTTGTACGTCTTAGAGGACTCCCATTTGGCTGTAGTAAAGAAGAAATTGTACAGTTTTTTTCAGGTATGTGGGGTAAAAGTACTAGCTGTAGCAGTAATGGTTAATGCTAAAAGGAGGAAAAACAACAACAAAACAACTAACAAAACCAGCAACCAAAAAAGAAACAACCCCCAAAACAGGAATGCACTCCTGGCCACCCAGTAATCCTTCCAGCCGTATGCTGATCTGTATTAAAAACAAATGAGCAGTTGTCAATTAACTATCTGGACTCATGAGATAATTTCTTACGTGCTTATTTTACTGAATATCTCAGGAATCTTCCAAAAGCTGTCCTCATTCATAGGGGCGGTACACACTGTTCCAAGGAAGGGTAGCAGGAAACGTTTTGCTCAATCACAAATGAACAGTTGAAGTGGAAGGATGTTTCCTCTCAGCCTTAGTTAGTTCTGACTTCTGAGAAGGATATAGGAAAAGCAGTGCATTGTGCCAGTGATTTTAAAGTATGGATTTACTGCCGAATAACACCCCAGGTAAAAACAACAACGAACACCAGAGCCATCCTGCTGCGCTGTGCTGAAATACAGGTTTTCCCGTTCCCATCCCGTTGAATAGCTTAGTTGTTTTTGATGGAGAGAGAATGTCTTGTTGACTTTAATTCTCACTTTCTTGCAGCTGTTGTGTATCTATTATTTTTCTTAGCAATGGGGATGCCGTTGTAAATGCCAGGAGTGAAATCTGTTCACCTATTTATGATCGAGCGTGTCAGAATTTTTGGAGTAGTAATTATCTACCATCTAACTGTAAATGTTGAACGTGGCAAGACTGTTCTTAGCAGCCTTCAGATGACTCACCCTATTGTTGTTCTCGTATTCAAAATACTTCTAATCCTATGAGTTCAGAAGGCTTTACTGTATTCTCAATAAGGAATGCATTTTGCAAACGAGCAGTTCCAAAGTGTGTACGTTTTAACTTGACTTTGCTAAGGTTAAATTACATAATCTTAAAATACTGTTAAATGTGCTTGGTATATGAAGTGTGCCTCTTCTCTTCGTTAGCTGATGCTTTTGAAATTCATGATTTTTCTTAATTAAGCACTTCTATAGATATAAGAATACTGAAATCATTTGCGTGATTTTTTTACTTGACTGACTTCTAGTAGAAATACTTGTTATGTGAAGTTGTTTACCTTGATGTGTTTGAATCTGTTACATTGAAAAGTTCGTCTTAAAATCAAATACTTTCACAGAGTTGAAAAGATTTTTAAATGTGACGTTCTTGATGCACCCTGCGTTGGATGCCTTTTCTGAGGAGTTATTTTTGACGCTCAGAACATGCCTGTGCTCTGCAGGGTGCATTAAGAACACAGACCGAATGGTATGTGATGAGAAATTTCTTGTTTACATGCTTTTTCCTCTAGTGTTCTAGAAGCAACATACCATTCGTTTGCAAATACTAAACTTCTGGTGTATTTAAAGCTATAAGAAAACTCATGACTGGGCTTGTGATGTTAATATTGCCCCCTACTGGGGTTATTTGTCCTTGGGTTGAAGGGTTGGAAATCGTGCCAAATGGGATAACATTGCCGGTGGACTTCCAGGGGAGGAGTACGGGGGAGGCCTTCGTGCAGTTTGCTTCACAGGAAATAGCTGAAAAGGCTCTAAAGAAACACAAGGAAAGAATAGGGCACAGGTGGGGATGGATGGTTGGTTGGATATGTCGCTTTTCTTATGGTAACCAATTAAATCCATATTCTCTCTTCTGAAAATATTCACGTCCAAACAAGTGCAGTATTTTGGTCTCTAACTTGGTCATCGCTTTTAACTACCATATGTGCAGCATGGCGCAGGCTGTCTGCATTGACTGAAAACATAAAATTGGGCTCGGCTTGTGTGCTTTGAAAACGTGCTCATTGCGGAGGAGTGCAAAACCAGTAGCTTGAAAGTGGCAAAGTTGAGAGACTATGGCTTTAACTTCTCAAATAGCACCGATTATGCCTTTAGCTCTAAAGTCATGCACAGTACTCTTATTACCATAAGAAAATGTGATAATTTCTAAACTTGTTTTATAAATTGAAATGTAACGAATGTTCTTACTGTATTAATCTTCCATGTGATATAAGCATAGCTTTCAAGAAATTGTCACAAAGGGTTTTTATTCTATTTTACTTGTGACTATTTTCCATTGAAGCATGCACTTCTTGCCTACGCTGAATCACTGAAGCATAGGCTGGGTTCATTAGCACATGCAGAGCTTCTTGTAGCATCCTGATGGGTTAAAATCCTGGTGGAGATCAGGTTTTTAACCCTCTACTTGTATTGCCACATGAGCAAAACTGCTGAGTTGAGTGGACATCCGTCCCTCCTGTATTTTCTTGACTAACACTTTAAATCTGGGGGAGGGGGTGGGGATTCAGTCTTGCTCCCCTACCCTTAAGGGTGGGATACTGTGAGGTATGAGGAGCATGCGAACCCTTCAGTAATTGTAATTTCTTGAAAATATACTGGTTTAAGAGTAACGTAGGGCTTTTTTTATTTTTAGTAGTATGTCATTGCCTGTATAATGTAAAGAAACCTGGCTTAAAGTACGCTGCCAGTTTCAAGGCTCTGACTGAATGTCTTGCTTTATTGTGAAATTGTAAGGTCTTCTGTGGAAGGAATTAGAGCCTGACTTCTTCCTGTGGAAACCATTTCTAGGTACATTGAGATCTTCAAGAGTAGCCGAGCAGAGGTGCGCACTCACTACGACCCTCCACGCAAGCTGATGGCAATGCAGAGACCAGGTCCTTACGACAGACCTGGGCTTACCCGCGGATATAACAGCCTTGGTAGAGGAAGTGGCTTGGAGAGGATGAGGCGCGGTGCTTACGGGGGAGGTGAGTGTGTGAGGGCCAGAGCGAGCTGCTCGGCCAGGAAGCAGCGGCGCCTGGAGCTGACGGTCTGGTTTGTATATGGGTCTGGTTTTATTTCTTCTGGAAGAAATAGAACTTCTAGAGCATTGCGTGCAGCGTGTTTGTGTACGTTGGACATTCCTGCAGTTGAGATGATCATGTTGTCCTGTCTACTTACAGGTTATGGAGGTTATGATGACTACAATGGGTATAGCGATGGCTATGGTTTTGGTTCTGATAGATTTGGGAGAGGTAAGCTATCTCTAATAGGAATTGTAACTAACCTTCAATACATATAGAACAGAAACTTAAATACATCTGAAAGACCTAGAATGGACTCTCTTCTCTGCAGGAATGTCGGACCACAGATACGGCGACGGGACGTCCACCTTCCAGAGCACGACTGGCCACTGTGTCCACATGAGAGGTCTGCCCTACAGAGCGACAGAGAACGACATCTACAACGTGAGTTCCAGATCTGCTGTTGTTACATACTGAGGGTGCTGCAGTTGGTGCAGCGAGTGGTAACCGTGCTGCTCTTCAGCAAGCGTTCCTGCACAGAGAACGACTGTGCTTGTAAAACCAAGCTGCTATATTGGTGCATTTTAATCTGTGTGTTTTGTATATAGTTCTTCTCACCTCTGAACCCTGTAAGAGTACACATCGAGATCGGACCAGATGGCAGAGTGACTGGAGAGGCAGATGTTGAATTTGCTACTCACGAGGATGCGGTGGCTGCCATGTCCAAAGACAAAGCAAACATGCGTAAGTGTAACTGTTGTGAAGGGGAAAGCACAGCCCTGCTCTGTGCTGCATCTGCTGCAAGTTGGATGCCCAGCATTCTGTTGCAGCGAGGCTGGATTTGGTGTGAAGTGCTCTCACTTTTCTTTCAGAACACAGATACGTCGAACTCTTCTTGAACTCAACAGCAGGAGGAACTGGTGGTGCCTATGGCAGTCAGATGATGGGGGCGATGGGTATGTATATAAGAGCTTAATGTTGAATGGAGTTGGCTAATTTTGCTCAGCTTCTGCTTCAGTGACTGGCATAAATCTGAAATGCAGCATTATATCTTAATGCAGTCAAGGAATCCGAAGGGGTGGTTCAGGATTGGAACACTAGCACGTTGGCAGGTAAGTCTTGCATGATGCTCTGTTGCTGTAATGCACATACACCCTTCTTTATACCTTGCTTTTCTGGTTTCTTAGACCTTAACAAGGCGGGTGGTGTTTTGGGGTTTCTTTGAAGGGAGCTGGGTATCTGTATGGGTGTAGTGCTGTGTCTGTAGTAGGGTAGGGTAGGACTGTTGGTAACAGGCAGACTTGTAGACTGCCCAGTTTGTAATGTTTGTATCCTCTCCTTGAAAGGAAGCCAATCCAGCTATGGTGGCCCAGCTAACCAGCAGCTGAGCGGGGGTTACGGAGGCGGATATGGTGGGCAGAGCAGCATGAGTGGATACGGTAAGTCCATCTGTTAATGGGCTGTGGGACCACAGCCAGCACCAGCATGAGGCCCCGCTCATTGGTGTTGGAGGGCAGCTGTGGGGAGGGGGCTGCACATTCCTCAATGAATTGAGAACAAGGGGGGGATAAATTGAAAGCAGGGATAAACTGAGTGCTGGGGAGAAGCTTGCTAAATCAGTTCCAAAGTGCATGGGGAATGCTTAACTCTGCTGTGGGTACTGGAGATTTGTCTGGTGTAAATGCACCAGATTGAATTGGAGGGGAGGGAGTACATGGGGGGAATGGGTTCTCTGCACAGAAGGGTCACAGAAAATGCTGGGGCCCTTGGAAATTGGGAGGGCAAGTGCTGGCTCATGGAGCAAACCAATGGGATTTTGGAGGTGCTTTAAGCTGCAGTTCTCAGTACTGAGCAGAGATGTTCACAGCCAGGTGCTGTGAGAGCTGATGGCTGCAGCCTTTGTAACGTGCTGTTTGGTTTCCACCCCAGACCCAGGGAGTCAGGGCGCCATGAACAGCAGTTACTACAGCAGCGGGAACCGCGCGTCCATGGGAGTGAACGGCATGGGAGGGATGTCCAACATGTCCAACATGAGCGGTGGCTGGGGAATGTAACCAATGGCTGACTTTTGGTCAAATCTTTTTTAAAAAACAAAAAAACAAAAAACTAAGTTTAACAGTTTTGCAATACGAGCTTGTGATTTATGCTTTACTGTAAGTGAAATCAGGATTGTTATTTTAAACCTTTCAGGTTGGGTATTTTTGAACATACAGAATGAACTTTCCTCTAGGACGTAATAACCCCGTTGAGCAGAGACTATAACTGTTAAACAACTCGGAGCGTTTCTCAAGTTAGTTTTGTTGTAGGAGTGTATTTAAGCAGTAAGCGTATTTAGGTTAAAGCTGTTTGAATTATGTTAAATGTTGCTCTTATACCATATTACATCTGACACTGTTTTGAATACATGTTGGAGAAAACATGCTTTTTTTGTAAAGAAACGATATAGGAGCTGTGTCTGAGATTCCAAGTGAACATTTGGCATGTTAGTTCTAGTTTATTTCTTTTAATACCCTGTAAGGCACGTTAAAGCTTTTTTTTTAAGTTAATGGGGGAAACGTGTTGAGACGCAATACGGCTACGTTAGGATTTGGGTCTTGGTGTTCGTATACAATTCTGAGGCCTTGATTTAATCTTTCATTGTATCGTGATTTCCTTTTTAGGTGTATTGCGCTAAGTGAAACTTGTTAAATAAATCTTCCTTTTAAAAACTGGAACTCATTTCTTCTTGAACTTCTGCCTCGAGATGTGCCAGTGCTGCTTTGTAGTCGGTCCTTGTGCTGCTCTGTGACTTTCAGGCTGGAGGAGTGGAACTGTGTGGCCGTGTGGGTGTTAAGTGACAATTGTTTCTCGGCCAAAAGCAGAGTTAGTGAAGGAAGGTGCTTCCTGTTGTGGGGCTGCAGTGTGACAGCCTGATGTTGGCTGCATAACGTGGTTGTGAAGTTGCAAATGAGGGCTGGGGGATAACGCTGTGTGTAGTTACAGGCATCGATGCTTTGGAGCCAAAGTGCCGGATCAATGGACTTTGCAGCTTAGTGCAGCCGTGCTTCAATAAATCATTTGTCAAACAAATGCCATGCTTAAAGATGTGGTTTTATGAACAGTTGGAGCCTAGTGACGTGGCAGGGCAGCTGGTTCTGTGCATTTAGACCTTACAGCACTGATGTGGTGTTAGAAAAACCAGAGCGGAGGGATTCTTTCTGCAAAAGGCTTTTATTGTGCAGCTACCACACTGTGCTCACAGCTACCTCCAGAACCAGTGTTCGGGTGTGATTTTTATTCTGAATTATACGGAAGGCACATTCATGGACACGCATAAAGCTCTTTCCATAGACAGTAAGTGAACATTCCTTTTCTTAGCTCAAATACAGAACTGTACGTTAGCCATCGTAACAGGAATGCCTACAGTGAGGATACAGAGGGACTGAAGTTAATGTACAGAGAAGTAACTTCTAGAGGGATGGAGTGACTAGAAATCCCATATACAAATATTAATACAAATATCTTGTGTATAAAAAAAATCAGCAAATGGATTTGCGTTTTAGTTTCAAATAGAACTTGAATGGAGCTCAGGTAATACAATTAGAGTTATTCCACTTGCATTGCCCCCACCGTTCTTTGATACCGACCCGTCCTAACGATGGAGAATAGAGCAGACCCTGCTGCAAAGGCGCCTGGAGTTCAGAATAGTGATGGCTACTTTTCCAGTGCTGAGTTGGTCCCTCTGAGGTTACCAAAGGCTTAGGAGGAATTGGATGAGCACCGCTGCAGTAATAAGGTGTGACAGGTATCACAGACACGGACAGGTTTGGGATAGGAGGGCAGTGCGAGCTCATTGCTGGAACAGGAGTTGCAGAAGATGTCCCCGCAATTTCTGCAGTGATGCTACGAGCAGAGAGCTTAATTAAGAACAACTGCCTACAAATGAATGGTACCGAGGAGGTATGGCCAAAGCCTTAAGGGTCCACTAATCTCATCCTCACGTTCCATAAGCCCACCCCTTACAGCGCCATTCCCTCCTCTGCAGAGAAATCAACTCAAAGCAGCATGGTCCATATGCAGCTCAACTTCCCAGCTGCCACGAGCTGCTCAGCCCGAGCTGGCCCAGCCACCGGAGCTGCCCTGCTGCCCATCAGCTGCTCTGGCACCTCTGGCAGGTGGGCCCTGCCCTGTTCCTGCAGGCACACACAACTGTCCCCATCCTCTGCAACTGCAAGGCACAGCTCGGCCTGTCAGCTGCCAGTCCTCCTCACACTGAACTCAGCAGGGAATGAGGACAAATCACACTGCAGGAGAACATAACCCACAGCAGCCTCCAGCCAAGGAGAGCCCCCAAGCAGATAAGAAGACATGCTGTTCTTAGGATGGTTAGTTACCTGTTCAGTTACCACGCTCCCAAGTTCTTAGACTGAGGCAGAGTCAGCAAACAATACAACAGCACAACTTCTCTTTCCCGAGAGAAAAAGAAGAAATGCAGTGAACAACGTTACCTTTCTTCTTGAGATAGAGAACTCCTTTTCGCACTGCTTGCAGTGTGTTGCTTCGTCATCTTTCAGCCAGGTGTGACCCTGAGAAATGGGAGCAAAGGGCTCATGTTAGAGGTAAGTACAGTCATAAGGCTTGGAAGCAATTTATCCACATTGTTTGTAATTCTTTTTCCAAAAGCCATCTTTTTAATGTAGGATAAAATAAGAGTTATCTGTGGGGAGCACTGAAGGTGTTAAGTGAATTGCATGTTTAAGCCCAAATATCCACAAAATAATAGAGTACCTTTAGTGCTTTGTTTACTTCTTTAATGTCTTCCATCTTCAACTTAGACCTGGGGGGGGGAAAAAGAAGAAATCCTCATGTCTATTTATTTTTACAAGTGATGCATTTTAAACTTCTTTGTAATTAATTTGAATCCCCGTGCTCCCAGTCACGCCACCCCCAGCTGAGCTCCCAGAACTCACTGGCTGAGATGAAGCCCCATTTCTTGCAGAGCTTGTTCCTGCTCCTCGCAGACTTTCTCCAGCTGCTGTTTCTCCTCTTGCAGTTTTCTCAGCTCCTGTAAAATCAAACACAGAAATCAAGTTTGGGTGCTAAGTGTGACCTGCAGCACACGATGCAAAACACCAAAACAATTCACAAGCATAAACTTCACAAAGCTGCTTATTTCTAAGGGTTCAATTTTAGCTTTAGATGGGGGAACCACCCATGGATTCCCGCAGAGTGAAAACAATGAAATCATTTCACGATATTTACCAGAAAAAAAAGGAAGATTCTCAGGCTTTAACCACCCTTGAGCACAGCCAGAATGCAGCAGTTCTATGCCCACAAATGCAGTGAAAAGCCCATCTAACTCATTTATTCTCAGTGCTTGAACATCGTTTCAAGTCAGCTTTAATTCTGAGCATTGGACATGTCTGCACCATGTGTACCTTTTTCAGTCCTTCCATTTGTTCCAGTTCTGCTTTAAGCAGAGCGGCAGCGTCCTTCTCTCGGTGCAGTTCTCTTTGCAAAGTCTGTCTCTGTTCCTTTTCAGCTTTTAATTCCTTTTCCAGAGTTGAGCTATTTAAAAAATAATGGATTCAGAGGAACTCTAGAGCAGAAAATCATCCCATGGCATTTAATGATATCAACAGTAAGAGAAGAAAACTTGGCCTAAAGAGGACAAAACCTACATCAGTATTCTGCCAAAGGAAAGAACAGAGGTGTAACAGCTGCAGACAAAACCAGCTCATAGTAGTGTTTAGAGATTGCAGGAAACATGCAGTAAAACTGGTGAATAGCCAGAAGGGCAAAAAGAAGCAACACCACCATCTCCACAAATGTCTGATTAACTATTTGTGTTTCAATGGCCACGTCTGAAATGACACTAAGCGCAAACAGCAAACAAAACATTTTAGGTATTACAAGCCTAAGAGGATAAGAACGCCAAATCCCAATTCCTGAGGATGATACACTAAGCCTGCACAGCTGAGCACTGAGAGCACTTCTTAATCAAATAGCAGAAATGAAGGAAAATAGTAATAAAAAAAGGGAGAGCGATGAGATGAAATACCAGTGCAATACCATTTGCCATCCAGCTGGGACATCTGTTGCTGACAGGTGCCAAGTCTGCTGGCGAGCTCCTGCTTCATCTTGTTGCATCTTTCCTCTGCAGCCTGCCTTGCCTTTTCTGCATGCTGCAATCTGCAAAGTAAGGAACACACAGATTTGCTGACAACTCACATTCTCCTCATCTATTCACTGGCATTTTGTTCTGTCCCATTTTTAATGTAGATCTTCACAGAGAGTAGAACTGAAGGTACCAGCAGAGAAAAGAGAACTCCTAGAAAGCTGTTTCTGTAAAACACAGAAGCCACACCTGTGCTTAAAGCAATGTGAACACAGTTTTTAAACATTCTGCCTACATAAGAGCTGTGATTTTCAGCTGAGTCAGTGATGTGCGTGTCTGCTTGGGCACAGGGAACAGAAAGGCAGGAAGAGCAGTAATAGGGAGAAAAGGAAGCAGAGCATTGTGCTGGCACGTATGCCCAGGTGTCTGTAGGAGACGTTTGAGAGTGTTATACTGAGAAATACAAAGCCATTCTATAATGATCTCAGCCAGAACCCTTCTGCTGACCAATGGTATTGAGCTTCTAATTATTACCTCTCTTCCATTTGTTTCATAGCAGACATCATCTCGCTCGTTTTTCCTTCAAAAGAAGATATTGCTTCTGTTTTCTGTTGTAAAGAAGACTCTGCATTCTGCAGGAATAAAGCAGTGGGATATTGCAGACAATACTTGGTAGTTTCCTGAGGTCAGGCAGTCGCTAGATAAAGCCTGTTCAGTTTGTGACACCGTGCCCAGGCCTAACTGCAGTGTACAAACAAAATGCTGGTAATGGCAGAGCAGACACTCCTCAACTGCTCTGTTAAAGAGTTCAGAACAAGGAACTTGATTACTTAAGAGATCAGCTACAAGCCAGAAATCTTCTCTTAAGGAGTCCAAAGGAAGTATCATGGTATATTTCAATGTTACCATTTACGTTACTATTGTGCAAAAGCTGGACTTAAAGGGCATTGTATAGCAGGGAAGAAAAAAAAAACTGCCACAAACCACCAACAAAAAACCTTGGCTTTCTGTCGGTTTAGTGAAACTTGCTGTTTTTTTGGTAAGCAATGTTAAATGTGGTGCAGCTGAGAGGCAGGCTGACACAAAGGGAAGCAGCCGCGGGGCAGTTCTGGGCTGCAGGAAGCAACTGTGTTTTTGAGAGCCTGCTCTTCTGGTGGCCAGAACAAAGACCCTCAAAAGCAGCTTCCTGCCCTGCCAGAGCTCTGTGTTTCTCCATAACATTTCCTGGACGATCTGCAGCACATGGCTCAGCTCAAGGAAAGTCCTTAATTCCAAAAACACCCAATCTCAATATTAGTACCAAAACTTGGACAAAAAGGAAACCAAGCAACTTCTAAAATAGATACTCCCAAGAAAATGGATGCAGCTATAACTGCAGATGCACACCACGTGCATTACCATCACGTCAAGGCCATCGCTGCAGCTGCTCTGCTCTCTGCTATGCACATACCTGGGACTTGTGAAACATCTGCAGGTTAATTGCTTTCACTTCTTCTAACTGTTGGCGAAGTGCAACCAACGTATCTTGTTTTTCATGAGTATCTTTTTCCAGAAGTTTCATGGCTATTTCCATTTCTGTTTTCATTCCAATCTGTAGCTCCAGCTCTTTCTCCAGCTCCTGACAAAGAGATTTCCTAATTACTGCGAGGTAATCACACCAGGGAGAAGTATTCCCCAAACCCATGTAAAACCAGACAGAAATTCTGCATTCCTCTCTTAGGTACAGACCTACAGTGTTACAGAAAGGTTAGGTCTCAATACAGTACGTTAGAAGGAGATAAAGACTATTTCAGCTCTCCAAATCATGGCAGCAGATCTGAGCTCTTGCCCTAAGATGTAGAGCTTGGTGCGCTGCATCTCAGCTATCCCATCTCCTGCAAGCTGGAGCTGGCTTGACTTAACAACACAAACTCGCAGGCCTTGGCATTCATTTCACCAGTCACTGCTTTGCAGGTAACTGTGAAAGTGACTGCTGGCACTCCATAAAGACAGCTGCCTTTCTTTGTGTTCTTAAGTCTTTGCTCTAATAATCCTGGTACACTGTTAAACAGGGAAAGGCCCAGATTCCCAGTACTTTACTGACACCGTAAATGACCTGTGAGCAACATCTTCTTTCTAAATCCATCATGAATTCTGAATAGTTTAGAGAAGTGCACAGCATACATCATATGCTCATAATTCCAGCTCAGAGCAGGCAGTGCTGAACCTACAGGTTGTAGTAAAATGAAAGGTTAGTTTCCTTACCAGCCTAACTTTTTTTTCTTCTTTCAACTGCTTCCAGACATCACTGTACATTTCATCCAGGCCCTGCCGGGACTGCCGGTAAGTATCCAGTTCTACTTTTGTATCCTCTTTTGTTACCTAGAGGAAACAATTGCAAAGGCCACATTAGACCGCGAAGCTACAATTCAGCCGTAACTGAGAAATACTGTTTCAGGGAAGGATTTCTGTGCTATTTCAAGCAAAAGCCAATTGTTCTACAATTAAAAAAGTAGCTGACATAAACAGTCATTTACAATAGTGTGTTAAATGGTGCTCTGTAGCATTCCAGTTCAAAGATGTTCCAAGAGCTCTTAAGTACAAGAGAAACTGCTTATTTTAAGGACCCTCATCTTCAAATCACGGTCTTACCTCAACACTTTTTTCGCTTCGTTCACGAATTAATTCATTTTGTTGTTTTAACTGCTGCTGCTCTTCCTGAAGTGATCCAATCCGGTCAGTTGCTGCTGCAAGCTACGAAAAAAACAGATCTGTATTTTATCACTGCACAAACACGAAACACCAGAAGAAATTCTGAAGTCTGCAGCTCATTTCTCTCTTGGCCCTTCCATTCTTCCCAGAAGCTGCCAGGCCATTTTGCAGCCACACTCACTGTACAGCCTCAACTAATAAGGCCACCAGCATTTATTAACGTGCCCCCTGCTTCATGGCCTCATCACTTATTTTTGAGTGTCACAGTGTAAAAGGCCAAACACAAGCCCAGCTTTGTTATGTGCACTGTTTTTCCTGGTATGCAGTACAAGGCACACGGCAAGCATGGAACTGCTGGAATGTTACGGTATTTTTATACCCCAAAAGGCATTGGATGGTGTATTGTATTAGTTCAGACTGTAGGCATGTAGTCCACGTAATATGAACAATAAAACAACCATCACCTGAAAACAAATATCAACCAAGCAAAAAAAAATCCCTTCTGCCTTTATCACGTGTAATGTTGGCTTTTATTGTGGTTCCCAACTAGGAAAGATTTCCAAACTGAACTATTATTCTTTTATTTTTATCCAGTTTCCATTCTAACTCACACGAGAAATGTGTATAAAAGTGTGTGAGCAGAGAGACAAATCGTGTTCATTAGTGATATGATTAATTTTGAGTGGAGACATCACTGCAAGGAAAAGACCTCGATTAAGGAAATCCTCCATATTTCACTATTATCAACTCAGTCCAAGTTTGTGGTTAATTCTTTGGGTGTTTTGTCTGTGACAGAAAAAAGCAAAGATACAATTAACAGCCAGACACAAACCTCTTCCTGCAGCTTTGAGTTGGTCTTTTCTAAGCAGTCTATTTTGTTCTGAAGATCTGTGACTGTGCAACTGCATCGAGAAAAAAATAATGCATGAAAACAATACAAGTGCCAACGTTCAGCATTTATTCCTGTTTACAACCATACTTTTATCATCTGGTA
The DNA here is from genome assembly GCF_054131305.1 of Coturnix japonica. Lineage (NCBI taxonomy): Eukaryota > Metazoa > Chordata > Aves > Galliformes > Phasianidae > Coturnix > Coturnix japonica. Next base: position 86,667 of record NW_028188951.1, read on the forward strand.
TTTGCTAACAATGAACTATTTCATTATGACAGCTGTTCTGGCTCAGCTTTTAGTCTAAACACATCTTCAATACTGCAGTGGTTAAGTGAAGCCAACTATCAGCACTGAGCAGCTATATAAGAACACATCTCCATCTAAAGGATGGACTTTGAGATGTTTCTTCAAGAGAAAACTGCCACAAATCCATCTCCAAAATCCTCTGTTGACCATTAGCAAGTTTCAGAACAGCCAACTATAATACAAAACTTACTTTCTGCCATGAGAAGAGTATGATTACAAAATGAAAAGTTATTGGCAAAGAATCAGAAGAGAGTTCATCATCAGTGAGAAGTGTGCAAGAATGACAGCAAAGACATTTAAAGCTGTAAGGAAAAGTGACTGTGCACTAGAGCAGTCCTACCTCAGATGCCGGTTCAATTCTTCTACATAATGCTTCTGGTCAAGGACAGCAGTAATGCCTCCATCTCTAATTGTAAAGCAAGAATTTATTGACTGAGAAGAAACCGCTCTTCATTTGAAACTGTTAATTTGTAGGAAGGTTTTCAGCATGGACTTGCAAATCTTTGTTATAGAAATACTTGTGTTTGAGCAAGGTCAGGAAGCAGTAACAGCATCGCTCAACACTTCCAGTAAAAATACTTCTGTTCTCCATAACTGATATCTCCCACAGAAACAGCTCCTTAATGGAGCACATTACTGAAATAGAGCTTAGAAATCAAGCAGTGACTTAACAGAGGCGCCCTGGCACAATATGTCTCCTGAAAACATCCACATTTTGGGTGTTATTAAGTTGGTGCTGGCTCAAGACAGATTCTTCACACCATGTTGTTGCCAAGGGATCAACTATTGCTGCACTTTTGTTTAGCTAGTAAAACTACTTAGGATTCTCTTTTTTCATTAATAAGAAGCAGATATCTGTAGCACTGATGTGCTCCTACAGATCATCTGATGGACTTGTTCTTAAAAACTAACAACAAAACCCAACAAAACCCAGACAATGTTGGATCACTAATCCGCCATACGTACTGTTTGCCATCACTGTCTTGTGTTTCCTTAAGGTACAGGGAAAAATCGATCACTCCAACCTGAAAAACATATTTAAGAAATTAACATGCTTTCACAATGCACTTCCGAGTAGCTGAAGGCATTTCTTTATATTTGGAAGAAAAGCAAAAATCTGAAAGTTCAGATTTGGAAGGGCAGATAATGCCTATATCCTTCACAAGCAAAGCCGGCTTCTAGGCCAGTATTTGTGAATAACAAAACCACCATATTTGGTGCACCCAGCTTAGCTGAGGTTATTTTTGACAGCATTTCCATAAACTGCTGCTGAAGGAGATGGATACTTTCATACTTGTCAGTGTGGAAACATGACAAGCTTCTATATGGGACATACCTGACACTCCTCCTTCCCCCAATCTAAGGAAAACCACCACTCACCCTCAAAACCAAAGACCCCATAGGTCCTTAGAGTGATTGTGACATGTCTCATGTATTTAGCTCAGTCCATCTAATGTTTGGTTTTTTATACAAGGAATTCAAATGTCCACTTACAAAAGCAATGCCAATCCACATAACAGATTTAGGAATTTGAGGCTCATCTCTGTAAAGTATTTATCAGAGTGCTTAATTCAACTCAATTATTTTAAGGATTGACCACATTTAAACTAAATCTTCACCTGGGAATCCAAGTCTTCTCCTTTCAAGCAAAGGTTGGCATCAATAACATTCAGCCCAACTAAGAGACCCACAATGACTGCTCCCTCCTCCTCCATCATCAACGCATCAGGTTCATAAAATTCACTGGAAGAAATAAGATGAATTACGAACATCATAATTATAATAGTTCACTGCAAGAACAACAAACAGCTTATTCCCTTACAGACTGCAAGAACAAGCTCAAAGTTAAGTGGGTCAATTAATGACCTTTTACTACAGCAATGCAAGCATTCAGTGAATGCAAGGTATTGGTGTTACCTTAATAGATGTTTATGGTCCAAAAGCACTTTCAGATAATCTGCCAGTTTCTTTTGCATGAGCGCCAGGTAAAGCCAAGCCCTTCCTCTTCCTACAGCAGTCCTATAATGAAACAAAGGTTTTGGTAAAGGCAAAATGTTTACATAGACCTGTGCAATTGAAAATTCTCTCTCTACAAATGGAGATGAAGACACTTATTTACTGAATTAATTAAAACCCCAAAGGAAATAGTTTTGTGACCAGAGCAAGAGAAGCATTTGATTACATTCTGTTGTTCCAGTGTCAGAAAAGTAAACTGTAAAATCTTCCTAAGTCAGAAAGCCCAACGTATATCCAGCTAATGCCAGAACCCAATTGCTGATATGTTCTGAGAGTGAAACTACCCTGAGACCTCAAATCAAATGCACAGACACACAAAGTTGGACAGAGCCATAAAAGTGATGGGAACAAGTGGAAAGAACACACCTGGGAGGATCCTGCAGTCATTTCCAGCAAGCTTACAGATGTTTTGTAATGCTGTTTTTGAACGTGACTGCATTGCTTGGAACAAGAGCAGAACATTTTGAGACAGCCCCTTATCTCTGGTTGCACTCAGTGCCTCCTACACACTCTGTTTTTCCCTTTGGAACGAGATCTCATTAATGAAGAAACCACTCAAGGATTGTATTTCCCAGCACTGTAAGCGAAACACAGAACTCCCGACAAGGAACTTACTTCAGCTCTGGCAGATTCTTAACACTAGTTGCTATATCCGACGCTTCAGGACAAAGCTTTTCCACCAGCTCCAAAGGACCAAAGAATGATTTGTTCTGTCCAATGAAGGTCTTCTTGGCTACAGGGAGCACACAGAGAAGTTTGCGGTGAGAACCAAGAGCCTCCCACCTGCATTGCACAGCCACAAACCTTGACCCTCACACACGGACAGATAAGGAGCCACAAAGACAAACAGACATGGGACTTTGACAGGCTGAGGGAGTTGGGTTTGTTCAGCCTGGAGAAGAGAAGGTTGCGGGGTGACCTCACAGCAGCCTTTCAATACCTGAAGGGAACTTACTCCCAGGAGGGGAGTAAACTCTTGGAAAGGGCTGATAATAGCAGGACATGGGGAAATGGTTTTAAGTTGAAGGAGGGAAGATTTAGGTTGGATGTTAGGGGGAAGTTCTTCACTAGGAGAGTGGTCAGGCCCTGGAACAGGCTGCACGGGGAGGTTGTGGATGCCCCGTCCTTGGAGGTGTTCAAGGCCAGGTTGGACGGGGCCCTGGGCAACCTGATCTAGTAAAGGTGTATGTTTGGTGGCCCTGCCAGGCAGGGGGGTTGGAACTACATGATCCTTGAGGTCCCTTCCAACCCGGGTCATTCTGTGACTCGTCAGCTGACACAACACACACACACACACACAGCCCATCCCGTCCCATCCCATATCGCACCTTTCAGGCCGTGTTTCAGGCAGTGCTCCAGCACCACGAACAGCTGCTGCAGGGGAGGGAAATCGGAGTCCAGCGTGCGGCCCAGGCTCAGTGCCGACTGGATGAGGGTTTTGATGCTCAGCTTCATCATGTTCATGAGGTTGGCTCTCTCCTCCATGCCGTGGTACCTCGCAGCCGTGTCTATCAAATCACACAAGCCGTGTTTACAGACTCTCTCCCGTAGCGCTGCGCCACGCGCCGCGGCCCAACCCCGACTGGGGGCGCTTCAGGCCAGGCCCCTTCTGCCCCGCGTTACCATGGCAACAGCAGCCCCCAACAACCCTCAACTCTCGCGAGATACAGCGCGTCGGGCGCCATGTTCCAAACAGTCGGTGCGGGCGGAGCTGTGCGCACACAGAGAATGGGGGGGAGCGGCTGCAGCTACCTGAGAGCGGGGCAACACACAGCAACGATACAAGCGAACCCGCAACTAACAGCCAAAACCATCACAGCACACAAGGTGCTGCCCTCCCAAGCCTGGCTCTGTCACACCAATAGCAAAGCTGCTCCCGATGCCTGTGACTGAGCATCACAAGGGCATTTGGATTTTAAAGTCAGGGCAGACATTAAGGACAGAGAAAAAAACCTGACTAGAGACAGGAAATCTGTTTAGATTTGTTTAGATATTGAGGTGTTCAGCAGCTGAATATATATTGCTGTGCTGTTTCCTGAACTTGAATTTTTACTTATGAGGGATATTCTGCTTGCAAGCCTTTCTGAAGAGATGCATGTATATCGTATTACCCACAAGACTTAAAAAATGAATACTATGCATGAAATGATCCGTATGAACAGAGGTTTCAACTGAACAGCACTGTTGGAAGGGTTTGTGTTCAGTTCAATAACTCCAACAATTGCTTCACCTGTTGGACAGGTCACACCTTTTGCAAACTACGTACAGGTTGGTGCCTGCAGAGCTGCCAGGTGTCAGCAGCTTGGCCAGCTCAGCCTCAAAGACCAGAAACTCAATTGTGTAAGGGCCAAAGATCCCAGCTGCTGTGCTGTATCTTTACTAGCACGTTATCTGAGTGTCTCACTCAGTTCAACTGATCCTAACATCACTTTGACGCTCCATGCTTTGTTACCATACACAGTTCCACACGCCTTGAAGTAGGAGAATGGCATGAAGAAAAGGTCAGTTCTCCATCTTTTGGTCTTTAAGACAGTCTTTCTTGATTTGCATTCTTTCAATTTGCATCCCCTGCCTGCCCAGACAGGCAGAACAGTTTCTTCAATGGCACAAAATGGGTTTATGATGTGCCTTCCCCTCCTGTGTCCAGCTGGCTGCATAGTGTGCAGCAGAGTTTACATGTGGCCATAAGATCTTTAGTAGGGGGGGGGGGTGATATAAAATCCATACAAAAAGATGGCAGCAGTTGTTACTTTTCCACATATAATCTTGCAGGCTAGAGATTATTTCTTAAAAACATGTTGTTTAAACCAAATGGTGCTTGGCCAAAGTTAACACGAAAGTGCTTTATACAGGAGGGCAGAACATGTGTGAGGTGTGAACAGACACCGGATCAGCCCAGCTAAGTTTAGTGAGTGTAGAGGCAGAATCAGAACTGAGGCTGTTCAGGACAGGATTCACCTTGAGCTCTGAGCAATTTTCACACCACAGATATTCTATCAGCAGTAAGTTACTGCACCAGGCACTGATGGCTCATCCTCAGACAAGTGCAGCTTGAATAAATAATATTCCAAATCATATTCAAAGCAAAAAGATCAGAACCAGGCAGTATAACTAAGGCAGCCACAGAGCCATCGAGCCTGCAGCCTGATGGTAACTTACACCTCCTGTGTTTGAATGGGTTTGTTTCTGTATTCTAAGTATTACTGAGATTTAACTTCCATAAGGATCCCACTTATCATTCAGTCTTAAGAGAGCTCTTCCACAAATCCCTGCTTGCTGCAGCCCTGAATGCAATGCTCAATAAAGCAAGCAGTGATTAGTGAGATGAAATTAGTCAGTAACCGGTGTGACTGTCTGTCCTGCTGACATGGAGCTGAGCAGGAAGCAGCATCATGCCCTGCAGGGAGGGACCAGGCTAATGCTGCTCAGGGCAACTTGGGGCAGGAAGGGAATGGAGAAAAGCCAGCTGCACCACAACCACCAGCACATCCCAGGGTGCTACAAGAGCTATAAGATCTACAGGAGCTATAGGAGCTATAGGAGCTATAACAGCTGTAAGAGCTATAAGAGCTACAAGAGCTATAAGAGCTATAGGAGCTACAAAAGCTATAAGAGCTATAACAGCTGTAAGAGCTATAAGAGCTATAAGAGCTATAAGAGCTCGGGGTTCTGGTTCTATTCTAACTTCTCCACCTGCACTGCCTGCATGCTCTTGCTTAAAGAAACAAGCACAGCATTAGATTAAAAAACAACCAAACCAAACACCCTAAATTCAAAGTAAGACTAAAGCATCACGCCACTTAACGCCACTTACGGGAGCTAAACTTATTTGTGCCGCATAAAAGCAAGTGTACTGAATAGACATAGCCATACTTGTCTTCGCTGTGCTGTCATTGCTGACTGCTTTGGATATGAGTCCTACCGAAGCCGCAGACTTCAGAGCGCTGCCGTAGCTCAGCGCCAGGTTTTCGGAGGCTTTCTTTGCCAGCGACAAGATGGGCGCAGACCACTTCGCTTCCTCCTTTTCCTTCTCCACGTTTCTCAGCTCGGCTGTGTCAGGTACCTGCGTTTTGTCGATGATCTCAAAGTCTTCCTTCATCCCCGCCGCCCCGGCCGCCATCTTGTGTTCCTCACATGACTGCACGCACGGCCGCTTGTTCCGCCCCGTCCCGCCTCGTCTGGTCCCTCAGGTCGGTGTGAGCTGCTGTCACTGCCGGCACAAAGCAGCCGGGTAAATCAGGCTGATCATTAATGTGTCTGGGCTGTGCTTGGTAGGAGAGATTCATTGCACAGGGGAACTGAAGTGACCAGGACCCCAGTATGAACGTTGAGCCTTAGAGGGTGTCCCAGATATTGATGGTGTCGTGTTGCTCATTCTGCTGTGAGGCACACAGAGAAATCACTTACTCAGTTGTATGATATTGTGTATTAAATTTCCTGCTACACAAGCTTCTTTCTTTTCATCCCCCCTAAAAAAGGGGAGAGGGAATAGGAAAGCTGGAGATCATCACAGCAAAACAGATCTTCATGTCTGCATCTTATTTATCCTCACACTTTGAACTAGTTTGATCAATTCTGTCCCCTTGGCTTCTCAGGTACTGGAGGTTTGTCAGCTCCTGTTACTCAAAGCACAAATAATCTTTTGTGTATTTTTGTTGAGAATTCAGAGCTCAGCAGCCTCTTCTTTACCCACGACTCACGTGAGCCAAGTGTGGGCACTAAGCTGCTTTAGCTGCAGGGTGCAGAGTCCATCTGGTGGGGTCCAGCCATACTTAACAGTGCCTCTGTATCCAATAGCTTCACAGGTTCTTACCTGGCTGCTGCTTACAGCAGTATCCTTCTGTGTGACCTGAGTAAGACCTGATGCCGCTTTTCAACCTTCACTGGTAGAGAAATAGCCACAGAGGATGTAGCTTACAGAGAATGGAGCTTTAAGCAGTTAAAAAGAATTAGAAATAAAGTTGTTCGTTATTTTGGGCTTGAATGAAAGACAGGCACTACGCATGACTAACAGTGCAATTTTAGCTCTGAAAGTGGGTTCATTTTTATTTTCCACTTCTGCAGATGCTGATATTTCACACTGCTCTTTACAGATCACTAGTCCTGCTCTTGTTCTGCTCTAAACTGTCACCTGCTATTCAGCAAAGTAAAGGAAATAAAAGACCCATAGCAGGGATACAGTGGACTGCAGTCTGGAATGTCAGAATACAGTTAAGAAGCACACACCAATTTGGCTGTTTGTTGTTTAAAACATTATTTGTTGGTACTGTGCGAATGGGCAGCAGTAAGAGCTTCCCACTAGGTGACACTACGGCACTGCTGTATTCATGGAGCAGCATCTGACACACAGCAAGGACACGCTGTGAGCAATGTTGTGAGGATACCTGGGAAACAGCACACAGCTCTCGGGATGTCACCTTCCCAGCAGGCCATATAGATACTGGAATTTTTGTGCTGGCCTCAATCAGGGTTTGATAGTGATAGGACAAATGGAAAGTTTTCAGCTGAAATATGGAAGATTTTGATCAGATCTTAGGAGGAAATGTTTCACGCAGAGGGCGGTGAGGCACTGGGGCAGCTCTGCCCACTGAAGTTGTTGGTGCTCCATCCAGAGCTGTTCCAGGTCACACACAGCTGCAACTTCTGATCTTTCACTGAGGTCTGCAGGGGTTGGGAGGCAACGTTCCAAAGCAGAGTCATTCTGTGAAAGGTTGTGTAGATTTGCAAGTTCACTGGAAGCAGCATGAATGTATAGAAACGTCTTTTAATGTTACAGAATAGCGGTACTATAAAAATGGAGGTGTTGTAGAGGAGGTTACATTTTTGCAAGGTACTGAGCACATCAGACAACAGACTGCTGTGCTGCTTCAGTAAGAACAGGAAGAAAATTTAGGCAAAGAATTTTAAGTTATGTGATGTTTATTCTTCCATAAGAACATTTAGATACTTGCTTACAGTCCTGGTGATGCTGCACTTGTTCGGGATGTGGCACGGGCTGCTTATGGATAAGTCTTCTTCACAAATAGTGAAGATCTTGTAGCTAAGTCACACCTTAGAAGCAGTAAACTATTGAAAGAGATTGCAGGAGGCACTGAGAAATGGGTTTTCCTGCCTTTATTTTGCCTTTGATTTTTATGTTTGGGTTTTTTTTTGAGTTTTATGCTTGTTTTGTGAATGTCACTGCATGTTAATTGGTAAGATACTGGAGAACCTAAGAGAAAAGGGAAGTCAATACATCTTTAGCTAGATTTGTATTTAAAAAAACAACAAGAACACTCTCTTCTATCTCTTCCTTTCTTTTATCCTTCAGCCAGCAGCTTGTTTGCCACAATTAGGTAGAACTCCCAATCCCTTTCATTCAATGGGGATTTTTTTTTTTCTGGAGAGGGAGGAAAAATAAAGCGCTTAACGGATGTGCAGAAGTGCCTCATTTATTGAAGGAATCAAAGAGAAACATAAAGTTTTGGGCAACAATGGCAACTCTGTTACCTTTGCAGTTTCTCCTCACTTTACAAGTTAGGACCATTTCACTGAAGGCCCCTCCCTGCTTCCTGATCCAAATGGAAACTTCAGTTACTTCTTGTTCTTTACAACAGAGCTGTTCCCTGTCTGACCTCTTGATAAGCCAATCAAAGGTAAAACATGGCAGGAATTCTGAACTGTAGCTTTGTAGCAGCCAAAGGCAATTCAGCTGCTGGCTGTGGTGCTGCTGTCTTTTGCCTCTGACCAACCCCTTTCTCCAAACCCCTTGGTCATTGGATTGCTGAACCAGTTCAGTGCCCTGAGTTGGCAGAAATCTAATAAAACAGAAGTAAATCGTTTCCCTACTGATTTAATGTACTGAAACATCTCCTATTTTCCAGATGGCATGTCAGAAGAGTTACTCACAATAAGCATGTCCTGTTCAACTCCCAGTTTTCTGCCTGACCTGAGCTCTCTGTGGAGACTCCACATGGCAGATTAGCAAAGCAGATGACAGACTTACTCACGGGGTGCTTTACCTTAAACATCCTTCCTCCCATCTTTTGGCAATCATAGAAGCTTCTGGCATCATACCAGCTATAAATGTGTAGAGAGAAAAAAGAACCGTAATTAGAAAGTAGAGTCATTGTCTTAAGAAATTCTGAAGGCCAACATAGGAGGGATTTAGTGATTAGGAACTGCATCTGAAGTAACTTCAGTAGAGGAGAATAAAAGGAAAATATGATCTGCTGGTGATACTTCTGCATGAACACATGCAACTTGCTGGGATTCTGACAGAGCAACCAGGGAAGTTTTTCAGCAAGGAAAAAATAATCTGAGGGTGTAATAATGCATTTAGTGCACTACAGGCGGCATGAACTAAAACTGCACTATAAACCACAGCAAGGTTCTGTTGATACCACTCCTCATGTAACGTGTGTCTCTTCAAGCTGCCTCACATGGGAGTTCCATTCTTTTAAAGGCCTCCTTTGCAGAGGTGTGAAACATGCAGGGGTGAAAGCTGCAGAATTTGTCAAGTGATGGAACCCTAATTGCTAACAATTAAGCTAGCAGTAAGAAAGTGTACTAATGCCTTTAATTAAATGAAATAGAGATCATTCATCTTTCTAGGTGAAATCTGTTTGAATTTCTGAGCTGTGTGAAAGAAAGAGCCCTGTAGCTGGGCTGCTCTGTTGTGCGGGTGAGAAGACAAAGACACCTCCAGACGATGTTTTGTTAACAGGGAGCAGTAATTGGCACCCCACTGTTAAGATACAGTGTCCTGCCATCTTTTCTTTTCCTCTTTGTTCTGTTGATTTCAGGTTTTACACTTAAGCACTGAATGCTTTTAAAAATCAAACCAAACCCACACATTCTCATCTGAATGTGGCCCTAGTGACTGAAGCAGAGAGATGCAAAGACTTAAAATAGTAATAAATGATGAAGTTGAAGCTCCAATTGTTTTAAAAATAAACTTGTTTGGTTTATGTTTATTGGAATAGTGTAATAAGAGCAACACAAATTCTGTTATTCTCTGTCAGTTATGGTTTCAGGCTGTGATTTTTAGTGGATTTTATAAGCGGCAGACTCTGGTGCTGCCAGTCTACATTGCTATTGATCTCCCTTGAGTCAAAGTCTTATAGCAGTTCAGGGCATAAGGCCTCTCAAGGTGCTGCATTTCATGTAATACTGAGGCTCTCCTTTACTTTTTGAGCAGTTCCAGGGTTGCTGTAGTCAGTCTGCAAATAGTGAAGGAATAAAAATCTTCTTCCTTCACAGCACCACACTGACACGTTAGCATTGCTGTCTTGGAACTCCTGAGCCATCTCCAAATGTTTCAAAGATGTTCTTGTCCATCAGGTATCCATTCCCAGCATGAGTGAATCTCAGCCTGAACAGTTTTACTCATGAGGAACCTTGTGGCTGAAGCTGGAGCAGGACTTCAGAGATTGTTTATTTCCATAGCTGTGATAGCTTATATGTGTCCTAACACCAACTGTGTACAATTATGAATTGCAGCTTTGTTTCCTTTCTGCATTATCTCCTATCACTCTGTGTTCTTTGACTGCAGGCTCTTTGGCATGGGGGCTTTATCACTAAATGGGTGTATCACACCTGACACAACCTGAGCTAATGTGGTTTGGACAAGTGTGTATGTATTTAATGCCACTGTTGTAAAAAATACATGTATAGTAAAATGCTGCTGATAACCTTAGTTGGAAGCACTCCAATTTATCTGAAACATACTGTTTTTTATATATATTTACTTTTTTTCTCTACCCTGATGCATTTGGTTTTTTTTTAGCCTAATTTTGAAATGCTGTCTCCAGGTAGTATGGTATTGTCTGTACCTGGATAATATCCCATCCAGTTCTGCTGCCAGATCCATGTTTGCAATGAAACTTGTGAAACCCAACCTGGGAATCCTGCTTTTAATGTAGTTCTGAGCATAGAGTTCATTACTGTCACTAACAGGCTCATATTTAGCTTGACTTAAATGTCAGAAAATATTATTCAGGTGTGGAAGACACCAAAGATCACAGCTAACTGATGCACTGAATCATAATTAGCAAGGAGACCACATAAAGCCCAGAAGTTTCTGTGTACTAAGGATACAATTGTGGCTTTCTTAGGCTCTAGGTGTTTGGAAGTAGAATCTCAAACGAACACTTAGTTTTCCTCTATGAGAGCGTGATATTAGGCAACAAAGTTGCATGAACCAAAGCTTGTTTCTTCACTGCAGCTCAGACAGTGTGTAATGTATCCTGTGCACGGGGTATCCTGGTTTAACCAGCAGCAGGCTTTGTGCAGCCCCATTGTGCTTCGAGAATACCGCAGCATCATTTTAAACTATATAATAAACAGCTGCAGAACAGATTAATGTTTTATCTTGTGCTTGAGATAAGAGCACAGTCTGTCATTTCTAATGGCCTCATGTGGCTACTGAGGGGGGGGGAGAAGCCTTTCCTCCTGCTTTTCTTTGACATTTGTCCTTGGCAGGGTTATTTCTAATTAGAGCACTGCTTTGCCTAATTTGTAGAAGGGATGCACACAGGGAACAACTCAACTTCGTAGCTTTTGCCAATAAAATGCAATCTCTTGCTAAAACTGTACCTAAATTTACACTTTTAAGAAGTCCACCGTCACGGTCATTTCCATGATTTCCATTTGTTAGATATTATGGGTGTAATCTGTGAATGACTCCGCATCAAACTTTCAGTTACTTGCATTTTTAATATGGTGAAGTTTCTGAATTTACAGTGTGACCTTGAAAATTCCTCTTCTCAGTTCTGGGTGCCTTGAGTTTGGCTTCTATTTGAGACAGACACGTTAAATGTTATCACTTGTTCTATTTATTAGCATTGGATCACCTCTGTTATTTAAAAAGAAATAAAAAAATCAGAGTACCAAAATCTGTTTATTTAATGGGACTTTTTCAGTATTAATGAAAACCACAGCTGAAATCTCATATCAGAGAAGCTGGAAAATATACTCAGGTTTTAATTTAAACACAACCAAAACAACACTAAGCTCATCTTCTTAATTCTTCCTTGAATAAATAGCATTACTGGTCTTTCCAAAGCAGATAACTAGCAAAATTGATGATCTTGTGTACAGGTCTGCATGAAGTGCTGCTGTAAGAATGCCCTGGGGGACCTCTGTGAGTCTTTACACAGTGATCCTGTTGGTGTGTGTTCTGTGGAGGTGTTAGGCTGTGTTAGGACAAACAGGATTAATGTCTGTTGGATTCTGAAAATGATTTGTGCAGTGGAAGAAATCAGCTCATTCTTATGGTGTGGTTTTTGTGTCTTTTTTGTTTTGTCTTGTCACACTGAAGTGTATATTAACCATAGGAGTGTAAATCTTGGATCACGACCTGCTCAGGTCTGCCCTGAAATGGAAAGAAAATAAGTCTTCCCAAGTTCATAATCTTTTGGTTTTCTTTGTGACAGAGGTTGGTCAGTCATACTGTTCCTGTTATAGCTCAAATGGATTTGTAGGTTATCAACTTCTGTCTGAGCTCAGTTGTTTATCTGTAAATCTGTCTGAAAACTGCTCCCCCCAGTGTATCTGATATCCTTGGTATCCTGTCCTGTGTAGCCATTCTCTAACTTGAATGTCTGTTGCAGCTCTTATGGTTTGAAGAAATGTTGGAGGAGTATGTAGAAATAAGTACTGGGGGTTTACATTTTGGTCATATCAGAGCAAACATTAAATAACACAATGGCCTCGAGAGGAGTCTAATGTAACTACTAATGGCTTACAGAAAGCTTTAGTTAGTTGTTTTCCAGTTAACTATTTCCAAGAGATTCTGAAGGAAGATAGGAAATCAGTCTTTGTGTTTGGAGACCTCAGCCATCTCTTCTGGCAAGGAAGAGGCAAGCAGGGAAGATAATAAGAGGAGTGAATTAATTCTTAATCAGGAAGTGAGATTGTATGTATGATAAACACTTGTTTTTGCATCTCAGTGTCAGCAATACAGGTCCATACTTGGCGGTGTGTGAACTCTGTTTCTTGCAGGCCATTCTAAGGGACAATTAAAACAAAAAGCCTCTTCAAGCTACACTGAAACTTACTCTATTGGAGTCTACACCTCTGGTGTGGAATACTGCCATATATGGAAAAAAAGCTGAAAACCTTCATAATAAATCAATATTGGAGTGTTACTAGTGTGAAGAGTGCTGGGAAGAGAAAAGCGTGTATTAGATAACAATGAAGAAGAGAAAGGGATACGTAAATGGGATGGAAAGCTAAAACTTGCTAGACAAGAGGCTGACAGTCCAACTCTGAGAAAAACCCAGAAGAAAAGTCTGTGTTGAAACAGAACACATAGTAACTCTCCAACCTTGCTCTGTTACAGTGGCTTATGTTAAAAAGTAAAATACAGCCATTGGTAGATACAGCAGGAGCAGATGACTAAGGGAGCACGGGGAGGATGCTCAACTAAAGGAACTGTGATGTATTTTCCAACTCCTCATCAGCCAAATAAACACAGTCTTCTGAATTTTAGTCTGGAAGTCTCTTAATGTCCCATGTGTGATATTCAGTGCCACCAACCAACTGTACCAGCTGTTCAGTTGTCCTCCAACAGATAGTGTGGTTCAGCACTGCATGGGATGTGATGCTTTTGTCCTTCCTTACTGATGGTTTTCACTATTCTGTGGTGTTTGGGTTATTTTATAACCTGGCTTTGATTTTTACCACCAGCTGAACAGAATGAACTCACAGAGGAGTTAGAAATATGCCAGTGTGGTATTATTAGAGTAGCTGCAAAAAATGAAGTATTACAATAATTCCTTGGCAGATTTTCAAAGGCAGTTTGAACTGTGTAGATCAGACGTCTGAGAGTGATTATCAAAAGATGTGGATCTGTATCGATGGCTTCCTTGAATTACATGGAGAAGGTCTTGCTGCAGTCAGTAGCCACACATTTCTGAATTGAAGACAGTTGCAAATAACTGTTTATTTGGATAGGCTTTGTAAAGAATGGGCCCCTAGATGTTTTTCCTCATATGGAAGTAAGTCCTTCTGTAGAAGAATAGATGATTCCCTACTGACTTTGGTAAATAGTAAGATAATTTTGTTGTCTTCAAGTACTTTTGTTGCTGTCAGTCATAATATTGCTAGAATTGCACTTATGCTTTCTGAACACATCTGTGGTAATGCTGTCTTCATTACTGATACTTGGTAGGACTGAAATAGATTAATTTCTCCTGTATACTGTTGATATGTCATCAGTGATCCCTGTTCTACTGCAGGAAGTAAATGGGAGGATGCAACAGGGATGGTTCAGAGAAAGTTAATGCCACAGAATTATTTCCTCTGAGAAGAGAAAATACAAGGCATTGAAATATTGGTTACACTTAGTAAGCTATAGAAACATGGCTTTTCATGATGTTTTGTTCACTTTTTTCCTCCCAAATTTTCTAATTTCTCCTTTTAATTCTATCTACATACAAGCTCACTCACTGTTGGTCTGTGACTGCCAGCTCTCCCATTCAGGAGTACATTGTTCATTTTCTGGTGCCTTCAGTGTTAGGAAAGTTTTTTGTTGTTGTTGTTGTTGAAGAAGCCATTCAAAAATCATTTGAGTAGGACTAGCTAAAGCCTATAAGTCACATTATTTTAGCTTTTTATCTTATTGATTCAGGAGGTGAAAGTGGCATAGTAATGAAAAGTCAGAAGGGGGAGAAGTAGATCAATATATTGCTAAATTCTTATTGAAATTCTCATGCTTAGAGTGTTCTGGGCAGTTTTATTTCTGCTTAACATTTGCTGAGTAAAAGTCATTGCCCTAGAGATGCAAGATTTATTGACACATAGAGATGAAAATGATTAGCTAAAAGGTTTCTGCATGAAGAGAATCAAAATCCTCTGAAACGCTACAGGGTGGATCATATACAGTAGGCTGAGATATTTGAAGTAAGTTGTTAATTTCAGAGCTGAAAGATGAGCGTGTTGATATTATCAGCTATTTATTCTTTGAATCCTTCACAGGAACCCTAAAGAACTGACAAAAGCTTTCATTTATGTGTCTGTAGGTTTTATATATTCTATAAACACACATACTTGTTAGAGTTGATAAAGGCATTGTTATCTTTTCATGGATTTATTTTAATTTAATTACATATTTATTAATTTGCAGGTTCTAACTTTTCAAGAACTGACTGACTGGAATGATCCCGCAGCCCTGGCCCAGGTAAAGCCTTATGGCAGTATACTCTCATTCATCAAGAATTATGGTCACTTGTTTTGTGTACATTGGTACGCTGTATCTAGCTCTTCAAACACCTGAAAGATGTCAATGTGATTTGGCTCACAGTGTATGTGAGCCCTTGAGAAGTACTCTGCAGAGCTTCTGCAATTTGGCTGATTGAAGAGTGAGTTTTGTCTTCAGACTTGAGATTGTCTTGACTTTGTACAGGCAGAGGATAGCGAAGCCTGGAAAGTTTAGTTGTTGGAAAGATCAAATTGAAACGTGGTGTGACTTGCTGCTCTCCAAAGTCAAATGTAGGGAAACATTCATTTTCTGACTGTGCCGTTCTTTCTACTTCTGCTTGTGTTTTGTCGAAGGACTTCTAGTGACAAACTGCAGTAGGCCACATCTTTGCTCCCTTCATCCAGAATGGACAGGAAGCATTGCAGATGGCCCTGAAGGATGTCTGTGGAACTCCTGAAGAATGCAGTTTGCACTCTATTTTCCCAGCATCAGTGTTCAGTGTGTGTGCTTTCTCATTGTAGAAGCTATGATAAGAGCAAAAGATACTTTAAACTGTGTTGGTGTTCCACAGGGTTCTGATAGCCTCCAGAATCAGAAATAGAGTTCAGGAAGGAGACATCTTGCTGTTCAGCTTGTCTTGACTGAGCAGTAGGGCTTTATACATCCCCCTGTTCTTCTTTCTTAGATCTGGACTGTACTAAGCAAAAAGTACCAAATCAAAGAGATTAAATACAACACACAATTCAGAGAAAATGAGATGAGAGATTACTGTACACCAGACAAAGCTGGTAGTATTGAATAATTATGTATATTGTTGCAGGAAATGTTGTATGAAATTTAATTCTAGGCTTCATGCAAGCTTTAAAGCTCTGAGCGGGTCTTATTTTCAAATAGAAATGATTAAATATAATTTTTCAATACTTTTACATGATTAATGTAACAAGCTGATCTTTCCTTGAGTACATCATAAATACCATCCACATTGGTGTGCTATATATGGAGAGTTTTATTGCTGCAGCACTTTATGAAATTATTCGTTGGGAAATTATAGATAGTCAATGAATAATTCAAGGGAACGAATAAAAGAAAATCTAATAAACTCTGCGTATGATTGAACTTTGACATTATTACAGTGATGTGTATATACAAACCTCACTGCTATGCTGGAGAAGAGACTCAAGTAGGGTTTGATTTTTATAAGAAGAGATGTTTTCACTCTTATCCTGTCTGAGAAGAAAAGTGACAAGTTTTGTTTTTTCTAATTGATAACCTGAACACAATCATACTTGATTTTTTTTCCAAAAAAGTGAAGAGCAAAAGATATAACAGACATTGTCAAGGAAATAGTAGATTTTTGCCAGGGGTCCCAATCATTGTAGCAATTTCTGAGAGCCTGAAAATATTCCTGTGAATCAGAAAATGAAAACCCTTGAGGAAAGGTTTATCTTACAGGACTGTAAATTTGTTTCCATACTAGGCACAAAAAGGTCAGACAACAGTCATGGCAGCAAGTATGGGAAGGCGTAGCTGGAATGAGTTTCACTGCTAAAAGCAGCTTTTTCCCTTTGCCATTTTGGCAGAAATGATGTGCTAGGTGGGCAATAGGAAGAATGGTTTGTTTTTTATTGAGCTGAGAGGAGCTGGGTGAAGCAATGCGAGAGTCTGAGGAGGTCCCATATTGTGCTTACTTATGAGTACAGCTTCATCATACAATTTCCTGTCCATATGAAGTTACTGGACTATGAAAAATTATGAACTCTCTAACGTGCTCTTTAGGCTTGTGAGTTAAGGTCTCCATTACTCACCCTTGAGTCTCTACTTTCAGAAAGGCTGGACAACTAGAAAGGGTATGGAGGTGTGCACCCTGAAGCTTAGGGGTGGCTTTCATACACTTTTACAGTCTTACAAAGGGAAAGAGAGTCATATCTTCCTCCAGAGAGTTAAAGGTGAGTCAGCACCACGCTCCTGGTCTGAACAACCCTCAGAATTTTGCTTTCTTCTCCTCTTAAATAACTACACATGTCCTGTACAGACTGACCTCCTGGCTTAGCACAGAGCGGACATGGATGTGATATGAATGCCTCTAGTATCTTCATGTTATGCAGACACTGACTTTGGAGACAGATCTAGGCAAAAAGCCTCATCAAGTCAATGATACTTGAGGCTGGGAAAAAGTCAGTGTCAAAATCAAACCGTTGCTGCATTTCAAACAGCTACAGCAGTTTTAGACTCTGTGTTTAAAATATAAAGCTCTTGGGCTCACTGCTAGCAGTTTCCTAGAAATATATCCAATTTTGCTTCAAATTTTATTAGGTGTATAATGTGGGAACAATTATTCAGTGCACATAAAGCAGAGTAACACCATTGTTTTTAATAGCAGTACGTGAATTTATTCCAGCTGGTGTCTCATTGTTAACTTCAGTGGTCCCATGTAGCTTCATGTTATCTAGAGGTCCAGCCCACTGATTTCAATGGGCCTGTTGGAGAGTGACCTAAGAGCTATTTCCAAATTGTTAAAAAAAATAATCAAATAACCCAGAGAAAAATATGATGAGCTTCATGCATTGGTGACTTTTGAGTTTCCTTAAGACAAAGGAATCTTTAGTTTCAGAACAGAGTATCGGTTTCTCCTTTCTGTAGAACTCCAGCTTTTATATTTGTTCCTAATCTGCAGTAAATGAATAAACTAACTCAAGCTGTTAGATTATGTTACTGTGATGCTTTTAAAATCCCTGCACTGAATGTAGTTGACACACTGTGTTAAAATGAATGTAAACGAGAGTAGGATTGAGCCTGTTGTTCTGTTTGTCCACCTATTAGGAAAGAGTGGCAAAGTGACTGATGAAATATCAGCTATACAGTATTATTCTCACTTGCCTGGAAAAAGTCTTGAGTTATTTTGGAACTGATTCCTGGTTTGTTACGAAACTTGAAATTGTTTAATTTTAGTTTATTTTCATGATGAATCACAGCTTCACAAATATGGAAAGCTGTAAGTGTATGGGAATTGACTTGCACTAAGTTTTGTTTGTTCTTCTGTTCAGTTTGAGGTTACAAGTTGATGTTGATTCTTTTGAATTACTGCTTATTTCACGAAGCTGAGGGAATTGTTGTGATTATTATGCGAAGGCCTGGTCTATATGTAAATGAAATGCAGTGAAGTAGGTGAAAAGAACTAATTTGCTTTTGGAAGTTGAGGATATGTTATTTTGGCCAAAGCATTTATGTAAATATTTCATATATCAGACTTGCTTCACTCCTGTCTAATGATTCCTGTGTTGTTCAACTGTGTAAGGGAACTTGATGAGGAAATCCTCATTGGTTTAAATATGGTCATCTTACGTGTTACTGGAATACTCTCAGCTACAAGTGGTTTAGCATGCGTCTGCCTTACTTTTAAGGAATCTAGGGAAGCAATTGTCCTTGGTGTCAGTGAGTAATGACTGAATATTTTAAGGTTCCCCTATGAAACAAACAACAAAAAAAAAAGGACTATTGCCTGCTCTAGACTTTTTTAAATGATCCTCCTCAGTTTTCCCATTGTGCTGAGGCAAATAGCAGGAAACTGAACAGTGAGAATTCATGGGGCTGCGCTGCATTTCAGTCTGTCAGTGTGAAAGAAAAACTTCCTGGGATCATATCAGATTCAGTGGCACTGATAACAGGTTTGAGTAAAGGTATTAAAGATGTTTCTCACGAAGCAGCAAGTTATGTGTGGCTTGAGGTCTTGGCTAATTGACAATACCATACATAATTCATTTGTTTCCTTCCTATTTTTCCTAAGTCATAGATGGGAGACTTTAGGCAGAGAACTGATGGGAGTTATTTTGTAGTGTACCTGCTTAAAATGAAGCCATGGATTTTTTTTTTAACTGTCCTTTGTTCAATCATCTATCATGTCATATCTCAGTGTAAAGGGCACCTGGATACTGAGAAACAGGCAAATGGGGCATGAGAGGTGGCTGGTTGCTGTTGGCTCCAGTGAGCTGTGATCGCTCAGATGAAACAGTTCAGCTGATGATCTGGGTTTTAAAGTGTAACATTTTCTAATTTAACTTTCTACTGCTTGCAAGAGTTTTAATTTGATAAACTGCTTATAAATGTGGTATTACAGAGAACGTTCTTTAGTTATAAGGGGAAGGTGGAGCTTCTTTCAAAAAACTGTTTTTATGTGACTTCCCTTGGTACTTGCAGGGAATACAACACACAGTGGGATCAGTTATCAAAAAAGGTGACTCTCTAATGCAAGTTAAAGGCTGAAATGATGAATTCCACATCTGTTAAATAGACCTAATTTCTGGTGACATTATAAACTGAAAAGGGCAACAAGCTCCTTTTTCATCGCACGCAGATCTCTCTGAAGCAGGTTAAAATTTAGAATGTGTTCAGAACTGATGCTAAAACAACCTTTAGTCTCTGCTGGATGATTGGAAGAATGCGAGCTGGCCTATTAGGTAAATACTTGCTGACTTCTAAGGATGTTTTTTCACTCAGAGTACCTGCTAAGATTTTGCTGGACTTGTTTAGTGATAATGGTGGACTCATAGAGCAGGTTCCTGGCATCGATAACTTCTTGTAGTGACACCAGTTGTAAGTTCTCTGACTAGACCTGCATGTTTTGGTTATGCCAATCCACTGCATGGCTGAGGAGTATGAATGTGAGCACTGCTAATTCAGTTGGAGGACATAGTCAAAATCTGCCCTTTATCTTGTGACCTGCTGTGCAATGATCGCTCATGTAACATTTGTGTTTGGGTACAGGAAACTGAAGATCATGTTTGAAATGCATTATTTTTTTTAAAGAATGTGGCACAACAAAATATTTTGGTTTGATACACTGTAATAATGACTTTAGAACATTGCCTTTTAGTTTCTTTCTGTGGAAATCTTCCTCATCAGTTTAACAAATACTTTTAAAAGTGCATTTCTGTTGAAGGAAGTGATGTTAGGCTTCCTATTTCTGCTTTTCTGAGGTGTCTGTTATAGAACACATCCCACCATTCCCCATTCTTTCTGTTTTTACTTATTTCATTTTGGAGATATTTCACCTTTGCAGCTAAAATAAATTTGGAAAGCATTAAGAGTATCTTATTATATGAATTTCTAAATGGTAACCCATGTGCACAAGTTAAAGCACTCTGCCATGGGGAGACTTCCAAGTCTTTGGTTTAGCAACATATCAAAGAGATTATGATTGCTCAAAAGCTTTCTAGCAAAAATCATAGTTTTGGGATAGTCTTAGGCCATTTATTTATCTTGTGGTTTATATAATCTGCAGCAACTCCATTCTACATTTCTAGAGAAGTTTTTCTCATCCAAAAAGAAATGGTTTGTTTTTCATAAGAGCCAGAACTAGACTCTGAGCAGCTGGAAATGAGTGTGGTAACATCCATGGAAAAACCTCACATCTTCTGCAGTGCCTTCATCCCAATTGTTACCATCTCTGACACAGGTCAGGAAAACATGATCACAAAGACACCATGCAGCACTCTTTCTAGATCTGCATAGCTGAGAACCATTGCAAGAACTTGTAGAACAAATGTTTTTAATATGTTTCTACCAAGTAAATATACTTCTCTAAGTCTGGGCCATGAAAGGGATGGTAAACAGAGCCCTACTTACAGTACAGACTAATACTTCCCAACATTGTTACATTTTAGTTTCTCCTACTTCCTCTTGAAAGGTTTATTCTGAATTATGACATAGCTCCGTGTCCTCACAATTACTTTAGTAAATATTGGCACTGATCAGCATTCAGTAAAGCATAGTTTCCCCTTGATCTACATAGCTGAGCACTCAGTTAAGGGCCTGGTGCTGCTCTGGTGTAAGGGAATCTTCCTTCCTGCAGTGCTGAAGACTGCAGCAATCACATTCTGGAAAATAATGATTCAGCAAAATTCTAACATCACTTAAAGGAACATGCTGAGATCTTGTGACTTTTGAGAGTGAAAATGTGGTAAAAACAAAAATGGGGAAATGTGAGGGGTCAGCTCCTCACCATGGTGTTACTTTGATCTTACATTTTCCCTAGGATTTTTTTCCTTCTAGCTCTTATTTTATTTTTGCTCCCAAGACATAGCACTTCTGGCTTTCACCTTACACTTTTGCTTTATAGATTTTAATTAAAACCCCTTTCCCAGAATGGAAGAGAAATGATGAGTATGAATTTTTAATGATATGCTTATTTTTATGAAATATTTATACTTTTTCATTCTACTCTACGTTCATGTTTTTTGTTTTTTTCCCCTTGTCATTTTGGATAGCAGGTTCTTGCAGGGCTTTTGTTTTGTATTTTCAACTGAAGTTTGATGTCACTTGATGTAAATAGCTTCTGACAACCCGAGGGTTTAGCTGGGTCATACCGAAGGAAGTCACCCAGAGAACAGCTTCTCTAAGAAGTGCTGTCAGACTTGTTTTCTCATGCAACCAATTGTTTAATAGGCAATGTGGTATTGCTCTTGCTTAATACATGGAGTCATACACTGCAGAAGCAATGAAATATTCTAACATTTACTTTTAGGATGTTGGGAATATTAAAGCAGTTGCTGAATTTTTGTATTGTTGGGGAGTCCAAGAATCAATCAGTCGTAAGTTTTTTTGCATTGAGTTTTGCGCAGCCTGGTAGAGGGGGAGGTGTTCCTGCCTCTAGTATGGGGCTTGGAATTAGATGATCTTAAAGGTCCCCTCTAGCTCAAGCTGTTCTATGAGTCTTAATGATTCAGTTTCAACAGCACACTGACAAGCAGAAGCTCAGCTCCATCTCTTCAGGTGGACTTTTTGGAGATTGGTGGTTTATTTGTAAGAAAATCACTCTTCTGTGTTTTCTAACTGAGCTGATAAAATGTCATGCAGTTATGACTTTATAGCCCATTTCAAATATCTACTTAATCCTATGTCTAGGGGGAGCAAGAAGAGTTTTTATGCAGAAGGCGGTGATTAAAGAGGGTGCATTTCAGGGCAGGTGAAGGAAGAAAGGCCTTGTAGTCAGCCCCACACCCTGAGCTCTGCTCTCAGGGTTTGTGAGTAGCGCCTTTGCACAATGTTTCCTGTATTATCCTGAAAAGAACATGGTGGAGGGCTTGTCCAGAGCAGGTAAAAAAAGTCACATGACTTATATTTTAGCCCAAAAAGGAACTTGCTTCTCAGTTTGAGAATAAATGAATAGGAGAGGTGCTTCTTCACAATCAAAGCAGAGGTGGAGCATGTATTGCCTAAGAAACTTCCTCAGAGGACAGCAGGTTTCTTCCAGCTCAGGGGAAAGCGTGGAGGCCCACGTTCCTATACAGCTCTCGTGTTAGCAGTACTCATCCAAGTCAGCACCAGAAGTAAAGTCTTCAACTGTAAGACTGCCCTCAAATTCTCATAAAATCACTGCCTTTTCTCATCATATCGTGTCAGGGCAGTGCAAACATCAATGCCATTTAATGAACTGTGATGCTAACTCATTGGTTCCAGGCAATAACTTTTTACTTAGCTCTAATATACAAAGATTAATATTAGGATGATCACTTCATCTGATTATTATTTTTTTAAGCTGTTCCAATTTTATGGATGTTGTATGAATAAATTGTATTTGTTCTTCTTCTTCCCCTTGCAAGCACAATTCCCTAATATTAAATCTTCCAACATCCTGCATCCTTTCTAGCAGGGTGTGCTGTTGCTGGGCAACACCAGATTTGCTCTTTAAAATTATCCAGGTTTCTTTAGCCAGCTTTGTGAGTTGGTGCAGCAGGGAAGCAGTAACATCTCAGTGCTTTAAAACATATGCATTTTTAACTCTAATTATTAATATTTCTTGTATTTTGGCCGCTGTGGCCATACATTTGTGGCTATATGTTAAGAAAAACATTTTCATATTTTAAAAATTCTTTTATGTTAATTTTTGTAATTATGTAACCACTTGTATAACATACATTAACTCCTTGTACATAGGTGCAAGAAGAGAGCAAAATGATGACATACACCTATATAAGAAAACTTGGTCAGAAAGATTTTTAAAATATATATATATTTGCTACTGAAAGCATTGCAGTGCTTCCTTCTGGTTTCTGTCTGAGTGCAGATTCTTTATATTGGAACTCCTTAACCTTGCGCGCCCCCAACTGAGTTGATACCTTAAAAGCTGACAAAATATTTATTCCTGATATTAAGATTGAGAATATCGGAAATATTTTCTGTGGATCGAGTTATTAACTATTCCAGCATGGGGTGCAACTCTAAGCCTAAACCACAGGACCACATAAATCTCAAATGTCTTATTTTCAGTGTCAGTTTTTAATGGCATCAGCAAAAACTCTCACTTGTAAGATTTCCTTTGAGTAAATAGATCCTGTGAATAATATGGTCATACTCCAACAAGGTGTTAAAATGTTTGTGTAAGGCTCACATAAGGTCAATTGGACTTCATTGACACTTTGATTCAGTGAAGGTATTTCTGAGCTTTGAGATTCTGAGCTCATGCTGTGGAGGTACCTTTAATATTTTTGGACTTGAGCATTTCTATAGAACGAAGCATATGCAGGAAGATGAAGCTGCTCTTAATAACTGGATCTAAGATTTCTTGCAGCATTTGGCACTGCAGACTTGATGTTGCTCCACAGTGGCAGACAGACTTAGAGGAAGTGTTTTCATTGCTGGTAATGGGAGCAAGGTCAAAGACATTTTAATGATAGTATTTGCTAATTTTGTAGAGCAAATGATTTATGTTACTTTTAAAGTGACTTTTAGTCAATGTGAGATTATGGGTTATCCTTTGGTATTGAATCTTGTGCTCTGATCCTCTGAAAGCAGGATCCTATTGATTTTTGAGGGAGCAAACAAGGGTTCTTTCTGGCAATTAGAGGAGATTTGTTTTCCACCATTGTTTGCAGTAGTCAGGTTTGCTGTTGATGGGTTACAGCTGGTTGACCACTTGCAGTTTCTCATTTGGAAAGAGCCATATGTCTTGCAAACAAAACCTGTGGTTTCTGTTCCTTTTTTAGGCCACGAAGTCAACAAAAGCAATATAATGTCATTAGAGCCGAGTAACCTTTTCAGTATGTTTTCTTATGTATCAGCTTTTGTCACTTACTTGGGTCACATACTTAGCATTATCTTCATTTTGTTGGGAATACAGCAGATTAAAAATGAGAAGTTAATGCAATGTCTTTCTAAACTGTTGAGTCTGTGCCAAACCTATGAAGCCTCACCTTGTGCATTGCAAGGTATGTGGCTTGGCTCCATTCCTGTGCCTCTGTGTCACTGGCTTTGTATTCCAGTCACTGCTGAGGCCTCTCTGGCTGATCTGCTTGCCACTGTGCAGATCTTCCATCCAACTAGTGGAGTGAGGCTGAACTCAAGTTCTTCACAACTATGAAAGTTCTACACCTCAGCTATATCACAGGGCTGTGAGTGCCTTCTTTCTTCCTGCATTTGGGAATGCCTTGGGAGAGATGAGTCTTAAGCAGTCTGCTTTATTTATACATTGCTTGAGATCTGTCTACCAGGAACTGAGTCTGTTTGAATGAAGAATGTTCCTCCTTATATTCACAAGAAAGTAGTGTAGTATGAGTTCAACATGGTTGTTACAAGGAGCCCAAATAACAAACTAATGGCTGGAAGCTTGTTCATAGAACTAACTTCTTTCTCAGACACAGAAAGGAGAAGACCGAGCAGCTTCATACTTGTTTTCAGCTGACTTCCAGCTTACTGTTGCAAAGCAGAGTGGTGTCTTCAGCCCCTGCTCTTCAACGTCAGCAGCATATACCCACTGTTCTTCAGTATTAGTGCTTCTGGAGCTATGCAGTGATTTAGATAGGGAGATAATTTGACTGAGAGTGAATATTCTTTTTCATTTGCTGCATTAGTTTGCAGTTGTACTGGTTCCCTTGTCAGACTTGCTGTGCAGTCCTGGTACAGCTACAGCCAGCATTAGAGAGGTAGTGACAAGGAGTAGTTCCATCGAAAAGGAGAATTTAGAAGAACCCCATTTAGTTGGCAGACTAGATTCATGCTGGATTAAAGCAGCTGTGTAACCATGGCCGCAGATCTCATAGGATATCTAAGGGGTTTTACAGTTGCTTTCTGTGCTTTTCTGCAGTGCTTGTAAATATCTGCTTTGCAAAGGAAAATCTGCAGGAACCTGGTGTTAACTTCTGCAGGTATACAGGCCTTTTCCATTGGTCATATGGTGAAAGAGGGGGGAGTTCTGAGGAGATATCTTAGCACAAACCAACTGTATAGCTACCAGCTGAATGCATAAGTAGAAAAATCTTGCCTGTTCTTCATCACTGCTTCCTTGTTGACTCTCTTCTTGTGTGCTCAAGTCAATATAAAGATTAGAGATTGGTTTTAAATTAAAAGCAGAGAATATTCAACCCCCAGATGATGAAAAGAAGCTGAAATACACCGTGCCTGAATGAACTTGCAGAACACAGGAAGCTAGAAGAAATGTCTTGGCATTCATTGCAGAGGAGACAAGGAAGAGCACAGCAAATAATGATCAGAACATGTTGATTACCTCTCTTGTAAAGCTGAGATCCCCTTGAAAATGTTGACCCAAGCAATGATTACAACACAGAAAAAAACAGAATGTAATTAATTAGGAGCTAATAAATCCTAGCAGCAAGACAAGAAGTGTGTCTGGGGAAAGTACTAAAATGATGTGAGAAGGATGAAAGAATATTTTAAGTCCAGATGTTTGTTTATGAATTTATGGAAAGTGAACCTACTTTTGAATTGCACTTTGAAAACTCCCCCAAGGAGAAAAATCGTTGTTTTAAAATTCTGCAATTCCAATATAGCAGGGAGAAGTCCTTCTATTAATCTGCTCTCAGAAGGATGCCCTCGCAATACACTTTCACATTTAAGTATCTAATTTGCTCTGATGCTTGCAAAATAGCTTGGCTGCAATTACGTTAGTGTACATACACCACAGTTTATGATGTAACAGCATCTTTATCTGCCCGTGGTCTTCTTGTATTTACTTGTCTCCTCATCTGTTTGTATGGAAAGTGGCCACTCTGGACAGAGATCACTTCCTGACTCTGTGCTGTTATGCACATTGTATTCCTGGGTCCTGGCCCTTGGCTAAGAATCCTACTTAGTGTTACAGCAAAGATAATGCCATTCAAATACCACTGAACTTTGACATGCTTTGCAGCCTTATGATCTCTAACCTGAGCCCATTACAGTGAAATTCTGCTGCCATTTCTGGGCTGGGTTTGTCTGCTTTGGACTCCTGACCCTCACTGACTGAACTGATTAAACTGAGTGACAGTAATTCTGCTAAGCTGAACAGCTGCTGCAGAGGAGAAATAGACTGAAAAGTGAACCATTAAAAAACATATCAAAAAGTAGAGATAAAATGAAAGGAACTCACTATTTATGACTAAAACAAAAAAACCCTAATGATTTTAAAGTTGATTTCTACATAAACTATTGAAGACAAACAAAAGATGCGTGCTTTTCTAAATCATAGCAAGGTGAAAGGAGAAAAGAAAGGAGCATAAATCCATGCAGTGGGCCATGGAAGTGAGACCGGCTGTATTCTTAGGACGCAATACTCTGTAAGCTCTAGGAAAGTATTTGGAAATATTTACCTATTTGGTATTGTTCCTACAGAAATGCTGAATGCAATTTTGCACATGGCCAAAATCTCCACGAACACCTTTCAATGGTTCACATTTGAATCATATTGCCCCACAAAGTCTTAAAGGCAGACTCTGATCAGTTCATTAGCAATTTAGTAATTGGAAGAGTTAACAGGGAACAGAGAAAATGTTTTTTGTCATTAAAGGGATTTGAAGCTTCGGTTATGTGGATGTGCAACCTGCAGTAGGTCAGGACAGTAGGTCATTAGTGCACTTCAGCTGTTATGAAACAAGATTGCATCCACTCAGCAAAGTGATCCTGTGCTTAACTAAAACCATATCACAAAGTATACAGCAGAGCGTTCTGTTCAATTACATGAAACTGAAGTTAGAAAAAGCTTTAGCAAGGAAGATTTCTTTTTTTTTAAAAGATAAGGCAGATATTTCAGAATCTTTAATTTCAGTTTCTGAAAGTCACAAGTAGCTGTGTATGCAGAACATCATTATCTAAAACAAACACTCCATGATTTCCCCGAGCGCATCCTGGAAATAATGATCAGTTGCTGCCTACAGAAGATAACAAACAACAAATATTATCCAAATATTATACTGAGGAACAATGAAATTTTGCACCGCAGCGCTTACCCTGTGCCTCTTTTAATTTGCACGTTATTCAGATGGCATCTAAAAGAATATTTATTTCTACACCAGAAGTTAAACTCATTAGAAAGCACCACCACACAGACAACTCAATGTATATTTATTTTCCGAAATCTCATTAAACTCAGGTATTTTTTCTACATTTCTTCTCATAATAATGAAGTACGTGCAGAGTTTCTTTTTTGTTAACACTGAAAAGGGAATGTTTTTAAACAAGACAAACAATTCTTATAGACAAGGAAAGCTGTGAGGGCAGATGTGTTCTGCCTCCCCTTCTGCATTTGCTATAGCACTCTGCTAGAACTGCCTTCAGCACCTTGCCTGGTCCCCTTCTTTGGCTGTAGGTACAACTTAAACACATAAAAGTATACGTTTAATAGCAGTTGGAAGGGAACATGAGTAGCAATAACTAAAGCTTCAAAGTGTAAGGCTACTGCTTGCATCTGAACATGGAATGTTTGGGGCATTTATCTAATTAAAAGTGGCACTAGATCACAGAAGGCAGGTTGGAATCTGTTGGTTGTGGTACTTCCTCAGCAACATCACCATTCCATCAGCCCCCGGGGTGTGTGTGTATCTGTGTGTGTCAGTAACTGGTTAGCTGTAGGCCTGTGCTGACAGCACTCCTTCATGCTGCAAGTTCTTTGAGTCAGCTTACAGATACTTAGTGCTGGCTGGTTGGAGTTATGTGCCAGCACCCACTGCTCATCGTTACACAGGACAGGAGTCCTCAGGGATGCAGCAGTTCAGTTATGTAGCTGTCCTTCCTTCGGAAAGTCAGAGAAAATTTAATTGGTGCAAATGGGAGGCACAGTTCCTAGCACACAGACATGCATGATTTTTAAAACATGTGGAGTATGGAAGTTATATGAAGGGTCTGACTTCTTGCCCACTACCTCAGTGGCAAAATTCCCTTAGGAGAATTGTGCCTCAGATTTCCAAGTGACTTATTCTTAAATACCTCTGAAAACCATCACACAAACCCAGGAGTGATTTACAAAACTGTATGATCTTAACATATTTGACTTATCTAAATGCTTTGGCCTGTCCTCACAAGGCTCTCATTTTTCAAAGTTGTTTTAAACTGGAATGACATT
Organism: Coturnix japonica; assembly: GCF_054131305.1. Taxonomy (NCBI): domain Eukaryota; kingdom Metazoa; phylum Chordata; class Aves; order Galliformes; family Phasianidae; genus Coturnix; species Coturnix japonica. The sequence continues at coordinate 115,253 of NW_028188951.1, forward strand.
TTGAATTCCTCCTAGTATGAGTAATAAGGGTAGAATCTGGCAAGTATTTGTCTGTTACATTGCAAAAAAGATAAATAAAGGGTGCAACTTCCAAAAGTTTTTTTTCTTTTTTTTCTTTTTCTCCTCCTGCAGGATTCTGTAATTTAATACAAAGAGCAACATCAAAGAAAAAGAAAATTAAATCTATTCTCTCTCCTCGCTCTCAGGGACATGGTAATGATGGTTATATTTATTCTTTGGCTTCTCAAATTCTCTGCAGAATCACCTTAGTGTTCATTTATGATAGTCTTCTGAACAGATGGTCAGAATGGCCATGTTTAATGGAAATGTGTGATTAATACCCAGGTCCACCCAAAAAGTCCTGGAAAAAAATAATCTATTGTCTGTAACTAAGTTCTACAGCAAGACTGCCAACCTTTTTATAGCTTGGTCTCCAGTACAGGGTAAGAGTAGTGGATTAAGTGGTGGGAGTTACAAGTATTTATTATAATGATTGTAATAGAATGTAAGACTATTATTTAATAAGTGTGCAGGGATGAATTCAGCAGTAGGGCTTGAAGAATAATGAAAACATTATCGTTATCATCTTTGTATTTCTGTATTCCAAAAGCACATAAGGCTATTGTGGCAGTTTCTGATTCTCTTTTCCCAAAGAAAGACCCCGTAATTGGCAGCGCTTTCTGAAAATTATGGGCAAAGAAATATTATTATGTAACATGAACGTCCTTTATCAGAACCACACCAGCATCTGTGATGAAAGTGCACTGCAGAGAGTGAATCAGGTAAGGCAGCAGAATATGAGCAGATGAATGTGCTGCTGTATGGCCAGGGAATGGCTCTTCCTCTCTAGTCTTTAATCCCTACTGAAGTGGGTGACTGGTTTTACTAAGATCATCAGCCTGTAATAAGGACTCAGCGTGCAGGGACCGTGACCTTTGCTTTAAAAAGTGTTATTGAGTTTCTTTCTAGTGATGAAGTATTCACCTCTGAGAAACAATCCTGAGCATGATGGTAAAATATTGCAAGTGCCCTGCAGGGGAGGTGCATCTCTAAAGGTGGTGTTTTTTACAGCTGAAATATGTTATGCTAAAATACTCCCAGCTGGCCTAATTAAAAGTGGGAATCACAGTGAATGCCATATTTGCTATCTTCATGTTCTCATTCTCTTTACCTATATGATGGGCGTTTATGCTTCAGCAAAGTTCATTAAGGACCATATAGGACCATATAACTCAAAGCTGAATGGCAGAAATGGTGCTCATTGGATTACAAACCCATGACACTATTTCACAGTAGTTACAATGAATTTCAGAAAAGTCCTTTCAGTAACACTGTGTTTAATCCAGAGTATTTTAAAACATTAGATGGTTCCAAATATTGAGTCTCCTTAATGTTGTTCTACCTGCGAGAAGTTGCACACAAACCACAATAACTGCAGAATCCTTTTATCAAGGTTTTATTGAATAAGAGAAGGAGTTGGTGATCTTCATCTGTTTTTTTGCTGTCCTTTTTTGCTGTTTTTGCTGTTTTGCTCTTTGTTGGTAAGAGAAGTTCAGAGGTGTGAAATGTCTCCCCTGGTGTGTTTCCAGCTTCCTATGACCTCACAGGAACGTCATTTAGATTTAGTTCAGGAGCAGCACGGTAGCATGGTTTTCCAGACTGATGTAAAAGGAAGCAGAGGCTGTTTGCAGTGCTCCATCATCTGACTCTGAGTCAGGAAGAAGGATGGATGCTCTCAACATTTCCCAGGAAATGACATGTTTTGGAGTGAGGTGAAGTGGAACTGAGCAAACCAGCTCAGTTTGGGGTGGACGAATGAGTTACAGGAACTTCTGCACTGAGGCCTTACCAGAAGTGAAATTCCCTAGTCCCCCATCTCTGGTGCAGATGACCAAACTCTGTAACTAACGCTCTCCTGTTTGGTTTGACATTCTTCCACATTTCCATTTTCCCATTGGCTTTTACTGTGTGGAGACAAAAACTTAAAATACCACAGAATCACAGAATCACAGAAAATACCAACCATTGTTTTTGTTCCTCCCCTTTGTTTATTTAAGGCATTGCTATCAGTCTGCTCGGCCTCTTCACTGTTCTTAGTTCTCCAAAAAGCTGTGCATACAAGTTTACATTCCTGTTTCAGGGGAATCATGCTATGGGATGATGCAGGATGAAATCATTTGGTGAAATATGAATTCAATGAAGAAAAATGATTCTAAGTCAAGAATAAAAATCCACTGTTCTTAAAACAGGGAAGCAATTTGAAAATGGTATTTCTTTGGTTTGGTTAAGTAGTTTTCTTAATTGTAAGACTGTCTATTCAACACCTCTTTGAACTCTGAAAAACAGACAATTATGATATATTTTCCTAAAGTATATTTTCTTTTTTTTAAAATTAATTAATAATTAATAATATCTAATTAATTTTATGCAGGACATGCTTTTAAAAATTTTTATTGTTTATTTATTTATTTTAAGGTTACTTTATATAATGGCCTCTGTCCTTACCATTTATTAGCCTATCTAATGACATACATCTTCATAAAATGAAATGTAACTAATGGTTATGTCATAAGCAGGACAGTGACCTCTAATGGTAAATAAGCAACTCACATGATGAATTGCTGTGACTTTTCTCATTACAGCTGCAAGGAAGCTGCATTGGCAGTACCTTCCTGCTGGGCCCTCACCAGGCTCAGGCTGAGCAGCAGCCCCATCAGGCAGCAAGACAGTGAGGGGCTGGGAAAGTAGCCCTGGCCCATGCAGAGTGCCGGCTCCTGCTGCTGCCCATGGGGAGGACAGTGTGTATATGATGAACACTGAAGTGTGAGAGCAATGCTCTCATATTCTCTAAGCAAACGCCTTTGTTCACACAAATTCAACTCTGAATTTTAGGAGTAGTTCAGAGACAGCTTGGAACTTTCTATGTAATATTTCCCTGTAGTCTTCGTAGTACCAGGTAATACTAAAGAAGTTATCTATTGCTATGTGAAACGGGGTGATGCTGTTATGGCAGATCACATACAGAGATACTATGCATGCATTTTTCAGCACCAATTGCAATCTGGTGCAGAGTATTCAGCCGTGTCAGTGCTAGTGCAGTGTCTGGTTTGGGCTTGCTGGGGCATCATCATCAGGTTATGTTAGAGCAGAAACATAACATGATAAGGTGAAATCAGATCAAAGTAAATGAGTACATTACATCCCCAGTGTAATCCTTTCTGGGCAACACAATTTGAATTTTTCACTTTTATCTGTGAAGGAAACAGTTTCACCAGGAAACTTCCCAGAACAGCCCGAGCAGTGCTGCTTTATTCAGTCATTTCTCCTCTGAAACACACAGTGTCTTTGCAGGAATTTCTTCTCTTATTATTCTTATTTGCTACAATTCACATCTTGATTATATTTTTAGCTGGTACAGATTTTATTTTGAGTATTTCATAGACATGAGATAGAAATTTTGAAGGCAAGTGGGAATTCAAGAATTAGTTTTATTCACAATAAATATTCCCTTATTGCTGTAATTGTGTGTGTGTGTTTTCATAGTATTAGCCCTCGTTTTGCTTGTATTTATCACAGGGAAAGCAACTACAACAAACTATTGACACTTTGTAAGAGAGATTTCCAAAGTCAGTCCTAATTATTGGTTCTGAAATACACTTCTTTGTGAAGGCAAAAGGTAAAATATTTTAAGATCATCTGGTGTAAGAGAATGGATTTGAGCACTGAGCACTGGACAGGAGGGATGAATAGAGCCATCCCTTAAGGTATTTTGTAACTGATATCTGGGGTATTTCTTTCTGTCATCACTGCTATCAGACCTCATCCCATGTCAGGCTCACCTCAGAACCTGAGCTGAGTTAAGGAAGAACAAGGAGCGTTGCAGCAGCATTACTTGTCTTGGTGCAAGCGTATCAAATGAGAGTGATTATCTCTGAGGCTTCTAATCTACGTTAACTGGATCATCCTGGGATAGAACTAAAGTTATTGGATATAATAATTAAGTCTCACACATCCGTTTTCTTCCTAAAAGCTACCGGAAGGCTTAATTTAAATTCTAACAAATAAACACTTTGTGACAGATCCCAAACATTAACAAATCCAATTGCTCGTTTATAAAGAATGTCAGAAAATCACAGTGTTTGGTTGTCAGACAGGTAAGTGCAGTTTCTACTTTAATGTGAGCAATTACACTGAGTGCTCTTACACAGCCAGTAAATGAAGGCAGAAATATTTGCTATCACTCAGCTGTTACAGTGATTCTTGTAATTTTTTGCTCTTTTTCTTTTTTGCCTGCAGCTTTCCATCCTCCAGTAAAGTGTATTTATGTATGAGATAGATGTAAAATGTGGGATTAGGGGCAATGATATTTAAAAATAATACCTGTATTTCTTCTGTGATTTTTTTCATTTTGTATTTAATATTCCCCAGTTTCTGGTCTGCGTGCAGGGAAACAGAGAGAGCAATTCTGAGTTTAATGAACAATATAAAGTCTTGGTACTTTTTTCTTCAGCTGTGACAAGAGCGTATTACAGATTTGTGTTTTCACAGCTCTGCAAATTAGAAATTATTGCACTCTATCAAAACAAAGCAAATAATTGTACAACAATAATACACTTCACCTTTGTTATGAAACAGCAGTCAGTGAGAATCTGGAGAGAAGAACTTCATGGTATATTTTCAACTTCAGTGTAGAGTTGAGCATTTGTGGGCTTCTCTCCATTCCCTTCTGGGGACACCCATACTCAGGTTGCTCTTCAGGTTGTATAAACCTGAGCCAGAGCTGAAAGACAAGGAGCTGCTACATATTAACCTGTGAAAAACGACATACAACTTCTCAGAAAGGCTGTATCAAGACTGTTCTTCCACATAGGCTTGTAGGCCGGTTTGGCCATCAGCTCCTAATCCCCCTGCATCTCCCCTTTCCTCTGCTTGCTGGGCAGACCTCAGCACACCCAGCTGTTCCTTGTGGGATCCTGCATTTATTTCAGTGTGGCTGAAAGTTACTTTCCTTCTTACAGTGCTCACTGTACAGTGCCACGCACGATCCAGCTGCTTTTTCCATGTTCCGTGCCAGGATTTTGAGACCAGCATTTCCAGAAAAATCCTTTGAACAGAATTCCTAGTTTGTCTTTTCTGAGAATCACAGCCCTGGGGAACATTTCTTCCAGGGTGTTATTTGATTTAAAACAAAAAACTTTGCTGTAAAGAAACTTAGCAGAGGAAACAAAGTCTCCTGCATCACTTCTCTTAATACTAGAAGAACTCCAACAGGTGTCCTTGGTGCTGTGATAGATGCTGGTCTCCTGTAAAGGCTTTATATCATAGGACTTGAATTTTCACCTAAGATACCTTCTGAAAGAAGGCTTTAAAACTCACTAAGAAAAGTGACTTTAAGAGCATATTTGTAGCCACTGATTTATACAACACCTAAAGGCACCAAACAGTGACACAGGACTATTAAGGCAGTGTGAGCTCAGCTTTTACATTTTTGAATTTGAAATTCTTCTATAACACAGTCATAGATATGCACCACTTAAATGACAGAAAATTCATCTGTGCTAAAACCTTTGTGTGGTTTATACCTTGAACCACAGCTTCTGAGCACCACGTGTACATCTTTCTGTGAAAGGAAATGGAGTTGCAACTTAGGAAAATAACCATTGGATGCTTAAGTGGTCTGGATACAACAGAATCCTGCAATTGTCCTTAAAATCTGCCTCTGTAGAACTGAAGGTTAATCAGTTTTGTGTCTCAGTCAACCAGGAGCAAACAACACAGTGCACTGAACGGAGGAGTAGGAGATTTCAACATAGCAATGAGTTGGGTTCTCAGCATGTTTGTAACAGCAGTTTTAATCCTGTAATCCCTGTGTGTGACACAAGGCTGGCTCTGTAGGTCACTGCAAATGATCTCCAAGATATTATGAATCTGTTCAAAATTTGCATCAATTGAATTGGAGAGGAACGTTTGAGAAGCATATGTCACTGAGAAACGCTTCAGTATGAGGGGCAAAAAAGAAATATGATAATAACCAATTATTACAGAACCACTGAAAAAAGTTTCTCAAAAGCGCTGCAATCCAGATTTTGTTTTCCATCAGAACGTGCTTCACATTTTCAGTTGCAACTGGAGAAATAACTTCATTTGCCATCTCGTGGAGTAGTCTGACGTGCTGCATTGCCCCAACTTCAGCCGTTTCTCGGGAAATTAATACTGATTCCCAAAGGAGCCAATAACTGTTTTGCTCCACAGTGACAGGAATTCTGGGGTGGTGACTGGGGACATTTGGAAACATCCCTTTTGTTTTTCATATTCTATAACTGAAAAGTTTGTTTGATATAAATGTGCACATTTAACTTTTGTTAACAACATCTAGATGCAACGTGGGATGAAGCTGAGAGTAAAACAAAGGATAACACTGAAGTAGAGGCATTAATATGATTCTGTGTGAAGGAAGCAACTGACAGGGATGGTCCAGTCTCTCTGTGCATTTCTGAAATCGAGCTATGTTGTTCTGATAACGCAGCCTGAAGTGCACTGTTGCAGTTACAAATATAACGGCATTCTGTGCGTGGCATAAATTTTCTCCCAGATGATTCTGGTTTCTCTTGACCAGCTGCATTCATGGGACTATGCCCATGGTTGGTGAGTAAGGCCCAGTAACGGAATGAACAGCAAGCCATCCTACGAGCTGCAGTGTAGAATATATGCAGTGAAGAACTGCATTTTTATATGCCTTAAAACTGAAGCTCTATGTGGAGGTACCTATTAAATGGTTACCTATTGAATGCTTCAGTGTGTAATATCTACTGTGGCTCTGAAGTCAAGTATGAATTTGTAGGTCTTGTGCTGAAAGATAAGATGGGATGTGACTTTTACTTTGCCTTTCTCTTTGAAACAATGAGATTTACTTGATATGGGTGAGCTGTTATGCTCAGGCTGTTTGCAGTAGCTCTCTTCCTACTTTCATACCTAAATGCCATTAACATTAAGCAAAGTTATGCACAGGGAGAGGAAATTAAATGACTTAATTTTCTTGCATCTGGTAGACAGCTGTACTTTAAAAGAGGCCATACAGGAGAATGAGAAAAAAGGGTAAAGAATAGCACTTCCTTTTATATGCTGATTCCTGCTGTAATAAATACAGGCTAAGGAACTAAGTATTATAATATCCAACTACAGCTGAGAATTTTACATCTAAACCCCCGGGCAGCATGTTTGACAGAAATAAAAGGTATTGTATCCCCAAACCACTCTTTATTTTTGGTTTCAATATGCAAATTACTCTTCACAACTCACTGTGGGCAAATTGAGATAGTAGCTGGCAGCTTGGGAACATCCCAACCACACAGTCAGGCAGAGTTAACCTGAGAAAAGATGTTCTTACTGTACTCTGCATATTTATGGCTAATCCGTGGTGCTCTTTTTTTTTCTTTCCTAAAGTGAAACAGCAGCAGAATTTTCCTAAACCACCTCCATAGCCAAGAATTTAAAGCTCCTTCAGTGTTACTAAGCAGTGCCTGTGACAGTGTCAGATTGATAGCAGAGATCAAGGCTGCTGATTCAGAGAAAAAAGCAGGTCAGACAGTGAGTTGGTGAGACTGTCAATGGATCGCTCTGTTTGTAGCTGGTTCAGAAACTTTGTATGCACATCCGAGCGAACATGTATTTTATGACCAAACATGACATAAAGCACAAGTTAACAGGGTCATCTACACATTTTAGTGCGGATGTGTTTTCACACAGAGGTGTAGGTGACCGAAGATGAATTGCCAGTGATCTGACTTACTCTTCAGCCAGCCCAGGAGTGAAGGTGGAACAGCCCTTTCTGGTGACAGTGCAGTTTTAGATGGGCTCAAATTGATTATGAAACCACATTCTTACACAGCAGTGGAAGGATAATAGGGATGTAGACAGTTTTATGTGAATGAGCAAATTCTTCTATTTAATAAAGCCTGTAGGACGCATCTGTCCATGCACTGCAACCCACCACACACCAGCGCATAATTCCAGCAGCACTCCCAGCATCCCAGTCAGTACAGCTGCATAATAAAACTTGACTTTTACTTGAAAGCCCTCAATATTGGATTAGGAGAAAATAAGCTTTAACTTTATCCTTCCCTACCAGCTCATCACTCGGATCAGTAGGTGTAAGTTCCCTCAAGGAATTCCTAGTTACTTCTAAATTTTTCCAGGATACAGTTTTCTTTCATTTTCATTTGTGGTAGTAAGTTCATTTTGGTATCTGCATGTTCAGTACACCCAAATAATCATCACCATTGCCCAGTTTCTGGATGGAGCTGTTACAAGTTGTAAGACAGGCTTTATTTCAGCAGTATTCAGTGTGTGCTATTTAGTTGACTGTGATCTTTCCTGCAAATTAATCTAGAAGAAGACTAATCTAAAGGGAAGGCGGGCACTGACAATTCCTTGGAGAGGTATGTGGTTATTTTTGCTTTGGACCCAAATAGTCTGATCCCTAACCACAGGAGCAGATATATCAGCTGAGTTACATAATACATTTGTCGCTTCTAATTCTACTGGGGAAGATTCATAGAATTTAGGGCTTTATGGTTTGGGACTCAGTCTGTACATAGCATTCTCTTTGCACTGAGGGAGGAATAAAAGACGTTGTCTTAAGACTTGGCTGGTTGTCCTGACTGTGATACTTTTCTCCATTGCGTATGTTTTACTTCAGTGGAATTATGGATGATAAAAGTGAAACAGAGGAAGCAAACTGCCAAATGGCATCTTAACCCTAAAACCCAGAACTGGCCGCTTAGGAACTGAAGGCTATTCCTGTAAGAGAAAAACTGAGTTCTTCCCACGCTTCAGTATCAGCAGAGAAGCTCCAGCTAAGCTGTGATTTGGATTAAAAAAATAATTAAGTAGCAACTTTGCAGAAGCCACTTGGAGCATCTTTGGAGCAGCTCTCTCTCTTTTTTTTTTTTCCTGCTTTTTATTGTTTGCACCATCCATCTTCTTGCCCCATTTTATTCTGTGCATAGTCTGGGAATCCCAGCTGACAGATTCCTGCTACAAGCATTGCTTCTTTTCATTGGGTTTCCAGGGGGTGTAGTGCATGAGTGCAGCAGCAAGGGCCTTCCTGAAGAACCCAGCGCTGCAGAGATGAAGAGCATAACTGCTTGGCAGCTCAGAACTCGGATGTTTCTGCAGGGACTTTGACTACCTTGGCATAAGGTGGAGTAAAACATAGGTCATGTTTACAGGATCTTATTATTCCACTATAATGATGCCAGTGTATCTCTGCTTTCATGTGGGAATGCTCTGTTCCAGAATAATCCCTTAAATCCTTTATTCTAAAAGAGTGTCTGCAGAAAGGAGATACGTGGCAGTACCTGGGGCCTGATACTTGTTCTGTAGTTAGCCAGGTCACTATAAATATGCAGACAAGTTTCTGAACAGAGTGGAAAAGCCAGGGGATGCTGTTTTAAAGGATACTTTCCTGCATTCTCCCATAATCTTTATGGTTGGCTTCTTTTTTTTTTTCTTTTCTTTTCTTTTTTTCTTTTTCTTTTTCTTTCTTTCTTTTTTTTTTTTTTTTGAGGGGAGGGAAATTTCACAATAAAAACCAAGGCCACACTGTTACATCCTCCATTTCTCTTTCAAATCTATCAGAGTTCCTTTCCAGCCTTGTTGTATCTTAAGGGGATACGAAGGTCAGCTGATGAGCTTTAACTGCGCTTTTCGATCTTCTTTCTTTTATTCTTACCTCATACTATCTAGCACCTATTTCCCCATACCAACTATTTGTACTACATCCCTAAGAAAGTGGATAAAACCCAACAGAATGAGAAGCATACTTCTTAAAAATAGACTCAGATATTTCATGTTGTTCATTTGCCCACTCGTTCTCATCTTGTGCCTGTTTAGACACTAAAATCTTTTGGTGCAGCTGGGTTTCATTCTGTGTTTGCATAGCACAGGACTGGTTTTTCCTTGCACTCCAATTATTGCTATTATATGTATTTTCACAACAGTTACAAAGAGAGTTTCTGATACTCCTGGGGATAAAGGAGGAGGAAAAAAAAGTAGTTAGAAGGAAAAGTGGCAGTGATGCAGGATTCATGCAGAATGAAAACAGGAAGATGGGAGAATATGCTGGACTTCATAAAACTCCATCGTTACATAGCTTCATATAATTTTCAGAGGAGCATGAATTTATGTCCATATCATTATCAGGTCATTCTACTTTATTATTCACTTTTAATTAAAAAGGCAAAAAAAAAAAAAATAAAATAAAAAGCTCCAGAAGAGCATGTTTATCCCCGCAGAGATCTTTCAATAAAATAAAAGGAAAGGTAACAGCTACATCAGTATTCCGTATCTGTCAGGGCTGCTCTGGTCAGAAGAAGAAAAGGAAAAAAGAGATGGAGTGAAAATCTGTCTGATCTCATTTTAGGCTCAGACTTGATTAAGGTTTTACATAAGATGATAAAAGTCACTGTCGCTCTACACAAATATAATAAAATTGAAGACTTTTTATGGGCATAATAAAGAGGCTTTTTAATTTGTATTACAGTTCAATAGCTGCTCTCACTAAACACATTTCTCTGTCTGAGAATCATAAATACTAGAGTGGAGTCTGAAATAAATGGGAAGAAACTAAAATAAAACCTGTGATTATTGCAATGGGATAGGACAGAAGTTCTTTTAAACAGATGAGATGTGTTATCCAAGGTAGCGGTGACTTTCATCTTTCACCAGATTCAGAATTGTTTCTAAATGCAGATGTGCATCTGATGATAAGGATGAATACACTTCTAGTTATAGTGTTAAGTTTACAATATTGGAGACAAAACTGACTCTATAATAGGGAATCATTAAAGCAAAGATCACAGCAGCAATGGATTTGGGATTAAAACAGAAATAAAACAGAGTTGCACTGCCAACGTGTTAAACTTGGGAAAGAAGAAATACGGCCTGGAAACATGCAATGTTCTATACTGCAGAGCTTTATTAGAAGGAAGTATTTCATTTAGTTAAATCCAGGGCAGAGAAATAGTGAAGTATGCCAAAGATGACAATATTAGACAATAATACCCGAAGAATTAAGGCAAAACCCTGCTGTGTGGAAATCAGTGAACTTTTGCCATTGATTAAATGGCGTCAACATCTTCCAGCAGAAATCAGTGGGAAATATCCAGAAGAAATGTCCAGATCAGATGTGCTGGTGAGATTTATATTTGCTCTGAGAGGAGACAGAACCTCCTTAGGAAAAAAAAACCAAAACAAGATTCTAAAACATGGCCAAGTGAATATAAATTAAGGAACTGCTGTCCATCTGCAGTTGCTAAGTCCCATCCTGCCAACCTTATTCTGAACTGAAATCAATAGGACTATTCAAAGGGCAAGGTACTGCTCAACATAATGCAGTGGGTTGCTAAACTACTTTAGAAACCATTCCTGTTTTTTGTTTTTTTTTTTTAAACTTATTCAAGGGTTGATGACAAATTTTGTGAATAAAGAAATGATTCTGGATTCCAGGCTCCATTCATTATCACAATTTCTGTGATTGTCTTGATGTATTTATAAATATGACTATAGCTAAACTAGCATAGATCCTCTTTCTCAAAGTTTCCATCTCTGTATGGTAGGAACAAGTGCAAAATAGGCTAATGTCCAAAATTCATGAAATGTTATGAGGTCATACTTATCTGGAGAGATGCCCAGCATTTATATTGCAAGGGTTCAGTATGTTGGAAGTGCTAATACATGTAAAATATATTCCACTGAATTCAGCCAAGACATGCCTATGAGCACAGAATGAGGCAAAAAGAGGTGTGTGCCAATTAAAGCTAGTAGCAAGTCACTTCAATGTAGGCACTGTGCCACATTCTTCCAGGTGAAAACCCAGCTGAATGACATATCCACCAGTCATCTGCTTGTTAGAAAGTACAGCAAGAGCAAATCTGGCTTGTGTCATATTCCTTTGGCAAGGTGTCTGCAGAATGTGAAATGAAGTTGCATAGACAAATATTAATGGAAACCTTCAGAGTTTTCTTATCTTTGGCTTCTGAAACTATGCAGCCCTGAGCCACAGCATGGGGAACCTATCAGGAATATCACAGTGCGCAGTGTGGTTATGTATGATGCTGTGTACAGCATTTCTAGGCTATCCAGCAACACCATCTGAGGAAGTTGTTCCAATGGAAGCTGCAGTGGTGGGTTCAGTTCTGTGTCCCTGCACACACATGTGCCTGGCAGGTAGAGGACGTGTGGGGTTGGAGAATGGGAGAGAGGGGCTGCAGTGCTGCTAGTTGAAGAGCTGCCCTAACTGTGGGAACAGCTCAGTGTAAGGCTTATCCTCCAAGTTAGATTAGCTGGCAGATCTTTGAAACTAGATATCAAATTTACATAAGCAGACATTTGAATTGCAAATATTTGCACTCTATTTTGGGAATAGAAACAATAGTATATCACTTTACCTGACTGCTTTACTGATAGCTGCTTTCCTTTCAGATGGAGACACCAAATATTTGTGAAGAAACTTCAATTATTCAGCTGTAGGGAATCAAAATATTACCCCCAAAACTTATAAATAATGTGTTGGAGAGAATCATAATCTGTTTAGGGAATATTTGTAAGTAGTGGAATGTTTTCTCATAGTGTGTATTCTCTTGTTCTTATTATTTTATCATAGAATTCCACCTAGAACGTTTTGTGGGTAAAATGTGAGGAAGGAAGTAGCCCCACATCCATTTTGCACATGGAAAATGATAGACTAGAGCTCAGTGGCTACAGTTTCAAAGTTACTCAGTTAAAACCTACTGGAGACAGATATCCAGATGACCATTCAAATCTTGCTCTGAGGGACTTGGCCTAAGGTCAGAGGGAAAGTCTGTGGCAGAACACAAAAATATGACAATACTCAGGGACACCCTTTAGAATACAACAAAGACATTTAATCTTACATACAAATACATACATTTATTACAGATGCATTATTTTAGGAGATGAGCTCTATTCACTATCTTTAAGTATTCCAGAGCATGTACTGTCCTTTAACTGGGACAGGTAATTCAATTAAGTGATCGGTGAGATATTTATTTATAAAAGCTGTTATCCAATCTCTGAAAAAAAAAGAAAGACATGAACACTTAAAACGTTTTTTTCCCAATATTCCTTAAAAGATACATTTTTGAATGAACACCCTGCTGTTAAGGGAATTGTATCATTACTTCTATTTTGACATGAGAAGGGACATTTTCCACACACCCCTTCATTCTTTAGTAGCCTGATTCTAAGCTCCTTGTTGTCAGTGAATCAACATCTTTGACTTATTTACTCAGACCATAATTGCAGCTCATGTACAGGATATGGGTGGAACCCTGTCTGCTTATTGCAGGGCTGTGAAAGGGCAGGGTGCAGGTTGTCCATCATAATTACACGGGGCTGAAAAAAGCTCCCGACAGGCATTACCAAAAATTCCTGAGCTAATGTTTGCTTTTTATAAATCTAAGGCATTATTGAGGAGGAAATAGTAGGCAAAATTACAATTGATTAGAAAACTTATTCAGTAGTTTATATTCCTGTTTGGATTAATAAAATACATAAAATATGACACAAAAATAGCCCTGTTCATATTTTGAATAAAATGGACAGATGAGACTTTTTGGCCAGATATCGGCTGCAAGGCACTGTTGTGAATTCACTGAAAAGCTGCTTCTCTTTAGAGAGAGCTAACGTGCATGTATTAAATTGTCTGATTTTCCTCACAGGTAAGAAAATCGCTGCACTGCCAGGTGGGCTGCTGCTTGATGCAGCCAGTTAGATAAAGTACGCAGTTAGTCCCATGCACAGTGCTCCCTGGAGGGAGCTATCAGTATTATAATTTAATCACACTGGGCTCCACCATGGGAAATAATAAGGCATGAGGAGAATAGTTAATTCCGTGTAAAATGTCATGGAAAAATGGAACATCGGGCTCCAGATAAAAGTTGAAAATTCAGAAAGTGAATTAATGTCTACACTCAGTGTGAATGCTGTCTTCCAAACTTTTAATCCCTGTGCTTCCATTTCAAAATTAAATAGCACTTAGATTCTGAATATCAGCACCAACTTGCAGGCAGTTCCATTTTTCAAGCCTCAGTTCTGAAATGTCTCAGTGCCGCCCAGATCAGCCACTGGAAAGGAAAGGAGGCACGACATCAAGGAGCTGCCTGATGGTTCGATGCTGCCCTAAGAGGAGGCAGTGGGAGGATGGAGAGGCACAATTATGGGTGTGTGCATGCACCAACACCTGGCAGTGTGCCTGAGGTAGTGGGGAGGTTTCAGATCCCTCATAGCCAGGTAAAATCCATCATTTTGTCTGCAACAGAAACTCCGCGTCCCTCTGAAAATGCACACTTTGCTCTTTGTCTCCTGGCAGTTCTGACACCAGTTCAGCTGTGCCTGTTCCTGATCTTTCTTCTTTTCAGTGTGTGAATTTCCAAAAGTTTGAGCCCCAACGCTGCTTGGAGCCCCCCCAGGCACTGCAGCATTGCCTGCCCTGCAGCTGCCCTGCTTTTTAATGGTGCGATCATACTCCAAACTGACAGGTGTAGCAAACTAAGTGAGCAAGGATAAATAATAGAAAGGGATCTAAAGAGCTCAGAAATATGTGGAGGAAACAAAATGTGATTTGAGCTGGAGAAGAGCAAACAAATTTATCTGGAAGAAATAATAAATTCAGTTCTGGCCAGATCAACAGCAGAAATGGAGAATGGGAAAGAAATTTGGAGACAACCAGTAGAAATGATTCAGAGTCAAGACAGGGAACTTCTGCAGAAAGAGGTATGGAACTGAGCGGGCACTGCTGAAGCCTTTATGTAGCCGGTGTTAGATGGTATTGTAGGATCAGCTTCCAGTTTCAGCCCAGGAAATACAAACACTGGGATTCAGATGAACAGGTAATGATGATAGCTAACACAAAGGAAAAGAAGGATGAGAGATAGGAATTAACTGAACTCAAGCACAGGAAGCCATGGGAAACACAGTATTTCCAGTGGAACAAGTCTGCACTGGTGTCAAGACAGTCTCGAAAGCAAAACAGAGCACTTGAGCTCTATGTGTTTTAGTCCATAGATGTTTGGGCTACTTGTGTGTTTATTTCTTAGAAATGCCTTTGTTTCAAGTGGTTGAAGGATTGCAAGTGTTGATAAAGGAGTGTAAAGGAAGAGCGGGGAATTGAATCTGATAGCAGAGGATTCTCTTGCAAATTTCATATGTCTGACTGTTATTGTGAGGTGTTGCTTGTATGTGAACTGGTGTAACAAATTACTACGTCGATCTTTGATCTCAGATTAAAAATCCACAGATTCATTCAAATCTCTCACATTACAGCTGTACTATATTTATAAAGGGTTTACTAAGAAAGAGCACAATGAACATTCTCTCATTTTTACATAGACTAATTCCATGTATGATAAAATTGCATTTGTACAGCAGAAAATTGTCATGGTTGTTTTCTAGTTCAAGGCAAACACTTGAAAAATGACATTTTCTAGGACACTTGAGCCTTGCAAGGTATTTCATTTTGCAATGAAAGTCATTTGCAGCTACTGCTTTCAGTGTGTGTTCAGAATCAATTGCATTAACATTTGGTTTTGTCCCTTGTCACTGAATATCACTGAATACATCAGCAGTGTTTTGTGTGTTGTGAACTGTCGGAATCTGTTCATTGCCCTGTCCATGCATAATGTTTGAAACACAGGCAGCTCGATGTAAATTATGGATTCCTGGAGGATGATTTTAGGTGACTAGGAAGCTGAACATCTGTTCTGTAGGTGAGCAGAATGGCAGCTAATCTGGTAATGTCAGGAAGGCAGTGTGTCTGTTCACAGACTTCTTGTTTGATGCTTGGCTGTGTCTCAGTGCGGATGAGGCCAAAGACATCTTCTGAGAAGCAAGTGCACACAAGTGTTTGAAACACAAGCATATCTGTTTTAAAATCTTCCACCACAAGTGTCTCATGCCAGCTGCTGGGAAGTGCTCACCAGTAACCAGGGTGCTGCAGTCAGGATAAGAAAGAATTGCATGTCATGTATGCCTTAAATTGAACAGGAAAAGCTTGTGGAGTTAAGGTAGATCTCCTTGGGAATGGTACTATAGCATGGTCTGTACACCAGCTGTTGGGGGGCATTGCTTCTAATAACCATCAGCAACACTCTGCAGTAATACTTCTCAGCTTGTGAGAGATCAGTGGCCAAACAACAAAAAGCCATCACATGCATTTGGATTATAATTCCACATCTCTGCAGGAATGACTTAGCCCAGCAAGAACTGGATCGGGCTGTGTTTGTATTATCATGATTTCCTCTTCACAATTGTTGCTTTAATTGTGACTTATACTTTAGCCATTTGTTAACAATTTGTTTTTTTGTTGGAGGTGTGGCAGTGAATTTGAGTTGTTTTGGAAGAAAACAGTTGGAACAAATTACTTTGATTGCTCTGTAGAATTAACCGAGATGCCAATGAAAACAAGAGTCCAGATCCAGCCTGTGCAGCAGTGGGAGGTGGGAGCTGACTGACTTTGTGTAAGTTTTCTGTGCAGTGCTCTGTGAAGCTGGTAGAACTCATGCTATTGCTCCGCCAGCCTGCAATGGAATGAGGCTCAGGGCTGCTGAACAGTGATGATTAAAAGGAAATGCTGTAGTGCAGAAAGAAGGAACTGCAGATGTGTAATGCACCTAAAAATCTTGAGGATGCGTGCATGTTTTTAACTAGTTCTTGTTCTGGCTTTTCCTAATATAGAAACATAAATGCTCTTCGCAATAGAGATGTGAAGGCCTTGAGCAGACCCCTGTAGGTGAGAAAACGTGAGGAAAGTAAAATGTTGCTTTTAATGAGGAACATAGGATTGGGGATTGTAACGTGGCCAGTTCAGCATTATAGATGCTATCTACTAGAATGATTGTTATATCAACGGTTTTCCAACAAGCAGTAAGACCCCATGAACAAATATTTCTGTAAATATTGCTGTGCAGCCAATGCAGAGACTTAATGGCTATTTGTTGAATTCTGTTCAGTGCCACAACTGTGTGGTGAGCGTGACTGTTCTCACCACCAGCTGTGTGCACACTTTCCTTCAGCTTACAGTCAGCTTCCTCTAGTTAATATGCAGAAGCAGATGTACCACTGAGCTGCCCTAAACCCACCTCATGTGTGGACATGAGCCACACGATCACGCTGTAGATATGAGCTACCTGCAGAGGGCTGGCTGGGTGTGTCATAAGCGTCAGCTACTGAGGTATGTATGGAAGATGTATGGATGTCCACATGAGATGATTTATTTTCTTCACTTGCCGCAGTCATTTTATTTGTGTATACTCCTAAGAGAGGTACCAAATTACCTTAAATAGAATTGTGAATACGTGATGAGACCTTGTGGAAGATTGTGAAACCTCATATCTACTCATTATCGTAAGGGTGAGCGTTCCCTCCTGCAACAGCCCTCCCCTGCATTTGGTGCGTGGTAAGCTGGGGCCTTGTTTAATAAGCAGCTCATAGAGCCACTGAATTTTGTATTTTGCATTCATAGCACTTATTCTTAATTTTGAGATAATCACCTTATATTTTCAAATGGATCAGGGAGGAAACAATTACTTTCTGCACAATCAAATCCTTTGAATGGGTATTTTTACTTAAAGGGGACTGCAAAGCAGTTTGTCATTGCCTTGGAGAAGGCTGGGAGTGTCAGGGTGCTGAGCTCTTCAGAAAATAGGAGCATTCCTCTGAGGCTCTGAAACAGGAGCTGAACTCTGCTGAAAGCCCACCTTCCTTTGGAGATGCTACCAACGCCTAGAAATCAGAGCCAAAAAGTCTCCAGAATGGAGGGGTGTTCTAACAACAACACACTGAGTCCCAGCCATGGTAGAAAACCACACTTCAGAACTCTTCTATGACATCCCATGCATCCGATGGCATTCTGTTTTGAGGCTTCAGATAAGCGATCACGGAACAGTTTAAAATGAGAAGTTAAAATGCTTGTATAAGGCATATCTCAGAATTTCATTTCAGATAGTTACAAAAGAAATTCCTGCTCCACCCTCCTGAAATGTGATCATTACAATAACATATATTGCAAAAAGAAAGCATCTGTATCAACACCTCCTAACATAAACTGACGGAAACGCTGCCTTTCCCTATTATTATTATAAAGGTTGTTAGTACCCCTAATAAAATGTTTCTTGAGCTCCACAGCTAGATGGATTTCCTGTGGAATTGTCCGAACCCTTCCAATGCTAACTGTTTTCAATATTAAGAAAAGTATTTGAAGAACTGTTGCCCCAGAATAAGGCCACCTTTCCCAGGAAATACAGCTCCAGTTACAGTTTTGTTGAAAAAAGGCCAAAATGGCCAGAGCAGAGCACTTATAGGCACATTTCCTCATCATATGTGGAATGCTGAATTCTTGCTGACGTGCAGTGCTTGTGTTTAGAATCGAATTTGCAATGTGAAGCTTACTGCAGCAGGGCTACAATGATGCCAGCAAAAATGCATGGAGGGAGACTCCTACACACTTCTGCCGCTCCAAACCTTTCTGCCCCACATACACAGAGCACTGTACTTGGTCTTGGGTTCCTGTCTCTTTTCCAAAGCCCACAGGCTGCTTTGCCCTTCATCTTCCTGAATTCTTTACCATTTTCTGGCAGCCATCTGCTGTGCCTCAGTCAGAAATGTCTGCTCCTCTGTCTTAATTTAAAAAAAAAATACAATACTTGCCTCCAGTTCCTTTGGAGAGCAGAGCACATCATAGACTGTTGCTCACAGTTTGCTGCGCCTTTGTCTTGATAGCTGCAACTGTGTGCAGAGAAAAGCCAGGCAGGTGCGAGGTCAGCTTGCAGAGTGAAAAGAGCCTCCAAACAATCTGGTATTCAAAACCAAATCGACTGCTAAACTTGCAGCTCAATTTTAATTTCCCTTGATAGCACATTTGAAAATAAATATGCATTTTTTTTCCATTAGTATTATCCAGCCTCCTGTTACTGCTGTTGCCGTGATGTTCCCAGCAACCATGTGGTCCATGTGGGAGAGGTCTCAATAGCTGCAGGTTGGCCACAGTAATAATCTCTCTCATCCCTCAGTTTAAACATTTTAAAATGTTGTATCAGGAATGAGAACAAAAGAGAACAGCTAAGAAGAGTTCCCGGGAAGAAAAGTGAAGTTGTAGCTATAGAAGCCCATTAAATGAGATGGGGTGGCACCGAGGAGCAGATAACCTTTGCCTGAAAATATCAGGTCAGGTTAATGTGAAATGAATGCCTGTAGTCTTGAACCGCAGGTCCATGAGGTGAAACTGCTCTACTGTTTTGATGAGAAACCCATGTAAATTATGGGAGCATTGTACATAAAATGGTAAAATCAGGATATTCTGAGATGAAGGTAATACTGAAAGCAAAGTAAGTTTCTTTTCTCTATGACATAAGTGGCAGTTTATCTAAGCAGTGTTTAATGATTATAACGGCAGGGACCAACTTTCTTTCATAATTAGCCCTATTAGAGTGAAGACATGCACACGGTTGACCTTGGAATGGGAATCAATATTTTATTTGCTTTTCTCAGTGTATAAGTATACAGTATATGAAGTGTACACTTTCCCTTCCTCACTTCTTGTGCCATTAAAATACTGTTTGATCAACAGTTGCTGTGAAAAGTATCTAAGAGCATTGAATGCAGGTGTTTAAAGCTGGTTGTTCTTTCACTGTCCTGATGGACCAAATTACCAGACCCTTCAATGCTGAACAACTGTTATTCCATCTGTAATGCACCTTTGTTATGGTAATGATTGGTTGTGTTCTGAGGTAACAATTCTCAGACCCTGGAGGTTAGTGAGAGCATCTGGGGAATGGAAGACTTCCCTTCAGTCAGGGAAGAGGTGGTCTGTGAGCGCCTAGGAAACTACAATGTTCATAAATCTATGGGACCTGATGAGGTGCGACCATGAGGGAGCTGGCAGAGGTATTGGAAGAAAAGGAGGTTATCAGGAGTAGTCAGCATGGGTTCACCAAGGGGAGGTCATGCTTGACCACCCTGGTAGCCTTCTGTGATGCTGTCACTGGCTGCGTGGTTGGAGGGAGAGCAGTGGATGTAGTCTACCTTGATTTCAGCAAGGCATTTAATACTGTCTTCCGTGACATCCTTAAAACAAAGCTGAGGAAGTGTGGGATAGATGAGTGGACAGTGAAGTGGGTTAAGAACTGGCTGACTGGCAGAGTGCAGAGGGTCATAGTCATAGATGGCAGTGCAGAGTTTGATTGGAGACCAGTAACTAGCGGTATCCCCCAAGGATCGGTGCTGGTCCGGTCTTGTTCAACATCTTCATCAATGACCTTGATGAGGGGATAGTGGCCACCCTCAGCAAGTTTGCTGATGACATGAAGTTGGGAGGATTGGCTGACAAGCCTGAAGGCTGTGCTGCCATTCAGTGAGACCTGGACAGGCTGGAGAGCTGGGCAGTAAGAAACTGGATGAGGTTTAACAAAAGCAAGTGTAGAGTCTTGCACCCAGGGAGGAATAATTGCATGCACCAGTACAGGTTGGGGGATGAAGAACAAGAAGGTTGGGGGTAGAAGACAAGTTAGATCCTTACTCTCTGTCTGTGCTTTCCTCAACAGGTTTTTCATGTCTCATTTATGTAAACAGTAAGATCTTTACAAAACAGAAAGTCATTTACTGTACATAATAGGATTTAGCACAGTATGATCTGTCTTGTTTGAATCTGCTTGGCATTACAGCGATTTTAATAATTACATATAATCATGGCTCTTAATTCACAGCACTCGCTAATGGCAGATTCTTTAGGAAATCTGTACATTAATCCTCTCTTCCATGATTTTCTCATAATGATATTACAGTTTTAAGAGGTTGTACTGCAAAATCCCAATCTACTTATTTTATGGCCTCAGAGCTGGAGAGCTGTTTGGCTTAGCCTCCTCAGGTCAGGGGAGTGAAGATATCAGTTCATGCAGTAGCTGTGATCACAAATAGCTCAGGTGGCACTTCAGTCTGAGGGCTGAAATCTTAACAACTTGATCCCCATTGCCCACTCTTTAGTTGCCATCAGGTTTGGACTTTGTCTTGAAGGGTATTTTCCTTTTTCCCTCCTGCTTGCAATGTCCATCTACAAATAGGAGAATTTCAGCTTTATACTGCATCACACCAACGCCTATCCTCAAATTAGATTTATAAACAAAGCTGGGCAGAACATCATCAGGGAGAATGACAGCTGCAATTCTGGAGCAGGGAAATTTCTAAACAAACTTGGAAAAGAATGAAGCATCTCTTATCTTAGGAGGCTTGGAGAATATCCTGTTCTGGAAATACTTAATCTGGCATAAGGAGCATTTGTTCTTCTCTTTTCTGTCATGGAACATGGCTGCTACTAACTGTGATATTATGCCAATTAGAGGAAGAAATATTGTAGATTTCTTGAATATACCAAAAGCCATCTGTTTTTCCTGTGATCCTCAAGATCAGAATCCTCCTAATTCCTGTCTGTGTGCATCCAGCAACAGGTAGATATTATATAAGTAAAACACAAAAGTAATGTTTAAGTAATGACACAAACTGAAGGGAAGGAGGAATCATGGAGCTGCTATTTGAAATTCTCTGGGAAGAGATTCTTCTTCCACGTGGGCAAAGTCAGAGTGGTGGATGGTTTGTGCTACAGTTACATTTCCACTTTGCTTTGGATGTAGCATGCTTCATCAGGATGGTTTATGGTTGGAGTAATTTCTCGCTAAGACAGAAGGTCAGCAGTCTAAAACTGTTTGGTGGTCACAAATATTATGGCTCAGGGGATATGAAAAGGGCTGGTACCAGTGTCAGTGCCTGAGTGATCTGTGAGTTCCCTGAACTACAATAAACCATGGAGAAGATCCATGGAAGTGGATGCTTTTGTCTAAACTCTGTGAAACAGGATGGAGTTTGGGATTTAACATTTTTGGTAAATGGCTACACGCCTGAATACTAACAAGATCTTACATACATCTTAGCACTGTATATGTATATGAGAAGTCCCATGATCTCCATCACACTAAATTATTAATTCAACTACTGCCAGTTGACATAGGAAAAGTGACATATCTATAGAAGACTTGTTCTAAGAGAGAACATTTAGAAGAATATTTGGCTCTTGTTAAAATATTTAACTGGAGTCACTTTTAGAATCAGAGGAGCTGACATCTGTTCCTTATTTGTCTGCAAACAACCACGGGGAAGGCAGGTTTTACAAAAGAGAAGGACAGAGATTAAAAGCTGATTAGTTTTAAGGAACATCCCCGATATCACACACATCATTACCTGCACACTCTACAGAACGTGCACGTCTTGCAAAACCTGCCAGGCACAGATCAAAATCCCTCTTATGAGGACAGCTGGAGGGTTATGCAACTTCAGGAGGATTATGCAGTTGTGTATATGCTGTGAAGTTGCCTGGTGGATTATAAGCCTGTGTAGGTTTGATTTGAAAAGAAAAACAACTTAATTCTCTGTGGTAGTGAGCGGAATGTTTCTAGAGAGGGTCAGAAGGCTGGGCTCTACAGGACAAGTAGATCTTACTGATGCATCAACCTGCTTTGGTGTCTTCATTCTGACCAGCAGTGGGAAACCAGCCACAGGAGGTGTGATATTCTGTACTCCATCCAGTGGAAGTTGTGTTGTTGGTCTGTAAAGAACTTGCCCAAAGCTCAGTACAGAGAGATTATTTAGAATTTGGTCCTGCTCAAAGTCTTGTAATATGCCTTCTAATGAAGGTGGGTATTTTACACAGTTTTATTGAGCTGTAAAACATTAGGTAAATGTGTTCTATCAAGAATTGCATCAGTTGTATTAAGAGGCACATGTCATTTTACTACTGTTTGACTGGAAGGCTTTGAAGGCTTTTGTACTCAGGCACTGCTCTGGCAGAACTGTGTGCAACATTCCTCGTCCTTTTCTAAACAGAATGCTAGAAGCAAATATGCCAAGTGAGAGACGGAGCTATTCCTGGTGGCTGATAGCTCTGTCCACTCAACCAAAACATGACTTTGAGCTGGAGAAAGCTGCAGGGAGTCCTGCAGGTCTGCTGGGATGTGCACAGAAAGGCTTTGGAGAAACAGGCCTTGAGCTCATAGTGCAGACAGATCAGAAATTAGAGTTGTTCCTGCTCCTATGAAATTTGTCTTGGGTATAGACAAGAATGAGCCATTACTGCTGAAAGAAGACAGAGCCCAAAGATTATTACAAGTGGAAAAGTTTGTCAGGTAATGAGAAACATATGCACTTCTATCTTTAATGCAGTATCTCTTATGCAGTACCACATTGTTAGTGCGGGTGTGAAAACAGATCAATAAAGTCCTACATTGCAGCTGGTTAATGATTTTGAAACTCGAGCAGTCCCCAAAGCCACAAATTACCACACCATGTCTGAGGAAATAAACGGTGGGGTATCACATTTAGGAGACGTACCGCGTGCTTTTCACCTGCTTCAGCATTGAGGGATTCTTTGCTCTCTGAGTATGAAATATACTTTGAATAATTGTCAAAATGACATGTTAGAGCCTAGGACACTATTAGCACAGCAGGCTGAAATAATTCAAAAATGCATTGCCAGTAGGTGGTTCTGATTGTATTAACATCCATTTCACATGAGGGTCACAGCTCTGAGTTCAGTGAATTTGCTCTTGATTTATATGTCTATAAAGGACAAGAACAATCATAAGATACTCCCTGTGATACTCTGAAATCAATACAAAGAACAAGGAAGGCTGCTAACGAGCTTTCAGGTCATGGATGGAGCGCTGCAGTCTGCTTGTCCGCCATTGGTTGAAAGTGGAGCAAAAACCAGCTACAAACTTGCTAAACATTAGGCATCTCTTTGAAAGTGATTTTACTACATTTGCAAAATGAAGAAGGTCGTTAGAAACATCCACATTTTCCCTTTGTTCCCTTGGGGCACTGAAATGCCTAACGTGTGATTTACATTTGCTGCAACGAGCCAGCTTTGAATTTACAGGTGAAAATTGTTTCTGTGCTTTCTGAACGTGTTTCCTTAAATTTCCATTTCTGCAGACTTGCTTTCATATTTCCAGTAAAGTGGACTTTCTAAGGCCACAAGAATTTTTTGTGTAGTCCAGGTTTTTGAGCTTAGAAGGCAAACATTTGATGCCTTGTGCCTGCCCCAGTCAGAGCTGTTGGCACTGCAGAGTAGACCCCAATGTGTCATTTGGAGAATGAGCCCACAAACAGCCAGAAACATTTGGTTGCTTTACTGCATGCATTTCAATAATAGCCCTGGGCTTACTAGAGATTTTCTGTGCTATTTTCCTTTGATGCCAGTTTGACACAATTTATAGTGTACTCTAAGAGTACCAGCTCACACCCAGCTTCTGTTCTGGGGTTATAAAGAAGTCAGGGATGGGATTTAACTTCTGTGCTATGGTACTGAAGAGGAATTATTCTAGTCCAAGTCCTGGTCTTGATTTTTTTTTTTTTTTCCAGAACAGATGATGCAAGGAAGAGGTTTGCTTTCAAATGTTTCTGAAGAAACTCTGCCCTCATTCCTTCGTTTGAATGAGTGAAGGGTTAGGAACAGCGTCCATGAGCTTTGCCACATAATTTGGCAGGTTAGGACGCTGGAGCTAAAAAAAAAGTGCACAATTCAAAAGTTCAACAAAAACTTCCTTTTGTAAGGTGGAAAAAGCACACATTCCACAAAGCTCTGCATCTCCTGACTGACTGAGGAGTGTTTTCCTTTATCTTTTAAGCACTGTGATTGTGACCTTCCCCGAGTTGGCAGTTCTCACTGAGTCAAATTCCACGAACCTTCTGAGCTTGTTTGACTTGAGGCTGCAGATATTCCACATTGGACAGGATCCCAGTAATCTGCTGTGCTTTTCCTTCTGTGTTCCTTATATCCTTAAACGGCAGCTACAGAAATGATATCATTTCTGTGACCGAGGAAAAACCTTCTCAAGTACAGGATCCTGGATAGTAGTAAATTTCCCTTAACCTGATTTGTAAGGACTTTTCTGATCAAGCTTAGTGCTGGCATATGAACTCACTATCTCTGCCACTGCTGAAAGCTTAAACTCTTCTCCGAAGATGCAATTATTTACGGTTTTCTCTTCTTCAGCTTTATGGCTCCCAGGAAGCCTGATTAAGAGAAGGAAAAAAAAAGGCTAAGTTGCAAATGCACCAGATCTCTTGAGGTGGTGGTGTAGGCGGTGAGAACGGAGAAGGGAAATAGCTCGAGACTTCTCTTGTTAAAGGAAATAACTATTCAGAGAAATTGTTTGTAAATGCAAAGAACTGATGCTGTTTGAAAAGTGTGTCAGCAAGTGATAGATAAAGACTGCAGAGGTGAGTTATTGGAAGACTTTGGGATGGAAATCCCTGTTTTTGTACTCATTTTACTGAACAGCTGCACTGAACTTTGTACTTAGGCAGGTCACTTTCTTCACTGTCTCCCTAACTCAATAGACCTCAGTCTCCATTGGGCCTTCTAGGCATTCATTCAATATAAATACACAAATAATGACTTTGAGGCTGGAAAATCTCCCATTCTGAATGGGAATTTGTTTCTTGTGAAGATATAAATTACTGAGATGTCCTATTACCAGAACTGCAGCTGTGAAACAGGCAACTGGAAAGTAGAATTTGTTTTGTTTGAAGAGAGATTTGAATCGAAAAATCTAGATAAGGCCTATTAAAAAAAATCTTGTGCTTCTTAACTCCTTGATTTGGGGGAAATCCTGCTTTTTGTCTTTGCTCAATTAGATCTATAAATAGTTTAAACAACATTTTATTTAGTTACAAGTAGTCACTTTTGTCTTCTTAATATAACGCTCTTTATATGCACCTTCACTCACTAAGAAGACTTGGCTCAGCATCCACTTCATGGCTTTGGGGGTAAAGCACGGAAAATGAATGGTGTTTTCTGGAGAGCAGAGGAATCCTCATGGCAGAAATGCATCTGAGAAGACTTCATTCAGCAGAACGAACTGTCGATGTGGCTGGTTGAAACAGTTTTTCCCCTCAGAAATTTTTCTTCTGGAAGATGTTGATTCTTCCCTTTTTACAAAAGTTACCCTATGTAGTCAAACATTTCAGCCAAACTTGCTGAGTGTTCTTCAAGGAAATTGTATATAGCTAGATTTGCACTGGGGAAAAGGGGAAAGGCAAACAGTTGGCTGGGGCCTGGCTGCTGTAAGCTGCCTTTGTAGCTGAAGCTGATAGTGAAGGTGATGGCCCAGAGGGTGACACAGGGCTGTCGAGCTCCCATTACACCTCCAGCATGAACCTGAACCTGGTGACTTGCCCACGTGTGCTGCACAATAAGATGCTCAATTAGTTTGTCCCCAAGATCACAGCTGATGTTCTTCCTCAGCTCCATCTTCCCGTGGGATAGATGTGTGCTGATGGACAGGGGAGGGATGCTTTACTGTCACTGCCTCTTGAACCTGGCACTTCTGAGATGTTAGACCTAGGAGAGTCGTTACGGTACCAGACTGACATGAACTGTATGAAGAAAGCTAGAACAGTATTACAATAGTGAGTGGTTCTTTCAGGAACTCTATTTTCTCCCTTCAATACAGATCTCATAAACCGGAAAGGAACTGGTTAGTATCAAATGAGAATTCTTCAGGAGGGAAATCAAATGTCCCAGTACTAATTAGTTGAAATTAAGATCATTCAAATATTTATATAGGGAAGGCAAGTATTCTGGGAACATGCTGGGATAAATCACATGGTTGGAATATTAATAGCGAGGCAGCAAATCTGCACAGAAAGTATCAAGGTGAAGACATAGGGGAGGGACTGTGCTTATTATCACAGGACGTTTATACCAGCAGTTAAATACAGGCAGTTATTGAAAGAAATGTTAACAATGAAATGTTATGAGTTATGATGACAGAGAAAATGTGAAGGGGAATTAAGACGAAACATGTGCTGTGGGCCACTATGTCAGGACAGAGCAGCTCAACCGAACGCAGAAGAAACAGCTGGAAGCTGGACCCAGCTCCTAGTTCTGCTGTGCTCTGCCCCGTGCCCAAATGCACAGTGGTGTGTGTGTGGTTCAGCTGCACGGCCATGGTCAGGCAGGAGCTTTGGGCCACTTGCAGAAGAAATCTGTGCCTGTGTTATCAGTGAGCATAAGCCTGAGAAGCATCTGCAGCTTGTCCTGATGTGGCCAGGTGTCTGGGGCGGTCAGGGAGCTGCTGGAGGTAAAGTGCTGGAGGAGTGGGCAGAGGGGGTGGCCCCTTTGGTACAGTCAGCCAGCATCTCCTGCTGGAGGCAGCACCTCGCTGGTTAGCAATACAAGATGTGCGTATTTTTGGTAATGTCAACTCCTTCCTTGCATCAGGAATCAAAATCTCTAACCTTGGTGTCACTGCTTTAATTTAGTTTTTTGTCGCTTTCTTTTTCTTACAATATTTCTTTGGTGCCAGAAGTAATCTTTACCTTTCTTTAAAAAAAGACTAGAAATCAAATTATCAAAATTTGATAACTGTATCGTTGCATTGGTCTTTTGGGTTGGTTTTTGGGTTTTTATGTGTGTGTGGTATTTCATTTCATTACTGTGCTCAGATCAAGGGGAACAAAGACAGGACTGCTGCCATTGTGGATACTGCTCTGAAGCATCCACGGCTCCAACATCAGCAGTGACACATGCCTTCTCTGTGGGCTGTATATAACTGCCACATCATGGCAAAACGGTTCAAACACTGCAGAGCCTGGCAATGCCATGTGTGGAAGAAATGAACTGGCATGTTATTTTAATGTTTCTTTGCTATATAATATTACATAGCACAAAGTATGTATGTGAGATAAGGGTGAAAGCAATTGCAATCTGCACTAGAAACAGAAAGCAGGCAATGCACGATGCTACGGAGGTCAGAAATGAGAACTCCTTTCTGGGGAACCTCTCGTGTGAGACCTTGGGCTTGTTTGGATCATGGAGGCTGTAGAAGATTCCAGGTTACCTGCTCACATTGAGCCAGTCATCTCCCCCTGCAGCCCAACTAACTGAGGATTCTCCATTGAAAATAGCAGGAGATGTTAGAAATGCTGGGCATGAGGTGTAGTTATACGTATGTGAGACACTTTCATAGCAGCAGCTAATGATGTATGCTCAGGATCTTTTCATTTTACCAAGCAAAAGTAAATGTTGAGAGAACACCTCCACAGGAAAGGCCTGACTGCAGTTTGTACACATGTGCCCAGGCTGGAACAGGGACTGATTGCACAAACCCAGAGCAGACAGAATCCGTAAATCCGAGTAAATATGCAGGCAGGCAGCACTGAACTCTATATTGTTTGAGTCACAGGGCTGTTCATGGCTCAGCTGGGTTGTTTAAAGCTGCTTTGGGAATGCCAGCATAAGCTGCTAGAAGCCCTTTCCTTCAGTCTAGGTATTCATTCAGGACACAGCGCATCATTTTTTCCTTTCTTCATGCCTGTCTCCAGCAAAGGCAAATGTCTGTGTGATTGTAGTCACGTTTGGCAGCAGCAGATGTGTGCCCTCAGCTCCAACTGTCAGAGCACCGTCTCGGTATCTGGTCCTCTTCCCCTCATTCCAGGAAAATAAATACGATGTGACTCCATTCACACCAATTAATGGAGAGGTTTGTGAAGGGTGAGTAATGCAGCGGTACATACATTTCAAATTGAGTTTCCTGGTTCATTCTAAAAAAATGTGAAGCATCCTGGCAAGGCCATCGCATGGAAACCCAGGCAGCGACCTCGACTGCCTGCATCAGGAATTGTGAGCAATAGTTTAGAAAATGGGGAATGAGTTCTGAGGGGGGATTCCCTGAGATTTGGCGCTGTAAGAGCAAGGTGAGAGTCCAGGAATTGCTCTTTTCTCCTGGAATTTCACCCACTCCTGCTCTGTGGTTCCTGCTGAGCTTTGGGTCACCTCCTCTGGATCAAACCTGGATGCATTTTTGTCTGGAAGGATAACGGGCTCATTGCTGTGCCATGTGGTGCATCCTCCCTGGGTCTCAATTGGCGCTGCGAATCTACTGCATAAAATCCTAACTCCATAGGGATCAGTGGCAAAAGTCTCACCGAGGGACCAGGGAGGGACCAGGACTGAGTCCAGTGAGTTCAGTGGAAGCACAGTTTTTACCGACTGCAGACCTGGCTTCAATGTTTGACACTTGTTCTCAGTTCAGGATTAAGAGAAAATTATAAAGGAGGTTGTAAAACAGTTCAATCAACCCACAGAGCTGCAGAGATGTTGGTGCTGAGCCACATGCATCAGGGTGGTAAGGGATGTACACAGGACTCGGTTTCTGTGTAGAAATAAACTACATGGAGGCAGTTACTGATTCCTTTTGTTTATATCATTACTCTGCAGTGCAGCTGTTATCCATATTAAAGCACATTTTCTAATCTCCAGCTTTTTCATGAACTAAAACCCATCTTAATTAGTAGAACTATTGGCTGGGTTGTGGGTTTTTTTTCCTTCTGTAATCTACCCCATCTCCTTATTTATTTCTCTCTGGATGCATCATACAGAAACAGGAACTTTGATTTCAAATATACGGCCAGTCCCTCTCCCTTTCAAGTTTATGAGCAGAAGTTATTTCAATTTGAGCAGGACGGGATGGATGGAGCACAAAAAAGCCACATCATCAGCTTAAAATACAAGTCCAATAAAAATGAAGTTGGAACGTTTCCAGCTGTGTACTGATGAAAGTCTCTGAGATTTTAAGTAGGAGAAGCTGCTCAATATGGACTCACAAACAAAACAAAACAAAAAATGAGCCAACAGACAAACAAACCAAAAGGAGGAACTGGGAGAAGCCCAGCACAGCTCAGCCATCCCAAGCAGAGGTCATTTGAAAAGATAAAGGGATGTCTGGAAGTAATGCACAAATTGATCTACTCCATTATTCAGAATAATCTTTCCCTTTTTATCCCTAACCTAAAAAATAAGAAGATCGAACAGGAGCAGCGAACCAAGCAGGGAGGATCCCTTGTGCTGCCATTGCTGCTCAGACCTGGGCTCCATAATAAAGCCCAGGCACTGGCACTGAGCAGCACTGATACTTTTCTCCTGTAGCCTTCACTTGTGTTTGGAATACAAGGATTACAAGTATTCACTGGGCCTGGAGTCATACAGGAGGAGCAAGAATAGCCCAGGATACCCGGGAAAAACTCTTGGCCGAGGACCAGATCCTGCAGGAAGTCACTGCATGCAAATATAGAGGGTTTGGGACATGCAGCTCCTCTGCAGCCGGGTGTGCAGTATGGAAGGCCACGGGCTGGCGGGGACAGCAAGAGCACAGGAAGGGCTGCTGGGATTGTGCAAGGTTAAAGAGTAAAATGATGGAAACAGCATGTGATCCTGATAATGTAGCAGCTGAGTAAATATATACATTATCTGAAAGGAATAAGCGGTATGGCATTTATCCTGGCCATATGGAAACAAATATAACTTGTTTTTTTCCATAAAGGCCACTCTTCATTATTTAATTATTTTTACAAATCTTCTTCTATATTGTATTTATAGTATTCCTGAGTGCTTCCAGAGCGTCTCTCTCCATTTTGCAGCCATTTCAGATAAGATGGTAGGATGGCTTTGCAGTCATTTTTGCCTTCCGAGCAAACAGTCCGAATCATTTTCTCCTTGAAACTGCTACTTAGGGCAATTAATTCTCCGAGTGAGGACCCGCGATGTGGTTTCCTTGGGCCGCCGGCACTTGTTCCAGCCGTTCCTCGCTTCCGACGTGTCCCCGCTCCTCCGGCTCAACTCCCTCGGGGGAGCCCGAACTTCGCTTCTCGCTGCTCCTATTCCCACGTGAATTCAGCGAGAGCAGCCCGTGCCGGGCGGCACCGCCCTCGCATCCCCAGCCCCTGCCCGCCGCCCCGGGGCACCCGCGAGCCCCGCACCCCGAGTCCCGAGGCGGGCGGAGCGGAGCGGGGCGGCTCGGAGCCGCGGGGCCGGGCAGGGCGGGCAGTCCCCGCTCCCCTCGGGCCGGCTTCGCCGTGTGGCAGCTCCTCTGTCAATCAGCCTGACTTCACTCCCGCACGCCCTGTGCTTCCAGTATTATACCCCCGCCGCCTCCTGGTGTCTCTGCTTCGCTGCGAGCCGGGAGCGCGGCCGCCACTGCCGCTGCGGCTGCGGCTGGGCGAATGCGCGGGCGGCGGGGCGCGGGGCAGCGCTGAGCGGCGCGGAGAGGAGCGGAGAGGAGCGGAGCGGGGCCGCCTCCCGCCCGCCCGCCCCGGCTGCGGGCAGCCCCGGGGCCGCTCCCCGCCTCGGGTCGGGGGCGCCGCGATGGAGCCTCCCGCGGGGTTCGCCTGCGTCCTGCTCTGCTGCGCGCTCTGTCTGCCCGCCGCTGCCCCGCGGCGTCCCGGGCACGGAGGTAGGTGCGCGCCGGGTCCCGCGGACCGTCCGCCGCTTTCGGGCTGCTCGCTTCGCCCCGTCTCCGCCGGCCGGTGCCGGGCAGCCCGCCCGTCTCAAGTCACGGCTGCGAGCCCTGCGGTTTGCCGCTCCTCTCCAACTTTTGCCGGGTTTCCAGTTGCGAGCGGCGGGAGACGACGGGGACCGGGATGGGGACGGAGATGCTGACGGGGACGCGGAGCGCAGCCCGGTACCGCGCCGTGCCCGCAGCCGCCCCCGCCCGCCCTGCGCGGGACAGGGCTCGATCCCGGAGTTCTCCGTGCGGGATGAAGCACATGGCAGGTCGGCTCCCTGCTCCTCCTCTCGCCGCCTCGGCCGTCGCCACCGTCCCGAGGTCCCCGGGCGGCCGCTCGCCCCGCTGCCGGTTGCTGCCCGCGGCGTCCCCGTCCCCACCCGGCCCATCCCCGCCGCGCCGCGGGGATTTCGCGCGACACTCAGACCTTACGGGCTCGCATTCCGCACGCCGGGTCCTTCCCCCGACCCCCCGAGCGCCCTTTGAGCAGAGCGGCTCCGCGCCCTCTGAGCATCGCCCGGCCGGGAAGCCCCGCTGCTCCCGGCGGTTGGGCTGGGGGTCCCGGGGCTCCGCTGCGTGGCCGGGAGCGCGCGGTCCCGCGGGCGGGCGGGCTCGGGCGGCTGACCGCTGCTTTGGGGAGCAAAGGCAAGTTTGAATGAACTCTGCACACTTTGTGCTGGGAACCAAGTGCTCGTACAGGGCTTGTGCAGGGCAGTGTCCGTTTGCCTTATGTAAGTGTCTGCTGTGCTAATGAATAATGGAATAAAAATCCAGCGGGGATCCATCAGGACGTGTTTAGGTCCAGTATCTCTTTCCTCTCATATCTCTCCCTGCAAAGATCCCATTCTGAGGAATATAGAGGAGTACAGCCTTGTCATCCCCACCAGCACCGACTCAGAGGGCAGGTTCCTGTCCCACCTGGTGTCCGGACCACCAAAGGCACGATTCAGGAGAGCTGCGGGTGACCTGCAACACGAAGCAGCAAATGAGCAGATCTTTTACAATGTCACTGTCTTTGGAAGAGAGTTTCACTTCAGGTTGCGACCAAACTCCAGGCTCGTTGCCCCTGGAGCAACAGTTGAATGGCAGGAGGACTCGGATGAGACTCACATCGAACCTCTCTATGGGAATTGCCTCTATGTTGGGGATATCACTGATCTGCCAAATGCTTCAGTTGCTATCAGCAATTGCGATGGGTTGGTGAGTTACTTTTGTTATTATATCTAAGATAATTACATTAATTTTCTAAATATAAAATGTGTGGACTGCCATAAACTCACACCTCATATGGTAACTGTGAATGCAAATTAACTAATGTTCCCTTGTGTGGGAATAGCTGGGCTGCACCAGGCACTGCTGTACAGACAGCGGCACTGGAAGTTTGGAGCACATGCTCTGCAGCAGCTGCTCGGTAACAGAGCAGCCGAAGCCAAGATTGATGTTGATTTGTGGTAAAGTTACTTGAGGCACCTGACACCTTGGCAACAGGATGAAATGTCTTGTGCTGGAAATCCTCTTCCGCTTTTCACTTCCAGTCTGCAAAGGGAAATGTTAGAAGACTTGATCGTGAATAATGGGCTGGACTGTCCTGTAAACAAATTTGATAGGTAAGATACGTTTCTGCCCTGGAAGAGTTCAATGTATTCAGTCTTTTTTCATAGGTCGTTCTCTCAGTGAGTTTTATTGCCTCATCAAGTGATTGATGGAAAGTCTCAAAGGAGTCTGAGTTCCACAAGTGAAGCAGCTCCCTGTGATTGGTTCTGCAAGGCTGTGTCTTTTAAAACTTGCTGCAGCTTTCTGTTCTGGAGCACTTGCTTAGCGGCCAAATGGTAACTGCTTGTACCTGACATCCTAAACCATGACGCTATCACTTGAATGGTAATTACTGCACAGAAATTCGTTAACTGAGAAAAAGGCTATATTTTTGGTAATGAACTACTAATCTAGCCAATATTTTCTTGCCGTATCCTTCAGAGTTTGTAATTTTGAGATTACTGTAATTTAACGCATTCTGTTCTCTGCATTAAAAAAAAAGCTAGTATGAGTCAGTTGTGTTTCTGTTTATTTAATCATAGAAAGTCGCTCGCTTGCTGTGCCAAGATGATAACATGCATGGGGATAGTATGTTGGCTATCTGGGAATGGAAAGGAGTCAAATACTTTTGCCTTGACTCTTTCCTTTCCTGTGGTTTCTCCTAGCTGCATGCATTCCTGCTTGGAGAAGCAGGTTTTAATGTTCTGTTTGCTGCGCACAGCTGTCCAAGGGCAAGAGGAACGCCGGTGTTGTACAAGAAGAGCAATTCAGAAAGCAGAACGTGACCTTGGAGGCCTGCCTCTCATAGGAAGCAGGAGTACTTTGGTCTCCCTGTACATAGCACACATCACTTTGTCTAGGGCAAATTTTTCTTGCCTGGGGCATTGCAGAACTGGGGCGGAGCCTCGTTTCACAGCTTGCATCTACAACCCATATGCCTGACTCCACTATTCTTGGTTTCGTTGTCCATTAGAAGAATCAGGAGATTTGTGCTGGTATGGGAGTGTGTTTGTTGTTGCCCACGTCCTTGAAGCCATGCTGCAGGAAGCATTACCTCAATATCTTTTAGCATCTGGCTTTAATGATTTCCCTGAGATTGTGCACTAGGTCTGTTTGGAAAAACAAATTGAACTCTGGTCCCTTGGGTACTATGTTCCATCTCTACCCATTCCATCCTAAGTTTCACTCTTTCTTTTGGGGAGAGAGTTTAAAGCAGATATCATTAGAATTATTGAAACTCCAAGAAATGATACCGGTGGTTCCCCAGCACTCACTGGCCAAGCACTGAAGCTAAGCACACTTAATTCTCTCAGTTTGCTTTTTCATTTCTTGTGTTTGCAAAGAATATTAAAGAGTCTCTTGATTGATATGTTGTTGATAAGACATCCTTAAGGACCACTGGGCTGCATGTTCTCAGATTTATTGGGATTTTGAGTGGGGATGAACTCATCAAGAAGGTTGTTCTCACTTGGTTTTGTGTGTCCATTTTGCTTCACTACTTGTTTACTTCAGTGAAGAAATTCAACAGACTTGTGCATTTCCTTCAGCTGCCCAGTGATATTCATCCTATGGCCAAAGTTCTTAACACACTGCTTCTATTTCCAGCTCCTTCCCAGGGATGGTGCTTTCTGACAACCCAGTTGTCAACTGACAAGTGCTAGAATTGTTTGTTGCAAACTTGTTTCCATGATTGCTTGCTATTGAAGGTGCTATTGAAGGTGCTTTGGCATCTGCTTATGCTTTTGGTGGGCTTCCAGATTTTGCAATTGGATGTTAAGGTGGAAATACTATTTGAATTAAGTTTCAAAGTTTGATCTTCACATTGCAAAATTTGTTGACTGAATTTAGTTTAACTAAGTGAATGCATCTGCCATCTTGCCAACTTCTGATGTTATTTCCTTAGAACATCCCCTTTGGTTTGCACTTAACTGCCAAATGTGTCTTATTTTCCAATTATTGTCTGAGAAGAGTCTGTCTGGTGTTGCTGGTGTTGCCAAAATGAGAGGCTGTTGGAATGGAGTTATATGTAAATAGTGGATCTGTGAACAGATTTTTGAACTGTACTATAAATGGCAAAGGTTTTTAATCTGCAATCATTTAAAGAAATTAAAAGGTACAGTGAGTCCATATGCAGAATTATCTGCTGCTCTGACTGAGGAGATACGCCTTTAGTTTGGGTCCTCTTCATTTTCTGTAACAGAAATCAATGACAAAACTATTTCTGTTGACTTAAAGATCAGATCAGAGACAGACGAAGAGAACTTAAGTATGCAGCCTAGGTGTGTTTTCAGAGTTCAAATGGATCTTTACAAATCACTGGAAAGTTAAAGCCAATCAATAGCTTTTTTGATGTGAGTTTTATCATACAAGATTTTTATGAAGGCCTTAAGATATAAATACTGGGCAATGTGGTGTCAAACTCAAACTGATCTTCATCTAAGTGGGCAAAGCCAACATGGTCAGTTATCTGTGTCCTGTAAGACGTTGTGGCAGACAGTGTGTGGTGAGGATGGTCATGGGCCTTGGCCAGGTCCTTATTGGGGACATGTTTGGAGATGAGGGAGCAGGCTGACCTTGGGACTGTAAAAATGCCATCAAATAATAAAGAGTCACAGAATTTGGTTCTAAGTTAAGTCCAGCAGGTGAGCCTACTGCTGCGGACAAACCTTTATGCATCTGGATTTCTTATTTTAATAAATACTTATGCAGTGCTTGAAGCAGACGTGCACTACTTGGTTAGGCATAAATTCTCTCCCAGTTTCCTCATAACATTCATGATTTGTGAGGCAGAACATGTGCTTAAGCATAGGCAAATGCGGGAGGATGACAGTATGAGCAACATAGTGGTGTGGGTAATGAGCAGATAATTGCCTTAAGCCTCGTAATCAAATTTATTGTCAAATTTATAGGGGCTTCTAAAAGCCTGAGGATCACAGCTTCGTGCTGGGGAGTCAGGACAATCTTGCACTCTCCAAAGCAACTAGAGGAACATCAGCTCCAGTACAGGAGTATGATGTGTTAGCTTTGCTTCATTAGTGTAATTCTAATAATTCTTATAATTAGTGTAAAATACAATAATTAAAGTATCAGCTGTTTAAAGGCGCCATTCACTTTGCCTTTAAAATGGGAAGTTATTAGAAATGGACATATAGAAAGTAAGCTTTTGAGGACATTTATGGTTGTGAGTTTTCTTATAGAGCTATAGACATTACACTTCATGCATTCTGTTTTGGGGTACCAAGCCGCAGCTGACTTACTGTTGTAACTGACATAAGTATTTCTTCTTATGGGCTGAAATAGGCAGGGTTTGCCTTACAGCAATTTCAGTCTCTCCTGGATGCAGTAATGACTGTTTGAGAGGAGCCTGTTGGCTGGCTGCTTGCCCGGATGCTATTTCTTCTAGAAACGCTTGGGAAGCCAGCAGTACTTTTTAGACTGTTGCCCAAAACTAATTGTAGCTGTAGTACTGAGCTGACCTGGGTGGGTTCCTGGCGATGCATTCCCTTCACTGAACAGTCATGAATCTCCAGGAACTGGCTGGCTCTTTGGCTGTTGTAACTTAAGTGCATGGCTATCAATTGTCCCAAGACATTATCTGTGTTATTAGTGTTTTATTTCCTGTTTTAAAATCAACTGGTTGGAATATATTTATTTTCTCTCCTCTTTATTTAAAAGGGACTATTCATATGATCTAATTTTAGACGTGTTATAAATGTAGGAGCCCAAATCCTACATTCATTCAAACAACCTTCCAAGAGCATTTCAGATTACCCACGTGAAATGCCCACCTTCTCCCTCCCAGGATAACATTCCCTCTGCCCTTCCTACTGTATTCCCTGCACTCCTGAAGACATTTAAACACACTGTGAAATCTGCCCTTGTTCAGTATAATCCTGCTTAACTTTGAGCATGTGCTTGGGCTCTTTGAAGTTGGTGAGCTGTAAGGTTGTATTCTTAAACACCTTCCAGATAGAGATGCCTTCCTGAAACTGCCCACGGGGCTGACGTTGAGTTGAACTCAACTATGAGATCCCAAACTCATCTGGGCAAAAGGGTGAAGGATCTGCTCGCAATGAATACAACAGGGAAGACAAACATGCTTACATAACTGCTATTTTTCCATTTAGACATCCATCTCCTGCTTTCATATGGCTTTACAATTTAGTTTTGCTTCTGCTTTATCTGGTTTTTGGATTTCACTGGCTTGTGATGGAGCAAAAAAGCAGAACTCAAGGTAGCACAGTATTGTCTTCAAAGCCTGCTCAGGTCCAGTACCTGATGGCTAAAACAGATGCCTGCTGCAAATAATTCCACTAATTCTTTTTGTACTCTAAGTTCTTAGCATTTATATTGTGATTGTGCTGCATACATCTTTAGTGGATTAAAACTTGGCACAGCTGATCTCTTCATCAGAAGAGCTTTCCCTTAAAATTAAGGAAAAAACTCAAACCAAAGTTGCTGTCTCTTTTTGTGTGCAGTGGCAAATGCCTCTGAGTCTTTTGCTTCTACAACAAGTGGGACTCTGATACAGCGGTGGGAGAAATGCAAGTAATTCCTTCCCCTGCAGATGGTTCAAGTGAGATCTCTATTAACACACATGGTCTTCCTAATTCATTTGGCTTCTCCACTTGTTTAAAGCAAGCGTGTATGTCAGTTTGGAGCAGAATGAGAGTCTGCACATCACCGTTCATACACATTGCATGAAAGACCTGCATCCTCTGATGGAAAGCAGCAGAGCTATTTTAGTCCCTAATACTCAAGAATGTCCAGATATTTTCGCAAGAGAAAAACTTTAGTTCATAATCCGTCCTGTGGGTTCATGTCCCCAGCTAGCACCAGCCTAATTAGTCAGCCTTTGTAAATTGCAGAGACTTTTCCTTTTAAGAGTTATAGCCTGAAACACAGAGAATGTAAACACTATGATTCAGCCTCTAACTGGAGTAAATTATCCTCATTTTGCTCTCTTCAGAATAGAATCTCTCACCAGCAAGCACTGTTTTTTTTCTTTGCATCCTCTGCGCATGGAACAGCTCACCTACATTTATCTGAGAGCAGAGGCACTTCTGACATCACAGGGGCGGACACCGTCTGGACAGAAAATCCTCGTGCAATCCAACCTGTGTTTCTGTGTTGTGCTGTGGGGCTGTGGATGATACACAGGTATTTCTTCATGTCTGTTTTGACCTTGGATTGTCCTCTCTGTGGGAGTATCTCAGCTGAACTGCTCTCTTTCACGACACAAGAACTAGTTTTCCAATCCGAGTATTAAACTGCATGCACCCAACAACATGCGCCTAATGGCTCCTTCTGCTTTCCATCTCCAAAGACCCAAATCTAGTAACTAATTTTGATAAGGTCATAATTACTTCCTGCCATTAACAGAACGTCTGTTGTGAGAAATGTGTCTGCGCTCAGTTTTCAGAGGTGTGTCCTTCAGAAAGGCTGTTCGCTGACCTGGGACTGCCCCACTGCTTCCTCATGGCATGGAAGGGTGTTTCAGTGAATCTAGCAGCAATGATTTCTTCCAATAGCAAGACATTCCCACATTTGGAGTGAATTATAT
This sequence comes from Coturnix japonica, assembly GCF_054131305.1. Classification (NCBI taxonomy): domain Eukaryota; kingdom Metazoa; phylum Chordata; class Aves; order Galliformes; family Phasianidae; genus Coturnix; species Coturnix japonica. Next base: position 153,758 of record NW_028188951.1, read on the forward strand.
ATATATATACCTATACCTATTCCTATACCTATATATATATATATTCCTATATATATATATATTCCAACTTTTGCTATAGAAAGTTGGAAAGTGCATGTTTGGATCAACCTCTCCATCATGGGTCACACGGGCGTTCTATTTGACCCATTTCTGAGTGCTTATTCACAGTGGCTGTTGCTCTGTAAGCAGGTCATGCCTTTACTTAATTGCACATTCAGCCAGGACATTTCTCATACCGGGTCTGATTAAAACAGAGAATCAGGGAGCAGCTCTTCGCTCTCCTGTAGGAAGGTGCACAAAATTGCATTCTGTTTTTGTTCCCCTGGGATGAGCTGTGCTGTGCACACCCTCTTTTTGAGATCGCCGTCTCCGTTTATTGCTTTCGTTCTTCCGAAGTTTCAATAAGTTCTTTAACACATCACATCTGGTTTCTTTAGCCCCTTTATCTGTGTGTGTGCTTTAAACTGATCTTTATTTGCAGACTTTTGACACAGCAGGTTCCAGTTTTAATAGTCTGTGAAGTGAAAGGCCTACATTTCACACGCTATTTTCAGCACTGTTCCATTAAACGTTAACACTGAAAAGAAGAGCATCTTCCTCAAGTGCTGAAGAGGGTTTTGCTTCCTCATACCCAAGTCCCAGTCTCCGCTATAGATCTTCTGAGTTATTCCCAGGTCTCAAAATGTGGGGTACTTTCCTCAAACCTGGAGTTCTTGGAGTCACAAATGTGAATTTCACCATTAATCTTAAATGTTTCCATCTGAGGGTCTGTTTTCTATTTAAAACAAGTGCTTTAAGGAAGAGTTTTTCTCAAGGAAAAGACACAGGAAAATCAATCGTATTTCTTGAAGTCTCACCAGGCCACTGGATATCAACCTGGGTGTATTCACTGCTGATCAGCATTTGTTTCACATCTATATTCTTTCTTCCCATCTTAGTTTATGTAAAATCTTACAGTGTTTTTTTTTTTTTTTTCCTTTTTATTTTGCTATTTGTCACCTCTTTCTTCCAAATAAGTAAATAATAACAATTCTTCATGTGTACATCCCTCCATGGACAACTCAAAGGCTGAACCTGCTCAGGGTCAGTGGTTCTTTCTGAATCCTACGTCTTGAAAGTATACCGTTATCATTTTTTCCATTGCTGTGGTGAGTGATGAATAAAGCCACTTTAACCCCCTTCCTCCTGTTGTTCCCTTTAACTTTTCCTGTAGTTTCACCTCTGTGTTTGATTTTCATTGCATGTTCAGATCAGTTTTTTCCAGCATATAACCTATAGTTTGGTAGACCTCAGGGGAGAGATTACAATCCATTCCTACTGAAATTAAGCATGAAACCTACTAATACTGTTACAAGAAAAACTCAGCATTGGTATCCTGGTAGACAAGGCATGCCCAGAAAGACAGAGGCTCCAGGGTCAGTGCTGCACTGATACATTAAACCCAAAGGAGAAGTTTTTGCTTCACGTGGTGGAGGTGAAGATGGGCTTTCTGGCATCATGAAATGGATACCATCCTCAGTATGGAATGGAGAAAGTCAAAGTAGTGTGTCAAGTTCAACGGGAAAGAAAAGGCCTGTTTTCTTGTTAGTCAAAGTATTTCAAGAGCTAAACATAACAAGAACCCATTGATGTTTTAATAAAAATACGGAAAAATGGCAGAATTTAGAATAGAAGAGGGGAAAGCATAGACTTGAGCCCAAAGTCTTACTAATCTTGCTACTATTTCACCCACGTGCATAAAACAGAGCTAACAGCGAGTCCTGCTCCAAGCAAAGACATGCTGTGTGCCCCACCAGGGCCACGTGTGTGCACCTCTGCTGTGAGGAGCAGTGTCTGCAGCCTTCACCAGCTGTAGGGGAGATCTGCATGTGGGGCAGAGCCCGGAGCTCTGAAGGAGAGAAAGTCTGAGAAAACACTGAGATTAAGGATAGGTGGCAGCACAGGCTGTGGTTACTGTTTTAATAGTGGTTTTATTTGTTTAAAGCATGGTTTTTGGGTAAATCACAATCAACCAACTCGTATGCAGAAGAATAAAGTTATTGATTCTTCAGAGTGTTAAAACTGCTGGGCTTTTTTCTTTCCCTGAGCAGAGGAGCTGTGGAAGGAATGTGAAAGATGCTGTTTGGAAAGCATTCTGCAAACCAGAATGTATTTAAAAAACAGTCTCTGAGAAATAAATCACTACCTGATGATGAAGACAGCTGAGCTGGGCCAAGAGTCTTTCATGTGCCAACTCTCTCTCACGTGACACAAGTTATATTGGAAGCTGGCAGCCTGCGCTGCTTGCGAGGCTGAAAATGCTGAAATATTTTCTTACACAAAGTAAGTAATAGGTAGAGAAAAATACGGCCTTGAATCTTTTCAAAACCTAAGTCACAACCCTGCTGTGAAGTCAGAATATCCCCAAACACCCAGAAGCTCGAATTTTATGCCCCTTCAATTCAAAGCGAATAAAGCACTTGAGGATGAAGAAATGGGAGGTATGAATTTGGATTGTTTTCAGGTTTATAATAAAGCTTGAACTCAGAGTTTCCTCGTAGAGTTAGGTTTCACTGTGAAAATGGCAGATCCAGCATTCATCAGTAAACCAAAGTGGTGAATAACTAAATAGGGACTAGCAGTGTCTGTCAGCACTGTGTTGGTGAAAGTTAAGGCACATTAAGGCTGACATAAGCAGCCTTAATGTGCCTTAAGTAAAGTGTAAAAATGGGATTAATCAAAGGATGATTTACCATGTTGAAAGAAAAGTATGAAACTCAGGCTGGGTAATTAATGGACAAGCAAAGAAAGAAAAGAGAACTTGTATGATGTTTTGCATTCATTGACATTCCTTTGTAGGATTTATAAATAAGCTACAATAAAATTAACATGTAGTTCACTGCAGTCCAGTTAAGGCCAATGATAATTACATACATCCTGTAAATGACAGTAGAAGTGCCAGACCTATGATAATACAGTATAGTCTTGCATTTATCTAAGCTGAAGATTGCAAAGTAAAAATAGATTCATGTCAGTTTTTAAGTCATGGTCCATCATCATCTTGCATAAAGGACTGGAAGGTCCCATTGCAAGCGGCTGATATCTGGGCTTGTTCCAAAGCTGATGAAGTCACTTTGCTTTCACTGGCTTCATTTGCATCTGCCTGGGCAGATTGATTAGCAAGGGGACAATCATTTCGGGTTAAAATCAGACCACAGCCTTGTCTTTCACTACTTTGTCCTCTGTCCCCTGGTATGGTGGTGGTGAGGGGGTTGAGGACAAGGTGCTCAAATGCAGCTCTTCCATTGCTGTTTATATCCCACGTGCTGGATGGAACAGGGCAGAACTGCATGCTCCTAAAACTGAAATAGCTCTGCTAAAGTTTCTTCCCCTTCTGCCTCACACCATATCCCTACCACAGGAGAGGTGATGCATTAAGTGAGGCAGAAGAACCAGGAGAAACCCTCCTCTTGCCCATGCCAGGAGGATGAGACAGTTCTAGCAGCCTTGAATTTGCAGGCTTATTCTGACAGCTTTCTGCCTCTTTCTTCTATGAGGATGGAGCCAGGAACAAGAAAGATTTTGCATCTTTCTGCATCTGCCCCTCTTTGCTCCCACACAGCGGGAGCTATCCTGGGGGAAGCCACGTGGAGAGGACATTCCATGGGTAGGGCTGAAGGGAAGCGCAGAGCTTCCCGTCCCTGCCTGAGGTTAGTTCTGACCTCATTAACACTAGCAGCTCTCATAGAAAACTCCCCAGATGCCAAACCCAGCCCTTCAATCCAAAATACCCAAATTATGTGAGAAAACAACATGAGAAAAACTCTAACTGCATATCTATTCAACAGGCTGATCTGGTAGCTTGTGAATAGCTGATCCTAAGCTTGCATCCAGCCAAACTGGAGTTTGCTTTCTTTGATGTAATCTTCTTCCAGCTCCCAGGTGTTTCTTTGAGATCCTGATGGTCTTGAGTCCAACAATCTGTCAGTAGGTGTAAAAGTCAGATATTGGGTCTATTCAATTATATCGAGCCAGACCTTTGCTAATCCATGGCATCATTTCTCCATGGGTTTCTGGGAGCTTTGTCACTTTGCATTAGCCGAGGACCTGGCCTTATGTAATCAGATGTTTTCACACTCTCTTGGTGACATGCCCTCCTCTGACAGCCTGAATTACAGGCTATCATGGTTTGTAAAGAGATATACTCCTTCCTGAGGACCTGAATGATGCACAGAATCAGACTGCATATGTGCTATTAAAATGAGATTTGGTAAAGGAATGCATTTGGGATTTTCTCACATACTTGGAAATAGCAAAAATGTTTTGGGAGAATAGAGCAGTGATCCTGAGGGCTCTCACAGACCTTGGTCATGAAGGACAGGTGGGTTAAAGGCTCAGCTGCAAGTGCTGGGGGTTCTTACACAGATGTTTGGGCTCTCTGAAGGCCTGATGGCTTCCTGGCTCTGAATTACCGTGCTGATGTCGTTTTGGTGATGTTTTTGTGTTATTGCCTGTAACCTGTAAGCCTGTAGAAATCACAGCACCACTGGCAGAGCTGTTGAATAAATACAGTGTCAATAAGGTGGAATTTATCCATGATGAATCTAGTTGGGTCTTTGGAGAGTTCAGCTGCTTCTGGCAATGTTGGGTTCCTTTGGAAAGAGGTGTTTGCTTTAACCTGCGGAGTTACGAAATGTTTGTGCTGAGGTCACCCTTTTATAGTGAGTTTGTAGAATGGACTCTTCGTCATCTTTAACCCAAGGATGTGATTTTGAAATACCAAATCAGTGCTTGCAAGTTCCATGGTACGTCCTTGCTATCCCACTGTGGGAAACTGCTGGTTTTTTGCTCCTCTTGTTTTAAATTTGTTTATATTTAGATCATTTGTCACTAATATTAGAGACTTATCAGGTCAAATTTAATCCTCTTTTTATCTCTTCTGCGTCATGAATTCCATGACTCCGACATTTGCAAAGAGCCTTCTAAATCCCAAAGTTTTGATTTTTCTTTAGGACAACACATGCTTAATTAAAAGAGGCAGAATCTCATGTATCGAGGCTGCTCAGTGAGTTATGGGCTAATGGTGACCAATTGTGAGATGCCTTAAAGCAGCTCCCTTTGGCTCAGACCCCTCAGGTACTCTGGGAACCTGGCTTAGTCCCCAATAAAGAGATTTGTTTTTCTGTTCCTGTTCCTGCTGCATTTGGCCGCTGCTCCAGAGGACAGCTCCACAGAACAATGCGGTTCATTCTGGGAATAGACTCACTCCGTAAGGGTAATCCAATATACTATTTATAATTTTTGGCACTTCTTGAAACATGAAAACACACGGCAGTGCCAGCGGGCAGCACGCTGCGGTGGCTCAACTAGCCCTAATTTTTGTATTTCTTGTGGGTGTGGAAGCAGCTTTGTCCTTGTGATGAGTTCTCATCCCCTCCACGGAGCCAGGGACCTTCTCAGCATCGTTCCTCTGCAGAGGAATGTGCAGCAAATGGCCATCTTTGAAACTGCAGCCAAGGGGTGGTGAGTGCTGCACCACGGCTAAAGGGCTGGGATTCCAGAGCTGCACAGATTGTCTGAAAGCCTCGCTCCCCACCGACCATACGGAGCTGGTGCACTGCGCTGCTCGCCCTTTTGTGGCTGGAAATATTTCCTTCAGTGGAGAAAAATGTCCTTGCATGTGCTGTGGTGAGAAGGGGGGCTGGGGAACAACAGAGACCAAAGGAGCACAGCCTGAGGCAGCAGGTCAGCATTAGCAAGGGAGATGCTGAGCCTGGAACTGGAGTGCTGAGGTCATAAGAATAGTTTATGAGGAGCCCCTGCTGCAGGAATGGGCAGAAAACAGTGCTACTTTTCGCCCATTTACAACAAAAACCTTGTTCAGCAAATATTCCCCTCCAACAAGTCCATCCAGAAGGGAGAAGGAAGCAACAAGCCGTGGCTGCATTTATCCCAATTGCATCTTCAAGGCTGCAACAATTACTGCACTCGAGAACAAACCGAACTTGGTGCGTCTCACCATCAGGTTCACGTGATGGCTCAGGGTGAGTGCAGGGAGGTGGGAGCTGAGCTCTGGAGCCACGTGCTGGTGTCACTGCCCTGCCCGCTGTGCTGCAGGACTGTCCCCTCTGGGGCTGCACTGATTGATTCCATGGGAAGGGGTTGTGACCACAGCCAGGAGGGACAGCAGCACCACTGGTCCTCATCTCTGGCAGCATTCTGACAAAGCTGCTCTCAGGGAAGTTGTCTCCAGGTCTGTTGTACTGCCAGCCTGGGCTGGTGTGAAATAACACCCCGCCCATATCGACAACAGGAATTTGTTTCTTTTATTTGGGCTTTGAGGAATGTAAAGAAATATTCTGTGCAGCGGAGTGAGCACTGGATTGATGTGATTTCTGAATGTGATTTCTGTGGTCAAACTTTGCAAACTGCTATAATGGTTAATGTGCCAGTCAGTTAAAACAGGCTGCTCTGTGAGAAGTGGTACAGTGGCATTGTACGGACCAGCTGGCATTGCCAAAGGGGGCCAAAAGTATCAGAAGAAGGTTTAATGTTCCTGTTTATGTAACATAGTTTTGTCTGTTGTGTTGATCATTAGTTCCTGCAGCAACCAGGCTACAGCCTCAGAGCAGGAAACCTCCTCGCTGCTCTGAGTTATAGCAGTAGCTGGTGCTCTCTCTTTCTAATTTGATTAAAGTGGTGATAGAAAATCAGCTCTGTTCTATGTGATGGTGACTGTTCCACTGCATAGAGCATCAGCTGCCTTAATCCCTCTTGGTTGGGTTTGGATGTTGCTTGGCTAAATAGCCTTCCTGTGTTAATCACATGGGTGATGTTTCCTTCACCCCAGCCCAGCAGATAGCAGTGCTGGCAGAACTGAGCTGTGCTGAGCTGCAGGGCCAGGGAAATAACAAGTGTCTGGGGGCAGGACCTTCTAAAGGTGGTCGTATTGCCAAATCCATCTTCCAGTGGGGTGGAGGCCTTCCAGACCTGTGCAATGCAGGAACAGCTTCAGGAGGGTGTAACCTTAGGGTCAAGTTCGCTGCCCTCATCATGGGAAGGTTTTTCATGGGGAAGCAGAGCCTGCATTGAGATTTGTTTTCACACTTTAATCAGACTGGGAAATGAGGTCTGTCCAGCTGCTTTTGTGAGCTGGCCAATAATGAAATTTTCTTTGAAATGAGTAAAAACCTTTGGAAGGAAGGTTTTGAGATTGTGCTTTAAAGTGAAAGCTCAGCGCATCTTTTCCTTAAGGGTGTTTTATTTGATTCTGGTTCTAATTCAGGAATTGGTCCAAAGCCCATTAACGTAAATGAAAAGAGTTTTATTGACTTTGATGGGATTTGGATCATGCGGCACTAATTGAATAGTAAAGTGTCCATTAGCGGAGAGGAAAACAGAAGAGAGGAGAGCCAAAGACTGTTGTGATGAACCCCGTGAAGCTGAATGAACTGCAGCCAGAGTCTCCATATCTTCACAGCTGAGCTTTTCCATGTTTCTCCGCCTCAGTTGTTTTGAAACAGATACAACTGCAGATTTTTAAGGGAATCAAAGGGATAAAAGTCCACACATTTTTCCTGCTTGTTTGCAGGTTTCTGTAGACACACTCATTTGGAGAAGGTAACAAGAAAAGCTTGGGAATTGAGGTGCAATAGAAGAAAAAGGTAGGATTCAGGCAATACCAGAGATAGATACCAGCAATGCACACTTCCTTTGCTCGAATATCCTTGTCAGGCTTATAAGGAATGCACAGAGCTCCAAATTCCAAAGAAAAGTTTCTGAAACGAGTTTTCCAGATCTGGTGCTAAAAGTAGAAGGTGGGAGGAAAAGTTCATATAGTGCATATCTGGAGGGTCTGTGCAGAAAGTGGGCTGGATCAATGAAAAAAAGAGGGGAAGAAAAAGCAGGTTTGGAACCAGACACAGAATCAATCTTGTACAGAGCAACTGAAAACACAGTAATAAATGCTGAATTTATATGTGCTGCCGGATGGATGAAAAGTGATCTGACAGCAAACAACGCTGTCTGTCTTCTGCTCCTTTTGCTGTGATCCATTTCACCTGGGTGGATTCTGTGGCCTCCAGTGCTGCTGGGACACGGAGGTCAGCGCTCTGCAGAACGCACTTATGGGGTCTCGTTATGACAGCGGGATGGTCAGAAAATAAACAGTTAAGCCAGCTGGGTGTGTTGGAATGCGCGTATAACCACGTAAGCTGAAGTTTCTGCCTGTCTGTTTGCATGTCAGCGAGCTGCACCCACAGCTTTGAAAACAGCCTGAGAAGTTTTCTAAAGCATCTTTCTGGCATTGTTGACCTGCTCAAGCATTTACAGTGAGCAGCACCTCTGTGTTCCTTATGGGTCCCTCCAGCTCAGGGTTTGCTACGGCTCAGAAGGTTTTTCTGTTTCTGATGTTTGTCTTCAGGCTTGTCAGTGTGTGCTGAGCATCCTCAGCCCCCTTAGTCAGCAAAAAGAGGTTTTCTTTCTGTGCTGTTCATGATCAGAATGTAGGAAAAAATATTGGCTTGATTTTTTAAGATTTTTATTAAAGTTATTTAGAAAAATGTCGATCGTGACACCATGATATCATAACACTGTTGTCTGTAAGCACATCCTGGCCTCCCATTGGCACAAATCATGAAGGCCTCACATCTCCAGGTGCAAAGCGGAGGTAATGAAGTCGAATTGTAAGCTTGTAAATTCGCCACTTCTTGGGTAGCCAAAATCCTAACAGAGGTACATTCCCCAGTAAAATCAAGTCAAGTAGGAAAGGATGAAAGAAGTGGACTCATGCCAAACAATTCCAACTTTCTTCTGTGCTTCCAAAATGAAATGCTTGAAGTAGAGCCCCACCTCCCTTCTCTAAAATAAATCTTGTCTTTCAAACCCAGTGGTTACTAAATAGAAAGTTTCCAGAGAAATCCTTCCAGCTATACATTTTATGTGAGAAAGATTAATTGGAAAGAATTCTTTTCTTTTGAGGAAATAGGAGTGTGTGGGAATTGTGTGTGATGGAGCCCGCAGGGTGAAGCTGCTGTTGGGGAACTTCACACTGTGCTTTCTGAGTGGGAAGGAGAGCGAAGTGGCAGAGATGGTCACTGTGCAGCCATGCCCCCGGGCACCCATCCTCTTGAGAAGATATCATAGCATCATGGAATCATTTGAGTTGGAAGGTTCCCCTAAAGTCCACCTGGTCCAACTCCCCTGCACTGAGCAGGGACACCCACAGCTCCATCACTGATCAGAGCCCCTCCAGCCTGACCTTGGCTGTCTGCAGGGACGGGGCAGCACCACCTCTCTGGGCAACCTGTGCCATTGCCTCACCACCCTTACTGTAAAAACCTTTTCCCTTATAATCCAATCTAAATCTCCCCACTTGAAAGTGCTTCCCTTGTTCCATCACAACAGGTGCTACTAAGAAGTCTGTCCTCTTCTTTCTTGTTGTAAAGTTGGCCAGTGTGGGTGCACAGGTTGAGCACAGTTACAGAAGAATTACTGGGCTTACTCTTCAGAGAACATGACTGGCCATTAAAGTAGTGTCATTAATTATGAAAGTATAATCAGATGGAGATACTGATATATGGGAATACAGAGATGGACGTGCTACATATGGACTGCACAATAGTCTTTTCCATTTATTACTTTTTCTTCTGAGGAGACAGAAGCAGTCCAAAATAGAATGTAAATACTTTCATCACTTTTAGCTTCCTTGTTTCTAAATTAAAAGCTGTCTGAGAACAAACAACAAATTTTCCCTCACCCCAAACCTGATTTGGCAACTATTGATCCAAGTTGCTTTGCCTTCAGATGGAAGATGTTTCCTTGTTTTCCTGCAATACAGCTTGTGTTTCCACAGCAACCTCTTCTGCTCTTGGACCTGCCAGAACCAACAGGTGACATTTTAAACTCTGAAGCATTTATGTGCTCTGCTGCGTCTTTGGCCATGAGTAAGACTTGCCTAAACCTATATTCCTGCAGAGAGCTGAAGTCATGGAAAGGTGATGGAGTCAGATTCTATCTGCCATATGAGGGCTGCTCCGAAAGTAATGCTTCCCATTTTACTGTATTGGCCCACTACATCAGAGGTGGATGTTGTACGAGGAGTGTTTTGTAGCTGAGACCTGCTCTATCAAAGTGTCCTTGTGCTCTTTGTATCTGCACTAGTTTTCCATGTAAATAAACAGGAGGCATTACTTTTGGAGCAAGCTACATACATCCTGCTGATTTACAAAGGATGTGGGAAGTCCCGTTTCCTTGACCTTAGAACAAATCCAACAGCAGGACTGATTCCAGATCTCCCTCTGCTGCTCTGCATTGCTGTGTTGGTTCTTACCTTAAAAACAAGGAGTGGTGAACCCATTTCAGGTTGATTGTGGTCTAGTCCAACTGACAATCGAGGGATGGAGGGAGTTGGAGGGGAGGTCTTACAGTGAGCAGCAAAGTGCAGTTTGTTTGGTTGGCCAGGCTTAGCTGTAAAACTTTCTCGTCTAGGTAGGAGGGAGCACTCATGATTCTGTGAGATGTGCCTTTATTTCTTATTCTAACAGGGTTTGGCTGCTGAACTAAGCTCCCAAGATATATATATATATATATAATATCTATCTATCTATCTATCTATCTATCTATCTATCTATCTATCTATCTATCTATCTATTTTATATATATATATATATATATATATATATATTTGCAGTTATAGGCAAGCTGCCAAAAATGTGACTAATAAAGCAATGCCTATTGATCTCTTTTAAAAGTCCGTCTTAGCTTTGCTCTTTAGAAGACACCAATCAATTCACCCTTACTGTAGTATTTATTCAGACACCTTTGGAGGAGAGCTCTATTGGTTCCACACAGAAGAGATGTAAGAAAACAATACTTGCTGTTCTATTTTGGCTGTCAGTGTGGATTTGAATTTATCTTTCATGAGACAGGAGAGGGCTGATTTACCCAGAAATGCTTGTCATGGCCTTAAGCCCTCACTCAGATGCTGTATCTCCACATTAGAACAAAAACAGGTTAACCGCTTGTTTTGTTTTGATCTGTGACTTTATGGCTTGGAGCAGGAGATGCCTTCCAGGAATGCCTGCATGCACTGAGACAGTGTGAGTGCGGGTTCTTTCCTCTGTGTTCACTGAAGCCAGACATTGCAGTGACATGTATCTGCTAGGAGCTGCACCACGTCCCACTCCTTGCAGGGCTCCCTGCACCCACATGCACCCCCAGCCTCAGCAGTGCTCTGAGCTCCTGAGCAAGCTGTGCTCCCAGCCCCCATCAGAGGTCTGGTATTTCTGGGAATGGGACAGACCTTATCCTGTAGCACTTGGGAAGATCAGAGATAAGAGTTGGGAATATTGGTGACTCATCATCTGGGGCTGGGCTTGGACTGTGCTCCAAAAGCAGAACAGGACTCTTTGTGCTGAAGGAGTAACGATGCAACACAACCAGGTTACAAAGCTCTCCAGGCAAGTGTATATATGAGCTATACATTGCTCAGCCAGCTCTGTCTTTACATTCTTGGGCTGGTATCTTCATCAGAAGAGATGAGATGTAGATGCTTGAATTTCTCCTGGACTTTCTCAACAAGGAAACTGGTGCCGTATGTTCTGCACCATGCTTTGATCCAGCTGGGATGCAGCCAGGGTGAGAATAATTTCATGCTTTTACTTTGCTAATCAGGAAATGAGATAGTTCATATAACAAGACTCCTTTAGGAAAAATAAAAGCCTTCTACTCGCTTTGCAGACATTGCTTTTCAGATAATTAATTTGTGTTTTGCTTCTGAACCAACCAAACATTTAATATAGATAACGCAAAGCTTTTTCCTTCCGGTGTTCCTGAAATCAAATTGCAGACAAGAGGAATGGCTTTTCTTGCTTGTAAAAGACAGATGGTTCTCTCGAAAACCAAGGTGTGTAAATAGATACATTGCCCTCTATTGTTGCTTTTCTGCCTCTTTTGCTTACAGGGGTACAACCCAGTCATACATAAAGGGGAATGTGCACCAATTCTGAACATGAGAATTGTTCGATTGCTTGGCCTGGTATGATGGGAAAATAAGAAATGACAGTGACTGTAATAATGTTTTTATTATCAAGTATCAGGTTCTTGCTTTGGTACTTGTTGCTGACTTGGCTCACTACCACTTAATTGCTTTTTTGAGCATGATACAGAATAATCACACATTGAGAGAGTGTAAAACCTCCGGCTCAGCCATGCAGTGTCTCCTTGAATTGCTGTACTTCCTACTTTCAATGATCTGCATGGTTGCCTTCCCAAGAATGCACTGCTTCTTCTCAGGAAAAGAAGTCAAAGATTAAAAGAAAAGTCCTCATTTCTGAATTAAGATTTATGGAAACTACTTGAAAAAAGAGGTTTCCTGGAGCAGTCTGTGTATATCATTATATTTCACCATACTTGACATTTTATGCTATATATTCAGGATATCCCAAATGCCACTTTTGGTAAAGGACAGTTGATCCTTCTTATGGAGCTCACAGAAAAAGAAGACGAATACTGATTAAATGAAATTTGGGTTGGATAGTTTATATTATTGTACATTTGTAGTCTCTAAAATACTTAAAAAGCGGAATAAGTTGGCGAGCAGCGCTAATGCTTCTCTAGAGCATATGGGAGAAGTTGGTAAAATAAGTAAATCTCTCTTATTTTCAGTACTTACAGGGAGCTTAATATCATTAGGAAAAGAAAATGTAAAACATGTGATAGCAGATGCCAGGCTGACCACAACACTCGAGCTCTCACGAAAGCCCCTTTTAAGCCGTACATCGCTTTGGCCAAAACATTCTTTTAGGACTGACAGTTTTTCATTCCTGGTCTTTGGCCAAAGGTAAATTCTCATGTACGTGGAAACTTCCAACAAAGTCCATTCCATCACTTCTCCTGTTCTCTCTCCTTCCGCTTTCAGGCAGTGTGTGGGATCCAGCCCTGGCAGAGGCTGCTGCTCATCGGCCTCTCCTTGTGCTGCTGGGGTGCAGCTGAAGTTGGTTGAAGTTTCAGTTGTCAGCAGTGTCCATTTTTGCATGTGTCCACAAAATGTTGCAGTGGTCTCTTGCCCTTTATGTGCAGCATCACCAACGTTTGTGCCCATGATGTTTGATCCCATGTATGACACAAACCACAGTGCCTCCACCATGCTCACCCATCCCCAGCCCAGCAAAGTGCTCGAGCTCCACACCAGCCTTGCAGAAAAACACATTGAACCTCTCAGAGACACTACAGGCCACAGCGGATTTTCTGCACCACTCCATGTGCATTTGCCCTCTCTGTAATCCAGTCCAAAAAGCAAATCTTTGTTCAGGTACATGGGGAACTCAGAAAGGTTTGTGGCACCCCGTGAAAAGAAATATATAACCTTTACAATAGCAGTGATGAGCATCGGTGTGGTAGCAAACAAGAAGGTGTGGAACAAGGAGTTGGAAGTGGCCGAAATATCACCATGTGAACTGAGCAGGCAACTGAAAAGCAGCCAAATTACTCTTCTAGTGCTGTTTAAAGGTAATTTTCAGTTTAATTAAGACTTACCAGGTTGGAACATGCTCTCCTGTGATCTGCTTCCCAGAGGTTAGAGACACTGGAGATCTCAGCTATTCTCGTTTGCAGTTCTTTCTTTTTGGGGTGACTTGAAACCTTGGCTTTGTATTTCTGCTGTGAGCATTTCCCTGCTTGCTTCTCTGAGGTCTTCCCTTGTCAATGAATCACTCCCACAGCTTTGCCTTTTGGTCTTTTTCTTTCTGTGGGCTTCTCTTGGCCAGCTGCTGGCTTGGCACACCTGGGCAAGGTAAGCAGGTGAGGTTGGTCTGTGCAGGATGGGTCGGTTTGGGTTCCCTGATGGTGACAAGTGCGTGTGGGGCTGAGTCTAAATAGTCTGTGCCTTCATTTAATTTCACAGTCGGTGATTTATTTTCCCTTTTGTTGGATTCTTTTTTTTTTTTTTTTTTTGTTCTTTCCTGAATGTTTTACAAGATACTGACAATATGTTTTGTCTGATTGACTCAAATTAACGCTTCCTTATTTTAAATGGAAAAATAACAAATGATGGGATTTCAAATGAAGACTATGGTCACATTGTCATTTTTTCTTCATCTTGCTTAGAACACGTAGTAGTAGTGGAAAAACGTGATGGATGGTTAAAAATGCTATCAGGCTTTTAAGGAAGACCAAACCAAATGGAGTCAGTGGGAGACGAATTTGGCCCCTAAAACCAGCTATATCTCATGGCAAGTCTCTGCTGTAATGCAGATTTCCATTCATTGAATTGATAACAGCCAAAAGTGAATCATCTCCTCTTCCATGTAACGTTGTGGGCATTCATATGTTAGAATCACAGAGCCAGACTTCTCAAGCTTTGAAGAAACAAAAGCTTTATTTCAATTTGTTGGATATTTCAGAAGTGATTTATTATTTTTTTTTTGCTCCTTTTTTTTTTTTTTTATGAGGAGAACCTTTTAATCTATAGAAGTAAATGCTGTGCTTCTGCTTGTTGGATACAGAGACACAAATTCGCTGTTGCTTCTTCTTTGTTTGTTTCGTTTGGGGGATTTTTCCCTTTGAAGCGCTTGTCTGCTAAGGGCTGCTCTTGGCTCTGGAGAAGGCCTTCGACTTGTGTTTCCCAGTCATGGATGTCTGCACTTATCTCATTCTTGGCATCTGCCCATTTCAAAGTAAGACGTGGCAGTAAAGTATTCTGAGGCTGTGCCAAAGAGCAGATTGTTGTAGGAAAAAAAGTGTTTCTTATATGTTATGCTGAACTCTTAAGCTTCTCAGGAATTGGGCTAACTCGTTTTCCCTATAGCATTAAAGGAGCAGGCGGCTACCACCCAAATAACAAGTTACTGAGCAGTGCCAGTGTCCTGCAAATATGTAGGTTGCTCCGAAATTAATGCCTCCTATTTATTTCCCTGGAAACTACAGTAGAGACAAAGTGCACGATAGCAAATTCTCAGCTGCAAAATACTATTTTTCAACATAGTCAACACTGTTAACTATGTATTTTTGCTGGTGATGAACTAGAGCCTGCATCGTGCAGTGTTTGGTCTCTATAAACATTTACCAAGCGTCAGGCAATGTCAGTAGGTGCAGTTATTTCTGCAGGAAGCAATTCACTGCCACAACTTCACTGCATACACACTTCCTTGTCAGATCCTTTCTGTCAGACATGTCCCTCTGCTGCCATCTGTCATATGGCAACAGAATGGAGTGGGGTATTGGTGGGAAGGTTCAGGCCCTGCTGCCATCCCACCAACATCCACCTTTTAAGTCCTGGGCTAACAAAATACCTTAGGAGGCACTACTTTCAGAGCAGCCATTGTATATGTGAATGAGTGAAGAACTCAAGGCTGTGCCCAGGGTATGCAGGGGTATGGCATCCCACATATGCGCTCAGCTGCAACAGTGTGAGCCATCCCCAGAGAGTTGTGCCATGGAGAGGACTTTTTCTTTTTTCCTGATTTTTAGTTTTGGTGAGGGTGTATATATGAGGTAGAAAGAGGAAAGGCTGCTGGTTTTAAACATGTGGTTAGTGCAGATCTGCCTTCCTCAGCAGCAGGATTTTGCAGGAAAAAAATGCTCTCCTGCAGCATGGATGGAGGTGCTGATTAGCGAGTTTGGAAGCGACCATTCCAATACAGTTACTGCAGCTGAGAATATGGAGTGTGGTCACAGAAAAGGAGCACAAAGGGAGGAACTTCAGAACTTCAGTGTCCTGTGCATTGATTCATAAACTCACATGGGTCAGTGTGTGGGAACTGACTCTGGAAATGGAAAGGACTACAGAATATTTTGTTAAAGTGTTAAATCTGGGTTGGAAAAGGAGAAAGTGGAGGAAAGCAGCTGGCAAAAGGAGATAACTTTTGTTCGATGTCACGTGGACTGACAGCAGAGCTGGGTGTTGTGTTGCAAGAGGGAAAAGTGGGACCATCTACTCGGAACTGAACGAGGAGATGAAGGAAGAACAGTATTTTTAATCGTATTTCATCTGAGGCGTATGTTCATTGTCTCAAGAGAGATTTTGAGATTATGTCCATATTTGAACTGGAACAGGAAAACAGTTTCTCTGCAGCTTTGGAGCTGACTTGCATCCAGAGCAGATTTGGATGGGTGCCCCACCTGAACTGTTAGGGCCTTGGAAGCAATGCTCTCGTCTTGGCCTATTTCTAGGTACAATACATTCTTCTGCAATAGAGCAAAAGTGGTTTTGTTTTTTTTCATCTTGGATAGAAGGAGGTTATAACCTTCAGATGTGAGATTAAGAGATGTCTTCCAATGTCCTTTGAGCTGCTGTGCCTTGGTAGGCAGGTTGGCAAGGCTTGGCCATGGGGCAGGTTTATTTACCCTCACAGCAATGTGTGGTACTGAGAAAACTCAGCATCAGGGCAGGAAGCATTTGAGTATGAGCACAGTGTATGCCTGGTTGGCTTAGCAGATCCGACAGTGCAAAATGATTCTCCTTCTGGTCATGTGCTCCTTTTAATTAGGATAGTGCTTCTCTTCCATATTGCATTTCTAGAAGTAATTTCGTAATGAGTCAGCTGAAGATTTTTCAAGGGGAGGAGAAGGGAGGAGCAGTGTGGTGAACTGGCTAACGTTGTCCTCTGATATCTGTTTTGGTATCAATTATGATTCAGCTTCCGACGAAGCAGGTCAGGGGGTGTTAGTGAGTCTCCAGTTATGGCGAAATACTACACAGAGAGATGGCATAAGATGAGATTCAAGTTTCTCCAAAGTAATTAGGACAGAAAATTATTTAGTTTGCCTTGCTGGAAATAGTCTGACTTAGTGCTGAAATGATGCCAGCCTTCCTTGGGTTCTGTCTGTAGTTCCAGGCAGAAGAAAGCCTTTTACAGCAGATTGTAATCTTTAATAAGGTTGCATTATGCAACAGTGTGTAAACCATGATGAGGAGAGACTGGAGCAGAACTCCTTGAAATATCATAGACTTAAAATGCAAAAAAGATGAGCTTGTAATTAAATCCTAATTAAATGTCTAGATATCAAGTAATGTATTGAACAATAGACTCTGACGTTAAAGAACACTGCTTAGGGTGGTGATTTCATGGATTTTAAAGAGGTATGTGCTGTGCTGCTGGGTTTGCTTACACTGAGTAACTCAGGTCCACCTTTTGTAGCATCATTTGTAAATATTTCTAGCAGCAACCTGAGGCAACATTCATTCTCCTGCTGTTGTCTTTCCAGGACAAGTGCAAACAGTATCCAATGAGCTTCATTAGGTGGTGTTAGTCTGGCCAGGCTGTGTGGGATGTGCTGCGAATGTAGCAATTTGTAGATGAAGGAAAGATTTTTTTTTTCCTTTTTCAAATAAAGTTAGAAAATTTGGCAGCATTTTTTAAGGCAAAATGTGAGCTGAGATGGATCTAAAACAAACCCTTTCCATTTGAAAAAAATCACTTTGCATTTATCAGAGGGACTTCATACATCTCATTGGGAGAAATGATCAGAAAATAATGTCTGAAAAGCAGGAGTGATGCTGTTCAGTTCCAGAAGTCTTTCCTTCTAATTACCTTTGTGATGGGCAGGGTTTAACAGGAGCAATCATACCCAATATTCTTGCTCTTGATAGCATTTGTCTTTGACTCATGTTCTTCCAGAGTGATGGAGCTCCTGCCTTTCCTCCAATAATAAAAACAGAACTTAACTCTGTGTATCTGAAAGTTCACTGAGGACAGTGTGCCTGCCCTTCTTTCTGCTGTGGCTCTTCAGTCCTTTATCAGTGATTCAAGTGAGGATGTCCACCGGCTTTGGCCCAGCTCCAGGTACAAGACACTGAGTGCTGTAGGTGTTTCTAGAGAGGTTTCATATATATGAAGAGCTTTCCTATGTATAACGCCTCTTTCTTAGGACATTTTGTAAGCTGCCTTTTCAAACCAGGGCCAAACACGCCCAATTATATTTTGCCTTAAATGCTAAGGAACTATCATCCCCACAGTAAATGACTGGATGCTGTTCTACCAAATGTGCACACATTAATTTCTCCTCTTTTGGAGTCTGTGATGAAAAGCTCTGATCCACAGCTGCTGCTTGTTGCTCTGAGGTACAGCCACCGTTCATTACAGCTGGTACTCCTGACCTCAGCACCAAAATTCTGAGTGTGTCCCCTCGTTGGCATCAGATTTTGTGCTGTGCTTTGGGTAGTGATTTGCTGAACCACTCTTGTACCTTCCAAAAGCCATTCTCCTTAAGCTTCAGAAGAGTTAGCTGCAAGGAGAGTACAGTAAGCAATAGGCCCTAAAGGTTTTTGATGTTTTTCTGAGTTAGGGAGGTGTTTATGAAAAGCTTCGATTTCGGAGGTTTAAATGACAACAGTGTAAGGTAAGATGGAGTTTTATGAAGAAAATCATGTGTTTTATGAATAGAACCATGTGTTTAAACTAGACTTTGCCCTCCCCGAGGGAACCAGTTCCTACAGATAACGAGACTTGACATTCTGAGTCCACGTTGTTTTTAATTTTCTTGTTCCTAAGTGATGACGGGTTGGAGCTTTGAGATGTTCTGGGGATCCTCCTTAGATGCACTCATACACTGCTTCTGCTTTGCCAAGTGAGATCAGGTGGCATTATTTTACTTGGGGATGAAGTGTCCAATGTATTATTAATCTCCTTTTTAATTGTCTTTAATTCCAAGCGCTGCCTCGAACCTGACATCAGGTCTGTAGTGCTCTTGGGCTGACACCAGTAGCTGCAGTAAATCCAGTGTCTAAGCCAGCGCTGCCATTTCAATTAAATGAAAGCAAGTTGGCTATTCAGGCAGCTTTAAAACCAGGTCATTTTTAAGTGCTTAAATAGGGATTTGAAGAGCCTGCTTACACAATTGAGGGTTTCAGTTTTGCTTTAATTGGGGTTGGGTGGTGTTCTGGTTTTCTCAAAGATCTGAGAGGGTTTCACATAGCTAAGGGTGAGGCACACCCAGCACCGCAGCAAGGCAGCAGGAGCCGGGGTAGGGGGGAGCAGAGAGGTGTAAGGGCAACCCAGTGGGCAGGGTGAGAGCCTTTGTGCTTTGCACTAAGGATGAGCACTCCTGGTCCTTTCTTAAGGCAAGCCTTTACTGAGAAGTAATGTTATACTTTTGTACTAATCTAAATCTTCTATGATTATGACCCTTGCCCAGTGTCTTTGCCATTGAATTCTTATGGCCCCCTAAGTAAAAGGGGAAATTAAAAAGCATCTATTTGTTTACTCTAGTCCTGTCATCTGGAATAAATGTTCCAATTTATCTCAGGCCCTGCTTACACTAAGGAAGTTCGGTTCGCTGATGGCAAATGAACCTGGGTCATCATTCATTAATCTCTGTAGCTGGACGAAGCTTTCGCTCTACCTTTTTTTCCCTTCTTACTTTGATATTTAAATGCTCTTTACTTTGGTCATGATGGGTGTTTTCACTCTGTCTCCCGAGGGCTCTCATGAAAATGAGACGCTGCATCTTAAAATATCCTGTCAAGCAAAACTTGCTGAACAAAATACAGATCCTTGTTTCGTGACAGTAGCTGACTGTGCAGCGATGGGGAACATGGGTCCCATAAGACTCACACGCTCCTTTACCTCCTCCTTTGATTGTGATGGAACTGATGAAAACTTCCTTTTATTCTTAATTACCCTTCTCTTGCACCGCTGAGGCTGGAAAGTGGGCTTAGAGGGGCTTTAGATAAATGCTATTAGAGAGACCACAATGATGTGCTGCCAGACCAATGTCCTTGCCTCACCTGGGGTCTCATGGAGCATCCGTGCCATGAGTGCGAGGAGCAGGACAGCCCCGTCTTGGTGCCGTGAGTGGGGCTCCAGCAGCAGAGCATCGCTGGGGAGCTGTGCTGGAACTTTTTCTCCTCTCTCCTTTTGGTGTGTTCTGCCTTCTGGCTTCCAGAAGCAAAGTTGGCCTTTCTGTGATGGTGGTGCCTCCCGCTGTCAAAGCCACAAGCAGATGAGAACCATTTGTGCCTTGAATGTATCTGTGTGCCCTGCAGAAAGATGTGAACAAAATGGGAGACCCAGGAGCATCAGAGCAGTATGGGAACAGAAAATCTGTTATGTTAAGAGGCAGATTTATGGCTGGGGCAAGAAGTTGTGGCTGAAAGCTTAGGCAATGGGCTTACTGTCCCAGCCAATGTGTTTGTGCCTACAGCTGCTTGGCCACGTTCTGTTGCTTCCAGCATGACTGCAAACGCACCATCTTGTCTTCACTGCTCTGTCAGTTTACAGCTGGAGAGAAAGTCTGCCCGGAACGCAGAAGGGGATGACGAAAGAGGGAGGGATTCCTCTCTCCAGTTACCCATTTGTTTCTTGGCTTTGCATGTGGTTTTCTTTTTTTTTTCCTTTTTTTTCCCTTCCCCTCTCCCATTGCACTGCGACTTTCAGGCAGTTTCTCATTCTGGTTCCTCCTCCTTTGATCCTTCTCCAATAGCAGAAAAAAAAATCCAGAAAGCCATGCTTGGAGCCCCGCTGTAACAACTTACCTCCATTTGTGATCCTGACAGATAGAGGAAGCACCACCTCCAGCATTACCTGATAAGCTTTTCTCCTCGTGGTATTTTTCCTAGCTTCTGAATTCTGAAATTACTGTGATTAGGGCCAAACACTGCATATCTCAGGGCTGACATCCTGCCCATGCAGATCACTTGCACTGCACGGAATGTACTCTCACATCTGGTGATGTCCTTCCGCATGACGCATGCAGCCCAGCTCGCATGGGAAGTTTGCTTGTAAACTGCACGAACTTCTGGGGCTGGATTCGCCCAAACTGAAGCTGACCCTTACAGGGCAGTGTTTGTCACTTTTGCTAAATTTTAAGTGATCTGCATAGCTTACCGAGATGGAACTTCACTGCAAAACTGCGGATGGTTGGGAAGGCTGTGAATGGCTTGGAGGTGGTGCCCAGGCTGCAGGTGGAACTGCCTTTTTTTGTTGTTTTTTTACTAATTGCAGTTTTTATATACCTGCACTTCCCTTGCAGTAGAACACATCGTTTGTTGGTTTGCTTTGAGCATGGTGAACCTGCATGAAGTTGGAATAGTAAGAAGGTTAGTCAGATCAGAATATTGTTATTCTAAGGACCTCAAAGAACATTATCTGGACACGTTACTTCTAAGAACAGGGAACAGAAAGAGTCTCCTGTGCTGCTCTATGCCTCCTGCTGCCTGCACTGGTCACTGTTTGCAATCCCTTTCCTTCCAGACTGTCCCTCTTTCCATATCCATTTTAAAACTCAACAGTCTGTGGTACTGGTGTAGATGGGTCCTTGCGAAGGCCAGGACAAAACCAGAGCTGTGCTGCAGTTACACTCCTTGTAAGGACAGATAGCTTGTTCACCAAATGTAGAAATATCTGTTGTATGTCTATTGGTTTCTACCTTTAAATGTCCACCCTGACTGTTTAGGTTACAAATGGATTGGGATTTAATTTTGTCATTCATTTTTCCTAGTGTAAATTTTCTAAGCAAATGGAAAAATTGGGCTGAAAATCTCTTTGTGATGCATATATCTGTTATGAAGGATTTTAATCTGGAAACATTCTTTGGTATTTTAGGGCAAAGACATTAGAAAGTACATCTCCCTGCCATCAACTTCTGTAGTCAAATAAATTGTTACCTGAACATAAAGAGCCTGAGGGCACATTTTATGATCTCATGTCTGCTTAGAAAGGCTGCTGAATTTGAGGATGGAGTTCTGTCTCATAAACATGAAGCCACAAGTCATTATGAGCTTCCTGCTCACCCAGTAACTGCAGTAACTGACTGGAAGCCACCACTTCCAGCACTGTTGATTTTGCAGGTATTTTGCATTGCCAGAGTCTAAAAGAAAGAAGGTTGAATCAAAGTGGCTTCCATTCTCCTTACAGGTAAATCAGCATTAAGAAAATAGGAAGGAATGAATATCCAAAGCCAAAGGAGGAGCTGACAAACATCGTGGAAAGCTGCAGAGAATGAAAATGAGCATGCAGTAATAATTACTGGCTGGTGTCCTTTCAATCCGAGAGATTTACTTCCTAATTAGACAGCTGACTCTTAGGCTGGGGGATAATTAACGAATTTTAGTGTGAAAGAAGGGGGAGCTAAGAGTAATTTTTTGTAGTTCATTTACGCATTTACTAGAGTTTTCTGGAAACCAGTTGAAAGTTCCAGTAAATCTTTGCAGTGCACTTAGTGAGCCATTTTTCGGAACAGCTTCTTTTTGCAGCTCCTTTACCAGTTTGTACGTGCTTTTGAAGCAGCAAGCTGTCAGAATTACTGGTAGGACTTGTGAAGGGTTGTTGCCCCCATTTTGGCCTTTGAGGGGATTAATCACCTCTCAACACAGCACTTGGGCAGGGAACAAGCCAGAGGAATTTCCTTTGTCTCCCAATGTCTGAATGTTGATGTTGGACCTGGTTTTAGGAAGCATGAAGCACTCAGAAATCCCATGGATATTAATGGAAAAAACATGGGACAAAATTTCTTCTCTTTCAGAAGAACTTGCTCTGTGGGAGTTTCGTGGAGCTGATGGGAAGCAGTGCTGTCAGGCAGGAAGGAGTCTGTTCCCCAACGTTTCCATATTAGCAGCAAGATGCCTTTTCAGGTGGCACTGTGACATGGTCCTCTTGCTTTCAAAGTACCAAAGTTGAAGATGTAATGAAAACTGGCTCTTGAAATCCACTTGGATGAGATGGAACTGGTACTGAGGAACAAGAGCATTTTGTGTGGTCAGGAGATAGAAGGTAAATGAAGAATTAAAAGCTCTGAATAGTGTTTGGCCTTTTCTTTGTAGAAGGGCTATGCATCTAAATTCATAGAGTGGTTGGAAACCATTGTGGTTACATTTGTCAGTACTAAAGGTGATGGAGAAAGAGAGACAAGTTCACTGGCCCTTAAAACAGAAAAAACGTCTTCTGTAAGGCTAAATTAACCCCGTAAAGGCAAGTACAGGAGACCACTGTGTAAATGATAGCACGTATGTAGCATTTGGATCCAGTAAGCAGACTGATGTCAGGATGTGACTTTGAATCCAGTACACAGTTTAGAAGTGCAGAAGGGCCTGTGGTCAGGGCTCTGGGCTCATGCAGCCAGCACAGGCTTTAAAGATAATCCTTAGCTATGTCTGTAATGTTCTTGGTTTGATTTAAACGTGAGGATGGTACCATTGGCCATGCCACCATAAGGAGTCAGTTTGTTGGTGGCATGTGAACCAGAGATCTTGTCTGTGCCTATCCTGCTCTGAGTCTTTGCTGAGGGTCAGAGGGATGTTACTGCAAGAGAGTGCAGTGTTCCACGGGAACCTCTGCTTTTGTGCTCTTTTCCATGATCTGATTTCACTTGCTAATTGTTTTTTATTTTGTGTGTCCTTTTGGGACAGAGGGTCCTTTGGAAATCTTTGTTCTATGTTGGGAATTTCAGAGTTCCAGCATACGGTAGGACAGCAAAAGCAACACACAAAATGCACTGTGTGATCCTTTATTTCAGGTTTCAGAGGAGAGTTAAGGGCAGCCTACATGAGAAGCACTGGCATCAAGTGGATAAAAAATCATAAATGTGGCTGTATCAGTATAAAAGAGTTTATTGAATATACAAGAGTTTGTGGAGTACATATATCAGAATTATGATACCAGATTGTGTATAAATGATAAAGCGTATCTTATAATACAGCAAGTGGCACTGTAAATACTAGGGCTGATATAGTGAATTGACCCACTGACCTAAATCATTTTCTGTCATAATGCTTTTTTTTTTCTTATTTTTTTCAAAGTTTGTCATAAATCTTCCATGTGTTTCACTGAGATTTATTCTCCAATCCCCACACTGACTGTTTACCCCTAAAGGTTGAAAGCCTGAATTGAAGTTAAGCTGCTGTAACAAAATGTGTGTTTCACTTCTAGACAAATGTGCTGCTCGTAACATTTACCTTCCTTTATAGGGAAGGATGTGGGAGAAATGCTGCTTCACCACTCAGGCTCCATAAAACTTATCTGCTTAGTGCTATAAAGAGGATATTTGATGTCAGTCTCCTCTTACTGTGCTTTGCTGTGCTGCTGCAGGTATATCTGATGAAGTCCTGTGTTGTAATGCTGTCACCAAGCAAGGGTGAAAAATATCCGATCACAACTGAAACAAATGGCTGTTGTGAAATGAGCTCATTGTGCTGTCCTGGTATTATTTCACCTGTAATTAAATATTCTTTTGAAGTATGTGGTTTGCATAGGATAACAGGGATCCTAGGTAGGAGCTGATTTCAAGGCCAACAAATATCCCAGTACTTCAAGAAACACATAGAGGAAAAAATTACTCCTAAGCAGTCATTATTTGGTTGCAAAACAAATGGAAAGATTAAGATTTCTTTGCTTTTCTGGCACAGTGTGAAATCACTAATCCATTTGAAGAGCTGGAAAAATCTGCCATAGCATTGCATTAAGGACACATTTCATAGATAACGTTACAGTTCAGATGCTTTGCAGAGAATTTGGGCAAAACCTATTGTAGGAGAGTTCCCGCATGTCACAAAGCAAACACTCCTTGGGCCTTCTGGCATCTCTGTCACTTTGATCCAGACACCTTCGGGCTGAGCACCAAGGCTCTCTGCTCTCTTTGGCTTTGCTTAACTCCTGGAAGCAGGATTGCATTGCAGTAGAAGCCAATTTAAAGCTTTCTGACTCAGTATCGCCTCCCAATCGCAGGGTCATGTGGGGAAAAACCGTCAGTTTTGCGAATCATTTTTGTTATTCCCTTTTTGTATCTTGGCCCTGAATGTCCATTTTCTGTTTTCAAATTTTTGTCTTCTTACTGTGAGAACTGAAAGTTTGCTCCTTCATCTGTTATTTATTAGGAACAGCCTACTGTATAAGGATGATGATATATGTTTAAAGAGAGACACTGAAACATCGTCTTGTGATTGAGTTCAGATAAAGCCAGGAGAATAAGTGTATAGTTTCTCATAATTAAAAAAAACAACAGATTTCAAGTACTTTAATAAAGGATTGTGATTGATTTCAGGTCTGGGCAATAGGTTCCTTCTGTGTTATAAACAGGGCACAGGAGGAACACGTACCCTGGCCCTCAGTTCCTCAAAGTACTGCTGTAAGTACTGCTGTAATTTGATCAGACAGTAATGATTATAAATATTATGTTGTTTAAATACTTAACGAGAGGGAAAAAGTTCTCTACTTGTGAATGTAAATGTTTTGCTCAAGGTGAGAATGCAGTCTGAGAGGGGGGTTTGATTGCATTCAGGATCTGGGGCTTGGGGAGCTGGGGTTTTGTAGGAAGTGTAAGATTTCCTTGTAAAACTTGGAGCACTCAGAAATAGCTGTGCATTAAGCACTGAAACCTAAATTAATGATAGGAAAATTGAATGGCTAGATGCATGGTTCTATCACACAAAGGAGTCTGTTTGTTTGTTTTTAATACTAATAAGTGTTGCCATTATGAAAGCCATTTAGAGTAGATAGAAAGGAGCTGCATGGTAATTAAGAGTAATTTGTGTCTAGAAAGAATTGTGTGGATTTGTGAATGCATCGGACAAGTCTTTGTGCAGACCATCATCCATTGGGATCTCTGAACTGACTGGAAGAGGTTTGCAGAGGCACCAGTACCAGTAAACCTATGGGCAGGAAGCTTGTTTCTGTGTCATCTGACCCTCCATACCCCTGCAAATTTTAGATGCATACATCAGAAATACACTGATAATAGTGTAAAACAAAAATTAACAACCACCTCAGCCTTCACTAAATACTTAACTAAGTATTCTATGCTTCCTGCAGTCCTTTGCTCGCTGGAATTGATTTTCTGCTGGAGTGTGCCTGCTGCGTAGCATTGGAATGAATTCCTGTAGTTTTACAAATTGGCTGGATTAGGAGGTCCAGCTTTACGTGTCAGGAGTTGTCAGCTTCTCCAGATGAATGGGGTACTGCCTGTCTCGTCTTTTTGGCTGATTCCGAAGGCATATTATTATTTTCTTCCAGACTTTTCATGTAAATGAATAGAAACTGTCAGGGATCATAACTCATATCTGACTGCTCTGGACAGATGTCCAGGTTCCTTAGGCTGCAGCTCATGGAACTACTCAGAGCATTTAGCTGACGATATGCTGGCACTTACACCAAAGCACTAACTGATGGGAGTGCTGATGCTTGGGAGCTCCTCTTCCTCCTTGCAGGTACAGAAAGTTGCACCAGTAGATCTTCAAAAAACTGTAAATATGTCTTCATCCCTTCCTATCCAGCAACTCCATGAACATTACATTGCCCCTCAAAGCAAGGCTTTTACGTGACAAAACTGGACCTGCTTTTCCAGCCACCATTTTCCCCTTCCGTCCCATGGAAACAGCTCCACATGAGCTTTGGGCTCTGGGAGAGGCTGCAGATGGCAGCTGTGAAATGACCAGGCTGCCCTTTTCTGTAGGGAAGCACCCAAACAAAATCTGCTGGAGTGAATAGTTACTGTATATGTGTGCTTTTACTCTTCTCAAGAGTTGGTGATAGTCTGAGTCAGGGCATGGTGTGGCCATGTTGGATGGGGCCCTGGGCAGCCTGATCTGGGGAGTGAAAACCCTTTTCCTGGCAGAGGGTTGGAAATGGGTGAAGGTCTGTTCCAACCCAAACCATTCTGTGATTCTGTGTCAGGCTGTGAGCTTACTTTGTGAGTAATCAAACCTGTGCAGTTTGTGGAAGTTCCATTTAATGCCAGCTCTGACTCGTGTGGTTCGCTTCCCATCTTACCTGCTTTAATGACACTTTGCTGTTCTTTTCTTTTTCCTTTGTCCTGCATAAATTACAACCAGATGCAATCCGGCCTTGTTTTGACATCCCACCTTGCAAGAACATGGGCCTGAAGAAAACCCTATATTATAAAAATGAAGCAGTCTCCATCACACAGCGGGCAGGTCACCGTTCACAGGCTTCACAAAGAGTTGTGTTTTTTGTTGTCACTTTGTTTCATCTTTAAATACTGCCTTATTTTGTGGCTTTTCCTGCTGGTCTGACCTGCAGATGGGATGGAAGCTTCCTCCAGAAGAGCTGGTGTAGCATCCTGTGGGTCCGGAGTCCAGTCTGTCTGCTCAGTGAGGGGCACTGCTGTGGGATCTAAAATGAGGAAAAAAAGGAGCTTTTATTTTTGGTGGCATGTGTGTAAGGTGAAAGCCCAGAGGGAGAACAGGAGCTGGACACAGCCTTCTTCTGCCAAGCCGCAGTGTATGTAGAGGAGGAAGGCGAATAAAATAAACAGTGTGGGTGCAATGTAATGTGATCTAAAAAGCCATCTCATGGCTGGGGGATTTTCCTCAGGCAGCTACCTTGAAACATCCGAGGGAATTTCCCAGTGGTGTTTGTTAATGTGTTTGGATGGGGCTGGAAACTGCTGAGGCCTGACTGCAGCACAGAGGGAAGTGTGTCAGTGTGTGTCAGAGTAAGCAACGGGCTGCGAGTTTGCCGAGTCATAAGTCAAGAACAAATGAGGAGAGATGGGTAAGGTCAGTCCCAGTGCTGGGTGTGAAATGGAGCTGGTAGATGTGCAGCTGATTTTGCTGAGCACAATCATGGAATGGTTTTATAACAGGGAATGTTTGAAGCTTTTCATGTTCAAACTTTTTTTTTTTTTGTTTTTGACTCTTTTTTTTTTGTTTTTGCCATAGTTCAGCTTTACACCAGTGAAGATTGCCTGATAAAGGTGTGATTCAGTGCGCGTGTACTAGGCTGACTTCTGTATGAGTGAATATTGCCATGCTGTATTCTCAAATTGAGAAACTGATTATGGAAATCTGACTCTAACTTAGTCTGTAATTAAGTTTTCAAGACAGAAAATGTACTTCACGTTTTTCCTGAAATGAAGTGTATGTTTTCAATGTTGTATAAGGTCTGTATAAAGGTGTAATTCAGGGAAGCTTTGAAAAAAGTTCTGAAACTAAAGTAAATTAATACCAATTTCCTAGACCAGCTCTTACCACTTCTAGAATACAATCCAATGTGAAGCCTTTAATTATGAACAAGCTTCATATAGAGAAGCTTGAATAAATGGATGCTGGATACAGACTACAGCAAGAATTCACGTAACTTGGTTTGATGTGCAGAGGCACAACAATCAGAAGATGCTTCCACTCTGGAACCACAGAAGTCAGTGGAAGGAAGCTGAAAGACAAATCGAATCCGATGTCCTCCTGCACTCAATTCAGGTGTATTACCCTCAAGTCAAAGCTCTGATTACAGCTTGCCTGCACTCCATGCGCTTGCTTTAATTCTGGTGTCAGTATTGCTGAGGAGGCAAGAGCCTGATGGATAGGCTGCACTCCCCAAAACACACAGCAAGTACACTGAGCTTCTCAATGAAACAAATATCCAAGAAATCTATTTTAAACTTGCTCACTCTTAGCCCACATGAGCTGTAGGCACAACTTTGGGAAGCAGGCAAAGTACAGAGGGGGGTTTTTTGCAACAAATCCATTTGCTCAGAAAGTGAGGTTTTGTTAAAAATCCTCAGATTTGTTGCTTCTCGTGGTGTTTGGGTTTATATCTGCTGCCTTCTCTGAGCTTCTAAGATTGCACTGAAGTTCAAACATTTCTTTGCAACCACAACATCTCGAGCTGTTTTGTTTTAAATGCAGGGAGAGAATCCTAGGGAGCCACGCTCTTGCCAGAGTAGGCTTTAAAAGAAACCCCTGCTGGTATCATAACAACAGTGATAAAGTCATGAAATGAGCTCTTTCCTCTAAGTACAAATTGCTTGATCTTTATAGTGCTAGAAAAAAGACTTCTTTGCTGTAGAAGAGACTGTGGTTGTGTAGGGTAAACCACTAACTTTGCCATCTGCCGCTTTTCATCAACTACAGCGTCACGTCACCTTGAAGTAGAACTTGGAAATTTTATATTCAAACCAGGGCTTAAGCTTGAGTTGGGATTAAACAAGTGGAGGGAATCTTTGCAGCCTGTTTGGATGGAGGAGGTACGACTCATAATTGCAAACAATACAAAGAAAGGCTGAAATGCAAAATTATTACAGAACTTGGCAATCAGAATGGCCAGCGAGTTGTTAGGTAGCATCCCCACAGCTCTTCTCATCTGAGCCTGCGGAAGGTATGACTTGGTTCAGCGGTATGGGAAATAAATGAAATGTTGCTCTTGGACTGTCTCAGTGGGACTACCACATACCTGCCTCCTTTGAGAGCAGTTTATCTGATGAAGAAAGGCTGAGGACTGACAGATACCCAGGCACCACCTGTTCTGCAGGAAATCTCAGGCTAGCGCTTTGAAGTGGGAGGTATATTCTGGAAAACATTGCTGCTTTCTTGCCTTACTCTCATGCAGTTTCTTAAGGAGCAGTTACAGGAAACAGATATCGAGTTGTTTGTTTCTCCAAGTCTCAGTATACTGGAAGTATTTATCATGTTTTTGTGGCTGGGCACCTCTGGAGCTTCACAAGCAATCAGCAGGTTAATGCACACTGCTGCTATGTCTTTCTCTAGCACTTATGTCCCTGCAAGCTCTGTGTCTGTCTTTGACCCAGTGAGCATGGGTTTGATTTTACTCATCACACAGCATGAAAACCACAGTGTATTTCTCCACAGTCCCATTTACACCCCATTATTGCTGTTAGGAGTGCTTCAGATCTTTGTTGTTAATGCCATTCCCAGTAGCTTTCCTGTATTATATTGTCCAAATACCCCATCACTCTCCATGTGTTAACCTTTTGTAGCTTCTCATTATACTGCTTTTCCCATCTTCTTTTAGTTGGCGCTAAAACTTTTCAGACACCAGAGAAAATGTTTTTCTAACTCACCATTTGCTTTAGCAGAACGGGTTTTGTATTCGGTGTGATATTTTTAAGATATTTTCTTGGCACGTTCACTGATTTGGAAGAAGTCAGGAAGGCACAAAAAAGCCCAGGATGGGAAATTCAATTTGGTTTAATTTCTTGGCAGTGTGCAGAATCATTTCCCAAGTCTCTCTGGTTAACAATGCAAAATAGAAGCTTATTCCCAAGCTATCAACATTCTTCAGTTTTCTTGTGTCTGAAAGTCTGTTTCTCACGATCCATGTCATTGGGACAGGGCAAAGAGTGACCATGTGGGCCGCTCCATCCCATGCTTTTATTTCTGCTCTGAGTAATGGATGTTCATAGACCCCTTGCTAATGGGATGTTTCACTTATTCATAACATCTAATCAGTGCCGATTTCTGAAGAAATTTCTTGGTCTACGTGCACTGTTGTACCCAGAGACTTGAATTTGGCAGGCCTGATAATAAGTCTGAGGATTGAGGATTGTTATGTCTTCCTCACCAATATGTCTAAATAATGGTTCATAATTAACTCTGGCAATCTCTCTTGTCCAAGCAAAATTCATCATTTTGTAATTCTCTGGGGCTTTTGCCAGCTTTCCTGCAAGGAGTGTTTGGACTGCGTGCGAAGAGGTTGCAAGGCCAACTAACGCAGCCAGCAGAGGATTCCTCCAATTAGTGTTCAGTGAGCGCGATGCCCGTCCTTGCTGGGAGCCTGCCTTTTCCACTTTGGCAGCGGGGCAATCATCAGAGAGTCCCTGTTTATAGTAAATAGTGCTTGGCCTCTGCAAAATGAAGGCATGAGGCCTTTCTAATCAAACTATTTTTCTTGCTATGCGTGAGGTTTGACATTTCAGCAGACACGGATATGAATATTTTCCTTGAGGAATAAGGAGCTTAGATACAGTTCTCAACATGCTGAAAAGTCTGCTTCCCATCTTTCCTACCATCTCACAGCTGTAATAAGCATGGGCTATTTACCATTGGTGGAGGAGTCCTCCCACTGTTATGCAACCCCTAGACTGGGAATGGAGTGGATAAGACCATTCACCATTTTAGAGGAGTAATCAATGCTATGTGGCAAAGTCATTGCCCTCAGACAGAAGATTTGGAATGTTGCCTAAGATGGTCCATAAAAACTGTGTGTTTCCATCTGCATTTTGCCAAGCTTCCTCCTGCAAAACAACACAGTCAAGGCAGTTCCACGTGTCTTTATAAGAGTGGACTGATGAAAAGACTGCAATGCCTTAGAGTTTCTATTCCCTTTCCCACAAAAACACCATTACATGACACTGCTAGACTCAAGTTCTCATTGGGGATGGAAAACCCTGTGTTCTTTGGTCATTTGCAAAAGATTTGTGACTCACATGGAATTTGCACATCACTTACTGAATCCAAACCTTGGAAAAGACAAATCTATTAATTTGTGTAAACAGGAAATGGTGTTGAGCCATTCAGATGTTCTTAAGACACACATTCTACCCTCTTATAATGTCAGTTTTCCCTCGGGAACAGGAAAGTCCTGTCAGCATGCCAGTTCTACTTTATATTCCATACCTGTTCATAGCCTTTGCCTGTATGCCTAATTCTCCCTCCTTGGTTTGCATTGTTTTATCTTTGGACTTGAAAACTATGTACATCTGTAAAAACAGAGGGTAATATATGGTAGTGGTATGCTGCTGTATTCATTTGAATTAATGTCCCTTAAAGTGCAGAGGCTGCAGATTCCATGTATTGCAAGATGGTAGAGCTATGTGCATTTAAAGAAAACAGATCCTGTTTTCATAGAGGTCAATTTATAACCGTGTTCAGGTTCATTTAATTTTGGTGGTGCAAAGAGAGGAAAAGTGGTTCCAAAAACTCAGGTTATCAGTCTGAATTCACAGACTGCACAATCTTGTTTTTGTTGCCTCTCTACCAACAGGAATTCTGCATACTCACATTCTTGATCCTTCTCCTCTTCCTTGAAGAAACACAGCTGTGGAGCATGAGCCTTCATTGCAGCGCAATGCGGATAGCAGGGAGCCGGGCTGCACTGTGTGGAAATGGGGTGGTGCAGTTACTGCGTGTTAGGAAGAAGTGCTTGATCATATCAGTTAACATCTGTTCCCCCATTAGTCAGTTTTTCTGTCCTGAAAATGGCTGAAGCCAAGTGCCCCAGTCATTGTACATGAAAGTTAATAACAGACATAAAGTAATTCCAATTTGAAACCCTGAACAGATGCTTTTTGCCCTGAAATATGCTGATGAATTTACTTGGCAGAGTGACCTTAAGATTTCTTTAACAGTGCTTGAGGGCTGTTTATTTGCAGAACAACAACAAAAAAAAAAAGATCAAAATTCACTAAAACTGTGAAATTACTGAGGTTCAGCTAAAGCATATCAATCCTCTATTGGAATGGCCTTGTCAGGCTGTAAAGTGGGCAGAGCTGCTGAACGTTCATCTTCTGGGTGGGATTAAGTTATGACAAATGAATGCCTGTTCCAGACAAACACATTCCCGAGGGCTTAATGAGCTTTAATTTATATGCATCAATTCTGTGGCACTGGTTAATGCTTTTACCTCTGCCTGCTCTTCTCACATGTCTAGCGTTGGCTTGTGCTGTCTTTTTGTCTGGTAGGAAACCCATTTTTCAACCAGTCGGAGCAGAGCCCACATGCTGCAGTAAGAGTGGTCCAGAAGCACTGGTGGCAGTGGGGCTGCCCATGGCTCTAGGAGGCAGCAGGAAAGCTGACAGCTTGCACTGGGGCAGGCAGGTCTGGGGCTATGACTGTTCGCTGTCCCCAGAGGTACTGGTGACTCTGGTACAGAAGTTCACTGTTAAGATGAGCTGTGCCATCTCTAAGGGTGAACTGTGGCAATGGAGTGTATAGCTATAAGCTACAGGGCAGATATGTACTGTGAGCTGGAGTATGTGATATACAGATGAGACCCATACTTTATTTCAATTTATATGCTAATTTTCTGGTTTTTATGTATATTTTTCTCTTCTCCTTTTGCTTTCCACCACTATCTTTTATAGTTCTTGGAAGACCATAAACAAACCATTCTGTTTGGAGCCAGCAGCAATACTTCTCTTTTTCTGTTTCTTCTTTTTTTCTGGCAGTCTGC
Source organism: Coturnix japonica (assembly GCF_054131305.1). Taxonomy (NCBI): domain Eukaryota; kingdom Metazoa; phylum Chordata; class Aves; order Galliformes; family Phasianidae; genus Coturnix; species Coturnix japonica. The sequence continues at coordinate 186,595 of NW_028188951.1, forward strand.
TGGTGCTTTGGATTTTGATTTCCTTTACCTACTAGAGATATTTATACATGTAGATATTAAAATAACACAGAATGCATTTTGTCTGTTTCTGCTCATCCTTAAAACAATGTGCAGCTGTTGAACTGCATATGAGCCTTGGATTGCTGCAGGCCATTCTTGATCAGTGTGTTGTGTCGAGCATCAGGCAGTGGTGAATATCTCAGAGCACACTGCAGTGAGCTCCAGTCTGTTCCCCTCTCCTTTAGAACACTAGTGTTATTCTCACTCTGTCTCTACCCCTTTAGAATATTTTTGGTAAAGAAGAAACTGAGAATGAAATTTTTTGCTTTACTCATAAATTTTACTCCAGGTTCTGCTCTCCCATTCCACCTTGCTCTTCTCATCTCTTCTTTCGCCCCCTTGTTGCTGGGAGTTATAGACCTTCCCATCCTGTTTTCCCTTCTGCTGCAAGTAGAGCATTTATCTTATGCAGTTTTCAGCTTCAGGTCTACAGAGATGCCACAGAAAATGTCTGAGAAGGAGGGACCAGATCAGCACCTTATGGGGTCAGTTCTCTGTTGCTCTGCTGGTTCCCTCTTATGTCCATCTTTGTTTGAGGTGCATGACGCAGTAAGAGCCCTGAGGAAGTGCTGTGTACATGACACAACATGCTGCCCTGAGAAGTCAGTGTCCAGAACTGTACATCACCTATGGCTGCCCCAGCATGCGGATCCTGTTCCTTGGCTGTGGTTGGGGCTGTGTGGGGCTGCTGGTAGTGATGTGGCAGAGTGAACAGAGCTGGAGGACAATTAGTTTTAGCTGGAAGTTTGTGGTCAATTCTCATTCTGAAAAGAGTACTTTTTCTTACAACAAATCCTAAATTTTCTCAGAAAAATCTATGTGGGGCTTATATTTTCCTTAAAGAATGATAAACAGCAACTTCATTGAGATCCAGGTATGGAAAGTGTGTTTATTTAATTGATGAGAAGAATCATCTATGTGTGCTGGCACACTCCTCAGGATGTGGATGGGAACTATTTTGCAGCCTTTGAGAACCACCCCTCCAACTCATGGTGCTGCTGTTACATATGGGGTAGAACTCCAGTGCTGCACAGTTGCACATTCTTCCTTTCTAAAGATCCACATCCCTCCTTCCTGGTGGCCTGTGGGGACAGAAGTAGCTCTGCTGGACATCACAAGCTCAAGATTCCTACCACGGTTTTCTTGTTTATTCTCAGATGAAACAAAGATGCTCAATGAGAGTGCTGCATCACGTTTCTTTCCCTGCTGTCCTATACTTCCACAGGTTTATTTGAAATGTTAGCAAAGCCTCAACAATCTTGCGAAGATTTTGGGAAAGTACCATAATATCAGAGGTTTGAGGTCTGTTCCTCGTGTCTCACCTGCCCTTCAGGACTCCAGCACAGCACACGTTGCTGCTGATGCACTGAACTGTCCTCAGTGACATCCTGCATTTTGTTCTCAAGGCTGGGACTGCAGCGATGCTCTGCAATGGGCTGATTTGCAATTCCCTGACATATGCTAGTTACAATCATACATTAGGTTTCGGGAAAACAGCCCTCCTAATATGCATGGGAGAGAACACACCAGATGACTGCTACAAGAGAGATCTGAGGCATCTTATTTAATTTAATATCAAACCAAATGGAGAAACTTTGCAGAAGTGAGTGCCAGATTATCCTCTGAGGACTACAGCCTGGCTATTTGGCTGCCAATAAACTACATATTTTCTTATTTACTAATAGGAGAGAAGTGAACTCTCCATGGTGAGTAATACAGATAGCAGCAGCTCCAGTTTCTCTTCATTCATCACTACATTGCTTTCCCCAAGCAAAGGTCAGTGAGTACTTGGTTTCTTTTCTCTGCTGTGGAGTTTACAGTCATGAGTCACAGGAGGGTCTGCAATCGTATCCTGGCTGTGTGGCCCAATGGGCTGTTACAGGAGCCTGTTCACCTCTCCCTGCTCTTGTTGGAGAAAAGACTGAGGTTGTGTTCTAGAGCAAGGGCAGGAGCAGGAGGTGGAAGATTTGCTCCCTCGTGGCCTATGACTCACTTTACTTTAGTCACCCTCTTCCAGATTGCAAGGGGAAAAGGTTAAGATTGAAGCTGCATCCTGAGATGTATGTCAGCTGGCCACTGGTGGGGGAGAGCGGATGTCTTTCCAGGCAGCTTGTGGTTGTTCTGAAGCAGGTTGGTAGGTCGTGCTCAGATCTCTTTAGTTCCTTTTGAAGGATGGCATTTGTAATCCAGGTGTTGGCATGTCTTTTGAAGCACAGGAAAGTTCAAAACCACACTCAGCATTTGTGTAAAATGGGAAGTTTGGGTGCAGTGCAGTTGGTTGTAATGATAGATCCCTGCATGCATTCATTCAGGATTCAGTTACATTAAATTGATTTTTATGACATTAGAATAGGGTGAATAAGTCACAAAGAGTTCTTATTTTATGAGTGTCACCTTTTTTTTTGTGCATTCACAGAATCAAAGAATCCTTAGTGTTGGAAGGGACCTCTGAAGGCCACGTAGTACAACTGCCCTGCAATGAACCACAGCTTGGTCAGGTTGCCCAGGGCCTTTTCTTGCCTCACCTTGAATTGCCTGGGAAAAAGGCATAGCTTGTCTGAATTTAGTTGTTGATTGAAATTATGCACCAAATAATTTCCGTCAGGAATCCTTACTTTGTAGCTCATACAAAACCAATTTCTTGTGAATAACCGATAGTCAGAAGCTCAGTTATGATGCTGGACGTAGAAATCCCTGGGATTATTCTTCCATTTTGTGATTAGAATATCATAACTTGTCTGTTTTTTTTTTTTTTTTCCATTTGCTGAAAGAATGACTTAAGATCTGAGAGCATTCTCATTCATCACAATGCAAGAATATTGCAATTTTTGCCAGAATTTCCTCTTCTGGCCAGCTGTTCTGCCAGAGTCGCATTTTGTTAGAAGGCAGATGAAGCAATTCTGTTAACAAACACAAACAGTAGCTTTTTTTTCTTCTTTTTCTCCTGTATTCCACCTACTCTGAAACTTTTTTATTTTCACAGTAACTGAGACACAAAGGCTGTTTCCAGCACTGGGACACAAGTCGCTATTTGCTTCTTTTAGGCCTAAGCTTTTAGAATGAACAAAGAAGAAATCTGACTTTTTTTCCATCCCCAATAATGAGTCAGGAGAAGTCTGTACCACATCTGTCGATCATCAGATGTTATACAAGGACATTCCTGTGTTGATTTTTATTCCAGCTTATTTGACTATGTGCTGTAAATTGCTTACGTGAGGTCTGCTGGCTGTAGTAGCTCTGGTTGTGGACTTATTATTTTGGGCTGAGACTGGTGATCTGATAAGCTGGAAGTGATGCTGACCTTATGAGGCATCTTACATCATATTCCCCCACTTCCCAGTCTGACTCGAGGATGAAATTATCATTATACATTTAAAATCCATCAAGACCTTCAAGACATCTTTCCAGTTACCCCAACTCCACCTGAGGTTGCTGGATCAGCAGTGAAAGTGCAGCTTGAGGAAAACACGAACTAGCAGAACGTGTTCCCATGCCAGGTAGACTTCTTGAAATAGCACTGCCCACAGGGATCGTTTGTCACATTTGAAATGATAGCAGGCAATCTGTTGTGGCCTGTGATGCTTTTCCATCATTCTGTGCGTGGCCACGTGCCTCCCATATGGAGCCAGCCCCTGGGGCTCTGTGCCCTGGCTTGTACCCATGCGACATGCAGCCATTGCGAGGCAGGTGCCTGAGCTGGGCTGTAACAGCAGCTGGGCCATCCTGCTGCATGCAATTTTATGCTTAGACTTTTGTGAGCATAAAGGCTCCAGTTGCTGCTTATTGGCAGACTGTAATTCTTTCTGATAACCTGATGTTTGCCCTACTTGTATTTTTTGTATTTAGTCCTTGTACTCAGGTTTGTAGCTTGCTTGGAAGCTCTTTGTGGGCTACATACTTAATACCTAACTGTTCAGATAGCTCCATCAACAAAAAGAAATGGTAATGCTATTTATTCAACATTCGTTCTCTTGCACTGCAGCAGTCAGAGCAATATAATGGGATCTATTTAGCATTTGCTCATTTGCTTTGCAGAGCCCTCTTCCTGCTTTTTCTCCATTTATGTAGGTGTTGAGTATTGCTCTTAAGCGTAGATTGCAATATGTAGGTTTTGACAGAGTAAACATCTTCAAATCTGTACAGAAGATTCTTGGTTAATAGTAGAGGAGATTAACATGACCTGCTTTAATTTGATGCTATACATACTATAGTGAGGTGTGTAGGGGAGGCACATTGTGTCTGAAACACATGCAAAGGCAAAAGTATATTTCTTTAATGCACACTTTCTTACAGGTTTGAAAAGCAAGTTTACATACTTACTTATACATGCAAATATTTAATTACATTTCAGCTCTTTTCAGTGAGGTGTAGCTGGGAGTCCCTGCTTGTTAATTTTAATAGTCTATAAAAGTTGTACAAGTACTGAGCACAAACTTACAAATGCCTTGTTTCCCTTGGCAGAGCACAAAAAGGAATTGAAAAAGAAATGTCTGTTTCAGAAGATTTTCCCCTATGAAACACTTTGCAAAATAGGAAAACCCCATTTTGCACACAACCTCCACTTGTGCAGAGTGTCTTGGTTGCTGGAGAGTCTCCTACGAGTCAAGATACAAGAATAAGAGAACCACAGAAACCAATTGCTTTACCTTAAGTTTGTACTTCTTGAGGTTTTGCTTTTATAACTGGCTGGTTGCTCAGGCACAGGAGCTGAGTCAGCACTGAGCTCTGGCCACACCGGGTGACTCTGCTTTCTGAAATGAAACCTTAGGAGGATCTTTAAGGTGCCATTTAGTTTCCTCTGTGAGACAGAAACAATAAGAAGGATGGTGCAGAAGCTGCTTGTTTCTTAATTGATTCCTTTCCGAGGAAATTAAAAAGGAAGGAAGTGATAATAGCTGCTGAAAGGGAAGGAAAAATCTGTTGTCTACTCTGTAACCCCTATTTCCCAAGGTCTGGATTTATACATTTATTATATTGCATTTATACATCTCTCAGCTGAGCTATATTTTTAGCACCAAAATATTGGTTATGATTTGCATAATCACGTGTTACTTCAGTAGGTGCTTGCAAGAAAGCTGAAGTTATGGCTGCTTTTTCATGTGGAATTAATTTTAAAGTATTGTGCTAATTTTAAGACATCTCTTTAAATAGTGGGAAAAAAGCAACATTTTGTTCACTCCTGAGGTGTAAGTTGGGTCTTGGAGAGAAACAAATTAAAAATTGGTTTTCAGTTTCTAAGAGATGGAGCTACAGTTACTTTTTCCTTTCCGCTGAAAAACGAGAACATTTAATAGGGAAAAAAGAGCTGTAAGGAAACCTTTAAAAAAGATTTGACTGAAAAGTTTTGGTTCCCCCTCTTTTTCTCCTTCTCTTTGCCTAAGGTAACTACAGCTCAGGGAGAAACAGTCGTGGGGAGCTCAGTTTCATTATCTACACACCAGTGTTGGAGCCAAAGCATTCTTGGAGATGTAGAAGCTATTGAGTGGATGAACAAGTTGTTTCATGCTAAAAGCATTTGGTGCCCATGAGCACAACGATGCATTTGTAAGCAAGGATATGTTAATATGTTCAAATTTTTGTCTGTAGTCATGTTTGTTAAAGCAAAGGCATTCCAGACATGTAGTGTGCTGAGGATCACAAGTCTCACTGCAGAACCAAAGGCAGTCTGAGCTCTGGGAGCGCACAGGTGTTTTTATAATCCCTCTCTTCATAGACTTCTTTCTTCCTTAAGCTACACCTCAGGCCTAGCTATCCTTCCTTTTACATTTCTTCTTCCTCTGAAGTTATCCCTGTGGGTTGAAGAATGACATTTCCTCATGGTAATTCACAGATTTCTAAATGTGTTTTAGGGCTATTTGGAAATTCTTTAATGAATCAAAGTGTGTTGAATTACTTCTCTTTGGTCCCTCTGAAATGAGCTGGTGATGTGGAGGAGGAAAGGCTAATACTCCAGAACAGGAAGAAAGCAACCATCCCATGTGAAGGCTTAAAGGGTTACTATCTACTGTTAAGCCTTTTGAGTAAGACCAAGCAGAATGACTGGAAATGTCCCTGTAGCTTGAACTTCTTTCAGACATGCATCTGGCTGCTGCTGTGATCAGCTGGAAATACCAACTCATCGTTTTACTCTCTTGTCAAGCCCTCTGGTCCAGATTTCCTTTGAGCACCTCCCTGAGGAGCCTTTCCTGGAGGTGCCCAGTATGTTTGTGCTTCATGTGTGAGGAGGGTCCTCTGTGTAAGCATTATGTGGCCTAATCACACCTAGATTTTCAGAGAACAGGACAATTGTTTCATCGGTCACTGGCTCAACCATTCAGAGAATACCCACCGTGTTTGTCTGCCAGCATGGGAGAGCAGCTGGCAGGCCAGGGGTTAACTCTGGCGGTGTTGTGCAAGAAGTTGGCTCTGATCAGTCTGCTGTCACAAGACAAAGTGGCCTCTGGCTTTCCAAGATGAAACAGGTTCCTTCAACATATCATAATTCTGACTGATTGAAGGCTGCTCAAAGTGGTTGAAATACAGCTAAAAATTACAGCACTTGTCCCCAGGCTCTTCTATGTGAGCTTCCATGTGGGCTTTGTGTTCCTCACTCTCCCGACATCCCCTTGGGCTTTTGTGTTTTCCCAAGGTTTGTTTTTCCTGTAGATCTGCAGGGAAGCAGATCGTGTCTGGTTGCTTTGCTGCCTATGGGGAGATGTTTGTGATCCTGGAGTGAGGAGAACACAAGGTTCCACACCACTGGGTGCCCATGGCTGTGCCTGGGCAATGGCCACTTGGTCTGCAGGGCAGGCATCTCTCCTGAGTGCAGATGCAAGAGGAAGAGAACAAAGCAATTGCATTTGTCCATTTGCTAAAGAAAATCTAAGCATTGTGCCATCTGTTCTGCAGCTACGTGAAGCCCAACGAGCTCTTTGGAAAAGGCAGAAAATATGTTCAGAATCTGGGGAAAAGATGGATGTGAAAACAAGTTCCTGAAAATTGTCAGGTGCTTGGATAACACCAGAACGAACCAAAAATAGCAAAACAAAATGAAAGAAAAAAGTAAAAGATATGAGAAAGAAAACTGCCTTAACACGGGGAGTCAAATGCAACACTCAGTATGTTCTTCTCTCATGTCATCTCCAGGTCCTTCCATGTGTTTGCTCAGTTCTTCACACTGATCCTGCTCAGGAGAGCATTTAATAGCTCAATAGGTGTGGTTTAAGCCTGAAGGGTTGCACCCAGTGGTGGTGTCCTGGTCCCTGCTGACCAAAGCTGGGCCTAGGGGTGAGGCCTGCCTGTGTCTGGGCCCAGCATACCTGCCTGCTGCCAAGAGCCCCAGCTGCGAGCCAGTGCACAGCTGGGCGGCGTTTGTCAAAAGCCAGGAAGGAGAACTGCAGACTCTGTGAAAAATGATAAAATCTGGAAAACTTTTTAAAACAACTTTTATAGCTTCGCGAAATTCCTGCTTCCCCAGAGTCTCGATGAGCCCCGTGGAACTCCAATTGCCTCGAGCTCCTCGTCACCGTGCAGCCATCAGCATGGGCTGATGGCGGGGCTGGCGGTGGGCACAGGGGCAGCAGCAGGCTGGAAGGGAATATTATTCATTGCTGCAGTCATTTCAGCAAGGGATAGAGCGTGTAAGGATGTGTCCCTCCAGGCTCTTGCTTTGTAAGCTGAGAACGGCAGTGTGGTCGGAAGTGACTGATGGTGAGAGCTGCTTGGAGCATGAGGTTGTACTGGTAGGAGAAGGAGGGTATCTCATGATTCCTGCTTTGAAATCTCCTGGTTTGGCCTTTGGGAGATTTGGAGGTGACTTCCTATCTCTGCCACAGAGCTCCTGTTCGTCCCCAGGAAATCATCCCATTTTCCTGCACTCCAATTCCCCAGTGAGGGAGCAGGGATTGCTTTCCTCCAGCACGGTGCTGCGAGGCTCTGTAGGGTTTGCAGTTACCATAGAGATGAGGAACCTAAATAGAATTTCAGACCTGTTGAAGGAGAGCTATGAAACCTGATGGTGTTACCAAAAGAACAGCTTGGCTCTGGCCGTATTGCGTGGGGCAGCTACAACAGGTTGTAAAACTGTCACAGTAGGTGTAAGCACTGTGAAACCAGGGTCAGCTGGAATACAGACTTGTAAAAACATGAAATGTACCAATATAAACTCAACCTGTAAATACAAAGTAATATCACTGGTTACAAAAATAAACTAAAAGAGATTTTCTCTTTAGGATCATCTGGGCATTTCAATTTGACAAAGTCTTTTGGTCTGGCTGCAGTCCAAGACCAAGAAGTCCAGACCTGCTTCTGTTCTTTCCGGGGCACCCTGGGTTTTCTGAGGCTCCTCTCTGTTTGTATTAAAGATCTTTAATGTGCTGTGAGATGTCAGCTGGAGAAGGAAAAATATGGACTTACTCTGCAATTCGTTGTAGGCAGAGGGAGGCAGGGGAAATTATTCTTCAATTGATATTCCTCTCTTACTCTTCATTATGAAATGAAGAGACAACTTTCAGGTGCTTCTTACTGCACCGTTGTTTTCCTCTGTCTTTCTCATTCATATTAGGAAAAAAGTATTTCATGCCTTTGGTCTCTCTGCTGAAATAAGAGCAGTTTTAGAGGTCCTGATCATTCCCACTCAACTTTTATGGGAACATTTTGGTTTGGTTGTATTTGCAGGCATCCTGAATCCAGTGTTTTCAATGCAGCTATGCCACTGACTTGTATAACAGAATAACAATGCCATCTGTCTTGTCTTTTTTTATCCCATCTTCAAACATCAACCCCCTTCCCTCTCCCCCCCCCCCCCCCCCCACACACTTTTTTTCCTTCCAGATGTGCTGGTTTACTGTCTCTGGAGAGGGAGAGGAAATCTTCATTGAACTTGCAGCAATAGTCATCCACTCCTCACGTGAGTTGGCAGGAGCTAATTTAAGGCTTTACAGAATGTGTGGGTTGGTTAAATGCTCCTGCCAAAGCCTTTCAGGTTTTTTGTGTTTTTTTTTTGGTCAGTGTTAACTTCCATTTGACAGCTTCCTATGCATTCATTCCATGATCTTCCTGACTTTGTCTCTTGGGCTCCTGATGGTGCTGTCTCTAACCTATATCATGTAGTTAGTGGCCAACTGAGTGGGAAAAGTCAAGATGCCATTCAGTCCATTCCTAGTTTTTCAGAAGTGCTGGAAGTTGACATGTGTGAAGCTCTGTGGCTCTGTGATCACACAGCCATGGCTTTCCTCCCGTGAGTTCATCTGCCTGCGCTGCAGGTGGGTTGGCTGCATTAGTGATGTGTCACTGACAGGGCCTGCATGGACCACGTCACTGTGGGCCTCAGCAGCATTTGGATGCCCTTGGGAAACATAGAACAGCTATGTTTTGTCCTGTGCTGGGTGCTTGCTGTTGCACTAGGCAGGACTTAAAGGGAGGATTGCAATAACTGACTGGTGGAGATGATGCAGATGCTCTGGTAATGTTTCTTGTAAACTATGTAAACTAATTCTTTTTTTATTTCTTTTTTTTTCATTTCTAAGGGGAGATAACTGGCTTTTTGGCTTTTCTTACTACAGAATTTTGTTTCATAATCCTGACTTTTGTAACTACATTTGGACAATCAAGATTGAGAAGTTTGTTAGCACCGTTGGCTCAAAAGCTGCAAATGTTTTTTGATCTCTGCCTAGTAGCCTAAATTAATAATCTCTGTTTAATTATAAAGCAATCTCATGAGATTTACAGGCAACTTTAAATAACAAAGCCACAGTGTTTTGTAGATGACACATGAAGTATGGAAAGCACCTCCCTGAGAACTTCCCTAATATTTTTCAGTTGTAATAGTCATGTCCAAATAAACACAGGCCATTTGTAAGCTCATCAGAGTGTGTGGTGGCCCTAACTTAGCTCTACTGGTGTGAATACATCAGTCCACTGAGATGTGGCATACAATTTGATTTCTTGTATACCTGAAAGATATTCAGACTGATTTATGCTTCTGCCTTTACATTTATTTCTATACTCTTGTTATTTTCAGGGATTGCAGCCCACCTTCTGCTTCCACTCCTGCTGATTTCTCGTGTCTCTGCAGTTAGTATCTAGCTGTGGTTGGATCCCACAGGGTTTTGTCTGTGCATGTGAATACTGTATGTTTTGCAGCATGAAATTTGGTAAAGAGTTTATGGTTTCTGGAGCCATAGTTTAGGAAGTGGGCAGAGGAGATGCTCTTGTTCTTCAGTTCTGATAGTAATGAAATGTTTTATTGGAGGGAGCGGGAGAGGAAAATACTAGGAAAAAAACTTTAAAAAATGGGATATTTTCAAGGCAAGGGAAATATCAGATCATATGAATGGCTACACTGCACTGGGCCAGTGTCTGTGCAAGCCCTTATCTTGTCTACAAAACCAGTCAGTGGTGAATGGTTATCTTTGGTTTGTAATCGGTCTTTGTACCCAAGATCTCTCTTGGAGTTTTTCTTAATAGCTGCCTTTGTATGTCAGTTGCACTCGTTCTGAAGCAGGTTTGAGCAAGCTATGACACAGGCTGTAGCTAGCTTGTTTCAACTGTAAGTTTTTTCAGTACAGAGTCCAATAACCTCTTTATTGTAGATTCTATTTCATAACCTTCTTTAGATCTTTCAGTTTGAAATGAATCTCTCAGCACAACCTTAGATGGGGAGAGTTCCTACAAAGGGGCCTCCTTCAGGTACTCCAAGGTAAGCGTGTTTTGAAGAACCTCATTTAATTTACTGCTATGGTTCTGTGTCTGAGTGCTCCTTTACATCTTGATAATCTGCTGGATTTAGATTTCCTGATGAGTTTTCAGCTCCTGATCTATTGGTGGGAGTTTCTAGGATAAGGTTTTTATGCTTTTGCAAGTCATTCCTCAAATCCTTTTTTACCTTATTGTGTTTTTACATTTAATCTGCCAATTTGACCATTGTGATTTTACTAACTTGGGCTCAGCTTCAAATTCTACTTCTGTGATTTGAAGGATGCCTGTATACTTCAAATAACCAACCCTTGTTGTGTTGTTTAGCAAAGCCAGCATTCTTTTGCTCTTTCTGAACTCATTTGGTGGATGGACGGTACATAATTGCCTTGGGTTTTCAAGACTCTCTCTTTAAATAGTTCAGCGGTACCTACAATGAGCTTTTCTTTTAGGTGTTCATTCAGTTCTTCTTTAACAAGTTTCTTTACTCTTACATAGTTATCCTTTCTGGAGGTGGGACCTGCAGTAGAAATACTGCAGGTTTTGTTGCTCTTGCCTCCTCATTGTGGTCAGTATTTTCAACACCAGCAGTACCAGTTCAGCTGCACTGCTCACACAGTCAAAGACTTGGTCTCAGAGCTTCGTAAAGTGGTCATTAACAAAACCTAAAGACTCATGCTCAGCAGCACTGCCCAGGACAGAGTTTGCCCAGTCCCCATGGGTGCTGGATATCTCCCATTACATTGTGCTTTCTGTCCTCACAGTCCTTTTGCTCTCCCTCACTGTAGCTCCATTGCAATCCCAATCAAGTTGCTGACAGTATCACCCTATGTTGTTGTTTTCCTATTTATACCTAGAACTTCAATCCAGAGGGATGCTGTATGCTTTTTGTTATGGTTAATCTGAGTTAATTCACTGGCAGGCTGATGTTTCCTCGTGCTTCCCATCCTGCTGTTAGTGTCCCTTGGCTGTCCTCTTTGCACTGAGTGTTTGGTATGTTCTTATATCAGCACACATCAATGTTTACCCTCCTGCACCTTCCTCTCCTATTATTTAAAACATTCTTTACAGCCTTTTCAGTATGCAGTACAATGACATGGGAGAAACTGATCTCTCCTGTGCAGACTTTATCCATTCTAGAGTCTTCCCAATGCCTGGTGAATCCAAACTGTTTCCTTTCCCCCTGAACCCACACCTCATGTTCTCAGCTGTGCACTGCCTATCTTGCCTGTCTTTTCATGGGGCTGGGAATGCTTAGAGCAGTGACACAACAAAACTCCTGGTTTCAGCTTAACATCTGTCCCAGTGCCCACAATGACCAGGAGCACCAAATCCTCCCACTGTTTCCTAAGAGACCCTCTAACATTAGAATCTTGGTATGGATTCATTGCTCTGTTATATGAGCGTGCAAATAAACCCCACCCCTCCATGGGACTTCCACCTGCAGTTATTTCACTTGTAGCAGCCAGGAGCTCGATTCAGGCTGGTTCTGGGTGGTCTGTCTGGCATCCGTTTTTGTGGCTGGTCCATGAAGGGAGGGATGGAGAGCCTCCAGCTTCCTTCCAGCCACAGCCAGCTGCCCAAAGCTGCCCTCTGCCTTACTGGCTGGGGATGAAGCAGAGCCCTGGAAGGAGCTGGGTTCCCTTGGCTCAGAGAATGAGCTCTCAGAAAAGGTCCAGCTCACGTTCATGATTTTGCATTTCCAAGGACATGAACCACCAGCTGCTGCCCAACTACCTGAGCCCAGTTTGCTCTCAGCTGATGCTCTTCATTTCTTCCTCTGCGTTTATATTATTTCTCATCATGCAGTGCCTAAACCTTAATCCTTAATCTCCAGGTTCTAATGCAACGCAAAGAATGAGAAATTTTAATTTAAAAGTTCTTATGGATGAGCTTTTGAGGTGTTTTATTATTTCTTCTTAACATGATTGAGATTGTCCGCAATATTTCAGCCTGAAATTTCTCTTGGAGTTTCTATTTTGTTTCTTTCCCAGTATGTCCAAGTTCTCCCTCTATCAGCAGTCCTTATTCTCTCTGTGCTTTCAGATGCTGGAGAGTTATCATATGCCTCCTCTCCTCTGTCATACAGGCAAATAGCGCACATTAATTTTTTGATTTAATCCTTCTTAATAAGCATGTTCCTCCAGGGATTAATTATTTTAGTTTCTGTACTGAATCTTGCACTTTGTTGACATCTTGTACTGGAAGCGTAGAACTGAGCACAGGATAAAATTGAAAGCTCATCTCTCATTAGTTTTCAAGCTCTCATTTGGATAACTGCTTTTCAGGTTCGTCTCTTCTATGTGGGGTAAGAGTAGGGAGGTTAAATGAGCCTGTCTGTGGGATGCGGAAAGGAAAACAAGTCCCTGATATAGTAAACTCTTCAGAGCTGTTGTTTTCCTTCACCTTCATAGGCATCAATTTAAGAAAAAATCACATTCAGCAGGTGGAGGCTGTGTGGTTCCTAAGCCAGGAGGAGCTGCACAGGCCACCCCTATGGCTGGATTTGGGCTGCAGGGCCCAGCAGAGCCAATAGGGTGTGCAAACTCTCTCCTCAGTGTAGCTTTATACTGCTGAGGGATCTGGCTTTTGTTGCACTGGTTGACATCAGAAGCTGGGGACCAGGGAGCACTGGGTGTGTCAAGGTTTACATCTTCATAGGACATGATGTAGGGGTAGATCTTCCTGACCATGCTGTCTCTGGAGAGGGCAGAGTAGAGGCAGAGGAGGTTGGGGTGTTTTTGCTTCAGCAGCAAGCTGCCCTGGAGTTGGCATTCAGCAGCTTGGTGTAACGTGAAATGGTGCTGCAGGGACATCTTCTACAGGGAAGAGTCAGGATGTTTATAAGCACTGAAGTAATCTTATTTTAAAAGCGAAATTTCTACTCAAATGCATTATATATAGAAATTTTGAAGTATATATATGCAAATATAGTAAATATATATTGAAATACAGTAAATCCTTTCCTTCCAGTGTATGGTCTTTAATCTTGTTTACTTACAGCAAAGACTTAGACTCTGTTTTCCACCCATTAATGGACCCAGTCCAGCCCTGCTGCATTCTGGATGGTGTCTGTTTTTGGGAGGCTGCAGTGAGGCTCTGGTGAAAGTCTTTGGCCTGTCTCACACAGAAGGTCAGGCTAAACTGCTTGAATATTTATGAACCCATTTATGAATCCTGGCCTTGAGATTTATGGATGTGACACTCGTTGGCTTCAGCGCGTGGTGATTTGTGCCTTAAGGAAATATATTTTTGAAAAGAAACTCGTGTAGCAGCCACCCCATTTTGTGAGAATTGGAGTTGAAGAGCTCTCCAGTCGGATTGGTTTTGTTTTCTTGCCGAACAGCAATTCATTTTCATTGCTGAGGGTAGAACTCAACTGCGTGTTTTGTCAGAGTGACCTCAGAAATGCGTTATTTCAAATGGTTCCTTGTGTTGAAGTGGAAAAGTTAATCCGTTTGGATTTTGCTGTTAGCAAATTCATGGACTCAATATGCACGATTTTCCCCTCTGAAAGATTAAAACTGAGAAACTCTGTTGCAGGGAACCTCACTTACTATTCCCTGCTTGCAACAACAGCAATCAAGTTTACAATCCCCTGAGTCAGCAGGATCTGCCACATTTATCATTTTCATCCTTAACAGCTATTTAATAACTCACCTCTTTCTTGTTTGGAATTACACGTACCTGGGGACCTCAGACCTACAGTCTTTTCCAAAATGCTCATGCTGGAACATTATTTTAGCTAAAAAACTGCTGGTTTCTGTTTAAAATATAATTAAACAAACAAAAAAAAGCTCCAGAATGATATCAGGCCTGGCAGCTTAGCTCTTCAGAGCTGCTGGGACTGGAAGCACCAGAAAGGCTGAGCCAGACCTGCCAGAGGAGCAATGCTGTGTCACCGCTCAGCTGTGGGGTCCTGCTGGGCATCTCTCTGCTCCTGGGGCTCTGTTGCATTTCTGCAGGCTGTAGCTTCAGACACTCCTTGCATAAAGCCACGTTTACCTGTGGTGAAGCTGTTGGAAAGATCCACCCTCCCTGGTGCCAGGATTCAGAGGGGAGCAGGGGCAGAGGTACAGGCCCTCTTCAAAACTACACTGCTGCCTCTCTTCAAAAACCACAAATCCTCCTTTTAAAAACTCAAAATGAGTTATGGCATTATTTATATGCAAGGTTTGAGTCCGGATTCTCATCTCCTATAAAGTAACGCATGTCTGTTTGCATTGGGTTATATTGGCTGCAGATTTGTCTCACTGCTGCTATTAATCACACCTGCAATAGTGCTGGGACTGAGCTGGGCTCCACGGACAAAACTTTATTTCCAGTAGCAGTGGAAGCACGCAGACACATATTTCTGTACTTCTATATTCTATGTTTCTCCCTTGTGCTACAGGGACTGTGAGAAAGCAGACTGTCATGAAAGCACTCAGTATAAATGGCTCTTATGCATGCTGCTTTTCATTAGTAGGTCCCAAATGCATTAAAAATGTGACCTTAACTCTATTCTGCAGAGGATGAATAGGGGCACTAAGAAACATGCAGTTTTCATACATCTCTGCTTCTCTATCGAGCTATCTATGCAACTCCTCTTTGTATACATAATTATTCTGAGGAAATGTGGAAAATAAAGCAACTTAATCACAAGTTGACTTGGAAATAAAAGCTGAGAAATAGTCCTTCTAGAGTGACAGTAAGAAAAACATGTTCAATTAAATCTTTTTCTCTTCTTGCCTTTCTACGTCCTGCCTGGGACTGAACAAATCAGCATTCAGGAGAGCAGCAATACACAGCAATATACAGCACAGTGAGGGGCACCATCTCACAAGGGTTTGGTGCAACTCCTTCAGAACTTCTACTCACCTCAGAGCAAAGTGGATTAGCTGTGCAGTGCTTCAGCAATTCAAGGCATATGCTCAAAGAATCCAATGTAAACATGACATAAGGTTATTTTTTAATTACTGTCTACATGAATGAGTCTAAATAGAAACCAAATGCCAAGCATGCCTGCTCCTGAATCAATGTACTTCATGATTGGGAACTGGAAATACTGAGAAATCCCGTATGGGATGGAACGAATTTGGAAGGTCTGTGTCCTTGGTTATACCCAGGCTTCCTCGGTGATCTTGCTCCAGACACCTGAGATCTTTATGTATCACGTCCATTGTAATGCAATTGAACTAACAACATTTCTGAACTGTGGTGTTGGGAGGACACATCTGTTACTGTTTGGAAAAAGCCCATTCCTGGAGCTCTAAGAGAAGGATCATAAATAAAAACATCACATTCAATTTGCTTTTTGATCCTCTCCTGAAAGTGCCATATTAGTTCCAGTGTTAGTCAAATGTAAAGCAATAAAGTATATTTAGAATATAGACACATTGATATAGAACTGGAATAAGTCCCTGTCTGCTCTGTTGTCCTGCAAATATAAATGCTTTCTCTTTTGAGTCATTTTCAGAATGTTTTCTGGCAACTGTACAGTGAAATGCAAATCTCCCATCTCTGCTTCTCTGAAAATTGATTGCTGGGAGGATTCCATACTGCGAATTCCCCTCTGGAGGATTCTTTGACATCATATCATAGCAGGCTGCTAACCAAGCACTCAGCTTAATGGTCAGATAGTCTGAACCTCCCTTAGGTGTTAAGGAGGATTCCATGAAGTTCAGGGCTGTATTTAGGATTTGACTCTGCACAGGTAGAACCAAATTCTGCCCTATGTGGCAGTTTTTTTCAGAATCAAATATTCCCCCCCCAGAAAACCCAGAACTCTATTTACAGAAATGCATGTTCTAAGAGTCCATGAAACGCTCTGCTTTTGTAGGTTATGGATTTAATTAAAGAAGCAGACATTTAGATTTTTTAAAAATTATTATTAATTTCAGGTTTGCTCACATTTAATTTTAGCTTCCTGTCTGCATCACGTGCTTGGAGATTGGGAAGTAAATCTGCCTTTATGTGGCAATGAGAAACTTTGTAAAGCTGTACTAATGAGGAAGAAAATGAACGTTAATTAAACTTGTGGTTACAGGATGGGCTGAAGCTCTGGAGTCCTGAAGCAGCAGCTAGATGGGTTGCTTCATTACAGCCTAGAACAGGAGCTGTGATGGGAATGGGAATGAGGAGACAATTAAGTTACTCACTGAGTGCACATTTAATTAGCCACAGGAGGTAAAGCTCTAAAACTGAGGGTTTTCTGTAGATCCTAAATATGCCAGGCAGTTTTTCTGTCAAATTAGACTTTTAAAGAATGCCTTTACTAATGTGAGTGGGGTTGGGGTGTTGAGGTGAGGCCCCCTCCAACGCAGAGCTGTGTGGGGAGAGCTGCTGGGAGCTCTGGCTGGTGGGGATGCACCCAGCATGGCAATGGGGCAGCAGGTCCCGTGGGGAGGTGTGGCCTGATGGTACATGGCCTCGTCCTGGATAGATGGGCAGGTAGGGAGGGGTCCGTGCTGTCCTTATGGGTATTTGTAGACCCTGTGGTCATTGAAAGCCTGGCACGTCTTCAGGGGTACTGGAGCTCTATTGCTCCACAAAGAGATTAGTGAAGCCCTAATCCCAGCCCTGTGTGTTGCTATGGACTCTTTTGAGGCTTATCAATATAATCTTTGTCTTAATTAAACAGGGCAGTTACTCTCTGCCATCCTTATGAGTTTTTTTCCTGAGTGGCTTCCACTTCTAAATAACTGCCTTGCTGGCCTTAGCAGAGGTTTTGATTCTTTGAACTGCAGTTTCCTTTGGATTAAGTGTCTTCTGCCTTCAATGCATATTAATAAGTGCTAAGCAGTGCTTGACTTGAGTAATTTGCTGCTGGGATCTGGGAACCCTTGGATGGAAGGCCTGGGGGATGTCCTGCTTTGGGAAATAGTGGGATATTATGGGATCTTTGCTTCAGCTCAGTGCGCTTCAAAAACAAATGCATTTTCAATTAATTTGTACTTTATTTAACCACAGGATGCAGTCACAGCTGCCATCATTATTTTGCAATATTCTCAAACTCACTTTAGTTTGATCTTAGGAGCTCCAGAAGAGGAAGGTGTAATGGCTCGCTCAGTGTTTCTCCCAGAAGTACAAGGGCTTCTGAGTTATATCAGAACAAAATCATGAGGCAATTCATTCCGAGCTTATCAAATTCAAAGCACTTGGCAAAAAACATGTCAGCCTTTTTAATTATCCTACAAGACTGTTGTTGTGGCGGTTAAGAAGTAGCAAAATGAAGGTAAAGAGGTTAAACCTCTTGCTTGAACTGGCAAGGAAGTGTGTGGTGGAGAAATGCAGGAGTGCCATCTAAATGGGTCTTCTATGATTGTGGGCATGTCCTTAGGCAGATGGCTTGAACTTTGGATTGCTGTAAGGACTCTGCCTTGCAGTCTCAATGAATTTTATTCCTAAACTCTTAAATAAATTCATATTTTCTTATTTAATTAATTCAACTTAAGACAGAAGAATAAGTTGGCTAATTGAATGACTGTGCAGAATATAGAATCTATATAAAAATATACAATTCTTTTACAATCCAAATACATACTGTTTCCTAATACTCCTGGACCAAAAATAATGGATGTGTTTCTCAGGTCTAAAGAAAAATTTCCAGCATAAGAGAGAAAATCCAAGATGAAAATGGGAGACAAAATATACCTGTATATCCATGTTGGAAGGTTAAGTTTCTCCCTTTGTACACTATGACAGGATTAGAAAGAATATGGCCATGGGGTTATACAGACTTGTGTTGCATTCATCCGAGAAGCAGGGTATGGAGTATGAGCACCTGGTGGGTGGGCAGCTACTTGGCAGCAAGTTAATAATAGGTTTAAAAAGTCCAGAAATATATATAAACATGTTTGCAATAATTCAGCTTACTTGCTAAAAGCAAAATCCTATTCTTTCATTGGATGTCCCTGTGTTTCTCCTGGGCATGTGTGTGGCACATGCATTGTAGCCTGTGCAGCTGAGCATGCAAATGCCCATTCCTTCTTCATCTTTAGTTGTGTATTTCTCACAAGAAGGCTTTAAAATTGCTGGATATAATATCCAATACCAGAAGAAATGTGTGTATATATACAGGTAAAGTAAATATTAAAAGGAGAACAAAGGATAATTCAGTTCTGAATTTGTCATGTACTCCTTAAAACGCTCCAGAATATCAGTGGTTGTCTCTCTGGGTTGAGCACTTGCTTGTTTTAGCTTCCTTGAGCTGCTGAGCCTGTCTCACCTTTTTTGTGCCTGATGTAGAATCTAAATTAGCTAAGAAGAAACAGGACAGGATTTCAAATTCAGTTTCCTCTCTATACAGGCAGGATGGCATCGGTTTAAATTGCTTCGATATAATTTTGCTTCTTTAATCCGTCTTCTTCAATCTGTTTCTGTATACATTACATACATGAAATCTGGGACTGGAAATCTTGCCTAATGTGAGTTAAGACATGACAAATGAACCTGACATTTTTCCAAAGAGTGAACCAAAGAACATACTGTATTTATAGCGGTAGAAATGCAGTTTGCTGCTTGTAGAAGGAAAAATAAGGGTTGTATGAGAACTTTACTGCTGGAATATGGTAAGGTTTTAGATGATGCTTGTTTCAAGTGAGGATGCTAAGTTTGAGGCAGCCAAACCGCTTTGTTTGGAAGCTTGTGGTCGGGCCTCTCCCAGCAGGGATGGGGGTCCCTGAAGCACAAGCCCTGAGTTACATTCAATTGTGAGTTGCGCGTTCTCAGTGGGCAGAGTGGAAAGCAGTGTGATGAGGAGGGAGGTTCTTCTGAAGGTCATTTTGGTTTTATCTCTGTAACAGTTTAAAGTTATGTCCAAATCAACGGTAAGACTTTCAATGTACATGGTAACTTTTTGTCACTTTAAGTTCTCAAACACAGATTTGTAAATACACAAAGAAAAATGGACTCAAGGCAACCAGCCCTGCAGGGAACTACTGCCCACTGTATCCTGTGCCCTGGGGCAGGGCTGCATGTGGGAGACACGTGTGGGACACCCCGGTGCCCAGCTGTTCCACCTGCATGAAAACCATGAAAATACCTCTTAAAATGTTCGGTCTCTGTGGTGGTTTCCCTGCTGTGCTCAGTGCTGAGGATCATTTGGATGATGCTCCCCTGAGGTGCTCTGTGGCAGTGTAAATGTCTCAGTTTTTCATACCAGGGTGGCTGTTCCAGGCTGCATAGGCTTTTCTCTCAGCAATACACTTCCAGCACCTTTCTTAAACCGAGCTGTGGCTAATTCTTGAAAGAGTTCTTTTATTATTTGTCAGTGCAGCCCTTTGTGTCAATGAGAAAATAATCTCTGTGCTTATTTGCCTGCATGTAAGCGGTAGCACTTCTGTTCTGCTCCTGAACAGAAAGGCTGACTCTACAGTTTTTGGCTGTGGAACCGCCCATCAGGACCAGCTTATGGCACTGACTTGATCCTCTGTTTAGCAGATAGGAGGCACTGGAGCAGTCTGTGGCTGACAGATAGCCAAGGTCGTATTAACTGGCATTGTAGCTGGTTTCTAATTGAGATGGTATTTTCTAGACAGATTCTCAGACCTGTGCTTTGCTCATCAGGTTTAAGGAGAAATCCCTTTGGTTCAGGGTTTTACCTTTTGTCCTTTCTTGTCAAGCTGCAGAAATGGAACTTCATTTTGCTCTAATAAAGAATTCACCTGGCTTCCTCTCTGCATCCTAATTGCTCTCTAGAGGACACTAATGTGTGCTTAAGCATATTGTAACTGTTTACTCACAGTGTCAGCTGTGTGCACAGTAACACAAAATGTTCGATCTCTGCCCTGTTCCTCCAGGCTGGCATGATTCGCACGGACAAGGACGAGTTCTTCATTGAACCTCTGGAGAAGGGGACCCGTGAGGAGGAGGAGGAAGGAGGCAGAACACACGTGGTCTATCGCAGAGCAGCTGCCAAGAAGCAGCTTCCTATTGAGGATGCAGATACCCTGTACAACGGTAAGGCAGAAATATTAATACTGGTTGACATATAAAGTGTAACTAAAGGCACGTAGCCAACGTGGCTTGCTGACTTCTTTTGCTATCCTCAAAGTGGTGTTCTTCCTGTGTAGGTAAAAAGGTAGGAAAGGAGTTGAGAACTTTAGCTGAGGTAAGCAAGTACTGCAAGTACTATAGCAGCTAAAACTGTCTTCAGGATGATGGAGCTTTGTACGCTTTAAGGAGCTTTCTTGGCTCTAGACATAGCATGAAGTCATTGTATCAGCTGAGTCCCTGTGGCAGAGCAGAGGAAGGGGGCGGTGGATGGAGCAGCATTGCATGGGTGCCCTATCTACTCAGAGAGGTAGCAGTGCTGTCTTTGCAAAGGCTGTGTTGGAAGGCCACAGCAGGGACCCTAATGCTGACGTGATACATAGGCTTCCTGTTGTCAGTATCTTCACTGGGCTAAATTTATTCCCAGTGGTGAAATAATGGTATATTCTGATATGAACACAAACTTCCTGGATTTATTTATGCTTCTGTTTGTGGAATTTAACATAACGTGTATGAAGTACACAGTAGTAGCTTAGGGGGAATATTAAGTCACAGCTTGAACCAGTGATTGAGCACCTGGTGGAAAAGCAAGGCCAACCCAGGTGATCGCATGCACCAAACTAATCAGAAGGGGGAGGAGCCAGGGTCCACCCCCTTCCAGACCTCATTTATGGGTTGGCAGGGGGCGCAAGGGTTTTTTTTTTTTTTTTTTTTTTTTTTTTTTTTTTTTTTTTTTTTTTTTTTTTTTTTTTTTTTTTTTTGGAGATTCCTGTGTATCTGAGAACTTCTGAAGGTAAGCAGCTGTTTTGTTTGTTTATTTATTTCTGTGCCTTCTGCTCTTTTGTTAAAGCAGAATGTTATGCTACATAGTTTAAGGCTTTGCAACCGTGCCGTTCTGTTGTGCTTTCAGTCATGTTATGAGTAAAAGGATCTAAGCATAAACAACTTTTCCATACAGTATCTTCTATTTCTGTTTGGTTTTACTTCCTTTTTTGCTGAATAAATAATGGCTGCAAACCTCATAAGTGGATGTTATGACAGCTGGCGTTAACACTGAGATTAACTGCGTTGTTTGACTAGAAACAAAAATCTATCTGTGTTTTTGTTCCAAATACGTGTACCAAACAGCAGAGTTATTTGTTGCTGCACCCTGGCATTATCCTATTGCAGTATGTTTTAGGTACAACACGAAGGGTTAGACTTTTCTCTGTATTAATGTTCTGGATGATCCCTCTCTCTCTTGATATGTTTTCAAAAGATGGATGTTGTGACCTGCTGTAAAAACTCTGCATGTATTAATCCACCCAAACCTCATGGAGGACCAGTCATGGAGATTAGGCCATGAAATTGGGGTCCTAGACTCATAGAATTAAGTTGGAGGGGACTCCAAAACTGCCCTGCAACAAACAGGCAGCTGTGTTAGGGCCAATAGTGTAAACTTCTCAGTATCCAAGTTGATCTGAAGACAAAAAAAAAAAAGAAGCAAACAATGGGAGCCATCTGACTTTTTCCTAGTTTGGCCACCAGAATGACTCAAGGATGTTGGGATCAATGCAGGGCCATCTGGGGTTCTTCTGATTGCTGTTGTGTTCATTTCAAACCAGAGCTGGGGGTGGCAGGTCTGAGAGCCACAATCCCAGAATCATCTGGTGGAAGTTGCTCTGTTGGTAGGTGTTTATAAAAATTATTGCAGTGTTGGAAAATATCAGCCAGTCGCCGTATTTCCTCTTAAACAAAAGACTCGATGTTATTCACACCTTATGGCAGTATTTTTGTTTTTGGATGGTAAATATTCCTCAGGAGTAGGAGTCTGGTACACAGCGAAGCGTAAACTGCAGATCAGCTCCAGTTATTGGCATGTGAGAGGAAGGCTCTTCTGACAGCCGTGTCTGAGAGCCTCTGCAGATCACAGCTTCTTGTGGGGCTGGGCATGGACTGCCAGGTGTGACTGATAGGGATGCTGTGCTGCGGGGTGGTGTGTGATGCTGGCAGCCTTCTGCTGCTGGGCCTCCTCGGGGCCCTAACGAGCTGTGCACCTGCATAAAGACTGAAGTTTGTAAGCGCTGGTGCAAAGGCACAAAATAATAATAGCTGTCAGCTGGCACTGTGGAATTACAAAGCAAAAATGTGGCTGAGCTCTCACAAGCGTAGCTGAGCTGTAGCACTGACCATGTCTGGAAGAGCAGGTGTCTGTGCTAGGTAGGATTGGCTGTGGTTTCTTTTATTTTACATTTTAGAGTAAGGAAACAAATGCAATGAGTAATAATCTTCCCTCCACCTGTCCTCTCTTGATTTGTAAAATTGATTAAAGATTATTTTTTCTGTTTGGAAAAACAGAGTGAATCCACAAATTACTGTTCTTTTCTTGCTCCTGTGGGATTTTCTCTGCCTTGAACAAAACAAGAAAATGAACAGCTACTCTGAAACTGCTCTTCTCCTGTACTCTTATTAAACCTGACTTTTCACTCCTCGTTTGCTTTGGGCAATAGCCTTAGAAAGGCCGTGGTTTTCAGGAAAAAAAAGAGCATTTTTATTTTCTAGTTTGTCTTTCTGCAAAATGCATCTAGTTTTGTTGAACAAGTGTCAGAATACTTACTGTGGGGTATTGGGAAGTGCAATGTGCTACATGCCTTCATAACACTCAGAATGAATCAATGGGCTTCCTTAAGAAACCACTTTCAGCTCCTTCTATTTAATAAAGAAATAATAGATAAATAAAAGATAAAAAAAAAAAGAAAAGAGCATTTAACCCATTTAGCCAACAGCTCTCCTCCTCTTCCATCATCCCTGGAGACACTGACACAGTTGCCAAGTCCCATAAATTTACATGTGATGAATTGTAATGGTTGGACTATTTTTAAAGTTCAGCCTCCAGGAATCATATAAATATGGGATGAGGTTTTTTCTTCCACTAAAGGAGCTTCTATTTCTTTTAACTGTTGGAAAAAAACTTGGTTCTCTATGTAAATATTTTAAAATGAAGAACTACACAGTATATAAAATTCCCTAATTTTGAAGATAACATCTTTCAAAATCCCATGATCTGGGAGAGGGTTGAAAGTTATGATTTTTGAATGTTTGGGCTTAGAAAGATAGAGATGAGCTTCTTGTAAAGGTTTCAGTCTCTTCCATTCTTTGTCCCAGAAATGGGACAATCTGTTTTCACCCCAGTGAGAAAAGAGGTGAAGGAACTGAAATCCCCTGGACATGGAGCTGGGTGGGTCGGTCTGCCCTCTGAGGATGTGAGGTGTACCCTTATTGCTGTGGCAGAGCTGCAGTCTGATTTCAGACAACATAGGATTTGATTTTGTGTCCATGTCATCAAAAAATTGGAAGAGCAAGTACTTTCTTTGGCAGCCTGAATCATTGTGTTCTGACTGGTGTAGGACTGCCTGGTTCTAGTGAGGATTGCAGCATAAAGGGAACAGCATTTCTACCTGTTTTGCCTCTGTAAACACTACAATTTGTGAATGTGCTGGAGAAACCTAAGCCTTGTATTTTATGCAACTAAAACTATGGAGTTCGGCTATAAAAGTCCATGTGACTTTTATATGTGACAGCTCACTACAGCTGTCCCTTTTGGGCTAATTGTTTTGGAAAGACATGTTATTATGTACTGGTTGATGTGTGGCAGGTATGGTGGAAATAAACCCAACTTTTTCTAGCAATTATGTTTTTACTGTTTGCATGCATGTAATGAAGTATCTTCTTCTAGATCAAAAATAGGCAGCATGCTGAAAATCTTAGAATTTCCAGTTGAATTCCTTCTTAAATAGGTGAGAAATGTTGCTTGACAGCAGTAAGGTTTCCTACATAATAGAATTAAATATGCAAACATGAGGATTGTTTTCTTTTGTTGAAGATGCATTTTTTAACCTTGAAATGTTCTTTAGGTGTTAAGCGAAGAGAGAAGGAATCAATTAATGGTTATGATGAGGTCTTGACTTGTTTTTGTGTCTAAAGATGATCTGGATGTCAGCCATCTAAACCCTATCCCTGGCAAAATCACTGCCTGTTATGTTGATCAACCATGAGGCAATGATTATATGGAAACTTCCTTAATGTCTGTGTTCTCTCTCAAAATCACTGTCTAAATATGTTATTTAGAGTTTTGTTTTATTGCTTGACTGCTGAGAAACAGAAACTCACTTCAGTTGAGTTTTATTTACTGTGCGGATGAAGGTTGACCTTAGCAAAGAGCTGTTTATTACTGAGGACAAGGTAACTCTCTAGATGTTCTTGAGGCAGGGAGATTGTTCTATCTTTAACTGCAGATTAAATTCCTTGGAATGGTGAAGCCCAACCTGACAGAAGTGCCATCAAGAATGTACTCCAGGCTGACAGGCTGGGCAGGCTTGCACATCTTCTGCTGGATCATAGCTCCTTCCACAGCAGTGCTTGGGTTTGCCTGAGGTCAGATCTTCAGGGAGATGGGACTTGGTGCTGAAAGATGTGATCTTTTTATATGACCCTGTGAGGTGCTTCCTGGGACAAAAATGGCTTGCTTTTCTCTAAATGTCAACCACTGTTTCCTATGTTAAGTTCAGGGTGGCTAACACCCCACCAGATGTAAGTGTACGCCAGTCAGGTACAAGGAATAAGTTAGTGCTTTTCTTCAACAGAAGCAACCATCTTCTTTCTGAGCTTGTATCTATACACTGTCAGAGCAGAGCTCCTCAGCTCTCATACCTTCTGTCCTGCTCCTGAGAGCAATGGCCTAGAAGGGCCAAATAAAACCTTTCTCCTTTCTCATACTGATGGGACATAGTGGGGTCCTGAGGGCTTGGGGGCCAGTCCAGCAGGAGAGAAACGTCCTGTCAGTGTAAGCTGGAATAACAACACACTGGAAGCTGTTGGGGGGCAGAGGGGAGCAAAGATAAAGTGAGAAACAAAACAAAGCCCTGGTGAAGTTGTAACAGCTCAGTTGCCAGAGCTTTGCAGTTTTCAAAGATGATGTTTCAGAGGAGGACTCCTCCATCATAGTCCATCAAACTGCCAATGTCATTGATTTACTAATGTATTTAAATTACTCTTTAGAAACCAATGAGAGTCAGTTGCACATTTCTGCTGGCTTGCCTGAAGCAGCACTCGGATCAGCTGTGGGCTGGCCGGGTGCCATTCTAATTTACAGAAACTTTTCTGGTTACCTTTGCAGAGGAACTGTTCCTTCAGCAAACCAAAGTTTCTTCAAATCCAATCGATATTTCCTCTCAGAGTGTACTCCTGCTGATTAATTGCTGTTCCTTATTTTGTAGTCAGTAAGGCACTGATGAGTTTTTTTTCCTCCTTCCTACATCATCTGTGCATGATAAATACATCTGTCTCTCTCCTGCCTTGGGTTTTCTCTGAATTGCACATTGCAGATTCATGGGGCTTTTCTGGGAAGAGAAAGATCGAGAATTTAGTTGTGCTTCAGGTTTTGAATAAGAAGTGAGGTTGTGCACTTATGAAAAAGTCCCCAGAGGGTTCTTAGGCCATTGGATGTCACCCTTCCCAACCACAGATGTGGCTGATGAAGCATTTTTTTGCTGGTACAGGCAAGTGAGGAGCTAATGTGAAACTCTTGGATAAATCTGAAGATTCATTTTTCATAAATGTGCAATAAATCATCTGGGATGATTACTTGAATGCTAATGAGCGATATGCTTTTATATGCATGGCACAAAATAGAAGGAGTAGACTTCTTTCCAGAGTTAATAGAACTTTCTGCCATAGATCCATGGATTACCCCACAGTGGATTTGCACTGTACCCACCCCGTCATCCCAACCTGCTCTAGGCAGCTGTTTGGCTGGGAGTAAATGTGTAATGGGGATCATTGAACAGAACACTTTTAAAAAAGATTAGTTTTTTGGATGCTATTTGTGTGGAGCAGAGCTGCTTGAGGTGCTGCATGCAGTGGGGGATGCAGAGGGGCCAGAGCAGAGCGCTGCCATGTGTGCTGGCTCCACTGTGGTTTCCTGGCCCCTCTTCAATGCACTCAACAAAACCACAGTCATTCCTTTAATAAACAGCTTCTACAGGAACACAGTGATACTATATTAAGGACTTCCATTGCTAAATTCATCCCTTACAATCCTCATTAGGCAGTTGGAGATGCATGTAGACTTTGAGGAAGCACTCACCTGCATGCTTAGTTACAAGCAGGTACTGAAGTCAAACTGATTTCAGTAGCATTTGTATACATACATCCCTTGGGTCAAACGTTTTCTGATTGGAGGTGGGTTCATCCTTTAGAGATTGAACTTGTTGCCGATGCTTTCTACTTCTGATCAATGACGCATGAATTAAATGTCATTGACATTGGTTGTGCTTACTGAAATATCTGCAACTCACTTGTATTGTTTTCCAATCAAAGAAATTAGATTCAGTTCATTCTCAACTGACAAGTTCACGTTAGCTTCTCTGCTAAATTGAAACAACATGAGAAGGCTCTGGGTGACTGCTGTAAATAGCTTACAGCTGGAGCGGAATGTACTGAGTGCTGCTAAATATAAGGAAATGATAATAAAGCTGATATTGGTCCATAAAACAAGAGCCCTCATACAAATGATTCTAACAGGTATTTGTGAGAAGCTGTTGAAAACATGGGGGAAATGTTTTGTTTAGTTTTTTTTTTTAAAACACTTTTCTATTAATTCAGCACAAGGGGTGTGTGAAGCTAAGCTTGACTAATGACTTGTTTATGTTTATTCTTAGTCAAAACTCATTTGTTTATAGATATGTTTATAGAGACAAAACTCTTAACAACAGATCTCATGAGCATTTGCTTTATTCTGCCTTTTTTATACCCATTGATCTTCCAGGACTTAATGACTTTACCCTCACAACCTCATGGGAGCAATGAGAGAACAAAACATTGTCCTTTTGGACAGGGGTAACATCAACCTTGTTTTTACTGAAAGCTGGTATTGTCCTTTGCTGCTAATAGCCCACCGTCAGACCGGAGTTCATAGGAGCAGCGGTTCATAAGTCAAACCTCACCTTCCCATGCGAGTACTGACGTGTGTGTGTGCAGCTGCCTGCAGGCGTGTGTGGAGCTCTTACTTATGGAAATGTATGTGCACACCCACACGCTTTTGCAGCTTCGCATGGATTGGGAGTTTTTCCACAAAGTGTCATCCTTGTGGGGACTGTTTATTTACCAGCTATGTTCGTGTTGTCCAACCTGCTGAGGAAGACGGAGCGTGGCAATAATCCAGCGGGTTCTGATGTCTCTGCCTGGCACAAAGGGGGAAAACTTGTTTGCAGAAAGACCTTAATATTCTGTCCTGACAACTGAATGCGTTCTGCAGGCTGTGTCTCTGCTTGGGAAATGGATTCTGAAGCTGAGAATTCAAAAACATGGGTAGCGTGTACCGCTTGGTGTTTTGTATGATGGGATTATTCAAACTCTGTGTTTAATAACAATATGCAAAATAGCATCTGGTGTGCGTCACCGAAGTCAGCTCGAGTAGAAAACGCCGATAAACATTTGCTGTAGACTGAAAGCGGCATAAATCTTGTCTGCTGTCCATGATAATGATGATAAAATGGTTTGATCAGGCAAAAAGCTCCAGGCATCATCAAATGGAAGCAATGGGCAAGCCCAGAGTTGTGAGGGAGATGGATATCCTTCAAATGCTGAAATTTCTGTCATCTCTTGCAACAGAGGAGCCACATGTGAGGCCTTACGAAGTGGTCCAAGGTTTGAAAAAGATTCCAGCTGGGTCTGACTGTTCTCAGCTGGGAACTCTGCTGCTTGATGGCTGACCACTGAGGGGATGCTGGATGCTGCTGTGTCGCACTGCTTGCAGAGGGGAAACTGAAAGCGTTGCTGTATTCTCCCAATGGGAGAAATAGAGCGATCATTTTGGCCTTCTCTGCAGTGATTAAATTACACAGAGGCCACTGTACACTAAGTGTGTCCCTATAAGCAAATGCTTTCGTGTACCTAAGCATACATCCACTTAAAGGCAGAGTGCTTCAATATGTCAAAGCTGTAGACGCCAGAGATGCACCTGCAGTGATCCAACAGTGAGTGTGGGGTGGGTGCCCACTGCACAGAGCTGTGCCAATAGCTGGAGCTGGTGTTGGGTAACAACTTTCTCCAGCTGTTTTCTAACTCTTGTTTGTTTACTTGTGTCCTCTGTTTTGAGTTCTGTAAGCAATGCCTGGGGCTGCTTGGGCTTCTTAAGTAAAAATAACTTTCACTTGAAGAATAAACACCAGGAGCGGTAACTTTCATTTCGGCTTGTGCAAGTCTCCTTTCCCCAGTGCTTTCCTGCAGTTACAAAAGGATCTCAGCCCAGGAAGAAGCTGGTAAAGCTTCAGATTCAAAACTGCTGAGATGTGTGCTCTGGCACAGTAGTGAACTTATTTCTTCTTTAAAACGTGTGCTTTTCTATCAAGAACAGAAACACTATTTTGAAGCAGTGGAACAAGTTGAAGGCAGAAGGATCTTGATGCGAACTGTGAGCTCAGACTGATCCCTTTAAATGATCGTGTTACAAAGGACCTATAATTATTTTTCCAAGTATTTGCTCCCCAGCCAGGCATGTGGCATGAAGTCCCATGTGAAAATTTGCAGGTAGTAATAAGACTTCTGTTGTCTTAGAGGCTGTGTCCCTTATGTTTCAGGGGGCTCTGAGATGGGCAGGCAACTGAACTGTTTTATTGCTTACCTCAGTGTCTGTGGGGATCCTGCCCTCCGCTGGCTGTGTGTCTCCAGAGACACCCCCTTGCCCCATCCTATGCAAAGGGTATTAAGGCTCTGCTCTTAGAACTGCAGTGCTTGTTAGTGGGTTAAATACTGTGTGTTCTAGTTTTCTACAGGTTCTTTGATTAAAAGCCTGGTTTTGTATCTTTGCTTTTCCTTTTATCTGTGAGATTTTGTGCAGTCGCTTGTTCCAGCTCTGTGTGTGCACAGACCATCTGGCACTGCTTGCCTGCCCAGCAATGCACAGTGCTTTCAAGGGGAAGAATTATTAATCACAATCTGGATGGTGAGGGGGTTAGAGATGAAACTCATCTCAGCCCCAGAGCTGGCAGTTCTGCAGGTAGAAGGTCTCTGTGATGCTGCGGGGTGTGTGTGAGGAGAGGAGGGCAGTGGTGAAGGAGGACACCGAGGTGTGGGAAGCCCTTGGAGCTCATCCTCACCCCTTGCAGTGCTTCTCACTTGCAGAGCCTGGTGGGATGTGGGCCGCAGGCCCCAGCACTGCTGGGCTTCAGGCAGTTGTCCCTGGAACAAGATGCATTTCCCTGGGATTTGCTCCATAGGGCAGGGTTTGCCCAGTACAGATCATCAAGTTTAAAAGAAACTTTTTGTTTGGAAACTGTAACGCTTTATCATTCCTTCAGTAATCATAGCTTTGTAAAAACTGAGGTGATTATTTAAAGAATGTTTTAGGAAGGATTCTTTTATCGTAAGTATGAGTCAGACATGAGACTTGCTCAGTCCTAAAAGGAACCTGAAAATAAATGCCTCATAGTAGCTTCTACTTACTGCTGCTTTTAAATTCACAATACCAGATATCCGTGCACTTCATGTCTGTGTCTGTTTTCCTGTCAAGAGGTTTTTTCCCTGTGGTACATGAAGTGGTACACCAGTTGTTGAAGGTGCTTCAGGTGTGTGCTGCCTCAGTGTGAGGCTCAGAGGAGTGTGCTATGCCCTGGAGCAGCTCCTCTGCGATGCACATCTGGTGCCTCTCCTCCAATATCCCATTCTTCACAGTATCAGAGTCTTGTGCGAGTTGGAAGGGACCTTAGAGATCATCGAGTCCAACCCCCGGGATTCGAGCCTCTTCTACCACTTGTGCCACAGGGGGGATTCGAACCTGGGCCTCCAGAGTTGCAAAGTGGTGTCCTTAACCACAGAGAAATCAGGAAAGAGAGAGAGAAGGTTCACTTGGTGAAGTAGATTTATTTAATTTTAAAAGAAATACGATCTATCATCTTCCATTATCTCATGATCTTGTTTCCTCTGCCTGGCTTCTCTTCCCCCTCCTTTTATCTCCTGAAGAATCTCAGTGACGGTGTGCTTCAAAGTGCCACGGGGTTTTGAGCAGGTCTTTGCATGTGGCAAGCGGTGACATTTTGAGAACATCCTTCTGTCATAGGTCAGCACATCCAGGTTGCTTCATGTGGCAGCATCTGATGTAGCTGGTAGCAGTAGCTGAACAG
Organism: Coturnix japonica; assembly: GCF_054131305.1. Taxonomy (NCBI): domain Eukaryota; kingdom Metazoa; phylum Chordata; class Aves; order Galliformes; family Phasianidae; genus Coturnix; species Coturnix japonica. Next base: position 217,464 of record NW_028188951.1, read on the forward strand.
TGACCTGAGAAATTGCCCTCGCCTTGCTATTAATATGGATGAAGTTGGTAGATACTGAGAAGTGCTTCCTAGGAACTGTATTTTATGTTGCTGAGTGGGCAGCAATCCTGGTTTGTCTAATCAAACATTACTCTATTATGATGAATTATATAGAATTCATTCATCCTCTTGGGTTTCCTTCTTGGGCTCTCATTTTACAGAGGAATGCTGTTGTTACATTAATGAATGTGTTGCAGTCATTTGTCCCCCTGTGCAGCGGGGCAGTGGTTTGGTCCTCATCTCACAGCAGCCTCAGTCCTCTTGTAGCCGTGTATTCACTGCTGTCTGCCTCCTGCTGGGCTCTGCTGAGGGCCCAATGGCTGAGGATGGGAAGCCTAGCTGTTTCCCAATCCCTGCTGAGGAGGAGGGAATAAAGAGCAGACTGGAAATCGTTTAACTTTATATTCTTCTTGCAAGCTGAGGTATTTTTTGCTTTGTTTTTTCTTTAACCATAATCTCTGGAGACTTGTTAAGCTCTGAGATGGTTAGAAAAGGGCAACCCAAAGGCTCTAGGGTAGTGAATGACCCAGGCAGCCCTGAAACGCTTCAGTGTGAAGTACAACAGAAGGGGAAAACCTATTGGGTTTTTGTGTTTTCAGACACTGTAAGGTGAATAATTTCTAGATTTCCAGGTATCTTTCTTGGATCTCACAATTACACATGTGCACAGAGACTGATTATATTGACATTTCCATGGCAACCCATTGTAGCGTTTCAGATATTGGCCTGGAGGTCACAAATTGCCAAAGCAGAATATTTTTGGAACACTGCTGAAACCTATCAGTGTACTGCAAAACTGAAGGATGACAGCACAGCAACAGAATGCAGGTGAGAAAACAGGATAAAGTCTGTGCTGAAATTGAAGGAAATTGTATAAGCCCCTAAGGGTTAATTTTGGTGTTTGTTTGTGGCTGTGTGATGCAGGTAGGATGGTTGTAAAAATGTTGTAGTAACTCCTATTTCTCTCTCCTTAGAGATGCTGATGGAATTTAAGAGGATGGTAATGGTGGTGGGATGTGTGGAAGGGTGCACTGACTGTACCCACAGAGCCTTTGGTTTGGTTCATAGCAACCAACTGATGCTGTTCCATTTGGGACCCTCTTATTAGACTGCCTGAAAAGGGAATAGATGGTATTTGGTGCTGCTTAAATACTGCTGGAAAGGACTGGCAAAGGGCAGAGTTCCTTGAAAGAAAACCAGGGCATCTGAACCTTGAAGGTTTGCAGTGGGTAAGATTGATTTTGCTGATAGGATTTACCATCCTCACAGGTCTCACTCAGGTCAGATGACTGGACAGCCTGATGGTCTCTGGAGGGATGGTTGGGCACTTCCAAGATTCTCTGGGAGGAAGAATCCCTGAGCTAAAAGGCCACATTTCTTATGATTATTATTTTTAAAGGGGAGCTCAGCACTTTTGCAGTGTGAGGTGGAACTGTGTTCCCAAATAAATCAGTGTCTCTTTCAAACTCAATATAAGCAGTGCTCGTTATTTGATAGCTAACTCTTCCAGACCTTATATCAGTGTATTTTCTGGGAGCTGCCTTCATAATAAAATAATAGTCGCTCAGTGTGTAGCATTCAGCTGCATCATACACTAGAGCTCAATCATACTGATTTTTTTCTTTAATGGCGAGTTTTGCAGTGAGTTCAGTGAGAGCTGACCCAGTGCAGTGCAATGGGAAACACGGTAACTAAATATTGAGGAATGGCAAAATGCCTTTGTCTGCTTGAGTCTGTACCTATGATGTTTCATAACTTACTTTGAGATTCATTAGCACACAGCAGAACTGATGTACAACCTGAAGCTGCATCAATAATTGAGCATCAAACAGAGGACCTGGCTGTGTGTGTTCACAGCGAAACCGCTGCACACTGCTCATCTTTTGGAGACCGCTTTTGTGTCTGTTGGGAGGCAGACAAATCATTCATGGCTTACAGAAAACTTATTGGAGCCCACTGGTAAACACTGTTGCTTTCCTTAGTTTTACCACTCTATTCCATATACATCATGTGCCTTCATATGACTATAAGGTCTGCGGAACAGCATAACAGATGTGCTTTCATCACGTAGCTCATGGCTTGTGGCTGTCAAATGCCCTCATGTCACATGTTTAGCATGCAGCCTTGTTCTGCCTTGCACTGTGGACACCATTAGTTGTTTCTTTTCCCTTTGTTAGTATTCCTCATCTCAAGAAACTCAAATAGTTTTAAGAAGTTTGACCAGTTTGTCATTCATGGATCTGATAGAAGTTTCCTGATCGTTAGTGTTGCAGTCAATTGTAACAGTACAAGTTACAGCCATCCTTGGGTTTTCAGTGCTTGCTATTCCTTTTTCCTTTAAATGAGTGCAGCCTTTCTTCTCATCACCTGTGCAGGCATGCCTTCCTCCAGTCTTTGGTATGGATGCAGTTGGAGCTGGGATGTCAGTTTGTTAAGCTTTATCAGTGATAATCATGCTTCCATTCCTTCCTGATGCTTTCTAATTGAATTATTTTCTAAGTTTCCCGTGTCCAGCCCTATTTTGAGAGATGAACTTTGATGTCCTTGATCTCATTATTCCGTTCATATTGTTTTAATCCAATTTGCAGGACATACACAGTGCCTTCCTTTCCCACAGTGCTTTCCAAAAATCACTGCTGTGTGTTCAAGTAGCAGTACTTACTTCTCATCTCTTTTGTTAACATTCTGTGCTTCCAGTTTCTTTTCTTTACTTTATCCAGCTGACCTCTTTTTAACAACCAAGACTTGGTTTTACATCTCCAAGGGATGTCTTGGGGACTTCCATCTTGTCACAGTCTTTGGGGTTTCATCCATAGTTCTTATTTGACCAGTCACAGCTCCTCAGTCCTGTGACCGCTGTGTACCAAGTAGCTGTGCTTCATGAGGCCTTTGCTGCTCTCATTTTTCCTCCAATGTATAATCATTTTACAGCAAAACTGCCGTGAGAGTGTTAATGTTTTGTTAACAGGTCTGAGTAGTTCACATCCATGGGCCAATTTGCATTGAAACACAAAAAGAAAAGGCAGTTCTTGCTTCACCAACCCTAAAGTCCATGAAACCCAAGCAAAGAACCTGAGAGTTCTTACTGCTGAAAAGAAACATGCTTACTTGTGTGCCCGTGCCCAAAGCACTGATTGCTCTCCCTGTTCTTTCAGGAATCATTTCCATGCATAAATACCTTTCTCACTTCCGTTGTAACAAATGTAAAATGTTCAGGTTCTGGAGATCCCCAGCAGACAGCAGTGTTGTCGGTGTCTATGGATAGGATTTCAGCACTCTGGATCTCATGGACTCTGAGAGTAGAACCAACAAGGCACTTGCATGCTTGGGAGCTCCCAGGCTGACCTCTGCATGCCCATAGCCACTGTCCTCTCTTCCTTCTCCCCCTCACTGTTGCCTTAACAACAAAGTCAGGTGAAGCCTTAATTTCATTTCACTTTTTATTCTTTGAAACCATGAAGAGATTAACAGAATGTTTCTGAAATCTGCCCAAGGAGTGAATTTACTCCCTTTGGAAGTGCTGAGCTGGGAGTGCCATGCAAAACCACACCAGGATCTGCTCTTCCTTGACAGAGCAGAAGCAAGACACATGACTGTTGCAGGTACTTTCATTGCTAGGTGCTTTACGAAGCCTTTGCCAAGAGAATATTCCTGCTTAGTATGGGAATGCATGGCGCCCTGTCCTTGGGGCTGTTGTGCTCCATTGGCTCCTATGGGCTGGGTGGTGATGAAGCCCAGCCCACCTCTGAGCTGAGGAAAAGCAGCTCCAGGGTTCAAAGCATGCTGATTTCCTGCTGGGGGGGGTTGACGGGGCAGGGTTGGGATGCAGGAAGCAGAGAGAGGCAGCAAGGAAGGAGTGCCATTTAGTGTCTGCTTGTAGAGAGATCTGCATGTGTGCAATATGTTTTGCCTTCTGCTGGCAGTCCTGGTGTGAAAAGCAGCATAGCTTAATTAAGCAGTGTCAAAAAACTCGATTCTTCCAATCTGCCTTCCAATCTGAAGTGTTGTTCTTTGCTGATTTAGCTATATCTTGTAAGAGGTCCATATCTTTATGGCAAAATGATCAAGTTTCATGAAGATTTTCAGTATCATCTGGGTTTTTATGCATTTTAATGGGACTAGGACTAATCTAGCTGTGGGAGTCATTCTGTCTGGAATTTTCCAAACAAGGATCTCTGTGTGATTAGACTGGAGGGACTCTGCAGCATCCAGGCTGTGTGGGCCATTATGTGCAGGGTGTGTGGAACTCCTTGTATTGCAGCACTCACCTGCCCTTGCACTGCAAACTCATCTTCTTACTGAGTATGCTCAGGAAAGCCTATGGTGTGCTCTGCACATGTGAGACAGCACTGAAGGATATTTCAGATTTACTGGGTGTTTACTGTGCATGGCATCTGCAGACTTGCTTGTTCCTGTACATGGCAGCTGCTGTGTATTTATTCTGCTCATCAAGCTGACTACCTTATGACCAGTGCTCTTCCACTAAGGACTGGTCCAAAACACCAGTGGGATGCTGAGACCTCTGGCCATCTAGAAATGCAAAACAAGCAACTAGTATTATCGAATTCCACCTGGATGAAACTGGAAGACAAAGAACAGAAGCAGGAGGAAGCCTGATTGAACAAGAACTGCCAAACCCATGGTCTCAAGGATGTACTGTTCTCAAGAGCTTTGTTAGGACTGTGTTTGATGGGAGTTTGATAGGTTTCAGTGTTTTTTGGATTGTGTTTTGAACAAGATAAATCTTTCTGTTCTAAACTTAAAAACGAAGAATACAAAAGGAACTTTTTATTGGGTGTCGAGTTTTCCCTCAGTAGAGCTGTCTTCTCCTGAAACGTGAAAGATCCTTCCCAAATGCAAAAGTTATGCAAACATGACTGAATGTAGACATGTGACTGGAAAAAACAGCTTTTTTTATTTTTTGCTAGTTTTGCAGGAGACCACCCACAAAAGTATGTCTTCTTGGCTGCTTCTGCTTTTATTTTTATTTATCTTTTCATCTGGGAAAGTACAATACATTCTGGCTGAAGTCAGAGCCTTTCTGACTTTGCAACTATTCTTAGCAGAGCAGGAGTGGAAGGTAGTTTGAATCTTCCAAACCAAATGATCCATAGTTAACTGAAGGAAGAAAACAACAATTGAAGATATGATGTTGAAAAGCTGGGTGTAAATGCTTTGTGGTGGAGGTGCTGAGTTCCAGGTCAGGCAAACATGCATACTGGCCTTGCTCTCTATGTGAGCACAGAGGAGCCTTCAGTCAGACGGTTTGGGTGAAAGCACTTTCCTTGCTATGAGCTGGTTTTGGCTGAACTTGAGACAGCGGTTCACAGAATCAAAAGTCCAGTTTTGATTTAGTGTGATGGTTGGTATTCCCAAGTTTTACTCATCTTGAGAGCCTGCTTCTTTTCATTCTGCAAATTCACTCTTTTTGACCAAATAGGCAGGAACTGTACTTAATTCCTGCGTAACCAAGAGAAACCCAGGATTCCCTGTAGAGGAACGCTTTGCAATGGTTACAAATGATTCCTCTTTACTCTCTGCCCTGTGTTGCGCTGTGTACTGTCTGAACTATGATTTCTTCTGTAAGCAAAACCTTACAAATGTGGTTAGAATGTGAGATGTTTATTGTCTCTTACAGTTCAGAAGCCAAATCCTCAGATCTCTGAGGTCATTGGTTAACACTGATAGTATCATTTATCTACTATGGAAATAATCTCTCGTGTCCTTGAGTGTACCCCACGTACCACCAGTTCCCATTTTACATTGATCAGACTTACATAAAAATTCCAGAGAAAGAAATTCAGCAGTTTGCACTCGGAGCCTACATTGTAGCCTAAATGATCTCACTGCTTAAAAATGTTTTCTTGGGTCTAGGTTTAATAATTTTTCACAATCTATCCTTTGTAGCCCTCCTCCACTTTCTTCTTTTAAAAAAATTCCTTCCCTTCCATGTGCCAATGTTTTCTAGACACATACGCTGTTATCAGATTGTCTTAGCCATCCTTCAATCAAGATGTACTTTTTTGTTCCCGTGGATGATTATTTTTTCCTTCGTCTTCATCTTTATGTAAATACAAAAATCGTACTAATGTAACCTCCTGCAGTTAAAATGATGCAACTTCACTTGTGTGGTTGTGTAACTTAGTTCTATGGGAAGACAAAATCTGTTTAGGAGAAGGCTCCTTTATCCCCATACCCATGCTATTGCCCATACTGATAACCATCATCCAGAAGGTAATTGATCTGGGGCAAGACACCAGCTGCACGGCTTGTAGTGAACAAACAAGAAGATTTCCACACCCTCAAAAAAAGGAAAACCAAACAAATGGGTAGGCAGCTTAGCAACATAGCGATCAGCTGAGTAAATGTGTCCTTGAGTGGAGTTCATGTTCTGTGGTTTGGTGGTGCTTGGAAGGAGGAATGGCTCTTATTCATACATCCATATTCCCAAACAACTCTCAGTGATTAAAAAATCCTGCCTGAACAAGGGTTTTTGTTTTTATCAGACTGAGTTGGAACAAAGTAATATTCAAATGTAGGTTATGCAGGTAATCCTGAGGTGCTGTCCTTAGGCTTGGTGTAGTTCTTCCTTTCACTAAAAGGACAATTCTGCAGAAGTGTTGTGCCTGTTTGTTTTTGGAGTGTCATCATATCCTGATTCTGAATTAAAAAGCTTTTTAAATACAGTCAAAAGTAATTGCAAATAAGACTTCAATAATGCAGGTGTTGAATTCCAAGTTCTGTGTCACACAGAGGATATTTAAGAGTTCCTGGGTCAGTAACTTCTCTTAACTGTACTGGTGATGGTCCAAATCTCTCCAAAGCAGTTGGTTTCCTTGAGATCATGCTGAATGTCTACTAGCACAACTGAGAGCTGACTCTTGTCCCACCTCTTTATTTAACATGTGCAAGCTATGCTCCAAAAACGGGGAGCATGTTGTTCTCTGCAAAGGAGAAAATAGATCATTGAATGTCTGTGCTGCGGTATGTACTAACCAAAACATAGAAATGGGTGCCAGAAAATTCCTAGCAATATATCCAACCTATTTCTTTAAACGGATTGCTCAGCAGTTCCCCACAGTCTTTGCCAGTTAAATCATGAATGTCAGCAGGAACTGGTGGGAACTTAACTCAATAAAAATGTAACTCTGCTGCTTAAGGTAATGAAAAATCCAGAAGTGAGTGACACTTGTTAACATCCACACGTGTTCTCCCTCATCCAGCACTGTGATGTTGCAGCAGTTTGACAATGGGGAATAAGACTGAGTGTATCTGAGGTCTGAAGCGTGAGTGTGATTCATCCAAATGCTTTGGGAATCTACATTTTGCTTAAATCATTTCGAAGTTCAAAATTGGCCGTCAAAAGTGCTCTGTGCTTCTATCCAACAGGTATTACAGAATTTAGGACAATCAAACGTGAACAAAACCATGGCTCCTGCAAACTTTAATTTTCCTGGGGGTGGTCCCATTTGGTAGACTGGTATGCATTGTTTTTAGAACGGGAAAACTATGTCTCATGAATCTTGCTAAACTGTTCCCTCATTTGTTGGTAGTGAAGTGGTGGCTCTTGACAAAACAGAAGTGTGCCCAGGAACAGGGGAAATGCCCAACAAAGCTGGGAAGCAAACAGAAGGCAGGGAGATGATGCTCACTCTTGGGGCCAAGGGAGTAAGAGCAGACAGTAATGAAAGAATTGTGGGTGCTGTACTCCACATTGCCAAAATTGTTTATTTGCTTCTTTCTCTGTTTTGTTGTTAGTAATGCCAGATGTTCTTGAGGTTGGTGTGTGGTCACTGTGCACAAAAGATCCAGGTTTGCATCTCAACAGCAATTCTGCTGTTCTCAGCCATTGCCAGAACAGATTTGCAGGGTCTTCAGAAAGAGAAAACAGAAATACGCTTCTAATGACAGGAAATATTGAAGAATGATTCTAAGTAATAAATCCCTTCATGTTTCCAAAAATGGCCCAGTAGAAATCTTGGTGCTCAGTGCTAATCATCTATTAAGTTTGATATGTTTTGATGTAAGTACCTTCTGTTCCTCTTGGACTACTCAATAAGTTGGCTCTATTGCACTGATTTTGAGAACCAGCTGTCCATTTGTTTGGTGTCTCTGGCCTCAAGTTGATTCATCTGAGGTTACTTTATAAATAATAATAGTTATCAATAAGAAAAATAGAAATACGAATGTTGATAAACAGTTCTACATCTGCATTTTCTCCCTGTTAACCATGTGCACCGGGAAGTTCCTGCCCCAGGGCAGCCATTCTGGCCATGACAGTCTCAGGGGTGCTGACTTGACAGCTGCCCTCTGTGTAATGCTGGAGAGACCTACCCCTATCCCTCAAATCAGGGTTTCATGCTCCATGTTTGAAGCTGAGTGTGAAATTTTAATTTGTGCTTGTCAGTCTGAAGTAAGGGAGAGAGGAAAAGAGGGGAAAAAAGAAAACCAACAACAACAAAAAAAGAAAAAGGCATATGATAAATTTCACACTTTGCACTGAACAAAACAACACAGCACTTTCCTTCTGCCTTCTCAATGAATCTCCGTGTGGGCAGCTTGGAGCTGGCAGTTCATCTGTGGGGATGGCTGAATTGGAAGTGGAGTGGGTAGTATCACCTACCGTTGAGTTTACATGATGTTTCCTCTGATTAAACTGTTTTTATTTTGCTAAAATGTCCCCAAACTTTACTGCTTTGGGCTGTGGTTCTTTATGTCAGGTGTCTGTCAGGACCAAGCTACAGAGGAAGCTTCATGATGGTTCCTGAGATCACTTGTTCCATAACCTTCCCAGACACCGAGGTGAGACTGATATTCCTGTAGCTACCAGGATCGTCTTCCCAGCCCTTTTTGAAGATGGGTGTCACATTTGCCAGCTCCAATCCACGTGACATCCCTGGTCAGCCAGGACTGCCAGAAAATGATGGAGAGTGGTTTGGCAACCACATCTGCCAACTCCCTCAGCACTCTAGGGTGCAATCCATCCAGCCCCATGGACTTGTAAGCATCCAGCTTTTGGAGCAGGTCCAAAACTATCTCATCATGGATCATGCAGGGCTTATTCTGTTCCCTCTCCCCATCTACCAGCACAGGGGACTGTGTTCCCAGGGAATAACAAGTTTTGCTGTTAAAGACTGAGGCAAAGAAGGCTTTAAGTACCTCAGCCTTATCCTAATCCTTGGTGATCAAGTTGCACTCAGCATCCAACAAGGGATGGAGATTCTCCTTAGCCTCCCTCTTGCTGTTGATGTGTTTATAAAAATATTTACTGTTATATATGTTTTCACATACAGGAAGAGAAGGTTTTTTCCACCTCTAACAGAGAAGGGAACCAGTGGTTAGAGCGTAAAACTTCCTTCTATTCTGTCTGGCCCACTGGAGGCACCTCTGGTTTCTTTTCAGAGATTTAAACATTCAGAGCACATCTCCTGTAATGCCAATTTACAGATAGAAGTGTTTGAGGCTTTTGAAAAATCAAAGGCTGACGTTTCAAGCCAGATGGCTACTAAATGAAGAGCACATATTTAACAGTACCTGCAAAGCAATGTCTTTGTGGTGTCTGTGATAGAAGGGAGTTCAGTTCTCCTTCGTATCCCCAAACAGTCCTTCCCCTGACGCTTCTGAACACACTTTTAATCTTCTGCAACATGTACTAAAGGAACTTCCATAGAAAATTATTCACTATGTTCTTCTGATTCATCACTGCACATGCTTGTAGTTTGTGTGCATAGGGATTTCATTGCAAAGTAAGTCGCAATGAGCATCTCATTAAAACCTGTATGATAATGCATGTGCATGGGGGGAGTGGGGTTAAGGTTGTGCAGACATTAATTACAGCATTTCCCAGTAAGCAGCCTTCACAGCTGAGACAACCTTTGACACTTGCCTGCTTCAGAAATGCTATTTAAAGGTGGGGTTCTGTATGAGAGAGCTGAAGGACAGCCTGTGCTTATTGCTGCTACCTGCTGGAGTTAATACGATCCAAAGTATTTTCTGATGGATAATTGGGCAGTGATTGATTCCTGAAGTGCTTCCAATGGGAGTTAATCCAGAGCTTAGGGAAATTATTGGAATTCTTTAGCATCAGACTGCTGGCAAAGGCCTAGTTCATCTATCTCTGTGCTACAGATAAGTGATATGTCTGTAAGAAATGTTAGCCTAAGGTTCTTTGTTTCTTATTTCAAGAAACGTAATTTTTTTAAAGGTAATATCAAGAGACTCTTCAGAAAAATATTTAGTCATTGAGGTTTTTCTTTGCTCTGAGAAGTTTCTAGATGTTTTGTTGGCAACCACTGATGCAGTGCTGGAGTATGGCCGGTGTTTGTATATTTATATTCTGAGACACGGAAGTATTCCAGTTTCTATAAAATTATCATGATTTTAACATAATCTAGAACATGCTATAAGTCAGCACTTTCTCTGAGTGGCCTGTTTTGAGCATAGGGGTGAGAATGGACTGAAAAGATAGTGTGTGCTGTGCTGGACAGAGCGAGGGATGGTGATGTGTCACTCGGGTAATGACTGTGTGCCACGGCCTTAGCAGTGGTTTTGCAGCAGCGGCTGTAGAAATTTGCTGTAGTTGAGATTACGGAACCACTAAAAGCAGAACTCCAGGTTCTGGTTTCTAAGCCGGGATATCTGAATCTCACCCAATATTCTGGTTTTTCAAAGTGTTTTGAAATGTCTTGGTTTGCTGAAAGGGGTGAGTTTTGCCTTCAGAATACAACGTGCTGTAACCAAAGATGTGAGTTCAGGCATTGCATCAGAATGTGGCCTTGTGTAATGCAGATTTTTTTTTTCTTGTTCTTTTTAGCCAAATTCTGCAGTGTTTAATTGGATAAAACCTCTGTTGACATTGCTAGAAGCTTTACTTGATCGAGGACTGTCAAAATTGGCCCTCAGTCACACTTGTGAATAAAAACAATTGCAAAGTACTAACATCTATCCAGCGAAAGCAAACACGGGCTGGACAGAGATCATCTGTTCCTGTTTATTCCCTTTCACATCTTGTTTTGTTGCTTATAAAAACTGAGCAACCTTTAGGTATTGGAGCTCTTAGACAACAAGATTAGCTTGTCTGTGGTTCCTAGAGAAAACATGGATGTTAAGTGAGCGAGGGGGTCTGCGAGGAACTTGTCCTGTGCAGGGGCAGCTGCAGGAGCACGTTCTGCACAGAGCCATGTGCTGGCAGTGCCCCTGGCCTGAGTGAAGCACAGTTCTGTGAGTTCTGTTTCACAGCAAAATAGTCCTTCCCTTCCTGTTGCTGCCAGAGCTTTAAGTGGAGGTTAACGCCAGTTTTGGTATTGCTGTAAGATGAAAGCACCCAGTGATGACACAGCCACCCACACTGTGTCTCCCATGCAGTCATCAGGCACAGGGAATTTCTGCTGGGAAAGGAAGCAGAGCATTTAGGTTGGTGTCTTTTTCTGAATCACTGTCTGGAGATGCTTTCTTCTCTATTTATAGGGTGTAAGGTGAGCAGATTCCTAAACAGCTCGCTGCATTAGATGCTATAGTTAGATGGTGACTCACTGCCACGGATAGTGACCTAGTTTGAGCTGTCTGTAGGGGAAGGTGTGTGAGCTGTACAGTGTGTTGTAAGAGTAACAGCAGCAGTGCCTCAGGGAAATTCTACTATATCTACATAGTATTTTTCTAGGACAGACCTTGTGTGATGGATTCCAGGATGGAAAGTGGTTTATAAATCCTAAGGTTTCACAAACTGTCTGCAACCAACTTGATATTCCTGCTGGGGTACTGAGTGGATGATCCCTAAAGGTGGATCATGCAACAAATTTGGGGGAACAGATGTATTTAAAGGGCTTCCCATTGGGGTGCATGCTTGAGGTTTGTTCAGGGCTGAGCTGCTGAGCAAAGACTGTTCATTACTGAGAAGAGAGAATCTGAGCAGAAATTACTTTCCTTCAGAAAGGAATAGAGGCAAACCACCCCACCTCATTTTCTGAGTTAAAAAAAAAAACAACAGCTTCTCCTCTTACTCCACGCAGCTAATATCGCTGAATTATTAAAGCTTACATAGCCAAGGAGGTGGCTTTCTAAATGCCTGTCATATTTACCTGTAAAGAGCTATTAAAACGCTGACTGCTGAGAGTCTTTTTGTGTATCTAGTAATGCAATGTGCAACCATTACTTGAAGATGAATGAAAGTGAAGAGGCTCCTTAGCCCGGCACCGGGTTGCTTTTAAAGACCTGCTCAAAGCATAGCTCACCTGCCACGCTGTCCAATTAATTTTACAGCTCTGTTCTCCTGCATGCCTCCTGGTGAAACAACCAGTAGACAAATGGCAGGAGCCAGCTAAGCCCTTACCTTCCCTTTCATTTTGCAAGAAACTCATTTTATTGGCTTTATTTTTCTCTCTACTTGCACTGCAGCTTCCAAAGCAGAAGTTATTTCTGAGGCCATCAAACCAACAGTTTGGAAAATGGGAGGGCATGATTGCTGGGTCCCCATATCGTTCCCTGTGTGCATGAACTCAGTGAGACAATAATGGATATCCACGTAGGGCTCCAAATGAGATCGGCTTCATTGTTTTGCTTTGGATTCAGTGAAGTTGTTTGATGGATTGTGACGTGTGTGGAAGTTGGGGAAAGCAAAACAGTTACACTTCCTGTGGATGTGTGAAAACAAATTTTGTTATTAAATGTTTTTTGGTTCATTGCCAGAAATGCTATTTATAATAAAGGTCTCATCTGTATTCTGTTGTATAAATTAGCCCATCTGTTTTTATGGTCTTTTTTCCCAAAGTTAGTCTAGGTTTTTTTTTCAAGTAAAACATATTTTTGTCAAGTAAAGCAACATGTGCCTAACAAGTGAAGAGGCAGTTGAAATGCCTCTTATTTATCTACAGTTTAATTAGTAAAAATAGTGTGTGTTATGTGCACAAGAAAGAGAGGTGTTGGTTTTCATAAGCATTAGTATGCTTCAAGTTTTACAGCTTGAATGTAGGTTAGAGTTTCAGCTCATTAGTGATACCAAAGAAGCAGTTACTGTTTCTGAGGGACAGGTAAAGTCTCCAGTGGCAGAATTTTAGGTTGCTGGCATTGGATGGATGAAAGACCCTTCCCTGGACACGTGCACAGAATAAGTGAGCCTTCTCAGAGAGAGCTGAATGCACAAATGGACCATCAGAAGAGAGAAATGACTACTTTGGCTCCCCTCTTTACAGCCATTTGTGGCTGTGAAGTTCTTAGTGTGGTAGCTGCTATTCAAAGATCAAATCTGAACTCTTCTCATCTTTCCCCACCCTGCTCACTATGAGTACAAATGAGATTTATTTTTTTCCCCATTCTGCATTAGAATCTCTTTAGATTTGTGTTTGGCAGTGGAAATGTTGAGGAGCTGCAGGACTTTTTGGCTATGCACATCACTTTCACCTTGCCATCCCTCATCTCTTGTAAATAAGACATGAGCCAAGCTGCAAGCATGATAGCCAGTGTTCCTTTTGTGCTGTGGGAGAGCTGAGAGGACAGTGCTCACGTATCTTGTTTGGACTGCCTGTGCTGGGCTAGGCGACTGCGATTTATGAGTTACATGAATAAGGTTTCACTGCAGCATTTCAGAGCTTTATTAGTATATACACTGATTCTGTGTTTTCTATTTCATCTGCTGCTGCAGAATGTCAAGGTGCTTCATTTAACAGACTTCTTACCCCATCCTTCCACCTTCAACCCCTGAAATAATGCTGAATGCCTCTTTAGATCTGAATTCAATGAAAGCAACTTAACAGTGCACCTTGCTCTCTCCCAAAAGTGAAATGTCCTGGCATGTTCTGGTGATTGAGTCCCTTGATGGTTCCTAGCACACAACCTTTCTCCACAGGAACAGCTTCAATGCTGAGCATCTCTTACACCAAGCAGTTCACAGCGCACTGTGGAGGGTAAATGGTACTGCTTGGCTGGCTTGGAGATCTGAGAACAAACATCCTGATTATATTCCCACTGAATGCAAACAGGTGGCCTAAATGTTTGAAGGTAGCTGCTAAGCTACAATTTTTCATCCTTTCATAAAGGCCTCAAATTGGAGATCTGCTGAGCAATGCTTTTGGCAGAAGCCAGGCTCCCTGCAGCATTTCAGTTGGGCACCAGGATGCAGTGGTTGTCTGCAAAGATCCCATCTGCTGGGGCTCTGCTGCATTTTGAGAGATAAAACTGTTTTCCCAGACATGGCATAAGACACCAGCAAGGCTATAAATATATTTGGTTTAAGACTAAGGTATAGCATCATAATGATTAAGCCAACTGTCCTTCATCACGAGAGGGCGAGTTTTTGTTTCAGTTACTAATCACACTTAAATCTGTCTTGGGTCACCAGCAGATCATTAGGTTTTCCAGTTTGTTGTTTCCTTAATTAACTTTATAGCACTGTACCTTTATGCTTTTTGTAACTTCCTAATTTAAAAGGAGGCACAAATCTGACTGAAATGAGCAGAAAATACACACTAAAAATAGTCTTGGATGCGTCTGACCTTTTCTTGGTGCATGAAAATCTTCCTGGTACAAATTATTTGCTTGTCCCAAAGATGCTGGGCTTCTAGGAAAAGATAATATGGTGCTGGTGGGGAGTCGTAACAGCATTCAGGCAGCAAACCGTTAGACCATTAGACAGGACGTTGCAAAATAAATGGTGACACTTTGAATGATAACGTTTTTGATCCCTGAAGGTAATGGTGAGATTTTTGCTTGCTTTCAGTCCATGCACAGGTACCAAATCTGGGCTGAGCCCTTCCCTTGCACTGACATTGCATGATCCCAACCAGCCAGGAGAACCACCACTCCTTCATGGCCTCTTACGACAGTTGGCACCTGATGCCTTTAGGCCTCTCGATGGCATAAATATTCTGTGTTTGTAGAAACACTTTTTTAGGCACATATTTGAAGCCTGGTCTCTTTGCCAGTGAAATCAGTGGAGTTTTCTGCTGGCTTTAGTAGGAACCACTCTGATTTTTAAAACTTAACAAATAAACACACCACTTTATTAACTGGGTGCTCCATTGTAAAAACAGGAGTGTGTTTTTTTCCTGTTTAGCAAACAATCGCATTGTTTGTTATTGTTGATGAAATGAGGATATTGATGGAATGATGATAAAAACTTGTGTGAAAATGAGATGAACTGCATCTGACATTTTCCATTACGCCGTGCTGTTCAGAAATTTTATTTACTCATGAATAATCACATCCAAGCCTCCGGCTGTATTAAACTTAATGTATAAAAGCATCACAGCGAGTTCTGTGGAACTCCATATGTGCCTGCAGATAAGGAAGTTGGTGAGCCCTGTGCAGTTATAGACTGTAATACGGCAAGAAATCCACTTTAGGATTAGTTTTTTACTTGGTGCAGCAAATCCTGTGCTCCACAGAGCACCATTTTAGGCTTTTTGAGGTCTGTGACGGGGGTAGATAGTTCCCATCAGAAATAGAAGTATATAGTGCATCTGTGTGCATGAGAGAAAATACTGTGCAGGTATGTGGGATTTCAGCCCCGTTCATAGCCAGTGGAGTACTCTAAAATTATCCTGTAGGAAAAACTTGCAGCTTCAGGAAAGCGTGCTTATTTAATGGGAACTGATGCTACTAGAATCTCTTTTCTCGCAGATCAGCTTTATTTGAGCAGATTGAGATTTCTGAAGTAAAGAAGTAAGAATAAAGCTGAGTTCAGTTTGCTGGCAACGTGGCTGCTCGGTGGCTCTGTGTGCTGAGGCTGGGTAAATGTCTTGAGTCTTCGAGCTGACTTCAGAGTAAACAAAATGTTTGTTCCTTCTGGAAAACTTTATTGGCGTAAGGTATGGTTCACCTTATTTCAACTCATGCTCAAAATAATCTTGTGGGCCTGTTGTTTTTCTTGGAAGCTAATAGGGAAGAACATATGCTAAGCATTGGTAATGTCAGTTAAGCCCTTAATTAGTGATGAATGAGCCTTATTTTTTTCCTGTGGTTCATTTCGGATACTGCTCAAAGCTCAGCTATTCTCTAGGTTTTAGCCAACTTTTCTGAAGGATCTCAAGTTTTGCAAAACAGGGTTTGTATCTTCAATAGGGATGAACGTTTCTGGGATTTCTAGATCAGGGCCAAGCTATAAATTCCTCAACGATTCTCTGGCACTGTGGGATGGGGATGAGGTATAGAATCATGACATCACTAAGGTTGGAAAAGACTTAAGATCCACATGTCCAGCCCCAGCCTACCTCATCATGCACATGTGATCTCTCAGTGCCACATCTCCACAGTTCTCAGACACCTCCAGGGATGGTGCCCCTTCCCCCCCGCTTCACCTCCTTGGACATTCTGTGCCACTGCATCGCCACTCTTTCTGAAAAGAAATGTTTCCTAATGTTCAATCTGAAGCAGGGTAGAAACAGGTGTTTTCAAAGATGCTGGTGGAGTACCTGGGCAGGTTTGTACCTGCTTGGTAGTAAAGCAACAATTAGAAGACTTCCAATTATAAGGCAATCTACTAATTGCTTATTTTCTGATGGGAGTAGCAGCCAGCCAGGGTTGTGACAGTCCTTGTGAGTGTTTGGTGAGGAACTGCTTCTGAGTGTTTTACCTGGAGAGCAGGAGGAGCAGGGTGCTGGACGCAAAGCAGGACTTGCTCTTTTGTTCCTCTGTTGTATCAGTCCATTAAAAATGATGCCACAAATGGGCTTATGGATCGCGGCCCTGGCCTGCCTCCTCATCCACAAGAAGAGTGAGAATGTCCATTTACAATGATGAATACATTTGAAGGATTGATTAGAAAACTGCTAAAGCTACAAGAAGATGAAGCTTTGTTTCAGAGATTTTCTGTGCTGTGCTTTTAAAGTAGGACAGCCCCTCAGGTTTGCACTGACATAATCATGGCTCCCGATGCATGATGAGACCCCTGTCCATGTTACCTTGGCTGGCCTTTGGTGCAGCATTCTTTTCACATCCTCTTACAGGCACGGAATTAAAGGTTATTTCTGTTCCTGCTTCTTATCACTTTGATCTTTTTTCAGCTCTCAACATCTCCAGCAGATTTGCTCTGGATCTGTTATTCCCATACCTCCCTTCTGCCTGCAACGCTCTCTGACATTTTGATTTCAGCACCCCTGAGTTTCTCTCTTCCCATTTATTCTTTTTAAAAATATATATTATTTTCCTCATTGGAACAACTATATGAGATTACTGATGTTCACGTATACAATTGCTACCATGTTCCTAAGTCACATATCATGGATCCCATAGCCATTGGACTGCTCAGGATGTTTTTGCATTTTCTTGCTTGGCCAGAAAAAAACCCACAACAAACCCCAACCCTGACACTCTTTAATTCCTTCTGTTGTACATTTTCCAGGTGGCTTTCCTCTGTGGCTTAATTGTTTATTAGCTCTGGGACCTTTTCTGAAATCAGAGGTAGTCAAACTAAGGGCTGGCAAAGGGTAAAGCTCAGTCCTAATGGGGTGAATTCTTTGTGTCTTTATCCAGGGAAATAAACAAAAGGATGTGCTTTGAGGGAGGAAAGGGAGGTAAAACAAGTTGCTTCATGTCTGTTTTATCTGCTAAGTTTATTTTCTCATGGATTAAACAAAAGCACATCTAAACCTCATGTAGCATAACACAGTATCTTTGTTTAGTGATGGAGAACCATGACTAGGAGGCAGCATTCCCACAAAGTCAGCTGCACTGCTGTCTCTTCAGGCCGGGCGTTCATGGCATTTATCACTCCTTCCCTGCAATGCATTCCTCATAGCAAACAAGGCCTGATGGGTTGTGGTTGAGGAAGGCATCACCCAAAGTGGCACAGTGAACAGGTTTTACCCTCTGGTGTATAAAAATACTGCACAGCTTTGTATCCAAGTCTTTGAATCTGTGGAGCCAGTGCAATTAAAAATTGGTAAAGTGAGTTTTACTTCCTTTTCTGCGGGGAAAAATAGACCCTAAACTTTTGATGCTGTTGAGTTAATGCTTTCAGTGTGTACTTGAAATTAATAAGAGCTGTAAGAACTGCTTTTATTAAAAATGGAGATTACCTAGTGGAAATGTTTGGAGAACAAATGTTGGAGGGCCGAGGAAGGTTCAGGTTGGATATTTGGAAGTTTCTTATCTGGAAGAGTGGTGATGCAGTGACACAGCTGCACAGGGAGGTGGTGGGGTCACCGTCCCTGGAGGTGTTTGAGAACCACGGAGATGTGGCACTGAGAGATGTGTGGGGGTGAGCTGGGCTTGGAACTGGGGATCTTAGGGGTTGTTTCCAACCTGAACGATTCTGTGATTCTATATACGTGCAGAGGTGGGGATGTGGCACAGAGCTGGGCAGTGTCCTCTTGGTTCAGGCCCATCTCTGCCCTGTTCCTCATCTCCTTTGCTGTACTGTTTCATAATGGTACAAGTTGTTTTTGTGTTTGGAGATCTGTTGTTTGAAAGCATAAAGGTTGGCTGCTGCTTTTTCTTTTGCTGCTGCTGCTGCAGACATATTTGTTAAATCCACCTGAAAGCTCAGGCAGAATGTTACTGACACCTCTAAAATATGAAAGAGACACTGCTGCTGTGTGGACCATCCCTGCCCGAAGTGGGACCGGCTGTCAGACAGTCTGTCCCCGGGGCACTGCCCCAGGTGCTCAGGTTTAATCTTCATGGTGGTGTTTGGGGACTCCTCCTTGTCTGAGCCTTGTCTCGCACCCGGCATGACGGCATGGCAGGGACAGCGGAGCTGCAGCTCGGCTGATTTAGGAGTGAGATTTAAGGCTTGCTGTCTAGACATTCTCTGCGGTGGATTTTCAGCTTCAGACTTAACGTGCTCCCTTTTTCCACAGTCACTGAAATCCACTGACCTTCAGGCTTGTAGAAAAACAATCTATCGTATCTAGGAGTTGTAGTGATATTTCTTTTGTGTACTTGTAATAAATGACTTTAGCCTTCTCTTCTGTCTTGTTTATTCCTTAGCATAAATTTCAGAGACTGAATTAAGTTATCTCCTACTGTAGAGGCAGTTTCAGGATCTTGTTGGATATTATGACAAATATAGAGGTCGGTTGCTTTGGAGTCCTCTTTCTAACTAATATATGAGTCTGGATCACAGAAGAATGGGGATTCACACTGACTGAATTATCCCCAGGCAAGATAAAGGAAGCTCTGTGCATGGGCACAGATATGTGTGCGTGGTTTCCCATTCAGGTAGCTGTCTTGGGAAACCAGGCAAAGTACAATTTGCTATTGGCCTTTGGGTAAATGCAGGTTCTGTTAATGTGGTCATTAAACAGACTGAGGTCTTCCAGAGCTCTGCCTGCTGACGAGTCAGCCTCGCTGCATGGGTTTGGCAGAACACACCTGTGGCTTTGTGAAACGTGTTTTAATGGAAAGGTCTCACAGAAGAGATTAACAAACTTTAGTGCAGACAGTTTTGCTTTATGGAGATGACTGCATGCATACCTCTCTCAGGGCTCATTGCCTTCCATGCAAAATACAATCCCTGTTACTCACTGAACTGTAGGCCACTCACACTAAACAAAACAAAATGCTCACGTTATTAACTTTTTGTTAACGTTTGTGGTTGGCACAGCACGGGATTCTATTTAAAAGCAGAATTCTGTCTTGTTAGCCATGCAGACAGCATCGTCCTGAGTTTCAGGTTAGATAAGTTTAATCTTGTTCTTCCCGAACGCTAATTTAACTGACTTCCGTTACTCCCAACTCTGGTGCAAATGAATTGGAGAACTTGTTGAATGATAATAACACCTTGACAAAAATAACTATATGTATTGAAATTACTATCAGGAGTAACCTGAAGCAATAATTTATATTAGGGGAATTAGTCATTCCTAAATTGGAAGGAACAAATATGAGATAAGCCTGGTATTGAGATTGCTCTCAAAGAAATCCAAGCAAATCAAGTTACAGGAGTGTAAAGGAAACTTAAAATATCCTTTTTCCCTGAAAATAGTACTTGAGGAAATACTGTGCTGTCTCCTGCTATTGCATGCTGGGTGCCAGAGGCCCCCTCCTGTAGATCCGGGTCAGACAAGCAGAGTCCTTCCAGAAAGAAGCTATCTCCATGCTGGTTCTTGTTCCCAGCTGAGGAGGAGGGCACACATGGGAAATGCCATAATGTTTTCTTCCTCATACAGCCATCAGTGTCTTGCTGTATGGACATGTTTTGGAGGACCAGGCTCCAGAGGGACTCAGAACAGAGTCAGGGCAGGCAGGAGGCACGATGGGCCACTTTGCATCCAAGGATGTGTCAGGGATTTCCTTGCTATAGGGAAGCAGAATGTTTCCAAAGGATGCAAGGTTGCTGTGGAGCTACCTATTGCAGCTGCACTGAAAATATCCATAGTGCTGCCAGACAGTGCATGTCAAACCTCGTACAGCAGTGTGGTTAGAAGTGTTTGCTTCTGTTCTTCTCTGGAGAGACTTTTGACTTTGAGGAGTAGTAATAGATGTCAATTCATATTGATTACACAAAATAATAGAATATGGTGTGTGATGAATGTTCTGTGTATATGGGGAGCTAAGGAGCATAGTTCCATTGCTGGTCAGTAAGAGTGCATGTCCAGGGTGATACGCAGTGCCTGAGGGACCTGGAGAGCCCACATTATTGATACATGTAAAATTTCAAGTATAAGAAGTCTGCCTGCTTCTACATTCTCAGGGCAGGACACTATTATTACAGATGAAGTTCTGTAGCTTTGGGTGTGACATACTGCATCCTTCATAGGAAGATGGCCAGAGCTTTGCTCTGAGCGCAGGACTTGGCTCAACCTAAGCTTTGCCTTCTGCAGCATCCCCCAGGCTGTTCAGGTGGGCACAGAGTACAGAAGCCATTAATTCGTGCACCCTTTGCCAAGCCCTGGAAGGTCTGCTATTATTTCTTTTTAAATGGGAATAAAACCTCCATATTAGCTGGCTTTCCGATTTTTTTTTTTTTTTTTTCTGAAAATTCCTTCTAACAGTTAAAGAGCAGAGAAGCTTCACTTGATTCATTTACTGACTCGAGTTCCGGGGTTCTGAATATCCTCCAGCAATTAAATAGCAGTGCTGGTGTCTGGACAGGGCTGTGGGGCCCGGCTGTGCTTTTATGGGCACAAAGTTCTTTCCTACAATGTGCTCTAATAAATAACCATCATGTTGCTCACTCTTTTCCCATTACCAGAAGTTTCACAATAACATTACTCTGCAGTGAGCTGGAATCCAGCTTTGAAATTATCTGCACACAGATAGATTTGAGATGATATTTTAGGAGGTAGTGGGGCATTGGTTGTGAGCTCTCTGCTTCTTCTAGCAAGGTAGAAGTAAAGGTCACAGTTGGAGTTCTTGAGCTGAGGCCTATAAAGTATCAGTTCAGCTGATGATATACCCAAGTGAACTAACAAACATTATCTTGGTGGTCTTGAAAAGCCAAGATATGGGATAAAAGCCTCGCAGTCCTATTAGTAAGAGGATTATCTTTGGCACAGATGATGCCTGCTTAGTAATGCTTGTGTTCCTAGTTCTGTTGTGTTTATTTTGCAAACATTAAGATGAAACTGTGGCTAAGTTAATGGGAAAAGCTCTGTTAGTATCAGGAGTTGGATGCATGCTTGTGAAGTTTGGAGCTGAGGCAGTTTTGTTTAAGGACAAGTGCAGGACCTGAGTCAGAGAAAGGAAGAGATACATGAAGTGCTGTATGGGACCCTGAGAGCACATAAACATCTCTCTAATGTTGTCCCAACATACTTCTTACTGCAGCAAATGCATCAGAAATATGGCACC
Organism: Coturnix japonica; assembly: GCF_054131305.1. Lineage (NCBI taxonomy): Eukaryota > Metazoa > Chordata > Aves > Galliformes > Phasianidae > Coturnix > Coturnix japonica. The sequence continues at coordinate 239,229 of NW_028188951.1, forward strand.
TGTACATAATGAGGTATTGGGCCTTTCTTTTTGTCTCTTGTGTCACTTTATCCTGCGCATCAAATATCGCCCCATAACTGCAGCCTGTTTAATGTTTATGATGCTGGATGATAGCTTGGATCTCCACATGAGGAGCATTCAGTGATGCCTGCCTGCAAACAATCAGGTTACATCTTTATTAGCTTGTAAAAGAAAAGGATGGGTAATAGAATTGTGGGTGTTTTCCTCTGACATATAGTTTCACAGTGCGACTGAACTCACATTTTATGATGTTTGAAGTGGCTTTGCTGTGTTTTGTGTCTCCTGCTCCGCTGCACACATACCCGCTTCTCAGAATTATTGACAAGGTTACTTCAGTTCCCCCACATATTTTGATTAGTTTTTCGCCAGTCTCCATGGTAAATAACAGAACTGGGAGCTCTGGAAGAACAATGTGAGAACATCTGTGCTTCCTGCACACGTTATTTGAGCATTTCTTTTGTCCAGGTATCAAAAATTTGTGACAGCTGTGAAGTTCCTTCAATTCCTCCAGTGCAGCTGAAAGATGAAAAACCCCAATAGGCTGGAATTGCATTTAGAGCAGTCGCATCCAAGAGAATATCTGAAGGCGGCTGCTGTGGAAACGTTTAAATACTTTTTATGGTATTTTGTGGAACAGAACTGGAAGGAAATTAGTTAAATCCCCATAGACTGGCACTTTGAAAAATGAAATCTCCCTCAATTGCAATCGGTTGTCATCCCAATGCCTGTCTGTGCCTTTAAAGATGCTACTTCAGAAGCTGCTGTGCTGTGGGACGAGTAGCCAGCAGAGCTGACAGGGGTCACGATCAGTGTTGGTGCATGTAGGGTATTGTGGTCACCTGGTCAGTCCATTGGCTTTTGTCAGAAAAAGAGCTGTGGAGGGCAGCTGCTGAACCTGGTGCTTGTTATACACAGAGAGGTCTCTCCTTGCAGAGGCATGTCCCCCATTCTGGGGCATTGTGACCCACATGGGGGTGCAAAACCCCCTCAGCTCTGTGGCACTTTGCTGTGACAGGCCTCAGGTGTGTGTCTGGGATGGCTTTGGGTGGGAGGTGTCACTGCCAGCAGGCACCAACTTGTTGCAGGCAGTTGCCTGGACGGTGCCTTGTGTCGTTTATTGTTCCTTGTATTGAACATGGATATCAGGTGAGAAAACCATGCGTTGAATGGGACTTCTTCAGTATGTCACCATCTCTTACCTATTTGTAATAAATTATATGCAGATAAGCTGTAGATAAAAATATACAATGAAACCTGCATGATTCATAAGTTTGGAGCACACGGCTCATCCCAAGCATCACATAAATAGAACAAGGGAGCCTCTCTCCCCAGTACCATGCATCCCAGAGGGATTTGGCTCTGTGCTTTGCTTCCAGCCTCTTCGTGCTTTGGCCTTACCCATGGCTGCCCCAGAGCTGGACCAGGGCAAGGATGCTCCTTGGTGCCCTGCTGTGCTCTCTAGGCCTGAGGTGCTGCTGACCCCCGCTGGGCAGTACAGGGCTCTGGAGCAGTTCCCCTCCTTGCTGCAGCCTGTTGCTCTGGAAGGCCAGCTGATAAATGGGGAAATTTGCTGTTATTTGATACACAGCGTTTTCTAACAAAGTCAAAAGTTGTGATGAAAGGTTTATATCTAAATGATTATAATGCTGCAGTAGTCGGTACAGACAGAAATTAATATATGGGGTGAAAATGTCAAAATAAAAGGTCAAGAAAATGAATTACAAAGAAAGCGGAATGTTAGCTAAGAGGCAGTGTTTGCTGGCAGAAGCTCCCTGCAGTATAACAAAGGTTAGGAAAGGGGCTTATGAAGACTGAATATTTCACACACAATTAAAATTCTCTGTCTGTTGAAGAGACATGTTCCATAGTCAAACTAGGACAATTAATAGAATGAAAAATTCATGGTCATAGATTCTGGCTTTTGCCTGCAGATACTTTATAAGCTGAGAGTGACCTTCCCCCTAGAGGTAATTCCAAGAGCTCAATGTGGCATAGGTGGGGCAAGGGAAATCTGCTCAAAGAAAACGATTCTTAAAATAATAGCCACCAACTATAAACATAGCCGAGAAATGCTTAATAATAGTGTTCTTCATAAGATGCCAAGATGGCCCTCTTTGTAAGGAAGTCAGGCACAAAATGTTAACTCATGATTTAGTAGGGCTGATAATGGCGGAATCACCCTTTTTATTTCAGCAGAAAGCAATAATAATAAATGCTGTAGGAGGATGCTACAAATAAAGTGTTGGAGGAAATGCACAACGATCGATTTTTCAGAATTAAACTGTAGAGATGTATTGAATCAATGAGCTCTTTGTGCTCAGAGCTTCACCTGCTCTGGCTGTTGAAACTGGGAATTTATGTTGTCAAAAAGAATTGTAATAGCTATAAATTGTTACGCTGCTGTCTTTTAAAGTTACTCCACTTGCCTCCAGTATGAAATTGTGTTGTTTTTTTATTAAGGTTGCCTTGTAGATGGGCTGAATAGTCTGAATTGCTGGCTTTCCTTTCAGCAAAGACTTGCTATTAAAGCTGTTGTCCTCCTGTATGGAGATTTCAAGGATTATTCATTCATTTACTTAACGTCTTGTCCCGCGTTACTTTTGCAAAGTAATGCAATTTAATGGTGGAATTATTGATCATTTTTGCTTTTGAAAATATGCTTTAAGAAGGCAGATTAATTGGACCTTAACAAAATTCAAGTTAAATGCTTACGGGATTTCTGTTTTGGTGAATTTGTGAGGAAATGTGCTCCAAGGTTTGCATGATTTGCATGAATTGATGGCATCTGATGGTGCACTGACTTTCTGGGATTCTACACTAACAAAGTAATTATGTGTGATATTCTGCTTTGAATTCTGAAAGTGACTCTCTTCCTCAGGTGTACAGAAACCTCTTGCATGTAGTGCTCATTTTTGCCCGTCTTTATTGATAGCTGTACTTTCATTAATTTTTAACGTAGATGCACCGTGTGCAGTGTAGGAAATGATGTCTTCTAGTTAGATGCTCTCAGTAGGTCTCTGGCTGCACTGAGTCTGTATCCTGCCTGTGTAATGGAAGTGCTGCCCACAAACCACAGCTGTCAATGCTGAGTCGTGCTGGTGGTTTCACACCAGTTGCACATACAAGGTCCAAATCCAAAATGGATGTACCCACGCATTTAGTGGTGTAATTCATTTATCGCACATAGAGCTTCCTCTTCTCTGGACCACTGAGAATGACCATAACTGCCCTTTTAGTAGATGTATTGTTCCATAAAACAGCATCCCCTGATTTTTTTTTGGTCTATTTTAAGGAGGCAAACTTTGGCCACATGTACAAGGCCATTCTTCCCATTTTCCCATCGTTTGTCTCCTCTTTCTCTCCGTAACACCCCAGCCCTCTGCCCCATGTCGGTGTGCTCACCAACCAACCACCAGCTGTAGGGATAAGAGCAGACAGTGTTACATGAATGGCCTCCTGAATTAACAAACAGCAGTTTTAATAAAAGGGTGTTGTCTTCCACAGCCGTTCCAGGAACAGGATAACTATGGTGTGACCTGCTGGACTGTTACTTGCTGGGTGTTCCCTGGGTTAGGTTGTAGCAAAGGGAGGTTTTGATGGTGTGCTTCTTCACCTGTAGGTGTGAGAAACTTCTCTTGTGAAAATGCAAAGATGACACTGTGGCCTCCCATATGCGTTGCTGTGGAATTGCTGCCAGATTTCCTTGTGCTGTTACAAATACAGCACTTATTTGTGTGCTGAGCTGTATAAAGTTGAGCTTGAATCACAAAATCAAGTAAAAAATCAAGTTGATGTTTCTCTTGCTCATGCTGAGGTGGTGAGGCACTGGCCCAGGGTGCCCAGAGAAGCAGTGGATGCCCCTGATCAGGGTGACCTGATGTGGAGGGTGGTGTACCTGCCCACAGAAGGGGTTGGTACCAGAGGAGCTTTCAGGTGCCATCCAGCCCAAGCTGGATTCTATAATACATACCAGTCTTGTACTCAGCATTTAAGTAACTGTCTTGTTGCATCAGTCTAAATACAGCTCAGATCATTTCTCAGTTGCTGTCCTGATCCTGGAGTAAAACTAAACCCCAGCATTAGTTATGAAGAGAAATAGGTCAGCTTCAAAATACAATGGGAAACAAAGGCAGGACTTAAAATATCTTTTCAAATCAAGGGATAAATGTAAATCCTAAATCTCCTTAAAGTATTTTTTTGACAGGATTAATAAACCTGTGCCTTCCATTGCCACACTCACCTTGCCTGGATGATGTGTGCTATGGAGCAGGCTCCTGCTGCTGTTCTGCTCCAGCCTTGGTGATGTGACCACGAGCTGAGCTGGGCTGGAGCCACTGGGATGCTCCTTCTCCACTCAGACTATCAGGAGATGCAGCATTGATTTCTAAGGGGAGGGGACCAATGTGAGAAGTGAACTCACAGGCAGTTGTGTTTCTTAAAGCTTTTTATGGAGTCTGGAACTCCTGAATCTAAAACTGCAACATGAAAATTGAATTATCAAATAATAATGCCTTTGGTGTGAGTTTCTTAGTTATGAAAGCTGGAAATGATTCCGTGTATGTGCTCCTGTTAGTTAAATCATGAGCCAAATCAGTGCTTGTGGGTATTCTCTTCTAGCAATTTAGATAATCCCATTGTAACCCTGTTCTGAACACAGCTTTGGATTTTATTCAGGTGTTCATCAGTACAACACCATGAAAACCTCCCACTTCCACTCAGCAGCTGTAGGCAGTGCTCAGAACTCGGGATGTCACTGTGGGGTGGCTGCTCCTGATAACCCATTTCTGGTTATTTGTGTGCTATTTTTGTGCAGATACAAAAGTATTCTTGTCTTTTCCATTTTGCTTATCATTATTGCTGTTTAATGAAAGATGATCCAAGGGAATATACAAAATGAGGAAATCTTGGAAACTTCTCCTCAGGGTGTTGTGGAGAGTGTGGATGGGAATGCACAGTTTAATTAAGACTACCTGGCAGACATTCAGACAAGGGAGGTCATGCTGAAGTAATTTGCTGGAGTTGTTAGAGGATATAACTGCCACAAGAGATAAGGGGAAGTCAGTGAACGTGGTTTATTTAAATTCTGAAGGTTTCTGAATCCAGAAGGAGCGTCCACACTGCGCCCTGGCAGGAGAAGCGCAGGGTCTGGGTAGGGACAGCATGGAGGTGCAGGTCTGCTGGGAGATGGTTTGTGAATGGAAGTGAACCTGGGTATTTTAAAGCAGAGCAAAGCACCTGGGGAAGGGCACTGGGCAATGCTGCCCCACCTGGAGCACATGCAGGCAGTCTTCCTAAGACTCTAAGACAATACTTTGGCTGGGCACCCTGGCATGTATCTGTGCAGTGTGTTGGTGGCTGTGCAGGGACATGCAAGGATTCCCTTGCACAGAGCTGCGGTCACTCCAGGTCAGAGCTGGAGTGGTTAATGCAGATAGGCTCAATGGGGGCAGCTGGGAAAATCCCCTCCCACTGCCAAAGAACAGATGAATCAGGCAGAGAGTGTAGGTACAGTGGTATATATAAACTTCTTGTCCTGGTGCTCATGTTACATAGATGTATAGAAGAATTAATCACACACAGCGGGGAATTGTGTAAGAACTGTGCAGCAGGATTAAGTGTGATTTAATAGGAAAAACGTATTTTATTGCTTTTAAACAAATTGTCAGACTGGCACTGGCTCCTTAGTCATGGCAGCACTCCATACTAAGTCTGAGTGACAGAAGTTTTGAGGGCTTTCAGCATTAAAACATCGAGAGAGGAGTGTCCTGGACCACAATAAGAGACCTCCAACATCCCAGTTCTCAGAGGGGCTACGAAATGAAGCACAGTGCTCCTCAGCATTGAGTTTAGAACTCTTAATTCCAGAGGTCTCTTCTGAATCTGAGTACATCAAGTATACGGTGTTACTAGATGAAACGTTTTTTGGCCATGTCAGACAGGAAAGACTGAGTATAAATAACGTGCATCAAACTGCTGTTTGTAAAACAATGCATTGCTCTGAAATTGCCAATTAGAGCTCCTGTTTGTTTTGTGGTGGAAGAAAGACGTGCTCTGACAGCCTCCCTTTTTTCAGATCAGGAAATAGAAAATCCTGGTTGTTTCTCACATTTCTAATTGACATTCTAAAGAGGCACATTCAGTGCGGAGATGTGCATGAGGTAGTGAGTTTTACCGGGCTTTAGTTCTGGCTAATAAAATCCATTTTCTGCACAGTTATTTAATTTGCATCTGTAATTGCTGCAGTTGTACATAAATTAGACATGCGATCGGAAGCTTAATTCAGCTTGTCTGCTCCTTATGCTACATCCGTAATTATACGTCCCTCTAGCTTCACGTTAGGAAGCAGGCATGCACTAAGTTAGAGAATGCAGCTGCCTCCAGGAGGAAATGGCTTGTTGCTTCCAGCTACTTCCATTGCAGAAGTATTCCATTCTGTGCCATCAGCACCCCCTATTTTTCTTCTTCCCTTGCAGAACTTGGCAGTTGGAAATGGATGACCTTTAAGGTCCCTTCCAACCCAAGCCATTCCCTGATCTTCACTGGCATTTCTCTCCCTGGCCTGGCACCCAGAAGCACACTGAATGTCTCTTCCCACAGCCCTCTGGATCTATCATTCTGAGCATATCTGCCAAACAGAGCAGCTCTTCTCCCTGAGCCCATACCACCCTTCTTCCACATCTCACGCACACTTTACCTTGAGCTGTTTCCCTGCCCCAAAGATCCAGCTGGAATTTGGCCATGGCTTGTCACTGGGGAAGAGCATTGGCTTCCTGGAGCTTATTCTGAGTTATGAGGGGAAACGTGGCTCTGCTGAGCTAAGCCACTGGTGTCAGCAGGGCAGAATGCTGACCACTGTTCCTGGGCACATCTTAGGTTTGGTTAGGAGAGCTCCAGGTAGGTGACATCTGGGCTGAGCTGGGTCCAGGCCTTTAGGACTGGGAGATAAAGGGTGTGGGGCTGTGTGTGCAGCAGGATGAGAATGTGCTTTTGTACCCTCTCTCTGCCTTGACTAACACAAAGGGTTTCTACAATGAGCATCAGTCTCACTGGCTGAATTCAGGACGTTTCTGCAAGGCCCCATGCTGTACTCCGTAGGATTGTTTTTTTCCAGCCTTTTCACAAGGAAGTTCAATCGGTTGCCTTCATTTCTCTGCTGTGGGACTTCAAATGGACCTGGAATTTGTGGCAGTTAGAAAAAATATGTGGCAGGTTCATGATTCGGACATTTTGTTCCTGACTTTCCTCTTACTTTAGATGATCCAGATACTGATGTTCTCTTTTGTATCCCAGAGCATGACTTGGCTTCCCAGATAAGTTTTTCAACATAATTTTGGAGTAATTATCTGAAATGATCCACCCCATGAACATAAAAAGAATCTAATTCTTATCAGAGATTTTTTCTTCACTTGTTTCTGCGTTGGCTTGAATTTGTCGTTGCAGGGAGGAAGGTACAAAACAAGGAGACCCTTAATTCATCCCAGGTCTATATTTTGGTGGGAAAAGAGCAGTGTTTATCAGAGTCTCGAGCACTGTCTGGAACCCTGTGTCTGAAATTCAAATCTTCCCTGTAGGATGGACATTACCTAAATCTCCCACTTAAGGTTCAGCCCTCCTTTGCACTCTGCCCTTTGGCTCTTCCTGTGAATCAACCCCTTTAATTCACATTATATTGCAGAGAATGAAGACACAAACTAATTTCACAACATTTGCATCCTTACAAGCCAGAGCTAGCTTCTGCCATTTGAAGATTAGCATCTGGAGTCTTGTATGCTTGCATGTCCTCTTCCTGCTATAGCCTGAGCTGGTGACTGAAATGAAGCCCGAGTCTTTGCTCTACCGTATTTATTTATCTACTTATTACCTCTCAAAAAGTTTGGTTTGAAAGTCATTCCAAAGCAATCAAAGCTTGTTTTGGGAGAGCCAGTTATTCAGGAAGATGCTGGAGTTGCTCAGCTGCACTGTGGCATTTCAGACTAAGGCAGTTTGGACCAAAACCAGAGTGCAAGAAAACTCTCTGAAAGCTCCAGAAATTTTAGAGAAGATTGGTCTGAAATAGATTGGGAGGAGTGAAAAAGTGATAAATTAAAATTCTTCTGCATTAAAAGAAATATAGGAAAAGTCAGAAGTAAAACTTTGTGCTGAAGGCAGCCCAGAGCTGAGATGGAGACATGCGGGAGGAGCAGGCAGTGAGATGCCAGCAGCGCTTTGGTTTCTTTTGAAGCTCCATGGGACAGCGGTGGCTGTTCATACCACTTTTTTTTCTAATAATGGTGAAACCAGTGAGGAAGGGACGCGTAAAGGGATGGGTATTGATCAGCATCAGCTTCAGCGTGTGTAGGATCCTGCAGGGTTCTGAAGGTCCACACTAATTGTTTGGGACTTACGGGGGCTTTAGGGGCACCACAGCCAAGCAGTCTTTATTGACTGTGGTACTTCAGTGTCTTTTTCTTGTTGCATAATTCAATGGAACTATTGTCAGCCAAATAAATGCTATTTTGTCCAACTTTAAAAAAAAACGTGACTTTTCAACTCTGTTTGCAGTCTCAGATCTGTGTGAACAAATACAGGTGGACTGAAGGAAGCAATATTTGTGGCACTCATTTTGCAGAAGAGATGTAGAGGAAAGTATGCTTAGGGGACAATAATCTGTCACAGAGACCTTGGTGCCCAAAATGTGCCTTTTTCAGCTACCCCAAGATGCTGGTTTTCCCTCTGTGCTTCCTTTTAAGATATCTCTATCTCTTTAAAGCATGTTCTGTTACTGCTTCGATTTGTTTAGCAGTGTGGGTTTAGCTGCATAGGCTTCTCTTGTCTTCTGAAATAATGGGAAAATGTAAATTTCTTTCTTGAGCAACTGAAGTTATATTTTTTGCTCAGAGAGAACTGAAAATACATTCTGTTCTGACATAAGGGGGGAACACGTTACTATTTCTGTTAGCACCGCATGCATTAATAATTTATATTTCCAGTGTTTGTATGATCAGTGCTTTTATTTAAGCATTTGGCCATCTGAAAGAGTAAAGAAAAGATGGTTGTACTTGTAAGTAGCTTTTTTACCTTTTGGTGCCTGAATTTAAACGTAAGGGGTGACGTTAGGGCTGATGATTTGTGGAAAGGTTTTCTGTTTGCTCCCTTTGATTTGATGTTCATTGTTTAATTGAACACAGACTGCTTTAGCATCAGGTAAACTAAGAGCAGCTGGGTTGGCAACTCCTTTAAGTAGGCAGAAACAGATGACAGAGCTCTGCTAAGTATTAGTATTAGAAGTGTGTGGATAAACCCCACAGACTGCTGCAGAAACAGAGGATTTTGGATGACTCTTTTTTTACCAGTTTTGGACAGAAATGATAAATTCTGGGTCTTTTACTGCTTGTGGCAGCAGAGCTGTCAGTTGGTAATCAAGAAGGTAACAGCTTTCTAAGGTGCTCTGAAATGTGGCTGTTTTGGTTGTAGCTGTTGTTGGCTTTGACAATTCCACCGAGCTCTGCAAAAGTAACGGGTCAGGGGCCAAGCAGTTTCCTGCTGTTGTAGTTCAGCAGGCAGAACCCATCTGAAACTTTGGAGCAGCTGTGTTACCATCCTTAACAGCTCCTCCCAGTTCTCCAAGAGCTGATGAGTTGTTCACCTTCGAAACATCAATGTGAATTAACACAGATACATTTTCAGACGGTTTAATGAATTTCTGTGAATTGGATATCAGCTTGCCATCGTTTCTGATAGTTTTCCAATGTGTGTGACCCCTATTAGAACAGGTTGAATAGAAACATTAGCTGAAAAGAATTGCCCACCAGTCCTGCCACCACACTAATGCCTTGAGAAAATACAGAGTTCTTTCCTTTTAGCTATTATTGTGTGTGTGTGTAAAAGATTTCCCAGCCCTTCTTTTAGGACATTGTCCATTTGCTTTCTAAAGTCTGATTTCATTTTCAACATGATGAGTAGAAGCATCATTAATGCTAAAGCAATTTTGTAACACTTTGCAAAGTGGGTACAAATGCAATTTCTGACCATTCTAAGCCTTGCTTACACTGGCAAAGATGATACTGTCTTTAATGTAGGAGATAAATTCCTTGCTATGTAATTCTTGATAGCCTTTTATTTTGAGGTGCAGTGAATCTGATTTGTCCCTATTGGAGAAGTTCTGCAAAGCCTGCCAAGGAGAATTACATCCTACCAGCTACATTGCCTTCGACAGGCAAATGTCCTCATTTTGATGGGCTGCAAGCCAATCTGAAGGACAAATCGGACTGCACTGAGTGCAACTGCTTATCAAGAAAAGTTAAATATCCTGGTGAATATATGGAGGTCCTGAAATGAAGATCGTTGCTTTAGGAGAGGGGTAATAGATGGCAGAAGGGGACAAATGGGAACCCCCTTTAGGTCTGGTGCTTACAATTGAGTTGGATGTTTTTTTATTGATAAAAAGTGTTGCATTTTCATTGAACTTCATGCAGATACAGAATGAATAACCTTAAAGTTGATGATTTCTTGGCAGTGAGTTTAAAACAAGCCATTCTCCTCCTCTCCCTTGAAATACCTTATATTTTTTAACGATTCCTTGAAGCGAAGCTTCAAATGAGCTGCTTGGTTTTATATCAAATGAGTAAAAATGTGATTTCAGATCAACCAAAATGATTTCTTTCTTTTTCTTCTTAAAATTTTCAGTATTAAATTCATTTACCTGCAAATGAATTAAAAATAACTTGGGACTGCCAGAAAACTAAACAACAGAACGTTGACCTGGCTCTAATCCCTCCAAAGCCTGTAGATATTAATGCTAAATTTATCTTGAAAAGCAGTGTTTGAGCCCTGCTCACGCACACCAGAGTGCTGTCTTCTGCTTCCCTTCCTGCTGGTGCTCAGCTCAGGGAGCAGGAGAGCAGTGAGCCCTGGTCGAACCCTGGAGCTGGTGGGAAACAGCAGCAGGACGACTGACTGTGGTTTCTTTCCACTTCCCTGTTTTGCAGTGGTGTTATTCCAGATTGTACCTCTTGATTTGCCCTCTCCCCATGCATACGTTCATGTTCTTTCCTTCCTTGCTTTTTCTATTCCTCCCTTCCTTCCCCACACCTGCCTCCATTCTGAATGCATCTTCCAGGGTAGGGCTGCATTTAAAAGTCTCTCTTCTCAGCTGTTGTCTGTGGGCCCCATGTCACACCCACACACTGCAATAGGAAGAGGCAGTGCTTAGCAATTTGCCTTTGGTAGGACCTGACAGATCCAGAGCTCTCTGTACAAATGACAAAAGAAGCCTTTGCCCCTCATTTTGAAATGCCTTGGGAATGAAGCTCTTGTGCTTTCACTAGAACAGAGACCGATTCTGTCTCTCAGGGCTTTTTTTACTGTCGTTTTTAAGCTTAAGAAATTCCTGCTTCCTCCAAGAAAGTTTTGTCTTCCTTACAGTCTTTAATCAATTGCAGCTGGTTTTGTTACTACGGAAAGCCCTGGCAGATTTAGCAAGAAGAGTATTTTCAAAACCTACGTAAAATTATAACTCCTCCTCACTCTGATTCAAGTCCTGCCAGTGTCAGTGGCCAAGGCACCATACATCCCAGTGCCATTGCTCAAACTGCCCCAGTGATGTTTTCTTCTCATTAAATCAGAGTTTTTCTTTCCTAACTGGCTCACGGTTCCTGATATAATATTCTCAGAAACAGAAGAAGCTGGTAGAACTTAGAGGCACTTCAAATTGCTCGTGTTTCTTCACCCTTGAATTTGGAAGACTTTGTTCTTTTGCTTTTCTCCACAAGTTGAACACAGCAGAACGTTTGCTTTGTCTAATTAAAAGATCGTTATGATTATGTAGAAGAACAGGGGCCTGTTTGCATTGTCGTTTGTGTGATTCATTATTTGCACTGATGAGATTTGTGCTGTGTTTGTGATACTTGACATTGAAAACATTTGGTTGGATCGTGTACAACTTTGTGAGGCTTCATGCCTCGCTCAAGAGCTCCCTTTTGAAAGGATGGTAGAGTTCTACTTGGAGATGTTACCAAAAGGCAAAGTTTGTTCGTCAGTGTTTAAGGCCTAAAGTGCTGGAAAGATATATATTGGCTTCAGGTGTTATGTATCAGCTATCTCCAATAGTGTTTATTATATGTATTTCTTCACTCTTTACCCCTCCTCTCACCCCTCATCACCACCCATCCTGGTTAGGAATTTGACTTTTAATCTGTATTTTTTAGTGTTTGTTCATTGAGCTGTAATTAAAACTTAATTTCCCCTTCTTGCAAAACAGTTGGCTTCTGGGAAGACAGCTGCCATCTCCTGCAACCTGTTGTTATTCAAGGCCTTCACTGTGCTTTGGCATTTCTTTCTGTTAAAAATGCAAGTGGGATTGTTAGATGTGTCACCTGCAAAGCCAGAGGTCAGCAAGGCAGCTCATTTAATGTGCTAATTTGCTGTAATTTAGTCATGCTCGGAATAAGGATCATAAATCGAGTATCTGGGTGGCAGGTTGGACTCCAGTAGCCCATAAATGCTGCATTGGAGGATGTAAGGAGCCCTCAGCAGCGCAGCTTGTACAGTGGAAACCTTTCCTTTCTCATCTATCTGAATTTTGTGTTCTGGCTAATTTGCATTAGCTGCAAATGAGATTGAGAGTATACAGAGCTGTGTAACTCAGTGGGGTTTGTTTAGAGCAAAGCCCACTTTGCATGTCTGCGTGCACTGGGATGCTCTGGAGGGATGGGGCCGTGTTCTTGGGATGGGTCTGGGCTGTGCAAACCAGTGCAATGTGAGAAGTCGATCTCACCACTTGCTCTGCAAGTCACAAGCTCTGCAGTGCTGGCCAGTTTGCAATGACTTGCCAAAATTCCTACAAGATAAGCATTTTCCAGGTGCAGTCAAGTCAGTGAAACTTAGAGGTTGGCCCATCAATTAATTTTCTATAGAGTAGCTTTTTTTGCCCTTTCTGAGCTTAATTTTAAGCACCGAGTTATAAACATTTTGCTTATTCATTGCTCGGTGCTGCATTGTGCAACCTGTGTTTGCTGTAGTTGGGCTGACAGCTGAAAATGTTCTGAAGGATGAGTTTTACTGCTGGAAAAACTTTCTGTTCAGTTCTCCAAATGCTCTCAACAAGGTCACGCTGTTTTGTTTGCCTGGTAGGTTTGCAGTTCTTTTCATTTCACCTTCTTGACTATTATGTTGTAATATGAAAGTTGAAATTTTAACATAAGATATTGCACCATTTTGCAATATATATATATATTAGGCCACGGTATTCCATTACCCTGCTTTCACTTAATCTTTTAGCAGAGCAATTATCTCTCCTCTTTGTGTTATTCATTGTGTGACTGTGGCCCTGATGAGATCAATTTATTTCCAACGTTTCTTTTTAGCATTGTAATACCTTTTCTCTTTGTTGTGACATGCCAAAAAAGTCTCCCTGGCAACAACTGGCTGTGGTTATTCTTAGTGTCTCTCTCCTGGCCGTTTGCCACCATGTCCACCTGGCCATTGTCACTGCGCTAATTGGTTTATCCTTTGCAAAAGACTTTTTCTTTCCCAATTTTAAAAGTTCTCCTACATTTCACCACTTTGGTAGGTTTCAACTTCGTTATTCTTTGTAACTCCGATTCAGGCAGACTCTTGAGCGTGTCCCAGATTTAAGTTCCTGTGCTGTTGTGTAGGCGACCAGGAGGAAAGAGAATGGTGAGCATTTGCAGCCCACCATTGTGCGATGTGCTGTACAATACTGCTAATGTGCTTTTGTTGTGCAAATATGAGCTGGTTGTCCTAACCCAGGAGATATCAGCAGTGTTCAGTGAAGGCCCACATATGCCGTATTTCAGATACTTTGAACTTGGACCAATTTCTCATGCTGGGAGCAGGTTACTGTAAGCAGCCTTTGGCTGCTGTCCCCACTGTGCCCCTTGCAGCTGGGACCTGCTTTGAGCCCAGCGGGGAAGTTCCCACTGATGGATGGAGGGTGGAGCAAACTCTGTGCCAAAATGTGGTTCAACCAGAAATGGCATCCCTGTAAATGAAGAGGCAAGGAGCTCCTAATGAGATCATATGGTTAGCAGGGCATGCAGCCTAACACTTTCCATCTGAATTACCTTTCTTTCTGGATAAAGGCAGTACTGGGACTCGTAACCTCTGTGAGGGTGCCTGGTCTTCATACTACTTGTGTGGTCTTGCTTTACGTTTATGTAAAAAAAAAAAAAAGAAAAAGAAAAAGAAAAAAGTGAAAGAGAAGGAATCTGAACGTGCACCCACAGAGTTCAGCTGTGATAATTGCTCCTGGGTGAGGATGTGCCAGGTTACAGCCACGGTGTTGGTCTGTGGTTCAAGGAATACCACAAGTCCTCTGAAAACTGAGTTCCAAACTGAAGTTGTGTTGAGGCAATGTTCTCTTGGGACTTCTCTTCTAAGCAGGACCAGCTTTGTGCCTTGTGCCCAGCATGCTGTGCTTGATTTGCTTCTTGTTTAGACCGCTTTCAATTTACTTTCACCTCACAGGAGCTCTCATCCATTTTAATTCACCTTGTTGGGTTTACCCTGGGTTTGTATGAATGACATATGGCAGAAAGGTCCAAATGCAGACAGTGGTATGAAAAAGGGACTTATAAATTATGGAAGGCAAATGTAGCTGAGCAGGATGGCAACGGAGAGGAGAAAGACAAATGGAGGACGTTTGGAAAATAAAGCAAAAGAGAAGATGAGCAGAGTTGTATAAATAGAGGAAATAAAAAAACAGAGAAACTATTGATTAACAGATGAACAAAACACATCACAAATGCATACAGTGGCAAGGAATAGCAAAAAAGTACATGCTGAGAAACTTAAAAATGGGAGAAAAAATGCAAGGAATAAAAAGTAAGATTTGTTGGTTGTTCTTTGTTGCCTCTGACCTTCGTGGTTCAGGTCTCAATTTAACATGGAAGACAGATGAGGATTTTGGTGGAATACTTGAAGGGGGGTTAACTGGGGAGTGAGCTGATCGCGGGGGACAGGCACAGCAGAAGCCTGCAGCATGCGGGTGGCAGGGAGCATTGCAGGGAGATGACTTGTGATTTAATGTGCTATTCCCCAAAGAGCAGTTCTTTGGTGAGCTGTCAGGGGGTTTGGTACTTTTCCAGAGGTGCAGATGGATTTGAGCAGTAGGAAGCTGAGAGCCAGAGCAAGCCCATCCTGCCTGCTTGTGATTCCCTGCTTTGCTTGCACTCACAGTACTAAGTGATGATGCACTGGCACAGGCTGCCCAGGGAGGTGGTGGTGTTGCTGTCGTTGGAGGTTTTCAAGAAGTGTGGAGATGTGGCACCAAGGGACGTGGTCAGTGGGCAGCATTGGTGGTAGCTGGATGGTTGGATGAGATGATCCTAGAGGTCTTTTCATGCCTTAGTGATTCTGTGATTGCAGATGGATGGCCTCCTGCCCACACAGGGATAGAGCAAGTCCCAGGCTTGGCGTTTGTTGTCATCGGCTGTGAGTGGTGTGAAGCCCAGGGTGGCCCTTGTGGCTCTGTCTACCCCACAGCAGAGTGGGCTCCAGCTGGGCTTCAAGCTGAGTCGTTGTGGTTAAAGAGAAAGGAAGGAAAAAAAAGAGATGATTTGCAGCAACACGCATGGAGGAATGGGAAGCTGGGAGTCCATTCACTAGTGTATCTAGGGAATGGAGCTCAGCAGCACATCAGCATGTCAACATCAAGCAGAGGATGTGGCGCTCAGCATTCGGTTCAGGTGTTTGCCTGCTCTGCAGTAACAGATGAAGTGTCCTCAGAGCAAACAACCTGCATCAAATACAGTGGCTGGCCTGTCTGCACGCTGTACATTCTTATTTAAAGAGGAATTCCAGTGGGCTGCTCTGCTGACAAACCACAGATGATGGCTGTGAACAAGTCATGCAGTTCAGTCACCTGGCTGCCTGCCCTGGTCCCTGTACTGGACTTTCCAGAAAGTCCCCTTCCCCAGCCAGAAAGAGAAGGTAAAAAATGAGAAAGTCCTTTATTAGGGCAGTATTGCTGCTGTGAAACTGGGGAGCCCTAAAGCTGATACTGTTTTTAAAGTGCAACAGTTTTGTAAGTGACTCATAAGTACTGTAGGTACATCTGTATTTCTATGAGCCTTTTTGAAAGTCATCATGAAAAAACAAAGCAAGATCGCATGCCAGCAACTGTACTTTTGGTAAACGTCCTAAAGGGAGTGACAGAAACACAGGGAGAGGCAGTTTCATGGCAGCAGCATGTTCATGCTTCAGTAACTCACAGCATCTGTTGGAGTTTGACTGCTGAGATGGGTAAGGCCTGAAGATGTCATCTAATTAGGTTTCTGTAAAGCACACAATATCAAAGATTAATGAGCGAGGCAAACGTTTCCACAAAATAAGTTTTTTGGAAATTCTGAATGATCACCAATGGAAAATTCTTGTATGGAACAAATGTGGTAACTCAGGCTTCCAGCGTTAAGGCTGTGCTGCTGTGGCTGGTGGAGGTGGTGGTCCTGCAAGGGTCAAAGTGACGTTGGTGTCAGTGGGGATTTTGCCTGTCTCAGAACATGAAGCTGCACACAGCTGGGTGCTCAGACACAGCAAGCCCAGTCAGAGCCCAGATAGCAAGGAATAAATACTAGATTGAAAACTGGAACAGATTAGAGAAAAGCCTGGGGTACTGCACGTGCTTGGGAAAAGGGAACACTGTAAAAGGATCTTGTATGCTTTGTAATGCTGCGAGCAGTTAGTACAAACACAGTATAAGGACTTTTCCCCTTCAGGTTTTGATGTGCTCTCCATATATCAGAGAACTGGCATAGTTCTTGATTCAGCAAACAGGGCTTTGCTGCCTGGGATAAGCTGGGATTGCTTGCCTGCATTAACCACAAGCAACAAAACAACCATGTGCAGAACCACACTGGGCTGTCTCCTGCCCCTCGCAGCACCGCAGGGAAGGCTCTGTCACAGGCAGGAGCATGGCTGCAGGGCTTCCTTTCTATGCTTAGTCCAGAAGCAGAGTTTTCCTTCTATCAACAGCTTTTATACTGAACTGGAAAGAAGGTCTGCAGTATTAGGAGAAAAAAATCACTGAATGATCAATGAATGTTTTGTTGGCTTAAAAAAGAGAAGACTTTTTTTAAAGGGATTTGTGGGTGAACTGTTAGAGTGGTGCTTAGTCTGGATGATTAGCACAGGGGAAAAATACAACCCTGTCTCTCAGTGTTTAATTTTGAGAAATGTGAGTTTTTCCTGGTGGGAACACAGAAGGTTTCAACAGAGGCTATTGTTAGCCCTACAAATGCCAAGCGTCTGCTCTTGGGAGATGGAGAACAAAGTTGGCACCAATAATTAGCTGCTGAAGCACTGATTTGGCCAAAGTTGCTGAAAATGAACGAACGATGGAGAAGTCTTGGGATGACTTAGTAAAATACAGTGCAGTTGAGATGACTCTCAGAGCGTTACTGAGCAAAGCATGGAGGGGGGCGAAGGTAATGTGGAAAACACGATCAGTCTTCTGATGAGCCAGAAGGACGGCCAGGGCTGCAGCGGGACGGCAATGAGATGAGGGGCAGGGAGGGAGCAGGCAGCCTGCCCTGCAGGATGGTAAGTGCAGGATGCCAGGATCACGCTGTGCCTCTGGCACAGTGCGGATGAAGGCACTGCACTGCTGGTTTGCAGTATCACCTCTGATAGCTCTAGCCTTGTTGCTTACTGCTGTGCTTTTTTTCCATGAGCAATGGAGAGAGGACACGACCAGCAGCCCCTGCCAACTAGTCTTACTTTTCTAGAAAGCTTATAACAGTTACTGTCAAAGCGTACGTTAACTCTGATTTGCCTTACACATTATGAATATGTGATTGCCCCATGATCCTATAGAGAATCTCCTGAGCCTGCTGTAATAGCTCAGTAATTACTTCTGAGCACCAGTGAGGATTAACACTGAGGCTGTCCCAGTGGAGCAAAACACAAGATAGGGCTGGTGCTGGATGCTGGTGGGTTTTGAGCCCTGACTGAGCCTAGGAGGAGATCACAGCTCCGTGGGGATGGAGGAGCCAGTGCCGCATGGGGCCTTCTCTGTTTATCTGAGGCTGTGGCTTCATGTCCTCAAAGTTCCATGGAGAAATGGTAGAAGGCCATCCAGATATTCCTGTAATGAGCCCAGAGCCTGGTAATCCACTCATCTCATCCCAAGCAGCCAATTTTGATGTAAAAATTTCAGTATATGAAGATGGAGAATCCACATTCTTTAGTAACATTTCCAAGAGTTGTTTTGTATTTCATCTTTGAAGGTGATGACTTTAGCCTCCTCACTCTGCTTCCTTTTATGCTGCTCTGAACTGAGCACTGGAAGCCTTTAATCAACCCTCAGTGCTCCCTCTGCCTGTCCGTGTAAGTCTTTTTTCTTTTATTTTCTGAAATCAAGAGATACTTAGGTGTCATGGTTTTGTAATTTTGTAATTTTGCTATCAGTATTCCACATCATAACATCATGTCAAGTATGGATACTTCTGTTGAATGTGCAGTCCACAAAAGAAGACTACATATCCCAGAGAACAACAGGAGTAACAATAAGTCACGGGACCAGGACTCTATATAATCTTGTTCCCAGGCTGGAGTGCCCTCCTTCTTCTCTCGAACTTCTCGGAGAGTGGGAAGCGTTCCAGCCGTGTCGCCTAGAGTTCACAGTAGGCCTCTCGGTTTTCGGAGACTCTCTCTCTCTGTTTCGTTCGATTTTGTTAGCCTTAATTATATTATATTGTGTTATCTTGTATTTCGATATCATATTTAGTAAAATAAGTTTTTCCTCCTTAGATTGTCACTGTTTTATCCCACTCCCCTTTTCCCCCTCCTTTCCGGGCCCCGGGGGGGGGGGCGTGGGGTGGCTTCCCCTGTCACGGGCATAGGTAAATCTAAGTAACCCGTGACAGATTTTTTGGTGGAGAATGCGGGCATAGAGCTTTTTAGCTTTTAGAACAACTCTCTCTTTGCTCTTAAAGAGCTTCGTTACGGGAGTGTTCGGAGTGTTATCTTTCCGTAGCTGCTCACGGAGAACGTGACCTTGAAATACCAGACAAATTGTCAACATTAAGGGCTGCTGCACATTCTCAGCATTGCTATCTAACTTTTGTGTAGAAAACAAAGGGATTTCTTTCTCCCTTAGAGCAAAGCTAGCTAGCTTTGACTTTTACAGAGCCTGCCAGCTATGAATCCACTCTTCATCCCAGTTGCTCTGTTTAAGGGATTGAAAGCAATTATGATCTTCTTAAAGTATTGGTCAACTATTAACACCATAATTTGGTGTTGTGGAATTGTGCAGATATATAGCCTAATAAGGTGGATACTGATGGAGACACCTGCTTGGTACTTTTACGAGATGTGGTATGGTCAGAATTTTGGCATCTACACCTCAGATGCAATTGTGAATCTTACTAACACTTGCATCCCAGATGGAACAGGCAATTTTACAAATACTTGCATCCCAGATGGAACAGGCAATTTTACAAACACCACCATGTTTAATTCATTGTACAGGCTAAAAAAACCCTTTTTATTTAGGTTGTACTCTCAGATTTCCACACGCTTTTCAATAACTGAGATAGGGTTCATACTTGCATTCATGTTATCACTATCAATGCATGCATATATGTTCCTATGCATTCGTTCTATGCGGAAGTCTCCTCCAGAGCCAGAGAATGATGACTGGCAGGGAATATGGAAAGGTTTAGGAAAAGTCTTAGAAGCATGGGGACCCGCAGTGTCATGGGATTTCACTCTTGAACACCTAAGGGACCCTAAGAAATTAAGTGAGTATTTGGGTCAGAGATCTAAGGAGGTAAACCTTATGTGGGGTTTGGCTTATGCATACCGTGCTTTGTATCATACTATTCTGGAGAGAGAGAGTTTCCGATCTGAGATTCAAGCCCAAGTTAATTCTGATCAGTCACAGGAGGCATCAGTAGCAATATCAGTTGCCCCTGTGGAAGGCAAGAAATGGAAACGGGTGTCCACGCGTCTAGAACGAAAAGAAGGAGAAGCACAGGGGGGGGCAGCAGAAGACCCAGGTGCCGGGCATGGAGCAGTACCGAAAAAAGCAAAGGCAAAAACCAAGAGGCATGAAGAAGAGACTGATGATGAGGAGGAAATCACCTATTGTCGACCTCTGAAGCTGACTGAAATCCAAGGCTCAAGAAAGGAGTTTACACGGCGTCAAGATGAAGGTATCCTTGCTTGGTTGCTTCGCTGCTGGGACAATGGGGCCAACAGCTTGTCTCTAGATGGTAATGAAGCTCGCCAACTAGGAAGCATTGCCCAAGATGCAGGTATCGACAGAGGGATTAGCAGATGTTCGGATGGAGCTGCTACTCTCTGGTTGCGGCTGTTAGAAGCCGTGAGAGAAAGGTACCCCTATAAGGATGCTTTGAAGCCTAAATTTGATAGTTGGAATACCGTCCAAAAAGGTATTCAGCGCCTGAGGGAATTGGCCATGGCGAAAATGTTGTACAGCCCTGATCCAAGCGAACTTGACCCTGAGAGAGTGAGGGCCGATCCTGACATGTGGCAGAAAATCACAAGTACAGCACCAGAGAGAATTGCACAGTCATTGGTATCAGGATCTAAAGGATTCGTGGACAGATGGCCCCGAGTTGTTGAGCTGATTATAATGCTTCAAACCATCGATCAGCAGCTCCCCCAACTGCATGCCGCAGTTTCTGCCATCTCACGGCTAGAAAACCGAGTAGATGAAATGTGCAAGAAATTGTTTCCATCAACTAATTGTAATGATCCCGTAATAGTATCAGAAACAACTGATGAAGGTCAATCCTCGTACGGGCCACCAGGTCTAATGAAGGATCTGATCAAACTAGTCCAGTCCTACTCCCCACCTGCATCATCAAAAGTCTCAGCTGTTAAACGCACACGCTTCCCAGCTCGAGCAAAGAACAACAGTACGATTGCACCGCGTGTTTCCATGTGGCGCTACCTACGTGACCGTGGAGAAGACATGAGGAAGTGGCATGATCAGCCCACGTCTGCACTACGAGCACGGGTGAAAGAACTACTAGACATACCAACCACCAGTGGAGTTGCTCCAGTCATCACAGGTAACCAATAGAGGGGCCCTGCCCTCAGTCAGGGGAGGGAAAGGGATAATAGAGTTTATTGGACTGTGTGGATTCGATGGCCTGGCACATCAGAACCACAGGAATATAAGGCGCTGGTGGATACCGGTGCACAGTGCACCCTAATGCCCTCCAGTCATGAAGGGACAGAATCAATCCATATTTCTGGAGTGACTGGGGGCTCTCAAGAATTGACTGTGCTGGAGGCTGAAATAAGCCTCACTGGCAAAGACTGGCAAAAACATCCTATTGTGACTGGCCCAGGGGCTCCATGTATACTGGGTATTGATTACCTCAGAAGGGGGCATTTCAAGGATCCTAAGGGGTATCGATGGGCCTTTGGGATAGCTGCTGTAGACATGGACAACATTAAGCAGCTGTCTGTTTTGCCTGGCCTGTCAGAGGACCCGTCTGTTGTGGGGCTGCTACGAGTAAAAGAGCAGCAGGTACCGATTGCTACAAAGACAGTGCACAGACGGCAGTATCGCACCAACAGGGATTCCTTGCTCCCCATTCATGATTTGATTCGCCAGTTGGAGAATCAGGGAGTGATCAGTAAAACTCACTCACCTTTTAACAGCCCCATATGGCCAGTGCGTAAAGCCAGTGGAGAATGGAGGCTGACAGTAGACTACCGTGGCCTGAATGAGGTCACACCCCCATTGAGCGCTGCTGTGCCGGACATGTTGGAACTCCAGTACGAGCTGGAGTCAAAAGCAGCCAAATGGTATGCCACCATTGACATTGCCAATGCTTTCTTTTCTATTCCTTTGGCCGCAGAATGCAAGCCACAGTTTGCCTTCACCTGGAGGGGCATTCAGTATACTTGGAACCGTTTGCCCCAGGGGTGGAAACACAGCCCAACCATTTGCCATGGGTTGGTTCAAACTGTACTGGAACAGGGTGGTGCTCCTGAACACCTGCAGTACATTGATGACATTGTTGTGTGGGGTGATACAGCAGAAGAAGTTTTCACAAAAGGAGAGCAGATAATCCGGATTCTTCTACAAGCTGGCTTTGCTATTAAGCGAAGCAAAGTAAAAGGACCTGCCCAGGAAATTCAGTTCTTAGGTATAAAGTGGCAGGATGGACGTCGTCACATCCCAGCAGATGTGATCGACAAAATCACTGCCATGTCTCCACCAACTAGCAAGAAAGAGACACAATCTTTCCTGGGTGCAGTGGGCTTTTGGAGGATGCACATTCCAAACTACAGCCTCATTGTAAGCCCCCTTTATCAGGTAACGCGGAAGAAGAATGATTTTGCATGGGGCCCTGAGCAGCAGCAGGCTTTTGAACAGATTAAACAAGAGATAGCCCGTGCTGTAGCCCTGGGGCCAGTACGGACTGGACAGGATGTAAAGAACATCCTCTACACTGCTGCTGGAGAGAAAGGCCCCACTTGGAGTTTGTGGCAAAGAGCCTCAGGAGAGACCCGAGGCCGACCCCTGGGATTCTGGAGTCGATCATATAAGGGGTCTGAAGAGTGCTACACTCCAACTGAGAAGGAGATCTTAGCCGCGTATGAGGGGGTTCGGGCTGCTTCCGAAGTAGTCGGGACTGAAACACAGCTCCTTTTGGCACCTCGACTGCCAGTGCTGAACTGGATGTTCAAAGGACAGGTTCCCTCCACCCATCATGCTACCGATGTCACCTGGAGCAAGTGGATTACGCTGATTACACAGCGAGCGCGAATGGGAAACCTCAATCGTCCAGGAATCCTAGAGGTAATCATGGACTGGCCTGAAGATAAAAAGTTTGGAACATCACCAGCAGAAGAGGTATCACGTGCTAAAGAGGCCCCACCATACAACGAATTACCAGAAAATGAAAAGAAATATGCCCTATTCACTGACGGATCATGTCGCATTGTAGGGAAGCATCGCAAATGGAAAGCTGCTGTGTGGAGCCCCACACGACAGGTTGCAGAGGCCACTGAAGGTAAGGGAGAATCAAGTCAGTTTGCAGAGGTAAAAGCTGTCCAGCTGGCCTTAGATGTTGCTGAACGGGAGAGGTGGCCAATGCTGTATCTTTATACTGACTCATGGATGGTGGCAAATGCCTTATGGGGGTGGTTACAGCGGTGGGAACAAAATAACTGGCAACGGAGGGGAAAATCTGTTTGGGCCGCTGAACTATGGAAGGACATTGCTTCCCGAACAAAGAATATGGTTGTAAAGGTGCGTCATGTGGATGCACATGTGCCCAGAAGTCGGGCTACTGAAGAACAACAAAACAACCATCAGGTAGATAAAGCTGCCAAAATTGAGGTGGCTCAAATTGACTTGGACTGGCAGAATAAGGGTGAATTATTTCTAGCTCGATGGGCTCATGAGACCTCAGGCCATCAAGGAAGAGACGCAACATATAAGTGGGCCAGAGACCGAGGGGTGGACTTAACCATGGACGCTATTGCGCAGATTATTCATGATTGTGAAACATGTGCCATAATTAAACAAGCCAGAAGGATGAAACCTCTCTGGGAGGAAGGGCGATGGCAAAAGTATAAATATGGGGAGGCGTGGCAGGTTGATTATATCACCTTGCCACGATCTCGCAGTGGTAAGTGTTATGTACTCACTATGGTAGAGGCAACCACTGGGTGGCTTGAAACATACGCAGTACCCCATGCAACTGCTCGAAACACCATATTAGGTCTTGAGAAACAAGTCTTGTGGCGACATGGCACCCCAGAAAGAATTGAATCTGATAATGGGACACATTTCAAAAAATTCTCTTATAAATACTTGGGCCAAAGATCATGGCATTGAGTGGATTTATCATATTCCCTACCATGCACCAGCTTCTGGTAAAATTGAACGATATAATGGGTTGTTGAAAACTATGTTGAAAGCAATGGGTGGTGGAACATTTAAGCACTGGGAGAAGAATCTGGCAGAAGCCACTTGGTTGGTCAATACTAGAGGATCTGTCAATCGTGATGGTCCTAGTCAATCTAGCCCCCTACACACTGTAGAAGGAGATAAGGTCCCTGTTATACATGTAAAGAACATGTTGGGAAAAGCTGTTTGGGTCCTTCCAGCTTCTGGAAAGGGCAAACCTATCCGTGGAACTGTCTTTGCCCAGGGACCTGGGTGCACTTGGTGGGTAATGCAGAAGGATGGGGATGTTCAATGTGTGCCACAAGGGAATTTGATGCTGGGGGAATGCAGTCAATAATTTTATGTATCTATATATATATATATATGTTTGCATGTGTAGTGTATTTTAGTTATTATAGTTGTACATTTAGTTATGTTACATGCAATTCTACTATTTAGCTATCACAATTTTACATACGTGTATATATATGTATATATATGTATATATTAACCATGATGTAATAATGTAGAATAAGGGGTGGAATGTCATGGTTTTGTAATTTTGTAATTTTGCTATCAGTATTCCACATCATAACATCATGTCAAGTATGGATACTTCTGTTGAATGTGCAGTCCACAAAAGAAGACTACATATCCCAGAGAACAACAGGAGTAACAATAAGTCACGGGACCAGGACTCTATATAATCTTGTTCCCAGGCTGGAGTGCCCTCCTTCTTCTCTCGAACTTCTCGGAGAGTGGGAAGCGTTCCAGCCGTGTCGCCTAGAGTTCACAGTAGGCCTCTCGGTTTTCGGAGACTCTCTCTCTCTGTTTCGTTCGATTTTGTTAGCCTTAATTATATTATATTGTGTTATCTTGTATTTCGATATCATATTTAGTAAAATAAGTTTTTCCTCCTTAGATTGTCACTGTTTTATCCCACTCCCCTTTTCCCCCTCCTTTCCGGGCCCCGGGGGGGGGGGCGTGGGGTGGCTTCCCCTGTCACGGGCATAGGTAAATCTAAGTAACCCGTGACATTAGGGCTCTTGAAATACAAGTGATAATAAAGATATTAACACTAATCATTGTTATTCTATTGGTTGAAATGTCAATATTCCCTACTTTCATGTTTATTTTGAGGGCATTTATGTCACATAAAGTGTATCCCATCCTGCCAAAATAGAAGCTTTTCCTATTAGAGGCACTGTAATGGCTCATAGTAATGCTGACTGCTGTTGTGCCTGATGGAGTGGTCTTTGACATGCAATAATGCAAAGTGACATGACAAATTAGGAACAAAAAATGAAAAGCTGTTAAATAATCTTGAATGTGGCTAAAAATGAATCTCATATCTGAAGTGCATTCCTGATTTGTAGTGATAAAGAGTATCCGTGCCAGTGCTGCTAAATGATATGAGTGTATTGAGGAAAGGAGCTGGTGTATTGTGGGGGATGTTGGGTTGTTACTACTTGCACAGTAGGAACAGGTTTTGTTGGTTACAGTATCTGCCTGGAAATACGACTGTGGGGCAGTAAGATCAGGTTCAAAGTGTGGGGTTGGCATTTGCCTGTGGTTCTGAAATCAAGGGTGCCCGTGGTAGCACAAGGTCCCAGAACGGTGCATTTCTTACATGTGGCACTGAGCAACACACAGAGCACTGAAGGGATGGGTTGGACTGCATGATCTTACTGGTCTTCACTAACCTTAATTATGCCATGAATCTAAGTACTCTTAAGCAACAATTATTTTACTGCAAACATCTCCATTCTTCTTGTCAAGGCCTTGGTATCTATCCCTTTGGCCTTGTAGTTATAACGCAGTATTGCTTTATAGAAAGTATTGTTTTCATGCTGCAAAGCAATCTTTCAGGTCAGATTTTGCTCTCATTGAGGTCATCTTTAACTGACATTGAGGGAAAATTACACTGTTACATAACATACAGAACATAACAAAAGCTGCTGCTTCAAGTTTATCTCAGCTTAGCTGAGACCTGAGCCTTAACCACTGTTGGTTGCTAACTTGTTTGTTTGTCTGGTTGCAGCACCTAACCTAACTAATTGGGATGGCCTCGACGGTGCACTGAGCCTTATTGAAGATCAGGCACACAGGGTGAGGCAGCGCCACCGGAGACACGCGACGGATGATGATTACAACATCGAAGTCCTTCTGGGGGTCGATGACTCAGTTGTTCAGTTCCATGGGAAGGAACACGTTCAGAAGTACCTGCTGACCCTGATGAACATTGTGAGTACAGCCCTGCTCGCTGCACGGTGAGATGGCAGTGAGGGGAGGGTGGATGGATGTTGGTTTTGCTGTTTAATACATCGTAGGTTTTTTTCTCATAGCAGGAGGTGAAATAGTTCTAGGAGCAAAATCCAGGCCACTTGTAGAAAAGGCAGAAGGGGAGAAGGAACAAAAGAAAAAGGGGCCAAGGAAGAAGCTGACAGTGGGACCATTAAAACTCAAAGTCCCACTTATGTTCTTTGATAGGTGGGGGCATAGGGTCAGGGCCTCAGGTCCTTGGAAGTCATTACATTTTAGGTCCATGTTCTCTTAACCTAAGCTCCCTGCTGAATAACATGGTTTGGAGAACTGTCTTCAAATAGGGCTGTATTAGAAACTTCGATTGGCTTCTACATTTTTAAAACTGTTCAGTTAAACTCTTTGATTCCTCAAGAATCACATACAGACCCAGGCCACCTGCCTACTCCTTGTTCACACTGCAGTAAAATGCTATGCAGTCAGTCACTGGACTGTCTTACATTGATTTAATATGTAGTCCATAGCTGACACCTTTAGGCTTCCTTCCTTAAATATTTCATCTTTCCAAACATTGTGCAGCAGACTATATAATATGGTAGTGAGGAAAACAGAAGCTAGAATGTTTGAAGGAACTGTCTTTTCTTTCTAAATATCAGAGCAGTAGGCACTTCCACATGCACCTTTGGTACCCCGACCAATAAGCAAGGCCTCTGTCTTGTGGGGTAGGGACAAAACAGATTCCATTATAGTCATGATAACTGTGATTCCTTTGGCACAAAATTGGCATTGAGGTCTCCTTCATAGGCCACTCATTCTGGGAAGAGTTCCTTCTCGTGCTCACCTGGAACAGGAGTTTATTTTCAGTAGAAACTTCAGGTTCAGCAAATATGTGTTCTTTGTGAAATGTTGTTGCATAAAAATTGTAGGTCTGCTCTGGTTTTGACAGATAGGCTATGATTGCTGAAGCTCACAGTAGCAGAGAGAGGATGGAGTGTCTGTAGGTGACTATTGGTCATCCCAGACACCAGCAGGTATATGGGCACAGTCTGTCCTGTTAGGTACTTTTGTCTGCAGTGCTTTTATCCTAAGATATATTTTTTAATTATGAAGCTTGTATTCTTATTACTTTATTGCATTCTTTTAACGATGTGTGGAACGTCAGCATTTTTCATTTTAAGAGAGAGGTAGAATACAATTTAAGAAAAAACCCTTGTGAGATGTAAATTCAATTGCACTGCTTTTATATGGCGGTATTGCAAATAGTTAAAAACCTGCACTGACAGTAGACCTATTGCTCTGATGTCTGTGAATGCGTGCATTTTAACAGAAATGACATAGTGAATTTCATCTGTTTGTGTGGTTTGTTTCCTCTGAGGCTTAAAACAAAGTCTACAATGAAACAGATGGTTTTATGTATCTCTAAATTAACAAGCCAAAGAGGCCAAACCAAAGAGGAATGTGGCAAACGGGCTGAAATAGATTAAGCAGGACTCTACTTATCGTGTCACTTAAAACTATTTTTAAGAATTAAAATATACAGTTATGGTAAAGGAGCCATAAATGTTCCAGCTCTGGAATACACTTGTTCCTAATTTTAGCAAACCATCCAACACACAAATTGTAAGAAATAACAACTCTTAAACATGCTGTCTCTGCAAGTGGTTTGGAAAGTGCAGCCTGTATAACCAAATCCTGGGGCTGTAACAGCTCCTGGCATGGGCAGCATCTGTTCTTTTGGGAGGTCTGAGGCAGAAACGTGCCCTCTGGGCACAGAGGATGTGTCCCTTCCCTTTGGGTCTGGGCTGCAAGGAGCCGCTCAAGGAGGTGCTGGGAAGTCTTTGGCAGCCACAGTGTTGTCCTGGTCTTTCCTTCACCTTCATCTAAACTCAGCCAGTTTCTGCAGTCTGTGTTGTAGATGAGGGATGGAGTAATGGTGACCAGTCCTCTGCTTCTTACTGTCGAAGACTTGCTCTGCTACGGAGAGGCAGATAGCAGCTGGTAGGGAATGCATATTTACAGTCTGGGCCTGGTAAGATACTGCTGGAAGATCCCACTGGAACCATTGCATTATATGTACCCTGCTGGTTTTATGGGCGCAATCAATTAGCTTTGTACTTTAACAAGGCATTAAGCATAAAATCAATTAGCTTCGTACAGTAAGAAGGCATTAAGGATAGAATCAAAGTGTGCTTAGAAAGTAAATAAAATAATAAATATCAAAATAATAAAATGGAAAAATAATAAAATAAGAATGGAAGCCTTTACTGGATATAGAAGGGTGATTGAGAGGGTTGAGTTTCTCTGGTTCCAGGAATAAAATAAATTCCAGGTGAAGTGTCCCTCATGCCCAGACTCCCAGAGGCGTAATCGCTTTCCCAGCAGCAGCGCCCAGCTCGCAGCATGGCTGCTCTCCCTGCTTTGCCTGCTTTTGCAGTGAGGGATGGTGTGAGCAGTTGTCCTTAATTAACTTTTCCCAGGGATCTTGGGTGGAACCCTACCACCAACCCAATCAAAACAATATATTTTTTTCAAGTCCAGTGCGATGACTTATTCAATCTGTTTTGTGCTGCTTAAGTGATGTGTTACAGTCCACACCTAAAAGCTATAAAGTGAGAAAAAACAGAGACCGCGTGTCCTGGCTATCTTGAATAGCAGTGTTAATATTTATCCCAGCGTTTGGAAATGTAGTCACAGCCCTGAACGAATGGTGAGAGACGCACCAGAGGGTTTTTAACGCTTTGGGCTGCAGCCACGCATCCCTGTCTGTCTGCCAGCAGTGTCACTGTGCGAGCCAGTCCTCCTGTCACCCGTCTTTACCCTCCCACCATTCCTCATGCAGAAACCGGGGTTTCTCTTGACATCCTTTCCTCCCTGCTCTGCACCGTGGAGACATTCATTCAATCTTCATAAAGAAATGCCATTGTTTTCACTTTAGAGACCCTCAGCTGCCTCTCACTTGCACCATTTTCCTTTGTGCATCATGGTGTGTTTCTTCCTGGGAAGGATAGCAGCTTGCACAGTCCTCTATATTTCTAAGTGTAAGCCCACCCATTGCACAAAGTTATCTTTGTATCTTTAGCAAGCAGGACCATTGCAAGAGGGAAGAGAGATTTGGGGGCTACCTTGCAGCCCTGTCATTTACTCAAGAACATGGAAGGTAATTTAATTTCTGCAAGAAAGCAGCAAAGGAATCAGAGATTTTATCTGCTCCTACAAGTGTATGGGAAATATTAAAAAACACTTGGCCAGAAGTGGCATTGGAGAACTATCTTGTTCATCAGGAAACAAAAGGATTTCACTGCAGGATGCTGTGGGAGGAGGAGCAGGGCGCTGAGCTGCAGTGGGTATTGGTGCTAGCCAGCCCGGGGCTAAAATTCTCAGATTGTTTCATAACCCTCTTGAAATAGTTCTCAGTATTAAGTAGGCCTCCTGCTGCGGAGAAGGAGCAGAGCCAGAGCTGGTCATTCACATGGCTGAGCTGGGCTAGTGGTCAGCCCACCAGAACCCTGTGTTAAGTGTTGCATCCAGGATGAGAATATGGGTAACAAGACTTCCTAAGAGGCAGAGCTGGAATATATTCACTTACAATATTTCTGCTTTTTGAAACAGCAAAGTCTCATGAAATAAGCTCACTTCCAGATAGTACTGAACTTATTGGCTCCGTGTATATTCAAGTATTCAACTTTTGTGCCCCTCTTGGCATTGTTTTTTCCCCAGCAAGGCCCCTGCTTTGCCCCTTTCTTATTTTGTCTTTCTTCCTCTATTCCTATAGCAGTATTTTTGAGCCTTATTTCAAGTACCTCATTTTTTAATGCTGGCAATTGTCGTCTTAAGTATATTCTGGAAGAATTTGCCTAAAAGCTTCTCATTCATTGAATTCTGGAGTATTTTGGGGGGACAAGAAAATTATCTTTAAATGTTCTTTCTATTTCTTTACTGCGCAATGTGACAGCGCAATGTTTAGTGGCTAGCCTGTGTAGCATCCATGTAATGGATGTGTGGTCAAAATGTTTGTGATACAGAAAGGCAGCTCCTCAAAGCTGAAGTTTCTGCCATTATTTCAATGAGAGATTGGCTCTAAATGGGATTAATGCTTCATTTATGGCAAGATTTATCTGAATATTTAATTGTTTATATGCCTTTGAAATTAGCGATAGTCAGTTTTAAAATGTGTAGCCCATAGGATTCTCTCATGAAACTTCAAGTGAGCATTCGACTCCAGAGCATATAGATTTAACCAGTTTTCATTTGAATAACTGAAATCCATGGGAGTTCTGCAGCTGGGGGTTTTGGAGAGCTCCAGGAGTCTTTCACCTGTGTCTTTCAGCACTACACATCTCTTTGAATTTGTGGCCCTGAGATGTTCCTGAATGCGTTATCCATCCTCTTTAATAGGGTGTCCATGATACTACTCTGATATGTGAGATTTCTGCTCTCATGTTTTTGGCTGATGAGGGATGAAGATTTCCAGGTACAGAACAGCAAGTCCCTAATGAGAGGAAAGGGCAGAAGAGCTGCTGATTTCTAACTGGCAGTTGGATGAAACCTGAAAGCGTGTCTAATTCAAGCTGTTAAAAAGAGATGTTAGAATGCTTTGAAATAATAGTGCAATCTGTATTCAGGATCATGCTTTTTAAACTAGAAAGCATTTTTTTAGACAGAAAGGATATCTTATTGAAATGGACTATATTGGACTTGTAAAAACTAAGCAGCTTATAAGCACCAATACTCATTATTTCAAATCAGTTTACTTCAATGTATAAACTTCAGATTTGAACCGACTCTGAGAAATTCCCCACGTGACAAATGCAGGCCCACATCTCTTTATCTGAAGGACATCAGTTGCCAGTAGCTGAATGGCTGCTCAGCTGAACGTATAAATGTGTGAGAGTTAACTCCGCTTTTGGGCTGTTCATTATGAACCAGGAGATGAAAGAAAGGAAGAAAGTTTCTGATGAAACCTCAGAAGATGATTTTTATTCATTATCTTGATTGCTGCCTTACGGTGGGAGTTGTGCTTATGAGTGGGCACTGAAGGCCCTGTAGAAAGCAGTCCTTCTGAACCCCTGTGGAAACTATCCATTTCCATAGGGGGGTTATTTCCACTGTCAATTAGGTGAGCATTTCTCATCATAGTTAACTGGACCATCCCTTGCTGTTTTGATGTTCTGTGCTATGTCCAAGGCTCAGATTTTGGTGATATTCTTGCAGTAGAGAATAATTACTGTTCAAAGATAGATTTCTCTGTTAGTCCAAGTACCAACGTGAGCTTTAGCCATACAGGCTGCAGCCAAGGACTTTGGAGATGTGACAGTGTGGTTTGTGTGATGGAGCATGGATAATTAGGATCAGCTTTCAAATGTTGGGTGCTTTCCTTAACCAAACTACTTGAATAGTTCACCGCACTTATTGCATTGACACCACGCCCTCATGCCGTGTAGTAAAATAATGCATTAATCCGCTTAATTATTTTATGATACTAGATTTGATCTCATTAGAGCGATCTCGAGGCAGTAATTCAAACAAATACTGAGTCTTTTGGTGTAAATGCAATTCACAATGTTTGGAGAAATTTCTCAGAGCAGTGGTTTGTGGGCAAAAGATGAGGAGTTCCAAGAGCCTGAGGGAGGAACTGAGAAAAATAAATTAGTTGTACAGTCAGAAAGCAGAGTCTGTGACCTTTCTAAAACCAATCTTACAGTCAAAGACGAGATGGAGACCCGTAACACAAAGCTACCTTGGGCTCTGCCAACACATCTGCTCTGGGGAATGTTTTTCATTTTGATCAGAGGCAGCAAACTTGGACTTGGTACCATCTCCTGACTCTCACACCAGTGAAGGTAAATCAGGACTTGGACACAGGCTCAGATACAAAACAACAGATGCTTATCTCTGTTTCATAGCGCACATTGCCAGGCACTCCTCAAACTCCCCGCTGCCTGTGTTTTTGAGCAGAGTAGTGTTTTTCCAAATCTGAGGTCACAATTTGACCTTTAAGTTGCAAATGTGTTGTGCGCTTTCATTATTCCTTTTTCCTTGTGATGCTCAACAATGATTTGCAGGGAAAAAAAAGGAGTTCCTCTCTGAGGAAGTGAGGAAATGCCTAAAAAGGGAAACTTAGAGCCCTGGATTTTGCCTGATGACTTTCTATGTGACCATAGTTTATCCACCAGAGTTGGTGTAATGTTATTCCTGTGGGATTAAGATGAAGCTTTGGGAATGTTAGAAATGTTACTTTGGGAACTTCAAAGCATAAAGGAGGTGATGAAAACCGAAGAGGATAGTGGTGTTTGAAGTGAGAACACATAAAAATAAAGCGGGAGGAGAGTGCTTTTGGGAGAGGTCAGATTACAAACATTTGCGCTCAGTATCCACCATGACATTTCTGGTTCCTCGCCTGTAATTCAAACCAGCCAGCCCTTACAGAGACAGACAATTGCTGGATGCCCACCAGGCACTGAGGCTTTGCTGCAGATAATTAACATCTGATGAATGAGCTGCAACTCGGGCTGGGCTGGAGCGCTGGCTTGCCAGGAGCTGTGCTGTCCCACACGCATGGTTCTGCTCTGCCCCGCGGCACATAGCCATGGGATGTTTCTGCAACAGTGCCCATGAAAGGATGTAAGGGCCATCCAATGGCTGTCTAATTGGGTTGGATGGGTGAGCAGTGTATGGTGACTGGAAAGCTAGATGAATGAGCTGCATCTCGTATGGTGCCCTCTGCAAATGGCTGGATGTGGCTCTGTTGGCTGCTGTAGCTGGGTCACATCCCTCAGAGGCTGATGGCAGTGAGAGGCTGAAGCTACTCGGTGTCAGTCAGGGCTGTGTGCTTCTGAGCCTGAGGCCGCAGTGCTCACCCGAGCGAGCGGTGTTGCATGGGGCCACAGGGACGTGCCTGGGGACCAGCTCAACTGAGACGGTTCATGGTTCAGTGGGACCCAGATCCCTGATAAACTCTGCAGAGCAGAGAACTCCTTCAAACTGCATGAATGAGTTTGCTGACAACTTGCCAAAATATGCAGATCGTGGTTCTCTTACTGCACTCGATTCAATTAGGGACTTGGGGAGCCTCTGCATTTCCCCTACGAGCCCTGCAAGCTGCAGGTAACCCATGCTGCATCAAGACCAGCCGAGCTGCGGCTGTTTGGTGCTATTTGCATTACAACAGTTTTAAAATTCCCTTCCAGCAAATTGGGACCCAATTCTGTATAATAGAACTTGCAGTGTTTCTTTAACAAAGCCTGGTGCATCTCACAAAAGTTTTGCTTCACTTGTTGGGTTTTGTGGTTTTTTGTAGTTTTTCTGTTTCAATGTATTCTACTTAGTTACTCTGTTGGCTTCAAACTTGCTTAGGGCAGTAGACATAGAATGAGCAGAGAGGGACAGAAGGAAAAAATAACAAATCAAGTGCTTGTTTTCTTAAGCAGCACCAATCTGTGCCAACCTGGTTTCTAAACAGAAGCAGAAATAGAAATGCATATTTTGCTTTGAGATATCCCACAAAAATAAACCACGATACAAAGTTACCTCAAAATAGCTTGTGAACAGTAGTTTTGTGAAAGTCTCCTGACAGTGTTCCACTGATACTGAATGCTTTCAGGTTTACCCAGCCTTCTGCATCACCCTCTGTAAATGCTGAATCACTGTGGACATCTAAAGAGATTTAGTGCAAAAATCTGTGCCTTCTGTCCAGGGACTGTCATTGTGAGATGAGCTTTGTGCATTCTCCTTTTCCTATGCAGCATCATGGTTTATAGCCTGTGACCCTTACTGATCTAAGTGCAAGAGTTCTGTTCTGATTTTTGATCGATATAAATCAGGATGCCCTGCAGAAATACATAGGAATAGAGCAAAACTGTTGCAGGAGTATGGTGTAACCGTTTTCACACCTGTCTGTGTTTAATTATATAGACATCCTAACCTATTCCATGTCTGTTATCTGAACAAGAACTTCAGCACCCAATGTTGCAGCAGTGTTGGACAGGAGCTTGGTGCCCACAGGGTGCTGGGTTGCTTTGTGTCCCACATAACAGGCTGTGTGCTTCATGCTGCTCTCCTGTGGGACTGGCAGGTGGAAGCCTGGGGAAGCTGAGCACAGGTTTGTGGAGGCCCCTGTCAGTGCGTGAGAGCACAGCATTCAATTACTTGGATCTCATTTCTTTAATAACTTCCTGAAACAAATAGGTGCAATTTAGGTCATAGTGGGGGAAAAAAAAAAAGGTAAAGCATCTGTTTCAATGTATTATCTGGGCACAGCGAGATGCTGCTGGGAAAGCCACGGTGTGGCTTTGAGAAAGGAGCAGGGGGTGCCATTCAGTTCTGCATGAGGAGGGGTTGGATTTGTCCTCTTTAATGAAACCAAGACCTGGAGTTTTGAATTGACCCACTGTCCTGCAGAAAATCCACTATCCCGAGAGAGCCGGGCGGCTGTTTTTACAGTGCTTGTGCTTTTCTGTTCATTCACAGTTTGTTTGTTAGATGTCATTTGCATGAACAGTCAAACAGTGTTTCAATTCTGTTCCGTCAACGTTTTCATGCCAAGTTTCATTCTGGCACGCAACAGTGATACGGTTGTTCTGTTACTCAGCCATTGTTAGAAGAGGCTTAGGTTAAATTCTGGAAGTTAATGAGAGAGTGGTGTGCAGCAATTTGGATTATGCGTTATGAACTAATTAAATTCTTATTTACATGCCGTGCCTACTGTCTTCTACAGAGGAGTTCTTGTTCAGTACTCACTTCACGTACAGGTGATTTACAGTGTATTTTGGCCTCACATCACAGATGTGCACCCTGTCTTCCCTGTGTACACAAGGAATGGGGCAAATTAATATCTCTGCCTCCCTTGACAATGTGTGAGGGTCTTTTTCCTGGGTATGTTTGTAATGCAGAATGCGTGTTCATATCTCACATCTTTACAGTCTGTGTTCAGTAATGGTTCTCGAATCTTTTAGGTATAGGAATATAATGTCAGTCTTCTCAAGTAGTATTTATATGCACAAGTATGTGATATCATTTCCAGAACTACTGTTTACAAAGCGGATCAGCAGGTCAGGGTGGGCTGCTGCTCATGGCCACTGCAGTGAGGTGC
Organism: Coturnix japonica; assembly: GCF_054131305.1. Taxonomy (NCBI): domain Eukaryota; kingdom Metazoa; phylum Chordata; class Aves; order Galliformes; family Phasianidae; genus Coturnix; species Coturnix japonica. Next base: position 274,478 of record NW_028188951.1, read on the forward strand.
TCAGGCTGTGAAACCTGGCCTCTTACCAGGCAGAACATCAGACTCCTATATTAAAAATACTGATAAAATGAATTAAAATCCACTTCAAAATGTCAGTTGAGATTGCTTAGTAAAATCAATGCTGATGTATTCAGTTTTAATTGCTTTTAGAGAGATAAAGGATGAACTGTTGGAAGTAGAGCTCACTGAAGAAACAGTACATTATTTCTTGTGTTTCTAATGAAAGTTCCTCTAAATGTTACCTATTAGACTGCAGTAAGTGATCTGTGTTCTAGGAAAAAATGAGATTTGTTTCTGTCTATGGGGCAGACCAGTTTGGTGCAATCCTTACCAAGAAGACACTTGCCCTGTAGGGAATATCTCATCTGCCACTTTGGATTTGTGAAGCCAAACCCCTGCTGTTTGGCAGAGCACATCGGTGCCAACAAACGGCCTGGTCTCATGCATCCATTCATCATGGAGTATCCAGATCGGCCCCTTTAACAGCTGATATTTACCTAGCTCACTTGTGGCTGTGTTTCCTAAGTTGTCTTCATGCATCCACATTTCATTTTGCACTGTAAATATTTACCATTCTCTTTTCAGTGTTTGTAGGGTGATCTGTAACAGTGTGTGCATTTGGTTACATAGCCCTGCTGTAAAAAATAAGTTTTTTGTTTGCTTGGTGTTTTTTAGCTTTCGTTCTGCTTGCGAAGTTTAATGTTGATTGGTTGTGACAAACCATCCAGTCAGCCCATGTGGCCGACCAGGCGTTTTGGGGGAGGTATATCCTCGTGTCAGAATGCCATTTGATGGGTCCCAGATGGAGGAGTTACAGGGTGCAGCTGAGCTCATCTAGCACATCCCTTCTGGGATACAGGCAGCCCCGGGGTCTGTCCCTCTGCCCCTGAGCCCCTTTCCCATGAGTGGTCTTACTCAGAAGGGAGCTCCGCTGGTTTGTGCTTCAGTGTGTGGGCACAGGGTCAGGGAGGCACATGGAGTAGGACAGGGCAGGCACTGGGGGTTCTCTCTCAGAGGTAGGAGTTTTATCATGGAGTCCACCGCAATGCACTGCACATATGTATAAGTCTGTTTAGGTTGGCATTCAAATTCCCACTAACATGAAGTGTCTGATGATGTTATGTTGATTTTAAATTATTTAAAATGAATTATGGCCTGTTCAGAGGCTGGAAAATAATAAAAATAAAACTCCTTCTAGCATTGGTGGAATTTTGCCCTTTTAATGTACGATCACAAATTATCCTTGTTTTAATGACAGTATAGCAAAGGTGCTGCTTTAACATTTGCTGTCAGAGATGCTTGTTGCCAGCACTGTGGCTGAAGCTCTGCCCCCTTTTGCAGGTTAACGAAATTTACCATGATGAATCCCTGGGCGCTCACATCAACGTTGTCCTGGTGAGGATAATCCTGCTGAGCTATGGCAAGGTAAGGAGGGGTTACGTTAAATGGAGGAGGTTGAGTTTGAGAACTCTGAACTTGATTCATTGTGTACGAATGCAAAGAACGTTTATCTTTATAGGCATTTCCTTACAATTTGAACTTCACGCTGGGAAAATAACCACAATTTGTTCTGTGTTTTCCCTGTGTCATTTTAACTTGCTGCTTAGCTCTGGCAGTCTGTCTTTTTAGATTTGTTTGAAATGATCCATGGAATGTTACAGACATCGTGGTTCCTTTGAAAGATGTGAAGGTTTGTGGCAGAGCAGCAAATAAGTATCGGTGAACACTTGCTGGATCAGTTCTGCAGGATGCTCGCTTCACTTTGTGCTTAACATGGGTTAGACTACATGTGCTTAAAGTTAAGAGATAGGGGCCACAAGGCAGGAGCTCTGCAGATTGAGTCTGTTATCAAGAATTCCAAGTGCTTTCTTGCCATTTCTGAGGGAGGGATTGATCCACTAACAAAACTCGCTTAAAGAGGAATGAAATGCTATTTGGCTACCAGAAGTTTTAACCTGCTCGGTACCGATGTCCAGTGTGGGATAAAGCAACTTCAGATTCCACGGTAGCTGGAAGAGGATGTTTGAAGTATGTTAGTAAATTTCTTGTTTAAGGGCTGCACATCCAGCTGCTCAAAGGAGAACATTAAAATCTATTTATTTATTTATTTATTTATTTTGTGATGGAGGTTGCTGGTATTTGCATGCTCATGTAATAAACCTGGGGGCTGGAAGACTCCATGTGTATTCATGCAAGTTGCTGAAAGTCAGATCCAGCTGAGTGTCAGTGGTGAGGCTCCTCTGACAGTCACCACTTACCCTGTTCAACTAAACATGCCAATCCATCTCTGCTCTTCTTGCAGAGATAGACAGCGATGTCAGTAAGTGTTTTGGGTAAGCTCACTCAGCTTTGTGTCCTAAAATCAAAGGCAAAAGAGGTCACATTTTCTGTTTTGTGATCTAATGCTTGTGGTGTCTGATTACATTAAATTATGAAATAAATGAAACATCCTCATGATTGCTGTAATGACAGCAATTCGGGGGATTGCAGATCAACTAATAATTCTCAAAAATACCTCATTGCAGCAGTGGTAAAAGTCAGTGGAATTACAACATGGACTGGCTGCTTCTTTGCAGTCCTTATTTCATAAGTATTTCATAGTTGCTGTTCATGTCCATATTGAGCTCAGTCTGCATTGGCAGTAGTGTGAACTCAGCTTCTGCTGCATTTTCTGATGGAAGATCAGAAATAGAGCACTGTCAATAGGTAATTTGAAAGTTATTGGTCTCACATTAATCTGCTTCACATGATGGAGTTGGTGAAGCAGGGGCACCTTCCCTTCCTGCTGGCCACATCACTGAGTAGCTGCAGGTAGCACTATATGGTCTGCTTATGGATCTTCCATTAATGGGTTCTAGACCCATAATCCATAGCAGACAGTGTTTTAGTTGTCCTGCAGGATTCAGCAGGACACAATTCCTAATAAGTTAACCCAGATAACCACGAAGAAAATTTCTCGTGCTCAGAGGGAAAAGTTGGATAGTTCTTACTTTCTGAACCTGTTACTGAGTAATTAGAGCAAAGCCTTCAAGATGTTATTAGCCTGTTAAAACACACAAACATTAACATTTTTCTGAAATATATATTTGATGCATGTAGTAAAAGGAATGGTGTGTGGACAAGTAAGGGCGGTGCATGTGTAAAGCAGCCTGCTTGGCTTTGCAAGATGAAGATATTATCCCAGTCTTGCTTGAACAAGCATTTATTTTCCAAGCATGTAGCAGATATCTCCAGGTTCTCTCACTTTATTGAATGCAATTTATATATATTATCAAGGGTGCCATTTAAATAATCATAATAATTACATTATGGTTCTGTAACTGATGAAGTATGTACCATCAGTGTCAGATTTCTGACAGCACTCTGAGCTATTGCCAATTCTCAACCCCTGAGCAGCCTTTTACTGCATTGTGGTTGGGTTTTTTGTGTATGGTTTTTGTGTTGGTTTTTTTGAAGAAGAAGATGATGATTATATTATTTTATACAATGTCATCTTTTGATAAGAATAATGTGGACAATACTTGAGTTGCATAGCAACCAGCCTTTCTGTGGCTCTTGCTAGGAGGTACTCCATTTCTTGAAGCGTACTTCTTAATATTTCCAACCAAACAGAACTGTACGTTCAAAAGTTTCAGTAGTTTTATTAGGTGCATTAATTGCCTTGCTAAGGTGAAAAAATAGGTGTTCCCTGGTGACAAAATGGTCAAGTTGTTCCATGGGCAAGTTCAGTAAGATCTGACACCATTTTACAGAAGTATAATTTGTGTTTCTTATCACTTCTGGACAGAGGCTGAAGCTGCAGCAGGTTGAGACCATTGGCACAGAATGACATGCAGAGGCACTGGGACAGCTCTCACATCCTGCTCTGTACCTGTGGTAGATCCGGGAGCTACTGTGCACTGCTCTGCACTTTATACTGACCTCCTGAGGCTTTGGGGTGGGATGCTGCAAATCAGTAAACAGGGCACATGCTGTGCATTGTTCTTCAAAGGGGAAAACAAAGAGCCGGCTTATTTCTTCCTTTTTGACTTCAGTAATAGGTAGATGCGTTCCAAATTTTGGAAAGCGCAGCATCATGTGAGAAGAATATTATTCAATGTTTTAGTAACTTCTTCCATTAAGATCTATTTTGACTGTAACTGTTCTGTAGTCCAGTGAGCTCTACAGCACGCGGGGGAATAGCCAAAGAACCACAGTCACCGAGTGCGGAGGAGGTGGCAAGAGATGAGCTGAGAATGGACTTGGAAGCTCCGACTGGCTATTATAAAATTTGTTTTGAAACTTTTAAACCCTGAGCACTGCATAAAATCCTCTCATCGCCTCTTTGAGGTGGATGAATAAAGATTATTTTTCCCACTTTACAGCTAAAATAACAAAGATGCTGAGCGTTATTCTGGAGGCCACACGGAAGGTCACTGGCAGTCTGGGGATAAGAGCTCATAAATTCCTGGCTCCAGCCCCACGCTCTCTCCATCCACAATGGTGACTTTGTGTGCAGATGAACCACCCTTAGACAGCAGCAGAGAATAGCACACATTCGCTGCAAAGGGAGTGATTAAGGTAGTTATTACAGGAAAAAAATGTCATTAAGGCTTTCGCAGGAACTGCATGAATTTCAATAAATGCAGCTACCTGAGGATTTATGAGAGTTATTCCTTGGGAAATCTGAATATGACTGCGCAGGGCACCTCTCAGCTCACCTCTGGAGCAGCACACATAGCTCTGGTCTCTGGGATGAGTACTGGCACAGCATGGGACAGGCTGGGCTGGAAACCTGGGAGAAGGATCCCCATTAGCGTCACATCAGCACTGGCAACAGAGCAGTGGTTGTTGGCTGTGTGAACATGGTCATGTTGAAGAGGAACCTGACCACCAGGGCAGAGAGACTTTGAGAAAGATGAGTGGAGGGAAACAAAACCAAATGGTTTTAAGATGGCGAGTCGGTAGGAGCATCATGTGAGATGGCTTCCTGCAATCTCATTGGGCAGGACTGTTAAGTGAGAAGGGTTTTTCAATCGTGTGTCTGAATTATTTAGAGCTCCCGCTGCCTTCATCTGGGACAGGAGTTTCCCTTGGATCTTTTCACAAAAAGGTGTCCTTTCTATCTGCCATCTGACCTTTATGTGGCTATGCTCAGTGCGAGCAGGCAAGATGCTCTTGGTTCAACCAGGCTGGAAAGCAGCAGTTCAGCCTGAGCCAGGCTTTTCTCTATGTTTCCCAGAGGGTGGCACAGGTGGTGCAGCTGGGATGGAAGGACAAGCCAGCTCTGTAACTTAACTCAGGTCTTTGACCTCACCATTCTTCAACTGACATGGGCTGGAAAGGCTCGGAGCTCCCCTCCTTCCTGCTTGAACTTGAGGTGAAGGCTCAGTCTGAGAGCAGTTGTGCCCAGCAAGGCACCAGATTTGGTAACTGTAGTCACAGAGCAGCTGAGCCTGAAGGGGTCCCTCTGGGCTTAGTGTAGTCCAAAACCACTGCTCAGAGCAGGGTCTCTTGGAGCAGCAGGGTTGTGAGTTGTTGGTTGAGTTTTTGATATCTCCAGGCGCAGAAAATCCTTAGAGTCTGAAGAACTGATGGATGCTTGCTGGTTGAGAATGATAACCCATTTATGTGTGTTTTCTTGAATGGTATTTATTATGTAAATTGTGGAACACCTGGCAGTGTCAGCAGGAATCAAGCCTTGAAATTGCAGTACGCTCTACAAACAAGGAAGAAGATGGAGTTCTTGTCCCAGTCTCTGGCCATCTCCAGTAACTGAATCTGCACGGTCTTAGTGGCAAGGCAAGAACTTCCATGTTATTTACGAGTTTGGCTGCTGTTCTTATTTTTGCATTGTTTTTATTAGTGTGGGGATGAAGATGAGAGAAAATACTGCCCCTCTTAATTTTATCTGTGGGAATTGATGGATTGCCTTATTTAGATACTAGACACATAGCTTATAATTTCCTAGAGTGATTTGTTGGAACCTTGAAGGGTGTAAAGTTGGCTGATAGCATAAATAGTACTTTGTATTCCTGATCTGCTTCCATTTATTCAGAATTAGAGACTGAAAAATGTTTACAAACTGCTGCCATAAGAAAGCTTTACAAGTCCTTTGAATGCAAAATGACAGTTTGCTGAATGAGCTACTTTTGTTAGTTTGGTTACCATGGACACGAGATAATTCTTTTTATTTATTTTTTTTGCTTGTCTTGTTCAGGGTAAGAGAAGAATATAAAAGATGTAATCCAATAAACAATGAACGATAGAAGTGCCAAGTAGAAGGAATGTAAGTGGTATGTTCTGCAGGGATGTTAAACGTTTGAGAAGGGAAAGTCATACTTTAAATTGTCTCCCAAGAACGCTCCAACTTTTCTGCCATAGCTTGGATCAATATGACAAGATCATAAGGATATTTCTGCTCCTTCTGGAGCTGCTGAGGAGCTGCAGAGTCCTCTTCGTTGGTTCTCTTGGAGCACCACCTAATGGATGAGCAGGGGAAGGTGCTTTTCCAGCAAGCTTCTGACCTGTTCTTGTGTCCTTGTTAGCAAGCACCCACTCATCAACACCACTGCAAGGCTGTACTCAGCTGTTGAATGGCAGATAAATAAAGAACAGAAAAGAAAAGAAGGATCTAGAAAAGTTTGAGTAGAATATAGACTAAATTTGCAGTTTTCTTCAGTGAAAGCCTTGCGTTTAAAATTCTTAAAGAATTATTATTTGATGTCTTTCTCAGTTTCTGAATTCCTCCCAAATGTATTTGAAGGGCTTTGCAGTACAGATTGACTTGTTCTTTGGTGTCTTAATAACAGAGAACTGAACATCACACTGATAACACCCTGAAGGACAAGGCAAATAGCAAAGAAGGCTCAAAGACATCTGGATCTATGTAGTAATGACTTTAGAATCATTTCTTATTGCCCTTCTTTGACTCCTTGTACTAATGGCTGCTGCAACTCGTTCCTCTTCTACTTGTGGTTATTTCCTGCTGCCTCTCTCTAAAAAGAGAAGTAGGAAACGTGTGAAGCCAGAATCAGAAAAGAAGGCAACTGGAAGGCATCAGCAGATGTTGGGTTTTTGAGAGCAAGGGTCTTTCTAGGGCAGACTGTCCTCACAGCCCTCCGTGGTGTCTCCCCACATGTTCCTCCCAGCCAAGACCTTGCCATTTCTCATCAAACACGTCTATCTGTTTCCACCAGCAGCTCTCTGAAATGCCTGTGGATCTTTTGCTTTTCTTGCAGTAAGAAGGAAAGTTTCTCTTTCCACTGGCAGCTTTCCTGCTGATCAGCTGAGTAATGCTCTCCATAGGCCTGCTGTCCTCTTTGGAAAGATGTCCTTCCCGGCCAGCTGTGGGCTCGTGTGTTCCTGGCAGTGCAGGCCCTCTGTGGGCCAACAGTAACACCTCCAGCTCCTCTGCACAGCCAGCTGTGCCTCGTCCCATGGTTTCCTACACACCTTTCTTGCAGGACAGCTGCACTTATCTCTGAAGGCAGGGAGACTGAGCAAGAGAAAAATATTAATGTGGAGCCACATCTGTCTCAGGAAATCTCTGATCCAAAAACCACTGGACAATTGGAGGTTATATGGGGGAAGTACCAAACTATGCCTGGGTCCTGTATGTATCCTCCCTAGGCATCCTGCCATCTGCCATCAGGAGAGGGCTTGGCTTCCATGGGTCTTGGACCTGACTCTGCGTAACTGTGAAACACAGTGGGGATTAATTAGATCCTAAATCAGTGTTTCCTCACCTATACAATATTTCCTACTCTGGGATCACACCAATTCCAAATGAAACGTGACAAGACTGCAGGGAGATTCAGCTACAGTGATATTCCACTTATCCATTGCCATCAGCTGCTAGTGTTGGATAAAAGAATAGTGAACTGTTGTTTATTTGAGAATTCATGAGCATGGGAAGATCCCTCTATGTGCCAAGGTTACTGTTAGTACTGCTGGAGCCATTCTCATTTGGAAGTCTTTGGCAAATTGCAGAAAGTAGGAATTCAGGTGAAAATTTGCTAGCAACTGAGTGGATTCCTCTTTTTAGGCATCTATATTACAGTGAAGAGAGACTGAAGATTAGTGAAGAAATGATATTAATGCCCAGTGGACTTGAGTACCTTTTGTACAGCAGGTACAACTGAGTTTCTCCTGTTAGTTTTTTGGCAGCACCTCATACTGATGTTGGACCAAGACTTGCTGATCGTATCTGTAGCACATAAATACCTACAAGAATGGATTTCCTATTGGATGCCTCATTTCCTAGTTTAAAGTAGGCAAGTCAATTTTACACATGCCACATTTCTAATGTAGAAATCGTGTCATTGGAAAAGAAGTGGGGCTGTCAGCTGAAATACATTTACAGAACTGCGTGTTCTGTTTCCCTTTTTATGCTGGAGGGTTTTCCTTCAGTTTGCTTGGTGTGTTAGTTGCAACAGCGACAAAAAAAGGCACAATTTCTGATGTTAGCCAGTCGCTTCTCCTTTCATTTGCTGGAAGAGAAACTTTAGTATCTCTGTTGTTGTAAATAGGCATTGAGATGCTCTTGGCCTAAGGTAGTGATTTTGCTCTCCAGAGTGGGCTTCTGTATACAAAGAAAATTGTTGTTAGCTTATGTCAAGTGCCAACACAGTGCCCATCCAGCAGGCTGATTTGGTCTCTAGCAGACTGTCTTCATCAGAAGAGGGCTCAAGAAGTCCTGCTTGTTAGATCATACCAGTTTTGTGTTTGTACTGGGATTGATTGGCAAACGTTGCTGCTTAGGGTAGGGAGGAGATGACTCAAGACAGAAGAAAACTGTAAAGTGGTTATTCAGAAATTACTGCCTTTTTTATACTCCCCGCTTGTTTGCTGATCATGCAGAGGTTTCTTTGTAAGTATTGAGATAACCTCAAACAAAGCACATGTTGATAATTTATACTTTTGTTTATTGTCTGATCAGCCTTATGAAATGAAAATACTTTCATTTTGTAGAAGGTATAGACAGAGATCATTGTGAGACAGAGAATTACAGTTCACTTTATAAATGATTTCTCAATCATACACATGGCTTACATTTTTTTCAGATTCACATTACAATGCTCTGTGCTTTTTGAATCTTGTAGTAAGATTTCTCACTGGGTTTCCTAATGGGAAAGATTTCTCTTCCGAAGCTTAGCAGAAATGAGATCAAGGTGGAGATGTTAATTCTTTTTCATTTAACCCACTGGTAGGTGCTTCCCCAGCCCTCACTGTCGGTCACACTTAGTTTAGCTGAACTGGGTTTCCTTGGAAGAGCCAGGACTTTGCCTTGTGTCAGTCACTCAGAGTTTGTTCATGTCTGTTCTAAAAAACACATGAAGATGCAGTGAAGGCGTTGCTACTCTCTCACCATTTCAACATGGTTATTATTCTGTTTCCAAGGGAATTATGACTGGAAGCAGCATGATCCAGCCTGGGATTATATTACAACCTTTCATTCCAAAGTGGTATCAGAATCCAAACTGTACCTCTGTTTGCTTTATTAATTTGTTTTTCTGAACATTTGCAGAACTGTAATATCCCATTTTTGCCAAAGTCAGACCTCAGTTTGGCAGGCCTTTCTTTTATCAACTCCAGTTGTTCTTCCACAACCCTTGGAGGATTTTCTTTTTCATGCAGTCAATACTGTGTGTACTCCATCTCGCATTCAATTAGAGGGCATGTCAAACACATTTGTATTTAAACAGGAACTATGTTACTTTTCTCTTATTTCTGGCCCTGGCTATTTTTGCTGTAAACTATGTATCTGAGAATTAGAAATGCTTACAGTACAGTATGGTGTCTACATTGTAGTGGTTTGTGTTATGATTACAGTGTTGTCATGGTAATGTGATTTTTTGTAAATGAAAAGCCAGGGTTTGCATATGTAGTTCTTACAAGTCCTGGAAGGCCTGGAATGGGTCAATTAGTCATATGTTTTATAGCATCCCACATACAGTGTACTTTAAGTCTTAGTGCGCAGCATTAACAAGAGATAGCTGGAAATTTTAAAGTACTATTTAGGAGGGTGGGGGGAGGAAGAAAGAAGGTAAATGCAGTAGGTGGATTTCAAAACACCTCTTTCTTTCTCATTTGAGGGAGCTGTCCTTTCCACTCACCTAACACATATCAGCATTCAAGTCAGCCAAGTCATGGCAGCGCAACAGTGACGTAATGTGTGGCTTATAGGCAGAATAAAGGTGTACCAGATTGGGGAGACTGAGTCTACTTTGTGAATCATTGTGGAATACAGAATGGGTTAAAGAAAACGTGCTTTAAAATACAGTCTTTGGGAACATCTGTTTCTCAAAGTTATGACTCAAGTACAGCTGGACAAAGTACACTCAGTGTTTGCTCTCAGTAGAGCATCCAGTGGTGTTCAGAACTCTTGAGTGCTTGGCAGAAGTGGCTGATGAGCCAAGGCTGGGTGCTTGCAGTCTGCCCTTGCTACAGCTGCTGGGCTCTGCCATCCCTGCGCTGGGCTCGGCTCTGCTGGCCCAACATCCCTGCTGATCTGGTAGTGATCCCATCGTGCTAGGTTGGAAACAGCATATCCAGACTTGAAGTGGTGTCAGCTGGTGCCAGGATGGCATAGAGTTTTTAATGCACATTACACAATGCAATATTGAAAATACCTATTGCTTTTTTTCATCTCGTTGTGTATTACACCTTATGGAAATGTCACAGAAATCATTTTCAATCTAACTGTGAATGTTAACTATTTTCTTATTTCTTGTCCCAATAAAATTTGTATGTAGAGCATAATCATCTCTTTATTTAGAGTTTTAATGGAAGTGGAAGATTTGTTCAAGTGCTTGAACAGGCTGGGGAAGAATTGCCCCAGCTCAGTAAGTAATTATTGCTGTCTTTTCTTCTGGGCATGCTCAGTCCATGAGTCTGATAGAGATTGGGAACCCTTCTCAAAGCCTGGAGAACGTGTGTCGTTGGGCGTACTTGCAACAGAAGCCAGACACTGGGCACGCAGAGTATCACGACCACGCGATCTTCCTCACAAGGCAGGATTTTGGTCCGTCTGGCATGCAGGGTAAGACATGCATTGGGTTTTGCTTGGTGAATGGCAGGACTTCTGGGCAGCGTTTGTGTTTATCACTGTGCAAAGCTGATCATGCAGTTTGTGTATACTTTGCTTAGTTTTGTTCAACACTTTCTTTCCCCAAATGCTCTGCATATGGCTGTGTTCAGTTGTAACTGTTTCATGTATTGCATCCTTTCTAACTGATGGGTTTACTTATTGGATCATTTCTTTGCTCTAGCTGAAGCCAAGCAAATGAGATCCTTATGTAAACAACCCTTCTCAAAGATAAGGAATAGATTTAGTGTATGCGAAGTTGTTGCAGTAAAGATTGCCAAGAAATGCTGTTACTGAAAGATCTAGAAGAGTAGGACCAAGTGTTGTGTGCTTTTTCCTTTCCTTCATGGTTCTCCTTCTTTGTGAGATCAGGTTTGTTCACTGGAGGAGATAAATCTGTTCATTTTAGGTTGGTCAGATCTGCTGTCAGCAGAGGGCTGGGGCGTTGCTCATCTGTTCCTGAGGGCTGTAAATGCACCAAGCTCATGAGCTGCAGCACAGCAGTGTGTGGTGTCCCTTTCCTCTGTTGCCTTGTGTACTCAGAGAAGGCAATTGCAGAATGGTCCTAGATGTGATAACAGCCTTCTGATGGAGCTAGGAATATAGTTTTAGTTGGTTAACAGGGTGATCTCATCCGTTACATAGATGAGAGAGTGCATTATTAAACGTCTGTAGACAGAGGTCTCTGTTCATCTGAGAGGACCACCTCAACTGTATTTATGTCACAGAGGGGAAAGCAGTGTTTTCCTGGAGCTTCACATCACCTTTCCATACTTGTTCCTTTTCTGAAACATGGTGTTTCTTGCAGGCTACGCTCCAGTCACTGGAATGTGTCACCCTGTTCGAAGCTGCACTCTCAATCATGAAGATGGTTTTTCATCTGCATTCGTGGTGGCTCATGAAACTGGACATGTGTGAGTAGAGCCATGGACATCCCATGTCCCACCTTGTAGTGTCTTTGATGCTGAGACATAGCTGTGACTTTGGGAAGATGAAATTTGTGTTAAGAAATCATGTCCAGGATTAGCTCTGGCTTCAGATCTCAGCCCTGTCAAGTCTTTATTTATGATCTTAAGTTTCATATTTAAGTATTTTTCAAATGGAAAAAAGAACTAATACCAAAATACCTCCCAGGACTGCTGTGAAACCAGACTGAGTGATGCTTTATAGTCTCCTGGTGAAAATGTAAAACACTCATTGGGATGAAATATGAATTCTTTAAGTTAATGGAATACATGATTCTCAAGCACAGTCCGTATTAATTCAACACATCCTGTATGCTACTGCTGGTAAAGGAGAAAATATTGCATAGAAAAAAAATGCTAACCACTGAAATTGTAAAATTTATAAAAATATAAGAACGTGATCATTTTATTGATGTAGCTGTGATTTGGTCTCTCTCAGAGTATTTCAGTTCTGCTGTTTGTAGACAGCACCCACTGACTGCCCATTTTCTCTCAAGAACAACACTTCCCAGGGGGCTTTTTCTATTATACTTCCCCTGAGAAAGCCTTCATGTCCTATTCTGTCTGTTGTATCAGAAATTATGGAGGGCTTTAAAAATCACCAAAATCACCAAAGTTCATTGAATCTCGCTGTAAATGTATCTAAATTAGACAGGGGCGTGGAATTGATGCCCTTCTGGTATTTGATTCCAGAATTTTTGAATTAGGACTGTAAAGAGAATATTGAGCTTTAGGAGAGAGATCACTTGAGATTGTTTGTGATCCCTGAAATCACATTCAGCCCTAATCTGCTAATTTGGCCTCGGTTACACACACAGTGTTGACATTAATCAAACAGTGTGCACAGAAAAACACAATCCAAGATGCACAATGTGGAACTGCTGGAGTGGGCAGTAGCAGCAGCTGGTGTGACCAAGTTGCAGTGTGTTTTTTTCCCCAATTGGCTACAATTGTAGATTAATTCAAATTAAGCAACTTCTAAATGGTTCCAGGCAGGAGTATGAGTAAATTTCATGTAATGCTCCTGGAGAGGAGACCGGATCCTTAATCCAGAAATAGATTAATTCAGCCATAGTTATTCCGAAACGTATACGTACACAGAAGTCTAAAGATGGCATTTGCAGTCTGTTTCCAAAGTGGATGTTGAGTTGTGCCATGAAAGTACTCTTAAGAGCCGGTACCTGGGCTGTGGGGTATAACAGTGTGACTGTGCTCACCCACTGGCAGCATTTGGGATACAAGAATGTTTGGTCACTTGGAGTTCGTCTTCAGTGTGACTGTACTTGCTCTCTCCTGTGCCGGGGCAGTTTAGGCATGGAGCATGATGGCCAAGGAAACAGATGTGGGGATGAGGTCCGCCTGGGGAGCATCATGGCCCCCCTTGTGCAAGCTGCCTTCCACCGCTTCCACTGGTCCCGCTGCAGCCAGCAGGAGCTGAATCGATACCTCCAGTGAGTAGCTGCTCAGCAGCCTCTCTTCTTTGATTAGGAAACATCTAGGAACAATTTTGCTTTTAGCATTTGTGCTTTATTTTTTTATTAGTTACTTGAATGGGGTTGAATAAAACAGAGAAACCCACCCCCAGCCTACCGGGAACCAGATGGCTCCCATGGATCGCAAATAATAAAGCAAATTGTCAGTGAGTTTGATTTCAGTTCATCTTGAGAAGCTCTCAGTTCATTTAGTTTGCATCTGTATTCATTTCTAGAAAGTTGATAGTGTGTGGGAGACACCGGTACCCACCTCCTTGCTGACCTTCCTGCCTCCCTCACATAAGCTCTTGCTGCAGGAATGCCTGTGCTATCTACCTTACAGATACCAGATTCGGCTTCAAGAGCTGTTGGTTGCTTATGATAAAGTCAGTGATGAGATGGTGCTCTTTAAAAATGAAATTCTGCCCTTTATAAGTTCTTAGAGGTCTTCTGGACCTTCATAGGTTTCTAAAGAAAGAACGTGATTCTGGAATGAATTTTTTGGTGGTCCTCCTGTCTGTTAAATAACTTGGAGACAATTTGGAGATACTGCCTACTGTGCCTTGATTCTTGGTCTCATGTGGATCCTTCCTTTGGTTCCTTTTTCATTGGGAATCTGGGAACCAACAGGAATTTACCTGCAAGTGATGTGGAAGTTACAATGGAAAGATTTCCAGACCTTCTCCTACCTCTCCTCCCCCAAACAAAACACAAACAAACAAGAAACCAATAACAAAACAAAAAACCTAGACATAATGTGTTAGAGGTGGATACAGCGTGATAAAGTTTACGTGAGCATAATTGCAATATTAGATAGTCTTCATGACCAGAGTCTGAGAAATAGTAGGCTCTATTTTGTTTGGAGTAAGAAGGTACTGAAACCACAAACACTCTGCGAGTCTCACAGCCCCATCTGTTACTGTAATTTTTGCCTGTTGCAGTTCCTATGATTGTCTGCGCGATGATCCCTTCGAACATGACTGGCCTTCCCTTCCACAGCTGCCAGGAATTCACTACTCCATGAATGAGCAGTGCCGTTTTGATTTTGGTTTGGGCTACATGATGTGCACAGCTGTGAGTACTTAAGTTCAGCCTCTGCTCTTTCTCATCCAGGAGTGTTGTAAGTGTCTCTGAAATGTCCTGACCAGGGACAGCACAGCAAAGCCCATGAGGAAGGATGGTGTGCCCACTTAGCTGTGAGTGAGAAATAACAACTTAATGCTGACAAATATTTTAAGAACCTCTGTACTTTCTTTATAAAACTGAAAACGGCCTTGCTGTAGTTTCATGACCAGTTCTAGACTGGAAGCAAGCAAGCTTGCTGTACTGTGGAGCCTCCTATTGCTGGCAGCTAGTTATTTTGTTACAGAACTCCCACCCCAATGAGAAGGAGATGGATTTGATGTCACATCTTGTAGTGCTAACACAGGGCAGCGAGCTTTCATGTTCCAGTTTTGTGGAAAGCGTGATGCATTTTGATGCCTAGCATGTGAAAATAAGCGTGACGGCAAAGAGAACAACTTGCAAGGACTCCTGATGCCATGGTTGGCTCTGTTGTACTGGGAAAACAAGAGACAAAGCCCAAATTTATATAAGCAAGGCAAGACTGGTGCTATTTGCAGTGCCTCACCCTCTGCAGCAGGGCTGTGCCTCCCACCTCCGGCTCCTCAAGCGGGACACAAATATTAAATGGAACGACATGTTTTCAGCTGGTGTGGCAGCTGCTAACACAGAACATTGCTGCCTTCATTCCCATCTGCAGGATTATGTGTGCCGAGCAGTGTCTCCAGATAATGGATGAAAACCTTTTAAGCATCAGCTGTAGTTTTGTGTTTTGACACGTTCTCACTGATGCTGCCTCAGAGGAATGTCTCTGCCAAAGAGGGTCTTTCCTTATGGCTGTTCTCTGGAGCCTGGGAGGCTTTCTGTTCTTTGTTCAGAGCAGCCAAGAGCACGTCCAGACATTATGGTCTGTTATACTTTGTGGTGGGTGGCTCTCATTCTCTGCATTACTAGCACTTGTAGTGTAGGTGAAATGATGAGTTACTCATTGGGCCTGAGGTCAGACTTCACCCTTCTGAGAGGAGCAGCTCTTATCCCTCTCCCATGGGTACTCAAGTGTTGTAACTGTAAGAAAAGGTGTGTGCCTTATCAGCCAGGGGAACTGATTTCCCCCTTGCTCAGTCTGCCTCTGGTCACTGGTATCAAGCTCTTTTTGTGCAGTGTTATTCCATTGACTACAGGCAGGATCTCACTTCAGAACCACTGATGATTTTTGCAAGCTTAGATGTACTTATTCCACAGTGTTCCTCGGGAAGCAGTGAGCATAGCTGACACTTGAGAGCTAGACAAGGGAAATCCAACCCCATGCTGCACTTCTGCTTGGAGCTTGAAGTCAAAGCTCCGTCAAAGCATCACCCGCTCTGCTTTTTTTTGTGTTTCAGTTTCGCACGTTTGATCCCTGTAAGCAGCTGTGGTGCAGCCACCCTGAGAACCCCTACTTCTGCAAAACAAAGAAAGGGCCTCCGCTGGACGGGACCATGTGTGCACCAGGAAAGGTGGGAGCGGGCGCTGTGCATGTTGGAGTCTGTGTGTGTGCAGCTGGGGATGTTGTCCTTAAAATCAAGTGCAGAAATGGAAGGATTTTCTCTTCCCAGTTTGTTTTTAGAAACGTAGGGAATGGAGAATACGGTAGGGAGGGTGTAAAGAGAAAACTCTGTGACTTTGTCCCCTCCGTAAAGCTTTGGGGAAGGTCTGGGTATGAGCTGCATTGTAACTCACCAGTTCCTGAGTCCCAGTTTGTCCAAAGATGGGGTCAGTTTAACAGAGGAAAAACCTTCTTGACTTGAAGTCAGCTGAGACGTGTGGCAAACTCCTGAATGTAAGTGAGGAGGAAGGGGCCAGGGGCTGGTGTGTGCTGTGTGACATCTGTCTGCTATCAAACCTAATCTCCAGGCAAGGCCTGACAGTATCTGCACAACTGCGAAATGTCCTTGGCTTCTCAACAAGTCACTGTAGAGCCAAAAATGGGGAAATTTTCACTTGCCTTTGACTTGTGCATAGTCGAGGTGTTGTGTTTGTGTCAGTGATGTAATGGTGCCAGTTGGCCTCCATGGCTGAGAGCTGTGAGGTCCTGGAGACTGCAGCCCCACTAAGGCTGCAGTGCTGGCCCCAAGGGAAGGGGTGGATGTGGGGGTTGAGTGAGAGCTGGAGGGAACCAGCATGACCATGGAGAGGGATGAGCAGCAGAGAAGGGCAGATCTGCGTAGGTGGATTTGCTTGATGAGAGTCAGGGGAGGAGTGAAGAGCTGTGAAGGAAGGAGCAAGGTGCCAAGGGCTCAGAGCTCCTGCCCTGAAAGGCTCCTCCTGCTCCAGCTCTCAGTTACCCCTCTGCAGAGGTCACACTGAGCTACAGCGGATCTGAACTCCTTTGAAGTCTGTTAGAAATGCCTTCACTGGGCTGTGGGCGCAGGGTCTGAGGGGAGGACTTTGTTGCTACTTGGAAGGATGTCTGTAAAACGCAATGGATGACATCATTTATATGATAAATGAACCGTATTAGCTGTTGTGGTTTGAAATATCTTTTTTTATGCAAGCATAATGTAATGCTGAATTCCTTCCCTAGCAAGCCATGCTCTAAATAAGCCACTCCCTTCTGGTCTTCTGTAGGTTATTTATCTCATAACACCTCTGTTGTGTGTTTGAGAATACTCAGGTTTTTAAATTACAGTGCACAATCTCAGGCAGTTTCTTTGGACTCACCTGAGATGTTTTTCCACATCTTGGTTTTATATTAAATAAACACATGCAAATCCCAGAAAAAACACAACTGTATTCCAGCCTGTCGCTTCCCTGACTTCCCCAAACCATTCATTCATGTGTTTGGACAGAAACAAGAATAAAAAAGGGAACTTGTAATCGCACAGTTAACGATCAGTCCAGTGCTTCCATTATAAACACTTTGTCAGGATATTATGCAACTCAGCTGTAACTTTTTTTCTCTGGACTGGGACTTAGGCTCCAAGGCTTCAGCGAGCTGCCCAGACAGGCTTGTAGTTCAGTGGATGCAAGAGGGGATGTGTGCTTTCTGTAGGTGATAGGAGTGAAACTGCTTTACTCCCAGAGGAGCCGTCCCAGCTTTTTGATAATGAACTTATTGCCGCCTTCCAGCAGAACCTGAGAAAATGATATCAAATGAAAAAGCCTTTAGTTTGATAAGGCCCTGTAGCCTGAGCAATATCTTATGAGAGTGTTACCATGAACTTCTTGCTTCTCAGCTCCGTGTTTGACCATTGTACTTATTAGGAGCTGAGGGTGTTTTAACAGAGGCACATCGTATCAGTCCTTTTCCATTTTTTCCTTTCCTTTTCATCCGTGCCTTTGATTTGGCCTTTCTCTGTTCACTGTCTTCATCAGTTTGGATAGAACAAGAGGCTCTTAGCAGGAAGCAACGTGACTAAAACACAGACACTGCCTGCAGTTGGGACTTGATTGCAATGTGGTAGCCTTCTCCAAGAAGCATCTCTCATGGTGTATAAGGAAGATGAAAATAACTTGAAATGCAGACCACTATTTAAGGCCAATGCCAGAGAAAAGCAACGCAAACATAAGCAGTCAGGGATGGTGATTCAAAGAGATCCATTTGACTCCTGCCTTAGGGGCGTGCAGTTTTCATGATTTCATACCACTGATTCCCAGTGCCTGTTTTAAGCCGAGGCCAATCAAATCAGTGCTGATGTGTTGAAGAAATATCCCAGCTTTGCAGCAGCTGAGATGTCCCAGTGCCAAAAATAGAAGCAATGTTTGGGAGAGTGAAGGGGCGTACGGAGCTCAGGTGTTTGCCCTGAGCCTGCTGCTCACATGGCCGATAGCTGATGGCTTTGCCAAACTCAGCAGATGCTGTTGAGGAGGACCAGGTCCAGCTGCCTCCTTCCTCTCTGGTGGCCCAGGGCCAAGAACACCTATGGCAGATGGGAGATCTGTAGCACATTGTCAGCAGCCACCCTGACAAGAACCATGTCTCTGTGTGCCCTGCCTGTCTTGGAGAGAGGGACTACAGCGTAGAAGTGGAAGGGAAATTAGACTTCATAGTGCCAAATATATGCACGTATATGGATGCATACACACATATAGATGTGCATTTAATGTGTGTAAATATTTGTAAGATTTTCTCTGCATGTGTTCATTTGAAAGAAGTTGCCAAAAGAATGACATTCTGCTATTGAAAAAGGTTTTAAGTGAGTTTCCTTGTACAAATGGAGACATGTTAATTGGCAGCAGTCTATTAGTTTGGTGGGTTTAGTGATAGAAATGTACAATATTCTCTTAAGACTTTCCAGACAGAGGAGGAAACTTCTATTTTAATGGAATTTTAAAGGAAATAGGATGCTTTTTGTAGCTCTCAACCCAGTGTTTTATGTGGATTGAGAGGGGAAGGACAGAATGGATTTCCTGAAGCTTCAGTGATGCAGCACCTTGCTCTTCTGAGCAGCCACATTAGCTCCAATGAAACGACTGCTTCGTGTGAAGTCTGAATGTGGAACCAGAGATGCTCTGTGAATTGCCGTGCTTAAACATACAGACAAGAGGTAATTATGCAAAGCTTAACTGCACAGCATTCTGCAGCTTAGGAAAATAAAGCACATATGCTTTCAGCTGATGATTTATTTACTTGTATTCAATTCTGTCAGCTCCACCAGTAGCCCCAGGCTTTGGAAGCCAGGCCACCTTAAGAAATACATCAGCAGTTTTCCTTGTTCACTTTTTTTTAAAGCTATTACTCTTCTGGGGAGAGGTGTGTATCCACTGAAGCAGGTGACTGCGCTCCAGAAGGCAGGAATAAAGTCGCTCATGCAGGGGGTGGAATGCTGGAGCCCATCTGCTCACTGCTGAGAGGAGCACAGAGGGATGCAGCACCTGCACTCCTGATTTCTTTCCTTGGAGACAGGTGAGCTCCTGGTACCTTCCTGTGCCAACCGAGCTGATGTTCCTGGTTAACTTGGCAGCTGTGCAAGAGCCAGAGCCCAGGTGGTACTCCTGCCCTCACACCACTTGGATGAGATTTGCAGGAAGAGAAGAGAATGATTATTGAAATAAAGAGGTCTTGCTCAGAAGAAGAAAAGGGTTTCTGAAAACACCAATGAACCACCACTGCCCCCAGGCCAGCTCTGAGCTACAGCTCCGGGGTTATTCTCTACAATTGAATGGTCTCAAACAGATGGAGCAGAGCGGACCATCCCACATGTGATTGGAAGTGGGAATAAAGCAACAGCCCCGTCCTGACACAATGGGACTGAGCGGTGGTTACTGACATAGCCAGGCTGGGACGCAGACATGACAGGTAGAGACTGAAAGAAATCTGCAAGTCTTGTCCTGAAAAATGAGCGTGCAGCTGTGGGGAGCCCACAGGAACACAGAGAGAGGCTTTTTTTTCTGGCTCTCACAGCAGTTGTCTCAAAGAACCGCTGAAAACAGCAGTGGAATGTTTTACTGCGCGAGATTTAAGCTTCCTCTCCTGGAAATTGCACTTGTTTTGGACTGCCCTGTTCACAGAAAAACTGGCGAGCCCACAAGAAGTCAGCTTCTCTTCCAGTAAGAAAACAATTCGCACTTTCCCTTTTTTTTGTCCTCGTTAAAAAAGAAAGATTGCTTTAATATGCTTCACGCTTTACATGAAAGCTCTGCTTGTGAAGGGAGCAGCAGCTGGAATTGGCTGTTCCCACTTTGTTACGCACTTACTGCAGGCAGTGGGAAGGGGCAGCTCTCACATCTTTTATTGCACTGCAGATGGATCCATCTCTGCTTTTTGCTCCATGTCTCCTCTTGCACTGATCTGCAGCATTAAGATGCTGTTGTGAATCACTTCATTTTATGTAGACTTCTTTCTTTGAGTCCACAGCCCGGACGCAGCCTGGGGTGACTCACTGCACCCAAACTCGGAGCTCTCTGCTTCCCAGCAGGCAGAGCAGGATTGACTTCTCCAGCAAAAACCCATCCTGCTCCTTTCTTTACACAGCAAAGTCAATAACACTTTCCACATTTTGCTTTCCAGTTCAGGAGCGAGTCACACTGTCAAACAGGTGGTTTGTTTGTGGTTATTGCAAACCACATCCCCTTGCTTCTGGCTGAAACAGGGGAAAGAGGCAGCAAACAAAGCATCACATGTCTCTGCGCCTCTCTGCTGAGTGCTGCATCCTGGAGCATCGCTACGTGGCTCTTGGAGCAGAGCTGTGTGGATCTTACACCTGAGGAATGCAGAACTCTGATGAAGGATGGTGTGAAACAAGCAGGGATCAGGAGCCATTGCAGCTCATCTTCCTCCAAGCCCAGCTGCAGTCTGCCCCACCAGGCAGACCTGTTCCCTGCATCACCCCAATGGTGCCGTTACCACTCAGGGCTGACGGTTCACAAGGTTTGCTTAAACCCCTACAAAGCCAGGAGTGCATCATCCCGGAAGGGCACAGTGCCGAACCTCAGAATTAGCATGTTAGCATTTGTGTTTCTTTTGTGCTTTGCTGAATTCTCTCTTATTCTGTCAGACAGCTGAGAAAAATCTGCCCATTGCAGCTCCGGAGCAGGATTGTTATAATTGGCTTTGTGGTAACTCATCTTCTTCATGGGTTTTGACTTGGAATATTTGAAATCATGAGAAATAACGAGTAGCTGAAACCTAATTTCTGCTCTGTTTTCTACCCCTTGTCCAACCGCATCAGTAGCAAAATAAATTATGTGAATAAAGGGCCAGTCATCGAGTGGATTAGCAAATGGGAAACCTGTGTCTTGTCACCATTTTACTAATGATTCTCTCTTTAAATTCAGCATTATTAATGATTATCCATCTCTTTTAAATTCATCTTCCAGCTCGCTAATCGCTCCATGCTTACAAATGCTCTCCGGTTATATATCTCCTGGTTTTGTTTTTGCTGGCAGCATGCATTCAGCCATATGCTCAGCTGCTGCCGCCTGCCAAGTTCCTGAATTCCAGGGCTCGTTAAGCTGTGTAAAATGTTGTTGTTGACTTGAATGTTAAGCAAAGTAAGTGACCGACTGCACTTGTTGTTGTGGCCGTCTGTGCACGTCAGCTGGAGCTCGGCCTCAGCTGCCACCAGCACGGGCAGAACGCGACGACCTCCTGCGAAGCTGTTGGTAGTGCTGGCAGTGTTTGCCATTACTGGACTTTATGTAAGCAGCAGCAATAGCCCAGATCTGTGGTCCTTGAGAAGAATTTGTCCTGACTCCAGCTAAGGAAGACTTCCTTCATTAGCTTCTGGTGGAAGGGTGGTGGCAGATGTCTTTAATGGAGGAGACAGTCGAAAGGGTCGTAGACGCTGGAAAGGACCCATTAAGGATCATCGAGTCCAACTTTGGGCTCCATGCAAGACCACCTAAAAATCAGGTCATGTGTCTGAAAGATGGCAAACTATTAAGTCTTCGCTTGCATTTTTTGCTTTGTATCCTACAAGATCTCTTTAAAATTGACAGATATAAGCATGGAGGCTACAAAGACTTCTAAAGAAATGTGTAAACACCTCGTGGGTTTGGAGAATTTAGGAAACTCTGTTTGCCTCCACATAGAACTTACTGTGTTAAAAAATGGGTAAGAGAAATAAGAAAGCCATGGACAGGGAGTAATTGCTGCAGTGTGGGTCTGTGCAGGGTGGTGTTTGGTGAAGGGTTCCTGGAATTCTGCTCGGTTTTAGCAAGAGATTCAGTGAGACTGAGAGAGTTCCCTGTGTCAAATCAACAGTGTCTGCCGTGTGAGACTGTTGTCAGCACTGCAAGCAATGGTAGCAGCAGGGCTTTACCTTTTACCCTGCAGGGGTTGGGACTCTACCAGTTATGGTGAAATCCCCGCTGTGCTGATGGAGGAATGTGATGCTGAGAGCGGGTTAACAAAGTGGGCAGTCTCTAATCCTATGAGCATAAATGATATCTATACTGCAAATGTGTAAGTTTGTCAGATCTGAAGGAGCTGGGGATCGTGGGCACGGCACAGCAGTGACTCTCATTGCCTTTTCCTGGAGTGGTGAAAAATCCAGTGTCTGTGCCCAAAATGAAACATGTTGCACCAATGGTACAGTATGGAATCATAGAATCCTTAGAGTTGGGTCAGACCTCTGAAGGCCATCTAGTCCTGCTACCATGTACTCATTCTGTACCTCTCCAATTCTCTCTCCTAGCACTGCTTTAAAGGTCACTGCATCTGGCTGACACCAGACATCCTGAAGCAGGACGGGCACTGGGGCGCATGGAGTAAGTTTGGCTCCTGCTCTCGCACCTGTGGCACGGGGGTGAAGTACAGAACACGGCAGTGTGACAACCCGCAGTAAGTTTGTGACTCCCAGGTGTTTTTCTAACGTGAAGCGAATGAATGGTGCGAACCCTCACAGAATGACTGCTGTGATAACACCGTGAAGGTTGCTGAGTGGTGCTGCTTAGATCTCGCCTATAGTACACACTGCCAGAATTTCTGCTTTGGGCCCTTTAGCAAGACACGAGCCATCTTTATCTGCCAGTTTACCATGCACTGAGCTGATAGTGCCATTAAAAGATCCTGAAAGTGCTGTTACGTTATTGCAAAGGTAATACTTCAGAGCCCCATGT
Organism: Coturnix japonica; assembly: GCF_054131305.1. Taxonomy (NCBI): domain Eukaryota; kingdom Metazoa; phylum Chordata; class Aves; order Galliformes; family Phasianidae; genus Coturnix; species Coturnix japonica. Next base: position 297,586 of record NW_028188951.1, read on the forward strand.
ATGCCTTATTCTGGCATGAAATAATGGCAATAATTTTAAAAAATAAGTTTTTTTAATTCAATCCAACTTTTTTAGTACTTCAGAAACAGTCTTACAACACGGAATGTGCTGATATCTTCAAGCTGTTTTCGTTCCAGGTTGGAGCAAAGCTCCAGAGAGCAGAACCCTCCCCAAAGTTAATCCTAAGAATGTTGAATTGTTGTGCTCCAATGACATATAAATGGTTCATCAAAATAATGTAAAACGACTTAATTTCAGTAACACTGAAGCTATGATATATAATATAGACAGGATGTACAAACAATGCTAAATATGTGATTATCCCCATATTGTAGAATATCAGGGTCATGGCAGCAGGAAGGGAAGCAGTGGGCAGAATTAAATGATTTCACCAAATAGGATTTTTGAACATGTTCAGACAGGATGAAGTGATTGAACCTGACTTTAGTATTGGAGATAACCGTGTTGGTGCTGTAGCCGTGTTTTCTGATGGAAATTGTTCTGTTAAGGAAAAATGTGTCAGTTCTAATTTCAGCCTTTATTCCATTGGCAACATGAAATTGACCTTTATGTTTGCGGGCTCTGTTTTAGTTGTAAAATGCATTTGCACATAGGAAAGGCTGGGTTTGCTGCTGGTTTAGGAGGCAATGTGAGTGAGTCGCTGCACCTGTTTGCACTTTCCTTTCCTGAACCACACCAAGAAGATGACTTTTGTTCTCTATTTCAAAGCGCTTGGAGGCTCAACTTGCAGAAATTGCTTTGTGAGAGAGAAATAGTGACAGCGGGTTTTTAGATGGTTGCTTCTTTTATCCCAGCTGTAATGACGTATATTGAGAGGAACCTTTCCAGAGACACCTCCCAGCAGAAAGCAAACACCAGAGCAGTCATTAAACTAGATGAAGTCCTGATAAAATGTGAGAAGGGAGCACTGGAAATACATCACTGGCCTCATCAAGTTCCTATTGACATGGCTGGGAGTGGGATTGTGTCACAGAGGGTTTGGTAGACATTCAGTTCATGTGTTAATGACCAAACTAACCATTGCTTTCTGTCCTCTGCAGTCCAGCCAATGGAGGCCGCACATGTGTAGGGCCGAGCTATGAGTTCCAGCTCTGCAACACTCAGGATTGCCCCAAGGACTTTGAGGATTTCAGAGAGGAGCAGTGCAGGCAGTGGGATCCGTACTTTGAGTACCAGAACACCAAGCACCACTGGCTGCCCTACGAGCATGTTGATGGTGAGCAGTGCTACTTCTTGTGCTCAGGGTGTCTCTGTGGGAGTGCTGGAGCTGGGGACTCACAGGGCTGTGGTGTGGTCACTGCCATGGCCAGGTTGGGACTTCTGGCACCAAACACTGCACGCAGAATGATTGTTCACTGTTTCTCATAACACAAGCCTGAGAACATCAAATAGAATTATCAGGTGGCAGATTTAAAACAAATTTAAAACAAACAGAAGGAAGCACTTTCCCTCACAGCACGTATTAAATGGGAATTCATTGCCACAGGGTGCTTCAGAGGCCAGAAGTTTAAAGAATGATTTAGGGAAATATTTGAAAGGTCTGTAATCCACCAAAAGCTGCTAAACACCAAAATCCTGCCGTGACCTGGAGCATCTCTGAGCTGCAGTTTTCCTTGAAGAACACACACAGGAAAGTGTTAGTTTTGTTTCGTTCTTCCATCTTCCTGCAGATGCTGTTGGGCACTGCTGGGGCCAGGCACTGCTTTGGATGGGAGCTGGGTGAGAACCAGCACGATCACTGTGGTGCTATGGCATCTTGGCAGAAATGGCCTCCGAGAACAAAAATGTTAAATTTACTGCTAACTTTTCTGCTTTAAATGCCAACAAAAGTGCAGCTAATTGGTGTGGGGCATAAAGATTGTTGCCGTGCTGTTGCTGTGCTGAAATCTTGCTTTTAACAAGCAAGAAGGCAGATGGCAGTGAGTCCTCGCTTGTTTGATAAGCAGTGCAGCCTGCTCACTGTTTTTAAACCAGGTCAGTTCACATGGAGGATGGGGCTGGCAGGGCAGGGAACAGGTGACACATCCCATGTCCCCCGGCTGCACTCAGCCCAGCACAGGTCTCAGGGAGGGGAAGGGTCACCTTAGGTGAAATCTCTCACGTTCCAGAGTGAGGATACTGCCAGCAACTGCCTTGTCATTAATTTGTCTGACTTATTCCCTGAACAGTTCTCAGGGTCCCCTCATTCTTCTCATGCCATCTTGTGCAATCTGGGATTTTCGGAGCAGCAGATGCAGCTTTGCAGCTCAATTTCATGGAATAGTTTTGCTGGCACAGGGAGAAGGGGAGGAATGCCACGGCCCAGAGTCCTTTGCTTCTGCTCAGACCTTCTCTTTGCCTCTGGAGCTGTCTGCCGCAGAGACTGCTGAAACTAATCAGCTATTTCCTATTAAATTCAATGGCTTCTGGGTCAGAAGCTGGCTCACTGATCTGAGCACTGATCACTGGTCACTGCTGGGGTTCCATATACCTGTGCCATAGCGCCTTTTGTGTTTAAAGCTGTGTTTAAAACTGCCTTTTGTGCAGGCAAGGCAAGGCTATCTGCCTTTGTGTAGATAGCACAGCCCTGACTCAGAAGCGACATAAATCGTGCACTTGACAAGCAGCTCTGCCAGGCACATGTGGTACCTTTATCTATGGTGGAGACTGGGGGAAGCGCTTAATCCCAATTAATGGCAGCTGCAAATTTCCCCTTCTCATGGAGGGAATAAAGCTTTGTGCAGAGCCACAGGCATCTGCTCAGACCTTTGGGTGTTTCCTTTTTATCTGCTGCAATGAATGTATGGTCTGCATGGGGTGAGGCACGGTGTGTGTGTGTACACATCTGTGCCTTGTGCATAGTGTGATGTTCCTAATATATGCAGATCCATTAGGTCTAATGTCAGATTTTCAATTGTCTTAAACTTAGGACTTCTCCATTATGGAGCTGCATGAAGAAAGTGAATTAGCTGTTTTAATAGTCCAGACACTGTGGTTTTTTTGTTGCTCAGCAGTAGCAAAGGTCTCTGATGTCCCAATACCCTGTGGCCATGAAGGCACCAAGAGCAATAACAAGAACTTTATTTGAAGAGGGCAGAGGCCACAGAACTGTACAAAGGGGGAATGCAACGGCCATGTGAAGATTTATTTTAATTGAACTCCTATAATTGTGGGGTCATTACTGTTCTAAATGGTGGGGAAAGTGCTCTAAGATCTGATTATGTTAAACCAGCAGAATCTGTGTTTGTTCCATCAAATAGAGGTGCCCATCTGCTGTTCTGTGCCTCAAAAAGCACAGTGCCACATCATGTTGAGTTCAGCAAACAAACCGTTAGAGCTGGCCAAGCACTGTTCTCTTTTGCAGCCAAGGAAAGGTGCCACCTGTACTGTGAATCCAAGGAAACAGGGGATGTTGTGTACATGAAGAGGATGGTCCACGATGGGACCCGCTGCTCCTACAAAGACGCTTACAGCATCTGTGTGAGGGGAGAATGCTTGGTAAGCTGTGATGCCTTGGCTCAGAGTTTAGCATTGTGTGAACAATGAAAATAGTGGCTTGAGGTTTTCTCTCCATGAATGCGTGTTTCAGTAGATATAATAACGCTTTGGGTATTAAGGAGATTTCATTAGGCTTATTGTCACAATATTGTGTGTGATATTCACAGTTGCCATCACACTGCATGTAACTCAATTCCAACAGCTCCTACCTACACAACAAAGATTTCACACAGTTTTTAAGAAGGACTATTACAATTAGCTCTCAATGAAAGCTTTTCCTGCTTAAGTTTGGTGGGGGCAGAATCCACAACATAGTCCTGCTGTAGCTCCCATGAAAAGCAGCACTAAGGTCCTGCTGATGTGCATTCTCCCCATCATTGATCAGGCTGTCTTTAAAAAATCAATAGCAGTTCTTCCAAGCTGGGATCTGCCTCAGATCATCTTTCAGCAGAGCTGGAGGCTCCGACTCAGCAAAGTGTTGCTGGAGGGTTCTGCCCTCCCCCCGATGCTTTGATTCTCCCAGAATTTAACCTTCTGCTTTAGGATAAACTGAGGCTGAAGAGCTTTTTTTTCATATTGCTGCTTTCCTTTTGCTTGAGGACTTTGAAGCACAGTAACAAAATCTAATCACCTGCCTGACAACTATGTAAGAACTGGAAGTGCAAGTGTTAAAATCTGTTTGGATACCGAACTTCCAGGAAAATACTGCAGTTTGTTCTGGGCTTTGCTATCTGAGGTGAAGACTCATTTGAATTGAAGCTTGGATAAGTAAAAGTGACTGCTTTTCTCCTTTGTGTGCAGAAAGTTGGGTGTGACAGAGTCATAGGATCCACGAAGCAGGAAGATAAGTGCGGTGTTTGTGGGGGAGATAATTCCCACTGCAAAGTGGTGAAAGGAACTTTTTCAAGAGTACCAAAGAAACAAGGTCAGTTCATTCTCTGTTTTGTCTTGGGGGATTCAGGGTGTTTTCAGTTGCTGTCTCCTGATACCTGAAGTTTCCTGAAAAATACCAAAGCGATCACAAATAATTCACAGCACCAAATCCAATCAACTCTCTGCATTTTACTTTGAGACATATCTAGGGTTTCAAAATAAGGCTGTTGTCCATTGATTATGCAAGTCTGATGATATTAGGGCCCACACTTACATAGAGGAGGTCTTCAAGCAAGCCTACGCAGTGTGCGTGGTGTGAATGGCACTCAAAGTGCAATTTAGTCTGAAGCATATGGCACATGAGGCATTTTTCTGTTGACCTCGAGCTCTTTATCCCTGCTGTACTTCATCATCCAGCACAGAAATAGGAGTGGCAGCGATGCTGGATTAGGTTCAGCTTCTGTGATGCACCCTGCTTTTAGAAAATGTTTATTTGAAACCTAAGCCAGACTCTTCCTGTTTGATGTATACTAACCAGTTATTATCTCTTTAAATACTACAATAAAGGACACATTAAGATGTTTGAGATTCCTGTTGGGGCAAGACATTTACTTATACAGGAGTCAGACGCCACCAGTCACCATCTCGGTAAGTGTGCAGCAAGTGGGACAAATTTGCAGTCAGAACATTTTTTCATCTGTTTATTTTTATCCTTGGAGCCTCACAATATGTTTGTGCATTTGTTTACCCTCTACCCTCCCACGCCACATACCTCCTTCAAGTATGTTAAATTAGGAAACTTGTTTGGCAATTGGCTTTCCCTGTTCTGTGTTCCCTGGAGTCCTAACAAGAACATCCCTGCACGTGTGAAAGTTGCTGATAGAGGAGCTGAATTGCTTTATTTTCCAACGTGCTTCTCATCCTGTTGTTCTCAGTTCCATCCAAGAACAAAGAATACATTTGCTCTTTTTCAGATCCTGCCCCACAGTTAGCAGCATTGACACAAGGCTGCCCAACCAATCACACAGCTTAGGAGTTAATGGAAATCCTCTCCTTGCAGTGCTGTGTAATTGATGAGAAGCAGTGCGTACTGGGCTGTTATTAATTGGAAGTGGATTCGCAATAAATGACCTACTAATTGCATTGCAAGTTGGTCGAATTTCTCACCAGTGAATGCCTCCTATCCTGTCCTGTGGGATGTGCACCATTGCTCACAGGGCTAGACAAGGTTCTGCATAGGATCACAGAATAGTTGGGTTGGAAAGGTTCTTAAAGTCCTTCCAGTTTCATCCCAGATCAGGACTGGTCAGGGCTCCATCCAGCCTGGTCCTGAGCACATCCAGGGACCAACAACGTCTCTGGACAGCCATCAGCTGTACCTGAACCTCCCTATCTCTTGCAACAAGGACCTCTGTGGGTTAGCCCAGTAGGCTTCCCCCCTTGGAGTGGTAATACCATGTGTGAAAGCTGAGAACCATGGAACCCCGAGCTGCCCATCAAGTTGGCTTGGGTTTGGCCATTGGGATGAGAAGCAGCTGAGAACAGGCAGACATGCTGTGGTGGTGCTGGCCTTGCTTCTGACTGGGCAGGCTACGAAAAAGAAGGAAAATCAGAACAATTGATGTTCCTGGAGCTGAGCAAGAAAGCACTGCAGTTCAGTGAAACACCTGAGAAAGCTTTTCCAAACCTGTGAGAGAAGAGAGAGAAATGCACACTGCTGTGCCCGGCCTTTTCTGCTCCTCCCACCAGGACTAGAGCAGAACAGACCCAGAGGTGAGAAGCAAACCTCCGATACTCACATTTCTTATGTTGTTTCTAGCAATTAAAAATCGTGAAACGGGAAGATTCATTTTAAGTGAAGACAACTACGTGCCAGACTCTAAAATATTTATTGACATGGGTGTGGAGTGGGAATATCGGAATGACGATAATAGAGAAACCGTGCAGACCATGGGGCCTCTGCGTAATGGAATAGTTATTCTGGTAAGTCAAATGAAAACCATCTTCCACAGAGCTCAGTGTCAGGATTACAGAGTCATAATGTGCTATAATATATTTTAGATTCCTCTTGTGAGTTAGAAGAAGACATCTGCTTCACTTATAAGACAATAGAAGATGTATTTTAATTCCTTACTTCTAATTCACCGCTGTGTACTTGAATTGTTATAACTCAGAGCAACGTATTGGGCAGTCATTTCTCCTGATTATTTCCTTCAGCTAGCCAAGAAAATGGTCCCTGTGTAAAGGCTCTCCAGCCCACTTAATGTATCTGTCATGGGAGCATTAGTTAAAAATAAAATGGTTCCTGTCAGTTCATATCCTCCCGTCCATGTTTTGAAAATATATCCTGCAAAGTCCAGTGCAGGATTCTTGTACTGCCAGGCTCAGTTTGTTAAGGCACAGCCAGTTCTGCGCTTCCAAAACCCTTGTGACTGTATTCTTTTTTTCATTGCTAAATAGCAAATGACTACCATAAGTAGGAATAGGCTGATCCAGAACCTCCCTTAAAGCAGCTGTGATGTGTTAGTCTGTACCAGCTGAACACTACAGGAGGAATGAAAATTGTTTTCAAAGGACCGCTATTCACACCTTATTTACCTTCTGTTGAATTTGTCTTGATGCAGTATTGATAGCAAAAACCTCTAAATGATTTATACTTCTACCAAGATTGAGTAACCAGCCTTACAGGATTCCCAGAAATATCATAAGAATATTTATGTTCTATCAGAAGTCAGAGCAATTTCCTTCACCTCTTTCTGTTATCGGTGCACTTGGATTTGCCTTTTCTTTTAGTGGAACTATCCATCATGGATTTAGGAGAACATTTCCTTCCTTTATGATGGGATATGGAAAAAATTTAGTGTTGTGAAGTCAGTCCAGTGCTGGCAAGAAAAAGCAGTCTAAATCAACAACAGTCTTTAATATGCAGTTTATAAACTCCGTGTCACGAGGAAAGAGATACTTTTTCATTAGGGAAAAAAAAATAAAATGTGTTGAGTGCAGCTAGAAGGTTTAAATCCCTCTGGGGGTGTTTTTAGATCTGAACCATGATGGTTGCTATTTCACATCACTTCACATAGCTTCCGATATCGGTCTTTAAATGTTTTTTCCCCTACATCTGTTTTGCTTCCTAGGTGATTCCTCATGGTGGTGCCAAGATATCTCTGACTTATAAATACATGATCCACGAGGATTCCTTGAATGTAGATAACAATAATGTTTTGGAAGTGGACTCAGTATCGTATGAATGGGCTCTGAAGAAGTGGTCCCAGTGTTCAAGACCTTGTGGAGGAGGTAAAATAATAATAATAATAAAAATTAAAAAATATCAACCCAAAACATTCAAAACTGTTTAAGAGAAAACTGAAATGGCTCTTGGGGAAGATCTGGGATGGCTCATTTCTAACTTAAACTGGAAGACTTGTCCAAGTGTGCAAGACTTGGGTGAGGATCTCGGAGGCACAGGGGTGCTGAACTTGAAGGTGAGCTGGGGCCAGACCTTCAGTGAGTCTGCCTCCTGGGCTGTGCCCCTTGCAATGTGAAGATCCCTGCTTTGGGTGTCAGATATAGGCCCTAACGATGTCCACCAGCGTGATGGGTGGGCTTCAGCCCATTAACATAGCTTGAAACCAGGTGGTGTTTTGCTGCATTATAGCCTTAGTGAAAGACAAAGGAGTTGAACTATTCTTGGTGCTAAGTCAACATGAATTCAAGCATTTATTCAGTGTGATTAGCAGGTCCTGTGCATGAACTGCCAGTCCTTAAAGTAAGAGGAGTTTCTTTCTACAGGCTTCCAGTTCACAAAATACGGCTGCCGGAGGAAGACGGACCACAAGATGGTTCATCGGAGTTACTGTGAGCTGATCCAGAAGCCGAAGCCCATTCGCAGGGTGTGCAACCTCCAGGAGTGCTCACAGCCCATGTAAGCATTGCTCGGTGCCATCTGGCAGCTGCTGGAGGTGTTGTTCCCAGCTGGCTCTTGTCAGCTGAAAGAAGGTGGCTTCAGCTTGGTCTTTGTTTTCCAACTTGATGCATGGCTGCTTTAACATAAAGGCTCTTACAAACCTCAGCATATCATTGCAGAGACCCAGGGCTGTGAGTATTCTGCTAGCAGAAATGCCATTTCTGGGGCTGCTGGTTCCTATTTCTTCTGAGATAAATTGGATTAGAGAAAAGGGCAGTTTTGATCCAGATGTTTGTGTTCACGCCATCTTGAGGTAATAAAAAATAGACATAAATTCAGTTTATACCAGTTGATTTTATGCAGTGAGAATTAATTATGTAAGAACAAATTTATAGAGTGCTACGTAAGAAAACCAATGTCATACATCCCACCAAGCCCAAATCTTCCTTAAGCTGACAGCATGTTTTCAGACACACAGACAGGGAAAAAATATTTGCCCTGGTTGATTTCTCTGTCTGTTCTCTTACTGCAAGGTACACTGGTACGCCTGGTGTACCTGCAGTTGTTACGAATATCCTTATTCACAGATTTCATGTGCTTTTTGACTGGCAGCAGGTTGTCCTGTTATATGTGGGATTCGTATTCCTCTTGTTGCTACTGCGACAAGGAAGGAGTGTGTTGATCTCAGCTTTTACCTCTGGGGACTCAGTCTGGATGCCAGGAAGCACAGCAAACAAGTAGAACGTATCACTCAATATTTCCTAACTTCCTTTCAAAATAGATTTAAAGAGGAGAAAAGCCAAGAAACTATACCCCATAAACTCAGCATGGGTCAGGGTTTAACATTGCTTCTTTGGAACTTGAAGTAATGACCTAACAACCGTATCTCAGTCTCCCTGGAAAGGACTGTACTCTTAGTTCAGATACAAATATAATTGGACCCAGGAACCACAAAGACTCGATGGGATCCCAAATTATACTTGGATTCCTGAATGTTTCTGTCACCTGTTTCCACAGAATGGCATTGAAGCATTTCGCACACAGGAGAGGCAATTAAGACACTTTAGGAAGGTCTGCAACACGCAGAATCACACTAATATGCTGCTTTTTCACTACTAATGGGAAAAAAAGAAATATCTTTGACTCAGAAATCATCTTAGAATTCATGCTTTGGGCTCACAGCTGTCTCCTGCCTCCACAGCTGGTGAAATTTCCGTTGGTTACAAGGAGAAAGTTGGATTAAATTGCCACTTCACTTTTTTGCTTAACTTGGTAATTTCATGCATTTCGTTGTGCCTGTGCTGTTTTTATATGTATAAACCTGGGATTTTATGAATTCTTTAGGACAGTCTCTTCAAACTCAGCATGTCTCTCCATACTATGTACATCTTTAATGAAGTTTATCCCATGGATCCTGTTTACATTGAACAGTATTTCCATCTTGTGGGTATCTGCATTCTGTAAATATTTACAGGATGCTGTACATCTTCCTCTGCTTGATTATAACAAAGCCTTCAGTCTGTTTCCTGAATTTCCTCCAGTCCCTCTCTGTCCTTGTTTTTCCTCTCTAAATTCCAGACAATATGCAGCTGTAATTCTTAAGCCCGTTTTGATGATCAGTGAATTGTTCATCTATACCACATTGTGAACCATAGGTGATGTTTTCCAGTGTCTGAATTGATAAATGATTATTGAACTCCTTTCTCCAAATCAGACATTTCTGATGCTGGCATTCCCTCCCATGGGTCCCTATGGGAAGCCAGCATAGGATGGCTGGTGTGCAGCTCGTGTCATTGCCAGGAGCTGGGGGCTCAGCAGCACCCTTGGGTTGGCTGCTTCTGTCATAAAAATCCAGTCTCATTTGTTACATGCGGTCTTGGAGGGGCCTGCTTAAAATGAAAGTAAATGAAGCAAAGCAAGAGTGATGCTTATCTCAGAGGTAAACCAACAGAGGCTTTGTCTGCACTGTGGTACTTCAGCTTTCATTTTACAGATGCTCACAGGGATCATCTGACATAATTATAGTAGTGTCTGACTGCCATGCTGTCACAATCGTAAAGCATCTTACAGTGATAATACATAAAACTGTATGCAAGAAAAGGAAACAAGGGGAAAATGATAAGGACTTACTGCTAGAGAGCACTATGTAGCCATGCCCAAACTCCAGCCTTACCGATATAACATCAAAACTGGAGAAATATTCTACCAGGTGCCCTTAAGGCTAAAAAGCTCTTGTCGAGTTGGATCTAATTTCAGCATGAATGTGATATTTTAAACTGGTGACTCAGTCCTACAAAGCTGAAATTTCACAGTGGGTAAATTCAAAGCTCTGGCTCCTTTGGGTTCTTTTAATGCTTCCTTACTTTTCCTTTCCAAAAACAGGCTGTGCCATTCTCTGCTGGAAATTAAACAATATTGAATTTGTACTTGGGAAGAAGAATTTTGTATGATTGGAAGGAAGGCAAAATATTGTGAGGTTAAAGGTTTTGTGTGTACAGCAAAACACATTTCTTTCAGTTCGGTCCAATGGGATTAATGTATTTTCAGACTTAGTATGGGAGGCCATTTATATTCAATCTGAGACCATTTAGGCTTCTTTTACATTAAAAAAAAAAAATGCAAATTCCATCATATATGAATTTTTTCAAGGCATTTGATGGCTTAATCTGCTGTAACATTTAATCCAAGGTGATGGAATGTAGTTGGTAAATTAATCTGTTACGGTTTGGTGTTAAACGGCTTTGACTGCAGTATAAAAGTTCTCTTTCCCCTCCCCCAGATGGGTTACAGGAGAATGGGAGCCTTGCAGCAAAAGCTGTGGGAAAACGGGATACCAGGTGCGATCTGTGCGATGCATCCAACCCCTGCACGACAACACAAACCGCTCCGTTCACACCAAGTACTGCAACAACGACCGGCCGGAGGGCAGGAGGCCTTGCAACAGGGAGCTTTGTCCAGCACAGTGGAGAATAGGACCCTGGTCACAGGTCAGTCTCTTCTTGGGTGTCTCAAGCAGTTAATTTCTTCTGAAGCAGAGGAAATTGTTGTTTCTTCTGTGCTTTCTATTCAAGTGCTTTAAGATGATAAATTAACGCCTATACAGAGGGTCTATGGCTTCCTCTGCTGCTAATGCCACAGAAAGCCACATGGTGGCATGCCACAAAAATCAGTGGCACTCCCTCTTGTGTAGTTACTGAACGTACTGTGCTGGTTCGAACAACGCGTCACATTGACTCAAATCAGGTGCAGTGGCTTAAAATTTAAAAAATAACTTCTAATCCGTTGTTTTGAAAGGCTGAATTGGGGTCTAACCTGATGCACATCCTTTCAGTGCTCCGTCAGCTGTGGCAATGGCACTCAGGATCGCCCAGTCCTGTGCCGAACCAGGGACAACAACATTGGCCTTTGCAAAGAAGCTAAACCAGAGAACGTAAGGATTTGCAGACTACCTCCATGTCCAAGTAAGCACTTGACTTCTCTGGCTTTTCTGCTTTCTCAGCTTTTTCTGCTGTTTGTAAATGACAGCTGTGAGATTGCTTTGTATGCCCCTGTTAGTAAATAATTCATTTTTCCTTGTTCCTGATGTATTCATTGAGGTAGCTCTTGATTAAGGACTAAGCAGCCAATTACGATCTCCACTACACAGGTTTTAAGTAGACGGTGTAACTAGACTAAACTGGATGTATCTTAGGAGGCAGTTAATGGTGCTGTGAGAAGTGCTGCTGGAATACTGTCCTTTGGGCTGCAATCTGTGTTCATTGTCAGGTATTAGGCACAAGTTGAGCAAACTGAAAGAACAACCCCCTGCCCCAAACCACACAGCCCGGCCATCATCCTTTAGCTCCTTTGCTACCTGAGCCTCCTAGTTTATCGGCCTGTGACAGGTCAGCTACTTAGTGCTAATATATACTGTGTTGTATCTTTTTTTCCTCTGTTCTAGGAAACATTTCTGATCCTTCAAAGAAAACCTACATGATACAATGGCTGTCGAGACCTGATCCAGACTACCCTATCCAGAAAATATCTTCAAGTAAAAGACCCATTTATAACTCTGCCTTTGCCCTTAAATGCATGCCACATCGAATGTGGACTTTGCCTTTTGCTCTTTTCTTCTCTCTATGCGGAAAATTCCCTTGACTTGGCCAAGTTTAAATCTTGGGCTGAATCTTTTTTTCACACCAGGCACTTGGTGCTCGGTGTCTTTCTTCTCTGGAGCTTGTGTAGCACTGGTGGTGGAGGTCTTGAAGTGTTGGATGTGTGAAGTTGGATCTCCAAGGTATGTTGCAGTCCTCTGAAGGGGAGCTGGGATCAGTTTGCTTGTTGCTTGGTGATGGTGAAAAAAGGCTCTTACTGGTTCATGATGTTCAGTTTGATAGCAAAACTGAGAACTTATTGTGAATGTGATCACATCACAATAATGACACCTTGTAGTGCTAAAGTTCTCCTTTGTCCGAAGACCCTAAATCTCATAACTCTGTAGTTTCAGTTTTCTGACAGGGTAGCCTGTTGAATGAAAGAATTTATCCATTCCATTTTCCTTTGTGGTGCCATTGCTTTATTCACCTTTGCTGCTCCTTTTTTATTCCCTTCCCCAACATTTGTGTTTGTGGCCTGTGGGTGCTGGTCCCTGGAACCAGGCGCTTGGATTCTGCTGGTACCGGAGTGCTGCTGTGATGCTCTCGCTGACCTCCTGTTGGTGGTTTGACATGTTTTTTCCTCATGGAAAGCTGCATACGTTTTCCATCACGCAATTTTTGCTGGTTTTGTTTACTTACACTTTAGAAAGTAAAATGAAGCGAAACAGGCACGGTCCATGTTGGAGGTTGCGTGGTGTTGGTTTTGTTTGCCTGGGGGAGGCAGTAGGACATCTTCATTGGCTCTGACATTTCCAGCTGCTCAGCAAGGAGCTATTTATACTCATTACTTCTGTGGTCTTTTTTCACCACGTGCATGTCTGATGTGAGTGGTGCGGCTGTGTGTGCGCGTGCGTGTGTGCTCTATAGACGTGTCAACTGGCAAACATAACAGTGTGAACTACGACAGAATTACCTCAATTTTTATTGCTTTTTTCTTTTGCTTAGAAGAATTTTAGAAAAAAATGCCTTAATGTTGAAATGTAAATGGCATTAATTTACCAGATCCAGCTTTAAATATAAACAGATGATCTTGAGTTGATATGGAGGGTTTTTACTTGAATGATAACTACTAGGAGGCAGTAAATTTAACCCGAGGTTAATTTGCACAGTGCATATCCATACCTTCATGGAGACAGGACTGTTACCTGACTTACTGAGATTTAAGTGGCATTGTTGCTTCATTGTCCGTGTTTGTATTGAAGATTTGGAATCCAAAACTCATAATACTGTTCGTGACAGTCAGTAATAATAGTGGAAGCGTATCAACTTTCAGTCTGCAGTCGTGGAGCAAATTGCTGCCGTATTGCATTGATCATGCTCGTTAGAAAAGTGGCGTTTCTGAATCTTTGGATCTTCAACAGCGTAGCACTTCCAACTTGTCATTATCATGTGATCACATACTTAAATTTTGCTGTTAATATGATAATTTCTTGAAACATGTTAAAAATTTACATGACAAGGTGAAAAAGCAAAGACACGTATCTGGCACTGAATACTGTTATGTAAAATAATTTGGTGTTTAACTGTATAAATATATTCATGACTGTTACCTTTAAATAGACAATGTTTAGTGATGTTTCAAGAGATGGATGGCTATAGAGAGTGGTGCAATAAGGTATCTGGGCATTGTGCACTATGTCTATATGCACTTTGGTTTATCAGGGATATTTTATTAGTGTTTTGTATGTATTTAACATAATATTAAAGATGTGCCAATTCAGTTTGCTTTTCAATATTTTTTATGAGACTAATGTGTACCAAAGTGACTGTGAAACTGATTTATTTTTTTCCTACTGATGTTTTGGAGAAATACTCCCAGTCTGTCATGCATACTGCAAGTAAAAATAAATAAAAGTTCAGCAAACCCAGATATTCTGGTTTGGACAGTGAATGACAATTTCATTCTAACAGTCATAAGATACAAAGATTATTTATGTAAGTTATCAGATGTCACTAAACATATTGAGTAATGCAGTTGCGTGCATTTCTTTCATGCATGCTTGTATGAGAGCGATGTGACACAAGGCAGAATGTTCAAAGGGAACTCTACACAGTACCTATACTATATGTAAAGCTGTACAGGCGTGTGCAGCCCTTTGTGCAGAGTTGTGCCTGCCCATAGCAGCTCTTCTAGTTCTTAAAGGCTGGAAACATGTTTGAAAAGATGTCAACGGGTTTGAAAACGCATCCAAAAACAAAGTGCTATTCTTAGGTTCCTAAGCAAGATGTAGTTTTTTTTCCCTATTCAGTTTAGTGTTTGAAAACTGTGAATTGATGCATTTGAAAATAGGAATGAGTGTTGTTTTTCTTACAGCAAACACAACAATTGGGGTATAAATACAGTACAAGAAAGGTATTTTCATCCTTCTCTGTTAGGAGTAGAATTTTTAAAGCAGCAGCAATAATTATTAGTTTATTTTAGACTGATATGTTTGCCAATTAAACACCTATAATGCCCTATTTTGTTAAGTGAGGATGAGTGAAGAGGCGGCGCCTAGACTTTCGGGGTTCACTTTGGTATTTCTGCATCTGCTCTGGTTCTCTACTTTGCTGTAAGGTTGCTGGCAGGGTAAGTCAGTACTCCTAGCAGGATGGTAAAATGGTAGTTCCAGAAATGTGCTGAGCAACCACATGTGCTCTGAATAAAGGCAAGTAAT
Source organism: Coturnix japonica (assembly GCF_054131305.1). Classification (NCBI taxonomy): domain Eukaryota; kingdom Metazoa; phylum Chordata; class Aves; order Galliformes; family Phasianidae; genus Coturnix; species Coturnix japonica. The sequence continues at coordinate 312,654 of NW_028188951.1, forward strand.
TGCAGTTACTCATCTTTTACTGTAAGAGTTGGTAGAGATTCAGTAAGAGCAGGGGGAGAAGCAGATTTCATGTCTCAGCACTGTGGTCACAGAGAACATACTTGCTTATTGATGGTGCCAAGCGTTGGTCTGGCTGGCTTTCTCCTTAGCACTGTCCTCTCCTATGAGCACTTTGGTTCCTCTTTCTTTCCACCTGGGCTGTGTGCTGGGATTTTCCTTCCCTGCAGTTCCAGTAGTCCCTGGCTCTATCTCCTCACCCTTGAGGCACAGGAGGTACAGAGCTTGTCTGTAGGATGGAGCACAGCGAGCTTTCTTGACGTGGAGCCTGCTCACCCCTTGCCATCTGTCCTCTAGCAACCCACCCAGTCCTCATATCCTCTGAGCAGAAATCACATCTCTGAGTGGACTTTTATTGGGGGTCTTAATATAAAATAGTATGATCTCTTTCCCTTTAACTCCTTAACCTACAGCATGCCACCTGCAGTTCAGTAGGAGCAGGTCTGGCATGAAACCTGTACTGTAATGTAACGCAGATGGTGGTAGTAGTTGCTGACATCTTAGGACCTGTCGATTATCATTCTTTCCCTTTTATTATGTTTCATTTTTCACTCAGAGACACAAAAATAAGAGCTTTTTACCGAGTCTCCCAGTTGCCAATGGACTGGCTTGGCTCCATCCCACTGGAGTTTGTTGGCAGCTCCTATCTAGGAAGAGGAGGAAAATGTTATTCTAAATACCCCAGTTCTTTTTCAAGCATGGGACACACTCAGGCAATGCTGCCATCGGTCTTCAGGGTAGCACTTGCAGAATACAAAGCCAAAAATTAGCACTCAGGTCTGTGTTGTGGATGGAGCCAGTGCACAGAGTTCAAATCAGGTTTTGCTTCCCTGCAAGCGAGTGGGGCTTTAGGTTTAGCATCAAGTCTGCTTTTGCTGACAGGAGGCTCATTTGCCTGTTTCCCACCTCACGTTAAATACCAAACTCTCAGCCCACTGCCAAAGCTTCAGCTGTGTTTCTTTTACCAATTAATGTGAAGAAGCTCTTTATTTATCTGTTCCCTTTTTCTCTTTCAGAAGATCATTGTCAAGGAGACAAGTCAATGTTTTGCCGTATGGAAGTGCTCTCTCGGTACTGTTCAATTCCCGGTTACAATAAGCTCTGCTGCAAGTCATGTAATACTTACAACAACATAACAGAGGAAGGCAATGCAACAGATTCGAATGCAAATAAGAATAATGTTATTGAGGAGGAGCTCCTGACAACCCTCAGCCCTCTCACGGGAGTTTCCACCACACAACCTGCCACCACCAAACCTCCTCCTCCTGTTTCCAAACCCCATGTGCCTCCTTCCAATGCCACCGAGCACCCTGAAATTAACGCGGTGGACGTGCCCTATAAGATCGATGGGCTGGATAACGAAGTGTCACAGCACAACATCATCACACAGAGGAGGATACCTTACGAAAGGACGAGGAATCAAAGGATCCAGGAGCTGATTGCTGAGAAAAGGAAAAAAGAGACTCTCAGAAAAATAAACTAAAATGGAAATACGGCACAAACAACGTTTTTCTCTTATAGAGATGATACCATCATTGTAGTATTGCCCATGTCATAGAGACTGAAAATGGGGAAAAATCAAAGTGGTGCTATGGCAGAGATGCCAAAGTCTAAAGCCTACTATAAATGGAAAGGACAGATTGTTTTGTGAGTGCTGATCTGAACACTTTGACGGCTGGGTTTCCAGGGTACAGTGGAGTGTTAATGCAATATCATGACAGCATTTCACTGAATCCAAACAAACCTTAATACCTAGGCCATGTCAGCAGGTTTTTTGTTTATGGGCTCCTTTAAGTCTTCTGTGGCTGCATGAAACTTCCTGGGAGCAGTAATGCAAGTTACATTTAGGATGGAGGAAAATGGTCCCGAGATGTTAAGAACCCCTTTAATCCTGACAAGCAGGCGGTCAGCAATCCTGTGATGCTTCCATGCATTGCGTAGAGCCAGGCACTAACCCAGCCCCAGTTCAGGAAGATGCTTAAGGACGAGCCAGACCACGCTTGGCTGCCTTCAGCAAAGCTGCAGCTGGGCACGTACTTACGTAGCTTTCCTAACCAGGGCTGTGTAAGAAAATATATAGAAAATTCTGTAGCCATATATTTATGTGTAAATTAAAAACTGGCAACCAGTAGCTTACATGTTTCCATAGACATTTCAAAGGATTCTCCTAAAAGTTTGAACATACATGCAAGTTGTTTTATATTAGGGCAGGTCCAGCCAACTTGGACTGGTGACAGCCCAGTCTTTGTGTTTACAGGTATCCATTCATATCACACAACAGCCTCAGTGATCTTTGTTGGTTGGTGCTTTTTTTGTTACCTGAGTTTTTTCTACCCACGTGCTGTTTATGTTAAAGATGACTGGATTCCTGTTGCCTTTTCTTCGGTGCTTTACTAGGAAAACACGGTGTTGTTTTTTTTTTCTCTCCCTTAGGACAAGGTTATTTTTGAGGAAATAATTTTTTAATTCTCTTCCTTTCCCTCAGACAGCTTTATTAGCACAGAAGTGAGCAGCTGTTCCCTGTGCCCTACATCTAGATGTTCATGCACATGTATGCAGTACCGTGTCTGTTGGAAACGTTGAGATGTGGAACCTGGGAACCCTTTGAGTACTTCCTTTCCCCTCAGGGTCATCATAGATTTCATCAGTCATTCCAGATTCCTGGTTGGAGATCAGGAGACAAATTCAGATCAGTTGTTTGGTTTTGGGATTGCTCTGGGTGGTGGGGAGATCAGTGCAAGCCATCTAACGTCAGAATTATTTCTGCCATCCCGACAGTGTAGCAAGGAATGAAATCAGGCACTGAAGGCTCCGTGCAGAGTCTGTGGAGTGCAGAAGTAGGTGCGGGTTTTAGCTGGTCTGTGGAAGTAGGTGAGGAAATGGTCCTTTCTCCCCAGCCCTGGGCTCTCCTGGTAACAGCAGCATGCACTGCTGCCCTTCCCTCTGCAGGGGGCAGCTCGGCTTTTCTTATATCCCCTAGCTCTTCCCTTCATTTCCTATTTGCTGGCCAGCCTCCCGCAGAGCCCCAGCTTCCCCCAAATCCTTCTTTTACCAATCTGCCCTGCTTCAGATTTTCCAGTCTGAGAATAAGACCTCATCCTCCAGCTATCACAGCAACTGCAGCTGCTCAAGGTTTGAAGCAAAGGAAGCTCTAAGCCTCTACACAGCCACGTGGACATCGGACACATCAGATTTCCAACAGCTCTACTGCTGCTGAAGAACTTCAGAGTCACTGCACATGTTGCAGCCCTGCCTGGGGCAGCCCTCCTGCATCCAACCACCATGGTTGAATGTGCTGGAAAAGAGTCAAGAAAAAGCAGTTTTTGCATCACCGATTGTCAGCAGGAGCCTTAGAAAACCGAGAGGCTGATTTAGGAAAAGAGCCTGGTGGAAGGATCCGAAGTACAGAAGGGAAGTTTTCAGCAGGTGTAACATTGAGTCCTTTCATATGAGAACTGTTGGTGCACTCAGGTGAGTGCTGAAGAGCAGCTCAGGTGGTGCAGAGGTGAGAGTTACACAGAAGGACACAACAGCTGGGAAGCACAGCAGGGCTGATGTGATCCTTCCTGCCATGTGCCCAGGAGGAGCACACCGTAGTTGGGCTGATGGCTGGAAGCCATAGTGAGTATTTCTCACATTTCAAATTTCCTTTACACAGATACAGTTGAACTCATCTCTTCCCCTTTGTGTTGTTATCCTGCTTTTAGGTCCATGGAAGATTCAAAACAAAACAACAACAAACCCAGGCTTTGTCATAGCCTAGAAGCACATCCAAGCATACGATAAGCTTTGGAAAGAGTCCTATCAGACCCAAGGATGGAGAAGCGTTGGGGCTTGGACTTATGCAGGAGGGGGGAGGGAGGAGTTTGCTCCCTGCTTGGGGCCTGTTTTTTTCTCTGTGATTTTGTGGAGATCCATGTTGCCAGCCTACAAAAGCCTGAGGTAATGCACCTCATAGCTTCTGGTCTTCCTTAGCATCAGGAATAGGCATAGTCAGCCAGGCAGTGTGACGATATGTCACATTGGGAAGCACCCACAGCTCAGATGCTGCCTTACAAGAAGCCTCCTCCCTCCAAAGGGCTTTCCAGTTGCATCCCAGTAGCAAGCAGGGCAGGAATTTACTTGGTGCAATTCAGGTGACTTTTCTGCAAAGGCACCGAGGACTTAGAAAGATGATTCAAATTCAGGAACTTGACTGCTTTGCCTTTCTGTTCTCTTTTCTGTTCAGTTCTGTTCTTCCAGGGGCAATTTTGCAGATAAAGTGGAAGCTTTGGCTGTGCTTTGGATGGGGAGCAGCTTCCCAGAAAGCTGGTGCAGTGCTGTGCTCCACCTGCTGCTCGCTGGGACTCCACACAGTGCCCATTGCCACCTGCATGCAGGAAGGTCTTGCTCTTCTTTCAATCTCACTTTTTTATTCCTTGCTATTTGTAATTCTGTTCAATAATTCTAGAAAATGAATTGTCTAGCTGCTATTTGGGGAATGCTGAACTGACCTTTGTAGGAGCAGCTTCAGTCTAGATTGCCCAGACACAGGCTGGCCCATCTCCTGGAGCAGGAGCACCAGCGGAAAGAGAAGGAAAAAAATCTCCATACTGGGAAAGATGCCCTCATTTGAAGCTGGCGTGCACATCTCTGAAGATGTTTTTCAGCAGTTCCCTATGATGGCAGTTTCCTAAGAACACGTACCACACTTGTACTGGAAAGCAAAGCTCAGAGCTCTTTTGAGAAAGAAAAAGCAGCAGGTGCCAGTAGGTTGGGTAACCTGGGACTGGTTCCTTGTCACACAGTGGAAATTTTGGTCATTTATTGGTTGGTTGAACTTTGACAACTGCCTCCTCTTTTCCATAATGCTGTGACTGGGAAAGAGCATCATCAGCTTATGACACCTTCCACCATTCTGTTGCCCGAGTACAGTGTTTTGATACACAATGAGCAAATGAGTATTTTAACTTAACCCATTCCCCAGAAACTAAAGAGATCAAATGTAAAGTAAACCGATGTAAATTCCTGCAGACTGCCTCAGAGCTCTGAGAGCTACAGCAAATGTACCCCCTTTGAGCAACACAATTTCTGATACCCGTTTGCCAAACCACACGGCGCACAACTCTCTAAGATACCGTTTTTCTCCTCGTTTAAGCTTAAAATCCAAGTGTCACCTCCTCACACACACACAAAGCAATAACCTCAAACCAGTTCTGCTTTCTTTGGTTCCAATCTACTGCCATTTTCCCACCAATGTTCCTTTACAGATTCCTGTAACCTATTACGAACGCATCACTTTTTGTATCCGTATATCCGTTCAGTATGTAGAATCTCACAACACCTCCATAGAATGCTTTCAGATATTTTGAGAATTGTACGAATGGTGCTTTTCTGGTACTCAAAGGGTTTTATGTTTTATTTTAGTACGTAACACATTTAATGTCGTATTTACTCACCTACAATGCAGTATTAGCTATGTTCATCTGAGTATCTGTATGCAACTTCCATTCACTTACATATACCTTAACAGAAAATTGCAGTAAGTAGCCTTTTCTTGTATATTAAAAGTGTATATACAAATTAGAATCTCTAATTTTATAATTTATTAAATGCAGATGTCTGTGTTCTTTTGCAAAGCGTTTGACTTTTCCCTGTGCTTTTTGTTACTGAAGTTACATTGTGCAAAGATGCTGGGGAGGAAGAAACAGCATCTTTAGACCCAAAAGTGATTCAGTTTGTAAGACTTTACCTTGATGAATATTATGAAGCCCAAAACTGCATGGAAATCAATCAAACATACTTATAGCTGCTTGAGGCTCTCATCCTTTGCATACTGCTGACATCCATTCTGGTCCATGTATCATCTTCTTAACCGCAGTTACCCAGACTTCCACTTGGGACTGATGAGCCAATTTTGCTTTGCAAGTCCTGTTGATAAAATAATTACTCCCTTCCATGAAGTGCTTTTGCATGAACCTTCCTGCCCTATCCTGCGTGCTCGTAGCCAGGTTTCTTTTAAGTGTAATTGAATCCCTTCCATCTAATTGAACTTCATTGCTCGAGGATTTGAAAGATCCCTACTTGCCTTGATTATCCTGTTAGCACCATGCAGTGCACTGAAGCCCAGCATCCATAACCAGGTGAAAAGGCATTTTATTTATTTAAATGTTCTGGTAAAAGAGCAGACCAGACAAAACACGGATTTCATTTCATGTGACAATTCATATAGCATCTAATGTACGACTGTGGCAAGTGTTATATTTAATTGGGTTTGGATGCAGGAATATTGCTCACAGGTAGCTGTTAGTTTGAAAAAAGGTGTGTAAAAATGAGCTTCCTCTAGAAGAAGGTAGACTTTAATTATTTTAATAGCAACCCCAAGGTTTGGAGAGCCACAGCCCAAACACGAGGCACCCAGTGGGTCCCCTGCACAGCACCCTTCTGCAGTCTTCCTCTCTGTGTCACCCATGCCCAAACCTGACAATTACAAGAAGCCTCCTCTTCCTGTCCTGCCCTGTGCCAACTTCTGAGCCCCTCTGTGCCAGTTCTGAGTCACGAGAAGCACCTGGGACCCAAACAGGAGCCCAGTGACACCAGCACGAGGCCTGCAGCATTTCCCAGCAGGAGCCTTGGAGCTGCTCTGTGCCCTGAAGGTTTCAAAGTCACAGAGCATCGTTTCACTAACTGTTATCCTAAAAGATGCTGATGGGAGTATTCTCTGCCTTGTTTACATGGACAATGTCCTTTCAGGATCCTGCTCCCCCAGCACCCACAAATACCAGTGCATTGTCTATTTCTGAGCACAAAGCCACATCTGGCTGCACAAAGGCAAACCCGGCATGTGTGACGGGCACACAAAAAGCAAACTATGAGCTCCATGTCCAGACTGCGCACCACAGTGCAAAAAGGGATCTCAGCATCTGTGCAGACTCTGCCTTTTGTGTCTGACGATGTGCAGAGGAGACACCTCACAGTCCATGTAGGAACAGCTGCCCTGCTCTGTTAGCTTTGGGAGAAAGAACTGACACCTTATGGAGATACATGTCTAAAATTTACACATAAAAACACATACATACAAAGGTACAAGGCCATGTTATGCAGAACTGGAATGCTATAAAACTGTGCTGGATTTCCAGGGGGAGTTTGCACTCTCAAAACCTCCAAAGCACATTAAGGAGGTTGGGCACTGCACCCAGGTGTGCACAGTGGCACTGAGCTCTGTGCTGGGCAGGTGAACCACAGCCGGGCATGAGGTAGAAATGCTCTGAAGGGCCTCCCTGGGGGCACTTTCCAGGCTGAGCCAAAATCCCAGGGCAGGTGAGCTCTGCACTGCTCAGAGCCATTGCCAGGCTTCCAAAAGGAGCGTGCCCGTGTTGCCAAGCAGACAGATTGCTCAGCCTTGCACTAAAAGGTGAGGGGCTGCAACACTCCATCTGTGCAGCAGCCAGTTCCTTGCTTACAAAAGAAATACCTGGTAATTTCCAGACAATCTCTGTGCATCAGTGATGGTGTTTGCACAAGCAGCTGCTGCTGGTTCCTGTGTGAGTTGCAGCCAAGGCAACAACTGCGGGTGCGACATCTCTAACCCAGCTCTGTCAAGTTAATAGGAAAACAGCCCATTAAAGTTTCATGGGACAATCTCTGCTGCGTACCATAGCAACTGCTCAGTGCAGCACACGGGAGGTGAAGGGGTGGGGGGATATAATTAGAGAGCACAAATCATCAGGAAAGCTGGCAAAAATCAGGTTGAACTCGTTTTCTTTCTTGAAATTTTAATGACAGAGGCACAAGAAAGCAGCAGCTCTTTGTGCCGCGGCTTCTGAGTGCTGAGGATTGCTCCTATCCTGACACACCATTTAGCCACACAGCACTGCTGGCTCCTGACCCGCTCTTTGGCACCCCAAGTACCTCCCTGGGGTAAGAATTGATGCTTTTTATCCATACAGGCCTCCCCACGATTAATGGCTTTGTTTATCCAAACACAACAAAGTTCGAAGATGCCCGAAGGAGTGCTGCTTGTTACCCTGGTGCACCTCACACTGCTGGACCACTTTAAGACAGGAAAGCAGAGCAGCACTACCACCACAACATCCAGATCTCAGACACAACCAAGCCTTGCAGAACTAATACCTTGGCTTGGCCATCACTTCCCTCGCTGTCTTGCTGTTCATCCCCAGGAGCATTGATGTCCTGTGCTCACCTCAGGGGGAGCAGGATGGGGCTGGGTTCATCAGAGCAGCACCCAGCAGTGCTGGGCAGTTCTGAGAGGAAACAAACAAGCTTTCAAACAAATACAATTTTCTTACCATAACCCCAGACAGCTGTAGAAACTTACTTCAACAGATGGAAGAGATTATTACTGCAAGGCTGTATTATTAGCCTCGTATCACAGAGCAACACCCCTCTCCTCACCCCACATGGTGAGGACCCCGATTTCTTTCTCTTGGGCAGTTTGTTGGAGAAACCTAAAGAGAAAGGGAAGGTGTGAGTCATTAGTGCAGAACAGCCCAGCTGGGCACTGCTGTCTGCAACTGGAGCAGGAGGACTGAGGGTCATTTCCTTCAGCTGTGCAGCATCAGAAACAGGGGCAAGCAGCTGAAGCTCACACACCTTCGATAATTAAATGCTAAGTAGCAGCCAGCTGCAGAGAGTGACTAATCTCTGCTTAGCAGCACAGCCTGGAGGGATGTGAGAGGCTTTGGAGCACCTTGTTTCTCTGCACAAGGGAGAATGAAAATATCTGACTGATGGACACAGACTTGGGTGACCAACAACCAGAGCAGCTTCCAGCCTGAGTGCCAACCACACCAAGAACATCTGTACTAAAACTGAACAGCAATTTCCAGTTATGGATTTCTGCCTTTCTGCCCAGCCCTCCCAACAGCTCAGGCTGTGTGAGGGGAGCAGCCGGGTCAGGGAGCACAGGGATGCTGCAGTGCAGCTCACTCACAGCAGTTCCTGAGGGCAGCATTTAGAAATAAAAGCAGAGGGAGGATTCTGCTGCAAAATCACAACCCAGCTCCCCACCCAGCGCATAGAAGGAGATGCTGGAGTTACACAAGAGGCACGTGGAGGCAGAACACAAAGACAAGCCCTCACTGCAGGTCAGGCGTTGCCAGCCCTCCTCACAAAGCAATTCTCTGCAGCGCGTTTGCGTGCCTGCCACGCAGCAGCACCGTGCGGCGATGCAGCGCGGAGCTGAGCCGTGTGTGCTCCTGTCGCCCGGCTGCTTTGCTGCTCGGCTGCGTGCACCACAGCGGGGCTGAGTGGGGAAGGGCTCCGGCAGCCTATATTTAGCAGCAACAACAAAACAGGCAGCCGGATCAGCTGACTGGGCGCAGTGAGCACGGGGTAGTTGTAGGCAGCACATACACTGCGCGGAAAGCAGGGCAACAGGGAGCGGGGCACGGAGCTGGGAGGGACCCACCACCCGCAGGAGCTGCGGCTCAGGTAAGGGCAGGACATCAGGTCACAGGATGGACACAGGTGGGGATGGAGCGGGGAGCAGCTGGGAGGTGGTACAGGGGATGGGAGGATGTGGGTGGGGGCAGGGGATGATGGGCAGCGGCAAGTGACAGCAGGTGCTGACAGGTGACAGTGGGTGATTGCAGGTGAGATGGGGAGGTGAGCTCTGCACGGTGTGGCAGCAGCTGGAACCATTCCCACCCATTGGAATCATTGTGCTGTCCATCCGTAAGTCACTGTTTGCTCCAGGAGGAAGCAGGCGGTGGCAGGGCTCTGTTAATGAGCTGTGTAGGGCCGAGCTAATTACATGCCCATGGGGCACCCTGTGCTGCAAGCCCTGGTGCTGGGTTGGGAGGGGGGACAAGCCTTCCCCTTGGTTCTTAGAGAGGTAAAAGGAAGGGAGCGCTGTATGGGATAAAGAAAGGATAATAAACAGGCCCCATGTTTTAAAAGAAGCATCTCCTGCTCTGAGTTCAGCAGATCTCACCGTGGTTGGCATTGCCACGAGCACCTGGAGGGGAAGCCAGGAGCAGCAGTGCAGGTAGGGCCGGGCACCTGGGAGCTCCCTGCGTGCCTGTGGGAGCTGCGGCCCTGCAGAGCTTCAGCAAAGCCAGGCTTCCTTCCAGCAGTGACAAGCGAGGCGTTCAAACAGCGAGCAGAGCACTTCTGTGTTCAGTCACACAGCCAGGCTGCATGGTGCTGACAGATTATTCACATACAGATTCCACTGGGGATGGGGGGAGAGAGGGTAAAAAAAATAAAAATAGAATCCAGGCAATGTGGTCATTTCTGACACAACGTGAGCTGAACAAAGCACGGGAAAGAGGGTTTTGATGTGAATGAGATCATCCCCATAGCAAATATCCAATTCAAGATGAAATATTAATTACAAAAGGGCTTTACCCAACCAGTGGGAGTAGCCTGAGGAGAGGCCGGCTGAAAAAGAGTAGAGGGCTGCTATATGCATAAAAAGGACATGAAGCTACCTCAGCTCTCAGGTGAGGCTTCAGCAACCCATAACTATATTTATGACCACCTGGTAGACACAAAACCAAACCTTTGTACTTTATCACCTGCTCCTTGCTGAGGCTTGTAGAGCAGACCAGCTGCGATGCTGTGCCATCCACATGGTGCTCCCCACCTTTTGAGATCAGCTCTTGTAGGAGCAGACCCGGTGTAAAGCAGAGCCCTGTGGCAGTGAGTGGGCCAGCTGAGGATTGAACAGGGAGAGGAGATGTCCCTTGGGGTTACAGGCTGGACATGAGACAAGCTGGTGCTCAAGCAGAGCGCTGCTGTATCAAGTAACTGCATTAGTTCAGAAGGGAGTGACGTTGCTTATCCCCACAAATACCTCCAACAAACCTTTTATTTTCTTCTGCATTTAACAACATGGCTTCCTTTGTACCGATGGGCTCTTCTGAAAATCATAGATATAAAAATCCTGCCAGCATTATAGAGTGATGCTTTGTAAACACCACTCTAGGCCATAAGGAAATGCTGAGTGGATCCAGTAGCATAGATTTCAGAGCAACAGCCCCAGGATTTCCTTACCACAGCTGTGTTTCCCACGCTGATCTTACCTTGTCTGTCTTTGCAGCAATGGCTCCCCGGATAAGACTGAGTGTTTCAAAGCCTCTCCCAACCATCTGCGAGGAGGCAATGGAAGACGTAACCAGCAACCCAAAGCACACTGCAAACACTTCAACCAACCCAGATCTGTACTCTAGCGATGATTATATTCAATCTATCTGCCACCTTGCCAGACCCACCTTCCCGGGCATTCCTGAAAGCAGCCATAGGGTTCAGGACAGAAGAATCCTGCAGACCCTGGAAGCCATGTCATGGTCCCCATCCCAGCAAGAAACATCAATGTGTAAACTGACCAATTTAATCTCAAATGTGATGCCACTGGGAAAAGCTGCGTCTGCTCCTGATGATGCAGAAGCCGACTTCTGGTCCAGACGGGACCCCCTGGCAGAGATCTACAGGCACACGGGAAATCTCTGCTCCTCCAAGGGTTTGTGGAGCAAAAGCTCCAGCACTGACTCCTCCCAGTGCACCTCCTCCAGCCAACTGGGCTCCCTTCATCCCCCAGCCATGAAAGAAGAAGCTGCAGGGAAACCACATTTCCCACGAATGTTCAGTTTTCCAAGGTTTCCCTCTCCAAGGCCAATGCAGAAAGAAACGCTCTGCTCAGAGCTGAGGTGTCTCAGAAAGGATGAGGGGATGGTTGTAGGGAGCAATCACAGCCAGAAAGAAGATACTCCCAGGTTTATTAACACTGAAGAGCTATTGCTGTGCTCGGCCAGAGGGAAGCTACTGGGAAATCGGGCTTTGCGCTGCTCTGTAAGGAGGCAGGGTTTGTTTGAGGCAGCAGGTGCTGATGAAAAAGAAGGGAGAGGAACTTCTCACTGTGACAAAAACGCAGTGGGTGATGTTCCCAGTAAACAGAGATACTCCGAGTGCTTCCGGGCAGCTAAAAAAGCCGTGATACATAATTGGATTTCAGAGCACAGATGCATGTGGAAAGAAGCAAAGATAAAGGCTTGTTTGCTCCCAGCCATTGCTGAAGTGTGAAAAAGTATCTGTTCCAAATAATGATGTTTGCAAGAAATAACCACCCTGTGCTCTAGCAGCTCTCCCTGGAGTCCTTATGTGGAAAACATGGCTTGAATGTGCATGCAAGTCAGGAAACCCTTTGTGATCCATCTTACCCCTCATCTCTGGCCAAATAGATGACTTGGAGTTCAGTCCTCTGAGGGAGCAGCAATTAATTCCCATTTTGGAAAGGCAACGGTTCATAAAGCATTGCCCCACACCTATTGCCTTGAACTGCCCCGAGCATGGAGAAAATTGAAGAGCCATCTCTTGTGAAGAAATAATCTGAAGGAAAAAAAACCAACAACCCACACAGCTACTGCCACTGCACACAGATGCCAAGCAGCCAGATGTTTCACATGCTTGGGTAGTTATTCTGAAAGGAACATTCTGAACCGTGCTTGGACAGTGCTAAATGTGCCCTCACTGACATATGCATTCACTGAGACACACAGCATAGATCACTGCATCAACACCAGGACAACACTGGGTCACTCACCTGTTAGTGCTTTCATGTAAAGGAATATTGTTAATAGCTGTAAGAAGCCTGTGATGAGGATTTGTTAGAGGACAACACAGAAAACACTGAAACTGCTCCGGGTGGGACTTTTCACCTTTTTCAGTGTTACAAAAATGTATAACTTTCATTTCACAAAACCTTTTTGGGATGAGTGGAGAGCTCCGGGTGAGCATTGCCAATGCTGGTCTGGTGCTGCTGCCCTGGCCCTGCAAGAAATCAGGGTCACTGCTGTCTGTGCTGGATGGGATCAGAGCTGGGAGCTGAGCACATACGAATTGTGTCTGTGTTTCCCTTCATGCTTGTGCTTCTCTAGTTTCCTCCACCTGGCCATGTTAACCACACCGACTTTGCTATGCCTGGTGCTGTGAGACCAAAACATGAAGAAAAAAACATCATCATAAGAAGTTCCCAGGACAACCTCTTTGCTGCTGATGCTGAGTGGGATGTCTGCAGGAGGAGCAGCGCTGCTGGGGGCTGCTGAGCACATGGTCAGGCCATCCCACAACCACCACACTGAGATAACTTTGTCTCCTGAAACCTCCACTCATTGTCACAGTCCCACAGCACTGCAAGAGCAGGTGAGAAAACTGCTATGTAACGCTAGTGCAGTTATTGCTGCCACAGCCACAAATCGATCCTTTGGCAGGGAGCAGACATGAGGACTGGGCTGTTTGCTCAACTGCAGCCAGGACGGGAAATGCCACTGCAAAGCTGCCATGCTAGAAGTGCTCGCAAGTGATTTCTGAAATACCCTTGAGTAGATTAAATCAGACGGCAACTTCTGCTTGGTACCAACACAAGTGCAAATATAATCAAGGATCAAAAGGTGAGAGAATCTGAACTGCTCATTCTCACATCTCTTACCTCAAATATTTTTTATTCCTGTTGAAACTCATTAACGCACTGGAGCTGAACTGTTTCTCATCTCCATTTTCAAACTAACCACACAGCAAGAACAAAGGTGAAGGTGGCTGCAGCTTTTTTAGGACTTATAGAGAGCCTGAGCTGAACGAGGGCCTCACAGGCTCTGCCTCCTCTCCCTCCGCCCTCCCCTCTTGGGTACACACAGGGATGGAGGTGATGTTAGCCCTGGTTGCTATGCGGATGTTTCGGTTTCTGTCCACATTTAAGACACCAATGCCTAGCAAGTCTTGTGCCAACTGCATGTATCACTGTGTTTGACCAAGAAAGCAAATAAAACCCTTACATCAAACAGCTGTCTCTGTTCTTGCAGGCCCACGAGCGACCCTCCAGGTACAGGGCAGGCAGTGACCCATGGCTCAGGGCTCCCACACAAACAACCTGTTCACAGGCAATCTGTAGGCTAATGTACAACTTCATTCATGTGCTCATGCAGACTTTTACTGCTGCAAGCAATGAACGCACTTGGACACAGAAAACCATGACCAAAATTAGAAAACCAGAGACAGAGGGGCAGAAACAAACAAAATCTGGCTTCAGATCCCCTCCCCATCACCCTAATTCTCAGAAGTTGCTGCTCTCGTTTCCCCATCTTCTCAGTTGATTAACTGTAATAAACTGGTCGGACCAACATTTGAAGTGTTGTTCCTTAATCTCACACCGGGAGTAATACATCAAAGAACCTTGCCTCCCTCCTATAAATTGGAGCAAGACAGAGTACTAGTGCAGTAATACTGTACTGTGATAGTAGTGTAAAAGCAGCTTTTTTAAAGGAAAAAAAAAAAATCCAAATCTTAAAGCTCTGGGAGAAAACACAGAGCCTAATTAAAGGGAATCAGATCCAAGCCTGTGGTGAGATATGGAGTCCCTCTACATAGGTTAGCAGCTGTGTGGATTGTGCATCAAGCTTTCCCCGTGCCCTGAAATGCACAGATGGGCCTAATTGCCCATTGAGAGTGTTTATAGCTAGAGCCTCTACAAATGGAGAGTAATGATAAATGGCGTACAATGAAGTTAAACTGCATTTAGTGACTAAGGAGGAATCCCTTAGCTTTGAAAAGAAAAAGCCTTGTACATCCCATCAGCAACGTGATTAATGGCCAAGAGTTTTGCATCTACAGCAATAACCACAAGCGTAAAAGAGATCCAAAACAACAGCTAAATGCATGCACAGATGAAAGGAGCAGGGAAGCCTCTCTGTGCTACACCAGCCACTGCACAGGGAGCTGCACCATCAGCAACACATCCTGCAGTACCCAGGCAGAGGCCTCCTGCTCTCATCTCAGATGTACCAGCTCAAAAAGCACAAGCTTGTAGTCTTGTGTTTGACCACCCTTCAGGCTCAGCCATTCGCCTTGCTCACCACAGCCCCCATTTATTTTTGTGGTCGGCATCAAAATCACAGCTGATAGCAGCAAGAAACCCTGACATACCACATCTTGGTCTCATGGCCTTTTCTCATGCTTTGGGCTTCTCAAGAGTAACTGAATTTGCCTGACATAAGATAGAGCTGATGCAAAATACACATTGCATAAACTCACATACAGTGTCCCTGGCAATCACAGCCTTCCTGGAAATAAAGCTCCTGGAGGCAGCACTTCCAGGGACTGTTGCAAAGAAAACCCAGGCATTTTTGGAATATCATCTGTTTGCTACATAACATCTGACTGAATGCCAACTAAAACCAAAGGGAGCCCATAAGTGCTTTGGAATGGGCTTGTAATGGGGACAATTTTCTGCTGCAATTAAAGCACAGATTTCTATTAGCAGCTGATGAGGGAAATGAAATTATTAGTTAATTCACTCGCATGCATTAGCATTTTGTCAATCGTTTCTTGCCTTTGTTTTTAAGCTACTCATGCCCCAGGCCTGCCATGAGCTCAGTGAGGGCTGTGCCTGAGGGAGGCCAGCAGAGAGACTGCCACAGCATGTTTGGTGCTGAACTGTGACTGCACAAGTCATCTGAGTTCAGCTGAATAGTATTTTTCTTTTCGTATTATTCCAATTATACACCCAGGAAAAACAAGTATATTTATGCATAGTGGGAAATAGATAGCCAGAGGGTATCTAAAGAAAAGACTCACTAACTCTGAGGCCTTCAGTCAAGATGTTGCTGATGTCAAGGCTCACCACAAGCACTCCACAAAGGAGCAGTCTCCAGAAGGAGATGCTGCCTTAGTGGTGGTCAGTCCTTAAATGGGGTCTAGGAGAGGTGCAGCCAAGCTCCAACCCTTCTGGGAGCACAGCTCAATTACCTTCACCTGTGCTCCCGCAGCTCATTGCTTGCCTCAGGTGGTTAATCAGGCTGTGATCACACACAGTGCCATGAGGACACATGCACAGCCTTCTCCTCTCAACATGGTGGCTCCTGCTCAGAGCTGCTTTGTCTGCACACAGAGCTGCAGGAAGAGCCAGAGGCCTTTGGCTCCCAGGGCCAGGCCGTGCGCTGTCTGCTGCTGGTGCAGGGGCTGCTCCTGCAGGTGGTCACTGAGGGAACATCAGCAAGACAAAACTCAGTAGGATTCTACAGGATTAGACAGCCCTGTGATCAAAAGCATTCATGCTTTGCTAACTGGGTCAAGGAAAAACCGGAGATGTTCAGCACTGTGCTTGCCTGAAGGGCTGAGCTGCTACTGTCTGGATTTAGAAAAGATTCCTCCCTAGCTGCCACCCCCAACAGCAGGCTCCATCACAAGGCCTCATCCTTTCCCTTACAAAAAATAGAACCACACTGCACTGCAGTGGGAGACACCTCACAGCCCCCCCCCTCATTGCCCCCACTGCACCAGGGGCCTGTTGTTAACCCAAAGTATAACACTGCTTCCTTAAATGCTCTTCCTCTGTCTGGAAGAATTGCCTGTTTCTACATCAAAAATCATAGCCTGCGGGAAAACACACTACAATAGCTTCAGCAGCATTTGCAGCCAAAGTCCAACAGGTTCCTTCGCCCTTGCAGGTGTAAATGCAGCAGAGAAACTTCCACCACCCAAACTCACCTCCTTCCCTAAGCTGAGCGTGGCTGTAGTTGATCAGTAGCTGCAACTGCTCAGACTCTGCAAGGATTTCAGCCCAGGAGAGGAACCCAAAGGCTGCAGGTCCCACCTGAAGGCAACCAGCAAGGCACTAAGAGGGACCACCACATGCAGCAGTACTGCTGCACTCAGTGAGCTGTGCCCTTGGGTACAGGCTTCATCTCAGAGGTGTTCGCTGTTCTCAAAACTTTCTTTCATGAGGAAACAAAGACACGACGTTCTCTTTTTGAACCCAATGATTGCTATGTAACTGGAGAAATGAGCTTGTGGTGCAGAATTTAGCTTCTTTTCCTGCTTAAAGCCCATGTTGCTACTCCAGGTGAAACTTTCATTTTACCACCGGCCCCTCACACCCTGTAGGCAAACCTTCCTGTTCTCCTTTGGCATAAACCAAAATGACCTACACAGACAGCACGAGCCCCCAGGGTAGGAGATCCCACTGCCTACCACAGATCTAAACATCACTTCTGAGTGCCAAGATAACAACGTGATGTTTCATAAATACCATCTCTTTTTCTTCTGTGCATTTAATGAGCGGGATACAGTTGCTGTTTGCACACTGACTTGGGTTGAAACAAGAGACTGAAAGACGCTACCTTCTGCTAGGACAGAAATCGCTAAGTCACTCTTGGCTTCTGCCGCAAATGAAACATGACCCGAAGTACATCCCACTTATAGGCATCATTAACTAAACTGATTGTTCAACAGTGACGCCACAGGAATGAGATCAACTGCTGCCAAAAATCAAGGGAGCAAATCTTCTCCCCCAAGGTCTGCTCAAAAATGAAGGATGCATGTTGCAAAACTGCATCATGTTCTCCTTTTACCTTCCTATCTGGCACAACAGCAGCACATACCACAACTGTCCTAACGTCGTCAGTATCTGAGACACATAGGGGCTACAGGGACTCGGCTACCAGAGAGCACGCCCTAATAAGGATGTATTACAATTCTTTTTTTTCTCATAAATGATATTAAGGGCTGCAAGTACACAGCAGCTCGTCATACATACATACATTCCAGAGTAATGCTTCTTGCTTGTATCATAACAAAACAGTCGGCCTGCAAGCTCTCACTGCTCCACTGCAACCCCTGGCACCCTGCTCCACAGCAGCCACTAGCGACTAGTTTCAGCTCCCTCTCATTTCCACAGAAAACACAGACCTGTGTGTCTCTATGGATCAGGCAACAGAGCCGGCTGAGCTGCGGAGCACAGCAGGATCCTCTCTGTAGCACTGATACCCACGACCTTTCTCACAAGTTATGGCTTTTGTTGAGTTATTTTTATGCTCTGTAGAGAGGGAACAACTCTTAGGGGAAGAGGAGGATCTGTAAGGTCAGCCAGACCTACAAGAAGAGACATTTAGACAGACAAGATCAGTGGCAGTGGCTGTAATCTTCCAGACAGCAAAGAACTGTGCTGCAGACAGGAGAGCACGGGCTGCTGCCCTGGGCACATTCCTCCTCTTTATTCATTTGCATAGCTCCTGCAACACGTGAGTAATACAAAGATGGATGGAACAGATGTAACGTGGCTGGCTGGCTGCTGGCAGTTATGTAACTGCATGGGACCACAGTTTGACACCGTCAAATGTGAAAGCTTAATTCAATGGTACTGACATGCCAAAGGCTCAGGACTGGGTCCAGCAAGGAACACAAACACCACAGCAACAACTCCGCAGACTGAATTCCCGTTCTTGGTGCCACAGTCTCTGCACACACACGCTCTCCCTACCCATTGGGTTTCTGTGGGTCCAAATGCAGTTTGCAAGCCAAGCAGATCTGATTTGCTCTTCTCTCACTGGGCACTGCACGGCACTTTTTGCTGAATATAGCTGCTGTTATTTACTGGCAGCGTGAGCCCCCAGTGACCTCTGGGAGCAGAATCCTGGCAACAAGAACATGGGTCTTCACATCCAAACACCACAACCGATGGGGTGATGCTCTCCTACAAGCCAGCTGGAACCGGAGCACATCACCACAGAGCCCAGAACATTGCAGACAACAGCTACCCAAGAAAGAAAGGTTTCAGCCTGTCTGGTGTTCAACACATTTGCAACAACAGCCTGACCATAGGATATCACATTGCCAGACATGGCGTGAGGCAGGATGCTTTCCCTCACCACGCATTCCCTCTGCCCACAAGAAATCTTAACATATTTTGTGTAAGTTAAGCTGTTTCTCCCATTCCACTGGCTTAAAGTCAGTGGTCAAAGGTCAGAAACAGCAGCACAGGCTTTCCCTGAGCTGACCTTCATCTCTGTGCTGTCCTGATGCTGGGGAGGGCAAACCCACTGACCACGTTGGTTCAGGGGTTGAGGTACAGCAGGTCTCAGTGTCCAAGGCCAAAATTCAGACTATTAACTGGTCTGCTATTTTTTTAAAAGAAGGAAGAAAAGAAATAAAACCAATAAGAGCAACCTCTAAAGAGCCACCAATACCATGAGCTACTGCAGAACAGCTGCCATTACCTCGCTAATTTCACTCTGAAGGAGCGACCTGTACTGTGAATGCTCTTTGTAATTAGAGAGATAGAGAAAAAAGGAAGAAAAAAAAGCATCCCATCAAAAATCAGCTAGAACTGAAACCTCTGTGGCCATTAAAACCCAATGGCTTTTATTTTAAGTAATGCATGTTTACTGTAATAAACACAGAACATTCCTATAATGAATGAATGCTGTCTACAGACACACATAACTAGAACGTTGCTTCCTATCTTTTTAAAATTGGAAATATATAAGAATTCTGGGCTTATTTTGGAAAACAAACATATTCAAACACAGCAAAGGTCCCCACTGCTTTATTAACTTCACTGCTTTCCAAACAAACAGAGCAAGTGAACGTTCAGAGAGTGAACAATTAATGCCTCTGGTTAGGAGGGCAAGATAAAAAAAACAAGAAACTCACCCTTCAAGGATGGAAGGTTTTTCCATATTCTTGCCCTTTGCACTTACCTTGTTCTCAGATTCTTTGCTTATCTCCCCCAGACCAACTCCAGATGTTTTAAGACTCCTCCACTACTCACGGCAATAGATAAGAAATGCCCTGTGGTGGTTACCTGCACCATTTTGGAAAGTTCACACCATAAAATAGCCCTGTGCTCTCTCTGAAGAGCCAGTGCACACGGGACATAAGAGAATAGGAACTCTGAGTCTGGCCAGAGCAATTCAGCACTCCACTGCATTAAATGAGTGCAGCTAAAAGCTGGTCTTTTTAATTCCCGTCATAGCAGTTGCATTTATAAAACCAACATTAGATTGACGTGGACGTTAACAAACCAACTGAAAAACGTTAGTTTCTGGGCCTGAATTTCTGCAAGAACTCGAAGGAATCACTCCACAAACCCCACTTTCTGTGTGCCACTCTCAAACACACGGCTTGTGCCTCCCTGTGCACATAAAGCCTGTGTTGCATGCACCATCTAGTGGCAAGACAGCAAATGTGTCAGGAAGAGTTTTAAAACCAAAGAGAAAGCATTGCAGAAATCTCTGATGGACTCACGGTTCTGTTGTTACAGCTGCTTCTCAACACTGAATTTTAAATACACACACAGGTCAGCACTCTGAGGTGTGTGGCACTTGTGGAAACAATGAACAAAAACATTTATGACAAAAGCAGTGCCAGCAAACAGAGCACGAGCTCTGAAACGACACAGGAGTGTCTGCGAAACATCTTCTGTGCTTCAGTGCTTCACGCAGCAATTATGCTCAGATATTTTGTTTTCTGCAGTTAGAGATGGGAACGTCACAGACAAAACACCGCACTTCTGGCCACTGAAACCTTTGTGGCCATTACAACCTGTATACACTCCGATGCAGGAGAAAATACTGCAGAAATCTCGTCATCATAAAATGAAGAAAGGACAAAAGTTACCTTGAATCTTATTTCGAAAAGATGAAAGAAATCTTCACTTTGTTCCTCTTCTGTGGTGTATTAATGAAAAAAGGAACCTCTGAATTCCTTCCTGTTGCCAGATCCCAAGTCTGACTTAGGCTTTCTGGGGTAGGAAGGAGATGGGTCACAGAGCAAACCCACGGCTCCTGCACTGCCATACAACCCACCTTACTGAGAAGAGCAGAGGATGGCCACATATGAAGACACAGAGCTGCAGTCTAATTTGGTCAGAAGATCACAGGCTTCTTATTTTGTTTGGACACATTTTCCACAAAGTCTGGAGGCATTATTAACCAGTTCTTGATTTTGCAATCCAAGCCCAATTGATTCAAAGGTTTTTGGTCCTCAGTTCTATGGAGTACAGGAAAGACTTCCTGGGATCATCAGCTGCTTATTTGCTTCCATTTTACCCTTGACATCCTTCACTTACTTTGGCTACATAAGTACCTCGAGGAAAAGCTTTCAGAACTAAGTTAAAATATGAGTTAGACTTCAAGAAGGTTTGAAACAGATATTGGATTTATTGGTCAGCTATGAGTAGGAAAATACATTGGTAAGGAAAAAGAAGACCCTGTATATAAATATAATACTAACTAGTTAAAATTTGACCAAGAAGAAAGTTCCACTGAAGAGAACAGTAAAAGCCCTTGTTTACCATCAGACCATATTCAGTTTCCCATTTATCATATTGAAGAGCTGCCTATAGACAAATGCAACATTCTTTGAGCTTAGTGCAGATAATGTGCTGGTTTTTGTTACATGAATGGTAAACAAGAGTTAGTCCAGTGCATTACACGTTATACAGAAGTACTGTGAATAAAGACTAAGATACTCTATTTTAGACACTACTTAAACATACCAAGACACTTAAGTGTTACAAATTTATGCAACCAAAAGAAAAGAATAGCAGTTAACATACTAAAAAAATACTGTGACCGGCAGGATGAGAAAGGCTTGCTACTTACGCAGTTAACTGATTAGTACTATTTTTACAGTGTAATTAGTTGCCTTTTCCAATGTCATTGTAATTCTCTTGTATCCAATACAGGTTTTACCTTGTGGCTGAAAAAGCAAATCATAACCTAAGTCTGCTCAAGAAAACCAAAACCAACCAAACAAGAACACAAAACACCCAAACTTGAGAGACTTGCTAAAGTTACACCAAAGATGCCTACGTACAGTGTTCTAAACAAACTCACTTTTGTCCAGGTGGTGGCCAAATGTATTATTTTCTCTTAAAGCTAAAAGGACAAAATAATTACAAAATGCACTGACACTGACTTATCTGCCTTCCCCCTCCGCCCCTCCCAATTGATGTCATTCTAAAGTAGTAGCTTGTGGATTCACCTTGTAATCAATCCTCTTAGCTAAAGGAATGCTCAATTTCACATTTCGAATCCCAGAATTCTTTGTAAATGTAAATACAAGTAGACAAGATACGGTCGACCTTATTTTAAGTGGAAAAAAGCCTGCTCAAACCTCAATGAGTCCCACTGATGTTCTGTGACTTTTGCTGTACATGCTTTTACAACATGAACACTGAAGGTACATTATGGCAACACCCAAAACCACCTCCAATAAAATACTGCAAACAATCATTTTGAGTCAAAAAACTATGAAGCAAACGTTTTGATTGTGTGAAGACAAGATTTATTGCCTTATTCTATGCTATAGCTGGAAATCGAGACTTCTGAGTTACATTTGCTTGACGTACGAATGTATTTTCTTTAGAAGTTTATCTCAGCTCCGTTTTGGTGCCTTCTGTGATTTCCCTGTACTCAAACTATTTCTCATTCCCTCCTCTCTCAAATGACCACTGTAGTCCAGTTAAAACCCAGTGAAGTCAAAGGAGTGCCTTACATGTATTCAGTGGGTCTTCAGTTGGGATCTGATAGACTAGTATAAAAGCTGAAATGGTTACTTAAATGGACCCTTAGACTGCCAGGTGACTGAACAGGGACAGCTGTGTCTCCAAAAGCACAACGGGCCACATTTTAATGATGTAATAAATTCAAATATTCTTTAAGACTAAGAAATATAGGAGAAAACATACTGGATAAAGCTCAAACCTTTTGAATCTAACAAGTGCACTCAAGCTCCAGCATCTATTAAAGCAAATTTCCCCCCCCCCTAAGAAATACAAAATGAATAAGTGCTTCCCTTCCCCTTCTGTAAAGCTTTCTGGACTCAATACACAATCCAGATCCTCAGAAAAGAAAAACAGTTTGCTCAGCTGGACAAGCTAAATGGGCTCGCCGTCACTGGAAATTGTCATGATGTACATTACCAAGACATCATTAAGGAAACATGAGTAAAACACTTTTTATTCACACTTTACAAAAAAATAATAATAATAATAACCAACAAAAAGAAAAAAAAAAAGAAAAAAAAAGAAAACAAAGAAAAAATCCAAACAGAAAAAAAAAAAACACTACGCATTAAGTCTACTACAGCAATACTACCAGCATTTCAATGTACTGATTATAAACTGGACGCGTTTGGTGTCTTCACAACTAAAACGAGAACAAAATAACCCCAAGAGATCAGGTCCCAGACAAGGATTCAAGATCAGAATTTCTTCTACTGCAATTTAAAAATGTACATTTCTCACATCCGAACTGTTTGCCACGTTCACCTTCAGCTTCAAACAGACGGTCTGAGCACACTTATGTGCTTCCTAATTTTTAATACGATTTTGAATCACTGTTACCAATCCACTCTCGCATATATATAAAAAATTTTAATATTTAGAAAGTTCTCTTAATGCTCAGTGTCCTTTTGCTTCCCTGCCCGCAGCTGAAACAAAAGCTGTTTAAGATCAAGCTTTCTATCTCCATTTATTTCACTTTTTACATTGATTATTTGTGTTGTATTAGTTTAAGGAGACGATAACGTCTCTCTTGTAGAATACAAATACACAAGTTAAAATTTGTGAGCTCTCGTATACTTGGCTTCGTGACACAAATGGCACTGAGGGTACACAATAACTTTAGTCTTGACACTTTAAAAATAAGACTTGGTCACTTTAAAAATGATCTGAAGAATTGTCTTTGGGACCTGCTTCAAAAACGCATTTATTTCTACACTGCTTCATCAATGGAAAATGGAAGGGTTTCATCTTCTTCATCAAGGAATTATACTCTGAAACTGAGGAACACACTCAAACTAAGGAGAATTCACATGATAATTCTTAGTGGGAAACAGAGCGCTGTGCAATGACACTGAAAGAAGCAGCGCATGGGTATTAGAAGCTAGAAACTGTGTACCCATAACCTGAACACGTTCAGAGTGTGATACCCAATGCTTCACAAAGGAAAAAAAAGAAGATGCCACAGCTTATACAAAAGTATCTTCATAAAATTTTCACAAGTGTTAACGTTATTTAAAAAACATAAAAGAGGATGCACAGGCTCTCTCTGCATGCACAGGCAGTGCTAGTTGAGAACAAATTTAAGCAGGCACAGTGGAGATAGGACAGGTATTAAAACAGAAATGAGGAAGCTATACACAAGTATCCCTACATTTTACTTCAAAAGTTAGAGATGAGAAAAATATCTGAGAGTATACACATCTGCAATAGCTTTCAATGCATACAGGTCTACTTATTTTCACTGCTTAGCTTATATGTTCTGTGAGAACTCCATGCTTTTCTCTTTTTTAAAATCAGAGATCAATAGAATGTATTTAGTCCTCTGTAAGATACTGAAATTTTATAGATCTGGATTTTAAAAGCAACGTTCTCAATTGAACATAGAAAGTAGTACAAAAGGGCTAACAAAACCCTAACAGTGCAAATCGTTAGCAGAGAAAACCTGTGACAACCTCTTTTACAAGCTGGCCTTTATAACACATGAAAACAGATAAAAATTTAGCCTTAGTTTACAATACAATCATTTTCCAAATCTGATTTCTTTTTTTTTTTTTTTAAGTACAAAATTTCATAAATCAGGTTTTCTGTTGTTCATATACAATCAATAAAGGCTAAATTCAAATTCTATATTTTACAAACAAGTCTGAAAAAGGAGGGAGTGAAGTACGGAAGAGTGTTCTGTGGATGTTCCTACTGGCCTCAAAAAAGTAGTGCTACAGATAACTGTGCAAAGAGAATATACTGTATAACAATTCCCTATTTCAAGGCATGAAAACGTCACGTTGGATAAAAGAAACAGGAAGGTTAACTGCAACGTATTAAAGAAAGGTGCAAATGCACCGATCACTGTCGACAGTATACAAAGTATAGTGGGCTCAGAATTATGTCTGTTGATAGCACCTGGCTTTTACTATGTCTTTAGCAAATAATTAGATTTAAGATTAAGATTATTAAGAAAAAAAAAAAAATCCCTGTTGGCCATACCTCACTCCTCTATATTCAGATTTTACAATTGTACAAGTTTGATTGAGGTTACCCTCTAAAATGTATTTAACTACCTCCTGCCAGGGAGATGGATTCCATTTACAGGAGGCAGGAAAGGCAGCAAAAGCTCCAGTTGTGCAAAAAGTGAGAAGTGGTCAGAAGGGATGAGTGGATGGGGACAACCACTTATATTGTTCTCTATCAACCAATGATGATCCAAAGGTCCGAGAATGCCAAGTATGTTTAGCTGAGGTTTAGAATAGAAGATGTAGTCAATAATACCCTAAAACAAGAAGGGAGATAGCAATATTAGTACATTATCTTTACCCAAGTTATTTTTTTTTCCTAAACAAAAGGTGAATTCAGCATTAGGAGTAACTGCAATGCTATCATTCCTTTGCTGTAGTTTATCTTCAATTTAGGAGACTTCTATTTCCTGTCCTGTGGGTAGCCCAGTACAGACTAGAGAAACAAATTCCTCCCCACATCATCCTGCTCTCCTTTTGGAGGCTGTAATTTCCATTCTCTTACAAAGCCTCAAAATCAGAGAAATGTAGCTTGAAGAAGAACAGAGCATATTAACAGATCTTTCTTTTCCAGTAGTGGCATGGATTATTTCCTTGCAACTGGCACGTTATCCATCCAAATTCCAGTATTCAATTAAGCTCGTATTATTAGAATACAGCATCTTATTTACAGGGAAGGAAACCAGTGCCCTTTTTCTTGCAGATCTACTACAAAACTAACACAAGAAAGGAAAACTCGATTTCTAGCAGATGGAAATTTTAGGCATTCTATTTGCTAAATGCTTTGATTGTTTTAAATGAACTTGATGAACTTACCTAAACATTAACCTCCTTGTTCAACAATTAACTAACTGCATTTCCACTAATAAAACTTAAAAGATGGAATTTTTTTTTCCAAAGCAACAGTAAAGTCCTTACCTTGAAGTCAAATGTGTAATTTGTATAAGGCATTAGACCATTCTCATAGGCACTCTTCAACTTGAAACCATGTGTAATTCTTCCATTTGTTGTTCCATTTTTCCCATTACAGCTGAAGTTAGTAAGACTTTCATTGTATCTCAGTTCCTTAAAATCTTTGTGGTTTGTTTCCACTCCGCCAGTGCTCAAGTATTCAACAACACCTATTAGGAGAGGCACATACACAATTAGGTATTAACAAGCATTCAGCAACTGTGCATGGATTACTTGGAGCCATATGTGCAATTTTCTGCTTTATAGAAGTACACACAATATACTCAGCAGTTGATCTTAAAGAGATACTGTGAGACAGTGTCTATGTGTGTCAAGAGCAAATGCCACCTAGAACAAAGACAGATTCATTGATTAGAAAATAAATAGTAAAGTAAATAGAATAGACTGTCTTGAGAGGGCTGGGTAAAATAAAAGAGATGGAAGTAAAATTCC
This sequence comes from Coturnix japonica, assembly GCF_054131305.1. Lineage (NCBI taxonomy): Eukaryota > Metazoa > Chordata > Aves > Galliformes > Phasianidae > Coturnix > Coturnix japonica. Next base: position 338,907 of record NW_028188951.1, read on the forward strand.
ATAGGTGCTTGGTAGGCATCTTCATACACAAATCTCAGCTTTCAACCCCGCTTGGCTAAAATGACTCCAGAAAGCCAAAAGGCTACGAAGCAGAACAGATTTCTGCCTGGATAAAAAAAAAATTATACTTGTGCCTCTTAATCTGTGTTAGGGTTCAGGAAGGTAAAGGAAATGACCAAGTGTTCTGAAGGCACAATCAGACACAAACTGCCCACTGCAGTAAGCGCCACCAATACCTGCCCTCTTGGCATCACAGAGAATCCCTTTGCCAGCACTGCTAGGCAATAGCATCAGGTTAGGGTTGATAGGAATGGCTAAGATGCTGCCAAGTAGAGGCCAGATGGAAGGTGGACTAGGGATGGAGATAACAGCATGTAGTAATCAACAATTAGAAAGGGTGGTCCTCAAATTCACTACTCAGATTGGGTACCTGAGAAATAGTCAAGAAAGGGTTCACTGAATCTGCTGTTTTCTTAAAGTCTATAAAGTTTGCTACAAAGAAATCTACACGTTGTTAAAGAGCTCTGAAGAATCCTTTTCTCACAGGAGATGGACTGAGTTTTAGAAGTCCTAAAACATTTGAGCAGCAGAAAATGATTGTATGGTTGCAACTTTGAAGAGAACAGATATTTTCACACTTAAAAGCAATCATAAAAAATAATCCAGTCATCAGCAACATAGTAACACTGACAGTTACTCTGGAAGACATTTTCTTCTTTCCCATTCCTATATTTTAGGACAACAATCAAAATGACTCTGAAAAACAAAAGTAGAGCTATAGTACTATGCAGGCAATAAAAGTCACTCATGAAAGAAGCAGTTCCATCTTTTTATTCTCTTTGCACTTTTTCAGAGCTTGCAATATCAAACAATATATTCCCTGGGTTAAAAATCCCTTTAAAAATTGAGACATTTGGATTGCTACACACTTGAAATAGTCTGATAAAAGAATAACAACAGGAATAGTGCTCTTACCAGAGTCTGGCAGAGAATTGAGATCGGCGCACAATACGAGTGGAATGGTTCCAAGTTCCCCTGCAACACCAGGCTTGAGACTACGAGAAGCTTTATCAATAATGTTCTTTACCTCAGATAGGAACATCATAGTCTGAACCAGCTTCACATCAGAATAGTCTGGGTCCCAATGCATATGTGCATTAGCAACAAGAACGAGCTGCTTTTCCATCCCAAGATGCGGCTTTCCAGCTAAAATTTAAAATTAAATATTTACCTTGCACAGCCAGCAACAGAAAATACCATCATCTTTACCTGTGTTTGATTTTAAACAAGACGTTTGAGGGTGGGAAAAAAATACCAGCTGTTTGGAAAGGATTACTAACATTTATCTTAAGAGGGCTACACAACTCCTCTTGTAACTACTAAGTGCTCAGTGCTTTAGTCAATTCTAAGCATTAGGAATAATCCAATATCAACTCGTTCTCTGATACCTTTACACATCTCCAAGCAGAATCCCTCAAACTGCAGTGCTTTCATTGTTTGTTTTTTTTCCAGCATAAAGTTGCAGTAAAAAGGAAACTGGATTTAATGGGTGAATATAAGTTTGAACACTGTATGTCTAAGGAAAAGATGTATGGCTTAAACAATGATAGGGTTGGTTTGTTTCCATTGATAAAATACAGCACAATCAAATATTAAACAGCACTTACATGACATTTCTATCAGTTCTTTTCGCAGTTCTAATAACACAGCAACTCCAATGTTATCTTTTGTCATAACTCTGTTCAGCATAGCTTCTGAGCCTTCTGAGTTTGCCATAGCCAGTTGATTGAACTCAACAGTATGTTTCTGAACCAAAGTAAATCTGAAAGAGGAACATCGTATACACTTCCTTCAGTAGACAGCCACCAAAGGAAATGTTACAGACAAATTCACCTCTTAATTAAGCTCAAACACATTTACAGTGAGAAAGTCTCAGCCCATCCTATAATTTCATAAAAATCATTTGCTGAAATCAAAAGGATACTGTTTTCCTAGTTGTTTCTTTGTTTGTTTAAAGATATTAAGCTGATTTTAATGAAAACATTTATTTTTTAAAAAGAAGGAGCAACTACTGAAAGAGTGCTTCATTTTCATTCTGCATAAGATTCTAGTCCAAACTTGCTAGTTTAATAGCAACTAGATAATTGCTTGTGGCATCGCTGTGTACACAAAAGGAATCGAAGGAGAAGGACAGAAGGAAAGCCATGACCGCCACTTGTAGTCTGAATTCAGCCTTTGAGATTTCTTTTTTGAGAATTCATTTTTGAGATATTTAATATATTTTTTTAAATAAAAATTAAAACGCAAACATCTTTAATGTGTAATGACAGCATTTGAAGCATAATTTACTGAACTCTTGACTTGTTAAAACCAAACAGCTACAAGAAAGGGTGAGCGGTGGCAAACTATTTTGACTTTTGAATGACCCAAGAAATCGTGTAGAAAAGAACAAGAGGCAATGGAAAGCTTAATAAACCAAATCACTTACTTCTCTGTTTTGAAAAATATTGCACAACCATCAACATGTTTTCTTTCCTGTTCGGACATTGTCCTAGCTCTAGATTTTGGACTGAAGAATCCATTATAGCCACGTTCTTTCAGTTCTACCAGGAAAAAACTGTAGTACTGCTCAGTTTCAACCTCCTATAAAGTCAGAACACAGCACACAGTGAATTACTATTACCAAACCACACAAGACTGATATTATTTAGACTCTTCAGAAGTGTAAATCAGTTTCAAATTAGAATTAAGGAAAAAGAAACAAACAAAAAAAAACATACAACTCCTAAGAATTAAGTACACTGGAGAATACAAATTTGAGAGCAATATTCGTGTTTTAAGAAGAAAATATAAATGAACTTCTGTAATCCCCAGAGTTATGATTATCCTAAGCCTTATATTTGAAAATGTGTCAATTATACCCTCACATGCACACACACAGACACCCCCACATACATTTCTTTGATCAGCAGCTGCTGGTTCACATCCCAACTGTGTGGGCTGAAAAGCATTCTTTTGATGTCAAGCAGCAAATATTGCTCTGAACACCACTATTTTTTTTTCTTTGTTTGTTTTCAGAGGGTTTTGAAAAACATACCAGTTACAGCAAATATATTTAATACAGAGAAACCAACACGTGAGAATTGGAAGAGGAAAAGAAATAACAGTATATCTTTTACCTGAAGACTTATGATGTCAGCATTGCAGCTCAGGATTTCCTGCATAATGGCTTTTTTTCTGTACTCCCAGTTCAATGCCCAAGATGGACAGTAGCCATACAACTGCCGGGTAGCGTATTTATCACACAGCACGTTGTAACACATGACAGAGAACAAGGCTGCAGAACAATAACGTCACTTACATACTGATTATAGTAACAACAAAAAAACATACAATTATCTTCTTCTCCTTTGTCTTCTGTGGACTTATGAATCCATGCTTCATTTGCTTCAACCAAAACACAGCACCTGCACCTATGCTATAAAAGCATCTTTCAGTCCTTCCAGGAGGACAAATTACCTCCAGGTTGGGATTTCTGGCAGCCATTTACTAACATGTACACAGAAACCAAAAATCAAAAGAACTCTTTATATGGTTAATGCAATATAGAGCTGAAAAATATACTTCACATTAAGTAGTGCATAACTGGGGAAAGCCTTGAACAAGAAGTTTCAAACTGATTTTAAATAATCTATTTGAGAACTTTACATACCTTAGGATAAGTTCATTAGCTATCCTAATTTGTACCACCAGCTGAAACAGATCCACATAATTTCACAGATTCACACTTAGGGCAAGGAATCCTTCCCACAAAATACAAATATAGGTAAAATAAAATCACAATTTTTTTCCCCCCATCTCAAAAACCTTACAGTTTACAAGTAAAGGAAAGAGAAACCTACTTCTCAGCATTAATTTGGAACAGGAGGGATATATAATGAGACAGCCTGGGGCAAGATTGCAGGTAACCAAACAGCACGGATATTTGGTTTAGTTAAACAGAAAAAGTTGCATGGTAATAAACAGAAAAGGCTTTATTTTAAACAACTCATGCAGAAGAAATTAGTAAACAATTGAACAGAGCCTGAGATCAAACAACAAGAAAGCGTGGAGTCAGATGACACACAGGGAACTTGAAAGAAAAATCTTTACCTTTCTGAGGAATTAAGATCATGGTCTTCAATTTTTTATTCTTTGACAAATGCTCAGTTAAGCCTGTTACAATTCAACTAACTGACTCACTTTGGACAGTCACTTCTGTTTCTGTGAAGAGTATGCTAATTAAAAGGAACTTAGAGTCTGAAGCAGAGGTTCTAGATGGGACAGGGCTACTACAACTGTCTATCAGCACTGGGCAGATGACTGGTTAATTGAAACATCATTAAGATTTTAGTAGCAGATAACAGAGATCAACATTTGATATAAAATGAATAAAGCTTTCTTGAAGCACTACAGTACCTGTTGGCCTGGTACGGTCTGGTTCTTGTAACATAATCCAAGACCTTGGAGGTGGCTGTTCTGTTGAAACTATGGAAATATTTTAAAGAGACAAAAGTGATAATCACATTTATCTTACACAGCAGGAATAAATCTTTTAAGAATGATCACTTACTTCTTTTTGCAGTACCTGCCAAATTATCAAGCAAATAGTTCAGTAGCCTTCGCGTCCCGTCTGGTTCCTGATAAAGGTTCAGAATGTCCTGCGTGAGTGGATTTCCTGCAAACACATTTACAGAAACGCTGAATGAAGTATACAGAACCAGTATGAAGTTACTTATCAGTGTTAAAAGCCAGCATCGCTGATAAAAGATATTAAATCTACTATCTAACAAGCTTCAAATGTCAGGTATTCAATCCCACAAAACAAGCACCACATCTGATTCCTGTGCAAGCAACAGAAAGCTTCTCGCTCTGCAGAAAGAGAGAAGCTTCTCTACACTTGGAGGACTTCACCCAAGTGACTCTTGTTCCTCTCTTTAACAATTACTAAGCAATGTTTATAAAAGCAAATTAAGCAGCTACATCTGGGATTGCTACTCAGTAACATTCATGAATTAGCAGTCTACAGCCCCTACATCGCAGGAGAGACATCATTAAACAAAGCACAGATACCAAGAAAAAGTAGTAATACCTTTCAGACCCAAAGTCTGTAACTGGAACAGTTTTCCCAGCTCAAAAGGTAAAACTCGTAACAGGTTGTTATTTAAATGTAGTTCCCTGTAGACAGAGCGACAATCATATAGGGCTGAAAACAGACCTGGGTTTGTCTTCAGCAGCCTATAGTACAAGTTACTAAAAGAGAAACAATATACTAACAAACCACAACATAGGAAGAAAAAATAAAAAGAAACAAACTTGAACACTGAATGGCAGTAGGGAAATTCTGCTGTACTCACACAGGCACAGACAAGAACGGGTACCATACTGAAGTAAGGAGGAAAGCAGGTGATTGGCGAGTTCATCTTAACAAGTCAGAAATATCATAAACATTAACAATTACTAAAGCATTTAGTAACTACCAGTGATTAAGCAGTAACAGCTCTGACAAACCAGGCCGTGAAACAGCTCAGCTGGTAATTATATCCCAGAAAACAAGTAAGCAAAAAATTCAGGACCATGGTAGTAATATGAGAGCTAGGACATTACTGTATTAGTGCAGTTACAGTTCTTTGTGGTTAAGGTCTTTTGATAACATACAAGAAGCAGTGTGCATGCCTCCCAGGTAATCCATTCTCTCCATATAAGCTGCTTGCTTTTGTCACACAAGCAAAGTGCATATTGATCTGCTGTGTACGCATGTCCAGGCACACAAAAAACGAGTTGTGTCTCTCACCAACACTGTTTGTTTTCACAACACAAAATACACCTTTTTTTTTTTGTTTCCAAAATTGCAGAACAAGCACAAGAACAGAATTTGTGTCTGGCGTTCTAACATTCCAATCAATCAGGCAGAGAAAAACAGACTTCTTAGCAAGCTTTCCAATTTCTTAAAAACAACCCAAGCTGAATTGAAGACTTTGCTCACAATTTCCAGTGTTAATTTGCTTCCTTCAGATTTCTATGAGGTTGCATTTGAAAAAGAAACATCTCTTCTTCCAGCCTTGTAATAGTCAGTTCTACCTGGTCCTTCCCCAGCAGTGACTTCAGTGAACTCACTCGGTTTCAGCGCAGATTAGAAAGGGTGCTAAAGATCGAGGGGTTTGTTTCACCAATACTCTGAGGTGTGGAGCAGTGGAAGATGAAGGGGGAGATAAAGGCTGTTTGTAATCAGCCGGTTAACTAGAAATGGCAAGCCAGTACTCGGCTGACTGACAGGCTGTAACACACCGAGCCACCTGGTCTGTAGTTATTTTTGCGTGCTTTCTTTTTAATATGAAAATCCTACAGTTGAAAACAGCCTAACTCAGAAACAGCCCACTGTGTCACTGTGGGTTTCTAAGTATGAACAAGACACACAGCAGGTTAAAAAAATAATAATAATAATTGTGATATTATTTCAAAGAAAAAAAAAAAGTGAAAACATCAACATTCCCAACAGTTCTCTGCACTTCATAAACATTTAACATTGAAATAGGTGCTATTTTTTAGGGATAACATTACATTTGACATTACAAGGGTCCTAATTTATTCCTTAGGAAGACATTTTTTCCTGCAGCAGCTTTTCAAAGCACTACTAAAGTCTAAAAAAATAAAAATAAACAAAAATTAGATTATATATAAATTACAAAAAAAAGTATTTTAATAATAAATAATAATAATAGCTCTTCTACATCTTCTAGTGGAAAATGAGCAAGAAGGAAGAATGGCAGACAAGGAGGTATCATTACCACTCCTCACCTGGATGAAAGAATTTGTTTCTCTAACGATCTATGCTTGCATGGAACCCTCCTGTACAGAAGGGACAATCACAGCAAATTCCACTAGTTCTTTCAAGTGTATCAAGAGAATCTGTTTCAGATCTGAGCTTTCTGAGATTGCATGTTACAGTTACTTCTCCTCTTTCCTCAAAGATCAGACAACTTACTGCTCCCCCTGACCCCTCTTCCTTCAGGCACCTGCAGTAAAAAGGGAGATGCCACGAGCCCTGGCTGAGCTCTGCCATACAGCCCAAACACAGTTCTCTAGATGTGGGAGTTATAAGACCTGTTACCAATGCTAAAATGTGAGAGTGCAAATTATTTCTGTGGCTCAGGATATTAGCAATGCCCCGTGCTGAATTACCGTTAGTTTGATCAACTCCCCAGAATCTATGGGAAGCATCTGCAGTAAGAGCCAGCCTGAAACATAAAACTACAGCACAGCTGAGACCTGCAGAGCACTATCACACAGGATGCACTTACGGATTTTTCTTCACTTTCACCACAGTGAAAAGAAATCATGGATCAGCTGCAATTACTGAGGACAGAGAGAGCGCAGTGGATTAATGCACTAGTTCTTCGTGTCTAGAGACCTGGATTTCAGTGCTATGTTTTTGTCACAAATAGAACACTAGTTTGATCCTAGGCCTTAGCTACACATTTCACACTCACTAGCTTTATCATTCTCTACTGAAGAGAGGTCTGGGACTTGGCAGAGCTGAAACTCCAGAGAATCAGAATAAATTGGGAAAGCATTGTGAAGATGGCACTGTATCTTTTGACACTACTGATGACTATGCAAGGGTAAGCTAACTTCAGGCAATGTGCATTAACTTAATAGCAACACTATAGAAGGAAAGAAAAAGACTGATGGAAATAAAATGATGCTGATGAAGTATAAAGAATTTGAGAATGAATTTGAGAATGCATCAGTAAATTTAGGATTGCTAGCTTACAATATCTGAGGAACAGATAAAGGAGAGAAGACACTTATCATAGATTGAGATGTGAACTACTTTGGAATTTGAGCTTTTAGTTCTAATTTCATCTTTGCTAAAGTAGAATAAAATCCACTGACTAATATTTCTATGTAGAAACTTGCTTGGCCTTCAGTTTCATTAAAGCTCTGCTGGAGGACCATTACTCCTTTTTCTTCTTCCTTACTTCCAATAAAATTCCAGTTACTTTTAGATTCAGGGATTTCTGAGCTGACCATAAACATCTACAAAATTAAAAGTAATGAAGTCAGTTGCTGGTAATAAACCTAACAATAAAGCTTTTTTCTTTTTTCCTCTGGTCAAGGGCAGAAGAATATTGCTTGTAGATATTTACCTTTATATGTCATTTATGTGTTTACATAACAGTGTTCTGCAAACAAAATGAAATGTTGCAGTTTTAACTATAACACAAACACTCATTACTACTCATGTTTCACTTCCAAAAGGAGGCGTCATTCCATGAATACTCTGAGGAGCTAAACATTGTAAAATTCAGTGAAAAAGTTGCATATGGTAAATATTTTTTTCCTCCTTAATATACAGGAATGCAGTTAAATTACAGCAAAGTTGGGAAAGAGACGACATTAGAAAAGTTGCATTAGTTATTAAACCTAGAGAATAAGAACAAATATTATTAGGAATAATGAATAAATAGAAAAAACAGTAGTTAATACAACCGTTGATGTTTAATCGGACCTTTTTCCTACATTGCAATGAGCTAAAGGCAATTTTCTGCGTATTAGTATTTCTTAGTTAACTCCAGAAAGATTTGTAAAAGAGTTTGGGAAGAGACGCATAGGAGAGGAAACCTGACTTGGAAAGACATAAAATGGGTGAGTGCTGTCAAACTGAGCATTTCTAGAGCTCATTACATATACATGATGTCATACATCAGAACAGGAGAACAAGTGAAAAAAAAATAAGGAAGAGGGAATTTATTTATGCTTACATTTACTAGAACATCACTATTATGCCAAACCCAAGCTGTTTGTACAAAGATAACAGCTAAGCAACTTTAACTCCTGTTATAAACCCACATACCTGAGTGACACCATGTTTCCGAGCTCTGCTGGTAAACTGCGGATTTTATTAGAGGACAGGTCCAGATACACCAGATTATGAAGCTTGGCAATGTCTGAAGGAATACGGGATAAGGAATTGTCACTGAGATGCAAAGCTGTCAAATGGGTCAGTGTCCACAACGATGAACTTAAGCTTCTCACTTTCCCTGTGGAAGGACGGTAAAGAAAGAAAAATTCAAAAATTAAAATCAATGTATCTTATAGATTCAAAGAATTAAGCACTACCATATGCGAGACTGGGAAAAAACAACATAGACTTAAGTTCTGAGCTTTGGTCTTTTCTCAAGATCCATACAAAACAACAGACCTATTTACTGACCGTCCCCCCAACAGTTAACAGATGTTTAAGAAACATTTCCTCAATTACTGTTCATGTTTGGGGTATAAGATGGCTCTTCAATTTTCCCCTACTTTCAAACCAAAAATCTTTGTTCCGTGGCATCCAGCCAGCCAGGAACAGACAGAAGTACTATATTCGGGGTGACCAAAATGCCTGGTTGAGAACACGGATTTCCATCTGGCATTCAGCTGAAAGCTGAATACATCACTGACAGAGATTTTTTTAAAAGGTGTATTTTTTGTATAAACTGAAAGATGGAAACATGGATTTCTGTTACAGAATCAAGGCTGTAACATCACAGCACACAAACAATGTGAGGTATAATCAGAAGGTCTCAAAACATTTCTTCTCTCCAAGACTTTTTTCCCCACAGGAGGAGCACTCTTTTCATTTACAAGAGTCACTCAACTGTGCCAACAGCATTGAAGGAAGAGCACCACCATCAGTTTCTCTAAGGTTAAAAAAGCTTGAAAGCCTTAAAAAACCTCAATGTTAAAAACAGCATCATTAATAAATACCCCAACGCAAACACATAATAATTCCTTTTATTATGAAGAACACTATTTAAGGAAACAACTCACATTTAGTGCCTGGGAAAAGCTACACTGATACATTTGTATCTGGAAGGCTGTCCCTGGTAACAAAATGTTTAATACAGGTGTACTTGTCAGGGAGCTACTTGCACACAAAAGCCCGCAGCAAAGAGCTCGGAGATTTCAATAAAAGCAATTAAAGCATTTGTGGCTTTCTGTAGCAGATGACCGCAAGGAAAAGACACTGTGATCATCAATGGAACAAAGGCACTGCCACATTTTACTCTGCAAGGCAAATGCAAACAATTCCTTCAAGGGCTCATTCTCCTGTAAAGCTCATTAAGAATTTTTCTGAAACGTTTTTAAGTACAAATCAGGATTTCTCTGCGTTTCTTAAAGCTGCATTAACAACTCCTCCCTCTCTCCTACCCTCTAAATGCAAACAGGTGACTACGATCAAAGAAACCTTTCGAGCAGGAAGGATTTATATATTCCCTTCACCACCTACATTTCTCTTGGCTGGAATCAGTCTATAGTGAGATCACAAAGCATGAAAGGAAAGAGCTATTACTTAATGCATTTCCTATGCATAAGTAGCAGATGTCCAAGTGGATATCCAAGCCTAAATTAATGCTTCTTGAAGCAGCACTTAACTAGGTTTCTGCACCTGTAACCTTTGAGTAAGTACTGTAATTCACATGTACAGGCATGCGGCACTTGAAAGATGACAAAGATTCAGTGATCTGGAAGGAAAGACTTCACAGTTAGAAGTCTATTTGCTTTCTATACATTTATCTATTGAACAGCCATTTAGAAATACCAATCTTTTAAAGAAATTCCTTATTTAATCAGAATTTCAGCGTAAAACCTCAGTTTGTTATTGCTTCTTCCAGTCAACCACCGAATATAATACATGGAGCTTAAAATTTCTTTCCTACAGCTGTTTCATACTCCCTATGCTTCTCGTTCCAGTTTGTACTGTGCAGGTTGCTTTTAAAATACACTGAAATCTTAACTGAGGATCATTAACCGGTTTCTCACCACTTATTTCCAACTCTGCCCAGTGTGATTTCTTTCCATTGGCTGCTTCCTCTGAGGACATAATTGTGTACATCCTCCGTGGATCAGGTGGATCGTACTTTTCCTTGGGCATTCCTGTCGATACAAAATCACAAAGGATTATGACATTTTATACTGAGAATTCTTTAAAAGGTAATTTCCATTCTACAGCTAAATATTGTACTGGATATTCAATCCAAATATTTAAAGGTAATCTACATCCATTTCTAAGTGTAAAAGCCTGCTCTCTTAGAGGAGCTCAGATCCAATGGTATAAGATAAAAATCCAACCTCAGCCCCCAATAATTTAATTATGTCTGTAATGCAATACAAACATCCTGTCCTGACACCTTTCACAAGTACACCCCTGTATTGCTCTGCAGACATCCCATCATACCGCAGTCTCCTTCACCTTTGGCCTACAGAAGCAGAACCTCCAGCAACCACAACTTGACAAAGAAACTTTCAGACTTTTGGGCTTTCTGTTCTCCTTGCTGGTCAGAAAGCTGCTTAGAATAATAACCACATCCAAATTCCTTAACAACAAGACTTCAGAAATTGATGAATACCACCACGTTCCCCCTCATATAAACTACTGAAAACACTTGTTACTATTCTTGTCTACCCATCACTTCCAGGCTTACTGCAGCCCTCAACTCACAACACAAATTCAGCAACCAAGAAAAGAATATTTCTAAAAGGATCCTCAATTCTTCAAGTCTGCAGAACAACAGCACTCTAATCCAATCCTCAGCCTACTCTTCTGAGTCTAAAAACATCATTTCTAACATAGAGATTCAGATCAGTTTCTTAAGTTTTACCGTTAAGCATCTAACTGACCTTAACTTCCCTCACTCTCTTCCTCATCGTTCCTGATAAGAAATTCAGAAACGTTTCTGTTCAGTGCTTCTTTATTACTGCAGCCCAGTGTAGACAGTGGAAGAGAACTGCTAAAGGTTCTTCTAGGCAGAGCCCTCCCACCAGCATTCCTGTATGGCAGCAGAGCAGTACCAGCTCTGTGCACAGAGAAGGAATGAGAAGGTGGCATTGCTGTCTCCTCTCCACCTCAAGAAAACAGTATTTGGGATTCAGTCAGTAGAAAAGGGAAAATGGCTTAAACATACCTTGATTTATATAAATACTGCATGAATTGACCCATTAGTTGCATGTTTTAAGGTTACAAAGAACTTCCAATATACATCATTTTTACCACAAATAAACACTAGCTTAGAGTTCTATGCATACGTAAGAGCTTTTATGGCAAAGTTCCCCATCTTAAGTGGAAACATCCACACTGAGAAGCACGAGCCATAAACCATAGAAGTGATGTGTGTGCAATAACTAAGTTAAACAACAGCAGCTCAAAACAAATTTACAAATACATTTCAAGCAATGCAATGCAATTCCTAGAGCAAAACACGTAACAGCAATGCAAAGAAATGCTGCTGACACCCCAACAACACCCAGCTATCACACCTAGCGAAGCTTTCTATCAAGTTTTCCTGCAGCCCTGGGCAAACTTGAGTATATCAGAAAAGCACTGCACTCCACTGGAACATTAACAACTAATAACCCTCACAAGGCCATTGACCAGACCTACTTACCATTCATTTAATAAAAATTATTTAACACATTAAAAAACAGAAGACAGATAATTATGTGACTTTATTAAAACAAAGTCATCCAGCCCCAAGTGCTTACTGTAACGCAGTAACTCTTGTACTGATTCACACCTCTTCCCTTTCTCACTACTGGTCAGAATCAGCTCCACCCAGGAAAAAGAAATTCCTCTTTAAGAAGTGAATTCTGGGTAAAGTGCTGAGATTATAAATAACAGCTGGGATGGGTTCCTTGCAGAATGGCCATACCTGAGTTCTGGGGATGCTAAAAATCATTAAGTGCTACACCTTCTTCTTTAGACTAAGTTCATTAAAAAAGGTAAAACTCAATTGAAAATCACCAGAAAGGTGAAAACATATTTTAACCTTCTAGTAGCTATCTAACGAGTGTAATCATAAATGGCAAAACAATACATACAGCATCTCCTCTGAGCCTGCTACAAACAAGCACATGTTCACAAATGCCATCCCCACACAGAGCACTGCTGCTGTGCTCTTCCAGGGAGCGTTCCCCTCCCTCACTCATCTGATACATTCTCTTCCTGCAGCTCCTGCACTTAATAAATGTGCTCCACTTTCTAAAAACGAAAGCAGGTAGTACTAGAGACAGAAATCTCATTCAGTACGGAAATGCGAATACTCCCCAGAGCACAGTCAATCACACGCACTAATTAACAGACTTGCTGGTACCAGCGCTACATGGCTCCCTGCTACCAAAGGAGGATGACATACTTTTCCAGTGGGTTTTGTTCATGCACGGTAACACAACTGATGAGATTTAACAACTGAAGGTTTTAATGGAGAATATCAGTGTGCCCGTCCTGCCAGTCTGCCAGTGTCACCATCTGACCCTTCTCAGCATTCCTCTTCGATGGACTTCCCTTTCTCACTGCTGCATTTCAAACTGCAAAGACTAAGCCTAGGATCACTCGATAGCAGAAAAAGCAGCGAGTGCAGACAGGGCAGCTTTGCTCAAGGAGCAGTCCTGGCTGCAAGGAACAGCACCGACGTGGGAAGTCACCCCAGCAGATCTTTGTGCATCTTCATTCATCAGGTAGAGCTGAAGATCTCCCACGCCCTGACAGCCAGACTAAATGTGGGTCATGTTGGCCACCACAGAACACAAATGGGATGCCTTGAACTAAATTTCAAAACTTCCCAGCAGGGAGTAGATGGATAAATCACTGCTTTCTACAAATCACCGTCTCCTCTCCTTTCTCCACCTCCCCCATTCCAAATTTAGAACCTGCTGAGGTAAATGTCAGATGAAGGGATATGGTTTTGTCAGACTAAAGCAATTTTAAGAGGCATAAAACGGTGCTGGACAACCTCAAAGCCTTTGATAAGGGCTGCTCTAATAATTAACTTAACACAGCCATCATTTACATCTCATTTTCATAAGAGTTTACACCATCTGTAATTTTCAGTTGCACCAGCACAGACTGGGGAAAGCATCGCTGAATACTCAGCTGTTACACACACCACTTAGTTGGTAAGGGAGAAACAGTTTATCAACAAAGATAGGACACAGATAACAGAATGCATTCCACACAACCAAAATTAAATGTGAGGGCGTGTGATTATGTTTAAATGCAAATTAAATTGTTTACTATCTTGTACCGGCTTGTTAGAACTACATTTAAAAGCTGAAACAAAATTGCTTGAGAGCTGATGACAAGGACAGCTGCCCACTCCTACCCCGGTCACTCAATCCCAATGCAGAATTAGGACTCCTAACCTCACAGGAGCTGAGCTAAACCAGGCTGGTGATGTCAAGAGCAAAAAGGATGTGACGCAGGAAATCAGATGGAGAATCTTCAATGCAGACACAACTTTATGCCTTTGTTTGCATGAATGGCTCTGAGAGAAAGAGAGCAAAAAGAGACACAAAGGGAAGAAAAATACTGAAGATTGCCAAGTCAAGGGAGGCCAAACCGTTAGGAGAGCTGACAGTGATGACTAATGCAACAAATGGATGATGGAGTGCTGATCTGGGCATCTCTCAGGATCACTAGAGACAAAGCAAATTACCACAGGGCTGAGTTGCACCTGTGCCAATTGCTGCCCAATTCTCCAGGTTAAAGCAATGAGTGAAGTCAGGTGATTAAGAACCAGGTTAGCTGTTCTAGAGAGCTGTCCTGGAAAAGAGAAGGTGTGATCACCAGCAGCTGTGTGAGTGCTGCTCCATTAAGCAGGTGCTGCTCTGCTGTTGAAGAGCATTTGTAGCTAAAGCACCAGTGCTGTTGGGAGTATAGGCTTAGAGGAAGTTAATGGCCTATAAAGAGAGCTGCCTAAGGGTCAAGTCATTTCTGCTATGGTGCTTTCCACATAAGGATGAGGAAAGGCCACAGCACAAGAAGCAGCCCTATGGTGCAGTAAGTCTCTTAAGTTTAAGCAAAATAAAAGGCGGAAGTTGGGTTACAAGGCAGCTAACGATCCAAACAACTCTAGAAGGTATTATTAAATAATGCCTCTGAACTGGAGAGGTGACAGTGTGGGGGAACCACTTGGAGTGACAAATTTGGAAAGAGGATGACTTTTTCTTCCTTCTATCCTTCCCTTTTGCTAGTTTTATGCAATCAGAAAATGGCAGGGGAGCAGGACTTAACCAAAGTAAGCTTTTCCTCTTAAAAGAGAGAACAAAAACCTACAGATTTATGTCTGAAAAACCTACAGATAAATAAACTTTATTTCAAAGCTAAATACATTAGGCAACTCCTGTAAGCCAAGTCTACCATCCATCCTTCAACTATTAAGTTCCCCATAAAACATTTCCTAGAAGTACTAATTTCTTCCATATCATATATTAAAGCAGGTGAAGGAAACTTTTATTCTGAAGCTTTACATGAAACACTGAAGCAATGAAAGCAGTGTAAGTTAGTATTTAGATACTTCCTCTGACTCCATCCGTTATTCTGGAAGAACTACTGTAGAATCTATGAAGGAGCCTCTGCAAAGTCTACTTACAAATACATAAGGACCCTTAGATGTACCAATGCACAAGGCTTGAGCAGCAGGAATCAGCTTCTGAAACTTTCTGATGTGCTGAGGACTTCTCGCTTCTTTTCCCCCATTACTTGAGAACACTAAAAGTGATATAGATCAGAAAACTTCTGGAAAGGAGAAGTAAACAAAGTAAAACTGGCTGGAAGCAAGCAGATAAATGAAGTGTGTTTTTCTTGTATAATAAGCACACACTGACTGGCTGCCAGGATACTTCTGCTCTGTTGAAAGCAGTAGGAGAGGCTGCAATCTGCAGTACTAAAACAATGTTTACTATATAGTATATATAGTATAACCTAGTCAGTGGATCAAAGATCTAATAAGATGATTATAACCTGTGAAGCCTTCTTTTTCCCCCTCTCCAACACTGGATATTCACACCAGATCAGTCCTTTGTAACTTTGTGCCTCTAACCTTGACACTTCTCCATGTAATCTGAAGCTATATTCAAAAACCAGGTTTTTCCCCACAAATAAGTGATTCTGGTGCTGCCTGATAAGCCTTGAACTCAAAGTTAATTTGGGATTCTCCTCACACTCAACTGTTTGCATTGTGGTTTCACATCACGCTAAGCAGAACTAAGCTGGTCTTCCTGCAGTTCCTCCCTCCTCAGGACTCTGTTTCCCCTCCACTCTTGCATCAACGCTGATTCTTCCTCTGTTAACGAGATGAGCTGGGTAAGAGATGTAAACTGGCCAAAAGGTTGGGTGGGAGTAAGAAGAAATGCACTTGGGGGAGTCAATATCCTTCATTATAGTAGTAATTTAAGTGTGTATTTGCAGCACAGTTCTTTAATGGACTGAAATCCAGACAACAATGTGACTGTTTCACTGGTCATACCTGCCTAAAATCTCCTCTTGCCCAGCAGGAAGCAAAATCTTGCTTCCAACTGCCATCATCAAGGCATTAGTTAAATAGTAACACTGAACAAAGTCTAAAATCCTACATGAAGTCAAAGTACAGTGCTTTTTAGATAACAAAACTATAGTAGTCCTCATGTATAGTCAAAAAAATGTTAGCCTGTGTATAAAGGGTGAATCTCTTCTATTGAGCTTTATTAGGAAGCAGAGAAGCTACTGATTAGAACTCAGATTAGTGATACTCTTCGAAGAGAAAGAATAACAGAAATGCACCTGAAAGATGCTCCTCTTAGGGAGGGGGGAAGTTTAAGCTGATTTTATAATACTGTATTCCTATGTTCACTATAAAACTTAAAATTTACTAAACTTGTTCTTTCACGTACACCCATTTTCTGCATTTCCCATGGAGCACTAACTGTTCATTACAGAAGTGGTTGCTCAAAGAGAGTTAAGTTTATTGCTTTCATGTTCCCTTCAGTGTTGGCGTTTTACTTACTAAGTGATGATTTCTATGAGAATTGAACTACTTTTCAGCCTTAAGTACAGGCTGAATGAAGCAAGAGCCCCATGCATAGGGCTGCTGCCCTGGCTGGGATGATGAGGTGCAACCGCTGTTTCCCTGCAGAAAACAACAGGAGCTTGAGCAGGTCTATGGCAGAACTTCTCACACACCTGAATGGATGAGTTGAGGCAATACCTGGATTTACCCTCAGTCCATACCATGTACAGACAACAAACTAGTTGATGGTCTTAATCCTGAAAAATAATGGAAAAAGTAGTTGCAGGCAAAAAGTAGTGAGGAAAAGAAGCAAATATACACAGTGTAACCCAACTGGACCTCAAGTGACACATGAGGTAAATTCAATGTACTTTACCTAAATTCTCATTTAAAATTTGGGACACAAACATACCTGCATGTGCTCCCCATAAAACCTGTACAGAGAAAGGCATTTAGTTCTTTAATTCTTGCTATGCCTATAACTCATTTGAAACTTCATACCAGTCTGATTTTTGTTTTATTCGGATACATTATGTTAAAAAAAAAAGCTTCAGTGTGGTTCATCTCTGGATCTCCCAGCCACTCACAGCTTCACACGGGAACACGAAGCTAATTTACACCCTGCTATGTCATGCTGCTGCTGGTTCTATCTTGCTACAATGCATAACTATGCAAACAGATAAACCAAAGTGCAGAAATGTTTCCTCCAATGAGGAGGAAAACAGACTGAAGCCCCTCAGAACACCACAAATGTTTTCACGTTGAATATTCAGGAGTTTGAGGACTTGCCTATCTATTGCAATGCAACCTTACATTTAATACTAAGAGTGAATATGATTGCTCTATTGAAATATACATAAAAGAGCTCTGAGAACACTTAATATTTATGTAAGACTTGCATACTGGGAGGAGAAAAGTCTGTGTAAACATGTATTTGTTGAACAGAGTAAGCATTCTTGACATTTTATAGAAGAAGATTATTTGATTAGTGTTTTTTAAGCATATAGCACTGAAAATATAAAACTAGGGAAAAAGATCACAGATTAGGGACCTTGCTAAACAGTAATGAAAATTGTTCACCCTGGGATTCACATTTTCTTCTCCCTGGAGTGGGGAGGGATGGCACGTTAGCACTGCTTGCACAGGGGAGCAGCATATTGTGAGTCCTGGAACGCTGCCCCACTGCCACGAGATTCATCACTAATGTGTGGGGAAAATGTCAAAGACTCCTTTAACCCACTGATGGCTTAATGCTGGAATAATCTAAATTAAGAAAGGGGGGAAACCCAACACAATGCTAATTGGATGTGTTCAAGGCCAAGTTGGATGGGGCCCTGGACAGCCTGGTTTGGTATTAAATGGGAAGGTTGGTGGCCCTGCCTGTGGAGGGGGGTTGGAGATTCACAATCCTTCAGGTCTCTTCCAACCCAGGCTATTCTGTGATTCTGTTATTTCATGCGCTTCTTCACTCAGTAGGATGACACTTTAAGGGCTGTTAGCAATTAACATTTAATGGCTCCATCAGGGAAGTACTGCTGCCTCATCATATTTTGAAGAGCTCCAAAACCAGAGTTTTACCTGGCTGCCAATACAAAACAGTAAGGAACCATGAAGGTATGTGAGCATGCATCAGAACTATGTTATGTTAAGTATAAACTAATGATTAAGTCAATATCTGCTGCTTGAGTGAGTATCTGTAATACAGAATTTTGTTTTTGTAAAAGGAAGGGGGGAAAAACCAAAGCATCTTGGTTTCTATCAGCTGAGTCACACAGTTGCAGGATGTTTGCTATTTTCCAGTCCTGAAGGCCTGATCAGACCACAGAGCTATAGCACCTAACTAGTTCAGGCTCTGTTTCATTAAGTCTAAAAATAAGTCAATTCATATTTTTTTAAATGAACACGTTATTAAATTTTAACCTTCAGGTACTTAAAATGTAATAAAGGTTTCTTTGTCCTCCTTCACTCTGCATTTATAGGAATATGAGCTGCTTGTTGCTGAGGTGCACGGCAGGGGCAGCAAGGCTGCTGTTCTACAGCCCCACAACTCCCCTGCCCAGCCCTGCCACCCCTGCACTCCATTGGCAATTATGATTTCTCAGTAGACAGGCAACCTGAAGCACAGTATTCTAATGGAGTAGTACATGTAACCCTCAAAGCCTCAGGGGAGTGACAAAATTTACTATAGGTTCAGTAGTGCGACACAGCAGCTCTCACTTCCATGTTCGGTTGCTATAAAGATCAGTTTAGCCTCAAAAGAGAACTGTATCATGGTCAGAGTATGAAGGGCATGTTTCAGCCCAGAGGTCCTTGATTGCTCTATCTTTTAGTCTGATAACTTGATAACATTTCAGCTGGATTTTGATAACTCAAATTCCCGCTCCTGAGCATGCAAAACATCTAATGATTAGAAATACTACTTCTAAACATTCTCAGTGTAGCACAGAGTCCAGACGATTAGAATAGTTCTTAATTATCAGCAATTAAAAATAATGATGCCTATAGTAGAAGGCTGCTGTATACAAAACAAACATTAGTGCAAAACTAAATTGCTAAGCAAAGCCCAACCTTGAACTGGTATCCCCAGAAACACTTTGGCTGGCTAATGAATGCTAGGCAACGTTCCGACTGTTTTATCTTCTATTTTAGTGCATTCTGAAATGCCAATACATTAAAAGACCAGTCGGGTTTACTAATTACTTTAATAATTTATTTTAATTGCATATTATATACTGTACAAGCAAGATGGAATGTAAGGCATCAACTTTAAATGGAAGAGTTCCATCTTGAAGCCTTGTGCTTTGAGTTTAAAGAAATGCAAACAGTGCTAAGACCAAGGCTCCAAAGACTGACCTCACCTGCCTTCTGTAGGTGGCTGGAGAATGGTCTTACCAAGATGTTCACAAATTCAAATCCTTATTCCACCCACTGTGTCCAGATGATCCTATTTCATAATTCTCCATCATCCGAAAAACTATTTTAATTTGAAGTATGGCATAATTTATCCTTGTCCATGTTTGTATGCTATTTCAAATACTGCCCTGTATACCATAAGGCTCCTTACCATGTTTTCTTTCATACAACTGCAGAATAATTTCCACGTCTCTGCTGCTTTGTGCATGCTGGCTTCCTGTTTTTACCCACATTATTCTCTTAGCCTTGCAGTAGAACTTGGAGTCAAAGACAACCTAATTATTTTAAATGAGATTTGGACATTAGCTCATTTCCAGCCTTCCTGCTTTATATCTGAAGGACAACAGATCTCAGTGTCAAGTTCCGAAATGTTTTATCTAGAAAGTATTTTTAGGAAGACATTTACATGCTTGTAAATACTAGAGCTGAACTGAACTCTAGTACAGCACATTACCAAACTCACTTCTACAGCTCTTCCTCTCCCATCTAGCCACATCCTGATAGCAACAGCCAAACTATTCACAAATTGTCTTTGCTTCAATTTAGACCAACAAGCCTGCAGATGTTGTTTCACAACCCCTCAGTCATGCAACAAAACCCACTGGAGATTTCTTTCCTGACCCCCTTTGTGCCCCCACTCGGCTGTGCTGGAGCAGCAGTGATACCCAGCTAAGAGGATGGCAGTGGTTTAAAAAAAACCCCACTGTATCAGTCACGCCACTGGTTGGTTTCCAGTGCTGTTTCAGAGATGGTTGCACTGATGCAGCTTGCAATGACCAACCAGAGCAGTATTCTCAGTTCTGTCACTGGAGAATTGTCTTCAGCTGATTTCTTGCTCCCTACTTGAACAGCAGTAGTAGCAGAAGGCACCTGGGCTGCTCCATGTGGGAAAGGCCTGTCCAGCTCTCTCATCTCCATACTTACATCTCTTAAGATGTCCATTAGCAAAGATTCCTTTTTAGTTTTAATCACTTCACAGATCACTTATTCCAACGCTCTTGTCCCTGAGAATACTCATCTATGTACAGACAGGCTCTGATTAAGGCAGCACTAAAATTTCTCTCCTTGAGTCCATAGTACTTTTGCTTTGTCAGGCAAAGCTCTTCTGATGGGTGGACAACTGTTAAAACTCTTTAAAAGCAGATTAAAAAGTATTAATGGTGGAAGTTCAGCAGAAAACATTTCAGTGTGTTTCATTATTTGGTCACTTATGGTACAGGCTCACATTATAACAAGTGATACGGATCAGGCTGTATGGGTACAAACCCAGCTTTGCTTTAGTTCAGTTTCAAGCCTTCCTATCCTTGCAGATGTCATTGCAGTGAGTTCCACGTGGGAGGATCTGGCTGCGAAGCACAGGCCATTTTCTGACCCCCGACCTGCAAACTGACCTAAACAGGGTGATGCTTTTGTGGAGCTCCATTTAACCTGTGTGATCCGTGCTTCACTCTTAATGCACCACAGAACAAGCAGTAAAGCCACACAGGTAACCTGTAATATGCAGTATATTGTTATTCCTTCAGTCCCCTAACAACACAAACTAATGTTCCCATTGGTGTGGCACATTCTAGACACAGCCACAGCCCTCAGATGGGCCTAAAGTAGGAAGCTGCTTAACTTGCAGAGTAAAGCTTGCAGATCAGGAACAAAACTAAGACACACACGAGAACCAGCAGAACACCATGGCTACAATCACATCTATGCAGCAGCCTCAATAAAATATCTAATGTTTCCCAGCTTCAAGAAAAACAAAAACCCCTCTTCCTGCAGAGCTCCAGTACAGCACAAACCAAAATCCTAGCAAGCATTTTATTTCTAGGTAACCAACTATGCACACATTTTCAGCTCCTAGGCCCTCCTCCATTCCTTTGCTAAAAAGAGCCCTCTGAGGCATTAAAAAAAGGATTTCTGTTGCACTCTTACAATAGAGAAAATTGGGTTGTTGCCAATTTTTTTTTTAAATAAGCACCATCTTGGAAGTGTAATTAGTAGCTCAACAGGACACGTTAAGCATTTTAACTGCTTTTTCTATGGGACCTGCCTAAGCATTTGTATTCTTGAAGGCTCCACCTGCAGAAATCACTTCAATGCAGACAACGTGAGTGCAGGTCCCCAAGCTTATGCCAAGCTGTTGAATGGGTTCCTACAAACTGATTTCAACATTGGAACATAAATTATGTGGCTTAATACAAAGTTAGTAATCTGGCGTGATACTGTAGAATAATCACACCTCCAAGTGTGAAGCTCCAGCACTGAAGGGGGAATACAAAACAGGTAATGCCCTGCAGTGACTCAGTTGGGCTACTTTATGTATGAAGCCTTTGTATGCAATGGAGCGAAGGTCAACATATGCATCACGCAATTAGGACTAAATTCCAGAGGCAGGACCTGTTGAGATCTTTCTCATGGGGTTTTAAGGCAGAAGGTGCTTTTTGAAGCCTATCATACATCACTATTACATTTGAATGCCATACATTTCTCCTATCAAAAAAACCCTCAAACCCTTTAAGTGACATGCCTTGTATATTTCAATTCTAAAGACTGAATGGCAATTTCATTCATAACGTTATAGCCTGCATACAACCTTCATTCATAAACCTTCATTCAGTCTGCATATAACCTTCCCATCATGTGGCCCCATTTGAGCCAGGGACTGCACGTTACAAGCTCTACATATACAAACATAAACACAATAACATGACAAAACAAGGGGCTAATTTTAGACCTCTGCAGCCTGCTAGCAAACAGAAGCAGGAGGCTGCAGCCTCTGCAGCAGGGCTGCCTGTTGCAGCAGGTGCTGCACAACTTGAATGGGGAATTCTGGTTCACCACCCAGCCCCCCAGGCACGGTGGCAATCCAAATAACAACACAC
Organism: Coturnix japonica; assembly: GCF_054131305.1. Lineage (NCBI taxonomy): Eukaryota > Metazoa > Chordata > Aves > Galliformes > Phasianidae > Coturnix > Coturnix japonica. The sequence continues at coordinate 361,543 of NW_028188951.1, forward strand.
TGCACTACAAACAAGAATACTGAGCTGTTTAGTGGTAGTTTAACACGATTGCTTTTATTTACACTGCCACGCTTTAAAGAATAGGTGCTTTTGTTGGTGAGCTGGGAAAGCATTTTCTATTTGCTCTATCTTAGGAGTATTCTACTCCTTTTAAAAAAGAGTGTTTTCCATCATGAACGCTGCACTTACTTAGAAGAATAAGACTTCCTAATATCCAGCATTGCCTGATCTTAGTGGTTTTTACCTTGATGAGCACCATGCTCACACAATCTGTGGCCTTTTGTAACGTGTTTTCAAGACTTCTTATGTAAAATTTCAAAAGCATTTTCCTGCCCCTGCAGTATCACAGTCTCATCTATCTTTAAATTCCAGTTCTTCCTCTAAAATTCAAGCAAAGTAAACAGCCTGAACTCATTGTGTCTGCATAGAGTTCAACTCCAAAATGCAAACAGAAAGGGGATGCAGGGTAGTGTCCATTTTATAAACAGACTGATCCACACGATTCAGATGAAAAGTGAGTAAAGAGTTAATCCAAATGTGAAGGGCTCCATGTCTGTAAGAGCATGAATAAACCCCCACAGAAGGCTTCATGGCCAGCAGCACACTCCACAGAGTCCAGATGAACCAGCAGGAAGAACAGAGGGCGGATAATCCTGTAAAATTACCCCAGTGGAAATGCTGATAAATTCCCAATTATGAGACCTGCTCTAAAATGAAAAAAAAAATGCAAGATACAAAACAATTACCAGTCAACACTTGCACATCTCTGTATTCAAGCCAGACATGTACTGCAGGTATTCCTTAATCCCTTGAATTCTGATTTGTTACCTGTTGTGGTGAAAGCTAGATTAAGAAAATAAACCCTAGAAAACTATCAATTAAACAAACAATCAAAGAGAAAATCCTGGAGATCTGCAACACTGCTTACAAGGCAAATAGCTGCCTGCAGAATGACAGCGTGGGTTACTATTAATGTTGGGGTTGGAAGGGACCCTGGAGATCCCCTGCTAATAGATTCCCTACAGTTGGTTGCATAGGAAAGCATCCAGATGGGTCTTGAATACTGTCATAGAAGAACATGGCCTCTCTGGGCTGCCTGTTCCAGTGCTGTGTCTCTGCACACTTGTAGAGTTAGACATTAAAAAGAAGAGGAGGGTGGAGGAGGGGGAGAAGGAAAACAACAAACCAGTTTGACTGTATCTGTTATGGCTGTACTCTCACACTACAAAACGATGAGCACGGCCGATATGGGTTTCTAATATTCACAGACAAGTCGTAGAGCTGCACCGTGCACACACCACGATGGAGACAGATGCTCAGACACAGACTTTCCTAAAGCCCCCTGTGATCCCAGCTTACAGCTCCCCACAAAGCCCTGATCCACAAGCTCCCTGCGGGCACACAGGCCCCGCTGACCCACTTCTCCGCGCTCCATGGGCTCACACAAGCTGCGAGCTCACACACGTGCGTGCTCACACAGCTCCACATCCCCCCACTCACCCATGGAAGCTCCGTCCCAATTCCCCTCTGTTTACCCCCGCAGGTGTGTGCCCCCCCCATGCCCAACATGTCAGCGCTAGCCCCGCCCTCCCCCCGCCCCCATTGGCCGCCGGCGCTGCCAATCACGCTCCGAGCGCTCGGATTGGCTCTCTGTCTCTCCCCCCCTGCCCGGCCGCTCGCAGGGCCGCGGGCCGCCCGCTGCCACCACAGGCCTCGCCCCGGCAGCGCCGTCCGTCGGCGAGCGGAGGGTTGAGGAAGGAAAGGAAGCGAAATGGCTGGAAAATTGCGCTTTGGACCATTATCAGATTGATGTCATTTCCCTCTCTGCCTTTTGTTTAATTATTTTTAAACAGTTGGGGGAAAAAAAAATAAATAAATACATATATACGTATATATAAAGAACTTGGAGCTTCCAGATGCCGTTACACTAATTCCTCTTAATTGCCCTCCGACACGATCGCAGCCCGATTCTCGCCGAGCAGCTGCCAGCTCGGCCCCCGCCCGCAGCCCCGAGCCCGGCCCGGCCGCCCCCGGCTCGCCCCGACACACAACAAAACAGCCCCCCCTCCTCTCACCGAACTCTCAGCTCCCCCCATAGCGGAGGATCCCCCCCACCCTACGCCGCTCGCCATAATAACACGGCTCCCCTCCCCCCCCGCACCCCCCACCCCCGTTAACCCCCGCAGCCCCGCTCCCCGCCCTCCCCGTCCCCCTGAGCACGAGCCCCCCCTCGAGGCGAGGCTCCTCGGCCGCCCCGCCCCGAGCCCCCGATACCTGTGGCTGCAGCATCCCCGTCCCCCCGCCGCCCTCGCTCCGCCGCCTGCCTGGCTCTTTGTTTCCTGCCGCGGGCCGGACGGGAGAGCAGCTCCCCCCCGCCTCCTCCTCACACTCATTGAAAGCAAACAAGCATCATGGCGGCGGTGGTTCTGGCGGCTGCTGCGGGCGGGCCGGCCCTTCTCCTCCTCCTCCCTCCGCCCCGCCCGCCAAGGCCGCCCCCGCTCCGCGGCTGCGCAAGGCCGGACCGCAGGGGGGCGCTGAGCGGAGCTCGGGGGCCGCCTGGTTCGGGGGTCGCCTGGTTCGGGGGTCGCTTGATGGGCCCGGACGGGGTTTGTCGTGGCCTCAGAACCGAGGCGTGTGTTGTGGAGCTCCGGTGGGAAGGATAAGGGGGGTGACGGAAAAGTGGATAAAAGTGACGTGTGTTTCTTGCCACAGCGGTGTATGGCGGTAAAGCAGTTCCCAGTGTGAGGCCAGGGAGCCTAAAGGAAGTCTTCTTCTTAAAGAACTTTAAATTCCACATAAATGCGATGCAGAGCTGCAGTACGTGACCTCAGGCAAAGCATGGATCGCATGTTTAGCAAAAGGCACGTCTTTTCCACGCGTGTATCCATAATAAAGCAGATCCTTGCCCCAGATCCTTCACTGTGCCATGGCCACCGGCTTCCATCTGCTGGAACTTCACTTTTCTTTTATGTTTTTTGTTATTTGAACCAGTCTGCATCTCCACATCAAAAGGAACGGTAAAGAGAAAACCTCAAGGGAGGTTCAAGATAGATGTCCTTCACCAGAACTTGCGATGGACACAGAACAGGCTGCCCAGGGCGGTGGGCATGGCCCTGAGCTGCCAGAGCTCAGTGGTCCTCGTGGGTCCCTTCAACTCAGGATAGTCTATGATTCTATTATGCTATAAGAATTCCCAGATCACAACTCTGTTTCTGGAATGGGAAGGCTAAATAAGAGTTGAAGCCTCACTTGCCTTGGTATAAATGGATACATAGCTGGAAATGAATGGCACTCTCTTTGGTGTGCAATGAGGCATTCTCTACTAAGAATGTGAAAGGCACTGAAGCAGGCTGTGCTTCTGAGGAACACCAGCAGTAACCTATGTGAGCAGGGCTCTGAAAAGTGAGCCCATCCTCGTCAGGAAGGCTTAGTTAGCCCTCTGGCACTTGGTTTGGGAAATAATCATGCTGTACTTCAGATTTCTGTTCAGCCTTATCCTATCATATATCTGAGATGTTCTCGGATAGCAAACTACCTCTCTGTGGTTGTGTCAGATACCTGAGCTGGCTTGGTCACTGGATGCGGCGCGGACTCTGCATTCAGTGCCAGCCTGGCTGTTCAGGGCCAACAGCCATTCAGAACTGAGCAAAGCAGCTCTACATGTCATTCCCTGCACTGTATGTGCGTTCTTTCCAATAACCAGCTGTCCCACACATTCTTCACTTAATACTTTCTAGGTCAGATATGGCCTCAATCCACTGTATCGTTTTGCCTACAGCTAGTTCTCCAAAAGCAGTAGTCAAGTACTGGAGTGCATGGCAGGATTTTCCAGGAATTGCTTTTCAGCAAAGGAAAACCAGGTGGTTTTGTCCCTCAGGAATGATTGCAGGGAAACTTCATGCCCTGGGGGCAGATGCTGGGGTAAAATTGAGGTACATTTGGAAAGATATACTGGGGAGGGCCTTCACCTATTAATTCAGTATTATTGACTGTTGTATAAGCTACCAGTAGAATCATAGCACATCCTGAGTTGGAATGGCCACAGAAGGATCATTGAGTCTGTGCCCTGCACAGCACCACCCAAAAATCAGACCATCACAGATCACAGGCATTCAGCATATTTCAAGTTAATTAACTCTCCAGTAACTTTACAGCTTATGTATAAAAGAAAAACCCAACACAACAACAGAAACCCAGCAGTATTTGAGGAGCCCGAAGTTACAGCACATTGTATCAACTTCTGTTTGACCCACCACTCTGCTGGTGTGGTTGGAAACAACAGAATGAAGTAAAAACATGTATGTATGTGGGTTTTTGGTTTTGTTTTAGAAACTGTTATGCTGCTCGGAATTTCCTGTGCAGAAGTGCTGGGGCTCATCGGTACGTATGATTAACTTCTGCTCCGTGCACGTGTTATCAGACCTGTAACCATGCAAACACTGGAGCAGATGGTCTGTGCTGGTGTCACTGTTTCAGGTCTGGGTGCCTAATGAGATCTGAGAGTGCAATATGAGCCTCTCTTCATTTTGTTTCTCATGGTGGATAGACTTTTTGCAAGTGCTCTTGTTGCTCAAGGTCACAGATTCTTCAATCAGATGAGAGCCCTTCCCATTAATCTTTTACCTGCCCACGAGTTTCTATACATCTGGTGAGCTGCTATTTTGCATTGTATATAGTTGTTAAGTTGTTCAGTTGAGTTCAGGATGGTATTAAAGAGAATCAGGGCAGAAATCAATCACTCGTTTTGAACACTGTTAAGCACAGAGTATGGTACATTTAAATTTTCATTCATTACCCATGAACAAAACTTATTTGCACTGTGGAACAAACTATAGGTGGCCACCTTTGGACCTTTTGGTATGTACCCAAAAGTGAGCATCCTATAACCCTTTCTTTTGCCTTTGTGCCCTGACAGAAGAATGTGAGGCCCGTGGCAGAGAGCTGTCATTGTGGCAGCATTAGGGTACTTTTTGCTTTGCTTAAATGGCCAAATTTGGTTAAGACTTGTTTGGCTTCTAAATATTTTGGGCTAAAATACATATCCTTCATTCTTTGTGGGTCATGCATGATGAGTGAACTGGCAAGACATCACCGCATCATAGCAGAGAACAAACACAGAGTTGTGGCTTGTGAAAGCTCTGGTGTCTGTGGTTACAGAAGAGGTGAACAAGGCCATTTTCCGTGCTCTCTCCTACTTTCTGTGCCCTGGAAATGTGAAGGAACAATATAACTGGAATATAAGAAGAGGAGAAATGAAGCAGAAAAGAGCAGAATTATGGCAAAGCAGGAGAGATAACAAGGAAGAAAGAAAGTAGAAGCAGAGAAGGCAGACAAGCAGAGAAACAGGAAGGTGGGACTAAGTTACAACCTGTATTTTCAGAATATGCAGATAGAGAGACAGAGATCTGAATTGAACAATAGCTTCCATTGCTGGTGAGGTCAGTGGGATCGCTGCTTTGAACATGGAGCATTCCTAAAATGATGGGTATTCTGAAAAATTGACATCTTAGGGCTCTCAGATTGAACATCTAAAATCACTGTGTGCTTAATGATTGCAGCCTTCAGTTTTATGGCCTGTTCTCCATCTATCAAATGAATGTAAGAGCATTGCCTGTAACAGCTGGATAATAAAGATAAATCTTTGATGTTTATTGAGCATTGAAACCACAGTGAAAGCCCCTTACAAAAAGCAATGAGGCAATTAATATTCCTACTTTCCTCTGTCTGGAGTTACGTAGCTTCCATAAGTCTTGTATGCAAGAAGATAATGGAAAACTCACACATAACCACAGCAGAACTGAACTGAGGAATTTTAGTGCTGGGATGGCACAATTTATGGGCACTTGACTTGGCAAAACAAAAATGCTCCAAGTGCACTAAAAGAAATAGAATGTGATGAAAGCTTTTGGATCCTTCTTTCTGGAAATACCTCTGCTTAGTATGAAGACTTCTCTAACTTCATCAGCTTTCAGGCCTATGAAACATTCAGTCACAATTCTTTTTCTAGAGATACTCCATTGCTAAAATAACAAATCTAAGAATGCAATGATTCTTCACTGTTGTCATCAAATATTAAACTCTGAGAACCACTGAGAGACTGAATTGGAATTACAGAACATGATATAGTTTTGCTGATTGCAATGTTTTAGATACAGATTGATTCCTATGAGCTTTTGTCTCTAGGACCACCTCTCCAGTTCTTGGTCACCCTTCTCCAAGAAGATTACCATCTTCTCACATTAAAACTAAGATAATGGTGCAAAAACCCAAACACTATTACGACTTGCACACATCATGAATTAAAAGCATGACAATAGAAGTCCAGCTCTGCTCTACTTTGTATGGTGTGCCCTTTATGTATGCCAGTTCAGTGACTGAATAGTGAAAATTGCTTTGCAGTGTTTCGGTGCCCAGTTATAGAGTCACAACTGAGAGATTCAGTACCAAACAATGGCATTATTGACCTAAAAAGGAGGGATTCTCACTAGTGGAAAGCCAGCTGCTCCAACTACCAGTTCATCTTTTTGGTCCTTCCTTCCATATCTTTTTCTCTTTGTGCCCGTTTTGGTGTTTCTTTTCTTTCTGTCAGCATCTTATCTTTCATCTTTATTCATTGACACTTTCTATGCTTTTCTCTAGCAGCAGAAACATGTTTACTTGCAAGCTGATCCCATCTGCGTGGCTGTGTTATAAAGCTTCCACCTGCAGTGGCACTGCAAGTCTGGTTTAGTTTCATATGACAGAGGAAGTTCCAATGTATAGAAGTGCCAAGCTTTCAAACTGCTTGTCAGACAGGGAGAGTATTTGCATTTAGGCATGGTTTTAGAAAAAAAATAAAGAGGATATGCAGGTTTTCTTGTGTAAAAAACTGCACCAACACTACAATATTTTGACTCTTGATAGTTCACTGAAATGGGACATTTCTGAACTCTTAACTCAGTTTGACTTCTCACGCTTGCATCATTTCCTGCTCATGAACTAGAATATATGGACGATTGTAACTCAAATATGCACAAAGCTGTCCCTACTGTAATCTCATACCTTGCAAATTTAGTAGGATTGGGACTCAAAGGAGATAACTAAAGAAACCTTTGTCCTGGAGGAAATTACTGTGAATTAAAAAGTGATGGGTTTTCTCTTAATAAAAATTGAACTAATGCTCCAGAGTGGCACTGTGAAACTCTTCAGCTTATAAAGGTGCTGTCTTTGAGGAAATATATATGTTAATCCAGCTGTCGTGCATAAATTCTTATTTGGAGCCTGATATAATTCCCACTGAAGTAGCAATGGACTCAATCTACTTAAATTCCTCCATGCAGCTTCACAGCTTTCCACTACCTTCATCTGTTGTATCACATTACTGTGTGTGGGTAGAGTTGCCACATTCCACCCATGACATAACTGTTTCGGTGGCAAGTGAACCGATGTGTGCATATGGTATATGCAGTCCTTACACAAACCGTATGCTTTTGGACAGCTATCTGTGCAATTAGGGGATGGGTTCTGGAGTACAAAGTCCATTTGCTCTTTTATTAGAAGACTTTACAAACTTCATTTATCTTCACCATGACCTTACTTTTGATATTTGACAGGCAGAATGAGTGATGTATTGTTTACTTTGTGTAAATTAATAACTGGTTTTAATTACTTGGAATAACAATGAAATGATTGCATAAAGCTTTGATAATTTATTTCTATGGTTTTCTTGCATCAAACATTAGGCACAAATTATGTAGCAGAAAGTGACTTCATCCAATAGTGCAGTGAGGCATAATCTTTTTGCTACCTGTTAGACACCTCCTATATGTCCAGTTTTCCTCACTGCCACATTTTGCATAGGAGACCATTATCTATATGAAGAGTTTTGGCTGAGTACAGCCTCTAATGGGGGGTGGGGAACCACTGAATTGATAAAATCCACTTCAGTAATGAGGTTATGATGAACAGTAATAATTTTCTTTTCCTTGGTAGCTACAAAAACTATAGAAAGATAACTAAATGAATTTAGCTGGCAGTGAACTGTGGATATTTGTGTATTTTTCCTTCATCTGAATTGACACAATACTCTCCAAAGGATACCACATGTGCAGAGAGTGAGGGAAAGGTATTGTATTGGGTGAAACATGTTTAAAGTCACAGTCAGTGTAATTGAATATTCATATCATATAATCATTGTCATAGAATGGCCTGGGTTGAAAAGGACCACAGTGATCATCTGGTTTCAACCCGCCTGCTATGTGCAAGGTCACCAACAGCCAGACCAGGCTGCCAAGAGCCACATCCAGCCTGCATGTGAATTGGATGCCTATTAAAACTAAAAAGCCCCTTCTCATGAGCTACCCACTGGATTGCCTCCCTGCTGCAGAGCTGGGTCCTTTGAGACACCCAGGGGTACAGTTCACCTAAATGAATGTGGACATAAATCATACACATATGCAAGCTGGCCACCATAAGCTGCCTTTATAGTCAGTGGAGTCTACAGTACCAATTGCTGGTGCTGTAATTGCTTTTCAAAAGACTTAAAATCACGTAGTGGAGCAGAAAGCATGAAACTGCATGGGATTTGTGTCAAAGTGCTGGGAGACCTCAGCAAGCTGAACAAACACTCAGTGCTCCCTCTTGCAAATGGGAGGCAGTTGACGTCGTTTTCAGAGCCGTGCTTTCTAAAGGGCTGTGCAGCTGAGCTGCATTTGCTCAAAGAAGGAAAAAAAAAAAGATCAAATTAATTACCTGCTTTTCAGGTGATCACTGCAGGTGGCAGGAAGAAAGTTTGTCCAGTGTTTACAGCTTGTGACTGGCTTTGTTCATTGTGGCTTTTCCACTCCTTCCAGAATATTGGGCACTTTGATTAAATACCTTCAGCGAGGGCAAAGTGCCAGGCTGAATGAGCGACCAGTCTAATCTCTTGTCTCCTTTGTGTCCAGAACTGTTGGATCACAACATTTAAAAAAGTACAAAGAGTTGTGTGAAAGAAATCCAAACATTTGAGCCCAATGCAACAACCTGAAACAACCACTGTGCTTCCAGAAGAATGTTTTTCAGTGCAAAACCTACTCCTGAGTAACTGGCACACGCTCAGCGAGCACCACACGAAGACAACTGGCAGCGTGAGTCATTTTGCATGTGATTGTTGAATGTGACAGATTGAGAATAGCAAGGAGTACGAGTTCATGCTATGAGAATGAAGCAAAGCAGCATCCACTCGCTAACTTAAACTACAAATAGGTGTGGGGTGCTGTGGAAGCAAAATATCATCAAAGTTTTGAACAAAAATGATTTCAGAACATGATTTTCTTCTGTTGCTCATTTTAATTCCAGCACAGATTGCCTCCTTTTTTTTTCATAATGGCAAACAGAGAGCAAGAATATATTTATAAATCCTGAATCACTGATGGCTTACTCCCCATTTTACTTTTCTTCTGAGTAGCTTTTCTGTTCTTCATGTTGATGCTGGGTTGGCCTTTTTATTCCTTGGCTGGCCTTTATTGCAAACTGCTCCAGCACGCTGCCTGGGCAGAAATGGCTTCAAATAAACATGGGGCAAATGCAGTTTTAGAAATGATTACTTTCAGAGCAAAATCTAACAGGCTTGGGAAGAGCAGGGAAGTTACCAGTGAAATCTGTGCTTCAACCAAACCCTTTGTTTGGTCAAAATATGAAATGTCAGTAAATTATGAATTCGGTTTGGCCACACTTTATTTTCAGACATCTTCCTGGAAAAGATCATCTCTCTCCCAATTTCTTGTAAATTAATGTTAAATGTGGTGTTTGCCTGGGTTGTTCAAGACAAACCTGTTACAGGTTCTGCACTCCAGTGTTTGAAGTTTGCTGCTCAGCTGTACGATGCTGTTATATAATAGCTTGATAAAGAAAGTGTGCTCGAATGAGTAGTTCTAGAAGTGTTTGGTGGATGTTTTCTTTTCCTCCCGTGATATCTTACATGTACCAATGGATTCTGTATGCATGTGATTCTGATTGCAACAGTTGGGAACCAGACCTGTTTTCTCCTTTAACTATTTTCCAGGATTTTTGGAGAATAATGGTTCCTGGGAGTCCTTTTGCTGCACTGAATAGTGAGTGCCTAGACTGAATTCACCAGCCTCCACTTTATTTTGCAAATAATTATGGGTATTCTGTTAGCACAAGAATGGTCCAGACCTTTGCTTCCTGATGTGCCAGGCACGCTCTGTTTGCTCACCACAGCAACAGAAAAAGGTTAAGTGCATTCTTTGTATTTGTGAGCTCTGGGCCAAGTTACCCTTGTCAGCTCTAGGTGATTTATTTCTTCAGATCTGCGTTGCTGGTTTGACGTCGATGACCTGGTGGAGATATGGGGAAGCTAAGCAATCTCTATGGCAATTTGTTTATTTAAACTTGTATTTATTCAGAGCCTTTTGCCATAATGGCTGTTTGTAACAGCAGCTGCCCTCCTGAAATTCTCCATCAAGGCATGACGGACCATAGGAAGTTACCTGATGTGGCTGCGTGGAGCTGCTGGCACTTTTCTCCATCTCAGTACCTCCATGGCTCTGATATATGATGAAATCCTCCAATCCAGACACCTTCTGAGCCTCCTTTTAACCTCACCTTCTTACTCTGTCCTCAGCATTGCTCTGCTGTGAACATGTTCGCAAATTTAAGATCTCAAACACTTTCTCTCTAGTGTGGCTATTGCCAGCCCTTTGGCAGCGTCCCTGCACAGACCCAACCTGCTCTGATGTGTTGAGACAGGGGTGAGGAATCCCTGGTGAATGCCATAATTTAGTTGAGATGCAGCACGAGGTTTCCTGGTGCCAGCGACTCGCCAGGACCTGTGCTGCTCTTTCAAATAACGGACAGCAGGTGGTAGCACATGTTCATTTCAATATGTTTTAATTTTTTTTGTAAGAATTACGCCTTCCAAAGCTTCATCTTATTTTACAAAAAGGGGTCTGGAGGAGAAAACCAAATGCCGGTGAGGATGAGGATTTAGCCTGCTTCCAAATCTTTTCTTTTTCCCAAGAAAGCCAAAGCCACTCCCTTCACCTCTGACATTTCTAGAGTCACTTTTCCTCACTGAGCTTCTCTGTTGAGTTACAGAAAGAGCGAGTCTTGGCTTGAATCTGTAACATCATGCAGGATAATTTTGCTGTGGAAGCATGCAAGTAGTGCTGAGTAAGCAGGAGACAGAGGCTGGGAAAAGCGTTGAGCTCAAACAGGCTGTGCCTTCCTGCATGGGAAAGCTGAATTAACCTGGTTGAATCAGCTAACAGTTCTGCTGAAATGAAAGAAGCTCTTCCAGCCCAAGTGGACCACAGGCAGAAGGTTGATGAGAGATGGGACAATAGCCAGGGTTGAGTTTCACACAGGAGGGCTCTGGTCACTTGATTCACTCCACTCTCATGCTGGCGTGTAAAACATACAGGGTTCTTTTCCCCGCAAGCTGTAAATCAACAGATACAAAGTAAACTGTTCTGAGCAAATATTGCTGTACATTTTATTATAATAGGGTGCTTTGTATGGGGCTGGTGAGAACATCTGCATGAACATGGACTAAGATGCCTAAGAGACTTGGAAGCGTTCAGCCCGGTGAACTGATAAGTAACAGCACGTTCATCCCATGATTTATTGAGTACAGACACTGTTTACTGCTTGCTTTGGAAATATTTCAGTTCCAATAAAAGTGTAAACTTTATTTTTTTTAATAACTAGACTTACATAATTAAAGTATTACGACGGTCTGCTATGGCCTGAGAAATACTGCTTCAATGAAATGTTCTTAAATGAAATTGAGGTGGCTTAGCCTCACATTTCTCCTTTGACTGGGTTTATAATTGCTTTCAGACTGCCCTTAAAGTGCCCACATCTGGGCAGCAGCATCTGCAGTTTGATTGCCCAGATAACAGCAAAGATCTTCCCCATTCAAACATGAACAAGAGCACAGCTGAGCTGTGCCAGGAGGTTTAGCCCACCTATATGGGTTATATTTTCAGAGGTATCTGTTTGCGTCATGTGTACAAAAAAATCTATTATACATTTATTTACTGCTACAAGAGTAGAAATGTCAGAATTTTATGCTATAGAAAACAGATGCTGTCACAATAATACATGATCCTTGGCTCTGCATAATCTGAACTGTCTAGGTTTCTTCAAAATTAAACCATAAGCCTGCCATAATTAAATTGTTTTTGAGGTTTTATGTCTTCGTGTGAACAAGCCAGAACTTTTCTTCTTCAGCAGCAGGCTGGGATCTTGTTCCCACCTTAAATGTAGAACAAGTAATGATTCTGGGAAGAACTGACCCGACTTCCAAATCATCTCAAAGCTTTGTTCTGTGTAGTTTAAATTAGTTCTGAACACACTGAGGTGACTGTGTCATCTCTTTGTCAATGCAAGGCTGCCACAGGCAGGTGCTTTATACAATATTCAGCAATGTAGCTAAGTATTAGTTGAGACAAACCTGGACTTTTCCAGAAGTGGATATTAATTTTGTATCCCAGTCACATGCCAAATCTTACTTAGTCAAATGTTAATAGCAGGGATAGTTCCTCAGTGAGGTTGCATGTTTCTAAGTTGTTTTTACAAAGAAAAGTTTGCTAGCAAACCATACAGCAAAAGAGTGGAGGAGAGGGTGGGTTGCTAGGATGACTACTGTGTAAGTGAATGTAGCAACAGATGTGGGGATACTACTGGTCAAGCTTAGCCAGACTCTGACATATAATTACAACAAGCTGCTTCTGAAGGGTGGTTCTAGCAAGTGATATTCCCTTCAGGACAGGATGATAGCAAAGCTCTGGTACAAGCTGGAGTGTAGACTGAATGTCCTGCCAGTAACCTTCACTGCAATGACGTGGGGGAACCACCCGTGGTGGGAGTGCAGATGGCTCATGCTATGGGGGAGCTCTCCCTGACAGAGCGATCCACTCTTTCTTGTTTAACTTCAGTACAGCAGGGAACATGCTACTAATTGTAGGTGGAATCTGGATGTGCAGGACGGTGTCCAGCTCTGTGGACAGAAACAGGACCTAATCCTCCCTTCTCTGTCTTCTCATACATGGGGCTGATGGCACTGGGGGCTGCACCAGGGTCTACTATAGAAATTCACTCCCTTGTAGAGGGAATTTTATAGCTTGCAACAGAAGCAAGTTGTGAATGAACAGCAGTGTAAAGCTGGGGCTGGGACATAAGCTGTATCCTTTAAACAAAGTTGAATTGCTGAGAGGCAAGTCACAGAAATTCATTCAGGAACAGAGGCACTCCTGTCTGAATGTCCAGCTGAGCTCACGTGTGTTTTTCTCCCATCTGGAAAGCTCATCCATCAGAAGCCTGGGGTGCTGGTTCACATGGTGCCACGTTTCACTGTGTCCCCTGACTGCCATCCAGTGTTTTCTAGCCTGAGTGACAAAGCATGCATATGTAGGAGTAAAGGGGTGCTTCAGAACATTTGGCAAAGCACATGGTGCTTGTGTTACTGTTGGTTGAGCACTTCTGGGGCTCCCTCCTTGTCTGTCTTATCAGAATTACATCTCAGCTGTGGCTGCCATGGCTCCAGCTCTTTGCTGCAGTTTCAGTTACAGGCTCTCAACGAAGGCAGCAGATAATTTGCCTACAGTGTCCTGCTATTAGATATAGATAGTGGCTAAGGAGAACATTAGTAATTAGGCCGACTCCACCCTACATGGTAGAGATATGGTACCCGCCTGTGAGATCCCTGTGGAAAACCCCAGTAAACCTGATAAGAATTGTCCAGCCAGCCTTTGATGTCTGTAGGTTTCTGCTGCAAAACACTTAACCTAAGGAAACAGTAGACAGTAGACCTGCTGTGTTCCCAGATGGGTCTGAATGAAGGCAAGCTGAAAATACATTTGGAGCTTTTACTATAGATTTCCCGAATTAGCCTGTTGCAGCCTGAAGGAAGGGGGTTTCCTCTCCGTGATTCTGCTACCAGTTGCACTACGGAGATCAGAGTCTGCATGTCTTGTTTTGTTAGGAAAAAGCTTCTCAGATGGGGACGTACCTGAAGAGATTCAGACCGTGTCCATGTTTCTCTCTTATTACCTAGTTTGAATTTAAGTGTTCATGGTCAGTGATGTTTGAGGAGGACAGAATGCTGTGCACTCTTCAAGTATATTGCTTACACAGCCATTAATACAACTAGCTTGCTACAAACTATATCTTACTGCTGTAAAAACAAATAAAGAAAGTCACAATGTAACATAGCAGATGAAGTAACATTCTGGCACAACACCATGAACGAATTGGAAGTGAAGGAGGAACACTGCAGGCTGCAGACGTCAGGGAGGAGTGGAGGCGATCGTTGTGCAGGGAGGGGAGATCTGTTCCAGACAGCAGTAAGAAAGCTAAGGTGGAAAACTACCCTTTGTGATGGGGTATTTCAGGAGCACTGCCAGTTATCGCTGTAAACCAGACTGCAGCCCCAGTCCTGCTCTCTAAGTTTGAGGAGTGTATGTCCGGATCAAAGGATCTGGTTTGTACTTTGTTGCTCACCTTGCCCCTATGAAGTATTTCAGTGCTTATGCAATGAATGAGGATAATTTCATTTATCTAATTGAAAGTGCCTGCATATTTAAAATTAGATGCTGGAGTGCTTTGTGCGGTTATAAAGGCCTCCAGGAAAGAAAGAAAAGTGATTTAATGGAATTATTTGAGTGCTTCTAAAAAAGAAACTCCTCCTCAGTGCTGGAATGACTGAATCCAAACGAGACTTATCAGCTCATCTCCCCAGGCTGGAGAAAAAGAGGCAGATAATGAAGGATAAAGGAGCCTGTTTTAAGAGGACACAACTTCTTTGTGCTTCGGTTCCCATAACTTTGTTAATGACGCAGTGTTGGTGCGTCACAGGGTGTGCTGGGCACATTACACTATGCTATATGGTGTGAATCTTTTCTTATTTGGCAGGGGAAATGTTTGACAGCCTTCCTAAGGGCTGTAGCTGCCTATGAATGACCTTTGTTTTCCAACTGCTGTAGTGCTATGCCATGCACAGGAAAAGTGTTTCTCTGCATAATCAAGCAGTTAATAAAAAAAAACAACACGTCTAGTTTCAGATTTAACTGCTTACCAGTAGAGCCAGTTATAAAAGAATCACTGTTTGTTGGTTTCCCACCCCCCAGAAAATTTAATGATTAAAAGAGCTGCTTCATGTTTGTAAATACACATAAAAATAAAAGGAGGTTCTGTAAGATATGACTTCATGTTTGGATTTTAAATCCAGGCTCTTCCCACTCCGTAGCATCAAACTGATGCTGTTGCTCATGGAAGTGGCTGGATTGAGGCAGATGTTTTTCTTGCTACATCACAAGTAACATACAAATCTCAGCCTGTGCCAGTCAGAACAGGTTGCTTGTCTCATCTGTAGCTCGGTAATATGTACAAAGTGGATTTGAAAACATTGTGTGCCATTAAGCATCATTTTTGTCTGCTTTCTAACCAAACCACAGAACTCATCAGTAACTTTCTGCATCAGCCCATACGCTGCAGCCCAACCACCACTTACAGGCAAGGAAAACTGAGCATCACTGGTTCTAAACACATGCAGAAAACAGGAGGAAAGCTCCCAGAAGACACAAGGAACACTGAACAAAAACCCACACTGAATGCCAGCTCAAAGACATTGCTGGTGTTGCCTTTGCTCATTTAAACCTGCTTCTAATCAATAGCTGCCCTTATAGCATCATTTTAATTGATTGAAATATTGATTGAAATTGTGATAACTGTTACTGCTGGTTCTTGTGCACTTAACAGGATTAGATAAGACACTACAGTGCACTCTCTTTCTTTGACACCGTGCCCTGAGATGGCTACAATGAGTTCACAGGACCACTCCTCACTTCCAGGTGTCTATGGGAAAGCACCCTGAGTGCTCAGCTCTGGGAGGCAGCTGAGCAGCTGAAACAGAGAAGGAGCAATTTAGAAAGAAACTGCACGCTGCTGTTTGCACTGCTTGCATTTTAGCATCAGGCTGAATGTGACTTCTGCAAAGCGTTGGGATAAGTGCCCAATGTGATGTTTCACACGCTGTCCTGAGGATACTGTAACCTCATTTCCAATAAGCGTCGTCATAAGGAACAAGGCTGTCACACCCCCCGGGTCTGCCGTACTCACAGCGGGGCAGTGCAGAGCTTCCCGTGGCTCAGATGCACCAGCCGCCACGAGGAGCATTACACACATCACTGCATTCATCACTGTCATCCACTAACTTACAAGAAATGGAAAGTTATTGCTCTGTTATTGCTGCAGCCTTTGTTGGGAAACCAGGGTCTCTTATTACCGTATTGCAAGCATTTTCTGACATAGTACTACTTCCTAAATTCCTTCCTGCTTTCTATCTCGTTTAAAAGTAAGATGATTTGGGAGGAAATACCCACTGTTCTACCAACAGCCTTTCCTTGGGATCTTAATGACTATTTGGAAGTGCATGGATTTGTGTGCGTGCCTGTCCACCTGGCACCTGTGGCATCATCCTTTAGTGCATCCATCCTGCACTGGAAGTGGTATGAGCCCTGAAAGCATAGAGAGCCATGTATTGCTGGGCTTAAAGCCAGGGCTAAGGCGGGCAGAGCCCTGCAGGGCCCCAGCGGTGCCACTAGAGGTTGCCAGGAAGCTTCTGTCGTGTGGGTGAGGCGCAGGTCCTGGTTCTCTAAGTGGCATTCTCTAAGAATGCAGTTGGGTGCTGACCTTAATGCTCCATTATCCACACACACAGGTCTCCCACCTGAGTGCAGCCTGCTGTACCTGCCAGCTTACTTGGCTGCAGTGTTGCAAAGGGTCAAAAATCCACACACGCCTTTCACTTGGGTGCTACCCTGCAGTGAAGGCCCAGACTGAGGCCTTTCAGCCCTTTTTGCCTTTGTAACCCTCTAATATTTTTATTATTATTATTATTATTATTATTATTATTATTATTATTATTATTATTAGTGAAAAACAGCCCCTTTTACAAGTTTGGCATAGAATCTTGCAGATGAGAATACAGAGATTTACAGCTGTGTCTTCTAGAGCACTTAGCAATAGTCTGTACAACCTTAATGACTTGTGACCTGATTGAACTTCATTCGGAAACATTACACTGCATGTTGGCAGTCCTCTAAACCCTTCCTGCTCCCTCTCCCAGAAGAACCGACTCATAGACTTTTGCAATTCTTCTTCTCTATCACAACCGAGGGCCCCAGTGAGTGCAATTGGCAATGCCCCCAGCTGGGGCTGCCAGAAGGAGAGGTAGCTCTGAGCAAACCCTGCTGTATCTCACTGCAGTTTTCTCAGTGGATATTGCAGAGATAGGCCAACGTTGTTTCACATCAGTAGGAGTTCCTGCTAAGTGCAGTTTTGTTCTGATAACATCCATCAGTCGTTTCAGCTTTTAATGACTGCTTTCCCAATGTGAAGGTGTAGGAGTTACCTCTAACCAGCACGTCCAAGGAGGGAGCACAGCACACAGATGTCAGTGCCAGCCACGATCCTGCTGCAAAATAACCAGAAACACAGACAGCGTCTTGAAGTTATTTTTTATAAAATTTGATAGAGAACGATCAGATATTTGCATAAGCTTGCAGCCTTCTGCTAACCATGTCATGGTCTGTTTTGTGGCTCACGGTGCTGTAGAATTCGGTGGTGCCACTGCTTGTGGAAGAGGCACTAAATGGAGGATGCACAGAAAAGTGAACAACATCTCCTTGAGAGCCATCAGTGATGGTCTCCCTTACCCATCCTGATGCAGAAGGAAATGCTTTAACACTGAAGTGCAGGGTTTTTCTCCAGCAACTGCCCATTTCTCATGGTTGTATTTGGATCTGCCTGTGGCAGTTAATTGAAAGCCAACTTCAATCATAAAATGTGGGGAATAGCTGGAGGTGAAAAATCAGGCTGGGATCATGAGACTAAAATCATGTTCTATAAAGGAAAACTTTCTGCCTGGCAGTTGTCCTTGTAACACTGCAGGAGCTGGAAGCATGGAATTAATTCCCAGTGCAGCTGAGTTCTAATTATCCAAATAGATCAGGGACCCAGCAGTGTTCTGTCCCCCTCAAATCCCCCAGAGCTGCTTCAAAGCAATCTGCCAGTGCTGCCTGCAATGCTTCTATGTGCAGCCTGCACTGGTGGTACTCCGTCCCTGCAGCCTGGAGCCTCAGTGATGCTCTCAGTGATGCTTGGGTTTGTTGTTTATCAATTAAAATGGGTTGTCAACTAATTTGGTGAGTGTGCATAGCAGGATGTAACTCATGCTGAGACAGTGGGGAGGAGGGTATAAAAGGAAACCAGAAAAATGAATTCTATAGAGGAGCTTGCAATCACTCGTCATTTTTCCATGTATTTTGAAGGAGCCACATTCCCAAGAGAGCAGATTGTTCACGATCTGAAGGCTAATTTGCTGCTTACTGATGGTGTCTCATTTTCCCTTCTTTCACCTGTCTTGTTCCTACAATCAGAAGTTCAGAGCACACCTGTCAGTAGCATTTTCAGGTGTATTGATGTTGTATTGATGGGCTCATGGGTGTCAGGAATGAAGGTCCATGCTAACAGAGCAGGGTGACATTGCTGAGCAGGTTTACTGATATGTGCTGGACTAGGAAACGATATGGCACGTGGGCAGGTGTGAGCTGGAGCTGGTCTTTGATTTCACTTCAGTGTTAGATTTGTAGGGCCTCTGGTAGCCAGCATCATGTTATTGCTGAATAATCAGTGACAGACTTGAAAGATTTAATGTAAGGTAGAGCCTGGAGAATGGTGCACATACCCACATGTGTTTTGTTCCATCAGCGGCTTTCTGCTTGGAAAGCCATCATTCTCTTGTTCCTTAAAAAGGCTTTTGCTCGGGCTGTCCATCAAGTGACACAGGCTGGTGGCTCAGTCTGTTGTGTCTGCCATGAACAGGCACTATCTGATATTCAGTCATTGCACCCCACAGAGCAGTCACTGCTTTTACAGCAAACACTGTCATTGCTCAGAGAAAGGCTGTGGCAGCAAGGAGAGCTGCAGGCAGCGTAAGGTTATCACAGGCATTTATTTCTAATAGAGTGACCAGGGTGTGGTATCCAGGGCTGTGGGTGGAACCTGGATTTCTGGGTGTTTTCCTGATTTATGATTGGAAATACTTAAAAAGTAATTTCTGTTTTGCAGAAGAATGGCTATGTCATCTTCCTGTGAATAACACAGGGTGTTCACATCTCCATGGCAATTGGATGTGATAAAACAAACAGATGTTCTGAGGATCTTCTGCAAGGAAAGTCCTGTGTTGGTTTGAGATTTAGAACCCATGGTGCACGTATATCCCATTGCCTTCATGTTTCTTAACCCAACAAAGTCTGCTGCGGGTACACTACAAATCATTACAGGTCCAAAGGGAATTATAGCTGGAAAGATTCTGTTGGATTTTGTTTCAAAAATACTGGAGAAGGCTTTAGGAATAAGGCGTTCCAACCCTTCCTTTCCATCTACCTTAATCCCATCTTCAGCTCTGATTTCATATCCCAGTTCCTTTCCTCTTTCAGCAATAGAAGTATCTGAAACTCCTCCTTCCTTTGCCTCATTCACTTACTTTCTATAGTAAAGCAGCCCCTTGAGGAAGAACACATATTCTAAATACCACCTCTGCCCAATGCAAACATGTCATTTTCCTATGTGTTTTTATGGATGTGCACATACTCATACACGTACCCATCCCACAATGTCAGGAAGCCATAGGAGACCACAGAAAATCAAATGAAATTGGGCCTTTTATCAAACAAATGTCAGAATGCATTGGCTTTCCTGGTGCAGCTCCATCACCTTTCTTCCTGCAGCAGCTCTGGTGCTGGTCAGGAGGAGTCTGGGGGCTGGGAAAGCACTGTGCAGATTTCAGTTTGCATTGGCTACACTGTGAGTGGTGATGGAGAGGAGGGGAGTGTTGCTGTCTAAGCCAGTTTGTTCCTGTTGATGTTTCACCGTTCCATCTCCATGCTGCACACAGGCTGAGCTTTGCTGCTCCCTGCAGGCTGCCCACCCCGAGTAGAGGAAACCCTGTGGGTGATGCAGGGAGCAGTCAGGGGCTGCAGCCAGAGCCCCATTGGTGCCTCCAGGCAGCTGCTGACATTTGGGGTGTCCGTGGGTTTGGGAAGCTGTCAGAACGGCTTTCACAAAATGTAGAGAAGAGAGTTTTATCTCTGAAGAAACAACAGCGAGAGGTACTGCAGGCACATTCCCTACACTTTCTGTCTTTCCAGTACCCTTTAATTTCAGATGATTCGTTCCATGTTGTTTTTGTTGAGATAATTATAAGGTACTGGGGTTTACCATTGTCCTGGATGACAACCGTACCAGGAAAAGAGACAAATAAGAGGCCCGTTAGCAATTACCCTTGGGCAGGTTTGCCCCTGAGCCCCCATCCCCAGCCCAGCTGTCTGCAGTTGGCAGCCTGTCTTATTTAAAGGCTGCTCACGCACTCAAATATTTCTTTCTCTAGGAATTTGATGAAAGTGAACGTAATTAATTTCCATGTTTCTAGTGAGCAGTTGAATTATTTTTGTTCTGCGTTAGCTAACAAAGCTCTCAGGATAGAAAAGCTGCTTTCTTGGCACAGCAGTAATACGTTGCTCTTAAAACAACAGCGTTCATCCAAGGGCCACAGAAGATTTTACCAAGGTGGATGGGTGTAAGGGTTGGTATGTGTGAGTGCAGATCTGTATGAGGGCCATCTGTCCGTGTCATGTCAGTCACTGCCTGCTGCCTGTGCTGCAGTCACAGCTGGTTCCGGCTGGGCTGAAAGCTGACTCTCACCAAGGAAATACAGTAACTCCCAGACCTCTGCGTTCCTCAGAGCTGGTTTCAAGAGTCCGAAGCCACTCACTCTGTTTTATTCTCCCCACTGCCCCCATAAAAGAGAAAAGAGTGGACATTCCTTGGGTCTGTTTTCCGTTACAAAAAAGCCAAGCAAGCAAACAAAGCCCTTCAGCTCCACTTGGCTGGAGGAGTTCTTAGGGAGTCTTGGGAGGGAACTGATTTTCTTGAGTGGTTTCAATTTCATTTCTGAGCTGAAAGAAAATATATTTTGAAACCTCCATTTTATTGTGTTATTATTTTCATTAAACATAATACCGTTCTTTAGCCAGCCCTAAGTCTACAAAAACAAGCAAAACCCCACGTGATCCAACCTTGGGTGCTAAGGAAAACTCCTTCTGAATGGGGGAGGAGACCAGCACAGCCCAGGCCCCTGCAGGAGCGCAGGGAAAGGTCAGTGCTGGGTTGCTGGGGAGGTTTTTCCCCTCCAAGAAAGCCCAATGGGAAGCTCACCAGTCCTGCTTCTCTTCCCCTTATCCAAGCCATAATTCAGACCCATCTCCCAGAAGTTCGTGCTCCTTCTACAAGCTCTTTGGCTGCTGTCCTGTATGTCAAGGGCTGGTTCCTGATTGCTTTTCTGATTGTGAGCTGCAAAACCTCTTCATGATGGCTTGGGTGATCAGACTCCTGCATTTCCCCTGGTGCTGCTCTCTGTTCCCACCCTGTACCAGCTGAGCCTGGTTTAGCTGCTTTTTTCCAGCTTCTGAGATGCTCTATCTGCTCCAGTGCATGGGAAATTTGACCACACACATTGAGAAATCACCTCCCTGACTCCTTCCCTTGCAGGCAGATTGGCTGGGTGCAGTCAATGGACTCTTTCCACCTTTCTGACCTGCCTGCAGGCAGGAAACATAGGCAGCGAGGTGTGCCAGACACAGGGTGCCCAGAGCTCGGCTGCACCGCTTGCTGTTCTCCCTCCCTGATGCTCACTGCACCCGTGTTTCCTTACAGCAGCACACACAGCTTGCCACAGACCTATGGCCACATTCTCTTTATAATAAAGACTTAAAAATGTGTCCTGCACGGAACTGAAATGCTGCTTAAGCTCACACGTAATATTTAATCTTTAGGGCACACTGTTTTCATTTGCTGTACGTTTCAAAAGGAAGGCTGCATGGTTCTTCCCAATGCAAAACAACAAACTGCAGCACTCTGATGGGAAATCATTGCCAGTTGCTTTCCAGCAAGTGAGATGAACCCAGCCCCAAGCAGCCCCTGCTGCCTCCTCTCACCCATCCCTGAGCAAGTGAGGTTGTGTAATGGAGCACTCAGCACGGAGTGACTCCTGCAGTGAGAAGATAAGGGAATATATCGCGTTTGGTTACGAAAGCAGCAGTCAGTTCAGAGATTTAGACTGACGAGCAGCTGCGAGTATGGAAATAAAACAGACCTCTTTCAAAATGTACCTTAAGATCCTTTGCCAAATATCTCTCCTTATTCACCTTCAGCCTTTTTAATTAAAAAGGAGCAAATTCCATCATTACGATCCGTTGACTGTCAGTAGGAGAGGGAACATCTGCCCTGTGTTAACCCAACTCTCAGCAGGATTTTATTGTCCCAAAATGCCTCCTTTTTATAGGCTTTAGCTTTATTAATACTATAAATACAACAAATTGCATCAATTCAAATACCCAGCACATTTTATTCCAAATAGGCAGTACACCTGGTTTTTAATAACCGTGGGTGTGAGCCATGGAGGGGAAATCTTTATGAACTGCAGTGAAATTGTAATGAAATGCCACGTAGTGACTGGAAGTATTGCCATTAACTCTGCTGGAATCGGCTTTTGGCTTCTGGCTGCCATCCCTCTCACCACACACAGGGATGATCTGTGCCTCCTGCTGACACCTACCCAGCCTGGCCAGGCCACCCCTTCCTTTCACCCACATGTTCAGCAGCTGTCCCACACCTGCACTCATTCTATCTGCTTTTCTCCCCCTTGCTTTGCTGAATTACAACCCTGAGTATCTCCCAGCCAACTGCTTGACTGGACTCCAACTACATGGCATGCATGGGAGCCCAGGTCTGAGGCTACACCAGAGCGCAGAGACCAGCACAACCATTTTGGTGTCTAAGCTTGGCAGTAACACAGCTGCTGATGTACTGAGGTGGGCCAGAGGACTTAGAGCCATGCCATGCATCAGCTGGTGCAGGATTCATTCCCCCATCCCATAACAGAACTGTGACCCCCCTCTCCTTCCCTCTCTCCTTCCCTCCTTCTCCTCTCTCCTTCAGGCAGCTGGTTCTAGTACAAGAGCCAACTTGCCCTATAGATAGTGGATGCTGCATGGTGTAAGCTTGACAGATGTTAACCGTCTTTCTTGGACTTAACATAGCTTCCAGAGATTCCAGTTCTCTCAAATTGCATCCGCTGAAAAGAGCTCTTTCACCTCCTCAGGAACTCAACAGTTACCACCTTCTAGGGTGCTTGTTAAAATGGAGAGAGAGAAAAAATGATGCACCATCATTAAGAAATCGAGGGTATAAAAGCTGACAGGTTTGCAGGACAAATAGTTCCTTTGTGCCCTGAACAAAGCATGATCTGAATGACTTCCATCATCAGCAAAATGTTCATCATGTGGAGCGTAGGGGAGATTTCAGTCTTCCTGTATAACAGCACATGTTGTTACGTACACATAAAATGCTTGGCTTGGGTATCTTGTTTAGCTTGGTGTGTTTTCCAGTTTCCACTTCAGCCTTTGGAACTGACCCGTTTTTCACACCTGAAGCTACAGAAGGTCTGTAGACCAGAGCTGGACATGAAGAAAGGGGTAGGAGAAGGTTGGCAGGGAAAGCAATGTCCCCGGAGTCCAAAGGGTAATTATTTGTGTACCAAAATGTCACTGGCTGGAGCACGGATTGGAACAAACCGCAGCACTGAGCGCTGCTTCATGTTGAGGGATGGGATTTCTCCAACAGGCGCTGTGCTCACGGATGGAATTTCCAAAATAAATGGAGCCACTGCTCTGCCTGCTGTCCTGGGGCTCTGACCCACAGCTGCTGCAGCCAGTGGGAGCCTTTCCATCCATTTAAACACACTTTGGATGGGGTCTGAGCAACAGAAACGCTGGATGTTGTGCACAGAAAGATAATTAGAAAAGTTCTGTTGGCTGCAGTTGTTACCATCTCGCATGTTTGTGGATTCGTCTGGCTGGACACATGGTTAGAAGAAAGAACTGTGACTACAAACATCCTCCCCTGGAGAATTTACTTCTCTTATTCCCATCTGACCAAACCACCAACCCCAACAAACATCTTGACACCAGACTCTTTTCTAACATGTTTGCTAATCTGTGGTGGAAACGAGTATAGAAGGGCCCGATTCCATTGTTACTGGTGCATAAATCAGAGGCAAAATCTGTATGAAGAACCCTAGATAAATCCATCTTGCCCCTAGAAATCTTTCAGCTTGAGATACAACCCACTGCCTGAGGCAAGGGGGGGCTTGGATCTTTGCTACAGTTTGACTGTGGGCCCACCAGGAGATCAGGGCAATCCACCTTTGGGCTCTGTGATTCGCTGGAGACACTTGAAATACTCCACAACAGACATTTCCTGGCAGTCCTGATGCTTCACAGCTCGTGGGTTTTTCCTTACCAGTCCTGTGCTCTCTGTAGAGCAATCTTGCAACACTGCAGCTCTGGGGGCACAGCTGAGTCAGAAGTCAACCCATGTGTGCCCAGGCCTTCCCTCCAAACCTCGTGTGTCTGCTAACACATCTTTCACTCATGCCCAGTTTTATACCCACTCTATCTGTGGGTATCAGGAGAAATGGTTTCTTACTGCAAAAAAAAAATAAAATAAAATAAATAAATAAAATGAATTTATGATGAAAGAATGACCGTGCTGGTGAAGCAGCCCTTAGTCAGAGAGCTGAGCTGAGGGTGGCTGTTACTCATGGTGAATACAGCCTTAGCTTTGTCAGTGCATTTCCTTGCCTAGGAGCAAGCAGAACAAGGATGCAGCCCGTGCACCTTCAGCCTCAGCCATGGAGCTTCACCTGTGAGTGCTGGACTTGAGCTTGTCCCAGTGCACATGGCATGGTAAGGTCCAGTTCCCCTGTGACTTGGGCTTTGGCAGTGACAGTCTGAGGTATTAATCTGACATCCCTGCACCAAACCTTTGATCGCCCCGAGCCAATGAGGAACTGCAGTTAATTTTCATCCTCTGAATGTACAAATGCAAATCCAGAAATCAGCGTGAATATATTTTGCTGGCATCGCCAAAGGATTGCAAAACAGGAAATTAAGAGCACAATAACTTAAACAGAATCTTATGAAGAAATAATAGCAGTAGGACGGGTAATGAGTCAGAGTGAAGCTGGGCTGCTCAGAGGAGGCCATGAGAGCGGGATTTGGGGACTTATTGCCCCTTATGTACCTAGAAAATTCCAGCCTAAAACAATTACTAACATTTTATTGCAACTTTATATCTTCATATTAAAAATCTCTGCAAAATTAGCTTCCCTCTGACCTTCTGCTGAGTCCCATCTGGAGCCTTTGCCTGGGGGCATCCCTGGAGTCTACTGAGTGCAGCAGAGGATGGGCTTCTGTGCTGCACCGGAGGAATGGAGGAGGTGTCTCCCAAAATGCAGAGTTTGTCTGAGGTTTTTGATCCTCTATGTTCTACTCGTGCATTGTCAATCCATCACTGATGTCAGTCACTGCATTAAACCCGCCATGAGTACTATTAATGCATGACGGTTACCCTACTAAATTACTTGCAAAGATTTAATAAGTGATAGATGCTATCAAGAGGAACAGGTGTCACGAGTGAGTATACTCATATGAGTAATACATAACAAGTCATAAAAGAATAATTCTGTAGCGGCAGATTAATCATCATTAGCCCTCTCTGGAATATTTATAATTGGAATCAGGTCATTAATTTTCTGCCTACAGCCAGCAGCAGGGTAACCAGGCACATCCAGTGCTGTGCTGCACCTCTGTGCTCACGTGGGGCTGACACAGCACTGCTGAGAGCTCTGTGAGATGGGCTCCTCCACCACCACCACCATCAGGGGATGTCGTCCTATCTGGGCATGCATAAAAAGACCTGAAGCACTGGCCAGTCTGTGGGCTGGTCAGACCCATGGGGAGCAGGCTCTGGGGCTGTAATGTCTGTCTTTATCGTAGTGTCTGTCTGTAGAGTCTGGGATTATGTCTGAGCCTGTGGAGCTGAGGAAGTTTCTGTGTGTGTGTCTGTGTGTGTGTGTCTGTCAGCCATCACCGGAAACTCAGCATCTGGAACCGATTGTGCCACAGTCATCCTGAGCTGAGCTGGAAGCCAGAAGAGCTTCAGCCTGCATTGGTGCACTTATTTCCTCCAAGCCTGTGGGATTTTTAAAGCACAGAACAAACCAGCCCTCCCCAAACCCCAAAGTGAACTGCTCTAATCTTCACAGGTTGACGTCCTTCATTGGTTGTAAGTGTCAAATTTTGACCCTTTTTGTGTTGGTGTTGGATAACTGGCATTGCAGGGCAGGCTCGCTGCTCCTGCCCTCCCTAAGAGCACCCACCACTCCCAGAGTCACAGCAGCCCCACAGCAGGGCTGCCAGAGTGCTGGCCATTCCTCTGCTTGTCCAAAGACGTGCAGCCACATTTCACCTCCTTCCATTGCTCGCAGGGAGGTGGTAAGACCACAGAGGAGGCTGCAAACTGTCCCTCCAGAGCCCCATGTCTCACCTCTTTCATCCCCCTGATGCACGTCACATCTGCAAGGTTTTAACAGCACTGTAAACCTGGGAATAAATCATTCACCCTCTGGCACAGCCACCTCCTGGGTAATGCCACAATGTGTGGTGCAGCTATTCCAGAACCACGCTGCTCACATGGTTAGGAAGCCCCTTATTCCTGTACCCAAATGATTGCAGACTGAAGATGTCAGTTCTCAAAATGCATCTTTGAGGATGGGCCTGGTGATGTGGGCAGTCAATACCCCCCTTTCCTGCTGCTGCTTTGCTATTCCCTTTTTTAACACAGACTGTGTTTTCTCTTTCACTGGGGGAAATAATTGAATCAATGGTTCCTTGTTAATCCCTATTTCATGTGGTCATAGAATATCCTGAGTTGGAAGGGGCCCATTGGGATCATTGAATCCAACTCCTGGAATTCCCTCCAGTTTCTTTGACTCTCCCAGTGATCCCAAATCAAAGGCTTTAATGATGTCCTGGGAGCTGAGATCCTTTAGAAAATTGTATATCAAGGAAAGATTTTGTTACTGGAACCACTGTAACCTTTGGTAACTTATAGTAGGGCTTTATTCTGCTTTTCTACATCTGAACATAGAGTGAGATGTCAGGCACACTTGGGTGCTGTAACATGCAGTGTGTGAAGCGCAGTGATGCTGAGCTGAATAAAGTTAATGGGAGTTTTGTGGGAGACATAATGGTCATCTTCCAGAAAATGCATAGGAACATCAGGAAACACTGTTTGGAGCAAGCAGGAACTGCCTCAGCTTTTTAAATACAAGAAATTCCTCCATTCTGTTGCATTTGGGACAAAAAAGAACAAAATCAATAGTATTATAATAATCTGTATTTTTCCTTGTAGTTTTCTTTTAGATGCATGATACCTGGAAGGCTTTGGATCTTGGCAGGATAAATGAAACCAGAGCTAGTGAAGGAGAGCCTCCCCTGAAGTCTGCTGCTTCTGCCTGTCTCACACTTTCTGCTCACCTTTCCTTACCTTCTCTTAGTAGCTGCCGAGCTGAGTGGTTTGCTGCCAGCTGGTGGAGAGCAAAGCATGCTTCTGCAATGAAAAACGTGAGTGCTCTTATTTCAGAGCACTAAAAAATAAGAAGCAGGAGGCTCCATCCATGTATGATTAACCCATTGTGGGACTTGGTCTGCCCATCTCTTGTTAGAGCTGCATTTAGCCCAGGAGGTTGCCCCAAGAAGATGGGACAGTAGCATCTCCCCCACATGGGATGCTGTGTAGGACTTTGAGCGTTCAGCATTGTTTTGCTGCTTTGGATATCCAGGCTCATATTGGATCAGACAACACAGGTTATGTGATACTGTCTCCGGTCTCTCATGCATGCTGCTCTCTGTGCCTGTCACTCTGGATACCCCCCTAAGAAGCAGCAAGGCGGAGAGTGTTGGCCTGGGGGAGGATGAAGTGCACAGGAAAATCAAGCACTTCTTTCTTTGTAGTTACAAGCCAAGGTTTGCTCACATGTCCTCTTCTACCCCGGTCTTGTGTATACAAGAGCATGTGAGAGCTTGTATCACCTAACAAGACCCAAAGGGACTGTCCTGCTCATGGGACTGAATTTCAGTCTTTTTCAGAGATGCAGGAGAAAGCAGCCCTGTCTCCAGCTCTGTATCTGGCTGGCTGTTCTGTGGCTTTGCCATGAGTTTACCCAACAGCATGGGCTTTTTTGGGTAAAACTGTGCTGTAGTTTCCACGGACAGATCAGCTAAATCTCACCATTGGGAGTGTCGTATCAAAGTGAAGAGCAGCCTGTTGTATTTTTTTACTGTATTGCTTTCCAAAGGCACAAGTTGTGGGAATAAAATGCTCTTCATTGACTTTGTGATTCAAATTCTTTTCAGCTATCCATCCCCTCAATTCTGCCACCAAATTTGTGCCAGACTGCAGCTAATGAGCGATCAGATAGGGACGTTTAAACTGAGGAAGCAAAAAAACCCTGGTGATTTTTGAAGGGGTACAGATTTTCACTGCATGTAAATCTTGACAACGTACATTATGTCTACATTCAGCAACAAATCTGTTATCTCCTGGCCTCAGAAACATGCCACAGATGCAAGTCATAGAAAAACAGCTGCTGCTAAAGGAGATGTGTAAGTAGTTACCAGCAAAAAAATCCACAAACCTAAACAAATGTGAACTGCTATGATGTTTCACTGCTCACCACAACAGAGAGAGCAAATCTGTTTTAGAAGGCAAACGTTGCAGAGCATCCGTCCCCAAATCAGGAACATCCCAGCAAGACCTCCCACATCCACAAGGAAATTAAGAGGGACAAAAGGTTGAGGTAGGCAGCATTACCTGTGCTGCATGGCCAGGTCTGGAATCCCATAATGTGACAATAGTTAAACCACTTCTACGCTCACACTGTCCCCAGTCCAATATCACTGCTGCAAACTGATGGCACCATCAAAGTGAGGTGTCCTAGATACTGGTCTTATGGTGTCCCCTATCCCAACGGCTAAATTTCATATCATTGCAGTACAGGAACAGTTAGGTCTCAATTAAAAACCCTACGGATTGTAACTTGGCTGCTGGGAGCATTGCCTGCAGACAGAGGCAGGGGCTGCTGGGCCACAAGAACTTCCATGCAAATCTGTAGCTAGAAAGAAAGCAGAGCCTCGAGCACACAGAAATTGGTCTTCTGTACTGTAGATTGAGATGATCATTTCATATATTGCTTCTCTTGCTTTATCATTCTCTACATTTTTATGGTCTAGCCACGTCTTGCTTCATGTATGCGCTTAAATGTGTATGTAAATGAATAGTATTGTGCAAAGCCTTTTTGTGATATCAATAATGGGATGTTTTCATCGCAGGGTTAGATGTACAGCATACTGAACTGCATGCTTTCAGATTTTGAGTATTATGCTATTTCCTAATAATAAAAGTATGTAACCCCAGTTTATTGCTCTTCATTTAACAGAGGAAGTCAGTGTTTATTTTGCATGTCTGAAAAATACAGAATTAATTAAAGAAAGGACCGTTGGAATATGGACTCAGGAGCTTGTGCATGAACTTAAATCACACACGTGGGCAAAGCCCCCTGGAAGATCAATTACATTGCCCATTGAGAACAATGTCCAAATCTATTAACTTCAGCACAAACAGGATCTGGCCCAAACCCCAAGTGCTCAGACAGCCTCTCCAGGCCATGGGTTGGTAAAAAAGCTTCCAGCATCTGCTGCAGGATCCCGTCTTCTTGTTCTGCTTACAGAACTGCTCCTTCCACAAAAGCCCACATGTCTGAGGACTCCCTGCTGCAGAGGGCGGCCACCTGGACCCAGGTACCCAGTGCTGCATAGCTTGGATCCTTCAAATAATTCATCCATTCTTTTGGTATTTATTTTATTGTACTTGTGCCACATACAAGAGGGGAAAAGGTCACACTGGAAAATGGCATTTTTTTCCTTGTAAGAAAGGAGGACGATGGAAATTCGCGCAGTGTTGCTAGGTATTTTCCATTTGCAAATACCACTCATTTAAAAAGTCCCCAGTGTTGGTTATTAGAAATGTCACTGACATTTTAACAGGCCTTGTTCTCCTAGTTCTGGGTCTGATTTTTAACATGCGAAAAATAAAAGTATTTTCTTGGGACCACTGAAGGCAATGACACAGATTTGCAGTTGTGTAATTTTCAGTGCTGTTCAGGCACCGCCACTCTCGGATGAGAGTAGCACAAAAAGCCACACTGGATTAACCCATGAGGATGGCCTGTTCCACTCCCCTACCGCAGAAGACTTATGTAATTTCATGTTAAAACCTTTCAAACTACGTGTCATACTTTGTTTTTCAATTTCATAGACAGTGATGTAACTCCAAAAGCAGTGATTAATGAAACATCACCCATCCCACCCAACTCAAGAAATGTCAGACTGCTCCAAGCTTTGCTATTAGACTGAAAATATCCCCACCAGAGCTTCTGCAATGCTCCTTCTGTCAGAAATATGGCTGCTGGTCCAACCTGCCCCAGGAACCTTCATAGAACATGGTACGGATGCTGTAGGTACATCTGGAGAGTGATTCGAGCAGCTCCAGTTGGGTATGTGGTTTGTTGGTCAATATGATTCTGTGATCCTAATTCACCACATCTCCTTGGTCTCCTTGTTTTTGAGGCCTTTCTAAAAACCAAACAAACAGATTTGTGTTGTCTTACGCAAAGTCAAAGCTGTAAAGAAAATATCAGAAGAGGTAATAAATGGATTTGGGAATGTCCCTTCTTGTGGAAGGGTGACCGTCATGTCTCAGGCATCAGAGACTGTCTGATGACTGCTCTGGGAGGGGTGCATGAAGCCCAGCCCAGGAATCCTCATGGAAACCTCGGAAGTTCTCTGCTCAGCTTCATCATCTCTCATCCTCATAAAGTTAAAATATCACATAAAACAGGATATCACGCAGTACAGCGTCATTTTTAGAGCTAGAATTAGGATGGTTCTATTGGAAAGGACATTCAAAGATCTTGGAGTTCAACTGCTCCACCCGCTGCAGTGCTGAGAGTCACAGCCTGTTACTGGGGGCATTGCCAACCACGTCCTGAGAACAGACAGTCACAGAGCATCAACAAGGAAGCCTGTTCCAGTCATTGGCCACCCTCACAGTAAAGAATTTCTTCCTAATATCTAGTCTAAATCTCCCCTCTTCCAGTTTAAAGCCATTTCCCCTCGTCCTGTCACTGCATGCCCTTATGACATGTCCCCACCCAGCTGTATTGCAAGCATAAAGCAAAGTTGCTGTGTGAAATGCAGCCACCTCCAGGGCCAAAGAAATAGATGGTGGCTGTCAGGTCATCTCTGTGGGCTGTTGCTTGATGTGCCAGAGAGCAGGCTGCCCTGCAGTCCTTCTCTTCTCCCTTGAAGGGAGTAATAGGAGATGTCCTCCATCAGGATGCTAACAGCAACACAGAGTATCAGCCTGTCAGGTTAATGCAATCTGAGGATCTGCAGTGAAGGCAGAAATCCCTCAGTCAGTGCAGAAATGCTGACAGCATCCCACCAGGGTCTGCAGCTCACAGCCTGGGGGCATTGAGTCATGTCCAGGTGGGAAGTGGGGTGAGCTGACCCCTCACACACCACGCTGATCTCTGCTGATGTCACAGCTTTTTTGCAAGAAAGATATCTACCAAACCACACTGCTGAGGAGGCAGCTGGGCTCCCATCCCTCGTGGCAGAGCGAATATGACATGAATGCAGTGGGCAAAAATGCCTCGTGCAAGCATCCATGTCTCTGGGATGAGTAATTTTTATCACCAAGAAGCATCAATTATTTCTTCACCCACAGGATCTGTGTCTGTTCTCCTTCCAGGCAACAGCGTGAACACTTATGTTCAGGTATCCCTCCCAAGTGCACTACAGTGACACAGCAGACCTTGGACTTCATTAACCCTCATGTACTGAAGGCATGAAAAAATCAATTGGATATGAAGAGGAATGTCCTTCATCTTTCTAGAAGCAGTTTCTCATTCTCGCTGAGCAGTGCTGTGTGGGCAGCCCACGGTGCTGAGCTGAGAGCAGAAGTGCTCCTCATAGGGTCACATCACCAGCAAACCAGACCCTGAATATCCCCTGAAACTGAGTGGTGACCAAGGGCAGAGACACACCAAAGATCCAAAGTGACTCTTGAAGTTTATCATCGATTAATCCTTACTACATCACAGTGCTGCACTATAGGCACAACTAAGTTGCTTGCTTACCCTCCATCATCATGTCTTTAAACATGTAAGAGTCTAAAATCACTTTTTATTCCCTCCATAAATTTAATCAACTCTTTCCTTAACAGAGACTGATGTTTTCTAATTGTTCTGCAGCCTGAATAATGAAAAACGCCGTAGTGAGGCAGAAAATGCTGCGGCAGCTCCTGCTCATAATTAAAAGCACATTGTGGTAGAGCCCTGCGGACTGGCTTTGGGGGTGGAGGCGAGGGGCTCCCTGGCTCTGCTCACAACTATGATTCAAATAAGTCATTTCCAGGGTAAACACATAAATCTGTCCCTCTTGATTGGAATCCAAGCAATCAGAAGTATCCCCCCTTGCTTTATTCGAAACGTCTCTGCTGCTACCGAGGGGGAAAAAAAAAGGAGCAGATAAAAACAAACACCCTTTGGTGGAAGCCGAGAAAGAAAACATTCAGTGTACACTTGCAGATGGTCACTGAGTAACTTTGCTCGGAGGCTCAAGTTCTGGCTGCTGCTGCTGCTGCTGCTAAGAGCCCTGCCTCACCGGTGGCGTCATGCATGTGCTGCTGTTGCTGCTTGGACTGTTAGAGTGGATACTCTGGAGAAAAGGCAAAACAGATGGGAAAGAAGAAAAAAAAAAATCAACAATTCTTCCCCTGCAGCAAATATGGTTTAACTAATGTGTGAGTCTGGATTTGTACAGAAAGCAGAACTTACTATCGCATCCTGTTTCCATCAGTGTGGCCTTCTGGGGAAGTTTAAGAGCAGTTCAGTCAAAAGATCAAAAAGAAAGTGCTTGTTATGAGGGTCAAAACTGCTGTGTAATCTGCAGTATCAGACTGAAGAAACAGTTCTGGCTGGTTTTGCATTGCAAATGAAGGTCTCTGACCTGTCCTAACAGCAGCTCTCCCTGCCCCAGTCTGTCTCTGCATATGGTAGCACGGAAGATGTTGCTGTGTCTGCTGCTCTTGGTGTCTGGAAAGGGGCCTCTCCCTGCCACAAACCTGCTGGCTGTATGAAAAGCTGTCCTAGTGCTCTTTATGGTACCTTGTTCAAAGAGTTTGTTCTCTTTGTTATCCCTAAGACCTCTTTCTGCAAAGGGAGTGATGACTGTAGAGATTTGCTGGGGTTATAAAAACAGACCAGACATTACAGAGGTGTTTTCCTCTGGACAGTGATTCAAGCTGAGCAGCTGAAAATGGTGACCCTTGAAATCACCTCTCTAGGATCCATTTCTGGAATCCATTTCTGCTGCAGAATCCAAAAACATTTCATCATTCTCTACTGAGGAGATAGAAAGTTTTCTTTGCTTTTGACTGTCTTCACTGGAAACACCAAGAACAAAACATAACATCCAAGTCAAGTGATGACCACTCCAAATGGCGACAGGCAGCTCATCCTCTACGTGTCATCAGCTGGATCCTGCTCTGAGGATCTACAGGCAACTCAGCATCCCTCCTGAGAGTAATTTTCAGGTATATTCACTCAAGTCTGCCTATTTTTGTCATTATTTCATAGGACTTGGATAGTTCCGTACTAATCTTCCCAACTGGAAGAACCTATCCACCAGTGCCAGTACACCAGCTGTAATACAAACTGATTAGCTAGTTTGGACTTTGTGTGTGTAGTTCTTCTGGTATCTCATACCGAGCTCTGGAGCTTCTATTTGTTGTAGAAAACTGAGATTAATTCCCAATCACGCAATATCTGACGCCGCAGCTTCAGTGGGTCATTTCCATCTTGAGCACAACCTCTTCCTGCATTAGCTCAGCTGTATTTGTCACTAACACACATGATCCCATCACTTGACTGTGTTTCTACGCACAAGGGAGAGGCAGAGTGAGTAGTTAGGAAGGAATTGCATTTTTTTTTTATCAGTCCTTTCACTAGAGAGAACATTTAGAGACATTACTGGCATAGTCATGCGTAGTGTTTTCCAGACTATTTTTCTGTAAAAGGCTTCAAAAAGACTTCAAAATGTAATATTTTGTGAGAAACAGATTAATTCAGCCTTGCTTTAGAGCTGGAGTGACTTACGGTAGAGTAAAGCCTACCACATTACATACAGACAGATCTTCATTACCTGAACTCAGTGTGTCAGGGTCCCTGGTGGAGACCAGAAAATGGGGTCTGTTCTTCTACATGAAGGGATCTCAGAGAGCATCCCCCCAGGGAAGAGCTGGAGGCATGCAGGGGCAGAGAAGGAAGGCATGAGCAGGTGGCAGTTTCAGTTGGGATGGGATGGGGTGATATGGGATGGGATAGAATCTGCCTCTGCCTTCTGCCAGGCAGGCAGGCATGTGGGGCTGCTGTTTTATCATGCCAACATCTTTCACACCAGGTCACTCCTGGGCAGGTTGGTGATTCAGTGGACTTTATTTCCCAGTTCCCCAAGGGCACACTTCTATCCTTAAGAACTGTTCTCCCATAATGGTCTGAAAGCATGGCTGCCGAGGGCTCAAGTGCAGCTGAACTGCTTCTGGAGGCTTAAGAGTTACATTCCCAGGTTGTCTGGACACAAGGCATTGAAATAATGGGCAAAATGATACACAGGTATTTTTAATTATCTGGATTTAAACACCTAAATTTACATTAAGATAAAGTAGCAGTGGAACATAAGACTGAAGTAGGATCTGCTAATGCTTATGTTCATGTTCAACCTCTGAGCCACCTTTCCCAGGTCTAAGAGGTGCTTTAGAGAGGAAAATGCTACAAGCTCAGTTTGTGGGCTCGCCTCAGCGTGTGTTTCATGTCCCTTAAGAGTGATGTTGTGCATCCATAGTACTTTGTGAAGGTCAGCGAGTCAGCTGCTCAGAGCCTGTTCTTACAGCTTACAGACCACGCGCTGCAGCATCTTGGCTGGTAACTTCTGTGGGATTGTGCTTCAAAGGAAAGTCTGATGGGGGCACGTTGCAAAATTGGGCTCCTAGTTACATCCAAGGATACTTACTGTCTATTACTGAAAATTGCTGTTAGGTTTCCTTCAGGAGTGGCTGCTGAAACATTGCATCCAGCTGCTAACAGCTGGGGTGCTGGGGAATACAATGCATGTGCTGAGCCACTTTCCTGGAAACCTTTGAGATATCTACTTACAGTCTTAAGAGGGGAATAATTTTCACTCGGGATACCTTCCTTTTGTCAGCTTCCTCTGCCAGTGGTGTTCCTCTGATGTCTCATTTTGTGGAAGGAAGTAGAAAGGCTCATTGCAGACAGAGAGGATGCTGCTTTACCACAAAAGATCTGGCAAAGTGCTCTGTGGGTTTCAATTCATCATGAGTAGTGCATGATCAAAAGAGCAGCTCCGTCCTTTTCCTGTATCAAAACAAGGGAACCTCAGAGGAACCGAACTGTTCCCATACACGCAAGGCAAGAGCTGGATGAACGCAACAAAACCTTATCAAACAGAAGAGATGAACTCCCTCGCTCGCTGTTATCTTGCACAGGGCCGCTCATTGGCTGAGCCCTGGAGTGGCTTAGCACTGATTCAGTTGCATGTACCTCAGAGCAGTGCATACCATATATCATCAGACAATTCACAGTGGGAAAAATGAAGACTCTAATTCACCATTTCTGCATTCTAACGCTTTGGCATTTGTTCCAAAGGCACAGAATGCTTTGGGCCCAGATACTGTGGGAATGGTGGAAATGGACATTTGCAGCAAGTCATAGGCTGAATTTTACCTTAGGATGTTACTAGGCTAACAGTTATTACTCTAACAATGATGTCCATGTGAGACATAATCAGCTGGCAAGGAATACATCAACAGAAGAGGGAAAAATATAGTTAATATTGCTGGATTGTTTGGTTTTTTTTTGTCTTTTTGTCCTAACAGCACTATTAAAGCTTGGTTATCTTAGGATGGCTAATTTGTTTTTGCAAGAATCTCCATCTGTGCAACATGTCTTGCTAAATCTAAGCCAAATATGGTAGAAAGGAATTGTATTTTTGCATGCCAGAAAACCATGTATTTCCTGTTAATTTTGCAGACATGGCTTCTAATTTTCTGCCCAGTTAATTGAGCTCAGCTCAGCTAAAAGATGGTCATTACCAAAACCTCCTCTAAGCTGTCACTAAAGGGAGAAACAAGAACTATTTATTAGAAGAGATTAGATGTTAATAAAAGAGAAAAGAGAAGTGGACGTGGGTTACTTAGGATACTTTTTAGTTCTTTCTTTTGCCAAGAGAAGGGAAGGTTTTACTGCAACTTTGAACCATTCCATAACGTACAGCACAGGACAGTCAGAAACAATGAAGAAGGGGATGCTGAACTTTTTGCCTTTAATTTTGTTGGCTGCAATAAAGGTGCTGAGTGTCCTCTTGGGTACAGTTTCTCCAGTGCTGAGCAATACAATATTGGAGTAAGAATGGCAAGGTGTGAAGAGACGAGTCTTCAGATGCTAAATACTTAAAGGGCAAGGGCTGCCTTTCTGGTTCATCTGGGAGACCTCTTGCATGGCAAAGAGATGTATTTCATTGCCTTCTGTGTTCAGCTGTAGGCCGAGGCTGCAATACTGCAGGGTGCCACAGAGGTACTTCCATGCTCAGCATTGCAAAGCAGCTGTTGCTTTTGTTGAGGCCTTTGGCAAATCCTTCACCCCATGAGCAGGAATAAGAGTACTCTGTTTATCTCCTCTGCATATTCTTCACCTCATTAAAACTAAACAAAATGTTGAGTTGTAGGTGCTATGAATAATTGCTCCTATGTGTGTTGCTGCACGTTAAACACCACATATGCAGATCTGAGCTCACAGTCCCAAACTGCACACTGTGCATATTGCTTCCAGCATTGCAGTTCTGTGCTCTGAATCCTCCATCAATTTCTGCTTTCTTAGAAATCTTCCTGGCAGTTGAATGGAAGGAAAATGGGCAGATGTGTGAACAGACACACACGGTCATGAACTGTCAGAGGGAAGGATCTCCCTGCAGTCAGGCTCAGGTAAAGGATGGCACTGCTTCTCCAGGTGCTGATACGAAGCAGTAAAACCCAAGAAAGCAACGCTGTGAACAAGAAAGGAAGAACCAGGCTCCAGCTTTGCTCCTGGCTGCTTTTCCTCACGGGTTAACACGCAGGACAGCTGTGAGGCCAGGTGCTCCCTGCAGCAACATGCAGCACATCCTACTGCTTGTACTGAGCACTTCCATGAGATGCTCAGTTTTGAGCTGCTGAAAGGAAAGCACAGCTTTCAGCAGAACCTGACGGATGCAACATTCAGAAATGTTACTTCTGAAAGCTCGGATCTCTTCCTAATTACTTAAGCCACCTGTATGGAAAATAGAATTGAGGTTCACAAAGCAGGTGTGTGATGTTGCTTTTTTCTTGAGAATCTTACATTCTACATCTGTAAATTAACACAGCTGCTCTCAGTTGGTGTGGATGAGGCAAATTGCGCTGCTGTGTGGCTGAGCTCTTATTATTGGGTGAACCTTAGCTATACTTAAGGGCTGAAGCATTTATGCCCTGTAAGCTGGACCTAGATGGTTTTGTCTGTGGAGGTGAAGTTGCCTTTGTTCTTATATTTCAATAACTTTAATGGATTAGGTGGAAGCTCAGTGTGGTTTGGTGTTAGCAACCAAATAGGGATCTACTGGGCTTTAGGCAAGGAGTAAGCAATGCTTTGTGCTGTTAACAGAGTCTTGGATCTTGTTAGTCTGTAGAATAAATGAAGTGGTATTTATTAGTGATTATGGAAACTTCTCGGAGCTCTGCCATTAGGAGAGAAAGCATTCTCTGTTCTGAGTTGTGTTTTTTCTCCCAGCCTACCTGGAAAAGATGAATTGAGGTCAGCTGTAACAACCAAAGCACAACCTGCTGAGTATTTCTTACTGGAACCATCTGACCGGCTCTGTGTTAGGTGAGTGTTTCTAACCTCTAAGCATTGATCTCAAGTCCTCCTTTCCCCTGTACTTAATAAAGAGAAAAGCTGGTAGAAAGGAATTAAGGGAACTTGACAGGAATGAGTTGAAGGTCTTCTGCAGTGGCTCTCTTATTAGTGCACTGAAACCTCTATATTAGCTCTGCTGATTTTTTTATTTTTTTATTTTTAGCTTGTATTTATTTTCTAAATGCATTTAGGAAGTTGCACTTGAGGAGAGGATTCTCCAAGATGCAAGAATTAACTTAAGCAATGTCTCATGATGGAGTTCTCCAGGAATATGAGCTGTCAGGTGGATGAGGAAGGTGAGCTGAATGCAAGGAACAAATCCTTCAGCTGAGTATGTCCAAAGGGACAAAGGTTCACTTGCAGAGCTGAGGTAAATGCAGAGGGGCTCAGGTTAGTGCTGTAGCTGCTGGATCTCAGCACTGATATCTTCCCTTGAAACAGCAACCAGGATCCTGGAGCTGGTGTGTGCAGATATGGCAGGGAGGAGGTCCTGACCCTCTTTAAAGCCCCTATGAAACCTATACTATTTTTCAAAAAGGGAAAGAATGTAATGCTTGCACTTTGAGTTCTTTGCCTTGAATGTGTGTAATGGGAAGTGATGGCTTCTGCTCTTGTAGAGGCTGCTGCATGGCATCCGCACCACTTTCAAGTGAGCAAACAAATGGTGGACAAAAGTATTTGCCCAGCCGTCTGTGGTGTCAGTGCAATGATTTGGTTTGAGAGATGCCATAAGCTTATGGAGTATCCTTTTACTTATATGCACCATCTTTCTGAGAGCCACTGTGCTGTTCAGGTGCAAGAGGAGACCCTGAGCTATTTGGCATCACTGATGAGCACCATCCCAGCTCCTGCCTCTCAGGCCAGACAGTTAAAGCCCTGGTATTATGCTTTGCTTGAAAAACAAAAACCACAGTGAAAAGTGGGTTGTGCATGTTACCTGTCTGCCCAGCGCAGTCAGGGCAATGTTGCAAAGCTTTTGCAGAAGTGAATGTTGCTATGAAGCTTAGCACTGGAACTTGCAAATGTAGGGGTGCAGAAACACAAGCGACTGCACGATATTTTGTTGCCCTTCATACAGCTGTGCTCAGTTGTTGACAACACGGCTTGGGAGAAAGCAGATGGTTTTGCTGTCCAGAAGTCTGGAATTCATTAGTGGAAATTTTCAGACTTTTTTTTTAATTCCTTGGCTTTGCTACAAGTCAAAGCAAACAGAGCTGAAAATTCATTGCAAGCAGCATGAAAGGGTTGCTTTGCTCTCTTTCACCAAAAAAGTGACTGGACAGAAAATCAAACACTTGAATTTCTTTTTCTTGGTTTGCTTTATTGGGGTGGGGGGGAGGGACTTTACAGAGGAGAAAAACTCTTAAGGGCTTCTCTGGAATTCAGCTTTATTTGGAGAACACCAACAAGATACTTGCTAGTCAAGACTGTATTTGTGCTGATGTCTTAAAGGAAAAGGAGGGAGATGGGTGATGTTAATTTACTCCCTGAAAAGTTTGAACTGTGTAGTTTCTCCAACAAGGATCCAGTTTTCCTATTGGGAGCACAAAATCCTGTACAGAAATAAATTGTATGGTGACTGTTGCTCTGCAATACCCTGACTTGGGATGGGAGCAAGGCTCACTGGATGTATTGCTCAGGGTTACTCTTTGTAGGGGGTAGCAGAGTGGCCCCATCTCCTGGCAGCTCATTTCTAACCCTTTGCAGCCACTTCCCTTGAGGTCTGTGCCCTCAGAATGCCCCAGGAGCCACCTCTCCTCGCACTGTGTGCTTTCCCAGCAGCCTTCAGATGAGAAACGTTCCTGCTCCCTGTGGCACTTTCCTATCCTGTTACACTCCCCCAGTGCTACATTGCAGGGCGAGCTGGGCTCTCATCCAGAGCCAACAGCTTTTCTGACAAATAACAACTTGGAGAGCCTCCTTTTCCATACATAAAGGGAAGGTGGAGAGAGAGAATGTGCATGTGAAACCTCATCTACTGAAGTATTTTGGCACACGTGATGTTCCAGTGTGAACTTCTGAAAGCTGTGTGAGTTGTGAACACCGAGGTGCTTCAGAGGCATCCACAGTCTGGGCAACGTTCTGAGACTTATGTCAATGCAGGCTAACAAAGCCATGCTACGCCTGGGACTTTCAAAGAGTTGGGTAAACTTCTTTGGAACTGGGAGACTCAGTTGCTTGAAGGAAAAATTGCTATTTCCTCCTTCTCTGTCTGCCTGGATTTCCTGGCTGAGTTCTGTTTTCTCCTCCTTTGCAGACAAGGAGGGAGCAGATCCTATGTGTCATAGCATCCTAGAAGCAGAAGTTATGACATAAAGGAGCTTTTCTTGATGATTCTCCCCAGTTGGGCTGAGGTTAACACCTCGGCTGCCTGCATCTCTGGTCCATAGCATGGAGAAGGTGCTGTGCTTCGTCACTGAACATCTGTGCTCCTTGCACCTCAACAGCCAGTAAACAAAGTGACTCAGAAAATGAAACCAGATTTTTCTTTTTTCCTCTTTCAATTGGAATGTGTAATTATTGGAGATGATAATCTTCCATTTCTTGGAAGAGGGCGAAGAATCCTAGCTGGGATTTCCTTAATATGACTCATTTTAATGCTCAAGTGACGCTTCACGGCAATCAGTGAGAAGCAAAGTAGCCGTCTGGTCCTTAGTGCCAAGGTGTCAGTGCTGGCGCCCATGTGAGCAGCCAGCCTTCCCCAGAACACATTGCTGCTGCTTCCCAGAACTGAAATTCTCAGTCCAACTCCAGCACCATGTGACAGACTGAAGCTGCCCTTTCTGACTTCTTTTAGCTCTGCATGCTGTCAGTGAACCAGAAGTCCTGATGTAAGGTATAATTATTCCATATAGGAGGATTCCTTGTAACTGTATGGTGTTCTAGTCTGTCCAAGTTAAAACTGCGTTCATTGAAGTTGCTTAGAGGTAACCCACCTCTCATGAAAAACTGGGATTAGTAAGTGTACAAATCCTGATTAAATGATGGCTTGTTCATTCCTTAAATTCTACACCTATCTGAATGGGTAAACTTGATTTCATAAGCATTACTATAATGACATGGCAGAGGCCAAGCTCTGAATCTGAAGTGATGGTGCTGCATTCAGGTGCTCCTTTAGGCTGTGGCAATGCTGTGTGTAAAGCTGTACGACCAGCAATACAAACACCGTTATGGCTTTAAGATTTTAGCATGACTTCCCCTGCAGATGTGAGCGGGACTTTCATGGCTTGTAAAGAGACTTGTGACCTTCCCCTCTCCCTGCTGCAGCCTTCGCAGTAGCAGCTTTCCTCATGTCCTGCAGCATGAGTATTTGTGGGGGGTGGAGGAGAGCCTGGTGCATGCAGCTGTGCAAATATGGGCTGTGGCTGCTTTGGTTTTGTGTGTCACTCATGTTTGGTCAATTGAATTGAGGACTGTCCATGTTTGCTGACAAATTGCTGAGCTTAAAAAAAAAAAAGGTGGAGGGGGGGGGGGATATTGAATTTGACCTGAAATTAAAAATGTAATGACTGGAGAGAATATTTAAGAGCAAAACCATTTAAGATATAACTAATGTATAGAAAACATACATATCTGCCTCTCTGAGGAGTTCTTGTACATGGTTTCTCTTGAATTCCCCAGTGTGAAATGCAAATGTGCACAAATCTGATTTTTGACAAGGGGTAGAGGCAGATCTGAAAACTCTACAACTCTATAAATGGAGACACAGGGGGGGCACTGAGAGGCAGTCTAAGCAAATGAATGCTTTTGTTTAAACAGAATTCATTCCATTTTTCTCTTGTTGAAGGCGGCACAAAAAGAACATCATAAGCTGTTGGGGAGGGGGAAAAAAAAAAAAGGCAAAGAAGCTGTAGCTGTGATTTATTTCTTGCATTCAAAATGAAACATAGGAACAGGAGCTGGTGGGACTGGGATTGATAGTCTCTGTCCAGATCACAAATATCACATCAAATAATTGAGACAAGTCTTGGTACATGTTTGCTCTTATCTCTCCCACCAGCTGCACAGTATGAGCTCAGAAGAGGTGGGTGCTCAGAGTGGAGAGGGTGCAAAGATGTGTGATGTTGTTAGAGAGCACAAAGCTGGCTTGCAGGTAAGGAAATGCTGTGGATCTCAGTGTGCTTTTGCATGGCCCTGGTGGGAAGGTCATAGAGTGGAATGTCAGCGAAAACTATAGCTGCTCTGAGTGTAAGATTCTGAGGTTTGATGCTTTGGGTGAAGGCATCAACTTCTGTGTGCCCAAGCTCTTGTTTTTGGAAGTTCTTTCATTTAATCCTTTACTTCTAAAGAGCATTTTCTGATGCTGGAATCCAATGGAAGATAGAAGGATTTCCAGCCTTTGCCCCATCTTTGACTGTAATCAGTATCAGAAGTTTCAGGATGGTGCAAGAAATCCTTAACAGAAGATCTGTGAAACAACTCACATGTGAGATGAGTTTCCTTCTAACCTCATCAGCTGTTGAGCAATAGTATCCCATACCCACCATATTAAATGTTAATGTCTTTCTTAAAGCTGGGGAATCTCGGGTAACTTGTGGGTATTCAGCAGTGTTTGTGCATGAGGTTCTTTACTTCCAGTCTCTTTCTAAACAGTGTAACACCATAGCTGCAGTGCTAAATACAGCAGT
Source organism: Coturnix japonica (assembly GCF_054131305.1). NCBI lineage: Eukaryota > Metazoa > Chordata > Aves > Galliformes > Phasianidae > Coturnix > Coturnix japonica. The sequence goes on from NW_028188951.1 coordinate 404,248, forward strand.
GCCTCATCTCTATTTTAACCATCAACAGTATTAAAAAGAGAAGAAGGGAAGTCTTAAGTTCTCAGTAGGTCACCTTCTGATGCTTATCTTGAAATGATAAGGGCAGTGGATTTGAACGTGTGAGGTAAAGACAGATGCATCTTGTTACATGGGCTGTTTGTAGACAGTTGGTTTGTTTTATCTGCATTTGGAACTGCAGATACGAGGAGCTCTGCAGAAGCACCTCATCCTCGCAGCACCTCACTTCCCTGCCCCTCCTATAGCAGTTTCTTGCAAGGCAGGGGTGGCAGAAGCCATGTAGAGGGGCGTGAGGGTGGGGGAAGCTGGGTTTTATTCAGCCCTCCCCTCTCTTGCTGTGTGGATAGTGCTGGTATGTGTGCTGGAGAACAGCAGGTTTTGATTTGCAAAATCAGAAGCTCCTTGCCAGAGAGCTGTCTAAAGGGCAAACCAGAGGGCAGCCAGCAGCAAAACTATTTTCTAGCTTCAAAGGTGTTCCTTTCAAAGGCCAGTTTAAACCCTTGAAGTATGAAAGCTGAGAAAACAAATCAGGAAAAGAATGGAATGGAATTATTCTTACCAAAATAGCAAGCCAGGTTCATGCATTTGGGAGCAGGAATTAACCAGAACAGCACAAGAGTTGTGCTTCACCATGCTGTGCAGTGTGGGTGCAGATTGGGAAGCACTGTATTCCTGCTGTTGAGAGCAGCCTGCTCTGCTCCCTCCAACCCCACATGGTCTGTGAGATCCTGTACATGGGAAAAACACTGAGTGGCTGGTCCTGATAGCCAGAAATAGAGGGGTGGGGGAAGGCACACAGATACCCGTGTCCCTCAGTCAGCTTTTTCACTCTTGACCTAAGGACCACACAACATGCTGAGAAAACTAATCCTGCACCGAAAGCGAGCTCGCATGAAAAAGCTACAGAATGCTTCCAAGAGCTTCTTTTTCTCCCTGCCATCTCCCATTAAGTTCTTTGCAGTTCCTGCTATGAGGAATTTACATCAAAAACTCAAGGAACTACTTAATGCTGTTTTAAACCCAGTGCTTTAAATGGGTGATTATTATAAGCACCTTTGAGTTTTTCAAGTATTGCAAATCTAGCTAATTAGCCTGTTTGGTTTTATGTTACTTATACAGCTCATTGTGGCATTTCTGCTGCAAAGCTGTCGCTGAATGAAGTCCTGGATGCTTAATTCTCAGCCATCGTCTTCAGGACTGGCTGTGGAGCTGGGCTGGATGCAGAGGGACCTGGCTGTGTCCTGTCCTGAGCACGCAGGCGCTATGCCATGCACCACTCAGCTGCCTTGAGTGCCAGCAAGGTTAGCCCCCACATTGTTTTTTCCTCTATTTGCAGACCTCAGACAGTTCAAAAGGAATGGCTGTGGGTTAACAGCACTCACTCTGCCACCAGAGTAAGCAGAAATGAGAGGAAGAGATCAGATTAAGCTGGCAGATCAAATAATCCTGAAGATCTTGGAAGGAAGCAGCACTGTTAAAACTGAAGCAATGGTCATAACAGTGCTCAGCTCTTCTCAACATTGCAAATATCATTCTTGGGAGTATTTAAAGCTTGCAGAAGGTGCAGGAGTCCATCTGAGGAAGGTGGATGTACGAAGGCAGCTTTTGGTCTCTCGATTTTTACATTTTGAAGTAAGATTTGAGGCAATTCTTGTTATTGTTCCCTTTCTCCAGTTTCTTTTTTCCTTGATTTATCATTACTAACACAGGAGCTGCTGCTGTTTATTTCAGTATGAATCTAGCTGCAGGTTATTAGTTCTCAGAATCTGCAGGCACCACTCATTCAGCAGCCTAAAAAAGGTGGTGAACAAGGAATTTTATCACCCAGCTCTAGTGACAGAAACTGGAAATAACTTCCATTTGCTCACCCACCATCTTCTGTATCACACCCAGATTCACTCACATGTGCTGCCTCATAGGACAGTGCTCAAGCTGAGCACTGTCACTTAGTGAAAGGACCATAAAGCAGTCCAGTCTATTGCCTACCTGCTCCTCCTATTCCTCCTATATAGTTTTTCCTAATATTTATTGCATTTCTTCCATATCACAGTTCATTATTATTTCATCTGTCACTGTGTACTAATGGCAATGCCTTGGTCCTTTTATTCTCTGGGACAACTTTGTATTTACTAAAGCTCCTCAGTAGGAAGCTTAGTCCCTTGGTGTCTAGTGCAGAAAAGAACAAGCTGCATAGAAATGTATCTGAATCTCTTGGTTATGCAAATGCAGTTTGAAATGTTTGTCCTCCAACTGCTGCTGAAAGCTCTTCAGGGCAGATAATGAGCGCTGTAAGAACTACTATCAGCATTAGGATCACAAAAAACATAAGCAGAAATCCTTCTTTCCAACCCCACGCAGAATGATTTTCATTGCTCCTCGCTTTTGCCTAACAGCACCCCAGGCAGCTCCCTTGTTACTTGATGCTAAAGCAGGGACATAATATTCTCCTTATTGTACCCTATTACTTCCTATGTTTATTTTTGCTCACTTGTGCAAAGACAGAAGAAAAGAAAGTAGCAGCTGGGCAAAAATTTCTGACCTTTAGAGCATCACTTTGTATTTGCATTCAGATTTTCATGTGAAATTGCATCAGTTGACCTTACTCGCTTCTCAGCTGCCTGTCTCTTAAAGCAGAAAAATGGCAGCTTTTGAATCATAGACTCTGTAAAATCACTAATTTTTTTAAGGAGTCTCCTGACAGGAGCACTTCAGAGTACAGCAGAATGGAGACATCCTGCTCCTATTGCTTATGGTTGAGGATACTTTCACGTGTTTTGGCTTGTAGGCTTAAGCAGGTTTTAATGAGAGATGGGATCGTTTTGATAATCTCATTTGGGTGCTGCAAAATGTGTTCCTTCAAGCCACAGACCCACCAAAATACAGTATGTGTATTCTTTGATATGCTTCCAAAACATCTTGGAGAAGCCAAATGGTATTAGACAGATAAGTCTGGGAAGTGTTGGCTGGTAGGTAATCAAGGCAGTCCATTAACCCACTAATCAGTGCAATTCAGACTTTCAGCTGAGTCTTTTTTTTTTTGTTTAGCATTTTCCATGGGAATATCACATGGGAAGATGAAATTTCTTGCATGAGTGAAACTCTGGGCTCTTATTTGTGATCTTTGCTAATTAGTGTTGCAGTGATGTCTTTAAATAAAGCCCCACAGTGCTGCTTTCCCACTGCCTGTGCCACGTGTTAGCTACCACCCCAGAACCAGCAGCAGCAGTGAGGTCTGAGCCTTCCCAGGTGCTGACACACCAACCCGTGAACAGCAACAAATTGAGATCAGTGGTAGTTTAAAATAATTCACTGGAGGCTGAGGAGCAGATGGGCTGGCTATGAAGGAGGAAACCTTGAGCACTGGGAGAACAGCTGAAAGTGGTGAAACTTTGAGCTATCGTACATCTGTATTTGTGTATATTTCTTAGCCCCTGTGCTGGTTTATGAAAGATCATAAGTTTGGTATAATTGAGTAAAAATAATAATAATAATAAAACACTATCAAGAGCTAACAAGTTACTAAAACCCATGTTATACTGAGAGCAAAAAAAAAAAAAAGACCTGTTATGTTATTTCATATAAATAACAATGCCCTTTAATGCATGTGGCTGAGATGAGTAACTTCCCCTTCCATCTGGGCTAGGCCTGGGGAAACTCAAGACCAGAGGTTGCTTCAGAGGAGGAGCAAGGTGATCTGAAAACAAGACAAACAGGAATGGTGTCAAAAGGAACCGCCTGGTGGCACAGCGGGGGCTGCAGTCATGGCAAATCAGGACCTGGTTGGCCCCATTCTGAGGGGTGGGTGGAAGGAAACTAAAGGGGCTGGTATCAAGGATGCTGCATGCACAGGCCGTAAAAGTGTGCGTAGATGTATTCCTTCTCAGAAGCTGGTTTGAAGCACAGTTTCTGTTTCTGATAGTGTGCTGTTATTTCTTTTTATGACTTCAAAATATTTTAAATCTTGTCATAAAATTGAAGTGTAACTTCCTTTATAAACTCCTGTTCTACATTAAGGAAGAACCAGGGTTTTTTAGTAAGCTTAAGTGTTGATGGTTCTGATCTTTATTTTTCATTCAACCTTACCATCAACCGCAAAAGTGACAAAGTTTGGCACAATCACTCCCTCTGATAAAGATTTTCTACCAAAAGAGATGTTAGATAAACTAAGCCCTGGCTTTTCAGATTAAATACAGTACCCTATGCTTGAATCGTGTTCAAACGGCTGCCAGAGCTACGTTTTCCAGCAGCATGGCAGTTCCCTCAGCAGCAGGCTGCAAGGCCCTGGTGCTCTGCTGTTCCTTTGCTCAGAAGAGGCTTCCTGAGATGAGATAAAACACCACAAATCCGGTCAGAAAAGGCAAAGCTGTGTGGGTCACATCTGTGTGGCTGTGCATCTTCATGCCCTGTCTGTGTCCAGCCCGAAGGAGCACACAGCGCAGGACTGAAGCACTGGGAGGCTCCGCAGTGCTGTTCTCACAAAGGGAGCGATGGCAGAAGGACCACACAACCCAGCCGGGAGCTCAGGCTGTTGCTGCAGGGAATCCTCTGCCGCAGGCCGACAGCCATCACCTTTGGCCCTTGTGGCGGTGATGGAGAGCTGTGGAGTGCTTTTAAATGCCAGTGAGCGGGGTGCAGAGCTCGGACAGCTTCCCCTGCCCATCCCGCAGAGTCCCCGCTGACAGGATGGCCGCTCTAAGGCTCCGCAGCTCCCCCTCAGCCCCACGGCCCCGCGCTGGGCCGGGCGAGACGCGGCGCCCCGGGCAGGGGGAGCCGGGCGGGGTCTGGGCGCGAACCGGCGCGGCCCCTCCGCCTCCACCAGAGCTCTGCCCCCGCCGTGCACCCGGATCGGGGCTCGGGCCCGGCCAATGAGCGCGGAGGCAGCGTGGCCGCATTATAAGAGGCTGCCGAGAAGGCGGCGAGCCCTCAGCCGGGCCGTCGGGTGGGAGCCGCGCTTCCTGTCAGCGAGAACGGATCGCCATGTGCGGTGAGTGACCGAGCGAGACGCGGCGCCGCGGGCAGCGCCAGCACGGAGACACGAGTTATCGCCGCTGGCTCCACTACGGGAGCCGGACGAGGGCTGCTTTGTTCCTTAGGCATCAGCGGGACGGTGCGGGGCGGAGAGACCATGGGAGGGGGCGTCCATTTTGTGGGTATGGGGAGAGGGGGCGAGCGGGGCTGTGGGGAACGGCCCCGAGCTCTGACGCCCGCTGCTGCCCGCAGTGTTTGCCGGGGTGAAGCTGTGAGCCCAGCCCCGGGGAGAGCCTGCGGTCTGCAAACAAAGGCGGTGATGGAGTCTCATTCTTAGCTGGTGAGAGTTTATCCACCTTCCTTATCTCGTGAAGACAGCGAAGATCATATCGGCATCCGGTGTAGGATTGCTCAAGGTGTGATGTGGGTGAGATGAAAAGGGCACAAAGACCACTAATGCAATATATTCCGGTTATGAGGGAAGAGGAAGCTGAACTTCACCTGTCCCCTCCCTGAGTCTTCCCCTGAACCTCAGAGATAAGTTTTTTTGTTGAAAGGAGAAAAATCTGCGCCTGTCATTTTTAGCAGTCACGGACAAAACCTTCTTTGTGAGATGCAGGCTGACCAAAAGCTGGTTTTCTCCCCAAAAGTGTTCTTTTTGAGCTATTTAGCTGTATACCTGCGTTCTCCTACTTCTGCGTTCTCTTTGTAACCTCAAAAAGCGAGTTGCCTGGGAGCCTTTTGCTTGAATGGGAGCAGGAGGTGCCAGCTAGCACCTACGTGACCCAGTGGCTGTCCCCAAAGCCTCAGGTGAGAGATTGGCTCTGCGCACACCAAAGGTATGGGCAGCAAATGAGGCACGCAGTGATGGTGTCAGAGACTTATGGTTGGGAAATGAGGGTGTTAACGCTGTTCGATGAGTTTGGTAGATCAGTGAGCTTGGGGTGGAGCGACTGACTCAGTGTGGAATGGCACGGAGCAGTAATTCACAAAGGCAGTGAGGCCACAACGTTAGTTTGTTCCATCAGTGTCTGGAGATCCGCCACCTTCAGCAGTAGCAAAATGGGCAAATATTGCAGAATAGGTGAGAGTAAAAAGCCCTGGGGAATCACTGGTCTGTTCCCCAAACTATTAAATCTTTGCCCATTTAATAAGGTGGTTGTTAACACAAAAGCTGTGCTGTAATCGCCTTCCTACGCTGAATATACAGAATCACAAAGAATAGTTTAAATAGGAAGGGATTGATCTATAGATCATCTGATTTCAGCTGCAACTGCTCTGACATGGGAGTTTTTGAGGTTTAGGAGTAGAAATGTGTCCTGTTACATTTCCTCTCTCTTTAGGGCGCACAAGAAGGTTTGATGCCAATGTCCTTAAGTGCTGAAGTACTGACGTACACATGCTCTTCAGGAAACGAAGCTGAGATGTTATCATGCTCATGTATCTAAAGGCTGGGTAGCAAAACTATGCAGATTTTTTAAAAAAGTGGGAAAAAATATTCTTAAAACTCTTACCTATTTAAAAAGAAATAAATCATTTTGTCAGGATATAAGGTTGTGTCTGGGACTGCTTCAGAGCTGTTTCTGGCATCAGCGCTGTGCTTACCTCATTAAAGGTACCCATTTATTTAAAATACTAATAATATTTTCTGCTCAGACTTCAAGCACAGGCTGCCCCCTTCTTGATTTAGGTGAAATCTTGCCATTGCAAGGATTCTTGTGGAATTTTCCCACAAAAAATACTCAGTGAATGTTTTTTTTTCCTCCCGCTCTTCTTGGTGCTCAGCTTGCAATCCTGAAAGGGGAAACTTTAAAGCCATGGTGTGCATGCAGATGGACATCCTTGCTTTGTGTGTCTGTAACAACCCTCTGTTGTGAGTGTCTGATCCTGAAGGTAGGCTGTGTTATGGTTGACGTAGTTTCTGCTTTTATGCAAACTGGGTAGTAGTGGAAAGTTGTAAACCAGACTCATCGCTGAGGTCAAGAAAGCAATGCCCTGGTAAAACGCTCCTTAAGTCATTTCATTGGAGTATGTGTTTGTATCGCTTAGGAAAGTATTACATTGCTTATGTTGTGCCAGCACTTGGATGTGTATCGCATCAGTATTGCATGAACTTAGAGAACACTTGGGTCTTTATTGGGGAGAAGCAAGCTCTGGAAATGGCCTCCAACAGCTTGGGGAGGCTGTTGTAAAGGGACTTCTAGCATCACAGACCTCTCTTTATGATTCATCAAGGATTCAGTCACGCTGATTTGCTTCCAGAAGGAGTTTAGCTATAAGAGCTCTTTATCAAACGTTGCTTCTCTGCGTGCTGAGCAATGTACTTTAAATCTAGTCAAAACGATGACTGAGTAGAGAAGAAAATAGGCGAGTGGGTTTATTGTGAAGCAGAGAAGTAGCAGAGAAACAGTGCTGAGAGCAAGATTGATTTCCTTTAAGTCAGAGGGTCTTAATGTGTTTCTTGAGAAGTCAGGCTGCAGTTATTGCTTTTGTTGTAAGGGCCCCAGTGACTTTTGAGCCTCCCCTGGTTCACGTGTGTGAGCTCAGCCCCAGCTCCCTGCAAACAAGGATCCCTTTAACAATCGCAGCACACTGTCAGCATTGTGAGGATGGTCCCAAAGGAAGGTTTTTTCCTGGAGCTCTGCATCGTCCAAGATGCCACATGAAACTCACAAGCCCGATATGTCCTAAATACATTGTGAAATCTGGCCTAGAAAGTAGAGCTGAGTCTGAAACGAGGTGTGTAGCAATGTTTTGGAATGATGTTGAGAAATCTGTATTGAAGAATGCTGCTCTTGAGGTTCGTGGTTACTGCCAGAGAACGGTAAATGTCTGTCTGGAAAAATGATCAATACGCTCTCAGTCTAAGGTGGCTTTATATAACTGGAGGCACACTTTTTCAAAGCATCCATGAAGAACAGTATTTTGCTGTTCAAATTCCCAAATACCTCTTTAAATACCTTTATATCTCCATTAATGTTGGGCTTCTAGAAACAATTAGGCGAAGATCCTCATAAATCTCACTTCTTAAGCAGAAATCTGTGTTGCAGCCTCTAATCCTTCCAAGATAAATGCAGAGACCAATGTAACAGTCCCTTGGTCTCCCTGTCAGATCAGCAGCATTCATGGCCTCACACCAAGTAGTCCCAAATTCCCAATAATATGTATGTAGAAGATTTATTGGAGCATCATTGTAGCTGTTTCTTCCTACTGTAATTGAAGGGGAAAAGGGTGTTGAATTTCAAACAAAGGCTTTTTCTACTTAAAATGCTTGTCTCTAAACTGCTTATCTGTTGAGCTCTTTAAGTCTGGCTTCTGTGAGCTTGAAACAGTGAGATCAGACTTCTCTGTTGTACTGGGATGCAGATTTACAAGGGTTAATATCAGGGCACAGTTTACTTTTATAGATAGACGACTCCCCAGGGAGGTAGTGGGCAGAGGAAATAAATAGTTGTACTTTCCTTTGCAGGTGATGCTTTTTTTGTTAAACCTTTGCTAAAGATAAAATGTTACCGCAACAAACTCAGTTTAAGAGGGGAAAAAAAACGTTGTGTGTATGGGGGGGAGGTGGTGGAAAAACCCAAAACCTAAAAAAAAAAAAAGCTGCTTCTTGGTTGATGAGTGGCCTATTGAAGAGAAGCGAGGTCAGACGTGCGGGCTCTTTCAGGCTCCTTCTGTTTGCCAAGTAGGCAAGGAGGGAGTGCGTGCCTTTCCTGTGCTGCCTTGTAGGAGCTGAGCTGAGTGATGTGGGGCAGGCGAAGGGATCCGATGTCTGTGCAGGGTTTGGCAGCAGCTTTGTGTGAGGCAGCACCAGGGGTGAGCGCTTGGTTTTTGGGTGAGCCTGTTCTGCATCTTCTGTTTCTTTCCTTTGTTGTCTTATCCTTTTGACTTCTGCCCTTTCTTTATATTGGCCTCCCTGTTCCCTTCCTGCTGAAGTGGCTGTTGTGTACTAGATTAAGCTGGAGCCTTTCAAAAATAGTGCTGTGCTTAGTACCTACCCATGGGTATTTAGGGCTGTGCCTTTGATTACAAAAATCGCCTTGTGGTAGGGCTGCTGAATATGTGCCTTCTTTGAATGTCTCGTTTTAGATTTGGATATGAAATAGATCACGATGTTCCCATTTTCAGCTGTGGTTTTCATGAAAAGTAGAATTATTTCATTTTTTTTAAGCTCTCTCAACTGTTTAACTCCTGGTGGGTATTATGGGAAGAGTAAATCAGCCAGGAAAGTTTGTATTTGTGATCACTGTGATACTCCTGATTCATTTATTGTGTTTGAGCTCTTTCAATTCAAAAACCCATTAGCAAGAATTGCAGTAAATGAGAGGTGGTATCCTCCTAGGGCCTCTCTGTAATGCTGATAGTAAAGAGTTTTAAGCTGTGTTTGAAGGTATAATGACTAAAAACAAAATTTGCTTTTCTTAATCCTCCTTCTGCTTTTCCTCTTTAAACAGGAATTTTTGCTTATCTGAACTACAGAGTGCCTCGGACTCGGAAGGAAATCTTTGAAACCCTGATAAAAGGATTACAGAGACTAGAATACAGGGGATACGACTCTGCAGGTATGTGAATTAACTCAACATGTCACTTTTAACAACCAATAGCTACGTATGTTACCTCTGTGACTTCTTGGGTGCTTTCAGCATCATCAGATTTTTCACTGTTGTCTTTCGGATTGAAAGATCAGCACTATTTGTCTCAGTTCTTGGAGCTGTTTCTTTCAGCTTTATTCAGGATTTCCAGTTGGGTGTTCAGCTTTGGAATCAGATGGTGGTTGAAGTTTAGTACACCTAAGCAAAGTAAATGAAGTGTGAGGAAGAAGACTTGAGAGTCATTTAGTTTGTGCCTTGTTGTTTTTGGTGCCTGTAAGTCCTAGTGAAAAGATGAGGAAGCTTGAACTTTTAATTTGAGTTTTGTAATTTTACCAGACAAAATATATCAGTGTATCCTCAAGCACAATTTGAGGTGAACCTTGTACTTTTTTTCATCATGGTTAGATGTCAACCTGGTTTGATTTTAAGTGATTTAAAATCAGTTTGATTGGAACATATGCAGGCTTAGTGACAGATTTCTCTGGGAAGGATAGTTTTCAAATAACCATTGCACCTGCATGTGCTCGGTTGTATTTTCTCATCCAGTGTATTTCGTGCTTTCAATGGCACATGTGTCTGTGTCCCATATTACAGGAGTGGCAATTGATGGAAATAATAATGAAGATAAGGAAAGGTTTATCAAACTGGTCAAGAAAAGAGGAAAAGTAAAGGCCCTGGAAGAAGAGTTGTATAGTAAGTGCCTTTAAAAATACCCCTTTACTTTGGCCACCCAGCCAGGTAATATCTGCATCTCAGCAGAAAGTTGGACTGTGAAATTTGCTGTTACGATTTTGTAGCAGAAATAGCTACATTATGTAATCTAATGTTGGTTAAATAGTCTGCACTTGAAAAGCAATCCAGCCTCTAGATACCATGCTGTGAAATTATCAGTCTACTTCCCCTCTCGTTTAGTTGCCTCTTTGTTCAGTACTTGGGCTCCCTTACTGCTTCGCTTTGGTGATTTCTGTGCTTGGTAGCTGAAATGTCAGAACATGGACTCTGACAGAATGTATGAGCATTTAAGCAGGTGGCTGCCATTGCAATCTGCTTTATGCTGTGCTTCCATCTGTGAAGCTGTGTTTTAATAAGTTTATATTATTATTTGTGGTAATGAGTTCTATTGGCCTAGCTGTTACTATTGGCTGAGAATGCTTCAGTCTTGCCAAACAAACTTTTAATCACGGCTGCCTGAACTATCTGAAGTGTAATGTCAAGTAAGCAAATGGTTTATAAAGTAGCCAGGAGATAACTTTTAGATTTTTTGCTGTAGGAATTCTCTTAGAGTTTTATTTATTAATTTTGTGTGAGTGAGAGACAGACTCAACTTTAAATATTGAATCAGATGAATTTCTTGTGTATAGAACAAGATGGCTTGGATTCCAAAGCAGATTTTGAAACACATTTTGGAATTGCTCATACTCGCTGGGCGACCCATGGAGTACCAAGTGCAATAAACAGTCACCCTCAGAGATCAGATAAAGGGAACGGTATGTATCCTCTGCAGCACTTTGAAACTGTAAAGATTTAAAGTCCTTGAATCCACACAGTACAAATACCCTAAAGCAAGTAAGAAAAGAGGCTATCTATGTCACATACTAGGGCTATGTTTTTGCTGTTCTACTTAGATTAGACACTTGAACAATAAAATAGCCTCTTTGAGGCTAAAGCAGTACTGTAAAAAGCTTAAGAGGTCTGTTCTTTGAAGACTGATGCAAGTTAGTCAAAGGAAAACATTCTATTTTAAAAGATAAGGAAAAGCTAAATGCATCAGTATTGTCATGGCTGGAAAAAGATTGATTTAAGGCATGTCTTGGTGCTCTTCTTTTGGGTGTATGGTTTGGAACAACTCTTGTATGCCTTCAAAATTCCCAAACTTCATCTTGTTGCTCTGTACATTAGAGTAAACTGTAGGTCCAAAAAGGATAGCAGGTAGTTCCTAGTGTACTACTAAGCTGTTTTCTCAAGTTGTGTATTCTGAATTAAATATCTTAGTTTTCCGTTACTTATGTATGTGTATTTAATTATTTCTTTATCTTTCTTTTAGAATTTGTTGTTATCCATAATGGAATCATCACAAATTACAAAGACCTGAGAAAATTTCTGGTGAGTTTGTGGCTTGTTGATTCTAAAACTGAAAGTAAATACCCTACCATCTGCTGTTTGGCCTTTCATGACTGTTAGAATTGTAATTCAAGGTGCTTGATGTCAGTTATAAAATAGTAGCGTGAGATAGTCTAAGAAAGATACTTAGATGGTGAGTTGCAGTATGCTCTTGTAACTATTCATGCAAATTACCTACAGAGTAGCATTGTGCTCAAATTGATGGAAAGTGTGTGTGGAGTGGGTTCCCTCCTGTCTCGTGGCTTAACAGGTGCTAAGCAAGTGTTTCTGAGAGTGTAAGCGATGACAAGACAGGTCTTTGTAGTGGTATGTGTACGTATGTGTGTATATATGTATGTGTGTATCTATCTGTATGTATAGATAGGTATGCACATATATGTGTGAACTACTCCAGTGCAGTGTTCTGAGCAGTCTGTTTTACTGTGCAGTATCTGGTGAGAGACAGATGAAGTGTTTCTTGCCTAAGCATCTAATCATCTTTTACTTTCCTATATGATGTTTCAGGAAAGCAAAGGCTATGAATTTGAGTCTGAAACAGATACAGAAACGATCCCTAAGCTGATCAAATATATGTATGACAACAGAGAGAGTGAAGACACCAGTTTTTCAGCTTTGGTAGAAAGAGTTATTCAACAGTTGGTAAGTGGGAGGTTCATTTTTCTCCTCCTCTACTGAATGTTAGTTATTTATGATGTTCCTTAAGATTCTGCATTTATGCCTCAGCATCCTCTGCAGGATTCCTTAGAAGATTCTGCAAAAATTGCTCTTCAGCCTCTGGAGGATGCTTAACAGAGCAAGAAAGCAGATTAAAAATTTGGGAACTTCAAAGGCTTTTCAGCGCTTACTTCTAAATTGCATTAGAAGGTGGTGGGTGGCTTTGGGGTGTGTGGGTTTTTTGTTGTTGCTGTTTTTTGGGTTTGTTTTAACTTTTTAGTTATAATAAGTTTTAGTGTTTTTTTTTTTTAATTATTATTATTATTATTTTTTTATTTAAGAAAGAGTTTATCATGGTTTTTGAGTGAAGCAACTAAGTTTGAAGTAACTGATGGAGCCTCTGGGGCTTGATATCTCTCACAAGGGATGGCATGCTTTCTTAGACTATTCTGATCTTTTAAAACTTAAATCACTGCTGTAATTCAAGTTTGTCTGATAAGATGCCTTGGCTCCAAAGTTTGGAAATAGATCTAAGAAGCTGTAATGATTCATGGCTTAGCTGGTTCCCAAACTGTGAAGTGGTAATCTACTGTTACTTCACTGTGAACGCTTAAGATCTTTGATAGATGCACTGCAAACTTGGAGAAAGCTTGCTTTGTTTCCTACCCCAATCTCCAAGCACATGGTTTCTCTCCCCTTCCTGCAATTTCTTACACTCTATATGACCTCTTCCTCCTCTCTAAAGCAGCTCTGTAGTATTCCAGCAGGGCTGGAAAAAACATGAAGCAAAGGTCTGAGAAGGTCAGGAGGGAATAGTGGTGCAGTAACCTAGTTAAGAGGAAGGGTAACTTTATCTGTCTGCAAGAGTAAGTGCAGAGTAGTCTCAGACTAAAGCATTGTAAGAGGAGTGAGCATTACCATCTCTTTGCAGGGTGGGAGAGCTTTTGTTCTTCCCTTCTTCACTTCTCAATTTTGCAAGCTGCATTAATAGTGTGGAGTTCTTGATTGTTCGTTCCTGTTTTTGTTGTGGATAAGGGGATTTGGTGGTTCCCTTGTTTGTTTTGGTAAACACGTTAATGAGATTTTGCTGCTTAAGCTAGAAATAGTGGCTGCAGAATTTTAGTTTAAAATGCATGATAGACAAACCTGTGTGTGCATATTCTTACTAAAACTAAATTTGTAACTCAACTTTTATGTTAATTATCAATAACTCTCTTGAGATTTCCTTAATCCTTGTATTGGAAGGTATTGTTTTTACTTATAAAAGGAGACAAATTATCTCGCCTAAGTGCTTGCTTCCTGATCTTTCAGCTATTGCACTGTGTTAGCTTATTCTGCTACGTGACCAAATCCTTTTAAAGGTGCAGTCTGCCCTTCAGGAAGAGATAGTACTAAGAGCTTTCCTTTGGGCCCTCCTCAGGGAGAGGGGCCCCAGTTATATGAGGCACGACTAATTGAGATAAGTTGTTCAGGATTTTTTTTTTCCTGTCTCCATGGTTTCCAGGAAGGTGCTTTTGCATTGGTTTTCAAGAGCATCCATTATCCAGGTGAAGCTGTTGCTACCAGGTTAGTAAAAGCCCATTTTATGTGTAATTCATGCCATATTAGGTTAAGAACATTATAAGACTACGCTAATATTTCTGCTTCATCAAAAAGGGGATGGAAGGGGTAAGGTACAAATTTATTTATTTAATTACAATTTATTTTGAAGATAAAGACTGTTTTGTAATACAACTGGAAAGCTCATTGCTTCCGTGGTCTAAAACGGGGCTATATATAAAATACTCAAGGGTGGAATAATATTTTGATAGTAAAGAACTATTGCTAGTTCGGTTTAAAGTGAGCTATATTGAAAAATGGTTCTCAAACTTGTGCCTTCATTTACATTTCCCTCTACCTGGATGTAGATCATTGGGGAGGAATCACAAAAGCATATGGCACTTAGTCGTATAATAAGCTTTGGAGAGTCTTAAATAAACCAGGTTTATACAGTTTCTGTCATATAATAATATTAGGATCAGAGTTGGGGAGGTTCTTCCTACTTAGGTTAAAAGGGACACTGTCTTTCATCTTCACAGTTTTCCTATAACTTCTCTGCATGCAGCTTTCTTTGTATAAACTTGGATGTTTTCCTTTTGCAGGAGAGGGAGTCCTTTGCTCATTGGAGTTAGAAGCAAGTACAAACTTTCCACTGAACAGATTCCTGTTTTATATAGAACATGTAAGTTGATAAATCTAGTTATGGTGTTTCGAAGAGCTAAAATTTTAGTTACTTTCTGATTGGAAACAAATGTAATTAGTCTTTGTACTATAAAATTACCTGCTGATGCTCCAGATATCTTATCTGAAGGTGTTCTGTTTTTACACTGCTGAATGTGTAGTTCCTGTGAAAGTGCTCCCTTCCCCTGAAAAGTATTTGCATAACTGTGCAGCTGTGGTAACTTTAACCTGTATAGTCTGTAATCTCCAACTTGAATAAGTCTGGTTTTATATTTAAAGTGCCTCATTTCTTCAATAGGCAACATTGAGAATATGAAGAACATGTGCAATTCACGAATGAAAAGACTGGACAGCTCTACTTGCCTGCATGCTGTTGGGGATAAGGCAGTAGAATTTTTCTTTGCTTCGGATGCAAGGTAGTAAAGCACTTGAACTTCTCTCAAAGAACTGCTTTTTCTTAGGGTGAGATGGTTCTGGAAATCTGATGCTGTCTT
This sequence comes from Coturnix japonica, assembly GCF_054131305.1. NCBI lineage: Eukaryota > Metazoa > Chordata > Aves > Galliformes > Phasianidae > Coturnix > Coturnix japonica. The sequence continues at coordinate 419,315 of NW_028188951.1, forward strand.
GTTGCTGCGTAGCTCTGTCCTAATAGGATAGCTTCTTATCAGAGTTACTTCATTCAGCCTGTGAGATAAGACAATTGAGTGGTAGAGGCTTGACAACAGCATTTGAACTGTTTACTGGTGCAGTGTCTGCTGATGAACTCCTTGCCTTCTATGTAAAATGCATCTGGTGCAGGAAGGTGGTACAAATAGCCACTATCAGGCATTTCTATGGGCAGACTATAATTAGGTGTTGTTTTTGGCATTTTAATCCAGCTATCATCTGGGATATCAGAGGAAGAAATAGTGGTGAAGTTCCAAACTAAAGCAGAACCCAGGTAGTGGGTACACACTTGTCTCAAAAGCAAGATCCTTACCTCGGGGATCTATCCAAGATCACAAGAAGCAAAATCATATTGGCACAAATTTGCTGAAGTGAGTAGCTGCGCTGGAGCCTCCTGCTCCAGTTTGCTGTGAGAGTGCAGGAGAAGCAGCAGATGGAGCCATTTCCTTTGAGATGGCTCTGTTTGTAGATAGCTCCAAAAGGAAGATAGAAGTGGGGCTAGACATGTAATATGGCGTATTTAATTGCTTTGAGGAGTGCTGCTGCCACCTCTTACTGAAATGTCAGGTTTGTTTTTTCCTGCAGTGCTATCATTGAGCACACCAACAGAGTAATTTTCTTAGAAGATGATGACATTGCAGCAGTGACTGATGGGAAGCTTTCAATTCATCGTCTGGAGCGTTCAGCCAGTGATGATCCTTCCCGGGTCATTCAAACCTTGCAAATGGAATTGCAGCAAATCATGAAGGGTGAGCTGAAACATGTAAACGAGTGCCCATATTCTCTTTGTAACTGTAACAATTTCCAAATAACAAACTATATGAATAGATAAGCATGACCTTGTAATGTTTTTCTTAACAGGTAACTTCAGTGCGTTCATGCAAAAGGAAATTTTTGAACAACCAGAATCAGTTGTCAACACTATGAGAGGCAGGGTGAATTTTGAGAACAGCACAGGTAACTCAGACCAGGCATTCAAGCTGCACTGAGCACATAGGATTTTAAGTATATTAACTGGAAAATACAATACATACTTTTTCTTTTGTTTAATCACAGTTCTGCTGGGGGGCCTGAAGGACCATTTAAAAGAAATCAGAAGATGCCGAAGACTGATCATTATTGGCTGTGGGACCAGTTATCATGCTGCAGTAGCTGTACGTTCAGCCTTAGCTGTAATGTATCTATACCTCCTAGTTGTTGGAAGATTAGTGCAACAGATCTTCATCTGCTTTTCCTTTTGTACCACAAACTGCTTTTTGTTGAGGGGTTACAGCATTTGTTTAATCTGCCTTTGTGCCATATTCTTTATTAAAACTCCAGTGCTGTTGTCTACCATGCTAGAAAAGTAACTTTTTTTCACCTCAGTGAGATCGAACTGTCAATTTTTGTAGTAGGAATCAGTTCAGATTCTTTCTCACTCTTTCCATGTCAAGTATTTATGGGTGGTAATATTAACAAATATCATGTGTTGCTTCATTACAGACTCGGCAAGTACTGGAAGAATTAACTGAATTACCCGTGATGGTAGAACTTGCTAGTGACTTCTTGGACAGGAACACACCTGTGTTCAGAGATGACGTCTGCTTTTTTATAAGTCAGTCAGGTGAGCTGCTGCTGTTTTACTGAGTGCAAACTAAAGAGAAATGAAAAACAGTGTTATTACTTTCTGAATGTTGCAAAAGAGGATGATTCAAATACGTAGATAATAAGTGAGTGCTGAAATGTTTGTTTTGAGCAGGGATACAGTTATTCAGAACACAATAATTTCTTCTGTAGTATTTTTCAGGAGATGTTGCTATCCTATCCACAACTTTAAGTCAAGTTGTGAATGTTTTCCAGGTGAAACTGCAGATACACTTATGGCTTTGAGGTATTGCAAAGAACGCCGTGCTCTAACAGTTGGCATCACAAACACAGTTGGAAGCTCAATATCCAGAGAGACTGACTGTGGTGTGCATATCAATGCAGGACCTGAGATAGGTGTGGCAAGCACAAAGGTAACAGCTGTTTGGTGTTTGATTTTCATACTTTACCATTATGTAATCCAATTATAGTTTTAATTGTAGCACTTCAGATTGAGATCGTACTAATTCACTTCATGCTAAATGCTCTGTTTTTTCTGCAGGCTTATACCAGCCAGTTTGTGTCTCTTGTGATGTTTGGCCTCATGATGTCTGAAGACAGAATTTCTTTGCAGAAAAGAAGAAGGGAAATCATTAGTGGACTAAAATCATTGCCAGGTATATTGATACTTACTTTGGTATCTTGTTTGATGGATAATATAGAAATATAAAATATTACTCAAGAAAAAACTTATAAATATTTGTTTCACTCTTTCTTTCTCCTTGAAAAGTAGGTAATGTAAGAAGAATAGGCTATTAGCTTCTACACTACTTGCCAGTTTTACAAATAGACATCCAAAAAACTTGGCAGGAGGATGAGAATTCCAGTAGGAGAGCTTTGTTTGAGAATTATTCCTTGATCTCCTACACACGTAATCTAAAATTTATAATGCCTTTCACTTTAAACCAGTATAGATGAAACAAAACTAATCCAAACTGACTTTAAAACAGATGTTTGGAACTTCCTTCAGTATTTCAAATGGGATTCATAGACTCTGCTTAAACTAATAGTCATCTTAAATTTGTTACTCTACGTAAGACTGGACGAAGCATGTTTAAAACACTGTCGAAACTGTAGAGATATAAAGTTAATGCCTGAATTATGTTAAGTGTATTTGTTATAAAAAGCCATTAGAGTATCATACTACAAAAAGCTAGGAAATACTATTTTTTTCCAGTTGATGGAGATTTCTATATGTGCTTTTTATGTGCTCCAATAGAGATGATTAAAGAAGTCTTGTCCTTGGATGAGAAGATACATGACTTGGCTCTTGAACTATACAAACAAAGGTCACTGCTGGTTATGGGTCGTGGATATAATTATGCCACTTGTCTGGAAGGAGCTCTGGTAGGAATCATAGTTTGGATACTAATTGAAATGAGCTTTTGTTTCTGCAGCATTTTTTTCTCATATTTATTTACATTTTAATTCTGCTGTTCTAAAACTGCTGCCATGTATAACTAGAATGTTTAATCCTGTTGGACTGAACACATACATAAGGTGAATTTGGTGTCATTCTTAAATACACTTAAGGAGTGTATTTAGAAAATTAAAAAACCCTACAACTTAATATGACTTAAAATGTTGGCCTGTTTGAAAACGTCCTCCTAAAACACTGCATTCAATATGCTGGTGTTCAGGCAAGATGTTCATGCAGGAAACTGCTAAATTAATTACAAATATCCTCATGTAATGGAGCTGTATCCGTCTCTCATAGAAGTTAAAAATGTGGTGCTAGATGTTAAGCTCTTAAAAACTCCTGTTGATTAGTCCATTTAATTCTCTGCAAATGTGTGTGCATGAGCAAGAGTAAGCTCCATTTCTACCGGCAGCCTGCTGGAGATCTCAGTGTACAGGAGTGTCTGTTCTAGCCTTGGAAATAGCAACTGCATTTGATTGATGGATGTTTTGCTGCTTGCAGCTTGTATTTCTAGTCTAATTTACTTCTAACTTTCTGATATTTGCATTTGTTTCATTAGAAAATAAAAGAAATCACCTATATGCACTCTGAAGGTATCTTAGCTGGTGAGCTTAAACATGGTCCACTAGCCCTAATAGATAAACAAATGCCGGTTATCATGGTCATAATGAAGGATCCTTGCTTCACCAAGTGCCAGAATGCTCTGCAACAGGTCACAGCTCGACAGGTAAGCTGTAAAGTAATGCAGTGTTGTAGGGAAGGAAATTGTGCACACTAGATTTTTGCTGAATACGTTTCAGAGGCAGGATGGTAATGGCATTTCTTTCTACTTAAAAAGTTATGATTAAGGTGCTATTTTAGCATCATAGCTCACAGTTTAACACCAGTAGAGATAAGTGGTCATATGTAGATGTTTTGTGCTCTGGAATCAAAGAGAATAATGTTAAAGCTGTACTGATTGTTGCTTGAGACTTGAATGTTTTCTGTGAATGGCAAAAACCATTATGCAGGTCTAACATTATCCTGGTTAGCTATCTTTGTTATTTTTCAAATACACTACAGATAGACTGTGAACTAATATATAAGAGCAGCTCTAAGCCAGCTCTTAACTATAGAACTTTATTTTCAGGGTCGTCCAATCATCCTGTGTTCTAAGGAAGACACGGAAAGCTCAAAATTTGCCTACAAAACCATTGAGCTGCCTCATACGGTTGATTGCCTTCAAGGAATCTTGAGTGTTATTCCTCTCCAGTTGCTTTCATTCCACCTGGCTGTTCTCAGAGGATATGATGTAAGTGCTTTCTATGTATAGCATTCCAGTTAGAGCAGTTTTGCACTTCCTCCTACCAATGTTAAGGCAGATATAAGGTTATACGGCATTTCTAACAAAGAACTAGAATAATTGCTGCGACTGGTACTTAGTGTAGTAGTAGAGGTGGCATTTCACTGCCAATTCTTCAGCCTTTTCTTGAATTGGTGTGGAAGGTGGTTCTAAAAAATGTAAAGATTGTTTGCTTAGTTTGATTTGTGAAGAATGCAGATAATATTATTCCGGAAGCTAAGCATTGAAGTGTGACATTGCACTCTAACAGAGGACAGTTTATTACTTTTTATGGCTTAGTTTGTTGACTCTGTCTAGGTGTGTCAGTTTGGTAATGATGACCCCATTGGAAAGGCATCCTGTGCAAAACAATATATTCAGATTTGTTGGGAGGTTTTTGCAAGCAAGGATGAATTCAACAGTGAGTTATGTACAGATCTGTACTCTTTTGTGTGCATTAGCGTGTCCAGAATAAAGCAGAACTCAGTAGCAATTCTTTTCTAAATAAGCAAAAAACACCAAACCAAAACAGCACAAAAGCAAGAATGCCAGTTGTGTTCTGTCACGCACTGAAAGCCTGTCTTTTCATTCTAGGTGGATTTTCCAAGGAATCTGGCCAAATCGGTTACTGTAGAATAACAGCCAAGAACAGTGGATATTTTTGTTACCAGACTCTGTTATGCTTGTGGAAATGTGTTGTTCTGAATCAATAGGTACACGTTTTTCAAAGGGAAGGAGAGAGTGATAACTGGCAGGTGTCAGAAGGATTTATCTTGCAGCTTTAAAAGCTTCCAATGTGCCTTGTTACCCAAGTGCTTTTGCTCACAGCAAATGTTTCTAAGTCCCGAAATTGCCAAAGGATAAGATAAAAATCATTGTTTACACATGATATACTGAATGAACTTTTCTACTGTGCAATATATATATATATACAGCTCTCTTCAGAGTAACTGTGAACGTTTTTTTTTAGCCTACACTACTTAACTAGTTTTAAAGATAAAGTATTTATAAGTACAACTGTATAGCTTTTCTTAAGTTATTTTTTTAGTACGTTGCTTATCGATAGCATTGGTAATAATGAGCTGACGTGCTCAGCGCTCATGGCGACTTTGTGTACAGTTTTATAGGGGTTTTTCTACTACATCCTCAAACTGGAAATAGGTTCTTCTCTTCCTCCCATCTTCCTACCCCCCTCTCCTATGGTTTACATCTGGTTTGTATTTCACCACCTTTTGCAAAGAGTTCCTGTGGCTGTCAATTCTCAGCTGTGTTTTAGCTCCTCCTCCTGCTTTCAGCTGTAACACCATGAGAAGGCCCAGCAGCGTTTTGTGTCTCATTGCCTGCTTTGTACAGGGCAACTAAATAAGGGAACTGCCAAAATAAGGGTACCTTCCAAAAGGTGCTTATGATTGAAGTGTGTACAATGTAATTAATATGCAATTAAAGAAAATATTATACAGATTCTTCTTGTCTTGGGGCTTTTCTTTTCCCTCCCCTTAGTCATTTGTATGCACCAATGCTCTGACACCAGAAGGAGGAGGGCTGTTGTGTTATGTCAAGAACTGAACATCACCATATAATTAAACACACGTGTGGCACGTATGTTTGGTAAAGAGCACTATAGGTGTATTTGAACAAATGCTCGTTTTGCTGTGCTGAAGAGACAGTCCCACCTACAGTCCCACTTTGGTGCCACCGCTGCCCTGTGGTGACGTCAGAAGCGCGGTGACAAGCTGACGTGTGGTGATGACATCACGCCGGAGGGCCGAGACCGCGCCTGGATTGGCTGAGCCTGCCCGCTCCCACTGCGGTCCTTCCCCGCTGCCCTGCCTTATATAGCGCCAGCTCTGTCCCGCCTGCAGCCTGCCATTGGCTGAGCATCTCGGTATGGGCTCGCGATTGGTCAGAGTTGCTGTCCGTCAGCGCGCTGAGGCCTGGCGCGGCCTGCGCGGAGCACCGGGAGGCCATTGTGGCTGTGGCGGCCCTGCGCGCCGGAGGAGCTGCAGGCGGCGGCGGAGGTGGCTGCGCGGCTCGCGAGCGCCGCGCCCCGTCCCGCTGGAGCCTGACCGGGAGAGAGACGGTGAGGGAGGCCGCGAGGAGGGCGGTGCGGGCGGCGGGGCCGGAGCCGGAGCTCCCCGATCTGAGCCGAGCCCCCCGGCCCTGTGCCGAGAGGACTCCCCGGCTCTTCCCGCGGGCCCCGCCCGCCCAGGCGCAGCCGGGGCTGGGCCGGGCTTCCCCGCGTGTCGCTGAGCCGGGCCCGGCCCTGCGGAGCGGGGAAGGAGGCAGAGGGGCCGAGCTGGGGGCCCCTTCCTTCTTGTCGGCCGTGCCGTGCCCCTCGCCCTTCCCGTGCCGCATCGCTGCCTGCCCTCAGCGCCCCGTGCCGGCCCTGGCAGCGCTCGGTGCTGGCGGGGCGGGGGCCGCGCTGTGCTGCTCCGCGACGGAAACCGCACGAGTGAAGGAATCCCGTGAGCTCGCTGGGCTCTACGGCTGCTCCGTGATTTCACAGCGCAATAATTGCACGGCACACACACGTTTGAACTTTTCCCCTCCGTCTCCCGGCCGAGGTGCAGCCAGTGTTTGCTTTCGGCGTTTGTTTAGCAGCTAAATGACAGCGGGGCTGGTGGCTGTCGGTGAGATCTGCTCACTAATAGCTTCGGCCGGTTAAAGACAGAGGTGCTTCTCAGAGAACTGAGTGGATAAAGCCAGTATTGGTTAATTTACGTTTGTAAAGGTGAATATTCAGTGTGGTTTCCCTGTCTTTTCATACTCCTTGTGTGTGTGCTCCGTGGGTTCTTTCTGTCTCCAGTGCAGTTTAGCCTGAAGTTCAGTTTCTTGATGTTCATCGTGATAACATTTCTGTATCCAAAACAGCGCAGGGAATGTTCCTAGCTGTTCCAACCTGTTTGCTTCAGAAGCTTTTGACGTGGAAAATATCCAGGGAATGGATCTGGTTAATAATAAGTTGCCATTTTAATAGGTGCCTTTTGCAGAGGTGACTGGTGCAGTGTGTACATACACTGTAGTGCAGTTGCTTCCAACCCCTAAATACTTCCTTGCTGCAGTTCTGTATGACAGCTGATACATTCATTGGGGGTAGGTTTGGTGTGTCTGTTTTCCTCTTTTTGATTGTTTTACTCTGCATGAACTGAGGCTGAACACACTTTTGTAAGCGCTTGTGATCTCTATGCATAGAGTAAAATCAGCTTTGTGCTTTTTAGTTTTTCTGGTTGTATGAGCGCATTATTAAAACAGACACAGAAACCTGCACCCAATTTATCTGCCTCTCATGCGTGCTCAAAAATAGGAAAATTATCTTGAAGCACCGTAATTGAGTGCCCTTACCAATATGCAGAAGTATGTTTGCTGACTGTCCCATGAATGAATGACTCCCATGTCTGGCACTGCTCCTGTCTGCTGCAGCTCGGAAGCCATGAATGAAAATGTGCATTTCCTACATGGAAGTAATGCCAACTTCTCAAAGGATTCCTGCATGGGAGATGTGTGGGATGCATTATGTACCTGCTAAGGGGAGCAATGAATCAGATGGTCTCGGGTAGCAGTGTAACAGTTGGGGTTTAATAAACTTACTTGTCAGATGTACTTTTCCCTGTTGAGAGATGGGCAACCTTATTCAGTGGGTTTAGTCCCCAAATAGACACTGAGACTTAAATTATGTCAATACTTACAGTCTTGTGGCATTTAGTTTTACATTAGTGTGTATGTCTGAAGTAACCTGAGTCCTAACCAAGCAGCGTGCAGCCCATAGCATAGGGCTCAGAGGGGGGCTTGGTGCTCAGCACAGTGAGCTCCAGAGGATGTCAGAATACATAGAGCTTGTGTGTTGTGATTCACAAATCCCTCTTTGGGTCTTATCTAAAGAGCTTATCCTAGTCTTTAAACTGTTTTTTCAAGTGATGACTTTGTACAGATGAGATTTCTTACAGTGAGGGTTCTTTGGTTCAGGATCACTTCCTTTTCCCTCTGCTTCTTTCTTTCAATGATCTTCATTAACCCATAAAGGAGTACCAGCATAGATCCCACATAACTAACAGGCCTAATTTGATTTCCAGAGTAATCCACGTCTGCATTGTTTTCCCCTCTTTAAGCCCTTTTCAGAGAGAGAATCTTGGCCTTTTCCTTAGTCTTGTCTTTCCAGCTGTGTCTGTGTTCCAGCATTTGGAGATATACAGAAAATACCAGGGCTGATCGGGGGTTGTTAATCAAAAACTGTGGTGCATCAGTGTCTATAGCTCTGGAATGGTAAAAGACAGGAAGAGTGGGTTCATTCCTTACTGTCTAATAGCAGCTAGAGATGACCAGATTGAGTATTTACTTGAGAGAGGCCCATATTCTAATTCCTGAAGCTGCTAGAAGCTGCTCATGTAGCCCTGTGCCCTTCCAGGATGTGCTTCTGGGTTGCTGTCGAGGCTCTTCTGCTTTGCACGGGCTCTCCACTGTTCTGTAGACTGGTGAAGAGGGAGAGAATAACTGCTCTCTCTTTAGCTACAAATGATGTAGCACAGCTGGGTGGTTAGGCCAGCTGCTTATAGGGGAGGTGATCTGCTTTCATTTCCTGTTTCGGGGAACTCTTGGCTTTGCAGTTTAGTCTGGGCTGTAATGGCATTACCTATTATGTTGCATGTGAAATTATGTGTGTCCACTACCTCAGTCTCAGGTGTAATTACCTACATCTAATTAATTACAGACAGATTTTAGTGTAGCACCAACATCTAGAGAGGGAGAGCCCATAACTTCCTTAGGGAATCTTGTCTAGCACTACACCTCTTCTACCTTTGCAAAGCAGGCTTTGTTTCTCCTTCTTCCCTTTCCTTCATATCTTCTAAAATGTCTAACCAGAATCTTTGTGCTAATCACCACATCCATTGTGTTCATACATTATTTCATTCCTCCTTTCTTTGGTCTTTGGTGCACTTCCTCCTCTAGTCTGTTTCTCATAAGTAACCCATTTAACGAGATGTCCTTTCCCCTTGCTCCTTGCTGCCCTCTGGACTCTCAGAAAGTCCAGTTGCAGCTTTGAGAGCAAGGCAGATGAGAGGCAAACTGCAGTGTAACTTCCTGAATGCAATTTCTTTTTGCCTGCTGTTTGTTTTTGCCTTCACTAAAGGGGATTGTTAACATTCAAACAAAGCAGTCCTTAATCATCGTAATGCATTTGGGATAAAACTAACTGTTACAGTGTGGCTGGGTCTTTCAAGCTGTAGTACCAACTCCCTTAATTCTTGTAGGACTCGAAGTACACTAACTGATGGCATAGATGTCAATGTGTATTAAAGACGGGAGGAAGGAGTGCGGTGGTGATAGCAGTACCTCAGGGTTACGGAAGTTGGCTGAGTGCTGGAGTCTCCTACGAGGAGGAGAGAGTTGTTGCCTGAGGGTGTTGTTTGCTTTCACAATTGTTTACTTAGCTGCTTTTTGTGTTGGGGCTTGGAATGAGATGTTTGCTTACAGCTGGGAAAGGTGTGGTTATTTGTTGTCTCATCTGCAGGGGTTTTTCATTAGCAGTAGTTGTAAGTGAAGCTGAAATAATGCTTATCTAATAGTATGCTATTAAAAAATTCATATGTGTTAAAATATGCATAATCTATCTTCCATCTTGTCTGCCTGGAATTACTCAGATTGAACATTTGTTTTCTTTTTTCTTTAAGATCTTGAAGCCTGTACCAGGTCCTTGAGAGAGAAAACTACATGACACTACACCATGAGTGACAGTAAATGCGATAGCCAGTTTTACAGTGTTCAAGTTGCAGATTCAACATTCACTGTACTAAAACGTTACCAGCAATTGAAGCCCATAGGATCAGGGGCACAGGGCATTGTTTGGTGAGTAATAAACATTTTATTTAAACATAAAAAGCTCTAAATGCGTAACAAAATATGAATGTGTTCCTGATAGGGGTGCCAGGGTGTCCAATATTATCAAAATCGATGAGCTTTGTTTCTTGCTACAGGGTTGTGAGGGACTAAATAGTTACTAAAATACCTGCCTGCAGTAGTTCGTGTGGGGAACTAGCTTTTGTTTTGATTTTAGGGGAAAAGTAATGTTTGGATAACATCATAAATGAAGAGGGTCAACACATTTCCTTCTCATTAACCACTTTATTTTTGTTTTAGTTCTCACCTTCCCCATGTAGTTATGCTATTACAGTGTAAGGTATGACAATGAGATGGTGAGAGATTCTGAGTTTTACTCGTTTCTTCATCATAGCCCCCTTTCTTCCCCCCCTTTTATTCCCAATCACTCCTGTCCATTTCTAGGAGCCACCAATGCAGTGCCTTGCCATTAAATGGCAGGACGAGGCAGATCAGTGTCATTGTCACTCCATGGATTAACCAGGAAGTGATGCTGTGAGGGGTTGGGCTGGCCATCTCTTCCTTGCTGTGTCACCTCAGCTATGTGTCCAGCCTCATCTGGCCCAGGACGTGAGAGTCATTAGTCTGATCCTGAACCGTAGTCTCTTGTATGGCACCACACCTCTGGGCCAGCTAAAGGTAAACAATTTCAAATGTTTTTTAGACTGCAGCGGTCTATTCTGCACCACTTACTGCCAGCCCTTGTTTTGTCGGGCAAAACTTATTGGGTAACAGCAGCACTTCTTATCGATGTTATTTTACAATTCCATACATGAGGGAGCAAACAGATATACTTATTAAGTCTGTAATATCAGACTTAATCAGAAACGCGTGGTGTGTTGCTCGTGCTTTAAGCCCAGTCTGCTGTTTCTGTCTGCCTATAAATTCTGCAGGATAAGAGGGATGACTCATATTGCAAGCAGCCCTTTATACAGCACCTGCCCATGACTTTCTGGCTTTTTTAAAACCTTAAAAAATGTTTTATACTTAGGAAAGGAGTGCTAACATGAAAAAATAAGTGAGATAAGAGCACCATATTTCATTCTTATTCAGTGGGTTGAGTGAGGAATGGGTAGGCGTGCTAGATCTTAGTACTGGTGTTTGGGTAAGCATTAGTGTGGTGCAAACATCTCTGGGTATAAATATTCTTGATGATATGCTTGTTCTAGATTGTATGTAAGGATTAAAGGTGGTTGTAGTTGCTTCTTTCATTGGAAGCAGTGCATTTCTGAATGACATGGCTTAAACAAGGCGTTGCTTCAAAACAGTTGGGGTAGTGCTAAGGTCAGTGTCTTGGGTGGAGAAAGGGATGATCTGATTTATTGACTTGTTTTGAGAAAACTTGATTTTTGGAACAACAGAATAAAACATTGCATAAATTCTTCATGTGAAACATCTGAACATTATGTCCAAGTTGAAGAAGGTGCAAAATCTAAATTTCTCTGTAAAAGTCCCTAAAATACCCAGGGGAAGTATGCAAAATCTAAGGGTACGTAGTGCAGAAATCTCACCATAGGATGAGTGCCATCCTGTCATTTTTGGCTAGGAAAATCTTACTGTTATTTGTGTGTTGCGTAAATGAAATACAAAATGAAAACTCTAGAAAATGAAAAAGGAACTTGCTTGTTTTATGTAGAGTTTGTGTATTTCATATACAAAGTGTGCTTCTATACGTGACTACTCACACTTATTATGTTCTAGCATGCTCAAAACCTTAGAATCTATTTATCAATGAGTAACTGCTTGCACAAAATGATTTTGTTGAAAGAATTTTTGTTTGAGGCTTGATATTGGTTTTTCCTTTCTTGCCCTGGATTTCAGATGTTTAAATAGTCAACCTGATTTTTCTGTCCCAACGAAGTTATTCTGTCCTTCAAGATAGCAAAACTGTGATCTTAGAAACTCATGTGAGTTTGTGCTGTCTATAACAGTTGCACTTGAAGAAAACAGTCAGGAGTTTGTTGCTGTTTGCAAACCTGTGTTTGGGCAGTGGGGAAAGAGTGAGTGAAGCAGAGCTGGTGAAGCAGGAATCCACAGCAGGAGCATGTTGCAGTTCAAGGCAAAAGTCCTTTGCCTGCAGAACTGGAGCACAATTTCTAGCTGTAATTTAGGTCAAGATGTTTATAAGTTCATTGGGCACGTGGCATCTTTACTCCTATTATTAAAAGCTGGCTCAAGATGCAAACTTTTAAAAGTGCTCTGAAGACTTTAATAGAATTCACTGTGATCAGGTTGGTGTTGCTTTCGGGTGGGAGGAGAGATGTGGAGGTTCTTCAGAGCTACCAAATACAGATTCTTTATGGAGACTCAATGTCAGTCACTGTCGTGTGGATAAGGAGAAAAAATAAAGGAAGGTAGAGGTGAAGTTGTTTGTATGTGCTGGGATGGAGTTGTGACACATACCTGGTTTTGCACATTGCAAAGGGATTTCTTCCCTGAACTGTCTGTCCCACTGTTGCAGTGGGCTTGCTGCTCATGACTGGGTTGAACAGCTGTTTATTGTGGACCCTGTTGGTTACTGGTTGTTTGCTAATACCAGGGTGCTGTTAAAGCCATTAATATACATAAAATTGTACATGAAATTTCTTCTTGATGAAATATTGGAAACACGAGAGCTTTCATCTTTCATGTCTGGTAGGAAAACAGTTTCTCACTGGTTCCCTTCCTCCCATTTTGTGTTTTGTTTTGAATAGTTAAATAAAAAAGCTTTAAATCTGAGAGTGATTGTATCACTGTGAGTAATAACTTGTGTGTGTCACAGAACTGAGTCGAAATGAAAACTAGCAAGCCTTTAATGAAAACAGTGTGGTGACTCAAATGTGGGCACTGAACTCCCAGATAACAGCACCTTGTGTGTGAACCCTGCCAGATGCTGGTGGTACCTTTTCCAGTAGGGAAGGCAGTGATTTGATGTTGGTAGACTGCATACGGTTTGAGTATTGCTGCTGGAGATGAGCTGCACCTCTTGTAATAGTGCTGTAATACGGTGGTCCTTCACATCTGGTGCTGTCTGTGTCCTGATGAGACAGGGAAGGAGCTCACAAAGTGGCAGCTTTGGAAAAGACATGAGTGAGAATTCTTTCCTACCAAATGAAAGTAGCATTACATGGAAATAATGTGGCAATCCTTATTTAAAGTTAGAGAGGTAATAGATTGGAACTCTGTGTTGTTCCTGGTATGCATTTGCAGGTATTTTGTCAAATTCCCTGTGTGTTAATAATGAGGAATATTCCAACCTTAGTCCTGTTCTGGATATACACGTAATTTAGCCTTAGATTCTTACTGTTTTTAAAGTGTTTGCACCTGTGCCTTCAACTACAGAGGGAAAGAACAACTGGAAAAACTACCAAATTAATGGTCATTTTCATTTTTAAGTTGCTGCGTTTCTCCCTGCAATGTGTAAATCTTCCATATTCATTTTTGTTCTTGCTAAAACCAGACAATTAATTTTCTGGGAAGCACTGAAATTGCTTTGAGTTGTAAACTATCCACATCCATATGAGAGCACTGACGCCTGCAGGGCAGATCAGTTGTTGTGATTGTTCTTTAGGAAAGATCAATGAATACTGCAAATGTTAAATGAATGTCAGTCAGCAACAGTGCCCAGAAGAGTTCCCAAGTGTACAGACTAAGCTGGAAATATACAGACAGCTGAAATATTACTTAAAAACGTGCTTAACATATTTTTAGATCTCTCAGTTTTGAACAGAAGTCTCAAGTCAGCAGATTCTGTCTTACTTGGGGGAGGGCACAGAAGGCTTTTCTTAAGAATTTTAGTGGCTTCTGCTCAGCCTGCCTTTGTTTTTTAAGGGATATTCGGGTTCTCTTTTAATGTGTTTTTTTCTAAATGTGAAATGAAGTTAGTGTAAGCAGCTTAGTTGGTATTTATTTCCTCAAATCTTCATTTCTTTCCTTGTTCCCATCTCCCCTCTTCCCTCGCCTCTCCCCCAAGCAGACTTCAACTTAAGCTGTTTGTCTTTGACAACTTGCAGTGCTGCGTTCGATACAGTCCTTGGAATAAACGTTGCTGTAAAGAAGTTGAGTCGTCCTTTTCAGAATCAAACCCACGCAAAGAGAGCTTACAGAGAGCTTGTTCTTTTAAAATGTGTCAATCACAAAAATGTAAGTCTGCCTTTGTGTTTCCCTCTCTCGTTCTCTCATATCTCAAAAGCTCAAGATTTGCTTTCTTGCAAATGTTTAACCAAAGTAGCAGAAAAAAAAAAAAATGGTGAGAGAAACCAGAAAAATTTGCAGTGGGTTTTACAATGTGAGGTTCAGCTCTCGGTTGAGCTGTTTGGAGGATGAAGTGCCCAGAACAGGAGGCTCTTGTTGCAGCATCACTATGGGTTTACCATCAGTGTGGACTTTAGAGATGGTTTTGCTGTGGTGCATCTGCCTTTTTACATCCAACTGCAGCAAGGCCTGTTTGGCAATGGGTTTGGTTGTGGGTTTGGCTCTTCTAGCTGCTCTGTAGTTATATTTCCTGAGTTTATGCAAGATTTTTATTAAATATAATGTTTGCCTGGTGGATTTGGAAGGTATATTGGTGCAGGTTGACCAGTAAACACAATTGAAATGCAGACATACCGTACATGCATACAAGGTCATCGAGCTTTCTACTTGATGTACTTGAACATACGAGTACAAGAATATAAGGATCACAATGTGTTGTATTGTGATGCCAATATAAACTGGGAACAGTGATGATGGTGAAAGTTTTGTACTCGAGTGTCAAAGTTCCCGGAGTCAAATAGTCTGAAATAAGCTTTTGGTGAAGCCCAGAAGTAGCAGAATAAAGGCAAGGTTGTAATTAAGGATGGCAACATAGTAATGGTAGCAGTTCTTTTAGAAACTATGTGTAACAATGTAAATTGAATGGGGCGTCACCTTTGCTCTTGTTTAATTAAAATTTCTTGCCCAGTACACGTTCTAAAATAAGAGATTATTGTTCATGCGGGGAAAAAGGAATACATTACAGGTACTGAAGAAGGATATGGGTGTTAAATAACGTAGAGGGGAAAAAAAAGCTTGTGCCCTATCTTAGTCCCTTCAGCACATGTGCTGCAGTTTTCAACTGTATCTGAAACAACAGTTCTTCAGTGTGAGTTAAGTGAAACCAACTAATGTTAAATTGTGTTTAGTCCTGGTTTGCAATTGGATTTGAATAATAATTTCTGTAGTGATTGGATTTTTACTTGAATTAAAGCTGAAACTTCTTTTTTCTTTATAGATAATTAGTTTATTAAATGTATTTACACCACAGAAGTCACTGGAAGAATTTCAGGATGTGTAAGTAGTAGATTTTTGTTTTAATTTTCCTGACAAATATTCAACTAAGCCATAGCAGTGTAGCTCTGCTATCCCACTGTCTTTGTGCTGAAAGTAGAGGGTAACTAAAGCCTAAGTCTGAGCTTTGGTCAGTCTTTCTTGGCACTTCTGAAATAAATTGAGAAATAAAGTTGTTTTGCTACTAACATCAAATGGAAGTGGGAAGTAGTTATTTGCCTCCTATCCATTTGTTTATCTATCTATGATACTTTGCTGATTTAACCTGCATCTGCTTTGTGTGCATTGTCTTCTTTTAAATGGGTCACTTATGGATAATAACTCGACAGCCAGATATAATGTGGGTGGTGATTCCAGTGATTGACTCTAATTTTGAAATGGTGTTAATGAATGATATTTCCTTAAAATCTTAAGCGTTCTTATTGTTCTTATGGTTTATGAATGTTTTCTTCTGCTTCAGATATTTGGTTATGGAGCTGATGGATGCCAACTTGTGCCAAGTTATTCATATGGAATTGGATCATGAAAGAATGTCTTATCTCCTTTACCAGATGCTATGTGGTATCAAACATCTCCACTCAGCTGGTATCATCCACAGAGTAGGTAGTATTAGATTGTTACTGATATTCTTTATGAATACAGATGTTCTTATGAACCTGAGGGTTAGGCAGGGAATTGCTGTTCTGTGTGTTTATAGTTCTTTTGTTCATACTATGACTGTACGTGGAGGTTTTCAGATTTGAAGATGAAGACCAATGCATTGTTAACAGATCTTAAAACAGATTAAATCAGTTCTGTGGATTTAAGTGATACTGAACTGATAAACTCAAAATATATGTGCAACTGTGTACCTTCCAAATTATTAAAGCATGAGTCTTTCCAATTTAATATTTGACTTTTACAAGTTATATTACCGAATGGTTGTTCAGAACTTTAAAGTCCTGAGCATACTTCATGCAACTGATTCTGGTTTTCTGCAGCTGCTCTTCGTATTTTCCATGACCAGTCATTCTGCTTGACAGTCATGCTTGGTTTTTTTTTGTTCCTCTCCTGTTCTTTTTTCCCCCTATTTCCAGGATACACCTTTTAAATCTCTTCTCCCTGGGAGTTGAAAAATTCGGCCAGCTTCGAGTCTAATGTGGTTTTTTTTTTCTTCACTTTCAATCCATAAACATAATGGAGAGCCTGTATAAATTGCAACAAATCTCTGCCTTGCTGAAAAATCTACTGTTGTTTATAGTTAACGTGTAAGAGACTGAAGGGGAGGGCTGGAATTCCGGCTGGACTCCACCTGACTTGTTGGCTGTGATTTGGAGCTAAGGGGGAGACAAAATGTTTGCTGAGAAATTTGAGCCTGTTGGAGCTAACAGAGCAGTTGGACAGAACTGATGCTGGTCAGACATGAAAATGGGACATTGGTGAAACCAAACTAACCAAACTGTGAATAGCCAAACAAAGGCAGGAAGTTTATTTAAATAGAGAGGCTAAAGTGGATTGTGTTGTGTTAGTCTGGGACCAGAGCAAAAAGGCCTGTCCAGACCTTGAGTGGAAACTCTGGATTAGATGAGAGATCGGATTTTGGAGAGAAGCCAGGCTAGGAAAGGGACAGAACTTGGATAGCTCAAAGGAATATGTCTGGGGATGACTTAAAAGGGTCTGTGACTAAACAGAGCTTGAAATAATGTATGTGACACCAACCTCTGTTATTAATAGATGAATATTGAAATCTGATATGCTTCACATGGCCCAGCATTATAACAAGATGAGATAACAAATTTCACTGCCAACTACTGTAAATAATTATTCAGTTATTTCAAGAGAAAAGTCTGTGAGGAAGATTAGAAACTGCAAGCAAGCTGATTCAATGCCATTCTGCAAAAATTGGTTGCTTTCCTATTTGCATGTTCCTGCCTCCCTTAAGAAAAGGAAGTTCTGCACCTGAAAGCATAATTCATGTGGTTGAAACTACATCAGTTACTTGAGCAGAGTCCAAATATGCATTTGTAATTCAAATTCTTGTGAATGCAAACGAATGTAAAAGTGCTGTCATGGGGTAAACTGGTGATGTTATTGACTTCGGGGGGGGGGGGGGGGGGGTGTATCATTCAGTGTGTAGATCCTTCCTTAACTGCAGTAATTTCTTATTAGGATTTGAAACCCAGCAACATAGTAGTAAAATCAGATTGTACACTCAAAATCCTTGATTTTGGACTGGCAAGAACGGCGTGTACTAATTTTATGATGACTCCATATGTAGTAACACGATATTACAGAGCGCCAGAGGTTATCCTTGGAATGGGATATAAAGAGAATGGTAAGTTATTGGAGTGATGCTTTAAATTGTTTGTCTAAAGCATATGTGTCTCCAAACATAATAGCTTTAAAAGGCTGGGACAGAGCTAATTTCCCTCTGCTGTGTCTATTCTTAATGCTAATCACATTACTGGAGATTATTAAAACATAAAAATAAAATGCACAATAAGTATTTTGTGGAGAATAAGAGTTTTCTACCGTATCCATATCTCCATTTAGCATGTTCTGTTCCTGCTTCCCTGCTGTCTTACCTTTTCCTTTGTTGTCCTATTGCATTTTTCTTTATCCTACCTATATACCAATCTATGAGAAACCTATGCTGCATGATGTTTTAGAAAACCAACTAACCGATGATCAGTGTGTAAAATAATAAACCTTTTTATCATTGTGATTTTTACTGTGAAGCATATTCTAAGTCTGTCCCCCCAGCGTCTGTGATGACTTCATTAAAGATCTATTTCAGATTCTCCCATAAACCATGTAGTTTATTCCCCTAAATCTATATAAATAGCACTTAAAGAGGCTGGGTGTTGTACTATATTTACAAAGGCTTTATATATTGAACATTCAGCCAACAAAACTACTGGCAAGGAAACTGTCCTTGACCCACATTACTGTTTTACTTGCTGGTATTTACTGGCTGTGAAGTAACATTCTGCCTCCTCTGGTCTTCTAACCTAGTACATCTTTTCGGTTATTCACTGGGGCTTGGGGATACTTTAGCTGTGTGATACAAGGGACTTGCAGGACCTTGCTGAGCCACTGAAAAATGTACACTGATGCATGTGGCAGTTGTTCTACTGCAAGTGCTCACGTGGATGAGAACGTCTATGGAGGCAGTTCTGGATGAGACAAAAATACTTATCTGCACAACTATAAATAAAGAGTGTGAATTTACAAATTAATAATTGTGATACTTAAAAAACCTCTTTAATCTTTTGTCCTTGTTACACCTAACATATGATAGTGGATATCTGGTCTGTTGGGTGCATTATGGCAGAAATGGTCCTCCATAAAGTCCTGTTCCCAGGAAGAGATTGTATCCTTCTGCACG
The DNA here is from genome assembly GCF_054131305.1 of Coturnix japonica. NCBI lineage: Eukaryota > Metazoa > Chordata > Aves > Galliformes > Phasianidae > Coturnix > Coturnix japonica. Next base: position 438,243 of record NW_028188951.1, read on the forward strand.
GTCGTTTCAGAAGTGTAAATGCTGATAATATTTTACAAAGTGCTGAAAACAAAATGTAGCAACAGTTTAATTAGTTGGCGTTGAAATGATTGAAGATTCTTGTTAGCAGTTTGGTTTTCCACATTGTTGTGTTTTACCGTAGATGCTAGATGTCTTCATTTTGTTTGTTTGTTTGTTTTCCTCACTTTTGTTCATGATACTTCATAATTTGATCATTTCATTTTTACTTTCAGTTGATATCTGGTCAGTTGGTTGCATCATGGGAGAATTGGTGAAAGGTTGTGTGATATTCCAAGGCACTGATCGTATCCTTCCCTAGTCATCCTTGAACCACTTCCACCAGGAACATACTTTGATCTGTATAAAAGCTTAAAGCACTGTTCTCAACCATGTTTTAGTAGATCTGCTGTAAGCTATGAAATTAGTGTCATTGACCAAATTGTTGAGCTTCCTATTTTATTTTCTTAGCAGACTATATTTATTGTAATCTGTACTGATTGAATCTGTAGAATTTATACTAACAGCTTAAGCTTTTCTATCTTTAATAGAATGCTGGTAGGTTAAGGGAAAAAAAAAAAAGCATTACCTGTTTTTTCTTACTGTTGTTCTTAGTAGATAAGTATTAGAAGCAGAAATCTACTAAGTTAGCTTTTACTGTGCATGGGTTTGGCTTCCTATTTGGTTCAACTTACTTTTTAATGTACGAGTTTTTTCAGTTTCAACCAGGTTTTTTTCTCACTCGTTAGGATGCTGCTGTCCAATGAGTGCTAATTGCAAGTACACTGCATGAAATCTCTTTTTCTTACTATTATTATTTAATAGAAAAACAATTTCTTAAAATTTTTGTTATCATTTTATGAAAACTTTATTTTGGACTTACTTTTTCTATAAGATTATCCTTCTTTCCCTTTTCCCTCCAGTATTTTTGACCCAAGTTCATCTTCACAGAGTTGTATTTTGTTACGTGATAGAAACTGTGAGCACCTTTCTGTATTAGAAGTAAAAATCTTTATGCCCTCGTGCCCTTAGACTTGGGAAATCTCAACAACGTATTACTGGATCAGAGAGAAGCATTTGCACTTTGTGAGGTGGATAGAAGTAATTATTTAATCAAATACATATTCTTCAAATAATTGTATGTGTTTAAAAGGATTTCCTAGAAAAATGAATAAAAACTCGTTATCAAACTCCAGTTAAAGGAAAACTTGGGTTTAAACCAATTTCATCCTTTATAAAAAATAGTCTTGCATATTAGTAGTGTTCCAGGGCAAGATATTCCAAATTGGTCAGTAAGTAAATAGAATGCAGAAGATACAATTAAACTGGGCTGTAAGGCACCCAAAACCAAAGGACGTGTGGTCCAAGCTTTTGAAATAATATGTTGTATAATATTTCTGCTTGTCAGCAAGGAGAAGCTGGGCCCACCACTTAGAATACCAAGTATGTGCTCCTATGATCTTTTCATAGCTATATGTCTTGTAGAGGCTATTTTAAATTCAAAGTTTCATGACACTAATTAATCTTCAGCAGTTGATCGTTTATCAGTTAGTTGCATAAATGATTGTTAAATAAGTCTGTTTTCTACCTTTCTTCCTTTCTATATTGTTTTACCTTTTAAAGCCTTCAGACCAACCTAACACAATTCTTCATATATGTTATGTGTCCTTCATCTGCATGTCAGCATGGGCTGTTTTGGTTTGTTCATGAAAAAGGAGGGAAATTTTGTTTGTATTCATATATGCAAGTTACCATTTGTAGCTCACTGGAGGTCGCTGAAGCTCCACCAGTCCATATTTCAAAGAGTCTGCCCCTCTATCTTATCAAAATGCATAACTGTGCTTAGGGTTTTTTCCTTCTGAGTCTTTCAGTTCCCTTTAATGTGTGATACTGACAGATAAGTCATGTTGGCTTATGCAGTTATCAGTTTGGTCTGGAATAATTGTCATTTTCTTCTAGCTGCAGCCACAAGTCTGTTTTGACTACAGGGGTTAAGGGGGATGGATGCTGCTACACACAGCCTTGGGATTTTTTAATTAAGTTTTGATATGTCTTTAGCGTTTTGGTATTTTGATCAGGGAACAAAGCCTAATGATGTGCCTGTGGTTGTCTTCAGGAGAAACTGCTCTCGGATCCAGTTGTTTGTACGTTGCTGTATGGTCAGCAGGGATTTCTTGGAGTGTTGCAACAGAGCCCTGCTTGGGCTGAGATGCTCTGCACCGTCAGGGTGGAGGATGGGCTGAACCTGCTCCTGGCCATAGCCTGAGCTGAGAAGCTGGCAGTTGCTGTTGAACTAGAGATGAAAAACGTAGAAAAAACACCCAGCGTAGATACTGGAGATGAAGTAATGGAAAGCCTAGAGGCACCAGAGAATGTTTTCAGTGCTCTTCTGTGCAGGAGGTAAAGGAAACTGCCTGACTGATGGAAAAAGCATGAGAGCATAGTCATGATTTCTTGGGAAAAGTCATGCTTTATTATTAATTGATTATAATAAGGACTCTGTTTTCAACATTTTCTCCCAGAGTCTCACAAAGCAGACAGGCACTCTGCTATGGACTGAATGATTCTGGGTTACTTTTGAGATTGGGGTCATTAGTTGAACAGAAAGGGTAATTTTGTCTGCAGACTGCAAGGTTATTGGAGGGACGCTGCATGCTTTGCATCAGCATTAAGGTTTTCTCCTGATTGAGTTTCTGATTATGGGCATTGCTTATTTCATATCCAACCTATGCTGGAGAAAATATTTTGTCAGGTTTTTTTCCCCACATTTTTATTACTGGAGTGGAATAGATCCCCCACCTTCAAGCCACCATAGAATGCCCTTGAATTTGGCTAGCTGCCACTCTAATCATCAACCCCTTCTTGAATCTGGATTGGTGGACTTCTTGCACAAATTACTTTTCCAACAAAATTTCCTGGCGCGTGTCAAAATTTGCTTTGTATGTGCTCTGTTTCAGCATGAGAGTTAATAATACTGACTTCTTAATTCTTATTTTAATATTGTGTTTCCATTGGAATGTATTGAATAAGCAGATACCACTTTCAATCTTTGCATCTGAAGTCTAAAGCTTTAGCAGGAAGGATATTTCTGGATGTATTTTTGGCATGCTAACAAAAGTAAGTGCTTCTTAAATGATAGTCTGTGTTAACTACAATTCAAAGTGCAGTGGATGTGTCTTGTTAAGAAACTGGTGTAAGAATCAATAGTTTGAAAGAAAAGATTTTGAGTTCAGATACGTTTGCGAGGTTTGTGGTTGCACTGCTAGAACTGCACATTCCTCATCAGGAAAAATGGGAAGTGTTGAACTGAATAAATTTACTGTATTAGCATTGTTGATACTGTAGAAATATGTAAAAGAAATACCACGTTTTATGTATTCTTTTATGTATTCTTTTATGTATTTTTACATCTGGTACAGTTAGATGTACGTCAGGTCATTCACTAGCAGCCTTTGTGTTTCTTTCTTTTCTGTCCCCATAGTTGTTATGTTATGGGTGTAATTAAAGAACAAACCTTCGTTTTGACTCTCCCAAAGCCATGTTTTCAGAACTGGCCAGTAGGTACCAATTCACTGCAGATATTTAATCCTGATGAGTTGTGCACCATTTCTGGTCTGTCCCTATCCTACAAAACTGATATTTTAGATTTTTGCCAGCGTAGCTTTTTCCACAGCAGTTCTAGAATGTTGTTGATGTTAGATTGGAGTTCTTGTTTTATTATTAGTTCAGGCTTTCAGCTTTTCAGATTTCTGCAAGTGATGTTTTTGTGTAGCGCAGACTTCAAATTCTGCAGCTGATTTTCCTAAAGATGTGGTGCAGATATTGATCAATGGAATAAAGTAATTGAACAACTAGGAACGCCCTCAGCAGAATTCATGAAGAAACTACAGCCTACAGTGAGGAATTATGTAGAAAACAGGCCAAAATATCCAGGTATTAAATTTGAAGAGCTCTTCCCAGACTGGATATTTCCATCAGAATCTGACCGTGACAAGTTAAAAAGTAAGACAGATTTTTTTTTTTCTTCTTCTGAAGGTGTTAATTTAAAATGTTTGCAATACATTTAATTAAACAAAACAACAACTAATTTAGAATATCTGTATTGCGGTGGGTGTTGACATAAGTTCCATACCTGCTGTTTTTTTTCCACATATGACAGATTCTGATTTTTTAATATTAGCTCAGAAATACGGAGATATTTCACTGTTCTCTTTAATTCACTTCATTTGAATGTCTTGAATAATGTTTGTGGCTGAAATGTTTCTGAAAGTAGCACTTGTTAGAGTTATTTATGTTTTTCTGGTTCATATGGGAATGTAATTCATGTCAGCTGCTTTAGATAAATGACCAAGAAGTTGAAAAAATCAGTCCTATGGGCAGACACGAGGTTTTATACAAAATAGGCTACAGCAACTTATTTTATTATACAGCATTTGTAGTTCAGACAAAAAAAAGAACTGCCAGTCAAATGGTGCTGCCATTTACTATGCACTTCAAAATGTGGCTTATGAGCAGTAGTTGATGACAAACTGTGACCTGTGCAGCGACGTAACTGTTCAGAATTGAGATTGGTTTATGTCAGCTGCAGGGTTTATATTTTGGATTACAGTAAAATAACATTGACATTAGAGGACTGTGACCTCCTTTTGAAAGAAATCTGCTGTCGCGCTGCCTGTCCTGGCAGTGCAGCCTAATGCTGCTGGGTACTGAGCGAGACGTGCAGCTCGAGTCCTACTCTGCTGACTTAAAAACAGTGCTCAGTGAGACCTATTTAACTCTGCGGGATTAGAAATTAAGTATTCGCATGTCACCAACAAATGGAACTTGTTGGGAGGCACTGAAGCTCAAGAGATCTGTTTGTGTATGCTTTGTCAGATGTTTAAAATCTACAGCTCCTTATGTGTATGTTCTTTTTCATTTTTGCTTTCTAGCCAGTCAAGCTAGAGATTTATTATCAAAAATGCTTGTAGTAGATCCAGACAAGAGAATTTCCGTTGATGAGGCCTTACGTCACCCTTATATTACTGTCTGGTATGATCCAGCTGAAGCAGAAGCTGTAAGTTTGCATTTAAAATAAATTTTAAGATATCAGTTCAACAGTTTTAAGAATAACTTTAGTTTGGATCCAAGTGTGTGCTTTGAACTCGTGTTTTGGTTAGTGAGATGCACGTAAGCATTCAGGTTCATGTTTGAGGTGGAACCACCTGAAGAGCTGTGGGTGGAGTGGAATTGATGCTGTTTTGAAAGTGATTATTGGTAGCTCCCTTTGTGGAAAGTGTTGCCTGCAGGGTGGTGATGTGCTGTATTATGGGTAGTGGGCTTCATCTGAGGCCCTGCCAAACCTTACAAAAGTTCATTTTCAGTTGATGCTTTTAAGAAGCATTTCGGTGGGAGGTAGAATCTAAAGCCTGGAGATGTGAAATGAATGTAAATTGGAGATTTACATTCCAGGGAATAGACTGCCAGAGGGAGGTAACAATTGGCTGAGAAAGCCATCATTTTTAGTTTTGCCTGCAACGTAACATGTAAACTTAATTTTCTTTGTAGCCTCCACCTCAAATTTATGATGCACAGCTGGAAGAGAGAGAACATGCAATTGAAGAATGGAAAGGTAAAAAGGGAGCATGAGCAATGACGTAACTTGTACTGTGAGCTGTGTGTTCCTGTTGCGCGTGTGCTGGATTGTGTAACTGACTGGATCTTATTCAAAATGTGCAGTACTGCTTATGGTGATGTGAAAATACATTGATAATGGAAAAATGTGCTGTTTGGAGGAAATATTCGTGCGTGTATGTATGATCCGCTGTAGTAAATCCTTTCCTCTAGAAGAGTTGAGGGTGAGCCATCCTGCGTGTACCATACCATCGAGAACTGAAACAAGTAATGGAGCTTTGTTACATTTAGAAGTCTGTGATATTTTATTCAGGTGCTGTGTCCTAAATCTGTCCTGACCCATATAGTGGTACTTACAGATGGACCTGTCACTATTTAATTGTACCATTACACATTTATAAATAGTGCTTAAATCCCTTGTGATCTTAATGATGTTTTTTCTGTCTCTTCTCTTATTCCTCCTACGTTATAAGAATTAATATACAAAGAAGTAATGGATTGGGAAGAAAGAAGCAAGAATGGTGTGGTAAAAGATCAGCCCTCAGGTTAGTCATCGTTTCAGTAGTTCTATAATGTTATGCTGCTTAGAGTGATCTGTTGGACTAAAAGGAATGAAAAAAGTCCTACTCAGTACAGGTAGGTGAAAGTTCTGTTGTTACAGATAAAGATTCTGGTCAGCCTTTGGAGATCCGTGGGCAGTAATTTTTCATTGTTATGAAATGAGTTGTATGAAAGCAAGTCTTAAGTGCTGGATATCCAACACACTGAACTCTCTTCTCCATGGAAGGCTCCTTCATCTGAAACCACTGATGCCATGTTACATCAGCTGTTGTGCAGATGTATGTTATGCTCAATGCTTTTTCTTGGCTTTGAATGAATGTGCACCTTTCAAACGCTATTAGAGCTTTTTATTTTAAGACAGCTAATAGCATGAAGTATTTTTGCCTGTAGTTGAATCCTTAATGTTTGCTGCTTTTCTTTTGGTTCAACAATTGGAATGTTGTGCTGCAGGTTTTAAGTGTTGAGAAGCTTAATGCGTGCATTTCTACTGTTTAATGATTTGTCTGTTTTCTAAGTATTTCTCTGAGGAAAATGATGTGCTCAGAACGTAGAAGTGTGGTTATTTGTGCTTGCGATATTGTCTTGCCTCAGATTTTATTATGTTTGGTTTACTTAGCACAGATGCAGCAGTGAATAGCAACACCAGTCCTTCCCAGTCATCATCTATCAATGACATTTCATCCATGTCAACAGAGCAAACATTGGCTTCAGATACAGACAGCAGCCTCGATGCCTTGACAGGACCCCTTGAAGGATGCCGATGATCAGCCAGGATTGCAGACTTATCTTTGGAAAAGAACTTTTGCTTCCATTGGGCCTGAATTGCTTGTAAGTTAATGGAACAAAGTAGAAAAACTCCATGTTCTGCATGTTCTGCTAAAGTAATGCCTGTTTTTATGTTTACTCAGTTGTTATGGAACTGCCTGCTTAATGTTGTAGAATGAAAGCAAATCAATGTCTAAGGAGCAAAAAAACAAAAAAAGTTTAGACACTATTACAGGCTTTTCTTTGTTTCAGCCTATTTCAGGTGAGCAGTTATAATAGACTTCTAGCCAATAACTTCTCTTGAGTGAGTTCATGCATCTTCAGTCCTAACTGGCAGGCTTTTGTGACATCAATGGTTGTTTACATTTTAGTACAGTATTGCTCATTTGTAAGTTTTTTGAATGTACAATGTCTATGAAGTTTGTTTTGATGTGTGACTATGACAGTGTGCATTATTTAACAACCGGAGTGTTGTGTGTAAGTGTTAACTCGCATGTTGAACACTCTCAGTCCTGTGTTTAAAGGGCAGTTACTTTTCCATATAGCACTTTTGTGAGCCCTTTCCATCTTCACTTCCCAATGGTTCTATCTTCTTGTAGAAGAGGAGAACACAGTGTTCAAAGAGTATAGCCATACCCTCATATTTCATCAATGAATATCTGACGCTTTCCTAGTTATTTGAACGTGGGTGGAAGATACAGTGGCTTAGTTCAATCTTGAAGGATGGGTGACTTTTTGTGAAGCTGTGCCTGTTTAAAAGAGGGCAGAGCGCTAAAATGTTTTGTATTTTTTTTAGCTCGTGATACCGATCCTTTAACTGAAACAGAAAAGGAAATTACATATGTGATGCTCTTCATTCAGTGACAGGTGAATTGGAGAGACTTGCAGTCTAAGTGGCCTGAAAAAGAGCTGCATGAACGTTTTCCATTTTTTTAAATGGGTCCATTCTATTTAGTGAGTAATTAAAAAAAACAAAGATATAGTAGCTTTGAGTCATTTGTCAATTAATTATTTACTGAACAGAACTTAGCTGTAGTTCCAAATTAAGAAATCCTCTCTATTTTTACTGGGAGAGGAAAACATAATATATTTAATATGTACGTTTTCTAAATGCGGTGTCAGAGGAGAGGAGATTGTTTCTGTTTCAACACACGCTTCTCAATGCAGTTTTTAGGGCTGTGTAACACAAACACCAGCTGCGCAATCTGTTACATCCTTAGAGAATATTTGTGGTGGAGTAGGGCTTAAATCAGCAGGTACTGCACACCTGTGAATGTGTGCGCATCCCTTCAGAGCAGCACACAGCTGTGTGAAGTGCTGCTAAAGGATCTCATGCGTGGGAACGTTTGAGATAAACCTGTATGACTGTGACAGCAACAGAGTTGTGCAAAGCAAGGTAAAACACCACTTTCTTAAGGGCACTGTATTCAGCTGATGATCCAGATACTGCTGACTTGAATATATGCAGAGAACTTACAGAATGTGCTGGTGCAGCCAGCTGCATTATGGAGATGTGGAATACACTCCTGTAGAAGAGAACTGACCCTTGTTTCTGACCTTAAGATTTGAAAGCAGCAGTTTTATCTAATGCAAGCATTGCTTTCATGTTACAAACTGTACCCATATGGTTTTAAATAGCTTAATTTGGTGTAGCAAAATTACTGAGATTTTGCTGTCCCAGAGAAGAAAAATGCAATGCAGTGCTATTATGTTGACTTCAGAATGTTCATCTGGAATTATGACTTCTTTTTCTAAAGAAATCTGGAGTTGTAGGACATTGAGGGCTTGGGTTTTTAGCTGTTTGGTCTAAAACCTGTTTCTTTGGATACTGACGGTATATATGGACTATGTATAGTGCATTTTTGTCACTGACAAAAAAAAAATGATCTGAAATAGCTTTTATTGTATAGCCATACAGTACAGGTTGCTGTTCTTTTGTATTTTTTTAATCACTGTTATATGTGTAAGTTAAAATTATTAAAGACACCTATTCAAAATTGCCATTAGTGATTTCAGGCTAGCTGTGGTTTTGTTCCCTTCCTCTTCAGCCCATCAAAAGCTGTAACCACTATGGAATGAAACTAAAAACAAGCAAAAAAAACCACAATCCAAAACAACAGAGAAACTAACAGTTGAATTTCAGAAGTTAGCTGTGCTTTATTGATTGTCTCTAGTGATGTTTTCAGAAGTTACCAGTGACGTAACGGTGTTAAGCCAGTACTTCTTTATAAAGGGATGGCTTTCCTGACGATACAAGTTTAGCACACAAAAATAGCATCCTCTGAGCAATCTCACATTGGTCATCCGTAGATTCTGCCTTCCTTTTTTAGAAGGCTGTCTGAAGTCTTTGAAGAGTGGTAGAATGCAGCATTGTATACATTTCATGTTACGCTTGATGAAAAAGCTTTTTTGTCTGTATGAACATAAGGGACAAAGATCTCCAGCAGTTCATTAATCTCCTGCTGAAACAGCTGCAGAGCAAATCTGTCCCATTTACCTGCCTGGTAACTGACTACGGCTCTTCCTACTTTACACCAGAGCCCTCTGTAGAAGTCACTGCTGTGCATTTTGGTATTCTTGATTCACTATGGCAGTAATCTTCTGGACTTTATTATTCAAGATTCATTTTTAGCATTTCCAACTGAAGTTGCACTGTACTGCATTCATCATTTTAACCTCTACTTTTTCAGAAGGTTTAATGCAACGAAGATTTTTCATGTCGTTTAGGTACCCGATGGCCTCCAGGTCTCTTCCAACCCAAAATGCTCTGTCATTCGAGTAGCTTTTTAATGTTGTTTCTTGGTTTTGAACACAGAACTGCCCTATCTGCATGATGTGAACTGATATCTGACCTTCTCATGCTATATACTGTTATCTCACACATTGTTTTGAACAAAATAAGCCCTGGGACTGAGCTTCCTTGTGAATATTCCTATAGGAAAAGCTGTCCCATACCTTATGTTCTTAATGGCTTCTCGCTGCCGCATACTTCAAAGCTTCTAAATTCTACCAAAATATCATTGCTTATGGAGTATGCTTGGGATTACAAGTCTGTGAGTACTGTGGATTTTGATTTTGGTGTAATTGAAAACAAGCAGCTCAGAACCCGAATAAACATCCATTTCTCAGAGAAGGCAGATAAGCAGATTATATTCAGCAAAACACATGCAGAATAGATGCATGATGTAGTTCCCATGCTGTCCCTGTGTGCACATAGAGACTGTACATGCACTGCATGCAGGCTTTACATGTGGTTGTGTTCCTGGCTGCAGGCTAAGTTTGGTCCCATATCTGTGTAAGGGTTGTGGATGCTGTGAGATCCCATCGCTGGTGGAAAACCAAATGCCCATGTAACTTCACAGGGGTTTGAAAGTATAGAGAGTTTGGTGTGCAATATAATCACTTTTATTCCTAATACTAAAATCATGTATGTAAAGTGATGCGATTGACCTTATTTTTTTTGCACTTTGGCATTTATAAATATTTATGTGTATTTAAAGATTAAGGATGTGTGTATGCATATGCGTATATATAATAGAAACCTGCTCAGTTTTGTAAACACGAATGTTACCTTTCTGTATGAGAGACTCTGTTTAGTGTTAACACTACTGCAGTGAACAATAAGCAATTTATGACCTACAACTGAAAAGAAGTGGTGGTCAACATAGATGCAATCTGTAATCTTAACTGCTCACCTGAAGAGAAAATAAGAGTATCTATGGCTCTATGGCTGTTAATCAGATTCTTTACCAGAAACCTTGATAGATGTATGAACACTGAGTAGCTGACTGGCATTGCAGAAATGGAGTATATTTTAAAGGTTTATCTGTGCTCATATCATTTTTCCTCAATAAAATCCCAAACCAAACAAACCCCAAAACCCTTAGAAAGAGAAACCTGGCATTTTGAAACCTGTAAGTGCGCTTTGAGGAAATGGTATGGTATGACAAGTTGCATTTGTTCTAATTGAAAATGCCAAAAACACAAGAAGCAAATGTTAAAACGAGGGCTTTGTCTGCACAGAGCATACACAACAAGCAAGTCCGACTGGAACCAGTGTTTGCAAACAGCTTTTGGGGCTTTGTGTCCTTTCCTGAAAGGGTTTGCATTGTAAAAAGAATGAAAATGAAACCCAACCTAAACTTATAATTAACTGATTTGTTGGTAAGTTTCAAAGCCTGTTCAGGACTAGAGGGCTTTTGTCTCTTTAAGTTCTGACAGAGTATATATATATGTTTATTCAAAATTAAGTGGGAGGGGAAAAAAAAATAGTAATACCATATGTTTTATTTTTCTGTACTAAAGGAAGGACCTCAAATGCTAAATTGCAGTGCTGGATTGGTTTCTGTTTGGCTTAAAATTACAGTTTGACAAATGAAGTAAGATTTGGACATTCAGAATCAAAGTGAGCTGCTGAGCCTCCCAGAAGGGAACACTGCTTTGGGCAGCAGTGCAGTCCCCTCGGTCAGTGTGTGCTGGAATTGAGCTGCTGAGGTGCAGACAAATCTTTCCTGAGCACAGTGCTGGTTCTGAACATGGGCTCAGTTTTGTGTGGAGCATTTCATTTGAGTTGTGACTCTTGAAATGGCAGTACGGGAGCGCAGGGGTCACTGCTAAACAGCCTTTGTCTGTGTGTTCCATGTACGTCACATGGATTCTATCAGGGCTTGATGCTAAACTTAGTGATGCTGTATGCTGGGAGCCAAATTCTTTCCTGGGATGCGCACAGTGTATTTCCTGCTCAAAACTGGTTTTGCTCTGGGGATATGTGCACCCAGATCCAGAATTTGGACTGAAGTTCCTGTAGGTGAATCCAGTCACTTTGCTTTGCCGCTGTGTCTTCAATGTCTTTTTTTAACATGTTCAAAGTATGACAGAGAAAAAAAATATATTCTGGCTCATATATCTTAGATTGGCTATTACATGAGTAATAGTGGTGTTCTTATAGCTTATCACACAGCTTACCAAATCACTTTTAATTTTGCTGCATGCTGACATGTCTGGAGCTAAACTGATGGTTTACTTAAGCCATCTTCTCTCATGTTAGTGTTGGAGGAAAGTGAAGAGATCATCGTTTCTGTTTGCTTTAAAAAATGGCTATTTTTGTAGCTTGAATTTCAGTTGTTGGTTTTCAACCCCACAGCTTTGCTTTGTGGATGGAAATTTACCCAGGTCCGCTATTTCAAAGAATATATGTAGAGCAAGTCCAGTATACAATTAAGATAATAAAATAGTCTTCTGCAGTTTGTTACTGAAAATATGGCAAATTATTTTGGTCCGAGTATTCAAAAGAAAGTAGAGAATATACGTGAAGTTTATACACCTTGATGCTGCTGCTTATTTTTTGAGAAGGTGCTTGCAGTTTTGCACAACAGAAATCAGCTTTGTTAATTGTTGGGTTTGAAGCACTTTAGGGTTCTTCTCAATAAAACCAGTATACGGCGTGAGAAAGAATGACATATAAAATATTTGATATGTTTCAATCTGGTTGCCATTGTGATAGATTTGATCAGCGCTTTCCTTTAAATGTAAACCTGTTCTCAGAGATGTAATATTTGAGATTTTTTTTTTTTTTATGGGCTCAAATTTAACACGTAGGAAGAGATCATTTGAGAAACATCTCCCTGCATAAATAAATGCATGTAGGGTGACTTCAACAGCAGCATGACTACCCAGGCATCTGTTGTATAAAGTATGGCATAGTCTTTATTTCTAGCTCTGTGTAACTGGCTAGCTATGGGCACTAGGATTTTTCCTTAAAGCAAAAATTTTCTATTACCATTTGGCTCTTAATCCAGATGCATATACAGTGTGTGAGGCAACAACATCTGCTTCCATTGGGACTCCACCATGATAGATGCTCTATGGATGCCATAGCAGGAGAGTCCCCACAGCAGCACAGTGCTCTGTGATGTGCCTGCCCATGTGTGAGCCCCTGTGTGCATTCCCCAGGCTGTGTCTTTTCATCGTAATTTCTAGGATAACAAAAGCAGAGCAGAAAGCAATCAGGTAAGAGCCATGTTTGTTTGTTAGCGATAGCGAAGCTGGGTTAGTGCCTGTAACACACGCTATGGATTTATCTGCTAATGGGGAATCACTGTTCTGAAGAGCCGTGTGTGTCTCTAGCTTTTTTTTCTATCAATTCAGATGCTTAAATTGGTGCTAATTTTTTAAAGGAAAACGTAACAGATTGTTAGCAATGAATTTGTCTGGTTTTGATACCTATATTTTTCTTAAATGTTGGCAAACCAAACTTTGTAAAATGACTGACGTGCATTTTCACCTTCATCGGGTTTCCAAATTTTTCCTAAAGTCAAGTGTTTAAAATTCCGTGGTAGAGTTTGCTTCTTTAGAGCGATTGTTTCAAGTGTTTTATACACCAATTAAATGGACGTGATTAGAAAAGATAGCAGCACATAGCTATAATCCTGTTAGTTTGGTTCTGGGGCATCGCGGGTCCCACAGCTGGTTCCAGTAGTGTTGTGTATCCAAATTCCTCCAGCAGGGCAGATCAGAGATCCTTGTGTGCAGGTACCCAGTACAACGAAACCTTCTTGGGTCCTTAAGATAACGTAGATTATATGATTTTTTGTAATGTTTTTTTTTTCAATCTATTTTAAAGAGAAATGGAACAAATGGAAATAATGAACTGTTTTTTGTAGAAATTCAAACCTTAATTCCAGGGAATGTATTGCAGCAGAACACATGCAATGAAAGGGAATGCTGGGCTCCTTGAGTGACCTGTTAGGAAACCTGACATTACCAATGATTGAACCTCCCCCAGCAGCCCAGGCTCTCTGTTTTGTGAGAACTCTCTTGGCAATGCCTCCAGGCTGTACCTCCCCTCCAAACACTCTGTCCATCCCCTTTGGGCCCTCATTGCAGCCCCTTTCCCAACCGTCACGGAGTAGCATCAAGCCCTGTCACCTGTCACAGTGTTCTGATTTTATCGCCTTAATATTCCTTATGATATGCTGTGTAATTTCACAAGAAAGATGTACTTTGGAGTCTGACGATATAAACACGTGGCCTCTTTTTGCCTATGGCAGGCTTTGATTGTCGTATCTCGTTCTCGACACTTGTGCAATAGGAACACGTTCCCTTTGGTGCAGTGACTATTCTGTCTGATGCTGGACTTTGTTTTCAGGATGACGGGGGGTATTTTTGTTGGACGGACAGCAGTCATGCTTCCTCGGTCGGTTTTTTCTTTCAGATTCTTTTTTTAAGGCAACCAGAATTCACGAGGAGAGCTGCCAATAACTAGTTCTGAAGTGCTAGTTAAAGCCTTGTTCTGAAGCTTTTCTTCTCCAGAAATCTTACCCTAAAACAGTACTAAAGCCACTGTAAAACGACAAATAAATATGTATACCGAAGCAATTGGAGGCGTCTGTTTTATTTACTGTAGCTGTTCTCTCTCTTGATTTTTTTGTGTTGAAATGAAATGTTTTATCTAACCGAGGGAATGTGTTCTTATTTATCTTAAAACAGCATGTTTCGTTTACCACTTTAGTTTTAATTCCCCCTAAAAAAGAAGTCTCAAGTATGAAAAATAAATGAATAACAGCTTTCTGAGGCTGCTGGGAGCTGCTTTCTGCCGAGGAACAGAAACGTTTGGGCACACAAACAGCTCTTGGTTTTACTGCCAAGTAAGGAGTGTGTTTTCAAGTTTGTTTCTCTAAATTGCAGAGCCCTTCTGGGTAACACTGGCAGATCTGTATCCACATCCAGCCCGTGCCATGATTGGATTTTCAAGCTTCATTGTGAGTTGCAGGTGAACCACTGTCATAGGAGAGTGTGTGGTTTATCTACCTGTATATAAAGGACGCTGGCAGACATTTCTTTCCACCTTGTGCTCTAACAGCGTTGTGTTTCCTTCTGTTCTCACTGAACGAGGCAGATGCACAGCTAAATGGAAGGAAAAAGAGTGTTCAGTAGTAGAGTTTGGAAGAGGTAAGCTTGCAATGGTTTCTTGTTTGCTCTGTAAACCATCTGAGGGAGCTGAAGTGAAACTTATCAGCTGCTTTGATCTAATTACTTTTCCTGAGGTCTTTCTAATACCCAGGGGCTGGAGCTGGGTCTCAGCCACCCTTTGGCTTTGAAAAAGCTTCACCTGCGGTAGCACGAATTAATTCTTACAGGAATATTGCTCTTTCTTTTGTGGGGAACTTGTAGTTTTATCTCTTCTCCCCAGGGCTTTGTGACGGACTATCTGGATGAAGGGATGCACAACAGATCCCACAGCTCCCCTGTGTGTGACCATAGAATACTTTTCAGGTTGCTCAAGTTATAGAGGTGGCTTTCAGTAGAGGAGTAGGAAAGCAAAAAAGCAGCACTGTGGCACGTCTGCAAGGAAGTGCTGCCTCACCCCACTTCCCTCCTGCAATAAGATGGATTCAGCCATATTTGATCTTAAAACAAGGAGAAAAATCTGCTGTTTCTGTGTACACGTCGTAAGGTCTTTCAATGAGACCTGGGAGAAGTTTGCTTTCTAAGAAGAAAGTAATGGGTAAATAAAATAGTAGGGAATAAAGAAACATAAAAAGAAGTAATGGAGTTCTTTCTTTACAGTGTTGAAGGCAAAGGATAATGGTAAATTAAACCACTTGCTTCTGTCTGTGGAAAAGATGCTTGTTGAGGTGTGCTGCTTTCTAATCATATGGTCAGCTTGCATGACGTACCTGTAAGATACAGCTACTGACAGCGTGCTTAATGGGTTAATGGAAAGACACAGGTCAGATGATGGAGCAGTGCTGCTAACCTGAACTTCTCCAGCAGCAAAACCACCCCTGCACTGACAGTGCCAGCACTCTGAGTGAGCTCTGTGCCTATTAATAACGTGACAGATGGGCGCAGTTTCGGCTGGATCAGATTCTGCTTCGTGGATGGATGTTTTCTCCCATTGAGGAGGGAGGCAGCAGCTGCTGTCCCCTGCTGTGATGGCACCGTGGGTGATGTGGAGGGGCGACATGGAGACAGCAGTGTAGAGGAGCTCTGGGCTGTGGGGTGAGCTGGCTGCCCCACTCAGGTGTCTCTCAGTGTTTCCCATCTCTTGGCAACAGTCCCATCCTGCTGGATAACAAGATTTTGGCAAAGAAAAGCAAACAGAAAAGCAAACTTTCATAACTCAATGATGGTGCAACGCAACCGTCCCCAGCAGCTGGGCTGTGCCTGGGGGTGAGCCTGGGAAGCCCTTCCCTGCAGCTGATGCCCCGGTTTATGGGCTCCTATTGCTGGAGTCCGAAGCAGAGCAAAAAGGCTTTGGGAAGTTGTATTGTTTAATCCAAGGAAGGTATTCGCCTTTTACCCGCTAGGTGTCACGGTTGGGTTTGGGTTGATGTCGGTGCTCACAGCGTTGCCAAGCTCAGCAGCCTTTTGGGAGCGACGCCTTATGAAAGCAAGCCAGGAATTAATTTCCATGACTTAAAGGCGAAAAGATGAGTGAGGGGGACCGGGTGAAAAGTGGAGGAGGCTGCTGGGAGGAGAGCGCTCCATGTGCTGGGCTACATCAAGGGCAGCGTGCGTGGGGTGAGCTTCTATAGGAGGGGGAGCGCAGCCGCCCCAAGGGAACCCTGAGGGCTGTAAGTAGGGCTGGGAGGCTGCACCCAGAATGCTCTCAGGGTCTTCCTAAGGCACGTTTCCATCTGGGACTTTTGTCCTTGCATAAGGATGAGGCTTTGGCTTTAAAATAGCAAAAAGAGAGCTCCTGCAATCCCTCTGGAAGCTATCAGTGTAACAAATGCCTGCTGCTCCAAGCGAGCTGTCATGTTTAGCTGCATTTTGGATGGTGTCTATAAAAACAGCAGCTGTCTGCATGCGAACGGGACTTTCCAGCAGTGCATAATATGAAAAACGTCTAAAAAAAGAAAAAGCAAGGAAGGCTCAACGAGCTCAGATAACAGCAGCTCCAGCTCAGCTCCAGCAACACCCTGGACATCTGTGAGAGTCATCAGATTCATGTGAGTTTGCTCTGCATCCACAGCTCTGTGCTTCTTCAGATCTAAGAGCAGGCAGTGTGTATGTGCCGGCAGGTACGGCCCTGCAGGGCTCACTGTCTCCTCCATCCCTCCCCTCCTCCATCCTGTTCCTGTTTCTTTTCCTATTCACACTTCGTGACCTCTTTCATGAACCACAACTTCAAGCACCCTATGATGACCCTCATTTAATGGCATTAACCTCATTAGCAACAGCTGTAAGGAAGAGCCTTGCTCTTAGCCTGGCACATTTGGGGTTGGCCAGAAGAGGGCAAGGAAAACCCATGTTCAGAAACCTGCAGCTTCCTGCGGTGCATTCACAAGAGGGAGTTCTCCTGGGACAGGAGTATGGATGCTTCGTTCTGGCAGAGCAGCCAGCTGCATTGCAGGGCGATGGCGTTGTAAGACATTACAGGAGCTGGCAATGAGCCCAATCCCTTTCTATTTGGCAAGTGCCGTTACTTGTTTCATTTGCACATCCAGGAACCAAGGTGTATTTTGTTCCATCTCTCATTGCTTGGGGTTGCTCTGTATTCCTGCTCTGAGATGGCTGTCAGACAAGGAACACTACAGCCCCATGGGGAAGGCTGCTCCTGTGCTGTCCTTTGGCCCCTGCAAAAGGGGAAAATGTCAGGAATTTCCCAACATCTTCAGCTGTTGGTTCTTCATCTGAACTGTCCAGAGCTGGCTGGGATGGACAAGAACCAGCACTTGTGGGTTTGCTGCTCCACCGCTAGCTGTGAGCTCAGCTTTGACATGGATTAAAAGAATAAAAATACAACAAAAACACATTCAGACAAAGCTTATTTTATGCTTTTGTGTTTTTCCTTCCTTTTCTTGTGGTTCCCACTGACACAATTGCATTGGGCAGCTCACGTGGCTGGTGTGCAGCAGCACTACACCCTCTGCATGGAGCAAGATGGGATACCCTGCAAACAGGAGGATTGCCCAGTGCAGCACTGCTCTGCCCTGAAGGAATGCTGCAAAGTCCTCCTATCCCAGGAAAGATGCTGAAGAAGAGGGAAGAACAGAGGTCACTCTCCTGTTCTCCTCACCCCTCTGCAATTATTCCCCATCTGCCCCAACACATAGGCACTATTTGCATTTTGCCACCAATGCTGCACTCGAAATTTGCTGCAAATTGGAACTGATGGGTTTTCTGTAGCTGCCTCTGAGTTTGGCTCACCATTAACATGGTGCTGTGTGTCCATCCCCACACACTGCTGATTCTTCATTGATTTCTTCAGAAAACCCCTTCCTAAGGGGACCTTCCCTCCTGTGCCACATCACCAAATGCATTATCCCATCTGAGCCAACTGGCTCAATGCATGCCCTGCTCTTGGACACTGTTTTGGGGTGAAAAAGAGTGAAATTGTGCTGAGGCAGAAAGGGAGGCCACAGCGGGCACTGACAGAGCGCGGCACTGTGGTGGTAATGGGGAGTCATTACCGTCCATTTGCATGTACAACAACAAGAAGGGAAGGGATAAAAAATCAATAGAGGAATCAATAGAGAGCATCTTGCTGGAGTACTTGTGCCTGGAGCACATCATCATTAGGCACAGGAAGAGCCACTGCTAATTGAGGGAAGCACTGGGAGTGCAGGGAGCAGCAGCTGGAAAACCCTCCGAGTTCCAAACTGCTGCAGGTGCTGCTCTGTGCACATCACGGTGCTGATGCTGTCACCTGCAGGTCTCCCACTGTCCCCAGCGTTTTGGGGACATGCTGATGAACACGTTCATTGTGAGAGCTGTGCCCCATCCAGCCTGGGCTGCTGGCAGTGCACTCATTTGGATCTCTGCAGTTGGGTACTGAATGAATTAACGTTTGCTGGAACCACATTCAAAATGCTTTTTGTCTGCACCATGGTTGAGTGGATCCCATGCATTGGGTGACTTTGTATTTCAGTTCAGTTCTCTCCTTTTACTCATGATTACTGCCACGGTACCATTTACAGACCCTGGGGAGGAAGGGGGGGAAATTCACTTTTAAAAACAGCAATTATTCTTAGTAAAATATTGTAAATAATTCATTGCTTGCTGGCCGTGATGCGCTGCTAAATGCCTTTCAGCTGCTGCTTGTACAGCCGCTCAGCACCGCTTCCACACTGAGCTCAGGGCTGTGCACACCCTGTGCTCTGCTGGGTGTGTGTTCCCATGTAAACAATGCAAGCTTTCCAGAAATGTACATGTTCTATCCAAGCCTCTTTCAAACAAATATCTGCCTGTTCTGAGAGGAGCTTTTCAGTTTATGATTGCACTTGGCAGAAATGGGGCTCTTGGAAATGGAGAATGAGCCACCTCTGAAGGAGCAGGAGAGTTTGAGATGCATCTTTTTAACTAAAAGTTGCCATGGGACCCCTCCAGTGCCAGAAGTGCCCCAGCAACAAGCAGTGCATGCACTCAAGTTTCTGCTGCCATCACCAAGCACTGTTCTCATTGCAACTAAAAGAGTGAAATACCCCCTCATTTATTGCAGCATTTCTGCTGAGGATCCAGCACAGCCTCAGTTGTTACACAGCTGTGGAGAAGTGCATTCCCTGCAGCTGGTCATTTGTTGCCACCACCTGATCATGTGAGCACGTTTATTTAAATCAATAGTAATTAATTTTTTCCTCGTTCCTCCTATGATAGGCAATGCAGTAGGATTACAGCAACACGGCGGGTGAGGTTTTTCCTTTATTTAATGACTGGATGTAGCAGTTCCCTCCAGGCTGTAACACATCAGCTGTCACAGGAGGAGCAGCTGAAGGAGCCACTTGTTAGCATGGTTCCTCCTCAGGAAAACAAGGATGGCTTTTAACAGAGCAATGATAAGGATGGGGTAAGGTGCTCTCAGCTGTGTGATCAGCTGAGGGCCCATATCTCATAACCCAATTTGCATTCAGGTGCTCCCAAGGATGGATGAGCCCCTTACAGTTGGGTGAGAGGTGGAGCCTCTGCAAATGGTGGGGGATATAAATGAGGGGCATCATCAAAGTGGGGGTATCTGGTGTGTGATTACACTAAAGCTTTCTGGGCTGATGGAGCATCAGGACCTGCAGAGTATCTTCCACCTGACTGAAGGAGAACCCAGGTAAGATATGTTTCTTAAAGATCAATATTATTAATGTAGTAGGCTATAGGAGAGCTCACTGTGTCCTCCTCCAGCTGAGCCTGTCCTACCCTTCAGTTTTGCTCCGTTCCCTCTGGTTCATGATGTAGGGAGTGGCCTGTGTTGCTGCAGAAGCTGTTGCTGTGTCTATCAGGTGTGGCTCAGTGGGGACTTACCACCCTGGTGAGAAACAGGAGGTATCCCTGCTAATGAAAGCAACTTGCAGGAAGTTCAGGCATTCTTCTTTCTGTATATAACATGCAGGGCAGTTGCAAGGGTTGCCAGTGCCCATGAAACCTAAAAGTGAGACTTCCTATCAGCCTGCAATGAGAACCTCTTGACTTCAGTGTGTTCTAAAGGGCTTTATAAAGGAGCATTAATAAAACAGCCTCCACTTCACACCTAGAAACAGTGAAGCAGAGAGAAAAGTGATTCCTCCAAGCTTGCTTGGCAGTGGAGGTTGGGAGAACAGACCATCTAAGAGGTCAAGGCTGAGCATATCCAGTATGGTGCCTTCTTACTGTTCAAACAAAAACTGCTCCAACTTGAGCACTATAGGCTGCTTTTATTCCTGGCAACTTAAAAAATGAAAGCAAAGGAAAAAGAACCCACTGAAACTACAAGGCTTCAGCTTTCAAGGCAGTACAATCTGAGGAGTAAAAGGAGCGTGGAGCATTTAGAGCTTGTTTGCCATCCTGAGTTGAACCCCACCCTGCTTCACTTGTTACTGCAATGTAAGTACTTAATAAAGCATTAATCTTGCTTGTTGGTAATAGCATGCAAATTAAACACCTGCTCTAGGAATCTGTAGTGCTTTGTTCCATTAGATGGTGTTGACGTGTCAGATATTTGGACTCTAATGCAGAAAAATGGTGCCATTTTCATTTATCTTGCCTAATAAAGAACGAAGGTGTGCACTGATACAGGGCTGCCCACAGCAAGCGACTAAAAGTGAAAAACAGTGCTTAATCTCACCACTAAATTACATGTGACATCTCATTTAAGGATAAACAGCCTGAAGGCTCATGTCCAAGTGGCACTGATGAAATTTTTAAGCATTTCTTTGAATTCTCATTTAACCTCAATTTGGTAGCGAAGGTGCTTTGTTGGCTGTGAAGAATTGCTTCTCCTGCTCAAGATGCAGCAGGAGAAAGCTATAATGGGAGATGGATTGACCCCCTCCAGTCCCATAGGACCCAGCAGATATTGGTCATGAGATGGGTGGAAGGGGCTCTTGTGCTGTGGGATGTTAAAGCACATATGTCCCTATTTGCAGAGCTGGGCTCTTTCAAGAGATGCTGGTGTGAGTGCTGGGAAGGTGTCAGTGTATCTGAAGGTCATCACACACCTCTTTGTTTCAATTCCTGTTCATTCAGCCTTTCTTTCCTGCCATTCCCTGGTTGGTTCTTGTTTTCCTCTGGACCTGCTGAGGAGTGATGCACATCTAGACCAAATAATTCAGCTGAGGCTCTTCCAGTGCAAAACAGAGGGGGTTCATTCGTGTAGGGCTGTGTGTTCCTGCTTGTGCAGTGACAGCTCTGTTTTTCAGCAGGGCTTCCTGCTGGGATCTCTCTCCTGTGGGCCATCAAGGAGAAACAAATTCCTTGTTTGAGTGCAGCTGGGTGCTTCTGCAGCCTGTTCTTATAGGCGTGCCCAGGGGCACAGCACCTTGTGATAGAAACAGGACTTCCAGAGGGCAGGCACAAAGCACTGCATTCTCCTGCTTGTACTTGGTTATCTTTTGTAGTGGCTGCTTGAACTGGTGTCACTAGGAGGCATTTCTGTTGCAGTTCCTGGCTGATAGCCTTTGACTTGCTTTCAACTTTTGTCTTTTGAAGAATGCTCCAGAGATAAGCTCTGATTTATTTCTTGTCCAGCTTTCCAAAACTGTGTACCAGTGATATTGTTTGCTTGCTTGCTTTCCCCCCAGAGCAAGGCTGGCAGTAGCTCAGGACAGGCTGTTTTTGTGGCTGGACACAGAACACTCAAATGCTCGGGATGCAGAGCATCAATTCCTCTGAAAATCCCAATCCCATCCGTGCCAAGAAGGTGGGCAGCAGGCACTGTTAGACCATCCATCCCTCTGAGCCTTTGATTAGCCACGCTTAACAGGATTTCTCCGCATGTTCTTGAGCTGCCCAGTTAACCTAGCATTTGACTGGGCATCTCTGTGGCCACCCAGTGTCAGCTCCAGCACTCCCATACATCAACTCCATTTATTTTTACTTCCCCTTGAGCAACATCGGCCTCCACCTACAATGTGGTGCTCAGGATTTCCTGGTGTGCGATCACTTGGCACTCAGCACTTGAGAAGATCACATACCTCTACTTGTTCAGTCTTGATTTTGATCAAGAGAAGAGCTGATGTCATTTCAGCATTCCTAAGGCTCCGCTCCCTTCTGGCTTTTTAGAGCAGTTCGATACAACAGCCTGTGCTTTGTTGATTCTTATTTCTGCATCTTGAAAAATGTGACAATATCCATAATAAACACAGCCTGGGATTGCTTGTGTAGAATATTTGCTCTCTTAGAACAGGAAGGGGAGTTATTCTGATGATGGCATTTAGGGATTGCAATATTAAGAAAAAGAAAATTCATTTCCCTCCGCATAAAACATGAAGTGTGCTTCTATTCTCAGTTTAATAAACGCTTTGCCCTCCCAAGGCTCTTTCCAGCTCTTCATAACCTTTTCTGGTGCCTGGCCATGCAGTTTGCCTCTAGCAAAATGCTCGCAGCCTGTATGGCCCCTCTGGATGCTGTGCCATTGTCAGCCCTCTATTTGTGGTTGGCACAGGCTTCCCTGCCTGTCTCTACAGCTACAGGGTAGTCATGTTTCCAATCCCAATGCCTCTCTGGTGCTGTGGGTATCTGGTGGTGGAGATGGCAGCCTGTGAAAAGCTGGACCCACTCTACCAGCTGAGCAGTAGCTGGCAATGCACAGAATCATTGACCTGTAGGGGTTGGGGGGGATCCTCTGGACACCCTCCGCATTAGGCTGCAGATGATTCTTCAGACCAGCTTTGTTCATTTACATCCCTGATGTCCCCTGATATGGTCTTCAATTTCTTTGCCTTCCCCCAGCCACAAGAAATAGGGCTTTGGGGATTGGTTGATGTGATCCTTCTGGCCTGATTGAAGCAGGGTGGGAATTCAGCACAACTAACAAAAAAATCTGTCCCAGAGTGGTTCATATGGCAGCAAATACTTGGGGAAGCTGCTGAGATGCCAAGGGAGTCATAGAATTGTACAGGTTGGAAAAGCCCACTTAAGAGCATCTAGCCCAACTGTGTCTGGTCAGGGCGATGCTGGGTATCCTCCATTATCATGCTTCTGTAATCGTGCGTGAGGTGTTGCTGTGAGTCACAGTGATGACTATGGATATTTGGGTGGCCTCACCTACTTTCACCCAGCCTGGTGTAGGTGATTTGGAAGCTCTCAGAGCAGCCCAGAGAGCATGCAGGGGCAGCTCCTACCAGCCCCAGCCTGCAGGCAGACCTCTGTGTGGCACCTCCACTCCCCTCAAGTGTGCTCAGATAGTGTGTTAAGCTGCCCCAAATCACCACTGTGTAGTTATGGGGCTCTTTACGCTTTTGTTCTGCTTTGTGTAATGCCCTTGAATGGCAAATCCAGGGCTCTTCTGGCCCACCTCTTTTTGGCATCCTTTAGCAGGGCCCTTATGGGCAATAGCCGCAGGGTGGGTTGTGATCTCAGCTCACAGTGCAAAGGGAACAGGGTGTCTGAGAACTGCTGTTGTAATGAGATGTGAGTGAACATGGCAGCAGGGAATAGCTCCTTAATTTAAATAACGAGCGCCCCTTGCTGCCTGACAGATGGTCACTTTCTGAGAAATTCAAAGTCTTTTTGGATGGTCAGGCTGTGTGTATTTACATGGAATAATGAGGGACAGGCGCTGGTCCCAACACATGCTGTGTTTTTCACATTTTTCCAGGGCTATTCCCAGCTGTCTCTGAAAGGAGCAGATTTGATCCTTTGCAAACCTTGTGTGAATCAGGACACACGTTGGCACACGAAGAAACCAAACGGCCACAGGAGCACCTCTGGTATTCAGGCAGCCACTACAATGCCCTTTGAGCATCTTTGGCTGTTAGAAATGAAGCTCGGTGCTGATGCCAGAAAACATCCTGGGCTTGAATGTGCCCTTGCTTGTGCAGGGCTGGCGGTGGTCCAGCACACAGCTATCTGCACTCCAGTGGTGTCTCGGGGAGTTAATGAGGGGGAAGGTGGATGGATGGCCAGGAATTTGCCCACGGGTAGGGCATCTTCCTACGCCTTTCCTTCTTGCTGCATCTACTTTTAATGTAATGAGCTAGAAATCAGGCACCTGAAGTCATGCTTTAACTGGTATTTATCCCACCAGTGCTGATGGAGTATGAGCAGTGGAGGTTTAACTTGACTGAATGGCTGAAGGAGTTCTCCAACCACCCTGAACTCCTGTGGAGGATCTCTTGGCAATGGGTACCCTCTACGCTGTTTCTCTTACTGTACATAAACCACAATTTAGGTTAATGTTTTACCACAGGTAAAGCCCTTAGACCCCCATTAAGCTTTTCTTGAAATGGAAACGAACAGAGACCCCAGCACTGAACCAAAGAAACTCACCATATTTGTCATCTTTCTCTCTTCTTGCATCTGGGTCCCTCATTCCGCACCACTTCACTCAGTGCCAAGTGCACAAAGCGTAAAAGCCTCCTGATTCTAAAATAAATAAATAGAAATAGACAACAAAAAGTTTGAAGACACCTAAAGGCAGCTGAGAAAGGTTCCCCAAAATTCAGCATTTTCCTACATCAGCGCCATGTGGCTTTTGATCTGTGGGTAACACAGTGTTTGGAAGAAGCCAAGTCAATCAACACCCACTTTTCACAGTGAGTCACAACTGGTGTCAAATTCTGGTCCACGCCTGGTGCCAGAAAGTATTCTCATCTAAATGGGGAGTGTGCCGTGCCAAGCTGCAAATCACTTGTTTCCCAGACATGGCCCTGAATTAACCACTCCCTGCCAAGTCTAGGAGATGGAAAGCTATGTTGTATTGTGATATGTTTTTTTTTCTTCCCATTTATTTAATACCTCTGTGAAGGTGCTGTTTTCCTGCATTCCCTATGCTCAGGTTAGAAGAATGATAGGAGATTTGGGTTATGTGGGGTCCCTGACCAGGTTTTTGTGTATGCACTTCCTTTGGCCATCACTATGTGCTACAACCCTGTGCACTGGGGAGGGAGTTCCCAGTGGCCTTGGGTCAGGGTGAGAGGTAAAGACCTTAAACTGCACCAGGTGATGGTTACTAGTGCCATCCATGAGAGTGGGAGGTCTTTGCAGGGCTGGGAAGAGGAGAGAGTGGAGTGACAAAGCAGTTAGTAGCTTGTAGCATCGACAGGGAGAAAAACCTATTGAGTGGTGGCATTCAGAATGACAGGGGAGCTGGGGACAAGCAGGAGTGACTGGCTGGAGAATTATAGGATGCTCCCAAAGAACGTGTCTGAGTCCATGGTGCTGTGCATGCTGCAGTGACGGAATGCCAGGTATTTCCTCTGCACTTCCAAATAGAGAGGAAGCATTCATTTATCTACATTCAGAAAGTCAGCATCAAAGAGGACCTCCTGCTGAAAGCATTTGATGCTTTAAAGGATAGGGAGCATCTGAAAGGACCTTAAAGGGGAGAAATCTGACAGGCGCTCAGCTGCTCTTGGCAGTCCCACCTTGGAGCCTCCAGTTTAGGAGCTGTAAGAGTATATTATAATGCACCAGGGTGTTCACAGCATAAATTGATGTTTTGTCTTTGTGTTTTTTGGAGTGTTGCGCTAAGAATCTACCCTGCAGCTGCTGGATTAATTAAATGCTGACAGCCCGCTAGAATGGGAGTGGGGGATTTCTCCTGCCCTTTGTGTTGCAGACTGGAGTACACAGTAACCCTTGGATATGCGCTTGTTCCATTAGGCAGAATCAATAAGGCACAAATCTCTGAAATTCTTCTATTAAATTACAAATAGATGAACTCCCCTGTCCCTGGTAAGAGCAATCATTGCTTTGGTGTTCTAGAAAGATGCTCATGGTTGCGCTCTGGAACAACAGGCACATTTCAGCTCTTTGACAGTGATCTTTCAATATTAGTTTCCCCTTTTTTGTGTACAAGTTTTGGGCTGCTTCTCAACTGGGCCAAAAATCAGTACATCCAGCTTATATCACAGGGAACCGTGCTTGTAAAGGCAAAAATTGGGGCATGGACAACTTCTGGTGGCCCTTGGGGGAGCCAGCTCTGCCTTTTGCCCTTTCTTATACACCCTGCCTCCATGAAATGCATTGCACTAATGAGCTGTATATGCAGCACATGCCACAAACGTTTATTTTCTTAAGAGATGTAACAAGGAGAAAAACCTTGCAACGAAAGCTTCAGCCTTATTAGTGTCATTTTATCAGAAGATGAGTCTCTTGCTGTCTCTCTATCAGCCTGAAAGACCCAATCCTGCCAAAGTTTATTTGGCATAAACATCTGAATATGTTATACAGAAAAAAATTATAATATATATATTTATATAGTGGATGGGGCAGGGAAGAGCAGAGTTAAGCTGCAGTGAGCAGGGCACATGGGACATAGGAAGTGAGGCTGGGGACAGGGTTGCCTGGAGGAGGTGGATGGGTTGGTTGGATGGCGGTTGGGCTGGATGATCTTTATTGGTCTTTTCCAACCTTAATGGTTCTATGACAGTCTCTGTCTCGAGAAATGTTGAAGGACAGCTTAATTGGGGTAAATGCTTCTGACAAACCCTTATTGCCAAGATGAGGAAAGGGTTGGGCCACTCTGGGTCCTTCCCAGAGCTGTTTATCACCAGTGCTGACAGCTGGATTTTTTCAGGCCTGCTATATACCAAAGAACTCCTTTCTCAGAAGTTTCCAGAAACAACATTCCCCTTGGAAAAATGGCTTTTTAGGGAACATGTTTTGAGGGGCAGAGTTTAATGGCTCTCTCCAGCATCCCTAGCAACCTGCCTTAAAAACTTCTGCTTGGAAATCTTTTAATCTTCTTTGGATGCTTTTTGAACGTTTTCCAGGAATGTTGTGCTCTTTCCCACTCACAGCTACTAAATATACGCTCTGTTTGGGCTGCAGACCCCAGTCTATTTTTACATTTATTTCCAGCACGTTTCAACTTCTCTATCCATGATAGAACAGTTCGATCTGTACTTCAGCTGCTGTCCGACTTCAGCATCTCTCTGAAGGAGCTCATTATTCTGGAGGACTTCTGCCTGGAAGAGGGCTGTGACAGCTTCTGTCTGGCTGCAGGCAGGCTTACAGCTGGAGGAAAGCAGGCCGGAAGGAAAGAGAGCAGCTGTCTCTGTGTAAAGGAGCAATTAAGCATCTTTGGAGCCTTTGTCTTGTTTGTAAATGGTTAACTGAGTTTGGGATGGAAAATACTGTAATAGAGCGGTGATTTTTCTCATTCCACTGAGTTGGAATGGACAACCATTTCCATCTGTAAGGCAGCAAACAAGTGGCTGCTTGCTTCCTCATCCTCCTGCATGCTGATATTTAGCAGGGCTTTATTTATTTGGTTAGGTGCACGGGATGTGCACTCGCTGCTTACATAAGTAGGATGGGAATGGCAAAAAACAGTTTTTTATCGTTGTTACTCCTGTCTTTGTTTGCTGTTCCTGTCCCTGGGGTGTTTTTCTGGATGTGGTGAAGATTTAAAGGAGGGGGAAAAGGGGAGGCTGAGGGAATGTTCTGTGCCATGTGGGCAGCAGGGGACCTATTCCGCTTTTGAGCAGTGACTTGATTAAGCTTACATATCTCCACTTGACCTCTGTATGGAAATGTGCCCTTTAAATAATGGTTCTAAGTCTCTAGGGTCAAATCCAAGCTTTGTGATGCAAACCACTACAAATGAGAGCACCGTCTCAGCATCCTGCTGAGCCCAGAGCAGCACTAGGATGTCCCAGCAGGCAGCTGGCCTGGCTTTGCTTGTTTAGTGTTCTTCTCTCTGTGGGCTTCGCACTCTCGTAGCCACAGCCCTTAAGCACACCTCTCCTGATAACTTGGAAACGAGGTGAATGAGAAAGCCCTGGCTCTAGGGACAAAATAAGACCCTTAAAACAGCAGGATGGTAGCATGGAAACGCTGCCCAATGTCTCCAGCATGAAGGAAAGGGTTAAAGACAGAGCCGGTTCTTCTTCCTCCATGGCATTATCTGTGTGATTGCTTTTCATATCTTGTTTACTGTGGTTAGCAGAGCAGCTATAATATAGAGTGCTGGATGCAATAAATCTTGTTGCAAACAGCACACTTTTCATCAGAGCTCAGGGAACTGCAAGGTAAGCATGAGAGGGAAATCTATAGATTTAATTATATAGAAAGTCTAACCGATGTAGATCTAACTGGAAATTATAACCACGATGATTACATTATGTTCAGGATTCTTTGTATTGTGTATATTGTCCCATTTCTGGTTGTTTTGAGGACACCGATAACAGCAGTGTGGTGTCTGCTGTGGCTTTGTACTGGCATGGATGGGCTGAGGATGTCAGTAATTTAAGGGATGAGTTCTAAGAGGGGTGGGATGGGCAGTTTTAGGGCTTTTTTCTTTCTTTGAGCTTCATGCCAACCACTTGCTCTCATACTCCCAGGTGATGGATTGCTGCACTTCTCCCTTGTTGGATGGTGAGCATCACCACGCTGCAGGGCAGACCTTTATCAACACAGAACTCACAAAGGCAGCAGAGGAGGCTTGTGCTGATGTTGGATTCATCAGGCAAACACCACAACATAGTCAGGGGTTGGGAGAACCTGTCCTGGTCTTCCCACTGCAGGAGAAGGGCTGGTGGTGTGGCCACAGTCAGCAGGCTGACCAGTGCATACACAGGGTTTGTGGTGCTCAGAACAGGTTTGGATGGTTTTCAGTGTAGCCCTGGGTGTCCCCCATGGCAGCATTCAGAGTCTCCTGGATCTGCAGACAGCTGAAATTTGCAGAGCTTTATTTCTCCACCCTTTCTTGCAGGCAGGGATTTTCTACTTCATGCAGATGCTGGGAAGATAGAGGTAATTGGTGACTGTAAGATGCTCTGCTTGAGTGACAAAAGCTGTGCAAATACTGGCTCAATACTAAAAAACACATTTTTATTACATTTTGTAGTACAGAGATTGAAATGTAACCTAAAATCTAAGCTTCCACAAGAAAATGAAATCCATGTATTCAATTTACACAAACCCTCTCATTTTCATCCATCAGCAGCAGATGCTGGGGCTCCACTCCTACCTTGGTGGCAGTAGCCTTGCTCTCTTTGAACCACCAGAACTGCATAACATACTGAGCACTGGGCATAGCAGTAACTCAGATTCTGCATGACTGCTCAGCATCTGCTGAACAGGGCAGATTAAAAATCAAATAAATTTATGACAACTGTGCCAGTGATTAAACTGAAAAATCATCTCAAGCTCTGCTTGATGTTAGCAGTGCCAAGCAATGGGTCCTCTTCTCACAGGGCGTGATGCTGTTCCCAGCACTTGGATGCAATGGTGACATCCTGCCCGGGTCACAGTGTGAGTGGGGAATTTTGGCAACCCAGCTGTCTGCTTCCCTCACTCTGCTTTAAATTCAGGCCATTAATATGCATTGGAGTAGCAGCGTGATCCCAGAAGTGAGTTCTGCTCCTGCACATGGCACGCCAAGATGTGCAGTTTCTTTGTGTTGACTGGGGAAATCCTGACCCTTGTTTTTAATGAGAGATTCTTTAAAGCTGTTTTTGTGCTGATAGCAAACTTGTGATAAGAGCTGGTGCCAGCAGCTGTGTACACACAACTTGTTGTGTACTTCTTAATTCAGCACATGCCTGTGATCTCATGGAGGAGCCTTTCTTTCTGAGTCTGTCCTGTATCTAAGAAAAGGGTGATGTGGGTAGTGGGCATGGTGGGGATGGGCTGGTGGTTGGACTGGATGTACTTAGTGGTCTTGTCCAACCTTAAAGATTCTGTGATCTCATCCTGTGCCCACCTTGTGCTTCTGCCCATCATCCTCCAGAGAGAAAAGCAGAGAGTCTGCAGTGACCTCTGCCTGTCTTAGGATTTATCTGTGAGGAAACACCTCTCTGAAGCTTTAGTACAGATCTCAGTAGCTCCTCCTGCATGGGATTGATAGTGCAGCCAAGTCAGATAACAAGCTACATGTGATGCTTGCACAGAACCAAAGACTTTATGAGTCTTTGGACTTTGGATTTACCCAGGCCATGTTTGTGGTGATGCTGAGCTCCCTTATTGTTATTTCTTTCCAGGAGCTGAGATTCCCATCCTGGTTCAGGGTCTGGCACTCTCCCTGTGTGCTCTGAGGGGGACGGGTTGGTGACAAATGGGTGCAATTGAGGCATGTGTCTGGGTCACTGCATGCAGAGCTGGTTTGTAAATGAAGCGTTTTGCTAACACCAAAGGAAATAGATGGATATTAATTGTTCCTCAGTGGTTTGTCATTTTTCATGTAGTTCATTGATGGAATAATGGAAACGGGTTGGGAATTACCTGAAATCAGAGGAAAACCCCCATAACAGTTGGAGGCAGAGACGAGTTCTGCTTTAAGCAGAAGGGTTTTGAGTGGATGTGCCAATATCTGAATGTTTCAGGCATTCTTCTTGGCTTCATCAGACTGCTGGTAGAAAAATCTCATTGGGTCAAAAAATTTAACACTTTCAGAAAAAAACCTTTCTGATTTTCCCCTAAATCTTTCACTCACTGTTTTGGGAAGGGGGCAGGGAAGTAACCAAACAGCCCTAAATCAACTCCAAAGTGAGAGCACTAAAAGAACTTCCTTTCCAAAGGTATGAGTTGTTTGATTCCTGGAAGTTTTGAATCTCTTCTATCTGTTTCTTTCAGCGTGGTGTCTTCTTGCAAATGGATTCTGATGATAATCACAATTATTTTACCTGCTGGGGACAAACTTTTGCAGTAGTTCATTGTATTGATGTTGGACCTGATGGACCCTTGAGCATGGACAGAGCTTGGGTGGAGAATACTATACTTGGTCTGTGCTGAGTCCAACTCAACATCCTCATGGCCATCTTGAGCCAGGTCTCAGGAGGGGAATCTTTTATAGATAAATGTATGTGGCCATGCAGTGTTAGTTACAGCTTCTTTCCAGATGCAGATGTACAGCAGCTTTGGTCTGGGTAAGCATGAGGGGAGAACAGATGCACTTGCATTGCTTTTGTTGTGAATTTACAGAAAGCTTTGACCTTAAAGGGAATAGTGCAGCTTTGCTCTGCCTGTTTGCACTCTGTGTTGCTCAGTGATGTTGCTTAGCACTCAGCACACTGTTTCATTTATACATGCATTTCTAATAATTCCCTCTCTGTGCTTCAGTCCCTTCCTCATGTTTCTCATGGTTCCAGCCTCTGCTCTGCTGGCAGCTGCTGTGGGTCTGAGCACTGACATGCAGCACAACCCCATACTCTTGCCATCTGCAAACACAAGCAATAGCTTTTCTCAGAGAAAGGTCTTTGCCACTCTGATCCAAGTAGCACTTCATTTCCCATGCTAGAAATTCCTGAGAGCAAAGCTGGGTAAAACTTTCCCTAAATAACCCAGATGCTGAACAGTCATTGAAATGCATCTCTTTTATTTCACTGCTTCCCCTCACCTGATAAACAGTGACTTAGCACCTGGTGCCTGTCTGCTCCATCACTGGGGTGGTTGGTGCTGCTCGTGCCCTCTGGATCCCTCAACCTGATTTTCCACCTGCAGCTGCATGGCTGCCAATGGGGAAACCCTCCACAAAACCCAGCCTGCATGAAACAAATGTGTTTCCTGGGGCTGGTTTTGGAGAACCCATTTGAGGTATGGACTCCCCTGAAGCCTGATGGATCCAGAAGGAAAAAGTACCTCAAAGGGGATGCGCTGATGTTTGTCCTCTTTCTGATCCCTCTGTAGCAACTTCCTCCCCTGCAGTACTGCACAGCTGTAAGGAAGCTGTGATGGCTTTGAGGAAGGAGTTTGGGTTCTGCAGCTGATGTTCCCCTGCTCACCCACCTGCATCCTGCTCCATCTCCAACACATGGAGGGGCTTTGTGCTGCTGTAGGAGCTGCTGCTGCGCACAGAGGTCTGTGGATGATCAAAGCTAAGCACAAAAAAAGATTTATTTCAGCTTTATGATATAGCTAAACATTTCTTGTTTGTAGATAGTAAGGAAAGTACGGGATAAGTGAGGGGGAAAAATCAGTTTGGTTTGGGGCAGCTATTTTTTTAAGCTGTTCTTGGGCAGTTACTTGGTGTGTGTTGTTGGCTTGGGTTGTGGCTTCTCAGAGGCTGAGCTCACCCAATGACAACCCCTCCAGGGCACCCTGAGCCACCCATGTTGCTTTCCCTACCACAGAGCAGCTGGGGTTGGGCACTTGACCTTGTATTCCTAGAAACCCTCCAGAAAAGCACTCCTGAATAGTGGGACCCCACAGATGTCACCATGGCAGTGATGGCATGAGAAGGGGATGCCTGTGCTGGCACCTCTGTGACTTCAAAGGCAGGAGCTGAGAGGCTTCTCAGAGCCTCCGCTTTATTATTCATCTTCTCCAGAGCTCATAAATTATCAACAAACAATCTCAGCGATCATGCCGGTGAGCAGGACTGGGTAATTATGTTTGTGGTTCAAAATGAGGGTTGTCAATTTTAATTAGGGAAAGCTGAGGGCGCGGGGAATTTTTAATGTTACCACCTGAACTCTCGAGTGCTGCTCAGGAAATAATTGTAAATGAAAAATTAAACAGGGCTCGGTAGGCATTGTGAGGGGCATTCCTTTCCCTCCGCTTTTATTTCCCTTTCTTTGAGGCAAATTGGGATCTGGCTATACAACAGCCAACAGGTTTGCTGTCAGTATGAGGAAGGAAAGCTGGGGGTGGGTGTGAGGCACCTTGCTCCTGCATTGTGCAATGGTGGGGGGGCACCAGCGCTCATCCTCCCATGGAACACTGGTGCCATCAAACCTTCTTGTGCTAAAACCAAAGCAGAGTCATCCCTGAATGTCACCAGCAGCCAGAGGGGCTCCCTGTGCGACTGCTGCATCTGAGCCAGCAAATGTCAGCTCATCGCAGGGAGTGGGGGTTAAGATTTAATCAGCAGCCCAGTGCCCTCTCCTAATTTATTTTCCTTCATTTAGAGAGGATTTGCTAGGCTGCGTGTGATCCTGTGAATATTTATAGTGAGAATTCTTTTTCTGCTGCTCTTGCGGTTAACAAGTTTGGTGCTTCCCAAGGACACTCACAATAGGGTCGGACCTGAAATGGCCCCGTCCCATCCTGGCACTGCCCTTTGGGCACCAGCAGAGCAGGCATGGCCTTGGCTCATCTGCACTCTGCTAGGAAGGGGTCCTCTTCCAAGTGTGCTTAGCACCAGCAGAGCCTCATCCAAAATATTCTCAAGACAGCAGAAAGTCATTTTAATGGGCTTAGATGAGGCCCAAAGTGAGTCAGCTGGAGCAAATGAACTCCCATTTGCTAATGCAGTCTTATAATAGCCAGGCTGCAGAAAAAGCATTTGGCAATTGCAGTTGTTAAGTCATAAAAAATAATGAAAAAAAATGCAATTATTTTTAATGCTATGCACATCTATTATGGTAAGAATATGCTGAATTTCTGGTTGGAAATGCTTTGGTGGTCAGGGAGAGGAGATGGCTCACAGCAGTCTGTGGCTGGATGGGATCACAGCCTTCTGTAGGGCCTGGTGATGACTGAAATAACCCAGGGTCAGCTGCTGAGTGAAAGTCTGGGTTGCCTGTCTGCACTGTGGCACATGGGGTGGTTCTCAATGGGTGACTCAACTGGCTGATTCCCACCTCATAAAGCCAAAGGGTTTGTCCCTGTGCACACCTGCAGAACCTCACTGTGTGAGGCTCCAGGTGACTGCCAATATGGATGGGTGGCTTCCAAAATGATGGGAAGGAATGCAGGGAGCTGTGAGCCCAATGGTACAGGCACAGATCTCTCTTGGATATTCTCTCTGGGATCCTAAAAAGCAGGAAAGCATTTGTGGTCTGTGGGTACAACTTTGGCAGGCCAACCCAAACCTCAGCAATGCATCATCTGAAGTCAGATCCCAGAGAAAGCCACCTCCTTCCTTCTAGAAAACTAAGCATCTCTCATTGCAGTTCCTGATCTGCAGCCATGCCTGAGGAATGGGGGTATTCGTACTGAGGAAATATGAAGCCAGCTTGAATTGCTGCTGTGATCTTGCTGCCATACCACGGTTCTTGTGCCAGCTGTATGATGTTGCACAGACGGGAAAGAGCCCTGCACATGTGAAGCATGCTGCTGCAAATTGCAGCTGAATGTGCTTTGAGGTATGCTGGGGCATGGGGATTGGGGATGTGAGTCTGGCAACAGAGACAGACTTGGCCCCAAGGTTTGGAGATGGGACAACCACAGTGCAGATCCATCTTGGGGACACAAGAAACACCTGATGCCTTGGCTCCTTTTTCTTCTCCTAGCTCAATACAACCAAGCCAGCTCCTTGTACTGGACGATCTGTCCTGAAGGTTGTTTGGTGCCCCCAAAGATTCAGCTCCAGAAGCCTCCTTGGTTCAGTGCCTGGCATCACTTACAGGGCAGAAAGCACCATCATTCAGCATGGAACATGCAAGTGCCATCTGGTGCAAGTGGGCTGGAGGGTGAATTAAACTGCTCTCAGAGGAAGAAGAGGCTGCAGACATGTGTTCATCGGCTCCTGTGTCTCCAGCAGGTTGGAGGAACGCTGGAGCACATTTAAAGCAACAGCTTAATTAAATGGTGCTGCAGTTCCTACCTTGCATCAGAAAACTGTTGGCTTCTTGCCTCTAACCCCATGTTCTGAAAGGGAAGAACAATCATGCACATAGCCAAAAATCTAGGTTGCTGGCCAAAAGCATCCCAGAGCATCTGGCTTGACATCAGAGGAATCACTGCTTCTGCTGCTGACCACTCTCCAGTGCCTGTGATCTCTGTAACTCTTGGTATTGTCTGTGGGAGCAGAACACACAGCAAAGGCTGGTTAGCTAAGAGAGGCAGCTATCTCCTCCTGCCCTGTCAGTCACACTGGTGCATCTGCTCCCTACCCCACAGCAGCTGCTGTGAGAGGATGCTGTGCTGCTTGCAGGGGATGTCCAGCTGTGAGCAGCCTTGGGAACCAGTGAAAAGCACTAGGCAGCTTTGAAAAACATTTCAGCATTGTCCTTTGAGGACTTTTGGTCCTTGCTACAGCGCTGTTCCCAAAGATGAGCATAGGGAACCATGAGCACCTTTCTCCCTGTCTGTTTGCAGTTGTGGGATCTGACCTACTTTTTGTAATTGCAGCACAACAGCCTCCCTTGTTTTCTGACTTACAGGAGTAGCAGTGCCCTGTGCTGCAATGAGATGCACCTTAACAAATCTGCCCCAAGGATGCAAGGCAGTTACAGGGTAGGCCAATGGCACTGCTCATGTGGTGATCTCCCACTCCTCCATGGCTCCTACAGCCACGTGCATCTGTGCATTAATGGCTGTAGCTGTGCCTGAGGGCGCATCTGTATTTTGGGATGCAGGAATGAAGCAGCTTCTACACCATGGTTTACAAGGACACACAGCTGGGAGCATTCCCACAGAGACCTTTTGCTTTCCTGCTGCCTATGCACTGTCTGAAGAGCAGCTACTGAGAGCCAGAGAGAGGCACCCAGGATGTGCTGTGGGCTTTTGGAGGACCAAGTTCCAACAGCAAGGAAACAGCAGTGTACACTCTTTCCCCTTGTTAATATTTCTTCAAAAGATGCTACAGCTGCCTGGGATGCTCCTACACAAGAGCAAGTCATGAGTGATGGCTTTCTTTGAGCAATATAGACTGGGAGCTCAGTTAAATGTATCAAATTAACTGTCAAAATAATCTTCCAGGATGTGATGAGCCCACAGATTAAGCAGCATGTTATTCTTTCTTTGTGCTTTCTTTTTCTTATCTTAGCAGAAGGGATTTACTGTAGATTCCAAAATCCATATTTGAAATGAATTGCAAATAGTTTCTTGTAGTCTTGGCCCATATGAAAAGGATTATTACCCAAAACAACACTTCTGTCAGGGGGAATGTAGGTTAAAGAGAAATGGGAATGTAAATAAATGTGCAGGCTTTGCAGTGCATTCTGCAGGGGGCGTGTTTATTTTCTCTCTTGATTCCCCAAGCTCAGCTTCCTATGCAATTAAAGGGTCCAGCTCTTCCTTGCAAAACATGCTCTCATTTCTTTTTTTGTGTCATCAGTAAATATTTGGGCTGAAACTGTTTAAACATAAGCTTTCAATAATCTTTGTTTTGCTTTTTCTGGTTCTCTGGCTGAGACCTGGTTTGAATTTCCATAGACTAAAAATACATCATTTTGTTTGAAGAGCTTAGATGATCTTGTTGGTTTTGCTGTTTATCTATTACCAGGAGAGCCTAATCCTTCCCTGATTGATGTTCAGCATCACGTAGTTAAGCAGCGATACAGGCTGTGGAGCAGGGAGTTATTATTCTTAGCTGGGCTCTAGAGGTACCTGAGCCTGCTGCTGACATTATGCATCCACCACACATTAAATTGTATTGCCCTAATCAAGTGTGCTGCCATAGGTCAGCAGCAAAAATGTGCAGAAATAGATGCATGAAGGTGATAAAAGGCAGAAATGGCAGAGGATATTAGGAGGCGCAGGGCAGAGGGAGATTGGTAGCAGTCAATCCTGATTTTCAAGATAAGGCCATGACTCTCCGGCGCCATGCCCTGCATTATTCATGTGTGAATGCTGGCAGGGAAGGGCTGTGTGCACCCAACGCTTGGGTTCAGCCTTCACTCTGATATGTATCCACGTATTTATTTGGGGCTCTGAGTTGCAAGTTCCTTTCTAGGGTGTTCCACACTAAACAGCTGGTGATTTCTTTATGTAACGTCCTGTAGGGTAAAGAAATGGACGAGGAGAGAAACCCAAAGCTTTCAAAGGATATCTCAATCTATTGGGTTTCTGGATGCTTGTGTCAAAGTTAGAAAGCAATGTTAATTACAGGCATCTAGAAAGAGCCATAATTACCTGTCATACATGGTGACAAGATGATATTGCCTGTTTGGAAGGTTCAACATTACCATTCACAATCTTCAGAGCTTGGGCTGCAGTAACTATTTCTGACAACCTTAGGAGATGAGTTTGACATTTTTGATATACATATGTGCAGGAGAGGTCGTATGGCACATGGGTATGTGGCAGGGCCTTCCACAGGCAAAGAGCAAACAGGTATTTTATAATAGAGTTGTAGTGTTTGAGTTGGAAGGAACCTTTAAAGATCTTTCAGTCCATCTCCCCAACTTTTCATGCCAAGCAACTCTGGTGTTGGAAAGGAATGAAATAATCATGAAAAAATGGAAGCGCCAAAGGTGGGGAGCCCCATATGCCCCCTGTGCAACTGGTATTGCAGATTCACCATCATATCCTGGTGGCTCAATGCTGTACACCTAATGATATTGATTTCTTCCCAGTAGCTAATGTGGAGTGATAAAAGTGCAGCCACTCCATCGTGCATCTCCTTCTTGTCCTATCCTACTTTCACCCAGGAGAAGCAGGAGCACAAACCCGCCATCCCATGGAGCAATGCTGTGGGCAGCTGCTGGGTTGGGAACTAGTCAGAAGTGTGGGAGTTTCATCCTCTGCTCCTCCAAAACTCCCAATGACTTTTCTTGCTTGCAGGAGAAGCCCCAGCTAGAAATCCTGGTCTGATTTTTGCATGGTCTCGTGTGGAGCTAGGAGCTGAATTCAGTGATCCTTGTGGGTCCTTTCCAACACAGGATAGTCTATGATCCTTCCTCAGAAAACAGGCAAAAAATAAAAAAATAAAATAATACCAGCCATTGAGAGTAGCTCGGTACGTTCCCCATATCTATAATTGCAACCATAGAAATCTTTCTGGAAGTATCTCAGCTGAGTTAATTGGACTGGAGGGGACAGTAATGCCAGACCCAAATAACAGGTGCAGGATGAAGAGCTCAGGAGTGAAGAGCAGCCATGTGCATGCTGCGCAAAGCTGAGCATTGGAATGTTGGACCTTTTTTAGCTGAGTGTTGTTTCCCTTGTCAGATATCAATCTCTCATAGAATTGGCATCTCTCCCCTCCTTCTTGGCTCTGTTTTCCCTGCGTATCTGATTAACAGGGATGCGGATGCTCCTGCTCATCTCGGGGCTGTGTAGGAATCAAGATACCCAGTGTGTGCCACTGTTTGCCCTGCAGAGCATTCCTGCATGCTCTACTCACCCACATGTGCTATTCCCCCATGCTCCCCTGTGGCTGATCCCTGAGTTACAGTACAGGTAGGTGGCCAGCTTGGGGTTGGCCACATGACTCAAGAGATGATGAACGCAAAATCCTTCCGCACTCATCATTAATAACGTGTCATGAGAGGTGAGAGCCATTTGTCTGTGGAATTCATTAACAGCATCTAATATTAGTAATAACAGAAATAAAGAAAAAAAAGCTAAAAAGAATCCCCACCCAGCCCCCAAATCCAAGATAAATAATGTAAGGAGTGTCTCCTGGGATCATTTCTCTATGGATTAGATCAATAGCAACATCTGAACGAAGCCAGGAGAGTGGCTCTGAGCCCAGAGCTCTGCAATGCTGGCAGTATTCACAGCCCTTCTCATGGTTTATTACACAGACGTTTTCCCTGCGCATCACAGAGTTCCCTGGCTGACTAATATACAGCCATTGTCGAAATAAATATTTTGTTAATTTTTTCTTTCTAGAGGAGATACCAAGTAGTGACTCCTCACTGCCGCCGGGAAAGAACATGCAAAAAGCTGATTCTGTAACAGGTCAGGCTTACATTAGAAACTGTGAATGCAGATAGGAAAAGAAATCTGCATCCTTTCTGCCCTTTGAGTGGATGTGAGATGTAGCAAAGTTTGGCATGTAAAAGTATTTTTGTATGTAAGAAATCATGTTTGTGGTCTGGGCATGTGGATGAAGCTGATAAGAATCTCTGGATAAGAATCGCTGGACCTTGACATGGGATTTCTAACTAATGTGATGGATTTCTTCGTGTGCTGCGAGTATTTTTTTTGTCCTCAGCTCAACCAGTCTTGTAGTGTTTATTGTGCAATTCATTATTTATACCTCAGCATTCAGCTGCCCTCATCAGATCAGCTCCCTCTGCAAATACACAGCAGGAAAGTCCCTTCTCCAAAGAGCTTCAGCCCTTGGTGCTAATGAGAAGACAAAGGTGCCTGCTGCTCCCCTGCACCACATCCTGCTTGTAGTAACAAGAAGTTCATTTCCCTCCATGGCTTGGGAGTGGGTGGGATTTTGCCTTCTAGGCTTTCTTGGCTGGAGGGTGCAGGTTTGGGGCTGAAAGTGAAGGATTTACTTTATGATTGGAACTCAACCTTTTGACAGCAAGTGAAATCCCAGTGATGATCTTGGGAAAGTGCTGATTGAGGGATTAGCATGACAGGCATCCAGCTGGGGTGCTCTGGTCTGCTTCAAGTGGCAGCACCAGGAGCCTTGAATAAGGTCAGTAGATCACTCTGACTCTCGGTCCTTCCTGCTGGAAGTGGCATAAGCAGCTCCTCATGCAGGTCCAGGTGCTGTATCTGTGCATATTGTTCCAGGGTAAACAAAATAAGAAAACCCTTTTCATTTGTTTGAGCAGCTGCCGATTTCTGGTGAATTTTCCACTTCATCATTTTCAAAGAAAAACTGGCCGTGTAACTGTACGTATTTCTAATGATGGCGTGTAATTTAAAGACCTATTTCTATTGCTACTGAAACATCACGAGCAACCTCTAAAAGTGCAATCAAAAGGGTTACAAGTGCAGTGACACAGAAGAAGCCCATTGTGCTAGACAGGCACATTTCTCCTGACTGCATTACATTTGAGAGAGGGCAGAAAAGCAACATCGTGAAATAAGACCTGGAGGATCTGATGTGGTTTCTGTTTTAAAGTATGGCTGTTATGTTATCCTCATCTCCATCGCAACTATTTCTGCAATGGTGCTCATTCAAACACAGATATGGCCAGAAAAGCAGACTTGGCACCATGTAGGATGCAAAGAATATTATATACCTCCTAGGAAGATAAAGTCATGTCAAGTGAGAAGCAGGAAGCTGTCACCTTGTGCTGTAGCTCTGCACAGCCTCATGTGGTTGTGTGCATTTGCCTCCAATACTGAAGGCTGCTGCAATCTCTGCTGCTGGCATTTCAAGGACAATTTATGACCTTGCTGAAAAGTGTATGAGCCTGAACCGCATCAATCCTGTGTGTAAGTGGGGGAGGATGGTGGCGGATTTTAGGTGGTGCAGATTTTAGGTGCAGGAACACAAGGCTGACTGCAAGCTGTACAGCTCCTTAATTAATGACTTGCTGGCTTCATTCTCAAGCCATGGCTCCTCCACTTAGACTATTCCAGTCACATACACTCCTGAAACAACTTCAGCTTTTCGAGATGCAGTCCAAGAAATGAATAAATAACAATAAGCTCCTGCTGGAATGCATTCAGGAAACATTTGATAGGAACTAATTTATTTTACTTTATTATTTAGCAAGCTAATATATAAACTTACCTAACATAACAGCAGATTAGCTGAGGCACTCACTTTCTATTAGCATTCGGTTACATTACTGAAAGCCTCAAGTATATTTTTGGAGAGGGAGTTATGTAAGAAACCTTTTTTTTTTTAAACAAAAAGTGAAAGATATTTTAAGGGCTTCCTGACATAAAAGCGTACTGAAATAGTCCTGAGTCCTCAAGCCTTTAAAATACTGGTTCCTTAGCTGAGCTTCACCTCAAAAACTTAACGTTTTTGGTTGGTTTTAAGATGTATTACTGAAAGCTGGAATAAAGCTAATGTGAACCTGAAGCACTTTGGCTGCCTGCACACAAGCAGAAGGCAGTCGGGCAGCTTGGGGTAGTAGGGAACCAGAGAGGGCAGAAAAATGCTGCCAACTAATTTGGTCAGGCTGTAAATAGTCACTGCTGCAGGGAACCCTTTTGCTAGAAATTATGCATTCGCTCAACTAAAAAATAGATACAGTAGCCAGGGTGAAACCTAGAAGGACCGTGATGTGCTCACCAGCTTTGGGAAATGGTCTGGATCCTCGGGGGATCGAGGACAGGAAAGTAAACCTGAAGTGATAACCATCCACTGTGGGGATCTCTTTCATTTTTAGAGGAGCTTTTTTGTAGTTGTTGTCTGATTTGTCAGATAAATATCTCCGCGTATTTGGATCTGGAGCCTGCAGTTGAACACCAGTTGGAGGTCTCTCTGTATTTGAATGAAATAAATGTGTCACTCTTTGCAAGGGAAGAAATACAGAAATTTTGTGAGAAAATCTTCCACCTCTGTTTTGTAGAAACTGCAAAGTGAGCACAGGTAATCCCTGAGCTATGCATGGGCTGTCCAGATACTACAGAACATAAGTGGAGATCCACTGATCAGGAGGAAATGAAAGTTGAGTGTGTTGTATGCTTGAGCTGTTTTATTTGTGCAGCCATTTATTCAGGCAGTCTTTCTGCCCCTTCAATTCCTTGAGATGGTAGAAAATGACACAGTTTCTTTGTGTGGTTTTCTGGAAATTAGAATTTCTATTACTTAAAAAGGCCAAAGCTTTCGTGGAACATGTTGGTATGTTTAAAAGCTGGAATGGCAGCATATTTAATTGTAGCACACAGAAGATAAATTAAGAAATAGTTTAGTTCATAGTTCAGTTTAAAAAGGATGAGTCTGCAGTGTCAGTAACCTGAGAATGAGGGTTTGGCCAATGAAAGCGGATCTATAATCCCTAGGGGAGAAAATAAATGAAGAAGAAACACAAAGCTTGGTGGGGAAAGAAAGAAAAGAAGAACATATTTATGCAAGTTTTTTGGATGTATTTAAGGAAGCATTTAAATGGGTAAAACTGGCCAATGTGTGAAAGAGAGTGTTCAGATGTAGCAGGTCACTTCTGAGACAGAGAAGGTCAAGTGACATTGAGCGCTAACAATGTCCCCACGGGCTCAATGGGATGAAGTGAAGAAAGAAGAAGAAAGAAGCATAATATAAATAAATAAATAAACAGAGGATGCACCAGGCAGAGCTGCAGCAGCTCATTTCTGTGCTGGATGCTAATGCAGAGCACCATGACATACCCAGTGCTGTTCTGGGAACAATGGTGGAGGAGAGTGCATAGCACAGAATGCCAAGCTGTGCTGTTAGGCTGCCGAGTAACCATGGGTATCCCCATGTGTTCCATGTCCTTCCCCATGTCATCCTCTCCTTGCTATGTATAAATAAAGATAACAGTGTGCTGACACACCCTGCTCAGATTCTAACCCCAGCTTTCTCTTTCTGCCATCCCTCCCTGCGCTCAATCCATCTATTTTTATCAGTGACCAAAAAAAATACTTTGCTGTCATTTGTGAATGCCTTCCCGTGCATGTGAGCCCTGCTCCTTAACCAAAGCACCCCAAGCACCTTGCAGCACAGCCAGCCCAAGCTGCACCTAGGTACTTCTTTCTACCTGCAGTCCAGAGCTCACCCTGCTGCCCTCTGGTTTGGCTGCACTCTGAGGAATTGGTTAAATCCCATTCTACCTACAGCTGAGAAGCTCCTGGGGGAAGGGATGCTGTGTGGAGAACAGGCAGCGTGAGACAAATATAGCAGCTGTCAAGGGAGGCTTATTTGAAGCATGTCCCCCCAAACCCACCAGTCTGTTATGCCGGCCATGGATTTGTCCTTCAGTGTTTGTTTTTTCCTTGTTGGAGAGTTTGAAAGGCCCATTTCTACCACTGTGAAGCCTCAGCTGTCATATCGGCTTTCCTCTTATTGCAAGCTACGCGCTGAAGCACTGTGCCCTTTCATATCAAATACATCATTAACACAGATCCTTTTTCCCCATCAGAACCAAACGCTGTGTGCAGGGACTTGAGTGCTCCAGCAGCACAGCCATCCTTGAGACATCCCCACCATGCTGACTGCTGGCCCTGCCTGCACCTGCATGGGGCTGCCCCACAGCTGTGACCCACAGGCATCAAACCCAGCACTTGAAGAGGGACACTCAGATAATTTGACTCCCATGTCTTTCTATGATTAAGTAGCATGCTGCTATTTATTTAATCTTCTTTGGAAACTGTGAACAGAAGAGTCATGTCTATTTTCAGGCATTTCAAGTTTGTTATATTCCTGTACTCATAGAGACATAGAAAGACTTATATTCTTGGTCCAGAAAAACACACGTACGGATGCAAAACACAAACCTATAACATACAAATCGGGGGGAGCTATAAAAGCTGCACTACAGCATCTTGTCCTCCTCCCAGACACAAATCTCCCAGAGGACTACAGCTCCCAGAGTGCTCCGAAGCAACACATTTCTGCACCAGGTGCTTATTTGCTTCCAGGGGGAATCACCCGACCTTGGCCAAACACGCCAACACAGCTGCTCCATAAGCTGTAACATTTGGTGCAACTGCCAGCAAGTGCAAGTGCAGCCAATGTAAAAGTGGGTGCTGGGTGATGTGAGCTTTCCCACCTAGAGATATATGTGTGTAAAGGATAGGCTGCTCTGGAGTGAGACCATGCCAGCAGCACTAGGCTGGGTATTAACGCTCTAAATGGGGATGAACTCACAGCATGTTTTGTGTACCTGTATGGGAAATGCTTTTAAATCAGTCCCATTCCTTTCCCTGGAGTGAGCTGGCTGTGTGAGAGGTAAGGGAGCCAGGGGGCAATACATCCATTTTCCTCCTGCATCTAATTTTACACATCCTTAAAAATAGAAGAACTTGCGTTCTCTGCAGCCCTGTCAGAGCTAAGGATTTGGGTGTGTATTTGTACAAGATGTACGTGCATGCCTGCAAAAATCTTCACCTCCTCTTCTTCTCCCCCACACGCTGGAACAAACTGTAGCACTTGAAATTTTTCAGTCAGGGAAATAAGAAAACCAACAAACACAGCAAAAACACCCTGGAGGATGATCAAAGGTGAATGAGAAGTTTGGCCACAGCGCAGACCCCAGTGGAGATAGCAGTTCTTTAAGGCTTTCAAGCAGCTGACAAGAAACCATCAGTGAGTATTTGTGGTCAGGGATAAAGAGAAACATCCTTTTGAACATATCCAAGCGTGAAACCTCCGTGGTAGTTACCTTATAAAGTTATCCCTCCGTGTCAAACCATGTCATTTTTTTATGAAAAAGACTGATTTATATATGACAGCAGCAACTTTTTACAGCCCTGGGGGGACTGTAACTTCAATTGCTAAAATCCAAGAGTAGAACTGTAGTCTGTGACCCCGTCACAAATGGCAGAGCGAGGGTGACAAGTGGTATGTTCTTGCTTCTGCTACCAGACCTTAGTAAGTATTGCCTGCAAGTGCAAGCAGTTTGCTTTCAGACCTCGATACAAATTGTCATTGCAGAGCAGCAGGATTGTTTTTAGTTTTTATGTTTTTTATTTTTTTTCTGGCTTTCTCAGCCTTTAAAATAGAACTCTCCTGAAAGTAAGATTTGCTTTGATGCCTGGGAAACTCTTAAGGATATTTATTTCTGGTTTGAGAACATTCGTGTTATAAAACGGCTGTGCCTGTGTTTGTGTTCCTGGAGTTCTGAGAGCTCCGCTCCTGTGAAAGACCTTCAAGAAAGAGGACCCAGTTTGCTGGAACCAGAGCTTACTCCTACCCATGATCTGAGTGACCTCAGGGAAGATGTCAGTGGGGGCAGCCAGCAGGA
Organism: Coturnix japonica; assembly: GCF_054131305.1. Taxonomy (NCBI): domain Eukaryota; kingdom Metazoa; phylum Chordata; class Aves; order Galliformes; family Phasianidae; genus Coturnix; species Coturnix japonica. The sequence continues at coordinate 482,939 of NW_028188951.1, forward strand.
TGGGGTGCCTCAATGGTCTCAAAGTCAAGCTGCAAGAAAACATTGTCAGGGTGTGGGCTATGGTTGGGCAGTAATACCAATGGCCAGGGTGTGGAGGCTCACCATAAGGAGGGCTGGTGCTGAAGGAAGACGTTGAGTCACGTTCTCTGGGGTTAATGATATGGTGGACACTGATGAACTAGGCATAGAGCTTAAAATCTATAAGGAATTTGTAATGGGAATTTATCTTCATACCTATACTGCTATTGATCAAAATGGTAGTCAGCACATGTTCAGACCCTATTGATCAGCTTGGATATATTAATGGTGGTTGTATTCTAAATAGAGTTCGGTACACTAGGGGAATTTTTTCCTTGTCTTTCTATTTCCCTGTCACCGTAGCGATGTATATGTAAACATTTCTTATTTAAAAATATCAAATATGAGAGCAGATTTGAAGTATTTTGGAATTTAAGTGCTGGGATCAGAATAACACGTGTGGTGTTTTGACATGAGCTGAAAATACATCCCAAGGCTCCTTTCCAGCATGCTGACAAAATATATAAATTAGCCTTGCAAGGGTCTGGCTCTCACCAGAGCTCAGTGCAGAGTCCTGATCCAGAGGAGCAGCCACTGCCCCAGATACTCAGTGAATCATCATTTTTCTAGCAGAGGTTTTTACCTGTAGACATTGCAATGAGGACCGCAGGGAGGCCAGCAGCTCACTGCCTCTGAAGTCAGTGATAAATTAGCACTGCCCTGTGCCTGGCTGCTGCAGTGGCAGACGAGGAATCCCCACGGTGGTTTTAGTGCTGTTGGTGCAAAGGGAGGGGAGCAGTCACCCTGCAGGGAAACAGCAGGGAAGGGCAGTGCTTTCTAGGAGCTGGCACTGAGCTCTGCATCTCATGTATCCTTATGCCAGCACTCTCCTCTAAAGGAATCATTCAGTGTCCTGGACACAACAGATTTGGGAGAAAACAGAGTGCAAGATAAAGCAGTTTTTATTGTAAAGCTGTGATGGTTAGTGCAAATGGCTAAGAAGTGTCCTTGAGAAGTTCTGAAAACAAAGAGAGCAAGATTATTTAGGGATGTCTCCTTTTATGTATGATGGATAACGTTCACTTTTAAGTGAAAAGATGTAGAATTTAGGAAACATCTTTCTTTAGAAGATTATTTTTGGGGACACAACAATAGCTAGAAAAGAAAAAGCCCCACCACAAACAGGTCACTTTTATTAAGGTACATTTTTATCTGGGGGCTGAAGTCTCATCCCTGATTTTAGGCATGAGTTTTAAGCAGCACTCAGAACATTGGCCCTGGTAACACCAAAGGCACAGAAGCGCCACAAGAAGGAAATGAAGAGTGTGATTTCTGTTAAAGCATTACAGATCCTGTGATCTACATTGCTAATTCCTACAGATGCTCTGGAAAATCCCACTTTAAATATTTGCCAAGCATGCTAGTGCTGCTGGTGGCAAGCGCTGTGCAAATCCAAAGCATTAATATTATTGCTCAGCTATTGTAGCTGAAATACAAACAGGCCTCCTTGTCTTGAAATGTCACTGGAAAAAAAAACCACAAATCTTCCCTTAGAGAGATCAGCTTTCTTTTTCCAGGATCTCTCTGCTCCCAGGCAGACCTCCAGTACTGAGGGGAGATTCATTCACGTTCCTGTCTCATCTCTTCTTACAGAGTCTAAAGAGAAATGTCCCAAAGGAACATATATGGTTGCTGTAGCACAGGGTTTTATTCCTGCTCCTCGTTTGTGCTGTCCTGCAGTTCAGGCTAGTGTGCAGCTGTTAACAAAATAGCCAAAGATCAAGATGGTTTTGGAAATCAGGTCAGCTACCACATCTCATTTTTAGCTGTTCTAATTACCCCATAGCACAGCAAGAGACACACAGTGACCCCAGAAGGCTTTCCTTTGGAGCAAGACACCCTTCTTTGTGTTGCTAGAACAGAATGGGGAGGTACACTTTCCTTCTTTGAGTTAATTATTTTATCTATCATTCCAAACAGCCTCTCACCTGGGTCACTCCACCTCCCCCAACAGCAGCTGGTGGTGGAGCACCCTTTTAGCTGATGAGAAGCCCTCAATCACTGCCAGCTGCACGCTGCCCCTGAACTCCATCTTCCAACTCCCACCTTCCCAGAAGATGTTACACAGCCATGCTTTAGTGAGCTATCAATTAAGGGAATATAGCTACCCTAAGGAAGGTTCTACCCCCACCCCACTTCCTTAGTGATACACTACACCCTTCTATGAAGCTTGCAACTGGAATGTTTCTTGAGCTGCAGGTAAGCAGCAGTCTGTGGGTTAATATGGTGCTGAATGTTTTCACTTGCTGTGTTCCTCTACTATGGATTTTGAAGAGGGGGTGAGGTTATGTAGGTTGTTTTCTGTTTGCTCCTAAGCTCTTCCATGTGCCCTAGGACAGCCTGCTGGAGAAGGGCATCTTTGTCCCAGCACAGTGGATTGAGGTTTTCCTGTTGTTTGTGGGCTGCTACAGGTATGAGCCCTATATTGCTTTTGTTATTTACTTTTGTTGTGATTGCTTATCATTCTCTTTAACCACAGTTGTTATTTGTGGATTGCTTGGGCATACACAGAAATTCAGTGATATGTGGTCAAAGCAATTCGCTTACTAGTAGAAACTTTCTCTTACGCTTCTGCTGGCATTCTGCCCACAGCCATTATGCTTGAACTTTGATATGCTGCTTATGAAATGTAAGCCTGCCCACTTCCAGAGCAATCAATAAAGCAGCTCCTGGTAGACAGGTGCCGACTGCTTTACAGAGGAGTTCAACACCTATTGTACTGAGAGCTCTGAAAATAAAACGCGTTGAACAGAGGGTGAAAGATGTTTGATCCTGGAGAATGGAAAGCGCTTGACCTGCTGTGTCTGCTGCATCCTCCTGGCACGGCTGCCTCACTGCAGTGGGCCACATGATGCACTTACGAAGGACAAGATCTATGCTTGAAATCAGAAAGGGGGAATCTTGCGGCTTCTTTCTCTATAGTCTAAATTTCAAACCATTCAGGTCCTCCTCTTACTTAGGTCAGTTTTCTCTTGGTGGAGTTAGTAGTTTGTGGTGGTTTATACCAGTATCAGTATAGGCTAATTTACAGGACCGGGGCTTTGGGGAGGATGGAAAAGAAAGACTGTGTTGTTAACCTTCACCTACATTTGTTGTAACTGCATAAGAATTTGTTAGGGTTTTTTTCTGGGGGAGGGACAGAAGGTAGGTGAGGGGTGATGATAACTGGTGTTGAAGTGTTGTCTGGTCTATAGTAGCTATTGTTCTTCAGGTGACTTGGATATTTGCTGCCATTATCCCTCATGAACTGGAGACCTCTGTTTGATTGTAGAGCATCTACATGACACAGAACAAAGCAATCTGTTTGTTACTGTGTAGAAATGTCTGTCTTCCCTCTGCGTCTCATCTGCACTCTATAGATGTAAGGCAGACAGGCAGACTGCCCAGGGCTCTGTGCCTTACTGAGGTGCTAACTGGGTATTCTTGCAAGGGTAGAAGACTGTCACTTAATTCACTGTAATGAAATGGCATCAGAAAGGGGAAATAATAGTGACCTTTGCTTCTACAACTACAGAAATGGTCCTGATATGAGAGGTTTAGTCAGCTCCTCTGCTTAGGAAAGCAGACTTCTCTGAAGAACAAAGCACTGTGTTAAACAACAGTATTGGCTGAATGACACAAATAATTCATCAGAGTCTCTTTGGGAACATTTTGAACTTCAATTAGAAATGAGAACATTAAACTCCACCTGGCCAGCAGGGACTGGAAGGATCCAAACAATGTTCTGCTGAAGCACTTGCTTCAAATCAGCCCGAGCCCTTTGGACAGTAAAAATCTGGGGTTCTCTTTGATCTCTCCATTGCACTGCTTTACTCTGGTGAAACTGAGAAGACAATCCAACCTTTGTTTCTGGTGAGTACTTTCAACAAATGGTCATCAATCAATCTCCAGGAAGACCAATTACGTTCTTCCATATTACATTTCCAGTCATTTCACAATTGCCTTTTGTACCGTATACGAACCATTTAAGCTTGTAGTAAGTGCCAATCCTGGTAAAGTAAGTCTTGCTTCAGTGTATTATGGTTGGTTTGCAGTGCTTCTTGCTGTTACTATACGTTTTTGTCATGGAAAATGAGGTGTATGCTGCATTATTAGCTATAGAGCTTTTACAATAGTTTCTGCTGACAGCAAGTGTTACAGTTTAGGATGCAAATGGCTTCCATTATAAAAATCTGACTCAAGGTTCTCATCATTGGCCTTGGGGTGAAAATTGTCTCCAAGCAGAATGAAAGCAAGAAAAAAATAATTTGGCCTACACCAATGTTTTTACTGTAGAATCTGCTTCAACTCCCCTGTGAAGTTACAGAACCCTTAGCTTTTAATAAACATTGGCAACTGAAAAAACACGCTCAGCAAGCAGCAGAACTAGCGTAGTATGACTTCTTGGTAGTGAGAAGTTGTTGAGCTGCTTTCAGAGCCAGAAGGGTGTTGTGGAGCCAACAGTACAGTCAGGTTCCAGTAATGTTTCACCTGTGATCATGGAGCCCAGGCAGATCTGTGCTGTCTCTGTGTCTGGGCCATGGGACGATCTCATAACATACCCCAGGATCATTGTGTTCTATGGCATGCATGTATGGTAGCATCTATCACATTAAATGTGTGTAAGAACAGCACAATATTTTTTTGAAGTCTACACATGCAGTGTGGATAGGAACAACAACTGTTGCACAGATGAACTTTCTTGGGTGCTGGGCTGCTTGAGTTACCCATAAAACTGGAGCTCACGATGAATGGAGAAACATGGAGGAGATGATCAGCTAGCAGGTGGTAGAGGGCAATGAGGGGGAGAATCTGCAGTGCCCTGCAGTAAAATGGACCTGGGACTGGGTCTTTTCTTGGCTTCTCACTGCCCTGTGTTGTGGCTCTGAAAGCCACTAAGCCTTTTTCAAATCTCTGTCTGCAAGGGAAAGGGTAATACTCCTTTTCCTCAACCAGTGTTGCAAATATATACTCGCTATCTATGGAATTTCCTTTAATTCCTCATCCTCTTTCCCCACAGATCCAGCTGCATGGGACATTGGTATGTTTAAAGGAGGTCATCCTTTCTCTTCCTCTCCTTCCCCCTCAGTGTCCTTTCTAAAGAGAGAAAAACATTTTCATGAAGGCAAGGAATAGCTTTGCTGCTCTGAACGTGCCTGATCCACAGCAGGCTCAGTTAGCTGACTCAGCTTCAGCAGCACTGAAATGAAATTAGCAGGTGTTAAGCCTGTTTTGAAATGCAGCATCACTGTTACCCGATTAATAAAGGCCTAACTCTTTTAAGCTGCCTCTTTGGCCTCATATAATTTAAATCTTGCCAATGCATCATGTCGTTCCCTTGGCTTTTCTTATGCCAAAATGAAATTCCCTTTATTGCATTAGCCTCAGTAGCTGGAGGATGCTTGTTATCGTAAGCGTTCAGATAGCTATTGTGCTGTTCCTGCAGAGAGCACAGCGTGTTCAGTCCCTTATGGAGCTCCACAGGTACCAGCAAGGGCTGGCTCAAACCCAAGGATGTGCAGAGCTGCACCTTGTCCATGGCAGTAACTGATGAGTGGTAGCAGTTAGCTTCTCTGGGTGTGCTTGTCTGGGATTTCTGATCTGAAGTCTGCAGTATTCTCCTCTCCCATTTAAACCAAAAACCATGTTTGGAAACTGTATGCTTTTCTTGGCACTTGTGCCTCCTGGCTGGCAAAATGCTATGGAAGTAAAGAGAAACCCATATACTCTGCTGCTGAGCATCGTGGCAAATAGCACTGCATTTTTGTGACCACTTAAGTGAGGTGACAGATTTTCTTGTTTCATCATAAAGTCAGTGTGATGCAGACTTCCATCCATTTCTTTGCTGCTAGTAATATTGCTTCTAAGAAAATGACAGGTTATAATGCATTTGGAAAGCAGTCCCTACCTCAGGAGGGTCAATCCTATCACTCTGTAATCTTTGCATTTCTGACCTTCCATTTCTCTCCCCCTGCTTGTTTATTTACTCTATAAGCTCCTAAAGCATCATGTGGATCTCTTCTTCTGTGCTGCATTTGGCTTAGGAGAGCTTTGATTCTTTGTTAATACAGTAATAAACCTTTTGGCGAGTTCCCCCACACTCAAGTATTGAGGGTGTATTAAGTACCAGTCAGAAACCCAGCAGTCAAGTATCTCTGTCTGTTCATGCTTTCAATATCTAATGTAATGGTTCCTTCTGATAATCCACGTGCTAGCTTTGATGCTGAAAGGGATGCTGGTTCTCTGGAGGTGCAGTTCCTTCTTGACTTCTGAGACTGACTCTGTCATCTGACATCAAGGGAAATGATGTTCATCCCTCTTCAGAAGGCCTATGCATCAGCAAAGTCTAGGTTTTATGTAGTGATTGGATATTCTCCTATCCATTATTACCTTCTAACCTTACTGCTTCTGAACCTGATGGTCTCTGAAAGCAGTCATGGACCTGCTGGATCATAGAACTGTTGAAGGGGCATATTTCCCCTTCCCTTCCAAATACAACCAGCCATGACCAGGCTACAATAAAGCTGGTCTGTTCCCATCAAAATCTCCAAGCTGTGCAAGTTATCTCTGTACATGTCTTCAGTCTGAGTTTCTGAGCCAATTTTTAAGCACTTGAGGGAAATCAGTGCATGAATGCCACTGGTAGGAAGTTTAAATTTAAAGCTGAAGCTTAAATCACTTGTTATTTCAGAAAATATTTGAATGGTCTTAGTGAGGAGGATTTTTTGTTGTTTTGTTATTTTACATTAATGTGGTATCTGGTTCCTTCTATTTTCATTCTGATATGTTTGTTTTATAACTGGTTTTTGCACGTACTGTATTTTGATACAAATTGTCTAGCACTACAACTATCGTACATGGTCATCAACAGTAAACAAAGGCCAGTCGCTGTGTGTTGGGTGAAAAGAGCAGATTAGCAATAAGACAGCTGACAGAGGAAGAGACAGTGTGAGACTGCAGCCCTGAAGCATGGCACTGACTTCAGGCAAAGCAGATCAGCAGGAGACAGGACTGCAGCAGATGGTCTGAGTTTGATTAATCAAATGTCCTGAATTAAAGCCTGATTGTATTTATTATAAAAAAAATAATAAAAAATTTAAAAATTAAAGGCTGAGAAGTCAAAACAAGCTGAAAATGTAAATGAGAGCACTGTCAGTTCCTAACATTAACTTCAAATAACTGAGGGCTGAAGGAATAATTGTTTTCCTGACAGATCTCAAAACAGTGAACATCAGAATGCTTACATTTATTTTACACATCACAGGGATCAAACATAAATACAGTAAATTCTGCAGCCACTGGAAGGGCACAATGGGTTGGGGACCCAACCTGTTGTACTAAAATACCCAGAGCTTCACTAGTCTTGGGAACTGCTCTGGTTGATAAAACAGGCAGGTAAGTTGTCTGTTCAGCCCCAGACATCCGACCCTGTGCTGAATTTCATGTAATTGAGGATTCATGCATTCCAACGTGACTTTACTAACAGAAAAGCGAACCAGGTCTCATTTCTCCATGGCTGGGACTGCACGTTTCCTTTTTTCTTTTTTAATCATGTGCATATTTTATTGTAATTAATCATTGTAACATGAAAAATAGGGGGAAAATGACAGAAGTGGTGAAAATCGTATTCAGCTCTATTATTTTTTTTTGTCTCTAAAATAGCACAAGCCACCCAACACTTTGGGAGTGCAGAATGGAATTAAAACTATAGATGGATTTTTGTGATAAGCCCTCTTGGCATAAAGCCAGGAGTGGAGCCATTAATTTGACACAAATTAATCTATGCAAATTTGCACACTGATTTAATGAAGAGACAGACATGCAATCATTTCATTACTTCTCAGGTTTTCAATTAGATTGAATTCAGTAGCTGGCCACCATCGTAGTTACTGAGTTTTGCTAAAAGGTTATTTGATGAATATTTATTAATTTGGTACTCTGCTACAGCTAGGCTTAATAGCAAGTATCATACTTTCTGAGTACATGCAAATGATTCTTCAGATATCCTAATGTAGTGATTGATTTACCTTTTTTTTGTCTTGACTGCTCTATCTTTAATCCCAGTTATTACTCTGGCACTCTGGTCTGAGATAAATTACTTGCTCAGGGGTAAGTGACTGTTCTATATTATTACAAACACTTTCCTGCTTTGTGCCTATTTAAGTGTGAGAAGTGATGCTCTAAACAGCTGGAAATGTGACAAACCTGACTCAGAGTGAACCGATAGATAGGAAATCGAGAGAACCCATACTACTGCCCTGGGCAAAAAAATGTTTTGCATCTATAGATGTCCAAGATAAGGGACAGATTTCCCTCTTATTGATTTCTATAAAGCTATTCACCTTGCGATTGCAGTTGTGGTTGGAGATGTATTCAGCAGGAAGTTTTTACTTCAGCTATGCCAACTCTATTGAAGTGAAGCTATAGGGCATTATTCAAATAGGAATTTTTTCTTTCCATATTTCAGTGTTTGTTCAGAGTGTATTGGCATCAAGAAGGACAAGACCTCTTCTGGATATATTAGTTGAAACTAACATGGCAAAAGCTTTGCAGAATGCTGGCTGTGCCCTTAGGTGGCCTTTAAATCCCAGTCCATACACAATGTCAGAAACTTACTGCAGGAAACAATCTGGTGCCAAATTAAACAAGGGACATCAGCAAAAAGGGTTGGCATTATTAGGAGCACTTTGGGATCTCCCATTTTGTATGTCCATTCATGTAGGCTCTTGTAAAGCCTCCAATGATGGTATCAAAGCCTCTTTCTGTAACCACTGAGCAAATTGCTTAGTGTCTGCTGGAGAGATTCATTGTGTCTCTGCCTTTGGATTTGCTTTGGGTGCTCCTGAAGTCAGCGTGAGGAAATAAGCTGCTGGGATAGGGAGGTTTCCAATGCTCTTTAGTACACGAAGAAAGCAATTTCAATGCATGAGGTCAGCTCCGCGCTGTTTATCACAAACAAGCTTCAGTCTTTGTCTTAGACCTTAACCTTTTACCAGTGCAATGCAGGTATGAAGGCGCAGGTAAATGTGAAAAGAAAGTGGCTGTAATTTGTGATCTTTTCAAAATGGGATCTTGAACTGCACAATGCAACATGGAAATGAGCCCTGTATTTTACTCATTAAGAACCTGAACTGGAAGGAGTTGGCTAGCTGGAGTCCAAGTGTACTTATCTCTTATTAAGCTGCGATGGGGACGATGATGGAAAATTCAGAACCAATCCAAAACTGGTATCACTTGCACCTTTTGCCAGCCCCCTTGGTATGCTAGTTAAACCAGTTTTGTTGCCCTTTGGTTGACACCCACGTATATTGTAATTACTCACACACCACCACGGAAATGGCTCACTCTACCTGAGGTATTCACTGTATAAAGAGCCAGAAGAGCAGGATATGTTTAGAAAGGCAAGCAGCAATATAGAAGTGTTGACTGAAACAGACTGCAGCTCCTCTCAGGTTTCATTCTCCACAGGAGCCAATAAATTAATTTATTAATTCCTACGGTAATATACACCATTTTCAACCTTCCCATTGACCTCTGCCTGGTATCCAGACTATGACTTAAATCTTGCTTGTGATGAAAGAATTCATCTGGAGAAATGGGAAGTGGTAAACTTGAGAAGGTTAGGGGGATGGCTGGACAAGAAAGGTGTGTGCCCACGCTGCTGGGAAAAAGAATACCATTCATTTTAACTGGCAGCAAGACTGGTCCCTAGTAAACTAATGACTCCTGAAATAAGGTATAGTCATAAAGCTTTGCAGTCTCTTTACCTGACAAGGTTGGAAGGTTTCTGGTTGCGTTGCAGCCTGTTTCTGACACTAAATAAACACCTGCAGGTTATGTCAGGTAGGACTTAGCTGCTCTGTGAGGAAATGCTGCAGGATTTCAACACCATGGCCTGGCTTGCCTGGGGAGAAAAGCTAATTCAATATAAGCTTTAAGAAAGTTTCTAACAAATGTCATCTGTAAGGTCTGTCTATATGCTTATGTATAGCAGAGTGTGTGGAGGAGGCTTATCAAACTAGCAAAGTAATAATATTACCAGAAAGTGGCCTAAGGCTGAACTATTGTGGGAGGCTGGGCTGCGTGAGGATGGCAGAACCTGACTCACTCTATTAAGGGGTTTCTGATTTCCACACCAATTTATTTGCATGATGTCTGTGAGACTGAGCATCTAATGATCTCTTGCTTGTTAATATTTTTTCCCTGCTCTGGACCATATCCTCCCTGAGCTCTTTCTTTATCCTCACAAAAGGAGCTTTCATCACCACTACCTCAAGATGTAACTGTACAACTCCTCTGAGAGCAACTGCTGCTTACAGTGCTATTATATGACACTGTGCGATGTTTCCACACTCACTGGAAAGCTTGTCAAATGCCTCATTGCCTTCCTGAAAACCACCTTTCTTCTGAGCAGCAATGACAAATGACCATCACTGGGTCCATGGAGCAGGGGGGGAAACTGCAAAACTTGGTAGAAATTAATTTCCTGAAGTAACAAGCTAAACCCTATGCTTGTAAGGTTTTAATACATTTCAGCTGCTGGCTGTGCTTCTGCCTCCCCTATGGGCTGCAAGCAGCTGAAGTGTTTCCCCTGTGATGATATCAGAGCTGGTGCTCATTGCTGTTGTGGTTCACTGAACTGGCATGGCACGTCCATCTAGTGCCAAGCGGGACATTCCCTGCCAGCCCTTTCTCCAGCAGTGAGCAAGCAGCTCTGTGATCCCCTCTCCCATTAAAAAGCGGGCTGCACAGGAAACAGGACTGCCCCATCAATGGGACTAGGGGGTAGTTTTGCTCCTGTTCCTGCTGTTTGGGGCTTGCTGGAGCTCCTGAGATTTCTCTACCCAGCTGACAGCTGTCCTGATCCTCTGCTATTCTTAGTACTGGCTGTAATCTGGAGATGCTACCCCCATTGCTGGGCCCTAGCAATACGGAGGCACGGTGCTTGCTTGGTTGTTCTCCCCGTGTTACTGTGTCATTCTGTTCAAACTGCCCCTGAGCCATGCAGTAGCTCAATTTGTTGTCTCTTAATATTAGGTCTTTCAGCCTTACTGCAAATAAACCTTGCAGGAAAATCAATATTTCTTACCCTTAGCACATTGATTTACACCACCTTTCCAATGATGACTTCTGTAACAAATGCAGGGTACTTCTAAATACTTGTCTGAATGCAAATGTCTCCCATTTGCAAATACAGCAGTGTAGCGTGGTGAGGAGGAATATATGGTGCTGAGCAAACTTGCAAGGGTACAGTACAGACTCTTGCAGGGCTCTTTTGTGCTACTGCATGCATGTGCCCATGGTTCAGAGGTGCAGTCCGTAGTCACTGAACAAGCAGCAAAGCAGAGGGATGCTGCCTCAGCACATAGGTTAAAATTGAACTAGGATGTATCATAAATAAACGGTGAAAATTTTTTCAACAAGCTATTGACAGGGTTTCAGTCTTGAAGCATTCTGCTTAAAGAGAAGGAAGCTGAATACAATGATGCAGCACACACCATGCAGTGCTTTTGAGTTGCTTGTGTATCAGTGCCAGGCAGCTGGATGCCTGGACTCTCTGTGTATAGATTCAATGAGCTGGTTACAGTGCCGAAATATTGGCCTTTTAGCTCAAAAGGCTGCAGTGAAAGTCCAAGCTCCTTGCTCTTGGGTCAGACCCAAGCAAGGGAAGGAAGAAGCTGCAGAATTAACTAGAGTCAAACCTTGTCTTGGTGTTAGAGCAGTGCACTTAAAATTTATCCACACCCCAGAGTGCTTCAGCAACCAGAAAGCTCCCCAGGACTGTGACTCTATAAAGTATAAATTGTAAATTGTATGAGTTGCATTAAATCAAGTAACTGCTGAATTGCAGTAAATGTTGATGTAAATGGCTGCTGCTTTGTTTCAGAAAAAATAAGGAGCTGGTTTGGTCTCCCTGTTTGCGTTCACCGGAAGCACAACCTGAAGTCACCAATCAAAGGAGGTGCAGAGGCTTCATAAGTTACTTCTCAGTGAAGGTTTGCATGGCTCTGGCAGAATGGCATCAGATCATCTGAGAAAGATAGCAGCCAGGGAGAGCACAGAGAGAAAGCACTGGCAGCACAGTTTTGAGAAGATGCTGACTGCAGCTTTTTGCTGGCTAAAAAGAGACTTGGAGATCTCTCCTGCTGTTTCATTCCTGGTGTGTGAAGGGAAACAGGGCTTTGTACATAATTTGAAAGCAAACAGGATTGTGTCAAAGGTATCAGCCTCTGCTGGTAATTATTTCTCCAGACTGGAATGTCCCATAGGCTTCAGAATTTAGCCAGCTCCTCTGGGCAGACAGATAATATCGAGACCTGTTCTTCTCTGATGGAAGTAGTTATTGCTCCCTGGATGTTACATTGCTACACACCAGTGGAGAATCTGACAGAAATAAAATAGCAGCTTCAAATAGTTGGATTTGAAGTTGAGTAGTACACGAACTTAAATAGCTGCTTTAAAGTTAGCTGCTTGGTGTATTTAAGTACATCATTTTCCAGCTGCATTACTTCCACTGTGAAATAATTGCTAATGAAGACTGTGAGCTAGAGTTTGAAAAAAAGGCTTTTGAATCATATAGAGGTTGACTCGGTCTGAAAGGGTAGATTGGATGGTTCACAGACCTGCAGGGATTTCTGATGCACATTACAGAGCTGTTGTCGGGTTGTCTGTATTTCAGAGCTGTTGGGCAATACGTTAATGTGGTTAATTTATCGTTATTCCCTTTGAATTACTTAATTTGGGCCACAGATGCAAAACCAGGACAGAGGTCTGGTGTCCCTCCAGGTCTGAGTCTTTGTTGTGTGGTGTGGCCTTCTTGAGTCTCCAGATATCATTTGGAGAATCTCCTTGGATTCAGCAGCACAGGTTTGGGGTAACTCAGGACCTCTTTTGTGGTCAGATGCATTAGTACATTTTGAACACTTATGGTTCAGTATGCTGGTTGTTCAAAAGAAAGTAAAGTACTAAGAGATTTTGTAATTACTGATTGTAATATGGGTAAAACTGGCATCTTTTACTTGAATAACCTTCACACGTTGAACAGCGCAGCTTCCCATCAGTTCCCAGAAAAAAGACACTGCTCAGTCAAGGCATGGGAGAACAAAGCTGTAGCAGTAATTCCCACCATCAGTTTCCTGGATTTATTACGTACTTCTGATATTTCAGTTATAGTCTCATTTTTGTATTTTGTGGATTTCCCAGCAGGAAGGTTCTGCTCTACCAAAGATCTGCTCTGCAGCTGCCTCTGCTCTCCAGCTCAGCTCTGAGTCCCAGTGAGTGCCCCTGAAAATGTAATACTTAAAATAGAACTGTTGTATGTGCATCAATCCATACTGATTATATTTATAAGCTGTCACAGCTCTAGGCATGTACAAGGACAGTCATGGAACTGAAAAGCAAAAGGAAATGCTGCAAAGGCTTTTGTGCTTGCAAATACCTCGACTGAATCTTAGATCAGGGAGTACTGGCACCCAATTGCATGATTTGTCTCTTCTGTATTCATGATGAGCTCTCTCATTATGGCTACTTCTCACATTTATTTTATTTCTAATTACATTGATTTATGATTGGATTTTAATTAACTTGTCTTGTCTGAAACCTACCTACATGCTTAATAGGTCCTTACAGTCTAGGCCTAACTTATTCAAACTGGTGGAAATTGGGCATGCAAATACATTTGTAGCCCACATCTTCAATTAATAAAGGGTTTGATCCTCTAACAGAGCAATTAGTGAGGAAAGTCTCCCCTTTGTGATACAGAGGAGCTGAATGACTTGTTCAAGGTCTCTATTGAGCCCAGGTCTTCTTACACCAAATCAGTGCTGTGGTCTACAGGCTGTCATCCTCGCAGGTCTGCAGATACGTGCTGCTGCCCATGCAGGGTGGTTTGTGGTTGCTATTCTTTACCTTTGTGACACTCAGCACCTCTAGTGAGAATTCACATCTATCTTGACTTTGCAGGGTGCTGAGATCCCAGAGCAGACAGGGAATGGAAGATTATTGACAGTGCTGGACTGTTGTTTAAGAGGTGATTCCCTGAGAGACTGCCATGCATTTCAGCCTGGACTTGCTGATACTGTGTTTGATTTGCATTGCAGTCCTGGCTGCAGAGATACGTATCGGTGTTATAGTTGATTTTGATGTGACATCCAACTTCAAGTTTTGTACAATGGCTCCTCAATTTTCTAATAAATCTAGGTCAGTGCTGGTCTTTTGTGGGATAATTAAGGTTGATCCATTCTGCAGGGCAAGCAGGAAGAAAATTCATTACTGTACAAGGAGGTCAAAAGGGCCAGGGTGGAGAAATAACTGTGTCCCGAGCACTGCTGTTTAGTGCCACATCCTAATTGATCAGTGAACTATGTAAATGCTGAGCAGGTCAGGCTTTGCATTTTATAAAGTGTCAGAACTGATGAGGCTTGCTTTGAAATGTTACCTTGCTGTGCTGCTTGCTGGTGAGAATAGGAAAATGGGGGGTTTTAAGTATTGTTCATTTTTAATTCATAGCAAATTCTTTTTATGATCTTTCTGCAGCACTCAGTCTGCTGAGCATAGCGATTGCCTCTGTAAACAAAACACTTGATACACAAATGAGACAACAAACAGTCACCAACCCTTCCTATCACCCCTTGCCCTCCACAGCGCTAGGTGCTGTACGAAGCAATCACAGAGCAGAAGTGAGGGTTTCTTGTGCCTGTGAACAATATAGCACTTTTGTAATGGGATTTATTAGCTTGAGCTTAGGGTCAAGCAAGTTCAGCTTCTTTTTCTGAAGCTGAAATCATAAGCTGTGGAGGCTACTCTTTCACACTCTCCTTGATGTGGGCTCCAAGGAGGGAAAACTGATCCACAGCATAGTTAGCTGTCTTCTTTTTACCAATGCTCCAGGATTCTGGGTAGAGAACATTAATGTGAGTGCCCTGAATACACATACAAAATAGGGGCACCTTACAGCTGAGCCAAGTCCTTGTATGGCACTTGCCTGAGATCCCAGCAACACTGGGAGATGTTTTGCAGTAAATGCAGGGCTTTGTTTGCAGAGTTTGGATCTGCAGGATGATGACGGAGTCCCAGAGCTGGAGCACTGCTCTAGAACAAACTGCTCAGTGATATTTCTGTGTTTCTCATTTTACTATGTTTGAAGAAATGCCAAGATTTTTTTTTCATTCACTCATAGCAAAAAAATACCCACCTCAATGACCTCGGGGCTTTACAAAGCACAATGAGTTGGGATCATCCAAGAACGAGACCTTCCTATGAAGCAAGCTACATATTCATTTGCACAAGTGATGTGGGGACAAAATTGCTATTTGTGGCATTAATCATGTGTGTGATGTGCCCCTCAGCAACACTCCCCTTTGACACTAGAACTGGGAAACACCATTTTGCACAATGGCAGAGGCAAGAATTGGATCTCTAATTATGAATACTCTTAAGGAGCAGAAGAAAAGCACATAGCGATTTTTAAGTACTAAACAATGGAAAACATCAGGCAACCTCAGTCAACACACTCCTGTTCCTGATTTTAAAACTGTTAATGTAAACACACAACAGAATTTGCTCTCCTTACAGTCTTAAACAAAAATAACTGTGGCAGTTTTAAGCTCAGCACTGAAACAGTCTGGATGAGTAAAAATGAAGAATTTTCTAAGTATGAGAACCACAGGATTTGGGGAAATGTTGCAGTAGGTATAAGGTAGTCATGGCACCCTGAAGTTACTATAGATTGGCATTTGATTCATATCAGAAGGACTGCATGACTTGGGAGCATGATAGCAGAATTGTGATGTCTCAAGAGATGTTTTGCAGATGATGTGTAACATCAGTGAAGTGGGAAAAATCTGCATGAGGAACATCAGCAATGGTACCGCTATCCACTGGTTTCTATTTAATTTTTCATAGTAATCCAAGTGCTGCTTACTGTATCTTGTACTGTTTTACAGTGTTTTCCTCTGTGTATTGAATGTCTGATTTAGTAAGAAGCTATATGCCTTCGAGTTGCGTAAGAACAATGAATGTATTCATAGGCTTTCTTATGAAGCAGCTGTAAGATCTCACTGAGGAGGGCTTCTGCAAAGAGTTCAGCTGGGAGATGAAGGGGGGTGTAATAGAATTATACATAAGACTGGCACATCCAATGTGCTACGTAGGCTGTGTTGTGAGGTCACTTGCTTCGTTCTCTCCCTTTGTGTGCTTAGAACTTACAACAAGGATTTCAGAAATTCAATGCTCATGCCTAGGGTAAGATTTTGGCACCCACTTAAGCACAGTTTGAGGGATTCAGGGTCCTGGATGGGATGCTGTGCTCAGTGCTTTCTCCTTAGTTCTGCCTCAAAGAAAAGCTGTCCATCATGTTAGTCAAGAAAGGAGGTACTCATTGCCTACTGTGTGAGGGTGACTGGCTGCAGGCATTTTTGTGGTTGTGATACATGGGAAGTGCAGTGTATTGAATCCTGCAGCATTCTCTTCAGTAGAGCTGGGTGAGGAATGGCATGACCCAGAAGCATGGCATAAAAAATCAGTTTGGGTGAGGTGCCAAAATTTTCCCAAATATAAAGAACCAGAAGACATGAGAATGTTTTTGTAAGTTCTGCCATTGGTATCACTGGAAGAACCAGGAAAAGCCCTCATTCTGCCTCTGCACTTTGGCATTCAAGCTCTGTAGTGGTAAGAGCGAGATTTCTTCAAGAAAATACTCCAGAATTTCACTATATATGGCCATTCTGATACAGACTACTTTATGCATGTACATGTTATAAAACCACAGATTAACATTCTTCCCTGAAATCTCATCTATAGCACAATGCTGCAGTGGAGGGGTTGATGAAATGGGAGCTAACAAAGAGTGGAAGATATCACTGCCTGAGCCTCCCTGGAGCAGAATACATACTTAGAACAACAAGTGGTCAAAACGCTCCCATGCGCTGCATAGTCCTGATCTCCTCAGCTCTTTCTGATAGATTGAAGAGACCTGTTCACTCCTGTGAACTGTTTTTATTGCAGAAGCACCAGTAGTTACACAGCAATACTCTTATGAGCTACTGTTACTGGTAGTAGTGAGGAAGCCATTGCAAACAGGATGCACAGAGGATAATGTTTTACACTGTCCTGAGTTATCATTCTTCTCATGTTGTAAATGCATCTGAAGGGAGTGATTTCCATTTAGAGGACATTGTAGAACCAGGTCAAACATGAGAAATTCTTTTTTTTCCCCTTTCTTTCTTTTTATACCTGCCCAGTAACCTGACAGATCGTGTAGTTCAGTTCTTGAGAAATTATCTGACTAGACACAGTGCTCTTCAAAATCAGAGAATTGGGGACTATTTAGATGAACAAGCAGACAGATGTATTAAAACAGTGATAAGAATAGCTGCTTACTCGAGCCTTACAGGGAAAATTAAATTAATGGGGAAAGTGTTACTTATTTGACTGTGAATGTGGGAATTATTTCTAATTGCAAGAGTAATTCCTTGATAATGATACTATAATGTTTCTTTCTGTTACAAGTGGTAATACTGTCATTACTATATTACTCAACCTCAAATCCACGGGGAAGCTCTGTAGGGTGAGTGGTGATTGAAAGTTCCACATTAAAATAATTACCCTCGATCTTAAATTTAGAATGTGCATGATATATATCTGATGTTCACTGGATTTCTTAAGGCTCCTCTTCCACAATGTTATTTGTCTTATCTGCACTGGGCTCTGGTTATTTGGCTCTTCTTACTCTAATTAATTGTTCAGGACATGTTTAAGGATGGTATTCAGAAATGGAAGTGTTTTAGCTTTGTTAGAATGCTGACAAGCGATAAATGAGCAGCTTATTTCTTATCTAAAGTGTTGTGTAGGGAAAAATGCATCATTCCTTATCCAGGGCTTTTCTGTTCCTGCCTCCTTTTCGAGATAGGATTTCAGCACCTCAGCTGAAACATACAGTGGTAATGTGAGAAATGTGACATAGATAAGTGTCATAAATGTTAATCCAGGTCTTGTTTTGATTCTGAAACCCCTGTTTGCAGAGTAGATGTTAGAGCTGTGGAGTTGGACTTTTACAGAGGTTTCCTCTTTGCTTTTGTGCCTGTTTGAGTAACCCAGTGGCAATTCCAAACTTCCTAAAGAAGGTAGGGCAAGCTCTTTTGCTGGGGAATAGTATTAATTTAATTCTCAAAGAGGTGAGGAGCATTCTGTCTGGTATCTTAACAACTACCTTCTTTATTAAGAGTCAGTTCTTCGACAGCCAGAATGAGGTACATGGTTGTCATGTACAGAAATGCCTTAGTGTAGAAGAGACTGGAGTACATCACTGAAACACAGTGAGAAAATAAGGTGCTTCCCATTCCTTACTCTTTTCTCTGCAGTGTTCTTGGTAGCAACTGGAAAGAGAACCATTGTTATGCCCTGCTCTTGGATGCCTTTCAATAGAAGGCTGTGCTGATATAAATACTAAATGTGAATGGTCAAGGATTGCTATTAACTTGCAGGAAAAAATCTGTAGGATGGTTTTAACCTGGCTTTTCTCCATCAAATGAAGGGGAAAGAAGCCCTCTAAGCCAAATTTGGGTAACATAACTAGATATAAAATAGGTTATCAGAGGGAAACACAACCCAACTTGGTGAAAGAGCAGCAGGAGTCGTACTGTATTCTGCTTTGTAAGTACCTGCATAGTTTCTAAGCTGTTTCTCCATGAGGTCCTAAAGAGGGGCTGCAGGCTGGGACCACTGAGGGGGACTTGGGACCCATGCAGGGGTAATGGCTGGCCCAGCTGCAGGGCATAAGGTCTCTTCTCCTGTTCTGTTGCTGCTCTTAACATCATGGACAGTTTCATCTCCTTCCTGAGCTTGTCCCACTTAACTGAAGTTGAGGTTCTGTCAGGATTCTGGCAGCGAGTTTTAGTCTTTGTGTTTCATGCATATTCTGCACGGAAGTGTATAGAATCTGTTTTTATCATAGCGATCATATTAATGATATTGGCAATTACTCAAGGAAAAACGTATAATCAATGCTTGCTAGTTTGTTAGGTGATAAATCTTAAAAATACAGCCTGTGCTATCCTGGAATTTATTGCTTCAGGCAAGGTGATAGCTTCAGCACTGCCATTTCCAAAGACCGTGCTGTGCATTTATTTTCTCATTAGCATCTAGTTTCTATTGTATATTTTGAACAAAGGTAACCTTGGAGTAGGAACACATTCCTTGCTGTCAGGAAGAACTTGTGATGCTGTTTCAAAGGTGCATGCATGATTGAGCAGCAATACATCACAAGAAGCTCTGCAAAGAAGATAATTCTCCATGGGCTGAAGTAGAAGAAAAGACAAATCCCTTTTTTTATAGATTCCCATACTCGGTGTGGGGGAGGGTTAATTTATGTGTGTTGTGACAAGCTCTCTCAGATGGCGAATAGACTGTTTGTCAACTCATAACTATCATTCTCCGAAATAGCAAAGATTTAACAATTTGCATTTAGAAGGCTTTGATAAAAGATGTAGATTCTGTTTTAACTGAGAGAGAAGTCTAAAAACAAAAAATAAAATAACAACAGACTGATTTTTAATAGTTCAAGAGAAATCTGAAATGAGGACTCAACTTTCCACTGAAGGATGTGTTGTCTGTTATAACACTATTTTGCTAGCATTTAAAACGTGCTTTGGATGCATACAGTCCACACAGAGCTGGCACGGGAGCCCAGTTAGTGAGGATGGGGGAGGAGATGTACTGGGGAGGCAATAAAATCTTGTGATACAGCACTGTGCTGGCCCTCAAGGAAGTGGAGGTCCATGATGGAGGGATTCACGTAGCCTGATGTGTTCTAATTTGCTTCTGAGTTATTTGTCTTATCTTGTAATTTGCTGTATGGGAAATTGCTAATCACAGCCTGAACCTCTGATTAATCAGCTGAGGCAAGTTTTGGGTCAGCTGTGGGAGCACAGGTGAGAGTAATCTAGCTGTGTTCCTGGAAGGGGTGGAGCTTGACTCCACCTCCTCTAGACCTCATTTAAGGGCTGGCCTCCACTGAAGCAGCATCTCTTTGAGACTGCTCCTTGGTGGAGACTGCTTCAGTGTTTTCCAGCAGACTGAAGGCCTCTATTTGGTGAGTCTTTCCTTTAAATAACCTTTTGGATACTTATCACCACCTCTCTTGTACCATCTTTGCATTATTGTCAATATACATCACTGTAGATTTGCTCTGGGGACCATTGTTATGATACCATATCAGATCAATGGCTTTGCCCATTTGTGTTTTCTTGGGCCCTAGCATACTCAAATCCCAGTGTCGCAGTCTCTCTGCAACATAAACACTAAATGTTGCTTTGTCCATCAGTTAATTCCAGTAGGATACCAAGAAATGGCCTCACAGGTGTCTCTGCTTTGAAAGCTTCTGCTAAGAACCCACTGCTAGCTCTAAAACCTCTTGTGTCTGCAAAGTTTGTCACTTCGGGGCCTACTGTTCTTCATGCTGTCAGGATTTTGGTATGACATGCCATCTCTGCACTTGAGAGTGCCATCTGCACCTCTGGGTGCACCCTCAGTGGCCTCCTATAGATCAGCTGCCTCCAGGAAACAAAGAGAAGCACGGATGAACTGTGGAAAGAAAACAGCATTTCTTCAGTTTGCCTTTCTTGGTAAATTTCAGTGGCAGGAAAGAAGGCAGTATCCATGCTGAGAACACTGTGCTGAGTGTTAGGCTTCACACAGACAAGCTACTCAGGCTCATCCTGCTGCAAAGCATGAGTGATACCTGGGGGATTCCACAGATACTAAAGAGCTGCATCAGCCAAAGCAGCTGGATCGTGGCTTTCAGTGTGAGCAAGCTGTGGTGTTGGCCCTCGCTCCTCCATTTTTATGATGATGAAGATAGAACATAGAACTGATGCTCTGTAGCTTTTCTAGGGGACAAGAGTCAGGAGAATTTGCTTCAGTGGAAGATGCGGCTCTTCTGTCCTATGCCAGATTGATTCTAAAACATAAACCTCTGTCAGGAGAATGACTGGTTTAAGAATAAACTTCCAGCATGAGGCACAGTATGGTCACAAAACAAAAAGCTGCCTCTTGGCTTGAAAAGCATTAACTGTGTAACCAGCTACAGCTGCTCTAGAAAAGATCAGATTAAATGTCATCTGCTTCTACTCATAAAATTTAATGCTTTTTGAATAGTGCAAACTTAAATGTGTGTGAAAGTGCCTTAAGTTGGTAATAATGATGAGATGCAAGGAATCACCTAAAAATTTTCTGCTTGCTTCTACTATGAAAACAGCTTTGTTCAGTAGCCAGTGCATGGGGTATTCACAATTCTTAGCTGACAACAGAAATCCCCATATGGCTCAGAAAAGTGCTGGCATGCACTTGGGTGAAGTTTGTTAAAACTGTGTGACAGACATCTTATTTTTTAAAAAATACTCTTCCTTTCAAACAAATTTCTTCTGGGGTTCATAAGTTTAAAACGCTAATTGGATGAGGCCAAGGATATAATTAGATTAATGCTTGTGTGGAATCTCTTTTAGGACTGTTCTCTGAAAGGACTTTGAGATTGAAGCTGGTATAAATGCCTTGAATTGGTTTAAAGAAATAAACAAATCCATCAGCTCCAAGTGACAATCCCAGTTGTATGAGGATGTCCTCAGCATCAGAGGCAGAGATGATCTGGTGCTACTGTTTACCGTTCACTTTGTCAAGCCTTTTTCCTCTCTCATCTCCTGGGGGTGATACTGATTGCTAGAGCCATCAGATCAGCTGGTGATGTTTGTTGGATTAGGAAGGTTAAACCAACATTTGGTCACTCACGGAAGACAGATGACCCATAGCTATTAGCAAGTGCATTCAATTGTCGTGTTCTTTCTGGCCCTCAAATCAATCACGTCTTTAGGAGCAGCAGAAAATGATTTATTTAGGACATAAGAATCTTCACCAGCAGCCCAAGTTTGTTGGTTTTTTTCCCCCCATTTTTGGAGGAACTTAAATTCTCTCTTCCCTCTATACAAAAAAGTGACAAAGGAACGTCTTCCCATCTGCATTTGTTTCCTTGAGAAGTCAGAATGAACAAATTCCTGCTGAAGGCATCTTGCAAAAGGAAAACAAGTCAAATCAGGCCAAGTTGTTGTTTTTGGCTTTCTGTTAGGTATCTCATGACATCATGCTTTCTACACAGTCATTTATTTTTGCCATTTAAACATGTGCAACATGCACAAGCCTGACTTCCCTGCATAACCTTACTGCACTGATTTAAGCCCCGTGTATATCCTAGGATAATTTTCCTTTATGAAACAATAAATCTGAAATGGAGAGCAGAAACCATGATTGCATTTATTTAATGACTTAATTTCTGAAAGTCTTTGTTCCATAGACCTGCAAGCATAAAGCCCACAAATGTTGTGCATTAGGGTATTGTGGACTTCAAGCATGTGTAACCAGGACAGAAAGGTTCCCTTACCCAAAACTTAGAGATATTATTCAGGTGGTACCTTGAAGCTCTTTTAAGATGAATTTTCTTGTCCTGAGCAGGGCTGGGTCCTCTGTGTGCATGAATTGTGAAGTGTGCCTGCAGTCCAGCCACCTCCTGAGCCCCCACACCAAGTGCAGATGGATTGGTTCTTTGGCCATTACCTCCAAGGTTAGTAACTGTCTGCAGGTTTCTGATTCCTACGCTTATTTCTCTTTTTGTCTGATCCTTTCCATGACTGAGATACACGTCTGGGCTTTCACAGAACAGCACAAATGTTATTTCATTTAGCCTACCCTGGACTTGTAACAGCGTTTCCCACTTACGCTATGACTTGTTAGGCCTCCCCTTACGCTTTACCTGCCTCACTGTTATCACACATCAAAGATAGGGGCTGAGTACTGACTAAATACAAGGCATGCTCCAGCTTATTTCTCTTTAAAGTGCCAGAGGCCAAGTTCTCCCCTCAGACTGGAAGCATGGCTCCTCTTTGATCTGACAGGAGCTGTGTGCACAGTACCTGGGGGCACGGATCAGCTTATGTGTGGTTTCCCACCTCTCCCTCCCAATTATTACAGGAAGCAGCAGCTTTTACAGTGTAAATGAGACATTTGAAAGCAGCTGTTGTCAGAAGGTTCTTTCTAATTCCTTAATGCAGTCTTGCATATTAAAGAAGCTGCCCCTTATTAGGCGCGTGCTATTATTTAGCACATGGAGGTATCAACCAATGGCAGGTATCCCCTGTTCCTGACACTGATATGTTTGGGTAATTAATTAGAACTCATCTCTACATTGAAGTGCTTATAGTTGGAGCTTTTCTGCAAGACTGGTAGGGCATTTTTTAAAGAGGAATTTTCCATTTACCAAACCTCAGAGATTGTGTGGAAGCGTCTGGAGTTCCCACACTTCTGACTGAGCTTGTGCACATCTGCATGCTCACTGTTTTTCACTTACTTACTTAGAAGTCTCAGTCTTTTCAAAACACCAAGTAAGCTTAATTGATAACGTAAGTTTTCAGTTCCACAAAGGCTGCAGTTTTTGTCCAAAAACATTTTAATAAATTCTGCTTTTTTTTCCCCACAACCAAGAACTGATTTCCTATTAAGCTCTACTTTTTTTTTTTTTTTTTTTGTCTAATAGAAAATATGGAAGAAATATGCCTTTGAGAGCAAACTGACTAAATGACTTCCCTGGGGTCCCACAAGTACTCCAGGGCAGAAGCTGAACTGAACTCAGAGCTCCTGAGCATTAGTAGGGCCTTAACCACAGAACGATCTTTGTCTCATTATGTTAACATGATCTCTGTTAAATGCTGCCTGACTTAAGTCTGTGAAGATAAAAGCAATGCTCCAGCTCAAAAATGGAATAAAATGCTGGAATCACTTCAGTACTAGTGAATTATTAATATTAACCATGTAAAGAAAAAGTTCAGTGTTTCAGAGGAGTAGCTTAAAAAGAAGGGCTTTTCAAAGGATGAATGTTTATACTGATGTGAGTTTTTCCCCTTATCCATTCAGTAACCAGACTGCAGGGAATAATCTCCATGAAAGCTACTTTGACTCTTTCTCTGAATTCTTTACCTACAATTTGCTAATGAATTTCAGCTCAAGTGCAGTTAAAATGTGAGAGGTTTGACGAGGG
Source organism: Coturnix japonica (assembly GCF_054131305.1). Classification (NCBI taxonomy): domain Eukaryota; kingdom Metazoa; phylum Chordata; class Aves; order Galliformes; family Phasianidae; genus Coturnix; species Coturnix japonica. The sequence goes on from NW_028188951.1 coordinate 507,072, forward strand.
AATGGATTGAAAATAATCATTTTCCTTTTTCCTGGTCCCTCTCTAGGCACTTGTTAGGAGATGTTTGAATGCACTGAAGCGTTAAGAGACTGATAGCTTGTTAAAACAGCAGAGGGGCTGCTGTTGGAGGGGAGGCAAAGAAGAAAGTGAGGACAGAATCTGAAGAAACTTCTTTTGCAAGGAAAATTAAAAGAATTTCAAACAGAGGGGAAAAAAAGATCTGTGTTCAGATCTTCTGGTTGCACACTTGAAAATCAAATGAGCTGGAAAATTTGTTTGGCTGCTTTTATGAGCATTGATCTTTTATGATTGCATCAGGACACTGGACCTGGTATGCACATATACGTGCCCAGGCAGGTTGTGAAAACCCACTCTTGGTAAATTTACAGCTGTTCCGTGCTGAATGTGCTCTGTGAAAGATACACAGCAGTTTTTAAGTCAGCCAGTTTAAGGCTGTGCCTTATGTATGATGATTTTCCAGGCAAGCTGAGGTTTTAGCAATGTGCAGAAATGTCAGCTCTCTCTTGGGTTGTGATGGGGAGATGTGTGGGTAAATTTTGAATGCAGACTTCCAAAGTCCATTTTTTCTAGCTAAAATCTCTTCTAGCCAGCTCTAACTTATTAGAATGAGAATGTGCTTTTAAAATGCATTGATAGCTTCCCCTTTTGCACTGGATCTTGAAACTGACATTCTCTTCCTTACTGCCAGAATGATCTTTGTACCTATTCTGTTATCTTCTGTTCTCTGTGGTCTTAATATTTCTGGTATCTGAAATGTTGTAGTGATAACACCAAGAAGAGTGTATGGCCTTATTTATTAGTGAAGGCTTCCTTATGAAGGCCAGTTGCCATGAGGATGTGCTCATGTTCAATCACATTTCTATGTACCCCTGCAAAACAAGTTCCTTAAAACAATCACCAAAATCATTTACAAAATGTCCTCTCACTTGAAAAAATCTGTCCATTGAAATAGAAGGAAACAACATCCTGACCTTGTGCACATGTGACAGTGAGCAGAGACCAGCTGAAATTAATATCTTCTTTTCCAGAATTTGATGGATATTTTGGAATAACAGATGCATTGATAGGGACTGAGATGAGCCCAAACCAGGGCAATATCTTTAGATATCCAGTTTGCAGTCATTGCGATTACTCCAATTCTGCTAAGGATATTTTGTGTGAAAAAGGCTTCTCTTTTCTCAGTAATTCATACCCTTCTGCTTAATCCCCATTGCTTTGCTATAGTTAGGAATCTTCGGTGCTGGTGTCTCCTAGTGCTTCTGCTTTTTTAATACCATGTATCCCCTGCAGTCTTCTCAAGTGCTGTAACCTATGGGATCAAATCAACTTTAAATGAGAAGGGCAAAGTCAGCCAGCAGCCAGCTCTGAAGCAAGCAGTGTCTTTGCTGCAGAGCTTGCTGGCTTGGGCAGAGGGTCAGTCCATGTTATATCTATCTCTAGGAGCACACAGCTGGGCTCCACAGGGCCCAAGGGTAAAACAGCACAAGAATGAAGCCTGCCATGGGCATATCACAGTAACTGCAGGGACAAGGACAAACGTCAGCCACAAGCTTTCACCGCTGGTCATCTCTGATGAGTAGTTTATCTACCATGTCTGATTCAAGTGCAAGTGACTGAAGTGTCTGTGCACTTAGTAAGACTGGGGCGGGTTCTCCATGGGTCCAACCCACCTGTAGCAAATAGGAAGAAAAGGCAGCACAATTTGAGGGGTGATGAATGCCAGAGTTGAAGCAAGGCAGAGAGGAGGACTGCATTTGGAGCTGACATCCAGTTGTGCAATGCAGCTCCATTCCCAGCAGTTGTTGCCTGTCCCTGGAAGTAGGGTTAAGAAGGAAGATTTACTTACTGTGAAGTGTCTTAGGTTTTGTGTGTTTATTGCAGGACAATCTGTAAGAGCAGGGATATGTTAGTGTTGAGATAAACCTGACCCTATCCTTAAATTTGAAAGTCTGTTCACTGGAAAAACTCATTAGCTTGTCAGTTTGTTTAATATTCCAAGAGCTAAACTTATATCCCAGGAAGGACAAAGCAAAATGTGGTGTTTTAACAAAGTCATGAGAGAGATGGAAGACTTTATTTCTCTTGCTAATGCATTTCCAGCACTGGTTTGCATCCTTATGACTCTGGGGAACGTAGTCTGCAAAATACATGATTAAGCATTATCACCATGATTTCAGAAGCCATTCTGTTACACCAGGCAATAACTCATTCTGCACCACTGCTCACACCAGTACTACTGTCTGAGCTATGAGCTAGACTCCAGCACTTGGACAGTATAGAGAAAGAAGCCATAAGCTATTCTGTATACTTTTTTCCACTCATGACTTTTATACTTAGTAAAGCCAATTGGCCCTGTAGATTAGAATTACAATCCTGCCATAGGTTTGGTAGACTGGGTAAAATAAGGTTGGTCTGTTGCTACAAGGCATTTTGGTTTATGGTTATACTTTTCTGTGGGTTTGTAAGACAATCTTACGTTTTCCTGGAGGCATCATTTTAATTTTGAAGGCAAATTATGACCCATGTTGGATTCATGTGTTTAATGAACTTGCTTTAGGTAGAAGTTACTCTCTGTTAATTAAAGAATTTATTTGGACTCCAATTTAAAGTGCTGTCTGGAAGCAGGGCAGCAGCATCCCCTGGGTGTGGAGACTGAGGCTGGCAGGAGAGTGGAGCTTTGGATTAGAAAGAGGTGCATGAACCTTTATTCCTTTTATCCCTGTTCTTTTCAGTCTTCATGTGCAATGAAACGATGGCTGTGATGTCAACAGATAGACAAGGAGCTTTCACTGCTCGTAATCCTCAGACATAACTGGAGACTTAGCCCCCTTTTCCCAAACAGGGAGGAATGTTTTCATTACTATGTTAATTCAATCTGTCCTATAATAGTGATACTTTAATTGCTCCTCTGTTTTCCTCAGACATAATCCAATTCCCTTTGGCCTCCTAGTTTATCCACACATTAATTGGGTTATTGCTTTGTAAAAGAGAACGGCAAATATATCACTTAAATTTTATCACAGACAATTAATAAGCATGACTGAGATTTTTAAAGTACCCTAATGCAATTAGATTCCAGACTCCCAGGAGTTTCAGTGGGATCTGGGTACCTTCTTCAGTCACACCTACTTGGAAATCCCCATCCCAGGCATATAAGGAAGACTATATTTCTTTATCATATATTGAGCACTTCAGAGTTTTCATTTTCAACCTGAATTCCTGATTCTACTGTCCTTAATCTTGTAAATCTGCTTTTGATTTAATCTAGTGAAATTCTTTTTGATTTCCTTGATTAAGGTTTGCAGGGCCAAAGCTTTTGAAGTACAGCTAAAGGCATCAAAGCAAAATAAGGCAACAACAGGAGAGCTTGGGGGACTGGTAATGGGACACCCAGCTTTTCATGTTAAGGACTGAAGTCTCTGTTGAAAGTGACTTTGCACTTGCTAAGTCTTGTAGATGTGGAACTACAGTCCATACCTAGAAATTTAGTGGGACTAATGCAGAACAGCTTCGTTCAGCAAACTCAGGAAGCCCTGAAACTGTTCCATGTGCCCACACCGGCCTGTTGCTGTCACAGCCAATCTGTGGTTGTCATCCAACAAGCAGACACCTCAGCTCATGGTGCACTGAGTTCCTCTTGTACTGTGGGTGCTTTTGTACTGGGAATTTTTGTTTCCTGTGCAGAGGAACACTGGGACAGGCTAGTAGCGCTGGAGATGGTTAGAAGAAACAAGTGGACTGTCCTTGGAGCAAGGAAAGCCTTAATTCATTTTTGCTTGAGCAGTGCAAGGAAATACCAGAAGTAGGCGTGCTGGAGAGATCTACTTACCCTTTAATTGCTCTTTTAGGTACCACCCATAGTAGTGTGGTCAGAAATACCCTTCATCCATAATTACAGCTGTGCACTTTACGACTCTTTAAGCTGACGTTTCTTGCAGGCAATGGGTTGAACCAGAATGGGAGATGGCTGCTACATTGCCCTGGAAGTTTGTAGTGATGTCAGTATTGGGCAACAAGGAAGAAATAACAACTATTGCTACAAAGCCTTCATAAAGGAAATGGAGTGGGCTGAACTGCTTCCTCTTTATTGGTATTTATGTGGGATGTGAATCAACCAGCATACAAGCCAATAGTGCATGATCAAAGGGTGAATACTAATGATAGTAAGTTATATGATATCTCTTTCATACCAGTAGATGTATTATGTCCATGCCCTACCCATGTTGTGCCTATGTGGTGGCATCAGGAATTTTCTTTGAGCAAGGCAGAAAGAAGAACTGCCTAAGCAACACATGCTTTGTATGCTCGCTTCCTACAAACTATTCAGTGAGTAAAACTGACAGAGATCTTTTTTACTTTAGGTGATTTTCAGATAACTACACTTTTTAACCCAACCTTACATGCTTGAGTTAGAATGGCTGAAGAAAATGATATAATATAGACCATAGACCAGGAGTTGCTAAAAATGAAACTTGAAAAGATGGGGACAGATATTCCTCTGCACAGCTTGGGCAGGGGATGAATATTCAGTGCTGTGGTGAAGTTCCTCAGTCAATGGGCATGACCCTGCTGAGTGCAAGGTGGAATGTATGTAATGCAGTGCTAGATTCATGTGGTATTTTCCCTTGACCTATATGTAATGTGCACATGGTAAACCTTAATGCATCAGAGGAGAAATAAACCTGATAAAGGTTAAGGGACGTGCCTGGAAGGCATAGTGCCCTGTATCTGTCTCATGGAGGCTCTTGACATCTCATTTCTAAGAGGCTGATTCTGGCTGCCATAGGATGTGGGTTTGGTTAAACTGTGAAAACACAAAACAGAGAAGGAGTTTGGGTCCAAAATTGTCTTCTTTATCTTTCTCACTTCAAGTAATTTATGGGATTCAAGTCAGTATCATGTAACTTTTGGTGAGATGTGAATTTGGGCATTTACTAAGCTCTGTGTTCTGGGCTTCAATGAACAGAGGAATGATTGAGCTTACTGATCCACTTGGGTGCTTCATGGAGCTGAGCTAAGTATTTGCTTTGGTCTTTGACTCTTCCATGAGGAAAACCAGCCTATTGCTTTTGGGACTTCCACCTGTCTGTCAAGCAAAAATAACTTTCTCATTTGGGATGTAAAGAAATGCTATTACAGATGGGGTGGTTATCATTGTCAGAGTCTCTGATGGAGGTGGATTCTCTGTCATTTGCACTCAGATATCCAGTATCTCAAAGGTACAGCTCAAACACTGAGAATTTGATGTGGAGTATCTTTGACCTGTTTCAGTGCTGTTTGCATCCTGAATATCATTTTAAAAATCTACAGACATACTTTTTGTGTTGTCTGCACTTCTTCCCTTTCCAGGAAACACCTTTAATTTAAATAGGAAAAAGTCTGGGTAATTAAACAAAGCAAAATGCGGTAGTGAGGAATGTGGCACCCAGCTGTGATAGCTCAAAGTATTGATTTTTCCTTTCTCCTCTCAGAAGTTAAAGGAGTCAGCCTGGCTTCAGCTCAGCTGCTACAAGCTGATTTTTACTAATTTCTCATGCTTGGTTTTACTAACTTACCATTGTTACTGCTGTACATATTCAACTGTGCGCTTGTATAGAGAGAAGTTCAGCTGCCTGTGTTGTGTTCCCAGATGACAGCTTGGGAGCACCTGCACTAGCCTGGCCTCAGCACAGTGCCTGGGCAGATGGAGTTGTGCTGTGTCTGGGAGCTCAGGCTGAGCCTTTCAGAGGCATTGCTGTTCCTGCTGGAGGCTCAACAGTGTTTGTGCTGCCATTCAGCTGCATGCTGAACCAGCCAGCTTGTAGGACGGAGTGGTGAGTTTTCCCCTGGGGAAACTTTCCTTGCCATTTCATTTGGAAAATAATAAAAAGGAAGCATGGAGCTTCTCTGTAGTGGTGAATTCAGAAAAGAGGGGAATGACTGCAGTGTTCTGTTAAATGCACACTGCCACGAGGGAAAGGACGCTGCTGCTGCTAAATGTGGGGTGGATTAAAACTCCCTTGTAGTATAAGGACAGAGTATTCTCATTTGGTGCTTGGAGAAATGCAGAAATACAGATCAAACCATTACTCTAACAACTGCTGGATCCTGCCTTCTCATCTCTTCTCTCTGTACAAAACACCCGAAAACAAACAAAAAACCAAACCAACAAAAACCAATGCAAATCTTTTGTCTCCAGCCTGACTCTTATATCTGCTTTTGGCTGAGTACTCATTTCAGGTAATTGCTGCCAGACAAACTTGTTCTATTCTTGACAATGTAGAAGTCCAGGGATAAGTTTTGTGGGATGGTTTCTTCATTGCAGGCTTCATATTTACACAAAGGCCAGTATGTATTTGCTGGTAATTTTGAGTCATGAAAATATCTTAGATAAATAAGGTCTTTTATAGCCTCATCATCTTTATTTGCTGTTGGGCTTTTAAAATACATTTCAGGATTTATTAGCCATGTATATGGAAAACACCCCAAATCTGATAATCTATGGTTAAATTGATTATACTTTACAAGGCTTTGTGACATTTTAAGTACTTCATTGAAGCTACAGTTGTAATAAGATTATTACTAGGTTATTGGCATTAAATATAATAATAGCCACAAGGATTGAAGTTGATGCATGGGATAGAAATGGGATAAAATGCATCATTGATTATGTGGGTGTTTACTCCTAGTTCTTTTGGCAGTTGAAGTGGGGAAATTCTGATCTTCTTGCTGATAAGAAGTTGAGCTCCCAGCCATTGTGCAGCAGCAGAATCAGGCTCATGGAAATAGCCCAAGACAGTGAAATCAAAATATCCTTTGGGTACGCAAATAGAAGTATAGCATTAATTTCTTCAGACTGTTTTCCAAATGACCAAACAGTCGTCAGGAACTGGGCGTTTTCCTTGAGTGATTTTCCAGGTTTCTTCTTTGAAATATGTTAACGTGTCCCCATTCCCCCTGAAGAGATACCTGGATTGAATGGTCTAAAGCCTCTAGGATCAGCAAGAAGTTAGCAAGCACAGATGGGAAATTGAATCCTGCCACTAACTTTGAACAGGCAGTGTAAGATGGCTGGGATAAATGAGAAGGCTTAAGGGAAGTGTGGTGCTTGAAGGACTTCATTACTTACAGTCTGTAGTACTGATTTTGATTAATAGCTCTCTAATATTAGAAGCACTGTATCCAAATCAGATGCAGATCCACATGCTGCAGCTATGCAAGGCCCCTGGAGCTCAGTCTAAGGAGCACAATGATAAGATAATTCATGTGCATGCTTAGAAAAAAAATTGAGTGACAGAAGTGGAAAAGGGGGCAAAGGTGTTAAAAATGCCATTATCTGTTCTATCTGTTTCAGTTAAGATCAGCTGTAGCGCGTGCTATGCTCAGAGACCTGCTAGCCCAAGGGCCTCTGAATGGAGTTGAGTCTGGGGTGTTGAAAATTGCTGGATGTGATGCAGATTGCACCAGTTCTATGTGTGCCATGGCATGATTTCCTTCACCCAGAAGGACCATCTGAGACTGAGAGGTTATCTGGCTGCTTGTGCTGTACAGACTGTAGCTTTGCCATCTACACTTGCTCCCTCTCTCTGAAAAACAGGCGGTTAGCTGGCATTGGATGTGAATTTTCCATTCGTGTCAGCTGGTGCATTGCCCCAGCTGACATCCCACTCTAAATGAGATCTATGAAGGTGGCTACAGCAATCGAATCTTTGCCATTTGTTCAGACCTTCAGGTGCATGAATTGAGGGCCTTTGTTTATGACCTTGCACAGAAGATGACCACTCTCTTTAGAACATCTCAGCAGGACTTTGTGACAACGTTGTTAACCACTTTCAGAGCAGAGGTTGTGGAGGGCTGTGGTGCTGAGGTGTCACACAAGCCACATCCAGCACTCCTTTCCCTGGATGCAGCCAGCCCAACTCCTGTGAGATTAATGAGCCAAATTCTGTTCTCAGTGATATTTGTGGAGTTGTGCCGTATTTGTCCTGAATAAATCAGAATCAGTCTTACTCTGCTCAGGAAAGCCAATGAGGTTTTGGTCCCCGTTAAGTCAATGGGAATTTTGCCATTGACTGCAGCAGGCCTGGGTTTCATTTGCAAATAATGACTTTCAATTTAATTTAACTACTTTCTATTGGAGAAGGCAGCGCAGTACCAAACCTGAAGTAAACACCTGGTACCATCTCAAACAGGCAGCTCCCATCTAAAGGTGCGTTGTGTTTCCCATAAAGGCTGGGCTGCTGCAATATTCAGTTGCCCAGGATGTTTTCCTTTCATGCTAAATCAACGGCTCTAATTAAGCATGATGACAAAATATGAGGGTTTCTATGTAATTATGGCAACGACACCACCTGCTTCTAATTAAGCTGCCAAAACATTTGGTCTAAAATGGTGCAATGAATAAAGAAAAAAAAAATTCCAATATTTTGGCAATGCAACAACGGGTTGGCTTTCCTCACATAATTAGTTTTAACAAAGTATTGTTAATCTGTTTTCTGATTAATAGCCTATTTAATCTTATAGCACTGTGACTCTGAGCTGCCTCTGGTTTGAGTTTCCACCAAAAGAGCTAACGTTTCTAGCAGTCTTAAGGATATACTTATGTGAGAAACATTATAGTTTCTTATTATTTTCATTATTCTTCACGAGAGCCCCAAAGGTTACATTGTTTGAATTCACTGAACTTTAAAGGCTTTTATTAAATTGGAAGCCACAGGAGAAGCTGATTTTTTTATTTTTTTTTTCTTCTCTTCCTAGTTCCTTGTACGGAGAAGTCACTGGTGTGAGTAACTGGGGGGGGGAGGGATGCCCAGAAACATTACAAGCTTTACATGTTGTAGAGTGGCTGGTTGGTTGGCATAAAATGTCAGCTCTGTGGGCTGCTGAGATGCCCTGGGGTGTACAGAGGCTGATGGTGTCCCCTAGAAATGCTTCTTGGGTTGGAATTAGTGACACTGAGGAGAGGAATATAATGTGTAACAACAGCAAAGCAGCCCAAACGCTTTTTCAGGACTTATGTGGCCGCTTGGGTTTCAGAGCTGTTAATGTAAGCTGGCATGTTAAATCAAACATGATCAACACTGTAAAAGAGCCAAGCGTACCAACAGTACAGATGGGTGGCAGATAATGAAAGAAGCCATGACTGAGCAGTGTAGGACTGCTGATCAAACCACCACATGGATGTATAGGACTTATATTTCCAAAAATCATCATTTGAATCCCAGGATGGAAGCATGTAGCTGAGTAGTTGCTGTAGGTGTTGCTTCTTTAAGAACAAGTTGTTAGCTGCTTTCTTGTGTCTTGACCTGACTGCCTTAGTTTTTCTTTGAGCATGAGTTTTCCACTGCCTTGTGGTGACTCTGTAAATGGGTGTGAATAGTTTCTGCCAGCCGCGGTGTTTTGTGTTTCCCTTTGTGGTGCCACAGCTCTCTCCCATAGCACTGTCTGGGCTGGGTTATCTATACCCACTCCAGCTGGAAAGTCTTGTCTAGCTTCCAAATTCAGATGAGTTTCAAGAAAGTCCAAGACATTGGCAGCACTCAGCGCTTATTGAAGGTGACTATTACTTCAAAGAATATATTTCAGTTTTCTCATCCTAAAGTGATGGTGATGGCAGTGCTCTTCTATCTGGTATATTGCTGGGATGGTGGTGAGATTTTGGCATTTGAGAAGTGGCTTCCTGGCACATCTCCCTGCTGTGGTGGCCCAGATACAACCACACGAATGTTGTACCCTCTGCTGGTCAGGCAGCCCTTATATCTGCAAGCTCACGTGCCCTTCAGCATCAGGTGCAGAAGTCCATCTTTTATCTCCAGATTCCCTTTGTGCAAGCAGGAAGTTAGTTGGTAATGGAGTGGAGATTAACAGATTTGCCAAATAAAAACGTCATTGATGAGTTGTACCGTGACCTGCTGGGAGGCAGCAGTATAAGCGCAGTCTCCAGATTCCACCTCCTAGCTCCACTTGAGATGTGGAGTCCTAAAGAGAACGCGTGCTTTCTGTACAGCTGCATGATAAGAAGAAAAGAGGAGGATCAGAGGTTTCATTTCATGCCAATAGAGTGAGTGGATCAAAATCCCAGTGCTATAAGTGCCCCACAAATTGTGCTGAAGCAGCTGGAACAGCCACTCACTCAGTGCTGCTGGAGCTCCAGCCAACAAGACAAGCCAGGATCCCTGTCAGCTCCCAGACCCAGCCCTACCACTCCATGACAGCAGCAACAAACCTTTGGTGACCTCACCTTACTCATGCATCAGAGTGGCAGATGAAATGCCTGTGATGTTTTTTTCCTTCAGTCCCTATCTTATTTATTAAATATGTTTTCAGTTGCAGATATGGGAATACCCCATGTTTGCTTCTAAGTGTGCTTGGTAAGATTTGTTTTCCTAAGAGCTGATCCAGGAATTGAAGAAATGAGCTCCTGAGCCACTTTGCAGGAGATGGTTAAGGTCAGCTGAATGTTTTCCATGATTAAAGTACACACTGCTGAGTAAATACAGGGAAGAATTATATGCTATTTGACTAGCTGCTAATTACAGTGAGCTCTTCCCAACTGCACTTCCTTTATAAAAGATGAAAGACAGATCCCTCAAAATTCTCATATTTAGTTCCTTTGGAGAAAATGGTCTGGTAAATAAAACAAGTATTACTGCTCTAGTTTGTATCATGCTTCTTCTGCATGCTAATCTGAAGTTCCCCTGAGATAATTTGACAAGAAGGCCATTAATGCAAATTTAAGCATGACCTAGAAAGGATTTATTTTTCATGCACCGTAGTGATTCTTTGCTATTGTTGTTTGTTTTAAACTGCCTGGTGTTTGGGGGTTGCCTTTCCTTGTTTTGCTTTTTTTTTCTCATTACTTTTTTAATTTAATCTCATCACCACACTAAGCGTGAATCATCTCAAAAGAAGTATGTTGCATTCAGATAAATGCAAGAGGAAGATATGAAAACGTCACATTATTTGGCAGACAGAAGGTATTGTGTTCAAAACAAAAAAACTATCTTCGTAGGCAATTAAGAAAAGTTTACATCAATTGTTTTATGTTGTTGGAGGAACTGAGTACAAATTTGCATTATAGATACCCAAGCTTTCCATACAGATATACTCTCAAAGCCCTCCGTAGTCCAACAGTAGAATAAATGCTAACTAAACCAAAATGATTGCAGATTGCAAGATTAAGCATTCATTTTTCAACAGGTTGGACTTTGTTTCTTTAATTTCTAGGCTGTTGGTCAGTGTTTTGGTCTGTAGTTGTGACGTTCTTGTGAGTTATGGAACCAAACCAACTTGTTGAGAATGATCTCAGCACTTCTAGGTTTGCTTATATATTGTGAAGAACAAAAAAAATCAATTCCCTGCCTCTCTTAGGCCTTTCACGGTCAGTTTAAGTCTGTTACTCTTTTGCTAATACAATATTTCCATATATATAGGATATTTCCATATATATTAGATAGATGGAAATGAAATACGTAACCTTTCCCAAAGGGATCTCAAAGCTCTCTGCCATCTTCATCACAAAGCCTTTGAGATGTGCCACTGCTCACAGTCAGGAGAAATAAATCCTAGCTGGCTTCCAGCAACCGTGTGCCCTGTTGGTGTGTGTCAGTAGAAACCTCCATGTCTGAGCCCATGCATTTTATTCCTCGTTAGACTGTTAATGGTGAAAGAAAAATGGTTCCTTTCCATTTAGCTTCTGAGCGTGCAGGAGAGGTTATTGCTGATGGCAGCAAGGAGAAGCACACAGGGGTGTATCCATGGGCTGCTTCAGGTTTGGTTCACATTTTTCCCTTCCAGGTCGATACGCCTGTTTTATATTTAGCTGCAGAGGATGCAAAATACCTCCTTGACTGATATACAGTGGGGACAGTGAGCTGGCCTAAGGCAGAGAGAAGCGACTCATAGTCACAGGTAACTGAACAGTGGGAGAGAAGGCAGATTGGGCTGAGTGCTGCCAGCTCTCCTCCCAGAGAGCAGTGCCAGGAGTGGCCGTGCTGACATCCTGCCAGCATCTGTGCTGGGAAACATCTCCTGTCCAGCCTGCTTGACCCCCTGTCGAAGTAACTTGTTTTGCCATTTGTCACTGCCAAATGTTTCTTTCTTCTGCCTCAGTCAGTTGGTTTGCCACTCATTTGACTCACTGCATAATTAACTTTGCCAGCCAATTGACTTGCTGTGTGATTATCTTTGCCAGTCACTTTAGTCCCTGCATATTAATCACGGTGTCTAACGGGCCTCAGGGCAGGCTCCAGCCTGGGGGGAGATGCAGCAGGTGCTGGCAGCCCTGGCACCCACAGGCATTGCCAGGCACTGGGGGAGAGCCGCAGAGCCGTGCTGCCACTTGCTGCTTCTCTTCCTTGACCTGAATTTAACTTCATTTCCCAGCAGTGCCCCCCTCCAGCCCTGCCCCTCCTCATTTCATAGCTCTTGTTTCATATTGTATCCGGTTGTCTTTGGCAGTTTCTGTGATGAACCTCCCTGGGTGCTTCCCTGCACTCCTGTGTGGACCAACCACAAATCACCTCCAAGGCACCCATGGATTCTTTGTTCAGTTTCAACCAAGGGGCTGCTATTGCAGGATGTCTTGGAAACATTTTCTGACTTAGAATGACAAGTGTGAAGAGCAGTTGCAGGCAGTTTATACATCCTCCTCATGGAAAATAAACCTGTTAGTGTACGCCATATGCTATAAAGAAGCAGCTTGTGGCCACACAGCTGAAACTCTAGAGCCTTTCCTTGTTTCTTTGTCTGTTCATCTATTTGTCTTCAAAGCGGGAGCCCCTAACAGCTGACACTTCTCCTTCTGTCCTGTTTGCCAAATAGCCGTGGACTTTTTAAGTAATGTACACAAAAGGTTTGGATGTTGTCAAGAATAAATACCATAATGCCTAGATTTATCATGTTATCACAGAAGAATGTACTTCAAAAAAATATTTTCCCTGCCTGCCATTCGAATGGGTTTGTTTTTCTCCTTTGGAGCTCATTTCCTTTAAACTCTTCCTTCCTCATCTCAGCTTTGTTCTGCCCATTCTGCCCAAGTTCAGTTCTGGCTCCTTTATTGCTTAATGAAATTTTGTATGACTTCATTCCCTGTTGGATGCACTTCAGCTCTAAAAATACAATCCAGCACCAAGACCAAGCAGACTTCCAATTTAATTTTCCCTGATGGTGTTTTCTAGTTCGATTGGACAGATAGAATCTATTGCTAGGATTTTGGCCTCTCCATATCCTCTTATATTGACTGGTTGTTTCACAGGCGGGTTATTCTTCTTGCTTGGAGGCCCTATAGGAAATTCCTGTAAGGCACTATTTACAATCCTCTCCCATTACTAAATGTTTTACGTTTGATTGCAACCAGCAGCATCTCAAAGAGCTTGTTTTTTCTAAAGTGTGAAGGAAGATAAATCCCCAGATGAGATACAAAGGTACAGGTCTATCCTGTGCAGTTGAGCATGTTGTTATTTTGCCTAGTTTTGTTGAGGAAGCTCCACATCAGGAGATATGCAGTTTTTTGCAGGTTGTGCGTCATAAACGTGCTGCATTTGTATTCCCCTTCCTCTCCAGCTTTTACTTTCCCTAACGTGCTCCTGGGACAGCCAGAATTATAATTGTAGTGGTTTTATGTTACAAGAGTCCGAGTTCTTTTGGCTGGCAAATGCGTAGACAAATCATCTGACCTGGCTTGGTCCTCTCATAACTTCCACATAACAGAAGGAAAAGGAGTGATCCCATCCCAGCTGCCCCACTGTCTGCATTTCAGTCTGTGCTGAGATAAGGGTACTCTGCTGGGAAGAGATCTGAGCTTCACAATCTGCAGTTTTTCTTCTGAAGTTCAATAACTTCAGGAAAAAAAAAAAAAAGAGTTTATGTGTGAAGTCTGACTGCTGCTTTTCTTTCTTTTTTTTCCTTTTTCCTGAAGCATCCCTGCTCAGCTTCTCCCAACAGTTCTGAGCTGCAATAAACCCACTCAGAATCTCAGCAGGAGCTGGTTCTGACTGGTGGGGACAGTGGGGGCTGCCAGAATGCGATTTCAGCAGAGGAAGTGACACATCTGGGCTGAATTCCTCTGCTTGACATTTAAGAGCAGATATTGGTGGTTTGGCTGGAGTTGTTGTTTTGGACAAGACTTCAGTCTGTGGGGGTGTCCTAGCGCAGCCCAGTGCACTGCCTGCTCCATCGAACAGACTTTGGGGAGAAGGCGACAGCTTTGTTGTTTCCCCAAGTCATTCCCTGCCTTTTTGAATACAAAGACTCCATGCATGGGGAAGTGTGGCAGAGAGGAGGAAAGAAAGACAGTCCTTGCAAAGAACTCTAGCTAAAGATTAACCTTGCTGACTAATTGAATGTTGGCAATGAAAAATGTTAAAACAAATACACCAGAGAAATAGGCAGTATTTTTTCCCTCCATCTGCTGATGAAGGGCTGCCTTGCCACCTGTCTAGACCCAGAATCTTTGGATATTAAGCAAACCCAGCCGCCTTCTCTGATACAGTAATAAAGAAGTTAATTCCTTTGTGTTACAGAAATTTACAGCCTAAAGGAAGCCAGTTGCAGCTTTGAGAGTGTCCTTCAAGTTATACTTCGCACCCACCCAGAACACGGAGATAACAGTGTTTACTATCACTTTGTAAGTATAACTTTCTGGATGACTAAAAGGGTAAGTAATGAAATGCAGCTATCTGCCATATTTCTGACTTCTCCTGTATTTATCCATCTTTTTGTAAAAGAGCCGTGGGTCTGTGATCCTTCCCATGGGAAAAGCAGGGGAAGATTTCCTACCAGGGAAAGCCTGGCTTGTGGGTCTGGCTGCCCTGCTGCAGCTGGGGAGATCTTGGGGCATGGGCTGCTGCTGTCAGGAGATTTCAGCTTCAGTGATAGACTGGCTTGGGGAGTCCTGGTTTAACATTTGTACTGTTGTTTCTATTTCTGGACCACCAGTAGTCCCATAGTGGGGAAACGAAACAGCGGAGAGGCTGTTGTGAGCAGCTTAGGTCTGTTTATTGAGTTGCCCATAGGGCAGACAGAGTCAGCTACAGCATCTTGAGAGCCTGCATCAGTGAGCAGCACAGGTACGGAGGTGAGAGATGAGGGTATCACAGTGACTGCACCTGTGGGCAGTCAGTGTTGGGGTGATTATACCCTTGGGCTGCAGGGTACTTCACCGCTGGAGGTCAAAATGATATCAAATCTTGACACACCCCAAAATCAGTGCAAGATCTCTCATTACTAGCAGATCTGACTTGCAGCAATGACTGATTCACAGAAACAAGAGAGGGAAAAGAGGCAACAGTGGGGGAAGGGGGACAAGGATGCTGTTGGAAACTGCTGGCCTTTTAAGACCTCTTATAAAGTCTCTCTATTATTGCAAAGATGAGCTTGCTATAAACTCCCGAATGGACAGACGGCAGCTGAGATACAAGAGAATGGGGCCTAAGACAGTTTTCTATTATCTGAGAGATTTCTGTCTCAATAGAAGCTTTCAGAGCCAGCACGAGTGCTGAGCTGTAAAATTACGCCCCTGTAGGAACAGTGTGTTCTGATGGAAAAGGCAAATAAATTGTTTTGCGACTTGATATTGGACACACAGTATTGCTCTGCTGGTTCTGAAGTCAGAAAGACTCCATCACAGATAGCGAGCCTTAATACCTTCTGTGGCCAAAATAAAAATCACTTTCTGTTCTCACTAAGAAAATACTTTGCCCCTATGGGGTAATTCCTGTTGAAGCTGTCTGCTTTGTCCATCTCACAGTTTTCTCCTCCATAGCACAGAACAGCAAACCTTTCTACTCTTGTACACGCATTTGTTCTTTAATTTTTCTTTTCACAGTATCTACTATCTCAACCTGTAACTGTGAAATTAATGTTTACATAATTCGAACCATTTAAAACTAACTAAAGCAAACTGTCACCTTCCAGTTTGGGCTGAAATGGAGAGCAGTCCATGCACCAGCACACACACGTGTACACCCACTTGCCTGTCACACAGCAAGATTAAATGCCAGCAGCCCATAATTTCAGGTTAGCCAAGGCTTCCCCACCCCAGTGTTCTATGCCCTGCAATTTCAGTCATTGGCCAGGCCTCTCTGCATGCAGAGAATGGTTGTGTAGGCCTATGTGTTGACCCTCTAGGTCAACAAAACAGATCGTGTACTTGGTTTTGTCACTACTTTATTTATCTTACTACTTTCTTTACTCACCAGTTCTGGGTGGTGTCTCTTTCTGGGACACCAGCCACAGCTTCCATTATTGGCTGTACCCTTTATCATAATTCTGCATTACTTCCTTTTCTGCCAATGGCAATCACATAAGTGCAACGGATTATTTACCTCCTTTCAGTTTAAATATGATCTATATATTTCAGCTCAGCTTAATAGCCCTTACATTTACAGTGCATTTCTGTTTAGGCATTTCTACTGGATGCATGCTGCAATAATTCCCACAACAATATTTATTTTTTCTGCCAAAAACCCTAATTCAATAAAAGAGCCTGCCTTCATAGTTTACAGGTTTCTAAAGAGAAGGAATCTAATGAAGAATTTCTAGTGTTAGGCTTCTTTCCCTCTTTCTTTTATCTGCAGTCAAAGAAACGAAATTACTTTTCACCTTGTCTTCTGTTTGTTTTTTGCATTCCACTTCTCCTGCACTTGGGTATGAATCATGCTTTACCTGGAATCACGGAAGAGCAGGCACGGGTGTGCTGCTGGTTCTGTGTCTGGTCTATACTTTCAGTAGAGACACTCAGCTGTTATAAATCAACAAAGGTCAGTCAATGAAGCCAACCTGGTTTAGACAAGCAAAGGA
The DNA here is from genome assembly GCF_054131305.1 of Coturnix japonica. NCBI lineage: Eukaryota > Metazoa > Chordata > Aves > Galliformes > Phasianidae > Coturnix > Coturnix japonica. The sequence continues at coordinate 523,872 of NW_028188951.1, forward strand.
TGTGACCTTTGGTCTTTTGCAAGAGAAGGTCCTTGGCCCTACCCCTTTGAAAATTCTAATTTAAAACAAAGCAAAAAAAATACATGGCTGTCAATCAAACACATACTGTTTCTTCTCTTGGTGAGGGTTTGCTCTTGTGGGTTTTTTTCCTCCTCTTAGGAATGCAGCTGATAGAATTCAGATAAAAACCCAGTGCCTAAGAAAGACCCTTCAGCAAAATGTTTGTCCGGCGGTGTTAGAACTTGCCCCTGGATAATGACTTAGATCCACCTTTATCTTTCTCTTGCAATTCTCACACAATTAAGCAGCCAATTCCAGCATTCACTGAAACTTACTGATGATTATCAGCCTGAGTCTGCTTCTACTGATGATAAATTCTATACTGGTGGAACAGAGTGGGCTTTGGCCCATCTTTTGCAGGTTACCTGCCTATACTCAGTGCTTCTTTTGAAATCTCACGCTCTATCAGTGAAGCAATAACTCTGTAGGCTCAGCTGAGCTTTCCCTTGAACCTGGTCTCTAATTAACCACTGCTTTAATTTCTTATCAGCAGATTGGCTTACTGCAGAAACATTCAGCATTTCCATAGCTTGTCAAGTCACATAGGAACGCAGCTGCTGTCATCTTGCTACAACCTTCGTGTTACACAATGTATCAAGTGAAGTCTTAGAAGTTTTCCAGACCTTTTAATCTTCACTTCTCACTTGCTATTGATCCTTTCAAACAGATGTCATTCCACCCACAGACATTTTGCCCCACGGGGACCTAAAGCAAACTGGGTTGAGTAAAGACCCATTTCATACACTGAGGAAAGCATGAGAAAGATTAGGGTCTAACTATAAGCCTCTATTTAGGAAGGCAGTAAAGCTCACACTTAATCCATTCCTGTTGTAATAACTGATGTAATAACTCATAACTGGTGTTATGAGAGCTATAGAAACCACAGCCCTATTTGTACTAGATGTTGTACAAATGTATAATGAAGAGGAAGTGTTACATCCTGAAAGACTGCCTAGAAATGTAAGAATAAAGTCAGCAGGGAGAGCCAAGCAACAGACAGGCGTATGGGAAACATGACAAGACTTCTATCTATAGAGGAACTCACTGGTCGAAACAAATTACCTGATGAACGGTGCTGTGATTTCTGTGGGTATTGTGGCATATCCTCAGCCCAGAGCACATGTCTAAGTCTAATTGAAGAAATTAATGTTTAGCATGTGCTTCAGTGCTTTGCTGAATCAGATTCATACAGTACTGCCACCAGCCATGCTAAGAGTGGATGGAGATGAGCTAATGTGTCTGGTATCAGTGAAATTCCGTACCGTCTCCCAAGTGGAGTACATTGTGTCCAGCCAGAAGAACTGAAGCCCCTTTCTGTACTGTGATTTTCAACTCTGATTAAACCATTTTAACATACATTCCCGAGCCCACTGATGTAATTGATTCCTTCCAGAAAAAACATCGTGTAGAGCAACACTGCCAGGAAATGGGAGCCCTCGCATTCGAAGCCTGTGTTTGTTGCAAATATCCTGACTGACGTCTTTTGTGTGGCAGCTTGAGAAGAAGCTTGTTTTGTCACCCTTTTCAACTGCACTATTGTCCAAGTCTGGAAAGAAACCGGGATCTCATCTGTGAAGAAAAAAAAGATCCATCTTATAAGAAGAGATGAAATACAGTGAGGGCAAAAGCAGCCTGGAAATGAGTTTGCAGTGAGAAAGTACGTTTCCTGGAGGTCTTGTCAAAATAATCTTTATCAACAAAGGACTATTAAGTGCTATGAGATTTGAGCTTTTCATCACTGTTATTGTAGGTTCAGTGAGTCAATATTCATTTCCCAAAAGTGATGCTCTCCCTGACCTATGGTTGCAAGGTGACCCTCTGCCCCTTGCTTCAAACAAATTCAGCAGCTTTGCAGCACTCTGGAAGCAGCCAGCTCACCTAACTCTGAAGCATTTACCAGAAGCAGCAAAATTCAAGGGGAGTTTTGCAACTCACCTGAGTGTTTGTGCTGGGTACTCTACCACAGCCACAGCACAGACTAGAGAGGCCTTCTGGAATCAACAAGCCCCTTGTCTCTGTAAGTACTGCAGATGTGCAAAGCCCCTCTATGAATTAAGAAACAAAGATACATTAAAAAGGAGAGAGAGAAGGAGAGGAAGAGAGAGAGAAAGAAAGAAACCAGTTTGTTGGCATGCTAATAGTATTAAATGTCATTACATTGTTGAACATCACAGCTACTGAACTTGGACCGGAGCTCTCACCAGCTGAAACCAGTTAGTGACTGCAGGCTAAGGCATCTGGGCAGGCCAGCACCAACTGGAAGTGCACTTAAAATCCTTTGCCACCTTTTTAATTTCCTATCTGAGGGTTACATCTATGTTTCAGATGACAAGGAATGAGAAACCTACCTTCTGCAGCCTGCTGGCAGCATAAATGCACCTTTGCTGCCTCGAGAGACAAAAGTGATGGGGATGTGGAACATCTGCAGTCTGGATGGAGGACTCTTCTCCCTGGATTCCCTCTGTGGTGTTTTATAGACTCTGCCATGCCCATGGATGGTGGGTCATGGTGTGTCAGAGAACGATGCTGTCACACAGCTGGGTGAAGCAAAGGGGCTGCCCCTTTGTGTGTTAATGTGAAAAAGCCCTTTTGCAGGAAGACAGAAATGAGGAGGGACTGCGAAGCCAATGAAAAATATTGTTTTTCTGTGGGTTTGTGTTGTTTTTGTATTCTCCCAGGTGTCTTATTAAAAATGCATTAAAATGAGACAATTAGCTGCTACTGAGAATTTACTATGCTGCTGCATCAAAGTACTTTGGAGTACTTCATAAATACTGAGCTGAGTAATTGTACCTATCTCTACTGTCTGCCACAAAGGCAATGGACAGAGGTGAGAGTCCTGGGAAGATATAGTCTTTAATGAGGTAAGAAAATGAATGTCTAAGTAGATTAATTATAAACAGCATATATAAACTAATGTAATTAGCAGTGGCTTGACAGGCTTTTTTATTATTATTTGCCACTTGCTTCCATTCAGTTTTCTTCTGGTTGGTTGCAGCATAGATACCCTGATGATCAAATAAGAAAAAGCAGAGGCAATACCCACTCTAAAAAAACATGTTCAAAAGCCCTTGTGCTTCTCAAACATGGGAAATGTGGACATGTCAGCCAGAAACCACCACCTGACAGCTGCAGCTTCTTCCATAGGTCTCCTTTGGCCTTGTTTCTTCTCCTAATTCTGAAGCAGAATTCAGGTCTCAGCTGCTCTCAGAACCAGAAGTATCAAGACCAGCATTTCCATGTCAAACCTCCCATGTACACACAGCCAGTTGCAATGTGTGTCACACTCACATCATGGATGATGTCCTCCCTGGGCACACGTGTGCTTGATCCATGCAGGCAGAGCCACCAATGTGGAGTGCAGGACCTTTGCCTCTCCCTGCTCTGAGCAGTGATTTAGCGCTTTTGCACATCTGCAGCATATGCTGCTGCTTTTGCCTCTGCAGCTCTCTGCTTCTGGGTGTGGAAAGGGGAGAAAGAAATAGGAAAAGCATTGTGGCGGAGTGGCAGGAGGGGATTTCTGATTAACTTTTTCACAGTCTACAGTCTGATTTGAGAACATACCGGTTCCAGTTTTCATAACAATGCATTTTCCCTTGACAAGTGCTGGTTTCATTTTATATAGTTGTCTAAATAGTTATCACATCTCTAGTGCTGCTAGCCAGAAACGACTCCCCGGTGTGCCAGATCCGGACCTTCCAGTAATTTGTGTATGTAAATCCAGATTATTATCAGGTTCACACGTAACAAAATGAAAGAGCAGATACAAATGATCTGCATAGAAATCTCCATGAGATATTCACATGTGGAAAATTAATGTTTCTCGTTTGTATAAATGTCTGAACATGTAAGATCTATCAATCAATCTCTCTCGTACCCGTACAGCTCAGAAGCATGTGGCAGTGAGTCCTAACATCGTCTTCCATGATTACCACGTGATTGCTGACAGAAGCTGATCAGAACTGAGAACTGCTATGATCAGTTTTTTGCCACTGTGAGTCTAAAATGTCCTTTTTTCCCCTCTTTTCCTGCTACGAATTTTACTTGTGTAACAGTCAACTTAACTACAGTGATCTGGGAATTAACAGCCAAAGACTATTCAGTGCTGCATGTTGCTTAATGCAATTAGCAAAGTTAATAAAATGTTGTACAGGTGCCTCATACCAGGGGAAAAAAGGCATTGTTCTCACTTGCTTAGGATCAAACAGTGACATTACCTTATTTCCTTCAAGAAAGAAAGAATTAAAATGTAATGAATTCCAGTTACCCTGGAATATGTGAGGAACAAGTTGAAGTCAGCTCTGACTGTAACAGAAGCTAAAACAGAATTCACTGTTCCTCCTCCCTTTGACAAAGCTCATATTTGGAAGTCATACACTCAACAGTTTAACATCTGAAAAGATGTTAGCAAATGAGTCGGTGAGAGGCAGGTGAAAAATACTGATGTCTAGAACTGTGGGGAGAAGGCCTTCATACTCCTGCTGGAAGGTCCATGAAGCATAAGAAAAAAAAGAATGTTGTCAGTAAGGTAAGCATGCTAATCTTCTTGTGTCATTCTGAGACAGTCATTTTCAGTCCACAGTGGTCCTGTTGGTGCTGCTGCTGAATATAACATGGGAGAGTGACTTATTGAGGGCCTGGGCTGGGAATCTGGCCTTTGCTCACAGGACTGTAGCCACCCTGGGCTAGGAAAGTTCCCTAATCCTGCTTATCTGGAGTATTTACACTCCTCATAGCACCCAAGTGTCAGCAGGTACGGGGCAGCCACGTTTCAACTCTGATTCAGCCAGGGAAAGCAGTCAGGTCCAGGGCCTGTAGTGACTGGAAATCATAACCTGGGGTTGGCTGCGTGTGCTCTGCAAGATGATTTGGTGGGCTTGATCCATTTTCCCCACATACACACATCAAACACCCACACATCTGGCTTGTATTAGCGTGCCCTCGTTGGCAATTGCTCTAAAGACAAACTCATCTGGGAAGAACTGGAGCGTCTGAACCAGCTGCAGCTTATCCAGCCTATGGAGAGTGCAGGTAGAGTGAGGGAGCAGCAGAGGACCTGGGCTGTTCTGCTCAGCCAGCTCTGGGCATCCTACGGGCCAACCTGACAAGGTGCTGTGCTTCCAGAGGATAGCACTTCTTAAGCATTTGCAGTAACCTTTAGTTTCTAAATCTGAGATGCTGTGCCCTCTTTTTCTACACCTTGCCCATTTATTTTGCTTTTTCAAGGACGTATGGTTATTAAATGAATAAATAAATAAATAAACACCATCCCTTGCTTTTGCTATTTGGGAACCAAAGGCATCCACCAAAGTCACAGCTCTGTAACCGTGGGGTTTCAGGGGCTGGACACACAGGGCCTTTCCCACACACTGTGGGTCCTCAGGGAGACAAGGACAGGATTTGGCTGCGTTCTGCCCCCAGCAAGGAGGGGCTGCACGGAAATTACACTGAGGGGATTCTGATCAGCACAACTGCCAAAGCCAATTACCAGGAGGAGGACGCTATAATTATATCAGGGAACAGCTGTACTTCATTAGGATCCCTCGCGGGGCGGCTCGATGCCCGGCCACGTTACACTCAGCCGCTTTACGCCCTTCCTCACCCTCCTTCCCTGCCCGAGCTCTGGCCCGGCCCCGGGGCGCTGCAGCTGCCGGAGCTGCGCCGCATCCCCATCGCTGCGTTGTGCTGCGGGTCTGGAGCTGCACCTGCCCCTGGAGCTGCGCTCTGTCTCGCAGCCGGTCCCGTGCCGGGCGCTGCGGGCAGGCGGCGCTCTGCGGCCGGGCTGCGCTGGGGCTGCGTTGGGGCTCGGGGCGGTGCGGCACGGGCTGCTCTTCTTCCTCCTCCTCCTCTACCGCCGCCTCCTCCTCCTCCGCAGCGGCGGGCAGATGCGGCGGATCGCGGGGCGGCTCTCGCCCGCAGCGGGCTCCCGTCGCCCCTCCGCCCCCATGGACGGCAGCGGGGGCATCAGCCGCGCGTAGCTCGGTGAGTAGCCCCGCTCCCCTCCCCCTTTCCTCCCCCCCAACACCGCGTTGCCGCAGCTCCGTGTCCCCCTCCCGAGCTCCTCCCGTTTTTCCCTCCCACCTCAAAACCCGGCGATGCTCCACTCGTGCTGCCGGTGGGGACCCGCCCGCCTTTGCCACCTGCTCCCCCCGGGCACTGCGGAAGCGATTCCCCGTGGGCTGCTCCCGCACGGCTCGGGCTGCGCGTCCCGTCGTGCCTCCCCCTGCTCGGAGTCCTGGGCTGGGTTCCCCGGCAGCTGTTCCAGGCTGGGACTTCAGCGCTGTCAGTCCGAGAGTTATTTGCTTTCAGCTAAATTTAATTTAAACTGACTCCGCGGTCGTAAGAGAAGCTCAGGGAAAAAATGTCAGTTTGTGGATTGTTTTCCTTAGCTCGGATTTAAAGATCTCTCCCTGTATATCTGGTAAGGATTTAATTTCATAAAATGATTTTTTTTTGCGGTGTTTTATTTGCTCTTGGAATTTAACAGTCCTCCCAGGCAGCCGGGTTTGGTGGAGGCTGAATTAATGAGCTCCGAGGCACGGGCAGTGCCCTTGGTCGTAACAGGTGCAGTGTGCATATTCTTATGAACAATGAAATGGTTTCAGCGTTCAGGTTTATTTGTATGCGCTGCATTTCTGTGGCTCTGAAGAAATTGTCATGCTATGTTATGTCAAAGATGCGCTTACAGCAGGAGCGTGTCCGTAGCACCTAATTACCAGGGCATGGGAGCAGCTGCACTGCCCGTCAGCACAGGCTTTGATACACAGGGTGTTCCTGGGTGACACAGCACAGCTCAAGGGGTTTGGTGCTGTGTGTGTGGACCCACACTGGCCCTCTGGGATGCTGTGGTGCAATGTGAAACACCAAGAGGCTGGGAGGAGCAGAGTAGTATGGAGGAGGTACTGTGTCCAGGTTGTATCCTTTGGACCTGATGGCCCTTTAAGGCGGTTTCCCACCCCTGAGATTTCCAGGCTGAAGGGTTGGTACACCTCATGTTGTTACTAAAACCTAATATAATGATGCTTGCATTGCACAGAAGACATTTCCTGGACAGGTATTTCCTAGTATAAAAGAATGTATTAGATTAGATGTAATAGAGCCTGTATTTCACAAGCTCTATTTGAGACCACAATCCAGAGTGACACCATGTCAGTAATTGATTTAATGGGAGTCATTCTGGACTTAGATCAGAAGGAAATTAGACTGGAAGTTAATTGCTCCTCCTAAGCCAACAGGTCTATTCCAGCAAGCCTTGCCAGGCTCAGCCCCTGCTCTAGAATAACTGCTCTGTGGTGCAGCCGGGGGCATCTCCTGCTTCTGCACTGAGTGATGTTCTGAGTCCATTATCCTTGCTTACATTGTTATGGATGAGAGGAGTGGTCTGCTTGGGATGGACATGGGTTAAGTAAAGGGGTGATATGGAGAGTGCATTCATTTTTTACCTTCAAGTTCTTTCTAGATTGCAAGGAAGGCATTGTAGAGTGAAGGATGAGTCAAAATTCTAGCCAGAGACATTGCTAGTAATGAAGGATCTGTTAGAGTAGTTCTCCTGGGTGATGCTACAGAACAAAGAGAAGGCACCGGAGATGTCAGAGTGGTCTTATCGTAAGAGATGTTCTTGAAGCTGTACCTTGCAGTTTACTGTCCATCATGAGAAGTGATTCTGCTGCTTCTGGGAGTCATGGAGGTGTCTGCTGGGTCCCTCTCCCAGGGATTTCAACATTGCAGGGCAATAACTGCATTTTGTGGTGTTCTGTAGCACCTGCAAGTGTTGGGATAGCAAACTGTCTTGCAATGGGAGAGAAAACCAGCGCTTCTACTGCTGTGCTGACTTCACTTGGACTTCTTGCAGCCTCACCCAGCAATGTAATTCCATCTGCTGTCAATTTGGGGTTAGGGCAGGTGAGGGTAGGAGTACATTTCTGTACACAGTTTGTATAGTCCTAGTTCAGTCAACCAAGGACGATAATTACCTTGTTAACCCTTCGGAAATGACTACTATAGCTCCCCCTGGTTTATTAAGGTAAAAGTGGGGATTGCTATTAAAATACAGTGCGCCTCGCAAGAAGTCATTAGTCGAGGAGAAAACATTTCTATTATAGCATATGTTGCACTTCACCAAGTGACGCTCAGTTGAAAGAACTTAAAGTATAATTTATTCAACTTTTGGGGTAATAATTTTTAAGGTTTGTTTAAGAATCCATTGAGATAGGTAAGCACCTTATTTTGTGAGCATCTCGGGTGATTTGGGCTGGGCACAAAGTGCTTTGTCCTTCTCTCATTGCTGGTGAAGCGTGATGCTGCTGTGAGTGAGCTGGGTAATGTTTACAGTTCTGTTGGAGCGATCAAGCAATGGATAGTCATCCTTTAATTGCCTGAGGCTTTTCCTGCTATGTGTGCTTGTTAAGCAGAGTTTTGAAAATCATCTCTGGAAGCCAGTTATTTGTTTATGCTGCTGACACTGATCTGGAGAGGGATATGTCTGTGTTGTAGTTGGGAACATAGCTTGAAGCACTTTTTGTTCTCCAGCAGCGTGTGTGTGACCACGTGCAGCTCAGTTCACCTGATGGCTGTGAGTACCTTCAGCTGCACTGGGTTCACCTGTGCCAAAGTGCTGCCGTGTCCTTGCTGGAGTGACTGAGGCACCTGCAGGGAATGAGGAGACCCTTCTGCACCTCCTGACCAGCCAGTGTAGGAGGTGCATAGCCCCAGGCCATTAGCTTGGCCAGGAGTTCAGCACGATTTAAGAGTCGGATATTTCAGAGAAACCAGGTGAGAGAGATCAGTGTGTGCTTTAAACAAACAAGACTTTAAGGGGAGAGAGGGTCCAAAGCTTTTTGCTTTAGTCCTCTCTGATGTAGAGGGCTGAGGGTGCTGCCCATGCCTGCAACAAGGCACAAGTGCTTGTGGGCTCCTTCTAGCAGTGCCTGTCTGCTGGGAGAACCTGTTCTCTCGCAGCGTGCAGTAATTAATGGACTTACTAATAGGAAATTGATTCATAATCATAAGTTTAAATCTATGTGAAGGGTTTCTTAGCAGATTTCATTTGTTGTTCCTTCTTTCCTTGCTCAAGGACGTTTTCTGCCTGAGCATTCTGTTCAAATGCTCTGCGGTGCTTCTTTCTTTGTTGGTGATGTTAGAAAAGGTTTGTCTCAACAAACTCACCCGGACTCTGTTCCCACCTGTTTGTTTCTCCAGGGACGCAGCCATCCTGCAGGTGCAGAGCAGAGGTTTTTCCTCTGCTGGTTGAATGTTTACTTTGTGTCCTAAATATAACTTTAGGCAATTTGTTTTGGAGCTGGGGAGCACTTTTCTCTTTTGCACTCCCTATAAATCCAGAGAATTTAAGCATATGATTAACATTAACCATGTGAATATTCTCCCTGGACTCATTTTTTGGATCAAAGGCAGTGCTCAGTATGTCGAGAGGATGAAGCCCACAACCACTAAGTACAGGGAACTGATCTGCTGCTGTGCTTGTCTGAAAGCATATATGATGTGAGTGCTTGGATTTATGCCTGTCTGCCTGCCCAAAATCCTTCTGCCAACTGCTGTCTTGATGTTCCTTATCTACAAAGTACTTGCAAGCATTAGGAAGCCTTTGTGATGCCGCTGGGATGTGTTGCTATTCCCATTTCTCAGACAGATGCTGAGAGAACTTGGTGATCTGCTGAGGCTGCTGTGTGTCACACAGAGCTGGGCATGGAATCTGCAGCTTTGAATACCCAGCCCTGTAGGACGGGGGCAGCAGCTGAGCTCTATGGCGGCACTTGGTTGAGCGCTGCCAGCTTTTACATTGTAAGCATGCTCCCCAAATTTCCATCCCACAGCCTCTGGAGTTAACACAAGGGTTTGTCATATCTACTGGGTCAGATTCCAATCCAAAATACAGTCCATCTGCAGGAGCTTGAAATGGCCTGCCGAGGTAAAGAATGTCAAATATAATTTCTCTTTTACCTTCTTTGGCTCTGTCTTGCTATAAGGAGAGCTGCAGACTGGAGATTCCTTTAACATGAATGGTCACATCTTAGACTGGGGGGATTTTCCCATCCTCTTTCCTGCAAGTGCGGTGATGGTTGAGTTCTTCCTGATGTAAAATATATTCAGAATGCCTCTATGGAGTGGAGAGCCTGAGTCTAGTATGTAAATAGACACGTTAGGTGTGTATGCCTATGAGCTGGCAAATGAATCAGTTTCCAAATCTCAGGTTTGCCTAGTGTCACTTCTGGCTCTTTCTTTTCTCCATGGCTTTGTTTTGCTTTGTTTCCTCCAGTTCTAAGAATTTCTCAGAAGCAAATGGGTGAATGTCCGCTGCGGAGGGCTGTGCTTTGTGCTGGTGCTGTGTGGTGGTGCAGAGAAGAGGGGCTGGGCACAGCATCTGTGCTGCTCTGCCCTTGGTCAACGGATCCCTCCTGTGATGGGGAATGTCAGTGTCCTGGGGAGCTTTGGTGGTTGGGCAGGTTGATGCTGCATTTGATAACCACGATGAATGCAAAGCTCTCTGTTTTGAAGTTTTCCTTTGGGAAATGTGATTCATGAGAATATAATATTTTGTGATTGAATTGACTAGAAGTGCCATGTAAGCCACGTGACACATCTGGAACAATTCTTCAGTCTCCTGCAGGACAGGCATCTTGTGTACCTGCGCATACACAGAGGTGGGAAGGAAAGATGAGCACTGATAGGGAGCTTACTGCCACATCATGCTTTGTGAGAAACCCACGGTCATCCTGAGCTTTCCTGTGTCTGTAATGTCATCTTTCGCTTTATCCTTCATAGGGAACCTGTGTTCTTCTCAACTCATGCTATGGAATCATAAACGACCCAATCAGACTTCATCACTGTTCATTAGATCAGAAACTTCATTAGTTAATAGCAGACCTGTTCTTCCTTTTTGTCCCTATTACCGCTAAGCTCATGGCACTTACAGGCAGACTTGTTAGTCATTAATATTCTTTGTATTCCTCATCTTTGGCTTCAGAAAACAGAACCTTTCATCTTTTGCCCTGCTTTGTTTTTCAGGAGCCAATTTTGACTGGAGGAAAAAAGAAACCCAAAAACGTTTCTCTGTAGCTTTCTTAGAAGCTTCCGAGCAGTCTCCCCTGCTGACTTTGTACTTTTGCAGTGGACAAACATTGACTCTGTTTTCTCAGTTTGACACAAAGTATAGGTGATTTATTTTTTTCCTCTTGGTTTTAGCTTTTTGCTGGTGTCTCAGCATCTTGGCAGAAGGGTATTAATTAGCAGCTATGGTGCATTTCCCTGGAATTCTCATTCATTCCATGGTTTTCCCATTAGGCTTATAGTCCATAAAACCTAGTTGGTATAAAGAGAACATAGACGTGTCTGGACTTGGAGGTACTCCCCTGATTTGGAGCCTAAATGTTTATTGTGATTGTTCTGTGGGTTCTTGTTTCTTTCATTAAAAAAATCAAAAATGCTGATGTGTGCCAGGGATGAAATGTGTGTGGCCAAATCCAATAATAAAGTGTATTCCTCAGGTAGGGAGTGCTTTCTCTTTATCACTACGTGCTCTCCAGTTATAAGGGGTCAAACCTGGAGCGTTTGCTAATCTGCAGAGCTGGCTAAAAGAAAGTGACAGAGGCACAGCAGTCAATTTCTGATGATGTGGAATCTTACAGCTCAGTTCTGACATGCAGGACCAAAAGGAAAAAAGCTTCTGGTCTGGGCTATGTGTTTGTTTTTGGTTTAAAAATCACTTGAGGTTTGCTACATGCTTTTTTTGGCTGTGCCAGCAGTTCATATCCATTCTGCTCAGGTTTTCCCACTCCTAGTTCTGATGCAGTGCATGCAAGTGTGATCATTAAGTGTGATTATCACATTTTTTGACCTATTTAAAAGTCTCTGGCTGTGAAATTCCTAAGATTCTAATTTAAGCTATAAAAAAAAGATTATTAATGTGCCATCATTTACACATTTCATGGCTCATTTCCTGATTACAGCGACTTTGAATATGTACATACAGTCTGTTCCAATGCATGTGTATAAACATCATACAGCATGTAGGGTCTGGTCATTGAGGCTTGGATCTCATGTTCCAGAGAACTTATTGTCTACAAATCAGAGCAGATAGAGAGAGCCACGAGTGCAGGAAGCTGCTACTTTCCATGCTGGTGCAGGCAAAAAGCAAGTTGCTCTGTGCATCTGCACTCAGTGGGTCTGGGAAGAGCAAAGAGAACTTTAGAGGTCTTCTGGTATTTCCTATCACTTCATTCAGTTGTCATCTTATTCAGACAGAAACTGTGCAGGCCTTTATCTGCATGCAGAGAAACTGGGGTAGCAGTTACATGGGTCACTCGTGATTTGGCTGTTAGGATGACACAGTATGACATAATTCACCAAGGTTATGAATGCAGCAGCAAACAGTGGATCCAGGAGAACCCATTGGGTTGGAAGTATGAAGCCTTAAGGGTGGGTTGGTTGGGTATCCTTTACTTGAGTAATACTTTCCTATTTCCCATCCTTCTGCCACAAGTCCAGAAGTGTTTTTGATTGTTGGAGCTGTTTGGGCATTTGATATGACCCTCCTCCTCCACACTGTCACCTGGGTCATGGCCACAGTGGGATTCTGTGTGTTTTTTCTCATAGGTCAAGGATAAACTACAATACCCATTAGCAGGAGAAAAGTGCAGTGAAAGACAGATGAAGTAGTTAATTTCTCTTATTGACACTTCTGGGTCATGGCACATGACCATGGAGACCTGATCTGACAGAATCAAGTGGTCCTATGCTGGAGTGTTTTTAGTGATTGCTTCAGTTTTGTGTGAGGCTTTCACGTATGTTTTGGTAGTCAGTTTGTTGCCTCAATAGTGTTTGCTGCATCAGAAGTGCTCAATGCAGCCAAGAAAAGAAGCCAGCAAAGTCTGAAAGACCACAGCTTAGAGTGGTCTTAAGTTTCCACTCTTCAAAATACACCATTATGATAGTGTTGAACATGCTAAACCTGTGACCTTGTGGACATTTCAGAACTGGCTGAAGTATTTAGGGCACGTAGCAGTTCTTCACAAATCAGGAGCAGTCTCTGGGCCTGGGTATTTGCAAATTAAGGACAAGGGCTGCTGGCTACTCAGGGAGGAGACTTTCCTACCACCCTATAGCATCATACCTGGCTCTTTGGTCCTACGTGAGCTGTATGAATGTTTGCCTCTGTGAGATGAGCAGTGACTGTATGAATTTAGGACGGGTGCTGAAAGTGAGATCTAGAGTAAAGCAAGGTGGGATGTGAGCTGAGGGAGAGATTTCTGATCCTTCCTGCCTCCATGGAGGCTGCCAGAGGCACAAGCTTCCTGTGCATGTCAGGGATGGGATTTGTGCTTCCATTCAGTGTGTGCATACATTATGTGTGTAATAACCATCTGAAACGCTGTTTAGAATTGCTTTAAAATACCCTTGATAAAACTTTATAAAGGCAGAGTAGCTGCAGTTTGTTACTAAGGTGCTGGAAGTGGCTTAGCTCCTTTGGATCCTTCTGTTTCTCTCTAGAGGGAAACTGTTCAGGAGGTGATAGCAAAGCCCTGGTAGCCCATCTCATTACGTAGTGTACACAGTTGGAAGAGCGTCAGCTTGTCATTTGCAGACTTATTCCTTAATGTGGTTTAGTAAATAATAAATGTACACAAACTCCTATGGAGCATTTCATTCATAAGCTGCCAGGCTATGGTATGCGTTTTGAAATGCTGCTTTGGGAGTTGTGTTTTCCAGGGTAATTTCATTAACTGATACTAAACCTTTCTCAAATCCACATGGATCAGATGAGGAGCATCTATTAGTGATCCTGCTAATAAAGAGCATTTGTGCTTTGTTGTCATTCTGTGGAAGACCTTTTGTGCAACGACCCCCTTTGTTCTTTATTGCATAGCGATTAGCTGTTACTAATTCACATCAGGAAGATGTTGTTGACAAATTGGTGGCTTGGAAGCAGATGCTACAACATCATATAGGCTAACAGAAATATTTGAGGAAAATGTATAAGAGGTCCATATGAACAGGAATGGTTACAGCAAAGCCCTTCTCTTGGCATTACTTGTGCCTTTCTCTTCTGGGCTTCAGTAGTGTTAACAGCTGTGCAGTTTGTGTGTCTGAGCAAGCATCTTGCAAAGGGGAACCACAAATGACAGCAGTATTATGATTAAAGGGCAGTCAGTACTGATGGTGAGCCCAGCATAAAATACAAATCTGGCTGCAGTTAGGAGAATGTGCCCAACTAATAAGCAGCTTAACTTGGTGTATTATTGTGAAATAGAAAGAAGCGTGAAATATGTGATATGAATAGTAGGCTGGCTTTCCTTGTCACTTCATATTTGTGTTCCTGGAGCTCTCCTGGCTTTACCAGGGTTACTGCTCAATGACACCCGACTGAGTGAGAGCTGGAGTTCTACTTCTCAACACTTTTCTTTTAATAGCACAGCAGTATAGCTGGCATTCTCTGTCATAGCTTAGATTTGGCGATTTCTTAGCAGACAAAATGCAGTCAGTAAGAACTAGTTGGTTCACAAAATGTTTTCTTTTCCCGATCAGATGCTAATGCTGCCACTTGATGCAGCTCTGCTAAAGTGACCTAATCCTTTCTTGGTAAGGGGAGATGGATTGGACTGTTAGTGTTTCAGCCAGATACATCAATGAATATTAAGACTTGATCCACAGCTCTTTGCTGTCAATAAGTGAGCAATTGCTGTCTACACAATGGCAGATCTGGTAGAGGTTTGAGCTTCTAAGAGATTGTGAGTGCTTGTCAGTTAAATTGAGATCAACCCAGAGACTTGTTCTCATCCACTGGAATTGTTCAAAGTTTGTTCTTCATGGAGAACAGACTCAGGCCTTCTGTGTCTGGCAGGATGAAACGAGCTTTTCCACATCAGCATTGATTGCCTGACGAATGTTTGTGTTTTAGAGATAGATTTGCACAACCACTGAGCAAGTACTACTGAACTACTTGAACTCACTTCCTAGTGGTTTCTGTTTCAGGTTGTCCTATAGGCTTTTATGAGCATGGAGTTATCATAAGGTTGTCGTCTCCCTTTCCTCCCCATCTGGCATGTTGCTTTATGAACCACATCCCAAGGTCTCAGTGGTTTGCTGCAATAAGAAAAGCCCATTGTACAAGGCCGTTTGTCTTATGGGTGTTTCTGTAAACAGCACGAGAAATCTGAGGTTCCATCTTGAACACCTTCTGTTTTGATGTTTTGACAAGGATCATTTAAACCTCTTATGGCAAGTGATTTTTATGAGCATGTGTGGAGTGGAATGTGTAGTGCTTGAGATGGTGGGGACTGGGAAGACACATGACAACTGCTTTGTGTAAGATGATCGGTGTTTGGAGGAACAAATGGTGCATTGAGATGACAAATGGAGCAGCCGAGGTGCAGCTGGGCTGCTCGTTGTGGAAGCACTGCTGAGCAGTTTCATGGCTGTTTCTGCTGTGCTAAGAGTAATAAAAATGCATTTGCTCTCAGCATATGAAAGGATTTTGAATGCTGGTCAATATAAACTATTTCCTGTTAGGTCTGAGTTTTGTTGTAAATTAATGCTATAATTCCAATTGATTTAATTAAACCAGGTTCCGGGTCCTTGATTTGCAGACTTCTCAAGTAGTAATTTTTATAATTGCAAGATTTTTAGGCAAATAAATGGCCTCTCTTTTCTTGCCTGCTGGGTGAGGTGTCTGGTGATAATTAGTACATTTATCAAGGCGTCCTCCCCTGCTAGAGATGGGCTGTTATCCACTTTTGATGGACGGGAAACAGCGGGACAGTGAGATTATGGGACCTATCTAAGGCTGATGTGTGATGTAGCAGAGAACGAGAGTGAAGTGCTGGCTCCCTGAAGCTGTCCTGCTCCCCTGAGTCTTGCATCATTCTTCCCTTGGGCTGCCTTGTGCCTTTACTGTCCCCCAGGAGGGCAGACAAACACTATACACACCTGGCACTGTGCCCTGCATCAGGCTCACCAAGGCAGCCAAGGGGAGGGATGTGCTGCCCTGTCCCATCAGCAACCCAGTCTGCTCCCTGTGTTTTGTTCAGGCTGCTGCAGGAAGTTGTATTTATTGGAGAGCCTCCCCTATAGCTTGAAGATGGATTTTAATCCTCCATTGGAAAAGAATGAGAGACTCAACAAATATGGGCATGCAAATGGTCTTCCAGCATCTGAGTGAGGATGGGAACTTGGTGTTTGTTCCCCTCCAGGTGCAGTTTGCAAGCAGCCTGGGGAACCTGCACTGGTGTCACTGGGAAAAGTGTCTCTGGTCTGAAGGCAGGAGCAGCCAGCAGCCTTCCATGGGGGTGGGAAGGGGAACCAAAAAACTGTTGGGAAGTAGTGAATGGTGTTGTTTCAGTAATCTCACCTGCTTGGGCTGGGAACATTGCAGTGATCTCCTGCTGGTGGCATGCTGGGGAATGGGTGCTGGTTTCTTGGCTTTACTCCTCATGAGATGATGCACGCTGGTATCACACTGGTATCACACTGGTATCACACTGCTCTGCTTAGGTTCGAGTTCTCTCACTTGATTTTGAACGTGTTGGCCTCCCTCAGTAGTTAGTGAAGGAATTAATGCTGCATTCTACCTAATTGTTCATCAACAGCTACAATCACGGCAAAACCACTCTACACCAATTAGCTACACGGTAATTAAGAACATTTAATCGGACAGACATCTGAAATGTTACTGCTTCCTCAGCCTGGGAGTGCTTTAGCAGATCAGCACATGCACTGTGAGACTAACCTTGCTTAGTCTCAGCCCTGCACTAATAAGCAAAATCACTCATTTCCTCATTCAGAAATATTTGACCTTTAGCCACGAAAGTGTATTGAGGAGGTGACTTAGACCATGGAAAGTTGTGTTTAAAGCCTCATTTAGTCAATATATAGATCTTCTTTATATGCATCTTTAGCTCATTTATATTACTACTAATTATTTTGTGAGGTAAATAGTTTAGCGAGGCCAGCTTGAAAGATGAATGGCAGTAAAAAGGAGTAAGGAGTTTATTTGTTGTTATTCTGACAAGACCAGAGAAATCTGTACCCCTGAGTTAACTTCTAAGCCTTCTGAACCTCCTTCAATTAGTTTTTAATTGGTGTTTTTTCCTAAAAACAAAGATGCTGTCAGCACAATTCACCATGTCACCACAAGGACCATTTGCCTTTCATAGAAAACAATAAAGAGCTGCATAAATATTCTTAGTAAGTTGCTACTGGATTGTGTTAGTGAAATATGTCTGTGTTTGTGGTGTGTTCAGCCCCACGCTTTATGACACCACTCGAAAAATGAAGACATTCATGTGAGTTATTTGGAGCGTGGTGACAAGGCACTATGACGTGGCTGAGTATGAAAGAGCATTTCCAGGCATATAGAGAGCAAACGCAAGTCACCAAGCATCACCAGTGCTAGAGGAAAGCAGACTGTTTGCTCCCTGTTTGCTCACAGGGACCAAGAGATGGTTATGAAAATCTCCTCTGTGTGACTTCTAGAGTCTTGGCAGTAGGATTTTTTGATCGCTGTGTGGTACCGGGGCTCTACTATAACCATCTCCCATCTGTGGTTTGCCTGAGCTCCCTGGGCATCTGTGTGTTACCAAGACATCATGCTGAGCTGAGCACTAGAAATGTAGACAGAGACACATCTAAGAAAGGTTATATTTGACCTCTCCAGAAACCTAGACTTCTACCTGACGGTGCTTGCTAGTGAATCTCTGTGCATCTGATGTTTGCACACCAGAACGCAGCTCCCAGAAGAGTAAAGGTATCAGTGGGCAAGTTTGGGTCATGAGAAGCAGCATGCCTTGGGCAGATAAAGAGGTACCCCAGCATCCCTGTCATCTGAAGCAGTTGTGCTTTGCCTTCCCTATCCAATGTAACAATGGGGACAGTGGAGAGTAAAGAGCAAGGAAGGAGTGGCCCCTGCCTGCATCTCTGTATGATTACATCAAATCCCTGTGCCTTTGCTGTAGTATCTCCTTAAAATCTGTGCGCCTGACACTTTTGCTGTAGCACAGTTGAATTCATTACCATCCTGAGTTGCAAAAGAAAAGCAGGCTCTTGCCAGCCTGCTGCAGAGCTACCTAGGAGGATTCGGAGCCAATCTCCCAAGGGACAACTGCTGGTTTCAGTCTTCTCCTTTCATGTAGCTCATCTGAAAAAGAGCAAACTATTGTGCAATGGAGTTGCTGTATGCAGATTAGAGGTACGACCTTTTGTCTTTCCAGCATTTTCTGTTTGCATTGCTCCAAAAAGCAGTTGCAGTTTCCCAGCTTCGGACTCTGCCTCTGAAAACACCCCAGCTGTGGGCTGGGAGTATTGATGCAGTGCGTGGTGTCTTTAGGTACAGCGGTCACAAAACAGCGGGTGGCGGGATTGACAGAACCCACAGGCGGGTGATTTGTACTGCAGACAGCAACACAAAGTGGGGGCTCTTTTGGTTAATGAATATTGAACTTCTCTTGTCTAGCAGCAAGTTGTATCCTGCACTGCAAACGTGCCTCATTCTGAGAGGCTGGGCTGCAGACGGGGCGCTGCTTATGAATCCATTAATTCCTGTCTGGTGGACGAGCCTTCTCCCAACAGGGCTCTGCTCGTCACCCGATGGTTGGTATCATGCAGGGTGATTATTTCTTTTAGTTTCAGAGTCTTATTTTCCTCCTGAAAGCTAAAAGTCTTTACTCAACGGCAGATGTGTTTTTGTAGCTGCCCACATGGCATTTTGTACATGACAATATTCAGCTTTGGAAAGAATTGATGTCATAAATTTGTGCACACAGCAGTCCTTAAATTCAGTTCTATTTGTGGCACAGCTTCCAAAGGACACGTATGGCTCAGAAACATTGTGACTATTGCATGAAATGGTAATTTTAGTGCATGGAAGATCAGCTTCTGATTTATTTTTATTAGTGCAGATGAAAATTACTATGATATTTCAAGTAGAGCATAAAATAAATATCTCTAATCTCATTCCATGAGGAATGGTAACTTCCCATTTTATATTCCCTTTCTTTCCCAAGCCACTGTAAAATGCTTGCTATGTGACTTGAGTGTCTATTCTCTCGTGTTTGTGTAGGAAGGTTTCTGTCTTTCTCTTCATTCTCATGTAGGAAATTTATTTTCATTTCTGTAGTGGTTTATGTATGTAGCGTGAAATTTCCAGTTCCTTTGATCATGGAAAAAGTCTCATTTTTTGACCAGAGCTCAGAAATGTGCATTTATCCCAATGAACAAAGGCATGTTAGGAAATGCTGGACACTGCAGGTGATTTCAATTAAAAGAATGCTAAAAGTGAGAAAGCAAACATTTGCTACTAGCAAAAATACAGGGGCAGCCAGGACTTATGCAAAGAACTGCTTCTCATCTTCCTTATGTCACCTACATATGGCCAGCATGGTCCTGATCAGCATCCAGGTAGACTTCTAAAAGGCTGGCGGCTGTAAACTGGGGGCGTGGGGATCATCTGGGGGCTCCAGCCTCTGCTTTGGTTCCCTGGTTATTTTGGTGTGAGCTGAGGGGATAATAAGCCCTTTGCAGACTTTGGGCTGTGTCTTTCCTGCAGTGGTTTAATCTGCTGCCCTTGTCCACGCCATGGGGCAGCTGGCAGCACAAAGCCTGGCCTGCAAGTGGTGCTTCCATCTGCTGCCATCTCAGGGGTGGCATGTTGTGGGAGATGGGAGTAAGGTGCATCCCAGCTGCTAGGACATGCTTATCTGCCCTCCTGGGGCTGTTCCATCCTCCTACTCTTAACGTGCCAAATCTGTTGCCTGATAGTGCTGGTGTTGCTGAACAGATAACAGAGGATACAGTGATGATTCTCAGGGTGTGTCTCAGCAGTGCTGCTCTAAACCAAGGAAATAAGTGCAGATAAGAGGATAAGTTGTATATAAGTCATACTGAGTGTTTCCATCCATAGGTAGTTAGCAAAAAGCATGGTTATAGCCCATCCAGGGCTCTGTATCTGCATATGGGAGATTAACGTGTGGTTCTATGATGTAGTCTTGAGTGTTGTCTAGAGAAAAAACTACTAAGAATGTTAGACAAAGTGATGTTTCAGTAGGGTTAATTGGTAACCTAATAGCATTGTGGGGAATTAATAAAAGGTTTCTGAAAGAATCCTGAAGGATTCAAGTGTCTCTTAGAATATTAATGGAGATGCATGCACAGGTATTTGCTTGCATGTGTGTAATTGTCAATGCAAAGCCTTTAAATTGGAAATCATTGGTACAGAAGCGAAGTTAAGGTTTAGAATGGATTTAGTTCAAACAGCCATAGGGAAAAGTCAGAGTATTAAAGCACTGAAAAGCTGTCCTGCAAGGCATTCGCTTCTGTATCAATATATTGATTATTCTGAAGATGGAGTGGGCACGTACTTGGGCCT
This sequence comes from Coturnix japonica, assembly GCF_054131305.1. NCBI lineage: Eukaryota > Metazoa > Chordata > Aves > Galliformes > Phasianidae > Coturnix > Coturnix japonica. The sequence goes on from NW_028188951.1 coordinate 544,303, forward strand.
TCTGATAGGAGAAGACAGTCTGGGGGAATATAGAACTGTTCAGTAAGAAATCGATATTGATGCTTCCACTGAAGATCTGGAGAGAGCTCCTGTGAATTTTTCTCTGTCTTCCAGTAGGGCAGTGACCAATTGTGGCCTAAAGGTGAGGAGACCGGTGTGGTCTGAGACACCGCAGGTGTAAGAAAAGCAAAGTCATGATTTGAAAATATTTATAATGGCAGGGAATTTACACTGCTAAAATGACACTTCTGCTGTGAATAATTTACCGTAATGAAAGTCAAGAGCCTGGCATCCTGGTGAGTTGACATTGACTGTTCACGGTGTGAGAGCACAGAGATGTTCCTGTAGAGGTGAGGTTGTTGCTTATTATTCTGGGGCATAACTTGAATGGGATAACTGTGTTGGTAGCACATAGTCTGCTAAGGGTTATTAGTTGTTGGCCAATGGAATGTGTGATCAGGACGGTGTCTGTCCCAAAGGCCTTTCCCACCTGGGAGCCCACCACATACACTGCCCAGTGAGCATCACTCCCTCTGGTTGTGACCTGTGCTGGTGTAAAGGGTTGGGCTGGTCTTACAGCTCATCTTCTCTGTCAGCATTCTTAGTGACTGTATTGCAGAGGGTGAAGGGTGTCAGGCATTGGGGACTGCAAGGAAAACTGCTGTCAGTGTTGGTGTGGGAGCCAATACCTGTTTGTGCTCCCCACTGCCATCTCGTCCACATTCATGTGATGATAATGCCCAAATCCAATGGACTGCCTCGCAGTGCTGAGGATGCTCGTCCCTTCCTGTCTGTACACTGCAGTGCAGCACAGTGCCCAAGTGCTTAAGCTAACTCCAGACAGCACACACTGTTCACTGTTTATTGAGTGGTCCTGAGGAGCTGAGATGGGGCAGAGAGACACATCTGCCTGGTCTGGTGCAGAGTACAGAGCCAGTCCATGCCTCTGTGCTGCAGAGCATGCATGTGCCCCGAGGCTCCTATGTTCACAAGAGGCAGCTCATCCCTGTCTCACGAGATTTTATGTAAACTTACAGACACAGCTACAGTGTTTTCTTTGGCTGCTTGGAGCTTCATCTTTGACTGTATGGATTCCTTTAGGAGAAATCAGTGTATTTAAGGGTTGCTTGGTCCCTGCTTGCAAGTACACTGCTTGTATTCCTGGATGAAAGTATTCTTGGAATTCTTATTTTAGTGCAGACTCTCCAGTGGGCAGTCTTTTATTCCAGAACGATGGGCTGTTCTCCAATTTAACATAATGTACTTTGTAAGAATAAGTCTGTAGTTAGATGTGCAGGAAATACACTCATTTACCAAATCTCATAAATTAAATGGAAGCTGTCTTCTCTCTTGCAGTGCTTAAAACATCATCCATTATGAAAAATAGCTCAGTTTTAGGACTGATCTTTGATTTTTATGAGCGATCCCTTGTAGATATTGAAAGTGATTTTTTTTTTCTGCTACTTCTTTTTACAGAAAAAGGGATCTCAGCTTTAGGAATTATGGTTTAAGCTGCTAAGAATTGTCTGGCAACTCTGTGCTTGCTGCCAGGAAGCTGTTACTGTGCTCAGGACAGTACGTCTCCGCTGTTTGATGTAATATTCTACGTGATGAAAAAATAAAGTAGCTGCTTTTTTTTCCCCCTTCCATGTGTAGCCCCCCCCCCCCCCCAAGCTTCTGGGCAGCGCAAGATTAATCTTCTGGCTGCCAATCTACAGAGCTTTTGCCCAAGCCAGACACTTAGCAACGCCCGCACTGCACCAACTGTATCAGACAAAACCCATCGCCTCTGCTTGGCAGGCTTTATCGATATAGCTGTGCAGACGCTCTTTCTCTGCTGCCTCGTCTTTGCTCCTTGCCTCGCTTCACTTTGTCATTTCCAGGTCACTTCCCTTGCCTTTGTCAGCATGTTTAGCATTACTCCACGTACGCACTGCCCTCCAGAGCACCGTCATGCATATTAAACGCGTGTCTGGGACCGTGGCATGAAGTGGCCCATCCACTTAGGAGCCTGATGAAGGCATCGAGAAGAACAGATTAGCTTCAGACCTTTGGGAGGTTGGTTTCCTGCAGCCTCACAAGCAGCTCCTGCTGTCCTGCTGAAGCCAGGGTGCACATGTGGCCCTCATGCAGGTGGGCACACTGCTTCTGCCATCTCTTGATGCTCTGTCTTGTCTTTGGTACTGTCTGAGCCAGCCTAGTTTTGTAGTGTAATTATTCACGTTGAGCATAATCAATGAGCCACAGAGCAATCAACTGGTGACTCCAATCAGCAGAATTACTCGGATGGATCAGAGCAAGTTCCTCTTTCTGAAAATGATGTTGTCATTCACACAGAAGTGAGTTCAGGGAAACCTCATTCTTTATGCAGCTTGTGCTGTGACTCTTGGTACCTGCCACATAAGTCCTTGTCTTGTCATATTGGGAAGATGTGGATCATGAAGGCCTTTGAGTGCAGGAGTGCCATGGTAGCAATAACCATATGCAGAACATTTTGTAGCTTTCCCTCCCTGCTGAAGTTACTGGTGGGAAGAATGTGAAAGTGTTGCAGTTAGTTTTAGCTGGATGTCTGTAGGACCCCAGAAAAGTGGAAGTTCATGCAGTTGTCCAGCAGGGAGTAGCTGAGGCTGATAGCTGCCAGCCCATGGGGTATCCCCAGTATAAATGGGCCATGTACATTTGACACCTATGACCCCTGTGCCCTGGGTAGGTGAGTCTTTCTGCCTCTTTCATGTGCATCCTTTCTTCCAAATCACAGTAATGCAGTGTTTCAGGAAGGGAGGAGGGGCTTGGTATGAATAATGACAGTGGGTGCTTGGCAGGACTTGGGCCAAGATTACAGCTGTATGGAGCGAAGGCCAAATGTGTGCCCTCCCTTTGCATTTGCCTCAGCACAGCTGTGAGAGTATAATGCAGATTGCCAGCCACGTGCTGTGATTTTTTTTTATGTGCTCGTCTCTGCACGTACTGGTTATGTATTATTCTGCAAACCTGCCTCTGTCTGTTGGCTAGCCCCAAAAGCCACGCATTTGTTTCCTCACCCACATGTGCTGGATGCCACTTGCTCACCAAGAGCAGGGTTTTGAAGATTTTACACTAGCTGGGAACTGATGCCAAAATGGATGCTCTCTCTCCTCTTTTGCAGTTGTGCATCTCCTCCTTTGCCTCAGGTTTGCAGGTTGTGTGGCCAACAGCAGCTGACTCATGGGGCTCGTTTAGTGAGTCATTCAGTTTTGATAAGGGGCAAAGGAGTCCTTGGAGGGTTCCTTCCCCCTCTTGGTGTGTTAATTTTCTGCTAGCTCAGCAGACAGTGCAGACTTGTCTCACTTGTCTGCCAGTCGCTCCCTTGCAGGGGAAGCAACAGGCAGCGTGGGAGAGTGGGATGGCTTCTGCATGTTGTGCATGGTCACACCAGATTATGTTTAACATCAAACTGCTGTCTTACGTACTTACTGCTTACCTTGGATGCATCTGCAGATGGAAACTGCTGAGCTTTTAAATGGCTGGTGTCGAGTTTTGAGTTTTAAAATACAGCCACAAGTAACTATTTGGCTTTAAAAAGCTAAAATGTTGTGTGCGTGAACTCATTAATTTATTGTCAGGCTTGTGTTGATTGGAGCAAGCAAGAGTCAGATGCTGACATCTAAATACTTCCATGTTTTTGGGAAACACTGTTCCCAAGTCTGAGATTGGGCCCACATGTTGATGGTGATCGTTCCCAACATGCCTGATCCCCAAGGGGATGGTTCCCTACCTGTCCTTGGGCACTGAGTTGGTCCCAGAGTTCTACTCCTGACCTTGTGCATCTTGTCCTGGGCTGTCGTACAGGGCTAAGGGAAGCCAAGGCTGAAGGTATTTTAAATTGCCAAAGCCTTTTGCATTCTGTGTGTTTGAAATCCAGCTGGGAAGGAGGATTTCATCTACTCCATTTTACTGTTATTTTAAGAGTTTTGTGTTTCGAGTTGGAGGGTTTTCTTGTTTTGTTTATAATCCTCATAATAGCTGCTAAAGCAGTATAGGAAACCTAAACTAGGACTCTTGCTGTTCAGAAAAAAAAAAAAAAGATGTCTTAAAACTGTTTAGTTGGGCCCAGTTCTTTGACTTAATTCTAATCCCTTATTTGGAAGCCCAAAATACATAGGAGAAAGCCAAGCTGCACAAACAACTGTTGTCTCAAAGATACGAGTGTGTCTTGGAGTACATCTCCAAGATTGCCTTTGTCTCCATAAGAATAAGCATGGCAGCATGGCACTCATTGGCAAAATATTATTTTCCTTATGGCAGCCTTTCTGCAGACTTTAGGCTCTAGTTCAGCAAAACAGAACCATGTGAACAACTCTTCTGGATGGGGCATTTGTATGTTTACTTAACGTTAAGCACACAAATAGCCTGTTGGCTGTTGCATGTTCAAGCACACATTTAAATGATTTGCTGACCTCGGGCCAACATGCAGATGTGGATATTAAAATGAAAACGTAGGCATCCAACCCAGACTGTGAAGTTGAAATACTTCCTTTTCAAAGCAGTCTTGGGGATTTCAACAAACATTTTCCATTAAGATTAATGGGAGATACATGTCTTAATTCCTGTAGTCTGCTTTGAAAACATCAATCAAGCATTACGGTATAAAGCCTTCACATGCTTGATGTCTTGGCGCTGCAGTCTGCATTCTCAGCTCTGTGGCCTTAAACATCTCCTGGTCACTGTTTTATATTGGGATATAGCTATCCTTACTGCTCAGTATTCCCAGTCCCTATGATTTTGTCTTTTGTTTCATGGTACCTAGAGATTTATTGCAAAATAGCAGTTTCTGCTCCTTGATTGCAGTGGTGTTGTTGATTTCAATTATTCTTTCTATTTAGTGTGTGCTGTTGGAGGAGATGGACGTTTACAACCTTTCTATTCATGAAAGAAGGACTTGTAGCACTTGACAGCCTTAACCACAAGTGCTCAGGGTCCCAGAGGGAATATAAAATTGATAGGCTTGTGTGTTTTGTGGTGTTTTTTTTTAAGTCTGAAGGTTTTGAATACCTGGGTGGGAAGCTGTTTTGCTGCTGAGGAGTGTTCAGCAGTGATGCAGCACCGAACACACAGGAACTGGGCACGTGTGTTGGGAGATGGGCTGGTCCTGCTGTGTGCCAGATGTACCACAGTCAAACTAATCTCCTCCCTGCCTTTCTGGAAAGTACTTGGAATTGTTGCCTCCTTGCTGTACCCTCTCCTTAGTGGTGCTCCAGGCATCCCAGCAGGGCATAGCAAGTGTAATTTCCATGTGCTAGCCACAGAAATGCTTATTCTTTTGGAGGCAAAAAAAACCCCTTGTTTTCCTTCAATTCTGCCTTTTGTGCGTAGGCATTGGTGCTTGAGGCAGAGCATTTCATTAAAGATTTATGTAAAGCAGGGGCTGGTCTCTGAGGCAGGAGGATAAAGTTGTGCTCCAGAATGTTAATGTGGAGCCGGAGTGGTTTTAGTTGTGCATAACGCAGCAGTGGCTGGCATGGCATGAGGATGCTGTCCTTACCTTTGCCACCCTGCAACTTGATTTGTGTTTCAGGGTACGTGAGGGTGAAGTGGGCTGTGGGCAGGCTGTGCTGAACATGTGCAGTGAGCCCATTTAAGTCTCCTCCAGTGCTTTCCTGTAGGATCTTTGGTAACCCAAAGACTCTGTTGTGGAAACCCACAGATGACTCCAGGAGTGTGAGTGAAGCGTTGCTGCAGAACTGGCAGTCCCTGCAGTTGTAGTACTCTGGATATCAGATGTGCAGAAGGGTGCCAAGGTTCCTGCAGAGCTGTGAGCAGGCCCAGCCCCATCCCCAGCAGCTCATGCAAAGCTCTGGGAGCCCCTGTCTGACAGCACTAAGGAGATATGTTGCAGCATATGGAGCTTCCCTTGGGCTTTGCAGCTGCACGCAGGCACCCATGGTATTTTTTCAAGACAGAATTGTTTACTTTTGGTGACAGGTGTAGCTCCTGTTCTCTGCTTCATGGGCTAAGTTTCTTCTGTAAAGATGCACCCAGAGCTCCCAGGGGCTGCCATCCTTCATATGTGCATTCAACTATCGCTGAGCAGCTGATTTGAATGTGAAGGCATGACTGGAAATGGGTTTTGTTTTAATGGAAATGTAATTACGTGTGTTTAGTAAACTAGTAGAAGTAATTCTGGTACATAAAACAAAGCAAGATTTGAATACTTATTAAGCAGAAACAATGGTGGTTGCTGTGCACCTTGCAGTAAACACCTGTGTCCTATGGCGTGGGCTATAGGTGTTGAGATGACCGTCCTGTGGGCACAGTGTAGGAGGCTTTGGCCAATGTGGTGTATGAAGATCCTATAAGTTACAGGATGTAGGACTGGACCAAGCCTGTCTGCACAGGCAGTGCTGCCCCAGCTAATCTCCTGGAGATAGGATCTCTGCGTTCCTTTGAAGTCGTTTGTGGAAAGCCATGGTAATGTGGAGATTCCTTGGGCTCTTTCCCTTTGCCCAGCAGCTTCTGCTGGGGTTGTAGGCCAAAGTGCCACATTGTGTGTGTGAGAGGGAAATGCTGCTATAGGGCTCTGTGGGCATGCAGAGGGTCGTGGGTGGCAAATGTCTTGTGCAGGGACACACTGGTCAATCGCTTGCAACACTTTAACAGTGTGAGTGAGAAACAACTTTCTGAATGGGAAAACCTGAAGGTAGGTGTGCATTGCTCTGGTGGTATAAGCTACCAGCTTCCACCAGCTGTAGAAAAGGAAGGTGTAGGATCCCAGAACTGAACTGGTTTTGTTACATGCACCGTGCAGCTGAACTAACAGCAGCCCGTGACCATCTCATCTGCAGTGTGTGTCAGGTTGGTGAGTGCATGTTCCAGTGCTGTTAACATCAGTCATCTGTGCGGAGGAGACCAACAATACGTGTGTTTTAACAAGCACACACCTGGAGGAGCACCCTCAGCTGGATTTTTTTGTGTTTGCCAGAGGCATGTAATGTTAAGCTGATGAGTTTTGCAAGACAGAGTTCTGAGTGACTTTGAATTCTTCTGGCTAAGTCATCTCGGTTGCTGGGGGAGTAGAGCTGTAAGAAAAGATGGGCCAGTTTTCTTATCCTGAGCAAGGAATATTTCTCCAGTTCTCCTAAACTGTGAAGTATGAATAGAAAAAAATCCAAATCTGTTTCCTCATTTTGATGCTGTCTCCATTTTTGGCAGCGTAAGGGACACCAAAATGCCACCCCAGCCACCATAGACAGCAGCTGTCAGCCCCCAGTTGCTTTTAGCAACTCTGCAAGTGAGCTCTGGAAATGGCTTTGCAGATGTTACAATGTAAGGTCCAGAACTATCAGGTTGGCAGTGACAAATTGTTGTTTCCCAGCAGCTTTAGAGGACAGGGTATACTTGAAATAAATCCATCAAGTAGGGTTTCACATTGGCCAGGGCTGTAAGCAAAAGTTTACTGAGCTTATTTATGATGTTGCACCCAGGAAATGAAATGGAGAAATGTCAAATGCTTTCAACAAACGCCAGCACAATTTAATGCCCCCTCCGCCTTGCTTGGATTTGTGCCTAATGCTTATTATTGCAATAAACCGCATTCACGTTCTAGGTGGTAAATGGAATTCACCCAATAATTAAAACTACAAATAAAATACATTTATTCATCGTCTTCATTCCCCGCATAGTTTGCATTCTTAGCACTAGATATGGTGCAGAAATGTGCACCTTGGGCATTTTAGCTGTTCGTGGCGTAATGACAAAACCTGTTTGTGAGAGCCTTGGGAATCTTAAGCTGAAGGGAAACCACACAAAAGCTGGAGCAGGGCGGTTCTCTTACAGGATGTTTCCAGTCTCTTCCTCTGTGTTTGGGCCCTGGCCTGGTCTGAAGCTCATCTTCTTTTCAGACTACCGACTGTTTCCATTATTCGGAGACAGCCTCGAGTTCCTCAGTTGAGCAACCATCTGTCTGCCCTCCCACGCAGACACCTGAAGATGAGTTAATGTTGAAAAGAAAACAAATCATTTAAATGATTCTAAAGCCTCAAATGTGTCATGACTACAGAAAGACAGTTTCCTTTTTTGTTGTTGTTAATAGGATAGATACGTTCTTAGGAATGAAATTTGCTTATGTTAAAATGACAGCGTTCACTTTGGTAGGGTTATTTTGTACTTGTGCAAATGGTGTTATGACAGAATCATGGGTTGAAAGGGGACATCGAGTCCCACCCCCCAAACTCTCAGTGCCTCTGCTATAACACGCACTGAACGTGGGTCACTTTGACGCATGCAGTTAAATAGTTGTTGGATTCAGTCCTGAGGGCCGGCAGCCCTTCTGCCATCCTGGGGCACAGACAAGTGACGTGGGAGCTGTGGTCTGTTTTGCAAATCGCATCTCTTTGTGCAGTCCAGCTGAATGAAGCCTTTGTAAGCAGTCCCGTATTGAAGTGCAAGCAGCACAATTGAGCACAGCAGTTTCTTTTCAGAGGAGTGCTTCCTAATATTAGGGTAGACTTACACAAAGTAGAAAAATTGAAGACAACTCTGTAATAAATCCTGAGATGCAGCTAGAGGGATCTTGGATTAAAAACCTCTTGCGTGCCGTTTTGTGAACAAACAACTTCACCCATGATAGATTGTGTGCCCCAAGCGTACAAAACAAGGCAATTAAGAGAAAGCACAGTCAATGGGATAATATTGTATTATCTTTTTGTTTCACATGAGTACTGTATCTCCTTTCCACTGTCAGTTTGCTGTAAATTGCACCTTGTCATTAATAGGATTATCGATAACTCTGCCAAGCAGAGCTTCTGCACAATTTACTGTTTACTGAAAAGCCTCTCTTATCATTAAAAAGTGTTACTAATATGCTTTAAATGTAAATCTTTTGCAGCACTAATGCTCTAGGTCACAGCCAGCAGCAAGTAAAGCTCTTCAGGCTGCTGAAGCTGGAAAACAGGGATACACGCCTGCTGCAAGTTTGTAAACCTTTAGAAGTGAATTTGTTCTTCCCCCTTGGCAGACTGAGGGGTGAATTCCCCCCCGGATAAATCTGCATGGGCCCCGTTTGGATGCCAATCAACAAATCCATATTTATGCAGTGAACGTAGGCAACCAGAAGCTGTTTGTTGCATGCCAGAAAGGTAGTTAGCGGTGCAGGGCTGGCATGTTACGTGCTGACCCTCAGCTTGGATCCACGAGTCACAACTGCAGGGTCTGGGCATGTTTAGGGCTAAAAGAGACTGAACTGGGGCTAGAACTTCTTTTCAATGCTGCTTTTCACTGAAATTTGGGTTCAAATTCTGCCAGCTATTTCCCAGCTTTTTGCTGTTCTTCCTCCCTGTGCCATGTGTCATCCTGGTACCTGCAGAATGGTTGTGCAGAGTGCTCTGTGCTTTCCTTTCCCTTTGATGGCTTCTCAAATCCTCCCTGTGCATCCCTTCACGCTGTGGAGGAGCTGAGTGGGATCCCATAAGGCTTGAGAGTGGAGGTGCCATTCAGACATCACTGCTGTTTATTTGGTGGAACCACACTACAATGTTATCCTGGTCTGCTCTGCTCATGCTGAGTAGTGTGTGATCGTTGATGGGACTGAAAGCTGCAGGGTGGCCTGAAGGAGTGAAAACAGATGTTTCTTCCATCTCTGCTGAGATGCAGAGATTATCTGTCAGTGCTTTTTCAGTCCTGTATCCAGCCTGAATCCGGATTGGTGCCTAGAGCATCAGCTCTGCTCCATGCGTGCCCAATCTCTGTGTAATATCCCCCAGTGCTCAGTCCAGCTGACACTTCAGTAACACAAGGGGATTTAATTGTATCTGGAAGATGTGATTTATTGGTGTTTGATGGAGCCCTGTCGTAGTAGTCTGGAGTTGGATCAAGGCGTGAGCAGCCTCACACTGGTGCCATCCTGACATTTCAGCACAGCAGCTGAATTCAGGCCAACTAAGGACAGCGCAGAGCAATCCTGCAGGATTCCCATTAGCATCATGGTGATGTGCAGGATGGCTTTGTAGCCTGGGACCCACATGGGGTTGAAGCAGTGACTGCTTCATGTTCTTACAGCACTTTTCTCTGCTCATGTAAAGCGGCGATTTGGAACAGCCTGCCCGGTCATTTAGATGATGGCTCTAAGCAGCACTTTGTCAGACTGTAATTTTAAAATTACATTGTGCTCTGCTAGGACTTGGCAGAACTTTCCCTAGGCCCGAACTTTTAAAATAGTAGCCTGAAAAGGCACAATTAAAAACACCAGGAAGAAGGAAGAGCGATTTGAAGCAATTTTGAGCTTTTTGAAGAGAATGCCCTGTGCTTCTGAGGCCGTGTTCCCATGCTGAGTCACATCCAAGGTTCATCTAGAGGAGCCAAGCTGCTGTTTCAGAGGCTGATGTTTGTTGACTGCTTTAGAGACTTTTAAAGACATCACCAGTGCACAGCGGCAGCATCTTGCAGGGAAGGGTTAGAGGCATGCCTTAGGAGAAATCCATTTGGAAGGTAGGCACTGCCTCTGTCCTGCTTTCATTTTCCTCCCTGTGGTTTCACTGTGCTGCTGTGATTACAGCACGCTGGGCTGGGGTTACCACCTTCCTCTGGGTGACAAGGACAAATATTTTTTGCCTTCAGAGCAACTGAAGGTTTCTCTATTGTATGCCACCGCTGTCTGGGGAGTGTGTAACTTCATGTCACCTGTGACAAATATGGCATTAGAAATAAGCCTGCTATGGGTTAAGAGCCTCTATCTTGAGGTTATGTGGCTGTTATGCTACTAAATGTCATTTTAACTTACAGAGTCTGTCTCCGGTCTTATTGCTCAATGCTTCAGTTTGTGAGTGCCCGGTTTTGTTCCTGCTACTCTCGGAGCGCATAACTCAGCGTGAGTAAAGACGCCCATCTGAAATCATAATGTACAACTGTATCAAGCCTCATTAGTTAAGGATTGGCTTGGTTACAAATGAGGGTAAAATGCATGCTCTATTACTGCATCTGTCTCTTCTCTGTGTGTGTTTAATTTTCTGAACGAAGGGTGGGGAATTAAGAGACACCTCTTTGATACATTTGCAGCCCTTTTGAGCCAGTACAGATCTGGGAGAGCAATTGTATTTTAATCAGCACTGTGAGTCATCACAAAAAACGCCAGCTCGGGTTTGATTGCTGAGTTCGCATTGTTGCTGATGTGCAAGACATGAAGTAGAAAGAGCACAACTTGGTATTTAGCTGCAAGACTGAGCTCAGGATGCTGACAATCTGAAAAAGCTTTGTTTTGAGTTGTGTGCCAAACAAATCTTACTGTCGGAAGAACAAGTTTGTCACACCATGATGTCATTTTCATAGAGGCACTTCACAGACAGTGCCCACAGCTCAGCAGAAGGTTTGGGCTGAATACATAGACCTCTTCAGGGTTCTTCTCAGTCTCCTGGCTGGAAGAAAGCCAGTAGGAATGTGATGGTGAGATGCGTGCAGAGGGAGCGAAACTGCTCATCTGATAAAATACTTGCAAGTCAAAAGTGTCATTGAACTGCCTAGAGAAAGTGGAAGATCTCAAAACTTTGTGAATGCGGTAGCAAGAAGTACTCAAGAAATACTCTAGGGAGCATGGAGATGTGGTGCTGGGACAAGACTTTTCTTTGTGGGAGGGTCGTTGTAGGAGTGGGCATTGAATAACGAATGAGTTCCAGAATAGCCTTCCAACTCTGGCTTCTGCGGGCCTGTGTGTGTCAATGGTGTGGATTGAAGAACAGTTGTAATGTAAAAAGGGAGGTTTTAAAAGTGGAGGATTTGGGAACTTTTGAATTGAGTTCCTGCTGAGAAGTGACTCAGATGGTAAAACAAAGTGCAGTCCTGTAGCATGGTGATGAATTGGCACCATATGGACAAGGGAGACTTTGTAGCCTCCTGGATAATTATGTGGTAGCCAACTAAATATTCGGTATGTTAGTAAAAACTGTACACAAGAAAGCAATCATATATTTGTGCACGATGGGCACGTGCTTAAAAATGCCCAGACAATAACGAAGGGTATTGGTCATTTGTGCAATAAAAGAGCCATAATGGGATAAATAACTTAATTTCCCACACATTTCTGGATTTGGCCAACGTGAAAGATTTCACTGAAATGATCACAAAACAGATTGAGATAATCTTGGCCAATATCCTGCTTTTTGACAAAACAGATTCTAATAATAAAATCCTGTGTTTGAGCGCTTAGTCCAATGAAAGGCTGTCAGTAATCCTTCCTTTTCATACCATTTAATACAGTGCAGTGACACAACCAGCCAGTCCAGGGCAGGAAGAGAAGGGGAGTTTTGTATTGGGCTTGGCAGGGAGGTCAGGGCACAGAGCTGGCCCACACGGTGGCACTTATGTAAACCAGCTGGGAATGGAAGGGAATTAAGCCATGGCATGAAGATGGGGATCTTCAGATAGCTTCACTTAGAAAACAATATTTAATCTGTTAAAACTCATTGGAGAAGTGAAACAGCTGAAGCTCTGTCTAAAGCTGAATCCAGTCCTGTTGTTGTACAGTGGGATATTTGTGAACAATCTCCAAATTCCAGGTTGTTTTAAAGCCCAAGTATTTCATTTTTGTGGATATTTCAAACATGGATCCTTGAAGTCCATTTAAAAAATGTATTTAAAAAGTAAAGAAAGCCACCCAGCTTAATTCCCTGAGTCCCAGGCATCTCTGCTGAAAACAGTATAAATATCATAAGTTATTTCACTGTGCAGGCTGCCCCAAACAGGCATATTGATGTTATTTAGCTTCAGTTGCCAAGCTGAACGCTAGGACTGTGTTTTCACATGCAAAGAAGCTATCAGCTTTACAGATAGCTGTATTTTCATAAGCTGCATTTGGCTGTCACACCTTCTCCTGTAGTCTCTTGATATGCAAACAAGTCTCGGGTTATATATGCTCCTGGCCTATAAGCTAATATCCCTGAAGAGTTCCTGATTATCTTTCCATTAACTTTTCCTCTCCCCCGCATCCCTCAGGAAGGTAACAAGCAGGCTTTCCTTCATTACGGGTTTCCAGCTGGTTACTTCCCTGGTTCCATCCTAAATGGATTCTCTTGGTGTTGCGTGTTACCAGAGAAATACCAACTGCAAATTCAGTGCTGTCTGAAAGTACATCAAAGGAAGCTGAAATGGGCTTCAAGAATTTGAAGTGTAGGGAAGGCACCCTGGATCTTAAAGCACCATCCTACAGAACTGAATAACCGCATGCTATGTCTAAAGCATAATCATAGACTGACCAAGGTTGGAAGAGACCTCCAAGACTATCCAGTCCAATGGTCAGTAATATCATAGTGCGCCATGGGAAGGTGCACTGCTATTTGTATATGGCATTTCATCTCCTTGTTGTACTGACAGAAACATCGCTGAGCTTATCTGACTGCCCTTCTTACGTTTTCTCATCTAGTTAATGTTGTTTACAAGACGCTCAAACCCGTGTCTTCATTGCATTGAATGCAGCACTTCATTACATCTGTCATTTCCAGTCTCTCTTCTTTATGGAGTTCAGATTACTTCTTAATCAGGCTGTCATGTGCTGTGTCCATCCAGTCTGCACTCAGCAATGAAATCTTCACCTGTCCTGTGTCTGTCCTTCTGCAAATTGCTGCAACAGCAGATGTTTGTGTCAGAGCAGCTGGTGCTGTGTTCCCAAACTCTGGGTCCATACAGTGCATTCTGCAGGGGAGCAGAGAAGATCCATCCATGGACGTTGTGGACACGCTGCTACCACCCTGGTCTGTAATTATTGTCTAAGTTCAAAGCACAGAATAGCCTTTGAGACCTGTCTTTCTCCTATCACATGTGCCTGTTTTAGGTCCACTTAACAACGTGCTGTGTGTTTCTTCTGGTTACTGCCTTAAACTGATCGTAAACCTGTGTTTGCAAATTCCTATCAATATTCATTGTTTGAAACAGGCTGCTGGCTCAGCTCCTTTAGAATTATTCAAATCGAAGTGATTATAAAGCTGAATAAACATTTCAAGGCAAGCAGCACGCTTCTGCTTTTGGTATTAGTGCTTCGAGAAAATGTGCAAATACCAGAAGCTGAATTCTTAAAGGCAGTAGCCCACATTGGTGCTGTCAACCTTTACATGAGCAATTGGCTTTATTTGGGGAGCAGGGCTGACTGCTCTTATCCACAGGTAGCAGAAGCGTACTTTGAGTAGTCACACTGATTTCAAGTTCTTGATGCCTTTTGTGACCACTGAACAGAAATCAGGTGGCTTGAATTTGGCTCCAGCTCTATGGCAGTGCCTGACCTAATTTGAGCCTGTGATTCATTCAGTTTCCCATGCAGGTGTGGGAAGTCAAGGGTTTTTTCAGCTGCGTGTATAAATCTGTGTGCTCAAGAGATTACAGGTGACATTAGGCTCTTCCTTTTGCAAATCTTACATATATTTGCATATCTATATATGCATAATTTTACCAGAAATTCCCCTACAGTGTTTAAAGTCCTGTTGTGAATGTCTCTGTCTGTGCAGGTCTGGAGTCTTGGAAGATTAAGTAAGGGTGAGACATTTAGCCAAAGGGGAACAACTCTGGTGTTCTTTCAAATGTTATATCGAGTAGTTTGTCAGATTATTAAAATAGCACAATTTCGTAACAATTGTGGCTTTAAAAAACATCCTGTTGCTCAAGAGAGATGCTGAGAGAACAAATGAGCGCAGGGTTTTATGCCGGATCCTGTCCATAGATGAATGCTGGGCATTTCCCCATGTCCCTGTACAGCACATTTTGGCACTAGGGCTGTGAAGGGGCATTTGCCTGTAAGTACCCATGCAGGTGGTCTATAAGCAAAGCAAGCTGTTATCCCACAGCCTTGGTAAAGCGAGGGGGAGAAAAAGTGTGGTGTTTGGAGCTCCTCAAAGTGCTGGAGCAATGAGTTAAATCAGCTGTGTCCTTTTTTCTGTGGGTCACATATCTTAGTGATCTACAGGATTTGCACCCTTGACACAATCTTGAGAGGAGAACTTCCAAAAAGTATGGAATGAATGTAGATTATGTGGGAAATTGCTGCCTAGTGTGCTCACACAGCTCGAGTCAGCACAGTCTCCCACTGTTAACTGAGCATATCCTTTATGGAAACTGGCTTTGTAACCCACATTTCAACTGCTGAAGAGTTATGAGGTCAGTAAGTGCAGTTCAGATTTTAGCTCATTTTGTGTATGTCTTGGACCCTATTCACCCCTGGGCTTCATACCACCAAAATCAATGAAAGGATGCCAAGACAAAATCCATCCCTTATAAGTAATCTCTCTGCATATGGGTATTTCACTAAGATACCCAGCCTGGCTCTACCAGGGCTTCTGCTTGCTGGCTCCTGCAGGCTGTAATTTTTATATGGGCACTGAGAATAATGAGCTGTGGCAAATGTTGGATAGACTTTAAATCCTGTGCTGTAGTGGTGTAGGGGAAGACCTGGTTCTACCTGCAAGAGAGCAAACTGTTGTATCTCAGCTCCCTGCAGCTCTGTTCATGCAGTGTGTCTGGTGCTGGCCCATGTGAGAGGTGAGCTGGGATGGGGCAGCTCATTGCAGGCTGTTCCCTGGTTCCTTCATGAGCAGTTTGCCAATCCCAAAGCTGGCATCACGTAACTGGGGCTCTGATGGGAACAAGGAACTGATGTTTGCAGTCCCTTTTAATGACAGACTTCTAGCAGCGACCACAAAAGTGTCTTGCAGAGTTAATTTCTGCTAATGAGCAATTAGCCAGCTCAGCGGCTGACTGCTCCTGCTCCCTTGCTTGGGTGGTCGGGGCTGAGCACAGCACTTCCCAAGGCATGGGAGCATCCTCACCTGGGGTACGTGGGCTGCAGCTGAAATGCCCTTTCTCCGAATCTGAGGGCTTTATTTTCCAGCCTGTCTTGCTGCGTGATCCTAAATACCAGTGCAGCCTTTGGGTTTTTTTAAATACTTGATCCAACCGGAGGAAAATCCTTGGTTAGAAGCTTTTTGGCTGCCCAAACGGAGGCTGAACTTGTGTGGGCTGAGCATATCCAGTGTGAACATGCTCAGATTTGGGGACAGCTGCAGAGCGTGTTGCTGCTTCCTCGGGGGCTGGCGGATGCCAGGGCTGGCGTGTGCCTGGCTGCCCTGGTCGTGCCGTGGCAGCGGGTGCAGATGGTGCCCCAGAAGGGGATATCCAGAATCTCACAAGCTCGTTTCTTTTAGGGAGACACATCCATATGCTGCTCATACAGCACGAGAGCCAGCTGATCAGTCTGCAGTTCTCCAGGGCTGCTGGAATGATAAAAGCAAATTCTATAGCTACATGATGGAGTCTGGTGCTGGCTGTGCTGTGCAATCCCATCTCTTTCCAATTGGTGGGTGAAATCCTGTATTCATGAGTTGTCAGAGCTACTGGCAGACCTTACGTGGCTCTTCAGGAGGCACCAGCGTTGTCTGTGCAGAAAGTCACATGAAGCACAGCCCTACCCAAACCAAAGCAGTGATGGGGAAGGTGCTGGAATTGCTGTAGTTATGTACTGGGGTGGGGTGCGCTTATATAAAAGCGTGTATGCTTTTATATGTGAGTATTTATATACCTGTGTGTGTAATGCCCCAAATGCATCATTACGCATTCATGTATGCATGTGGAGTCTGTCTGAGGAGGTACGTGTATATAAAAAAAAAACCCTATGATTTATAGGTTTTAAAACCCTCCTGACAGGCTCCAGGAGACCAATTTCTAAATGTATGCAAAGATTTTTGACTGGGAGACAGGTAGCAGTAGGTGCTAATAAATGAAAGAGCTGCGAGTGAGATGTTGTGACATGCACCTCTCTGAACAACCTGCGGAGCGCTGGCAGAATCATCAAACCGAGCCGAGAGTAATCAGCAGGGACTGATAAAGCTGCTCTTGTAATTATTTGTTTGATATACAGCTTTCCTTCTTCCTTCTGCATAAAGAGCAGAATCACTTTGCTTAGTGTGGGAGGGTTTTTATTCCTGTCAAGGCCTGTTCTCACCAAGATGTCATGAGAGGAGGGCTTAAGTCTGCGTTTTTGTTTTATTTACGGGCTTTCCATTGTAATTCTGACAGTGTGCAGTGGAGACGGTGTTCATTTAGATGGGGGGAGGCATCCTTCCTTGTGCAAAGCTGGTGGTGCTGCAGGAGCCGGTCTTACCACGCTGCTTTTTTAAGCCTTGGATTCTTCCAGGTTTGGTAGAAGCTGTCCTCGTGATGAGGTGTTAAAATCCACACAGATGCTTTCTCATTTCTAGGTGTGAATTTAAATGTCACAGTCCGGGCTGCCCTACGAAGCCATACAGCTCTCAGGTTGACAACCACTGCTTATCCCTAAATAACCTCCTCCCTTCACCTCTCCTACTGTCTGAGCAAGGAGATCCACGTGCGGGACTGATCTGCAGGCAGTTGCAGCAGTGGCCCATCAGCAAGGACTGAATCGAGCCAGAAGGTTCCTGTTGATGTCAGTGGTTTCTGGGAATGCTGCCTGCATGGTTTTGTTCCGGGATTCCCCTCTCTGTCCGTGCCTGATTGAGCTCAGACTTCACTCTGGGCAAGTTTTCCAATTCCGCTTATAACAAAAGGTACAGTGACTCAGTCCCGCTCTGAGTGCTCTCATTTTCCTTACGCCATTTAAGTTCATTATCCTTTTCTTAGTCTTTGTATCTAAGGGTTTTGCCTGGAACTCAGGAGGCACAAGGGGAGAGACAGCAGGTCGGAGCAGAGAATGGATTGTGTTGCCTAAAGGGGGAGAAATCCAGACTGTCGCCTTTCGCATACATTTGAATACTGTCAAGGGCATCTGGAATACATTGATGGGGTTCTCCTCTGCTGAGAATCTGATAGTAATGAGGCACAGATATGCCACAGGCCCTGCGCTTCAGTCACAATATTGGGAAAGTGTCTGAGCTACGCGGGCGTCCCGAGACATCAGAGCCCACATTCCATCTCATGGCAGCGTTGGTGCCAAGTCGCTCTTACTCAGGAGAAATACTTCAGACTTGAACCAATTTAATGAAAAGAGAAATTGTTCCGAGACTGAGAAAAAAAGCTTTACATCAGTGGTTTTATGGGGGGTTGTTCCTGTGTGATTACAGTGCGTGCTTTCAGTGCTTTCTGATTCCAGGCAATGATGGCATTTTAAGATAAATAATGCGTTTGCGGCTCGGCTTGTTATTGAAGGGCCTTTATTATTGCTGATGTTACATGAAAAAGAAAGTTATTAAAAAAATGTGGCACTAACAAATTGAAGCCCCCAGGGAACTGTTGCCTGAATGAGATTTTGATTGGAGTTCAATTTAATTGGCCATAAATCTTCTCGTTTCTGATTTACATTCTGTTTCAGCCCAGTCTACCAAATTCACGATAATCAGGTTTTCATTTTTCTCTATTGAATGAAATACTCGGACATGAGCATAAACAGAAACATTCCTTCAGCAAGGTGACCTTGTTCTTGCTTGCGGTGTACTGGTAATTGATTTAATGTCTCCTCCTTACCTATAAACTGGGCCTCTTTCTGAGCCATGTCTGTCAGATTTTCTGGTAATTGGTTAGCATGGCTGTTTTTCTGCTGTAGTGTTTTGACTGCAAGATGTTGCTTGTAAGCCTCTACTGCAGGAGTCACTATGATTGTTCTCATGACACGATGGAAAAATTGGAGCTGGAAGGTACGTGTGCCTTTCCCGTTGGCTGCTCTCAAAGCAGTGGTGTGCATATCTCTGAGAATAAAACCTCTTGTTCCAGCTCGGAGCAAATAAGCAGGATGCAGAGCCCAGTGATTTCTGTGGGTTTTGAGCTTTATCTTTTTTTCTGTCTCATTGCAGTGTTCTTCAGGGAATTAAATTAGGTCCGGCTCTGGCAGTGCTGGCAGCATTTCTGTCTTGGAGGATTCCTGTAGAGTATGGAACTGGGCTGCTTTTTGTGCCTGCCCCGAGCACCTTTGTTCCATGTCTTGTCCAGGTGCCAGCAGGGTGAGGATGGAGCCCCAAAGGCTTTGTCTGTGTGCTCAGATCACTACTGAGCCACATGTGCTGGTCTGGAGGTGCTTTGGGTCTTTCTGGTTAGAGCACTTTGCTATGGGGAAACTGGAAGGTTTGTATCAGCATTTTACAGCAGAGGTCATTTTGGTGTGAGCTTCCCTTTAAAGCAGATTTAGGAGGGTTTGTGCTTTATGTGCTTCTGCAGAGCCCTATGGAAGCTGCAGCTTGGTTGGAGCTGCCCCGCACACCTCATCTGTGTGTTGTGTCTCCTTAGATACCCAGAAACCAAAGCTCGTAAATTCACTTGCTGCTCTTGCAGTCTCATTGATGTGAATCTCAGTGAAGTGCTTCAGTGATGCGAGGAATAAATAGGGGAAAGGAGAGGGAGCTGGCCTGTGCCTGAGTGCAATCATTGCTATTGAGTCTGGAGAATATTGCAGTTAAGCGTTTCTTTCCCCAACTTTCCCATCCCACAGTTCTTTTCTTTCTGATTCTTTTGTGTTTATAAGTTGCATGGCTTCATTTTATTGCTCATTTAACTGTTTCCAACAGTACTGGGATTGACAGGTTGAGTTTTCTGCAATCTCTCAAATTCATGAGCTGTAAACTGAATGTTTTATGAACTGCTGAGAAGGTGAAGTCACATCTCCTACCAGTTTCTTAATTACATCAGCACCAACTACATTACAAGTTTGTTAATGCCAGGTACTCTAGCTGAACAAAAACCATCTACAACCACAGTGTTGACAACTGGAAGCAATTACTGTGCAATGGTTTTCTTTTTGTTCTCTGAAACATCAGAGTTCTCTCTTGTCTTTCCTCTGGTTCCCACTCCATGCCTTCCCTTCCCATCCTCTCCAACTCCTGTAATTCTGGCAAGGGATCTCCAGAAGCTCGTGCCTTTCATCCCTGAAGTGGGAAGAGTTCTATTTATTTTGTTGATCTGGAAGTTAAGTGGGTGGGAGGATAATGTCCACAGCCCTGCTCTGCTTGTCACGTGGCACCAGCTCTTGTTTCCCTTGAGAGAAGCAGAGCAGATGGAAGGCAGAGATGAAATGCAGATCAAAAGTAAACACTGTGATTAAGTTTTTGATAAAAGGATAAAACACTTATCACATCAAAGCTGCTAAAAAACACATAAAATATTTCCGGGACGTTTTGTGTCCACGTAAGCATTAACTGTACTTGCTGCAGGGATGGTGTAACAGCAGGCAGGGCAGTGCTGGTGGGATGCTTTCATCTCAGCTCCTTTAGCACGTTGGACCACTCTTGCTGCAGCCTACGTTTGAGCCTGGAGAAACATCAGTGGGAGAGGAGACAGGCTGTGTCAGCAGGTTGGTGGGTCCCACTGCCGTGTGGTTAGCAGCCCTTTCTCTAAGCCGTGTCGTGTCCTCTTCAGTTTTCCATGTTTGGGCACTGGCTTTCCAGAGATGTAAGGCACTTGCAGGTGTAGATCAGTGCAGGGTTTGTGGGTGGCTTCTTTCCCAATCATTGGCGATTGTTTGGTCCTGTTTGTTGGCTCAGTGAATCGAGTCCTTAAAGGTTTTGTAAGACCTGCAGTGAGAAGTGTCTGTTAATTACCTGCTTTCATCGCTGAGCTGTCCTGGACAGTGAAGGAAAGATTATAAAGTATTATATTACCATTATTTCTTTTTTTCTCGGTCTTCAGAAAGTCTGGAATATATTAATAAGAATGTAAAGAAAAAGCACTTTGTAATAGGCAGTAAAAGCTAAGGATAATGAACGGTGAGAGAGAAGAACAGCAGAAAGGAGCAGTGGGCAATAAAAATGAAAACGAGGATTCCCCACTTTGGTTATTACCATGACACCACAGAAGTGCATTTCCTTTGCAACGGAACTTCTCTTATCCAAAAAAGCCACAGCTGAACAAGTGCCTGAGCTGCAGCATTTCCTGACCAGAGACTCCTGGCCAAAGACAGCCCCAGCATCAGGGACAGTGACCAGAATGCTTTGTTGCAAGATGCCCCAGCAGGCAAACAGCGAACTTTAGGTGCTCATTCCTGCTTAGCACTGCCTGCATGGAGCCCGGTATCACTGTGCCACTGCAGATGCTCATTGCCTTTCTGGTAAAGTAAATGCAAAGTCTGTTCTGCCTGTTGTGTTGCCTTTGTGCAGGGTCCAGCCTGCTTTTTTCCATGTTATAACCTTGTTTTTCTGTAGGCAAGGAAGGACCTCCACATCCTGCTTTCTCCCAGCTGGGGGCTCCTGTAGAATGGAGACTCATCCCAGAAGCAGGTTCTGTTCCTTTCCTGAGGGGGTATTGTTTGGGCTTGGGCTTTTTTCATTCACTTGATCTATAAACCACTTTGGAGGTGGTTATCACAGCTCCAGGTGTCAGTCTGGTAGAGCACAGGGTTGGTTTGAATGCTCTATGTGTGCAGCCACCTGTGCTGTCAGTGATTTTTGTATGGCAGGGCACAGAGGTCTGCCCTTCATTGAGACCCCTCCGTCCCAGCCCTGACTCCCTCCAGAGCACCGTTTATCAAACTGGTCCTCTGAGGCACATGTAGCATTTCACTGCCAGTAAAGCCTGTGTGCTGTTTGGAAGGCATCTCTGCTCCTTCCAGACCCACTGGTGAGCAAAATGACGTGACATTAAAACCATTAGGTCTGCAACAAATGCACACCATTGATGGCAGAAGCATCACTCCCTGCAGTGCCAAGTGATGTGGCGGCCAGAGAGCAGCTCAGATCAAAACGGATCCTGATGCTGGCCTTGCCTGAAAACTGTCAATCAGATTAGGAACTTCATGGTAAAAAGTCAAACTTAATTTCTTAACAGTGCATACAGCTGCTTTGATTCAGCTTGTTTAAAACAAATAATAACTTTTTGTAAGAGGTACTACCACGTATTTCAGCAAGATTTCTTATGTAATGAGATGCAAAAGTTCAGGCAATATCCTGTTTAGACACGTTTTGATTTGATAATACAAACTGGTGCTGACAGTGAGGGATTGGACAGAATAAATCACTGAGTTCTGTTTTACACTGAAGCCTGGATGTGCCCTGCAAGTTCACAGCTGTTCTAACTTTTGCTTTCCCTCATCTAGACAGCAATATGTCCATGAGATTTATTTCTTGATCTATATGGACTCGTAATCTTTGTTGGGATTATTGCCATAGAAACATGATGTAACATAGCGCGTGTTGGAAGTAACAAATGGGATTTGGCAGTCTTTGCCATTTACTACACAAAGTCTGAGATGTGTACAGAAAGCAGCAATTGCTTATTCTCAAAGCCTTATTTACTGGCACATCTGCTGTTTATTAAAACTAAACACTTTGACTTCCGTTCTAGCTGGAATGACATTTAGATATTCTGATCTTTAAACTAAAATCCCTGGGATCTATTTTGCCTTTCAGTGGAGGCAGGAATTGGTTGGTTTTGACATTTTGGTTCCTGCTTGCATGGTTGCAAAGCCCAGAGGCAGCCGGTGCTCCCAGCCTGCAGAAGATGCTCATGAGTTTTGAAGTCATGAGTTTTGCCCATACAGCCCAACTTCCCACAGTGCTGTGACAGCTCTCAGTGTCTCCCAGAGTTTCTTACCCTGCCTGGCTTGCAGCACTCAGGGCACAAGCAAATTGTCAGGCCTCAGGCTGTGTGTGTTTGAAGACCCTTGTTCTGGATGATGCATTTGCTGACCTGGGAGCGCATGTGCACTGTTCTTTCCCCAGTCCCTGTCCCATACTCAGCCTCTAGTTGAGAGCAGATCAGCCTCTTAGGGCGCATTTCAGAGACAACTGGAGGTGCTTTCAAGCCCTCATGGTGAGATCTGTCCTCCCTCCACACCATCTCAAAGCTGTTTTGTGGTTTTTTTTTTTTGCTCAATGGAGGAAAAACCTAAAGCTGATTGTAAGCCACAGGACAGAGGTAGAGCCTAGAACACAAGCTCAGGAACCAAAATATGGCAAGCTTGAAGCAGGCTGAGTGCTCAGAGCTTTCCCAGCCTCCTTTCCAAAGGTACTGAGGACTCTGCAGCTCTTGTGAAGTCGATGAGTGCTCAGGATCTTTCTGAAGCATATATTTAGTACCTAAGTATAGACCTAGGACTGACTAACTTCAGGCTCCAAAAACAGCGTAGGTGTCTGCCTTCTCCCTTTTCCTTATTTCTCTTTCCTTTGCCCTTTAATCTCTTGATCAGATTGCACATTCTCTTCTCCCTCCAACTCTTTCCATTTTTCCATCCTCCTCCGCTTGACATCTGTTCCTGCTGCCGCCCCTCGCCCACTCTGATGGCTCTCCTGGAGTGACACCCCTTTTCTCTCCCTCTCTCACCTTCATTCCTCCCTGCCTCATTCTCAGAGAGGCAGAGGATTAAAGCAGCAGCTCAGCACTGCTCTCCTTGACAACCTCCCAGGTCCAAGTCTCAGGTGCCCCATTTGTTTTGAGTGGGGCTGGTGGCAGAGAGAGGAGTTGCCATAGGGCTCTTGACTGGAGTGGGAGCCCAGAGCAGCCACCATCATCTTCTGTACCAAAGGTATAAACCAAAATAGCCCGTTTTCCTCTCTATTTCCCACCACAGGTGTAATCCACTAATGACAACTCTAAAAGAAGATGTAATGAAGGGATCATGTTAATTTTGCAAACAGGAAACTCTCATTAGTGGCTTCTGATTTTGCAGACAACCAGAATGCAGCTGTGGCTGTGAATCCGATGGATCTTTGCCTGACGTGAGCTTCTCTGTGTTGCAGGAAGGCATGCCCCAAACACTGAGTTCTACCAGTATGTTTACCCCATGTAGCTTCAGCCCTCATCTACATACTTCAAAAGAAGATGAACAAGGAGGACTTATCTTCCAGGATGGAAACCTTACCTCAGCATCTCTGGATGCTCTAATCCAGCATCTCATACCTACCACTGATTACTACCCTGAGGTAAGCAATTCACGGTGTAATAAACAGTTTAATTTTGGTGAATCGAGATAGCGCTTTATGCTAAAGTGCAGATGCATTTGATTTTGAATTAAGAAGGGTAATTTAAAAGCTGGGTAAATTAATGCACTGCTTTAAATGCTGTTTCACCATTCTGGGTTTGTTTCTTTGTAAAGGAGATCCCAAAGTAGATGTTACCTTTAAATAAGAGAACAGAGTGGGATAAAAAAACCCATTGTGACGATGAAATAGTGATCTGTCGGTAGGAGAACTGCAAAAGTAGCAGTGCATCCCAGGGAGGGTCAGATGAAGGCAGAAGCTATTCAAATTTGAGCTGGCAATCAGTTGTAGATGTTCAAGTTGTCCAGGTGTAGTTACAAAGCATTCCCTCCGTGACAACAGAAGTGCTGCTTCTGATGGCTTCATAACATACGTAGGGTTATACTCATGCTCCCAATGACTTTGCAGTCACTGGACAACAGGACACAGATCCTAATCCTCACTCTTATCAGTGAATACTCAGTGTTTCTTCGCTACTTAATGTGAGGATCTGTGGTGGAAGCAGGTTTATGGTCCTGAAAGCCATTGACTTTACCAGATTCTGCACATACTCAGTGGAATTCAGAACAGAGCTTTACTGGAAGACTTTCAAGTACTCAAATGTCTCCATGGAAAGGTTTGTATCACAAAGCACCAGAGTAGCATTGACTTCTAGGCAGTTTCCAGGTCTACTAAAGTTATCAATGCAGAGCAGACAGCATGTTTTAAATTACCCACAGCTCAATTTCTGATCAGCTAAAAATAAGTAATAAAGAAGCATGTTAATTATAAGAGAACAGAAAGGCAATAAAATAGTAATGGGCAGATTAGGCTGTGAGATTTTCATTAAGCAATGTGTGATATGAAATATTACACCCGCTGCTCAGGAGCATGGCTGGGTCTGGGGGAAAGAAGATAATCCAGGCACCAGGAGGGGATGGGAAGCAGATTTCTGAAGATTCATGCATGTATTTTAATTTCACTGCAGGAATACTTTAAATAGTCCAAGCATTTATCCAACAGGCCTGCTCCCTTCAGCTTTCAGATAGAAGGCTGCATGTGGCATAGTTTGGCTGATAGAAATGTTGGGGAATAGCAGAATAAATGCAGTGTTCCCTTATGGAGGCTGGGTGAGACTGCAGGGCAGAAGCAAAGTATGATTGACCTCAGGGTTTCTGAGCTCACAACCCAGTACAGCAAAGGGATGCCTGAGTCTACACATTCTGTCTTCACTGGTCTCTGTGCACTCCTGGTGGTGCTGTCTCCAGTCCCTGAGCCAGCTTTGTTATGGAGGTAGGAGATGCTGCTGCTTCCTGCACCCATTGTAACCTGTTCCATTTTAAGGGTCAGGAATCCTTCTGCCTTCTGGACACTCAGCTCTGTCCTATCTGTTCCAGTGGAAATACAACCACAGGGTGTATGGTTTATAGTAAGTCTGGTTGTTTCTCTCCCACAGAAAGCCTATATCTTTACATTCCTGCTGAGTTCCAGACTCTTCATTGAACCCCACGAGCTTTTGTCCCGAGTTTGTCACAAGTGCATTGAGCAGCAGCGGCTGGACGACCCTGTGCTGGACAAGGTGAGTCCGTCATTTCAACAGGCCAAGTCTGGTGATCCAGTGCGTGACTTTGCCTCCTTTTGAATCGAATGAAACTTTCTTACAATGATGGCTGGTTGCTGAGATCCTGACATTGAGGGATCTTGGTATCCAAGAGCATCTCTTTCTCCAAGAGCAGCGCTCCAGGCACCAGTCACTTCAGATCTTCTGATTTCCCTTTCCCCCATCTCAGTCTTCCCAGGTGACTTTCCTTCTTAACTTCTTTAAGGCTTTGATGAAGCCTGCGGGTTGCAAGGAGGTAGGACGTAAACCTCACACACTGTCAATTGCAGATGTCAGCACACCGCTCCCTCCCCCATTTTTCTCAATGCATCTGTCCTTTCTCTTTCTTGCTTCTGGTACAGAATGTAGCAGTTCCCCTTGGCTTTACCTGTCACTGTGAACACCACGTAACAGCATGCAGCTTCCCACTAACCCCTTAGTGCCAACACTGACAGATTGTCTGCATGGCCGTGCTGCAGAGCGGCGCTGTCTGGCACACCAGGAACGAGCTGAAGCAGTAGTGAGGCTGCGACAAGCTAACAGAATGAGCAAATCCAAGCTGTTAGTGAGTCACGGCTCCTCCTGTTTTGCCCAAGCGACTGTGCAGACTGGTACTGTATACAATAACAGACGTGCATCCTCTGGCAGTCCTGCAGGCACTGCGGTGCGTATGGATGCCACTGGATCCCATCCAGTGGCAGATTCCACCTGAGCTCTCCTCAGTGCATTGATTAAGAACTCTCCAGTACATCAGCTGGAATACGAGCTGCATTTTGAGTGCAGTGGAAGGGAGAGGAAGATGAATCAGTTGCAGTTTTCCAAACAAGA
Source organism: Coturnix japonica (assembly GCF_054131305.1). NCBI lineage: Eukaryota > Metazoa > Chordata > Aves > Galliformes > Phasianidae > Coturnix > Coturnix japonica. Next base: position 570,586 of record NW_028188951.1, read on the forward strand.
GCCTAAAATTCTGGAGTGATTTTCAGGATCAGCTTTCCCAGCACAGAAACACAATGACATCAAAATGCTCCTTGACCAATATCTGAACATGTGTGCTTGTTTCACCCAGGGAACTGTTGGCATGAGTAACAGGATCTCTGCCTTCACTACACAGCACAGCCAGACAGTGTGGAAGTCTAGCATGTAGGCTGCACATACAGCGTGAGTTAGAACTATCTGTGTGAGGTGCAGCATCCAAGCCAGTTTTTGTGGAGATGTGATGGATTCTGTTCTCTGATGCCACTCCAGGATGCAAATTTAGGAGAATGAAATTGTGAAATTCGTTTCAAGAAATTAGAAATGTTACAAAGAACTCCCAGTCTGCCTAAAGTGAATCCGCATTCAGGACATCCCTGCAGTAATGTGCAGGCGCTGGGACACAGCTGATTTTATGTCACTGGGAGTGGGCCTGACCTCAGAACTTTGCACACAAGTGACCTCCCATCCCCTCAGCTGTGTCCTGTGACTTGCACAACGTCCTCTCCTTCAGTTCAGAACAGCAGTTTAGTTTGTACAGCTGGATCAAATGTCTCCCCAGACCTTTGCAGTTTCCAATAAAGCCTTCCCTGTAGCAGCCACCTGCTGGTCTTTGCAGTGAGCTTAATGCTGGCTGACAGCAGTTATTTTTAGAGATGTGGTTCATTGAAACCTGTTGTTGGTGGAAAGCTGAAATACGCATTTCAACCACCTTGGTTGAAAAGCAGAGACTCGAGAGTATAATTTTCCCTGATTACAGGGTATGCTTTAGCTATAGTACGTAGGATGTGCAGAAGAAGGCTGTTTGTTTTGGTCCGTGTTTTCTGTAAATAAAAGTGCAGTTTCTTGTTTAACGCAATTTCCTCTTCCCTTGTTCTTGGATAACAGAGGATGAAAGCTTTGGAAGCAGCTGCACTGGCTGTCTGTTGAGATAACACTAAGGCACCAGTTGTGTTGTGCCCCACATTTCCCTCCTTGCCCTGCATCATCCTGACTATTCTTGCTGCTGCATCCTCAGATAAAACACACCAAAAGCAGAGTGGGCACTGGCTGTGTGTTATGTGAGTGAGTGTCCTTGTCTTATCATGACCTTAAGCTCACGTTGAAGAAGAGCAGCATTGCCACCAGTTCAGGTAAAGCTGCCAAAGTGCTGGTGTGTCCATCTGTTCTTCCTCGTGTTATGTCTGCCACTGGTCACTGAGGTGTTTTTTCCATCCAGACAGAAAGAAAAGAAGCAAAAGACTCAATATGTGGTTGGTCAAGAAATAAACTACAGTCAGGTTTTTTTTCAGAGTGGATGAAAGCAGAGGAGGGTTGTGAGTTCCAAAAGGAAGAACACGTGGTTTGAATCATCAGAAAAGCCTGTTGTTTTTAAAGAAGGTACAAAGGTTGCACCAACAAAATGTCCAGCCAGCCACAAACAGACCAGTTGCATGTGCAGAATACTTAAAGCTGCATGTAAAACAGCTGCATATGCATCTATGTGCTGGTGTATTTGCATGCCAAAATGTGTCATTCGTGCACCACGCTATTTGTTTGCATGTGTGCAGATTTTGTAGGTGCAACTGTAAGTGCCTTCTTTGAAAATCTGGACCCATGTGCAGAAAGATGCTGGAATTTCAATGACCGAACACGTTTCAATCCCCATGTATTGTTCTGGTTTCCATTTCAGGCGCGGATCAGAAAATTTGGACCCAAAATCTTACAGTTATTGACGGAGTGGACGGAAACATTCCCGTATGACTTCCAGGAAGAGCGGATGATCGGCCATCTGAAAGACATGATTCACAGGATAGCCCCGTGCGATGAGGTGAGGATGTCTGACCTGAGGCACTGTGCGTTAACTTCAGTTTCCCACTTGGTTCTTCCCTTCCCTCTGGAAGATCAGTTCTGTTCTCCTCTGATGGTTAAAACCTCTAGTAGCTTCCCTGAAAATCATGTCTCTTTTGTGGTAGTGACACAGGGACACATCGCAGCGATCAATAGAACTCATCGACTGCACCTTTCTTTCTAAAAGAACACTGCTGCCATCTCAGTGATAGAAAGACATAGCGTAGACTGAAAGCGTGGTTAGAATTCAAACAGCAACAGTGATGGGCTCCCCCAAGTTACAGTCTACAAGAAGAATGAATTATCATGACTTGAGAGCAAACACCCTGCACAAGCAATGGCTGAGGGAGCGCTTTGTGGTGTTCGATACAGTGTGTGAGGAGAGGAAGAAGCAGCCAGTCAAGTGATGTTGTGGGCCTAAAAATATTATCAAAGTCCATGCGATCTGTGGGCCCAGACAGGTCCTGTGGAATCCAGTCTGTTTTGCTGATATTGTGAGATAGCAAGGGACCACTCTTACCTTTAAAAAACCACGTTTATGGACATATAACTTCTCTGTGATCATAGAAGTGGCAGAAGACAGCAGTGTGTGGCCCTCTGGGCAGAAACTCAGTTTAGATGGTAGGTCTTGTTATTCAAAGAAACAGGCTGTGTGTGTGGCAGAGCAGGACATGGGGAACTGAACATCTGGGAGACCTGCTTGTAAACTCAGGTGGGTGAAACCCATAGATTAATTCAGCAACATTAGAAGTACCACAAAGTCTGTATAGGAGCAAATAGCATATAGAGTCTCTAATTACTTCTGGGTTAACCATGGGAAATCAGTTCCATGGGTTACCCCAAGGCCTGGCCTCAGGGCACAGATGTATGCAATTCGGTATAACAAAAAGCACAGCACCCGTGGGGTCAAAAAAAGGAATTAGCAGAGCTGCAATATAATGAAAAGGAAGTTGAACTCTCCTACCCACGTGAAACATGAGAGCAATGGAAACAGCTGCTCTTGGGCTGGGCTGGCATCACAGCTGGCAGCTCTGGGTGGCTGTAGGCTGGCATGGCTCTGCTGACTGGCCTGCAGGGATGGAGGATGGGAAGGGGAAGCTGTGTGGTGCTTCACTGGAACTGAAGGAAACAGAAAGGGCTGCCAGAAGAGGCCACAGTGATCTCAGCTTCATGGATTCGAGCAGCTGAAACTCTCCCTGGCAATGAATTTGCTCCAACCAGCCACCAAAACAAGGGGCATCAGCATCTGAAGTGAGAGAAGCCTGTACAGACCTGCCTAAGTCATGTCCTCTGACAAGAGGGAAGCAGCCCGTAGGGCAGTCAGCAGGGGCTTTATGGGCACAGAGAAAAACCTTTTAAAGGCAACTGCTTCATGTTAAGTTGCTGCCCTGGAAAAGAGCCGTAAGTGGGCAAGGTCAGTTTTCTGTGTACAAAGCAGGCCTTTATTTGCCTAACTTGGACCAATGCTGCCCACCTTTGCTCTGGAAGGTGCACAGCTACTCACTGATGTATGTGGGTGTTGGATGGACCTCTGGCTGGACTAGCTTCAAATCATTGCTTTACAAATACAGCTAGGATTCATAATTGCAAGTGATTATGCCTGAACAAAATCAATAATTAATTTAAGGAACAGCTCGTATCCTGCAGATACAAATTTCTTTTCTTTTTTTTTAAGGAGCAGCGCGAAAGTGTGGTTGTGCCCATTAGCTGTTTGGAAATAAGTTGTTCCCATTGTGGATATTAGAAATGAAAGATTGAAAGATTTGTGAGGTCATCTAGTCCATGTAGGTTAATGCAGGATTTTCCCCTGCAGTGTGTGCTTCTGTCCTTTGTAGAGTCCACTTTCCAAAGGCTCTGTGATGTGCTTATAAAGGTGTCCATGCTGAGAGGCATTTCTTGCTAAGTGCTGTGATTTGCATTTAGAGTTAGAAATTTTAATTAAAATTTGAGCTCCTAAGCCACCTGCTGATGCCTGCCATCTTCACAGAAACTTTCCCAGTTAAGAACGAAACATTTGCTTTTAATATTAAACAGAAGTATGCTTCTTTTGACTGTTAATGTGGCAGCACAGTGGAATAGATGATAAGAGTCCAGCATGCAGCTCCGGTACAATGGGGGGTCACTTTGTGTCAAGGTAATTATCAGCTTGCTAAAGGTAATGAACAATATTGTTTTCAATTAGTGAACATAACTTAAAGAAAGCAGGAAGTGCTTTTAAAAGGGCAAAAGGAAGATTCATTTTTTCTCCCCCAGAACACAGCCAGGTTTCTAAGTGAGTCTCCTCAATAATTCTGTGAATTATTCTCATTGTGTCCATTGTCTGTCTCTCATTTCATCCTGTTATCTGGTTGGGTTGCTCAGACCTTTGGTTACTGTTGTCCATATCTGGATCTATCTTTTTGGGCCATATTCCCTATGAAACAAGATGAAAGTAGATCTCTTGATGACTGTTTGTTGAAAGACTCACTAATCATCAGTGCTGTTCAAACCATTCTGCTTTTTGGCTTTTCACACAAACAGTGAAGAATTTAATGGGCAAAGATTCCTTATCCAAACTCATTTTTGAAAGAGAACTGGGTTTTCAGCTTCAGGTTCTTCAGCTGAATGCTTTATATGCCACAGAATACTTTACTTTTGTGTTCCCCCAGTCAATTCCTGTGTTTACAAAATGTGTTCATACAATGCTGAAATGTTTCCTTCTTTGAGTTTCCACTCAAAATAGCATTCTAATCATAGAACTTGATAAGCTGCGCTGAGTTGTGCAAACACAGCTGGATGTAAACTGGAGAAGTATTTAGATGGTACTCAGTAGTTTGGGTCCAGGATGGCCTTTGTAAATCAAAAGTGTGATCCTCTGTTTGGAGAGGAATTGCATGAAGACCACCGGTCTGTTTTCCTTGGAGCCAGTATATATCAGGAACTGAAAGAACAATTCTTACTATCAAAAAAAATTATTTCAGTGATTTGCTTATACATCTTCCCTGCTTGATTTTTCACTCATGCTCTATGATTTTGAGACCTGTATGGATGTTTTCTAAGACAAGTCCTTCCTACCTTCTAGGTCGTTACTTCCTTTATGACTCTTTTGCAAGGTAGCCTGACTTTATACTGCTTCTCTGGCCAGTGCTCCAGCCTGGTGCAAAGGAATGTCTTCCTTGGGTGAACTGAAAGGTATCTCAGTGATGTGAAAACTTCTGCTGGAAGAGCTGTACCTATATGGCAAATCATTGCATCAAATGTTGAAACACTTGTAATTTTCCGAGAGTTTCCAGCCTCAGACTTGTACTGGAAACAGTGTTCGTGGAAGCTTGTTATTCTTCACTACTTCCAGCATGCAGGTGGGATGCTATGTATATAAGAATACTGACTTCAGCAGCTAGAACTGAAGTCTGCCTACAGAAGTCTGGAGACGACACAGGCTGTTTCTAAACCATCCCCAAGTGTGCACTGGGCTGTGACTCAGGTGTGTGTTGGCTTCACGAGATGTCAAACTCCAGCCAGGTCCTTGATGCGATGATAAGAACTGCATAGAGGGTGCCAGGCTGTACATCTGTTGTACAGTACAGATGTAGCAGAAGAGGGCTCTGTGCCGACTCTGGTTTCACACTGGCAGATTACAAACGGATGTTACTGGCAAGGTGATGTTACTTAAATCTGTTCACATAGACAGCGTGGAGTTATCCCAGTTGTGAGCAGCCAGATCAGTATCTTTGTGCTGGGATTGGAGCTGATAGTAAGCCAGCCTGGAAGCTGTTTTCCCAAGTGACTGCTCTCTGAAATCCAGCTGTCGTACCCACACCCAATGCTTCTTTGGCTGGGGAAGCCCACAAGGCCTCGCTGTCGAGGAGCACCTCGGTATGGTACACTTGTGCCCCGTGTGAAGTTCTAGCCCAAGGACTTTTCCAATTAATCCTTGCTTTCAGAGCCCATCCACCAGTTCTCTCGGTTTTCTAATGTCTGCATCTGTCATTCATGAGGAGTTGAAAGCATTTTTATCTACCCATCCTCCATGGCCAGCAGCTCTGCTCTTTTCCTGCACAGAGCTGCTCCATCTCTGAGAGGAACCTGCACAACTTAGTAATGATCATCCTGCTGAGCGTATGGCTGTGCCTGGAATATCTTATGAGCGTCTTTCACTAGCAATTAACAGTTTGGGTATTAAATACTCACAGCTACTCCAACTGGGTAAAAAGTAACAGTGTGCTTCAGTTGCTCTCAGCAAAAAAGGACGGAGAGAAAAGCTTTAAAAACACTTCTTATTCTCAATAAGTAAGAGCTGACTAGCAACTATTATTAACAGAGTTCTCGGGCAACGTGTCACTGATATAAAGGATGGGTACTGAGTGCTGCTCTGCTCCAGAAAGGTGGAATATCTCATGTTGTAGCATTCCGTTTCCTCTGCTCCCTGCAGCACGGGTGTTGGCAGCAATAAGTGAGTATTAGTGCCAACCCAGCCCACCAGCCCTTCTTGCCTCTTCTCCAGACTGCAGTCTGTTTCTGTGGTCTGGAGCACAGAACTGTAATTAAGCCAACTGATTGTTCTGAAATAGGCGTGTTGAAAATAAAATGATGACCTGTTGCTGGCTTAGGAATACTTTGCAGAAGGTAAAACGCAGCATTAAACATACCTTCATTGAGTTCTGTGGGTGGTTTATGTTTCTTTCCCTGTCTCTCTAGGCCTACTGGAAAAAGATGAATCAGCTTTTGCAGACCCTGAATCAGAAGCTTGCCACCCTCAGCCATGGGCAAGAAGGGATTGTCAAGATCAATGCTGCTGTCTCTGATAAACTGGTTGCCTTTAAAAGTAAACCTCCATCAATTCAGAGAGAAATCCTGAGCGTCTGCAGTGACCCTTACACTCTGGCTCAGCAGCTGACGCACGTGGAGCTGGTACGTGGGGATGGTTTCCAACTTTCACAGTCTGAGGTATTATTTTAAGCCATCAGCTGCTAAGTATTCCAGACACAACCAAAAAGAGTCTGCGCTGCTGCAGCACTTTGCACTGCTGTATCAGCACTGCAGTATGAGACAGGGTCGGAAAGGTTAAGGGATGCCTGGGAAGTGAGAAATTACCAGAGTGTTCCTGTGCATTTTGGGGCACATCACTTTACCTTTTGAGCTTCCTTTGTCGTTAAATGCGAGTCTTTGTTCCAAGAAGGTGAATGAGGCTTCTGTAAGGTACTTGCTTGGAGCTATAAAACCTGAAGGTACTACTGAAATGGCTGATCATTAGCCCGTTTGTTAATTGGGAAGCAATTTTAACTCAAATCCATTCCCACAGATACATAAAGCATCTGAACTGCCTCCAGTGTTTTTCTTTCTTCCCTTTGTTACTTTGAGCATGGACATACAGGGGTGTGCAAATACCAGAAATGCTCCCCGCTCCCAAACAAAGTCCTGCTGTTTCCTTCCTTGGATTGCAGTCCACTCTCCAACAGACTCTGGATGGTAAATGCACCAAGATCTTTGCCAGAGTGTTGTGTTGCACACCTTTCTGCCAGGTTCAAGTCCTCCATGGATGTTTGCAGAACACAAAAATTTATTGCTGCCATCTGCAGATCTTCTGATGTTGTAGAGGCTTCCTACCATCTGTCCTCCCATGGACAGTGTTCATTCTAGAAGGTGAAGGCTGGAAAAACCAACTGTGGAATGGATTGTGGTTTGGAGGGTATATTGTGAAGTTAAATGTAGGGATTCTGGAAGTAGCTCATATTGTATTTGTGAAGAAGTGGAATAGCTCAGAAACCCCTAATTTTGGATCATCTTCTCACCTTGGTTAGTTTTCAGAACATGCAGCTTTGGCTCTCTTAGCTGTATGTAGTTTAAGCCAGAAAGTACAACTCCTTCTGCCTGGGTTTTTTCTCTTGCTTTTCCTTTCCTCTACAATACAAGCGTGCTCCGAGGATTCCCTATATTCAGATTACGCTTTTAAAACTGATACAGCCAAAAATTTTCATACCACTTTAATCATTGCTCCCTGCCTTCTCTTTCACTTACTGCATCTGGTACACCAAATACATTGCACTGAAACTGTCAGATGCTTATTTGTTAGCAAGAAGTATTTCTTTATTCAATAGCAGTTATTTGTGTTTAAGAGCTCTGTACAGCTACCAGTGGTGTGGTGAGAAGACAAGAGGAATACCCCAAGAACAGCCATAACATTTTCACCTACACAAAACCGCCACTGATTTTAATGCTACTTGAGCACCCTACAATTAGGCTGTATGAATTCCAAAGTATTTCTACTGAAATACTTTGTGTGACCTACAACCTGCTGAAAATATTTTTCTAATAAGCACTTTAAAGGCCATGCCAAATAAGAAGGGACATATTTCCTGTGCCATTAAAAATACTGCCTTTGGTATCTTGTAACCTGGAGGTCATGTTAGTGACTTAGCTTTCATACCAAAGCATTTTGGAGACTGTACAATAATGGTCTCCTTGGGTATTAAGGAAATCAGCCCCCATCTGCTGGCTCCCTGGGCTGTTGTGCTGTTGTGAGCTGGGCTGCCCATCTTTAGCTCAAGTCATTGCTACTATATTCTTCTTTTTATAGACAATGTAAGTGATCTTCTGTCTCGTTTCCATAGAATTGTGCTAATGGGCAGAAGCAGAAGTCAAAGGGAGTTGAGGAGCATATTTGGAGACATAGCCCTGAGGGCCTAGTTCATTAAGACATAAGCTGAATAGGCTCGATGGCAGCTATTATAATTAATTGTGACTGCTGTAAAACACCACATCTTACTTCTCATATTTTTCTCGGTACCTTTTAGGTTAATCGATATGATAGATACCAAATCTCAGAGAAATAGCTGAGTTCCCACGGGCGATGGTTATGCTCTGTTAGCAGTCAGCATACACTGCTGGAACACCCAGACACACCTGCCCTGACAGTACATTTCAAAAGCACTGACAGCTGCTTGGCTCCTCCAAGGCTGCCATTGCTGAATAAACCTTCCACAAAGCAGTGTCCACTTGTGTCAGCAAGGTGGGCCCTCTGGGGAACCAAAGGGAGCTCCCATAGAGGCAGGATCATGAATGACAGCGTATTTTTTTAGTCCACAGTACCTATTGTGGTCTTTTAGTCCTGATGCAGAGGAATAAAACCACTCTCCTTCCCAACCAGTGGCTGCTGGTCTGACTGAAATTGCCACATTTCTTCAGGATCTGGTGGAGATGAACTGTCCTTTACTAAGAGAGATCTGGGTGCTTTATTCGCTCTTGTTTTGGGTAGTGCCTGGGACACTCTCCAGTGTAAGCAATGACTGTACTATAAGCACACACATCTCTCGTGCCTTCCCCAGTGGCACATAGCCAGCCCCCCAGGGCATCACCTGAGCTTGGCTGGTAGGGAGGCAGGGTCAGAGCACTGTGCAGCTGATGACAGATTGCTATGGTTACCAGAGCTCAGTATTTCTGCCATGTGAACAACTGGGTAACACAACCATTGAGAAATGCTGGGCAGCAGTAGGTCTGTGGCAGCTCCAAGCACAGAACTGAGGTCTTGCTGCCTCCCAGATGAGGCCTCGAGTATCAACACCTTTCTGTTTGAGCAATGAATAGAGCTCTTGCTGTGACTTCTCAATAACAAGACATATTTTTTCTACTTTCTACTGAAATAACTCTAATTGTTCTTATCGGTGTTAGCATCTCATGCTAGTTGGCTGTCTACAAGTTCAACAATGCCATTCAGAACTTAAAGATTACAGGAAGGTTTTAGGAAGAGAAACAACAGGCATTGCAGAGTGCTTTCTCATTTCTTCCTGTCTCTCTTTTCTATCCCTCTAATAGGAGAGGCTAAGTCACATTGGACCTGAGGAGTTTGTGCAGGCATTTGTACATAAGGACCCTCTGGATGGCACCAAGGTATGTTCTGTCTACATACAAAATATCTCCTACAATAACTGATGAACTGGTGTGATCCATAAGAGAAAGCCTGGGATATCACCAGGGCAGGCCAGCTGGCAGAGCTGCATTCTCACAGTGAGGATGGATCTGTTGGTGGAGCTCTAGCTGGCAGGTCATTGCCATTCCTTCATGGTGAGAATGTGTCCCAGGCAGAGGGACCTACACAATGAAGTTCTGGCCTTTGGCTCTTCCTCTTGTTCCTAATGTTCCTAGTGTTAAAGGTGTAAGGACTCTGGACATGATGTAATGGCCACAGTGTGTGCCCAGACACCACAGTACTGAGTCAGTGCGTCATGAATCAACATTCTCTTCTCTCTACACACAATAGTTTTTAACCCAGAGCACTGCAGGGAATGAAGTGCCTGATCGGGGTTTCCTCCAGAGTTCTTGGAAGCCAGTTGGAGTCTCTCCATAGGTTCCAGCAGGATTTGAAGCAGCATTTTGATGAGTGCTTCAGTAAGGAAGGAGACTTTCAGCTGGAGAGCAAGAGTCTGGTATTTCATATGCCAACAAAAAAAGAAAGAGAATGGAAAATTCTTCTCCAGAACCACAAAAGGGCGCCCACTGAGATCACATATCAACGGCAAAATCACATCATTAGATAGAGGAAGACTTCTCACTAAGATGTTTCCCAAAGAGCACCAGAATAACTCATAATGGTGAAGGGAGGGAGGCGTGGACAGACTAAATGTGCAGCCTTGGGATTTTTCCTTCTTGCATTGGAGTTACAGAGATTCTGCAGTTTGTTTAAGGGAGAGAGGAATGGACAGAGCTGGTGTCTCAGGTGTTGTGAGCATTGATCACATCCTTTAGGAAAGAACCCCTATGTGACAAAGGTGTGTCAGAAACATGAAGTATCAGGGCAGCCAGAGCTGAGATTTCAGCAACCTGCTGTGAGCATGAGGGACGAGATTGAAAACAAAGTGTCTCGGGCAGTCATCATCTCTGTTGTGAAGTATAATGGAAGAGATCAAATGGAGGCTCTGAATCTGAGTAAAGTTTGGATGAATAGGAGGGAGGCAACAGTGAATGAAGTCAAACTACATAAAACCGTGCAGGGAAAAGGATGCTAAGAAGGAAATGTTCTGTAATAAGCTGAAGCTGGCACAATGGGCTGTAGCTTTGCATAGAATTTGTCTGGAATTTCAAATGTAGTGGCAGAATGGAATAAATACCAAGATATGAAGAGAAACATGAAGAAACATCTGTTAAGGTGGACAGGATGGAATTGAATGGGAGGTGGAGAGCAAATATCAAAGCATGGATGCATCACTGCATTGACTTCTAAATTCAAGGCCTGTCTTCCTCCAAATAGGCTCTACTTAGTACAGAAAAGTGTTACTGGGCTTTGGGTCTGGTCTATGTTCCCTCCATGTGGAGATCATTTTAAACATCATTTGTGCATGAAGGCTTCAAAAGGTTTCATTTGTGAATGTTTATCAAGCGCTTTGAGAGCTGCTGATGGAAGATGCTGGGGAGGTGCTAAATGTTGTTGCCATTTATAAAGCTTAACCTTTAAAAGGCAATCTGTTTCAGCATTAAATGTGCACGTTTTAACCACGTTTTGTGGCACTAGCTGTGCTTCTTATGCCATGGCATGGAACAGCAGCGCTGTAATGGAAATACCACGTTCAGAGCAAAACCAAGGTTTTTCTGCTGTAGTGGGGGGCAAAAAATACCATAGAGTGCAAGAAAAGTATCTGCTATGGGTAGAGTAGGGCTGCATTGGGATTTCTTTTAGTTTGACATTCACATGGTGCTCACCAGCGTTCACTTTTGAGATGCTTTGATATGTTTCTTTATTTATTATATAGATAGTCTTCCCATAAAATGGCTAGGAATGTCAGGCTTCAGATTGGTGGCCAAATTCCATCGTACTGTGATTTCTTTTCCTAAATGACCCTGCACACAGAATTGCAAAGGGATATTTTCTTTTAATTACCTTAATTCATGTAAATCTTAATATAAGATACATTAATGTCACTTTAAGACCCAGGTTTTAGGCACCTAACTGACATAATATGGGTAATTCCATTGACATCCATTGGTCTGTGTTTAGGCATTGTGGTTTTCTTTCTTAGCAGAGTGTATTTCTGGCAGCTCTGGGAGATGATGATCTGAACAGTACCAAAATTTGGCATTCTCTGATACCCTCTAGTGGATGCTGCTGAATGTTCACATAAATCACATGAACTCTAGGGGAGCAGGGTGTCCTACATGGAGAGTCTCAGAGTTTAGGGCTGGAGAAAGGAATCGAGCTCTTATAATGCCCACCAGGGTCTTCAGGCTGTGTGAACCACCCTGTCACTGTGCTGAAGTCAAACCGTCTGTGGATATCAAAGTATCTGAAGGAGTTCAGCCCAGTTTCCGCTTCCACCACCTGAATCAGCTGTGGGAATTCATGTGAAGTTTCACATAAGTAGAAAACTATGTTTCTTTACAGTGACTCTTATTGGTGAAGTCTCCCTTGTGCGTAAGCAGCCTGTTCCAGTGCAGCCAGCAAGACAGAGCTGGGGCACTCAACAGCCTATTATCCTGAGTACTCAGCAGAGTAAAGGGAAATATATTCTTTCCCATAGAGAAGCAACTAGAACTATTTCTTCTTCTGCTTTTTTCTTGTGCTAAGGCCCAGTCTTCTCTATATGCAAGAGAGATGTGGCCAAATGATTACCTCCATGTAATGGGTCTTTTGCCATGAGGCAGCTAACAGAACTGCACTTAGATGTCTTTGTGTGTTTTTATCTCCCCAGCCTTGTTTCAGCGACCAGAAGACCAGTAACCTTGAGGCCTATGTGAAATGGTTCAATAGACTTTGCTACCTCGTAGCAACAGAAATTTGCATGGTAAGTGGGAAGCGTGAAGCTCATTTTACACATGCTGGCAGTACCAGTTTGAGGTGGTGCACTAATAAGCAAACCTGGGGATTTATTTCTTCTGACCTCGCTGAGCATCAGACAGTAAGTTTTAGTAATGCTGCATTTGCAGGAGCAAGCTGATAAATGACAAACATATTACAAAACAGAGCTGGCAACACACACGGGTACACTGTTCTATTGATGTAGTAGGAGCACAGTGTGGAATAATGAACCCTGCAGGGAGAAAAAGAGGAAAAAGTGCCTTGAATTATCCTGTGAGATTTCTGCTGGAAAAGATTCTAGTGGAGCAGTATTTGTTATCTGTCATCCTGAAGCTCTGCTGTGCATGTAAATTCCCATTGCATGGCTCTTTGTCCTGCTGCCCATTACCAAAGCTGTGTTTGCTTTGTTTTTTACACTTGGTAGACTTGGGTTTAGTTCAGTTGGCCCCATCATCAAAATGAAGTGGATGTTTTCTCCTTTGAAGGGAGGAAGAGTAATACGATATCCTATGTAGCTTGTGATTGGAAAGCATTGCTGAAGATCTTCTGTGGGAAGGTGGGGTGATTCCAGTCCAGCTGTTAAAATGTGGATTTAGAACACAAGGCATTGCTCAGCCTGGTCTGCCCTCCAGTTCTGTGTATGCTCATTACAAATGGTTGTGTTAATTTACAGCCTGCAAAAAAGAAACAGCGAGCACAAGTCATCGAATTCTTCATTGACGTTGCCCGAGAGTGCTTTAACATAGGGAACTTCAATTCACTGATGGCAATCATTTGTAAGTACAGCTCCTAACCAGATGTCTCCACTGGCTGTAGCAAAAGGAAAAGGGCAAGTCTGACTCTCATCCATGGCTCTTTTTTTCTCCTTCTTTTTCCCTCGTAGCTGGAATGAACATGAGTCCTGTTTCCCGGCTAAAGAAGACTTGGTCAAAAGTAAAAACAGCCAAGTTTTTCATTCTTGAGGTAAGTACATAAACAAATAACAACGTGCTGCTTGAACTGTATTATTTTTCTGTATGCTTGTTTGTGAATTTCCACGTTATCAAGGTATGGGATGTTTATAGACACATTTCACAGGCAGAGGGTTGGATTCTGGCCATAGTTGCCAAGGGATGGTGAGGAAAGTATGAAGCTGTTGGTGTGTAGAGGGATAGCAGAGCACTTGGACGTTACATGCATAAAAGGAAGTGATGAGTGCCCTGGGGAGGATGGGCTGATACACAAGCAACAGTTCTCAAGCTGATGCCAGTGTTGTTTGCTCGTGGTTCATGGGCTTCTACGCGTATGTGGATTTTTGAAGATGTAGGCTTGGTTCTGTTCAGGTTTTGGTACAGGTTTTGTCTCCAGAGGACTCGGGCTGCATTCTAACCACTGTGTTGTCTTTTGTATATCCAGCACCAGATGGACCCTACTGGTAACTTCTATAACTACAGAACGGCATTGCGGGGGGCTGCTCACAGGTCCCTCACTGCACACAGCAATAGGGAGAAGGTAGGTGTGACCACATCTCATGTACCTCCAGCTCAGTGGTGTGCATCTCTACTGAGAGTGTGACTGAAACATTCAGTGCATTGCTGTCCTCTTTTCCTTGGGGCACCAGTGCAAGGCTTGTGCACTGCTAAATGCAACTGGAAATGTAAGTCTGCAGCTGAAAGGAGTTTGAAATGGATCACAGGGCTTTTGTGGACTTGCTGTCAGGAAGGTAGGGCAGGCAGAACACCTGGAATGGATGACTTTGTTGCAAGCCTCTTGAAAATTTGCATTGTTTAGATTGATAAACCAGAGGAAAAGGCATTCCAGACTAAAATGACTTTTATTTTGGCATGGAGCATCAGCCTGGCAGGCCCAGGTGGAGCTGTGTGGAGCTGTGCCTGCAGCCATGCCAGGCAGCTTCTCTGTGCAGACAAGCCCTTTTTGTACAGCCTGTGATTCGAGATAGAGCAAAGGGCACAGCACTCAGAGGTGATGAGGTGGTTCTCCACTTACATTAGAGGAAGATGATTTACTGCAAGTCATGCAAAAGAGTGTGGTCTGAACCCATTGCAGCAGATCTGGGGTGAAAGTCTGTCCCGTTGCGTTTTCATTTCATTTGTTGCCATCCTGCTGAGCAAGAACTGAATCACCACTGTCTGTGGCAGATACGTAGCGCTCGGATCAGCTTTGTGAGATGTTAGTGCAGCACCCTACTGTTTTGTGTCTGCATATTTCTCATTCATTTTCTTATTTCTCCATTCCATTCCCTTATTTTGTTTTGTGAAAGAGTTTGTTTTTAACATTGCAACTGCACGTAGTCATAAACTGGTGGTTTCTACACAGCGTGGCTAAGGTAGATACTGCACGAACGAGCATAGTACAGAACTGAATGCTTTCTCACTAGAGGAGTGAGAGCAAATGCTGATCTCACATCCCTGTAAATTTGATGTAAATCTGCTGAAGCTAATGGAATCTCACAGCAGTTACAGTGAAATGAGATCAGCAGCTGGTCACAGGCTGACTCAGCTGCAAAGGGAGTGTGCTGAGTTGGTCTGAAATGCACTTCTCAAGAAGAGACGATGGCTTTGGATATTCTTTAGCAGTGGAGAAACCCTTTTAACTCTCACACAACACAGCAAGGACCTTTCAGTCTGAGATCCTTCTGCAGTTAATTCTTCTGCGGCCGTTGTATATATTAAAGTCAGCAGCCCTGCTGTTTAATTTCCTGTGGATGTTTGCAATCTCTGACATATCTCTAGCCCTGGCTGGTTAAAGGAGAGTGGAGAGATTATTAAATTGAAAGGAATCCATTTTACATAGGAAGAAAACCATACTCTACCTTATGAACATAACATTAGTTCAAGAAGATGCTCAAGCGTTCGACTTGGTAGTTGGTCATGCTGAGCATTTTATGGGTACAGCAGATCTTGTAATTCATGCAAACCTCTCATTGAAGAAAATATTTGTCTTCCTATTGACTTGTGCTTATAAGACTTTGAGATTTCAGTCCCCTCTGCCCCTCTTCCCAACCAACAGCCACCACAGAAGCACTTTGTGGAAGATGCAGGCCTCCCCCATCTGCCTGGGACACACGGTGGGAGTGCAGAAATAAACCTGCCCAAGTGCAGGCCGAGAGAACAGGCAGTGAAGGAGGGAGGAAATTTCATGCAGAATCTGGTCTGCTTGTTAGGAGCTGTCTGGTTTTATCAATGCAGTCAGCTGACCTCTGCCGAATCCCAAATGAAGTCATTGCACTGGGACACCCTGCACGGCGTTAATGGCATTTCTCTGATCGGCTTTGAAACGTTGGGAGGATGTACAGCACGGTGCTGTGTGTCGTTGCCGTGTGATACTTAGGAGGAAGAACATGTCTGAGCTCATTAGCTTTCTTCTTTCCGCAGGAGGCAATTGTCCTTCAGCGTGTGGGTGGGTTGGATGGTTGGGGGAGAATCAAAAGGGAGTGAAATTGGAGTTTCTGGCACTAACCCAGATTTTATGCCAGCAAAGAGTCTGGATTGAAGCCAATGCTGAAATGTAACTATATCCACTTTTGTTGCTTTTACTACAGAAACTTGGAAAACAAAGCATGCGGGGCAATGTATTTTTATTAGGGAAATAAATACTGACCCAAAGACAGAAATCCCCTGCAAATGTGTGGAGAATTGGTATTCTAGGGAATGTCTTTGCTTCCTTTTGGATGCAGATGAGAACAAGCTCTGCCCACGCTCTGAGCTGACTGGTGGCTTTGTAGCTGTATTAGCATGGCACGTAGCCCATATTAATACACCTTCCTTCCCAGCAAGGCTCTTAGTTTATGTTCAGTACCACTAATGATGGTGACCTGGCTCCCAGGCAGTGCAGAGCAGGGCAGAACAAGCTCATGTCTGCCTGCAAAAAAATACATGGAACCTGGCAGTAATTTCTAGCTGGTGATCAGGGCCTGGCTCCGGCTCTCCATGAGTATATTTTGACTTTATGAGACCATTCTCCTTGTTCAGAGACTGCAGTGACTCTTCTGTTTTCAGCTGCCTTTAAGTTGCTTGATTTGTGTATGCAACAGCTTTGCTTATAAAGAGCCAACAGAGAAAGGAAGGGCTGTGAAGCTTTGTTTTTGTTCTTTTTGCTGTCTGATCTTGTCATCAGACAAAGACGCTGTGGATGTACTGAGAGTTAATAAACTGGTTATTTTCATAGTCATGGCAATCTGCTCAGTGTCCCTTGCTTTCAGTTCCTGCTCCTTGCATTCTTTGTTCTCCTGATGGCTGAGGGCGTCCCTTTATCCTGCTGCCCTTTTGCTTGCCTCTCACTCTACTGCTTTTTAAGTGCCCAAAACAGTGAAAAGTAAATAGTTATTTTTTCTCTTCTCTCCTGACTGAGTTCTTCTTTCACGCAGAGAAAATACTGAGTTGGAAAGATAATAGTTATGCCATTTCTCTTCACAGATTGTGATCCCCTTCTTCAGCCTATTGATCAAAGACATTTATTTTTTGAATGAAGGATGTGCTAATCGCCTTCCAAACGGACATGTCAACTTTGAAGTAAGATCTGAAAAATGTTTTTATCTTCTTTTGATAGCACTATCTCAGATTGTTTGCCTGCAATTTCAGTGCAGCCCAACAAAGGCTGGATATGCCAAGAGGGACAATCTCAAGTGAATGCTTGAAGGTGAAACCAATCTCAGGATGTTTTTCTGACAGAAATGATGTATATGTTTCATATAAACAAGGCAAACAGACCCTTCTGATTTGCTTCATGTGGGTTGGCTGCTGGAAATACAACATCAGCAATATGCATGATTATATATATGGCTTGGAGGGGAGGATGACTTTCAGAAAACAAGGAGAAAGGTATTTTCCTTGCAGTTGTAGACAAAGCAGTGTAAAATGCTTTGTCATCCTGTAATTCTGATTAAATTCAATTTTTAAAAAATAAAAAGATGTGGCAAATTAATACATAAATTGATTGCAGTCAGTAGATAAAGACTGGAATACAGAAGCAGAATTACAGGCAGTGCAGAGTCTGTCATGCTGTTGGTGTAAGGATTGGAGTGTATCATCTCTTGCTCTAAGTTTTACACAGAAGGATCCCACAGCCCTGGCACTGGGTGGCTTTGTATCCTTAGTAGATGCAGCTCTGTGCTGGGGAGGATGGTTTTACATTCGTGCAGCTTGTTGCTAGTGGCTGTGTGCAGGCACTCACGTTCTTACATTGTGCCATGCACTGCGTTCTTGCATTCTGATGGGGGTAGAAATGAAGTGCTTTTGAAAGAGCTGCCCCACGTCAGTGAGAAAACAGTTCTTTGGTTCTCAGACTATTTGTAAATCATCTCTTCTGCATCCTTTTGGTCAGTTGCATTACATTTGCCTTTCTGCTGGGGCCACTGCGAGATGGTGAGGTAAGGTAGAGCCTGGCATCCCCTCAAGTTATATGGAACATTTTTTGCCATGTGTGTTTACTGTTAAAAGACCTAAAGAGCTGTGAGGGGTTGGAGTCATTCCACCTTATGTAGCATGCCTAATTCCAGTCCCCCAAAGTTTACACCCTGTGTTCTTGAGTATAACCCATAGTTTTGTTCATGGATATTTCACTTAAATACAGAGACTACTTGCAAGAAGGAATGGAGCATACCTTTCCTCCTTCTTTTCCCAGCAAACGAGCAGTGAAAATCCACCCATCTAAAAGATCCAAGACTCCTTTCTTGTAATGTCCTCGTGGTCAAGGACCCTACATCCTGATCTGCTGCTTGGATGTGGTTGTTTAAGTGAGACAATGGAACTGTAACTGAATGGAATGGGTTTGTGCTTACAGAAATTCCTGGAACTGGCTAAGCAAGTGGGAGAATTTATAACATGGAAGCAAGTGGAATGTCCCTTTGAACAAGATGCTAACATAATCCACTACCTGCACACTGCTCCCATTTTTACTGAAGATGGTAAGACTGTGCAATGTCTAATCACTGAAAATGTCTCTTCATCACTACCAATTAACATCTTGACCCATCTCGCTGACCAGTTCCATTTCCTTCCTTGCTTTCCTGTCACGCAGCTTGTTTATTATCCCCAGACTGTCAGCGTGCTTTTGCAGATAAAGCCTTGTACCTCATGAAGCTGCTGATTACTTTTCACTACTCCATAGCTTGTCCGAAAGGCACTGCTCTCTAGGAAGTTGTCGTGGTAACCCTCTTTTTGCAATCAAGAAGCGAGGCCACAGAACCATGTTGTGGGCTGCTCTGAATGTCAGCTATCCCTTAGCCAAATTCATGCAGTGATTGATGGAGCCAGGACTCATCTCTTCTGCAAACCAACACTGTCACCTATGCAGTGAACACAGCTTGAGGCTGTAGTTGTTCAGCTGACCTTTCAATCTGCTTTCCAGCATAACGAGCTGTGCCATTTCATACTGTTTCGTGTTGGCTGCTTCTTGGTATGCTGTCATGCACAGAAGCTGTCTACAGCTATGTTTCTATAGGCTGCACAGGCATTGGGTTTATTTTTCCTTGATTCTTTAGACAGTTTTCTATACTGATCCAAGTTAATCACACCAGGCAACTTTTCATAGACAACTATGGAGCACTAAATGCTGCCTCAAAGATCCTACCTAAATACTAAGAGAAACAGCTGCCAAAATGGGATAATGAATGTGACTGAAGTAATATGCATTGAAAGGAGACAGCATGGAAGCATTTGTTCTGTATTTAGGCTGTGAAGGGACATGAAGTGAAAGTCAAGTCACAATTGGTGTTTAAAAGTGCAGATTTCAGGCTGGTGACCCAAGAAAGGGTGACCTCAACCCATGAATTGTTGGTGTATTTTCTTTCTCATATCCTCTGCCATGTTCGTACCCTTTGTAGAAACCAGAGCAGGCCTCCCCTGCTACCCAGGGGGGTGAGCAGAATCACCCTGAGTAAAAGACAGGAGAATGTATTAGACAGATGCTGCTCTGGTATGTGATGTACAGATGTCTGTAGGTCCTTCACAGTGTGTAGGAGCAGTGCCCAACAGTTTCATATTAAAATGGGCTTGAATTATAGCACAGACTTCAATACTGAGATGGTTCCAGTATTAAAGAATTAAGCATCACTAAACAGTCAAACGAGGTCAAACGAGTCAAACATGCAAGTTACAGCCCACTTTATTTGATTGTATTTTTTAAACAGTGAGACATCAGTGCACCAGCAGCTTGTGTAAAGGAAGCTGTACAGCCCAGGTTCATGTTGGTACCATAAAATTCACCCTCGTGGCAAAGTTTTGCAGAATAGAAGACCTGTTTATTTGCTTCTGCTGTGTTCTGTCTCTGGTTTCTGTAACTCATTCTTATCTTGAGGCTGTTTTGTATTCATTTAAGATACCATGCCCCCCTTAGGCCTTAAAGAGATTGAGGAAGATTAAGTGTTGTTAAGCGATGGGAATAGTCTTAAATGTAAAAAGTTTACTTGCTACAATATCAACTCTCTCATTTTTTAATGGAGGTCATTTAACTGTTTGACATTATTGTAAGCAGGTCATGCCAACATATTTTAACTCTGGGCTCCTGTTCCATCAAAACTAACCTAAGAGATTTCCAAAGATAGAAATGTGAGCTAAGCAGCAGCGTCCTGCTGATTGCCAGCAGTGTGCTGAGCCACAAACTTATAACAAGCTGTCCTTACTTTGTGTTACAGGATAGGGTTTACGTGAACACAGAGACACGGGGATTTACTACTCCTGTTGAAATAACGCATCTTTTTTTACCTTTTCCAGGTTTATATCTGGCTTCTTATGAAAGTGAAAGTCCAGAAAACCAGACAGAAAAAGACAGATGGAAATCCTTAAGGTAACCATTCATTTTATCAACTCAATTCTAAAAGTTCTTCCAAAATGCTGCATTGATAGGCAGAGCCTGTAAAGTGCTGGCATTAGAAGGGTGACCTCTGATGGAGGTCTTTTCCATTTATGACTAATTTACAGAGCTGGAGCTGCACTGATAAAAGCTAATCTTAATCTGAGATTATCCACCATTTAAAGGACATCATTCTCCACTTGTGCGTTTCTGCAGTGCTGTAGCCATGCAGTAGAGGTCTCCGAGTTTAATGGAATCCTCTTACAGTCTGTGTCTCTTAGAAGAGATGTAACGTGGTTTGGTGTAAATGAGAATCTGAAGGCAGTGATGTAAAAGCAAAAGGAAACAAAACACAACGCGCTTCATAATGACCACTTATTCATTGTGTTTCAAATTCACAGATCCACTATTTTAGGTAAGACTTGAAGATGAAGAGATTCCTGCAGTAGGTCAAGGAAAAGAAATCCGCAAACATTTTGCACTACTGATTCCAAAGATGCCTGTTTGGGATTTAGACAAATTCTTTTGAGGTTTTTTTGTTGGCCTTTTTTTTTTTTTCTTCTTCTTTTACTTTTCCTTTTTCTTTTTTATTCTTTTTGGCTGCCTAACGTGATGGATGAACTGGATTCATCCGCCGAAATCAGAACTGTGCACAAGGACGCTTTTTTAACTCTGAGACAGAGAGTAAGGACAAACATTGATTTGTGGCTGTGCCCAAACTGCGTCAGGATCGCTGGAACTTTTGCATCTGAAGGAGAATAGAAGAAAATCAGGAGCATGGAGAACCACGGTACTGCAAGAGAGAATGGGAAAGTGTAAAAAAAGCAAAGAAAAAATAGGCATAAATATTTCAGAAGCAGGTGCTTCAGACAGCAGCTCCTCAAACCCTCTGGGGATTATAAAACTGAATCAGACACAGCAGCAATCTGGTTAATTGCTGAATGAAGAAAGAAGAACTTACTCTAACGTTAGCAGTCCCCCGGCCTTGTTGAACAAAGCACTGACTGCAACTGGTATAAGCTTCCAGTGGATGAAGAGGACATCACTCGCTCATAGATTCCCATGTATGTCACACACAGATCATGTCAGCGTGGGAGAGCTGTGCAAACCCCGTGACTTTTTACAGAGAACAATCCTAAGTATGACTATTGCTTAGTTACTATTCCTGCCACTGCTGTTGTTTTTCTTACTGTGAATGTTGGCAGATCTGAGGAGGTTGTAGAGTGTATATGGTATTCCTTAAGGACCCCCTACACCCAACACTTAAAGCTGAACTGAAGGAGATGGACTCAGTTTACCTCTATTTAATGTGTGTAGCCTATTCCCTAATTTTGTTCCTGCTGATGTGCATCCTTTAGAGGGCTTTATCACACTTAAAGGATACCGCATTATTATACAGTATTATACAGTACTGTTTATTTTGCAATGTGATGCTAAGAGGATAGGAAGGAAGAAGTAATCGCTCTGTGAGAGAAAGGGTAATTGCTTTAAAAAGACGAAGGGTTTCAGACTAGAATTAATGCACTCAAGTACAAAATCCGTCATTCATTAGCAGATAACCACTTTCTTCCTCTTTAGTTTTTAGGTTCTAAACAGTGTCTACCACTTCCTTATAGGTAATAACAAGCAGGGACGTCTTCTTTTTAAACTCGTACAGTGATCATGGTGCTACTTTAACATATAGAAGAAGTGATAATGATAATGAGGATGTTAGAGTGAAAAGCCAGAACAGTTTGTGTGTGGAAGGAGTGTATGTATGTGGAAGGGCTGTTCCCACTTGCCCCCAAGCCCCTGAAAACCTCAAAAAGCTTAGTTGAAACCTAAATGCCATGTGATACTTTGCTTTATTACTGACTTGATGCTGACCTTTCAGATGTTCCGCTCTGCCTATAATAGCAGGGCATAAAACTTTCTTTGAAATCATTAACTGCTTTATTTCAGTTTAGAGTGATTCCAAATGGCCGTAGGGTTTGGAAAACTGAAGTTAATCATAAAATCTGGTTATACTGGTCTGCACGTTTAGACAGAAAGCTGAAACTGCTCCTGCCCACTGCCAGGCCTCACAAAGGTTGTCCATGCCTGAGTGAGGTGTTGAAATCTGAGGCACTGGTGAGGTGGTATTTGAGGGCAGCCCAGGCAGCTGAGCTGATCTTGAGAGCAGTGGCCGGAGACATGCTCTGTGTCATATGCTAGAGCTTGATATCTCCTGTGCAGTTCTTAGGTTGGGTTTTGATCTGTGGAAACCTGTGCAATCTGGATCATGGCCACATGGCATCCAGTCTTGCAGCTGGTTGAGATGAGCCGTCAAGGTGAGCAGGGCAGCTACTTGCATACACAGGGATATGATGCAGAGCACTGACTCTCCTCTCCATTTACCTACCAGCACACAAGTTCAAGCAGGGAGAACATAAAAATGTCATGTCTGTATTCGGGCTCTGTATGGAAGAACTAAGTGTGAGGATGGGATGGTGTCCTTCCAGCCAGGGAGCAGTTATCCCGGTGATGCTGTTGATATACTCTGTTAATGTTCGTACATGAGCTGAGAGCTGTACAGGGAAACATGCACACATAGCCATTGCTTCCAGCAGAACCATTTCCAAAATGATGCCATTAAAAAAATTGTTTTATTCCAACCAAATCCAGAGCAATAACCATAAACGTATCCATAAACAACGGTAATGCTTACATGTGTTTGCTAAATGGTCTTCTTTGGGTTGTTTTGTTTTGTCTGCATCTTTTTAATAGACACAGCACGACTTCATGGTAGGATGGGTTTTTTAGTTGTCTGAGACCCACTATGGGTAGGTGGGCCCCCAAAACTGCTTTTTAAAGTGCAAATGCTCATTTTCCAATGGTCACTAGAAGCCTGTGCAGCTGAGATGATAACACCCAAAGATGAATCCAATGTTCATTTCAAGGATATTTTACATCCTTGGGTAATTTCCGTGAATTCAGGCAATTCTGTAAGTATGAGTTAAAATTCTGTCTCATAGCATTTATCACCGCTGCAAATGAATTCACATTCACAGTCCAGAATTTTCAAGCCCTGGCACTTAAAACGGAAGCATTGAAGTTAGATTTAGGGAGGTATTAAGGGCTTAGTGGGACTTTCAGAAGCACCAGATCATCTTTAAGCCTCTATATAATCCCACATTTAAAAAGGTTTTTTTTTCAAAGGTGCTGAACATCCTCATCTCTCGGTGGATACTGAAGCAATTAATGCTTCATAGAAGTGCATGGCAGATTGATGCCAGTGCACAGAGCAGTATATGATCTCCAGAAATGCTGCTTGCACCTTGCAGTATATCTGTAAGGCATGTAGTCATTAAACTAACATGAAGACAAATTACAGCTATGGCATGGCTTTCCACCACTGTTTTTTGGTGAATTTGCCTCCCTGATAACTGTGTGGGCTAATGCAGCACAGGGAACAGCAAATCTAGAGCTGGAGGTCTTAGTGGGACTTTCAGGATCATCTTAGGGTGCATTAACACCTTAAGCCAGCGAGATGATACAGTCTTTCAGAAGCATTAATTTTGCTTCTGCCTATACAGCAATATTTTAAAAGGCCTACATTTAATAAATCACTTCTGCTGCTCCTCCTGTGCAATCCAAGCAGCAGTACAAGTCCTGGTTTTTTTGACAGTGCCATTCTGCAACATAGGGCAAGATCCAAAGCCCATCAAAGAACAAGCTGTGTGCCTTCAGCTTGTGCTGAAGTCAGCAGAGGAACTTGCTCAGTGCCTTCCAAAAGACAGTTAATCATAGTCTTGCCCTCCATTTCACATCAGTGTCAATCACATCACCTCAATAAAGGTAAATAGATACTTAAACATAGATCTCCTGGCCATGACTGAATTTGGAAGGTAGAAAACTTGTGGGGTCTCAAGGAGAAGAACCCCCCACACCAGGGTGCACTTGCACAGCACATCATTATCCCTCTGCTAGGCAGGTGGTAGTTCTGCTGTACAGCTGGTGGGAGCTCCCCACGTAGGTAGAGAAGGTCTGGAAACAAACTGTGATCTCAGCAGTGCTGGGATCAACAAGCTGCAGACACAGCTGCTAAGGCACTTCAAATGAGAATCCTTTTTTTACCTCAGCTTGGAAATACGTTATGATGTGGTCAGTATTGGTAAGATAATCACCCACTTCCAAATCAAGCCAGCCCATTACTGACACCTTGGTTAGTTTGTCATGTTTTATTGCAATAGTTTATGCACCTTTTCTTAAAGCACACAAGCACTGGTTTGCACGATGGTAAATCCAGCTTAGAATAGCGTTCAGGTTACTGAATACGTAGTTGGAATCATCAAAAAGAAAATGTGTTGGTAGAAAAGATACTGTGATGCAAATCGGTCTAAAAATGTGATGCAGTTAACAGTATCTGGCCCAATAATGACTGTGTTATGGGAGAGACCAAACTCAAGCTCAGTGATGTATCAAGGGAAAAACTCCAATCGATTTTGATGGGTTTTGGAGCAGTTCTGCAACTATAACTGTAGCACTACTCAAGGTTATTCGTAGGGATTACATTCCTTTGGCAATTTAAATAGTCCTTGGCCTTTTGTTAGAGGCAGTTGTAACTCTCAGATGGGCAGGTGCACTTAATAGGGTGAAAATCCAGCCTTGGCCAAAGTCTTCTCTGACGTTGCTGAAGTTTCAGAAGCAAATTCAAGGACTGAATTTGAGCCAGAGAATTAATTCACATCTGAGAGCAGAATTTGGCCTTCTGGCTTTGAAACCTTTTTGCTTTTTAAAGCGGTAGAATTCAGCCTTACTGTCTCAGGAGTGTATTTTATCAGAAATTAAAACCCCTTTGATTGTAAACTGAGTATTTCCATTGTTACACCTGCAGAATAGGACTGGGTAGAGGTGAGGAAGCATGACAAAGCTCCCTGCTCCTTTCTCAAAGGCTCAACTGTGAGCCAAAAGCTTTCTCTTCTCTTTTGTTATCCATTAGGTGAAATTACCTCAGTATTTGGTGCAGGGAATTACTGAATTGTGTCTGGGAAACAGCACTGACATATCTGGTATCTATACAGTGCATACACTGATGGGGGTGCAGCAGTGATAGAAGTTCTGTCATGCAAATTCCTGTCCAAACCCTGAGGTTTGTGAAGATCCTTTGGAGGACTGGAAACAGAGAATTTGTTCCGTCATTGACAGAGATTTTGAGATCCAAGCAGCAGGTAAAATAAGTACTACAAAATTATGAGTAACACCTTGATGGTTGTTAACTTTTGTATTTCACATCATGGCAGCAGGGTGGAAAAAGATAACTGTGCAAGTGCTATTCCTATTAATGTCAATGGCAGCTGGGCAGGCCAAGGCAGGAGGGAATACAGTGACACACAGTGATGCATGCAGCAAGCTGTAGCAATACCTTTACATCAATACTGGTTATGTTGGAAAGGAAGCACACTGCCTTGGAGTGCCCCTTTCTCTGCAGTCACCAGGAGCTGCTCTGTAGTCCCTGAGCAGAGCAGGGGTGGCAACAAATAAGTTACCATTTTTTTTCCAGTGGAACAGATTTGGGGGCGGATCTGTTTTGTATTTATTTCTTTTACAGTTCTTTTTGCATATTTCCAGATATGCAAAAAATATCAGCTGCGCTGTCAGTGCGCACAGGAGGCATCACATTCTGCATTTTTATACTATGCAAGATGTATATTAGAAGTTAATAGCTTGTACGGGTGGCATTTCATACCCTCTGCGGAGGTGCAAGACACAGAAACTCAGGCTATAACCTCGATTTAAAGCTAAGTATGGATAACTTGTCTAGATCCCTTGCCTTGCGCTGTGGCCCAGCTCAGACTGTAATGCTGTACATTCAGAGTGGCTTGAACTGCCATCTCTCCCCTTGATGCCTTTCCCTCCACAGAATTTTGCTCTATAAACAGCTCTTGCAGAATGCCATGGGAATATTTTTCTGGTTCTCTGCCATATGTGGGCTCCACACTCACATACCAGAGCTGTCACTTTAAGAGTCCCTTCTCCCTTCCTTCCTGGCACCAGAAGTACCAGCCCAGACTAGAACTGCAGTGCAGCATTGCTCCCAGGCCTTCCTGAAAGCAGAAGGCTTCAAGTTCAGAACTCACATGTCTTGTAAGTTAAATACCTGTACAGTAAACTTCATTCTGAAATGTGCACAGCCTATTTAATGGAACTGTGACCAGAAAATCCCAGAACCCAGCTACCTTTTAGAGAAATGCAACTTCCTCAGTGAGCTGTAACTGGTCAGTATTGCATCATTGCTTTCATTATTTAAGCATTTACAGTCCCCATCTTTTGGGGACAGCTAAGTGTGTGATTGTTTCCTGATGTTTGGCATATGAGTACACAGAGTCCAGCAAATGGGGGCTACAGTCTAGACAGCTGACATGAGATGTATTTTCATAACAGCCCAAGCTGGATTAGTGCTTATAGCATGTCCTCACCTTGAAGAAGGAACTGTTCCAGTAAAATCCTCCAAACTCTCAGAGCTTTGTGAAAGATACCAACTATTAGATGTGTTCTGAGGTAGGATTCTGACAAACGGGCAAGTACTTCCCTTAGGAGTCGGCCTGTGAAATGAAATAAAACTGCCAGTATGAGACACAGATGGGAAATAAATTAGCCTCTGGGTTTTGGAGCTCTTCACTTTTAGCAAGTCTTCATCAGTATGTGAAGGTGAGAAATCAGAATCACGGAATTACAAATCAAATTGTAGTTTGGGGTTGTTTTTTCCCCCACTTTTAGCAAGCCCTGTGAAATGTGTCAGAACCAGCTATCTTAAACCTGTACCCTAAGAGCACATTACTCCAAACATACATTCACAGTCCTAAAAACGAGTAAGCAGAATTGTCCTTATGGCCAGACGGAGGAAGTGAGAGATGTGTCTGCGATCACCTGGAAAACACGTGCTTTCAAAAAGTGACCCCACATTGTTTGCAACTTTTACATTCCAGCTATTCTAATTCCTTGTTACTACTGTGCTTGGGAAAAAAAATATGGAAATAAATTAGTTTTTAAGGAAGAATAAGCTAGGATATAAAGGAACTATGGATTAAAAGACTGGTAGGTACTGATTGCGTGATGAATAGGAACGAGGGGCTGTGTTTTTTCCATAGTTTTTTTTTTTAAAATAAAGCTATTTCATTTGCAGGCCGAACTGAATTCCCTTTACCCTCCACAATACACAAACCATGTAGGTTTATTGGAAGCCCTCAAAGCAACGACCAACACTTTATCAGCTGCACAGGCAGAGAACAGTAAGGTTACTTGAAAGTGGCTGTTATGATTTGGTGACTGTACATAGATATTGCAAAATGTTAATGGTAAAATGCATCCTGTACCCCCATAAACACTGCAAGAATAGCATGGTCATTGTTATGCTTTATAGCTGTTGTGGAAGATGTCTTAACCCGCGTTCATGATGATAGTGCCAATCCTACTCCCATGCCTTTTTATACAGTTGTGGTAAGATTGTTATGAAATCCTTTTGTCAGTCATGTTCAAGCTAACTTACCTGTGTATAGAATTTATATATTAAAACCCCCCTAATTTATACTGTGTTTTAACAGTTTGCCTGAACTGTCTCTGGTTTCTAAATTTTGTAATGTGAGTGTCGAATAAGAAGAATAAAAACAACTGGCCCAGCTGTATGCATTTTGTTTTTGTTTTGTTATTTCAAGTAAAGTTTTCAATGCCTCTGAACTACAGAACGAGCTGAAAAGAAATGGGCTGCTCTGAAACACCAAAAAACATAAAGATACTCCTGACTCAACGCTGCAGCTCATGAATATACAGATAAGTGTGAAAGTACCTGTGCTGTCTGCTATTCCTTGCTTCCACTGCACTGCTTCTCTCTTCATACTCAGACACTTGGAAGACTGCATTGTGCTGTACACTGCAAGGAAAAGAGACAAATTCTATTGTTTCCCACTATAATGTGTTTTTCCAAATAGGAGTCGAGGGCTCAAAATACCACAATGATCATTGTAGCCTGGCCTGAACGTTTTCAGCCTGTTCCTATAAAGCTCTGTGTTACAACTGATGTTTAAACATGTTCTTTTCATTATTGGTATTGCAGTAGTTGGAGAGCTTCTACTGAGGACCCATTTCAGTATGTACAGTAAGACACATCCATGCTTCAAGGAGCTTAACATTGTTTTAAAGAAAGAGATTTAGCGGTGGAGTTTCCTTGACAAAGCATTACACTGCTCCTGTGGGTTGCTTTTGGTTCTGTCTGGCTGTGTAAGCAGCACCACTGACTGCAAAGCCTGCAGAAATGAAGGGTGCACCCCTTGCTCAGCCCAGTGCTCTCACAGTGGCACAGCTCTTGCCAAGTGCAACTAACTCTGGCTGGGCTTCCTCCAAGCTGGAGCTTATTCAGGCTTCCCAGTGTCAACCCCTGAACCTTTATCAGGTTAAAGCCTTTCAGTCCTCAGAAGACTCAATTAGGCCACAAGCAGAAAGAGAGAAAAGCTGAAGTTTCAGCAGCGCCTGTGAGCCTTGCAATAAAAGGGAACAGATCGGGTCAGCTCAGCCCAGGGTTGACCCCAGAAGTTAAAACCAGAGTACACATAGGAGAGCAAACATCTTGGCTTGTCTGCCAGTCACTGAGGGCACAGCATTCTGATTGCCCTTTACAGACTCACACAGTGTATGGATGTAACCAAACAATGAGACAACTAAATGAGATTTACATCTCCTGAATGGCATCTGTGAGGATGGATCACCTATTGCTGGAAGGTTCTTGAGAAAGGAACCAATACCAGATTGCATTTTGAGGGCGATGTTGTGAATGTAGCTTTTCAGGCACGCACAGATGGGTCCCACCGGGGTAATTACACCGCAGTCATGTCTGCTGTTGAACAGAACAAAGTAAAGTGTGGTTCCATTGTGTGTTACTCTCTCAAGTTGTGCACACATTTGGTGTTGTACGAGCTAATTAAACAAGGATATATCTCAAATAAACTAAAGGAAATGCCACATGAATTGGCAACAGAAGGAGCTTGAAATGCATTCAAAAGAATTTCCCTCCCATTTTCATCACGATTTAGTTCCTCTAATTTGCTTTTTCATTGTTAGATCATTGGTATTTTTGGAACGGCCATTTCTAGAGGTGCTGTCACTCTCTTTGCACTACATCACTTGATCCTGGCCAGGGAACTTCTGCTTTTATCCTCCTCCACCACCTGAATTCCAGCACCCTGATGTCTCTCATCTGCCTGGTCTCCACTGCCACCTCCTGAACAGGAAGGAAAAAGAACTGCTCTCAATATGGCATTCCTTTGCAACGCATACAGAGGTATCTCTGAACACACTGTGCTCTGTTCGGCACCAAGACAGCCACATTTGGCAGTCTGCTTTTTGCATACAGGCTGATTCTGTAAAGCCTGTTGTAAAGCTTTTACTTCAAGGCGATATTTCATTCACTTACATTACGTGAGTCTGATATCCATAACAGCAAGTATGACATCTATATATGTCATATATATGGAGAATATATATATATTCTCCAAAACGACTGCAAATGAAAAGCGAACTAGTTCCTCACTTCTGACTGATTTATTCCTCTTATGGAAAACAGCAAATATTACTAGCTTCCACCTGCTGCATTTTCACATAGAATAACACTTATTTCTGCCCCCTTTTTTTCAGTCTGAAGACCCTTCTTGCTACCAAGATGATGAAATTCCTCCTGCTTTAAGGAGGAATTTCTTTAATTGGTTTTGGAATTTGGAATTGCTTTAAGTTGGTTTTGATACGTTCTATATCTTTTTGTTCCTGTTAATAGAGCTCTGTCTATATCTCAGCCCGGTTCTGAGGTAAATTGGCTGCTGGCACAACAAGGCGCCCCGCCCTCCGCTGTGCTGTGCGTGTGACGTCAGCACGCAGCGCTTCCGCGGTGGAGGAGCAGTTCTGCCTTTGGTTGCCGCCGCCATTTTGTTGGTTGCGCTCAGGGCGGACGCGAGGCTCGCTCGGCTTTTTTTTCTCAGTTGTAAGTGACGGGGGCGGCCCCTTTCTTCGGGTTCTGCTTTTTCTTTATTTTTTTCCCCTCTCTTTTCTGTTTCTAGGGAGGCTGAAGCGGTGGGGAGGCTGCACCGCCGCAGGGCCGGGGGTGTGTGTGGGGAGCAGCGTGAGGGGGGGCGGTGCGGTGTGAGGGGCCCAACAGCTCAACTGTGGGGTTTTCTATATTGCGGAGCGGGGGAATCGGCTCTCGGCCTTTGGAGCACGGAGGGCGGCGGAGCTGAGCCCGTTCTCCCCGCTTGGCTGCGGGGTGGGGGCCGCCTGTGGGGCCCGGAGCTCGGCTGGGCGGACTTCGGCCTCTCCGTCCTGGAGGAATGGGGCCGTGACCTCCCGGTGCGAGTCCGTGCCAAGTTGGAGGTGGGGGGAGGACGGTGATGCAGTGCTGTGTGCGCTGTGTGCGCTGTGCTGCCGGGTGAGGCCTGCACGGCCACGAGCGGCGGAACGGGGCTGAGGGCGGCCCGTGGGATGCGTTGGGGCCTCGCGCTGTATAGGAACGCGTATGTTCGTGTCAGCTGTCAGTGTTACATAAGGGCTTCGGGGCGTAAATTTAGAGAGTCCATAATAGCGCAAAAAAAAACAACCCAAAAAAATCACCTTAAGGTGGATCCAGCAGTGAGATGGATTGGGCCTTGCACGGGTCCCCAACAGTATCCAACTATTACTTGCTCGTTATGTACTCATTAGCATTTACTCGGTTCCCTTCAGGACAGAACACGCAGTTTCTGCCTTCATTGACTCTGTGGACCGGAGTTAATCAGCAGTTTGTCCTCAGCAAAGCTTGTTCTCGAGGTTTCTGTGGGAAGTGCCCATTCTCTCTCTGCGGGGCTCTTTTGTGGGCATTTTATTTTATATTTGGCCCTTTTATTGAGCCTTACTGCAGGCTGACAAATGGGAGGGAGGAAAACCCTCAGCTCACCTGTGAGAGAGTCGGTTGGGAGAGCAGAATGCTTCCCACCTCAAAAACAGAGGAATTGCAACCTGAGGGTGCCTCACAGTTCGAGGTATATAGATTATACATAGAGAAAAATGGCTGTAGAGTTGGGTAAGAAAATAAGAAACAAAAGCACTGACAAATCTTACTTCTGTCTTGACCCTTCAGGTATATTTATTGGTAGATTAATACGTTTGTTTCTTACTACCTCAGATTTTTAGGAGACCCCAATCTGATTCAGATGGTTCAGTCACTTATTTTTGCAGTATTTAAAACATTACCATTAAACAAGTGATTTAACTGGCAGCCTGTCAGATATGTTAATGCCATAGCAGCCTTCTTTTGCAGCAGCAGGTTGCCATGTAGAGCTTCTATAAATTCCCTTCTTTCTGCCTCCAGTTGGTGTAGAGGCAACCAGTTTTTGCTAATGACAGGTTTGCACAGTGAAATGCCTTTATTTTTTAATGTTATGGTTATTTCTAAACTATTCTTGCTGTCACTCAGTACTGTGGAAATACTTCTTTCATTGTATTCTGAAGAACAAACTATATGAGCTTATTTTTGCTAAAGGAGATGAAATGTGTTCGATCTGATGGACTCTTAATTCTACAGCTGTGCTTTGCTTTCTTTTTCAGTTGTGCATGTACCTGTTTGAACACCGAATTCCTGCATATAACGTCCAGGAGCGGAAGTTGGTGGGTTTTGTCTTTGGCAAGTCAGCTGTATTGTAGAGCACCTGCACTTTGGGTGCTGGCAGGGTTAAAAACCATGGCTTGGCTCACGGTACCTCAGTTAGGTTAATTTATTGACACTTAAAAATAACAACAGTGATTTGTACAGAGGTTTGTGGGATGTGTTTGAGTCCAGCTGGACATACGTGGCTTTCATGTAGTGACTTATGAAGCAGTCAGTGGTATGAAGAGCTAAATGTGCAGTTTGTCAGAGTATTTGAAGGTGAAGGTCTCTCCAGGAGGAGTCTCTTGAAGGAAATGATTCTCTTTAGTCACCTGAGAGTTTATTTTAAACACGCTCTAATAACATGTTTGAAGCTATTAAGCAAAGATGAGTTGGCCCATTTCGCCTTGATTTGTGTTTCGTAACAGTGTTAGGATGGGAAAACGATGTCTGCTCACCTAAATAACTTGAGGGAGAAGCTGAGGAAGAACTCAGGAATTGGTTTTCCAGTTCCATTGTTTGATCAAACTGCAGGAATGGGCTCCCAGCTCCAAATATCATTGTAACACTTTTATCTTCTGTGTGTTTCTGTTGTGTGTTGTTCGTTTGGTTTGTGTTTTTTGTTTGTTTTTGGTGTGTTTTTCAGGAGCAGATGCGTCACTCAAAGCAAAGCCACTGCCCCGAGTGGGATGACAGGAGGAGCTGGGATCAGAGGAAGCACAGCAGCAGCCGGAAACGCAGGAAACGGTCCCACAGCAGTGGACAGGAGAGCAAGCACTATAAACCAAATCATGTTTCAGAAAGGTATAAGACTGAATTGAGTAGTGCTAATGTTTCTTATTGTATCTAGGATAAATATGTGTTCAGAATAAGAGTTTCTAGATGTGAAGAGCTGGTAGTTCCTTAAGGTTCGACTCAAGACAAGCTTAAGAGTTCGTACATAGTATTTAAATCATTTAATGGGAGTTCTTTAATGAAAGCAGTGAGCGTTACTAGTTTGGTTCACTATTGCCAGTTAAACATGCAGTATTAAGTTTCAAGTGAAAAGTGTGTCTGTTGGTTTACTTTTAATGTGAACAAAAGGAGGGGAAGAGGTGGTTTGTTTCGTGAATGGTAAGTATGAGTTAGGTTTCACTTATTAACATGGAGGTGATTTGCTTTTTCTCCCACACGGTTTTCCCTGGAAGGATTTGTTTTTCTGTTTTTCCTTTGAGAAGATCCCATGGAATTCCTTAAGAGCTCACAGTCATACTTGTGAAATGCTGGCAGGGGAATGTGTGCAGCAGCGTGGGGCTCCTTGCCTCTGCGGCTTTAAGGCTGTTTGGCTTTTGTTTCTTTCTGGGCAGAAGATTCTTGATCCAGATACTTAAGTATTCAGTGTAGAAGGTAGAGCACTAAGGAACAATGCTGCTTATCTTAGGATCTCCAGGTTCTGTTTTTCCTTTTCAGTACTTGGAGCTCTGAAAGAGCAGAAGGGGGTTATTGTTTCAGCACGAGGATTTTATCCTGTGACTTTGGAGATTGTAACTTGAGTTGTTTGGTGCATTTCAGAAAGTGTCTCTCCTTTTTGAGGCCAAATTTCTTTCTTTCTATGCAAACTGTCGACTGATGATGTATTTACTGTTCATGTGGATGGCTACTGTGTATTTGAGACTGACAATGTCATTAGTTCCTAATAAAGTAACGTGAAAAGCTCCACTTCTTTTGAGGAGGGAGTTAATTAGAAAAGTTCTTTGTAAAGAAAGATACTGTGTAACTCAGTTCAATCACTTATCTTGTTGGAACCGCAAGTTTTTGAAGTGGAGAACATTCACTTAAAATATATTTTCAGTCATTATTTGGACGATAGAGCCATAAATGAAAGAGACCATCATGACCGGAGATATGTTGAGGAGTACAGAAATGACTTCTGTGAAGTATATGACCACAGGCATTATCACAGAGACTATGAAAAGAGTCACCATCATCACTATAGCAAATCCTCTGGTCGGAGCAGGAAAAGTAGTCATAAAAGGAAGCATAAGAGGCATCATTGCTCCAGTCACCAATCACATTCGGTATGAGTAATTTTTAACTTTATTATTAATGAATTAGTGGCAATAGACTTCTTAAATGACTGCTAGAACTTCAATTCCTGATCACAGTACTTTGGGGAGCTATTTTATTACTGAAGGATTTGTAGCTGAATCCATTTGCAAGGATATGAGTATGTTGTTAGTTGTGAGTTTTGGATGGGGATGTTGGGGGGGCCAGCAGTAGCTGCACACTGGGTATGAAGGTACCAGGTAGCCACAGCACTGGGATTATCTTGAGAAATGTTACCTTGAAAATGAAGGCATGTAACTATACTGTCGTACAGTGCAGTCAACCCTTTAGTCTTGCAGCATAGTGAACTGTCTTGTTTTTAGGCAGACTGTGAGATGCCATCCAGCTTATTATTACAAGTAATTGAAATAAAATGCCTTTTAAAAGTAAACCTGATTGGGAGTATGAAACATGCATGTCTGGTAAATTGATGAGAAGAAGCTGCACGATTCTGCGCCTTATCTCAGGAAACTTTACTAAGTTGTGTGCCTGGCCAATGGCAGCTAATATCTCACTGAAGATATAATAAACCTGCTACTTGCCTTCATAGAAGGCGGCACACTGTGAATTTCCCATGACAGGCTCAGTGCCTGCTGGTAAATCATAGCTCCGAGTATTTTATGCCATCTTTCTGCTATAGAAAGAGCAGATTGTAGTAGATTATGCCATGCAGACCGATAGCTTGAAAGTAATTTTTCTTCACTCTTTATCCACAAGGGAAGTAAAATTACTTGATAGTCTTTAATATTTAGATGAGAAGATTTGTACGCTTTAAAAATAAAGACATTTCATCTGACTGTAAGTTTAGCTATTTAAACAAATATTGCTTTTTGCTGTATGATAGAAAATTATTAGTAATAGTGATGTTGCGTACTTAATCTGTTTTCAATTAAGCCACTGTTTGAGAGTCGAAATTGTGTTGTTTTTTTCTGTTGCCTTATCACTTTAAGTATTTATCTGAAAATCTGTTCCTTGCCATGTTTTTCTTCTGTAACATAAACTGTGCCCTGTGAATTTCTGGGGACTGAATTTGAAATTGCTCCTGCCAACTGTTCGTGGCCTGGTGCGTTACTGAATGCTGAATATCTCCCCGCTGAATGAATTGCCTATTCTGCCCTGAATTCACTCTGATATATTGATTGGCTGTGGACGATCTTGGTGCCGTTTCCAGAAGAGTCACCGAAGGAAAAGATCCAGGAGTGTAGAGGATGATGAGGAGGGTCACCTGATCTGTGAAAGTGGAGACGTTCTAAGAGCAAGATGTATAGAACATTTTTCAACACTTTTTTTTAAAAACTTTTCAGCAAAAAGTCTGTTTAGCATAGTATGTCAGAGGAGGGGGGCTGAGGAAATCTTCATTGCTCTTTTTGTTCTGTTTGTTTTTTTCTTTTGTGCTTTTGTTTTTTTGCATATCTTCTTTTCTGTAGAGTTTAAGTACTGTATTCAAAAAGTTGCAAGTAGTAAATGAACTTGAGTTGTGAGATTAGAGCCAGAGATAGGGTGTTGTTTTTTTTTGGCTAACTGTTTTCATGACGCCTGTCCAATAAAATAACACGTTCTGTTGCTGAGATTTAAAGTAATTATGCTATTTGTAATGGCACATTTTAAAATCTACGTTAGTAATGTTCGTTCTTACTGTAGTAGTTACGTAATTCTGACTTTGGTTTGTTCTTTTTAGATGAAATTGTTGCGACTTTAGGAGAAGGCGCTTTTGGGAAAGTGGTGGAGTGCATAGATCATGATATGTAAGTGTCAGCAAGTGCCCCTCATGCTACAGGGTGCTGCTCAGCTCGGAAATTAAAGCTTTTTGTTTCTCCTTTTGCTCTGTGACGGCCCTTGCATGGTATTGACTTTATGTAAGATGGTGTATAAAGAAATACTTTTGTTTCCTTTTTCATTTAGATTTTGAGAATCTGTCCTTAACAGTGAGCTTCCTTTGCCATGTTCTTCTTGAGAAACATCTGCCCTGAGAGGATCTATTTCAAAAATAATCCTTCCTGTGTGTTTGTATATTTCTTTACAGTCTGAGTGCAGTAGTACAAATCACTAATTACTGGAGCCTGAGATCATTTTGTGAAGGCAGAAAGTATTCCTAAGTACAGAGATGGTTTCAAATCATCAGTGAGAGAATAGGACAGAGTGGACTTAGTGTAGCTGTGTTCCTCAGAGTAATATCTTTAGCATTTCGATGTGCTACTGGGAGCACAAAACATTCAGGATACAGACTTAATAAAATGAATTACTGTGATGAAGCCATTGGGAGCACTGAAAAAGAGTGCAACGAGTTATAGAAGCCGCCAAAAAATTGACAGATTCTTGTAGTCGTTTTCTCAGAAGAGATCTCTGCAAGTTTTGGTGTCATCTTCTGGGAGTGTTCCTGATGTTCATTCAGAGTAAATCAGCTGTGTAAGGCTGGGAAGTAGTTACTGTAAGCTCTCATACCCACAGCATAACCAGATCTGTTTCAATTTTATAAAGACAGCCCCCAAGAAGTAATACCTATAGCTTTCCTTTGGAATTTGCTTCAGTCACATTGCCCCGAATCCAGCTTGTAATCATCTGTGGCCTTTGATTTTTGTGTTCATTTGCTTAAAATCAGACTGCCTTGATATGTAGATATTTAATCACCAGTCTTGTTTGTGACATTTCTCTTTATTTTGAAGGAGAGGAATGCATGTAGCAGTTAAAATAGTGAAAAATGTTGGTAGATACCGAGAGGCAGCCCGCTCAGAAATACAGGTGTTGGAACACTTGAACACCATGGATCCCAGCAGCACTTTGTAAGTATGGACATAGAGAACAGTGCTAAGAACTCACCAAAGGAATGAGTTGCTGTGTTCATATTCTGATTTCTCTTTTTATTTTTAAGCCGCTGTGTCCAAATGCTGGAATGGTTTGATCATCACGGCCATGTTTGCATTGTTTTTGAGCTGCTTGGACTTAGCACCTATGATTTCATTAAGGAAAACAGCTTTCTGCCATTTCATATTAATGACATTAGAAATATGGCTTATCAAATCTGCCAGTCTATAAACTGTAAGTGAACCTGATTCCTGTTACCAAATACGTTTGTGTTCTCTCTTTGTTTTGGTAAATTAATCTGTTACTTATGGGATGTTTTTCCTTTGTTTCTTACAGTTTTACATCATAATAAATTAACTCATACAGATTTAAAGCCTGAAAATATTCTGTTTGTGGAGTCTGATTACATAGTGAAGTACAACGCAAAAATGGTGAGTTTGTGCTTTTTCTCTTAATTTTGTCTTTGCCTCAAGTTTCCTTTTTAGCACAATTAGGTTAACTGGGATTCTGAAGGTGGTTTACAATGCTAGTGTAAGGTCTTTTGTCTGAGCACGCTTATAAAATTACTAACTGATAGCACTTGGATTCTCCTGCAGAAGCGAGATGAACGCACCTTAAAGAACACAGACATAAAGGTGGTTGATTTTGGAAGCGCAACTTTCGATGATGAACATCACAGCACGTTGGTGTCCACGAGACATTACAGGGCTCCTGAGGTCATCTTAGGTCAGTGGAAGCTTTCAGACTCCCTGACAGATAACTGCAGTTGGTCCAGGTGTCGTTACTTAATAAACTGGAGGAGCAACTCATGGTTCTCCCAGCTCAGCCATCTCTGACAGATGGTGACTTCTTGAAAGTCTAAAGTAGAAGGAAAATGTCTTGAGACGCATCCCTCCCTCCCCCTACCTAGCAGGGTGTGAGTGGGGAAGGCCAGGGGTCAGCTGGTGCACAAAAACTGGCTGTATTCTTTGTATAATGTAGATGTTAAGAATATATTAATAAGTGAAACAAACTTTGTGTGTTTTGCAGCACTGGGATGGTCGCAACCCTGTGATGTTTGGAGTATTGGCTGTATTCTAATTGAGTATTACCTGGGATTTACAGTGTTTCAGGTATGTACGTAACTTTAGTTAAGTGGAACGTTGTTACAGATTCCTGACTTAGATCTTGTAATGCCATGTTCTTTCAGTTTGAAAGGCATGGCCTTACAGGAGTTGAGTGTTACAGAGATAAGGTCGTGCAAAACAATTGGAATCTAAAGATGCTGCAGTGATACTTTGGCAAACATTGCTTTTCTTTTAACATAGACACATGATAGTAAAGAACACTTGGCAATGATGGAAAGAATCCTGGGGCCTCTGCCAGCTCATATGATCAAGAAATCCAGGTAAGCATATGGCAGGAGTAAGTTGCCTAATATGTTCCTATTGTAAAAGAAACTTTAAAGGTTCCATTCTAATTGTGAGCTTCTGGAAGGTAAGGTAAGACTCGCAGGCTTGTTAGCTGCTAGTCTGTTGTGAGAGATTGTGTCAGCTGTAGCTGAGTGCAGGTGGTTGAGGACAGTGCTGAGAGTGACAGCATCTTGTCCTCGTCCCGCAGGAAGCACTATTTCCACCACAACCAGTTGGACTGGGATGAGCACAGCTCTGCAGGCCGGTACGTCAGGCGGCGCTGCAAGCCTTTAAAGGTAGGAGAGCAGGTTTGGATTTGGATCCCGTGTCAGCATAAAACTGTGGTGCTGTTCTGTTGGATCCACAAACGTGACAGAGCTTTTAAACCATTTGTTGTTTGTTTTCTAGGAGTTCATGCATTGCCAGGACACGGATCACCAGAGCCTGTTTGACCTCGTTCGCAGGATGCTGGAGTACGATCCAGCCAAGAGAATCACCCTCGATGAAGCCCTGCAGCATCCTTTCTTTGACCCACTAAAAAAATAAAGCAATTCAAAGGTCTTCTATGCTTCTCCAAGGAGATTTCCTAGACTGTGTCAGTCAACAAAGGTTGCATGAAACTTTTGTAAACTTTTAAGTTATTTTGTACAGTTAAGTCTGTAAATACTTCTGTTTTGTAAGCTGTCACGTTTCTCTTGTTGAGCAGTTGTAGTCTTGATTATGGACATCAAAGTGAAAAATAAAAGTGATTTTCATTTTTGAAAGCTGTTTTCTCTTTGAAACTTCACCCAGGTGCAGCTATTTATGCAGCTCATTTAATGGCTGAGCTGTCTGTAGGCCCTGAACTCATTGTGGCATCTTTAGGCCCTTCTCACAATGGTTACAAGATGGTCCTGAAGTCTGCAAAGACGTATTGGTGTGGAGCTCTATCTGCTCAGCCTGCCATAGATGAAGGGTGAGGATGTGTCCATGGTTGTAACTCCTGAACACAGTCCTGCTTTATGTTCTTAGGTCGTTTTAGCCCCATTCCATGTATAAGAGCTGTTTCTTGGTCTAACTGTTTTGACTTTGTGGGATGGATCAGAGTGGTTTCATCGCAGCCAGCAGTGAGTGCGGTGGGACCGAGGGCTGTGTGTGAATCCCCCCCGCTGCTTGCTGTCCCACAGCCCTCAGGTGCCAAGCAGGCGCTTGGCTGAGTGTATCAGCATAAGTAATGCAAATCAAAGGCAGATGAGGAAGAATACATGCTGCTCTATCTATAAAGCTAACTATAAATATCAGAAAGTGAAAGGCTGTGTACTCGTGCTTAAGCAGCACTTGTAGCTTTTGCTAATTTGAGGAGTGTGAGCTGGGTCTGGCCGTGTGTTATCTGATGATGTTTTAGAGATGAGTCAAGAGTTGGTGTGACGCAATGTGTAACAGAGAAAGGGGACGTCTGGCCAAGTCTGGAGGTGTTCGGTGTTTGTATAGGAGCAGAGCTGCTCTTATTTAAAGGCTCCCCGCTAAATGGAGTAACACAAGCTCAGGAGGCAGCATCTCCCCGCGCTCAGCTCTCGGCCCGTCTCGGTGCCGCCTCGTGTTGCTCCGCTGGAGGGCGCCATCCCCGCGTGCGGATCGGCTGGAAACGGAGCGGGGCGGCCCGGCCGAGAGCAGCGCCCAGCGCCCCGCACCGCCCGGCCCGGGCTGGGAGCGCTCCCCGCGGGGGGCCGGCGGCGGGCAGAGCAGGGCAGGGCAGGGCAGGGCAGGGCGGCGGGGGTGGGATCTGCTCCGCGTAATTCCCCCCGGGGGGCGGCGGGCCGCTCTCGGAGCATCCCCCCCCCCCCCCTCCGTCCCCGACGCGGGGAGGGGAGAGCCGCCACCCCCCGCTTCCTCCGTTTAAGACCCGGGCCGGCGGGGCGAGAGCGGAGGAGAGCGGCCGCTCCGCAGCTGCCGGCCCCATTTCGGCGGCGGGGCGGGCGCTGGATGAGCCGCCGACGGGAGGCGGCCGGCAGCCGAGCGGGTCCGATCGCGGCGCGATGAGCGCGGGCGGCAGCGGCTCGGCGGGCACCGCCACCTCCGCGCTGTGCCTGCTCCTGTCGCTCACCGCCGTGGCCGTGTGTCTGCTGCTGGGCGCTAAGACCGCCGAGCTGCAGGGCCGCCTGGCCGCCCTGGAGGAGCGCGGTGCCGCCGGCCCCGGGCCGCTGCTGGACGCGCTGCAGCCCCGCGTGGAGCAGCTCCTGCGCGAGGTGAGTGCGGCGGGGCTCAGCGCGGGGCTCCACCGCGGTCGCCGCCCTCCCCGGCGGCTTTTTCGCTCTCGCCGAACTTATTTCTCCCCCTTTTCATTGCACTTTGGAGAGCTTTAACCCGCGACACCCCGCCGCTTTCCCCCTCGTTCTATTCCCGAAGTTAAGCCGAGCACCGAGGTGCCGTTGATCTCCGGGCACTGTAATTCCCCCGTCAGAAACTCCCGGTCGGGACCCGCGGCTCCGCGTGTTGCGGTGCTGAACTGAGCGGCGGAGCAGCGCCCGGCTGCGTCCCCACCGCCCGGAGCCGAGATGTCCGAAACGGCCCCGCTAAAGCTTTGTGCGCTGACACGTTCCGCCCATTAACGAGCGGTTCTCCGCCCGGGGTCCCTCTATGTAAGCGAAGCTCCGGGTGAAGCTGAGCCTGGGGGCACCGCTGGGACATCCCCGCGTGTCCGTGACGGGTCTCGATCATGAGGGATGCAAAAAAACGCGTGTGCGTGGAAGCCCTGAATGGCAGAACGGGGGGCTGCTTGTGGGGCGTCATCACAGCATCTAGTTAACGTCTTTTCTGCAGGCAGGAACCGGCCGTGGCCGTGGTTCTGTTCCAATTACGCCAATAAATGTGCTTAGCAATGGGAATGGTTTCTGTGGCACTGCCTAAGATCATGTGCAGCCTCTTGCTGAGATTTAGTTAAGTGTGGAAAGCTTGTTTTGTACTGGGAGCGCTCGAGTGGAGATTGTACAGGGGAAAATAAAGCAAAACCACATAATTGGGCTTCTAATACAAGAGCGAGCTTGTTGAAACGTTCAGTATGACCAAAGTTTTGTCAGTACCGAAATGGGTAACAGATTGAAGGAATGCGTGGTAGCCATCGCAATAGCTATGAATCCCCATTGTAAACGAGCTTATTCATTTATGATAAAGGTCCAGAACACATCTGTATCGCGGTCACATTCCTCTTCGTTACATAAGGTCTCACTGGGCAGCGTTTGTCCTTCTGTGCTTGGGAGTTTCTGGGGAGAGAGGGAATATTTCCATGGCCACAAACATCAGCCGATGCCTGGGGTCAGTTTTTTTGTTAAACTCTGTTCTGGTCCTTCTTTGAAGTTTACCACAGTATTTCAGAAGTGAAACCAAAGCTCCATATGCTCTTGTGTGCGCGACCCCCTTGTACTTTGTAACACAGCATTACAGCCTTCGCTGCTCCTGGGGTCTGTGGGTGCAATGTATGGAAGAGCTGCACACAAAGAGCTGCAGGCTCAACGCAAACATGCTGCTTTGCATTGCTTTGAGTGTCGTTTAAATGTTTGGCAAGTAAGAGAGGATAGGAAGTAATGAAGGAGGGGTGAGTGTGTAGTTTAGGGAATGGAAGCCAATTTGGACAACTGCAGTCAAACTTCTAGCCCTGCAATGGGTATCCATCTAATGGCACAGAGATGGCTGCTTTGGGGTTGCAGGACCTTTGCTTTCCCTCTTGTTTTCCTTCAGCCCTGCAGAGTCCTGGGTTGATTTCTCTGAACCCTTCCCAGCAGTGCTGTCTGAGTGTGGTGGCATCTCCACCACATCCACAGCGACAGCCTGAATTCGGAGCGCGTCACATTTGTGCTGGAGTGAAAAAGTTAACGTGGGGATGAGAGGAGTGTCCAGTTGTTGTAAACAAAGCCAGACCGTTTTGTTCACAAAGGATTCATTGTCTGCAGTAGGCAGAGAGTGTCCGGATTAATCAGCTTCATGACGAGAACAATTCAATGGGAGAACAGAGGACTCCTTCCAGCATCCAGGACAGGGCAGGCTCTCCCCTGGTGTTCCCAGCGGTGCCTCCAGAATGAAAGAATGGCAGAGCTGCTTCTCTTTTCCTCGAGCACCTTCGCCATCCAAGTAATTGAAAACAGATAAAATTCCAGTGATGCTCTGTTAGATTCTAAG
This sequence comes from Coturnix japonica, assembly GCF_054131305.1. Taxonomy (NCBI): domain Eukaryota; kingdom Metazoa; phylum Chordata; class Aves; order Galliformes; family Phasianidae; genus Coturnix; species Coturnix japonica. The sequence continues at coordinate 613,037 of NW_028188951.1, forward strand.
TGGGTGTCACCGAGGTCTCTTCAGATCACTTATTTGCTGCTTTCTCTCAAGCAAAGCGTGTGTGCTGCTATCGTGCTTCCTTAGCACGGCTTCTCTGTCAGGTGCTGTGAAACCACGTGGATGCTTTCAGGATCTCTATGCATCACATCCAAGCTTGAAAAGGGTGCATAGCATTTCAGCAACAGAGAAAGCAATCTGCAGAACAAAGGACCAGAACCTAGCTCTCATATAGCTGAATTCCTCAGTAGTCTGCAATCATCAGATATTTGAATACGGACTTGGTCACCAGCTGCATAAAAGTCAAGCCTGAGCACCCCAAACTCAATAAGAACATGAGTTTTCTCTCTTGTATGTGTCAGAGCATGGGCTCCATTTACCAGATCGCTGTTTCTCTCCTGGTAAATGCTTTGGGTGAGTCAGAGGATTCCCAAAGGACTTGGAGAGTAATGATTGTGGGTGAAGAGGAATCGCCCCCACTCTTGCAGAGCAGCCCCAGCCATGAGTGCTGTGCCTGAGCTCACATAACTTACCTGTCATCAGGGCTCATTAACTCCAGCTTGGCGCTGCCCTAAACGCAGGCACGAACATTTCGGTTGGCTCAGAGAGCAGGCAGAATGTGCTCACATCTGTGTGCAATATGCCACGTGGGCAGATTTGGGGAATTCATACGTGGTTTAGTAGTCCCAACGATCACTTCTTCTCCTTCCAATGGCGACGTGTTGGTCTTCAGGTGGACCTGGGGGTGTGTGAGCACCTCAGTGTCTGCCTGTCACCCCCTCACCCCTCTCCTAAAGAGAGCCATAGTGAGCACTAATGAAAATCAGGAGCATCAGGTGTTGTGTGAGCATCCCCTGCAATGTGACCTGCAGTGCTGTGCTTGGTTGCAGAGCAGCACTTGCATCACTTTGCCTTTGGCCAATGGAGCAGCACAGGGTTCTCTGCAGCACTGCTTCTGCCAACAAATGCATTGAGAAAGCTCAACACGGGACTTAACCTGGGACTGATAACTGTCCTGTGTACATGCACGAATCCATCCCGTGGGACTTGGCACAAATGACTTTGGGGTTTGCAGAATGAGGGTTCTTGCTTAAAACATTCAATATTTGGTGTGCTGCTCTATGCTTTGTCCTGCAAAACTGAACACAGCAGGGTGAAACCATCGCCTCTCCCTCAAAGGAAGCGCGCTGGAGGCTGGGGCTGTTGGCATGCACACACAGCATGCTCTGAGATAGAACGTGCTCCCTAAATGGCTGTTTTTATTCCTTCTCCAAACAGAAGCTGGGCGAAGGACTCGCGAAGCTGCGGACGGTGAGAGAGGCTCCGTCAGACTGCATGTGCCCACCAGGTAAGTGCAGAGGGATCAGCACAGCTGTACTGCGCTGCATGGGAGCTGCCGGCACACTGGGCTGATGCTCAGCTCTGTATTCACCTATACCATGTAAAAAACGTTTCTCTGAGCCAAATCCCTGCCTTGTGCTGGGGGTTGTTGTTTTCTTCCACCTCCTTGCAATGGCCTGCATACGGATCAAGGAGTTGGAGGTTTGGACAGAGCGACCCTCAGCTGTATGAACAGCTTTGCTCAGTTGTGAGCGCCGGGTGTTGGGCCAAACCAATTTAGAAGCAGTAACAAAATCACTGTGGCTCAATGCAAGTGTGATAATTAAAAGCTGCAGCCTCTCTGCTCTTAGGAGGGAGCGATGTCTCCAGCGCTGCTTTGCTGTATGAAAGCTGTCGTTGATTGTTTAGATTTCCTCCCAGAGTTTAATGAACTTCTTAAACTGTCAAAACTTCCTGTTCTGCCGTGGAAGTGCACGCTCCTTGGAAACAATAAACAGCTTAGATTCGTTTGTTAAGGAATCTCATTTATAGCAAGACTCAGTGAGTGCTGTGCTGTCACACTGATGGCATGAATGACTCCGGGCTGAGGCACTTCCAACCTTCTCTGTTGTTGTTTTTTCCCTATAGAAGTAGTGAAAGATGGGTGAAAGCTGTGCGATGAATGCAGGGCTCTGTAACAAAGCCCTGAGAGCAGCAGATTGTTCGGTTCTGCTTTTAAAGAGAAAACCCACCCTGCTTGTCACATGCAGGAGCACTGCAGGCAAATATCTGACATTCTCCTGACGTCCTGGATATGAATGATGGCAGGATGCTCCGTGTTTGTCCATTCTCTCAGCACAGGAAAAGATGTGTGTTGTTGGTTGGTTGGTTTGGCTTTTCCCCCCATAAGATGACATGTAATGGCCTTGGAAATACATCATCAATGCTTCTCTGCAGTGTGTTGCTGCAGTGGCACCAGCGGGCTGTCAGCAGGAAGGCTGTGGGTGTCCCGTGTGCTTCACTGCCTTAGAACCCAACCACACTGGTCACACCAGGGCTGCTTTCAGCTCTCTGGAGGCCGATGGACAAATTGATTTCCTGCCCTCTGAGGCACAGCCCCTTGGCTCTGTGGGCTGCGGCTTGCTGGGCCCATGCAGAGGGGGCACTGCTGGCCTGATTAAGTGGTCAAGGGGCTTTTCCTTTGCTCTGCAGAAAGCAATTGAGATTTAAGAGCTCCTTTGTTGCCAGGAAGGTCCCAATTCTCTTCTGGGTCACTGGGTTTTGCTGGTCTAGAGATAGGGGGAAAAGAGGAGGGGGAAGGCTTTCCCACGTGCTGCTGAATTGCTCGTTACAGACATTAACAACGAATGCCCAGGTAATTTGTGAGCCCAGTGCTTGTTTGCTGGGCAGGGAGTGCTGGAGTGGCCATGGCTGCTCCTGGGCCCCTCTGCTCTGGGGCTGAGTGCTGTGCTGAGGTGGGGATGTGCTGTGGAGCAGTCCTGAATCCTGACAGCTATTCTGGACCAAATTAAAGGAACTTTTACACACAATGCTTTCTTTGGTGCCAAACTGCAAACTAACAGTTCCGCCCCAGCTCATCTGCCCGACAAAAGGATCCAGCAACCCCACAACTGGAAGCTGGCACCTCAGCCATGGCAGCTGCTGCCTCTTCCAGGATGAGCAGCACCGCACAGCTCCGCTGTGCTCTGGGTTTGTTTTGGAGAAGACCCGTTTTGCTTTAAATGGAGTCTGTCTTGGGGTTTTGTTGCTTCATTCTGGGCTGGATGGATGCTGAGGTGCCGGGGCTGGCGGCCAGCAGAGGGGGCCCGGCTGTTTCATCAGGGCCACAGAGAAATCCCGATCATACAGTATTGTAGCAATAGGGAAAGAGCTTTAAAAAAACCCTGCTGCCACATCTCTGATGTTCGGGGTGCTCAGAAAAGTCTTTGTTTTCTCAGCACCTGCATTTGTGGGACTCACAGGGATGCGTGGAGATTAGTTCTGCTTCACCAAAAGCACTGTGGGATGGGGGGGTGGGGGGGGGGGACGACACACTTTGTGTCAGTTTTACTTCTTCATCGTTTGGGAATTTATGTGAGGAGGGGGAAGAATACAGTCATGGGTGTCCTGAAGGGGCAGCGGTGGGTGCAGAGTGGGTGCTGTTGCAGTGAGGATGGGGGTGATGATGTTGACCCCACTATGGAGAGCAGTGGGGTGATGGTGGTGGAGGTGGTGGCCCAGCAGTGGTGAGGGTTGGGGTGGTGGAGGTGGTGGCCCAGCAGTGCTGAGCAGCAGAGCCTTCCAATTTTCAGCGCTCGCAGCTATTTTGGGGTCTGCAGCCGTTGCGTGCTGCCGGTGCTGGCCAGGCTGAGGACAGGCTGTCCCCACATGTTGGCTCACAGCACAGCAGCAGCTCAGTCTTTTTATTGTTGTCGTGCGCTGAGCCAGGCCTGGTTTGCTGTGCAGAGACGCCCCGTCGCGCTACGCTCAGCCTCTCCCCCTGGATGGGGTCCTCACATCGCCTTCCCCATAAGATCCAACTCAGCAGGTGCAGGAGCATTTGTTTACATTGCCTTTAGGAGAGTCTTCAGATCAGGAGCAAGTGGAGGTGGGCTAAAAGCAAAACTAAACCTTGGTGCTTGCAGACACCTTGCTCACAGCTGTGTGCCTGCTGCGGCCGCGTGCCTTTTTGTTTAGCTGTAGCTCCTGAGGCTTTGTGCTCAGCATTGCTGAGAAGCCCAAACTCTGATTTCCTGGCTGCTGGGAGATGCATATCCCCATCTTCATCTTGAATCCATGATGAGAAGCTATCGTATGCTTTGGAACGTATGTATATATTGCAAAGCAGTGTTAAATATTCAGTGTGGTAATTTGATGTTCCAGTTAATATGTGACAAATATTTCCCAATAACAGCTTGGCAACACGAGGGCTGAGTGGGGCTTCAGCCTGCAGTGCTCCATCGTGGGCAGTTCAAACCACGTGTTCTGGGGGAACCGATGGCTGAAAATCCTCCCTACCTCTGCATTCTCAGCAATGCCAGAGGCTTCTCCCACTGCACTTTTTTTCTTTGAATGACTATTTTTCTATTTTAAAGCATGCGGATGGGCTTTTCCATCTTGCTGGGAACATCTGCTCTATGGTTCCCAGCAACTTGAAATCTCTGCCTCATTTTTACTGGTGTAAAATGTTGTCTTCAAGTGTCACTTGCTATCTGTCTTCTCCCTGCTTTGTCTCCCCAGGTAATTAGCACAACAGAATTTCCCTAATTGCTGGAGATCAAGGAGGAGAGGGCTCTGTTTGCTCTGTAGCCCTGACAAATGGCAGATGTTTTCCAGCAGGCCAAATGCAATTCACTGAGCTCCAGCGCAGGCTCTTTGTTTTGCACTCGTGCGTGATAGAAGCTCTCTCTGCTATTTCTGTTTCTATGTCTGGGTCTGCAATTGTGCATTTGTAAGTCATCATGGCTCTTTCACAGCGGTTAAATAGATGTAGAAAATTATCAAATGAAAGTGTTTTGTTTTGAAATTAGTGGCCATCTCTGCCTTTCCGAGCTGCATTGCATCTACAGAGCTCAAGTGTAATCACTGTAACCTCAGGACATGGTTTCCTACCCACTGAAGCCATTCGGATGAAGAACTTTCCTGTAGTTTCTTTAATTTAGAATGAGAAAAGGACTTTCTGAATGTCTTCAAGGTTTAAAATGTTTCCGAATCCTTCTAACCTCAGCTTTTATGAGATCCTCTTTCCATTCCATGCCGTGCCAGTCACTTTCTTTCATCAGGGTTTGGTTCCTCGGTCTGACTTTGCCCACAGGAGGCCAGGATGCTATAATCACAGTACTAATATAAACAGGATTTTCTTGCACTAAACAACAATCCGAATTCTTTCCTGTGTAGAAAAACCTGCACCAGGGTTTTTAAAAGTTACCCAGAAACAGCTCATTAAAGCATCCACCATGATGAACAAATGGCTGCAAAGGGCTTTTGATAGAACAGGCCATAGAAATGCAGGCACTCCCTTTCTAATGGGTCCGTTTGCAAATCTTAGCTCTTCAAAATACGATCCCATCACAGATCTCTGCAGCTCTTGGGAAAATGCTGCTTTGCTCTGCATCTCCTTGAGCATAAAAGTTGCTGCCTGCTATGTTTCATCAGCTCCTTCCTGGCGACCATCCCTGTCCCTTTTGGGTATTGGTGGAAGGCCCTGAGGACATCTGGAGCTGTGTCTGCACACCATGTGTGCAGGGGTTCCATGCTGCTTGGGGCTGCCTGGGCCGGGCACTGCTGCCCTGAAGCTTTGCAAGGCCTTGGAAGTGCTGAGGTCCAGAGCAGTGCACCAGGAATTGGGAGTTTTGCAACAATATTAGTCTTCAGACCACTTCAGCAAAAAGTAATTAAAAATGGTGACATGGATGGGAGAAATCTCTGAACATTTATTTTTTCTAAGTCTGCTCAAGTTATTTGGAGTGTAATGAAAACTACAAAAATAAACCTGACGACCACCGTATCCTCTAGGAGAAGCTCTGTGTAACTGTATCTTTGTCTTGACATATGAAGTCATTTATCCAGATGTGGTATTTTTGTTGCCAGCCTCATCATTGTTGCTGGTCCTAATGGGAGGCACTGGGGCACCCTGGGTCGGTGCTCATTACCTGGGAGCTGCCCATCACCTGCTGGCTGTTTCCTTCTATTTCTTGGTCAAATATTGGATGGCTGTCACCCATGTGAGCAGCAATTTGGCTCTGCAGAACTGAATACTGAAAACAGCCTGGCTTGGCTGGTACCTGCTCTGTCTTCATGCTGTCTTGGTAGTGCCACCATCTTCTATCCATCCTCTGTGCTATAGGATGGGAGCATGTTCCAAACCCAGTGTGCTTTGTGTTGATGTTATCTTTCTGGGTTGATTCCCCCGAAGGATAAATCTATCAGTAGATTTTGGGCTGTTTTGCAGATTTCTGGTCAAGAGAGTCCCTTTCAGTTCTTGTAAGAGTTTCCTTAAAATAAACTGAACTCTGAACTCTGGCACCTAAATGGCATGCTATCGTGTCACCAGATCTGCTCATACCTCATCATGCTTTTATGGGAGGGAGCACTGTAGCTTGTAAGTGAGACCCAAAGCTGCCTATAGCCGAGTCCTAGGAGGATTTGAAGCAAGTAATTATGTGGCAACAGTTGTTCACAAAGAAGTGCCGCTTTCCCAGCTTATGTGGACGTGGGTGTGAATCCAGACAACGTCCACACATGGATCAATGCACTTTACTCTTGCTGCTGTGTTACCAAGATGAGCCAAACACTGCTCATGCCAGCTGGGATCATAAAGCTCCAGGTATTATGTCAGATGTAGGAGCAGAGAGATCAGTGAACTTTTTCTTTCTCTTGGAAGATGCGAAGAGGCTGAGTGGGAAAGCCAATAAATATGATGAGTGAGTTCATTTGATGGCTTGGAGTTGTTGGAGACAAAGAACAAGGGTGGGTTTGGGGGGAAAACTGTGTCGGTCATGAAACATTTGTATAAAAGAGATGAAAACAGAGCAATTCGTGTTGGGCTTCTGCTCTGCGATGCTCTGTTCTATGGTTGTGCCTCCCTCCAGTTGCACTTTTGATTCTGCAGAACAGCCACCTTCCATCCCCATATCAACAATGGCAGGTTTCTGTCCAAACACTCTCCCCCCAGCACCTCCTGGCATGAGAAACAGACCTTGGGGTCTCAGGGATGCTTATCTACATGTTATCTGGTCAAACCCATTGGAGAGCTTGCTTGTTTTACAACTGCCCCATCCTTTTGCTTTCATTCACGAGACTCCTGGGAAGTCAGTTTGAGTTCTGCCAGCAGAATGGAGCAACGAGGCAGGATTTTCTTTTGCCAGAGGATTTCTTAGCTGAAACTGCATTAATTAAAGCATGTGGGAATTTTACAGCATGAAAATTGTCGGTCTCGAGTAGCTGCTGAGCTCAGTGCATCCCAGCCTTAGTCCTGAGGGGTGGCAGAGATTTTGGTGGCTGTGGATGGCCCAGGGCTGGTGCTGCACCATGTAGGAGCCCACTGCTGCAATGATCACATGGGGGTCTCTGAGTGATGGGTCCTTGTGGTAACTCTGCACAGAGAAGCAGCACGAGGGGACTGTCAGGTGCTGGTCTTTTTTTAATTGCACTTGTCTTGCTGTGATAACCTAGACAGTAAAAAGGATGGATTTCTTTCTGCTTTTCTAAATCGGACCCAAGAGGCAACAATTCTCATCATTTCCCAGCAGTGACCCCATAGTAATCCCAGAATTTGTACATCCAGCCCTGGGGGAGGTGAGTGTCTCTTTGGGCTGTGGTGGGTGCAAGCACTGGTATCAATATAGCTCCGCAGGTCGCAATCACATGGTTTGGTGATCTAATTAAACCTCCACCTGTTCTGTGTTTATCACCGTCAGTCTTTGTTTTATCACGCGACAGAAGATGGGCTGGTGCTGAGGTACTGCTGAACACCAGGACTTGGCAGACAACGTGCTTCTTTGGTTACATCCCTGAGGCAGATGGACTGAGCTTCTGTATGAGCAGACCAAAGAGCTACTGAAAACTGAGGGGGTGGCACTGTCAGTCCCGCATCTCCCCCTGCCCACTCAGTATGTGCTGCTGTGCTTCTTTTCCAGTGACATGGTGGGACAAAAAGGATTAGAAAACACAGGTGTGAGATGATTGAGGGCAGACGAGGGACTCACGGAGGAGATCCTGTTGCAATATTAAATATGAACTTGATACTAGAAGCCCACCTTGTTCTACAAGTTGAAAGGGGTATTAGTGAAAGAACTTATGCTCATCTTTTAGGAATTTCTATGGCCATACTGAATATTGGTTAGGGTAGAGATTCAGAGCTGTGTTGGTTGCATTTCTTTCTAGTTTCTGGCACAGTTTAAATCTGGACTATTTATTTATTTAAGACATTAAGAGAGCTTGGCTTCTGCTGAACTGCATCTGACTTTATGGTTCAGCTTTGAAAAATGACTTCAATCATGACCAGACTTGGATGCCAAGAGAAGCTCATCTTTGCCTCAGAGAGGCTGTGTAATACAAATTAACTTTTTACTCCCTATGAGAGACACCCAAGGGCAAAGGGTGGGCATCAGACACAAAGCAGCTGCTGCTCCATTGGTCTGTGGTGTGGGAAGCCACCCACATGCTTTGCCTTTGGGGAGAATCATTGCAGCAATGAGCCCTGCTGTGCGGAAGCTCAGGTTCACAGCTCCTTTCCTTTAACACCTCCCCAAATCCTCAGCTCATCAGGAGGGACCCACTGGTGTGACTTGGTTGGGACCGTTCATATCAAGACAGCTCCTGCAGAGGACTTGGCTCCAGATCCACATGGGATGGTTCCTACACACTTCAGAGAAATCCCACGTTTCTCCCTTTTCTTTCTGGCCTCTTCATAGCATGACTGTGGTCCTCAGTAAGCAGCACATGGTGCCCAGCAGCCCTGGGCAGACCTCCTAAGCCCATGCTCTGCACATCGGACCTCTGGTGCCCCAGGCTCTTAGGCTATTTCCCAGCAAGCATGACATGGAGAGGGAGGTATTTACCAAGAAGAATTAAATAGGTTCAGCGGAGTTCCCAACCATCTGTACGCTTGTGGTCAGACCTCTGAAAAAAATAGTAGTGCATACGAGGTCTATCGGTACAGTACATCTGGAAATGTTTCCTTCTGGCTTGAGTTTGTCTGGGTTTTCTCCCTGTTTGGTGCTGTCTGAACAGTCCCTGTTTGTACTACTCCAGCACAAGGCAGGCAGTGCAGGAGGACTGAGTGGGTTTGTGCTGCTTTGGTGCTAAGAGAAATTGAAGGGTTTGGGCGAGATGCTGAACAGGCTTTTCTTCCTTTTTTTTCCCTTTTCCCCAGCAGATCAGTCTGAAGGATGAGAACAGTTGTTATTGATATGAACTGACTCACATTTTGGAAGCTTTGGCAGTAACTACTACCAAATAATGATGCTCCTGGGTCCCTACTGTGCAAACATTTAAATATGTTCAACCATGTTGTGCAGGGTCCCTGTCCATTGACTGAAGCACGGCACTGGTGGGACCTGAGGGTGTGACTGATTGCAATAATGAGTCTTGATAGGAAGTTGTAAGGAAACTATGTCTGATTTTTTAAGAGAAATCCTGGCTCTTGGCTACTGACAGCTGGTGTTCACTTGTCTGAAAATAACTGTTGGGTTTGTTTTGTTTTGGTTCTTGCTGGAGGTGCGTAGATGTGAAACATGCTATTGGAAGTGGGCTATGTACTGCTGGCTCCTGTGTCACGGGTGCAGAGACTATTTAAGGTTTTCTTCCTGAACTTTGTGCCCTATGACACAGGTTTTTCAGCTCAGTCCTGCAGGGCTTTGCATAAATGTTTGTCCTCAAGACTGGGGTGACAGCAGCCTGGGGGTCTGCCCCTGCCCTCATCCCTGGTTTGGTTCCCTTTGGTTATAGTGACACAAGAATACATTCAGGCCTTTGATAAAAGCCAGGCTTCTCTGCTTGTATGAAAGGAAAAAACCAAAAAGTAGAGGGGGGGAGGCTGTGTTTTGTTAAAGTAGGCACCTGGCATCTAGCAAGAAGAAAAAAAACCTTTTTTGAGCTCATGAGAGAATCTGAAGGTAGGAAGACCTTTTCTCCATCTTCCCTGCCCCACCACATCAAGGGACATTTCCACCCCCTACCTCCTGGCAATGGAGCCCCACATTTCTCTTCAGCCACATGGTGGTGTTCATAAGGAAGAAAGCCCTTCATGTGTACACCATCCCTTGTGTAATTCTGTATACATACACACTTACTATTGCTTGTTAATATTAAATGTGCAAAACAGAACTCAATGAATGCAGAAGAGAAGAGGAAAGATAAGCACATTCTTTCTCCTTGGTGAATAAATACCCATCTTCTCTTACAGGGTTTTACTCTCTTGTTTTTGCTTTCATTCGTTTGCTTTTTTTGTTTGTTGTTGTTGTTTAGTTTGTTGTTTCTTGGTTTGCTCTGTAGATCTTATCTCCTCTTTGCTCCAGGTTGGCCCTGATGGATGACTTTGTGACAGGAGCCCATCCATACCCAGGGAATAACACTGTGGGGAATGGGTGCCACTGGGTGGCTCTATCCTGATTTGGTTTGAGCTGATAATTACGTGTGGCTTGAACAGTTTTGTCGATCTGTGTTACTGTAAAATGGATTTGATATCTTACTTTAGAACCCTCAGCTGCTTGCTTGGGATTCCCCATGGCTGTGTCACTGCCACATGTCTCCGTGCCCTTATTGCCCTGAATTTCAGCCGCTTTACGCAATGAGCTCAGTGCCTCTGGCAGAAATCCCATACAGAGTAACCATATCGAGCTGGCAGTGCCAAGCCTGGCACAGGTTCCCCGAGGACTTTGGCTTTTGCCACCAAACGAAGATGTTTTCTTTTTCCTGGGTGTAAAACTGCATGCAGTCACGGAGGGAAGCACACATTGAAGCTGTGTCATTTGGGATCCCAAATCCCATTTTGTAGCATCATCACATGAAGGAGTGCTCTATTCCCGTTGCCTGATGTGCTGGCAGCCCCAGTGGGGAGCACTGGACCTCTCAATGCCTCAGAGCGTCCTTGTCAGAGCTAAGTAATAAGAAACACTTGGTAGACTTAAAAACTTGCTTATGTTAAAGCTTTAAATCTTTAAAAGCCCAAAAGCACATTTAAAATTGATGAGATCACAACATTTTTTCCTCTCAGCTGTACAGCTCACAATCCCTTTCCATGGAGAGAAGAGCAGTGCTGACCCCAACTAGAGATGCAGAGGGGGCTGCAGTTGCCCTGGAGGGGCTGGGACTCATGGCTTGTAATGTTGATCTTGCATTGCTGGGTTGTCCCCTCACATCCCCCTTTGCATCCTCTCTGCCTCCAAACTACTGCTTTCTTTCCTAAAAAAGCCTAGAAAGACATTAAGGGTTTTCCCATTCTTCTGAATATCTCAGGGAAGGCAGAAAGAAAAGCAGGGCAGCTGCTCTCCCTTTTCTTGTAACGAGGAACAAGCTGTTTACCCCTTCTCTGCACACAGGTGGCTACTATGCAGCATTAACAACTACTGCTCTCACCTGCTTTTGCCAGTAACTGTGCACAGCTGGTGAGCTGCCTTCATCCCAGGTATGCTTCGGGGTTCCCTTTGCTCTTCTGGCAGTCTGTGCTTGTGGTCAACTTGGGAGGACTCAAGTTTGTCCTCTGAGCAGCCATGAAGCTTTTCATCACCAGACTGAACAGGGCTTGTGGTTTCCAGGAGGTCAGGACGTGGTTCTGTGGTGAGTCTCATGGTGTTTATTATTTATCAGCTCTTGGGAAGGGGTTGTAAAGTGAGAATTTATGTGTGTTTCTGTTAATGCTACTTGAGGCCTTTTCTGCCTGAAGAGGGGAGTTAAATGTTTGAAAATACCTGGATTCCTTCTTCTTCTGTGGTTGTCCTCTTGGGTTATGGGATGGGGGGTTAGGGTGTACTGGAGTGAAAATCCTCTGGTTTTCTGTTCGGGAAGACAAGTTAGCAATAGAGCTGGTTGGTTTCTGCCTGTGGCAGCTCTTCCAACTCAGCTATGTGTGTGTGCTACTGTCATTGTGTTGTTTTGCTTTTGTTACATTTGCTTGTTTTTGTTGTTATTTGTGCACAGAGCCATTACAGTGAGGCAGAACAAACCCTTTTGGATGAAGGAAGCATTGCCTGGGATGGGTGCTGCAGAATGCAGCGGGGAAGGGGAGCAAACCCTGGATCTGGAAGGGGGTGTTGCTCTGTGAAGCACCATGATTGCTGATTGCAACTTGCTGCTTTTTGGTGTTGATGAAGCTTGAGCTGGTGGCCATTTGTGGGGCTGGAGGCAGGCACGGAGGTGGTGCTGAGCTTGTTGGTGCTGAGCTGCTTTCAGACCCTTATGCTTGGAAGAAGTCTGCAAAGCTTGGCTTGGTGTAAAACGGGACCCTGGGTTTTTAGGCCATTACTTTCTTCAGCGTGGGTTGTATGCTTGCCAAAGGAAAATGAATGGGGCCAGCTGAAGTGTGGCTCTCAGCTGTTCCTATGCAAATTAGGATAAAGCGATGGGCCTGTGGTCGATACAGCCATTAGCACCAGAGGTATAGACTGATACCATGCGCTAAAGGCAACTGGTGTTTTTCCAATAGCTTTAAGTGCAAAAGCTGGAAGCAGCAAAGGAAGGGGACAGAGTGGTTGGGCCCAGCCCAGGGATGGAGGGTTTGAGTCCTCCTCCTGGCTGCCAGCGTGCTGAAGGGGAGCCAGGAGCGCTGCGGGCTGTGAAATGTTTTTGTTTCGCTTCATCAGGTTTGTGCAGCCAAGTCCTAATCGAGGCTGTCATTTCCAGGGAGGGAAAATGCAAAGGCCACGTTCTGAATACCTCTGTGTGACTATTGCAAGGATGGGGGGGTCCTTCCCCAGCGTTTGAAGGGCGCTGCGTGTTTGTTTGTGTTTTATTTTCAAGTCAGAGAGGGTTTGTGTGTGTACACAATGTATATTTAAGCAGCACAGACTGATTTGCTGGCTGGAACCACGAGTGTTTCAGCTGAACTGAAGCTTTCTAGTGCCAGGCATTGCACACAGCTCCAATCAGCTGGAGAGCTGCAGCCAAATTCTGCTTTGTTTTCAGCTCATTTAGGTAAAAATACAGCAAAGATGTGCATGTCCTGCTGCCTGGATCTTTAGTTAGGGTTTGGTCTATGTGTATAAACATCACTAATGTGTTATCACTTAAGCCTCTACTTTATGTTCACGTGCAACTCTTCAGCTCTCATTAAAAGTCACAGTGAATAGCAAGCTGAAGTTCTTTGTCTCCAGATATTTCGGGGCTGGAGAAGCCCTCTTGGTTTGATGTCTTCCTTGGCATGTCAAAAAGCATAGACTGCTATTTCCTTCATGGGCTTCCCACCCTCTCAAAATCGGTTTGTATATGAATATTCAGAACAAAAGATGACAAATCTTCACCATCTATGTTTTTCACCTTGGATAAGGTGTGACCTGGGGGGAGAACTGATGTAGTCTGTAGTTAAACACTGCAGACAAGCTGGTCACAAGAGTGAATTTGCTTTGCAACTCACTCCTTTCCATCTCATCATCTGCTCATCACTGCTGGTTTGTTCTTGAATCCTTTCCTGATTTTCTGCTACGAAGTCAAACAACTTTTCCCCTCTCAGAGAAGCAGGAGGGAACCACAGTGAATAAACCATAGAGAACAGAAGTATGCATCTTTGCAGCAAGCTGTTTGAAGATGGGATTTGGTCAGAAGCCCTTCCTCCTCCAAAAGCCTTCAGAGCTGCTCCTGCTCTTACCTTACCACTGTGCTATTGAGTTAAGCCCCTGGTGGGAATGTAACCTTTAGTCCTTGGGTTGTAGTCAGTGCTGGTTCCAGCTCTTGCTGATCGTTATTGGTTCTGGTTATTGTTCACAGATTGGTTTATTCTTTATTAGGGTTGAAAGGCTTTTATTAGGACTGAGAGATGTTTATTAGACCAGTGTATGCATCGGTTTGTCCAGTTGTGGTATCCCGTGCTGAACAAATCACCTAGAAGAATATCATATTTCCTGCAGGTGCTTTAACTGTATATTCTGTAATGCTGTGGTACCACTCTTTAAATAGATTGACCTTTCAGTTCCAGTTCTCTGCTCTTCTGCCAAAATAATTTCCTCTTTGCTCTGGTTCACATTACCAGATGGTGAAGCTGTTGATTGTAGCTCTCAGTGTGGGTGCTGCTGTCCAAAGCTGTGCTTTGCTTGCACTTTAAGCAGAACTGATGTTTGCGTTGCAGCCTGTAAGTACAGAAGAAATCAGATGCAGGATTGAGTAGTGCTGTCAGGGGGAAATTGTTTTCTGAGTTAGTTCATGGTGATGTGCTGCACCACTTCTGCAGGGACACTTCCAACTGCAGAGTCCATTCTCTGTGGCTGAGCACATTATTGTGATGGCACCAGTCTGCTGTAAGCATCCTGCTGCAAGCCTGCAGCCTCCATTGCAAGTTTGCAACAGGTGAATGGGAAACTGTTGTGCTAAACTATGGGGTTGTTTATCTGACCATACCTGAGATCTGAAATAGTTAATCTGATTTCAAGAAACGTTCTTTAGTGGTTGAAATGCGTGCCTGAAGAACACAGATGTGATGTGCCATCTCTGCCAGGCCCTAATAAACATGGCTTTTTGCAGCTATTCACCTTTTGAACTGCATTTGTTAATACAGGAGATCAAATTGTTTGTGCTTGTGGTAGAATTGGTGTTGGGATGCTCGAGGCATTGTTACTAGCAGGGCAGCTGGGGAAGGAGAATGGAATTTGGGGTGAGAAAGGGTCAAAGCAGCAAAGTTGGGAACTGGCTGGATCCTGGTGATATTCAGTATGTGAAATACTGGCTTATATCAAATGAGGAGATGGTCATGGCGTAATTCAGCAAAGAATGGCTCTTAAAATTGTGTGGCCTTTCTTCAGATTTTTTTCTTATTACACTAAATAATCTCTGGCTTTGACATTTTAATTGGTAAAGCCCAGATGTGAAAACTTTCCACCAGATCCTGGCAGAAATCCCAGCAAACTGTTTCAGATAGAGAAATTTAAGGAGATGGGAAGGGTTGTTTTTTTTTTGTTTGTTTGTTTGGGTTTTTTTTGCACTTGTAAATTCTATTGTTTAAGAACTTAGCAGCTAACATCAAACTTTGGGCTTTAAGAGCAGCAAGGCAAGTCTTAATGATGGCATGGTGGAACTGCTGTTTGAACACGCAGCAGTGTATTTAATGGTTGAGCAGTGGGAACCTTTTGACGTGTTTGTTATGTGGTCAGAGAGCCAGGCGTCCAGTTGTTGGTGTTCAAGGCAGAGCTAGATGTGACTGTTAGAGCACTGCTGCTTTGAGTCTTGTTGCCTGTTACCTTCCTGCAGGGGACAGGCTTCTTCCACCTGCTGGTTTAGTGAGCAGTGGATTAATTCCTTTTGTACCAGGAGAGGTAGGAAGTATGCATAACACCTACAAAAGATAAAAAACCCTACAGGAGTGATTGTTTCTTAAATGCTTTTGAGTCTGTTTGCTGTAGTACACAAGCTCCTTCAAAGGCAGCAGCCCAGCAGTAGAGCATCTTCTGCACATCTGGAGCATGCCTAGGGAGCTGGAGGGAATCCCTGTGGCTGTTTATTCCTAAAATGAAGCATCCTGGCTCTGTGCATGTATAACAGGCTCTTTGGTGCAGCATACTTCTCTGGGAGGAAAAAATGGAGCTTGAATGGAATTCATGAATTGTTTTGACCGGTTGTTGTGTTGGATGCTTTTTGGCATGAAGGCTTTATGGCCTCTGGCTCTCTGAGCCCCTTGAGTCCGGGTGGAGGGTGAGTCCCTGCCTGCACTACACTTGGTGGCCCAGTGTATGCTTGTCTTTCACTGCTTTAAGGTCGATTGTCAATATCTTCTTGGTCATGCTGCTTTGCAACTCTTGTGTGCAGTCACAGCTCCCGGGTGGCAGGATGGAAAGAATTCCCCGCTTCGGAGTCTGCTACAATTCCCAGATTGCACATCGTTAATATACGCCCATTTGATTAATATACGCCAATTATGATTAAGAAGTGTGGCGATGGCCATCTCTATTTCTCTGTGGGATGTGAATGTTGGGCCAACTAAAGCAAGACTTTTACACTCAGATTGCCTGTAGCTCAATGTCTTCAATGTGGTGTCAGATCAGTTCAGTAGCTCTTGGGGGAACTGTAGGCAGTATCAGACAGCCTTTGTTGTCTGAACAGCTCCCTTGTCCCAGTGGAGAATGGAAAGTCAGCAAAAGAAGATGGAGAACATAGCAAGTCCTTGTGATCAGTCTGGTAAATCTGGTAAATGTAACTGGTGCCAGTTAAATACTGACCAAGAGAACTGCTGGGGTTTTTGCGTGCTGTTGGACATGAGTTCCTTAAAGGCTCTTCCACAGAGCTCTGGCATCAGGAATCACAGCAAGGCTTCTCTGGTGCTTCTGCTGACATCATAGGTTCCCATAGTTAACGTACTGATTGTGTTTCCCCCACCCCCTGTTGTTTTGTTGTGTTTTTGGTTTTTTTTTGCCTGCAGGAAAAAGTATCATCTTCTGCAAACCCTGTTTCTTATTTAGCTCTGGCTTCACAGAATGCCTGTGAAGATTGGTCTCCATGAGAATCACTTGCAGATAATCTTCTTTGCAAACAGAGTCCTGTAGTGCATACGTGTGCAGCAGGGTTGGCTTCTTCTGGGAGCTTATGTAATGGTTTCTAGATGGAAAGGGAAGTCTGAGATGAAATAGATCATGACATTTTCAAAGTTTATGAAACAATAAAACAATAATCATGGTTAAAATTTGATAAATATGTGGTGGTGTTTTTCTAGCACAGAATACAGTTCTGCAATAAACCGTAATTAATACAGTCTGTGTTAAACAGATTAATTCCTTTTAAAATCAGAAACTTTCCATGCCCTCAACTCAGACAAACATGTGTTTTAGCAGCCAGCGTCTAACCCGAGAAGAACAAATCTTTTTGTTCCTTTGTTATTTTTTAATGTATGCCTTGAGCAAGGACCAAGTACAGCTCAGAAGCTGCTCTGGGTGGCATCAGACTCTGCAAATGTGCACGTCTTCTTGCTGGGAAACATGTACAGCTTAATGTCTGTCTATATGGGATTGAGTGTGTTTCTTCTGAGGAGTGATTTCCTCACCAGCTGTGGTGCTTTTCTCCAGCTGGCACAGTTTCATGCCCTTTTGCCCAGCACGTGGCTATTGGAAGAGTCACAAACTTCCATGGGAAATAACCTCTTGAATGAGGAGAGCTGCTGGAGATGGTTTGAGCTGAGCTTCACGTTGCCTTCAGCTGGAAAGGTGTGTGCTATTTTCTTGCTGCTCAGGAATGTGGTTAGGATCAGTAGCCAAACTCATTTCTTTGGTTAACCAGGATGTCAGACTACAAAAGGTGTTGGATAGTGTGGTGGAAGGGACTGCCTGAGGGACTGTTCTTCCAGCAGAAGGGCTGAAAGAAACACATCTGAGTGCCCAGATCTGCATGTCCAAGGCTGTGCATCAACTCAAAGCACTTTGTGGGTGCCATCTAAAGCTTCTGTTGTATCAAGCTTTTAATTTCTTGAGAGCTGGAAGAGTGTCTTAGTTTTCTATGTTGCTAAGATGAACTTTGTACTTGCTACATACACCAAATAGGATCTGCTCTGAGAGGGCACCTTTTCACCTCTATCCAGCTGTGGTTTTCCTAATAAGTGTATTTGAAACAGATCTAACTGCCAAGGAAAACATTAACTCTTCCTCTTGCTGGGAAGAGAGGATTAAATTCTGCTTCCTGATGTGATGGCTGGATTTCACACAGGTAGTTCGGACCTCATAAAAGTCCATTTTTACAGCTTAAAAAGGAGATTTTATATTGGCACTGACTTGTGGCTTCAAAGAGGGTATACTTTGGCTGCAGGCACACAGATCTTGTTCCAATGGAGCAGAGATGCCCAACCTCATACCAGCAATGTAAAAAGCCCCTCTCACGGCTTCTGCTTTTCTGTAAATTTCAACAGTAACATAAGTTGTAAGAAGAGTCCAGTGAGGCGAATAGAACTGCACATAAGTAGGTGATGGATATATTCATCAAAGCTCGGTGCTGGTACAGTTTGCATTGCAGTTGCTGGAAGTAGTAATGGTGGTTGTATCACATCTTCCCCTCAGCAGCAATGCATGGGGTACGACATCTGGAAAAAGCTGGAGCTGTGTGGCTGGGCATGGTGGGGCCTCTCCAGTGTATCAGGTCTGCTGCAGCCTGAGGATGCCTGGGTTAAGAGGGGCTGCGTACCCAGCAGCAGGCGGCTGCATCCCGAGGTCCCAGCAGGCTGACAGCACCTGATTCTTATTGCAGAAAGCCAAAGGCAGGCTTCCCACTGAGAGCAGTGACTGGAAATAACAACGTAAGCAAATGTTTCTGTAGAACTCGGATTGCTCATGTGTGAACCCATGCTCAGAGCTGGCTATGGTCTATGCTTTGCTCCATGGATGTGATTCAGACCTGTTGTCCCAAGAGTACGGGGTTTGCTGCAGCACTCCAGGTAGCTGTGAGCTTAAAGCAGGAATCATTAAGTGCAAAAATGTCTGTCTTAATTTGGGACTTAGGACTCAAAAGCTGATGACATGCTGTTGAATGCTTCCTGTATGAATATATCAACTCATTTGTTTACAGAACTGAGTTTATCATGTCCACCGATTATTTATTTATGATTATTTAACATCCCTGGAATTCTTCAGACAGGCACCTTGTGCTTTCATGTACTAAAAGTTCAAAACCCAATAGCTGACTGTCTTTTAATGTTGAGAAGTTATGCTCACGTGAGTTCTCACACTGTTGCTTGCACACATGATAAGCATTTCTGCTGCACGTGCCTTCTGTGCTATGGTACCGCTTAGCCTGGACTGATCTACCTGCTGCCAGACTGACTTTTCACTACCCTGTACACAGGAGAGCTGTAGCAGTATAAAACAACGTGCTTTCTCTTCCAGAGAGTGATGCTTGAATAATGGGAGAACTGGGTTTCTGGATGGATTTAACAAAAACAGTTACTTTAATGGTGGCAAAAACTCGGCAAGATCTTGCTTCCCTGTTGCTCTCTTCCTTCAAATCACATGCAGTACCAAAGAAGAGATGTAATAACTTGTAAGCGTGTTGGGCAGACGTCCAAGGCTTTTACGTGTTAGTATAAAATAGTCCTGAGTGTTTCTGCCTCACCAGGCAGGCTTCAGTCCAGTTGGGTATGAATTGGTTTGCTTGTAAGGGATCATCCTACGTCTGTTTTAACAAATAGCACAGCTTCACAGCTAGCTGTGTCTGTAAGACTCCGAGCACCACGTGTATTTCAGACGTGGATGAAGTTCTGTGTACTTATCTGTGCTGGTATTTGCAGTTGGGGAGAGAAGACTGAGTGTGCTCGAGTACCTACACAGTCAAGTCAGCAGGCTGTCCCAGTGCTGGGCTCTGGGAGGGGTGCAGCAAGAAGGACAGCAGGACAGTCTGTTGTGCTGGCATCTGCAGGTGTGATGTCCAGAAGTGCTGAGGCTGAAGGCAGAGACAGAAGTCTGCCTTAGTATGTGGACTGCAGCAGAAATGCATTGAGGTGTTTAAGCTTTAAATTAACATAAGGCAATTATCCCCAGGAAGCAATAGGTAGTGAGAAATCCAGCGAGCTGAATAATTTTCTCTGCTTAGGATGGTTTCCAGTTTTCTTTTTCTGAGTACCAAAAGGCTTGCAGTTAATTCTGACCTTGGAGTTGAACAGATGCTTTAATTAATGTGTCTATTGCTTAGCCACGAGGAAGATAGCTTAGAAAAAAAAAAGTTTGGCTTAGAAAAATAAATGGCATGGATAATTTTGACCTGAAAATGCCCCTGTTTGCATTAATGCACCTCTTGTTCCCTCAGTGCTCTGTTTCTTTACAAAGAGAAGGAATATGGCAGCCTGTAAGATAAATAGTTGACAACACTGGTCCTTTGCTCCTTGGAGTAAAACACAGTACTGGCTTCCTGCACTCATTGGAAGGTGCTAGGACTGCATGAGAGCAGCATACCTGTCTGCCCCAGTGTGCTCCTGCAAGCAGTGGCAGTGTATGATGCTGCTCAGGACTTGCAGGTGTGATTGAAAGCTGACATAACACTGCAGATCTGCAGTCATGAAATTAACACCTCGCTCCTGAGACCACATCAGTGGTTTCACATCTCCACCTGCTTTGCAGCTGAGTTTGAGATGCACTGAAGTGCCTTTGATTGCTGGGTAGGTTTTATTGCAGCAAATGTTCCTTCCTTTCTTCCTTCCCCCATAGGCCAGTTGCTGCAAATCAGCAAAGAAAGTAACTTATCCAGCCTACGGCAGAATCCCTTGTAGTGCTGTGATGTGCCCCTGAAGGTATCTCATGTAAGGTCAGACTTTCTTTTCCCTTATCTAATTTTCCCTTCCTCTGAGAAAGTAACCATTACCATCCTGTGCTGTGAGAGAGTTGGTAGCTGCTGGTTTCTTCTTCCCTTTTGCTTTGCCTCTTGCTTTCACCTTATTTTTCCTCATGGTTCTGTCCAGGTCACTTCCTTGCACAAATACATAGAAGGTTACTCAGATATCTGCTAGGCTTTCTGCTGTGATGCTTTGGGCTCTGCTTGGTGTGCAGGTGATAGGGCTGCTGTTGGTATGGTGAGTTGGGGGCCTGCAGCTGCAGGCCAGCCCTAGATGGGAATGGGTTATTTTGGAGCACAAATGAAGCCTCATTTCTGCCAGGTCCATAACTGGCCAGCAGATGAGCATGCCTGGCTTCAATCCTAAGGGAAAACGTTGGGAGAAAGACAAAGAGCTGCGTTCTGCTTCGAAGAGTGAGTTGAAAAAGATGGAGTGCATTGATGAGATGGTTTTTTTTTTTCCCCTCATGTATACCATGAGCGTTTCCCATCTGAGCTGAAGTCTTGCCAGCACTAATCAATGGTCTAACCTGATGGACACTGCTGTGATTGTGTTGAGGAAAATGATACCTTTCTCCAACTGCAGTCCTGTTTCTCCTGAAGTTCCTGTGATCAGCAAATGAATAATGACATTGTTATGCATGAGGAGGGACTACTCCTTTTGAACAATTTTTACTGGGGAGATATTTAATAACTGTTTATGGTGATTAGTTATGAGTTGAATCATCAGCAGCAGATGTTCCTTTTTCTATGACCTGTATGAGAAGTGTATTTTTATGCTAGACTGACCCTTCAGGGCGCTCCTCAGGTGAATCACATCTTTAAAAACTCCTAACCTGTGTTGTGCCAGAATGCCATGTGCTTGTGAGATAAATGACAGGCAGTTCTGCTGGCCTAAGCAAGCAGCCTGGGATCCACATCAGTGATTTTTTACTCTTGCAGGCAGCAAACATCGGGATGTGGTTCTCATACAGGTTTTGTACTAATTGAATTGGACATGGATAAACCAATGTGGAGAGTAACTTCATTTTCATAGACTGGCTGGAGGAAGGAGCTGATTAACAATTATCTCTGTGGTTCATTTTAGGACCTGTTGGTTTAGAAAATGGAAAGATTCATTTCTAACATTACTTCATGTAGTTAATTGTCTGCTAATTAATTTTTATAGGTGTTTGGGTGTTTTTTTTGGCACATCAACAAGCAGGCGCCTGTGGATGGGAAGATCAGATCTTTTTTATGATTAAAAAATAAGAATCTGTCACAGATATTTGACTCTGATTTATGTGATTATTCTTTGTGGTTTTTAATTCTGGATAGAAGATGCCAATTTGGCAGCTCCAGAATCCGGTGTCATCATTATCCACAGCAGAAATACCAAAAGGTAACACTCAAGTTAGGTTAAACTTACAAGTGCGTGTTTGGACATGGATAACCAGGGAACAGTTCTCAGACTTCTCCAACTGCTCCCACCTGGTGTTTGAATCTCTCATGTTTTAGGAACTTGGGCAAGATCAAGCACTCCAGGAGGCTGTTCTGGTTGCCAGAAACAGTTCTGGGGTCCTTGCTCATAAGTGAGGTCTCTTGGTAATATTGCTTTCAAATAAGCAGGTAGTGAGGTGCTGATGAGCTGCAGTGTCCCTGTCGCCCATTTGGTTCTCAATCAAACTGCTGAGAAAATAGACGTTTCAGAGTTCACCATGGTTTCTCTGTATCAGTTCCTCACGAGGAAGTAGGAACTTCCTACTTGCACAAGATATACTTGCACTTTCAAGCAATGCTTAGCAAGCTCTTTTGAATCACATAAAGATTCCAGTTCATGTGGTTCTATGATGATTTGACTTAAATCCTTGCCTGACTTTTTCTTAGATCAGTGTACTGTTATCAAATAGAGTTCGTTTAGGAACATTAGCAGGGGAGGTGTTTCCTGACCAGTGATTCTTCCCAGTTGAGAAAATACCTGGATCAACTGTAAAACATCAGTAAAATCACAGCGCATCCATTTCCTCTCAAGTGACCATCCTTTAGTACTTGAATACTGAATGCACAGTCTGATACTGACTGGATCCAATTTGCTGAGAGCATCTGTGCGTGATGCATTTTTCAGAGAGAAACTTGCCAGATGCGTTTATTTTTCCTTGGTGGTTTAATATGGTAATGTGGTGGGAGTGTTCTGTAGCACTTGGCTGTTGCCTCTGCAGAGTTTGGAATGCGTGGGTGATAGTCCAACATTGAATGTGGCACTTACATGGAATGGGATCATATTGTAGAATCATGGAATGGGTTAGATCAGAGGGGACATTAAAGCTCATCCAGTTCCAACCCCCTGCCATGTGTTGGTTGCCCCGGACTCCATCCAACCTGACTGTGAATGCTGCCACATACGGAGCATCTGCAGCCTTTCTGAGCAGCAGTGCTGTGAAGTCTTTATTGATAACCCTCTAGTGCAGGCAAATAAGCTGCGTCTGTCTCTACTTCAGTGCATTATTTTCTAAGTGATCTTCTGAAATGCTGATTGAAGAAGGCTCTGGAGCTGTCACTGCCGTTGTGTCAGGCCTGTTTGCCTTCACTTCTTAACAAAATAAGGCAGGTGATGCAGTTGCCCAGGAATTGCTCCCTGCTGCTTGATGCCAGGGCAGTGGGCCTTCTGAAATTGGTGGTTGTCCTGTCCTGCAGGTCTGCGTGGGTTTAATGACGTATAACCAGTAGAAATTATTTAATGCAGGTCTAAGTTGTTGGTGACTTCTTGCCAGTGGTCCACTTTGGGTCTTGGGGAGGTCCTTGGCTCAGAGATGATGCTGCATGCTGCTGACCTGGGATGGAGAGCACCTATGGGGCTGAGCCCCTTCCTCCCTGGAGGTGCTGCTGGGGTAAAAGCGAGGTAGATAGCTTTGCCTGTTACTGAGCACTTCCTGTGCTTGCTTAAACATAGCATTTCCCTTCTGAGTCTCTGTCTAAACATATAGTGTTACCCTAGCATTTGCTTAGCAAGTTTGAAAGGCTGCAAACATTTCATGAATATTAAAATTCAGGGCTGCACTGCAGTTCTACTGTGAGAATAGCACCTTCTTCTTCACATACTACGTGTTTCAAATCTTCTGGGGAGGATCTTATTTCTCTTAATGCTGTGGTGTCACTTGTGTAAAGAGGGACATAAATGGATTTTATTGATCTCTGGTTTTGGTTCACATATCCTTAGCAGGGTTTTCTCTTCCTGTGGGAAGGACCCGATTTGTCTTCAGACCTTGGGGTGATGTTGGGGGGCCAGGAAGCTGGGCTGCTTTTTTTTCTTCCTTGAAAGTGTAACAGCAAACTTGACTCTGCTTGGGCAGAGCAGTGGTCATCTAGCGGTGCTTTGGAGGTGTGATTTTACTGCATTGCCTACTGCTCTGTTACAGCAGCAGGAAATGCTTTAGAAGTGAATGGTCACTTCATGGCAATAAAATCTGAGCAGACCCATCCCTTGGCATGGCCATAAGCTGCGTGCTTGACAAAGTGGGAGAGCCTTTGGGGAAGCCCCCACCTGTATCTGTGCCAGCTCTGACAGAGGGAGATGGTGCTGCTCTCAATCCCCTGCCAGCACAGAGCTGAGGAGTAACATCTAACTACATTGCAAGACCTGTCACCTGCCTGTGGACATCCTTGTGTGCCAGCAGGAGAAAATGATGTCTCTGGTTGGGGTCATGCATGTGGCTGTGTGGTGCTTCCTCTTGAAGGGGCATCTTCCCCTCTGGAATATCAGAGACTATAGAAGCTCTCTGGACCCCCCTCAGGCTCTGCTGTTTTTATTTTTTTAATATTGTGATAAGTCACAGCATTTTAATTTCCTTGTGAAAAGCATTGCTTAAGTGTGCTTAGACTGAAGGAGCATTTATTACTGTTTGATGTGGCCTGATGGTGAAGATCATCTGTTAAACACAGGCCATGTGGAAGGTAGGAAGCTTTTTCCTTCAGTCCCACCCCAGCGAGCAGGGGAAAGACTTGGTCTGACATTTGTTGTGGCTCTGATGGCTCCCTTAAGGTAGCTGCTTGGATGCTTCCTTCTCTCTGGCTTACATTAAAGCCTTCAGGAAACAACTGGTGTTGTGTGAGGAGTTGCTTTGTGGAGCTGCATCCATAAACCATCACACAAAGCAAATGGGAAGCTGAGCGCTTGTTTCCTAAACTTGGTCTTGGAAGCGGAACCAGAGTGCTGAATACAAGTCTGTGTAAATATTCTGCCATATCTGCCCATCTTTCTCATAGCATTGGTCTGTGCAGCGTTGGGAGCTAACAGGGCTGGGGTGTGGTCTTAGGGAGAAGCTGGCTGTGGGCTGGTCACTTATGGGGAGAAAAATTCAGATTTAAGAACAAGAGATTGCTGCAAAGCTTTGGTATGTTCCATGGAGGGTCAGTAGGTAATGCAGAGTGCTGGCAGTGTTTGTGGCTGCTGGAGCAGTTGGAACTGAGTACAGGCATCTTGATTAATGTGATCTCAATCTACAGATAGTTCTGGAGGGGAGTGGGCTCCTGTGAGTGTGAGCTCTGCTGTGCCACCAATGGACGGGAGAAATGATGGTTATCAGGAAGAGGAGTTTTTATATTGACTCAGGCTCTATAAACTGGTGTGCTCGGGAGTTTATTCTTGCTCAAATCCAAAGTGGTAACACCTGGTTTGAGTTTTTAGAGGAGCTTGTTGCCTGCGCTGCTCTATCAGTAGTGCGTGACATTTTCCATTACTTTAGGAAAGTTTTAGGAAGTTTGTTTAACAGATGTACTACTGTGGATTTTTTTTTTTCTTTTACCCGTTTCTAAAAATACAAATGCTGTTTTCCAGTCTGAAAGAACACGTTTCCAGGCACAAACTGATTACACTTCATATCTTGCCTATAGTACAGTATTGTGTATGTTATTTTTTCCAAGGAAAACCCAGCACTTCATGGTCAGGAATGAGTCAGAGCTGACATTGCTGCACATCTCAGCGCACACAGATCTGTGCCCGCTTCTGTAACACTGATCTGGTCCCTGAAATCTGCCTTTGCTATCCATTACGGTTAATTGTAATGTAATTTTTGCCTGTGAACATCTGATAGACTCTGCACGTGATCTGAAGGAACTCGCAGAGCGCTGCGACTTGATGCTGACAGCCGGAATCAATTATGAAACCTAATATGAGATTAAAAGGTTCCTGAGTATATTTGTAATTGAATTGTAGCAAATGCCTGATTTGTGCACTGGACAGTGCACAAGAGACCGCAAACACAAATGAAGCAAATTATAATTCAATTAGATAAATGCTTCCAGAGCACTTCTCATCACAGCTCTGAGCCTGCTTAAAGCAGACAAAAAGCTTTAGCTGATTTCTTTTAAGACAGAGCTTATTTTTCCTTATCCGCAGGTTGTCCTTTCTATCGGTCCTGGAAGCAAAAGAGAAAGGGAAGAATTGTGGTTGTTTGTAGTGATTTAGAAGAAGAAAGTCCCCTGTAGGCCCAGCTTGAGAGCTCTGCCTAAACACTGCTGTCCCCATGAGGTGTATGATGTATGAGTTGGATCCTCTTGGAGGTGGCCACCAACTACAACCTGATTGACTTAGGTTTAATTCAGCCCAACTTGTGCTTAGAAAAGAAAACTTGTGTTTTCTGTTTGTTTCCTTTTCCCGAGAACTTGTCGTGTTTTTAACCTTTTAAGAAGAAAATATCGGTGCATCTTGAGGGTTTACCTCCAAGTGTTGTAATGTTTAATTCCTCTCCAGCTGTTTTGTTCAGCTGCACAAGAAATTGAGTCCTTATTAGAAACAAGTGTCAGAGACTTGGAGTACGAGGGGGTGGGAAAAATTCATTTTGAACCCAAAATGAGAACCAAAATGCCAGAAGTGTTTGTGAAAAGTGAGGACTTCAAACCACTTCTGGTTTCCCTTTCCAGAAGGCGATGTTGTAGTCCAGAAGCCCATGTGTGGCAAGCGAAGGTACGGCTGTGTCTGTAGAGCAGCAGAGAGTGATGGATAAGGCATGCAGTGACTTGGGATGGTGATTTGCAGGAGCACAAGAACCTTATTCAGATAGGAGTTTTGCCTGACATAGGTCTGATGCTGATTCTTACTGCTTTCCAGCAGGCTACATTAGCAGTAAATAAACCTCTCTTAAATACTTTCTGGTGGGTCAGATTATTGTTACATGGCATTATGCTACTGAATAGCCAACAGCAGAAATGGCTCTGACTGTCCAGGAAAGCCCAGCACTACAGACTTCCCAGCATTCTGAGTACATCTAACCCCTAAATATCCATTTAAACAAAATAAATTAGGTGCCCCACAAACTTAATTGTTGGGAGGGGTCTAATTTGGGCAGGCTGCAGCCACATGGTGAATACCACAGGAAATTGCTTAATGAGAGCAGATATAAGAATATCTGTGCCTCCAAAAAAATGTTTGGCTTGTGTGCTCCCGGATAACGTGAGTTACTCTGTGTGCTTCATGAGGCCCATAGGGCAAAATTGGCACCACTTTCCTGTCTGCATTAGGAAATAACTGCTGCGTAGATAAGAAAGGGCAAGGTTGCCTATTAATTTTAGCAAAGTGGTGACTAGGCTTGCTGTTCCTTCGGTGTATCCCATGGCATAACTACTGTTCCTCCGCCCCTGGTAATTTAGCAGATCTGTGGGATGCTCTGCCACATCTCCTGCCCAGAGCAGCTCTGGCTGGGGCTGCTCACAGCACCCTCCTCCTGCAGGGCATTCTCTCCCAGTAACACTGGGCTGATATGGAGCAGGACAGTGATCTCAGCAGCTCAGTTTCCAAGCATCCGATCGCTGTTTAACAGATCAAGCTCAGAAATAAGCATTGCTTGAGTATTTAGCTCAGATCTTCAGTGTTCCTTATCAGAGCGATGATAATACAAGTGCTTGTGTTAACTCTTCTGTGTCTTGCATAGATACAATTTACCCAGCAGGTTTAAATGACTGTCACCTGCAGTCTGTAAATACTTTAAAACACTTCTATATAATTGAGGGGTTCTTAGATGTGATGATATAAACATCATTTCATGGATGCGTTCATGACAGCAAGCCAGGCCTGCTCCTCTTGTAAGTCTCAAAGTCAGTGAAGCTGCACCAGAGAAGGGCTGAATGTGGCCCATGGAAGGCAAATATCCATGTGTCTGATGGTTCTGGTGTTTGTGGTAGGCACTTCCCAACGTTAAACATCTTGCTCATTTCAATTTCTTCTTTGAAAAGTCTGAAGCCTGGAAGGCTGTGTGATGAATTGCCAAAGTTCACATTTTAAATTACATTCCTTCTGGGGTATATAAGGAATAAATGAGCATCATGCTGCTTGTGCGTTTCTTGTTCACTTTATTATGTTCTGGTTTCAAAAGAAATGTGCTTTTTTTTCCCTTTAAAAAAAAAAAAAAAAAAAACAACCAAAAACCTTGTGAAATTAAATGTGCTGTTTTACCAAGATAATACACGTTCAGACTTCCTGGGGAGCGGATGCTCACAGATGAGGTTTGTACGCTGCAGCTCCAGGTTCCCAGTATGACCCTTAGGATGGGCTGAAGAAGGTGCTGAATCCAAGGGACTTGCTATTCCCCAACCCCTTCTGGTTAGACTTTATCCCTTCAGCATGAGCAGCAGTCTGTTCAGCAGTGCCTGCAGCACCAGGAGAAATAAGGAAACTATGAATGAGTTAATTTAGGAAATGGCCCTAAAATACCTTTTGGCAAACTTCTCCAGGAATGGGCTGCTTGCCATAATGCGTCTTTAGAGTTGCAGGAAGTTCAGTGCTGATCAAATCTGTTAAGCTTTGAGCTTTTAGTGGCTTGGGCTTGTGGTGTATGGCTGGGTCACAGGAACCTGTGTCACCTCAGCTCTTTGGGGTTAAAGAGGAGGGAGAAAGGGTAAAATAAACAATTGAGCCAATGTGGAGCTGCTGTGCTGAGCTTGGAGGAGCTGAGATCGTGCTTGCCCCTGATTCACTTCCGCATGCAGGCATGGGGCTTTCTGTTGGGCATACTTATATATATAAAAAAATACTGAATGCTTGAGCCCATAGAAATAAAGGTGATCACCTGTTCTGTGTGTATTGGCTCATAAACCTTTCCCACTGCAGCTTCTGTCCTTGCAGGGCAGGAGGGACACCCAGTCCACTGATGTGCCTTTTCCTCAGAGCAAGTGAAAATTCGTGTGACTTACCTGCATTTTTGGATGGTAAAGTCTTTTCCTTCTTTTTCTGGTAATAAACAAGCTGGAAAAGGAGGTGCTGATTAGCACTGATTTCACTGTAGATGTTTCTTAAAAATTGATTATTTTAAATGAAGAAAAGTAATCTTTTGTGAAGGAGCAGTCATTCCTTTGCTCCCTCTTTGCAGCAGGGTGAGAGGATGTGTAAGGAAATGAAGCAAACCAGACCCTGACCTGCTGCTTCTTATCTGGTTGCCGTCAACCCAACTGGTCTTGATTGGTGACTTCTGCGTTCCTGCAGTTTACTTGTTTGCATGAGTATGGGCCAAATCAAACAGCCGCAGAATCTGCCTTTAATCTCCAGTGATAAAGAATACCTTGGAGAGGAAATGGTGTTGTAGTGCTGGGAGCAGAGGAGCGACTCGAGGGGAATGCACGTGAAAGCATTGCTCTGCTCTTCTTACACTTTTGCCATCGTGTTTTTCTCACAGTTGTGAAGGGGCTGATGCAGGGGAAAAGGGGGCTGAGGGCAAAGCAGGTTCCTACTTGTCACTTGGGGAAGGAAATTGCAAACTATTAATTACAATAATAACTGCTCTTAATTCTGCTCAATTATTTTTTTTACCTTCATTTGTTTCTTTTTTGAATGATGTGGTGTTGACTTTGCTGTGATACACAGGCTGCTCATTCCCCAAAGAATGTTTTCTTTTTTAACTTTATTCATACTTGATGCAACGTGGATTCATCATCTCACTTCTTTCTTCTCTCTTTCCTAATATTCCAAGATATGGAGCAACAATGAGTTATTTTGAATTATTCTTGGTTTAGTGAGGAAGTACTGGTGGTAGGTGGATGGTTGGACTGGATGGTCTTGGAGGTCTTTTCCAACCATGGTGGTTCTATGATTCTTTACAGAAGGCATGGATAGGACTTGGAATGGGCTGCCCAGGAAAGTGGTGGATCCCCCATCCCTGGAGGCACTGAAGTGATGTGTGGATGTGGCACTTAAGGACTTGTTTGAGTGGTGAACCTCTTAGTATTGTATTGTGGTTGGCCTTGATCTTAAAGGTTGTTTCCAACCTAATTTGTTCTATGATTCTATGACTCTCACCTATTTGACTCTGGATCTCTGAGGAAAGGATCACATTATGTGTGGGCTATTATAGTCCAGAAGGTTTCCCTTTCCCAGCTGAGAATGCCCATGTATTCAGAAATATTCTGCTTCTTAACTAAAAATAATTGTGAATAAATTTTCCCATCCTTCAACCAATGGGATGTCCAAATCTTGGCCTGTATCTTATTTTCTTCTGCTCATGGCTCCAGCTCTACATTGCTTAAAGATTTACAAAGGAAAAACTGCCTTCAGGCTGCAAAGAAGACTTCAGTCCTTTGCAAAAATTGTTTAACAAAGCTATGTGCAAATGAAGAACAGGATTAAACTGGGAATGCCACCCAGTCCCAATGCTCCTTGCTGTAACCTATGCCCACGCAAGCACAAGGGCTCCTATCTATACCGTAACCTCTTGCCTTACCAAGCAGCTTATCTCGGCATGGAGTTCCTGCTTAAATATTTTCAGTGAGCCAGTTTAAATAAACTGATGGATAATTCCCTCCTATTGCTCCTTAGAGTATTTAGCACTTGTAGACTTCACAGAGTTTTTGAGACATGTTAGCCTCATGCTTTAAACTGTGGTAACTTGAGAGGAAAGCTGGTATATGCTTTAATTAGAATCAGTTTTAATCAAGCCAATTTTTTTTATGTGGCTGTGATGTGGATGAGCAGAGGTACTGCAGGGGATGGATGCTGCCTTCGAGGTGTCCTTGAGATACTGCTGGGCTGGCAGCAGGGCTTGTTTCTGGGGGAGATGGAAGAACAGGAGGTGCCACGCATGGCATTGAGAGCCCTTGCTGCCCTCCAGGGAAGGATTTCTCAAGGCTATGTGATACCACCTGTGCGTGCTTTTCCTTTCATCAGTCTTG
Organism: Coturnix japonica; assembly: GCF_054131305.1. NCBI lineage: Eukaryota > Metazoa > Chordata > Aves > Galliformes > Phasianidae > Coturnix > Coturnix japonica. Next base: position 643,427 of record NW_028188951.1, read on the forward strand.
CCTGATGCTAGTGTTGCTGGCACAAGTCCTACTTTTAGCTGTTGCTCTCTATAGTTGCTATTTCTAGCATGTTTGTATTTTTTCCAATGGTTTTGGTCTTGATCCTGTGTAGGACAATTGTGTGGTCTCAAAAACAGCCTAGAAATCTGAGGAAAGAAGGCCTTCCCTATGGAGAACCTTCATATAGTATTACTACATGTGCTCTGAAGCAGAGCTTACCTTGGAAATGTACTGTAAAGCACAGCTCTGGTGACTCTAAGTGCTGACTTAGTGTGAAGTGGAAACCAGTTTCCTGTACTAAACTGGGGAGCTTATTTGCTGCCTGAGAACACAATGTGGTATTTTGAATCCAGCCTGTTGATTTTTGCTTCTGATATTCTGCTCTCCCTGGGAGTTTGAGTCATGGAGCCGGAGCTATGTATCTCCCTCCCCATCTTCTATAGGGGTCTGAGAGGAAAATGTTATTCTCTCTGTGTTGCTTTTAAATAACAAAGCCCCATAGTGAGTTATGCATTTCATCTCTTCTGACTCTCCAGAGTCTTCAGTGATATTTTGTAGCCAAGAAAGGGAAGGAAATACCCAGGTTCCATAATTTGTTGTCACTGGTATATTTTTGTGGAGTAGGTTTGGAAAAGAGTATACAGTTGTCCTCCTTAATCTAGATCTCAAGAAACACAGTGGGTTAAGTACTGTTAATCAAAGCTTAATGTTGCCTGAACATGACAGATTTAGCCATAAGAAATCAATCATCTGGCAATAAAGCCTTGCAGCACGTAAAATGCCCATGCAATTACATTCACATGCATCACTTGGACTCACATACTTTAAAATATTGCTATTTCTGTGCTCTGTTGGAGATGGTGGAAAGGAGTAAATTTGTGCCAAGTGCTTTGCTGTTAACACAGAGAATATACTTATATTTGAATGAGTATCAAGTCCCCCATGTCTAGTTTTGAGTTGTGTGTTTGGCTGATAGGTAGGTGCATTGGAAGTGGCAGTAAGACAAGCGTAGCTGAGCTATTCTCAAGTAAATATTTGGCTCAAATATCTTGCAAAAAGACAATTGGATCAGTAAGGACATAAAACGAGGCATGTAAGGTGCTTGTTCTTCTGAATGGATTGCTCCTCTTGGACTCCTGTACTCTACTAAGAGCTAATAAAAATGCACAGAAATAAAAACTGGGAAAATTTTGGTTCCTACAGAGTATTGGTTGAAGATTGAGGGCAAAGCCATGAGCAGTGTTTATTCCCTTTTGACTTTCTTGGCGTCAATAAGGCCACGACTACTTTGATAGCTCAGAGTGAACAAGGAGGAAGCAGGTGCCAAGCAGGTGATGCCAGTCACCTTTAATCTCTGACCAGGTGCCATTCAGTTTCTGCAGTGCCTTTCAATGCAGATGGAGGGTTGCAATCAAAGCCTGTGAGTGTACTGAGAGAAAAATCCCATACATAACCTGAGAAACACAATGTTGGGAAACATTATAGTGATGGAAAAGTTGATGAAATAGCACTGCAGATTGTGCGTTTGGATTTATCACTCAATCAGATTATGTGTCTCTTCCCCCATTGGGAATTACTCTCAAGGCTCTCTGCAGGCCAAAGGAGTTATGTTTCAATACCTGCAATCACTTTTGGTTCCAGAGCATTCTGTCACCTGCCTCAAGGTGGATGATCTGAAATAGGGGTTGTAACCACTATGTATGTGATTAGATTTTTCTTTTTGTAGATCGTTTTTTTTTCCCTTGTTTAGGAAGTTAAACGTTGACAGTTCAGGGAAGAAAGAGCATTAAACTCTTGGACAGTGGTGTGTTTTGTCCTATCTGACATGTTCTATGATTTGACAAGCACAAGTGCTCCCAAATTTAAATTGCTCTGTCATTTTGACCCAGTGTTTTCTTCTATTTGGGCATTAATCATTGCTTTCTTCTGCTTTTAATTAGCCTAGTTTATTGAGAGGAGAGCTCACACTTGCGCCTTTCAATTTATTGGTCGTGATTTGCTCTGTAATCAGTGCCATGAAACTGTCTGTTCACCTGGATTCTTGCCTTCCTAATACTGCAGTGTATGTTCTGGGTTACAAGTCAGCAGTAATGCCCTTGGTGCTGTCAGCTCAGAGGCTCTGGGTCAGTTTTTAGTTGCAAGCAGGGAGTTTGCCTGCATTTATTGTGGCTCTTTGTTTGAGACTGGAGGTGTAAAATCACTGAGTGACCAGAAGAGCTCAGGATCGCAGGAGAGTCTTTGAGAAAGCTCTACCTGGCCAGCTCGATCAACTTGAATGCATTACTTTGTGCTCTTTGTTAGTGAGGCAGTTTAATTACTGCATTCATGAAAGCTAAAGTTTACTGAAGAGAACATCAGATGCCAAACCCGTCCTGGGCTGAGAGCCTTGCCTGCCAAATAGCAAAGGGGACTCTGCCAGAAAGGATTAAAAACACGTGGCCAAAACCCATGGGCCTGCATTTAAAGACCACGATGCTGAGTGTCCACCCGGTGCCCTGGCACAATGCCTGTGCATCCAGCACCCAGCTTCACTGGCTGGGAATCTTGAATCCAGAGCAATTTTCTTTGCAACCACAGTGTTTGCGGAGTTGAACCATTGGTGTTTTCTGACATAGTGGATGTGAAGTGCCATTTATTTCCATCGGAGCAGCTCACCAACACATCCCACAGAGCTCCAAGTCGAAGGTGTGAAGCTTGTTGGAAATCCAGCTGTGCTTACTGTGAGGCTGAAGGAAAGAGCTAGGATGTTTCTGCACTCAGGTTAGCTAACAGCTGTCCAGCCAGAGAGCAGCTGTGTTGTTAGGGCTGGAAATACCCCTAATGTGTCACTGAATTACCAGAAAATGTATCAGAAATGAACAGATTTTCCAGGTAATCGCTGAAGAGGTTGATGGACGCAGGGGAGCGGTGATAATGCAATTGAGGGATATTTCTTCATTAATCTTTCCATAAGGAAAAAAGATCATGGGTTTCAAAGCAGTGTTACTCTTCAGCTCTGTGCAGTACAGTGATTTGAGCAAGGATAAAACTGCTGCGGTAGTAGATGTGTTTTTAAGCAAAGTACTTCTTGTACCATGAAAACCTGAGCATTTGGCTGTTGACTGGGAAGCTCATTTGAACAAACTTGTGAGCACCAAAGCAAATGGAGCTGAAATCCTTCAGGATGCCAAGGGAAAAACAGGTTAGTGTGCTTGAGAGGCAGATGGAAACGGGTAAGGCTTCTGAACTTAAGGCAGCGTGAGATGGAGAGAGGAGAACAAATGGCTATGGGGGAAGAATAAATTGCAGTTGTTTACAGCTTGTGTCTGAGTCAGCAAGCTGAAAGGTCAGCTCTCCTTGGGGGAAGGCAATGCTCTTTGCTTGCACCCCCCTTTCAGGCCTGAGAAGAAGGCAGATGGAAGAGATTGGTTTTTATTACTATTATTTTTGACTGAGTGTAGGTGGATGACATGAGGCAGTTGGTGGTCCTGGTATTGCTGCCCTCGTTCAGCACTCGGCTTCCCTGGGGACTGGCTGCATGGCTCAGGACAGCTGCAGGCAGACTTTGTCATTTAGAGTAAACCCTCCAAGAAATTAAAGGAGGATAAATTCAGTGGCACACGATGTTCCCAGAGGATGTAACTTAAGATCTTTCTGAAAAGACTAACTTTTGCTCTGGACCTTGAACAACTAAAGCACACTCAGAGCATGGGGAGTTCATAAACGTCACAAAAGTGTCTGTGTTTCCATGACCTGGTGTGCACATTCCTGATGAAACTGGGCATTGTGCCGCCTGGTTTCTGTGTAGAAGGCCTCACATTTGGTATTCCTAACAATATCATCATGCACATTGGTTCTGCAACCAGTCTTGCAGAGTAATCTCTTTCAGTGTCTTTTCTCTGCTGTAGAAAGTGGAATTGAAGTTGTGCTTAAATAAGTTAACATTTTAAGTTACATAGGTTAAAAAGAAATCTTGGATCATCCTAAGATGCTGTCAGTTCCTTTTATCATTTGCTTTTGGGGTTTTTATGCCCTGTAGTGCCTGAAGCACCCAGGGAAACTGGGACAGGCGTTTGCTGTATCTTGGAAGAGCAGAACGTCGTTAAAGTTCCTCTTGTGCATTAAAACAGCAACTGACAAAATACCTCCAAGTAACTGGAGTCCTAAAATTATTCATTCCTTGCCTTGAATGTTTCCTAGTAAGAGTGGAGGAAGGATTAGCAGATGCGAAGCAGTTAAGCAAGGAGGACAAAGGTGTGCATGTGGGTGTTTACTATTTATCTTTTCTTGACAGCTGTTGATTCTTTGGATGTATTTATGGCCATGTGAGAGACTTGGTTTGCTAGTGCTTTTAGTTCAGATCCTTCTAAGCTGAGTTGCCTTGCTGAGTTTACGGGTGGATTTCAGAAGTCAGAGCAGTCATTTGTCAGCTTTGCTTATGCAAACTGGAAATGTCCTGCTCTGAAACTCAAGCTTTCTTGGAAGTTTACAGCATTCTGATAAACTTTGGAGGGCTCTTCAGTGGGACTTATAGGTGGGAAGAGCACACCCTGTTGGTCTAAATGCTGGTTCAAGCTGGAGATGTACCAGAGCCATCAGCAGATGCTGTGCTGAGCTGTCTGACTGTGTGTAGGTTGTTATATGGGGCATCCATTCTCATTCTGCACCAAGATCCTGCAGTTCAAAAGAGCTCTCTTTTAATGCATAGCCAGGGGCTTTACTGATGTTCCAGGTCTTTTTGGAGAGAAAAGACTTAAAGCAGGGCATCCAGCTCAAATGTTGATGGGAAAGAATCTTCCCAGAAGACCACCTCCAAGCTGCCTGCCAGACTCGAGCTCTGCTCGTTTTCCTGCAGATGTTTGTACATGCAGACACACACGTACAGCTGTACAGTGCTGTGCGTGAGGGCACCTCTCATCCAGGAGCAGAGCTGGAGCAAAGCCTCCTGCAATGGCAGCAATAGGTTAAATAATATGTTGAAATATCCACGGGGGGAAAATCTGAAACTACTGCAAGTCCAGGCTCTTGTACCTGGCACTCAGCTCTGTTCATGATGAGCTGGATGTGGTTTTCGTCCACATCATTACAGCTGAAACTGTAAATATTTATAACCTATGACTTGGGGGAAAAAATGTTTTCCAGCACAATGTGCAACTTAAGACTTGATTAATCAGATTGGGATAGTTTAATCCAAAGCGCTGTTACTGGGGGCTTTTCTCCTCTAGTTTGTGTACATTAACCTCAAATTCTGGGAAACTGTCCTCACTGCACGGCAGGCGGGAGGGGATGCTAGAAAATTACTGGTAAGTCACATCTGCTTGTGACCTGGTTCCCTGCCTGTTGAGTTGGTGGAATATCTCCCAATTACTTGTAAAGCTTATCTCCTTAAGTTGCTTTTCCTCTGCTCTTTAAATTGTTGGGTCTTTGCCATATGCAGCTGGGGCAAGCACAGGACATGTCTTGCTTCCCACATCTCCACTACTGCTGAAGGATGTTGTCTGTGTTGGGGCTCTGGGAGATGCTGTGCAGGGCTGGGGACCTCTGCCCTTTCTGAGGGACCCCAGTGCTGTGTGTCCCCCTCTGTCCTATTAAGAAAGTGCCTCCTCGTTTGAGTGAATTCCTCTACAGAATAGGAGGGTCGGAGTGGGGTTTTTGGTGTAAGGCTATAACCAGTGCTTGGGGAGGGGGAGCAGCTGGTGAGGTGGGTGCTTCCCAGTGGCTGGCCAAATGGAGATGCCTGGCTGCCAGGGCTGGACAGTAGCTCTGGGCTTCAGCCTTCCCTTTGGTGCTTGTGCTGGAGACAGTGGTTGTGCTTTGAATAGGGCAGCAACACTGCGAGGTATTGGATGCACATCTCCCTACAGCTATGGATGTTTCCCTATTCAGCTCTTCATCTGCAATGATCTCTTCTATGTGAATCATACGGAAGGGAACATGCTGATGGGCTGTGGGACTTCAGAATGGTGCAGTCAGTGCTGAGCACAAGCTGGGCTGTACCTTGCAGACATGAAATGTGATGCTGCTGTGCTAATAGCCCTTGATTCTGCCTGGAGAGGGCTGCTGTCACCTTGCAGCGCTGTTCTGGATCATCAGAGCTACATGGGCTTTTCTGATTTCTGATGTATTTTGTTGTTGTTTCTTTCTTTGCTATTTTGCGTAAGATCTCTTTTCTTTTTCATGTTCCCATGAAAACAAAGTTTCTACATGCCAAATACTCTCTCAGTTACCTCTGGTTCATCTAAGGAAGCCTGTGCTCAAAGTTTTGCAGAGGCAAACAACTGCTTTACTTTATGCAATCTGCATTTAAAGCGTACGTGTGCCATTTGGTTACCAGCTGACCAGCCTGAAAACCAAAGGCCCTCTTTGACTTCATACGCCTTCAGCTCGTGTGGCACATACAGAGACAACATCGCAAATTTTCCAGTAATAATAATTTCACTATAAGGGTAAAAATAAGTGCATGAGTCACATAGTAGAATTAAATACATGGGAAAAACGTCAGCATTTTGACTACATGGATTATTTGGAAACCAATGGGTGCCTTTTCAAAACATTTATATTCTTCTGCTGGTTATAGAAATAGGAAGCTGTTGCCCCATTGATTATAAAAAGAAAAGAATACCAGACGTCTGCTGTGTTGAACTTGAAATGGCTTAATTTTGACTTGGCTGCCCTTCCTTTAAAATGTCAGTGAGCAGTTTGAGTAAAACTGGTGATCACAGAAGGTGGTGGGTTGTCATCAGTGCTCTGAATGTGAAGGTATGAGAACTTAAAGTAAATGTAGGTTGTATCTGTTAGACCTGAATCACCTGGATTCCTATTTCTATTTGCCATTACTTGCATGTATCAATTTCAACTTGCAATTGCTGCAGAGTATTTCAGAAGTCATGGAATGCTGAGACTGCACTGATGTTGTTGGGGTAATGTTTCCATCCTTCTGGAGAGCTGCTGACCTGACACTGTTAATTACAAATCATTGGGCTTTTATCCTGAAATATTTCTCATCTAAAACCTGAACTGATGTGTTCTGATGCAGGTAGATGAGACTGTGTGACTTGTGTTACAGCCGTGAGAGAGCTGGCCATTAGTGCAGAGTTTTGTTCTATTTTTCTGGGGTCGGTGGTGTTACTGTTCATTTATTTTCATTTCCAGGAGAAAATAAACATTTTCATGCCTGTCGGCTGTCTGCTTTGTCAACCTCTCAGGGCTCTGTCCCAGTGCTCACAGTCCTCCCTTCTCGCATCTGGGCAGGAGGGTGCTGTGCCCCTCACTGTGCTGTGCTGCCCACCTGGGTGCTGTGTAGGCCCAGTACCTGGGGCTCTGCTTTCTGTTTGCCAAACACCGATACCTGTTGTTGGTGGGAAGGAATCCCTGCCTTCATGTTGATTATTTATTTCTTTTAATGCCAATTTCTGATGTATTTTTGTCAACTTGGAGACATCAAAGCTGCTTTGCCCAGGAAAAACAAGGGAGATGGCGAATAGAGATCATTTCAAATTAGATGCTAATGGGGTGCAGATGTTGAGCTGTGCTTGCTAGGAGTTCTTTGAAAGTGCAGATGGTCTGGTAGTTCAGCGGTAAGGAGAGGGCTGGGAGGTTTCTTGGTTTCGTTTTCCCTCCTGTGCCATTTGCATGACATGTTAGATTAGGGTTGGATGTAAATGAAGGAGTAATAACCTGCCTGAGTCTCTTGTCTTGTAGAAGTAGTGCTTGTGTGGTTCTGTTCCTGGAGCAGATTGTTGAGTAATTTGGACTTGCATACAAAGCATCTGTGTTCTCCCTGTGCATTTAATATTGTGTTGGGTTGGAGGTGAATCGTGGGTAGCAGAGGAGCTATGAAGTGTCTGGAGATACCACAACCACCTTAATATGCTTTGGACTCTTCCTGCTCAGAAAATGTATGGTTGTGCTTTAATGGAACTGGCACAAACTGTTGTATTTAAAATGCACATCAGCTTTCTCTGCTCTGTTAAACTTGGTAAAATGTACTGTCTGCCTTCTCCCACTACTTTATGCATTTTACTGCTCTCTGGGGTGAATCTCAATAAATAACTGGGAACAAGATCAAAGGCCCATCTTTAAAAGACCGACTGTTCTTAAATACTCGTGTTCTCTAGAAGAGATGATTGTGCACATTGCATTCAGGCCAAACCCCGTCCTCCAATGTGTGTGATGCATGTTGTAGGGACTGCCTTAAAATACATCATGTTTTGGTGGTTGCTTTTCCCATCCCAAAGATGCAGAGCCTCAGAGCACAGCTGAACTCAGCAGGGGTTTCAGACCCTTAGCACATTTGCAAACTATGCTATCCACTCTTATCAGGAAGCCCTGAGGAGTGCTTTTAAGTCGCTTTGACACCTTGGTGAGTAGAGGGACAGAGCTGCGGGTGCCCCACTGGGTGTCCCAGCAGATGTGACTCTGGTTGCAGTACTGAACCCCAGAGCTCCTGTTTCTTGCTGTGAAAGAGGGGATCTCTCTATGGAAAGGGGAGCAGCAGCAGCACTTGGACCACAGCATCCCCTTGCAGCTCTCAGCAGCAGGGTCCATTTACAGAGTGCTGTTTACACACTCAGCTTTAGCCCTTCCTGGTAATGAATGTGAAGTGAAGCCCTTAAAGTCCCTTTGATGTGGTCTTCTGCCATCTTCCTCCTTTGTGTAGTGTTAAGCCTTTTAAATCTTAAGAGATAACTACTTTATCTAAGGCTGTAGATGCAATAGTATAATTAAACTGTAATGAAGTTACACTTTATCAGCTCAAAGTTTAGAGCTATGCTGCAATGAGGTTCCAGCAGCTCAAAGCCTTTCTCCTGCTCACTGGGGGTTGAGGGAGATGCAACTCTGTTCTCTGCTGCCCAGTGCCTCCCTGCGAGGTGAGGAGGGAACTGCAGTGTCTGCATCTCTGATAGTGGGTCAAAGATGTTGAACCTTGCTTGGGGAAAACGTGGCTTTTTGTGCTGGTGTAGAGGTGCAGGTGCTGTAATTGTGCTATGTCCCATAGGAAGCTGTTCTCAATCAGTGAGGATAAAATACGTAGATCTGTAAAGAGTAGTAAATTATGGGGAGGAAGAAGTAATTTGGAAATGCATGTAATTAAAAGCATTGGCTCTTTTAATTAATACTGAGCACTTTAAGATTTTTAATGAAACATTAGTTGGAAGTGAAGCTTTTATTTTGTGATGACATCAAGTTTACAGTGCTGTTATGACAGTGGTTTGCATCAAAGTGTCGGTCTGTAGTTAAATGCTTTGTTTCAAATAAGCATTTGGATAAGCAGACTTAGTCCAGTAATTGGAAGAAGGCTTTTAACCAGCGGGGTGGGAGGGGGGGTTCTGCAGTGGCCTGCTGGCTTTCAGCTGGTCTGCTTGGAGGGGATTTGTCATCCAGGTGCCCACCTGTTGCTGTTCCTGCAGCAATGACTAGGGAAATAAAAGTTGAGGTAGTGAAACATATAATTGGCTTTTAATGTCTTCATCTGGTACTGTTCTTCACTATATGAAGCTGGCATGAGCTGAGATCTTGCACAGCTTATCCATTGAAGAGGAACAGGGGCATCTGATCTCTGAAAACATGGCAACATCTTCACATAAAAGGGCAATGTATTCTTGGGATGTTGAGCAGTGTGTCTATTGCATGTTGGATATAAGGACTCCCTTGGTCTGCAGAGGGTGCTCAGGGCTGCAGTAACTGCACCCTTTGGAGCCACCCGCGGTCTGTGTGTGCACAACTGTGATGCCTGATGTGGGGGATGTGGCAGCATGGTTAGTTTCAAGTGGGAATTTGGATGAATGGAAGAATTTTTCATGTTTGTCTCAAACTGCAGTTTGTCTCTTTGGAAGGTGTTTCTTATGACTGTTCAGTAGAAGCCATCTGGGTTTTGGAAGAAAAAGCAAAAACTTAACCATACCTTGGTTTGTAGTGACCATCTGTAGGTTAGTAAGTCAGCAGTTATTAAACTTTATCTTTCTTTCTCTTGAGGTGAGGTTTCATGTAGGTTTGTGATTGCGTAGGAGTGGTAGTTGTAACCTTAGCTCTGGGTGGCAGTTGTCTGACACCTCCCAGATTACAGACTGGACATTTAAGGCCAGAAAGAATTATTAGGCTCATTAAGTCTGTATTTGATATCAAGACAGTAGGATTTCTTCCAGAAACCAGATTAAAACTTCTCGTTTTAGAAGAATATCTAATCTCCTCTGTAAGACTTAAAGCTCTGGCAAGTCATACATCACAGGCTGTGATGGGCAAGCTGCAGTGGTTTCAGATTGGGTTTGGAGCAGCACCCAGACCTCGCATTCCTGCTCAGAGCTTATCTTGCAAGCCCAGACCACTGGAGCCTGTGGATTGAGCATGGGAGCAACTCAAGCAGGCTTCTTCCTTATGGGGCTGTGCAGGAGCTGCTTTGCTGTTTTTCATGTCTGTGGTGGAACCGAGTAGAGCAAAATATACCTGAGCTTTGGGGAGCGCTGGGCTTAAACGCTGTTGTTTCACTCCAAGCATCAAAGCCCTGCTTGATTTGTCCCTTTTCCTTGGATGAAAAGTAACTACAGAAGTTCAGCCATGACCAAATATGCCTCTGTGTGTCTCTTCTTCCACTTTGATTCAATCTGTGCTAGAGCTACACAAGTTTAAATGTGCTCGCTCTTTTTGATCTATTTGGTCCTTTGCCCTAACCAGCATTTCCTGGAAGGGCTGTGTTGGAGAAGCAGCTCGTGCTGGACTGAGACAGCATTCATGTCCCAGCTCTCCTCAGCAGCTGCCTTGAGGTTTTGTGAGCAAACTGTATAGAACAGCAGTGACAGTCAGCCTGCTACCGCCAGCAAATGGGATGGTGCTCATGGGGGAATTATGTCAAGGGAAGAAGACTTCAAATGGAGATGGTGGGGGGGGGGAAAGCATAAAATCAGTAAACTGCACTTAGCTTTCTTTAGTGGGAGCTCAGCCTCTCCTTGGATATACACAACATTCAGAAGGGAAAGGCTGTGCTGCTTACTGAGAGATAAGCTGCGTCTGCACTCCCAGCAGTTCTCTTAATACAAGGTATCCTTTAGACGTTTGAAATACATCTGATCATAAATGATAAACTTTTGCCTTCTGTCAGGCATAAGTGACTGTTAATTGAGGGCTGGGGGATGCTTAAATAGCCTTGAATTTTATTTGAAAGGTGGGAATATTGATGAATAGGATATATAGGTAGTGCTGTGGGGGAATTGGCTGTGTCCACTGACAAGGCCCAGCAAGTAAGCTTAAAAATCAGGTGGTGGTAAAATATAACCATTACATGGACACAAACTGTTAATGAGGTGTTTTGTGACTGGTGAAAGGCTGGAGAGGTTTAGCGACACAGGAATCTCTCTCTGTTCTCTGCACCAAGAGCTCTCTTGTGAGGATTTCCTGTCAAGAGGAGCAGAGCTTAGGTTGGGTTCTTCATTTGTGTGCAGTCCTCTGAACCTTTTTGACTGTTGTTTAATGGGTTTATTGACTTACTTGGCTATTTTAAAACATGCACTGCAGCAGGCTTGGGAGCTCTTGTTGGCTGTGTTCAGGTTTCTGTTCGCTTTGGTTCAGGTGTGGGCATTGATACAGGTTGGTTTTGTTAGCAATAGGGATTACAACATTAGCTTAAGAATCAATATATTAATTTCGCAGAAGGAATCCATTGGTGATAGTTCTAAAACTTTCCATTTCAGCTTTAATGGGTGAACAGTCTTGTTTTCCTCAATAGTTTTGCATTGGGGGCACAATAGAATGCTTTAATCTTTTGCACCCAATAGGTGCATGGCCATCTTCCTCCGCTTCCACTTGTTTTAAAAGTTGCCCACTGTAGCCTAACAAGCAATGGAAATTTTCCAAAGTGGGGAGAAGCAGCCAAAAGTGAGTCCAGGTGATAAGGGAAAATGGGGAAAAAGCAGGTGGGCACTCGACCACCCTACATACTACTGAGCATGCCCAAAGGGATATTAGCATATGTTAATTAGTTGTTTATAGAGAATGAATATGTATACCAGTGTACTGCATGTGTATATCTTAACTGCTTAAATGAAGAACCTGAGCTCAGGTGGTTCTTGTCCTGGGTGTGAGCACAGTGCCGGTGATGGCCAAACTGCTTTTCCTTTTGTTTTCAGCTCGGTTTCTTTCTAAACTGGGCTGAGTTGAGGTTTGTGGCATCTTCTTTCTGGGGGTTTGTGGTTAAAAGACAAATAGTCATAACTTTGATGCAGCCTCCATAAGAATAATTCGATCTCCTCCGTGTACACAAGTGCTCATTTGGCAGGGAAGCTCCTCAGAGCACTTTATCATGATGGGTTGATGCTTTCTAGTATGTATGTGAAATCAGATGTTCAGGATCCCAAAGGGAGCTACTGAGTTTAACCCCACTGCCCGGGCCATATTGCTCAATCGTTCAGCATTGTTATTAGTTGATGTGATGCATACATGGCATCCTGCATTTTGTGGTGCTGCCGCCGTAAGGATCAGGAAATGTGCTCTGTGTGCCCTTTATTGAAGGAAAGGCTTAAAGGACAAAGGGGGGGGGGGGGGGGGGGGGGGGGAAGGGGAAGGCTCCTCTTTAGGGGCTGAGCCCCCTGGGATGCATTGTGGCACGGCAAATACCAGTGATAATAGGGATGTGTGTTTTCTTGACCATCGTGTGCTTGTGCCTTGCCTAGCCTGCAGGAATCCTGCTTTGTAGAACTGGCTCTTGAGTTTATGAGACTTTTCCTTGTGGTAGTACGCATTAGCTGAAACGGAAGATATTTCAGCGGTCTCCTAGTGAACAAGAGGGGAAAAAGTTGTGCAGCTATTCCATGCTCTTCCCTTTTTTTAAAGGAAGGAGTGGGTTAAGGCTTTATGTGGCACTACCACCCTTCCATTGCTAAGTGGCCTCTCTTTGAGGGGGGGTAACTTTTTCCACTTCCTGCAAAGCTGCCTTGCAGGGACCTGGAGTGCACGTCAGGGCTCCAGCATGGCTGTGGCTTTGGGAATCTCTATTTTTCTCTCTCTTATGCTTCTTTCTCAAGCCAGCTATCTCTGAAGGCAGGGCAGGCAATAAAAGGGCTGAGAGGTCGGCAGTGCTTGGGGAGAGCTGCAGATGAGCCCTCTGAAAGCAAAGCACAGAGCAGTGCTGGGCTTATGCACAGAAGCAGATTTTGCACATCCTTAGAAGGGTTTCTTGTTTGGTTTTGTTTCCAACCATGTTTTTAAACACTTTCCCAGATATCTGTGCGAGTTCTTTGGAGTTTTGCAATGCTACTTGAAGCACCGCTAGAATGGCTTCTGAGAGGCTTCACACAGGGATCTTAAATCTCTCTGGGCTGGCAAAGAAGTGTGAGTCCCTGTGCCTTCTCAGAGGGCTGGCTGCTCTCTGTTCAGTTCTGCCCATGTGTGGTTTAAGGGTGGACTAGAAAAGCAGCCTGCTTCCTGCCATGGGGAAGGACCTCGCTGACATCAGCAACAGCTTCACACTCAGAGCAATGCTGCTTAAGGCTTTTCCTTCTTTATTATCAGCAGTTGCAAATAGTGTCCGTTTCATTGTGCTGTTGTTTTCTGACTACTTTTCTTTTGCATCCCTGTTCCTGAGTCACAGTGCACAGCAGGTGCTAATGGATGGAAGCCCTCAGTTCTGCTTGATGAGATGTTTCCCTGAGTGATGAGGCAGCTTTGCCATCAGTGCTGTGTGAGCTCCTGAGAGCTATGAGCTCTGTGAGGGGGTGGGGGGACAGCAGCATTCAGAAAGCAAGCTTTCTTTCCTCCTTAAGGTGATCTCAACATGATTTTAAGAATAAAGGAAGTTCATGGGCTTTTTAATATATCTTTTTTTAGTATTTTCCTATGAATAATAGATTGTATCTACTGTGCTGGATTTTCTCCTGGCTTGAATGACTTCGTTTACCTACATCTGTTTTTTTTTTTTTTCCTCCTGAAACATTTCAAGCTCCTTTATTTTACAAGTAGCTTTTTCCTTTCTTCTGTTTCCTTCTGTTATGATTTTGTGTGCTCTATAAAAAACAAAAATTGAAGTGTGTTTTACGCGTGCTGTGCTTTTCTGGGTATTGCTTGTAAGCGAGCATTTGTGAAGCATTACTTCAAGAATTAGTAACAGCTTGAGCCATCCTATCAAATAGGATGTTCCTTTTTCTTAGGAGGTTTTCCAAGTCATAAGTGGACCTGCTCCAATTGGCTTTTTGGAAGAATGAGGTACATTTCTATTCCATAACAGCACTTCTGCTAGGTTGTGACTTCTTGCCCCTCTAAATTAACGTGGATGCATCTATAATTGTAGGGGATTTTATTTGATTAGAAAGGCCTGAAGGAGTGGCTACAAATTCCTGATATTCTTCCAGTATGGTGCCTGAGGACAAATTGTTCTGTGGACTTGAAGGCTTTTTAAACCAGATGACACATGTAAGCTCTGGCCTTAAAAAAGAGTAGGTGTCCTGTCCATATGGTGACATCCATAGCTTACAAACAAACCAGATGGGTTGCTTTTGACAGTTTCATTTATTGCTCTGTTTTTGCAGCTCTCTTCCCTCCTCCTACTGCTTCTTTCCTTCCAGCTGGTGTTGGGTTTGGCCCCTCTTGAGTTCCATTGGCTCTCCCCTCACTCGTGCTGCAGTGTTGCAGGAGTTGCCCCATGATAGTTGTTCACACTATGTACCAGCAGCAAGTCTTTTTGGGGGAAGGGCATCTTCATGGGCTTGTGGTGCTTTTTCCCTTTCCTCATATAGCTCGCTGTGTTTGGAGTTTGGCTGTTGCCCGTAGGCAGTGTCAGCAGCAGCTTGCCCACTTGCTGTCACAATCTGCATTTGCTGGTTGATGAGAGGTGCCCAGTTCTCCTTTTGAGAGCTGTTCTCTCTGTCAGACTGGGTTATGTCCAGCTCTTGCTTGTTTTCTTGCCAAAGTTATGAATGTGGAGCCTTTTATTGCTGACACTGCTTTTCTTGTTTGCTTGTTTTCTGTGGTTTTTTTTCCTCTTGCGTCCTGCAGATCTCTCTACTCAGCCAGAACACAGATGCACACATTCAGTTGTAACTGATTTGCAAAAGCTTATTTCTGTTTGTATTTAGCGAGAAATATATACTCCATTCTCAGATGTGGGGTTGTAAAATCATCTCGTGGAGTAAACATTCGTTCTGCATTACCTCAGTTGGTCAGTGTTGCAATTCTTGTAGGAAAACAAGTCATCCTCATCAAAACCCACACAGGGCTGGTGCCAGCTCTTCTGTTTCCCAATTCTCACCCTATTCAAAGAGGCACCTGTGTGCCTGGGAGGGACCTGCAAAGCCATCTCTTCCTTCCCATCCTCATTCTTGCTCAGTTTTTTCTAGTTAGCAGGATTTGGAGAAGGAAATGCTTTGTCTGTTGGGGCACTGGGAATGGTACTGCACTAAGCAGCAGGTTGTGGGGTTTTTTTTTGTGGTCTTGCCTTTGTTTGGGTTGTTACCTTGAATTGTATGCTTTGAAGCAAGCAATTACATGGGTGCTGGTTTTATGCAGTACTTGCCATGGTCCTTGGTTGTGGCATGACAGAAATGCCAAAAAGCACAAGCAGGTACTAATAAGGATAAAACTTGATTGGCAGGACTATAAGCTGCTTGGTTTCAAGAAGGAATCAAATGAATTTTCCTTACGGAATGACAGTTATGTGCCCTTATGGAGGATATTTCCGTGCTTTCTTCCTAAAGTGATTGAATTTACTTTTCTCAGGAAACACGGTTCTGGACTGAAAAATATACCAAAGCTCATCTGTCCTCTCCTCCTCCCTTTTTGTTGCTGAGTTTTGCAGGTGGATGATGCAAAGCTGAGCTGATGAGAGCACTGTGTGAGGGCTTGGGCTGCTGCTGGGGATGTCAGGCAGGTCTGCAATGTCCCTCTGCTAGAGCTGTTTGCTGCAGAGGATGCTCATAGCTGAGATTGAGTAGTCCTACCTGCAGAGTCAGAAAGGAATCTGTCTTTTCAGCATCCAGTGATGCTTCCTTGCTGCTAATTGATCTCCCTGTGCTGCACATCAGGATGACTTTATAAGAAAGAGGCAGGCGGTTGGGGCTGTGGTTTAGAAGTGTAATACAACCTATGTGATTGACAGTCTTGGTGGTAGTTCACCAGATTACCTAAAAGCCAGTGGAGGGATGAGTTGTAAATGGAGGAGTAGGGAGAATAAGCATGAGAAAAATATCTGAAGTTGTAATTAAAATAAGCAAAGTCGTTGTCGTGGGCTCAGGGCTGGGTTTCATGGGCTGCACGAGGCTTGCAGCTGTCATATCAAGGGCCTGGAGAGTGACAGCTTTGTAACCTGGGAGGTCTTTAAATACAAGTAGCAGATCAAAAGCAAGTGAAGGAATTCAAGCTCTTGGCTCCATACTTGCCTGTTCTGTTGCTGTAGTGTTTTTGTTGGCTTTTTTTTTTAAGCATCCAGAAGAGCTGTGTGCTGCTGGCACTCCAACTTTGCAACATTTTTCTGCACTTTGCTATTGTACATGCAACTTTTGGTGCCATCGGTGCTAACTCAAAGGTTCTAGCTTTGATTTACGGCCTGGTATACGTGGCAATGAAACTGTATCCCCCCCAGTGTGAGCATGCTGGTATGAGTGCCATGCGAGATGTGTCTGCCTGAGGAACAGGTGGTCACGTATCTGGGGGCTCCAACCTCCTGCGTTGTATGTTTTGTATTACATGAAACTCAGCATTCAGCTGTTAACATTCCTTGATGGCTGTGCTTGTTTGCAGAGGAAAACTGACTGGCACTGTGAAGGCAGGATAGTTCTGCTCCTGCAGCTATTGGCGTATTTCCTTTGTGGTACAGACAACTTTTACGTTGGTACAAGATGTCCTTGTAGCTATTTTTCAGATGACACAGAGAGGAGCCATCCACCTCTCTGCTCTTTATTCTTAGCTTTTCTTGTGGCCTGTCTTCTAGAAAAGGGTTAATAAATTTTGTTAGCAGTGTGCAGCAGAAATCTTACTTGGCTGGTGCCAGCAAACACCAAAACGTTTCTATTCTGCTGCAGACTTCAAAGAGGGAGAAGCAGAAGAACGAGTCATGAAAGAAGATAAAAACAAACATACTGACTATCCAGGATGCTGTAAAGCCCTTATTGCTTTTGCTTGGGAAGACCTTCATAGTTCTACCAGACCTGAACTCGAGGCAATAAAATCTTTAAAGGAATCTGTACCATCATGTGTTCTCTCTATACTTGAATTTCATAAGCAGTGTAAACATGGAATTTTACCAGGCTCTAGTCCCGGAGGGAGGCTCTTACATACACAAATAAGAAGGATGTTATTGGTGCTCTTCCCAATCTTTTTCTCTTGCGTTTTTGTTTACCACTTGGGCTTCATAGTCTTGTATATTTTCCTGATTATTATCCAAAGGGAAATCACAGTAATTACGAAGGTTTTGGTATACACTAACATCCTAGCACATCTCCATAAAAGAGAAAATGATGATGTGACTTGGGCATTTGGGTTCAGCAGTGTTGTAAATCTCTCCTTGACAGTTACCCCCTTGAAGCTGTGCTCTTCATGGCTTTACTGAAGTACCGCATGGGGCTGTTAATGCAGTGGAAGCTCTCGGATTTGTCTCCATAATAAATATCAGCGGGAGATCAAGGTGCTGTTAGGTATCTGTCTGCTGGGTAACAAATGGAATTTTTAAAGGCAAACAAATGCTTCAGTAAATTTGTACTTTTCTGTAGGATTCTGTTTCCAGATAGGAACAGTATTCTGCTGTCATAGTCTTCAAGTGCTTAGTTAATTTTTGTAGCTGGGATATCTGAATTGATCTGAGGTTCATGTGCTTGTCTACAGTGAGTTGAGGCTTGAGGACTTGTACAAAGCACGTTTTTTTTGGTTTTTTGTTATAATGAAATAAGAAAAATGGAGGATTCAGAACCATGTTTGGTGTAAGCCACTGTTATCCTACACTGTGAAGTGGGGAAATAATGTGATGTGGGTGAAAGACGAATATGTCTGTCTTGGAAATAAGAAGGGGGGGAAAAAAGCCTCAAACCTCATTGGGACTGTATTACTTGGGCTTGATCCAGTTGTGGGCTAAGAAAGTCATGTGTACAATGAACTTAGTTTATTGTGCTGTAAAATCCCTACTCATTTGCTAATTTTCTTCAGTTTGAATCATTTCAGTTTCTAATGTGTATAACTGGTCATCTTGATACATGCAGAATTGATTTGGCTGTAGTAAGGTAGAAATTTGTAGGTTTATGCACCTAGGAGGTAACTTGATGTTGGTAGAGAGTGAACTCCAGGGCACTCTTAAATGATAATCTCTTATTGGTGTGGTTTTTAAAGTGTCCTCCTGAAATGCGCAATTCTGGTCAATCTTTCTCTCCTTTGTCTCTTCCTCTTAACCCCATTCTCAAATGCCTTATGATGTAGCTGTTCTGGTAGCTGAAAGGTGTGTGGGATGTTGGCCCATGTGGTTTTGATGAGAGCAGGACAGTGCTGGTGGGGGCCATCTGCTATTAGTCATCCAGGGGATGTTCCTTGAGGTCAAAGCTGAACATGTGCTGTTAAGAACTTGGGTGTGGTTGAGTTGGGGTTTTGGAGGCTGTTTTCTAATGACAAAATACATGTGTGTGCATCTGTCGTAATTGCCCAACAGCTGTTTGATTGCCAGGCAATAAAATGACAGCCAGTGAGGTACAGATGTGTAGTCATGTATGTGGGAAAGTGAGTAGTTGTTGGGACAGATGATAGAGATTTGGGCCTCACCTACATCTTGAAACTGTCTCTCCTTCCTGCTTAAGAGGCAGACAGGGTCTCCAAAGCATGCAGAAGGTGAAAAGGATGCTGAAAGATATGGGGCAGCTTGGGTGCAAGGAATGGTCATGTCAGGATGTCTATGAGAGATGCTCTGGTGGTTCTGGTTGCCTTGGTTTGAGTTTTTAACCAGGGAAGTGTGCAAATGCAGTCTCACAAGCATGGATCCTGCAGTTGGTTCCTGTCCCTGGGGAAGTCACAAAAGTTGGTGCTATGCAGATGATCCTCAGCTCAGCTCTGGAAAACCTTCATCCTCCTGGTCTTCATCGTTGGAATTGGGTTAATAATGAGGAGATGTCATCCCACACATGTTCATATTTCATTTTCTTGTTAATGTTGTCATGTTTGTCAGCAAAACTGACAGTGGAAGAACCACAAAATGCTTTGGGTCTGAAGTTGGATGGGAGCTTCCTTGGCAGTGTTTTTCTCCCTTAGAGTGAAAAGGCATCTAAAGGTCAGGCAGCTGCAGGTGAAAATGTCAGTTCTTACCAAAAATAAATAAAACCTGCAGTCTTTTCAAGCACCACATAAAATTGGCTAGCTAATGTTAGCTAATTAAGTAGCCCAGGGATGGGCAGACACTGAGCTCAACTGGTCCAAGTGCACTGTGGAATGGTGAAATAGCCCTCGTTGCCTGGGTCTGAGTCTGCCAGGCAGACCCAGCTGAATATCTCATGAGGGGACAGCAGCACTGTGCAGGCTGGTGTTGAGAGGTAAATGGGGCTGTGACCATTCCTCTCCTGTCACTATCAGGGTCTGGACCACCAGATGTGAAGGAAACATCTCCCTCAGACACAAAGCAGGTGAGAGAAATCCTGCTCTTGAATCCTTATCAAACATGCTGGAATCATTCTGCTTTGGTTCTAGGCTTTCTCTCATAATGGAGTGCCAAGAGTAGCGAGCTCGCTTCAGCTTACTGAAGAATTTAGTTGTTAACTTCTTTCAGATAGAAACATGTGAACACGTTTCATAATTTCCTTTACAATTGTGTGCATCCATCTATGCAAATATACAGGTTGTTTGAATTATTTAACGTTGGAGCGCAACGTGCTGTGTGGATGCAAAGTATCAACGATAGCCCTACGATTAATAAGGCCTTTTATTAAATAAATGCCGATCCTGGCCAAAATTCCAGAGAGACTTGTGGTGGAGCATGTGTACTTAACAGGTCAGAATGTGAAAGTAATAACACACATTCTCAAATAAAAAACACATGTATTTGTTTTTAAACTTGGATATATTATTTTAAATTCTTAATACCCTCACCCTTCTTTGATTAGAGGGCCATAGACTAAGTGGGGTTTTGTAAGAGATTTTTCTAACAGATGTTCACCACTGAGAACACTTCAAACTGTAGACAGAACAGATGAGAAACTATAAAGGAAAATATAATATTGATCTTTTAAACTTGGAAGACTCTGGGAAATAAAGAGCACGGCTTTCCTTGTGCTTCGCGCTGGCTGGGAGGCTGCACAACTTTATGTGCTGCAGTAGCAAGGGGAAGGAATGAAATGGTAAGGAGGAGAAAACTGGTTTTCAGCCTTGTTTAATACTCTGTAGTGTATTTGCTCTGCGTTTATTCGAATGAGCGCTACTAAAGTGAGCAAGTAGGTAAAGTTTATGCGACGGCTTAGATCAGACCTATCTCAGCCGTGTCATCTGGAATGGAAACACTTGGATTGATGGAGGTCTTGTTATTAACATTAGGCTCATTTATTTGTTCAGCTTGTCAGCTCTTACCTCAACTGGAGGCAACAGCATTATTACAGCAAAATATTGAGCTGAAAGGCTCAGGATTTGGTCATGAATAGTATTAGTTGCAAATAACAGTGGAGTGAACTAATCAGTGAAATTGCACGGACATTTGAAGGTGAGGGACTTTGACAAGAGGTTACATTTGCTATTGAATAGCATGTACAGAAGTAAATTACTTTGGTAGTGTGGGATTCTAGCTACAATCTAAGTCTTGTTCTTTATCATAGAAGTGGTGAGGCCAAATGGGAGCAGGTTGGTACCTCTGGTCTGTGTGTCTCCATCCATGTGCTACCCAGAGGTGATGCTGACAAGCAGGGCTATGAAGTGCTGGGCTGGAGCAGCGTGTTGACTTGGAAATGCACTGCTGATTGTTTGGGCAACAAATGGATGTCATTGACAAGTCCTGTCCATTCTGATGAATGAGAATGTGTTTTTTCCCTTCACTCTGAACTTGTTCTGCATTGCGGTGTGGGAGCATCATGGTGCAGCTGGCAGCACACATTGAGTTCTGACTGGTAGGGCACAAGGGTGTTGCTGATTTGCTTCTCTCACAAACTTTGTGAAGCAAGTTCGTTTCTCATATTTAACATTTTTTTAGCAGCTACTCAGCCGTTTGTGCTGAATAGCCCATTCTCACTGTTATAATGTATCTGCTAGTGGTAGTTTCTGTTTATGTTTAGGCAGCTTTAATTCCTCCTTTTGTTTACCAGTGGATTTAAATAGCGAGCCAAGCAAGTTAGAACAGTTCAATCCAGTCTCTGTCAACCTCTTATAACTTGCCAGTTATCTTTAGAATTGAATTGTATTTTATAGCATATTGCAAATATAAAATGGGTTCCTGCTTCTGGAAAACTTTGGCATATCTTCTAAAAAGACCAGTCTTTTTGCTCTTGCTCTGCTTATTATCTTGGAGCTGTGATGTGGCTATATCTAAAGTCTCTTGTTCCTGTTTTTTCTATTTTTAAAACATTATTAGCCAATGTTTGGAGGGAGCTTTGCTGTTCTTCTGCATTGAATTTTCTTTTGCATTAACAATGTTGGATCTCTCTTGTGTGCATGTCAAGGACCAGTGCATGTACCCACTTTGATATGGGGAGAGTCTGGTTTTTGTTTTTGGGGAAGACTTTGTTAAAAGCACGGCGACCATCTTTCATTTCATTTGCTGGAGGAGCATGATTTCATTATAAATCAAGTCTGGAAATAAGAGAATGTTGGTTGGGGATAAGGAAATCACTGGGGTTAGGATAGCAAGGAGTTCCCACTTGGGAGGCAATGGATGGATGGTGACATCCATCAGTCCATCAGAGGGCAGGGCAGGAAGGTAAACAATGGCTGTAAACAGGGACACATCTGGCTCCCATAAATTAATTGGCCATTTACACAGTGAGGGCTGTTTGCATGTAAAAGGAGGCTTTCCTGCTAATTCTGTCATAAGATTTTGATTCTCCTGGTTCATCTGTGAATTAGGTTGGCTTGTTTTAGTCAGCTGGATTTCATTTATTTTACTTCGCCAGTCTTGAAATGAAGAGGAACTGAGTGGTCATGAATCATCTGACACTGACATTCTGTCTTTTGATCCTCTGGAGTCTTGCTTATATTTTCTTTTATAATAAGAAACCCAAGAGTAGGGAACGATGAGCCTGTCTGCACGAATGTGAGCTCAGACTCCTCTTCCCCTGAGAAATCTCTTCCCCCACTGCCACCAGTGCTGCTGAGTATAACTGTTGGTGCCATAGGCAAAGGCAGTTTTCTTCTTGCTAAAAATGCCCTGAGAAGTCCTTAAAAAGAGCAAGCAGCCTGGGTTGCCTGAACCAGCACTGACCCTCATGGATTCCTTATGGGATGGGATGGGATGAGCTCAGGCCTGAGCTTTCCTCCAGTGTAATGCCAGCACTGCCATTGCCTGGACCTCTGAGCTGTGGGAGTGGATGGAGGCTGCAGGGACACAGCCATTGGGATGGACAGAGCTTTGGACCACGTCCAATGGAAAGACTAAAGCAGACTCAATCCAGTGTAAAGCATGGATTTATGTTCCTGGGCCTGAGGCCAGGACATGCTGAATGCATCCCAGAAGCATCGTACTACTTAGTCCACATGCCTCTTGCAGGGTTAAGAGAAGTTTGCCCTTCAGGGCTGCCCTCCTTGATTCATCCATTAAGTAGGGTTGCAGGGGGGAAAAAGAAGTGCTACTAACATGTTGTTTTAGCTTGCATAAAGTAACCCTGCTGCCATGTGCATTGCTGAGGATTGTTCTCCACATTTCGGAGTCTCTTAGATAGAAGCTTCCTCTCTGCTTCACTCAGAGGCGATCATTATCTGGTCTTGTTTACCCTGGAGCACAGCTGAGCTGGGATGAGGTTTTATCCCAGAGCTGTGGCAGCAGCTGTGGGGTGGCTGGGGACAGACTGTTCCCCACGATGCTGCTTCACCTCCCCAGCATGTCTCCTCCTGAGTGCTGAGCCTGCTGGGGAGCAGCAGCAGTGCTTGGAGCCTTTCCCCAAACCCATGGAAGTCCTTCCAGTATCTCTCCATTGGTAGCACTTGCTGAATCCCGGTGGTCACTACTCAGCAGTTGTTGGGGTTATGTTAGGCTTGTTAGCAATGATAAATGAGTGCAGTTAATGTGGTGGATAAACAGATGATTTTGTGAACAGTACCAAAACTTTTCTGAAGCTTTCAAGGAAATGTGAGATCTGGTTAATTATTGATTTGATCTTTTTGGGTATAATTGCTCGTAAGTATTATGTCATGGTGGGAAAAATGAAAGTATTCTAAGGAAAAGCAACTTAAATGTGAGACTAAACAAGTAGATTCATATTCTAGTTCATGTTTAATGGCAGTTCTCCGTGGCTCCTGACAGCATACCGATATCTGCACCTCCTTATGTGCCCCAGGACTCTGGGATCTTTGTGTGATAGCAAGATCTCTTGGCCCGTGGTCTGTGAGCACCTTCCCAGAGTACAGCCATGGAAGGGCAAAGGAATCTTTCATATCTCTGGTATTATGTTAGCTATGGCTTTGCGGGCTGCAATGATGTCCCTGTGAGATAAGTGCCTCTGTCAGCTCTTAAGCTTGAGTTGTTGCTTTAATTTTCTGCCTGGCAGATGTATTTGAGGGGCTGCAAGAATCAGCCCCCTTATGACAAGGGAATAGCTAAATTCATGCTGGAGGGAAGAAGTGCTGCTGGCACGTCTGAGACAAGATGCTCTGATACTGGAACCTATGCATTTGGGAACATGTGTTTCGCTGCTATTTGTTTTCTTTCAAGACAACATAAAGAAATCTTTTTTACCCCTATTTGGCAGTCTGTGACCAAAGGTATCCGGGCTCTGTTTTGGCAAGGAGCTCTTCAACTGAGCCTTGGTTTGACTGGGTGGTGGACCCTCCACAAACCTGTGAGCCTGTCTGGGAGATGTGCATTTCATAACCTGGACCATCTGGAGTGCAATGAAGAGAAATGTGCCATTGCATCCAACCAGGGAATCTGGAAAAAGCACTGTAGGGTTGGTGGGTTGTTTTTGGTTTGGTGGGTTTTGGTTTTTTTTTTTTGAGCCAGTCTGTAAGACACTTGAGAAAATACTAAGTAAATATGCTCAGTTGGATCAGGCGTGCTTTGTAGTAAAGAGGGAATTTATTAGAAAGTATTCAGGGAATAATAAACATCACTGAATTCCTGGATGCTTGCCCACAGATTTATGAGTTCGTGCTTTAGCTGGATAAATCTCTGCCTTAGTTTCCCACTTCCCCCAGAGGATGGAGTGTCATCTCAACTTCTTCAAATGTTACTTCAAAACTGGAGGAAGCTACAACCAAAAATGTTAAATGCTCCTGTAAGCCTTCCATTGCGCATTGCTCCGTGGGCTTCTCTGACTCACGTTGAAAGCTCTGATGATTGCTGAATGGCTGTTACTGTCAGGGCAGAGATTTGGGGAGATCAATGTAGGTTCCAGGGTCTCGGGGTGATTCCCACATGGTGACTCTTGTTTACTGTTTGGGCACAGTTCCCAATCTGTGAGTCCCTGTGCTCCCTTCCTCAGAAGATGAGGCATTTTTTTCATCGTGAGCACATAAAAATGAATGAATCTGTAAGCAAATGTGATTTCCTTGTCATCAAAGAGATTACAGCTGATTCAGCAGCCCTGTGAGTTACTGTACCTTTCATCACTGACTTTTATTGTCATGGAGGTGTGCCCTGGGGGGAGGATGGAGCACTGACCTCCCAGCTCAGCCCTCTCCAAGGGTTCCCTACAGCAATGATGGACTGCCAGCCCTTCTGTAGTATATATAGGCATTGCTTGGAGATGCTCTCTGAGAAGAGGTGCTCTTGCTTCATGCTGCCCAGACCAAATGGAGCTGAAGAAGAGGCAGCACACTGTGTACTTCCTGGACAGTGAGTCTAGGTTGTGGAGACCTGATAACTGTAGGGGAAAACAAGGCAAGCTGCTCTGTGATGGCTTGTTGGAAGAGAGAGGAAAATGATGTTGGAGGTCAGTGGTGAGTTTGAGTTTTTACCCAGTTTGGGTAAAGCGATCCTCAGCACAAAGTCCCTGAGGCTCTTCCCAGACAGGTGGGATTCTGGCGCCTCTATGGGTTGTGCCCACCTTCACTCTCCTGCCCTGTGAGGAAAGCGCCTGGAAAACTGCTGGGTTCCTGAGTTATTTGTTTTGCTGAGACCTTTTGTTGCCAGGCCACTGAGATGGTAAACAGAGCAGCGTGTGATGTGGGGACTGGTGTTGAAAGAAGCCTTCCTCTTACTTCCTCCTACCAACTTTGTTGCTCATTTCTGGATTTCAGTTTTCCCAAGGGGATCCGTGCTCTGTCCCCTTATCTCCTTTCCTGTGGATAATCGGGAACTTGTTTTCGTGCACCCAAGCCACGTCTCCTGGGCTTCATGTGCTTCCTTTAAAATGAAGCAGTGAATTCAGGAGCTATGAGGCACTGGTTGCAAAGTGTGAGAGCTGTATTTGGGTTTTGATGGCCAAGATACGAGCAGCAGGATTTCTTTTGTGTTTGAGTTACTTCTGAAACTCAGAGCTTAGTTTGTGCTCCTGGAAGTTACCTCCAGGAAGAACAACATTGGTCTATGTGTGGAAAAGCACTGATTCCCTTCATGTGTTTCTTCTCCTTCTACAGCAGTAACAGTAAGAAGTTGCAATAAATGCTTTTCTAGTAATGCTCAGCAATGTATTCTCTTAGGAACGAGTTGAAATCCATCAACTTTAAACAGACTTAGTTGGGATTGGCTTCAATGTTGGAATCTTTGTCCAGTGCTGTAAAATATAACAAGCACTTTGGATATGTAATCTCAGGCTTTTTCTACTTGTGGATGTTTTTGTAGTATCCATAATTTAAATCAAATTGATAGGTGCTGTCTGCTTTTCCAGAGCAGAGGGATGGTTTGAGTGGATGGCATGCTTTGATAGGAAGAGATTAAAGCAGCAAATGCTTGGTTTAATGATGCAATGAGATACAGTTTGCAGATATTCCTTACAGTTTAGGATTTGGTAAGTCTGTGTAGGTTTATAGTGCGTTCTTTCAGTCTCGTTTCCCATTATCTTGTCATGGTATAGGGACTATAGCTCATTAAACAAGGAGCTGGAGTTCAGTTTATTATGGGTCACTCTCTTAAAATGCACTTTCATGTGCAGATGGTCTGTAGCGCTTCTGAGTGACTGATGGACAGAACGATCTATTTATTTTTCTTACTGCTTGATAGAGAAGAATTTTTCCCCAGGGATGCAGTGCTGCTCAACTGACCTATTGCGTTAAGTAAATTCTCTGCTTTCCTTTGGAGCAGGCAAAGCAGCCTATTCCCAGAGCAATTACGGATGCGTGCCCCTTCCCCTTGCTGATTCATACCACATTGGTACCGAGTCTGTAAATAAACAGAGCTAAATTCTTACCTAAGGGTTTTACGTGGGAATGGTGTGTGTTGGGCTGGCTGAGGGCAGTGTGATCCATGTGAACTGCTGAGGCTGTTCCCATTGCTTGGAGCTCCCTTCATGCATTGGTTGCCTGGAAAAGGCTGGGAGATGGGCAGCAAGGTTTGCAGGAGTGATGCAGCCGTGTAGGAATCAAGTGTGAGCGCGGCATAATCTGAGTTCTAAGAGCTATGAGTATAGTACAGTATGTGGCAGTTCTGTTGCCTCTTGAGGATGCATTGGTGCAGCGCAGTGTTGCACTCCCTGTGCTGGCAGCCTGGGGTGCAAAGCAGCATCCTGCAGCACAGGCAGGCACAGGAGCAGCACAGGGCAGCATTTGCTCTGTAGCTGAGACGATTAAAGCGGCTCTAATACTAATTCTCAGCCCTGTTCCAGATTTCCTTTCTAGATTTTACAAACTGCTGTTTGTGGGAGAGCCCAGTTTATCTTTCTATCATCTGAGAGCTTGACATGAGTGCAGATGTTGTCGACAAACTCCCATAGAATTGGCACCAGATCTGCAGCTTTGCCTACTTTATTGCGCCTCCATTCCCCTAATTAGCAGACATGCTTGAGGGCTGAGAGCAGCAGGCTGTGGCCTTCTGTCTTTAGCATACCTGACACATCTGCTGGCTTATTTCTTCATGGATGGCTTTCCCCAAACATGACTTTGTTCTCATCACTAGGGTTTCACTTTGTTTTAATCCCCTTTGACTTCCCACCTTCTGATAAGCATTTAAACCAAAGAATTATGCAACAGAGAAATGAACGACCTAAGCTCTGTTCCCAGCATGTTTAATGAGCAACAGAGAATGAGAAGGAAGTACCGCTTCTGCCAAACCCTAATGTATGACATAAGTTTCAGAAAACATCACAAACTCGTACATGTAGTCTGAGCCCTAACGCTCAGGCTTAGGGTTTTATGGGAAATTCTACCTCTGCAACATCTTTCTCAATGCCAAGTGTCAGGCGGTTGTATAAAATGGTCAAGAAATTGTCCCTGTTTTGCTTCTGATGTTGACAATTTTAGTCCTGGGGATTTGAAATCTGTTGCCTTTTTAATGCACGTATCCAGCCCAGGAGCCTGGCCTCTGGTCTGGGGAACTGTGCAGGGAACAAGGCCAGGAATCAAGCGATTTGTTTGATTTTTATGTAGCTTCAGGTATTGATTCTACTGCATAGTAACTGTACTTGGTAATAACTTTGAGCCAAGTCAGCTTTGTGTTACTGTTCTGCTTATCAAAGCAGTACTTTTGCCCTAAGCGTTGGTTTTCCTTAGGCTCAGGGATATTGCTCCCAAGCATACAGTGATTTCTGTCACTCATAGTTTTAAGTGTTTACGTGCAGAAAGCAAACCTTCCCTGACCAATACTTCTGTGCCTGCTCTGTGAGATGTGCTGCTCCTCGGTGCCAACAGGATCTGCTGAAGTTATTTTTCTTGTAGGTGTGCTGGTGTTTTTTGAAAGCATCAGGGTGGTTTTCCATGGTGATGAAGTTGAAGATTAGTCTAGGAAAAACAAAGCAGTGATGCTCTTGTTTGGTGGTTCATTGCTGTAGATAAATCTAATGTCTTCAGTGAAATGCAACACAGGTTCCTCCATCAGCACTGGGATTTTAGAGTGTCTTATGGCCTGTTACTAACGTGTGGCTTTTCTGTGTGGTTGGTTGAATTATTAGTTGCTGGAAAGCAGGTTCTGAAATGGATACCCCACTCTCCAGATCTGTGATGGGTAGAAAATCCCATCAGACTTCCCCTGAACTGTGCTTAGGACTGCAAGGCTTTCCTGCCCAATTTGAGTGCCTGGCTTCACAAACAGGAGCACAGAACACTGTGTGGGCTTTAAATCGCAAACAGCTGTATGTCCGGGCTGTGTGCACTTACTGTTATCATTGATTTTCAGTATCAAAAGCTGGTATTGTGATAAAGTTCATCAGTTCTCCTTATAGGAACACCAGACCTGCATCTTTGGGATGTTAAAAGGGTGCTGAGTTGTTTGTTGTGATTAGTTTCTTGTTCAAAAAGAATTTTGTTTCTTATAGTAAAACAAGACAGCTTGAAAGAAACTTGTGTTCTGTGTGGGGATAGTCAGATCTTCCTCAGTTACACGTACAGCCTCGAGCTAGTGTGTGCTTACTGAAAGCAGCTAGTAGGACATCTGAGGGGTAAATCAACTCCATCCCTTGTGCCTTAGTACTCTTATTATTAGCAGCAGTATTTCATTAAGAACCACAGAGCCAGAGATAGTAACCCAAACCATGGGGAGGTCTGCTTTGTCCTGAATGCACCGGTAAGCAAATGAAAACCTCTTCCAAGAGGCGAAGGCACAAAGAAATGACTTGATGAAGGTTATGGCCTGTAACCTCTGGCAAGTTGTTACCCAAAGGCAGCATTGACTGAACCCAGACCTCTGGGGCATGGCCATGTCTTCTCCCCATGGATCGGGTTATCTCTGCTTTCTGCTCAGCCACTAAGCTGCCCCAGTACTCCTGCTGGGTGCCACTACAGGGGTTTTCCATTCACTACCCTTTCCAAATGGCTTCTGATCTCTGTCAACATCTCAGTTTTTTTTCCAGTGAGCTCTGTAGATGGTATATGAATGTAGTGCATCAAAATGGGGCTGTTTGAAATGTCATCTCTTGGATTATGGTAGTTGTACAGCAGGGAAAAAACTTGTTAGTACTTTGACAATTTGGAGACCAACAACCAGAAACAATAAGAGGTTATTGCTGCAGATAAGCAGGTTGTCCTCTCTGAATTCAAGTGACTTAGCTCCAGGCACGGTAGGTTTGTGAAACTGGCATTTTCAGGGAGGAGGGAAAAGCATTTTTTTTTTCCTACTTGCTTTCCTTTTCCTCAGTAAAAATGAGGAATTGCAAGGCTCTTGTTTGGAACTGTGCCCATAAAGGAACCTCAGTGTTGTCTGGCAGCCAACCAAGGTATAAATCTGAATTGGTTTTGAAGGTCCTGTTCCTACAGTGTCCAAGCAGACTAAGGTCAGGATTTAAATGACCCAGTAAAACTGGTTATAAAAACCAGTTTGTATCATAAGCTGCCCATTTTAGTATGCTGATATCATTGCGAATATTGGCCCCAACACCTGCATGGATGAGATAGTGTTTGTGTGGGCTCATGGAAGAGGATTTAGAAGAAGTCCTTGATACTGCTTTAAAGGAAGAAAGGGGTAGGGCATGTGTGTCATTTGGAGATTGCTTGGGAACACTAAACATATATATTTTTGTAATTTGAGTGTCTTAGATAAGATATTCTGGAATTAAAGGAGAAATGCTCTGGTTGAAGTCTTAATTAACAGACAAAGTGGCCAGTGCAAATCCATTTCTCATTATGTAGTTTGAGGGCATGAAGCCCTGGTGGGAATGTGCTGCTTCTCACTGCCTAGCAGGAGGAGGGGAGCTGGGCCAGCAGCCTGGGCTGCCCGGCATCAGCATATGTCAAGGAATGGGGATGGTTGACTGGAGACTTAGTATCATCTTACCCCTCTCATTGCCCAAAGCCTCACTCCCAAATGAAGAGTGAGGAAGATTCTGATGTGGAAGGGAAGGAGCCCTGTAGTGGGCTTTTGGGGCTCACCAGCAATTGCTCCTGGTGGGACACCAAGCAGGCTTGGAGACTTTTGGAGCTAAGGAAGTGATTTGCCTTTCCTCCCATGAAAGGGAAAGATGGAATAATGCTATCTGTTGTACTGTCGAATTCATGGATGAAGTATCAAGTTAGTCAAAATGGGTTTTGATTCACTATCACCCCCTTCCTGAGTATAGCATGAAGTTCTGCAGTTGTAACATCTCTTGCAAGGGTCATGGCACATCACTGGAATTTATGCATGTGATTCTTTGCATATAAGAGATGCAAGATGTGTGTGTATATATGCAGTTGTAAGCATATAAATAGATACAGAATGTGGATGATGATGTGTTTAGTTCCTTTCTGGGAAGTAAAAAGACAAACTTCCTGATTTTTGGTGTTAATTAGTATGAAATGGGTGAGGCAATGCAGTAGTAGATTGGCAAGTGCCAGCTCTGTGTGCTCCATCATGCAAGGAGACATCACTGTCCTTGCAGGCCCTGCTGTAGCTGCTCATGCTCTGCATACATACCAGGTCTGCAGATCCACTTGCGTGATTGCAGCCCATGTTTCATGCTTGGGATGACTGTGAATTATGTAATACAACAATTCCTCTAAAAAAAAAAAAAAAGACAAAACTCTTCCATGGGATATTGTGCTGCTCAAACGCTGAAGTCATTTTGATTTACTACATAATGAAGTTATACGTGGCTTTGAAATATTATGTGCGTAGTTTTACTAAGAGGGCCTTCCAGACTTTTTTTTTTAACCTTACCACAAAGTATCATGACTGTGGAATGGCTTGTATTTGGTCTGTGGTTTTGCAAATCGACTCTGAGACTGGAGTTTAAAAAACCAATGACAACAAAAACCTCAGAGCTCCAAAACATATCCCCAGCTCTATTTTAAGACGGAGAGCTACAAAGGAGCTGGAAGAAGTGGGAGCCAAGGTCTGCTCTTGGTTACCCTACTGGAGTGGGGAGTTGTTTTGAGCTGCTGTCCAACCAACTCTTCTTTCAGCAGCAACACTGACATAAGCAGCATCTGCCTCTCTGCATGGTGAAACAGGCTGGAAACTGACTTGGCTACCAAATATAATGTGGAAATGGGATTTCTGAGCCTGATCCAGATCCTGATCTGGAATCACTTGGCAGTGCCACCTGAGGAAGTACTTATAGTGTTGCACGCTTGGTTAACTGCAGGAAAACTCTTGCAACGTGGAGTAACTGAGTCTCCATGTGACCAACTGCTCATTTCCCAGGCAAAAACCACTTGAAATTCTCAGACCTGCTGCCACTGAAGCAGGAGAAGGGAATGCAATGGAAAGGCCATGAAAAGTGGGGTGGATCCCTTTTCATAGGGCATAGGTGCTTGGTGCAGCGGTGGTGCTTGGCTGTGCTGCGGTGGCTGATGCTTTTGCAGTTCATTCACCCAGCAGATATCAGCTGAGGAGCAGCACCTGGGTTTCAGCTTCTATCTGGGTTTCTCAGCTGCACTGAGAAAGGCAAAGGGGAGCTTGCAGCAATTTGCTGTGGGTGACGTAGTGAATCGATGGCTTATTTCAGTGGTAAAATGGCCATCAGCCCTTCTAGGTTGTAGTTCTGGTAGTCATTGCTGGAGCTGAATGGCTTTATTAAAATACACATCCTTCACCCTAACAGGCCAGTGATTTCCACATTGCTTGGAAGTGCAGAGAGACAAATGCAGTTGAACAAAAGTGTTGCTGGAGCATTGCATTTATAATTAAACTTCATCAAGCACAATATATTCATGTTTCGTGTAGTGTGTTGTCACCTGGATGTGAAACCTGATGAGCTGCTTTGTCCTTGCTGTGCCTGAAGTGAGTTATACCTTCCTAATGCCTGCTGAACATGGAGCTGGCTTTTGCATGAGCAATTAAGTAGCTGCTCACATTCTGTTTGCTGAAGGGTTATTGCAGGCACAGAGACATCCTGTTTGAAGGGCCACTTTGTGGCTTTCCTTTTGGATGTTTCTGTGTTGCTGTCCTGTGGAGCCTCTCTGGCTCAGGGAGCACAAAGCTGTGCTGTGGTGGCTGGCTTTCTTAACACACCCTTTAATAAAGAGAATCCATCACGCTCCTGCTTTAGTGTGACACACCAGGCAGAGGTGTCTGCTCTCTCCTAGACAATCTGGGGAAGCAGAGTTATGCTGCAGGTATCCCCAAACTCTACATAATCCAGATCAGTTGCACATGGGTGCTTAGGTTCCTCTGCAGTTGGTTTATTGTATTTGCATGCTGCTTTCATTATACCTTATAGCATTCTTCCTTCATTTTTCTTTTTTCCTTTTCAATTTAGGAGAGGGAATAAAGAGGAACAAATCCAAAATTAGAATTAGTCATCTGAGAATCCAAGTTTGCTTTCATTTGTGTGCTGTTAGGATGGCTTTGGGTGAAGGGATGGGGTTGCTTCAGCTGTTGGACTGAAGCAGTGATGTTACTTCTCCTTCCATGTCCCCTCAGTGCTGTGGTGGTCACACCTGTACCAGTGTGACACCAAGGTCCCCTCTGGGATGGGCTCCGTTTTCATTTAAATGTTGATAAATCCTCCTGTATAAAATTTAATTTGAAATTTATTGGGAGAGATTTGAAACAGGAAAAACATCTGAGTAGAAACAGGGGGTAGAAGGTACCTATGAATGATGTGTTATTGAATTTTAACGTCAGTCAAACGGCCATAAAACATGACTACAGCAGCAGTGTGCTGAGAGCAGGATTGCTCCTTACCTTCTGACTCTGCTGATTTAGTTCTTCAGTGTGTGCATAACTCCCTGATACTCAATTTGTACGTATTCTTAGGGTTTTTGTCTTTAAAACACGTGCTGCGGAGCATCCTTGGCCATCACTGTTAACCCCTTCGACAGCACTGCTAACAGAGACTTCAGGAGGACAGGCAGTTGCATTTGCTGTCAGTTATTTGTGCTGATGCTTTGCCAAGACACAGAACATATGTCTGTGAGCTGTGCGGGTGCCCTTTGGGTGGAAACAGGCTGCGCTCTGCGTTTACAGAAATTGATCGTGCCTGGGCAGAGTGAGGAGGGAGAAAATGCACTACATATCCTCCTTCCTCCCACCCCCTTTTCCTCTTTGGCACCAAATAAAACAATGTCTCATATGGTAGAGTGCACGGTTCCCGATGAGCTTACTGTCTCCATACCACCCAGGAGGGGTCTGGTTCTTATTGTGCGTGCTTGCACACACCGCGTGGAAAACCAGACCCCTTTGCTGAGAGACAAAGGTTCTGAGTGCACTTTATTAGCAATTATTTACCTATTACCCTTGGGGAGAGGCCTGCAGGGTGGATGTGATTGTCAAGTGGGAGACCTGTGGCTTGGGATGGAGGAGGAGGTGGCATCCTTCTCCTTGGTCTCTCCAGGGCACTGTCCAGCTCAGGCCTGTGGCTTCATGTGCTCACTGTATCTCTCCTGCTCTCAGTATCCGCTGCACAGATGCAACCTGTAGATTGAGCTTTGGCTGCTAATGGTTTAATGATAGTAATAAAGAGATGCATAAATGTCAGTAGGGCTGTGTTACCCACTGGGGAAAGGGGAGGATGCTGTGCTGTGGGGCTGAAGGAGCTGAGAGCACCTGGCTCTGATTTCCTACTTGAGCAGTGTGAACATTAGCAAACAGTCATCACTTTGCCTCCTATCTACAAAGTGTGGAAGGGACCTGATGTCCCTAGAGAATCTGCTGCAGCCCTAGTCTGACTGAGCAGGCCTCCCTAAAAGCAAGGGTAAGAACTTCGGGCTTATGTCTTCATCAAGTGAGAAAATTAATAGTTTCATCCTTTGCCTCGCTGGTTTCTAAGCAAGTGGCAAAGCAGAGGAGACAAGATCTTCTGGTGAACTGGAAGTTGGATTACTTGAGTGTCCAGGCTCAGAAGCCCCATAGTACAGCTCTGCGTTGGCTTGGGTTCAGCCTGAGAGTTTCCCCAGCAGCAAGGAGTGAACTGTGGGGGGAACCTCCCAGCTGCGGCTTGCTTGGAAGAACTGAAATCACCTCAAGTAAATTCTGTTTCTTGAAATAGTGTTTTCCACCCACTTGTGGTTGACAGGTTTATGATTCAAGAGATGCAGAGTGTGTCTGTGATGGACTGGGCATCTTGTTTAGGGTTTTCATCTACATTTGAATCCAAAATGTTGTAATGCTGAAGGCAAAGCCCACTGTAATCAGTTGGGATGAAGGAATCGGTAGAAGTTCCTGGAGCTTTTCCTACTGAGGAGGCTTTAGATTTTGCTATGTAGCTGATGTAGGAATGTGGTTGTGTTATTACAACAGTGCTGATGAACACTTAGTGACTTTGGCTCTTCAGCAAGGGGCTTGGTGTTGGTTCCAGCTTCAGGCTGAGCATCAGACCCCCACTAGAGTGGTGGGAAGGAGCCACCACAGACCTTGCAACATTCAGATAAAACATGAAGCCCACATGAAGCTGAGTGTTTTTGCAGCAGTGGCATGCTCAGGAAAAACAGGGGAGCACCTCTCCGTGCTGTTTTTGCACTGGGATGCCCCACAGAATGTGCTTTGGGCTGGAGACGAGCCCTTGCAAAGTGGATAATAGCTGCTCTGTCTGCCCCCGCCGGCACGCAGAGCCTGGGCTGGCACCGCTCGCCTGCTAGGGGAGGCACAACTATGCAGAACAAAACAGCTTCCCAGCCCACAAAAATCTTGTAGACGCCAATATACTTCATCAGCCAACGTTTTCCTGAGGATTAAGTTGGGTTGTTTGATAAAAGGCATGAGGTGGATACAGGAACCTTTGTGTGTTGATTGTCCGCTATGCCAGGGTGAATTTGCATTAGCACGGCTGTGCTCTCATGCAATGAAAGGCAGCACAGGGGCTCTTTGGATGGTCAGGAGGCTGATGACAGCCGTGCTCACTCAGGGCTCTGCATTAAAGCCATCCATGGGTTGCAGTGTTCCCTCTGGGCAGCACTGATGGAGGGGCCACAGCCGATGGGAAACCCAATGAGAACTACAGCATGGAGCTGGGGAGGGAGGAGCTGGCGGTGTGGGCAGAGAGAGTTAGATAAACAGAGATTATGCTTAAGATATTTTTCTTTCATTTTGATTTATGTCTGCTGCGCAGCCAAATCTAAATAAATTAATCTTGCTTAATACAAACACGGAGTCACTTACCCTGCAGGAGCTGGAGGTGCTGGGGGAGGGAGAGATGGGATGGGGACTGAAGCTCATTGTGCCAGGATGCCAGGCAGGGGGTTTCCTTTGGGTTTGTTTTCTGGGTGTTTTGGGGGGTGCGTGCTCTGCTTTTGGAGGTGTTTGTGGTGTGTATATTGGTTGTCTGAAGCATGGGAGCAGGATCCTAGGTACATTGGAGGGAGGAAGGGGGCTGGGTGCATCCCTAGAGGTTTGGAGGCTGTTCATGTTTGCATAGGGGCACCTTCCTCCTGTGCCTAGATATCACATCCTGACCAGATACGTTTGTAGCTGTATTGCAGTGGAGGGGGAAATTACTCTTCCCTCCTGCAGCTTAAACCATGAAAGAAAGGAACAGAAATTTGTTTGGAGGTTTGGTCAGAGCAAATCAGAAGCTTTAGCAATGTGTTTTTCTCTTTTCATGTGGAACGCTGAGCAGAGTAAATCCAGGCTGACATCTACAAGCAGTCTCCCCAACTTCTCCCTGCTCAGCCAGGTGTTTGCAGCACAGCAGCAATAAGGAGCTGCAGTGTTGGGAAGCTGCAGAGTAAACTCTCCAGAGCAGTAAATCCACAGTGCTGCAGCTCAGAGTACTGTGGGGTGGGGGGGAATTTTCACTCTGCTTTGAGCCACTGTAGTTTTGCTGGTGAGGGAAATAAAGCTTAGCAGCTCCCTTTGCCTGTGGTTTGAACTCTAGAAGAAAAAAAAAAAATAGCCTGTTCTTAAAACTGAGTTTCAATACTACTCTTAACGTGCTCTTTCCAAGAACAGAAATCAGCCTCCTTTGAAAATGACACTGGGGCATTGCATCTGCTGCACAAACACAGTAATAAATTCCATATTGAAGGCTCCGCCATGAAACCCTGGGCAGTTGTGTTTCCTTCGTTGCCGTGTTTCAAATGTCTGTGTGCTCCTCCGTAGTGTGTCTCGTCCCACTTAAAAGCTGTAATGGTGTCTCTGGGAGATAATGCGGAATGGTATGTGGGTTTGGTTTTTGCTTTGTAATGAAGTTTAATCTCCTTGCAGCCAAATGACTTGGTGTTAAATAGCAGAGAGAAAGATAATACTTCTTAATAAATAGCAGCCAAATCTCATGTTGGAAGGGAAAGGGAAGGTGTTACTGGTTAAAAAAGAATCTCTGCAAGCAGCTCCTGATGGCACAAAGCCTCAGCACTACTACAATACGCTCTGCCATGCCTATCCACAAACCACAAGTCAGTAGAAGTGGAATGGCAGCTCTGTGCTGGGCAGCACGGTGTGTACAATGAGCTCCGTGCTTTGAGAAGCATCCATGGCTTGGGGAAGACAGATGGGTGAAATCTCACCTCCCAGGATGTGCTGGGAATGCATGGGTCTGTGACTCTGTGCTAAATCCTGGAGATTGGTCTCCAGAAGGAAAATACGTGAGGGATGCTCAGATGGGTTTTGGGGGGGATGTTCAGCTTGGTTTTAGAGGATTAGTTTCTATGAGAAAAGGAACAACTTCCCGTTTGCATGGCAGAAGTTTATCGCCAAGTGGAAGTGCTGTGTTGACAGCAAACAAAATTATCTCTTAAGATGATTTTTTTATCTGGCTCTCCCAATCATCTCTATGTTCCTTTTAAAGCAAACAGAGATGCTGCACGTTCCAAATTGCATCTCTTTTGTAGGATCTTTTGTAGTGCTTGGGAAGAGAAATACTGCTTTGCAAGATCTGAACTTCGCATGTCTTTATTCTTTCACACAAAGGCAGTGTTAGGTTTGTCACTGCTATGCTTTTGAAATAATTTATTCCCCTCTTGTGATGGCATCTTTTGTATTTGTTGCTAAGCACAGTGCCTATAGTGGTGTCTGTGCATAGAGGTAACTGGAAACAGCAGAAAGAAGGGCAGACTTTGGGTAGCTCCTCTGCTTGTCATGTCTCTGCAGGTCTACTGGTTGAGTGTCTCCTTTGCCATCAGTGTTTTGCCCTGCCTCTTTGCCTTCTGCTTTAGCCTGGGGACAGCCCACTCATTGCACTGTTCCTACAGGAGGTATTCCCCATATAATCACTGTTTGAACAGCAGTAGCTATATGATTTTGTAGCCTAGTAGAGAAGAAAACAGAACCAGTTCTTTCCGAGAGATCTGTGGGTGTTAGGAGCAATAAAACCAGGCCTGTTGTTTAAGGGCTTGACTTGATGCAACTGTTATTTATGACTGTTCCAACAACAGGATTGCTTGTTGAGGGTGCTTATTTTAGACTAACATTTTTGTG
Organism: Coturnix japonica; assembly: GCF_054131305.1. Lineage (NCBI taxonomy): Eukaryota > Metazoa > Chordata > Aves > Galliformes > Phasianidae > Coturnix > Coturnix japonica. The sequence goes on from NW_028188951.1 coordinate 680,841, forward strand.
GGGATAAATTGTTTTTGTCCTTTCTGCCCACACTCAGATGCTTGCTGATATTGTGCTTTCACTAGCTGGGATGCCACGGCGTGGTTTGCAGCATGAGCGGTGCTGTGGAATTGCAGAACTGTTTGCACGGCTTTGTGTGGTTGTATGGAGAGCACACACGTATGACTTTCTTGTGGTACCTGTGCTTAGGAAATGCAAACAAGGAACTTGAAGTAAGATTTCTCTAGGGAAAGAGGGATGGGAAGAGCAGGCCATCCTTGAAAGCATCCTGTGTTTGCCAGCTGCTGGGCTTTCTTCACAAACAGTACGTAGAGCTGATAGGATTCCTCTCAGGAATCTCCTGACTGCGCTCATGCAGCTTTCCAGGAACAGCTCTTCACACTCAACCTAGGCCATGCTCCCAGGAGGGTTGTTTTTTTCTTCCCTAAGACCTATGTAAGCAAATTTACAGTTGATTTTAAGATAATAATAAAATAACCCATGGTCACGCAAAGAAGAGATATAAAGTCCTTCATCAGCAGCCTTGTTGGGGTTTTGTGCTTCGCTCCAGCAGTGGCACTGTAGGATCCAGCCTTTTCCTTCGAAGGATGGTGGGATCCCCGTATAAACCTGATTGCTTTAACATTTGCTTTCTGTGCTCACATGAGCATATCCAGACACGGCAGTGCAGCTCAGGTCTGTGTAAGATCACGAAGGCAGTTTTGTGTGGCCTGAGGTTGGTGGGTTGCCATGCAGTCTATTGGGGCATTTGCCATGTGTTGTTGTCTTTAAACTGAAACTTGGTTGCTTTTTGAGGGGCTTTTTGAACTTCATTCTAAATTTAAGAATGACTTTAGAGCATGTAATGTTTCAGAGGCTGTATGAAAGAGAAATCAACTTTTTGGCAAATAAAGAAAAGCCTTGTGTGTGGCGTGGGTTCTGTTCTATCCTAAGCAGGCCATCTTCAGCCCTTTTGGTGTGATAGGAGTAGTCTCAAGATTGATGGTAAATCTTGTTTCTGCAGTGAGTATCGGAAGTAGCTAGATTTTTACATACAGTGTAAACAAAAGGATGATCATCAACCATAATTAGGTTTTTATGGGCTTGTGAGCTGACTCATGCCCCCTGGATGTTCTGCACAACGAGCTAAAGACATGCCAAGACTTAGAAAAGAATAATTGCTCTTTGGCTTGTAAAAATAAAAAATATCAAGTTTGGATATACAGCTGTTGTGTGTTTCCCTAATAAGAAGACAGAAATGTTGTAACCTTTACTCATCCCTTCCTCCAACAAACTTTCCATGGGATTGAGTAAGAGCTTCAGGATGCAGTTTGCGGACGCTGGCTGTCAACTTTAGACTGGTGAGCCAGCTGCAAAAATAGTCCAGTTCTGATGTTCCCTTAATTCTGAGGGATGCCAAAGATAGCAGCCTTCTGAATGGGCAGTGGGTTGTGGTCCAAGCTTTGAAGTTCTGCTAAAAATCAAGCAGAAGAGATGGCCTTGGCCTCTGAATCTGAAACTGCGTGGGACCTTGAGGCTGGGCGGCCAGCTGCTGTGTTGGGGCACTTCTGAAGATGCTGAAGCAGTTATGGTGAAGTTTCCTTTGAAACCCAGCAGATGTCTGGCTCCTGAGCACATAGCACAGCTCTGTTTGTGCCCTTAAGTCATTTAGAGCTTCTTGCTACTGGTTATTGACATGGAGAGCTCTGGAGTAGCTGAAACCTCTTGATCTGCAAGTGTGTTGGCATTAATTTCTACTTTAAAAACTGTCCATAGAAAATATTTTCATGAAGCACCGCTCCTGTCACAAGAGTTCTCATGGCCCTTTTGAGATCCCGGTTTTGTTCTCACACCCCAGAGTCTCCAAGGTGAACAACCTGAGTAGGATCTGGGGGGGGCAGTGGTGATGTCCCTTCTCTGCCATGCTGCCCTGTGTAGCCTGTGCTCCACTCCATCCCCACCACTGCTGCAGGTGTCTGAGCCTTCCTGGAATGACTGTCCTTACAACTCTCTGATCTCGTGGTTGTTTTGTTTTAACATATCGAGACTCTAAGAAGATACTGATGTGGTTTATATGGAGATACGTGTCCTGAGCATATGGTTATATATAAATATAAGGGGGAAAAAATAGGCTGCTTTCTCACAAGGTGCAGGGGCTGCATAAAAGTACAAAGTCTCTACAGCAGCACTGACGAAGTGCATCAAGTGGCCAAATGAGGTGAGGTAGCAGAGTGTGCTCAGCCTGCAGTCAATGAGCTGCACTGGGACAGGTTTTGCTTGCTTCAGGAAGGGAATTGTTGTACCACCATATCACAGCATAATAATAATGAAGTAACATAAAGCATATCATTTTATTTATCCCTTTTGGTGCAGCTATTTGTAGGCTTAAACCAGGTGAAACACCTGATGAAGAGGGGTGATGAATGGGGAACCACCCTGCATCGTTTGGGGTGAAAAAAGCGGACAAGAAAACTGCATAACACGATGTACTTAATGTGGAATTGTGAAAACCCCTAATCAGAAACAGAAGCTTTGAGCAGTTCAGGGTCTGAATTCTCCGTCGCTTACTCGGCGTCCCTCACCCCTGCCCGGTTACCGCTGGGCTGTGCTGAAGGTTGGTAGCCAGATGACAGAGGCTTGTGGCTGTTGGCAAGTTTGCTTTTGACTTCAGGAGTGGCTGCTGTGTTACCTCTGCAGAGATTTTTTAACATCTGTTGTGCATTTGTCTATGGCAAGAGTTACAATCCCCGAAGGAATTGTTGGCTGATGTATAGATGATGCCAGATGAGCAAAAGCACCGTTTGGCACATTCCAAATGAAGCAGCTCTCTGTGTATGACACTGTCATTTGGAGATGATTTACACAGCCGCTTCTGCCATCAGGATGTCATCTGCCCTCTCTGCTCTCAGGCTTGGATGCAGCCTGACTACTTAAACACACTGCAGTGATTGGAAACACACCGAGGAAAACAAATGCATGCGTTCGCCTTTTGTTGCAGACTGTTTTATTTCAATGGAAAGCAGAAACAGTGGAGTCATTTTTCCCTGCTCTGATGTTGATGTCAAGATTTCAAGCCTGACTGCCTGAATGACGGGAATAGTGGTATTTCCATAGGACAGAGCTGCTGTCAGGTTTCAATGTGTTCCCATTAATGCAGAGGGAGAAAGCTTTAGTCTCCTTCCCATCTTTGTCAGATGTTTGCATGCATTAGCATTGGTATTTTGCATGTTCTTCCAGCTGCATTTTGTCCATAGGGGATTATTTTGTTTTCCATGCCTTCCTCTCCATTTTGTACTAAGTAAGAAATAACTGTGGGCAACTTGTGATGATGAGCACTTCCTCTTAGATGAAGTCTGGTTATTCCACTGGTGCAAGCGTAGTTCTGGTGACTTCCATAGGATGATCAAGGCTGATCTCCTACCAGGTTTTCCCACATGCTGTTGCAGAGGTGGCTGTCCCCATCCTTTTCCCCCAGCCTAGCTCTGAGCTGATACCCTGTTTCAGGTAAAAATGAGCCTTGTCATCCCTACGGTAGCAAGTGTGTTGTTTCAACAATGTTAATGTTACCAGAAGAAGGTCTCAGACCCTTCTCAGCCTTCCACCCTTTTAGATTAAAAGAAATCTGTCAGTGGAACCATCTCAATTGTAGGAGTCTACATGTACTGCTGAAATCTGGCTGTGGACAGTTCCCTACTTACAGCTATATGTCCAGAGCGCTAAAGATCTTATGCCCAGAACACAGAGATTTCTTCTTGTAGTTAACTCTAATGGTATTTCTGAGACCGTGGAGTTGCTGAATCCATAATCCTTGCCCACAAATGCTGCCTTTCCCCACCAAAAGCTTCCAACTAGAGATGGATCCAGTTCTGCAGAGTTCTCAGTAGTCAGTTTTCTCGGTGCACGTTTGCTCTTGCTGGCAGTGAAGTACTTGCAGGAATAAAGCCTACAGCTCTACAAGGATGATGGTGGTGACTTCTCCCTTACTTACAACAAAGCAGCGCAGACAAATGCAAGTCAAGCTTCAAACCACAGCTTTTGTTCTTCCAGCTGGTGTAATAATTGTAAGGTGAATTTAGGACAATTTAGACAATGGTTTTACTTCCTGGTTTTGGTTTGTGGTAGCTAAATTTTGTATTTTCAAATGAATAAGAGGCTAAATGACTTTCCATTCTGTTCTTGGCACCATATCAATAGTTATGGAGTAATGTGAAAGTTTTGAACTGCAGAAGGAATAATCGTCTGCTCTAATCAACGTTTTAGTGGGAAGGCTTATTTAAGTGCTGATACATTATCTTAAACTTTTGAGTACTGTTCCTTCCATTTACCAAAACGTGAACTTTCCATAGCTACTCTGATAAACTTTTCAACAAGGTTCAAAAAGTAACAAACGATCCCATTACGCCACATATTAAAAATCTATTCGTCTTATACTAATGAGTTGGTGGACACACATAAAATACAAATATCTGTTCTTTTTATGTTGTTTAAATGGCTACTGTCAGGTACTTCAGCTCTAAATGATAATGTGTGTTTAAAAATAATAACTACGTTAATGCTTTATGTTATTTTAAAGTGCCTATTTGACTCTATTTGCAAATGATTCATGTTGTGTTTGTGATCCTAGTCTGAAAGTATGCTAAGAGACTTGGAGAGAGGGAATTTGCTTAAATAAATATATAATTTCCCATGCCATTACCACAAATCAGTGCAATAATGAAATTGGAGCAGATTGCTGTTTATATCTCTAGTAAGTTTATTTTAAATGCTGTAACTTACAAAACGACAAATCCCCTTAGTGATGAGACTTATCATATGGAATGCTTGTGGAGTTATCCTTCTGAATTACACATTCAGTTCCATGTGTGGCTTATTTTCCTGCTCTAATAACCTAGAAAAGTATCTCATGGGCACCTTTCTCAAGCAATGATGCATCTTTGGGTTTGTTGTTTGCCTCCAACATCAGCTTATAAATCAGGAAGACCACTGACCTCTAAGAAGTCCTTTGAGGATCTGTGTGCTGAATGGAAAGGGCTGCAGGCACAGAAGGCCCTGTTTGGCTTGATCTGTAGGAGAGAAATTAACTCCTATGGATATCTGATGAGAAAGTGTGCTTTGACTTGTGTGTCTCCCATAGAGCTTCTGCTTTACCCATCTAATGCTGCTGGGGATGCACTGCCAGCATCCTCCTGCTGTGGTAGCACGTGTTGATATATTCTGGTTGCCTTCAGTGGTCTGATATGAGTGGAACTGGAAAGCGCGTGATGCATCAGCATTAAGTGAGATATCCAGCCAGAGCCGTCATCCATCAGACAGGCAGTTCCTGTGCTGAAACTGTAACACGTGTGAAGTGTAATTACCCAGAGGAGATGGGGCTGCGTCATCTTAAAACCACCTCTTTTTTGTCTGTGTTCCTGTCTGGAATAGCTTTCAGATCTTCTATGAGTGACAAAACTTAATTTTTGACCTCAGTTTATTCATACTCATTTATTATTCTTATGCCAATGCGACCCTATGGTTGAAACAGCTTTATAAAAAGAGAGCTGGGTGTATTTCCCTTGTTTGTGTAGATGGGCAAAGCATGGCAGCTTCCTTTGGTCCCTTGGCTGGGGTTGGACCTGCAGTGTCCTCCCAGTGTGCAATGGTCATGGGACAGAAGTGGGAGTAGATGCTTCAGCTAAAAGCACCTCCAGAACACCAAGCCGGGCTTCACTCCGGACTTCAGTTCCCCCTGTTTTATTATATTTCCTGATGGCAATTCAAAAAACATGTGAGACGTGCGAGAGCTCTGTTACGGATCAAAAGGGCCCTTCCTTGAAGCGGAGTGGTTGTTTGCCATGGCCAGGCACTGCTGAAATTGCCAGTGTTGTTTTATTTCCGAGTCCTGAGGCAGTGATTGGGTTGACGTTAATTCATAGGGAACAGAAGTATAATCAGATGTGGGTTTATTACTTCAGCTCTGCACATTCAGCGTTATCTTGTAGTACAGAACTCAGTAATTTTGAATCCTTTTCTACTGCTTTCACACTTAGCAAATCCAACAGATATTGGCAGAAGGAGAGGAAACAACTTCTTCCTTTTTTTCCTTCTGGAAATTATTTGGTTGGGTTCTTGGGTGCAGTAAAAAATTGAGGCTATCAGTAAGCATGCTGTTTTTAGAAAGCACCTAGGTTGACAGTAGTGTCATCATCATCAAATGAATTGAAATGGTCCAGCAAAGGAAAGGCACATTTGGCCCATGGTGTGGTTTTACAGAGCTTACCTCTGCTACAGCAGTGGAAATGCTGCTCGTCTATTAAAACTGTTTCTTAGCCGTGCGGCTGAAAAGCACTGATCATAAAAGCACTGTCCTGAAAAGCCAGCTGTGTAAATACTTCAGTACATTTTTCCCTCCTGATTTGTTATTCTTTTCCCCCCCCCCCCTCCTTTGCAATAGCAGATTATTCACTTTCCTGCAGTAAGAGGATCTTAGCAGTTTGAAGTCCCCTGGCTTTAAGCTCTGGGTGAACCGTGGCTGTCCCATAGCCCTTTGCAGCAGTGTGTTGAGCCCTCTGTCCTATAGGTCAGGAATGAAATCAAAATGATCCTTGGCATTTCCTCACTGGGCAGCCAGGTGTCACTCGTAGTGATGAGAGCTTAGCGGGCAGGTTCCTTGTCTGACTGCCCAAATCTATGGTTCTGTCATTCCTGTTATTGGAAATGAACTAGGATCCTATTAGGTCCTATGGATGGAGCTTTATGAACTCAGGTTTTGCTTTTGTCTCTAATCTGTTTTGTTATTAACGGTGTTATCTATTTTTCAATCTGCTGGAATAATTTGCAGGAAATCAGTCTGACGTTCTCTAAACCAAGATAAGCAGAAGACTTTTGCTTTCCTGTTTTCACAAGGGCTCCAGCTCTGCAGGTTGAAAAATCCACTGTTTTTCTTTTTTTTTAAGCTTGCAATATGCTCAAGTCAGTAAATATTAATTCCGCTTTGGTTGCCATCTTCATGTGCAGTGTGGAGAGCATCCATCTCTCATTGCACTCTGGAAGCATAGCTGTCCTAATAGGGCAGGTCCAGGTACTGCAGCATGGTGGATCTGACCCTGCTGGGCAGACTTGTTATGGGGACAAGGCTGGTGCTGTTGGTGAGCATTGGTCCCTGGCAGCCAGCTTGCATCCCACTGAGGGCTCACAGCCCTCCTCCCTCTCCAGCACTGAAATCTCTGTTCTTATTCTTGTGAACACCGGATCAGATTTATCCTTAATTGACACCTGATACATCTAAGTGTTCAGTGAGTTTTCCTTCTCCTTGTGACTTGCAGCTTTCTTTTGCAATATTGTGTTTGAGTTTCTGTCCAAGGATACCCTTATGGCTGTGCTAATGATGAACCCCATGGACTGTGTGGTTTGCACTGAATTTCTGTTGAGCTGTGGACCGCAATGCTTTGTGGTGCTGACTCTGCTGATAGCCTTACAGCAGAGTACTTATGTAACTACACCAGAAATGCATAAATCCCCTGTTAGTCACAGAACTAGGCCCAACCAGGCTGGAACCATAACAGTCCCTATCTAAAAACCTCTCCATATGCAACACTCTAAAGAGCCTTTCCTGTGTCAGGATGCAATTCCTATATGGACCATAGGGATACCTGTCTGGTGCTTGTGCTTTTCTTTATTTCACCCTACTACAGTTTCCTCCCCAGATTTGGAAGCATCACAGCCACTGTGCTCCCCGCAGTGCTGCCCCACATCCCTGAGCAGCCCGCTGCTGTGTGAGAGCAGGATGAGAACAGTTTCTTTGCTACTGCAATGCAGCTTGGGACGTGTTACATCTGTGCTGACTTAGAACAGAAAACAAACACAAAAGCAGCATCCAGCTGAGGTTGTAGGGATGTTCAATGGGCTGAAGGCAGATTTTCTGGCTTGTTTGCAGCTGTTTCTGACTGCACTTGCAGGCCTTCCCCATTTGTACCTTGCAGGAGACACACCAACCATGTACTGCTTATGAATTCTTTGCTGTACTGAAGACAGCAGGGAGATGAACCTCCCGGCTTGTGTCCAAGGCCAGGATTTGTGCATGGTACGTGCTGTTCCAGCAGCAACCTGGGGTTTGTTTGCTCTTCTCGTTGCATGGGAGCAGAGCAGAGCAGCCCAAGCCTGCTCCTCACGCTGTGTGTTTGCAGAACCCAAGTTGCACACACAGCTGTGTGCAGGGCATGGATTGCTGTGGGTGCTATGGTGGTAGCCAGCCAAAAGGATTCTGTGATTGTCTGGGGCTGAGCTGATAACCCTCAGCCTGTAACTTTTCTGTTATTCCATATGCATTTAATGAATCTTTTCTTGGTGGTCATTAAATGTCTTTGAAGGAAACAATTTCCTGCTACATGTAGCGTATAAAGAGATAGTAGCCAAAAATGTTCTGATTGTTGTCCTGGTTCTGCCTAGGGATGAGGGCTGGGGCTGTTAGCACTTACCAAACCCACTCTGCATTAGGGAAAGAGATGTCAGTGCTGCATTTAAACTAGTGCTTTGTGTGGCTATATCCCTAATTGAAGGACAGAATTCCTTCTGGTTCCTTAATAAGTGGAGTACAACCTGAGGAACACTGTGGGAGATGTTGCCTTTCTGGAAATCACATATGAAAAATACTGTGACCGCAATAATTCTCTCAGCATAATCCACAAAAAATACTTAACATCTACTAAGTAAATATGATCTGAATCAGAAAATGACTCTGAAAGGCTGTTTCAGCTTAGCTAGACCAAATGAATGTCAGCCTGGTTAGTGCTTGATAATAAACACGCTCCTGCATTCTGAAGTCACTACTGTGTGATCTGATTACAGCCACTGCAGCTGGCCCAGCTCCAGCCCACACTCCCATGGTCGCCCGCTGCCCTGTGAGCCCCACAGCAACGCAGTGTGCTTTGAGTTGGGGCTGGGGATGCTCACCCAGATGGCACATAAAGTGATGGGTTTAGGGCCCAGCTGAGATGGTGAGGACGTTGCTGGGTGGGTGTCACTGAGGGTTAGAGCATTGCCCCACTGTGCTGAAGTTAAAGGTGAATTTTCAAGGGTAGGTGCTGCTCCTGGCGGTGCTGTTATCCTAAAAGCTGTGAGCATGGCTGCTTGGGGTGGTGGTGTAACTATTTCCAGATGTGTTGAAGAGCAGTGGAGATGTGGCACTGCTGAGGGCTGTGGCTCAGTGGGCTGGGTTGGATGTGATGTTCTCAGGGGTCTTTGCTGACCGTAATGATTCTGTGGTGCCAAGGCTAAAGCCCAGCCAGAGCAGTGGGGAAACCTGCAGTCACCGAGTGCTGGACTGCTGTGCAGTCTTACTGGGGTGGGAATTATTCTGGCAATTAATGAAGGCTTCCATTCTTATTCTTCTAAAAGACCTCAGAAAACATTTTGCTCTACTGGGTACCACAAGGGCTGTGTACTTGGCAAGTCAAATACAAGGGTTCATTTCATCCAGATACACGTTATGATGTTTCTTGGCAGCTGGATTGGTGTTGGTGCCTAAACATCTTCAAAGGCTGTAAAACAGAGTCACATTACTCTTACATCGGTGACTACGTCCAAGATGCCGCTCCCCGGACACTGTTAATGTGCAAGGTCTGTTTGCTATAGTTGCGAAGCTGCTGGCACTAAGGCTGATGTAGGAAATTGGGAATGATGTCTTTAAAATTGGGGAAGGGGGGGGGTGTGGAACTGGAAATATCTTCACGCAAAGAAAAAGCTGGTTGAATCTTTCCATATTGCCTGTAAAATCAGAGAATGATCTCAGTGCTTTTGTGACAGCAAGTTCTTCCTCAGCTCACGGCTTCTGCAGTTCTACAGGGCATCTCTCAGGTTCCTAGAGCTGCTGGATCAGAATGGAGGTGTCTTTGGGTACCAAAAGAGCCTGTGCCATTCACAACCCATGCAAAGTGTAAAAGTGGCACCTATTTCAACCTTAGTCATTAGTGTGTGTGGGGAGCTGTATTAGAAGCTGTAACGTCAGCTAATAGAAAACAGAACCGCTCTATTTGCTTGATTACAGTGGTTACGCTAAAAGAGACTGAATTTTTACATTCCGGATGAAAAGAATCAGGTATAAATGATTGACATGCAGAATAGGAGAAGATAGGGATGGAAAGGGATATGTTAACTTCTATTTAAAAGAAATTGTAGCTTGAAAATTGCATTTAATGCTGTTTAATGGCTTGCTAAGAAAAGCACCTGGAACAAGAAATAATTTCACATGAACTGCAGATCATTAGTGGGTTCTTAATGATGGAGACAGAAGAGGAGCCTGAAAGACTCTCAAGGGAAACAATGTGAGTTGTGGATGAGATACAAAACGTGGTACCTCGTTTTCTCGTGAGGTTCATCTCAAAGTTTTCCATATGTTTGGAGTATTCTCTAAAGTGCTTCAGATACCAAAATCAGGGGAGTGCTCTGGTATTCTGATAAGGTGAGCCTGGGAGAAGCATTTGAAGCCTGTATTTGTACAGAGTGTGATCTGTGTTGCTGAGATATTAACACTTTCTTTGCCAAGACGAGGATATTTGCCACAACATTAAGGGAAATGCTGTTTGGCCATTCTCTGCTTCCCATAAGGCACGAGCAGAGGGAACACCTTGTGTCCCAGGTGTCTTAATTTTCAGAGCAATTTGTTCAGGCTTCCAATCTCTGGTTGTTGAATGGGCAGGATGCATCAGCTCTTGAAACCGATGGACTTTCAAGTAGTTTGCCTTTACTTCTCTTTTTTGCAAGAAGGCATCAATTTTAAGTAAACTTTCCATAGAATTAGGTGCTTTGCTCAGAAGAGTGAGAGATGCTTGAAGTTTCTGTGCTTCGTTGCCTGTAATTTTTACCTGTTTCCACAAAGGTTTTACAGATTTCTTTTTTTAATCTGAGTCTTTATTGGGACTTTAAATCACAGCGTTTTATTGGGTTTCTTCTTTCTTGTTTTGTTTTCATAAATACATGTCATTGCCAACACAGGCAGACAGCTCCAGGATTAATAAAGGTGGAAGAGATGCAGGCTCTTCTACAGCCACGAATGTTTTTAGTTTATTTGTTGCTATTGAATTTGAACTTTTCAATAAAGCTGGAAAGGAAATGCTATTATTTTCCCTCAAAATTGTGCCAGGAAATGAATTTGTTGTGATTCAGTTTCATCTTGGAAGTGGTGGTCGGAGCACTTATTGAATGTCTGCAATTATTACAGCTGTGGTCATCCTCCATGTGGCTCCAGACTGGGAATGTGGGTCCCTGGGGATTACTTGGAAGTGGAACTCCATGTCCTTGGGACTGTTGTCCTCAGGTCCCATGTCAGATTGCCCTCTCTTGGTCCTGCTGGAGAGGATACTGGAGTCATTGGTTTTATGCTATGGATGCCTACAGGAATGGGCAGGAACCCTTTCATTTTAATAGAAGCTGCAACTCCTTTATATCCAGGTGTGATGCGTAAAGCTGTGCATGTGCAGGTTTGTGGGCTCTGGGATGGGTCCATGTCACCTGAAATTCAAGAGTGCTATATCAGGATTTGAATGGTGAGGTTCTGCTCATCATTTAGGTATCATCATGTCTCTGAAATTACAGTGCGACTAATGAAAACATGACTTTAAATGGTTATATGGGAATTACGTGGTTATATGGGACTTATCTTCCTTGGAACTAAATGGCTGTGGATAAAAAGCCCAATTGGAATCAAGGATGTAGCATCTTGCAACAAAAAAGGTTCATGTGCACGATGTGTTTGGATACAGAACTCCTCATTTTTAATAAAAGCATGCTCTTTTTTCTGGTTTCCTTTCATTTCCTTCCCAGCACACCATGTCTCTGTAGTGCTCCTTCCTGCAGCTCAGCTGTGCTGGATCAATACAAAAGATGGTGGAGGTCGCATCAGACTATTCTCTATGAAACCAGCACTCGGGGACGCAATTGTAGTGCAAATGGTAACACAAGATCTTGTTGCTTTTCCAAAATGCGTGCACCAGCTGCAGGGCCAGAGGCTTTCCAGATGGAAGCAGAGGGGTCGGTGCTCAGGAGGTACCGGCAGTTCCCCACTTCCTCTCACTCCTCAGTCAGGGCATTTCCACCCACCTGCAGAAAGCACAGCTCTTGAATCCAGCCTGGAATTGGTGAAAGCAGCTTCGTGGGCTCTTGCTCCTACCCCATACCGGCCTTTCTTTGTCCTGCCTGCTTTCTTCTACCTCCTTAGTGTGATGAAGCTGCAGGTAGAATTTCTTTGCTGACAGGGGATGGATGGATGTACTTGGGTGCTGTGCAAAAGGCAGGTAGGAGGTGGGGCAGGGGGAATGCTGGGCTCCACCCTGGCACTGTGCAGCTCTTGTTTTGCAAGAAGATACTGCAGTGCCTTGAGAAATCACAGCAGTTTGGTACAAATTGTCTGTTCTGCTTTCACTTGCCCCTGAGGCTGGGCAGAGGAGACCTCCCTGCTGCAGTTAATCCTCAGGGCGAGACCACCCTTTCTCTTTTGTTTGAAGTCCCTGAATTGGTAGATAAGGGTGGTGGCATCTGCAGCTCCTCACTTTCTGGGCAGGATCCTGGGGGAGACCCAGCAGATGTTGGGACCTGCAGGAACTGCATTGGAGAGCACAGCCAAGTGAAACTGCTGGGAAAGCTCTTTCCCCACAGCAGGGCTCTCAGGACACTGGCAGTTTCCTGCATATAAGTGATCCAACCTTGCTTGGTCCTATTGAGAATTTGTTTTTGGAATACAGCAGGAGTGTGTCAGGGTAGAGGGAGGAGGCTGCTCACCCCTCTTTGCGTAGTTTGCATGTGGAAAAAATGAGCTGTGAAGTTTTAGGGGCAAAGGCTGTCCTGTTGGGTTCCTACCCTGAGGCTCAGAGCTGTGGCTGATGCTCTTAGGATGCACCTATCTAATAGTCAACAAATAAGTGTGCTGTCCCCATACACCTGGAGCTGAGAAGTTTTGTGGTCTTGTTCCCCTTTCCCACACTGAATGTGACTGTGAACATCCCTCCCTGCTCACACCCATTACTGTTCATTAATTGCATATCAGCACAAAGGGGTTTTCAGCTCTGCTGGTCACATTGACTGGAGGTTTGCCACCAGTATGGTTTTATTCTTTAAGACAGCTGTTTCTGGAGCTGTTGCTTGGGGGGCTTTGCATGCGTGTTTTGGAACTGCAGAGGATTTGGGGTTCTGTTTTTTAGCAGACTCGTAAAATTCTACCGGAGTCTTTAACATGGTGTATACTTATAGCACTGCTGCTCTGCAGCTGTACGGTTATTGAAATGTTTTATTATTTTGATAACATTTTGAAAGGGATGTTTCCCTCCCAGCTTGAAAGAGGAAAATTGAATCCCCTTTCTGTTGTCTTATGGGCATGAGAATTTAGCAGTAGGGACTTTTGTTTCCTGTGGTTGATGGTGTAGAAGAGGACCTTTGCAAAGACAGCTTAGGAGCACATTGGGCTCAATGTGATAGATTACTTGTGGTCATAAAGACTTCCTTCGAAGAAATCCTAAGAGATTTGTGCTGATTTGTGCTCTGGCAGGGAGCAGCAGGTAATGTATACTGCAAAGATATAAGAATATAGATATCCTGGGAATTACAGAACTATAAATCAACAAACAATTCACACTTGTTGCTGAAAGAATCATTGGGTTTCTGTGCTCTGCTCTGTATTGGTTGTGTGGGTGCTCACAATATCCAATCATTTCTCTTTTATTTCCGTACGTCAGGCCCTGATGCAGCCCACCTTGCTGTGTCCATCCCAGAACTACATCCCGACCAGAGCTTTACAAACTCCTTGCAGTTTCCAGGCGCTTGGGTTGGGTCACTTGGGGGACTTTGAGTCATTGGGATGTTGGTTGGGCTCTGTCAGTGTCGTGCAAGGAGGGATTCACTTTGAAGTCACTCCTGGCTTGAGTTCTGTTGAGCAAACGTGGAGCGGGCCCTTGTTTTGTTGCTGTCCTTCTGGGTTATATTAGTTCATTCCTAGCGTGGTGTGTCAGAGCAGCACTTGATGGCTGACATGAAGACCAGGCTTTTCTGTGCTAAGCGTTCCCTGTTGGAATGGGAATTCACAATGTGAAGTGGGAATAAGAACCATTTTTATGTTTTGTCCAATTTTTTTTTTTTTTTTTTTTTTTTTTTTTGGTCCTTTCTTGTTAAAGGATGAATTTTCACATGTATATGAGGAGCTTGTCTGTTTCAAAGCTGTCTTTTTGGGAAGCAGGGTTGGATGTGGGGCACTGATTGCCTGGAGAGTGAGGAAAAGACCTGCATGCTGAATTTGGGTGCAAGAGTGTTTGGTTTGAAGTGCAAACTGGAAATTAGCTGAAGTACACAACCTGAAATACAGAGTGAATTTTGCTAAGGGGGAATCCTCTGAGTTGCCTTGCCCTGCCTGGCTCAGGTGCTGGGGGAGAGCTCTGCCTTTGTAGAGCTGGGTGGTGTGGCGAGCACATGTGTGCATTAGTGTCTCACCATTGCTAATGCAAGCATTTTTATTACTGTTTAATATTAAGCAGTTATCATTTACACTACTCTCCTGCCTCTGAGCTGTAGCTGAGAGTTGGATGTGCTTTTGTCTTTGGTTCAGCAGAGAAGCAGCCAAGGGGCTTCTCTGCTCCTTGGGTTTCATGGGGGAAAGGCTCCATGTAAAGCCAAGGACAAGATGTAGCTTTGATGGACATCTAGATTTTCATCTGCTTGATTTCTTTCCTTGCTCCACCTTCCTTAGCAATGCACGTGAAAATAAGGTATGGACCTGGTGATCCCATGGCTCCTTTTGTTTTGGTTCTGTAGGCAAGCCAAAGGATTAATGAAATAAGTTCCTATAGCCACAGTGAAAAATGACTTCATTGCCAAGAAGCTGTCGTCCTAATGAACTTGGATGGTCTGTTTGTTGGAGACACCAGAAAATGGAAATGGGCTTGTGTTGCTTTATTATATTCAAAAATAGACTTTTAACTAGAACATTCTGTATTCTTTCCTGTTTGACTGAAAACAGGGGCTGATGGAAGTTGAAAGCAGCAGATAAGCTGATGTGGAGACACATGTGGCTTGAAGCTAGGCTTTAAAAAGCAGAGAGACCATAATCAAGGTAAAAAGAAAAATGTTCATAGTAAATACTCCTGTTCTCAAGGCATCGTTTCACGTTGGTATGAAGACAAGTTTCGATTAACTCCAGATAAATTCTTTTAGTAATGTGCACCTCATGCAGAATGGATGCTTGTCACCGTCCATCTTTGTTACTGGGGAGAAAAAATGTGGAAGCATGTTGCTGCTTCAGTGTTTAATGTGAGAAAGTGATTCAATGTGGTCATCTTATGAAAATGCGACTCACAGCCCATGTGCTGCTCTGGTTTTTTGTTGGAAAGGATACATTTCCTTCATAATCAATACTATAAGATTCAGAAAAGTCAGTTTGTTGGTCTTTTTTTCCTGAATGCTGGGTTTATTTTTTTGTTTTTCCAGGGCTGTTATTTGTACCTGGAAGGTGTTGTTTCAGGAAGGTAACTTAAATTCCCCTCTTGGTGGGGGAGGAAAGAAAAGGACTAACTCTGTAGGTAGCAAGTTGGATGGTGGTCACTTGTCTCACATCTCTCTGAGACACCTGTGAGCTGTTGTTAGCAGGCAGACACCTGAAATGTTGAGGAGTTGCTGTGAAGTATGAATAGTGATATTGTGTATGTGTTCTTTGAGCTCTTCCAATGAAAAACTCTATGGAAATTCCAGGAATTCAGTGTCAAATGCTGTATTTAGCCATTGTTGAAGACTGACTCTTACTTACAGGTTTCTGTCCTAGGTAAAATAGTTGGTGAAATTAATGCTTTTTGTAAGTATGTTCGGAGGCCCATTAAAAACATCATAATACAATGACTAATATGTTAACATGGACTTTGTGAGTGAGGAGAGCAAATGGCAGGCAGTGTAGGGGTTACTCAGAGCCTTGTCCCACATCTCAGCCTGTCCTGTACCTACTCATAGCATTGTCAAAGGGGGAAGCTCATTAGTCCCTGTATGCAACTGGTGCAATCAGAAGCTTCATCCCCACCATTAACACAAAAATGAAAGCCTCCCAGCTCAAGTTATTGGGCTTTTGGAAAATAGTAGGATAGACATGTATGCTCTGTGTTTCTCTTGCCCTCTGTTTTTGTTGTTGTTAAAACAAAAAATAAATAAATAAAACATGTTGTTAATTATACACATTAACTGCATTACGCACCCTCTTCTTTAGTTAAAACAAAAATAAAAGATTGTTCCTTAAATACATATTTTTTAATGCAGCCCAGACAAGCCAAAAGGTTGGACACCCACGGCTTAGAGTCTGCATGACAGGAAAGCAGCAGCTTGATTGATTTCTCTGAATTTTTGGGGGGTTATGGAGACAAAACTGTCTTGTGGAGAGATTCATACAGATAGTGGGATTCATCAGAACGATGCACCAAGATAAACCTCAAGCAGACTGAAATGAATTCAGAGATCCCGAGGAGATCCCACAGAGTGACCGGTGGTTTGCTGAAATGCCAACTTGCTTTTTTCTTTCAATTTTTTTTTCCCCCGACCAATATCTATTGCCTTTGAAGTAGCTGAAGTAGCTGAGCTCAGGCCAAAATCTGTAAATGCTGGGAAATGAGCAGTTCTGAGGAAGGGAAAGCCTTTGTGGTCTGTTCAGACACAGAAACTGAGTGCACAAACTGTTTTCTTACTAATATTGCATTTCCAAGCCTCCAGCCTTTGGCCCTCAACTTCTGCCGGGTTGTACTAAAGCCGATGCTGCAATTCTAAGGGGGCAGTTGAGCTAGGACATCCTCAGTGAGGAGAGGTGATGGGAGGAGTGCGCTTCCCTCTGCTCCTGTATTGCCCAGAGGTTGTGTTTTGGGATATCAATGCATGGGCTGAAGCCTGATGGCTTTGGCCATGCAAAATGTGGCCTCTCACGGGTGGGTGCTGCACTGGTTAATTGGGCCTGTGACTGGTATCAGGAAAGCCAGCTTTGGTTACAGTGTGTGCATTTCTTCAGTCAATTGATCTGAAGGTCAAAAATCAAGAGTTGAGCCGTTTGTGGCTGGATGTTGACAGTTTACTCATGTGTTAGCTCCCAGCCTCACCTCCACAGCTCTGAAACAAGGAATAATGTAGGAAATGATAGATGCCATTCCTGTTGTCACATTATTCCCACTCTGTGGCATTGTGAGAAGCACTAAGTCACCAATTATTGTGATGTATGTTGAAAAATAGGTAAAAAGAATATTAAATCCCATTCTTAAGCTGCTCTGTGGGCTGAATAACGCAAGTCCATATCCTGTTGCATTAATCTTGCTGTGTCAGCAATGCCCTTGCAGTTGGAAGCCAAAACTGTGATGCTATTTCTATCAGGGATTTAGAATTTTAACATTTCCCTGTAATACTGCACTCCTTTCAATTTATTTCAAAAGAAAACACTACAGAAATTCAAATGCAAAACAGTCTGGATATCATCTGGAAATTATTTGACCTCCTACGTTGGCTCTAAGTGTAATCATAAACAAATAAACAAAGCTTCTTTCCTAAGATTAAAAAAAGAAACAACCAACAAAGACACTTCATTTAATAACTGGGTTAAAAAACATGTTGAAACGTAGTGGAGAGTTTTGTGTGGCACAAGAATGGAAGGGTGCGTTTCATGTTATGGTGAGCAGTGATGCTGCTGTCTGCTCAGCACTAACCCTGTGCCGGGGTGGGGGGAAATCCCTGTTGTGTTCAATGCCCTGTGGTGCACATCCCTGTGCTTCCTAAAGGTGGGGTGTTTGGGATCTTGGTATCCAGAGATGTATGGAAACACTCCACACCTTTCACCCAGGTTGGCTTCCTCTAAAAAGAACTTCTTTACAGAAAGGGTAGTTAGGTACTGGAATAGGCTCCCCGGGGAGGTGGTTGAATCGCCATCCCTGGTTGTGTTTAAGAGCGGTTTGGATGTGGTACTCAGGGATGTGATGTAGTGTTGGGCTTTTAGAGTTAGGGTTCTGGTTAGGCTGTGGTTGGACTTGATGATCTTCAAGGTCTTTTCTAACCTGGGTAATTCTATGATTTTATGATCCCGCCATGGAGATGGTCAGGATGTTTCAGCATCTTTATAGAGATCAGAGGAAGAGAAACAGAGGAATACTGCTAATGGCTGGTCAAAGTGTGAGGTCTTGTTCAGCCTCAAACTACCGAAGATTTCTTTGGGGCAAGAACATATGAGTCGCAATGTCCAACTGTTCTTGAAAATATGTCTCTTCCCTTCTAAAAATTTGTGGAGTCAACTTTCTAGTGACCTGAGTGAAAAGACTGAACTAGTTTTACAGAAATAGGTCTTATTTTATGCAGGAAAGCTGTAGTAGGTGATCTGTGGTTTTGGTCCAGTTAAGAGAGCTGCTTTGAGGTTAGTCTTCGAGTCTCCAATGCACCACAAGCAAAGAGGCTCCCTGGGGCTTGGGCAGTTGGGCAGAGCAGATTTCTCCCTGGAGGTGGTGATGTGCTTGCACTCACATTTGATTACTTATGTGTTTCTGTTAAGATAATTCAGCCAACACACCATATAGCCAAGGGTGAGAGAAATTGAGGAATGTCGATTTTTTTTCTTGGCAGCTTGAATCTGGCTTGGAAATGTTTCAGGGGGAGGATTAAATCTTGCCACTCTGTGGGTCAGGGCTGGGATTGCTGGCAGAGGTAGAGAATGGCCGAACTGGGATCAGTGTAGCACGGTGGAGGGTTTGGGGCTGCTGTTGGTGAGGATGGAAATGCATAAGGATGAAATGTGCTTGAGGCATTTCCAAACTGGCCGGGCTGTTTCTAGGGGCTTTGAGCTTTCTGAGCTTGTTTTCCTTTGGAGTGAGAAGGCATGACAAAATTATGTGTCCAGAGCGGGTTTCTGCCTGAGGTTGAGTGGGAGCACAAAACACCCTGAGCTTGTTCAGTTCTGCTTGGTTTGTTGTTTGGGGGGGGGCTCAAATACCTGAAGTCCCAGGAGAGAAAATTGACTTTTTGCCCTATTGTTATTTGCTTTGTGAAATTATCCTGCTTGTCATTAGTTGGCCTGGTTTTGTGCAATGTGTGCATTGTATGCAAATTATTATGGTTAAAACAATGTCAAGCAGGCTTACATTTGAGAAAAGTTAATATTTCTCTTGGCAGGTCTAATGTCCTCTGCTCCCTATGTGCTGAATTAATTTCTTCTGCGAGCTCTTGCTCCTTGTGTGTCACGATAGGGTCTGAGTGACCTGCTGAAAGGGCTCTGCTTTCTCACAAAGGTGGAAATTCCTTTTTGCAAAATGCATATCAGATATGTGACCGCTTCCAGAATGAGATATCAGACCGAAAAGAGGAAAATTAAATTAAACAGCTTAAGATACCAAAATAATGAAGCAAAACAAAAATGGCCTTGACCAAATGTTTGGGTTTCCCTGGCTTGCTGGGCTGCCTGTGCTGGGAGGCTCAGTGCTGGGGTGTGGGATGGGTCTGAACTGAGGCTTGGTGCTTCTGTCCCTGTTGCCACATGCCCCGGTAATGGAACAAAAGGTACGTTCAGGATGCTGTTACCCAGACTCCAAATGCAACCAACAGTTTATCAACAATCAATTTCATCCTTGGTCTGTAAGTGTTGAAAATGGAGAATGTTCAGGTCTGTGTTTTGTGGGTGCTAATTGCTCCCTCTAATGTCAGGGCAAGGGATGCTGCTGGTGCGAGGCTTCAGTAACAAAGTGGTTTTTGCCATTCCTTTGGTTGTCAAAGCAGTGTCCAGTAAGATGGTGCAGGTTTCTCCAGTGTAAAAGCATCCATCTGGTTTTGTACAAGCTACCTGGGCAGCAGCTGTGTGACCATGTGGGTGACATCGTGGCCCTTCCAATAGGGGCAATCACCAGTGCCCTTGGTTCAGCTGCATGGAAATGGCAGAGCTGCACTGATTTTGCAGTTGCTTGAAACTGAGAATTTTGTGAAATGCTTCTAATTTATTTATGCTGTCTGGGCAACAAACCTCTTTGAGCTTCCTTTGCTCTTGGTCTCCATCACTGCCCACTGTAAATACAGGGCAATGAGCGCATCCTTTGGGTTTCTGCTCTGAAGTCACTGATGTGTGTCCCAGAGCACATCACAGTGAATCAGGGGTGAATGCAGGAGCTGGAGGTGGCACTGGGCTCTGTGGCTCAGAGGTGCCAGAGCAGAGACAGATCTGTACGCACTAAAAGGTCTTGTGCTGAACCCATCTGTTATTCCTGTGTTTATTTCTCATTCTATCAACTTAAGTCCTGTTTCTGGCAATTGTTTGTTTGCTTTGGGCAGTTATAGTTACATTAGCGTAAATATTTTCTAGTGATTGTCAAGTGGCCAGTTTACTTTAGTTTCTTGCAATTTCCTGCTATAATTAAAGAAAAATGAAATAAAAAAAAATAAAAGTTTAGGGGTTTAAATAGCAAAAATAAAAGCAACCCTGCAGAAAGTTTTGCTGTCTCAGAGTTCACACCACTGAAGTTTGAAAGGAGCTTTTCCAGGAGGTGAGAACTGAAAAGTGCCATCCCACACGGCTGTGCAGGGAGCAATCTTTGGTGTCATGGCAATGGCACCATGAAACCAGCGTGAGTCACTGCTGCTGGAGTTGAGTGTGTGACCATGGGAAACTTCTGGTCATACCCTCATTCTTGTTTATCCTCTTCTTCGTTCCATCCGTTTCCTATTGAAACTCATTTTTGTTGTTGCATGTGTAGATCAGATAGCGTCTTTGGGCCAGGAGTAGGGTGTGTGTGTGTGTAAGGCATGTCGTGCCTTTGTATGCGAAACATGCAACAGTCTGCTGGTTACTATAGCAATAATGGCACAATATACTCAGAGCTAGAACCACACTGGGTATATGGAAGCTGGGAATTCTCTTTTCTCCATTGCACGAGTCTTCCTAAATGCTTTCTCTGGTTTCCCATTCAGATCCTGCACGGGGGGACACTGCTGGCTCTGGGATGCCTGACTTCTGCAAAGTGCACTGTTCTTGTAGTGAGATGAGTGAGGGCTGGATCTCATTTATTTTACCAAAGGCACTTTGCAGTATGAGAGCAATTAATAAATGATTACAGAAAAGAAATGCAGCATTTGTTCCCCCATCCCTATAAATAAGGTAATTGCCTTCTCCAGAGGGAACAGAGCTGGCAGGGGTTTCGCAGGGAACCATTGAACTGCAGCGTTTGTTTGACGTGTTTTTAATGGTTTAGCAAGCAAAATCAGACAAATGGGAACTGGTCTGTCAGTCAGCAGCTCACCTCTGCCTGTTCATGGCTGCTGTCATTCAGAGCTGAAGCTGCTCTCCTCTGTGGCCCTGCAGCTGCTGGAGGGGTCGGGGGGGAGCACTGGTGGTCATTTGGGGGTTGAGACTTTCTGTTTTTTATGCATCTGACACACTGGTTGGTTTGGGTTTGGTTATTTTTGGGGGTGGGCTGGAAGTGGGGGCAGTCTGGTTTATTACGTGGGTTTAGGCAAAACGTTTACAAGATCTACACTACTTTATGGTATTACAGTGGATGTAAATGTGCATAATTCAACACTACCAGAGGAATGTGAAGGTGGAAAATAGCCTTTGTCAGCAGTAGGAGGGTTTTAAAACTGTGAGAGGAGACCAGGACAGCATTATAACTGCTAGCTCTTCTCACGGAGGTAGGACAATCCTACCTTGTCCCTTTGGGGGATGTGTGTGCTGCGCTGGGGCTGCAGCCCTGGGAATGGAGAGCTATGGAGCTGAGAGCTGTGCAGCCGGTCCTCCACTCAGATGGATCTTGTTTTAGCTCCAACACAAGCAAAAAGATAAGAAACAGAAACATCAGCGCGAGAGTGGTTTGACAGCCAAGTTATGCAGAAACCAGATGGCATTCCTCATGTTTTTCTTTCACCCCAGTAACACAGGTTATTCCACCTATCTATCTCTGGGCTGGGAAACACCTCCCTCTCAAGCAAAGCCCAATGGCACTGAATTTCTGGCTGGCTGCAATGGGCTCCCTGGGTGCAGGTCAGGCAGGTCCATGCAGCCACTGCTCAGTGTGCAGCACTGACTTATAGATGTGTCCATTGACTTCCAGGAGCTCCTTGTTGCACCTCTATGCATTCTGTTCTGTGCTGGAGGCAGGAAAGCAGCTTTTAAACATTTCACAAAATGTACAAGGGGAAATATTTGGGTTTGGATTTTTCTTTCTGGGCACCATTGCACGGTGCTCCTGAAATCCCTCTGGGTTCCATCCTGTAACACAAACTGGCTGTGCCTTGCGCAGCTGGGGATGCAGTAAGTACTGAAAGGCTGGTCATGATTAATGACTAATAATCAAATGACAGCAACCCAGTTCTCGGAGGGATGAGTCAGATGTGCTAGAAACTTTTCATCTGCAGGGGGGAGAAGTAAGGGCTGTAGCAGTGGTTTGAAAATATCATGATCCCAGAGAAGGCTGCTACCAGCATGCAGGACGTTTCCAGGATACAGATGCGCAGACCTGAAGACATTGCAAATGCAGATAAAGAAGGCCAGACCGGCTTCCAGCCGCTCATTGTGGCCTCGTGGGTCATGGCTTAGAGAGCAGAAGTGGGAGGCAGGAATATAGATGTTTTTTTTCCTGATGTTCAGCACTAATTTCCAGCTATTATAGTCTTATACGTGGTTAGCTGCCCTTCCAATAGCTTCATTTATCTCTATTTCAGAATTCAGCAGCAATATGTCTATATTCAGGCAGGACTCTCAAGGTTTCTACTTTAAGTACTTGTAGATTCTCAGGTGAAATTAGATCCAGTACTTCAATCATTTAAAAGCGTATCCTGGAACCCAGAAAACAAAATTGAAAGCAGGATCTGGCTTATTGTGTTGTGTTAAACTGAAGTCTGATTTCAGTTAAGATCTTGGCGAGATGTGGTGATAGGCATCGCATAATAATCAATGAAAGATGAAGGCCAACCCCACTGCCCTGCTTTGGGGAGGAACCAGCCCACTCCTCTGGCTTTCGTGAACCAGGTAGGCTTGGAAGGGTGGCTTCTTCTAATAACAATAATAAAGCCTTTGTATGATTACAGAAGCATATGATTGGGAAAATAATGGCTCGCAAAATGGTTCAAGCTGGTATATTTGAGGAGTGAAATCTCAAGCTGGTTCTGTTTTGCAAACAGAATCCCTTACCTCCATCTCACCCCTGCCTCTGTATCAGCTGCTCTGGACGCGTGGTCCTACTGCTGTGCTAGTCCCTAACACCAAACCAGAGGTGCTGGGCATCTTGTGTGTTTCCCTGTCTCATTTCTCTGAACTTGTTTCCTGTTTCTGCCATATTTTGCACCATTTTTCTCAAACTTGGCCGCTTCAGTGTACAAGTGGAAACCGATGGGAGCATCCAAACTTAGGAACATATTGGATAGTTTTGCTCTCAATAATTGCCTCTTTCTTTTCATCTTATCTTCGTGTTTAAAGAACAACAGTACCTCATCTCCGTAAAACTATGAACCTCATCCCTGGATGTCTTTGTTGAGGCCAAGCAGCAATTCAGCATTTGTTCAGCTCATCCCTGAGATCTGCAGGTAACGCAAAAATGAGGGATCCGGAGCTAAAAGGTTACACCTTTGGTATTGTCAGGAATAAGGTAAATTTCTTGTTTGATCCCAAAGATGTTTTTTGCTATGAAGAAGAACATATGTAGTTCCTAACTGCCTTTCCATCCTATCAGACCTGTGCTTCTTTTTTCCCCCCTCACTTCAAAACTGGAAAAGAGAACTCATTGCTTTACAGACAACTGGAGGTTTGGAGCTGAAAACAGTATAAGTACCCTTGAAAAGTTCATTTGGGAATGAATTAAGCATGTAGAAGAAGCAGCTGAACAAAGTCTTTCTGCTCTGGCTTTGAGCTGCATGTAAGAGCAGCCAAATAAAACAAACGATTCATCAGAAGAGATTCATCAAGTAAGCAAATGAAAGCGGTTAAACAAATACGGCAGTAATTTTGATAATTGGGAAACTAATGTGCACTTGCAAGGCTCCTCAGAACACCTCTCATCTTGGAAAGCCATGCGCTTGGAAGCAGCTTGGTGCATTGTGCTGGCCCAGGAGAAGACTTCAGTCTACGATGAAGTTGTTACTAAAACATTCCCCAGATGTGCAAGCAATAGATCATTCCCTCTTCTCACCGAAATAAAAACAACAGTTGTCACTGAATCTGGGCCAGATCAGGCCCCAGCCATGGTAGAAATGGGTTCTAACCGAGTTGGCCTTATCAGCTTCTGTGAGTGTTGGCTCGTGCTGTGTCTTTAATTGCGCCTGCTCCCACCTGGTGCCAACCACCAAGGCATGGTGCACGCCAAAGAAACGTCAGCACTCTTTCTGGTATCTCAGCTATGTTTCTGTGCATGCCGACATACCTATTCTTCTCCTGGCCTTCCTACAGCTACTTTGTGCTCAGTCTCATTGCTGGCCACTCAGTGCCCATATTCAGCCTGCAGCAAGCTTGCAGCTTCATTGCCATCTCAGCAGTGAGCATTGTGGCTTTACTGCTGCTCACCTCCATTGCTTTTTTTTTTTTTTTTTGCTGGTGGCAATTGTAATTAATTATAATCAATTATAATTAATTCTTGAGGTGGAAGTAGCAGTGTGCTGCTCTTCAGTTAGTCAGAAATTGCTTTGATAGACCAGAATTCCAGCATGTGGCTGCTGAGACCCCAATGTGTTCCTGCTGGAAGCTGTGAAGCACAGGTTGGATACAGCAGTAAAAGAGCTCACACTGTTTGATGACTCGCACTTGCTACAGGAAACACCATTCTTCCACAAAAGTGAACATGGCTGTAGCACGCGTTGGTTGTGTCTGTATAATGGAAACTGTATTATTCATAAGTGTTCATCTGTTCCTTTCTTGGAACGATTTAGGGTGGGTGGGAAAGCAGTTTGCATGCAACAAAGCCGGCATGCCCAGGGCTATCGGAGAAGGCAATTGTACCTTTAAATACATCCTCCAAAGGGGAGAAGCTTGGTGATAAAAATGGAGCGTGGTGAAAACTCTTGGTCTAAGTATTGCATTTCAACAGAACAAATGCAGCATCTCTACAAAGAAATACCTTTTCTCCCCCTCTACATCTCTCTGTAAAAATTTTTCGTCACTGATTTCATTGCATTATCAGGACTAAAATGAGAAACATTGCTTACAAGCAAATATAGCATTTGAATACGGGCCAGGAATTCCTTTTACAGTATAAGCTTTTGTGTGAAATAAAAGCCAAACAGCTGCTCACAGCTGAAGTCTGAGTAAGTGATCTAATGCTATTGCTCTGGCCTCAAATTTGAGGGTAAATTGTTTCTTTGCCAAAGACCTTGTGCCAACCTACCTAGTCCCAATTTGTGAGAACAAAGTACATTGTTTCTGCTGCTCTGGGGGTGAAATCATTTTTATTTGACATTTTTTCCATCATAATTTCAACCCTGATGTAGGAATACTCCATGAGGCTGAGAATCTTCTTCTCCCCTCCAGTTCTCCACATTATGCTCAAGTAGGGTAATGCCTCCATGACTAGTCCAGCATGATGTATGGGTGTATTTTAATATATCTGGAGACTCTTTTTTGGCCATGCATGCAATTAGCTTTTGATGGCAGTGGTTGTTGTTGTTGTTTTCCTAAATCTTCTTTTTCTTAAGTCTTCTGTCCTTACTGCTTCTCCTACTACTTTTGCAATGCCCTTCCTTAGCTGCTCTCCATGCTTTCCCATGTAAACCTCTTCCCAGGGGCTGGCCATGAGAACACCACAGCCTGAAGCAGATGTTTTCTTTGAAAGCCAGTTGTTGAGCTTGTTGGCATCAAAGCTTTGTCCTCAGGAAAGAACTTAACTGGGGGCAAGGTAGCTATTTAGATACCCAAATGGCTTAAGTATTTATGAACTTTGCAAACTCCTTAGTAGAGGGGATAATCAGGAGCTGATGGATGCAGGGCAGTTTTTTCCAGTTGTCTAATTCTCCTCCATGCAACCACACCTCTGTGTTAGTGGGAGGATGATGGGAATGTTTAAGATAAAATTCTGTGCCTCAGTGGTGCTTAAACTTAAACCAGCAGTTTATGGGCTTTAGAAAAAAGGTAGAATTACCAAGAGGGGAACTTTCCTATCAGTAGAAGAGGCAGAATATTTTGCTATATGCCTGTTAGACATGGGTTCTATCTGTCAAATCTACCGCTGTGTTCTTGCCTGCTCACAAAAGGTTTTAATTTCCAAAGAATCTAAAGAAATTGCTTCACGCTCACTGAACTGTGCTGTGAGTGTACCGTTAGGGCTTAAGTTTCTGTGAGGTTTATTGCAAATGTATGGACGAGAAAGAAGGAAAAGCCCCATGGCAAAGGCGATTCACATCCTCTCTTGTGTTGGCCTTAGCTGGTACCCAGTGGTATGGGCAAATCTCAGAGCAACTCCAGGCTTGTCATAGGGCAGAACAGAGGATTTACTAGAAATGAAAGCTTGAGGCATGTACTGTGTTTAGAAGTTTGTGTTGTTTGTTGAGCATTTTTCTATTAACAAGGGGGAAAAAAAACATCTTTTAAGAGTTTAGACACATTGTTGTGATATGCACAGTTATAAAAATCAAAGAAAAATAAATAATGGTCGGAGAAAATGGGGTAAAAAAATCCCTGAGGCCACCAGTCTTTTTCCTGCATGTGTTAAATGATCTGCCCCATTTGTACAGTTCTTTTACCTGCATTTCTGCTGGCTGCCCTTCCATCCCACCAGCTGCTGGGTAAATGCTTTCCTGACAGCAAGCAGCATCATTTTGCATCTGTTGCCACCATCATCAGACAAATCTCCAGCTCTCCAAGGTTAAACAGTGTTAATAATAGCCCTTTTCCACGTGCTGAGTGGCATTTTAATACCTTTACTTTGAGTACCTCTCCCAGCACTGTTCCAATGATGCATTTACTGGTAGAGTGGAGTTCCTGACAGCTGAATCATGTTTCCTTTAAATTACATTGTCAAAAAGATTGTTTGTCTTGTGTGTTGTGACTGGCACCAGCAGTAAATTGGGTAACATGCAGTTGGTTACCACCTCCTGCCCTAGTCTGTGCTGCAGCATCTGGGCAAACTCCTCTCCCAGAACTGTCTGTTGTGGTTTTCTGGCTTCAGAGGTTTGCTGGTGGCAGACTTTGAATGTAAAGGTCTTCCAAGGAAATGTTAACAGGTGGATGTATCTCAGCGTGCTTTTATTTGTAATGGCGTGTATTTGTGCCTTGGGGTCAGATATTCCACACTGGACAAAATTATTCTGAAGCAGCCAACATAATGTCCACAGTTTAGGGGTTTATTTGTGTAATAATGTGATAAAATCTGATTAATTTCTTTCCTGCCTAGTGTAGCTTTGGGTTTTTTACTTAAGTTTCACGAGGCTTCATCAGCATCAGCATGTTGTTCATCACCTCGTTGGGTTGTTGGAGACGGCAGGATTTTTTGGAAGCTAAACTGATGTAACACAATTAGGTTTTCAAAATCAGTCATTGAAATCAGTCAGCAGTGTTTGCTTCTGGCCAAGTTCGGCATAAAAATAGAAACTCCAATTGGTGCCACTAAGGTGAACTTTTGCTCCGTAATTTGAAGCGTGCAACAGCATGCAGCCTTGGTCTGAAGATAATGCAAGCAATGAAAATAGGAAGAGCTCCCAGAGATGGCTTACATTTCTTTTATTCTTACATTTCTGTTGTTCTTGTCATTGTGCCTTGTCACAGTGCAATGTTTTGAGCAGGAAAACCTCAGTTTTTATGTTAACGTTGGTTGGTCATATGGAAGTTAAATCTGTTGGCGTTGTTAGGTGTGACTGTCGCAGGGTTGGTCTTGTGATCAGCTTGGCCCAATCGCTCGCTTGCATTATGGTTTGCATATGGCAAATTGCTTGCTTGCTTTTAGGAAGCTGAGAAACAAGGGATGGAAAATCCTGCCAAAATGGGGCACTGACCACAGCCTGAATCTCCAGAGGTGCTCATTTGCTCATTCCAGCCTTGATGATTATATGGGAAGTGGTTTATTGGGAAGTACTGCTGATTGGTGGACAGTTGGACTGGATGATCTTGAAAGTCTCTTCCAACCTTGGTGATTCTATTCTGCAAGAATAACATTTAAATACAAAGAATATGATTGTTTGCTTAAAGTCTACATTGTATACATTTCTCTGTGTAGTTACAAGGATCTTTCTAGATAAGAGAAACAGTTACTCGGCTGTTCTCAAATTCTAGCCCTGCTGTTTTCACTTCTCCTGTAGTTATTGCGTGTTGAGTAATATGGGAAATGACAAAGAACATTTTAGCTTTTGCCGTGTGATCCTGGATCTGGAACAGCTAATTCTGGCTGCAGATAATACTCATTAGCTTTGAGTACTTCCGTGCTCCAAAAATGCAATTCATCAAAACCCAAGTACTTTGTGTCAGATCTGAATGTTGCACTAGAGATTTTGTAATCCAGCATGTCAAACTTGTTTAAATGTGAGACTGTAACTGAAAACCAAAGGAAGCAATAAGTGCTTCATTATCTTGCTTACCTTATGGAAGTGTCTTGCAGTTCTTGGGGGGGGAAAAGATAATAAGTGTTTTACAGCAAGAAATGCACAGCCATTTCTATGCTGTCAGGGTATTCCCAATGTCTATATATGTTTCTTATTTTTGCAGGCAGGCTGGTACTTCGTATGGGCAGATTTACTGATGCAAGCAAAGCAATACAACACCTGGTAGATAACTGGGCATCCTGGTCACTGGTCACTGCTTGGGTAATGGTGACTTGCCTCTTCCCAGAGGTGGCTTTGTGTTCACAGGTGTTTTAGCAGAAAAAAGCCAAGTTGCAAATGCTTTCTGAAAAAGCAGTCTTCAAGGGTATGTTTGTTCATCTATTGTAGATAACGATGCTTTAATTTGTCTGAAGATGCTATAGTAAGGCTGATGAATTTCTGTCAAATGCTATTGGAGGGCTCCAGTGTGAGTTTCACTTTGCTCCTCTCCCTCAGCTCCACCACTGAGTGGTTTTCTAGCTTGCATCCACTGCAGGTAAAAGAGTCTGTTCATTTGCTGGACTCACGTTGATGAAGTTGACTCACTGCCAGACTTGACTGCCTGGCACGTACCTTGAGAAGCCTGATTTGCTCATGGTGTTTTCAGCTTTACTAGTTGTTTGGAGTGTGTAGGAGCATATCGGTATGATAAACAGAGATGGCTACTGTTCTCATAAAGCAATGCAAAGCCCTACATGTGTACGTGAACATCCATGCTTACTCCCTGAAAGCTTTTCAAAGCTACCATCTCTGTCCAGGATTTGCACCAGTGCAGATGTGAGAAGCCAAAATCTGCCTTGTAAACCTTCCTACCTTGTGTATGGCAGCCTACACAGCTGCCAAAACATGCATCTTCTTGTTTAAAAATAAAGTGGGGTGTCCTCCATACATCTGCTCCTGCCCTGTGTTTTGCTGCAGCTTTGCCAGGGTATTATCAGAAAATGGCCTGAGTAAGCCCAGCCATAACAAAAGGAAAAAATTCCATGTTTGATGTAAGTGCAATTGTGGCTTTATTCCAGTCACTTCTTAATTTATATCTCAAATTCAGTTTATCTTCATGCCCTGGTGACTAAACAAAAGAGCTGTATGCACTTGACTGTTTGAAGAAGCTGTCTCTGGGTGCGAGGAAAAAAGAAAAAATGATTTAGGAGTGGGGGTGGATTCAGAATGCTCAGCATATGGCACAATCTCAGTTGCTGTAAATGGAGCACAATCAGCACTTCAATTTGTTTCTGCATTTATGAGATATATATATGTGTGTGTGTGTATATATAATTTTACTCTTTGGATGACTTTGAGTATTATTATTTGAGTACTTCTGCAACAAGGATCCACCCATGGGAAGGGAAACTTTTGTTGGCTACAATTAACAAAAAGTGTTAAAAAAGTCTTAAAGTGTTTTTAAAAAGTGTTTTTTTAAAGTGTTTTTAATAAGACCAAAGGCAAATTTGGGATATTTAAAGAGCTGTGCCATACCAGACTAAATGTACCTTATGTGCTGGCACTGTTGGTGTCCATTAATGCTGGTGATCGTTGAATTTGGGATGTAGACTCTCTGCCATATCTTGTTGGAGTGGTTAATCTTTTCCCTCCCTCAGCTTTGTGCCCCATCCCATCCTCCTCACTGAGACCCCCTCATTTTAGCTCAGCTTTAGTTAAAGAGGAGTTTGTGGAGCCAAGGTTCTGGACTGCTCAAAGCGAAGCATAACCAGATATTCTGCCCAGCTGCTCCAGTTTAGTTCATAGAGCTCTTTTCTTCCCTGTGATTGAGCACAGCTCCCCAGCATGCAGCATCCTCATTCAGGAAGGTCTGCTTGGAGGTATGAGAGAAAATAATCCTTTGCTTTTTTCTGTATCTGGAAAGCAACTGGCTTGCATATTGAACTGCAAGGAGCTTTTCTCCACTAATAACCAGACATTGCTTTCTGGGTGGTTTTTCTAATAACATAAAGCATAGCCAAGGATTTCAGAAAGTTCTCGGGGTGCTTGGACCGAATTTGAAATGAATCGGATGGAATTTTTTGTTGTTGTTTTTATTTGGAAAACCATAGGTTCTGTGTGTTTCTAATCTGTGTCTGGTATTTACTTTGAGTCTTTGGGTCCATTGGAATCTGAAGCCAAGAAGGTTCATGCAACATGTTGTGACCCAAAACTGTTTAATCTCAGCTCCGCGGTCTCAGAGTCTGCAGCCCGACCTGAGTACCTGATGAGTATCAGCTGAGCAAGCATCGCAGGGGCTGACTTCTGTCCGTGAACCATAAAGCTTTTCCCCAGGGAATAAGGAAGTAAGTTGGCCTTTGTGCAGGAACAGCTCAAGCAGGGCTACAGTCTCACAGGGCTCTACACAAGACCCTGTGGTACGCTGCAAAGGTCTCCTGCCTGCTAAGTAAAGCCATATGGGAAAAAATAGCAAAAAGGAAAAAGAAAAAAAGAAAAATTCTGTTCTGAGAGTGGCCGAACCAACCAATTTGTTCAAGCTATTCTTCTGGTTGACTCATTTTCAATGGGGGTTTAGGGAGGAAGTAGTTTCATTGAAGACAATTTGAAAACTGCCACAAGGAGGAGAAGGGGAAACGATCTAAATGACTTCAAGCTCATAAAAATTAAGCATTTCAAAAGTGCCAAGCATGTGAGTGGGTGAGCCCTCCGAAAATGGTATGAAACTTAATCCCACATTAGAACACAATGCGTTAGAGGTGATTGCATCTGGAAAAAGGATCTGAATGTACTCTTGGTGCTTCTGGCTGAGATCACAGCGTGGTGTGGCTTTGCTGGGCTGTGGTGCTGGGCACTTTTTCTTGCTGGCATTTAAAGCTCACCTTCATTTTGGTGAACACCAACTTACCTAATGTCCAACAGTGACGTAGGCAGTAATTTGCTCATAAAGTGGCTGTGAGGTGGCTGTGATAGGTAGTTATCCCCCTATATCCAACAGTGCCCAATTTGTTTTAATTAAGACGATCGGCAACACCTTTTTTCCCGGTATTGACAGATTAGAGTTAGTAGAGCTGCCCAATTTGCATTGGGTAAATAAGTTCAAAGAGGATTAATTTACTTTGCTACAGAGAAATATGTGCTTTAGGCTCTTGATAATACTTCACGTGAATTATAAAACAGTATTGACTTACAGCTTTTCATTTCATTGCCTGCAGTGGGAGACACATGGCTGCTGCAAAGTGGAACAGTTGAGTCAATCCAGTGTGTTTACCAGGAACTTTTAACCTTCTTTTTGAGCATCTATTCCTTAGGTGCACCTATCAGCTCTTTCTCATAATGTTTCCTAGTAGTGATGCGTTTCATGCTTTTCCTTTGTGTTACTACATCTGTCATCTCAGCAGAGAGCTCACGGTGCTGTCAGGAGTGGCACGCTGTGCTCTGGATTAGGGCTGTTTAGCTTGAATGTGACAAGTTGTTTAAAAGCAGACTGCTTTATGCTTGGGATCCATTCTCCTCTCCAAAACTGTCTCTCGTAAAAATGTAAATAAAAGAACTCCCAGCGCTGATACAGAGGAGCTGGTATGGTCAGAAGAAAGGCTCAGCGATTACCCAATTGACGCTAATGCAACATAAATCTTAATTATATTGAACAAGCATCAAACTGCGAGATCTTAGGAGATGGAGTCATTAGGTAACAGCTTACAGCTACCATTTATCTTCAAACAAAATCCCAGGCCTCCTTAATGCCCTTTGTAGTCTCCCGAAGGGGTTTGAAAGGAGATGTTCTGTGTGTTTGCTCTGCCCAGTGCTCTGAGGTTGGCCCTGCAGGGCTCACTCTTCTGTCCCTTGTGCTGAGCAGGAGCTCAGGGTGATGCTCAGGGGTGGCTGCAGACCTGATGGTACCTGCATCACGGCAGGGCTGTGAATTGCTGCCTGGCGGTGCTCTGGATATGTCATTCTCTCATTCAGCCCCCACTGAAGTTCTCATCAGCTCATTATCTGCAAGCACCACTACTAACACACCGGGCACTTGCTTCAAAACTCAGCCTTTCCCTCCCAAGGTTCTGTGAGGACATTCCTGCCCCCTGAGCTCTCCCTGCCCCCTACCAGCAGAGGCAAAGTCAAACTACCTGCATTTTGTTAACTGCATTCAGGAGCAATCATGGTTGGAGCAGCGGGAACAGGGGGGAGGCTGCTGCTTTTGGGGTTTCTTTTCTCCTTTTCGTAATGATAGAGGAAAAGGAGAAAATAAGTGATTTTCAGCAGCACAGCATCTGCAGTCTGTACAGGGAAGTCTTGGTCTGATCCCGTGGCTGGCATAAGGAACTGGTGTTTCTGTCCCATGGAAAATGGTGAGCATTTGGGAATGGAAGAGTTCTTGCAGAAGGGGAAATCTTGACCGGAGTGCAGAAACATTTAGTGATCTTCATTTACTGGTCTTCATACCTAAAAGCAGAAAGGAGAGGGAGTGGAGTGGTTTCTCAGATAGAAGTGAGCTCTTGATTTGGTTGTTAGCATTGCTGGCACCCAACAAGCCAATGCTCCTCCAGAGCTGTCTGACTGGCTGCAGAGTGCTGCCATCAGCAGCTCTGTGACCCCCAGCAGTGCTGAGTGTGCCCCAGGGAGCAGAGAGCTGCCATGTCCCACCGAGCCCTGGGCTAAGAGTGCAAAGGGTGCAGTGCTGCAGCTCAGTTGGGTGCTCAGCTTCTGTTGCGACTGCATTCTGCATTCCCCTTCATTGCTGAAGTGCCTTTTGCTTGATTAATGGTGTGCTGTTGCTGTATTGATCACTGAGCTCTTGTTGCTCCAGTGGCCGGGACAAAAAGCATAGTTTTATGTCTGAAACCCAGGCCTGAGGCTGTAGTTGTGCGATGGGATCAGGGATGTTTTAGCAGACAATGTGGGAACTTCTGACTTGGGTTAGTAAGAAAAGGTTCCTGTTCCTCACTTGGATAATTGCTGTAATGTACAAACTGCAGCAGCCACTTGTGTGGTAGTAGTTTCTACTATCTTCTTCCTAGTTTTTGGAGCATTTAAGACCCAGGTTCCTCTACCACATTGCATGATAACTTCAGAAACTCCTTCCTACCTTGCCTAGGAGCATCTCCCCCTCATTTTTCACTATACCGATGTACTTTGTGCAGGAGGCTGGCAGTCTGTGTCTGTTCGAGGGGGGTGTGGGAGGGGCAGTGCTTTGGGTGTGGGGGGCAGAGCTCACAGTGTGCCCATTGCTAACACTCAGTTCTCTTTCTACAGGCCCTCCAGGGAGGCGAGGGAAGCCTGGACGGCGTGGAGAGCCTGGTAAGCACCGTGGTCATCCCCTGGTATCAATGCTATTACGTGTCCCCCTGGGCTGGCTCCTGCTCAACCCCAGGCCTGCCCAGATGGGAACCTTTGCTAAGTGGTTTGGTTCTGCATCTCTGTCATTTTGCTGTTGGGTGGATTTTCTTGTGCGTTGTGAACTGGGAAAGCACTCATCTTGTGTCAGCAGGAGAGCAGGGCTGTTCATTTTCTGCTTTTAGGTCTGGATGCAGTAGGAAAGGGAAGAGATGTAGATCTCTCTTTCTAAGGAGAATGGCTGCACCTTGTTAAACAGAAGTGCCCAGAAAGGCATGTCAGAGACCAACAAATGAAGTTTTACACTCGTCATCTTTTAAGCTGTTGGATTTGAGTGAATGAATGGGGACCAGGCAGGTTTTTTCTTATCCAGGAGGCTGCTCTCCTTTGCTGTTGTGTACAGCAGATGCCCCGCTGCGTTTTCCAAAAGCATAACTTTCTGGCCAGCCATTTCTAATGGTTTTTTTCACTTTGTATTAACTATGGGAAGAGGGAACTGGGCTGTTAGTGCTGCGGGCTGGGAGCTGATCTCTGCAGAGGGCAGGCAGGCATTTCCCTTCCTTTCATTGGTGCCACCTCACTGTGTGTTCTGTAGCCAGGGCAGGGATTCTGCTTTCATGGTGACAAAGGCAGATCCCAGTCCGCTTCACCCTTTTCCCAGCAGTCAGGCTGTAGGAATCGCCAGATGGCTTTGATTTTTTTTTTCTTTTCATGTTTGTTTTTAAACTTCGGAGCACTCTTGAAAGCCCTTACAGGGGTACAGCATTCAACCAAAGGCAGCTGGCGAGGACTGCCATGAATTCGGTGTGTTTATACATATCTTCATGCAAGCATTTCCAAGGCACTTCCAGCCCTTAGCAAAATTTAGCAGCACCGAATGTGAGTGTGCCCTCATGTTTCATTTGTCTTCTTGCTTCACACGAGAGCTTTTGAAGTCTGCTCTGCTTATGCCACAGCACATCCACAAGTGCTGTGTGAGTGGATTGGCACAAGGGTGGAGTCCCTGGGTCCAGGATATCCCTTAGGACAGGTTGTGAGGATAACTCCTTGATGAGCTCCAAGCAAGTGTGGAAGGCAGAGTGATTTGTATCATCAACACTGCTGTTGGCTCGTGGTTTTTCTGAAGGTTTAATGTCATGTTGCTGCTGTCCATACATCCCAGTGGAGAAGCAGAAAGCTGCTGGTGAATCAACACAGGGTCAACAGGAAAGCACAAGTTCTAGCATAAAGAAAAACAACAGTTATTAATAACATGCATCTTTTCCTCAAGTCTTATGCAACTTTGAAAGAAAATCAAGGAAAGGGATGCTGGAGAAGGAAGAGCCACAGGGCACGTAGTGGCAATGGGCCTTGGAGCTGATTTCCTCTGAAGCAGAAGGCTGGCAGCAGCAAATACCTTTATGCACCAATGTGCATGTGCACGCACACACACACACACACAGATACACTAGATGGGGCAAAGCAGTTAAATCTGTGTAATGCAATGCAGCCCCAAGGCCTGATCTGCTCTGCTGCAGATAGAAACGTGGAGAGCAGACTTCCCTCTGTAAATTGCTTTTGGCCGAGCTGCCAGATGTTTGTTTTCATAGATAGCTTGAATATATATTTCTGTATTTGAGAACCTGACCACACATAAACCAGGTTCTTGTTCCTTTGCTGCAGCTGATAAATGTGAATAAAACACTATTTGCCTAGTATGATAGCATCCATCCCCAGGGGCCAAATGTGGTTATGGTCTTACAGCCTCCAGACAAATGCTGTTGTCAAGCCAGGAGGCGCAGAGCTGGTTCCAGCCCTGCCAAACGGAGATCTTTTCCTGGCAGTTCTTAAAATGGTAACGCTGAAAAACCTTTTTCTGATTCATGTTGAAACTTTCAATCTGTATCTCTTATAAACAAACAGAGGAACTTTTAAGAGATCATCCTGTTCCTTTTCAATCGCGCTCTCCTGTTGATTTAAACCAAGACTCGATTTTACTTTTTTCTTTGGCTCTGATGGATTCAGATCATAAAGAAAATTAATCTAACAGCTCTACGTTTCTCTAAGTTAAGAATTCATCATCTTGAAAGCACACTGAGACAACTGCTGTGCCGCAGGAAGACACCGTAAGAGATGAGTCTTAATCCAACTCTGAATAAAACTGTGAACTGTTTGGATTTTGAAGTGGGGCAGACATGGTTCCGTACTCTTCAAGAAGGATGTGAAAACATCAGGGTGAATGAATCACTGGCAGTGGCTTGAGTGTTACGATCCCTTCACCTTCTCACTGACCATAAATATGAAGCCTGGATATTTGGGGAGCAATCCTGTGGCTGTCAGCCCAGCTAAACAAACCCAGAGTTATGGAGGTGAGCGGTGCTGTCTGACCCACGGTATTTATGCGAGCAGCCATCTGGCCCTGGGAATCTCCACTGCAGCTCCCACGGGGACTGGCTGATGGCACAGGGCACGTGTGCATCTTGGAGCAGCACAACATGGTTCTGGCTGTCCCTGCTCTGCTCCAGCACAGCCCCAGCTCCATGGAATGGGGACGATTGCTGCACACCAGCTGCTGCTTGTCCACTGGAAGCAAAGCATGGCATGGAAGAAGGCCTTTGTGCGTCTGTCCTCAGGAAGCATTGGTGCACGGAAAGAAAAATGCTTTTTAATTAATGCAATCTTATATGCAGTTTGCAGCCCTCTGCAAGAAAAATGTGAAAGACTTTGAACCTTTAGCAGCTGCGGTTATTCTTGATGGCAAGCCTGCGCATCTCAGATCAGATTCCCGTGATAAAATCACACTTAATGATGTCTTTGTGTGAAGTAAGAGCTGATTCTGGATGTTTTCTGGACACAAACCTCTAGTTCTGACAGCAGTTAGGGTGGCTGATCTGGGCACAGGAATTGCCCATAGGGGTATGTCTGCAGAGGGACTGTTACTTGGTGAAGTGTCTTTCATTGGGAAGTGTGGGCAAAGCTGCCGTCTCTGGCTGCAGGTTTTGTTTACAGGAATTTCATGCTTCAAAAACACTTGTAGGGAAAAGGTTTGGAAATGTTGAAATGAGATAAAACAGCCTTTCGCCCCCACCCCGCACTGTTTCCAAAGTTACATTTCACTGCAGTTGTTTCTTTAGCTTCAACTTCTACCAAAGTTTTGGTTCAAAGTATTAATTTTTTTTTTTCTTTTAATATTTTGTTACATCCATTCTGTTTACAGAAATATCCTAGTTTGGAATAGGGAAGAGTCTAAGGCTCTTTTTAATGAAGAGCAAAGCGATTTCTACACAGGGAAGCATTCTTCCTCTCCCAGCCCTACACATACTTACTGCCCATGTTTTACCCATTAAGGCACTTCCAAGGCTCTTGGCCCCATGGCTGTACAGCCCTACATGTGCAGTTGTTGTTCTTGAAGCTCGTGTATGTGTGAAGCATGCAGAGCTTGGGTTTTATTTGGGAATTTTCAGTGCTCCCTGTGTTTCACCATCATCAGTCTGTGCACACTCCATCATTCATAAGGGCAGTGTTGGCATCAACTGAGCTTTAAGAGAAGCCTCATCAGTGCTACTTATTTATGCTCCAGGGCATCTTCCCACTGTAGCTGTTGTCCCTGGTTTGGTTTCTCTGCTGTCATGGCAGGAAGACCTCCGTGATAAACGATTAAACAGAACTAGTTGCTTATCCCCAAATTCCCAAGCTGCACAAATATGCAGAAACAATTGTCTGT
Source organism: Coturnix japonica (assembly GCF_054131305.1). Classification (NCBI taxonomy): domain Eukaryota; kingdom Metazoa; phylum Chordata; class Aves; order Galliformes; family Phasianidae; genus Coturnix; species Coturnix japonica. The sequence goes on from NW_028188951.1 coordinate 718,288, forward strand.
GACCTGTCACTTCCTTTATGTCTGTGTGCTGCCAGGGATGAGACCGTGCTGGGTCTTAGACTGACATGAATGTTATTTTGTATATGCACTCAGGAAATGTGGGTCACTTATCTGGAATAGGCTTCTGTCCCACCTCCCTCGAGCACAACTGTTGAGCTTCGTAAGGAATCTCATGGTGTATCTGAGTATGCCTGTGCCCTTGCAGACGTGGATACCAGCTGGTCTCTCACCCATAGCAGTGATGTTTGCTCCAGATCACAGAAACCAGTTGTAGACCAAATTCCATGCACGTGTGTGTTATTTTGTCTTCCTCCTCCTTCTGAAGTAAGCTCCCAAGTTAATTTGTTATCCAGTTTCAAAGGTAAAGAGTCTGTTTCCAGCTCTTTGTTCATTACAAGAATTTCCAATTCATTCTTCAGTGTGCTCACATCTCAGAGGTGGCTGAGGAGGGGGCAGCCCCTCTGCACAGGCTGAGCTTCTGCTTATTGCTGCCTTGCCGGATACTTGACTTGCTTCTACAGGAGACAAGGATCTCGTGGCCAGGCTTTTAAAGAACATGTTCTGCAAGCCAGAGCATCGTGCTGTTCTGAGGGAGGAAAAGATTGGTTCTGTAGTTTTAAACTTGTGCCTTAATGAAGAATTATTGGCCAAAAGTGCCTATGAAGATCACCTAACTCCATGGGTGTTGATGGAGAGCATCCTATGCAACACATAGAGGAGGCCCCTAACTTTGATTCTGGTAGTTGAGAGGAACCTTCAAAGAGAACTTCCCTGTGAGTGCTACAAGAAAACAGTAGCTGGAAAAGGCAGCAGATCCCAAGGAGATTATAATTGGTAGCTGATTGAAATCCCATATTAAAATAATTTCCTGGCTGGTTCTTATTCAAGGCTTAGATTTTACTTTTCTATGTAATGCCTTTTGTGGGTAAGTTGGTATATGAGTTAATAAATCAAGATTACGATTCTCAGTTAATATATTGGCTTAGATCCACTGACTTCTGTATACAGAAGAAACTAAACCAACACTAATAGCCTGAGTGAATTTTAGCACTAAGAAAAATGGATTTGTGAGTGGGGGGAAGATTTGTAGCTGGCACTTGGCAGTGGCTGCGTGTGGGGCTGGCCATGTTCAACTGACAAGCACAGGTTAATGGGCTGAGTTTTGGCAGCAGACACTTTGGTCTCAGCCCTTATTCTTCTGCTTTTGGGGGTTTTCTTATTCAACTTTTCAACATAAGATTATTTTTTTTAAAACAAACTTTGAGAACCTCAAAGATGTGTTAGCTTAAAATATGCTTCTCATTGTATTTTATAGAATAATACACAATGAGGAAAGCTAATGATATTTTTTTTTCCTCCTTTTTAATTTTTCCCACATTATTATTATTTTTTTCTTTTTTAATTGTAATTTGTTTCTGGTTTGGATCAGCCAAGAAATGGAGCATGAAGGAAACCAAACCAAGCAAGCTCTGGGACTCCTCGCAAGTGGGAGTGAATGTGGATTGCATTAGAGCAGGAGCTCAGGGTTCATCTTCGGGTAGCACCAACCAGGGCAAATGCTGGGAAAGCTGCAGAAATCAGCAGGGCAGGTAGCAGACACCTTGCCTTGCAGGGGTGCACAGCTCTCTGTGGTTATTTATTACTGTTTATTAACTACTGTTAATCACAGCTTCAGCCAGTGATACTGGTACTTAAAACCTATTGTAGATATGTGGGGTTGCTGCATCCCTCTGGCCTTGAAGGCAGCCATATCACTGTGCTGCTGCCATGGCAAGGATAAGCTTTTGGAATTTAATCTCCAGCTCCTCTTCCATAATAAAGTGGAGCTCCAGGGTGAAGATGCCCTTTTTTACTTGTGTTGAGGGGCTCTGTGGGCCATGCTCCGTGGCAGCATGGGATGCCCAGGCAGTGAATGTGGGTGATGCCTTGTGCTGCACTTGGGGCCTTGTGCAGAGAGAGAGAATGGAATCATGCTGGGAACAAGGGTGTAAAAACTGATTTTATGCCTGATTTTATGCTGGCAGGGCAACAACATGCATGACATGGGAGAACGAGGGTAGCATCAAATTTGTCTGGAAAGTCATCATGCTGGAACTGAACTGAGAATTAACGCAACTCTGATATATTTTTTTTCCCCCTTTTCTGTGCTTTTTTAGGTTATGCCTCATCTTCACAATTAAGTGACTTTATTCTTTGTTTTTCTTTTGTTTTCCAGGACCTGCAGTAAGTATCGTGGATTTTACTGTTGGATCGACAAAGTTAAGGCTTTCCCCTTCCCTCCCCCCCAGCCTCCCCCTTTCCTTTCTGTGTCATTGCAAAAGCACAGCATTTTTTGGTAGAGGTGTGTCTGGAAGGAAAATTGGTACCAGATGCTGCTGTATTTTTTTCACAATGGTAGACAAATGGTGTGGGGGGGAGTTCTAAAATGTTTAACTCGCTGCCCTCGGGGACTTCCAGTAATTTTAAACCCAGCAAATATTCAGAAGGAAAAAGAAAAAAAAAAGGAAAGGTTTCCCTTTAGAGTTTCTTTACTCAGCTTCTATTGAGCCCCAGGAGCGCTATGCTAATATTTTAATGTTTTGATGGGATTTTTAGTTCTAAAGCTCTGCCTTGCTTTTCTTATCTGTTGTGTTTCCATCACTTAATATGGGTTTGGTAGCCGTGCAATGGGGGCTGGAGGGGAAGATGCAGTTTGCTTGCTTCTCTTTGAAGTCCTGGGGAGAATAATGAGCATTCTTCCCAGTGCGACCAGAAAATTTATGGGGAATTTGTGCTTTGAAGGGGTAATAGTTGAAAATGTGTCAACTCCTCCTTCCAAATGTTCGGACGTGCCTTTCGCTGTGCCACCGCCACTTCCAAATCTGAGGTTCTCCTGCTGCTTTTGGAGCGAGAAAAGAGCATTCCATTGGGCCTTCCTCGCTGCCGAGGAGTTTTTAAAAAGGATTTATGGGTGTTAGGTGCTTCTGTTTTCTTTCTACCTTTCTTCCCCCAGTGCTGGAGGAGAGGCAAAGGCTGTTGGCAGCCATGTGTTTCCCTGTCCATGGTTGCATTAACAGAGACATTTCTTCACATCGCTCTTGTCTCATAGGGCCTCACGGGGTTGAAATGGGGTCATTTCAGGAAAAATAGCTCGGCTAGCAATTCTTGGGCTAATTAATTTCCAGTTCTGTCCATCTATCTAAAGGCTGGAAGGTGATGGGGAGATGCACGTGGAGCGTGGGAGCTGTCACAGCGCTGTGGCTTTGGTTCTCCTGGGATGGACCGTGTTGCTGGTGACATTGGTTCATGGCATTCAGCCATTGGAAATTTCACTTCTATTTCAAGTTTGTTTTTTAGCCCTAAGAGGGGATTGAGTAAAGTTGTTATTGGGCCACATTTTGAAGGAGCAAATTAGGAAAATTTAAGGCTTAATGGCTTTGACTTGACTGTTCTTAGGGGAGATCTGAACACGTTGACTCTAAACGTTGTGTCCAGCATTAGCCATAAATCCCAGATCCTGGCTGGCTCAAGAAAGGCAAACAAATGAATTTGTCTTGTCAGTTTGTGTTCAGAAGTTTAGTCTGCCCATGAAATAATTTTTCTGTAAATATTCTGTAATTACAAACCACAACGCGGCCTCTCTGCCCACACAACAGAAATGATGCCGTGCGTTTTGGAGATGTTTATGATGGTGTCAACAGGGCAAGTGCCATCCGAAGGGGTGAGCAGAGCCCTGCGTGGATGCACAGTGCTCAGGGTGCTGGAGCAGAATTTTTCTCTTACTTCAAGTACTTTGGCTTTTGAATGGGTTGATTTAACCCTTTCTGCACCTGCTGTCAGCCCACATGCAGCCAGCCATGCTGTGCTCCCTCACGCGTGCTCTCTGTGCGCTTCATGGTGCGTAGTTCGGCAGCATATGGTGCACTCTGAGTTTTGCTTTGTCTCTCCTTGGTTTCATTTCCTGGTTCCCACGGCACTACTGAATTGCAGGCAGAGCGCAGGGGAGATGGAACACAAACAAGGCACTTTTCTCTCCCTTTGCCCTTCCAGAGACAACTCCTGGTTTAGTTCATTTAAAAAATAATCATCTCGCAGTTTTTAGCTCAAGTAGCGTTTTCCAGAGACTTCTTTAAACACTACAATAAAAGTCCTAGAAGCCACAGAACCACAATGTTATTTTATTTCAGCAGTACTGTGTTTAGCTCTATTAGTTTCTTCTGTTTCTTGATTTTTGGCCATAAGGAATCGATTACATCTTACATGTACAGCATCGCACTGCTAAGGCTGTATCCTTGGTTCTGTTGTTCCCTAGTAGCAGTTGTTCTGGCATTTCATTTTTTGGCTGTCATAAGCTGGTTGTGTGTACGAAATTATTAGAATTTGTGGTACAGGATTTGTGGCTGTTGGATGATTGATGGTCCTGTCTCGTGAGTGAGGGGGGCTCTGCTGTGCTATAAAACCTCTGTTTCAGAGGGTATTAAAATCACATGCTGGGTAGGAAATTTCTGCCATTGAAGGATAGACTTGCCACAAACATAATTAAACATTTACAGTCCCAGATATTAGCAGACACTTTATGTATTAGCGTGCTGACTGGGGAGCTCACCAGCAAGCAAGTTTACAAGTGTTTCCTATTTGTGTGTGTGCTCCAGTGCCATACATCTCCATAAAAACCTCACCGTATGCTTCATCCCAAGGCTTCAATTTGTTGAATAGGTGATTGTGGAAGTCAGTGTTGTTTCTGGATGAACCAATAGTGCTGCAGGGGCACTTAGCAAGAAGTGAAAACCATTCTAATGGATAGGAAGGGGCTGTCAGAGCTGCTCGTGCTGTAAGAAACGTGCGGAGCTCACTGCATATCTGAGGCATGCTGACATAATCTATGTTTATAGTAGCATATGACACTGCTGTAGCAGACACATGCCTTACTGCCTGCTTGTGTACCAGCTAATGCTTAACAGCTCCTTCTCAGGAATCTGCCTGGTGTCTGGCTTACAGCAGTTCCTCGCTGTGCCACCGGCTCAGCTGGATCTGTAAATGCCTTTGGGAGCCCCCAGAGGGGGAGCAGAAAGGGTGAAGTCCTCTGGGTGAGTTGGGTTTTTCTCTGCTGATCCTACAGGTATCATTAATGACTTAAGGTCTTTCCCCATAGCATCCTTTGCTTTCCACTTGACTGCAAACAGAAACGAGGTGTAGAGGTGAGCTGGGGGAATCTCAACCTGAAAGAGAGTAATGGATTTGAAACGGGAAACCTGCACAGGATCAGGTGCTGGGGTAGTTCAGTGCTCAGCAATCACCAACAAAACCTCTCCCTGGTTTAGAGATGGGGCTGTGGGCATGTGGCTGGGACCCTGCTGTTTGCTCCATAAGCAGCAGGGATGGGGGCAAGCTGGCCAAGCCTTGGGTAAGTAGCTCAAGTGAGGCATTTGGTCAAAATCTGGGGGAAAATGGCTGTAGGCATGACCTTCTGGGGGAAGAAAATTGCCCTGAGAGGTTTCTCTGGAGGAGTTCTGTCCCAGGGCCAGCGGGGGAGCTGACAGCCCCTGCCTGCCTGTTGCCGTGTGCATTGACTGACCTGATATCTCGCTTGTTCCCCACCACAGGGGCAGTCAGGACGCGATGGTTACCCGGTAACTCCTCCATTCCTTTTATTTTAATTCTCTTTTAATCTGCACCCCATCATCCTTTCTGTCTTTGCCATGACACTTGATTTTCTTTGCGTGTCCTGATCTTTTCTTTTTCCTATTTTCTGCCCTCTTCATCAGTGATGGCCTTCTGAGAGATTTGGCCCCAGATCTCAGGAGCCTTTGCAGTGTTCTCCATTGTTTACAGAGCAAAAGGCTTGAAGTCTTTCATGGTATTACAGAACACTCTTGTGGTATTTGCTATTACACTCCTGCCTGTTTACTTTTTTCTCAAGAAGACTGTTAGGAAAACTTGCTCCTTGTCACTGCCACCTCATGCCCTGTCCTGATTCCCCCTGAGCAGCTGTTAAACCAAACCAACATCTGTTGGACTTTGTGATTGTGATGGATGGAGAGCTTGAGGGAGGAGGGCTGGAAGGGAAAACAAAGCTGATTTCAGTTCCCATTTCCCCTCCCTGAGGAACACAGGATCCTTTCTCCCTCAGGCCCAAAGGAGGAGAGGTGTTAATTCCACAGAATGAACAGGTAGACTTCACAGTAGGATGGGGCACCATTGCTTGCATGGCTCCATCTATGATGAGACTATGATGACTATGATCTCCTGGCAGCCATGTTGGAGGCTCATCATGTCTGTGGGGCATCAGCAGAGCAAGGAGGGCACAGAAACACACAAGTGGTGGTTCAGCGCTGAGCTCAAGGTGGGAGACTTTGCTCTAGCTGACCAATGTAATTGTAATTTTATGGTGGCTTGCTGCTCTTGCAAGATGTGGCTAACCACTGATGAATAGGCAGTACCCATAGCTGTGGGAAAGTTTGCCCTGATCTTTGTGTTGGTGATGTTCTGGCAAAGCGTGTGCTTGTGGTTAGTCAAGGAGTCCTGAACATTGGGAATGCTGATATGAAATAGCAGTTTTCCTAGCACAGAGCATGGCCCCCAGCCTGGCCTGGCAGCCAGCCCCAGCCTTGTGCTGACTGCAGGTTGTGGTGAGGGATTCTGCTGCTGCCCCAGGGCTGCCAGCGACCTCCAGCTCTGCTGCTATATCTGCACTGGGAGAACAGCATTTTATCCCTGGAAGGTTTTTGCTCCATCTTCTTACTCCCTGGGACCTGCTGTTGCTGCACTACTGGTTTTATTCTGAGCCTTGCAAAATGATGAGCCAGGGAACAGTGAATTGCTGACCTGTGGCTACACTAAGTAGCTTTATGTAATAAGGAGGTGGTAATAATTGTGTTTTCAATATGTATATGTGGAGGAGTAAACAACATAAAGCAGAATTGAGAGTAATTCAGTAGGAGCATGTGGGGAGACTTTATTGCATTCAGTTGCTTGGGCAAACTGATGTGATTATTTAGTTCCCTTCTGGCTGATCTTAGCTCTGAGCAGGTAAAATTTGAAGGTGGATGTGGTCCTCACCTGGCTCTGTTTGCTTTTGTACGTTAGTGCAGGGCTGGTGGTGGGGGGTGAACTGTGTCACAGCAGGGGATGCTCAGGGCTCAGTGGGATGTTGTTGTGGGAGAGCACCGTGCTGGGGGCTCTGATGGCGACAGGGATGGTGGGGAGGGCTGGGCACTGGCATGGCAGAGATGCCTCTAATGTGAGAAACTTCAGTTGAGCCCTGTGAGTCTGTGCACTCATTGAAACATGCAGGGTGGTTATGCTATCATCTTGGTACCTTCTGATCATTTCCTAAAGGTTTTTCCTTCTCCCATGATTTCTGCAGTTTCTTAACAAAATTGCATGAAACTTCAGCTACAGGCAAATGCAGAGGTAGTGAGTGGAAAGTAAGTAGTGTTTGGCACCAGAGATGGATGTGGTAACACTTCCACCTCTTGGATAACAGTGCTTTGATTTTACTTGCAAGCTGCTAGCACTGAAGCAAGGTGCTGAGTGCAATAGGGAGAGCAGATAGGCTCTGAGGAGGGCTTGAGCCGGTCTGTCAGTCCAGCTGGGCTTTGAGACTCTTGTTTAACAGTTAAGCACGTGCCAACAACAACGTGTGTTACCCTAAATCCCTTCTGGTTTTGAGTGTTGGAATCAAATGAAGTAAAATAGAATACAAGCTTTCTGTGGCTGTGGGCTCAAAGCTTGTTTCTTCTGGTGAGCTGGGACACATTGGCCAGGCACGATCCTGGTCAGGAAGAGCCTTCAGTGTGCATTAGTGAAGCTGTGTGGTGTGGATTGCATGGAGGGCATAGGGGCATAGCACCTTCCAGGGCCCTTTTACCTCTCTGTCTGTGATGCTCAGCTCCCATTTCACTGTGCAAACAGTTGTCCTGCTCAGGAACATGCCCAGTAGCCATGGGGACTGCAATGGGACTCCAGCTGCCCCCACTTTGAGTGTGCATAAGTGGGTGCTGAGCTCTCCTTGCTGCCCTGGAGGGTGTTGCCGAGCACGGCTGCAGGCAGGACAGACACTCCTGCTGGTTTTCCTGCATTGTTTTGCTTTGGCACCCCCCTCACCAGCTGTTCTGAAGAGATGACAGCAGTTTTGGATCAGATTGATGAGGTTAATTTGGATGACGCTTTTGGCATTTGCCAAGAGTGCCCACCCCAAACTTACACACAGCCCCAGAGCTCGATTTGAGGTTCTTGTGTAGCTGTACTGGAGCAGAAGGGAAAGTAGATGTGTGCTGTCCCCACACTCTGCTCTGTGCCTGAGCAGGGGTGACCATGCTTACCTCACTGTAGAGTGGGTGCATTAGTTTGGGGTGTCATCCATCCTTGTAAAGCCAAGAAGGGAACATAGGGCTGGGCTTTGCAGAGGGTCAGTGCAGGGGTGCTTCTGGCTGCCTATGCTAGTGGTGCAGACAGCTGTGTTTGGAAAACAGACATGAAGACCAGATGGATAGTCTACTTCCAGTACAGCTCTTCCAAGTGACCTTCTGCTGCAGGCAGATCTTCCTATCATGAGATTGTTTAGTGGAATCAGATCGTCTATGGAGGAGAGAAGTAATGGCTGGGAGGTGCCTTTCAGCAGCCTGCACTCATCCTTTCCTACTTCCTCATATGGGGATGGTTTTCTCCTTGCCTTCAAACCACTCAGCTCTCCTCCTACACAATATTTCTCCTCTCTCTCAGTGAGATGTTGTATTTGCTCACCAGAAACCATTTCCTTCCCTCTTCCCATCTACCAGAGAGCCTTCTGGAGCCCAACTCTGCTGAAGAGTTTCATCTGCCTCTGCTAACTCATTCCTCCCCAGAGTTGGTCTCCACAACACCACCTAAACGTGACATCCCCAATGGAGAGTTGTCACTTCAAGTGGGAAGAAACCAAAGGAATTAAGTTGATTAATGAGGTGAATTACTTTATGTGCGTGTCTTCATTAATAAAAAGCAGAGCGGGGAATAGGCTTTGCAGAAGAAGTGTGATAGGAAACAGAGTTGTCTCTTACTTTATGCATTTTCCTTGGAATACTAGCATCTATTTATAGTTGAGCAGAGTGTTACTCATTTGGTTCTTCCAGTGTATCGTGTTTGCCTTTGAATTTTGTAAATCATTAATGCATGTTGCCTGACAGAGCTTTGGCATTGCTCTGCCCATCTCTTGCAGTGGTGGCAGCTCTTCAGGGTTGTGGGGAAGGGAGAGGGCTTCCAGTTCTGCCTGCTTAGAAGTTACGCACCTTCTTACTCAAAGTGATTCACTACCCAGTAATACCATCCTTTTCTGCTGACGGATAATTACACCAACAAGATGAGTTAGCAGAGTTCTGGTAAAGGACAGTGAGTCGTTGGTTGTTTTTAATGATGTACTTTGCAACAGGGGCCTTCCAAACCCTCATTGCATCCTGGCACTTTGTGCTGAGTGAACTTTGAGAATAGCACAGACTTTGCTCTACTCTGATGCCCCTTGCAGGGAATAACTGCTGAGTCAGAACTGAGATACTCTTGCACAGGATAAAATCTCATCTTGGGCTAAGTTGCAGTTGGAGCTAAGCGGCTCAGCATCTTCTGAAATGCTTTTTGGGGATCTCTGCATAGTGAGCTAAGTGCTCAGCTGTAGTGCTTAGAGCCAGAAATGAACTTGCAAGGATGACAACCTCTGGTTTTAATTAATTTTCAAGGCAAAAAGCGAAGCCAAATGTTATTTCTGAGCTGATGTCTGGGAGCAGCGGGGCTGAAGGAGCGCTTGCAGAAGGGAAGCTGGCTTTGTAGCTCCCAGGACCTCAGCATGGCAGCGCTCTTGGTGGCAGCCCTAGACCTTGGCTTCAACCAACTGAGTTTGGAGTTTCCTCCAGCGAGCAATTAGGAGTTTCAATTAATGTAAATAACTCAGCAGGGGAAAGTCCATGTAAGCTGTTTGTGTGCAACCCATAAACGTGCTCTGAACACGGGCTGATGTGCGAGAAATGAGGAACACATGCCAAAGCCAACCGCTGGTGGCAGTTCCTCCATCTTGCTGAGGTCCCTTTGAGTTTCCCAGAAGGCTCCAGAACGTGGGTTTAGCTGGGTGTGTTTGGGAGCAGCAGATTAACGCTTCAGGAAGACTGCCAGGAATGGGAGACCACGCTACATGGTCAGACCCCATGGGCTGCAGGATCTCATACTTTTCTTGTGGGTTTTTTCTTTGTTTGGTTTTGTTTTTGCAATAGGCTGATGCTTTCCAGACCCAGAGTGGTAGCTTGTCTATAGACGTGGAGTGCTTGTATGTTCCCTGGGTGTTTCAGGTAGTTGTGAATGCCTGTATCAAAAGTCATATTTTAATGCTTGACTTTGTTAGATATCTCATAGAACTACATTGTGTAATTAGTATCCATCCCCACAATGAAGGTTGCCGTTGTCAAGTTGACTTTTTCATTTCCTCGGCTAGGTTCATCAAGGCCATAACTGTTGAATCATAGTCATAATCCTTAATTGCAGGCTTCAGTCCTATGTTTGTTCTCATGGGTATCTTTATTCATAAATATTCAGACTTCAGGGATGTCTCCTGTGAATTAAGTCATTTGCTCCCAGTAAGGCCCCAAAAGACAGAAGTAACAGAAAATTCATTTTACAAGGCAGATTTTGTAGCTTGAGTTTCTTCATTCTAACATCAGCTTTTTGGCCAATTCACGTACTGCCTAGAGGGGGTAACTTTAAGCCAGGAAAGCAGACCCAGTGCATTCTCCTGTTGTGTCCATTTACTGTCTCTATCTGTGGAGACAATGACTTGGTAAAGAACATCTCTTCAGAGCAGCGGTTTGTTTTTCTTTGGATTTAGAGGTAGGTTTTTGCACAGGGAAAAATAAAAAGTTGCCTCATTGCATCCAGCAGGAGAATGGCAGATGCATTGGTTGTCTGCTGGGCTTCCCATTCCTCTTCCAGCACTGCTGGCCAAGCAAAGGCACCAACAACAATTGCAAGGAGAATTTTTCTGCTTGTACACAGAAGAAAACTAAGGAAAACCAAGTCTGCTCATTGGGCTCAAAGGGGAGGCAATCCCAGTAGAGCCATAGAGCTGGAATTGCATTAGCAGGGCAAGAATATAAAGATACTGAGAGGTTGAAGTGTTTGCTTGGAATTCTCCAACACAGTTGCTTACCAATGTCGAAGTTTAATTCCCTTTCTTAGCTGGATGTTAAACACAAAATGTCCAGAACCCAACTGGGCACCAAATGCTTACAAGGAGGGGTTGCACGGCACACGTGGAACCCATTTCAATCTCAGAAATTTGGGGGAAGTCGGGGGACTTTCTTCCATAAAAGCATTTGGTTGTTCTGGAAGCAAACTTGTGCCATGTGATGCACAGATGAGCTCTCACTCCTGACCTGGTGCTCAGCAGCAGATGACACGATCTCATGCAATTGTGCAAGAGTGTGGAGGAGCAGGAGCTGGCCCATGCAGCGGGGCAGGCAGCTTTAGGGCTTCTCTGCTTTCTTGTGTGCTGGGAGGAGTGGGTGATCCCATGGCTCTCTTGGGACATTTCTTCATGATGCATCGAAGCAGCTTCAGGAATTGGAGCAGTGTCTGGTGCCAATCCTGTGCAGTGATTTGTTCCCATCCCTTTGCACTGCTCAGAATTGAATTTCCTTCCAGGCATCTTTGGAAAGATGTCTAGCAAAGCAATGATGGAGTTCTGCGAAGAGATGGAAGGTGACGTGCTGGAGTTCTGTGTTAAAGGCAGATAAAGGGGAAAAGGTCTCTTATCTCTGTGATGAACCACTAATGAACATTTTTGGTGCATCTGGGAAGGGAGCTGGGAGCTAAGTGCTGCAGCCCCCCTTTGCTGGTGGTGCCCAGGAGGACCAGGACGATGAGTTGGATCCAGTACTGCTCCAAAAGACCCTTGGGTGTGTGCCAGGGCTGCTTTTTTCTTTCTTTTCTTTCTCCCCCTTTTATTTTGTATTTTTAAAGGATTTTGGGAACCCTTGCAAGCACCGATATCCACACTGGGATCCCTTTGCAGAGGACGTTGGGTGGTGGGGCTGCTCGTGTGGCACAGCCCAGCCTGCAGGGTGGCAGCTCTCCTGCAGAGTCCCACACTCTGGTTTGCATTATGGGTGAAGTTCTTAGCACATTGCTGCTCGTTTCTGCTTTGTTTCTGTCAAAGAATGGACATCAGGCTGCCCAACAGTATGAGGACTTTTTTTATGATTGTTATGTTTTTGGAATAGAGCACAATTTTTTGTTGTTGGTTTATTAACCATGCATGGCCCTTATCAGGCTGCTGCTCTGCATCCTCTGCCTGAGCTTTCTGCTGGGGATTCGATGTCTTCAGATGTGGCTGCAGGACCTGGTTCCATCTGAAGCATGTTATTAGTGAAGGGTGTTGATTAGCACATGAGCAGATCTCATAGCCAAAGGGGATTTGTCTGGACTCAGCTATTGCCTGCAGTGGTGCTGCAATTGGTGCATGTGGGGTAACCCTTCCCACAGGCTGTAGGAAATCAGCCTCTCCTCACCTGTATGTAAGTGCTGCTGCTTGGAAGGGTCAGTGATTCCTAGAGTGGTGGTGGTGGATGGAGCAGAAATAAGCTCAGCAGCACCCGGTGATCCCATGCCTTTGGGGGCAGTGCTAAAATATCGCCGTGCCCTTTTGTTCGGACACTTTTCTCCTTCCCAAATGTAAGATTTTACTATTTCTCTAAGCCACAGAGGCAGAGATTGAAGGCAGTCCTTTGGATCCATGTAAATTTGACTGCAGGGTTCCTTCCGACCCCTGTGCTAATTTTTAGCAGAGCAGGAAACATTAAAAATAACCACCAGAAAAGATTTCCCAACTCAGAAGGGTTGGCCTTTTAGTGGCCTTTCAGTAATCTTTGGCTTTGTTTTCACTCGATATTTTGCTCCTAACATTTCTGCAGCGTTGCTGAAGCAAACCCATCCCCAGTGATGGAGGAAGGCAGGAGGTCAGCCAGGCTGGCACCCAGCATCCCCCTGAGCAGGATAAGGGATGTGTAGGGGATGTGTTCATTATTAGTGCAAGAGCTTTTGCTTTGGAATCAGAGCTCATAAGTTCCACATCTTTTCTTCTTAAGTGAATATAAAATTGTTCTTGAGCCTTTTGGTGGCTCTGAACATTGGGTGAATCAGCTGTCACTGCAAAAATGAGGTATTTTGGTGCTGTGTCCTGACCCTCCTGAGTTTCTACTGTGAAACAAATGCCAGAAATATAATGAGAGTGCGTGAAGCAGTAGCAAACTGCACTCACACTCCAGCGTCTCACCTGGTGCAGGTCTGTGCTCTCAGCTAGCACATAAATCATGTCTTCATGTGATGGGTGTTACTGTCTGGGAGTGCAACTGCAGCACCTCTCACCTCTGCTCCTGCTGACCCATCTCCTCGCCTCCCACGCTCCAGCATGGCTCCAGCCAGATGCTGCAGATGTGTTTTCTTTATCAATCTGACAGGAACATTTCCTCCTTTCCCTTCAAATGTCGGTGACATCCTGCAGAGCTGCTCTGACCTGGTGCTGAATGCAGGTGGTCCTTACTGGTTTGTGATCAGAAAATGAGTTAGTTACCAGCAATCAGTGGCTCCAGTGTTCAACCAATGGCTGCGCCAGTGCCCAGTTGGGACCTCACCAGTGCTGGCTTGCTCAAATTGCTTGGGATTGATGGGTTTTGTCCCCCTTTGTCACTGCAGTGGTGGTTTTGCTCAGATCCATACTTTAAGGAAAGCTGGTGGCGTGTTTTCTATACTCAATCTCAAAGCATCATGTTTATTCTAGACAAAATGGTTCATCTTCTCTCAACTTTGTAAGCGTTGAAATATGTGAAGTGTTAACACTGTGATTAGGAGCAGAAGGCTTGTAGTAGAGCATGGGTAAGGACAGGAGTGAGTGTTATCCCCAGCAAAAATCACAGCAGAACTCTGTGAGCTTCCAATTGCTTTGGCTCTGTCGTGGGATGTATGGAAAGCTCGCCCTTCTCTTAAGCTCTTTGTTGGTTGTTTAAGTGTGGTTTTTTGACCCCTCCAAAATGAAAACTCCTCTAGAGTTGGTTTTTGATTGGGGAACAGGGAGTTGTTGTTTTTCTGTTCCTTAGTTATCAAGTAAACTAAACATTGCTTCATCTTTAATTAAAATGACATGGACCAGAATTCAAGGAAGGGAGAATCATGAGCTCAACACTTGGGCTCTCCTGAATGTTGCAGGCTCCCCATGGAGCGCACCCACATCTCCAATGTGATCTCCCTTTTTACTCCAGCAGCTCCATGGCTGCTCAGGGCCTTCCACCATGGGCTGCTGGCGGGGCAGGTTGGTTTCAGCCCATCAGACCTCAGCCTGAACTGAAGAACATTTACGAGCCTGACTTACGGCGTTGTCCGCTGAGCGGAGCGGCTGGCCCAGAGCCCCTTTGAAAGCCCAACGGATATTGTTTCTCTTAAGCATTAAATGCTTTCCCTCAAACAAACATTCTTTGAATAGGCCATTGTTTTTCCTTCTGGATGTCCCTTTGTGGACTGATACAAGAATAGCTAGAAGCTGATTAATTGCTATTATAAATTTCTTTTTTTTTTTTTTTTTAAATCCATGGGACTTCTGTTTCTTTGAGAACTTGGATGTGCTCTGGGTTTCCTGCTCAGGTCCCATGTTTTTCCTCTGGAGGTCCCCAGTAGCTGCATCAGGAGCTTCAGGTCAATCAGCTCCAGCCTTTGTAGCTTCAGGAGAGAAGCTTGGCAGACCTGACACCTTTCCCAATCACTGTGATGTAAAGAAGTGTGGTAGGATGAAGTACAGAGCAATGTCTGTCAGGGGAAGGAGTAGTTTTGCTGTAGTAATGCGAGCCTGTATCAGTGGATACAGCTGTTAGCTCGTATCTTTCATCAGCACTTCTGTGTATTGACATTTGTGTACTGGTAGTTCCTCATAACATACACTGTGTAAATAACATAATGAATGTCTGGTAGCTTCTGAAACCTCAGCTGTACAGGGATGCCTGTTGTTCTCAGGTGAATATCCTTGGCACTGCTCCCCCCAGCCCTCTGGTTGTGCCTCTCACCCAACAGAGCCATGCAGACCTGGGGTTTAACACTCTAAACTGGGCCGTGCTGCTTCTGCAGGCTGATTTATTCCTTACTTGACAGATGGAGCTGGGAGATGGATGCATTGTTTTTAATGCGGGCTTTAGTCTTCCCTTACAAACGTCTTCTTTTTTTTCTGTTTTTTTTTTTTTTTTTTTTTTTAATCTCCATTTCAGCATCATAGATTTAAGCTAAACTCAGAAAAGGTTCACCCTAAACAGTTCCTAAGGAACTTGGAGAACTCTGACTCCTTATTGTTGTGTTATGTGACCATCTAAAGGGTGTGTGCTTGTAGATCCTTCGGGCTGCAAAGCCAAAAAAGATGCTGTGGGGGCACCTGGCACAGTCCTTGGCTCTGCCTGGAGCCCTTGTCAGCCTGTGCTGGGGGGCAAGCAGGAGTCTGAGTGCTTTGTGGACATGCAGCCGTCATGTCTTATCTCTTTGGGAAATGTTTTCAGGCTGACTTGTCTTTGTGTCTAAGCAGTGGGAGGTTTTGTGGGCTTGGGCTGCAGGTAGAAGGAAAATGCAGTTCTCCTTGGATTTACCATTAAATGGAAATAGATGCTTACATCGATCAAACACACGCTCCTGCAGCAGGGCTAGGAAAGGGAGAGCCAGGGTAGCCCAGAGTGTGGGCCTGCAAATACAGAGCTGTATTTCTGGCTGAGTGCTGCTATGAATGGGACAAGTACATGGGTATCTGGGATGGATGTACCCTTCTTTCCTCCCCAGTGAGACACCTGGCCCCATCCACGAGGCTTCCCGTTATAGTCTGGGAGTGATGGGTGCTTCCCACAGAGTAGAGCAGAGCTTTAGCATGTCCTTTGGAGAAAGCAGAACACCCATCCAGCTCCAAGCAATGAATCACTCCTGGGACCCACTCAGTTTAACCAGAGCAGTTCTTAGTCCTTAAAAGCCTGAGGTAGTCCCGAGTGCTGTGCTGGAGCCGTGTGCCCCTGTCACTAACCCTGTCGCTTCCTTTCTTGCATCTTTGTGCTCTGCAAGTTGTCACCTCTCAGCTTCTGTGAAACCTTCTTGCTGGATCGCATGCATGAAGGATAAGGTGTATAAGTAACGTAGCCGAGGATTGTACAATATGCGAGTAGAGCCTCTTTCAGAGCATGACTGACACTGCTATGTTTATAAATTATTGGGGTGTTTTATTCTTTAATCATGTTTTCTTTTCCATCCCTTTTCAGGGTCCCCTTGGTTTGGATGGCAAACCAGTAAGTGCTGAACGTGTCGTCTCTTCCTTTGCACTGCTCTGCAATGGCTGGGCAGAATCTCAAATATATTTTCTGTGTGTATGACTGACTGCATGGTGTTGGCTGAGCACTGGTCGGTGCCGAGTCCTTTCACTGGAAAACTGCAGCAGGAGCTCATGGCTGCCTCTGGTTTTTGTTTCCCAGTCTCGCTTTGTCCCACGTTCACTAGAGGGCACCATTTGAAATCTTTTCAAGCTTTGGTCCTCAACCAAGTGATCTTTTATTTCCAAAGCTGCTCAGTCTTTGTCTGGGGGGTTTTTGTTGTTTTTTTTTTTTTTTGCTTTTGTTTTGGTTTTTTTGCTTTTATATATATATATATATATATATAGTCTTTGAATTTGCAAAACACCACGATTAAAAGAGTGATGCAAACCTCAGCACTGAGCTCCTTCCATCCAGCGGGGATGCGAGTGGCTGAAGGGCAGCAGGGAGAGCTCTGGATGAGCAGCAGGGAGAACCTGAATGAAAAAGAACATAAGAATGGCCAAACTCAAACCAGACTGCTCACAATCTCTTTCATAAGAGTGAGTGGCCAGCAGGTTTGCTTAGAACCAAGCTACCAGCAGGAGGGATACAGCATCACTGCTGACCTCCTGCCTCCTCTTGTGCTGTGCCGCACTGCTTCCACACCGTGTGCTGGCCTGAACAAATGATGCTCCATGGTCTTGTGCTTGGAGGATGCAGAACAGCACATCAAAGCTCTGCGGCTTCCCTTTGGGGCTGCAGTGTGTCTCTGCCTGTCTGTCTTACAGAAAGCTGTTTAGAAGGAATATGACTTATGTCTTCAGCAAATAGGCCAAAGAAAGCAGCCCATCCTCCTTGTTTATTTCAAACAGATGTATAATTGTTGTAATGATATGCCGAGCATGTGTTTTTCTAGAAGTGATTTAATACTTTGAGACATGTCTTCTATCTATTCAGCATCATGTGCCCCCGTGTGGCTGTCACACTGCCCGCTCTGCCCAGCCCTTCTCCACTCCTGTGCCCCTGCATGAGCAGGCACAGCCTCCTTGCTGCATCCCAGTAGTGTGCTGTTCATACCCAGCAGCAAACTGCTTAAAGTAATAGTAATGTGCCTCAGGTTTGTGAACCGGTGAAAGCAATCAGCTTGGATTTGATGTTGGGGTAAGAGTGTGTGCATTGATCCTGCTGTATCTGAATTGTTGTTCTTCTGATGTTTTTCCAGGGGCCTCCAGGACCAAAAGGGGAAAAGGTAAAGACTACATTACTATGTTGTTATTCAAAAACCAGCTATGTGTGTTTGTTCTGCTTGATTCTTTTTGTTCACTTTGCCCATATACACCAAGCATGGCATCACCACTGGGGTCGGTTCAGCCATAGAGCTGTGTCAGCACAGGAGCTGAAAGGCATTGCTCTGTGTGCATGACATCCTCCTGTGAAGCTTGAGCAGCCAAGGAATGTCATTACTGTACAGAAAGTGATGTTAGTCCGTGCATATGTAGGACATAAGCATTTGCTAGGGGAGCCTTAAAGTTGGAAACAATCTGTTATTCCAGATTTATTATGTTTCATCGCCTGCCAGGGCAGAATCATTCCCTATTGTGTTGTCTCCAAGACTTCTCCTCCCTGGTTTTGAATACATTAAGCAATAGGACCATCCCCGCTTCCCCTGTGTGCTGTTCCCTCGTCCAGCTGACCCCACACTCGGTTCCTCGTGTTTGAAATCTGACCTCTAATAGCTGACCTTGCTGTTCCTCCTGACACACAGGGTGAAGCAGGGGACATCGGCCCGAGGGTGAGTAGTGACACAGCGTGTTGTTTCACTCCCAGCTCTGGTTGGGTTTGGTCACTGTGCAGCGCATGCAACTCAGTCCATGCAGCGGTTCTGGAGATGCTTTGTTTTGCCCTTGGAGCTCTTCACGTTGTTTTTCTGTCTAACCATGTGAATGGGGAAAGGAGCTGAAGATCTTCATGGGTGCCATTAAGCATTTAAGGTGCCTTCCTATCCCTCATTGCTTCTTTCTGTGTCAGAGAGAGGCTCTGTTCTCCTCTTAAAACTGCTCCTTGTCTGCTGTTATCAAAGAACCAGTACTTGAATGGGAAGAGGGTGATGTGCAGGCTGTGCCCAGTCTGCCTATGGTTGAGAATGAAGGCTATTAAATAAAAGGTGAGGGGGAAATTGTTCTGTCTGTAGTGCAGGTGGAGTTTTCTGCAGAGGGCAGTGGTTAACATTGGCTGGAGATGCCTCAGGGCCATTTTTCCTTTTTGAGGCTGCTAAGTGCTTTTTGGTGTCATTTCCCAAAGCAGCTCCGTGAGTGCATCTGGAAATGTCACCCTTGGGCTTTGAGAGCCCCTAATATTCCCCAGCCAGATTTATTCCTGCGTAGCTGTAGAGGGGCTCAGAGTAAGGTCTCAGCCTTGTTTTGGGTGCCCACTCACCCTCAAAAAAGGCTTTGGGAGACAATTCAGCTACATATGGCCCTGAGTCTTTGCCTCTTGGCTGGGGCTGTGGGTCACTTCTGTGGGGTCAGTGACTTGCTTCGTGCTGGAGGTGCTCACCAGGCTTTGGAGCTCCAGGTCTCATGGTGCTGATAAGTAGGGAGCCTGACTGCTGCCTGCAGCACCAGTCCTGCTGCAGAGCAGTGGGCTGGGGCCTGGGCTGGACTTGCAGACATGAGTGTCAGCTACACATGGCAGTGCTTGTCTTGTATTTTAATTTGCCAGTAATTATGTGCTTATTTTCCCATGGTTGGTCTTTGTCCAGATTTTATTTTATTCTCGTATCATTTTGTTTATATTGATATATATTTTATATATTATATTCACATCCTTTTACACAAGAATAAGAAAAAGGCTGGACCAAGTAGGTCTACCAGCCAGTGCCTGCTGTGAAAATCGCTGCCGTTCCATCTCCAGCGTTCAGGGCTGGATTGGATATGAAACTTATTGATACCATCTGGCCCAGATTATTTGTTATTTCATAGTTTAATCCATCTTCTTCCTCGAGTTTCAGTGGTAGCTTTGTTGAGCTGATCTTGAAAGATGTCACAGCAAGTCATCACATCAACAGGAAGATAAATAACTCTGGATGTATCCAGCACTGTGTGCTCACAAATGTGTCTATGGGAGGTGGGGTTGGGACAGAGTGTGTGACTGAGCACAAACACGTTATCGCCAGGAGTGACAGATTAAAAGCAAATAGCACTTGGGTTGGTTTGGGAAGGACTGCATGCGATGGAGGTGAGATGAGGATATTGGGGAACAGCTACTGGATGTGTTGGTGTTTGCTGCTGTACCTGTCCCTAATTAATACCTGCCAGCAGCATGGATATGTGGTTATTAGGCACATGAGTGTGGATCATGGGGATGTTGGGGGGTGATTTTTGGAGACATGAGGCAGCAGTTCCTGTTGGGCTGTACCAGGCAAAACCCAATTGCAAAGCTGAGCATTTGAGAGCCTGCAAAGGGCACTGCGGGGCTGTGCCTAACCAGGCAGGGAACAAACATACCCAGCACTGGTGCAGTGCCCCTGGGTGCATTGATAGGGAAAAAGTAAGAGCACGTGTCCACTCTGTTTTGGGGAGGAAGGAAGGAGCCAAAGCAGGATGCTGCCAGGGCTGGGACCTCTGTGCCCTGCGATTCATGCTGGTTTCTCTCTTAAACACTTCCTTAGAGCTCAGGGACAGCGGCAGTGCAGCATCACCGGGTTTCATCTGGTGTCCAGGCACCTGGCAAAGGTGACCTGAAGCTGTTGGCTCTCTGGTTTTGTTTCCCACTGCCTCTGCCTCTTGTTGCAGAGAAAAGTGCCCATGCTCAGTAGCCAGGAATGGCCAGGGACTGTTGCAGCAGCATCAGCTTCTGAGCTGCTGCAGAGTTTAACCTGATGCATCTGTGGGCTGGGGCTCAGCAGGTGAATGGGGGCTTTTTCTCTCTTTATGTAAAAAGATGCTTTCTGAGCTAAAATTGCAGGTAAGAGCTCAGCATGTGGAGTGCCCTGCAGGACTCACTGTGACAGTCATTGTGGAAACATGCAGGTCTTCATAGTATTTACTTATTTTGAATCATGATGTTGAAATAGCTGAATTGCATACTCTGAAGCTGACAAATGTCAGTGTTCATAGTTTCTTTTCTCTGAGCTCACATTGCTGCACAGGGTCAGATCCAACAGCCTGAGTGCCTCAGGGCCAGTGCAGTGTGGGGCAGCTCTGGTTTACTGTGTGCTCCCCTGGCACCAGCCTCTCTATAGTCCAGATGTTTGCAGAGCCAGAGATGACATCTCTGCATTTCATGCCCCTAAGGGCAGTCACCATCCTTAGCAGGGATCATTTAAAATAAAATGTGCAACAGCTCTGTGACACCATTAATGTGGATGGGGCTTCATCTTCATTTTACTCTTTAGGATTTGGGCATTATTCCTTTCCTGGATGGCTGTGTTTGAGTAAGGGCTGAGCTAAAGCCTTTCTCTGCAGTGAAAATCCTCTTTCCTGGAGGTCATGCTGTTTGCTTCATCCCTTGGTCTCTCCTCTTGCTGTCTTCTGATGGATGGACCCTGGGCTGGATGGTGGAAAGGAAAAAGCAAAGCAAAAACAGCCCGAGAAGGGAAACCTACTGCTTCTCTCTAGATAAGTGGGAAGGCTGAAAGACAATAGCAATGACTACTGACATGGCCTGAATATGCTGTTTTTGCATCGTATAAATCTGAGAGATTTATCAGTGTTTTGCGGGCTGTGGAATACATCAGTATTCATTTTAGCCTCTAAAAAGATAATATTTGGTCTTGGGAGAAATGCTGGGATATATCCCATGTGGTTTACTGGAAAATGCTTTGCATTCTGCAGAATAGTCCTGCAGTGGAGAATCATCCATACCCAGCAGCCCTCAATGTCCTATTGTGCAGTAAACTCATGAAAGGAGATTTATTTTGCTGTGTCTACTTACTGAGCCTCCAGTGCATCCAGAATGTTAAAGCCACCAGTTGTCCATCTAGACCTACTGCTTGTGTATCAATTAATTATTGAAGAGAAGTTGTTATGCATTTTATGGCCTTTCAAACTCGCTCTGTGCTGTGCTTATATCCTAAATTCTCACTCTTTCATCTTCCTCCTTTCCCTGTACTGTGCTAGATGGTTTTCCCTCGCCTCAATCATGGATTTCTGGCTAACGATCAGGTTGTCTTTAGCCGCCGCCTGCTCAAGGTAGATGTATCAGATCTGCTGCCTCTGGTTTGCTGTGTTTGTTTGAGCTGCTTTTGTTCCCTCTTTCCGGCTGATGGTGCACCGGTGCTGTTTGACATTGCCACTGCCATGTGGCACTCAGAGGTGCCTGCAAGCAGCAGCCAGGGTGACACTATTAGAATTCAGGGGGAGTTTTGTCAAAGCAAGGAGACACAGAAGTGATGGGTTTCAGCATTTGGTCCTTCACAGGAAGCGGGGATCATGCAGCAAGTCCTATAAATGTTCATAGGGTGTATGGATAGTGCTGGTGCCATAAAGTAAAATGCGTTAAAATGCAATTGTCTAAATCCCCACGCTCTAAATGTGACTTTTTAATTAGGCAAAATTCAGTGGGAGACTCGCCATGTAATTGGATGCAGCTTTCAGGATTAACAAATAGGATCTTTAAAAATTATGCCAGTGATTTAGGGGCGCGGATCTCGTTGAAAGGCAGCGGGGTTTGCGCTGTTGAGTCACTTAAGGACTTCTGAAAATCCCACACTTGTCCGTGATTTGAGGGTGGACCACATACTAAATACAGTCCTGTTGGAGCCTGGCTGGTAACCCATCCAGATGTTGCTAAAAGATTTATGGCACAGCCGTTCCGTGAGGGTTTTCCATTGTGTAGCTGCATGTTGGAACCGCGGTGGCCGGCGGCGGGTTGCAGTGCTCCCCTTGCACAGCGTGTGCCCAACCTTTGCAATCACAAGGAGAGGCAGTGGCTGCTTTCTTCCCTTGCATCCTAGTAGGACGTCAGCTAAGCTGGATGTTAATGTAGGACTTTGGCTGTATTTAAAGTCTACTACTAAGAACTGCTTTTTTTTGGGGGGGGGGGTGTTTTTTTTTTTTGGTGTGGTCTACTAAGGTCTGGAATTGTGTGCATGCTCCACGCCAGCATGTTGTTGGGTTTCATTTATTTCTGGTTATGTTGAATTGGTGGATTCTATGCAGACGGTCGTAGAGGAAAGGCTTAATGAGATGAAACCCTGTTGGAAGGCGCATTGAGCAAAATCCCAGTTGAGGAACTAAACTCAAAGGTCTTGGAGCAGCTCTGAGGTTGCTCCCAGCCTTTCCAATTGGCTGCTGCAATTAACCCCCTCCCCAGGATGGCAGAGGCCAGATTGTCAATGGCCTGGGGATGCAATGCATGTGTTGTGGGCACCCTCTGGCCAATGCCAAGCTGCTGTGCTTACCCACACTGCTTTGTCTCACCGTGTCTGTGTGAACTTCTTCCAGGGTGATCAAGGTCGAGATGGAGCCACTGGCCCCCCTGGTCCACCAGGACCCCCAGGTGCCCGGGGGCCTCCTGGTGACACAGGAAAGGATGGCCCAAGAGGACCTCAAGGCCCCCCTGTAAGGACCAGAGATGTGCAGTGGGCACATACTGTGTAGTCCCCAAACCAGCAGGGGAGAAGAGAATTAAGGGCATCCCCATCCCAAATGCTGCATCTCCAGCACTAGTAGCCACTCACATTGCAGAGGTTTGGGTCTCAGGGTGAAGGAGCAGAGGGCGGTTTCTACCTTCAGCTCTGAAGCAAAGAGCTGGACCTGGAATAAGTATTTGTGGCTACCAGCTGTAATGCAGAAAGCCCAAAGGGGATCTCCTCCATAACTTGTAGGCATCAGAAAACCTGTTACAAATCTCCAGATGACTGGCCATTCATTTAATAAAGAAACAAGCTGAAACACAATGCTATTGGATGGCCCGATTATCACTGAGTGTTGAGAATGAGGAATGACTGATAGATACTTGCAGGTATTGTTTCTTTTGTTTTTGTTTTTTTGTAGGGTCTTAAAGGCGAGCCAGGGGAGGACGGCCTTGTGGTGAGTATTGCACAAAGGTGTTCCTATTGCACTGCCCAGGACATCCCTTTCTCCATATGCTTCTTGCTTTGCACTGGGTGGTTTCATGTTTTTGCTTGTTGACACCAAAAATTATAATGCATAGAATGCACAAATAATAATATCTATGTATACCTATTTACTGGTTGTTGGGAACATGGTTCTACTTATAAGGGAGGATGAGAAGCTGGCATCTGCATCATTTATTTTTCATGGGGATGAAAGTATTGCTGGATGTGTCTGTATTCTGTTCTGCTCTATTGTCAAACAAGTATAACCAACCAATTTCTCATTCCATAGGGTGCCAGGGGACCCCCGGGGCCAAAGGTGGGTGATAAGCAGATTTTAACAAGAATTGTTGACATATTTCTGTAGAAGAGCAGTAGAAAATGAATGCATATTTCACATTGGAGTTGCTCTCATCTACATTGATCAGACTCTGAATTTCTAACATAGTGAATCAGACGTTGACTTCAAGTTGTCTGAATGTGCAGCCTACACAAAAAGCACAGCCCCTGCCTCTGATCAAACCTTGACATGGGGTGGGTAGGAGCTGCGGGGGGTCGGTGTGCTGTAGGGATGTGCTTTCTTCCTTTTGGGGGGAATAAAGTTGATGAACACAAGTGAGTTATTTGAACTTGACAATGGATTTTGAGTACGGGTGCAGTTGGCCTTGTTTTCTTTTTCCCTAATCATCTTTGTGTTTATTGCTGTTGAAGGGCGA
The DNA here is from genome assembly GCF_054131305.1 of Coturnix japonica. Taxonomy (NCBI): domain Eukaryota; kingdom Metazoa; phylum Chordata; class Aves; order Galliformes; family Phasianidae; genus Coturnix; species Coturnix japonica. The sequence continues at coordinate 742,359 of NW_028188951.1, forward strand.
GCCCGGTGTGCAAGGGAAGAAGGTAAAACAGCGATTTTGCTTTACTTTGCTGAGTGCTAGACTAGGGAAACTGCTTCAAAGGGTGATGGAGAAGCTGCAGTCCTGGCTGCATGTAGCAGCCCAAGCGGTGTTCCCCAGGGTCCCTTGCATTTGCTCCATGCAGAGCTGTGACCACATGACCCCAAAGTGTAGATGCTTCTGTGTAAAAGCATGGCTTTCATTACAGCAAACAGGCCAGAAGCTGCAATTGCATCTGCCCAGTAGACAAAAAGAATGAAATACTGAATGCCAAAACAAAGCAGTAGGTCTGAGGCCTTTTGCTCAAATAATTCGAGCTTGCCTGAGAGGCTTTTGGGGGATGTTATCTCCCAAAAGGCCCTGTGGTGGGCTGGGTTTCCTGGGAGAGCCCAGGGAGAGGCATGGCCACACACAGTCTCAGTGTGGTCAATTCTCATGGGCAGGAGAGGAATTTCCCACACTCAGAAGGACAGATGCTCTGTTTGGGTTGGGTGTCAAAGACTGGGAGATGCACGTGTCCAAGTTTTCTGCTCTTGGCCCCGTGGAGGAGTGAATAAATCACTGCCTCCAACCAAAACCAAAGTGCTGACAGCACCCAGCCGTTCCCTCTCACTGTTTTGCCCCAAAACAGACATGGCCATGTGCATTTTTCAGATGACAATTTGTGTAAAGTTTTGATAACTGCCCAGCAAAATAAACCTCTTGAACAACTACGGGGCAGTATTACTTCAGAAGAACAAAGTGTGACACATGAGCCCCAGAAAGTCTCCTCCTGGAGTGCTGGTGGTCACAGTGAAGCCTGTGAGGTGGAAGCTTGCAGGAGGCCTGTAGGAAATTAATGAGGCTCCCCAAAACCCTTTGTGGGTCGAATATATAACTCTGTGGCCATACCCCGTACCTGTGAGCTGAGGAGGCTGACACAGAGCTGGATGAGAGCAGAAGACCATGCTGCAAGTTTCTCCTGGCTTCCTGTAAACCCAAGCTCAGATTTACGCTGAGGTCAATGGGGATGAATGGAAAGTTGAACTAGGGTGGCACATGTGTACAGGCTGTTTGTGTTTCACGTGATATGTTTTGTTTTGTCAGGGTGATGATGGCATCCCAGGGGAACCGGGACTTTCGGGCTCTAAGGTGAGTGTCTGCTCTGTGTCATCTAATGCGTGTGTTTGGCAGCACCTGTTGCTCTGTGGCTTGTTTGTTGGCACTGCATCGTGGTTGGGGCATGCTAAGAAATATAGTTCTGCCTGAATATGGAAAAACAATAAAAGGCAAAGAAAGAGATGTGTAACTCATCCCTCTGCCTTGAGTTTGCAACTTGTTGGCTGTTGCAGAGAATTGCCATGGAGAGCCTCTACTTGCAGAAATAATTCAAACAGCGTTATAGGTGATGGTCTGGGCTTTGGGATGGGGCTTTGTACCCAGCGGGCTTTCAGTTGGGAGCCTTTGGATTGTGGTTGTGGAGCCAACATTGCAGATGAATACACAACCCACAGCCAAACTGCTAAGCCTGAAAACTCCCCTTAATCTTGAACATTCCCTATTTTGCACGTGGGCAACGTGATACGTTTTAGGCTAAAAGCAGAGCTTTCTTCACTTCTGCACATAAAAGTAACAATAAAGCAAGAAAACTACAACCAGGAAAAATTTATTCTCCATCCTACCTGTATTGCATTCATCTGAATCATCTTGCTTTCAGGGAGAAAAAGGAAGCACAGGCCTGAAGGGAGAGAATGGCACGGATGGCGCACCAGGACCCAAGGTGAGTGCCAGCCTAATGGGGAGGCACTGTGCTGCAGTGCATTTCAGCTGAGCTGGCATCACAAGCCTTTACTGTTTAAAAGTCTCATAAAGTGCCAAAAATGAAACAAACAGGAGATTCTGAGAAGTATTTTACCTTTTTCTGGCGGCTCAATGAAAGCTGGAGATGGATGTAAGGGTTTCCAAAAATCATCTCCTGTAATGTTTTTCATTGAATTGCTTCTTTTTTCATCCAGATAGCTAAATCTCTGATCACGTTTTGATCTCCGTGCATTGATTGTTGTGGTATCGCTTCAAAGTGGATTGCACTCATGTGCCTTACTGTTCTACTTATCTTCAGAACTGCAAAGAGATGTAGTAAGACAGTCTTGATATGTTAAGTGGTGATGATATAACGTGGACAGCATTCATGAGCCGCTATTCCCTCCTCAGCTGCTTCTTATTTAGTCTGATCTATCTCTGGTCATGCTTTCTGTATTGAACAGCCGTGGCTCCTTGCTAGGCTATATAGGATGCAGAAGCGTGGGCTTGGATGACCCTGTAATGTTTTTTGTTCTAAAAATATGGTAGCAGAGCTTGTTTGTTGCCCCTAGGATCTGCTGAATTGAAATTTTCCAGTGAAGGCTTCTTGTGTTTGTACATTTATTATTCGTTACTTTGTCAAGGGCTTTAATTCGACTCATGAATAGATTTCCATGGGTATGGCAGAAGGGGCAGTTCTGAATCCTGAGCTGAACTCCAGGTCACCGCGGTGGGAATATTAAAGCCATTCAAAACTCCCACTTGAAAAAATAATAATAAAAAATAATTGGCACGGACTTCTTCCTTAAACTCGCCCTCAGAAATGGTTTAAACATGTTGGCTGAGACTTTCCACATGCAACGTTCAGCCTAAAGCAAACAGAGAAGCTGCAGCACATGGAACCAGAGCTTGGCATGGCAGGAGCAGCAGGCAGCGCTTGCACCATGAGATGGATGTCTTCCTGCTGCCAGCTAGCTCCTCCAGCATCACTTTGTGCAAAATGCATTTGCTCTGAAGTCGGATCTGTTGGGTTTTCTGTTTGTTTTGTTGTGGTTTTTTTTATGGGGGGTTTTGGTTTTGCTGGGTGCAGCAGTTCCTTGTTGGCACCATACTTTGGCTTGAATCTAAAATGCCTGCTGTTATCTTGTGCCATTTAGCTTGTAGGATATCCTAGTTGTAGGATAAATAGTCCATATTTTCCGTGGTGTTTCTGAAACAAAAAGTGTGATCTGTGTTTTCAGGGTGAACCTGGTGAGAAGGGAGGAGTCGGCTCCATCGGACCCCGGGTACGTATGTTCAGGATTTTGCTTTTAGTGTTTGCTGTGGTTTGCCATGCCCTGAGTTGCCCCACAGCACCTCCTCCTGTTTAGCATGTTGTCAAATAGCGTAAGGATCAGTTCCGTGTTAGGAAATACAGATGGTGCTTATTGAAACAATACCAAATACTGCCCATGGAGACAGCACTGGGAAATGCTGTAGAGACTTGATTTTCTTATCAGCGTGACCATCCTGTCATTGTTTTCGGTTTGTTGTAAGAAGCTGTGAATAGGGTTGCTCAAGTGGTGATTTTGATGCACCTCTCAGTTACGTACATTGATGGGCTTTTCAGGTTTGGATGGATGACAGCTGTCTGTCTAGGAACTGATTACATTGGTGCCTGGTAATCACACAGCCTGCCTCTCAGGTGCTGCAAAAACTAAGCAGGGTTTATCCTCGGTTGCAGGGTCCCCCTGGCCTGAAAGGGGAACAGGGTGACACAGTGGTGATCGACTACGACGGCCGCATCCTGGATGCACTCAAGGTGAGCTGGTTCCTGGGGGTGATGCAGGGTGCTGAAGCTCTGTGCTGCTTCTCCTTCCTGAGGTCTTAGCACAGAGCCAGCCCAGAGGGGAAGGGTTTATTCCACCCTGTGAGTGGCTTTCACTGTAAATTGTCTCTGGATGTCTTTGAAGGCAATGAGAGGATCGGGTGCAGTGCCTGGGTGCTAACCTGCCCCAGTGCCTGCCAGGCCTCTCCCTGCTGCTTGTGTTAAGTTAAAAGATGGTGAACAGAATAAATACTTAATTACAGACACATTTGAGAACCATCCTAATTGTTTTATAACAGGCTGCAGGGAGACACAAAGTGGTGGTAATTACCATTTGCCAGATGTCTGCATGGGTTGCTCTGACAGGAGCACGGCATGCAGCTCCGTGAGTGGAGGCTGTGGATGGAGCTCCTCGGAGCAGCCCCAGCAGATGCAGCAGAATCCATCTGCAGGACATCCCTGTGTGTGCATGTGGACACGGCCGGGAGCACACTGCACTGCTCAGCCATGGGCATTCTGCTTGTTGTGTGTTTGCACGTCTACCATAAATGGGAACAGAGCTTGGAGAAGTGATTGCTTGATGCAGCTTCCAGTGTGATTAACATGATAATGTTTGAAGGGCAAAGAAGGTGTGATGCGGGATTGTTTCACAGCTGGGAGACTGTGAGTTTGCTGTTTGAGATAGCTTGCAAATCACAACGTAAGGTGTTCTGTGCTCTCTGTACCCAGCAGAGCACGGGAAGAAGGTGTTGCTGAAGTGTGCAAACAATACAATCAAATGTGGGGTTGCACCAACACCCTGCAGCACCCTGCCTGCTGCATGGCTCGGGGCGTGTGTTCCCTTGCACCAACACCAGTGCCAGGGGCTGAGCTCATGGGTGTGTTTCTGCTGGCACTGAGAGTGCAGTGCAAAGCAGTTGTGCTCATGTCTCTTCTGTTGGCTGTTTTCTAGGGCTCACCAGGTCCCCCAGGGCCGCCGGGCCCACAGGGTGCTCCAGGCCCCAAGGTAAGGCTGACCAGCACCGTGCAGGCCGTGCTGCTGAGAGAGCTGGGTGTTCATTAGTGGCTGTCATGTAATGAGGCTGGGGAAATGTCTGCTAAAATAGGGCAGGACATGAGGGTGTGTGTGGTGAAGGAAATCTTCCTTCAGCTGAAAAAGCAAGAACAGCCAAGAGGGGCTCTGTTCCCTTGGTCCTTGTCCTCCTCCAAAGACTTTGCATGTGGTGGGAGGGAGAAGAAGATGGGTGTGAAAATGCCTGAGTTGGGTTTGGGAGTGTGACAGGTTGCAGTGTGAGCTTACCTCCTGCCCCACACCAGCATGATGGGGCAGTGCCTGCACCCTGTGCTTGTGCCCCTGCAGCACTGCCACTGTCCTTGTTCATAACTGATCACCAACAACTTACTGTCAGCTATAGTTTCCATAAAAGAAAACTTAACTTGTTGACCAGTGTGTGTCAGCACATGGGATAGGGCAGGATTTTGGTGCTGCCCAACCTCAGCTCAGGTTGTGTTGGGCCTGTGAAACCCATCAAATCTGGGTGTCACCCTCACCGCTGCTCCTCACCCTCCAATGCTCAACCCATAACCACCATAAATGAGTAACTTCTTTCCTCGCAAAATGTTCCTCTGTGCTTATTTACTGATTAATTTACTGTTGGCTCTGCTTTCTTTGTGTTGCTACAGGGAGAGCTGGGCCTGCCAGGTCCACCTGGGCTGGATGGAGAAAAGGTACATGGCGTGGTTGGACTGGGTGCAATGGTGCAGGAGTGTGCCCAGGAGCTGAGTTAAAGTGAACTGCATGTCTATGGAGGCTGCCCCTGTGAAAGCCAATGTCAGCCTGCCCCTAAAGCCCTCTGCCCTACAATGCTGCACCTCCCCGAGTTAAACACTCAACTCTGAGCACGCAGATGCTGCTCTTGTCCACATCTGCTGAGTTAAATGGGCTACTTTTACAAGTTGTTTGTGAGACAGTCCCAAATTATGACGTAAACCTCCCGAACCTTAAATTGCTGCATTCATTGCAGTGGCCAAGCAAAATTCTGCTGCGTCTGCAAAATCGGTATGTGTGAGTTTTAACATTAAAACATGTTTTCATGAATTGGTGGGGGAAAGAAACTGAAACAGCAGAAAGGCAGAAATAGGGCGGTTGGTTGTTGCTTCGGTTGGTTTTCTTCAACACCTATGTCTGTTTGCTGTCAAATTCTAGGGTCCCAAAGGAGCAAAGGGTGACCAAGGCAGTTCAGGGATCACAGGACCGAAAGGAGAGACAGGAGAAATGGGCTTATCAGGTCCACCGGTACGTCTGCTGTGCTGCAGTGCATTGATTCCTGCAAGACTCACTGTGTGGTTGGGTTTAGTTGAGCTGGGCAGTGGACTGTCTGTGTTACACTGCTTCAGCTGGAGGAAGTGGGGACTTGGAGTGCTCCTTACTAATGGTGCTGGTAGCGGCTTGTTTCAGAATGAATGAAATATCTGCTCCAGCCTGGAGAAAAGCTCCTGTGCTCAAATGGTTCCCCAGCTATTGCTGGAACAAGGGAGGGTGGCAATTAGGGGCAGAAAATGCGTTTTTCTCTTGTTCTTTTTGGGAGATGCGACACTTCAATGCAAAATCCCTATCTTCTAGGGAGCAGATGGGCCAAAAGGAGACAAAGGAGACACTGGATCACCATGTTTGCAGAACAACCACGTAAGGAATTGGCACCACACAGCCTCTTCCATGAGGCAAAGGCAGGAGAAGCTGGTGTGTGTATCAATGCAGAGCCCTTTTCCACAAGGACTTTGGGGTGCCTCTATAAATGGGGTTTGTGTATTGGGGAAGATGAGGGAAATTACCAGGCCCTGTATAGGTACTTCAGACATTGCTTTGGTGGTTGAGATATTGGTTGCCGTTCTGTTTTGCTCTAAGAACGTGCTGTGCTTTGGGCTGTTTTATAGGGCTTCTGCGCTGCTTTTTCTGTTTTCACACCCTATGGTTAGTAAAAAAAATAAAGAATGTTGATAGGTGTTTATTAATGACATGTGAGCTCTAATTCAGATTTTCTTCTATAAACACAAAGGCTGGTTTCTTTGTGTCCATATGGAAAAAGACCTCATTTTCCATTGTATCTATTTTGCAACTAGCAAATGTACTGAGTAATGTGGCCCACGCCTCTCATTTCTGAGGCCAGCCTGATTTGTGTGCGTACTGAGCTCCATTTACCTACAAATTCTATGGACACCTCTTTGGTTAGCAGATACCTGGATTACCTCCATTAAATTAGAGGGCAGGCTACAGCAGTCCTGGGCTGTGTGAGGTTTTCCTTCCTGAGCTGCCTGCTTTCTTGGTATCCCCATTCCCAGCCCCATTAATGTGTCATTTAATTCCTTCATGCAGATCATCCCGGAGCCAGGACCGCCCGGACTGCCCGGCCCCATGGTAGGATGATGGGACATTGGCATGTGCAACAGAGCTGCAGAGCTATGCCATGCAATTAGTGAAAAGAAAGAGGGTGTTTTGTGCTGTTTAATCTGGGCTGCTGTCAATTTGGGTTCCCCACTGCTGTGGTGTTGATATTCCCATGAATTCGCCTTGGTCTGGTTGGTTGTTTTTATGGCCATTGATTACAGCAGAAGAGGATGTAGGCAGTGACATGAATACACACAGTCATTTTCAGTGCAGGTTTCTGAGGTGTTTGGTAGCTGCAGTGTTCCAACAAGCTGAGGAGCTGCCAAGGGTGTTGGGAAAGCTGAGAGACCTTCACTGGTCTATGGGCACCTCGGGGAGACCGTGCAGGGTGATGCTTCACAACCACACAGCGTTTCCACGCTGCTGCACAGCTCTCCCTCCAGAGCTGAGAGCATTTCATTGTTGTGTGTTAACGCAATGCAGCCTTTTACAGTTCCTTCCCACTGATTTGACGTAGGAGAACCAAATAAACTACCACCTGTCTTGAAAAAGAAATATTTTAGCCATTGTCAGCCCGTAACTTCAGCAAGAAGCGGTTTGGGAAGCAGACGTAGGGGTTTGTTTTTAAATCCTGCTTTTATAATGCACCCATTGTCTTTCCTGTAGGGTCCTCCAGGAATCCAGGGGCCTAAAGTAAGTCAATAAATTAAATGTCACCCACTGTTTCCAGGCTGCCACTGCATTATTTGCAGGACCACAAAGGACTGTCAGCTCTGGGGACTGATTTTTTTGTCACTGTTTGTGACAACGCATTCCTTGATTGTGTTGTTCAGCAGTTGGTGTTTTTGAAAACAAGCCATTCTTCCTTCCAAATACGTTTTTATGATCTTAAATCCACTATGGAGTCCTGACAGCCTGCAGCACATGCGGATCTGAGTTTCCAAACCCACATACTGGAACCTTTATTTTCAACTATTTCTCGTACGGTCTGGTCAAGAGGAAACAACGGCAGCGAGGGAGTGAGCTGCGGGGAGGTGTCCTTGTCCTTGGCTGTCCTTGTCCCAGCTGTGTTTGGGGTTGGTGCAGCGGGTTTTATGCTTGCACTGCTCTGCCTGACAGCACAATCCTGCCTTTTTACACCACCTTCCCACCCCAGGCTGTTCCCAAGGCCCATGTGCTGCTTGGATGATGCCAGTGTTTCATTTCTGCAGGGTTTGGATGGTGCAAAGGGAGAAAAAGGTGACAGCGGTGAGAAGGGGGAGCACGGCGACACGGGCCCAGCTGTGAGTTGTTTCCCCACATCTCATTTGACTGTTGGCAGAACCCTGTCCTTACAGCAACTTTCCTAATGATTTTTTTTCTTTCTTTTAACTGTCTTCCAGGGTCTCCCTGGTGCTCCGGGGCTCATTGGCTTACCCGGTACCAAAGGAGAAAAGGTAATCATTGGTGTGGGCCTATGTTAGATCACCTCCTTGCTGGAGCTCCATAGAAGCCAGGTTATCAATGGCCAAAGCTTCTTCCTAGTCTAAACTGCTCATTTTACCAACGTTTGTCTCCAGAACCTCAGCTCCAATGAGCTGCTGTTTTCTAGCATCTGTCAGCATTTGATGACAGCAGTTGGGTGTAGTGGTTGCTGCCTGAACAACCTGGGGCCACACTGTGCCCAGACGGGCAATGCTGAGTGCACAGACAGGTGTGCAGCCCTCGCCATCTCCGCCAAGCGTAGTATGTCACCAGATGGGAATCTCTGCCTGCTGCACTGAAATCAGTCCAACCTGTCTTGTTTTTGTTTTTACAACTGCAGGGAAAGCCGGGAGAGCCAGGACTAGATGTGAGTATGGAGAAAGCTAATTCTGATGTCTAGAATGTCAGTCACACACATAAAGGCCATCGAGGCTGCTTGCTGTTTTCACAAATATACACAGCTCACACTGCATAGATTGCTCTCCCCTGCTCAGGGCATCCATGGGATGATGTCAGTAGAAAGAGGCTTAACTCAAGGCAGCTGTTGGATGGCTGCTCCCGCTGCACAGCAGTCCCGTATCACACCGGGTACCACGGCTCAGCTGAAGGTGCTGTGGGGTCTTTCTGTCCTAATTGAGAATGCTTGTATCAGATTCAGGAAAACCAAAATCTCTTATACATGAAATAGCAGGATAGCTAAAGCACTAGCTTTCCCAATAAATTCATGAGATACAAAGACAAAAAGGAAAGAAAATGCCGTATTCTTTGCTGGTTGCTTCTGTTGATTTGAGATACTGGGATGTGCACAAAGTAACCTTACAACCCTTTTCCCACCAAAAAAATTCCATAACAGGGTTTCCCAGGACTCAGAGGAGAAAAGGGAGAGAAGAGTGAAAGAGGAGAGAAGGTGAGTGGGCTGTGGGCTGTGCTGGTGGGGACAAATGAGCTGGGGCAGGACTGGCTGCTGCTTTCGTGTCCTGCAGCATTGGATCCCCTCCATCTCCAGTTTTTGTGGCTCACTGCTGTAAGACCTTTACTGTGGCAAAGTATTTGTATGGACATTCTATGAATGCCTGCTGGCTTGGAAGGGCTTTCTGCAAGTCTGTCCCTCCTTGGCAGCCTGCAAACTTTGGGGGGAGCTGGAGCAGCCTGGCAGCTCCAGGTTGGGAAGAACTGCTAGTTTTGGTTTATAGACCTTGAAACTGGATCCCAGTCAGGTTTTGTTACAGGGATCCTTAAATAAAAGGGTGTCTGGCTGGTGGCTGGTGCCATGCTGGGAGCTGGTGCTCCAGCAGTGCTGGCAGGGGCTGCCCAACACTCCTTGCTGCCAGATACCAACCTGGTCTCTAGCATTAACTGGTGACTTAGCTACCCTCTTAAATTATTGCTATCCTGCTTTAACTGAAGACTCTCAGTCGTTTAATTGCCCCATTAATGTTGCACCAGTGCAAACATCCCAACTCTGGCTGAAACGTGGGATGCTGCAATAACTGTGCAAAGTGAAAAACAAGGTGTGTTTCCCCTGCCAGCCACCCCTCTGTTCCTGAGACTATTTTCCTTTTGCTTCAACAGGGTGAGCGAGGGATACCAGGGAGAAAAGGAGCCAAAGGGCAGAAGGGGGAACCCGGCCCTCCCGGACTGGACCAACCCTGCCCTGTGGTACGTCTTCTGCTTTGCTCATCTGAAGTGTGTGTTGCAGGGACTGAAAGGGGACACAGCTCTGTAGCCTGGGAAAGGGAGGGAGGATTTGGTAGATCTTTAGTTTGCAGTAAATCAGAGCAGATGGTTATTGTTTTCTCACTTTTCTTAATGGTTTGTTTTATCTGCACTGCTGGAAGTTCAGTGCTTGCTTTAAGGGCTCCTTACTGGCCAGATGGGAACAAGCCACGGCAGTAAAAATAAAGAATCTTTGTATAGAGACCTTCTTATTGCAGTCAGGAACAATGGGCTTCAGTAATGCTCTTCAGGAGATAGCGTGCCCTGGTGAAGCTGCCTGCCTAGATTTTGAGTACATTTGCAATTGGGGAGTAACTCTGTGCCATGGATGGGAGGCAATTTGAAAGCCAGGTCAGTTCTTTATCCCATCATCTCCCCCAGACTGAGCAGGGACCATGCTGACTGTAGCTCTCCCGCCTGGGGAAGTGGGTTGGTGTTGATAGCATGTTAATACTGCCAAGGCTGTGTGATGTATGAGCCCCGAGGCTGCCAAAAAGTGCCTCTGGGATCAGAGACCTCCCGTGTTTCTCAGGCTGAGATAGCAGCTCACAGCTCAGATCTGTCCTTTCTCTGACACATCCTGGGCCACTGTTGTGCTGCGCTGTACACAGACAGCCTCTTCCCAGAAAAACCTGCCTTGATGTCCAGGTCTGAAGAAGGTGGGATTCTCTACCGTGTTTCAAACCTTTGATACGGCTTAGGAAAAAAACTTGCCCTGTTTATTTGGCCTGGTAAAACGTTACCTCCTTTTAGTTACTGCTGTTCATTTAATGACTGAAACCAGAGATAACCATTCCTTAAGATGCTGTGCGGTTTTGGGATGAAAGAATAATTTGTGTCAACTATTGAAACTGCCCAGTGTGGCTGTTACAGCACAGTTCAGCTGTGCTTAACTAGTAGCGCCAGCTATCTGCTCTGACTCTCCAAAAACACATTTCTTGTCCAAAGGCATGATGGCTTTCTCACCTCGCCAGCCATCAGAGCTGTCGTGGAACTCTGCGGTACCAGCAAGAATGTCCTTCATTCATTGTGCTTTGTTTGGCTTGGAGATAGAATGTGAGCTACAAATATTTAGTTTCTGATGGATCACCTTTCCTCTCTCAACATGCTGGATGATTTAACCCTCATCTTTTTCAAATGAGAATCTCTGCTTTGAGTACAGAAGATATTTCCCAGATGACAGTCTCTGTGTGTCTGTGAACTCCCCACCATAAAACAACTCTGATTTGCTGTGTCATCAGAAATGGATGCACAAAGTTCTGAGCCCGTTCCTTCTGCTCAGGCACTGATGTCTGTTCAAGTAACTCCCGTGTCCTTTATCATTCTCATCAAGCAGTTATTTTTTCTTAAACAGGGAGATCGTAGTATTACAGGCAGCAATGGGGATCCAGGTCTGCCAGGCCTGGATGGGGTGAGCATGCCCTGCCCACTGGTACAGTACCTGCTCTTCCCTTTTCTCGCATGGTTTGTGTATGTCCTGCTGTGGCCAAGCCACCTCCTAAGGCACGAATCCCACCAAGGAGAGAAAGAAATGTGAGACAGCAGAGCTGGAATGAGATATTTCACTTTGGCACTCAGAGAAGGACACCATTGGGATGTGCCTTCTTCCCACTGCCTTTAAATAAGGAGGGTAGGCCGTGGGAGATCACACAGGGCTGCTTGACTCTTTTCAACAGTAGATCCTAAAAATCAGCTCTTGTTTCTCTGGGTACCTATGGCCCAGTTCAGTTCCCCTTGTGCACCAGCTGGGTGCAGCAGCTCTGGGTGCTGTGGATGGAGGTCATGGGCCCTTTGGCCATTGAAAGGGCATTTGCTGCGTCAGCTCTGCACTGTGGAGCTCAGGTTGAAATCCTCTGATTACGCAGAGAGGCTGAAGCTCTGCTTGCTGATCCAGAGGGTTCTGCATGACTAGCTAAAAGAGGTCATTGTTTTATTTTCATTTTTTTAACCATAGAAAATGCTGCATGTTAGATGATTTGCAGTTGTCTTCAGAGAAACAAAAGGGCAGTAAGCTCTCTTTCAGAAAAAAAAAAGAAGTTAAATTGCTTTCATATGTGTCAAAGAAACCAATTATTAGCAGCAGGCCTGCTTCAGCTCTTCGTATTTACTCCCCAGAGATGTTATATTTGCTAAGCATGTCCCATGCTAACTGTACAGAATACACAGAGTCAAGCTATATCGCAGGCACTGTAAGGGCAGAAGGGGATTTCTCCTATAACTGATTACAGTGACCAGTTAATGCAACAGATGCACTTTTTCCTGCCTGTGTATGATAGGTTAATTGCTGTAAGTTGTTGTTAGCTGTCATGAGCTGCTGCACGCTGCCTGGGAGTGTTGTCTTCCTTCTCTCCTTGCTGTACAGTCACAGGGGGCTGCTGGTTCTTGGTGATTCTGTTCAGTTCTGGGGTGTGAGCCTCAGCTGTGCCTTGTGAAGCCCTTTGTGAGCTGACCGGTTGTTCTGGAGTCATTCAAGTGAAGCATGGTAGAAACGTGGGGCTTGATCATGGCCAAAATGAGTATTTTGAGTGTGCAGAAGGGGGGGAAAAAGCCTGGGGAAATGGGCCCTGTGACCATTGGTGCATTAGGATGTGCTCTGACATACCAGGTCAGGATGTCTCCAGGTGCCAGAACCGCTCTGCATGTTGTCCCCATTACCCTTCACCCCCTGATCATGCCAATAATTGTCATAGACCAAAATGCTGGCTTGGTGTCAGCAGAAAACTGTGTGCTTCCAACTACTGTAATGTTACAGTTAAGTCTGAAAATAACTGGACCTGTCACACTGGGAGTAGCTGGAGAGGGTAACCCTACATCACTGCATCTCTTTTATTGGGCATAGGCTATTTTACATATAAAATCAATACAGAATACAAAAAGAATGGGATGGCTGACATTTACAGTAAAAAATGTAAAGATGCATTTTGACCTCTATTTGCACTAGCAGTTCCCTCTGCTGCAAACACGTCTTCATGGCTCCCAACCCCTCGTTAACTTGGAGGTGGTTCTGAGGGAAGGGTTGGTGCATGTGTGCTCGACATGCAGCAATTCATGCAATCAGAGATCCAATAGCATTAAAAAATCCAGCATCAGAAAAGGCAGCTGAAGTCAGCTATTTCTGTTAACGTAGCTTGAAAAGTTGGTCATAAAAAGTCCGTTCCTCTTCTGAGGGCTCCTTCCTTGTCAGTGTTTTCCTCCTGCTAAGTAAACTCTGCTTTCTCATTTCTATATACTTCTTGCATCTCCACTGGAAAAAGCCAAGTCTTTTCGCTCCCTTTACACAGCCCACAGTCTATCACATTTCAATCAGTTCAGCAACTCGAGATTTCTTAAAGAAACTCAGTACTGCAGGATGGCATCGAACACAGGTAGAATACCATTACAAAATGCATCAACCCCAACTCAAGAAGCACGTATGAACAAAAGATACATTTCAGCATCGTGCTGTCCACACATAGGTCTGATCACAAAACCACTCCTTTTTAAAGCAGATTCTGAATTAATTGAGGTTCCAGATTTTAATGTGTGTTCACCTTTTTGTTGCAAGGAAGTGTCAACGTTTATTTTTCATCCTGGAGTGTATTTGGTTTTGTGTTGTGCTTGACACACAGCTCACACTGCCTGCACTGTTACTGCTGTGCATATAGAGTGATGTGGGTATGCATGGTTGTTGTCTTTTACCGTGCTGCTAACGCTTTCATTGTTTGTTAAGGATTGAGCTTTGGGTTTTTGGTTCTGACACTCAGATCACAGTCAACAGAAGCAAAATCCATGTGTTCTGTTTTGCAGGGACCAGACGGACTGCCAGTAGCAGGATGTTGGCACAAGGTACAGTGAGATTAATGGTAATAGTTCCTTGCATGGGCCCTGAGGAGCTGTGTTAGGTGCTGTGCCCCAGCAGTGGGCTGTGTGCCAGCCCAGCAGTGCTGTGCCTTATGAGAGCAGTGCCCTGCCTGCCTCCATGCCCTGCTCCCCACTGCACAGCTGCTAGGAACCTTGCTAAGGCTGGAAAAGCCACCAACTGATAGCAAGCATGTTACTAACTGGTTGCAAACCCTCAGGATGCAAGCATGCCCTTAGCGTGTTTAATCCGGTGCCAAATCATTTGGAGGTACTGTTAATATGGAAAAAAATCTGACTATCAGTCTTGATATTCACAAGATTAGTAACGGAGCATTTGTCTCTGACTGAAGTGTTTGTCTGTGTGTTCTTTTGCAGTGATCTCTAAGCATGAAGTGCAGCGTGTAAATAATGTGATATATTTTGATCTTTTTTAAATTTTTGTATAAAAAAAGGAAGAAAAACAACCCTTCGACAGTAATATATTGACCTTTTTTTATACTGGATCCTGTCATTTATGGACTTTGAAAATACTGTAAAGCTCTCAAACCCATAAGATACGCATGATAACATCAAGAGTTGATAAAGGTACTGATGACACTTGCTGGGAATGACCAGAACTCACTGCTAATGCTGCTGTGTGATCTAACAGCACTGAGACAGCAAGCTGCTCTGTGTGCCTTACCGGATCCCTGTCCTAACCTGGCTCTCAACTCTATTTGCATTGCACGTGTGTGCTCAAAGGGTGAAAAAAACTGGCAGAAAACAAAAAAGAAAAAGAGGATGCAGCCCTAAGGATGGGAGAAGCTGCTGTATGCCGTCTGGTCAAAGGAAAGGACTTCAAATCTGCAGAGGAAACAAAGCCAAGCTCCCTTTGTTGCTTTGGAAAATGTAACCTGGACTGCCTGTGGGTGTTTTGGCTACTATCAGATAACCTTTGATCTCAAGGGGAAGCACCTCTGGGTCCTGTTCTGCTGTCTGCAGCTGAAGATGTACCAGCTCTTTCTTAAAGCAGCACCTAAATTCTTTAAGAAACCTCGACTGCAAAACTTCAAAACATAAGCACTGCAAAATGCTTTCAGAATGGATGGCTGTTGTGGGGCAGGGAGGGACTCTGCTGAAGTCTTCCATTACGCAGCAGAGTGTATACTGGTGCTACTGAGGTTCCCAAAACTTGGAGTTCGGAGTATTTGTCTTGGTCTGTAGGATTCACTTGCATTTGATTTCCTTGTGTTTATGTGGTTTGATTGTGATCTGTGTAGCTCTGCACGCTCCTCTTGTCCTCCTTCTTTAACTTATCTCAGGCACATCCATGCAGAGCAGGGTAATGAATCAAAGGATGGTTAGGATTTCTATTACACATTGCATTAGTGAGAGGAATTTAAAAAGGAACGTATTGCAAACATCTTACAAGTCACATTTCTGAAGATCTTGGAAAAACAGGGATTGATTGAGCAGTAAAAAGAAATGAAAAATTATTTTGCAGGGAACACAATGGCTTACAGCCGGGTCTGTTCAGCTTACAATGAAGACCAAGAGGCAATCAGATTCCTTTACAAGGAGGAGATACTTTATAGCATTAAGTTCTTAAACTGAACAGAGAAAGATGTACAAAGATGTATCCAATGGCTGAAATGGAAGCTATGTAAAATCACATAAAACAAGCCACGGCTTTTTAATGGTGAGTCTGGCTAATCCTAACCAGAGCAGTGATGGAATGAATCCCCGTGGCTTTAACGCCTTTCTGATTGCATGGATGGTTTCTGAAGGAAATACCTTAGCCCAATAGAAGTTGCTAGGCTCTGTTTATGAGGCCGAAGTGAAATTAAGAGCCTGGTTTTTGTGCTGATAAACCAGCTGATACAAGGAGTCATTTTTGATGCACTGAGTAGATCTGAACCTGTGAGGAGGTTCCTTTGCATCTCAGGGCAGCTGGTGCTGCAGGACCAGTGAGAGGAGATGTGACTGGTGGCTCAGGGGGAACGTGCCCTGTGCAGCTCCATCCTAGTGTAATAGTAGCCCTGGTGTTGTGAATAGCAGCAGCAATGTGCTCGGTGCTCCACACAGACAGGGTGAGGTTTCTGATGTCTGGTGACTGTGTCCTAGCTGGTCTTGAGCTTATTTGTCATCTGCTGTTAAATGCTGAATTGGACGTTGGCTTGGTCAGCGCAGACACAAAAGATGTACAGATGTAGGCAGTAATCCTCCATTATCTAGCTTTGTTCACTGCCTAGGGCCTATACCTACACACTGCTTGCTTTGTGGCTATATTTCACATCTTTACCAATGAGTTGCTGACCAGATTTTTGGTCTCTGTACAGATTAAATCAATTCAGATCAACTAACAAATCAAGAAACAAGAATTGTGTAACTCAAACAGCAATGAAAATGCATTTTATTTACTTCCATTTCATGACGTTAGCTACCACTTTTGGTGTGAGGGTTTTTAAAGGTGAAAGGAGCTGCTGAAAGAGCTCCCGCTGGCTTTTAATGCTTTTGAAAAACCCCTTTGCTGTCCCAAATTAAAGCTAATTCTTCTGTGGAAGGTCGAAGGCAAATCTCTCATTGATGTCACTGGGAAGAAGATCTGTAATTGTTCCCTTAATGTACAGTTGCTCTTCCCGTCTCCCCCAGTCATCTCCAAACTAAAGCAGTTCACTACTCCAAACCACACCGTGGGCTTCTACACTTGGTATCCTGCAGATGTCCTGTTCATGGAACCTCTATTGATATCAATGAGAGTTCAAGTCCCCAGAATGACTGCAGAAAGCACAAGAATCTGGAAGTGTCCACAAACAATCTACAATGCAGATAGAAAAGTCTTGTTTTACATATGCTGGCAAAAACTAAACAGCTTTCTATCTAGCTCCTACTCAAAGAAGTTTGATATCACTGAAGCTACAAGACAAGCTAACCTCCAAAGCTTATGAAATTATATTAAAATTTATATTTTCTCTGAGGAAATACCCCCGAAGTCCTATTATCTTCAGGTAAACAAGTCAGTATTCCGTCTTCAACTTGTGGAATATCCAGTGCTTGTAGGCATCAACTGTGACCACTGCCAGGCCTGCAAAACATTGATACAGAATACCAGAACAGTGCTTTACCTATTGCTCTAACCGCTGTGCGTGGTAGCCTTCCCCCTCCCAACACAGAGCCTGGTGCCACAGAACCCCACACCATTTGCTTTCAGCAGAGCAGGAGAGCTCTTTTAAAGCCACAGAACTTCTTCACTGGGGTTTTTCCTCCCCGTCCCCTCGTAACGTTCCCGTGCCAGCCCAGGAGCGAGGCTGGAAGCAGGCATTGTGGTGCGGGGCTGTGGCTGATTGATACCCATCAGTGCTGCCACCTCGGCTGACGGACATTGCAGAGGTAACGTTTGAAAATCCCCATGTTAAGGCCCACTGCTGGGTTTACGCTGTACACTGGGTGTGGTGCATCCTGCACCACAGGTCCATGTATGCACTAGCGGCAGGTATGGTGTGTTCAGGATAGATCAGATACACTGTGTGTGTCTAGACCAGCAGCCTGTGCAAAGCAGCCTCTCTGTTCTGCTGCTGCTTTCATTCCCATGGGAAGTGCTGGCAGGGACAGGTCCTGCAGTACGTGGCACGTGTCCTCAGCAGCTGCAATAGACCAGCAGGGTGTCAGTTACAGGTCTGCTGGTCCCAGGCAGTCCCTACCATCACCAAAGCAGCTGAAACCCGTGGCAAGCAGAGCTCCAGGTTCAAATAGATCCCCAGGCACAAATACTGCCAGACTGCAGTTGTAACCTGCTTTCCTGGTCCTCCATAGGGACCACTGTGCTTAGCCTGTGCATTCTGAGCTCAGTGTTTCTCATCCATCGTGCAGCACAAACTGGAAAACTATATTAAAATAGCTGTTCACTTTGCGCTGACTGCACAGTCTAAGAGGTAATGTATTTAGATCCACGTGCTTCCCACACACGTGTATTTAGGGGAGGTTGTTAAATGAAAAGTTGTTTCACAGCAGTCATGATCTTAATGAGAAGAGTTAAATAAGGATGTGCTTTGCTCAGCAGATTCGTGCCAGATCAGTTGATTATTTTCTCCTTCCATATGAAAATGTTTATGTAGGTCCTTATAGAGCATGGAATATGCAAACAGCTCACAAAGATACGTGTTACTTCTGGGCAGTGTTGGCATTCTCAGTTGGAACTCAGGAATGATCCCAGCCTCTCACTGAGCACAGTGCATTCCTGCCCCAGGAATTCTCCCTTTATTCTGGCTTGAGAGAACGTGAGAGTGTTTGACAGGAATTCTGAACTGCAGCTCAGTGTTGCCACTAGATGTCAGCAGCAATAAAGATGATTGACGCGATGAAATGTAGGTCACTGTGACTGAGCAATTGATCCATCGCAATCAGTACAGTGGTTGATGTGTGAGCTTTGTGGATTCATCAGTGAACAAATATTTGGGTTAAAAGGCTTAGGTTCTGTCTTGGGGGAAATTAAGCCAAGCCAAACTCATTGTTTATCCCAGTTCTCTAGTTTACAGATGACATTCAGTGATCTGATGTAACAGACTACATAAGCGTGGTGATTCCCATTAGGCCCAGATAGCACTGCCTGCCTGCTCCCAGGAACAGGACAAGCAGCTACAAGGTCTGTCTGTGTTCCAGGAACGGTGTTGCTGTGAGTGTGGCCAAGTGCCCAGAGCTCAGCTGTGTGTGTATTTTGGTGGCCAAAAATGCCCGTGTTTATAGGTCCGGCCTGGTGCCAGGAGTATTGTGGCAGCTCCAGAAGGGCACTTGCCATGGTGTGGGCCTGAGTGGAGGGGGCAGGTGGGTTAATTACAGCTCTGCCGCTGGTCTAATTGCAGGCTGGGCCAGTTAGTTCACCAGTATTTCTCTGGGCTGTGAAACAGGTGGTAGATAAAATCCAGTCTGACTCCAAACTGAAACTGTTTCCAAGACCTAATGCACAGGGATTTGAGCTAAAGATGGGGGAAAAAAGCAATATACTTTGTTTTATTTCCATGGGGAAGACTTGTTGCATACTCTGCTTCTAATCCTTGCTGTACATTTAATGGCAATGAATTTCTTTTTGTACGGATTTTTCTCCTGTATATTTAAAAACAGGAAAGTTTCTTAGGATGATAACAGGCTTCCTAATGTGTTTCCTTTTTAAAGATCCTAAAGTACTAAACTGAGCTTTTGTTTAAATCTCCTGTCATGTCATGCACTCTGCATTTGAAATTAACAAGCCAGCCAGGTTTCAATGGCTCAAAGCAGCCTATGCAATGATGACATGTATTCCATGCAGAATGGCATGGCATGCCAGGCAGGCGTTTCTGATGCTTATAGTGACCCAGTGCCCAGGAAGCGTGTTTGTTTATGAGCGTTCAAGTAGGACAGCCAGTCTGGGGGCCAGAATGAGAGAACTCAGCCAGCTGTGACTCCTCACTTAACTGCAGTGCTAAAATGCCAGGAAAATCTCAGATTTACTGTAATGCTAAGTAGCCATCCTTGCTCTCAGTGTGTGTCCTGTGTAAATTCACCATAAAGGCTTGTTAGAGCACGGCTTTCCTGGGCATTGAATGCTGATTTCATGCTGCCCTCTAGAGGCCACCTTGTTTGAACAGAAACAAATTCAGTGTTCGATGGGAAATTATCCCTACCCCAAAAATAGCAGCACTGCTCCGCACAGACTGCATATGTGGGCACAGACACACCTCTGCCAGGTGAGGTTTGAATCAATCACTGCAAAACAGGAGCGCTTAGACACAAACTTCCATCTGTTTCCCGATTCTTATATTTCTTCTTGGGAAACACAGTCGTATTCTTTGTAACCCAACTGTTGCCCAGATAATTAATTTGAAGCATTATACAAATAAAAGGAGGTTGCCAGCCAAGTTTCCATTCTAAAATTTTCAACTGAAAGCTCTGAATTATCTTCCTTACAGACAATAGATTTTTATGAATATATGTAAAAATATTAGTAATGACTCATGATTAAAAATAAAGCATCCCCAGGCTGCTTTTCATGGATTAATACTGTGTATATATGTGGTGATCTGGGACAGGTTTGGGTCTGACCTACGCCAGCACAGCCAGGCACAGATTTGGTCCCACCATCCTCAGGGTGTCCCGTGGTGCAGGAAGGGCCCTGTGACTGTACTTGGCCTCATTGCAGGCCCTCAGACTCATTGTGTGCTTGCTGGTGTGTTTGGTAGCACAGCCAGGCTTAACCAGGTAGACTGTCAAGTGAGATAGGTATTTGGATAAGATTTGAAGAGGCCTATAACAATCAATATGGCATATGCTGAGCTCAGTAACCTTATAGGACAACATCTAGGCTTGTTTATAACAGCTGAGGGGAAAAAAAAGTGACATATTGTACTGAAGCAAACCAGTGAGTGCGTAGTCTGTACCTGTGAACTTAACATTACTTCTAGCATTCTTGTGTTCCCGAGTGAACCACTGCAGCCTTCCCATGCTTCACTCATTAGATGGCACACCAGAAGGGTCTGACTGTTGTGTAAGCTGCAGCTAAAGCAAGTGCTGAAAACCTGACACTTGGAAATGAATGGGAGATGGCCTTGATAGACCTTAGGACTCTATAATGCTGTAGAAGGCCTGGGGGAAAACCGCAGGGAAGCTGGGAAACATGAGCTTTCAATGCATAAGTGGCATTAGTGACAGCAGAGCAGAATAAGAAATACATTAACATTTGCGGTTTTCCTATGTCCTAGGACAATTAATCCCTGCTCACTAAGCTGTGGTAGCAGTTCTCAGCTGCTGTTTCAGGGAACAGACACAGTGAACTTGTATGTCTATGTATGGCTTCTTATGTAACGTGGCTGTTAATGGTGACTAAAATGGCAATGTCCCAGGTGTCTGAAATACACCTCTGTGTAAATGAAACCAGCAACACGTGGGTTTTTATGTTCTTTGAAACATAATGTACATTTAATTTCTAAAAGTGCATTTTACGTGAGTATGAAGGGGATGCTGATCAAATCTGCTTTTCTGCTGTGAACTGAAGGGAGAACCTGGTTGTGCAGGTACTCACTGAATTTCTGCATCAGGCAGAAGAGATGGTAAGCTGCCGTTAGTTAGGATGGGAGCTGGAGTCCTATTGTGTTTGCTGGGCAGTTTCATAGATGGAATGCCATTGTATAGACAGTTTCGCAACATAGCAATTCTTGCATTGCTATCTGGGGTTCTTTTTTGGTATCTTACTGAAAACAAAATGCTCAGTATGATGAATATTCAGCACAAAATACCAGTCAGAATTGAAAGCCACATTAAGTTGCTTTGGGCGTACAGACCTTTTAACACTGGTCTGTCCTCTAGCATTGAGGTGCCATTTCTAAAAGGATGGAATTAGAGAAACTGTAGCTGCTGGTATGAAAACTGAATTGAAAACCTGACTTTATTTATAACACAGCTGTGAGAAATGTATGCAATATGAGTTTAATCCTCTCCCAAGTTATGCAAGCCTTATTTAATGGGAAGGGCTGCGTTGCTTCAGGGTGGCTGTTAAGAGCTGCCAGGCCTGTGTGCAGTACGTGTGTCCATGCTGGGCACCCTGAGCAGTAGTTTGTGTGGCTGTATTTACGTGGTGCAGTATATGAAGCTGAATAAGCCTCTGTACAATGTACCACTTTGAAATATATATATAAATACATATAAATAGTAAAAACTAAAAAAAAAAAAGTGCCTAACATTTCTATGCGTAACGTTTCTATTTGCAGCACGATGTAATTTTTAATTGTGTATGCCATGAAGAGTTCTATTTACTCACTGCTTTGGGGAACAAGTGCTTAAAAATGAAGGCATTAATGATGGTATTTTGTATGCATTGTTTTAACATGTTAAAATGGTTATTAATTAGTCCTGCAGTATGTATTTGTAGCTTAAAGCTGCAATGGACGGCACGTCAGCTCGAGACCTCCAAAAACATTTCCTTGTGCTTTCTGTACTAAAAGCAAAGAGTCAATGGTTAGAAATGGTCTCTCTGTACAGGTTGCTTTTATGACTGTGTGAATATGTATAATGAACTCTGCATTTGTAACCAAGAACAAGCAAACTGTAAATGTTCCGGTTGTTATTATAAATAGCTGCAAAGTATCTTAACCAGACAAGAGTTCAAATAAAGATTAATGGCCATTATTCGTATTTCCTTGACTGTCTTTCAGTTCAATTCAATTGTTCAAAATTGACGTATGCGACATCTGAGCTTTACCACTGAAGCTCAGCGTGGTTTTAAATCTATGGCCATTTGGTTTGGAATTCCCTGTTTTAATGCAAAACTTAAACTGTTCTCCTGTGTTTACCAAATAACTGCGGCTGAACATCATTCTGGTCTGCTGGGTATGTAGTCAAATGGTCCGAGTCCTCTCAGTTGTTGTCAGATTAAAACAAGTGAATGCAAACATATACTTGAAATGAAAAAATAATCTGGAATCTATTAGAATGAAGCATTCTGATGGCTCTGCTGGGGATGCAGCACCTACAGTGCTGGACACACGTCCCTTCTGGTTCTTATCTCTGTGTTTTTCTTTAAGGAATTCCATCCCAACGTGACCAGGACTGTCTCCTCTCATCTGACAGCAGTGTTTGGCTTTTATCCCACCCGCTGCCTCTGGGAGCAGGCTCAACACAGGAGCACAACCATACAAGAGGTTTGTTGCGCTTTTGCTTAAGGAGTGCTTTGTGTTAAACACTGCAGCTCTAACCCCCAAGCTACCATCGCAAATCGCTCTGAGCCGTGTGCTGCTGCCAGCACTGTGCCCAGCGTGTGCTGGTAGAACCTCCCAGGGCCACGGGACCTGCAGGGTGAAGTCAGCACTCCTGCTGCCAGAGGAGCTCAGTCCGGCATGCGGAGGGGAGGCCACAGCACGGGTGAGTTACAGTGCTGAGGGCGGGCTCGGGAGCAGGCGGGGCCGGGCTGCAGCGCTGCCTTCCGGCACGGAGCGCAGTGCCGGCCGGCGGCCCGCAGGGGGAGCGGCGGCGGGGCGGGTGGATGGACGGGCTGCTGCTCTAAAGCGGCTCCTCCCGACTGGGCCGGGCCGCGGACACGGCGGCCATGAGGAGAACGCAGCGCTCTCGCCAGGAGACCTTGTCCCTGCGGCGGCAGCTCATCGGGTAAGTGCCGGCTGCGTCCGTACCGAGTGCCCGGCGCTGCAGAGCGGGGCTGGCACCGAGCGGCCGGGGCTATGAGCGCTCCCTGCTCCGGTGCTTTGGCTTTGGGATAGAGACGGTGCTGAGAGCGAGCGGAGCCAGAGCTTCACTCATACCGTTCGCGTTTATGGAAGGTTATAAAACTAAGGCATAGAGATCCCTCGAAACACGGGTGGCACGGCGTGGCTGTAGGAGCTTAGAACTGCTTACAAAGCGCATCTTTGGCCGCTTAGCTCTAAGCGAGCAAACCACGCGGCTGCCGAGTGGTGCTGCTGACCCAGAATGAGAGCCCGGCTGTCAGAGCTCTGGTAGCACTGAGAGCCATCAGAATTAACACGCTGGAATTAAGCACAAAACTCATTTCCAGGCTTTCAATTGCTCGCTTTGTTCCGAACGGTTTTAAAACTTCCTGGTTCTGGAGAATGCTGCTTGGAACGGCAGCAAGAGCGTTTCTGTCTGCCCACAGGAATGTTATGGGTTTGGAAAGGAAGGATTACCTCCATCCACACAGCCTTGTGCCGACAGAAAGCAGCTGGGGTAAATGCAATGAGATCTGTGCGAGCTGCATTGGGCTGAGGATACCGTCCTGTGTATTAAATTCTTTAGCAACTCATTTGCTCTGTTCCTGGGGATGAGGATCCAGCCCAGCCTCGTTACTGCTTTCTTAGCACAGGTTGAACTGTCAGTGTGATTTTACTGACAAACCTGTTCTGTCATCCTACTGCCAAGCACATACAGACAGTGTAGGATTCCTGTAGGGGAGGGACAGGGAATTACTGTCTTAATTTAACACCAACTTTTTAGTTAATTGATGTTTCTCAATATATAGCATTATTTCCCTTTTAGTTTTCTAAGCAGTATTTACTAAATGAGGTATTACAGGTTGGCACTGTCCTTCAGCATCAATTAAATTTGTCAAATACATGTAAAAGGTGAAGCAGTGCACCTTTCACAATCGCTTAAGCAGGTCCTGACTTTGAAATAAAATTACTCAAGCTCTGTATGGATGTAAGAATCTGCACTGTGCCTTTAGTAAGAATACCAAAGGTATATTAAAAGTGATTAGTAAGAGACAGGCACAAATAGTTTAAAGAACAGGGAGGGCAGCCAGCGTAGACACAGAGGAACCATAGTTAAGATCAGATGAAACTTCAGAGCCAAGTCCTGCGTGTGTGTTGGGTTGGGGATTGCTAGTGAAGGATTTCTTGTTCAGGAGTGTTTTTGTGCCCACAAGCCTAACAAAACTCAGCTGTCCAGTCACAGAACAAAGACTGTGCTTTTCTCCATCCTGAGTTGTGTATCTAAGGGCTAGGAGGATGATGGCATGTGCTGCTGCACTGGGGGGTTGTCTTACTCTTGATTAACTACACTGAGAGTATTACTAGATGACTGAGGGACTTCATTAAGGCTTATTCTGCTTTCTGATGCTTTCCACAGCTCTTCTTGCAAGCTGTTTTATCCTAATGATCCACTGAAGATTGTAAAGGCAAGAGGCCAGTACATGTATGATGAGAATGGAAGACAATACCTTGACTGCATCAACAACGTTGCTCACGGTAAGCTGAAGTTCCATTGTTCAATACCATGTTTTACTAACAGAGCAAGGAACAATCAGTACTTCTTTCCACTGTTCTATTGCGCTGGGGGGAAGCAGTGGTTCAATTGGAAT
This sequence comes from Coturnix japonica, assembly GCF_054131305.1. NCBI lineage: Eukaryota > Metazoa > Chordata > Aves > Galliformes > Phasianidae > Coturnix > Coturnix japonica. The sequence goes on from NW_028188951.1 coordinate 767,181, forward strand.
AGCACAATAACTTTATACTAAGCTTTATACTTTGAGTAAGTTCTGCTCACGTTTGGGTTTCTGCATTAACACGGAGCTTTCCAGACTTGCTTCCTGCTCTACTTTCACAGAAAAGGTGAATCTAAACTTCACTGAGCTCTGGGCGAGAAAACTCAGGTCAAGCATCTGACTGTAAAATGAAGGACAGTTTGTTGTACTCCCAGATGTCACTCAGGGCACTACTGGAGGATCACAGCCCAGTGTGGTGCATTATTTGTCTCATGAAGCAGCTGTTTCTTATAGTACTTTAAACTGCTGGTCAGGGCTGACAGTCGTACCACATATTACTGTCAATATGTAATGACAACATATATTGACAACATGTAATTATTGGATGGTAAAGCTTATCTGCAAATACGACTACTCAGATGTCTCAATTCAAAGTATAAAATTAGGCAGTTTGTTTCAGTGTATCAGCTTTAAGAATTTAACCACCAGCCTTGAAATACAACCACCACTTTAAACCTTTCTGAGCAAGTTTTCCATGAGAGCTTTCAAGTTGTACCAACATTGTCCTAGGCTGATAACACTGTTAGTGCCTAACTGATCAAATATGAACGTCACTGACAGTTGCTCTGTACTCTTATAGAGCAACATAAGCATAGAGCCAGCAGATGCCTGTTGACAGACACCATGCATAATAAAGAACTCACCAACCTCTCTCTCCCCTCTCCTGCAGTTGGACATTGCCACCCTGATGTAGTAAAAGCAGCCCACGAGCAAAACCAATTGCTAAATACAAATTCTCGTTATCTTCACGACAACCTGACTGATTATGCAGAGAGACTTTCAGAAAAGCTACCTGACAAGTTGTGCACCTTTTATTTCTTGAACTCTGGGTAAGTCGGACCTGTCAGAATTGCTATTGTTTTTGCCCTGGTTATATACAGATGGGCACATCAGCAGCCAGCTGCGTGCTCTGGAGTGATGACTGTAGTTGTTTGATTACGAAGAAACTGTGGTCATTTGGAATTTCTACAGCTCTAACGTTTGTACTTGCAAGATCTCTGTAAGAAAACTGACGCAGCGCTTTACTTGTACAGCTTTTTGTTCTAAGGCCTTGGACTACATTAACAGAAGGGTTTATTTCTGTTGCTTGTTTCTGGTCTGGCACGTTTGCAGAATTCAGTGACAATGCACGTTTCTGCTTGCGGAAGGTTCCTGGATTCCCAAGCAACCCACACATTAAGATAAAAAGGAAACTGCTTCCATGTAGTTCCTGCAATCCAGCTTTCTTAAGGTGGATTCTTCTCTGTTAAGCAATTCTACCACTGCTGATTACTCAGGGATCTGTCAGTACCTTACATCTAGTTCTGTGTTCTCTGCAAGTTTCAAACCCCAGGTATCTGCAATTAAACACCATTTTTTTTTTCCCATTATAGATCTGAGGCTAATGATCTTGCCCTAAGAATGGCACGACAGTTTACAAAGCATGAGGACGTTATAGTTCTAGACCAGTAAGTATGTTGGCAATTTTATCTACTGTCAGTTGCTAGGCTCAGTTTATATCTGTGGTCAGAGCACCTGTCATTGTAGGAAGAACCATTGGATTCTTTCTGGCTAGGAAGTGGAATTTTCCTCTGCTCAGTATTTGTGAGACCACTCCTGAAGTACTGACTGCATTCAGGTAGGGCTGCCCTTAGAAATTCCACAGCTGTTCTCACTAGTAACTGTATTCCTACCAGGTGATGTAACTCATCTACTCTTTAGATGTCAGTAATGTTAAGCCTAAAGAACTCTTGATAATGAGGAAATTACTGTTTAGTTCTGCTGATTGTTTTTTAAGTGCTTACCATGGACATCTGACATCCTTGATTGACATAAGCCCATATAAATTCAGAAATCTAGGAGGACAAAAGGAATGGGTCCACGTGGTATGTACTTCAGCCTATAACTACCGATTACTTGTAAATTAAAGACTGATTTACGATTTACTGAACACAGAATACTGTTCCTTTGCCTAGGCTCCTGTTCCAGACACATACAGAGGACTATACAGAGAGGACCATGAAGATCCAGTAACAGCCTACGCTAATGAAGTGAAAAATATTATTAAGCAAGCACATAAGAAAGGCAGAAAGGTAAGAAGTGATTTCTTTGGCCTTTTGTCTTGCATAAGAGCTCAGTACAGGTGCCTGTCAACACTGTTAACACAACTTCCACAAACGTCTGCATTGTGTGTTCAGTCATTACACAGTACCTGTGTTTCAGATTGCTGCATTTTTTGCTGAATCTCTGCCAAGCGTTGGTGGTCAGATCCTCCCACCAGAAGGCTATTTTCAGAAAGTTGCAGAGTAAGTAGTCAGACATTCATTATCTTCACTTGTAAAATCTGTCCTACATAGAGGTGATAGGAGAATTTCTGTCTCCTGTGGCATTCAGCTTTACATGCATAGGAAAGACAAGTGCTTTTACGTTACAATATCATCTCTGTGGAGCAAAGGCCTCTTTTTAAACACATGGTACAGAAGTTTTCCTTCAAGAAGTTTGCAAATAAATGCTTTCTGTTAGTTGCAAAAAAGAAAATATTTGTGATTGCTTTCTTCCCAGCATATAATCACTGTTACGTTACAGGCATGTGCACAAGGCTGGAGGTGTATTTGTTGCTGATGAAATTCAAGTTGGCTTTGGCAGGGTTGGCAAGCACTTTTGGGCATTCCAGCTTCAGGGAGAAGACTTTATTCCTGACATAGTCACTATGGGGAAACCCATAGGTAATGGGCACCCTATTGCCTGCGTAGCAACAACTAAAGAAATTGCAGAAGCGTTTGCAGCCACCAGAGTAGAATATTTCAACACAGTAAGTAAAAGTGGACCACAGTTATATATTTTTTTAGATAGGAGTCAGTACTAAAATTATAATCATGGGACTTGGTTTAAATTAATCTTCAGCGTCCACACAGTTACTGCTGATATTAATTGCATCTTTCTGGTACCAACTTAATAATTACTGACTATCAGATATAAATCTTAGTGTGCTCATGTTATCGCTGATGCTATGTTATGCTTTCATTGACAAGACTGCATGTGTTCCTTTCCTGAACTCAGTTTGGAGGAAATCCTGTTTCGTGTGCCATTGGATTGGCTGTTTTAGATGTGATAGAGAAGGAACAGCTTCAAGTTCATGCAACAGAAGTTGGCAACTTCTTGATGAAGCTACTCATGGAGCAAAAAATCAAGCACCCCATCATTGGTGATGTCAGGTATCAATGCCTTTTCTATATATATGTTTAGCTGTATTTTGTTTGGTTTGTCATAACCAGGTTTAAAAACGAACTGATGTTTTAGGAAACTGTTAAAGAGCTGTGACATCAGCAAGAAAAATAAGAAATCAGCAGCCCACTGTCCATTGAATTAAACCATACTTAAGCTAATCACAAGTCTGATAAACTTTGCCACTCCAGGCCAGTTTAGCTTTATTGATTTCTGGGCATCCCTAGGAAGTACCACTTCTGATATATCAGTTGCCAAGACAGAAGTTTAAACAGAAAAATAGTTCAGTGCACAAAGAAAGAACACAATTTTAAGTGGGATGAAGACTATCTTTATCATTTAACTACTTGATATAACAGCACAGGACAAGCCCATACTATACTACCACATTTCTGCAAGACTGCTAGACTTCTTGTTTTTAAACAGTAGCCAACAACCATCCCCAATTCTCAGACTTCTGTGAGACCAAACCTTAATCTCTCAGTCCTTTAGTTCACTTGCAGTTCCTTCTCGTGACACAAACTGACTATATTTCTCTTGAAGAGGTTCTGGCTTATTCATTGGAGTGGACTTAATTAAAGATCAAGCAAAAAGAACCCCAGCCACAGAAGAAGCAGAGTATTTAATAACAAGGTACGTGTGACAATCATGTGACTTTTCAGTGTGCTGGACAAGCACAGTTTCAAAGCAACCTGCCACTCAGTAGCTGTTGAAGTACAGCAAATTAGCACCAGTCAGCACTGGAAAGCATTGTCTGGACAGCCACCATTATGATGCTTTTAAAGTTTTCTGAACTTTGTGCAAAAGGTGAACATAATTCTGTTTCTGCTCTTTCCAGGCTTAAGGAAGAATATATTCTACTGAGTACAGATGGGCCAGGAAGAAATGTACTTAAATTCAAGCCCCCAATGTGTTTCACTATGGAGGATGCAAAATTTGTAGTGGACACCATTGACAAACTTTTAACAGGTAAGACAGACTTAAAAATGCCTTACAGCAGTTACTGTTGGACTGAGCAACTGAGCCCGCTTTTCAGAAGTCCTGGAACAAAGCCTAAATGGCAGACACTAAACACACAGGAAAGTCAATCATTGAGAGTTTAGCCTTCACTTCCAAACAATCCAAGTTCTCTAGCAGAACTTTTTACTCCAGGGAAGCATATTCTCCTTTAGAAGTTTTGCTCTGGCAGAGGGGAGCATTTGCTTACAGCAAATGTCAAAGCTAACCACATTTCATTGCCAAGAGCCATCACCATCTGGATGTTTTTTATGCTATTTGTACAACTTGTGCACATTCAGTGTTAAACAAATTACTCTAAAACTTTGTTTCAACTCCAGGTTTGTTAAGTTGTTGCTTGTTGTCCTTCTAGATATGGAAAAAGAACATCTGAACCAGGAGAAAACATCCACTGGCTCAACCTAAGCAGGTATTTATCTATATTCACTCTTTATATTACTGTTCAGAAGTTGATGTTTCTAAGCATGTTTCAATGGCACTGACCCTGGCAGTAGAGCAGGACCAAGTTCTCTCAAAGTTGCTTTTTCTTGAAATTAGTTCAGAGTTTGTTTTTGTCTTTGGCAATCTAGAAGCTTGGACTAGACTGGGCTGGCTATGGAATTCACTGCTACCCTCTATTCGTCTGATACTTCCTAGTTTTAACACTGTTATGAATTCATTTATTTTCAAGCTAGGTCTAACATACCTCACAAACATCTAATGCTGTCACAGCTCTTCTGCCAGCTACTCACTGTCTTTAGCCTCCAGACAGCTTCATAGAGTGCCTAGTTATAGTCAGATGGGTAACCACTTCTCAGCAAGTCTTCCTATAACTGCCCTCAAGAACACGTGCTCCAACACTGTACATTCTGCATGCCACTATTTGGGAACCCCCACTTAAACTAGTAGCAAAAGTACCATTATAGCCCTTCATAAAACTACTACAGCCCATTTTCTTTAACTACACAGAATCATTTCAAGCTCACAGCTGTTATCTTCATGATTAAGCATCAGTTACCCCTATTCCCACCAGGTTTGGGCCATCAGTAAGACAGAGACCTGCTAAGTCTGCCAAACTAGTATCTGTTGAGGTCCTTCTGTAGCTTGCAGAACATGAAACTACTTCTCATTTTACCTACCACACACTTAGAAGCAGCATACACCTGCAGATAACACCTTGATAACAACACTTTGGTATACCTGGTATTTCCTTAAACCAACTCCCAGCCAGAGTACAACTGAATGTGTTTTTAACTAGGTACCCAGTAAAGTTTTAGGAACCTGGATATGAATGTAATCGGTTGGCCACGCTAGATTCAGTGCTATGGCCCTATGCTAAGGAAAAGCATGTTTTTAGTTCAGTGCAATAGCAGTATAGCAGGCACAAGAAAAGTGTGTTAATATTTTATTTAGCAAGTTAATAAAAAGACATACAGCTGTTAGTACTATGGATTCTTAAGAACAAAAGGATTACTCACAGTATCAGTTTAACTTAGATGCCTGACAACTTAATACGCTTATCTGCAAATCTAAAATAAGCAAAAAAATGCTTCTCTACAAAAAAGCAAGAATGCAAAAAAAACCTCACTAAGTACAGTACCAGTACAACACTTACATTGCATGTAAGTGAAAATGAGGCAATGAAATAGATCTCTTTGAATGATGCTTTATAAGAAAAACATAACATTATTTTCTCTCCATAGGTTCCAAACATGTTTCAAGACCTACTACTAAGAAAAATTACTCTACTGTGATAATGTACATTTAATCCTCATCTTAGTATGCCTTAGATCAGATAAGTTAACCTTTGATTTTGTTATTTTCAGTTATCTTATTATTAAGTGAAAGCTTTAGGAGAAATAAATGTTCAACTGTGGCAGATGTGGGATTGGCTTTTATTTAACAAAGTATCTAAAACTGGTTTTAAAGCAATGTCTTTCTAGCAGCTACTATAAACTATGTTTTCCAAACTCATGCTCTTTCAGGTTATGCCAATTTAAAAACCAAGGTGAGCCAACTGGCTTTCTTTTTTTTCCCTTATCTGCTGCTAGCAGTGGTAACTCCATTCCTGGAAATGCTTTTCCCAAGCTCCTCTGATCAGTTTCAGTAGGCAATTTCAAGCTAACAGGGTCCTAGTTAGCACTTTAATCAACAAGCTCTCAACGAGCAGATGAAGTAAAGAGCCCCATGCTCATGAGGAACACAGCTCAAAGTCACAGCTCCCACAGCTGTTCTTAGGAAACACTGTCCTCAAGAAATACCTGAGTACAGTTAGTAGATAAACAGTTTGTTACAGCCATTTCAGAAACACAACTCTGTGTACAAGCCCTTGCTTTCACCTGACAGTAAGATTTTCTTTGCATTGCACACTTTTCATGCAAGAAAGAGAAAGCAAGTTCTTCGTATAAGAGCTAGTAACCCATTTCTGCCTGAGGCCATATCACCTGTAAAGAATCATAGAATTATTAAGGTTGGAAAGGACCTCTAAGATCATCTAGTCCAACCACTGAAATGAAGCATTACTTCAGGATCTACTTCCAAAGGGAACCAGTAACAGGCTGACAAGCTATTGCTAACAAACTAGACAGAAATACTGCAGCAGTATTGGTTCTGGGCATAACACTATCCAAATCCCTCTTCAGTGGGCAAACTACCTGCTAGGAAGGTATTCTAACCCTTACTTCAAAACAAGTAAAAAGATGCAACAGAATAAAGCACCTCACTTGTCAATCTTCAAGAGCAATCCTTCTAAATATTACTTGTTTCAATTGTCTATAGCTTTATATTTTTCAAGTTGGGCACTTTGTTACATACTGCAGCTGTGAAGCTGATGTGCCCACTGCCCAATTAAAGACCTGCTTAACTCTTTCTTTATATTCAAGACTACAGCTTAACCTCAGACAAGTCTTACAGACTTTTAACTGTATGGTTTTTAATTTCAGGGACAGCCAGCAGGGAGCAGCATATTATCATTCCTGTAGGAATTGCTGCTTCCCTCAGTAAAAACAAAAGTAGTAAAAATTACTATTAACATGTTTTTTCTCCTTTCTTAGTTACTTGATTTGGTTTAAATTGTATGTTAGAAGAAAAATATCAGCTTTTGAAGTTTAAAAGAGGAAAGAAAAATCAAACAGTTTACTTCAACACAGGTTAGAAATTTATTTGTGCAGCAGTACTGGCTGCTTAGAATAGTTTTAGATTTAAGACTGAGATTACTCTGCAACCAGACAAGCAAATCACATAGTAGTTATTACCTAGAAACTTTGGTAAGCTAATCAATAAAAAGGAAAGAATATCTCTAGAAAGAGTTGTAGTATTAGATGCACCTTTCTTGTTTTTGCTCCCACGGCTTCAGGTGGAAATTCTTTACTGTGTTTTTGGCACACAGCAAGACTGCAAAAATTGAGATTTTGCATTCATAATTTAATGAATGTCTAACCTGTCTTTCGAGATGTATATACATACTCTTAAGAACTCTTAGAAACCTCTGACTCGAGAGGCTGAAACATGAAGGAAGTGCAGCTAGCTTCTTACATACCTCTTAAGCCTCCTCCTGCAAGGCTGTCTAGCCTGCCAAACCCTACCTGAAACCTCAGCCTCTGGCTCCACCCACAAAAGCCTTCCACTGCAGGCATTACTACAGTTAGTACTACAACTGCCTCTGTAACCTGTCTGGAACATGAGCCACCAGCACAGCCCTAACAGCTAGGGATCTCCACCCAGGCTCTCTTCCATAACCTCTAGGCAGAAGTGACTGCACTTATCAGCTGTCACTTAACGCTAAAGTCAACACCACTACCTACCAACACAGCCCTCTAGTTTCCAGATTAAAAGCAGCAAGCCCAACTCTTCATCAAGGTACTGCCATGAACTAAGTTCTGGGAAAAATATACTGCTGTTTTACTAATACATAGCTGAAGAATGGCACAAGACACTAGATTACGCCTTTTTTATTTCAAAAGCTAGGATAGCTTCAATATCCATGTCATGGTGAATCAGAACACATGTAAAATACCTTACAATACATTAGATTCCAAAAAGGTACCAAAAAGTACAGTAAAATTAACACTTCCGTTACAGGAAATGTATGACACAAAAACAATACAAAATAAAAAGGTGGAAAGTGACACTGGTTCCCTAAAGATGCATCTCTTTCTGTACAACTGGAGTAATGCAGAGTCCATAGTTAACTCCAAGAGGCAGTCCCTAGATGCAGAGCTGCAGCTTTAAGCAGACCCTCAAAATCAGTTTCAGTTTAACCTATTAATAAAATCATTAATTAATATCTTCAGCAAGGCTGAAATTTACACACCACACTGTCTAAACAACTAGTTATCTGTAAGTATTAAACATGTAAAACATTTCCAAGGAGCTCTTCCAAGTAAGATGCACATTTAACAGGCCATAGAAATTTATTGTAAAGTTAAATTTGGTACAGAACTGAAATACCATCTACAGCATTGTATACAAAACCTATGCAGTCATTTTCCAAAAGAGACCATGCCACTGCATACCTGAATAAGTTTGATCAATATGGCTTGTAGTTATTCTGATGGCCACCACGCCTTGGTGTCTTCCCGTAATTTGCACTGCCTTGACCTATGAACAAGAGAACAAATGCATTAAACTGCTAATTAGTTACGCTTGCTTATACCCAATACAGTTCTTTACTTACTGTAATCATAGCCTGGTCCATATCCATAATACCCATATCCTGAATAATCATAGCCTCCATAGCCACCATAACCTTGCTGATAGCCGTATCCTTGATTCCCATAACCCTGGTTCCAGTAATTGCCATAACCTTGATTCCAATTTTGACTTTGAGCTATAGAAGGGAAAACCATCCACAAAATCCCATTTTAGTACACACAGCTTAGTTTGAATGTGTCCATACTAAAGTAGTGTGTGCAATACTTACCACCGCCTCTTCCACCTCTGCCTCTTCCTCCATAGCTACCTCTTCCTCCACCACTACTGAACTGTTGCTGCTGGTATACTTCTTTTGGCTGTGCTACCTTTATCTCGCACTGAAAACAAAGAATAAGGAGGAATGTTTATTTGTCTTCAAACAGCACTGCCCCAACCTAGCCACTTAGGAAAGACGGAGGTTATTCTAGAGGCAAAGGTGCTCATGCTGTGCTCCCTGTCACGCAGCCAACATTACTGCACATCCAGAAGAATCCCATTTAACATGCTGCTCAGGCCAAGGTAAGTCAGTCACTGTCTGCCATCCAAGCCAGCTATTGCTACCAAAGTACTTCATGCCGCCCCTTCCCTACCATCCATTTCCTCACAGGAAAGTGGGGAGCTCACCTGAGCATAGCCACTACTGCTTCTGCCTAACATCCTGCAGAACCACTAGGACTAAGCTGTTGGACTGCTTCACCTGAGCTGCAATGACTGAAGAGCTACTGACAAGGCTGAAAAATAAGCCAAATGAGTTTTCTTGGCAGCTTTCATACAGTCTATACTGTGAGCATGTGTTGGACTGTGAAGTACACTTAACCAACAGTTGAAAATGCAACTTTTTCCAACACTACAAATAATCAAAAATAAATAGAATTGAAATTTCCAAGACTGGCCCCCAAGCTCTATTTCAGGTTATCAAGCCAGCTTCTACTTCCTAGATCTGTGTACGGTTGGAAATGAAGCAGTGAAAGGAACAACACCCTGCAATGATACCTCAGGAAACTTCGCTTGGAATTCTTCAGATTGGATCTTGCTTTAAAGGTAATGTGCTGGTTTTCTTATCTTTTGACAAAAGCAAGCCATAGATGTGAGATATAATGATATGATTTCTCAGTGCTTTCACACCCAATCCTTTACCTCTTCTGAAGAACTTTATGGCTAACTACAGAGTCTGGCAAACCAACTGAACAGGTAATTACCAAAACTTTACTTAGTGCTGCATCAAGCAATCTGGTCTTGAACTACATGCCATGCAATATTACTATGTGGGGCTGTATGAAAAGTTTTGATAGGACTCTGAAGTGTATGGATGGTTAGCATTGAGCACAGAGCAAAATAGGGACACCTTCCAGCTAGCATGCATCATTTGCCTCCAGTCCTCATTAGCTCAACACTTAAATCTGTATTAGCTACTCCCACAAATAAGCGCCATCAGCCAACCAGAGCATCTCACACCACTGTTACAGCGGTTCACACACAGACAGCTGATGAGCTTCAGGGGGCCCTTAAGCATATTATTTCATTTCTGTTTCCTGAAGTTAGAACCAGTAAGCCTTGAATTGATGCAATTACTCTATGATGAAAAATAGAGCATGAAATATATTCAGATGGTTTATATCACCACACCAATATATACCAAGCTAGCTTTTCCATACATACGTAACTATATTAAAGTAATTTACTTATAAAAGGCCAGAGCACTTTAATATTAAAGCTGCAAATACTGGCAAAGAACTATGGCAGGCTCCATGGCTGAACACGGAGCAGAAAAAAATGCAGTAAAGACAGTGGTATTCTGCTTAACAGTCTGCTCAAAGATTCACAAATCTAGGTATCTACCTTGCTTCCACTGACGTTATGGAATTTCTTCTCCAAAACTTTCTTCACTGGATCTTCTTCCTTGAAAGTGATGAACACAAACCCCCTCCTTTTGTTGGTCTTTGGATCCATTGGAAGTTCAATTGCTTCAATCTGAAAACATAAAATACGGCTTTAGGCTCAAATTTTAGCAGAACACTGAAGTACGCAGCATTTGGTACAGTAAAACTGTAAGCTTCACACCTACACACATTAAGCAACACTAAAAGTTGCAATGCTCTTCCCATAGGAACATTAGCTTTCAAACCAGAGGCTTCAACTAACTATAGAAATCTTAAAAAGAATTTTAAGATAAAATGTAACAGTTTAAACTCAAATGAGGTATCTAACCTCCTGGCAGCGTAACCATTTAATGCAAATGCCTGCCTTTCTTACACAATAAGAAACCTCTGGATCACTTACAAAAGACTTGACACATCTCAAATTAATCTAGTTTGCAATTATTAGTAATCTAAACAGTAACTGTTAACCATACTGTGTTTCAGTGCTCAGTTAGATAGCATTACACACCTCTCCAAACTCGCCAAAGTATTCCCTGATTTTTTCTTCTGTGGCTTCGGGGTTAAGTCCACCAACAAATATTTTCTTCACTGGATCCTTTTTCATTGCCATGGCTTTCTTGGGATCAATTAGTCGTCCATCTAGCCTGTGTTCTTTCTGTTCCAGAACCTAAAAGATAATTTAATTAGATTAACTTAAGCTAGAAAGTTTCCCTTTAATTTAAGAATCTGAGGAATTGAGAACAAAGCTTAAACTTGCTCACCTTTTCAACACTCCCAGGTTCTTTGAAGAGTATAAATCCAAAGCCCCTGGATCTTCCTGTGTTAGGGTCCATCTTTATCGTACAGTCAGTTACCTCACCAAACTTGGTGAAGTAGTCTTTCAAGTCTTTTTTGCTTGTATCCCAACTGAGGCCACCAACAAACATTTTCCTGCAATTTCAAAGAGAAGAGCTATTTAGATTCAGGAAGCAGTACAGAAAAGCACATGCAGCAAGATGCTCACAGTGGTACATGCCTCAGCAGCATTGTCAGAACAGGTCCAACTGTTGAATGTTAGACACTTTTGCATATTGTCTAAATCTAACACTACAGGGACACACAAGGGTTTGTTTCCCCCAAATACACTCTTCTTTGGGGTAATTACAGTGCAGTCTGCTATTTATTATGTTTAAAAAAAAAAAAAACCACAGAGAAGATTGCTTCGAATACTCCTCACCAGTAACTTATGATCTTCCACTGTGATTTTGTTACTTGCAACGAAGCAGTATTGATTATCAATTACTGCCTCTTCCTTTTTGAAAGGAACTGAGGTCATATATACTGCTTTGAAAGCACTCGGGCTAGTAAAGGGCACAAAGATCAAAATACTTAAGATCTCTTTTATTTTTATGTTCATTTGTCAAAATTATTCGCCTTAAGAACCACCTGCAGAATTTAAAGCATATCCATGATGGCTAAGAACAGTCTCCTACAACAGACAGGACTTTGGACCTGCCTTAACAAGTACTGTGCACTTCTTCCTGCTCAGCTACTGAATCTAGTTCTACCTTCATTAGTGTGAAGGTATTAAGCCAGTCTTTGTTTTCGTGGGAGGCCACAATATAGTACTTCCCTACCCAGCTCTGAAGTGTCACAGAGAAATATCAACTACTGAAGTGCAATACAGAATTGAAACTATGCAAAACTAAGATCAGTCAACAAGGCACTTTTCAAATGCCTCACTTAAATAAAACCATTAACAGCACAACTATTTTCTATTTTCAGAGTTTCCAAGGTAACAAACTGAGCTTTTAAAAGCATTTGAGCCTTTTTACCTAACTACAAACTAAAGCAGTTTAAGTTGTCACTACTCTGTTCAGAGGTAACCATGATCTGGCAGTAGAAGCTAACAGCAATTTAGAAACCACCTATATCTAAATAAAAGTGGCCATTGGTGTTAATGCAGAACTTTGACCTGCCAAAACCAGCATCCATTTAGGTTCAAATGGCAACACAAGATGTACTAAAGTGATTAATCTGTTTGCTAGACCTTTTTCATGTTACAGGAGGAAACTATATCCATTACAGGCTATAGCTCTAATTTTTCAGATCCAGCTGTGCACTCCCAATTAAGTCGTGTGGTTATTTAAGGCCTAAGTCACCTTACAGCCATTAAAACAAGAGGCATTAAGGAAAAACCGTTCCAGAGCTTACTAAACCTTTCAATAATGGCTAAAAAAAAACAAATAACTTGACAGCTCCGTTCTCATTGAAAGATCTTACCGACCAAGCAATAATGCCAACCATAAAAAGCTGTTTTCAGTAGCCTGCCCTGGCATCACTAGATGTTCTTACAGAACAGACCCAAGAGAAATTCAAAGGTTGGGATGACAGGAGTTTATCTGCAGGAAGCTTCAGCCGCATGCCCTAAGGATGGGGCTACACACACAGGTACTGCCACGTGCTAAAGTAATGGCTTACCACAGGAGTAGATATCACATCGATATACAATCTTTTGGTTTTTAAAGTGGTACAATCAACACCTGCATATATTTCAACACCACAATACAGAGCTTCTGAATTAAGAGCAGTTCTTAGTATTGCATTTTCTCTTCAGAGCCATGCAAACTGGACAATCACACTGCTAATGCACAGTCGCTTTTTCCCCCCCTCCCTAGAATCAAATCAAAGCAATTTTCAGCTACTAACTGTATTTATGTCTATGCCCTGAGCTTTATCTTGGGCAGATCTTGTGCACAGGCTTAAAATTGTCATTCAATTCAATCCCTATGAATAATTCTTGTTGGTTTCACTTCTTTCTCTTTAGAGATGTTAGTCTACAGGTTTGGCTGCAATTTGTCACATCCTGTGTGATAAATGGGACAATATCACCCACTTTTCAAGGAACCCTGCAGGCTAAGGGTGTAAAAAGAAAATTCACATAGTTTATACATGTGTAGTTCTTAATCTTTCAATGACGTGGAAAAAAATGGTACATCCGGCCGTAGGTTACAGGAAGCTCCTATAACTCTTACTCCTTCCCTTACAAACAGAAACCTATTGCACTGCTGCAGCTTCAGCTCTGTGCAGCCTCAGAGACACGGCCCTGACTCAGGGCCCAGTGACAACAAAGAAGTTCCAGTTAAAGGTCTGAGTAGCCAGGCTCAAAGAAGAGGCTGCACAAACAGGCAGGTAGTTCTCATGCCCAGTGAGTATATTCAAAAAGATAATGAAAGGATCGATTGCGATCATAAATAAATTTAAGTCTTCTTGTGTACAAACGCTGCTACTGAAACACAGCAAAACCCCCGACTACTCCCAGAAAACACTCTTAAGCAATAACAATTCTGACAATGCTGCGAAGATGTAAACCAGAATCACTCGTACTTTTCCATCACACCGCAGATCTTTTATCTCGTGTTGCTTTTCCCTTCCTCCCTCTAAAAATACTTAAGATCGCCACCGTTACCCGTCCCAACCCCGTTATTTCTCACGCCTTACACAAATCGCGCTCGCGTTCGGCCGACAGACGGGTTTCTCTAAGAAGCCCCCAAAGTTCTCAGCCCCGCTCCGTGCAGCGGGCGGCTCCTTCCTTTCTCCCCCGTGCTTTAAAGCGGACGGGGCCGAGGCGCGATGCCGATGGAAATCCCTTCCATTTTACAGCGCGAGCCGGCGAGAGCCCGCGGCCGCCCCTCCCCCAGCCACCACATGGCGCCAACAAAAGGCAGCTCCAGAACAAAGGGAGCGCTGCCGCTCCGGGCCGCCTTCCGCCGCCCGGCCGAGCGCGGTGCCCGGTGCCGCCCGCCGTCCTCCCCCGCGGGGCCCGGAGCCGCTCCGCCCGCCCCTGGGCCGCGCCGAGTCCTGGCGGCCGCGCTCCAACGCGGCACATGGCGCCCAAAGCGGGATGGGGGGAGGTGCGGGGGGTGCGGCCCGCTCCCGCCCGCCGCTTACCCCGCGTCCTCCTCGTTCTTGCTGGCGTTGATCTGGTCTCCTTCGGCCCCGTTCTGGCTGGCGGTCACCCCCGCCGTCCCCGCCGCAGGGCCGGCTCCCGCCGCCGTTCCCGCTGTCGCTGTCGCTGTGGCTCCGCCGGTGTCGGCCTGCTGCTGCTGCTGCTGCTGCTCCCCGGAGCTCTCGGCCGCTTCGTGCCCGTTCTGGGTGGCGCCGGCGGCGGCCGCCAACTGCTGCTCCGCTTCGGACATGGTGCCCCGTCCGCAGAGCCGAGATGGCCGAGAGGCGCCTGCAATAGAGCAGCGGGGCCGCCGGTCAACGAGGCCGCTCCCCCCGCAGGGCTGGGCCGGTCTGATCCGGTCCGCCGCCGCCCCTCCCCCCCGCGTGCCGCCGCCCGCCCCTACTCACTTTAAAAGCCGCTCGCGATAAAATCAATCCGGGCCGGCCGGAATCGGATTAAAATCCCCCCCCGGTGCTCGGGCCGCTCCGCTCCGCACCGACCCACCGCCGCCTCTTCCCCCCGACACACGCACTCTGCGGCCCGAAGCTTTAACGCGTGGCCACCTTTATACCGCCGGAGCCCGGGCCACACGGCAACAAGATGCCTCCCGGTTGGCAGTCGCTCTTTGTCACTCATCGGATTCGGCGGCTCCTATTGGTTCCTCGGCGCTGGGCGGGAGGGACGCGCGGGGTGAGGCGAATGGCGGCCCGCGGGACGGAGCTGTGAGGGAAAGTGTGAGCGGGCTGCGCGCCGCGCGCCTCAGCGCCCGCGGATGGACGCCGCGTTCATTCACAACCGCGTTAATTCACAGCCGCGTCGTCTTCTCGAGGCCCTTCCCCATAACAGACCGGGTCGAAGCCCAGCCCCGGAGCCGTAACGCCCCGCCGCAGCCTCGTAACGGTGCGCTGCCATCCCGTTGAGGCGCGGTTATGGCGGCGCCGCCGCGTTTCCTGCCGCCGCCCCGTGGAGGTGCGGGCCGCGCTGAGTCAGACCCTCCAGGGACACGCGGTTACTCCGTGCTTCCAGCCCTGCTGCTTTTACAACAGAACGGCCGGAGTTTGTTGTTTCTCGGTGGAAACTTGGAGTCTGTGTTACATAACTCAGAGCTGGAGCTGAGCGCGACTGGGCCGGCGTTGTGTTTGCACAAGGATGTATCTACCAACCCTCATTTGTCCGTATCTCATACCATATATCTCATACCATAGCTCATCTGTCCGCAGCAATGGCACAGAGCTCAGCTTTGGGATGGAGAGACAAAGATTGCTGCCATCTCTTTAAAGCAGAATTCAGCCCATTGCTGGTGGTGCACTAAAAGTTATTTATCACTTTTTATAGTGATAAATGTAAACACAATGCAGCGTTCCACCCTCAGATGTGGCCTCTGGCCCAACTTACCTGCGCTGCTGCTACAGGTCAGGAAGTGCATGTGGTGTAATGGAGACACGCAGCGCTATTCACCTTTATTCTGCAAGATATCAAGTCCAGGATCCAGGCTGACCTTCAGCAAACCACTTTTAGACCAACTTCTGTCCTCTGTGAGATTTTAAGTAGCACCTTAGTAAAATCACAACACACTGTGAGATGTTTGGTTTCATAAGCAGCACAATATATATAGAAGGTGAGCGCAAAATAAAATCAATGTAGCACATTCAGATTGAGAAGCTTTTAACGTAAAAACAGCTTTAATCTATAAACCAGATTTCTTAAGAGGAATAGAAAAATAAATATTATACTTAGTATAAGATCATATGACAAACAGTCCCCAGCCACACCCAGGAATTTGAAGCCACTCTTTTGCTTTGCTGCTTGTGGTACTTGACATGAGAGCCATGTTAACTGGTCCAGGCTGAGCATTCTGCTTTGATTCCCACACACAGCAAAACTCCTTCCTGTTTCTTACTGGAATTCTACCAGGTTTTCTTACAGTTTCTCAAGTTTAAATTCTTGAGCATAACAACTATTTGCTTCCTCATTTTTTTTACCCTCATACCCTGTTTTTCTGCTCACAAATTGAAAAGTATTAAATCTACCTGAAAATAGATGATCTAAATGAGCAACTATGGGCAAGCACCACAAGTTTATGAATCTGAATGTTACTTGAGGTCAAAGAACATCTAACTAGCAGGCCTGAAAATTGTGATAACGTAGAACAGGTTGTGTATCCCTTTTCTAATATAGATACTTATCTTTACAAGGCTGTGGTTTTTAAAGTTTTTACCAGTACTAAATTTTAAGTATAATTAGAAACAAAGATTTTTGTTGTTATTGTAAGATGTTATTTCCCTAATCTGTACCATCTCAGGGAAACTTACCCCAAATCCAGCAAGAGATCTTCTGTTAGCTTCTTTTAGGCCAGCCTTGGCTTAGATTGTAATCAGATCTGAACCCAAAGCTGCCATCACCTGTATGTGTTAAGTTATACAGAGCCACCAGCTTGCTTCAATTAGAAATTATCCTGCATTTGCTTAAGTCACTTAGGCTGAACTGATATCTGCAGCTGGACTTAAATGGGGGGTGGGGGGGTTGGATGAAAAGTTAAGTACTGCCAAGCTTCATTAACTACTTTCTTTCTTGGATGGCTTTATATTTAAGGCAGATGGATGGAGAAGTGTATTCTGAAGTTACAAGTTTATAGACCAGCAGCAGGAGTAGATCAAAATGGGTGGCTGTTTATAGAAGTAAGTCTGTTGTCTAAGCTTAGGTTCAGATGAAGGATATAATCTTTTGAGATCTGTTTTCTTCTGGTCAGGCCCATCTCCATCTCTCAGCTTGGCCATTCCAAGCAGCAGTTTCCAGCTATTATGTCTATTTGATGCTGCATAGAAATAAGGTAGAGATATATATCTAAGGAAGTAAAAGGTAAATGTCTAGTATCTGTATATGTGCTGTGCCCATGCACAGATGAGTAGAAGCTTTATAGGAAACAGTGAGTCTATGCCAGCCTCTAGAGGTATTCAACATGAATGCATCCTGAGCAGAACTGTGGAACTGAGCAGGAGAGGCTATTTTAA
Source organism: Coturnix japonica (assembly GCF_054131305.1). Lineage (NCBI taxonomy): Eukaryota > Metazoa > Chordata > Aves > Galliformes > Phasianidae > Coturnix > Coturnix japonica. Next base: position 784,940 of record NW_028188951.1, read on the forward strand.
AATGGCTCAGTAGAATTCAATTGCTTCAGATGATTTACATTGTAGGGGCTATTCTTTGTGGAACAAAAGGTAAAGAGAACTTGATCAGTATGTGTATGGGCTTACAACTGAAAGCCAGAAGTTGTGTGTGGAGTAGAAAATACTTGATGTGGGAAAGACATGGAGAACTGACATCAAAAGATGGTCTACAAAATACAAAGAACTGACATCAAAAGATGGTCTACAAAATACAATACTTCTGCAGAAATTCTGAAAGGAAGGGAATGGTTTAAATATTGTGATCAGAGAAAAAGGTATCAGCAGTAACTGAGGTGAGGAGAAGCAGCTTGTGCAGGATCCCCAGCCTCTGTAACTCACAGAAGTAACAGCAGTTTGGACCAATCTGAATGTAAAACTCCCATTCCAGGCTGTGAAGTTCCACCTACTCCTTTGTGCAGTTAAATGTAAAATAACTCAGCTGAAAAGTGGTTGGTTTTCAGCCAAATCATTTATCTAGCACACACTCGTTACATGACAGTAAATTGCAATGGAAACACCTTAAGTTTGAAAGGAGGCAGTAATATGAGGCAATCGTATCTGTATTTGTCAATTAGGACAATGAGCTATGAGTTAGGAGGGAAGGGAGGAGAGAAATTATATCAGAGTTCACTGGTGTTCTTGCAGACATGGAAAGAAACACAAGGGAAGCTGTTGCTGTCGGGCTGTGGAAACAGCAGTAGGTGAAAATAATTGCAAAAGCCAAGGTAAGAGGAAAGCTAAACGTGCTAAAAATGACTGGAGACAGAAGAGTTTGGTTTAAGATTTGTTGAGAAGCTTTTAGATGAGTAGAGGAAGCAAAACTGTGTTTGAAGTGACTTTAGGGTGCAGCCAGACAGGAGATGTGGTTGGAAGACTTATAAACATGAGATGTGAAGAGGCACTTCTATGGAGGGGTTATATTAAATTAACCGATTGATTACAAGGGGCTGAAGTGCATCTGTGCAGGTGCTGGGGGGTCAGGGAGAGTGTGTGGCAAAAGCTGTGAACATATGAAAGAGTGGGCATGAGGATCAGGAAATAAAATAGAAGAAGGTGGTCAGCAGAGCATGCTGTATTGTTATTACTTAGAGGCTTGTAGAAATAAGATCTTTAAAGAAAGTAGTGAGGTAGCAAATACATGAAAGCAGAAATGAAGGCTTGAATTGTGTTAGTCAGAAGCAATATAAAGTTAGCTCGGATTACAGGCGTGTAGACAAGCTGCAGCAGAGTCGTTAGCCGTAAGAAATGGAGCAGGGAACGGGCTCACAGGAGCGGAAGTTTGCTTGGTCACAGGATTTCCGTCCGAGACACTTTGCACTGCAAAAGCAAGCACGGCTGCAGCACGTTCTGGAGGTGGGCTGGCACTGCGTGTGGGTATCCCAGCCTTCATCGTAGGAGACAGAAGCAAATAGAAATGATGTCAGTGGTGGACAGAAGTTGTTTGTGTGGCAAATGAATAGCCAGTCAATGATTACTATTATTTTTTTGGAGTTCAAAGTTTGAAAACAGTATCTTTTCCTTAAGAACTGGTTTCTTTGCTACTAGAATGCATCTGCAGCCACAATCTTGTTATTATAGTGTTATTATATTCCATGCCAGCCCAAAATAAGACAACCAAGGCTTGTTAAACTGCTTAACAGGTCAGATACAGCAGCAGAGCTGTGCCCGGAGAAGTATTCAGGACTTGTAATGGTTTGTTGCATTGTAATTAAAAATTCAGGTTTTGTTTGTTTCTTTTCTTAGTTCTTAATAACATCCCTGGGCTACAGAAGTTAGAGAGGACGCTTCAAACCAGCCTTTTAGTCATTAGAAGTAGCTTTTCAAGCGCTACAAAGATACCATGCGTACAATAACAGTATCAACACGGGGTTAAAAGGTCGGGTCTATGGAATCCAAGGATTTAGAAGAAACCTTTGAGATACTCTTAGCGTGTAAAGCTACTTCTTTGTTAGGGAACACACGATGTTATTTTCTCTTAATGCGCGGGGTCCCTTTAAATGTGCAACTCTGCATTATTAAACGGTCGTGGGAAGTGTAGCAGGAGGAAACCCCGGGTAATTGGCTGCAGCTTCAGATGCAGCAGCTCGCTCATTGGAGAGCAGAGGATTCTCTGAGTTGCTAAAATTAGATGATCTCCGCCCTCCAGAAATGCTTCTGGAAACAGCAAGGAGGAGAAATTGTGACACAGAAGGATGGGGAGTGCACGGGACGCTGCTCGTGGGGAGGCTGCAGCAGACAAGGATGCACGGACAGATATTGATGCATTTTTTTTCCCTATCTTTTTTAACTGAGAGCAAAATGTACCCAACTAAAGGAACTGCGAGAGATTAAAGTCAGCAGTATTCTGTGAGGATATTAAATTCAACGTTTTTTAAGTAATAATCTGAAATATTCACTGGGGCTGAGGGAGGCTTTTGAGCTGCTAAGCCTGGGGTCAGCCTGTCAGCCTTGTAGGCGTTTGGTTTGCAAAGAGAATTAACCCTGAACTAAAAGGAAAAATAGATGAACTCCCAGATCTTTCTAGGAATTTATTTCTCACAAAACACGTCTTTCCCTTATCTGTGAGCAGTTGCTGCATTTACAGTATCTCCAAATCGACTGCTGGTTGAGCTCTCTCTGTTTAAGAAGCCGACATGAGTGCTTGTCTCTTGGTCCATCTCACCCCAAGGGCTCAAATGGAACATTAATTCCAGCTGGATGTGACAAACAGATGTCACCCGGGATCCCATCGCTGCTGGCAAACACACAGCAGTGGAAGAGGCCTGAATGTGAGGAGTCCATGGGCTGGTGCTGGTGTTATCGCAGCCACCGGGCTGTGCTGAGCCGATAGCAGCTGGCAGGCCTCAGCGGGGCGGCGGGCTGCTTGTTTCTGTGTTAAAACCGGGTAACACCGGGGACAAAATGCCTTTCAATCCAAAGTGCTGAGAAACTGTGTTCTAGAGTTGGGAATTGAGGTCAGCGCCCGCTCTGTTGTGAGCTGCGGGTTCGACGGGAAATAAACAGGAGGTGCCATGCGTGCTGCCGCCACACGGCGAGATTTAAAGAACCTGCAGGGGGCTTCGGCAATGAAAAGTTTATTTCTGTTCCAAAACACCGGTTCTACAGCGTAACCTCTGTTCATGAGCGTCAGCTGTGAGATGCTGCTTTCAGCGTGGAGTAAAACCGACAGAAAGCTGTGTCACAACGCATCAGATCCCCAAAACCTCCTGCACAAGCTGATCTACTCCCTTCCTTGTTTTCTTATCACACCTAGAGCTCAGGAAAGAGGCAAACGAGGTCCGGAAAGCGCGGCTGCTGAGGGTGCGGCCTCCCCCCTTCTCAGGCAGCGCCGCTCCCCGCCGCCATTTCTGCTCCACCCCCGCACACGCACGCAGCCGCCCGCCGCCAGGGCACGGCCGCCATCTTGTGGCCAATGGCAGCTGCCCGCATTGCCCTGCCGGCACTTGGCAACGGGGCGGGCACGGAGGAGCCGTTGGTGACCGGGAGCTTTCCGTGTGTGTTTGCGTGTCTTCAGAGACTCACGGGCACGGAGGCCAAAACCCAGGGAGAACCGTGTCTCAGGAAACCATCCCACGTTACTTCCACTATTCGGAGATAAGCGTTGTCATCAACTGCTGTCGTTGCAGGGCAAAGAAGTTCTAATGCAGAAAGATGGAGAGGCTCATGCCAGAACCTCAGATTTTTGTGGAAAAAACACTGGCTCTCATCAAACCTGATGTTGTAGATAAGGAGGAAGAGATAGAGGATCTCATCCTCAGATCCGGATTCCTGATTGTTCAGGTAAAAAGCTGCGTTCCTGAGATAACAGCTGCAGTTGGTGGGTCACGTCAATGGTCTTCTTAACTTTCAGCAGTCAGTTCAGTAATTAAAAGCTTCTGTTGCCCAAAAATCGGTTTATATTTTTAACGTCATCAACCACAACTCCCAGATTCCTCGAGGATACATTTTGTTGGTGTGTGACATGGAAGAGAACCCACCAGACTTCGCTGACAGAAGAAACCCCATACTTCCTTCATGAACTGGGTTCATTAACAAATGAATTCAAAAACAAAAAGCCTTCCTCCATGTCCCCCCGTGGGGTTGGGTTGGTCGCTGGGTGCCGCTGTCGTCCTCATCGTGTTTGCTTTCTTCTCTTCCTCCTCCTCCCCCTCCTCGTAGTGTGGAGGCAGCACCTTCGGCACTGAACTTTGAGGGCACTGGCTGAGCAGCAACCAGGCTTCTAGATACAAGTATTACATGTATATGCTTCCCTAAAACTGTCATCTTTCGTAAATGCCTTGAAAAGTTTGAAAAGAGTTTGAAAAGAACTTGTTCTTTTTTAATTTCTTCCTCTACATTTCTGTTTGTTTTAAGTATAGGAAATTCATCAGAAGATTAGAGTTGTGTGTGTGCGTGTGTGTGTTTTGTTTTCTTTCTTAATGAGAAGAGCTTTACAGTCATTAACTTTTGACATTGAGGCTGATAGGAATCTGAATGCTCAGCACTCTGTATCACATTAGAGCAGGCTCAAAGAAAGGAGTTTTTAATAAGTTAATTTCTCTCCAGGCTGCCCCGTGCCCTCTGCTGGATAACCTGTTACACCTGGCCTAATTCTGGCTACCTGCAGGCAGGATAGCTATAGTGAAAATCCGAAAGCACCGAATGAAAGAAAGAACAATTGTATAATTAATGCTGCGGGCATTAATTATAACACAGAAACCTCTTGGTTGGTTGCTTCTTTGTTTTGTTTTCTTTTCATTGTTTGTTGTTTCTGTTGTTGTTGTTGCTTTGTATCTCAAGGGGGACCAAATCTGAGAGAATCAGACTAAGCTGGGAAGTTACCCTGTACCTCTTCAGCTTGCACTTGAAAATGTGACTGCCCCCAAAGAACAGTGTGGTACCTGAGGTAGCAAACCAGCTCTATTTAGTAAACTTTTTTTATTTCTCTTCTCTTTTACGCTTTTCTTAGAAACGGAAGCTCCAGCTGAGCCCAGAGCAATGTAGCATCTTTTATGCAGACCAGTATGGAAAAATGTTTTTTCCTAATTTAGCAGCCTATATGAGCTCTGGACCTTCACTTGCTATGGTTCTTGCCAGACATCGGGCAGTCTCATACTGGAAGGAATTGCTTGGACCATCAAACAGCATAAAAGCCAGGCTGACTCACCCTCACAGGTAAGCCTGGTTTTGGTGAAGTCAGAAGGATTCTGTTCTCTTAAATAAAAGGGAGATCAGTATTTCTCCCGCCTTCTTCTGCTCTCTCTCTTTCAGACGAGATAAGGATTTTTAATATTATCTCTAGATTATGCATAGCATAAGTTTTCACCTTTGCATATGTAAAGTTCACTCATTTTACAGAGAACACTGAATGAATATGTAAATGCAAATTTTCATCTCCTACTTAATTTGTTTAAAAACAAATTATTTAGGCTATGTGTATTGCTTTCATACTGTAGACACTTCAGAGGTATTTGCAGTTGCCCATTGAGCAGGTCTTTCTCTTGCTTTTAGTTTAAGAGCAATCTATGGGACTGATGATCTGAGGAATGGACTTCATGGCAGTTTCAGCATTCCCTTGGCAGAAAGAGAAATTCGATTCATGTTTCCAGAAGGTAAAATGATGCTAAAAATTTACTGCCAGCCTTTAGGAGGATAGAATCCCTCTCTCTTATTAATTGTCTCTGTCCAGATTCTAGATATAAGTTAATTCAGAAGGGCTTGGGCTTGTTTGCTTTGTGCAAATGTGTATTTATTTATGTTGATATTTTTTCCTGCAAAAAGCATACCAGTTTCTATTGGAAGAGTCGTTATAGTTACAGTGACTGCTTCTACTTTTCAAACTCCGTAGTTTGGGAATTGGAGCAGATAAAACTGCAAATAAATCTGGAAGCTATTGTAACCTAGCACATTTTTCAGGCAGTGATCAGACCAGGGACTCCTATTGGCTTGAGAAGATTGTCCCTCTTGGGCTCAGAATGAGCAATGTCTGTTCAACAGCAATGTCTGTTCAACAGCAACTGTTCACTCACATGATAGTGCTATTCCTAAGGTAAATGCTAGAGAAATGGATCGTAGTACCTGGAAAACTGGGAGATGGTCTCTTGTTTATAAGGTAACATTGGAATTATGATTTTAGTCTTTGACAGAAAGAGGGGAAATGAGTAGAAAAGCTTGTTGTGTTTCCAATAGGCCTTACCTCAGGTAAGCCATCACATTTGCTAGCAAAGCTGGATTTAACATGAGATATTTAAGGCTTCCAGAAACCAGAGCCAAGCTGCAGGAAGGAAATAATAAACATAAGGTATTTTCTTTCTCTCCTACCTCCTAATGAATCTTCAAAGATATAGATGTTTCTCCAAATGGTCTGAGTTTCTATCCTTTCAAAATTGGCTACAATTAGAAAGATTACCTCAGTGGCATTGTAAAGGAATTTAAATGGTGTCTTTGCAGTTTGTTGTGTGAAAATCTTAATAAATTATTACTATATTATTAACTTACATGATACACCATTTACCTTAATATTATTATAAACAACCTATGAAAGATGGCCTTCCTTGATCACTCAAGTTGCTTTCCAACCCCTGTGTTTACTCTTTACAGCAATCTCAGAGCCAATTCCAGCTGGACAAAGAGTTAGAGATTACTTGAATCTTCATGTATATCCTACATTACTAGCTGGACTCACTGCACTTTGTAAAGAGAAGCCAGCAGATCCAATGGTATGGTATATCAGCACTGTGTTGTATGCTTTGTGATATGTTTGACATTAATATTCACGTTCCCTGTATATACATAAGCTACTCTTTTGCAAAAGAGCTGTGTTGTGCTCTGCTGTTTTAGTTAACTGCTAATGAGGTAGTCACATAGTGTTTGCCTTTCAAGAAGTTGATTTGTTTGTTAACTGCTGAGATGAGGGCCAAGGCTATATGTAATCCTCTTTGATTAAATGGTTGTTTTAGGTGACAACTATAGAACTATTGCCTACACATAGTTGTTACAGATGTCTAGAAAAGCAAGTAAGTGCTATCATATGATGCCAAGAGGAAGCTTTTACTTTAATATTTCTAAGGTGTATGGGAAATTGGTAATCACAGCCTGAACCTCTGATTAATCAGCTGAGGCAAGTGTGGGGTCAGCTGTGGGAGCACAGGTGAGAGTAATGGAGCTGTGCTCCTGGAAGGGATGGAGCCTGACTCCACCTCCTCTAGACCTCATTTAATGGCTGACCACCACTAAGGCAGCATCTCTTGGGGATTGCTCTTTGCTGGAGAGTGCCTTAGTGGTTCCCAGCAGAACAAAGGCTTCCATATGGATGAGTTTTTCCTGTAAATAACCTTTTGGGTATTTACCACCATCTTTTCATTATTGTCATTGTACACTAAGGTAAGTTTGAGATAAAATAGCTCTCATAACAGATTCTTGGTAAGCTTACTTAGATGCTAATCACACAGGTAGTAGTTACATGCTTGAGTAAAACACTTTAGAGTTCTTAGCAAGGCTGTCTTTACTTCATCATTATGTTTAATTTAATAATATTAACATAATCTTTCTTTAGGCTGAGCAATTATTTTGACTGTATGGCATTGATAACAGTTACACGGGCTGCCCCCACTGTTCACCAGGAAAACTAATTATGATTCTTCTGAGAAAAACCCATCTTGAGTGATCAATCTGGCTTATAGAAAAGTATGTCATCTTAACCCTCTATATATTAAATTGGTACATCTTGCCCTCTTCTAAAGGAGATACCAAGGTTCTCTTTTAACAAAAGATTTCACATGAATTGCAGCTCTTAGTGAGGGGGAATAAAAGATTTTATTGGATTTTTCCTTTCAGCACCTAAATAGAATTAGTTTTCATTCCTCTGGAAAAATTTGGTATTTTTTTTTACTTGCACTATTATTACAATTTAAGTAGTTCACACAAGTATGTATTTAGGAATGCAGACAATCAATCAGTGCGATGACTGACTGGGAGTTGTGCTGCGTTCTACGTTATTAGCAAACTTTTAATCCACATTGTGTTTTCCCATAAGAGACACTGCAGAGGAAAAAGAAAAATACCTTAAGAACAGTCTGTGGTGTTTCTGTGACCTGTGTCAGATTAAATGTACTGTAATTGCTCCAGCTTTACAGTCCATTCACTTTGTCTGTACGTCAGACACTGTTACCTCTGAAATCTAAGAAACTGAGATACAGTGTCCCTGCAGCAGTCACTTCATCCATCCCTTTGCCCTGAGGCCAAACCAATTATAGGTAACCATTCCCAGCTAAAGGTTTGTCTGGCCTGTTCTTCAGTGCTCCTAATGATGGAGATTCTCATTCATTCGTCATTCTACTGTGTCCTGAGGCAATCTATTTCAGTGCTTAGATATATACAATTGAAAACCTTTCACTGAAACTTACTAAGTCCCCTGTGCTCCAGTTCTAAACTCATGACATTTTTTGTTTTCAGTATCCCCAGAGGACATGGAAGACAGTGTAACATCTCCTTTCTTTTGCAGCAACCTATTGCATGTTTGAACGCTGTCACTCTCTCTCTCTCTCTTTTTTTCCCAGTCATTTCTTCACTGTAATCAAAACGTATTTTTTTCTTTCCTCTATCTTAACTTGTAGGTCACGTTTCCCTAAATCATTTTGTTTCTTTGTTTCCAATTAACCTCAGCGCTCTGAGAGCATTTTTTTGGCCTGTTATGCAATTATAAATAGTAACTTCACCTAGACCATTTTCCTCTTCCTTGCCCATGAGAAAGTTATCTGCCTACAGAAACATATTAACTCTTTCTTCCACGTTCTTAATGTCTGCAACCTTGTTGCAAAAGGAAAATAAGCTTGATTTGAGAAACATGTGTTGGATATAGCTTTTCAACTTGATCCTGCCCGGTGATTCACAGGGAAGCTGCTGGAGCATTTCCTTCTACTACGTTCACATATTTAGATATTGTTCTCCCATGAACTGAACTTGGGGTAATTTTAACCTTTTGTTTGTTTCTCATGCATTCTTCAGAAATGAAAAAACAACGTCAGTCACTCATAAATAGTTGGTAGCAGCACTGAGGTTGTCTCAGCCAATTTCCTGAAGTAACATAGAGTGAACTGCATCAGAGTCAAACCATTTTTTTTGTAACTCTCTCAGTCTTTTTAAGGGCTGCCACGTATGTTGGTATGGCTTCCTTGTTTCTTATTTTTCTTCTTAATTTGTCCTGAATTCTCACTGCTGCCATTGCTGACTAACCTGTGAGGGCTGTCATAGCCCCCCTCCTGTTGTCTCATGTTCTTTAAAACCTTTCTCTTTTATTATATCTGGTAATAAGAGGAGAGTAATGTTTATCTTACTGATCTACTATTCTATCAACTCTTTCACTTGACAGTGTGGCTGTAAAGTTCATTTCATTCCAGGAACAAATCACCAACAGCTCTGCGAAATAAAAAATGAGGTGTTAAATCTTCTCTTTTACACATAAATAAATTGAAGCAAAGGGGTTGATTTGCCCAAGGTCAAGACTTTGGAAGATGAAGTTAGACATTCCTTACATTCTCACGTTAGTGCAATTGCTAGAAAAATTACAGGAGCAATTTCAGAAAGTGACTGTGTTTAATTTTTAATTTGTAGGCATTATGGAGTGATTTCAGTGCAGAAGGCTGTGGCATTTTTAATAAATCATTACTAGATGAATTAAATTTAATATTTGCTAGGAGTGGAGTTTCATTAAATGCTTTTGTGCATGTAACACATCTTAATTTCAAAACCCATTCTGATAATTTAAAGTATGGCCAAAATATTCCTATGCACAATGATAGACATTGCCAGGAACAAGTCATCTTCTAAACATAGAGTTATATGAAAGCAATTTAAGTGGTGAAGATTCAAAAGAACATCTAGAAAAATCAGGCTTTTTTTTCTTCTTTCTTGGAGGGTCTTTTTGTAGGTATGTGTGTTAGAGGCTTCAAAATGCTTTAGATAGCTTTCTTTACACTTTATAGAGGAAATAAACAAACAAGAAAACACCCACAGAAGGTGTTGAATTTGTTGTTGTTGTTACACAGATATGGCTCGCTGACTGGCTGATCGAACACAACCCTAACAAACCCAGGTTACGACATCACGTCACTGCAGAAGAACACCAGGAGTAAGATCTCAGTGGAAATCTGCTCAAGCATTCCAAGTTAGAGATGGATATCATCATTTCATTGTATCCCTTGGCAATTAATATTATTTGAAGTAAATGTTATTCTCGTAACTATTCTCATGTCTTTATGGAATCCGTGCTCTTTAACAGGATTTAACAGCAGTAGTAACTTTTCTATTGAATTAGAGAGTGTAGACTTACGTGATAAATGCACTGTGTCAGGTGATTAGAAAAGGATGAAATGATCTTCAGGTGTTACCTGGACAACTGTTTTCTCTATCTTGGTTTGTCTGTCTGGGGAAAATAAAATCATTGAGACAATCTCAGATTGTATTGCTGTTTACATTTGAAATTCACTGTGTTTTATTTAACAGTTTCAAGGGGATGGGCAAGGGACTATGCTGTTCAGCAGGCAATGGTTAATCCTGTACTCTATGTCTAAAGTAATTGGATTGGACTGGGGGAGGGTAGGAGACTTCTTTGTATTTGTTTCCTTAACTTCAAACTTTTTATCTTGTGGTTTTCCTGGGTTGCGTGGAGAAAGCATTGGTCTCACAGCTCTGAAACTTGAGTAGACTTGACTCATACTAAAACAAACTCATAGCTTGTTTTACAACAAACCTTACTTCTCAAACTTGAGTAATTAGCAGCAACTTATGTCACTTGTCTGTAACATTAAACTTCTAGGCTAATTGTGTATCTTCTAAGAGAATTAATCCGTACTTGCCACTTCAGGTAACCAATCTCTACAAAAACAAAACAAAAAACCACAACAGCTGAACACTCAGATATAAATTAAAAATAACAAGGTCATTAGAAACACAGCACAGATCTCTCTATAACTAATTTCTTTTCCCTGTAATTATTGTTCCCTACAAGTGTTTGATTGCTGCAATTATAGGTCAGTTGTGCTTTGTGGTTTCCTGTTAGCCAGACCAAAGCATTTCTAGTTTGAATATGCCAGAAGCTAAAAACCAATGTATTCACAATGCATGCTCCTTCATTTTTGTTAGTTACTGTGGTGTTTGCTTGCTTACTTAGATGTGTTATAGTTTGACAATAAACATCTCACTGATGTTACTGTTGGAGCTCTCAGTTTGTCTCTTGCCCCAGGACTCTGTAGAAGATGTGTAGCTGCTGCAGGGAGTGTGTGTCCCCTGGTATTCCGGATGTGTATGAGGAACGGCAAAACTAGCTGAAGTTGCAGATGTTACTTTAGTAACCATGCAGTATAATGTATCAGTCATTCAAGTGTGTATCTGTTACAGATTTTCTCTAGTATTCCCTTCACCGTCTCTGTACACCCGGGAGGAGCATTGACCTGGTAAACCTCACAGCTGAGGAAGCTGCATCAGTGGATGTGGGCAGGACAGTCCTACCCACAGGACAGGCAGCGTAACGGCCTGGTCTCCTGGGGGAGCTGTGACACCGTAGGAGAGGCTGCTTGAGGAAGTGCTCACATTTCAATTGAGCTTTAAGTTTCTGTTTGGCACAGTGTTACAGGCTTGGCCAGCATTGTAATTCCACATCAGAGAAAGCATAGTTCTGAGGGGGAAAAAAAGCCATGAATTGAAAGATGTTTTATCATCTGGTGTTTGCAAGACAAGCTGCTCTCTGGTAATTGGTGACGTCTCTTCTCTCCATTTAATCCAAGTAGTTACCTAGCCTATTGCCTATTGAGTTTTATTGGGTATTTTAACTTTGAGGGAGTTAATTTTAGTTGTACTGCTAGAGTGCTGGGATAGAGCCATGTCCATAAAACCAGCAGCTCAATCTTTTTCTCATAATTCTGTTGTTTGTTAGTTTGCTTGTTCTTTTTAACAGCCTTCCTCTTGGAAATTTGCTGATCATATGCTCATTATAGCCTGACTTGGAAGTTATTCCTGAAACTATACAGGCTGAGCTACTGTGAAGTGTATGATTGTTTAGACTTCTCGTCTCAGAAGAGATTTTTTTTTTAACCTTTAAGAATTGTCCAGTTATACTGCCAGGAAACCTGAATATACTTTAAATATGGCACAAGCCTCAATCAAAACCCATTCCACTTTGCCTACATAAGTCTGAGCATTCCAGCATGCCAAACTTCAGAAATGAGTCACTGCTTGGCACTTAGGACTTTCATTCAACAATTTGAGGCAAAAAGTGTTACATGGAGACTTGCAAATCCTCATTTATTTACTTATTTTTATTTATAAACAAATTTTCTTTTCTTTCTCTGAAGTTTTTAATGTTTGCTGTTTTTGAAACAACAGTGATCTAAGCAAAATTCATAGACCGGTGATAAACTTTCTGATGTTTCTCCCATGGCATTGTATGAAGGGAAGGAATGAGTCAAACTTGCAGTTCTTTTCAGTGCCATATTAGAAAAGCAGATTCTACTTAAGGCCATAGTTAGTATTAATTTGTGAAGCCAGAGCACTCAGATCACAATAGTTCATGCAATCTTGGGCAGTAAGTGTTGGTCCTTTTTGTCCCTAACCAGCAACAGTGCACCCTCTGCAAATAACATGGAGAAAATACCCTTTCTGTGAAATGGAAAATCCTGGTATCTTTTGGATGGCCCACTGCTAGAGCAGCTACGCATAGCAAGAAAACTTCTGTCCCCCAGACAAACTCCTCTGGGTGGTGAGGGTGTCAGCAGCATGACTGATATACTGAGCCTCCTCGGGAGGATGCCTGTCAAATAAATTCTTGTTATGCTGCCTCCTGCCAGGTGATCACAGAGATCTGCCAGAAGCTCAGGGGAGAGCCGGTTGTTGGTCTTCTGAGCCAGAAAGGAGGCATTGTTGTAAGATGAAGCAGCCTGCGGGAGAGGACAGCAGCTTGCAGACAAGTGGGTGAATGATACTTCCTTAATGATAACACAGAGAGATTTAAAATGATCTTTGCTTTATTGCTTGTGAGTGCTTTATGGCTGAGGGAGGTGATGCATTCATACACAAGACTTTCATGTAGTTCCTTGTATACTTATATTTGTCTTGTATGGGCAGTAAATTTTCTCCCCTGAAAAAATCAGGCTGAATCTTTGGGTTGTGATGGATTTTGGGTTAACACACTCTTGTGTAGTTTGAGTAAAATTAAAAAAGACTATGCTACCAACTTCTTTCTTTAAAAGGCTTTTAATCTGGGATCTCTGGGTCAGATAGGGTGGATCTTGTGTATTACTAGAGGGAGAAATTGTTAAAGGCAGTTAAATGCAGTCAGCTGGCCCCAAACACATAGACAATAACATATATACTCATCCTTGATTCCAGGGAGCTTTTATGTGCAGGATCTTGGTTTGGCTCTAAAGTCTCTTGATTTTGATAAACAACTGTGCAAAGCACTCTTTTTTCTTTATGACTTATTTATAGTCAGTGCCTAAGCTCTCATTTCCTTGCAAAGAGGCAGTTGTTATTTGTTATGTTTCTAGAATCGGCACTGATTATCAGGATAGGAAATTCTGCACTTCCAAAAGCAGCATCTTACTGCTGTGCTGGCTATCGGCTCTTATCTCTTTTCGGTGTTGTAAATGTTCTTTCCTACTGGGTGGTATTCCTGCTGCAGTGTGAATGACTGCAATGTTTTGTATGCATTTGGTTTTGTGTCATCCTCATTTCTCTACGTGAGAAAATTCCCAGGAGTATTTAGCGTACGCGTGTGGATAAATCTCCTGCATGCCCCATAAAGTAGTTTACTGTGGGCCACTATAAAGCAGTCATTATGGGGTGATGTTTAAACTTCTGAGATTAACACAGCCTCTCAATTGCACTTACTTATTTTTATAGTGTAATTTAGCAGCTGAACCATGAGAAGTTATGGCATAGCAAGGACTCCTTAAAAACATGAATCCCAACTGTTCTTTTGGTTCCTTTGTGGTGTATTCAGAACAATTCTAGTATTTTGGTTTAAAAAGAAAAAACAAAAGAAAAATAAGAAGAAAGACAGATTGCTGCTCAGTTGTTATGTGTTATGCATGTCTGAAATGCAGTCAGATGCTGGTGTGGCACATCCTGTGCTACAACTGAAAGCAAAGTGCTTGAGCCTGATTTCTTTGCAGTGAGACATGGGCGATAGTGTTCCCTGTGTGCAGAACACTCCATCGCAGGCCATTTTGCAAAGGGAAATTTGCAATGGTGTTTTTGCCCGGATGAGGGAAGTTTGATCGGGCCTCTTTGAAAACCAGATGCTTTTAATGTGGTCACCACAAATGTAGATAGCTGTGAGATCATCCTCTGCTAACTTACCACTTCCATCAGAACTATGCCATGGGAATATTTCAGAATACATTATTGTTATTTTTTTTCTTCTGAGGTCTTCCATGTAAATAAACTGAATTGACCAACAAAGTTTTGACCATGACTGTCTTTGTTTTGCAAAGTTCTCTTGTAAACAGGCACCACGCTGGGCTTCCCTGAATAGCACCGTCACTGCAATTGAAAGGGAGCAACAAAGGCATAGGAAATGAAATGTCCATTCAATTTCCTATTCATGTAAATGATAGTTTATCATACTGATTACTAGGTTCATGTGGTTAGGTTCTGTGATAACTCTTAAGCCTTTTATTGCCTTTTTAATGAACTGCAATACAACGTTGCCTCACCTGAATGCTGACCTGGTATCGAGGCATTCTCCAAACTCAGTGTTACATTGGCTATTAACTCATCGTTATATACAGAGAAGAATGTCTCCTACCACAGCGTGCAGCTGTGATGCAGCTTTACTAGTTAGTGACAAAGTTCTTCCTTTACACTACATGGCATCCCTGGAAAGAAATTTCTAAGTAATTTCTAAATGTATTTTTAATGATTATACCTGATTTCTTGATAACAGTTCTCACCGGATGACAGAATGCTGTACAAAGGAACCAGTGGGGCACAGATGGTACAAGTGTGAAGGTCATGTACAGAGAATTCAAATGGGCCCCCTTAGGTCATGCTTTGAAGCAGTAGTGGAATCAATAAAATCCATCACTCTCTTTTGTTCCAGTTTTGTGTCTTACAAATGAAAGAATACAAGTCAAAACTAATGGATTTATAATCTGGGCTTGTCCACCAGACTTCTGTCTGCCTAGTGGCTCAATTCTCCCATCTGACTCGACAAAAATTCACATTATCATCCAATACACCTGATGGTTTGAGGGGTCGAACAGTCCATCTCTTAGAGCATGATTGCTTGTGCACCTATTGCTTGCACTAGTTTTTGGAGTGGAAATATGAGTAAATTGCACAAGCAGATGGTTACCGCAGTGACACTGCTGTGGTGTGCGCGATTAAGTATCTACTGCTATGTGGAAGTGGGGAGTTAATATCTGGGATCTCAAGGTTTGCCCATTGTTTGGGGCTGGAATCATTTGGCACGTCATATTTTGAAATGTTTTCTCATAGGCACTGATCATTACCTGTATATTTATAGAGAATCTGTGTGTGGTTGTGTGTTTTAATGAAGAAAGTGGCTATTGCTACAGTAATATCTGAAGATTAATCTGTTAATGAATTCTCATCTTCCTAAGTTTGAAACAGCAGCTGGTTTTCTCCAGTCCAGTCAATGCTTAGTTTAAAAAAATAACATGTATTACAGAGTAGCCTAAAAGAATGAATTCATCTAACATCTCATAAGAACATCTGGTGGTGAAGAGAAAGGTGGTATTTTAGCATGTCTTCTTGTAAGGCAGTGCAGTAACAAATGCATGTAAATTCAGTCTAGTGGGAATAATCTGAAACCAAAACAGCACTTCAACTGCAAAGTCATTAAAAAAACTTTCATGTAAGACAGCTGTGGGAGAAGGAGGTTTGGTAAATGTAATGGAGATGGGGAAGTTGTACTTCAGCTGTGGAAGTGAAAATGAGCAGCAGAGTTCAGAGTTTGTGTCTCTGTTGTACTGGCAGATCTGCAGTGCAACTCCTACACTGCTAATTCACCTCCATCAAGGTGTGCGAGTCTGCCACAGGGAGCATTGTGAATTCTCTCATAGATTTACAAAAGCAGATGACGTTGGGCTACATACTTAAGTATTATAATTTAGTGTGATTCTACTGAGGGTGATATAGTATCAATTTGGTTATTATCTGAGAAAGTACAGTTCTGATGGGCCAAACTGGTTTGGGTTTTCACTCCCTTGTTGTGATGAGAAATTGAATCTTAACATACTTACCAAACTGAATTGAAAAGCAGCTCTCTCACTGTCTCTATCTCATTGTCAGGTGGCATTAACTTGCTGTTCTGCTACGGGTTTTCTTCATTATGCTTGCCAAAGTCTGAGCATCTAAAAAGGAAGAAGAAACGACCATCAATAGGCACAACCCTCCCTGCATATGAAAGAGCAGTACCTGGTGCCAGGAGGATTTTCCACAATTAAGGTGTGTCTCTTATGTGCACACATGGGATGTCAGCTTGGCTGTGCTCACAGAGGTGGTGGGTTTTGCACAGTGGCCCAGAGATCATAATTTGACAATGGGAATTTGTTTAATCTGTAGAAGAATAAGTGGACTTATAGAAGTTTCTTCTTGTCTTGGTAGAGAGTGTAAGGGAAACATGTTGAGGCATGTCTGTTTTTCTTTGCTTTAATCAAAAGTGAGAATCCTTTGGTTAAATACAAAATAAGGAAATTTCCTTTTTCCCTGACAAGAGTGTTTTGGAAACTGAAGCACTTTCACACTTGGAGAGATGGGCCTGTTTAGCAAGGGAAAACCAAAACATTCCAGCGCAGCTAATACTGCGGCTTCCTCTGGTGCCTTAAGTTCAAGCCACAGCAGGAGGTGCAGACACCTAATGGGGATGCAGTCGCATTCTGGATCTTCTCTTTGGCAGAAATAATAAGATGAGTCACAATTAACCCATTCTGCTAAATTAGTGAGGCTTTTGGAGATGAGAGAAGGCTAAAGTCTTGCAAGTGGGATTGCAGTAGAGAGAGGCAGAGCTGTTGCTTCGGAGTATTCGGAGTATTCCAGAGTCTCTGTGCAATGGGACAGTTGGGCCCTGGCTGTCAGTGCTGCTGTACCGGACTTTTCTTTGTGGAAATCAAGTAACTTTGTCATCAGGCTCAGGTTTCACAGAGCTAACACTTTCTTCAATAACTATAAATACTGAGATAACATACTGAGAAGGTATCTGGAGCCTTCCTATGGAGGAAATTGTGGTGATGCATGTGAAAACAGATGTGCCCATATGAATAATAATGAAAGCTCATGGGGTAGTTTATTTCAGGCTTGACTCTTCCTAACGTAATGTGCCAGCTATGTTTCTCAGAGCCACACTGTTAGCTTACGAACATGGCTCAGGCAATTTTCCTTGGCTGACACACCTGGAAAACTGTTTCTGTGCCTGTTTTTTTTGTGTGTTTTTGTTGTTGTTGATTGTCTTCATTTTGCTAAATTAGTTAGACTTGGTTTATAAAATAAATGAAGCCATCTTGTCCCCATGGTGTAATTCTTGCCATACTGCTGGTAGAGCAGAGGAGCAGAGCTCCTCACCGCCTTGGTGAGGTAAAGCATTCCCTCTACCTGTGAGCCACTGCATTTTCAGTGCTAGAAAGTCTTGTCAGTGGGGAAACTGCTCCCTGGGGTAAGGTCAGGGTCCTCTTGTGGTTAGTTTCAGAAGAATGAATGGAAGAGTTGTCAGTGGTCAGCTTGGTTACAAGGCAGAGTGGTTAATGCAAGACTGAGCAAATCATGGGGGTGTGGGAATTAATTACATCTTCATGGGATGGAGAAAGTACAAGTGTCCCAAAGATCACCAAGGGTTTAAAACTCAGCTCAGCTTCCTGTCAGAAGGAACCAATGGCCTTTATCACAGTACTCTTTGTGGTCTTCCTCAACACTTCTTTTACTACAGTCCTTAAATTAGTGCTGGTGTACAGAGCACTCTGTATTTCATTTCCCACAAAATCTGAAGTCTTTTACACTGAAGCAGAACTGTGGCGAATGCTCAGCTAGAAAGGTGCCTTCAGAAGAAGAGATAACAAAAAATGTTCTAAATAACACCCTAAATAAGCACTTGCTGGGTTAAACCACAGGAAACTGACTATTGGCCTTTATCCTGTGTGACCATTTACACTGTATCCTTATCAGCATACCTGGCCTGGCTCCAAGAGATTGGATGGTGTTTGGATACAAGAGGTACAATTTAGAGCTCTGGGCTGCTTGAAAGGGACCGGGTGGTGATCTGTGACTCTGGAGATCAGGGAGATAAAGCCCCATGGTGGGCATGTCCCCTGACCTGCCACTGATGCTGGCCAGGTTGGGCTCCTGAGCACACCCAGAGGGGACAGAGCACTCCCAATGGGAACTGTCTCAAATCCAGATTCAAGTCCCACAGCTTGAGTCTGTCTGTAGTAGATGGAGGAATAAATGAAAACGCTGCTGTCAAAAGATGTTTCACAGGGAATGTAAATAGTAGGCTGTTGGATAAAACAGGCTCAGATTGCTGATCCACAGGATAATATCTCTGGCACCCCCGGGGAGAGGCTATGGGACAAGAAACAACCACAAGGATAGCTGAAAGCTGGGAAGCATAACTCTGCCCTGGGATAGGGCTTATTATGCACATTAAAGTATAAGCATAGCTGCTTTGCCTTTGTACTTGAGCTAGCTCAAGCAAAATCATCCCAAATCGCAGTGCTGTGCTCCCTGCACTCCTGCCCAGTATTAGCTGCTGCTGGTACAGCACGGGTGTTCCCCAGAACCACGTTTGCAGCCTACCAGTCACCAGTATTACCTGCATCATAGAGAGTGGCTGCAATGCTGGGAATGCTCAGCACCTCAGGAGGTACTTGGAGCTGTGTTAATTTAATTACTCCCTTTCTTCTTGCCTTCAAAATCCACTTAGTGATGGGGTGGAGGTGCCTTGTCCCTGTAATGGGTGGTGGCAGCTGGCCAGCAGAACTTCTGCCTGACAGGAGTGGAGATGCAGAGCTGGCTCAGGAGGTTTAACTTCATGGCACTGGGCAAAAGGGAGAGAAACATGTATTGCTGTCTCTAAAGTTGTCATCTACCCTTGTTGGGCAAGCAACTGGAAACGGCAGGCCTGAAGCGTTGTGAGTTGGGAAGAGACAGGACAACCGCTCTCCTTGCCCTTGTTTGCATCTGGCTGAGCTGTGAGATGAGATTGAAAACTCACAGGAGCCTCATTGCTTTCATAACCCTTCATTGCCTTCATAACCCTATATGTCAGAGCAGGGCACCCCTCACAGCTTGGGTCTGAGTGCTGGGCACGATGGCCACAGAGCACAGCTGCTGCCCCAGGCACACAGCTGGCTGAAGCACCCCAGCCCATGAGTCTGAGCCCAAGAGAGGTAATGGTTTGTGCCCCATTGTTTTACAGTCTTTCCCCTGACCTCATCATTATCATCTTTTATGGCATTCTGTGAGCTATTGAAAGCATTGGAGGAGGAAATTAAGGGCTGCTCTATACTGCCCAGGCTCTGTGGTTGTATGTCCCCTGATGAGCTATTCTCTCCTGTACATGCCCACAAGTGGTTTAAATTCACATTGCACAGGATAGTGAAAAAAGATGAGAGAAGAAAAGCTAAAATACTATCTAATATTTCCCTCTCTCTTTTACCTTATTTCTTTCTCCCTGTAAACCTCTACATTCCCTTTCTACAATAGACTTATGTTTCTTGTCTTTCATTTTATGTCCCAGTCTGTCCCACACAACTGCTGCTCTTCTCTCTCACCTGCTCTGGTGAGCACTCCCAGCTGCAGCCACTGCTGCTCCCTGCTGACCTTGGGGTTCCCACCTGAGCCCTCCATTTCACTCTGCATTTCAGAGCCTCTGGAAGAGCTGAACTGGGGCCTGGACATGATGCAGACTTCAGATTCCATCTTTTCTAAGGCTTGAGAAGTCTTTGGTTGAGGTCCTCTTGGGCCAGGAATGCTCTCATGTGAAGCTGTCCCAGCAGAAACATTGCACCCTAGTAATATGTTTTGCTCCATCCTCTTTCTTGTTTATTAGCTAGAGGCCACCAGCAAAGTACTGTGTGTCTGGGGGAAAGGATGAAGGAGGAATTCATTCTGAAACTACAGTGTAAGTTGCATTTGTTTGATGGTCTCTCTTCCATAATCTCCCATTACAGAGCTCATCTCCTCCAGGCTTGTTTGAAGAAGGGAGATTTACTGCACTCTGTGACAAAGTGGAGGACATGGGATGTATCCTGGGAGAAAGAAGGGAACTAGAAAAGGGAAAGGGGTGGCTGGAAGCAAGCTCACGGCTCACTGCAGAGTTGCACACCTGGGGTAGGTCGCCTGCTGCTTCCAGCCACCCATGGGGACATCTGGAGGGAGCAACCTGCCTCACACACAAGAGGTTCTCATGCACCTCCACGTGCCTGCAGCAGAAGTGAGCAAGGACCAGCAGGTGTGCAGCAAATTCCCACCCTGCCTTACCGTAGGTGTCTTCTCTCCCTGAGCTGTAACCCTGCCCAGCAGACCCGCTGTGCCAGACCAAGAGCCTGGCACAAATGCTCCCCAAACCCAGGCTCATCCCCTCTGACAGAGAGGGCAGCTGCAGCACCACCCCCCTGCAGTTGGGTACTGTAGGTATTCTCCCCAGCTGAGAAGTGTTTGGGAAACACTTGTAATGCTTTTTCTCAGGTGTTGCTGAGAGGATTTGTTTTGTAAATAGCAAAGCTGTTAATTACCTTGACTTTAATAAGACCGGGCTGAAAAGGTGTTAACAAGTTTCTGTTGGGTTATGCTGGCTGCGAGCCACTGCACAGGGCTGTGTAATGAGAAGGTGGGTGAAGTTACTAAGAAAGTACTTCTGCTCAACAGAGAGAAAAAATCATTAGGCACGGGTTCAGCCAAAGACCTGGAGTAATGTGAGTTTGGCAGGAAGGTTCTGAACTGAATTAGGAAGCAGTTCTTCTCCAGCAGATTCAGTTTTGTGCTGGTGATATGGAGTGTCCAGTGCAGGCCTGGAGGGCCATTTCCTCCTCCTGCTCCCTGCAAGGTGTTGGTGAAGTGAAGCTCCTGTGGGAGTGTGTGTGCACAGCAGCTCTGAAAACCAAGAGGGAGGTCTGGGGATCTAACTTTAAGCACTTCACCTACAGAAGTGTTGCTTAGGGTTAGAACTGGTTTACTAACCAGTTGGTTAGTTTACTAATCGGTGACTAACTGGTCATGAAAATCTCTGTATGTTCCGGCAAGCTGACTACCAAATTCCCCATCCTTCCCTGAAAGCCTGTTTGTTAGTAAATCTCAACGAAAGCATCACACGGATGCTTTTACATCCTCCTCTACAGAATGGCTTTAGTGGAGGCTGACCAGGGGTTGATTAAGGGCCTTTAACTTTGTCATGCTAAGGGTTGGTTTTGCAAGTCGGAAAGGACCTGTGAGTTGTTTTCTAAGGCTGTAGGGAATTGCTGGCACTCCCTGGTTTCGTTGCACCAGATGCAGCATGACAGGGAATCTACACTGCATATGAAAAGGTCCCTTACCCCACTAAAGAGAGGAGAATCTAACACTTGTCAGCTTGAGTGATGGAGACTGGCATTGAGAGCCATAATATTCATGTCAGAGAATTGCCAAGCCCATGCGGAAGCGTTCAAGATGGATGGCCTGGGCATGCACTCCTGACACTTTAATACGAGGGGAGGATACAGCACAAACATCTCGTACAGAATTATAATCCATGAAAGGGCACTGGCCGCATAATTTAAAGCTAATCCACCCAGCAGAGAGTTTAACAGCTGAAGCGGGTTTGAATAGAGGAGGGCTGTAGTGGGGCAATGGGGCTTCTGAGCATCCCACAGCAGGAAGCAAGCTCTCAGCCAAAGCGTAGCCACCCTGGACATGCTTCCCAGAGCAGCCTGTTGGCATGCAGCCTTCCTGCCTCCATTTCCCTCTCATGTCATTGCTATCAAGTTGTGAATTAAATAGGCTTGATGTTCATCTTGCTGGTGGTCACCTTGTTGGTGATGTGGGCAGGCAGCGCTCTGAGCAGCAGCCCTCTGGGGGCACTGGGACTGTGGTTTGAGTTCATACAGCATGTGCTGCACCCACAGTAGGTTGTTTGACTTTCTCATTGGAATTGGGATTGTTATGTTCCTTATGGTAAAGCAATCAAATCCCCCTCAAGCATTTCTAAAGCCAAGTCCCCCTTCTTCACAAACATGAAGTAATTTACAGGTGGTTGGGATCAATGCCCTAAATTTGTGTTGATTTCAGGTAATTGGGAGTCAATATGTTCAGGTTTAAAGACACCGCTAGTCCCTTTGCAGTGTTATGGTTGGAGACTGAGACTTTGTAACCTGCAGCTGACAAGACTTCACTTTACTGTGTGTCATCAGTTATTTTGAAAACTGATGTGTGAGATTTTGCTGTTGTGATAGAATTGTGTCTGAAATGGTGAGGTCAGCCTGGCCGGCAGCCTGCAGCTTCTTAGCCCTCGTGCTCACAGTCAGTGTGTGGTTACAGAAAACAAGTGCTTGCGGTGCTCCCTGACAGCACCTGATGGATCGGGACCTGGAATCTCTATTGTTTTGTGTGGAATGTAGTGAGAAGTGATGGCTGTTGTATCCAGGCAGGGGGGGGGATGAATGTGGGGGAGAGGGTTCTGCTCCTCCAGGACTGCAGTATGCATCGAGGTGTGGCCCTAGGGCACACTGTTGTCTTCTGTCCTTGGTCAGACTCAGTGTTCACTCTGCATGGTGTGAAGAAGTGGAAATGGATCTCATGGGCTGATACTTAACTTTCTCCCAAGCTCTCCTTGCTTTGCATGTGGTCTTTGGCTTTTGCATAGGATCTGATCACGCTGCCTCAGATAGTCTGAATCTCAGAAATGTAAATGAAATAAAAGAGCAAATACATTTGAGGGAGAAAAATCAATCTCCAGCATTCAAATGCAGTGCAGCAGGTCCAGGTGCCAGCTTGGCAAACTGCAGGCTGGGGGGAGCAGGGGCTGGTTTGTGGGGACCTGACATGAGTGAGATGTTAACTGTGATCCTCCTCCGCAGTGGGACCATCTCTTTGCAGTTGTGTTAGAGGAATAACATCTCCTTCCTGGTCTTTTGCTTGTTGCTATTGTTTCCAGTTCAACCTAGATTCTGGTGGCTTGCGAACAGATGCTGTTGTGGCAGCACTTGAAAAAGTGCTTGTGGTTTTTTTAGCTTTGGTGGTGTGGCCTTTTTGCTTTCTGTGGGAGCTTTGGAAACAGCAAAGAAACCCCCAGACTTGGTGGTTGGTTGCTGTAGCCCTTCCCCCTTTCAGGAAACTCTCAGTTGCAAACATAAACTCATGTTGGCCCCACTCCCAACATGTGTGTTTTGCACCTTGAGCAGCGGCTGTATTTGCTCATGTATGTGCATCATGGCACTCAAAGCATCAAAGTGTGAGTGCAACGTGTGTGCTGCTGCTCCCCCCCAGCACTGAGACCCCTGGGGCTGCCCAATGGGAGGGTCCCTCCAGGTCTCCCACTGAGCAGCAGGGGAGCAGCAGGGGAGCTGAGCCCCAGGCACATTCACAGCTGGCCCCTGGTTTTCTCCCCCCTGCCCTAAGTTCAAAGTACTCCTCTCATGCCTGGGAGAATATTGCAGCAGTGCTGACGCTTTCCACATCAAAGCAGGGCTGCCTCTCCATGTCTGGGGACGTGAGGCTACAGACAAATTACAGAGGCACTGGAGCTTCAAAATGGGCTCTGGCCAGTGAGACCCTGAGCAGTCAGCACCAGGGGAAGGTTGGGAGTACTGCAGCATGGGTGTCACTGCAAATCCTGTAGGGAGTTACAGCTGTGGCCAAGTTTCATTGAGGTCTGGGATAAAAGAGGCCTCTTGGTGACTTTTTGGATTAGTGATGGGGAATCTGGGAGGTGCTGTGCTTTAGAAATGGGCAGTTTAACACCTGAAGTTCTGCTGGGAAGTCTGAAAGGAAAAAGCCACTTGTTTTCATTATGGTGTTTATTGCAAAATACAGGCTGACATCTAACTCTTTAGGGATGCCTTGAAAATATATGGAGAAAACAGATTGTGCAAAGCAACAATTCAGCTTCTTAATAAGCAGCATTAGGCATAAAGAGTTCTTAATTCATATTTGCTATGTTGGTTTTCTAAAAAGTAAAGAAACTGTAAACAAATTACTTTCACCTGGTACGAACACATGAAGCTATTATCCATGTGGGTAGATGGTCTGGTACCAAACCACAATGTTTTAAAATTAAAAAGCAACCATGTAAACACAGTCCTTAAACCTATTGATGCCCTCAAAAAGCTGCAGCTGTGCTAATACAAACAGCAGCACTCAGAAAACCCTCTCACATCAGAAAGTGCACAAGTTTCCCCATCAGGAGCGCTTCCAAGCAACGCCTGTGCAGGATTAGGTAGGGGTGCTGGGGTTGTGGTGCCTGCACAAAAATGGAGCAACCCAACAGGACCAGCCCTGGTTATGGTGCCCGTTCCACTCATGCTAACGCTGCTTGACCTTGGCTGGCGGTGGTTCAATGCATGGAACCCACCAAAATAAGGTGAAACTCTTCCCTCTGTCAGGTATAAAGGGACTTCCCCAGGCAAGGCTCCTTCCCAAGCTCAGTTATGTGAGGGCTGCCACGGGTGGAGAAACCCACAGGTCCGCCTGGCAGGCATGGTTGCCAGCCTCCCCCTATCTCCTGTGGCCTTTGTTCCGCCGCTTGGTGTGGTTGGCGACGGTGGCATCGCGGCGGGCGCAGAAGTGCTTGGCCACCAGCTGCCGGCACTGCTCGCATCGCACCGTGCAGCACCAGTGGAACTTGCAGTTGCAGCTGCTGACCACCTCTGTCCTCCTCTCCTCCACTTTGAGGCCGCACTCTGTGCAGAGCCGCCGGCAGCTCCTCCGCTCCCATTGTGAGAGGTTCTTGCCGGCCTGTAGGCACTCGCGGCCCTCGGTGCCGTGGTGTCCCAGGCTGGCATTCCTTGTGCAGTAGTCGGGGGAGTCCTCCAAGAAGACGAGCTCTGTGGAGTGGACGTGGTGGAAGGCCTCGGCAGTGGCCCCGCGGCTGTCAGCGCTGTTGCCAGCTCTCATCCTCCTCTTGTCCATCTCCAGCTTATGGGCTTGGTCATATTTCATCTTCAGGTAGTTGCCGATCTCCCGAAAGTCAGCGAGCTGGAGCCAGCAGGTCTGGATACTGCAGCTGCCTGACACCCCATGGCACTTGCAGGCTCGTTTCATCGTGGATTTCACAGCCTGGAAGGAAAAGGAGCAGAAGTTAGAGGCAGCAGATCGTTGTCATTCAAATCTCAATATATGGCACTTCTACTATGGTAAGGAATGGGTCAAACGTGACTTGTGCCACAGGATTTCAAGTCCTTCCAAGACACAAACTGATGCTTTTATCTCAGCTCTAGGCAAACATCTGTCCTCATCACTAATTAAAAGATGGAGATAACAAGCAGGCACAAGCTGTTGCCCCCAGCCCTTCTCTGGCCAGGGTAGAGGCAGGGTCATACCCTCCTGGCACTTCCCAGTCTGTGACTCATCTCCCTCATTGGCACATCAGCCCATCACCTGGCACAGACCTCCTTCAGAATGTGTGAAAAGCACTGGAGTAACAACAGAGAGCTCTTGTGCATCTCCTCCAGGCCGAGCACTTCACAGCTATTATCTACTCACCTCCCTCAGGTATTTATAAGGTCCCAATCACTGGTATCTATGTGAGATTATGCCTCGACACACCCTATGAGATAGGTATGCTAAGTGCTGCTGTCCTTGTTTTTACAGACAAAGTTCGGCCTGAGCTGCTGTGCCCTCATGGGTATCGAGCCCATCCTCACAGCCAGCTTCCCTGCTGAGCAGCTTGGAAAAACCCACCGCAGGAATGCAAGCTGGTACTTGTGTTATGGATGTGAGCATGAAACTGGTGAGTTTCTGAATTAATAGCCTTAGTAGTTAACTGTGCTGCACACAGCTGCTGGAGGTGGAAATGGATCTTACTGCAGCTCCTGTTTAGGCTTAGGGTTGGATTCTGACTATGTTTTTTCTTTCCAAGCAAATATTACCAGGCCTAGACTGTCACAAGCAGTTGGGGTCCAGAACAGTTTACTATGCTGCCTGATGTTGTTTCCAACATGTACATTATTATTATTATTACTATTTGTATTACTACAATTACTATTATATCTTTAAATATTTGACTTACGAGTCTCCCAACTTCATTGTTGTGCAGGTTGATCAGGGCACGGGTATCATGTCCTGTTTCTAAAGCATCCACAAAGAGCTTGGAAATCCTCTCCCCAAACTCCACATTGTCGCTGCAGCCTCCCCAGACCCAGCCACGGCCACCTGCAAGACAGACACGGATGGTAAGAACAAAGCTGCCCCAGTGGGCTGAGTTCTGCCCCAGGACATGCACTGCAGTGAGGCTGAGGTGATGGCAGCCCATCTCATTGCTGGTCGGTCACAGCAGGATGCATGTCAGCATCTTACCTACACGCCCGTTCCTGGAGTCGTCGCAGCTGCAGCTCTCGAAGTCTCCCATGCTGCAGTTCCTGGTCAGGGTGTACATAACACCAGCGGAGCTGATGGCGTGCACAAAGGATGTCTCTCTGGTAGCTGAAGAAGGGAGAAAAGCTGTCACACACAAACATCCGCACCAGTCATTGTTTAATGGGAAGGAAGCCCTCTTGTGAAGCCGTCACCATTCAGAAGGAGCAAGAAGGGGATAACAAAACAGACTGTGCAAAAGGTAAGGTGCTACAGAAATTAAATGCTCCTGACTGGAGTCGCTCCAGGCTTCAGCATCAAGAGCCTCAGCAGCTTGGCACAATGTTCCGCAAGCATCCCTACATGGGACAGAGGTTCTTAGCAACAGTGGGATGGCACAGCCAGCAGTCAGATCTGTACTGACAGCAGTCTGGGTCCATGCTTCTGTTTCAGTTTCTTTTTAGGCTTTCCTAACAGTCAGGGTGCCCTGGGCAGCCTGGTCAAGCAGTTGACAGCCCTGCTTGTGATAGGGGGTTGAAGTTCCAGAATGTTTCAGGCCCCTTCCAACCTCAGACATTCCATAATTCTGTTAAATATAATTCCAGTCCAGTGAAACAATGGATGGCTGAAGTAGATAGCAGTCAAATATACC
This sequence comes from Coturnix japonica, assembly GCF_054131305.1. Taxonomy (NCBI): domain Eukaryota; kingdom Metazoa; phylum Chordata; class Aves; order Galliformes; family Phasianidae; genus Coturnix; species Coturnix japonica. Next base: position 812,085 of record NW_028188951.1, read on the forward strand.
CACAGCTTTCTCTTGAAGGCAGTTTCCTAGAGCATATCCTGGGTTTCTCCCTTCCCCTCTCTTCCCCACTGCCAGCTGAGGTGCCCATAGCAGTGCTTGCTGTGATGCTGTACAGACCAGCGCTGCAGGTAGGGCTGAGCTCTGGCTTAGCAAGGGTACAGACCCAGAAAGAACCTGGGGTCACAGAAGGAACATTAGCACTGTTTCTTAGGAAAATTAACGCAGACATAGAAAAGCAAGCATGAGTTTTAGGGGTCAGAAAACCCTCTTCATCACCAGGTTGCTCATTTCAAGGCACTCACCACTGCGCAGGCGGTTGTGTGTGGAGAGCTGCAGGGCGCTCTCGGGGCAGTTCCAGCGCTCCCATCCAAACTGAAACTTGCACTCCTCCATCCCATTCTGTGCGCCCGCCGCCACGCTGCTGGAGTACGTCAGGTATGCCTGCATGGAGAGCAGTGTCAGGGCCTGGTCTCTTAGCATTTATCCATGACAACAGACATATGCGGGCTGTGGGTCCTTTGCCTCAACAGGACTTGGAGCTGGAATGCTCCGGGAAATCTGGTTCCTTAGAAAAGCAGTATTTCCCATTTGCAAAACAAAATCGCTCCGCTTAAATTATTGACAGTGCTTGTTGTAATTACCTTAGGTCCTGTCATCAGAAAGTTGTTCACTGACCTGAAACAAAGAAAGGAAAATGAGCAGCACCATTTAACACAGGCTCAAGAGCATCCCCTCCCATGCCCCGAATCTTACCATGCTGCTGCATTGAGAACAGCTCCGTAGATGCCCACGATGGAGAAGAGGAGGAAGGTGCTGCTCCTCATGGCTGTCAGAGCGTGGGACCTGGCTCCCTCCGTTGATCCCGCAGGTCCCTGGCAGGGCTGCCTCGCTGTGCCGCGATGTATCTCCAGATATTCGGGTCCAGGAAAGCTGCAGGAACCTGCAACCCTGATATTTATAAGGTGAAGTTCTGAATAGTCAAAACCCCCCATTCATTTGCTACCCAATGACTTAATGTGGTAAAAAAGCTTCCTCGCCAATGGGTGACAAGGAAACGCCTAATGTTGCACTTCAAAAGGCAGAGCGGTGTCACTGGGAGCTGTGATGATGTGAGGAGAGCAAACTTCCCTAACAATGGGCCACTTTTAACTCCACTCCACACCAGCTCCATCCCTTTCTCCCTCCCCAAGTGCACTTGCCTGCTCCCTTTCACACCCTGCTCGCAAGCAGAGGCCAGGCCCCCAGCTCTGCGATAACAAACCCAAGCATTTCTACAGCGCCCTGCCAGCCTGCTCCCTGCCATCACAGCTCTGTATCCTATACAGATCCACCAGAGACACACCTCCCGGGTCTTCTTGACTCGAAGAGATTCATTTAATGGTGTATTTTTTCCCCTCCTTGCCTCCTTATGATGAAAATTTCCGTATTTCCATCCTGATAATAGCGTGCACGTCGCGGCAGCGTTTGGAAATCTCTCCAATTCACGCGGCTGCAGCTTGGGAACGCTGTGTGAATCACTTATGTGGTTTGCTCCATGCTTCAAGGCTGTAATTAGGGGAACAGTTTTCCGGGGGTTGCGATTTCCCTGCAGCGAGGTCTGCCCTGGCTTCTGGCTGCTCTGTGCACATGAGCGCTGCCTCGGCCCCTCCACTTCATCCCCGTGTGCTTGGAAGGGAAAATCCTTATCAGAGGAAAACCAAAAGGCCTCTTCATAGTCACGGTCATTAAGGGCTGCGGGAGCTGTAATGGAGCAGCAGCAAGACTTTGTTCATGGAAACTTCTCGAGTGGTTTTCCTGTGGCTGAGCAGCCCCAGCCGGGCCAGCTCACCCTGCTCAGGGCTGTCCTTGTCCCGCTGCTCTCATTTCCCCATCGAGGTGCTGATGTTTGGGCTCCTGCTGTTGCTGTAAGGTAATGTGCTGCGGGGCTGCAAAGTGGAAGTTTGGGCTGTACCGGGGTCAGGAGCAGACTATGCCTCAAATGTGCCCACTGGTCTGCCCGTGGTGTGTGTGTGAGCACGGTGAGAGCCCACGTGGAGCTCCCGATCACAGGGAGCACAGGGACACCCCCACTTCTCTCCCCTCACTGGGCACTGAGTGAGAGGAACATCCCCATCCAGCCCCTGCTGGAGGGAAATGGGAATCAGCACGGCAAAGCCACCAAGGACCGCTGGCAGTCAGAGGATTAAAAATGCAGATTGGTTCAAAATGCAAAATGCCTTCCAAGTGAGCACCACGCTGGTGCGCTGCCGCCAGCACGGCAAAACCCTCTGTGAGTCAGCACCGTAATCATTACCATCCCGAGCAGATCCTACTTGTTAGAGCTGTCAAAGGACAATTACTGGGAATGAAGTGTTTCCCATGTATCAGCGAGGTTCATTGATTAAAGCCTGTGCATATGGCTTGGAAATCTGCTGTGCGTTTTCTAGATGCACGCATGTCATTTGGGGCTTTGCGTCTGTCTGTCCCTGGGGGCACATTGGTGGTTTTTTGGTGGGTTGGGTTTTTTTGGTATTTAGTCTGGAAGAGCCTGTACAGCTGAACAGTTTTGGAGTGTCTGTTATGTCAGCTCGCACATGATCCTCCTATCTAATGCCAGAAAAATAACAGCTTCTCTGGGCGTGAAGTGCGGCTGCAAGCACTCATTGCAATTGGCAGCACCGCACAGTTATTCGCCTGGGTTGTTAAAATATATCTTTCCCTATTAAAGCCACAGGGATCTTAGAAGTCACTTGTAATGTTGTCACTTCTGCTGGTTGTCAGCAAACAGAGAGCTGTGGGGATTTGTCAGCCTGCTCAGACCCATGGGCTGGGATGGTGGTTTTGCTGAAGGACTATTCCCACCACCCAGACCTCATGGTAAAGCAGATTTTGCTCTTATTGTGTTGATAAATTTTGCACTCATAAAGTGCTTTGCTCAACGCTCTTGCAGCAAGAGAGATTAAACATAGCAAACTCTGCTTTGTGGTCGGGTAAACTGAGGCACAGAGCCTGCTGCGCATCAAATCTCAAAGTAAATGGCAGAGCCTTACGGGCTGTAGTTATTCCAAAGCTGATTTCAGTGTTTTGCTCCCCAGGTTGCGGGGTGGTGCTGGCTCATCCATCACCCACGGGACAAGCCTGTGCTCACTGAGCCCTACAGTTCATCTGCAGAATGCTGGAGGAGTTTTCCTTCAGTGTTTCCATTCCCTAGAAACTCACAGGGAAAAAAAAAATAAAAAATCTGAAAGCAAAATTTCTGCTTAGTTTACCTGGTGGTGCAGAAAAGCAGCGGCCGACAGTCCTTGCAGCCCTGAGCTGTGGGGTCGGTGGGACCGGCAGAGGCTCCTCACTGCTGCAAACAGCCGAGCAGGGAATGCTGGTTGGGAATTGGTGTCCTGGGTGTCAGCCAGAGCCCCTTGGCTTTACTGATCAACTAGTGATGCTTTGTTTCTTATTTTCCTGCTACGCGACCAAACAGACAGTGCTTGCTGTGAGATGATGGGAGTCCTGAAAAATTTTGGTATCTGCCCCAAGTCAAGAGACTTTAACAGAGTGTATGCGACCCTGTATACTCAGGAAACCCTATTCACATCAGAATATGGCATTTAAAGGATGGCAGACACAAGGCTGCACGTAGAAGCCCATGCAAAGAGGGACGGATGGGCTGCGTGGGGGTCAGGAGTGCAGGGAGCAGCAAGGGGAGCGAGCACTGCTGGCATGGAGAACAGCAGATAAAGCACAGACAGCTCGCTAAATTGCCCTGGGCAGGTGATACATTTGGACCCCTAGCGTCAAATCCTGCATTGCTGGCTCCGTTACAATAAAATCCACCTGGGTAATTAGAGGGCCACCCCCTCGTCAGCAGTGCCGGAAGCGGCTGCGTTTTATTGTGCTCTCCCCAGGAAGCCACCCAGTCCCCCAAGGTGATGCCATGCCCTTGGACTGCACACAGTCTCCCTGCCAGGAGAGTGTTTTGTTTTGCTCCAGAATGATCCATCACCGAGCACTGAATGAGTGCCCAGGATGCTCAGCTCTTGCTTTTCAGTCTTCCCAACATCAGGTTTCCCATAGTGAGGAAAATAGATTCATGTCTGCTTTGTGTGCTGCAGTTCCCAGCTGCAGGAGCAGCCTGTAGGACTCAAGCCTGAATAACGAATATGTTTTGATTAAGGAATGTTAATTGAAGATCGGGTGAAACTGAAATTAGATTTGGTGCCACACCTACCCCGCAGGCTCAGTCCTCTTGATTGTACCAACCTCTATGTTGGTACATAATTAGAAGTGGGCTCCTGTTCACTACACAGAAGCTTAAAAGCCCAGCAGTGCAGTTGAAGGCTGCACTTTGCTGTGACCAAATGAGAAGCTCCCACCTCCTGCCTCCATGCAGCAGCTCGTCCCTCTCAGTTGTACCAATGCAACCAGTTTTCTGTTATTAATCCTGATTCCCAACACAGCCTCATGCTCTGCATGGTGGGGCAAGCAGTGAACTTCATCAGGGAAGTCTGGAATGAGCAGCTCCAAGGTAAGAGGCTCTGCTAGTGAAGGAGACACCTCGTGGAATATACTATAGGACCTTAAGACTATAGGTGCTTAAAGGACCACAGGAGGTGTGAGGCTGCACAGTCTGGGCTCTGCAATGGAGACTTCAGCCCAGGAGCACACTGGGATGTTGCTTCTGGCAGGAGAAAGGCGATTTATTTCACTTGCAAGCAGATAAAGGGCATTTGTTCCCCATCCTTCTCCCCAGTTTTGCATTGCATGTTTTAAGTCTGTCCTTTCCCGCTACCTTCCTGCCCTAATGACTTCTCTGCTCTGTCTGTACAACCTCACCCATTCCCAGACTCCCAAAGGCAGCTGCTCTGCCACCCAGCATTGGGGTTATAGGCAGATTCCAGTCTGGGTAAGAGCCCTGCTGTGCATCCTTGCATGGGTACACAGAAATCCCATTCTCCTGGCCCCAGATCTCCCTCCAGCAGAGCAAAGCTGCTCCTCGCTCGGCATCTCCACCTGGGAAGGGCTGTTAGGTCTACCTGCCCATCCTCACAGAGCTGGATGTGTTACTAAACCCCCATGGCTACTCTGTGCTTCTTTCTCTGCAGCATCCTAAGAGGAGATGAAGATACTTCTGGGCAACCAGCTTAGTCCTGCTGCTGCTTGAGCTGCCATGAAGAGCAGAGCAGGACAAGACACTGGGGTTTCCATCAGCCTTTAGTCTGCCATCCCTCAGCTCTGTGACCCGAGGGGCCTCACCTCGTCTGCTCCTCCAGGTGTGTCTTTCAAAGCCCACGGGGCTGTTTACACATCAGCACAATAAAGCAGTGCCGGGAGTTTTGTTTTCCTCTCCCTCGTTAGAGGAAGTGTCATGCAAAGCAGTGTTAGTGCAGCAGATAGGTTACGGCCTGAGTACGTGGGTATCTCCCACTCTGAAAACACAGCTCCTCAGCAGATAAACTCCTGGCCAGGAAGAGATCAGGACCCTGATATGAAGGAAAATTATCACCTCCTTCTTCACCGCTCCCATTCGAACTTGAGCTAAGTTAACTGCTGAATAACATTGCTCGTGTGGTGCTCCACAGCTCTCCACACCACCGGGCTCTGTGTCCCTCAATGGCTGTGGCTCTGCCCCCTCTCCTGCCCTGACCCACTCTGTGTCCTGGGGAAGCCCTGAGCCCAGATACCCAGATACGTGGTGTGGAGCTGGAGCTGTGCAGCTGTGCAGCAAACGGGGGCAGTTTTCAGCGTCACAGAGGGGTGCAGTGATTTGAGCCGTGAATATTTTCTTAAGGCTGACCTTCATTTTCATTGCAGCCCCACTCCAGGCAGAGGAGCGCACAGAACTGGGGTGGAAAGAAGTATTAAGAGCTCTGAGTCTTGCTGGGAAGAGCCCGGTGGGCAGAGAGCTTTGTTTCTGCTGCTGCTTTTCCAGGAGCACTGACAGCATCCTCATAGAGAGGCTTCAGTCAGCCTGCAGGTGAAGCTGGTGCCGTGCACGTATTGTGACAGGTAGGAAAAGATGTTCCAGCATTACCTGAGCGAGGCAAAGACCCGGGGCAGGCTCTCTGGCCTTACTAAAGCAGCTTTAAGGTTCGAAGCTGCCCAGCGGTTCACGGAGCCCCGTTAGAGCCCTATGGGGGCTGATTCTCCCCGGGGTCGCGCTCAGCGCACGCTGCTGTGGGGTCGGGATCCGTCCTGGCGGTGCCGGGGCTCCCCCTGGGGGCGGCCCGTTGTGCGCAGCCGGCAGAGCGGCCGGTACCGGGAGCAGAACTCGGGGTTCCGTGACTGGCCTTTCCCACAGGTCCGCCCCGGGGCACGTTTTGCAGCGGAGACCGGGTTATGTGTACCTGTATTCTTATTGCTGAACCAAATACGTGATATGGGGCCCATCATGTGTTTCTTTGACTCTTGGAGGTGACCTCTCCAGTGGCTGCACAACCTGGGCTGCCTCCCGGTCAGGGACACAGCAACAGGAAAACCCAATTCTTTCCACTGAGAAGGAGAATTGTTTCCAGTACCACGAGGAAACAAAGCAGACCAAGAGGGATTATTTTCCCCAAACAAAATGCTGTTTGAAAACACCCACTTGGAGTCACACATCCCCACATCGCTCCCTCCTCCCTCCCTGCTTGCTGCAACGTTGCCAAATGCAAACATTTTCACTCTGAATTTGGCTTCAGACGCCTGAGATGGTTGGTTGGTTCCAAAATCCTCTATCATTCTTCTCAGTGCTGCTGGAGCCCTACAGGACCAGCAACTGCTTTTCCTGAATGCTCTGTCCTGAAATGACAGCAGTGTGTGGAGATGCCTGGCCTGGCACAGAGCTACAGTGGGGAGGCAAAGCTCAGCCCAAACGTGAACTTGAGAGACACGGGGTCGGATCAGGATCACACACCTGCACGTGAACATCTGCTCCTCTGTGCCCAGTGCTGGGTGCAAGACCTGCAGCACACTAAAGCTGCAGCTCCTCCAGTCTGGTGTGGGCATTTATGCTGTCACACACCTCAACCACCTCACCTGGGGGAGGAAAAAGTGTATTTGGGGACTGGAGCCATCAGGATTCCCCTGTGGTTTGTAGCTGAGCTTAATCCGGAACTCAACAGGTTCAGGGTTTGTCCTCCCTGCATTTCCCTGTTACCAAACACCTGCCTAATGAGCCTTGTTTAATCAAGCACCTTCTCTCCTCTGCTCAGCCAGCGCTCACTGTGACTGACAACTACAACTACAAGTGACTGACAGGGGGACAAGGCTGCTCTACTGCATTGCCAAGAATGCTGGTGTTTGTCTGTATATGATTCTTTCTTATTTTCTGCCTCTTTTTTTTTTTTTTTTTTCCTTTGCAGGATCCCTAAGGTACTGTCTCATTATGTAAAGCATCCAAACAGCAAAGGCCTGTTGCCCATCAGCTAATTAGCCTCAAGCCTTAAGTTCCCCCAACTGGAGGTGGGTGAGATTTGTGGGGGATCTGTCCCAGTTCAGATCCTGCCTGCAGAAAGATGGGGAAGGTCTGGGCACCAAGAGTGGGTGCTGTCAGTGAGCCTGTTTGTGGGTGGGGGTCTGGAGCAGTTTAAGATGTTTCTGAGGGGCACCTGAGGTGCTCAGTGTGGTTACAGGAAACACATCCACAGCAGTGACTGCAATAATCAGCATCACTCTGTCTTGGCCTCAGGTAATTATCAACTTCCTGGTCTGTGCCCTCAGCCCACCCTGCAGATAAGGGCCATATTGCTGTTTGATTGTGGTAACAGAGAGCCAGACCTGGCCCTCCGCTTTTTTACTCTTAATCTCCTGATGCAGTGACTTCATGCTGTAGTAAGGGAGGAGGCTCCTCAAACTCAGGTTCTGTGACTGCACATCTTCAACTTCAAGCCTCTCTGAGCTGCTGATGGTGGAAGAAGCAGCCTCCAGACGTGCCAACCTGCAATATCTGTGCTGGGTGAGCTGCGGCCTTGAACCTTGCAGAGACTGTTGTGGTGTGCAGCTGCTGTGAGCTCTGCTGTAACTTGGAGAGCTTTGCAGCACAGGGCTGGGGAGCTGGACTGTTGCTGTCCTTTGGCCTAAAAGCCTTCCTAAATGGGTAAGTCACACTAATAAAAGTGCTAAGGCTTAAGTTTACTGTACTGAGCACTAATGACAAATAGCTCAGCTGGGAAGAGGCCTCATGGGAGCAGAGTGAGGCTGGGGCAGCAACAGCTGGGACAAACCTGGTGATTCTGGTGCTGTGGGCTGCTCTGTCCTCAGAGCAGTGCTGTTAATCCTTGGCTTCTGGGCAAGCAAAGAGGAGAATATCTCTATTGTTTTCTTGCTTTGACCAGACCTTGTTTTCCTTCTTGCTGCCTGAGAGCAGAGCACAGACCTTGGGATCTGGGGGGGTGTGGGTGTTTCCCATTGGCTCCTCTGTATGCAGAGTTTGGGGTGATTTATAACTTATTGTACTGTGTGAGCTGGCAGATGCTCCAAGCTGGCAGAGAACAAGGGAGATTGTCATGCAGAGCAGAATGCTGTCTTCTGGCACAAGAAAATAAAGCAAGTTTAGTCTTTGGGCTCACATGCTGAGCGTGGTCGTGGTGTGTGCTGGTTGCCAGAGCTGTTGCACAGGAAAGCAGTGGTTAATCTGCCCGAATGCTCTTAGCAGTGTGGGCTGCCAGCTGGGGCTGTTCTCTCAGTATCAGCTCTGAATGCTGCCTCCTCCACCACGGGGCTGCCGTCACAGCAGATATTTGGCCAAAGCCAAGCTCCCAGCCCTTGGGTGGAAGCACAGCCCCCCCCCCAGCTCTGAAGTCACCAGCCGTGCATGTAACACGTTCCCCTTGGTCACCATTTACCTTTCATTACTAGGGAAAGTTGCCCATTTTGTGGCTATGCTCTTTTTGTTTAATTACAGGTCCTGTACATCACTTTCAGTGTCAGCTGTCAAACAGCTCCTGAGTGATGAGACCCTTCTGCATCAACCATTCATTCCTGTTCCCTGGAGCCTGTAGGTCAGCTGCACGTCCCCCAGCTGCAAGTGCAGTGTCCCTGCTGAGGGGATACACACTCAGTTATCCCCTTTCCCTGTGCAGGTAGGACCAGGCTGCAGCCCTGGTGGCAGCAGCATATCTGCACAAATTAATCATGTATTCCCCTGATATGACTGCAAATTAATTCCAGAGCAAACATGATAGCATGTAACTGAGAACAGAATGGGACCGGAGCAGACTTCTGCTGAGCTCTCACCAACCCAGAGAGAGTGTTTCTGCACCACCAGTAATGAAGACTTAAGGATACCTTGCCTGCTCTGAAGGTTTGTTACACACCAATTTGCTGCCTGAGGTGTCTCACATCCCAGAAAATTGATACAATAATAATTTTATAATGAATTCATTTTCTTTCCTGCCCCAGAGTCCTTCCAGCATTCCCATTGTTTGGTATCAGGTGGGCAAAGGGCTGTACCAAGGCTGATTGGATCTGAATGGGTTAACAAGGGCAGAATGCTGGTGAGAGAGCTGCAGCCATTCCCACCTGAGCTCCTAATGGGTGTCTTTCCTCAGCCCAGCCATCAGCTTGTCTTAGAGACCTCCAACCTGCTGCTGGATAGGACTGAAACAGGCTGACAGCTTCCTGTCTTATTCACACCCTTCTCCAAAGGTAAGAGCTGTTAGAATGTGAGATTTGCTCCTTGGAGCTCCCCTGAAATGCTCTCGTGCAGTCAGTGCCGTCAGATGAAGGCAGATGCCATCACACCATTGGCTCAGCACATCCCCTGCACAGGCAGAGCAAAGCTGCTGCCCTCAGTCACACCCACCTTTGTGGTAGGATTTTCACAGCAACTCCTATTTGTAAAGTCTCAAACACAGCTGGATGGAAGAAACTTGTTCATGGTGAGGCTTAGGAAAACATTTTTATGCAGTTGGTGGTTGTATTTTCTTTGTTTTTTTTGCAAGTGATGGGGGTGGTACAGAAGTTTGACTTTTCATTTTAAGAATACAGAACATCTTCAACAAATACAGAACAGACTTCTTCCCAGTAACATGACAGGAGTGTTTGCTCAATGAAATGGATAAGGAGCACTAAGGGGAAGGTGGCAGGGAGGGGGAACAGAACAGAACAAAACCCAACACAGAAGCCCAGACTCCACTGAAGAAGCAGCAGTCGCATCCTCTCTGTGATGCTCAGGACACGCTCTCACTTTGCTTCTCTTGTTCGATAGCTGCCAGAAAAACACAGAGGAGAAAACCACTGTCAATGAGCACTGCAAGGGTTGGGGGCAACGCAGGTCGCTGTGGCTGAGGGGTGGCAAATCCCCACTGGGTTTGATCGCCCCAATATTCTGACATATTCCTGTGTCTGCCTTGATACTGAGGTGCAGTTTGTGATGTTGCATCTTCCTCTTGTAGGACAGACAGAACATCAGCAGGGACGACAAGCCAGGGGCAGAATGGGTTTCTTGTTGGGGGAATGGTGTGTCCCCATGGCTGCCAGCACTGACGCACCCCAAGTAGAAACCATCTGATAGAATATGAATGTAATGGCTCCCTTTATGGTCAGGGGTGCTCTTCTGAGAGAGGCTGCTGCCAAAGAAGAATTCAAGAGCAGGGAAGTGCTGTTTTCACACCCAAAACCAAATGGGAACTGCAGCCAGCACCTGGCTCCTGGTACAGCACAGGCGTGGGGGAAGGAAAAAGCCTGGGACTGCAGCCCTGTGCTGGGGGGTGAGGTTCTGTTTGATGAAGGCAGTGATGGGCTTATGCTGTTTCTTTATCCCCACAGCTCTGATGTGCCAAACCAGGGCCAGCCCCACCCAGGATGCTGCCTCCCCTCCTGAGCATCTGTGCAGGTATGTCCCATTACCTTTGCTTTTAGCAGGGTCAATACCATCAGATTACTCCCAGACAAAAGGCACAATTGGTTTTAGCTGCTCCTACCTTTGGAAACTCAACATTTAGTACAAGTTTTGGCACTGGTCCCCATTTAAAGCAGGGATGGGTTTCATTAGTATTCATTTTACACGTTAGCTGCAATACGGACAGACGTTCTCGCTGCTCTCAGTTCAAGCAGCCCCACAAAGCACTTACTTTCTTTGGTGGGCAATGGGTTTTTCTCTCTGGTTTCTGTCTTCTTCAGCTTGGTCTTATCAAACGTTTCGATTTCTGCAAAATCTGGTTTGTCAGACATGGTGGGTCCTGACAAAGAAAGGGAAAGCACACCCAGCTCTGTTAGCTCGTGCCGTGCTCTCAACCATCTGCAAGGCAAATTCTGCTGTAAAAGTGAAGAAATGCAGTAAAAATGGTTCTTCAGAAACAAACACGGATCTCACGCCTCAGTCTGGGACCGTTCCCCACAGCTGGGTGCTCTCGGAGCAGAAGAGGAAAGGCATGAATAGAATTTAATACAGGTTTCTCAGCATCGGTTTCTAAAAGTCAAATTATGAACAGAGAAACAAAACTAAAGGCAGGCAATGCATTCACAAAGAATAACTCCCGGTACCTCCTGACCTGAACTGCTGCTCTGAGGAATGCTGATACCCAGAAATTCTGCAATAAGCCACCAATCCAACATGCACAAATAGCTTCAATAATGGGTTTGTTTTCATTAATAGGCTTTTCCTATAATTCTGAGTACGCTGCCCTCAGTCGGTCCTGCAGTGGGGGGGATTAACTGCTGTGTGCGTTTGTGCCCGACAATAGGAGGGCTGCTCTGCAGGGTCCTTTGTTTGCTCTCACACTCAATATTCGAGTCAGTGCGTTTGGTTGGACCCTGCTATAACAGATACCCACAAAGCACACCAGCATTACGGACTGCACTGACAAACCATCCCTCATCCAGTTCCTGCTGTTAGTAGGAATTCAAGCTACAATTCGTCCCATGCATTGTTCTGCTGAGCTCGGCAGAGGTTCTACCAAGGATGGATCAGCCTATGGACTGCTGGCAGGCATGTACCTTTCCCTTCCTTAAGACAACCTGATTCTATTCCTCTCTGCTCTGAGACAACAGAAGCAAATATTCACAGCAAAGCAAAGCTACTGAAAGCACATGGCATTACCGTCTGGCTGCTTCTCCTCAGCTGCTCGGGTGGCCGTCTGAGGCAGCGCGTGTTTAAAAAGGTCACGTTAATCCCTCCTCTCCTCCCACCCCCGGTCCCATCGCCATTAATATTGATTAGTTCTGTGCAGGGATTGCTCAGCATTTAGTGAAAGGACAAATTGCTTCTGCAGAAAATGGAAAAACCAACACGGAAAGCTGCCAAAATACAGATTGATTATTATTTTTTTTCTCTCTCCTCCTTTTCCAAGATGACGGTGTTGGAGTTTCCTGCCCTCCTGCTGTAATGCTGAGGTCTGGAGTTCACCTAAGGGCTGGTGCTTTGTTCTGGGTGATGAGTTCAGGGGGATATCCTACCCCTTGAGATGGCTCTGTGCACAGTGACGGTGGCACTGCTGCCACCCAGGGCTCATCCATGAGCTGGTGGCCAGGAGTGAGTCCTGGGAGGAAGAACAAAGAATCTCCCCTTTGTTCTCAGGTTTAGCAGCTATAAACCCCCATGGAGGTGCCTCCCACTGCAAGGCAGTCCCTGGGAAGCACCCACCTTCCTGCTTTGTGAGAAGCTGTGTTTGCACGTCCTGCTCGCAGAAGGAAATCATGCTCCGGGTGCTGAGCGATGTGACTTAAAAAACCCTTTGTAATGGCTGGGAGCCCTCGGCTGTGTTTTACTGGGACACTGTGGGAAACAGAACAAGGTGGCCATCCCTAGCCATGTCCTATTGCTGCCTGTAGGTGTCCAACCTGGGATAACATTAATAGTGTGCTGGAGTCCCTTGGTTGCTCTGCTGACTTTAAAGGGAACTGAGATGAGCTCTAAGAGCCACTGGGCAGCTGTGAGATGTTTGGGCAGACAAATGCCGTTGATGGAGAGATCCAGGAAAGTGATGTGGGACTTTCCAAAGGCCTAAGCGGAAAGCTTTGGGGTCTGATCTGTGTGCACTGAGAACAGGAATTAAGGACCTCTTCCTCCAGGATGTGCTTGAAATAATGAACAAGGCGAAGGAGATCAGAGCACCTTCACATGAGAACATCTGCACAGCTCAGCTCAAACTCCACGAGGATGGTCTGGGTCCTGCTGAGCTCAGCACCATGCAAACCTGTCTGTGCTGTGTCTGCACCTAAAGGGCTGTGGGCAGCAATGTGGTTGAGCTCATTATGATCAAAGTTCTGTTAAGTGGTGCAGCCTGGCTCAGTCTGTGTCTGCACTGCCCCCTGCTTGGGGATGCAGCGCTCACCTCTGGCTCAAGAGAAGCTGGGGAGGTGCTGAGCTGCATGGAAATGAGGTGGGCAACCGCAGGAGGAGGGGGGTTTCTTTCTCATGGGTGTGGCACTGAGAATCAGATTGCATCTATTTCTACGTGGGACCTACAGGGACAAAGCATCTGAACTTGTCGGGGAGCAGGCGTGCAGATTGGAGTCTGTAGCTGAGCCAATGAGCTGACACAACCGTCTGGAAGTAACACACCCACTCAAATAGGATGGTGATTTCATTTTCAAAGCGCTGTGGTATTTTTGGTGGTAAAGGCAGGAGATTGATTTCTTGAGGTCAGAATTGCCAGGCTGGGTTCTACACCCCAAGTCCTGGAATCAAGCACCTTCCAGCAAGGCAGCAGGACGGGGTGAGCTGTAAGCTACACTTAGAGGGTTCTGCCCTTAGGGGAACAGAAAGGAGACAACAGCCGTAGTGGAAGGATTTTCTCAGTTCCCTTTGTGCTGCTTGCTCTATCTTGCTGCCAAAAACAATATCCATGTTTGGGAACGGAGACAGGTTCCCAGGCTAAGAGACAATGAATCCTGGGGGTGTAGGGAAGGCAATGATGTCTCTTTGGCAGTGTCTCTTGTAATCCTGCATCAGTGGTGCTTAAACTATTGGTTCTTGTCCTCCTGTGTACGTTTGATTGTTACCTAAGGTGTTCAGTTTTCCTCCTCCAGAACACTGGGCCTTAAGGGCGGCTGCAGATGGGAGGAGAAGACAGGCTGGATGTGGGACAGTCCTTCTGCTCTGGCTGTGCTTCCCAACCCCATGTTTTCCAGCTAGCTCTGTAGTTAGTCTATGCTAGGAGCCATATTGCAGCAGAAAAAAAAGACAGAAGAGTAAACGTGAGCCAGTGGGAGTAGAAGTTTTCTCTCTCCCTCTTTTTCTTTGGACTTCCAAAATTGACTCTGGGGTTGAACTTTGTTTAGCCAGATGGAGATTCGTGCAGCAGAGCTTTCTGAAAGGCTGACCCAAAGCCGTATCTTCCAGCACTACATCATTGGCTTTGGTACTGCCTTCTCTAGCAAAATGTGCTGACATATGTGTGCATTATTAAGGGACAAAGATTAATACGAAATGTCCATGCATGTGATTCTCTCCCAGAGAAAGGGTGGGGAAAGAAGCATGTGACATATTAGTCACAACAGTGTACTATAGGGCAAATGGTGATGAATACTGCTCTAGAAATGCTAGTAAATGCACTATTTACTAACATATTTTTGATATATATCTATTTCTATCTCTAGACACTAGGAATGGGAGCATCTCACAAGCAAGGTGTAGGGCAGAGAAAGAAGTGATGGGTGAGCACTGGGACTGTGCTTGGAGGTGGCCCTTCTCAGTGCAGCTGACCGCTCTGGAATTCAGCAGCCCATTGAATCCAACAATCCATTGGTGAAGTGCTCATTCTTTTTTACCCTAAACAAAGGGAGAAGCACCGTTCTGATGAACTGTGGCACTTTCATCTGCAGCTGGAGCACCACATTGATAAGCCAGGCAAAGAGAAGGTAATAAAAGCCAGAGATCAGCTGCCTGAGGAAGGAAGGCTGCTGAAGCAGAGCAGCACAGCCTGGTTTCTCTCCTAGCAAATCTCTGCAAGGAATTTCCAGCATAAAACACTGTATTTCTACGTGAAGGGATTCATATATCATCTCTTCCAATAACCGTTCTCCGATGCTGTGAGCTTGTTTGTAAGTTACACACAGAGATAGTACAGTTTGTGCTCAAGGCCAACAGTTACCTAAGAAAGTGCTAATGAATAGGTTCCACATTTGCTGTCTGTTCCCTGCTCAAATGAATGCTGTAACATGCTACGTAAACGCTGTTTTTCTTCTCTGAGATGTAAAGGAACTATATTAGGCTATATTCCTTCTGCAGCATCCAAAGCAAAGAGCTACTTTGTTTTTCCAGGACCGGACCAAATTGAACTGTTTTCAGTGGCTGCTTTAAGGCTCACTCCTTGCAAGTATCTACCAAAAACCAGAAACCATCTGCAGCTTTGTGAAGGATTTACCTTCTTAACAGGGTTAAGTCGAGCTCTGTACACTCAGTTTGTCACCTCTGCAGTTATTATACTTTGAATGTGAGCGACCACACCATGAAATAACACAGGAGCAGCAGAGACCGATGGTGCTGGCAGGGGGCAGGTTGTGCTAACCTGAACTGCAGCTACATGGCTCGAAGTAGGAGCACCACAGCTCAAGTGCGGATCCTTGCAGGTTCTAAGTGCAGGGATTTAAAGGGGATGGGGACATTCAAGCTTTAATTCAAGTTCACTTTGGAGTGGAAGCTCGCTTCAGGGCATGAGTTTGTCAGCCTGCTGCCCAAACTGGAGAATAAAAAGAAAAGCAAATGGGAACTGAAGAAATGAAAATGTGCAATAGTGTAATTTCTTCTTCTCTGCTGCTTACACTGAATGAGATTTCCCTTTGGATGAATGTAAGGTTGCATAAAATTCAAATAACTCAGCTGTCTACAGATGGGGGTGGGAAGGAGAACAGAAGGAAGGAAGTGGAACTGAGAACCTTTCAATGTCTTGAATTTCAAGGAGGGATGAATTCTGTCCTGTTAAGTCTGCAGCCATGCAATTAAAACGTGAGCAAGCCTCAGGAGCCACACTAGCCCTATATCCCCAGATCTCTGCTTTAAAGACAGACCTTCCAAACATACAAAGGAGAAACAACCACCCTTATGCTGTAATGACAAAACTCTGGTAGAAAACCAAGTAGAAACGTTTGACATGGCTCCATTTCTGGAATAAACACACAGCAAAGGGAAGGATTCTGCAGAGCAACCAGCTGGGAAGCGTTGCTGTTTGTTAATCCTTGGCTGTTCCAAGGACCCTCTTTGGTCAATGTGTTGCATGATGTCAACAGGGTCCATTTAAGGCCCAACCTATCTGTAGGCTGTATCAATGGCCATTTCAGACCCAACCTGTCGGTATATCGTATCAATGGCTATTTAAGGCCCAACCTGTCTGTATATTGTATCAATGGCCATTTAAAACCCAACCTGTATATTATATCAAACGCTCTGTTTGCAGACAGGCAATTAAACCCAAAAGCAAACAGTTTGCTGAGGCGGGGGTGATTTTCCCCAAGTAAAAGCAGTTGGGTATGACATGAAGTCATTACAGCAGATGATGTCTGTGCTGTGCATCACATTTCCGTGCCTTCCATGCGATCACGGCCTAGAACAGCACGATAGCGATACCGCGCTGTAAATGAGGGTCTTCGTTGCCCCCCGTTACCCCCCCACCGCCCCGCCCCGCACCACGTGACCCCGCGGGAGGGGGCGCGCGCCGCACCTGTCAGTCACGGCGTCACTTCCGGCAGCCGCCGCCGCTACCGTTGGTTCCCCCCCCGCTGGCGGAGCCGCTGCTCGTGCGACCGAGCCGCTGTGCGGACGGACGGAGCTCGGGGCGGCAGCGTGGAGACCGGGACGGACGGAGGAGGAGGGAGACAGAGAGAGGAGGGAGGAGGAGGAGAAGCGGACGAGGCCCGCGAGCAGAGCGGAGCGGCGACAAGAGGCCCGCGGGGTGGGAAGAGGCGGAGGAACCTGCCGCTGTGTGAGGCCGGCGGGGACGGCGAGTCACCCGGCAACGGTGAGGGGACGAGGGGCGCATGCGCGGAACGGGGAACGGGGGTCGAGGCTGAGCCGCCGGGTGGGACCCGCTGTGAGTCGGTGCGGGATTCACCGACGTGACGGGCACGGAGCGGACATGATGTGACCGAGCGGCTGCGGGAACCGCCCGCGGGCAGCTGGCAAAGGAGGACCACAACCGGGCGGGGGGCGGGGGGTCCCTCGTTATGGAGCGCGGCTGGAGCCGTGATACGGGTTCCATTGTTCCGTGGGGCTGCTCCCGTGGGCTGCTCCTGTGCTGGGGACTCCTTCCATTCAGGTGCTGCAGCTTCTGACCGGAGCTGGTTTGCTCTTGAACTCCTTGGTCTGTTTGCCTCCTTAAATCGTAGAGTCCCTCTCACCCAAGGGGTCAGAGGGCACATAAAGCCTATCCAGTTGTCTCCTACCAGGCCTAATTGAGCCTGGCTTTGGGCACATCTAGAGGTGGGGCGCTGCACTCTCTGGGCATCAGTGCCTGCACCTTGCTGCTGTCTGAGTAAAGAGTTTCTTCCTATGACCGTCCTCCTCTCTCCTCGCACTATCAGACCATGTAAAGTCACTCCTTCTCCTGCTTGTAAGCTCCTCTCAAGCACTGGAAATACACAGTGAGGTTTTCCTGGGGGCCTTCTGTGCAAGGAACCACTGTCAGGCTCAAGGCAGAGACGAGGTAAAGAAGGAAGAAAGTCACAACCACCAGATGTCTCATCTCCAGCCTTTCCCCATTTGAGAATGAAAACTGAAACTGATTATATCCAAACCTGCCCTTTTTGAGGGGTTTGTATTCCTGAGTGACTCCAAGGGCAGAATAGTTACTATGTGACTCTGGAATAAGTTGATCGTTCAGGTTGGCATTTAGGTTAGAAGGTTTTTCTGCCTTCTATGCGATGCAGTTTTCTAGTCTGTTAGCCTGCATTGCAAGAAGATCAGCTGTTGGCCCCTTTCTGTTGTGTATCCTGTGTTGTTTTGTTAACTTCTCATTACAATTAATTTGCTTTATGGTTTTTTTTTGTGTTTTTTTTCCCCCCCAACGTAGATTCAGAGATTTTAGAATCTCTTTTTAATCTGCATCTTCTGTATTTCACATGCTGCCCTACACCAGGGGTCCCTTCCTGGTCTTTGCAACATTACAGTATTGAAATCAAACACCTTGTTGTTCTGATGGCATTTGACTGCATGGCTAAAATGGTATTTAAGGCAGATCAGTCAAGTAGGGGATTCTATGAGTTCTGTGAATGTCTCTGCTCTGTTTGGAAGCTTTCTTTACTTCTTTTTCTGATATTCAACCTTCTGATCTCTGTTGAGATGTTCATAGCACAGCAGTGATGCACTCTTGTAGGTCTTGTTATGAAGTCAGTTAAACCTGCCATGTCTGAGGTGGTGTTTTCTGTCGTTTTCTTTTTTTCTTCTCTCAAAGAAGCAGCAGCTCTAAGGAAGAGGAAGTGAGGCTGGTGAGAGCGTGACTTTAAGTCATCCTTTAGTGCTGTGTGTAACACCATGTTATCATTGCTGCCCTGTGAGCTCACATTGGAGCCATTGGGAGGGAAGTGGATTGCGTTCTGCAGGGCATTCGGTGTTTGGAGCTGTAAGGATGGGAGGCTGTAAACCTTCCAGCTGGTTCTTGTATCGTTACCCAGTTCTGTGTCTGATGAAGAAGTCTGAGCGAGAAATAGAGGAATGAAGGAAATATTTATTCAAATTATCCTCTGAAGAATGTGAGATTTGTTACTTGTAACGCAGCTTTTTATATGACTGATAGTCCCTATAGGGCAGAGCAGCCCTATGTCTCATGTCTTGTATCCAGATAGAACTCTGACAGGAGCTTTGCTTTGCACTCCAAGGAGTTGGTAACATCGGGCAGTTTGAGTCTCCTGCTGCCTGTATTGTTTAGCGATGACTTGCAAATGTTACCTGCAAATAAACTTAGAGTACAATGACAGCCGTCAGCTCCAGCAGATTTGGGTTTGGCTCTGTAGTTCTATACTGACTTCCCAGCCAGCTGCTGGGGTTTGGGAGAGCTCAGTTGGTCTGGATAAAATCAGTGTGTTCTGAAAAATAATGGAACTTGAATCGCACCTTCAGGTACGTGTTCCCACTGCTGCTGAACTTCACTTTTAATGTCATCAGGTGACTTTTTATTTAGTTTAGTTACATCTTATTCACGCTGCTGTGATATCTTTGTGATGTCTTTCAATTTGGTCATCGACAAGTTGCAAGAAGCGTTGGTTGTCTGGTATGAAGCATTAGCCGTCCTTTATCCCTCCCTGCAACTCAACCAGGCATTGCTGCAGAATGGAGCTCTTCATTGGAATGCCTTCCTCCCCCAGCAGATACTGAGGCCGTCCTTTCTCTTGATGGCACGTGGTTGTGGTTATGACAGAGGCAGTGTTTCTGTAGCAAATGGGCTTTGTATTACATTCTGTAATGTACTGAGTCCCAAAGTGTGTTTCTTCTTCCCTATCTGGGAGGCGAAGAACTGAGCTGATGATTTTAGATGTAACGGGATAACTGATATATAATAAATCAGCTGCATTATATATTTATAGTATGTATTTTTTTGGTGTCTCTGTGGTAGTTTGACTTCTATCCCAAAGTCTGTCGTTACAGCAGCGATAATTGTTCAGCTCCTTTGGTTTTATAACGTGACCTTCTCAAGTTGCATAGTTCTGCTGATAACTTCTTCCTGTGTGTTACCTCACTGCACTGCTGTAGTGCTGCACTGGAGTTCTGTATTATCTGATGGAAGTATATGTGAGTGGGGTAAGCCTGGCCTTGGGGGGAGGTGGGTAGGGTGAATATCGTGAGCTGTTGTACAAGATACAAAAGCCTTGTTGTTTATTAACTGCTGTTGTTAAGAATGTGATGGGATCTGTGTGAGCAGGGAGATTCTTTAGGATTCTGCATGTGTGCATTAGCAGCTGAGAGCAAATCTGGCAGTGGGTGTCATACAGCGAGCAGAGAGATGCTTTTTTCTGGTACCTGATACTCAGGATTGGTTTTGTGTGTGAAAATATCATTAGAGAAGGATCAGGAATTGCTGTTTTGCAGCTATGAAGCCTTTGGGTTTTATAGGCAATGCTATCTCTGTGCATCAAAACACTGTGGACAATCAGCAATCGATGAGCTCTGCTTTCTCTTCCAAGAACGCAAACGTTTTTCACTGTTGCTTATATGTTTTGTGTGGTGCTTCATTAATGCCAGCTGGTTCATTTGCAGCTTGAAGTCAGAAGTTCCTTGGTTTTCTTCCTAATCATTGTGATTAGAGCAGCTAGTGCTCGTCCCTGGGTCCAGGCACTGGGCTGTGCCTCTCCTGGAGATCCATATTGATGATGGGCTTTTTTAGAGGCAGAGTGGTCTGGTTCTGTCAGAAACTGCAGATTAAAATGTAATGGCTTTAATACAATTCAGTACATGGCTTCAGAACTTGTGAATTTTAAACATAAACTCCAAAATTCCATTCGTTTTATTAATATCTCCTTTAGAAGAGCTTTCATGAGCTGCCTCCTTGACCCTGTTCCATAGTAAAATCATATAGATGGAATCGGAGCAGCTCTGATTTGCATATTAGAGGGGTTGCTCCTGTATTTCCAGGAAACAAGAACTGCATTGCAGTTGTGTTTTGTTGAATCTGATGTAACGTGTGTTGTTGTCAATATAACGAGCGTTTTCAGAGGTTATCTCAGAAGTGCTGGTGTCAGATGATGCAGAAATTCAGATCATTTTGTCGAGGTCCTGTGCGTTGCTGAGTATGTGCGAAAGCACAGATGTGATGAGTTTATTAATTAAAGTGCTGGTGCTGCTTCTGCTGAGTGATTTTGTGATTGTGTGCGGCACGCTTGGTCCCTTCTGACTGCAGCCATGTCTGCAGGGAGATAACTGCACCAAGGAAGGGGAGCAGGGAGATCCCATCTGCTGGAGGAGATGGTTATTTGGACGGCGTTTCCTCCAGCGCTGCAGGTTGGATTCTCTAGCTACACTGTCCTGGTTGTAAAACGTTTCTTCAAGTAATTTTTGAGTCCTCAAATATGTTAAGCATAGAAGTGTAGCTTTAAAACGGGAAGCTCTTTTTATGTGGAGGATATTGTGTATCTATTTATACTCAAGCACTCAGACAGCTCTCAACGTGCTTTTAACCGTGCTCTTGAGACAAGTAGTGTTTGTCCTTTTCTGTGTCCTGAGCTGGTGGCCGTTCCGTTTGTTTGTCTGAAGCTGGTTTTCCTTTGCTTTCCTCTCTTCCCCAAGCTGTTTCTCCTCCTCCACCTGCTCCACTCCTTTCAGCACTGTCAGAATGAATTCAAATGAGCATAATATTCTGTTTGAACTTGTTAGCCGAGCAGCATCTGAGGATCAGTCGAACACGAGCTCTTCTGCCCCTGGATATTTCATCCTTTGGGGATGCCAACAAACACGAGTATATAAGTGACATAGGGATCATCCGGTAGAGTCAGTTGGTGTCATTGTGGCACTACGGGAAACTGTTATCGGTTTCCTTTTGTCTTGTTAAAACCTGAGGGCAAGGGGAAGAATGTCGGTGCCCTGCTCAGCTGTAGGGCAGCCTCATAAACCAGGGCAGATCTGCAGTCGCTGTTGGCTTCACTATTTTATTCTTTTCACGTGATGTGAAGTACTTGATAAGGAAATAAAGCAACTAAAGAATGGCTCCCATAGTTGAGATTTGTGGCGCAGACTCTAAATGCAGAATGAATGTTTTCATTCCTGTTGCAGTTTCAGTTTCTGGCCTTCTTTGTTGTGTGTTTGATTTCTACTTGTTGATTTTCATTCCTCTATTTGAAGGAAAGGTGGAAGGGCTGTGAGTTAAGATGACATCGGGCCATTTGGATTTCAGCCAGAGATGTAAAAACTGAACGAGATTTAAACCTGAACTTGCATTGCATATTGCTCAAATATTGACAGTTAGCCACGTACGCTGTGTTTTCCTTGGTGGCATTTCATGTGTGGGTGTGAATATTTCTTCACTTGCCAAGATAAGTGAATGCTGTTATGATGGCAAAATGAGACTCTTTGTGCTGTTTTCCCAGCAGACTCTATGAAGTACTCGCTTTATTAAAAGTATATGTTTTAAAGATATAAAACAGATGATAGCAGTGAAGGATACAATACAGAACGAAACCACCTTCCTCTCATACTTCAGCTGCTTAAGCTCAGGATGTTGCATGGGAGATGTGCTCCTTTCAACTTCTGGAATAGAGTAAGGGGTGTGCTTAGATTCCTGCAGAGCATTATTGTGAGCTGTGGGGATCCCTGTGAACATCTGCACTACTAAAGGGAGGGAGGCTGAGGGAGGTGTGGCCAAAATATTTATAATCAAGCACAAAACAGTGAATATTTTTGTATTACTGCATTTCAGCAGGACTTGTGAAGCATGTAGGTTGCAACCTGGGGTAAAGCACTGATCCTGAAAGCTCTGGATAACGTGTAGAGGTAGGAATACTGGAATGGATACAGCTTGTTCCTGGTACTTAAAGGGAAAACATAAAAAGGCTCAGTGTTGCTTGGTATCTGTAGATGCTCCATACAGACTCTAGAAGTACTGAAGGGTAGAAGTCATATCCTGGTTTTCAGGCTTATCTTCATGGCAATGTACATCCTGATTCAAAGCATGGAGAAACTGTTAATGTTTAAAAAAAAATGTGTATTTAGTTATTGAGCCTGCCTTTCATTTGTGGAATGGTGGAAATAAAAGGAGAGAGAACTTAATTAAAATCAGATTAACTTTTGCTTTTTTTAGTGTTTTGCTTTTTCCAGAGGTAGTGAATATCAAATATTGCAGTCAAAGCCAAACATGCTGAAAACTGTGATCTGTTCAGTGAACATGTGTAAGGATGCGTGCATTGGTGAGGGTGAAAGTTGGGTGCTCCCTAATCCATCTAGGTGATGATGAGCTGTACACACCTTGGTTTGAAGTATAAACTTGGCTTGTAAATCTGGCTTTGCTCTAAAAAGTGACACATCCAGGCTGTGTGAACCTCACTGCTATGCATCGTTCTTACATTGCCAAGCTGGTTAAAGTCTTTAATTTTTCTTTCTTTCCCATGTCTCCTGAATGAAATCACTGCTTGGGAAGCCTGTCTGTGTAGTGCACCTGGGGAAAATGGCTTATGTTTCTGTGCTAACTGAGCACAGTTCTCCTTGGTGTGAGAGCTGGAGCTCTGTGCTGTTTATTTGGTGCTGTGGTATAACAGAGTGGTTTCTTCTAATTTGCTCCTTTTATTAGGTGATGTTGGTTTTGAGGCTTTGTTTGTTTGTTTGTTTTAGCGAGGCAGCCTGAAGCCTTGGGCAAATCCATCAAAGGTTTTTCCCAGCTGCCATTAACCCTGCAGCTGGGGTAATCCTGGCTAATAGGAGCCTTCCTGGCTCACTGTGGGCAGACTCACCTGGCGAGAATGTGAGAACGGTGAGTGGTTGTAACTCCATGTTTTGAAAATCACACAGTGTCTAGGGATTGATGAAAATCTACTTGCGTGCCAAGGTTATGCTGACTAACAATACACCAAAATAAGATGAAGAATGGCTGGGCAGCATCTTCATAAAACATAGCAGTGTCATGACATGAAACTCCTTCGCTGCTGAAATCTGTCAGCATCCTGTAGTAGCCAAGAACACCCAGTGACGGACAGGAAGATGACTGGTGACAGCAGTAAAGCTTGTTGACTGGAATATCATTCATTTTCTGTTGTCAGCACAGCTGGAGTTCAGATCTCAGGCCAGGATCCATGTATGTCAGGCATATAACAGATTTACAACCCTTGCATAATGTGGGACTGTAGAGATGGCAACAGGGGATAATTTTGGTCAGTACTGTTTCCTTTGATAGGCAAAGATTTCCATACCTGTAGGCCTTACTGCAGAAACTGTTGGGGATGGTGACAGAGCAGTCTTGTATGTCAAACTCCTCCAAAATATGGATGTAGTCTGGGGAGGACTGAGAATGTCAGCAATATTCAAGTGCACTGGATTCTGAAAGGTGGTAAAAGTATGGATGGTTCTAGGGAATGTGGCTTCAGGGAAGTTGCTGCTTGTATTTGGATCTGGCAGTTGTCTGAACTTTAAACAGGCGATGAGGGCAGGTAATGAATTCTGTAGAAAAGATCCGTGCTGATGAGAACTGGCTTAGGTTTGAAGTCAGAGTGTCAAACCAGTGCTTGGCTATTAAATGTTTTACTATGGTAAGTACTTTAAGACACACTTGTCACTGTCTAACCTAATTAGGGAGAAGAATGAATGAGTCTGGAAAATACAGAATTTCATTTCATAATTGTTAAGACCAAGGTGACCCATGCTAACTTGTGCTTTAAAGTTGGCTAAATCCTAAATGAAAAGGGGGACTTCTCTGCATACTCTTGCATTACACATACTAATTGTGATCATTATGTTTTACATTTGGAGCAAGAGACTGTTGATTTGATGAGGAGAATTCCTTAAATGTGGTGTTTAGACTTTTAAATGAGTTTAAAACTGTCGAAAATGTTATGTTCTGATCATGATTTCCTTCTTTTCAGATTAACTGCTGAAGTACTGATAGAGTTCTGCTATTCTTCAATGAGGAACTACAGGCTGATCTTTTGCCATAATCTTAAACAACCATAAATGACAAAAGAATGCTTGGTCAGTGAGGGCAGCTGGCGCAGAAAACATTTTTCAAACTCGGCTGTTTAAGTACTCTGAGGTACGTTTCTTCAACTGTTCTACTCGGACTTATCTGCTTAAATATGGATTTCAGTTGTTCTAACATATTTATCAATCCATTAGCAAAGTGTTAAGTTTAGTTGCCACATTTTATCTTAACAGTATGTGCTTCATCTCGTATCGACCAGTCTTTATGGAAATGGCACTTGCATTTAAACATCTGTTCATTTATTTTGAAAGATTTTTTTTTTCCTCTTTGATATCTATCTATATATTGTTTTGAGAGGATTACAGTCTGAGTAACTTATACTGCCTGTGGTAATGCTTTTATCTGTCTATGCTCTGTATCAAACAAAGACTTGTGAGTAGTGCTTGAGCTTCTGCGTGATGAGAATGGTATCACTGAGCATCTGTTCAATAAAATGTTGAATTTGATGCAGGTGTTGAAAATTTCATTGTATAGATCAAAAAAAATGCCAAATCCACGAGATGCTGATTGCATCTAGTTTTGTATCACCAAATAGTTACTTCTCACGTCACTTAACACTGGGCTTTTGGTTTGGAATTATCCACTATTTCCATTTCCTCTTGAGTGACTTTTGAGGGTCATTTTCAAAGCTTGACTGATAAATACAGACAATATACTGAAGAATCTGGCTCTCCAAAGGTACGTTAGAAGATCCTCAAGTTGTAGTATGGCATTGAAAATTAGTTGTATTTCTTTGCTGTGTTCTTCTCAGTGCTCTGTTGAGAACTGATCAGAACACGTCATCAGTGGTGACTCATCTGGTTACCTGTATTTGGAGACATTGCAGAACTTCTCATTAAATTGGTGCCCAGACTGAGAGAAACTAGGGTGTTTGCATTTGGTAATTAAAATGCACTGTGTTACAGATCAATACACTCAACACTGTACAATGAAGTGTGACCTCAATTGTAATTCTTCTTTGACAGAAAAGACAGCTTTGATTTTTGGCTGCAAAAAGATATGAGGAAGAGCTCCTCCCCTTCCTTGAGTAACTGCAACTCTGTTCTTGCTAACAAAATATTTGGAATTCCACTTGATGAGCTGCAGCAAGAAGGGCAACCAGACAATGAGGTTCCATTCATAGTCCGCCACGTGGTGGACTATATTGAGGAACATGGTATGTGTTATTTTGCTGTCTTTTAAATAATATACTCATCAAAATAGACTGGTTGTTGATTAGTGTTTATTTTTAGTTACTTGTATTTAATTGACTATGGTTCTTTTTGTATGTTTTTCTTCTAGTGATGCACCGTTTCAGTATTATGTTTGATTACCACTGTTTTCTGGAGGATATCAAGGGCAATTACACCAGTAGGGAACTTTAGCAGTACCAAAACTACACCATTTCCAGTAATGTTCACCTTATTACTATATTAGCTGGACATAAGAATGTGTTTAGGAAAAGTTTGTCCAACTGTGGTCATGACAATCTTTAATTCAGAGTGCAGATTATACATACCTGATTTCAGTATGTATAATGTATGATTTCAGTAGTTTCTGATAATTTTATCCACACCAAACCTTAACACTTTTATTTTTGCCACTTCCTTCTAACTCAGGAGGTCTGGAACAAGAAGGACTTTTTCAAGTCAATGGGAATGCTGAGACAGTGGAGTGGCTTCGGCAACGATATGATAATGGAGAGGATGTGG
The DNA here is from genome assembly GCF_054131305.1 of Coturnix japonica. Taxonomy (NCBI): domain Eukaryota; kingdom Metazoa; phylum Chordata; class Aves; order Galliformes; family Phasianidae; genus Coturnix; species Coturnix japonica. Next base: position 838,279 of record NW_028188951.1, read on the forward strand.
ACCTGGTTAAAGAAGCAGATGTACCCTCAGCTATTAGCCTTCTTAGATTTTTTCTTCAGGAACTTCCAGAGCCAGTTATCCCAGGCAGTTTGCACATACATTTGATGCAACTTTCTCAAGGTAAAAACTATTTTTGATATATTTATTCTTAAGAGTAAAGACCACTATTAAATTCATAGTGTTTTTTATCTGTGTTTGTATGTGCTGGAGTTCATAACTTGACTAGTAGGAATGTCTTGTGGCACTTTACTAATAAAGCAACCTCAGAAGGTAGCTGTGTCAGAGTTCCACGCTCTTTGACATCACAACCCACAGAAGTTCTGCTCATCCCTCATTGTTGGTTAGTTCTTTTCAAGTGCTAGGCTGTTTTGCTTAGTAAGAGTCATGTTTTTGGTTTTCTGTTGTCAGTATCGTTTCTTCAAGGTAGGGTTTATGTCGCATTTAGGAAGTACTGAGCCATGGGATCATGTGCAGCAGTGTGAAGCTGCTTCTATATAATTTTGAAGCTTTGAACACCAGGTGGTTATTTGGATAACTGGTGAGCAGAGGCTGAGTGCTGATGCCTTTCCTGCAAGGCACTGAATAGTCTTCTGCAGGAAACAATACTTGGAAGCTTCTGCCCAGAGAAGCATGTTAAAACCTGAAGTTCTGCTTATGTTTGTGGTGTGTGCAGTAGTAAGAAACCAAAGTGGATATCAGTAGATGAAATCTCATTAGTGGCATGTTTGCTATTTTGTTTTGCATTGCTGAAGTCCCAGTTCAGTGGGTAGCTTGGAAAATTTTTTTCCCTTCCTTCTTGAAAAAGATGATAAATAAAAAGATTATTATTTGTTTTTTACGGGTAATGCAGAAAGCTTCTGGTGCTCTTCTGTCAGTTAATACTGCTATGTGCTGTGATTTGCAGTGTTACTTATCAGGACTGGAAATGAGATTGTGGTATACTCCTTTGATGTTACAATATAATTTCCTTCTGTGACTTGTAAACTACAGCGTGGAGTCCATGGTCTCCCCCACCTTTGAACAGATGCTTATGGGAAGATTTGAACGTGGCTTGTTTTGAGAAAAGACTTGTTCCCCAGCAGTGATTCCCACAGATTTCCCTTTGGTTAAAATTGCAGAGCAACTCTGTATTTCAATTCAAATGTCAGCTTACTGTCTATACTACTTTTTTTTAAGTGTAAAACAAAGCCATTTCAGGAAGCTTAAAAGTGCCTGTTTTGATTTCCTTGATGCAGATGAACCTTTAAATGTTGTTTCCTGATGCTATAATTAGAGGTTTGATTTCCTTTCGAGTTTTGCTTTTGATACTTTCACTGTCTGGTGGTCATATGGAGAGCTCTGTTTTAGTTAGAAGAACTCCTTATAGAAATACAGAGTTTTGGTAATTTTGTAACATACCATAAATAGGTTAGGGATATGTCTTTGGAGGATCTGTATTGTTTGGTAAACTAAGATTAACCCAACAACTTAGTTGTACAGCAAGCTGAAGCCTGTAAGCCCTTCAAGGATTGTTCCCTACAGGCCTGATGGTGGTTCATCGAGGACAGGTGAATTACTGATAACGGGGAGCATTTGACCCCAGCACAGTAGGCCGTGTGTCCCAGAGCTGTGTATCCATGGTTTGCTTTTAGAGGAATTCCTTTACAGTCCAGCATTTTCACTTTAGGTCTCTGGCTGTTGTATAGAACCTTTATTTTAGGACAAATTGGTAAAGACAAAACATCTATATGTGCATGTGCTTGTTGGTCTGTCTGTTACCACTCATTTCTTTTGCTCCCTCCATTGTTTGAAGGGCTACTTTGAGAAAGGTTCATTTTTCTTTGTTGCTGTTGTGTGTGTGTGCTGGTTGTTGTTTTTGTTTTTTTAAGATTCTCTCTTTTTGCTCTTTATGTTTCCTAAAGACATTTCTAGAGCTCTCCCAGTACTGTGTGAAGTTCACTTTGCTACCTTGAGGATTTTGCTGTGCTTGGTTGCCCCTGACCTGAGGTATTGTAGGTGTTGGCTGTCTGAGCAACTGGAGTGGTGCCCAGTCTCTGTTTGGTGTTATTACTGCACATATACATAGGGTATTTACCCTGTTGCTTTTATTTGATATTTAAGACCAGGGTGTCTGAGCTCTCAGGGAGAGAAGCAGAATAACCACTCATAACAGCCTTTTCTGCTAACCTAAGAGTTTCCAAAATTCTGACGGGGATCCTATTAGGATCAGTTATTCTCCCATTTTGCTTCCTTGACATTTCTTTCCTTTGTATGGAATCTCCTTGTTAGGAATGATTGTAAACCTTTCAAACCTTGTTGCCTGTTGGAGTGAGAGCGTAGGAGAAGGGATTAGTGGGGAGATGTAAGTGGGTGAGAACGAGGAAATCCTGGGGTGACCTTTATTCAGGTCTGAAAGGCACCAGCAAGCTGCGGGCTGAGAAAGTGTAGGGATGATTGTGTTGATCTAGCTTACATCCTTCAGCTGAGTATTGTCAAATATAGGTAATACCAAAGGTAAGGTATTGAGAATGGGGTGCTTGTGGAGGAAGAAAGCAAGTGGCCAGTTCACCTAAAACATGGAAAATGTAACTGGCTTTTAAGTTAGCTGTAGAGCTGTTAGTGTCTCTAGAACTCTTCTGCGAAGAAGTTGTAGAAGGCAGTGGTGAAAGGAAAGGATGTGAAGGACCAGACAGTAATCAGAAACTGAGCATTTAATGGGGAAGAACATTCTGGAAACTGCTGACTGGGCTTGCAGAGGAGGATGCAGCAGAAATCATTGGATTAAGTTATCTTTTTCTTTTTCTTCTAAGAAATGATTGGTTTTTGTACTGTAATTTATTATTAGGGAGAGTGATCTGGTGCTACTATGCTGTGGAATCAAGACTGTAGAGGTCTTGATGTTCAGCTAGGTTCTCCTGCTTCATCCCTATCCCTCTAAAGCTCAGGCATGGTTGCATAAGAGTGACTGGATAGGAACTGGCAGTTATCAACCTCTCCTGCAAAGAACAGGGAAGAAGAAGCTAATCCAGAGACTGCAATGAGAGGATGAGATGCAGGGACAGAAATTCTACCAGTGTAAATGTCCTTCAGGTACATGAGTTAGACAATGGAACTTCTGGATTTGAGGCTGTTCTTTCTCAGACAATTAGAGCACAAAAATCTCAGTTTGGACAAATGTAATTCACTTTTGGACAACTTTACAGGCTGTGAACTGACCAAAGGACAGCAATTACTTCTGGAGTAGAAGCACAAGTCAAAAGGTTGACAATCTGCTTTTTCGTGTCATATTATCTTAATTTTGTGATTTAAATATTTTTGTTTTCCAGATTATAATAATGAAGATGAATTTGGAAGAAAGTTGAGGTTCCTCTTGCAGCAGCTTCCACCTGTTAATTACAGTTTGTTGAAGTTTCTGTGTAAATTTTTAGCCAATGTAGCATCACATCATGAAGAAATTTGGTCAGCAAGTTCTTTGGCTGCAGTCTTTGGCCCGGATGTTTTTCAGTAAGTGGATTATAAAGGTTTATGTGATGCTTTTAAGCAAATTTGATGGTGGAAATCTGTAATCCAGGGCCTCTCCTAGCCCCTGAGTAACTGCAGCAAGTATGCAGTATGCTTTATGCAGTGTCTTTCTGTGCTTCCCCTCTGCCACCTGTTATAATTTTTTTGCTTGCATATAAATCATAGGTTTGATTGTCATATTATTGTAATTTCTTTCTGGAAGGAAGTAGTCAAAATACAAATGTATCCTGGTATTTCAACAGGAAAATAGTAGAGTTATAATACTCCCTCATTAATTAGTTGTTTCATCATCCCTTTCAAAAATATAAGGTACTATAAAGTTTCATAATGCGGTGCTCAGAATGGCAGAGGGATAATGCTGTGAAGCACTGTCATTCTCTGTGGAAGCCCTTTGCAGAAGTTTTGGGGGGCATTAGTTGGATGTAAATTTTTACTCTAAAACGGTATTGAACTGTTTAGCATTTACACAGATGTGGAGGATCTGAAGGAACAAGAAATAGTTAGCAGAATAATGGCGGGACTTCTGGAGAACTACTATGAATTCTTTGAAAATGAAGAGGAGGATTTTTCATCTACTAATGATTTGAGCTCAATAACTGAGCAGGTAGGAATATTTTAAGTGGCAATATTGTGTCACTGAAGTGTCTGTTATAGCATGTAATTGTGAAAGATATGTTGAAATATAGCACATCTTTTGATAGTTCCTTGCAAACTGACAAAGCCTGGTATTTCCTGAAGTAGATTTTCTTAATGTGGGTATACTTGCAAAACCGTTGGTAATAAGTACAGCTGTCCACATAGAAAAGTATATATGGACTGAAGCAACAATAATACCTTACCCAAGACAAGTAAGGCAAGTGAGCTGGTTGCTTCCTCTTTGCTGCAGGAGATGTCTTGCCTGTTCACCCAGACTAGCAAGTGTGGGCAGACAGTTCTGGGTTGAGCAGCTTCTGCTCTGCAGCGAACCACTGCAGCTTTGCAATGTTTGCTGTCTCTTCTGCTTTTAGCAAGAATACGTCTAGCACTGAAAGCTGACGTTGTCCTGCTGGGTGCAGGAAGCTGCTAAATACAACAGGGCTGTAACTTCTGAAGCCCGAGGCAGAGAACTGTTGCCTTAAGTTGGGTTGAGTGCTCCTTATAGTTAGTTGTTCTCTTACTTGAGAGTTACTGATTTGCTTCTGATTCATTGTGTATTTTAGCAAAAGCACTTCCCGAGGAGGCTCTGTATGTGTGGTGTGGTTGCATCTTGTTGTATTCTGTGCTGCTGTGGTTTTGTTTGTTTGTTTTGTTTTCTCTTGAAAATGTTGAGACTTGGCGGAGTGTCCCTTGAATTTCATGGTGTCTCCACCAGATGTCAACAGCACACTTTGGTTGCGTCCTGTTCCCTCCAGGGCCAGTGCAAGGCTGAGTGGAGCTAGGGAAGCAGGGCCAACCCACCAGCAGCTCCACGTGCAACTAACTGTGCAGCTGGGCTTACCCCTTAGTGCACTGCTACGTTCTTGTGCAATTACAGAAGAAAGTCAGGGGTAAAAACATTACATTTCATTGTGTAGAATGTTTTATGTAAAAGCAAATACTGGGTACCTAATGATTGAGGAATGTTGTCCTTTTATAAGTATTCTGTTTTTATCTCTTCCATGCTTCTAATTCCCTGGAGCTCTTAAAAGAAATTTACTAGCCATTAATTGTGAATAAATCTTTGTACAGATAAATGATCTCTTGGAAGAGGAGGAAGATATAAAGCTAGAGCAGTCTGAAGAACTTCCAGAGGATGGCACGGAAAAACCTGATGAGCAGCCAGCTGTGGTGCATCTAGATGTGACAGGGAGTATCTCGGATTCCAGGAGCGTTACAGCATCAACAAGGTAACTTGTTTCTGCATTGGAATATAGTCTGTTGTGGTGTGTGAGGCAGAAACCCTCAGACCTCTGAGGTACGTTGTGGTGTCCATGAAGCTTTCAAAGTAGGTGCAGTTCTTGCCACAGTAAAATGTGGAATAAAGTGACGGGTCCCAGATTTAGCAGTAGAACTCAGATTGGGTTATCTATGATTTGTGCAGAGTAAGAGGGGAAAAAGAGCATAGTTTATTGATGCTATAAAGTGGTATTTTCTCAGTGAATTTTATATCCTTAGGAACAACATGCATAAACTTAACCTCTTGGACAGAAGTGTGGGTTTGTGCTTGCCTGTAACATGCAGGTTTATGTTTTATTTGCTTGTAGTAGACAAGTTTAAGTCTGCTTTATTTGTACTTAAAGTTCACAATTTCTGTTTAGGGGATTTTTTCCTCCCTCCTCTCTACAGCATTTGTTTTGGTCTGGGCACTGCAGGAAGCACCTGGAAGGGTGGGTGAGGAAAAACCTGTGGTCGAAGTCTATCTGAAAGCAGCAGAAACACAGGGAAGTCCAGGAGGAGGGTTAGTGCCTTCGGCTGACAAGCCTCACGGCTGCAGGGATTTCAGGGATGGCAGGGATGACAGGGATTCTGTCAGCTGCTTTGCTGCACATTTTCTTCATTTCAGGAGTTTTTAGAGTATAAAATAATCAAGTTAGAAAACAAGAGATTCATGTTTATGTTCTGTTCTGTGTCCTTGTTGGTAATCTAGCAGCTCAGTCTTAGCTTGACTTAGGACTATGAAAAGAAACCTTCCAGAAACTGGAATTCTTCAAGAGCGCTCTGTGCTCCAGTGGAGGTTTTTAAGCAGTTCCACTATTCGTGGGCATTGAGATGCTTGTGGAATGTGCAAGCGTAGCAGCAGAGATGAACTAAACCAGTTTAAGAGTTGAAAGTCACTAGCCTGAAGAGAAAATAATTGTACATAATGTTTAGGGTTAATTAAAAATTAATAGGCATTAATTATGGTTGGCGTTTTGCATATTTGTGGGAAAGCATAAGGAGGAATCCTATTGAAGAGAATTTATTGTAAAACCAGAATAACTGCAGGAAACATCTGAAGAAAGAGTCTGAATGAGGAAATGTGTTTTGTTGAACTTGTAACTGCTGTAGATATTTTTTGGGAACTGAAGATTGTTCAGAACACACGTTTAATGGCCTTTTTGCATTTTACTTTTATTTCTTTCTTTATTTTTTAAATATTAATGCAGATTGATTGGGGTGCTTGTCTTGGCATGGGGCATGCAGCAGTCTATAAAGGAAAGAGGAAGCAGTGAGCCTTAAACATGATTCTTACCATTCCTTAGCCTGAAGTTCTTTGTCCTCCTTGTTCCTCAGGTTTTGGGAACCAAGTATCTGTATAGTTTTGGTCTCTTTATTGAGAGAAAAGACCAAGGTTGCGTGCTCATCATCTCATGTTAAAGATGGACTGTTTTGATTCATCCGGCAGGGCACACGACCTTCCTTTTAGCTATTTGAGCTATAACTTACTACTTGGCTTGCCACCTCTATTTCTTTTTTCCACTCATCCCACTTGTTCTTGGTAAAACACGACAGTTGTACATTGTGTGGTGCTGGCTTCTCTGAGAGAGGCGAGGTGAGAATATGGGAAATCATTCATGCAGTTTATTTAGTGACTGGTATTTAAGTAAACCTGTTGAGTGATCTTTCAGTCTGTTATGCAGCCGGGGAGTGTTTGTGCACGAGCTGACACAGTGTATGTAAAGGAAATGTTCCCTTATCAGAAGCCTTTTCAACATGGCTCTGTCAGTTTTTGCTGTCCTTACTTCTGTAGAAAAGAATTCCTGACTCAGCATTGCAGCTGACATGAAGATGTGCTGTTGAAATAATCACCCTGGAGTCCTTAACTGTCAGTATGCTGAATTTTTCCCTGTTGCTGTTTGCCAGATAGCATTCAGTTTACTTTTTGCTGTTCATCTCAAATACCCTCAGTTGCAAACCTAATAAGGTGAAATCTCCTTGATGTGTTCTTCGTGCTTTTCAAATGCGGTGTGTAGAAAGGTGAGATGTGACAAGTAGGAAGTTCTGTGAGCAGTTTGCTTTTGTCTGTATTAAATGTGAAGGTGAACTCCTCACTGCTTCTGCCATTTGTTATCCAGTTCTATTTCAGTTAGCTCAGAGAGAAAGGGGATTGTGATAATAAAGGAACAAAATGTACATATAATGAGGCTATCTGAATATTACAAATATAACAAGTGCTTGAATTGCTAGAAGATATATTATAGCTTTTAGCTTGGCTCTCTCTTGGTTGTTTATCCGAATACTTTTTCCTATTTCTGCCCTGGAAAATATGTGAACAACATGTTAGAAAAGCTTTCAAGTCTTGATTGGGCAGCTTATTGTCAGGAGTGACCTCATGTTGCAGTCTATTTCTATTTAGACTGCAGGGTTTAGTGCAGCACTCCAGAAGTGCTGTCTGACAAGCAGCCATTGAAACCGTGGGAGCAGAATGCATAACCTCCAGCCGACAGCACACTTTGCTCTTTTTCAAATGAAGCATTTTTACATGAAGTGTTCGTTTGGGATAGCAAAAATAATCAGGATGGCCTGTAAAGTCCTGCTGCACAGGTAAATGCATGGAAGGAAAACGCTGCTTTGATGGGAATGCAGATATCACTTCTTAATGTTATGTGAGATGAATGTATTCTGGGGATATTGTGAAATGAAATAATGTTAAAATTGCTTTTGTTGTTAATGAGAAATAATCTGTGTACTGTCAGTATACTAGGAAGAAGAGGTTTGAAATGTTTTATCTCTAGATAATGTATTTTTCCATCACAGGATACTTACAAGGACTCTTAATGGGTCGGGGAAAGGTACAAAGGGGGTTCCTGGCAGTGGGTTTGCATTGTGAAACAAAAGACGTTTACCTTCGTGTGGTGCTGTGTCATGCTGCATTAAAACTGTGTAGCAGTATAAGTTACAGCTTTTAAACAAGTATTCTTAAACTGGTGCCTTAGTTCCGAAGTTGTAATGTGTTCTCAGCTAAGAGCAATTGACATGTTTCTTTCAAAAAGTGCCTAATTGCTGAAGTGATTAGTTGGAGGCACAGGATAATTCTTTACATAGTAAGAGGATTGTTCAGGCTTTGGAATGCTGCTGAGTTGTGCACATCTTTTGCTGAGTACTTCTAATGCACCTAAAGGTGTTTATGAAAAGCACCGGTGAATGATCCTCCTCTGTGGGGCTGAAGGTTATGCAGTAAGATGGAAAATTTTGTTGTGAATCATGTCTGAAATCTTTTGGATTCTTTGGAGATGAGGTTGATTCTCCCCACTGCCGACACAGTTCCTTGTTGTCTCAAGTGATAGCGAAAGAACAGAACGATTCCAGGTCATCACAGTTTCCTAAAATACTTTTGTACTTGTGCCCTTGACTCAATTTTTTAGTTCTTTTTTACAACCGGTGTTGCAGTGCTTTGTGCTCTGATTGCCTCTTTTTCCCCTGATGTGTCCTGGGGAGCAACTGCTCAATAAATTGATTTTCAGTGTACGTCTAATAGAACTTTATAAAAGTAAGCATACCTTTTGTGATGCAGCTCTTACAGGACTTGCTGATAGTGCTCATATCCGGTACTTAAGTACATCCATCTTGGTTTGAAATCTCCTTTTTTTTTTTCCTCTGGTATTTCCTCATTCTTCTCTCTCATATCTTGTTTATAGGGCTGAACTTATTCACAGCTTTCCTCCTTCATTTTTTATTCCAAATCATGGTGGTGCAGAAGTTGTTTAAACATCAGAAGGCTTAAGCAGTTTGTACAAGTAGTAGGGCTACGTGGAACTTCTGAGTGTGGACACCAATAAAAAATGTTCACAACTCAAGACAAATGCCTTTACCGCTTCTAGGCTTGAAGGAAAATGAGTTAGTGTTTAAACACTGAGCTGGCAAGCAAGTCTTTTATGGCTTGTGTTGCATCTGCTTTAAAGAAGAAAAAATAGAAAGTCTGTTCCAGATGGTCTAATTATTTCACTTCTCTAGTGGTGGGTATAGGACTACCAGTGGACTTGATAAGGTCTGAACAAGATACTCCTTGCTGTATTAAAGCTGTTCTTAGTTAAGCAGAGGGACCATCAGATGAGTTTTCAAGTACAAACAGAGCTAATATCAGCCAGAACCATCTTGCAGAGGTACCTGTCCAGCTCCCATTGAGGTGGCAGATTTGCTCTTCTCCCTCATGTATTCATGAAAATCACTTTTAAAAACCACTTTGGCTGTCAGAAGTGCTGCTACGTGGTAAAAAGTAGATTGTGCTAAGAGGTTCCAAAGTGCTTTACAAGTGGCTAACTCATGTCTTAAAACCTCTGGAAAGTACCTGCCTTGTACTTGAAACCTATCTGTCCTTGGAGAATACTGCAGATCTGTTGAACATTGCAGAGTAAAATTGTGCAACAATCTGATAATCAGGGAAAAGTCCCTACGAACTGCAACAGCGAAGGAAAGCAAAGTACTTTGGAACTTGCTTGAGGCAGCAAGGTTAAAACCTGCCTTCTTAAGCAAGGTGTCAGGAAGTCTTTTGAGACTAAGTGATTAATATTTCCCATGGGAAAGACCATACCTCTTACAGCTCCTTAATGTACTGAGTATCGGCTCTTGGGAGACAGAAACCTGCACTGCTGCCTAGGCGCCTTTGTCTTATGATGGCCTCCCACTTTATCTGGACGGAGGAATCTTGCAGGGACTGTAAATAAGTAATTACTTTGCTCCCTGTGTTTTCAATTTTTATTAGCTTCTCTGCATTTAGATTTTTAGTATTTTCAAATTTGCTTTCTCTTGTTTTTGAGACTTATATTGAATATACTAAGTTTTGCATTTCACTAACTTAGTTCTTCTGTCTTGCAGTGCTCATATTTCTCCCATAAGCATCTTGCCAGCCTCTGCAGAGTAAGTATAACAACAGTGTATGATTTGTGAATTGTGCTGTTGCTATAACATGTATTGGTGCATTGTCTTAAAAGAACAAATGCAGTAGGTTTGATTAGTTATGAATGAAACATATTGCAGAAGAACTTAACATGCATCACTGACCACAGAAACATGAGAGCACAGTGTGGTAGAATTTAGATTGCAAACCGTTTTGTTTCTATATTTATGTATTTCCTAGGGATTTAACCTTATGATTGTTCTCACAATGTGTTTTCAGCACCAACTTTTGTTGCTTATAGTTAGTGCAGTTCTGAAGAATTGCATGCAGAAATGTGGAGGAAAATAAAACACAATTTTATAGCCCTAAGTTTTGTTTTGGATAATGTGGCTAAAAAGTACACTTGGTATACCCTGCTTTTAAAGAACGTTCTGTTGCTGACATACCTTTGGATGTACGCTGTGTCCTTCATCAGGTACAGGCTTATTGTCTCCACTATTTGTTGGATCTTGCCTTTTGCAATTACAGTCCTGCTCAGGAGCTGCTACAGCCAACTGTGCTGTATGTGCTCTGTGGTTGGCTTTGACCTGCTGTAGATGCAGGATTTGACTGTTGCATGCTAATGTTCAGGTTTTGTACAGTTTGGGGTATGATGTTTTGTTTTGTTAACTGAAGTCATGGTATTCTGTAACTTGTAAAATACTCTCTCGTTTGGGTATTACTTGATAGAATATCATGTTTTCAGTACTCCCCATCGCCTAGTATTAGTTAACCTGCTTTTTTTTCTTTCTTTTCCTTGAACTACCTGGTATAAAAGATTCATCTGTTGTTTTTACCCTTCTGCATAGTTGATCAGTGTAAAAGAGGATTTTTAATGTGAATTCTGTGGCTTTTTTTTCTAGCATTTTAGAACGAACAATCAGAGCAGCTGTGGAACAGCACCTTTTCGACCTGCAGAGCAGCTTAGATAATGATCTTAAACAAATACAGCAACACAGACTGGTCTGTAACAAGGATGCAAACAATCCCAGCGGGGATGAGGAAGGATCTAACAACCAGTAAGATATTTTGTATTGGTACTAAATTGTAGAGAATTGTGTATCTTTAGGTCTTACAAACCAAACTGCCCCATTACTCCTCACCCAGAAGCAAAAGTTGCGTCTTCTGTTGTTCACTTAAAAAATTCCTTAAAAATCTCTATGCTAAATCAAATCAGCTTTCAACTGACAGAAATAATGAACAGCTCTTCAAGCAAGTATTTTATGTTGCTCTTATATAGCTGCAAATTGCAAAGTATAACTACTTTACTGCTGAATTTTCTGCAAGTAGCACAAGGCCTTATTTACCCGGCTCTTTATCTCACTTAATGTTACTTGTGACTCAGTTTCACCATATATAAAAATTTATTGTAGGTGCTATTTCAGTTTCCTTACCATGCTGTTCCACATCAACGTAACTATTGTACTTCCACAGCTGGCAGTCAACAAAACAGCTAATGGCAGATAGAATAAGCACTGTAGATGTATTTGTATAGGATTTCAGTCTCACTTGATGAGTTTTTGTTATAGATCTTATTATTTATGGGTGTAGCAATTTCCGGGGTAGCACTGAGAAACTGTGACCTGCTGATGTTCTTTAAATATAAATGATCACAATTCCCAAAATATGTAGTTAAGTAGCATTTTGTAACATAAGTTCCTTAAGATCAGAGCTTGAAATGGTGTGTAGTGTTCAGAGGGTCAAATGCTATTTTCTATATCTGCTGTTTTTAGGAGTCTTTAGTCCAAATTCTTGTCAGAGATAAGTTAGTAAGTGATCGTAAAGGTAATAATCATTGCTCATAATGTTCAGTTGTTATAAGTTGAATTTCGGGTTTGTGGATCTAATTTCTGTGATATAAACTCTCAGTGGGTGAACACTCCCTCTTGTAGCTGAATCCCATTAGTTATGGCATAAGTGTTTTAAGACTGGCTGGCTTCACAGAAGCGGAGGCTAAAAGTACCATCACTGCAGGTTTGAAACCCAATATGCTCTTCTGGCACTGTCTCTAGCTCAGATGCTTCTGCGTCGTTCCTCTGTGGATTAACTGTAATAGACGATACATGATAGCATTCTTGAAAGAGGTCATCCAGGTTCTTTAAAGCAGTACAGTCAACAAATTATGCTGAAGAAAGATATATGACTAAATAAATAACTACAAACTGCAGTCAGCAGGAGTGGATTTCTTAGAACTAACAAAATAATTACAGGAATTACAGAATAAGTAACTAAAATGTAAAATTGCAGACCATCTTGTGTAGTATCAAGAAAGTAGTTTGGAGTTATCTGAGGGAGGAGAAAGCAAAAGTCAATGGCTTGCAATGAATTATGGAATCATATTGACAGACATGCTGATATGTTAAGAATCTATGGACAAACAGGCATGGTATAAATTGGTTTTAATGTGGGTGTACTTTTACAAACCTTAAGTTGAATTCTAGGAATACGAAATGTTAGAAATAATGGGATTTGTCAGTGAAGGGTGCATTTTGATGCTAACTTAAATTAGCTGACTTCACTATTGAGAGGAGTGCAATCAAGGAACTTCATCTAGTCAAGGTTGTTTCGGATAAATCCTTTTTTATGTATCTACCACATACCATTGCAGAAAACCTCAGAAGTGTGTATAAGCTATACAAAGGCCGATTGAGGGCTGAAGAACAGGTTACTGATGCTTTACTGTTTGTTTCTTTAGGAATGATGTTATTGAAAATAATGACGTTGGTAGCAGTGAGAACACGGGAGACTGCTCTGAAGTATTGGTTAGCACAGATTTAGGCAGCGAAGATATGAAACATGATACTGTAACTGAGGAGGAAGAAAGCATTCAGGTGAGAGGAATAGCTTCCTGTATATGAAAATTATTATTTGCGAAGACTTCAGCAAAGCATTTGGGGTATCAGAGTCTTCTTAATAGCTCTGATGCAGCTTTATGTGGTTCAGCTGCTTTGCACAGTTAATTTCCTTTTCTGCTCTGCATACTTTGTAAACATGCAGAGAAATCTCTGTGTACTTTTGGTGCAGCTTGTTTGGACCCTGACTGTGGGTTCTCTCTCTTTTTGCAGGTACTGGCCCTTCCTTCTGCCGAGGTAAGTTAGCGTATCAACTGTTAGCATAGCATCTGTTTTAATAAAGGCTTTGAGAGGAGAGGAGGGTCTAGGGCTCTGTCTGACATTAGTAGTAAAAATAGAAAGTTTTGTATATTTTTAAAACTATTTTGCTTAGAAAATGAAATGTTAACAATGCCTGAAGTTGCTGTTAAAGTATGAAAGCAACTGTGTTCTTTCATGGATCTGAAATGACTCTTTGAATAACCTAACAAGCTGACTTCCAGTCACAGCTGTTAGCCTTGTGTATTGCTTTAGAATTAATTCTATATATCTAAACTCCAGTGCATTTTATTCTGTATCAGTTGTTTCAGTAAAAGAACAGCTGAGAAATGTGCATTATACTTCTGAAGTGCATTTACTTCAGGGCTAAAAGAACATTACTGCAGTAAGAATATGAAGGGAGAGCATGATGCTTGAGTGTTGCATGGTCATGTACAGATGCACTTTTGTTGGTGGGCATAAGGGCTGTAGATGAGCTTCTGTATGTGAGCTTTCCTGTGGGTCTGAAGTAGAAAAATGAGCCACTGAGTCTGCAGCTACAGTCATTCTCTAGGGCAGAAAAGCTATTGTGCAGTGTAGTAAGAAATTGTTTTCTTGAATTGGAATTTGGCTTGAGGACCGAAATGATGTTAAGAGAATGATAGAGCTATGTCTGATAAGGGGAAATGTGAAACCATGTTAAATTGTTGAATGCAATATATATTTGAGCTCAGAACAACTTTTAAATGTCTGAAAATAATATTAAAAGACCAGCTGGGCCCACTTCCTGAAGTCTGAAATAAAATGTAATGTGTTGCTCCAGAGGGTATAAAACACTTTTCTAGTTATTTTCTCCCAAATTCGGTGTGTCTCAAAGGAAGCAAATACTGGGCTTTGGTTTAAATACTTAAAGCAATCTTCTTGTGTCAACTTCTAGTGTACAAGATGGTGATGTAAATTAATCTGAGCTTGCTCTGTGAGGTGGTGAGAAGTGCCAGCTTTTCTTCATCCCCTTCTAATTCTACTTCTCTTTTATTTAATAATGGGGATTAGAAGTTCCTTTAAGGAAGTCTGTCAGACCTTTATCATTCCATATAACACTAAGCCCAAATCTGCATCCCACTCAGTTCTCCATGAGACTCAGAGTCGTGGCAGTATTTCCTGTCACCCCAAACTCGTGCTCTGACAGCTTGCAGTGACAGCGTTGGTGTCTACCTTAAAAACAAAACAAAACAACAAAGCCTTAAATTCTTAATCATGGTGTGTTTGAAGATTTCACTGCTGGTCTTCTAGTGAGTAACTGAATTGTTGACATCACTTTAAATATAGAAGTGTTGCATTGGTTAAACAGTGTGATTTCTACACATGCATAGCAACTTGTGTTTTTCATTCTTGAAATGCTTCTTTGTGCTCCCCAATTACAGAAATATATTCAATCTTTCTAAATGACCTTTTTTTGCCAACAGCCTGCAGATGTATTATTGAACCAATGTGATAAAGATGCAGATGTTGATGGAGAAAATAATAGTGAAAGGTAGGAATGTTTCATTTATTACTTACGTGGCAGAATGTGTAACTTGAGTTTTGAGAATGTAACAGAATCAGTTTGCCAAGAGAAACAAAAAAAGATATTCTTTAAAACATTTTGGCGTAATGTATCACTCAGCCATGTGGGAATTAGTGCTGGTAACAGTAATTAGCCAGAAAATTTCAAGTTCATATGCAATTGAATTAAGCACTGATTGGAGCGTTCAGTTTGAGTTCATTTGTTTCAAAATATTTATTCCCTGTTTGAGCTGTTTCTATTTCTAGGCTGTTCAGTTGGGAATTGTGAAGAGCAGAGGGCCTCACCCTCTGTTACCCCCAAGCAACCCAACTTTTGCTCTCCAGAGTTCTAGTGATGCCTTTAAAGAAATCAATTGCATATCTGCTAAAACTGGATACTGTATGTGAGAGTGAAAAGCATTTAAAATGTTAACTGGGTCTGTTTTGTTTCTAGGCAAAATAGTATTTTGGTTGATGGCAATGATAGAATATCTTCAGAAATGTTCCTGGTAAGATGATGATTTCATTTATATATGCAAAATCTCATAAATATAAATACAGTCATGCAAAAAAAATCCCTGTGAATGTAACTCTTAGTAATCTATGTTGTGTTGGTTGGGTAGCCACAAAATCTGCAAAATCTGCCAGATTTTATCCAGCTTTTTGGAAATTTTGGGCTGAAACACAAGCTTATGCTTATGTATCTCGTGTAAGAAATGCTTTGTCATGCCAATAATTGGCTAATACTGTGGGAGGGGAAAAGGAGCTTGTTTGTAGTTCCTTGTGAAACATGGGAGCACCTTACTTGAGTAAGGAAGTGTGTGTGTATATATATGTGTGTGTGTGTGTGTATCTATGTATATGTGTATACACGTGTATATATCTATATATGTATATATTTAAGAGTTTCCAGAAGTTCTAGGAGTAGCACTAAATAGTTAATTTGTTTCCAGTTGCTAAATAAGAATGGAATTGTTCTGTGCTGTTATTTTATACAGGATTCAAGTACCAAAGCTTGCGATCTCAATGCAAATACTGATTCAGAGGTGTCGGGGGATGGTGACGTTTATGTTCCTGAGGAAGCTCTGAGTGTCCAAGTACCACGTCTAGATCTGAAGAATGCATCTGATGTTGACAAATGGGAAGGTAATTTTTGCTCTTTAATTCATTATATACTCAGCTACTTCAAATACATGAAATGCTCTACGAAGTAAGAGAAGCACTCTGGTAACTTGTACACTTTCCCTTTAGCTTCATCTGAATGAAACATTCCTGTATGACTTGGCCAGTTGTATTGTGTATAGCATAGGTCCTGTCTTGTTTCAGATCTTTGTGCAACTTAGAAGGGACTTTAAAAACAAAACAGCTAAAGAAAGCAGAAGAGCCTAAGCTTCATGCAAAAAATGTTGCATATGTATAAGGACTCTCACACGAGTTCTTATAAATACTTTGAATTTTATGATGCAGTTGTTGTTCATGTTGAATTTTGTGGTTTTCTTTTTGTTTCGATCCGAGTTGCTGAAGTTCTCATAGTAGCTGAATTTGGCTTAAGGTCAATGAACTACTAAGCATAGCCATTTACATTTGATTTAGTCTGAGAAGTCTGTTGGTTGCCTCGTCTTGAGCATCAGAAAAGTCCAGTATTGGTTTCCTGGTCACTGGACAAAGTGAAACAGCCTAAATTTTCAAGTACAAGTTAACAGTCAATATGATCTCTGGGAGAGCAAGAAGTGTGAAATACACATTTATGATCTTATTCCTTATGGCCTTTAGGTGTAGCAAGTCCCTGAAATTATAACTCAATTGAACTTCCTTGCTCAGATATGTGGAAATGACTGCTTATGCTGTCCTTCTACTTGTATAGAATCATAACTTCTCTGTTCTCTAACCACAGCAAGACACTTGCTGATAATCTTTGCAAAGTACTTGTCTTTTTACATGTTCTTTATATGCTGTTCTTCTTCTGTCATGTCGAATCATCCGAATCATCAACCTTACAAAAAAAGTCCACTTGTTAGTTTGCTTAAAGTACTGTGAACTGTCACCAACAGGACGGTGACCCCCATCCACTAATTTTCAATGGGAAGTGGTAGATTTAAAGCAGATTTACTACCCAGGGATTATGTTTAACTTCCAACTGATGGTTCCAGTGGCAGCTATTTTTTGTAGATGCTTTTAAATTGTTGTCGTTAGGCATCAATAAGGCACAAGTAACAGAGAATGAATGTGGTTACTTTTATCTTGTGTTAGAAATATTAAACTTAGTGCAGTAAACTACGTACATTTGAGGTATAGCAGTGCAATGTGAAACTGTAGCGTGACAGCACATAAAGCTCCCAAAGCTCCAATAGTGGTAACTTACAATAACTTGTCACCAAAGCTGGCTGTTTTCCAAATGAATTCCCTGCATGAATTTTGTTTTTAACCCTTTAGAAATGATGAGGTTTGTAATTTGATTCACTGTGAAATACTTGCTTTATGTTGTCAATATTTATTTACATTGCTTACTTGCATGTTATGTTTTGTTACAGTCTCTGTGTTAACTTTTAGTACATGTTCTCAATACACGTGTGGATTCCATTTCCATTGTTTCTTTAAATCTGTTCATAGAATTTACTTTGGTTTTACTTATCCAAATACATGTATATCTTTACTTCAAAGAGAATGTAGGATACCTGTATAAATTTATGCTATGTGATTCTCAGTAGTAATATCATGGTGTTGTCCAAGATGTGGTATTTGCGTGTGGTGAAGTTCTCAGTTTTGGCTGTTCTTCAGTCCTTTTTAGAATGGCTGTGGGGATCTCAGGCACTGCATGTCCTTGTAGCATTCTGTTCAACTACATTGGATTTGCAAAGAAATCTGCTGGTCCAAATCTTTCAAAAGGTTTGGATTATTAAATCCTATGATTTCAGATTTAAATCTAAAGACTTGTAGTCTATGGGGTTCTTGAAAATGAGCACAAAATGCTTGCTGCCTTAATAGGGGGAAATGCAGACTGGATAATCTGTGTTTGAGTGTTTTTATTCTGTATTCATCCTCTTTTTGGAAATCACTGCCATCTCTTATTTACAAGCTATGAACAGAACTGTATGTGGAACTTGTCTTTTGTTACTGTGAAGATGCACAAGACTCTTATTAAATGGCAGTAAGTCTTTTACTATTTCTGTTCTGTAAACCTTTTGGGTAAACAGCTCAAACTTACAAAGGTCTGAGCATCGTTACCTGCCACTGCAGTTGCCTGAGAATTGAGAGTGTTCAGGGCCTGGCTCAAAATATGGTGTTTTTTTTCCCCTGGTACTGTATCTTCCTGCTTTACATGTTATGTATGGTTTGTTCTGACTGTGCTGTGTGTTCACTTTAGTATTTTTGCCATTCTTTTTCATTTTATTAGCGCCATGCCCTATCACTTTTCCCCTCATTGATTTCAAAACAATGCATCTGCAGAGAGAAGGGGAGGGTAAGTATGGTTCGCCATACATTCAGTTATCTGCCTTTTGATAGTTTATGGTTTGCTTTCTAACTAACCCTTCACCTGCTGTCCCTTATTTGGGAATGCTCTGATTTGCAATATTTTTCTTCCTTAAGGGCCCCCTTGTATCTTGTACTGCATACGCAAGCAAGATTCTAACTTAACAAACTAAAGAAAGAACAAAAATAATTCCCTAAGCAAAACTGCCATAGTTCTTAGTGAATGCGCTCTGGAAAGCAGGTACAAGGGTTACCACTTATTCATTTATTTTTCAAAGATTACTTTGTGGGCTTTATTGTTGTTCTGCACACTTTGAACCCAGTTTTCAAGATTTCTGATTTGGAAAATACTGGGCAAAACTTCTGAAAGGGAAGGGGGAGATTTTCAATTAAAGTACTTGGAGGGCATCGTCAGCTTCTTATTAGATGGCAAGGCAACCATAGCTGAGAACTGTAAGGGATCACAGCAACCAACTTTTTAATAGGGTTAGTGAAAAAACAATCAGTAAATTGTTTTGGAATCCCTTGCCTGAAAGAATTCCCCTTCCACAAACTAAAATATCTCTTTTTCTCAGTGGTGTCAAGCTGGGTTTAAACTATACATATATTAGAGAACAAACAGACAAACAACAGCAACGGAAAAGCAAACAAAAACAGTCACACCAACAACACTCCTTTAAAAAGGCAAAGTAAGTGGTATTGTACCTGGAGAGGTATTATCAGGCTTGTCTTGCTCAAAATCAAGAGGAGAATCTTTCAGAGCTCACATGTGAGGCATGGAACTTAATTTCTGTAGCAGTGCATTTCAAGAGGCAATAAGTGTGTTGTTCTACCATAACATTTCTGATAAGTAAATAAGTAACGCTCTCTTACACTGTTGAACTGTTCAGAAACGCATACTCCTAAGAAACACTTTGAAAAAGGGATCCTAGTGTGCATACTTCATTTCAGTATGTTTTTCTTTCAATTGTTATATGACAGAATTTGTAGCTTTCTGATGTATTCCACTGTTTTTATTCACTTTGTGTATGACACCACATCCTTTATAGCATACAAGACTAAGTATCGCATACACAATTGTTTCCTTTTGACTCTTCTTCATAGTTCTGTTAACAGACAAGCACCATTTTGTTTCCCTTTTTTTTTATCTTACAGATCCATTTCCTGCTTTTAAATCATGGCAGGAAGACAGTGAATCTGGAGAAGCACAGCTTTCCCCACAGGCTGGAAGAATGACCAACCATCCATTGGAGGAGGACTGTCACCCCATATTGTCGCATCGTAGTTTGGACTTTGGGCAAAGCCAGCGTTTCTTACATGATCCAGAAACATTGGATTCTTCATCCAAAGCACTTTCTTTCGTTAGGTATGAACTTAAATGCAATTTGGTGGGTATTGTGGCAGATATTTCTGGTATGAAAATTCCACTGCTTGAAAACATCGTGAGTTCGTTATAGTATGATAAATAAACTGAAAACCAAGGTCAAATGTATCAATATACGGCCATTTGGCTGTTTTGTTTACCTGGGAATTGCCATATTGGGTCAGACCAGAGATCCATCTGGGATGGCTGTCTCTCAAAGTGGTCACTGGCAGGTGCTTAGGGAAAGAGTATAAAAATAGGACAGAGATTTTTCCCTGGCATTCAGACTGGGCTTCTGGTAACCTGTTGTAATGCCGCTTCCTGGTCTGAAGACATTATTTATATCCTTTGTTTACCAGGTTTTACTGGATGCTATGATGTGGTTTTATGTAACTTTTTTCCAATTGCCTGAGTATCAGTTTTCGTGTTGTGAGATTTCCTGTTTGTTTCATATATCCACTCCCAGTAAAGTGAGCTGGGTTACACAAATCCTTGCAACAAAAACATGTGGTAATAAACTGGGAATGTTCTTCATTTGGACTTCATTCAGAAGGGAAAGCATCAGCTGTTAGAGGGAAAGAGGTGAGACAGCAGTACAATGAAGTTATAGGGTCTTTTGATGAAGGTTTTCTCTTGCTGGTATAGAGGATGAAGCCAATTTAACCCAGCGTGTAGAAGCTGAGTTGTAATTAAAGAAGCTGCAAGTTATTTGTGCGGTCTTCATAATAATGTAAATAACCTGTGGCCTGTACTTCATAATACTGCTAATATGAAAAGCCATTTGAGAAAAAAATCAGCATGCTTACTTGGGAAGAAATAATCCCATAAAAATGAGAAAATTTGGAACAGGAAAGACCAACTCCAGAATTTCCAATTCTCTGTCGTAAGTTCATTGATACAAAAGGTGCTTTCCCAAATGTTCTCCTGTTAGTGGCAAACTGCAGTTGATGAGTACTGTTAAAATGATGTATGAGACTGACCTGTAGAAAAGTGCTGATTCTAATAGCTGCTCTCATTCTGAAACTAATAAGGATCTACACTAGTATGTGATCAGATTAGTATTTCTAAATACTATATCTTGACTTATGTAGATGTCACTGGCTGCACCAAGAGGTCTTTTAGGCACCTTGTGTAATACATATACTAGAAAATTCCTATGGTGTAGTCTTGAAATGCAGAGTTTTTATAAGGCACAAATGTTAAGGAGCTGAGCGAGTGCAA
This sequence comes from Coturnix japonica, assembly GCF_054131305.1. Classification (NCBI taxonomy): domain Eukaryota; kingdom Metazoa; phylum Chordata; class Aves; order Galliformes; family Phasianidae; genus Coturnix; species Coturnix japonica. Next base: position 859,283 of record NW_028188951.1, read on the forward strand.
TAAGAGATTGAAAACCAGAGTTGCATACTGCAGAAATGTATTAGAAAGCCAAACAGATTAGATGATGGATATTATTATTGTTGTTATCATTATTTAAGATAAGGATCTATTAAGTTATCTAAGACAGATAAGTGGAGCTGCCTAATTACCAGGATTGTTCAGTGTTAGCTTCTAGACTAGGCTGTGTTTTGTGCCAAATGTTTCAAGAAGTACAGATAATCTTGTAATTTAGATAAGCAACTTAGCCACCAGAAAGATCTGAGCAGTTTTAATGACAATGTAATTGACGGTACTTGAATTTCAAATGGTGTTTTTCACCAAAGAGCTATTTCAGTTAGGGATATTATTGAAGTCAGAGAGGAGAAAATAACATCGTATTTTGAAGGCAGTGGATGGTAGCGCTTTGATTGAGTATGTAAGAAGCTCTGACTGAAAGCTTGAGAAGAATATATTATGAACTGAAAAAGCAAACCAAACAAGTTAGTCATCTGCTAGCCTAACACACTGTTGTTTTCACTGGCTTAATCATTTGAAATTACATTTTAAAATGTTTTTAATACAGAACACGAAGAGCATCCTTCAGCTCAAAAGATGACAAAAGGGAAGACAAGACACCTTATCAGCTTGTCAAGAAACTACAGAAAAAAATAAAGCAGTTTGAGGAACAATTTGAAAAAGAGAAAAACAGTAAGGTAAGTTACTGCTTTTATTCAGGATAAATGGCTGCGTGGTAGGGCAAGTTACTTCTTGTTTCATCACTGAAAAACTAACTGTGAGCTCATGGAGTAGTTTTGTTATATGCTGCTTTCTGCAGCAAATTGAACAACCGTATGAGGAAAACATGCTACAGTGCCTGATGGGCAGGTGGTGGTGTTCAGTTAGACTGAAGGGATATTTGATGAAGCCAATGGAAAAACAAAAGCATCTTCATTTCTCTCTGAATCAACTTCTGGTGCCTTATTTCAAGCTTATTTTCACAAATGCTCATTACGTTGGCACTGTGATCTGATCTTGTTCTGAACAACATTGATGTTACTGGTCATCTTGCTGCCGTAAATGTTGCCACGTGCTTTATGAAATGTTAAAGATTATTTATAAACATGTTTATATAATATTTTGTATTACTTTTCAGCCCTCCTACAGTGATATTGCAGCCAATCCAAAAGTTTTAAAATGGATGACTGACCTTACCAAATTAAGAAAGCAAATAAAAGGTAAGGAATGCAAAAACAAAAACAAATCATATGTATGACTGAAATAGAAGTGATAACTCAGCGCAGTTCCACAGGACAGTTCAAATCTTCAACTTTTAGATTCTGATCTATTCCAAAAGCAAAATGAAATTCATTTTTGTGGCTTTGTTTTTAGAAGAGAAACTTTACCTTTGTAAGTGGCTGTGATCCTCATTCTGCAGTTAAACAAACTGAAGGAATTGGTTCTCTTAAACCTTTGGGTTACGTAGTTTCTCTGTTTTCAGATGCAAAGCAGAAGAGCTCAGATGGAGAATTCATACCTCAAGCACGTCCACGAAGCAACACTCTACCAAAAAGCTTTGGTTCCTCTCTTGACCAAGAAGATGAAGAAAATGGGGATGAGATGCGGGTTGTGCAGAAAGAGAAGAAGCCCACCAAGGAAGCTACACTTGAACTCATTTTGAAAAGATTAAAGGAAAAACGAGTTGAGAGATGTTTGCCAGAAGATATAAAAGTAAGCATAAGATTATGGTGTCTAATGCCAATATTGAACAGCTTTAAATCTATCAAGGTGGGACGTATGGTATTAATTAATCTTGGCTTTTAGTTAAGTTGCATTTGTAGCTGATACAGTGGAGAAACTGCTCAGGTGACTTTTTGATTAATACGAACAATTCTTCTAACAACAGAAAATGACAAAGGACCATTTGGTAGAAGAGAAAACATCTCTCCAGAAAAGTCTCCTGTATTATGAAAGTCAACATGGACGGCCGGTAATACCTCTTCTACTTCATCAAACTGTGCTAATGTACACTCAGACTATGGGATTTCTTGTGCAGGAGTAATAATAATAATCAGTAATACCTGATTATTATTGTTTTCCAAACAGTGATCTGTCTGTTTCCACGTTGCCATCCAATGAAACTACTGCATTAACTGCTGAAAATGAGGGTTTGTGTATTGATTCTTTACGTAGGTCCTTTATCACTGATCAGTGGTTTACTGGAGTTTGCAAAGTGGTTTCTGGAGGTTGGTGTCGTACTTTTCTGTGAAGCAAATTTTCTAGGTAAAACTCTGTAAGTTTATTATGGGTTTCACAGAAACAAACATTGAGACACTTTTCTGAAGTATGTAGCAGATATCTTATATAATTGGGGATATAGAAGTTGGAGGAACTGACTGGCAGCAGGTATCTAGAGTTCTGAGGTTTTAATCACAGTGATAAGCATTTGCTTGTCCAATCAGAAGATGCTTGCAGACATTGTTCTATCAGCCTTCTGGACTTTGTGCACCAACTTAGTAATCAGCACTACTGCATACATCTGATCAAGCCTTTCAGTTATAAAAGCCCAAGAAGAATAATGGTGTTAGTGCTACTGGTACTGACTCTACAAACCCCTTAGAGAAAGAGCCAGTAAGTGTTGATGATAATCTTCTAGTTTCCTTGTTTTTAGAATTTGAGAGTACAATCAGGTGTCAGATTAAATCTATCTACAATTTCATCTTTTTTTTTCCTGTCACTCCTGTAGAGTCATCATCATTGCTAGTTACAGTCTCTTCCCACAGCTCTTGGTCCCTTTTTTCCCCTTATTTTCTAAGGGTCTTTAGAGGTCTTACTTCTACTGAAGCTCATCTAACATTTAAGGAGTCTTAACTCGGTATTTTTCTAGAAGAAGTTTAAAGTGGGAAAAATAAGGGGAAATAAACACCAGCTTATTTCCTTTCCTTTCCATAAACTCCATTGCATACACACAAACTAGTTTTATGTTCCTAATTGGAATGTATGTGGCCTGGCATGAGAAGCATAATGCTTTCTGTTTGCTTGCATATTATTCAGTGACCGGTATAATTAATTCTGTGGTTTCTCTGCCTTTAGGTTACTAGAGAAGAAAGACATATTGTGAAGCCACTTTATGACAGATACAGACTTGTAAAACAAATGTTAACTAGAGCAAGCATTACTCCTATTCTTGTGAGTAAAACATGCTATTTATATTTTTTCCCTTTTAGAACTGCTAGTATGGGTTTAGAAGAGCTAGTAATAAAACATGCCTTTCTTTTAGAAGGTATAAGGTGGTGTTGTAGTTGAGGCGTTTGGCTTACTGCTGAGAACTCAGCAGTTCAAGGCTGTCTGTTACCTTGACAGCTCTGAGGAAGTAAATGGTTCCCAGTGGAAGTAAACAAGTTGTTGTAACTTTCCTTGGCTGAGTCATTTGCAAGTCACCCTGCTAGGTATGATCCACAGTGTGTATGGTATTAGTCTTCTGTAAAAGAGTAACACCAGTTGTAACAAAGCTTGCCTCTGTTCTGAAGTAGATTACTGTTACCAGAGGCAAGAGTGATGGGATGACCATTAAAATCACTTCATTCACTTTTATTTCCTTAGTGAGAACCATGTTATTGACACCTGCCTGCAGCATCTGTGCATCATCTGCTCTTTTGTCATGTTTTCACTTCATTTCCTTCTAGCTTGCAGTGCTTTTTCTTCCCTTTCCCCTCTTGAAGAGATAAGGAAGAAAAGTTTCCCTATTGTTCAAAATGACTGAGTTAACCTTTCTTCTTGTGACCTATAAGGCAGTTGTGGACTGACAACCAAATAGCTGTCTTGTTCTCTTGCATGCTGACTCAGACTTGGAATTTTGATATTAGCTATTAACCCTTTTAGAAGGAGGGGGCTGCACACTGTTAGGCAGTTCCCTATCAGGTTTAAGTAACTGGGCACTGGCTTACTCAGCAGTAACTTAATCTGCAGTCTGTGTTGACTCTCACTGTTCTTAACCAGCTGCTTCAGGCAAAGAACATTGAGATAAAGAAACCAGTTCAATATTACTCAAAATCCATAAGGAAAAAGGAATAGTTGTTTTTATAGGAAAACATGATTTAAATTGTAGTCCCCTTTCAGGGCAACTTGATGTCAGAATCCATTTCTGAATTCTGTAAACACAGAATTTGTTCTGATACACTGAAGCATTTCTCCATGACTGCTGAGCCACAGTTGGGTTTTGGTGTCCTTGACTGGTTGGGTTTTGTTGTATTTCTCATCAGAAATCCAGCTCTTCAAATGAGATGCATGTCATGTTATCCATAGTCTTATGAATGTCAGTCTTTTTTATTTAAGCTGTGAAACAAAGTGATGGTCAATGTTCAGCTGGAAGAATTTTAAACTTAGAAGAGATCTTAGTGACAACATTCCTGTTCTTGCTGTAGGCAACAGGCAAAGTATTTCACAGGCCTCTGCTATTGAAGTGTGTAAGACTGATAAGTGGAGCTCTCTATAGTTCAGTGGTAGCTTGTAGGTAGGCTATATTTTATGCCAGGTATTTAAACAATTGCTTTTTAAATTACGTGGCAATTGCTTCCCTGAGATATCTGTGAGGGTATCTGTGGGTATTGATCATATACCCATAGCCTGTATGGAAATCAAGAAGCAGGAATCTCCTATCACTAATGGAAGTTCTCTGATGGGTTATTGTCTATGTGTGTTCATGTTCTACCTTTCTCCTGTTTGTAAAGTCTATCAGTTTAAAGTGCTTATCCTGTCCAGCCATAACGGGATGAGCAGAGCATAATGGCATGTGTGTAACAGGCAGCTGATAACAGCACCTGTACCTCAGAGTGGCACGTGCTTAGGCTGGAGTTCAACAGGTACAGATATTGAGCTACAGGTTACTTTTACAGCTTGTTGGGCTTCAGGGTAATCTGGAAAGAGAAGCTGGCAGGATTATTCCAACCACATTTGAGGCCAGGGATACAAAATGTCTCTGGCCTTATATAGCTTCATTTTTTTCTGTAATTTAGGAGGGACAAGAATGAATTTCAGAGATGGCTTTCAGCATTATGGATTTTGTTCACAACATGTGGGGCAATTGCTTTTTATTGGAAGTTCAAAGAAGAGTATAAGAGTTTCAATACATAAATGATAAGCTGCAGCATTTACTTCTGTTTGGGGCAACAGAGTTTTTGGATTTCAGGGCAGTTTTGTTTATGCTCTTTAAGTCTGTTTGTAGCCTTTTCTTTGGGGAAAAAAGACAGACCGTTAAGTATTAGGTGATTTGAACAGGATTCTGACTGTGGTCATCATTTAATGTCTATTTGCATATAATTAAATGAGCTTGAATTATTGCAGGGTTCACCATCAACCAAGCGGCGGGGGCAGATGTTACAACCCATCATTGAAGGTGAAACTGCCCACTTTTTTGAAGAAATTAAGGTGTGTACAATGCACTTTACAAAATGTGTCTCCCAACTCTTGCAGGAGGGAGTTTATGTTTGTTTGAATTCTGCTTTCTCTTTCAGGAAGAAGAGGAGGAAAGTGATGGTTTGTCTCCAGACCTGAACGATATCTTAAAATCTGCTGTCCAAACACAGTCTGTTTTAAGCCCGGTTGAGAACTCGGAGTCTGACGTTGAAGATGGTCAAGAGAAACTGACCCGGGACCTCAGGCTGTCAAGCACCCGAGCTGCTTCTATGTGGGTATAAATAGGAAATGACCAATTCTGTTACAGAAGTTGTACTGATAGCACTTAGTCATGGTACCAAATATGGTGCTGGGTGGGAAGGAATGACATGTTCAGTATTTCTCAGGAGCTGTTTGGCTTGAGTGAGCATTATTTCCTCTGACATTGTCTGAGTTCTTTTTGTGTTCAGAGAATTGTTTACTATCTTCTAAATCTTCTCCAGCCTACTCAAGCTGCAAAGAGAGCAGAAAACGTGCACCCTTTTATTAACTACTGATTGAATTTCAATATTTCACAGTCAGATTCTGTTTGCCTTACAAGCAGGGTGAACTGGGTATTAGTTCAGTTAGCTCAGGTGTTTTTTGAATGACTTCTGAAGAATCTGAATTTTATTGTATGGCCGACGATCTTTTTCAGGCCTGAATTATTGGAGCAGCTGTGGAAAGCCAGAGCCGAGAAGAAGAAGCTACGCAAGACACTGCGAGAATTTGAAGAGGAGTTTTATCAGCAGAATGGAAGGTTTGTTAGCGGAAAAGCAGATGCTGGATGGCAGCTTCACTTTTATAGCCAAATGTTTCCTTAGCTTTTTATGGATTTTGCCGAGTGAATTACAGTCTGATCTTTACTGTAACACCCTCTTGGAGGGAGACAATGTTGTTGTGTGTTTTTAGTAGCAGAGGAAGTCTGCTCTATGGCCTTGTTTCACCTGTTACAGTCTGGAGAGCATAGTGATGAAAATGAAAGAAGTATCAAAGAGGTTTTTCAGGGTGTATCACCTCATGATAAAACAGCGTGTTAAGAAGAGGCAGTCGTTTTCTTGACTCGTTTCAATACACTTGTTATTGCTTTCTCATTTAACTAAAAACTCCTGGACCATTAGCCATACAAATTTCAGTAGCGTGGCCTTGTCATACGCTTGCTGAATTGGAGACGTAACTCCTTTTGACTTTAATGGCCAACCATAACGAATGGTTGGCCTAAAAATAAATCTTCTTAATTGAGTAATTTATTTTAAGACCAATTCTCTGCTATCAATTTGTGAGTCAGTCTGCATAGTGTGAAAATTTAAGTTCACTTCAGTTTAGTTGAGTTGTTGTTTGGTGTATAAACAGAACCAGAAGTGAAAGCCTTCATATCCTGTAAATAAAAACTGCAGAACATAAGAGGATGGTTTTAAAGCTGTGCTGGATAAATGCTGCTGAGCTGTCGGTCAGGTGGGGTGTTTTTAGGTGATGGCAATTTGAACTGCAAGGGCCTAAAATGTGACAGTGTAATTGATGAACTGTTTGGCAGACGTCTCTTTTCCTCTCTTAAGATAACTGCACATTTCTGCTCTTGTTTGGTTCGATGCATCACGGAGCGTTATCCTGAAACTTGTGTGTTTCTTCCTACAGGAATGTGCAGAAAGAAGACCGGGTTCCAATGCTTGATGAGTACAGGGAGTACAAGAAAATTAAAGCCAAACTTAGGCTGTTAGAAGTCCTTATCAGCAAACAAGATTCTTCAAAATCAATTTAACTTAGGTTCCTCCAAACCATTGAATAACATTTTGCTTGTATTACCACTGTACTTACTGAGTGCTTATGTTCATATATCATGCACTGTTGAAAGAATGCAGTTTGTGCACTTTACTGTGGTGCCACTCTAAGCTGTTGGAAGGGTAGGTGGGTTCTGTCCAGAGAGCAAATAAGATCCATACATTTGATACTGCGCTGACTTTAGCAGAGTTTCCATCAATTTCTTTTGTATTGGATATATCCACCTTGTTCCAAAGCAACCATAGCGTTTTGTTCTTTGGCATTCAAGAACTCTGAGACTTTTATTACCAAACTTTTGCATTATAGAAGAAATGATTTATACTGTAATGCTGTACTGAAGTACTCCTGTTGCCTATATTATTGTAGGGGGGGAAAAAGCAAATTAAAAATACATCTTTCTTTTCCTGGGATGTTTAAAAGCCAACCTGTAATCCCTTTGAAAGAACTGCTGTGGAACAACTTTTATTTCTAGTAATCTAAATTGCATCTGTGACAGTAACAGTTAACGTCTATAGATTTAGCTTGTTAGTGGTCACGTTTCCACCCAGGTAAAGATGGCAGTGGACAAACAAGGAAGTGACCTTACGTGGTTTCTTTTAAAACCTGGAAAGCTGAAAAGTTGTATCACGTGCTGCCTGCAAGTCTTACGTGACTGTTGTAAATCTTGTTGGTTTATCAGCTAGTGGTGGCAAAGTGCTTTGTCTGAGTTGGATCCTGCATAACTCCTCTTTCAGCAGATTTGAGGAACTTAATGCACATTACAGTGTGTGAAGAATCTGGTGTTGCTCGGTCTTGTGTAGCTCCAGCAGGAAAGTGCTGGCTGAGGTCAGTTAAAAACCCGCAGTACCTGAAATAAATGTGCTATAAGGGCTAAAACCAGCGTAGTTAACGCACACCACAGGCTGAACGGGCAGCTCTGAGTGAAGGAATTACTGCTGTTTATCACGGTTTTGTTTTACAGTTGGAGAATAAAAATATCTAATCTTTACGATATAAGCAAAACAGTTTATGGGCCTTGCATGATTTAGCTTCACAGTTGAATCTAAATAATGTTTTGAGTATCACATCTGCTGTGCTGAATGATGATTTAGCTCGCTTTGTGCTCTGCAGCAGCCATCAGCAGCTGGTTTTGATCTGGCGAAATCTTAAGTGTTAATTTGGATTGGTGCTTTCTCAGTTGGTTTCCTTTTTCCTTCAGTGTATCAGTTTGATCGTGGCCATGTTTTGCATGCACCTCCTCCCACTGCATGTGTTTATGACTGGCTAATGTCAACCCAGCTATTATTCACACTGCTTTATGAAAGACCAAAAATGAATTTCTCCAAGTAAGAAGTGGCTGGCATGTAACCTCATAGGCTTGCTATTCTGTCATGAAGCATATGAAATAGATTGGAAGTAGCGTTTTAGTGCTCAGGTTTCATCTGTGTACTGTAGAATCCTTCCTGTTTTGTTTTATTCTGCTTGTAGGCAATGTGGTTTTGGAATTCAGAAGAGAAGCACTAAAACTATTGAGCACTGGTGGGATGCCTTTCTTTTTTTAATGGCAAGATGGTCTGGGACCGTAGGGAGCGATGAGGTTAAAGTAGTCTGTGAGAGCATCTATCCATTTAATTCAGTTTCATTGTGCAATGTACACTTCAGTTCCTTTTCTATCAGTCTGCAGACACGGGTGTATCCAAACATTGAAACTAATGTGTACTGTATAGCGTTGTACATGAATGTTTGTGTTTTATATACCACATGCAGAATGTCAATATGCACTATTTAAATGTTTTAAATAATATATTCCTCCTTTATAATGCTTAAATCTATATGATTCCAATATTTTTATAAGTGAGTGAGTGATCAGACTGATTCCAATTCAGAATTAACAGCTGCTTTGTGTTTGTTATGCAGTGTTTGGCTGTTTATTCAGTATAGTAGATAAGCATGGCAACAGTTATGCTACGAGTGTGTTTTGTGCCATCCTTGTTGAGCAATAAATAAATGGTAGAATTAGGCATTTTGTGATATAACAGTTTTACTTTGGTAAAAGCAAAACCTATATATCTATATGGATATATAGATATGGAATATATATATAACTAAACCAGATGTAATTGCATTGCTATGTCTGGTGCTCATTGTATAGACTTTTATAATAAAAATACCTTAACCTTTATTGTCATATATCTTCGTTCCTCATCATGCTTTTTTCCCCCTCTACCACCTCTTAAAAACAAGTGCCGAGTCCTTCAGTATTCCTGTTTGTGTCTGTAGTGTCAGGGTGTTGTTCAGGCAGGTCTGAGTCACACAGTCTGCCAGCAGAGCCATTGAGACAGCCCTTAATGAACCTGCAGCAGCTTAAGCCTCATTTTGCCTCCTCAGATGTTGCCTCTCAGCAGAGACAACAGCGAAGTGACCACGTTGGCTCCTTCCTGGTCTGACCTGTGGCATGTTGCAGTGGGGGCTGCAGGTCCTGCTAAGTGACGGTGCAGGGGGAAACTGTGAGTCCTGATCAATTCCTGTTCCTGCAGGAGCCACTTTGGGAGAAAGCTGGTTAGTTCACTGACAGCTGATGAGCAGAAGTTGATTGTCTCTCTATCTATTATGATCTGTAAACCTCAAAGTAAGCAGTTACTGCTGTGTTTGTGGCTAGTAAACACTGTCACTGCACACACTTGTGGACAGGAGGATGCTTTTTCTCTTGACAAATGGATGATTCATAGCGTGTTGGTGATGGCATGTTCAGATGATGTTTGGAACTGCTTTGTTCTGTTTTGTTTCCTCCTGTGGCTGAATCTCTCCAAAGAACAAATATTTATAGCTACATATGAGTGGATTAATGGCTGTGTATGGGTAGATCGTGTCTGGCTGGAAGGTAACACCGTGTCTGTAAGGCAATGGGTATAAATGGAATAAAAAGAGACTTTTTTTCTAAGAATTCAGGTTAGAAGCACAATGCCCTCTAGCGGCTCCAGCCATTAAGCACTAAGTCTTTGTTATTTTCTGGAAGACTTAAGTTGGCTTGGACGTGGTGGTGGAAGCAATGGATGCCTGAAAGAATTGCTGAGCGATGAGCATTGCCATTGCCAGCAGTGTACTGGCTAAAGAAAGTGGTCCTGGGGAGTCAGGGTCAATGGGCCACGTGCTGGACTGTTACTTGGCACCTGAAGGTCAGGTTGGAACTCACAGCTAAAGACTGAGATGAGCAAGGCAGGCCCAAGGAGCAGCTGGCTGCCAGCTCTCCTGGTTACTGGAGCCTCTTGCTTGTATCAGTGGCTCTTAGCAGCTCCAAAATGAGGCAGCTGAGTAGGAAACTTGTAGGGATACCTGCTCAGAAGTCTGGTGAGAGCAAGGCTGAAGAACTGTCTGAAACTCACAGACCAGATTGTGAGGTTCCATGGGTGTACCTTTAATAACAGGTCTACTTTTTATACACAAATATAAATACACATAAAAACTTTAAAGGTGTAGGGGAAGAATTGTTCTTTCTTTCTTTGGGTTTCAGCTGGATGAAGATTAAGGCCATTTCTGTTTCCAGATGAGCTCATCCATTTCATTATGCTGTCTTGCCTGAAGTGTTCTTCTGCTGTTGCATGCTTTTCATAATCCTGCTGATTTTTGCATTAGTGTTGTTTAGTTCCTTCTCCAACTCAGATGTTCGTCTGATGAGCCTGTGACACGAACACAGGAACAGATCCTTGTGATGCGTTCCCCTTAGATTTGTAACCTTCGTGTTTGCTCGCTCATATTGTGTCTGCTGCCAAGGGCCTTGAGTCCCGAAATACCCCACCCCAAGCACAAGGCCTTGCAGTCTTTGTCACCCTCTGGGCAGCCATGAGATGTTCTAGAAGAGAAGATTTTGAATTCTCTTCTCACCTCAATCCTGATTAACACCTCAACAACTGCCCTACTAAGTGTATTCCCTTTTCTGCCTTCTTCCCTTTCCTAGGGCAGCTGTTGTCAGCTGTACAAGAACATTTAGAGTAAAGCCTTAAGTTCATTGCCTTGCTGTTGCTCTCCTGTGTGTCAGCTTGTTGCTCTGTAGGAGCTTTTAGCTAATTCAAGTCAGGGCTGATGCAGCACAGAGGGATGGGAGTAAAACTTCAGGAACGGGCTCCCACAAACACTTACTGCTGAAATTGTGCAGGGGAGACAGAGCTCCGAGACGCAACGCTTGAGTCAGAGCGATGAAAACTCTCTTTCCCTCTATGTAACTTCGGTGACTTCGGATGCCTCTATCAGCACCAGAGGGAGCGGGTGGGGGGAAAAAAAGAGAGAAATCTTGGACAGTGTCAGTCATGCAGGCAGTGGGATGTGCTTGAGCAGGAAAAGGTACATGCAGCCCAGGGGAGAAACATTCCCATGGGAAAGCGGGTTTTCCTTTTGCCTCGAAATGACAGAATGTGAGAATAGAGGTGTCTGTTCAGATGTGAGACTGCAGCCACTGCACAGAGTGGTGTTCACAGCCAGCTGTGGGGATGTTCATTCCTATTTGCAGTTGATACGTACAATTTTAAAGATGTTTTGGAAGTATTTGCACCAGCTTATGCCAGATATGGATCTACCAACAACTGCTGGAAACCTTGTTGTAAAGCAAGTGGAAACAGCCATTGCTGTGCTGCAAACAGCCTGTGAGCTAACAGGCTGTTCTAAAACAGGTTTATTTTCCATAACCCATTTAACGTTTGGGCAAATGCCCACCTCACAACTTTCTACTCCTGCTGAGACACCGACTGCAGCCCACTGCCACCTCTGCTCTTCTGTTTCATGACTTTGCCTGAACAGAGCCCAGACAAGCTTCCATTTAATGTTTTGGCCACGACAAGTGAATCTCATTTATGTACAGCTTTATCTTTTGCTATTCCTATGATGTTAAAAGTAGCATTCTGTGGAGGAAAAGGCTTTTGTAAGTAATAGTGGGCACAACTGTGACTCCCTTGGCATCAGCTTTTGAAGTGTAACCAGTTCCTAAGAATACAGGAAAAAAAATAAACCTTACCTTTTCTTGAGCCTTGTCTCCTTTGGAAGGCTTGGAAACGTCCTTTCTTTTAGTGGATGGAGTTTCCTCGCTTCTCATTCACACAAATGAAAAAAGACAGAAGTCCTGTGAGAAGCCTCTGCTTTGCCCAGGGGCGAACAGCGAATGCTTTAGCTTGGGTTGAGATCTTACCATTCCAGGGTCTCATCTCCTACATCTGTATCTGGTTTCCTCAGTCTGAGCTTGACAAGGGCTTTATGGTAGCTCTGGACAAACAATGTTGAGCACGTTAATTGGTTTATATTTACCCAGAGACCCTTCTCTGTAAGGATTTGAGTGCGAGTAACAAACCCGCTCAGCATGATGGCTTGGCAATTCAAAAGAAACCCCATAAGACTTGGTCCTTACTTGGTTCCCTTGACTCAGAGAACGCACTTTGCTACATCTTAAACTTGCCATTAAATCCTAGAAGGTGCTATCCAGCCAAATCCAATACGGGTTTTGCTCTCCCAGCATATTCATTTTCATCTTTCTGTTGACTAGGATTAGGAGAATCAGCCTGGGTGGGGAAAACTAAACCGTACTTTTCATGTAGTGATGATATCCCCACAGAAGAGCCAAGTGTAGGCTTTTGGTGTGGGGCCCCTTTGCTTCAGTTTCACTTGGCAACATCCCTAAACTTGCATGCAGAGAACAACTTTAGTTTCTCAGCTGGGAAGAATAGCAGAAGAGAGCTTAGAAAAAGGTTGATGCCAGAATCTACCACAAATCAGGTTGTTCTTCAATGCTCTTTTTAAAAGGGTCAAGAAAAAGTAGCTTCCTGCTCCCTAGCTCATGCTACTTGAGTCAGTAATCCTTATTAGGAGCTCCAGTGGGTTTAATAGAGGGATGTTATCCATCAAACAGGGATGTTATCCATCAAACATTTGAAGTGGAAAAAACAACTACTGAGTGTTCTTCAATGGTTGTGGCCTGGCTGCTTAAGGCTCTTAGCATAGAAATCCCCCCTCTGATCTTGATTCCTTTGGGATACTTACAAAAGCATTAACTTACCTGTCTGAGGAGGTCTGCAAGGTGAAGTTCTTGATCGGGAATCACTGCAAAGTCTGCTTTGACTTCTGAGTAGGTGTCATTTATAATAGCTAAAAACATGTTCTGGACAGGAAATATGCAGTTAGATATTTTTCTGGAACCCGTGTTTGTTACGCTGGGCTCATTGTTTCAGGGACTGTTCAGAGCTAAGGCATGTAACTAATGGGATTGGAAGAGCTTTGTTGGGTGCAGATACGCTTCTCATGCGTTTAAATTCCCTGAGAGTCTCCTGTTGTGGGACAGGATTTGCCTGTTTCCCCTGAGCAGTGTTGGCTAAAAGGCCCCCCCTCCTTTGAGTGACAGATTTCCTGTTATATATATTGTGCCTTTTTCAAGTGGCATTTCAGACCTAAGTAATGAAAACACACATCCAGCTGGTCTACAATTTGAAACTACAGAGTCCCACTGAAGACTTTAAACTTTCCACCTGACAAGGCTGAAACTCTGCACTTCTCAAGAGCTTCCAAGTAAGTTTTCAGAAGTTAAAATCTCAAGAAATCAATGGTGCAGTGGAGTGAAAGGCACAATGTGTTTGTTCCATGGTGCAAAAACCCCTTTTTTGGCTCTTTGGAGGGAGACAGAGCTGTGAAATGCCTTGTGGGCTTGTGCTAAAGAATCCAGACTGTCTTTCAGCTTAAGTGTGATGAAGGGAAGACAGGGCAAGTCAAGCATTACAGGCAAAAGTGTGTTCCTGGGGTAGCACTATGCAATAGAAGGTTGTCATTTTTCTCTACTGCTTACATAGAAACATTTTTACCTACCAGCAAGATGAAGAACACAAAGAACACGAACGAGATGTAGTAAATAGGTCCAAGGACACTGTTTGCTTCTAGGGTTTCAAAATTAAAATCGCCCAGCACGATGCGGAACTGTGAGAAACTGGCAGGAGAAAAACAACAAAACAACACAGAGCACTGAGGCTGTGACCGGTTTCTTTTAAAGTACTTTAAACATTATTGAATAAAAAACAAACCCAACTGAAGACAGTTGGTGAGATGCAGTGGAGACTTATATCAATGACTGCAGTAATGGTCAATCGAGTGAAACCAGCACTACACTGCAACGGTAAAGTAGATATTTGGCACGTATTTGAGAGTTTAAAAGTGCGAGGCACTGGTTAAACGTCTTATAGGAGAAGATGCTTTTATGTTGAATTAATTGTTTTGTATTTTTATAACTGTTTTCTTTTTGTTCCAACTACAGGATCCCTCATCTTGTGTTAGTATAGAATGTAGTAGTACAGGTCCCTGTGTCTCCCTAAAGGGGATTTAATTTCTAGGGAAGATACATATTCTTCTATTTTGCAGCATCTTAGGACTATCTTGCATCCAAGTGGGTGCAAAACAGCTTCAGAACTGGCACAGAGCTTTACATGAAAACGCTGCTGAAATCTGTAGGTTAAAACACAGTGCACACTGTGAGCAGTGGGTGCAAGAAGCATCACAAACAAAAACTGGATGATTTTAATATGGTGAGTGGCTGAAAAAAATCAGGAAGGAACAAGGGCCAACGGAATTGCTTTTACTTTACGAAATGGACCTGGGAGTTGGACAACTGTACTCTTAAAGTTCTGCTTATCAGAAGCTGTTTGTGCCCTCATTGATGAGGGGTTTTGCATCAGAAAGTTCAGAAAATTGCATACATGCAGTTTTGGAAAGTAGAAAAGTCATCAACTTGTGACCCGAAGACGAGGTGGCCGAACTGTGCGTAGGCGAAGAAAATGATGAAGAACATGATGGCAAATCCAATGATATCCCTGGCACAGCGAGATAAAGTGGACGACAATTGACTCATGGTTTTGCTAAATGATACGTATTTAAATATCTGCAAGAGAAAGAGCACATTGTTAGTGGGGGGACGGGGTGGAAGGTGGTGTCAGAATGTATTGCATTCTTGTAATAGAACTTCTGGAAGGTTATCTAGTCCTAATTAGCACATTAAGTGTTACCTGGATGTAAGTTGCATGCCAGATGTTAATGGTCTGTATATGAGGAGTACTGGAATTAGGTGTGTATTGCTTTTAGAGAGGAGGAATTTTCTACTGGGCTTCTGTGCTAAAGTTAGGGGCTCACAGACAGGCCTTTGGGTACTGCTGTGTGTAATCAGCTCTGGCAGAAGTGAAGCCTTAGGCAAGGAGACCTCAAGATAGATCACCCCTCCTGCACCTGAGGATTCCTGCCGGGCAGACAGGTGAGGAGCTCTTTCACTCTGCCTGTGAAAACAAGGCTGAACAAAAGTCTCTTCTGATGGCAGCTGTGCTACCAAAGTGACAGTAATAATCAGTTTGTGGGGAAGATGATGCAGGGCAACGTGCAGCTGGGGCGCAGAAAAGATGTAATGAGGAAGACTGTCCACACCGGTGGTTAACAGTCAGTGCTCTCAAACAGCTGCTTCGTGCAGCCTCGGCCTTGGAAGTGGAGGAAGACAAAAAACTAAAGGCTGTGAAAACTGTAAATAGCTTCACCTATTACAGCCGTGTCATTTGTGTAGTTCAGGCTGTGACCTTGATAACGCTGAGTCTAGGAAAAACTGGAGTTTCAGGAGGCTGTTTGGCTCATGGCTGTTTCTCAGCTGTTCACGTGGAGACAGCTGTCCATGTGCAGATTTCTTTGAGATGGCCTTGGTATTTGTGTGACCCATGTTTATGAGAACAAGATCATTTAAAACTCTCCGGGAATCTCATAAACAAAATTCCCCATTCTAGCCCCACCTTTGCTGTTCACCCAGGAAAATGTGAACGTTTATAACTTAAAAGCGTGACATTTCTCAAGTACAAAATTAAAAATAGTAAGAACCAATACCTTTATCCAAGCAAAGAAGACGTTGACAGCAATCATGTTATCATAAATGACTTGCCAGAACGCAAGGAAATAGAAGTTTGGATAAACGTGAGCATCAGAAAGGAGCTCTTCCATTAGCAGGGACACTTCTATAGTGCGGTAGATATTGAAGCAAATGGCAAGGATGGATACCTGTAGGAAAGCAGAAGCCAGTGAAACTGAAGAGCAGATACCACCTCCTCTTCTGACTTGTTATTTTGCAAAGGAAAGCCTGTATTGATTTCAACAGGCTCTTGATTAGATTTGAAGGACCTGAGCTTTTTAGATGATTGGTTATAAACTGCATGTCAGACTTTACTGGCCAAATTATTTCTCCTTGTACTGTGATAATGCTGGATTTGTACTACAGCATACTGCATACATTCCAGTTTTACTGTATTACGTGCTAATACTTCCCTGTTCTGCAACTAAAACAAGATGGGTGAGAAAGACAGTAAAGAGTGGAAAGGTCATGGGGCCACAGACCTCAACAAGAAGGTTAGAAAAGAGTTCAGGGGTGCTAAAGTGTGGTGGGCCTCTCCATTGGAGAACAGAAGGTGAGTGGCTGTAACCAGGCAGAGGGGTCTGGGTGGTTTTGGTTTGACTGGTGTCTTGACTGGTGCCAGCCTGGCCTGGCAAGCACAAAAGGATTGAGGAGCAGCTCACCAGTATCAACAGCATATCCAGCCAGTTCCAAGCACGTCTGAAATACTCCATTTTCATTTTTTTTATTTCTATTGCTTCCTGGGCTATGAATGTAATAATGAAGAGGCAAAAGGCAACTTCACAAGAAGCCAAGAAGTAATCATAATAGGAGATGTATCTGAGGAGCTTCACGGACTGTATCTGGAAGGAGGTGAGAGCACCCCCAGTGGCAGGGAACTCCACCACCAACCTGGAAAAGGTTGGAGACGTGTTAGTTACCATCCCTTTAACTGGCTCAGACCTTAATAGTCTATCAATGATTACCTCATTAATATACCTAACTTGACTTTGCCCTTGCTATGAAATCTATTCCTATGACAGCAGCAATCAGCTGTACAGAGCAGGCACGTTGTCTGGAGGAAAAAAGTAGTTCTGGGTCCACTCTGCACTAAATGAACGCCTGTATTCTTTAATGAATTACTGCCTTCTCAGTTACTGCCTGAGAAACAAGGCTGTATATGCCTGAGGTGATCGGTTTTTCTTTGTGTCTTTAAAGAAGCATCGTGCCTCACTAAGCTCAATTTCACACGCAGTAAAGGTAAGAACTCACCTGACAATACAGAAGAGGTTTAAGTTGGCATTAAATGTCGAGAAGTCGATAAATACAGCCCTGGTTCCACGAGTGATCCAACCGTTTTGTCTGAGAAACGTCAGCTTCTCCATGCTCTCCTCCTTTGATCTTGGTAAGGTGACTATAAATCCTCCACTTCTGTAAAAGCCCACATATCCCCAGTACCACGGGGATAAAGAGGAGGCAGAAACATATTTCCATCTGAGAAACAGGAAAAGAAAGCAGCGAGCCTATGGGAAGTGCACTGAAGTAAGCTTTAACTTTTCTTTTATTCTGATTAGTTCTTGCGTTCTGCTGCGTTCACACTGGACCATTTAATCCAGGCATTTAAATAATACATTGTCTTTCCATGAAATAAGCACGAGGCGTGTGACCTCAAAATGTTCCCATTTCTGTATCTACTCTGTACATTCACAGATGTGCTTCTCAGTCTGGATTCTGCCCGGTGTGGCCTAGATGGTTTGTTACCTTAAACCCTTCACACATAAAAGGAACACCTCTGGTTTATGCAGTTCGTTGTTGCTGTGCCATGTTTGCCTATTGTTTCATTGACTTAAGTCATGGTTAAACGAAATGTGTGAAGCAGTCCTTTGGCTCTGTTTCCACAACACCATAGCACGATTCTAGTTTATTCACATGTGATTTAAGTTAAGGCTTTGTATAACTGAGCATTTCCCCAGAGGCGTTAACGGTAATAGACTTACTAACATGTATTTTTGCTGGCTCACTGTTCCCAGCTCTTCCCATCTCTCCACTAGAAACTTCCCATGCCAAATTCCTGTCTACAATATCAGCATAAAATCAGATCGATGGTTTATCTCTGTGTAAACCCAGGAGAAAACGTAGTTCATTGTATGCACAGCTTTTACTTGAGAATACTCGAGAACGGTGGTGATAAGTGGAATGACTTACTCAGATTCGTTGCTTGGACCAAAGTCGGACTTGTCTTCAGCTCGGTAACTGTATCGGGAGTAACAGCTCTTCAGGAAAGGCCGGAAATAGGGGTAGATGGAGCAGGTGTTGTTGCGCACCTTCAGCTGGCGGATCTGGGCTACTCCTAGCAGTAAATTCTCATAGAAAATGTAGCTGGTGTTTTTCAGGTCATTTGTTGTGCCTTTGTCATACCATGACTTCCAGTAGAGTCCATCCAAGAGCGGCCCCTCTGCGTACTGTATGCACAAGTCAGGTTTTAGAATCAGGAGCTGGAAGTACCACAGTCACCCTCCTTTTTAACAGAAAAACCTCGACAGGGTTCCCAGCTTGCTTATGGCTACGGAGTCTAAGGTAGAATACAAACAGTGCTCAATGCATGCTGCCTTACAGATCTTTATGAGTCCGTTCTGTTCCCCATGCAGTGCAATTCCCAGAGCCATACAATGAGATTATCCAGAGTTAGACTTACAACCTACATCTGTTTGGAGCTTCACTGAAAGGTTACATTGAGTTTTAAACCCATGTTTAAACACACAGCCATTCTATGTTGTTTTAACAGGTGTTTGTTGTTTTACCTCTGTTTTGAGGTATGTATTTCTGACCAGGCTTTTAGTTATCTCAGCCCAAAGGAAGCGTTTGTTTTTGGAGGTGGGGGAATCCTCTCTGTATGTTTCTTCATTTCAGAAGAACATTATATAGAGTGAAAAACAGCACGTCCCCATAGTTTGGAACCATCTGAAGGGCCATTAGAGCTGCTTTTAGTGCAGCACTCTGCACTTGTATAGCAAAGACTCGTTATTTTATGGACTAACTAATGGATGTGATGATACGAGGGAGCACAATGCCACCAAAAAACTGATACAGCCCAGCATTTCCTTGGTGGTTGGCCTGTTGCTTTCCCTAACTGACCATTCACCCTTCATGATTGCTGTTTGCACCCAGCATTTCTACCAGTGCATTTTAAGACAGTGCTCATCTTTCCTGAGCTGCAGCAATCCAGCAGGTGGATCTGGGGAGGACCAGGAGCAATGCAGTGCTGTGAATTTATGCTACAGTTTATGCCAGCGGCTTCTTCACCTGGCTGCTCCCTAAGAAAGCATCCGCACTGAGCTCCTTACATTCCAGAAGTCATCGCGGCTCCCGATACTCCTGAAATTAATCCCGCTATCGGAGGCGCGTTCCACAAAGAAGTCTTCCATCGCCTTATTCAAGTAATACATGTTGGTGCTCACCATGCCGAAGGTCACTGGGAAGGAAGGAAGGAAGGAATGGCAGGAGGTGAGCGCTGAGGCTGCAGCCCCCACAGGGCCCCGCTGTGCACGGACTTACTGAGGCTGAGGGTTACCAGGAAGGTGATGTAGATGAGCAGCTCTACCAGGGTCGTCTTCAGTTCCGTTTCTTTGCTGTAAGTTACCCGGGATGTTGTAGCACCTGGTGGGGAGGAAACGAGGGTGAAGAAAGAAGTAATTGGGAAGGGGGTGGAAGAAAAAGAAAAAAAGAAAAAAACATGTCGCTAAGGTTTTGGAAATGACTGCAAGAAAGACATTGCAGCCCTGGAACGTGTTCAGAGGAGGGCTACAAAGCTGGTGAGGGGTCTGGAGCACAGGCCATATGAGGAGAGACTGAGGGAGCTGGGATTGTTCAGCCTGGAGAAGAGGAGGCTCAGGGGAGACCTTATTGCTCTCTATAACTTCCTGAAGGGGGGTTGTAGTGAGCTGGGGGTTGGCCTCTTCTCTCGTGTAATCAGTGATAGAAATAGAGGGAATGGTTTTAAGCTGCGTCAGGGGAGATTCAGGCTGGACATTAGGAAGAATTACTTTTCGGAAAGAGTAGTCAGGCATTGGAATGCACTGCCCAGGGAGGTGGTGGAGTCACCGACCATGGGAGTGTTCAAGAAACGCTTGGATGTGGTGCTGAGGAATATGATTTAGCCTGGAAGTATTGGGAATGGTTGGACTAGATGATCTTATAGGTCTTTTCCAACCTTGATAACTTTGTGATTCTGTGACGGCAGCCAGCCCTGAGCGCATCACCCCGTCAGTACCTCACAGCTCCCTGAGGTAGCCGCCATGGCTGCGCCCCCCGCCCCGCGCAGCCGGGCCGTGCCCTGCACCGTGAGCCCGGCGGGGCCGTGTCCGCTCACGCACCTCCGCGTCTCCGCCTCACGGTCACCGGGGGCTGCAGCTCCGCCGCGGGCTCCGTGCCGGGCTCCATGGCGGCCCCGGAGCCGCCGAATCGCAACGGCCGGCCCGGAGCCCGCTGTATCCTGGAGGCGGAGTGCTCCGCTCCGGGAATTCCCTTCTGGTTTTCAGGGCGGAAAGGAGCGCTGGCTGCGGCCGTTAACGCGCGGCCATGGGCTGTGTGTGGGACCGAGACACAGGGAAAGAAAGAGGCGAACTCTGCGTTTGGGTGTTTAAGATTTTATTTGCTTCTACTTAAGTCTCATAAAAACACTCTATTCGGGTTTAGTAATCAGGCAGTACAGAGTTCTCACCAAGAGCAGTGTTAGAGAAGCAGTACAAACCAACCTACTTCAGCACGTAACCCAGCACAGGTGGGAGCTAATGGGCCTGCCTGCTTAGGCTCTATTTAAAATACAATACTCAGAAAATGGTTATATTCACCAACCCATATAAATATCATCTAACATGGTAAAATGGGAACAGCAGAATGTGCAACAGTCACCAGTAAAAATACGTAGATAGGTATTTTGCTAATTAGAGCTATCACCAGTTAACTGCATCCACGTTGGCCTTGTCTCTCGTTGTTATGAGTTTTTCCTCTTTGTTTCCAGTTAAAGTTCATCGCTTTCATACAGTCCAGACTGCTCAGCCAAACGCTGGAACTCTCCCTCTGGTGAGAAGGCTTGTTTCACATCCAGCCCCCTGCCATTGAGGGCCAAATACTTGCTGAAGGTTGGTCGGACTCGTAGCTGCTTCGGGGCTGGAACTGGCTTGTTTGTATGTGCTGGAACAGAAAAAAGACCCTTTCAGTGTCTCCCCAGACCCAGGCAATAGCAACTCAATCGTTTCTTTTATCTGCAACATAAAGCATCCAGCTTTTAAGTGAATTTAACAGGCTGGAAATGGAAGCCTTACATTCACCCTCTTTGCTCTCAGTGACAATATAGTTTTCAGCAGGCTGAGCTTTGTTGGGTGAACCATCGGGGTCTGTTCTGAATGCAGCAGGTGGCAGTTCAGGTTGTGGCAGCACTGTGCTGCAGTACTTACTTGCAACCTCCAGTCTGGCGTGGCACGTGGCCACTCCTGCTCCATTGACTGCAGATACTGTGTACCACCCAGCGTCCTTCTTGTTTGCATTATGAATCAGGAGGCAAATCCTTCCAGTATTGTCATGTAACAAGCTGGGGGGAAATATATATATACATATATTTACATGTAAGTGATTGGAGGAGAAAAATGAGAAGATACTGAAATCAGAGCCAGTTTACATGCTGAGGAGCTGAAAGAGCCCTAGAACAATTCTCACAGGACATTATGAACTATTTGAACATCAGTGCTGCAGTTTTGTTACGAATCAGTGGTAATGCACATTGTGATGGCATTAGGGTGGCACCAAGGCCCTTTTATAGCCCTCGCAGCATCAGAGCTCAACAAACACACCGCATGTCTTAGTCCCAAAGCCATGCTTCTGCATGGGCCTTGTAGCTCCTGCTGGAATCCAGCAGCATCTTGCTGTGCCCCCAAAACAAGACTCTGAGCATCATTTCTGTCTGGCACATGAGCCTATTCATCATGAGCAACGTGCCTGGCCAGCCAGCTGCTGCTTTTGTTAACCAGCTCATTGAAATAGGATTTAACAAACAGTGGTTATTGTTTTCTAGTACACTAACAGCCAACTTATTAGTAGGATACCTTATTCGGTCTGTATTATATTGTACCATTTCATTGTTTCTTTTCCAGTAAATCCGAGGAGTTGGGATGGCAGAGATCTGGCATTCGAGCCTGGCTGTATCTCCTTCAAAAACCTTTTTGCTTTGTGGCTTGAAGATGAAAGTTGGAGGCGTGTGATGTTCTTTTGCTGAATTAAAGAGGAAAGATAAGATGGAGTTGCTGTAAGTATTAAACATTATTATCAAGCTTTAAGACTTCAGAATGCTAAATTCAGGAGGACACTTTCCCTCCAGCATCTCTTAACCTACAGGCAGTTCCCATGTGCATAAGGGTGTAATAGACACAATCCATTTTAGGAGGACAGTCAATCTACATTCTGCTGTCAGTTCTCGAAGGTGAGTAAATCCCAAACTCTAGAGATTATATTATGTTTAAATTCCCCAGTAAAAGTGCTCAGAAGAAATATTTCATCCCAATGCAACGTGTTAAGATAGTTTTGGCAAAGATACACTTGTTGTTATTGTTTGAGCTGGAATGTGTGGAGATTTGTGCTCCCTAGTTGTTGTAATACCACATACACACAGAGGAAGGCATTAGAATACTAAGATTTTCAGAATCTGGCCAAGTATTTATCAGTGCTCTCCATCTTACCGATTACTTCCACTTTAACTGCAAAGGATGATTCTCCTGCACGATTGACAGCCACGCATTCATACGTTCCTGCATCAGATGATTTCACTGCTTCAAAAATAAATGAGTGGAATCCCTTCTCTGACACTATCATCTTATGAAACTGATCTTGATGAACCATCCTTCCATTCTGATACCACATCACATCTGGGGTTGGCAGCCCACTAACCTGTGAAGGAGAGGAAAGCAGCACAGAGTTGAACAGCTTTAAGATAAGATAATACAAACCCTTCAGTGCCATTCAGAGTTTGAAGCATTTAAGTGATCAAGTCATGATCATTGTACAAAATTTAGTCTCGCCTACTTTTGAATATTAATGTTGGTGCTGCACAGAGAAGTGCTGTAGAGAGATGAGCTCTGTCTACAAGAACAGGGGATGCCGTTCCTACAAATCCCTGTTGTTTCCATCCTGTAAGGTAGCTTTGATTAGCTCGGAGGTGCTTACTGTGGTTTTGGAGGGAGGGAGTTCACTTTTCTAATCTCACACCTCGTACTGAAGCAATGTTACCTACACAGTTTAGATAATATAAGTTGTCTTGCAGACGTGCTCTAGGTTGCCCATGACACACAGAAGTTAAGCAGTTCATAGCAAAATAGCTAAAGGCCACGTTGAAGTCTGGCAAGACTTTACTTAAAGCAAGGGAGTGGAAGTTGTTGTGGATGTAATTAAGGAAAAACAAGCCAATTCACAATCAGATCAGCAAACAATATTTGCAGTAAGGTTACATATGTGCAAGCCCTAGCTTTGTTCTTACCCTAAGGTTGGTACAGTTACCTTGCAGTCTCAGCCCAGTCTGCTGTTCTGTTTATCTGTAATTAGTGCATTTTCTTGCCAGATTATCTGCTCCAGCAAGAGAATACTTAGAGCCTTAGGGAGGACTCATTAAAGGCAGGCAGTCCTGGACAGGTCTTGCCGTACATGTTTTCATGCCTCTGAGTTCAGTGAGAGTTCCAGGGCACAGCACAGTTGCCTCTCTAAATGGTTTCTTGGATCAGGGCTTCAACATTTGGTCTTTGCAATGAGCTATAACAGGCTTTATGTAGTGGTCCACCATTTACCACCATTATTTAGCTCTAACCATGCTCTTATGAAACTAATTCCCCTTACATTATCCAAGGGAAAACGTAGTAACATTTACCCATCTTCTGCCTAGGGAGACTCTGGGAAATCTGCTGTTAGTGCTCTGGCTTATTGAGCCACAGAGGCACTGCAGCTCAGAGTCCTCTGCTCACGCTACATACACCACACAGCTAAGAGGAGTGAAAGTGAGAGGCTGGTATTACTTTGAAGTCGAGCCTGCAGAATCGTCCCTCCTCAATAATTACATCTTCTGGCACTTGTGTAAATCGTGGTTGGAAAAACTTTTCCTGGATCGAGTCATGTCCACGTTCATCTCCTCTGGAGGATGGTCTGCTCCTAAGAGGAGGACAGTAACAGTTATTCATGTAAATGTACCGTAGCACTGATCAATTTGAAGCAGAGTCCCTCAAGAGGTTTAGGAATGCAGCAGTACTGACATAGCTTGTTTTTCAGCTGTAAGACACAACATTTGATCAACCGCTTATTTTGCTGAAGTTACTCAATTCAAAATAGAAACATGTGAGTCTTTAAACCTTTAGTGCTATGCTTAGAACTGACTGGATTAAGACCATAGGCATCAGCCATCATCTACAAATGGCTGTGGTTTAGTTGAAAGAAATGAATGAATTTAGTGATAACTACTTTACAAAACGTACTTTAGAAACCGAAAAAGCAAAGCAATGCTGGTTTTGCCTAGAAACATTTGAAATAAGTCACAAAGAATCACGCAGCGCTGGCTTTTATGCATTACCTTACGTGTGTTGTAGGAACCTGCAGCCTGATGTTTTCTGCATTCTGGTGCTCAGAAAGAAGAGAAAAACCAAATTAACTTAAGTTTACAAGCTGAATGAGGAGCCATTTTAAGCAGATTGACTACTCGAAAAGTTGTTGGGTTAAGAGGTAACAAAACTCACAGCAGAAAGTAATGTGCCCTTTTTTCACTCTAGACTATTTACCATGCCAGCAAGTCCTATTAATAGGATGGGACAGCTTCTCATCACTGTACAGGTGATAGGTGCAGCAGCTTCATTTGGCACACTGGGCCTTTGGCAAGCCAATAACCTTTGTTACAAGGGAGAGCGGCAGTATCTAAAACAAGAGCTCAGTACGGAGTGTCCTTCCCAATAGCAGGAATAGAAGTGGAATCACTGGCAAGAATCGCATTGTGCCACTTAAATATGGTACCAGTGGCAATGAACACATGCTGAGCTGGAAAATATTTTTCTTTCTAGATCACAGCGCCAGCTAAACTTACTGACAGCTCCACAATCACATGGTACCTCTACTAAAGTACCCCACACTGATTCCTGTTAGGACCTTGGACGTTTGGAAAATACAAGCAGGGTTTACTACCAGTAACTCGTTTTAGCTATGGAATCAGATAGAAAAAATACTGCATGGAAATTTCTGGAGTGTTTGCCATTACAGTGCTTGGTTCTGCGCTCTATTGCACTCCATTGCTGTGGAACACTTAAGCTTGGATTTAAACTTCAAACACAGATGCAAAGTTCAGTTCAGGGGAAGCATCACATGCTGAAAGGGTTAGCTGCACTGAGCTCAATGCCGTGTTCCAAAGCCAATTGCTTCTATCTGCTCATTTACACAGGTACTGTACGATGGCTGTTTGTCTTGTGAGATGATGCTGTGGTGAGGAAGTTGCTGCTGATAATTTTGACACTCTATTATATGGACCAACAACACAGCTACATTCCTGAGGAATGAGAGGATGAAAGTATCAGTGACTGCAGTATTTAAAAGTAAGTCAGAATGACGAGAATAAAATCTCCCCACCATAACCCAGTTTCTCCTTCTGCTTTTTTATGGAGCATTCCATGCACTTTGAACAATCTCAGCTATCCTACTTTGACCAAATGTTTCATTATTCTGTGAAAAATAGAAGAAAAAAAAAGATCTCTGATACCCAAAATGTTCTCTTCTTGTCAGGTGATTGTTGGGGACAGATAGCTCAGTGTGTATTCCTCTCTTAAGTGACCTTAAGAGTGTCTTGCATTGAGTTTTGCTAACCACATTTTGGAAGATAGATGCCAGCCTGCTGGCTGTCCGCATGCCTGTAGCAGGAGGGATGTTTTCTTTGGCAGCCCAGGTGTCCAGTGCTACATCACAGATATTTCCACTAACTTTCATCAGAGAAGCGCTAGGGAGAGCTTTTAGCTGGTCTGTTCTGAATAGCCACTGAGTGATGCAAGTCGCCCACTAAAATGTTTTTGAACATGCCAGTTGTAATAGATTTTTGGCTTTCAGCATGTGGGCTGCCAAAATAACTGCTTTGTCTTCTGTTAATAATTTCAGGCTTCAGGAAGGGATAAAACCCCACCAGTGCCACCGCAGGGCCCTGACCTCTTGTAGTCAATGTCACTTAGTCAAAGCGGTGACAGGTGTAAATCTTGTTGTGCTGGCCAAGTCTGAACTCAGGCTCTTAGAGTGGGTACCTGGATCCCTCACTGTCCTCCCTGCCTGTCACAGTGCTGGGCAGCAGCTGTTGTCATTCCTCCCTAGAGAGGTCATTCCTACAGATCAGATCAGGCCCAGCAAGTGGATGGTGGAAGTACTGCCAATATTTAGTGCTTAAACTCCAACCCTCTCCACAATCACCCCCCAGAACCTAAAAGATACAGAGTTATGCTGACAAAAGCTTTCCTCTTCTCTTTCCTGTGTTGGTACCAAGAAAAACTATTTATCTCTTTTCAAGCACAAACAGTTCACAGCACAATCAGCAGGAAATTCCCCCTCTGAGACAGGCCCCCATTTACCTGTGCGTTCTGCATGTCTTCACTTTGTGCTTCAAACACAGATGCAGCATTTTCTGGTCCAAGCAGCCTGCGAGCCATTCTTTCTTCATACGTTAATCGCTTAGAGCAGAGCATGGAGGAGAATTCTAGTTATAAGCCCATTTACTATTTCAGTTAATCTTGTAGAGCACACTGATATGCCACAAAGTCAGGGTGTTGTCAATGAAAACAGTGTCTGAATAGAAACACTACCCCGGTTCCAGTGGGTTTGCAGTCTGTGATGCCTACTGAAGTCATCCTCAATATATACAGCAACAAAATGCATAAAAGATTAAACTGCCTGTTCATCAGAGCCTCCCTAATGCCATCTGTGGCCTTCCACGCCTCCTTTCTCTGCTCTGTGATTATTTATGGGTAACTGATGGCATTATCTCAGAAGCCAGAGTCCCAGGGTATCTTTCTGTTAGCGCTGGGAAAACTTTCCAAGTCGCTCAGCTGTGGATTTAATTCAGGAGCTAGAGGCTGGGTGCTAGTGTCCCCTATTCCCAGAAAGAGAGGAGAGGAACCCCAGAGCCCTGACAGCACACAGGAGCTTTATGGCAGCAAAGCAGCCGCCTTGTGAGACTCTGTGCTGTTCTGAGAGGAGTTTAGAATGGGTTTCAGTCATGTAACAGTGAGTTCCAACAGTACAAATACAGCACATAGGGTTGAAGAGAAGTAGAGCTAAATGCAGTCTTGCAGTTTAGTTACTTTGAAGGAGATTAAGTATGTTAGTTCTGTGAACTTGGATTCCCTCAATTTCTTCCTGTGTACATCATGTGCAGGACATATATGTGATTACTCCTTTGTAGGTAAGGATTTGGAAAGGCTTGGCAATCTACTCCTTAGAAGAAATAAAAGTCTATAGGAGTCTCCCTGAGCTCACTGCTGCATCAGGTGCGGCTGAGGCCGTCAGTTGCTTCAGACATTATTGGAGGACAAAGGGAGGAGGGCACAGCAGTGATTGCACAAGCCTTATTTTTAGCCTGGCTTCCTATTGGAAGAAAAACTGGCTTGCAATGGCAAACATTATTACAGCAGATAGAGTGTTCCTGTTAGGGACATGTTAACTCATATTTGACCTAATGTTTTTCCTTGTGTTTAAGATTATATATGACACAAATCCATTTCCACTGGTAATAATGGCAAAACTCCTTTCTGCTTCAGGGGAAAGAGGAAAGAGGGAAGAGACTATAAACCCTGGGATTTTACTAGTTTGCCTTCAGTCAGCAGCAAGGTTCCTGCACTACAGACCTGTTGACTCCAACGTGCTGCTGTAATGCGCTTCCCTACTGGTAAGCCAGTTTTTTTCTCCTCCCAGATTTGGATTTCTTGACCAAGGGGATTGTATGTTGTCCCTTCACAGTATAAGCATGGGTCTAAGACCGTCCTGTAACTCACTGACTTTATGACAAAAGGTCATGTGTTTTATTTGGTTTGTTATCATTCATCTAAAAGAAGTCAAAGAGGTTTACCACACGTGGTGATACTCTAGAATAAGCAGCAGTATTACTCCAACTTTCTAATGATTCGGGGTAGCTTATCAACCCCAACATTGGAACTCAAGGTCAGATTGTGTCTGAAGAACTGAGGTGTTCTTCTTGGGTTTCTCTTGTCTGTGGATGTGACATTCAGCAAGATTCTCAGGAGAAGGTTGTGGTTTGTGCCATGGCTACAAACAATGCGCCTTTCTTTCCTGTACACGTACCTCATTCCTGATTCTAGCCTAATTAACTTGATCGTGCAGATTCAAAGATCAGGTGAATAGTGCGTGCTGGCCAAGAAGTTGGGATGAAAGGGAAAAGCAACAGCAGCTCTAAGACATCCTTGCTACCATAGGTGGCTTTCAGAAGCCAGTGCCTCCTGTACTGTAGCCCAAGCAAAAGCAGACACTCATTTGCTCCACTAACTGCACACATACATGCTGACGGCTGCTGTCTCTCTTGCTACGCCTTCGGGCCAGTTCTCATCAATCCCTAATGATGTGCTGCTACTTCTCCACTTGTTCCTGTGCTTCCTTTTGCTTTCTGATAAGTTTGGACACTCCAGTCCCTGGGGTCCTACAGCCATCTCTACATCCCTCCTTTCACTAATAACTGCAGTAAAGTGATTCTTTAATTAGCGGATTTCACTTACCTGGTTTCCATTCTGGAGAAGGTTGTCTTTGCATCGGAGTTTCTTTTCCAAGTCCTGGATGAGGGCCTCTTTTGTTCCTCTGATTTCTTGGTCAGATGTCTTCTGCATGGAGTTGATACTAGCTTGTTTTTTGTACATTGGTTTTGAGTAACTACTCACACAGGAAGAGAAAGCAAAGTTACTCTGTAGGCTTGCTTGTGTCACTACAGTTTTACAAAATACACACAAAGATGACAATCTGCTGCCTAGGAGCTGTGGTTCAAATGAACTTGTAAAGAATTTGGGAGATGCCAGGTGGCATAATTGAGTATGAAAAAGGGAAGCATCATTGTCTACCCATATCATTCAGTGTCCTCCCCCACCACTGTCTCAGTAGCTTGCTGCATGTCTCCATTCTGTACCGCTAAATCTTGCAGCAACTCCCATCCTGGCTGGGGTGTGTGCAGTCAGGTTAGCAGTGTTCTAAGGGCACCACTAGTTGCACTGAGCTTGGAGAGCCTGTCCGGGAGCAAAAACTGCACTCCTTTACAATTTCATTTGTTAAAAACAAGGCTTGGGGAGCTGCAAATCCACAACAGGATTACGACCTAGTTTATTATGTGTGATCAAATAGTTTGTTAATTATTCTATACTTTGTGGCCCCTGGAACCATTTATGTTCAGATGTTCCACAGCCAGGATAACCCCACAGGAGCCCTTAGAAGCCCAAGCTACAATTCCCACAAAGCCTGACCCCATAACCCATACTCAAGAGTCAATCAAGTCTTGGCTATAGTAAGAAGTTTGGCTTCATTCTGAAAAGTTTCCTCTAGGAAGAGAGGAGCATCCCTCAAAACAGACTGAGAAGGTCTCCTAGAGGTCACAGTGCTCTGGCAGGACCTAAGCTAATTCATTAAGTGCAGCAGGACCTCATGTACTGCAGTTGTGTTCTACAGCTGTTTCTATCCAAAATCCTCTTACTCCTGTTGCTTGGGAGTTTAGTCAGCTGATTGCAGTAGGGCAAAACAGTTGTAACTCTCCTATGTGTTTCAGTACTACTTGGGCTTAATAGCGCACTCAGTTCATAACTCAGTAGCTTTCATAGTCTGCCCAGCAGGTTAAGAAGTCTCACGTCCATTTGTCCATCTGTAGAATGATTAGGAAAGTAATTCCTCAACTCACAGAACGCTGCATTTAATTCTTCAGAGCAGCTTATACAAAAGGCATAGCGAGGCAGCAAAGCTCCTTGCTATGGAAACAAAAATGCTCCACTATGTACACAAACCTCATCAGTTGCTCCACATGCAGACCTAACCCACAAACATTCCTGCAGCACTTTTTAAAACTGCTTCTCAGCATCCCAGCTAGCCTGCTTTGTCTTACCTTCCTTCTTCCCTCAGTGCTGTGCTTCAGAAAGACCCAGAAACATTCAGGTTTCCTGAACACAAACTGACACTTAAACCTGAATTCATATCCAAGTCAGCAGGAGCCCTCTCCTCCCTTCACCTTTCTAATATCCTCAGTTGAATGTTTCCTGGATATGCTACACTGACTTTCAGCGGACCCCCAGCTAGTACTGGCAGGAAGACAAGCTGGTGAGAAGGCAAGACCCAGCTCCCTTAGAGATCTCACTGACCTTGGAAAGTATTTGGATTGCAGCCCAAAGGCAAAATGATATAATACATATTCAGGAAAGAATTTAGTCTTCGGTCTTAAGGGGTAAAAATTTAAAGTGGTTGCCTTTCTGCTAGCACATATGATTAATGAAAACTGTATCGTAGATACTGTAGATTCTCATCATGAACTGGAACCTGAAAATACTGCTGAGACTTATAAGAAATCACAGAATGAATTGACCTCTAAGATCATCCAATCCAACCATCAACCCATCGCCACCATTCCCACTAATCCACGTCACTCAGTGTCATATCAACACATTTCTTGGATGCCTGCAGGGATGCTGCCTCCAGCACCTCCCTGTGGGCAGCCTGTTCCAATGCTTGGTCACTCTGAGGAAAAGTTCATCCTAATATGCAGCATAAGCCTCCTCTGGTGCAACTTGAGGCCATTATCTTTTGTCCTGTTGCTAGTTACTAGGAGAAGAGACCAAATCTTAGAGTTAGGTGGGAACTATTATTACCTTCCTCCCTGTCCAGAAGCCCTATATGTCTATCTCTGTTCTGCATACCATTAATCAAACATTTTCCCCCAAATCAAAATAAACTGTTCAAAGTAAGCCCAACAAACCCACAGGGCAGCCCATGACTTGACTGCCATGCAGTGTAACCCTCAGTTACTCCCACAGACGCTGAGGGCAAGCTCTCAGCCTCCTAACTTGGCTCATTCTGCTCATGCAAAGCCCTGCCTTGCACATCAGAAGTCAGTGGGAGTTGTCCCATTGGCTTCACCACAGATCTGGATCAGTCAGTACATGGGAGAGGCCAGGCCAGACAAAAGCAAGGGGAGGTTAGAAGCCTGTGTATACTTACTGAGGTTCCATAGGAGGAGTTTGGCTGTTATAATCAGGCTGCGAGGGTAGCACTGAGCATAGGAATGCTGCGGGGGTTTGGTTAGGCATGGATATAAGCCGTTGCCCAGATGATGAGCTAGCAGGAGACTGCGCAGATGCAGGTGTGACGGGATATGTGGATTCCTTAGGGGCACTACAGGAAGGCGAGGAGAGCGTGATTGAAGAGCTCAGCGATGACGAGGAGGAGAATTTCTGCCCGCTAGGGTTACGAGGCTGGATTAGAATGGAGGACTGTTTGATCTGCCTGCTTGACTCTGTAGATGTTGAGGATCCTGGAGGCTGCTGTTGCCCTTGACACACATTCTTAGACTGGATAAAATGTTTTGGACGTTCGTAGTTAAACATGGTTGGTTGGCACATAGAGGAAACGGATGGGAGGTTATGGACACTCATAGGAGAACTTTCACGACTGTCCTGGGTTTTGGTTGGTGACAACTGGCTTTGGGTGGGTGGCTGGTAAAAACTAGGTGGCAGGCCACAAAAGCTTTCTTGGCTGGGCTCCTGAATAGAGTGGAACCCTGGCCTTGCAGGATAGAGGCTTTCTTGGAGTGGATTTTCCCTTAAGGAAGACAATACAGATAAAAGAAATGGTACATCACAATTTCAATGGCAGAAATACTGTGCTTTGAGCAGTCATTTGCAGTCCAAAGAATATGATTTTCAGGCAGTTGACAGTTTAAGCTTAAGCTTATAATAAGAAGATTTAGGATTGATTAGAATATATAGAATATATTTATAAACTATATAAACATTTCAGGTTACAATAACGAGTCACACACTCCATCAGACCCAGCTGTGGAGCTCACCACAGCTATCTTATCTGCAAGAGCCCTCTCAATTCTAAAAGGAATGACAATAAGTTTACTGCGATAACCCATCACCAGTTGAACGCAGACAGCTGGAGATACGATTGCAAAGCAGAGTGATATACAGCATATCATCTTAACTACAGGTCTCTGGATCCTGCAGCTTCACACCCTGACAAAATACTGTATGTACAATTATATGCAGAATTGGTTACTTTTGCTGAGAAATTCCTTACGCTGTAGGGAAGCATGAAACAAGTTCCACTTGCTTTTCTACCTAAAAGTTAACTTTGGAAAGCAAGAATCCTGATTTCTTCTCTGGGAGCTTCTTAGTTCAGAGCTTTATGTAACAAATAGAGATCGGGGACTTGGAATACTGAGGACCACACTTCTCTGTTGGAAGCCATTCCCTGAGATTTGCTGTTGTGGCCATTAACTGCTGGGATTAGCTGCAGGATGAAGTAGGGCACACCAAGCTGCTCGGGGGTTCTCCATTTATTTTGGAAGCCAACGATATCTAAATGTTGGTATCCTATCAATTCACAGCACAGGAATGTTTCATTTGAGTCAACTGAGTAAGTTTGTGAGGAATGACAACTAACTTCAGCTCCAAGATAAATTAATACCAATTCCTCCCCCTCCAAATAAATGAAAAGCTACTAATAAAAAATGAGAATGTAAATCCACACAGTTACATGTGCTGGAAAAAATTGTAATCTTGCCCCACTGAGATCAGCTGTTTAGCTGCTATATATACACAGTATATTGTATTCCTCTCATTGGAGAGCCCAAAGAGGTGAGAAATTCCTAGGGGAGGGAATCAACTGAAGACATTGCTCTTGTCTTATGAGGTTTCAAAGCTTTCATTTCCTAAAGGTAATTACAAACATTAGTAGTAAATTAACAGTAACTAAACAGGTTTCATAGTAATGATTCCCTCATTTCCCCCTGGTTGCCTTCTTGGAATTTGAAGCCAGATCAGATTTTTTGGAGCGTATCCAAACTATCTTCTCATTCACTGATGCAGAAAACTGGTCGAATCTTGTTTTTATACTGCTTTGACATCAGTGTACAGATTCATTCTATTTATGTACAGGCTCTGTACAGACCTTTCTTTCCTAGCACACTGCAGTTCAATAAGACATTGAGCTGCTGCCCCGCCACACACAGATCTGCTCCTCACAGCGAGGGGTAAGTTATGTTTCCCTCCAATCATTCCACCTGGCTCTGGGTGGAAACAGAAAAATCCAAACAGATTTGGACTTTACAAGATGACAACAAGAAGCAGTAAGAGCCACTTTGCTTTATCAGTGTTGTTTTTTTCCCCCTTCTTTGCCTTCCATATTACATTTGACACTACGGTACCTTAAAGGTACATTTCTATTTCTATCTCAGCATTACCCAGCACATTGTAACTTCCCATGCCAACTCAATAACCAGATTTGCAATAAAAAGTGCTGGAAAAAAAAAAAAAAAAGCCTTACCTACAGCCTAGAAGTTGTCACCTGGGCTTTAAGCCGTATTTTGGGAAGGGACCGTCATTCACTGACACAGACTATCATAGTAGTCCTCTGCGTAGCATTATAAGACCAGAGACTTTAATGTGGTGCCAGCAAATGACACTGCTGGACCTGCCTGTCCTCCTGCTTACACCAGTGTCAGAATAAGAGTCTCCAGCCCAGCCCTTGCTGAGGGCACTTTATTTATGGGCCAGAACCTCATTTTTTGGCAGGTGCCTGAAGTCAGCAAATCACGCTGTGGGCAGCAGTGAGACCTGCCCATGGAGCCCTCCCTAAGTCGTGCTTAGTAGTTCAGTGAAATTCCTTCTTTGCTCATTTACCACAACTAGCAGCAACTAATTGTAGTGATTAAAACTCAGTGCTGCTTTCAGGGTTGTGTACACCAGCTGTCAGGGCTAGGAAGGAAGCGGTGAGCAGCACACTGCAGCACTGCTCACAGCTGGCAGTGCCCTGTGCTTGGCACTGATGCTCACACCACAGCACACAGTAACACTGCTGGGGGTGGAATAACCACGTGTGTCTGAAGAATCACTCCTATGCTGAATAACGCCAATTAAACAGGCTTGTTGGTGAAGAATTATTTGATGATATATTGCTGTTTGGGGCTATTATTATGCATATAAACTTGGATCAGGAGAGCCAGCCAGGCTGCTTTCACCAGATTCTGCTGGCAGATTAGGTGATTTGTGTGTCTTTAATCAAAGGCTGCACTGCTTAATTGCATCTTAAATTAGCATTATAGCATTTAAGTATCTTAGTTATAGTTTAGCAATCGTGGCCTAACATGCATACTATTGTTTAAAAAACCTCCAAGCCTTGCAAGGGCGAGTCCTCCAGCATGGCCATCTCTGAGTTAACCTGCGTGAGGGTTTGTATTTAAGCATCAGCTCACCATTTGTGGACAATATCTACAAGCAGGTGTTGATTGAGTGCTAATTTCTTTCATTTCCTTCTGGTGAAAGGCAGAGAAGGAAGGAGTGTGGCCTTGGTTGTTGCTGTTTTAGTCAAAACAGAACTGTGGTTTGTACAGAGAGAGTTGATTGCTTTAAAAATTAAACAAATGAGGATAAGTGTGGCAGGAAGGCTTGTTCAGCAGGAAGCTGGGAGCAGCTGAAGGCCAGTTCTGTGTGCAGATGGGCTTTCTGCCTTCCCATGGGCTTCAGTGAGGGTGCAAACTAAAGTGGGCTGCAAGGCTTCTGTTTGAGGACAGCTTTGTGCTTAAATGGCTGCACACAGCTGGCATGACTTGTGTGAGGGAGAAGGAACAGAAGTGTATGAGATCCAGAAGGTAGGAAAGAAACATGGAGGAACCAGAAGCTCAAGTGTTGAAGGCAGAGGGGTAAATCTAGTAGCTTACATTGGGGGAAGTTAATAGTGCCTGACCAGCTGCTGAGATGAGGCTTTCTGTACTACTTCAGTTTCCTTTTTATTGCTGGTGACACACTGCATCTGAGCGGGTTCTTCTGGTTCCTTGAATGATGCAGCAACAAATCTTCTGTTAATTTACTGAGGAATAGTAAAAGCTATCTAAAACACTTGAGCCCTCTTCTTTTGCTTTGATTAAGTGGCTCATATTAACTTAATAATCAGTATGGAGCCTAGCAGTGCTGGTTTTGGACCCTTTCTTTAAGGCTGTTGGGAAGGGTGCTGTAACCTGTAAGTATAAAGGGCTCTAGAGGAATAATGGGAGCTGTGCTTCTCTAGAACTGCAGTTCTGGCTTCTATGGACTGGCTGATACTAAGCAAAAATTTGAGAGGTACGAAGATTTCATTCATTTTAGATTTGTTCCCAATAGTAGCTTAGTGCTTCATGATATTTGTCAGGGTTTCTTTTGGTCTTCAGTAACAGTTTCAGCCTCATGCTTTACGTGTTATTTTTATGGCTAAACCTGTCTAACAAGACAGTTATTTACAGCTAATCATTACAAGTGATCAATTAATTGTTATTGACAGCAACCTGTGCAATGTTGAGTCCCATTCACGGTGCTGTTTCAGAGCACACTGCAATAAGTCTGCGTGCTTCAAAATTATTTAAGTGCTTATTGATGGATGCTTCTAGAAATTCTTGTTTTTTTCTCTGTGCCTTGTGGTACATATTCATGCCTTCCAAAATGCGGTTCAGCATTGCTGCCAGCTGCAAGCACACTGTAGCTTTCTATGCTAGTTAACATCTCCTATTTGTAAACGCTATTGCATGTCTGATTTTGGTGGCATGTTACATCCCTTGATGCAGGACATCAGGTGCAAGCAATAAACGCAGCAGGGAGTATAATCAGAGCCTCCTTGCAGGTCGCTGGTTGGGAGTGTCTGTGAGCAGTCTGTGGGGGGGATGAAAAAGTAAGTCCTGCTCTGGGAGGTGGGTCAGTGTGTGTCTCCAGCTGCCCCCATTCCTCCTAAGAGGTTTGCCTGGGATTTTAGTAAAGCTTTCATTTTTGATTGGTAGTCAATAACGTGTCTGCTGTTGCTGAAGCTAACTATCAGATAAAGCTTATAAGCAGTGCAGCTCCTTTCTAGAAGCTTACTCTGAAGCAAATTCACTTTAATCTCTAGGATTGGGCTGGGGTAGTTGACTCAGACTCAGTGCTGTGTTTCTGTGCTTGGCTTTTGATATCTGAAAGCAATGATAGCATACGCAGAGCTTCATCACTTTATCACAGGCTGCAAGCAACCCATCTGCAGCTTGGTAGTGCTGCAGGCCCTAAGGTCTGCTGATTACCTTCTTGATTCTGCACTAGGCTCTTTGTAGGGCCCCAGCTGATGTCACTGGAGAAATTCAGCCTTGGAGGGCCCAGGGCTGAAGTGTCAACTCAGGGATATCTGCAGGTTATTGAAGCAAACCCTGATTTTACGCAGTGATGTAGTAAAAAGTTCCTGTGCCCAGAGGGATCTATACTGAAATATGATCTCTCCAGTAGTGAGTTTGGAGGAGGGTGTTGAGGATTGTTAAGATAACTGATTTAGTTAAAGTGGGTGAGTACACCCAAAAATAACCTATAGCACAGAGAATGCTTCTGGTCACGGACAGCCTTTCCCACACAGTGTCATGGGATCGCCATAGTGCATCGTTGGCATTTGGCAGGGAGAGGAGGCACACATCACGGCTTTCCCTTTGCTAACAGAATGGAGGAAATTGCTTTACAGCGCTGAGCTTGGGCCTCTGAGCCCTCACTGTTGGAGATCTATGTTATGCCAGTAAACACCATCTTGCCTAGTGAGTTCGTTCCCTATGTAGGATGTAAAAATAAAGGGATGTGATTTTATCATTGTCTTACCGCAGAGGTGAATTCTGAGGTGAATTCTCATAAACTCCATGAAGATCTTCAGCTTCACTCTTTGAATTTAGCTGGCCAAAGTTTGTGGCTTCTGCTCGATTTCCCAGCCCTGTTGTGTCTGTGCTGTAGGATGGCAGGCTGGGCACATCTCTGTCCTTGCTTGCAGCTTGGCTGCTCCTAGCAAAGCTGGGTTTCTTCATGGTGACTTGCACAGCTGGCATGTGGGCAGCACCTGCAAAGCTGTCCAGCTCTTTTGCTCCTAAAAGCAGAATTATCCACAACTCAGGCAGAAAGCAGTGGAGGTTCATCAGTTCAGCATGCTGCAGTAACCTGGAGTAAAACTGGGGTAGGTGTTTTGGTAGATGAGAGCTCTACCTGCCTGGGCTCTGCTTAAGCCCGAACTTGCACAGCTATGTTAGCCAAACTGGGGCTGGTGAGCTTTGGTTTACACACGAGGTGTTGTTCTGTTTGGAGGTGGCTTTCAGCACAAGCCAGACAAGGTACGTGTTACAGTAATGAGGGTGTAAGTATAGATGGTGTGTTGGGCTAAGCTGGGGATCCTGAAGGGATGAAGTGCAGGAATGAGACTCCTTGGTGACAGAGCAGCGTTCTCACCCTGTCATCCTTGCACTGATCTGTGAGGAAGAAAGGCAAAAGCAGAAACTTGCATTCATCTTTGAGAAGCACCCAAGCAAGCTGCATTGAGGCCATTTCTCTTTGAGTCAGTGGAAGCATTTGGGTCTGGATTTTGTTTGGTAGAGGTCTGGGACTGCCTGATTCTGAGCTGCAGCAAATTCTCTCAAGCTCGTTTGCTCAGCTCAGAGGTTCATCTGCTTACCGGGGGAAACTGAGAGGCGTGCGCTGGATGCTGCAGATCCAAATTCGTTTTCAGCAACACATTTAAATATTCCAGAATCCTCTGGAAAAGCTTCTGTAATAACCAGGGTGCAGACTTCCTCTGGAATGACAAATTCAGGCATGCTGCTGTACTGTAGAAGCCAAATGTTTATAGGTAGAAATTAGTCCTTGCAAAAGGGCTGTTAATTAGCGATGGGTTTGGCAGCAATAAAATGCAAAAAGGTGCTTGTGTCAAAACTAAAGCTAAACAGTTTGCCTGGCATTGCGAGATGTATTCTGGCTACTCTTTGAACACTGTCGTTTTAAATTAGATAAGGAGGAAGAAAGTAAGCTTAAGGTCCTAAACTGATGTGCTGTCCAACAAAGAAACGTGCAGCGTACTTACCAGGAACTGATGATGAACACGCTTCTGCTCAAAATAAGAGAGAAAAAATGGAATGATTAGAATGCCAGACTGGCAGCAAGTCTTGTTCTCATTTTTTTGTCAACGTCCCCCTAAAATAACTGCACATCAGACAGGCACAGCAATACCTACTTTTTCGTAGTATTCGGAAGTCTGCAGAATCTATGATCTGATCGTATTCTCTGTACCAATGTACCTGTAAGGTGGGTGTAGCGTGAACACGACATTCAAATACCACTAATTGACCTTTTGTAGCTCTTACGTTTTGCAGACCCTGGGGGAGGAAATACTGGAGTTAGGCGGCTGACCTCAATATTTGCCTACTGAAATAATAATTAGGGAACAGTGCAACCTTTCATCTCTCTGGCTTGTTTGTTTGTTTACGTACAATAATTGATTTAATTCTAGATGTGTTTGAAGCTGGGTGATGACTGGGGTTTTCCTTTTTACCTGCAGACCAGTGATTAATAAAAGACCGATGTGTGCATTTAAATGAAAATAACAATGCAGGAAAATAAATATCTATTGCAGTGAATATAACACAGTGAGGGAAGTTACTGTGAAAGGTTTCCACTTCAGCCTTCGTGGTAGAAAATAAATGAGATGAATTCATGTGAGTAGTCTGGATCATTTACCAATTAAGATGCTTGTTTGATGGTGCTACAAATGAAGCATGTTGGCTTTTTTGAAGTGTAAGTGAACCAAAGTTCCAGCCTGTTTTCTCATGGAACAAGACACCCTGAGATCTAAAGCCAGCAGCTGAAGTTGTAGTGCAAGCTGTGCCGTTCAGTGAGTGCTTGTTACCTTTGTAAACACAGGTGTGATTCCATAGGGAGACCCAATCAGGCTTCCTGAGGGACTCTGCATCTGTACGTAGTGAAGAAAAACAGTTTTTTTAGTTTGAATTTCTGGTCTGCAGAAGCTTGTTTGTGTTGCTGGTACTTTATTTCAGAGATGCCAAAGTGTTTTATCTGTTGTTCATGCACAGACCTAATAAACGCCCCGTGGAGAGTTTTCCCTTCAAGTGCTCCATGAGAAAATGACTCATTGGGCTGTTAGCACAAACTCAGTGGGAAGCAGAGCTGGTAAGTGTTTCTGGTCTTATGCTGTAAGGCAGTTTGTTGCCTACACTGTAGGCAGAGATCAATGTTGCTTTCCAGTAGTTGCCCCCTTCTACAGAGATCCCTACCTGGTTTAGTTGATTCCAGGACATGTCTGGTGTATGGAGTAATTGCAATGTGCAACTGAAGTGCTTGGGTTTGTTTTGCTGGGGTAATGGACTTTATATAGTCTGTGTCTCCTCCAAAATAACCCAAGTTGTTTTATCTTTCTCTTCCAGTCTGAGTTCAGATGTCAGTGTCTCTCTCTAAATAGTCTGAATTTACCAGCTCTCGCCCTCTGCTCTAAACCAACTGTCTATTCTGAAGTGAATCTGTGAAGGAAGCTGACAAATGGCTAAGCTGTGTGGCAGCCACTCAGTTATTTGTGGTCTTCTCCCCATCCCATCAGTTCTCCTGGCAGTTCTGGATAGGAAATGTTCCAAGCCTGAAATCACTTTTTCAGAACTTAGGGTCCAGATCTTGTTATTCCTGGAGTCCGAATATACTTGACCCTATAATGTTTGTACTTACTGTCACATTCCCCTGGTCCTGCCAGGATGCTGAGGTTTGCAAGGAGACTTTTGGATTTACTCTGTGAGCCTGGAAAGACAAGAATAAATCAGTGTTTTAGAGCTGTCTTGTTTTCCTTGCAGCACTGCAGTAGCATTCTTAATATCTGAGAGTACGCTTGGGTCACCTGCACAGCCTGGGGATGTTTAACCAAAGCTGCTGATACTGATGCAAAGTATAGAATTCACCTGTGAAACCTGGTTCCTTAGTTCTACCGGTGTGTCTAAAGAGGTGCAGGTAAGAGCATGGTGTGGAGATACGGAGGCACCTCAGCAGACTTGGGATTTAGTACCGATAACAGGTTTATTCGCTCTGATGTGATCCAAATTGCTTGAATTTAAGATGTTCTTTCCCTGCTTGCTGTCAAAACAGATGGTACTGAAGGCTGTTTTGCGTTTGGTTGGGGTTGGCTGGTGTGTCCATATAGAAGCTGTGGATGGCTGTATGGGACAATGGGCTGCTTTAAGGTATTTGAACACCTCTGACAAGAACACAACACTGAGCATCGCATTCAAACCTGTGATGTGTTACCCTTGGTCCTGGTCCAGCAAAGCAGTTACATGTGTATTTAGACCACCCATGGCTTTCATACTTCTGCTTGTTGCTCTTAAGTTATCTCCCAAGCAATTCAAGGATGGCTCCTGTCCAAGGCTGTATCATGCACCCTTCAGCAGGGCAGGGCTATGATGCAAGGACTGCTGGATAATCCTAAACCCTTGGATGTGGGAGAAGAGTGAGGGAAGCCAATGTTACTGAGTTGCCCTGGGTTCCCGCCGCAAACCAATCCTGGCAGTGCTCCACTGTGGATCCCTGTGACACTGCTGGCATTGCCTCCCTGCAGACTGTTAGGTAACAGTCAGTATAGCCACTTTTCAGGACCTGTAAAATGAGCTGATTTCTTCTTCTTTTTCTTTATTTTTCCCCCACTCATTAAAAATTAGTAGTAAAAATCAGACATGTTTGCATTGATGAGGAGTTCCTGGGCTAACATACCTGCTTTAAAGATGTTCCCACATAACTAAAACAGTATTAACAAAGTTGCACTGTATGATCTATTGCCCCCTTGAATTCTGTACAGTGCAAAGCTTAATTCTCCAGTAGGTGTGCTGTTGCTTTTGGCTGTTCTGCTCTGAGGGAGATGCCTAAGTGCAAATATCTAAACAGGAATAACAGCATCAGCTTGTGTGTTTGTGCTCAAGGCACAGTTTTGTGGTATTAGTTTGTGGTGTGATTATGGCAGTTGAGAACTTCTGACACAACAGAATCTGTGGCTGATGGCAGTTGAGACCTTCTGACACAACAGAATCCGTGGCTGAAGATGACAGCTGTCATTCTTGCAAGTGGAACTGAGCTGATGTCATGCAATGTGCAAAGCAGTCGGTGTTCCCACAGGAAACATAGGAGCTGTATGTGTGGTGTCACAGTTACCTGCAGTCAAAGAAGACTAGGGTAAGCTCCTGCCAGAGCGGGGTCTTCCCAGCTCAGTTAAGAGGAGACCCTGTCATGGGGAGATCACTGCCTGGCTGCCCTAGGCGTCCACAGTCAGAAGCAGAAGCCATCCTTGAATCCCCCATTGCTTGTCAGCCCCCTGGTTTGTAGACAAACTCATCCTTAATGTGCGCTGTCCATGTTAGATGTTTGCACTTGTCCCGTGTTGTGTGGTTCTTCCATTTTACAGTTGTTTCTAGTAGGTGTGTTGAAATTTTTTGCTGTTAATATTGGACTTGAATAAAGAAGAGCTCTTGGGAATAGATAAAAGGCTTAGAAGTTTACTCATGTAAACAGGCACTATTCTTAGTGTAAAGCTGTCTGGTTTGGGTTGAGACTGAATGTTGCTGTGGCTCTTGATATTTGGTAAACCATGAGACTTTCAGGTGTGTTGGATGGCAGAAGCTGTGTCAGAAAGCAGAGTGGATGTAGGAGAGTAAATGTATTTGGATTTAGCAATGCTGACCAGCCCTGATGCTATTAGTTGGTTTCACATGGTAGAAATAGCAGGCTTCAGTGCAAGCTCATTGTCTCAGTAAAAATGAGAGGTCGTTCTGCTTCCAAGCAGGTGCTGGTGGGTTGCTCTGAGTAGGTGTTTTCTCTTTGAAATGTGTCCTTTCCTTTCAGGTAGGAGCGATTGCTCCATTCTGCCTGTAACTCCTTGTTCTCAGTCACCTGGAATCCCATCCCTGAGCGCTGCCGAAGCATTGAGATGGCAGAGGGGAGCATTCCCTGAGCTCCATGCATGATGTGCCCTCTGCCCATGTTTGCCTTACTGAACCTTTCTGCAGCAGGTTAGCGGAAACGTTGGCACTGTACAGCTTACGTCCTTGAAAGAATATATAGCCGAGGTTTTACCTTGGTGAGTCACTCCAGCAGCCTCAGTGTCTCTGTAAATGTCAGCCTTTACTTAGTGTAACTCTAGATCTTTGTGAGGAGGACAGAATTAGACTCAGCCAAATGAAGAGTCCGAGGACCTTTGCAACCCAACACCAGAATGATTACAAGGTACATACAGATCATGCTGTCGACATAAACCATAATGATGACATTCTAGCATTACCTGAATAGTTGACATGGCTGCAGAATTATGTGATGTGCAACACTAGGACAAATTTAACACAGGGCTAGGAAAGTATTAAAGCTGCACAGAGCCCTTTTGCCAGGTATTTAGGTCATGGAAAACCCATTAATTCTGTTTTAGGAACAAAACGAGCATCTGCTGGATCTGAAATACGCTGTGTTATGAACTGGGGGTAGGGGGAAGGAGTACATCTCTGAATCTACATTTAGAGGTGAGGCAGGCCTAGGCTACATCATCGTATTAATGTACTGGCATGCCTTTGGTTTAGAAAACAGGCTCAAATAGAAAGGGAAGAAACCTTCAGTTAATTAGGGTGCTGCATTCTGCAAGCCATCTGCACGTGCCTCAAGGTGTTACTCAGTTTTGTTAGAGGTGTTTAAACTTTGGGAATAATGTATTCTAGGCACTTGGATGTCTTGTGACCATAAGCTGTACATACTGACAGTGATATGAACACAGAACTGCTAAGAATGAGGATTTCCTAAAGGCAGTGGAGAGGTAAAAGCTCTCCCTTGAGCTCTGTGTCTTCTGTGCTCAATGGCCCTGCTTCAGTAGTGAACTTTGTGTTAGGTTTTCACTGCTTTCCTCCAAGCAGTTAGGAGGATATTAGGATTGCATCTAAAAAATTGTACTTAAAAGTCGTGTGTGAATTTCCATGCGTGTTGTCCAGGGGAGACAAAAAGGTGCTCTGGCTTCTAAGGACAGCCGTGCTGTGGGATTAGCAAAGACTTTCAGGCATGGAGAGCAGCACAACTGCTGACACGTGTCTGCTGTCTCCATGCTTGAAATTCTATGCTAAAGCTTAAAATGAGTTTGTCCGTTGTACAGAGCAGAATGTCTCAAGAAAATAACACTGGCAATCTGAATATCACAACGTCTATCACAATAGTCTTAATGTGGGGAAAAAGCACGGCTCAAAGCTGAATTTTGGAGTTGGTTAAGACTTGTCCCTGTTGAGATAGTGATCGTTTTCACTGTGCATGGCTCACGTGGCCATGAAATCAGTGGGACGCTGGTATCCATAGGCAGTGCCAGTATGCAGGTTATAGTGCGTTACTGCTCGTGCCACGCACCCCACTCACAGCATGGCACGAAGGGAGCGGTCCCCATCATCTCTCCCTTCTCACCGCCTTCTGGCGGCCCTGCAGCTCTGAGCTCCAAC
The DNA here is from genome assembly GCF_054131305.1 of Coturnix japonica. Taxonomy (NCBI): domain Eukaryota; kingdom Metazoa; phylum Chordata; class Aves; order Galliformes; family Phasianidae; genus Coturnix; species Coturnix japonica. The sequence goes on from NW_028188951.1 coordinate 902,875, forward strand.
CCCTGCAGCAGAGCTCGGAGCTCCCGGTGCTGCTCGGGGGCCGCCTAGCGGGATGTGCGCCCACAGCCGGCTCCATCCAGCGGCTGCAGCCCAGGGCTGAGTGAGCTGACTTTATTCCTCCTGTTACATACCTCTTCCCAGCACAGCTGTTTCTCAGGGCTGGAAAATCCTGGCTTTCCCACCCCTTGTTTGGATAACAGCTGAACTGCCGACAGATATCGGACACTTGAGTCAAACTGGAGTTCCTAAAACCAAGCGACTAAATCCCTTTTTAAGCACTGAAATTAAGACGACTAGAGCTTATTTTAAGAGATGCTAAGCTTCCACTTGAAATCATGAGGATCCGGAGTTGTTAAAATAAACCTCAGGGGGCTCTTCAGCAGGAAGGTTCTGGTGCTGTGGCTGAAGTTTGTACTCTGCCTGTGGGCTCTGCTGCTGTGAGCAGATGCTCATCTACAAATGGTCCCTGCTGTTATGGGAGTGGGGGCTTTGTACACAGGATATTTAGGGCTCAGATCGGCGGTGCCAGGTTAAACAGAGCCTCGTCATTTCCTTCCTTCCATCTCTGTGAAAAAAAAAAACCCACAAACCTGTGTATTTCTTTGCATGCCAGGGCTACAGGAATGCAGGTGGATTTTGTGCCCAGAATTTCTGACACGTGAAAGTTTCAAGTGCATGAAAATGCCAGTGCCCCATATGGACACCTGGGGTGGATAGTGAGATGGCCTCAATCCTAATACATATGGCATCCCGCAGACGTGTTTTTTTCTCTAAGAATTCTGGCAGTGAGATTCAGGCAGCCCATTGCCCGGCCACCCTAGAGTGCAGCAATGACTTTCGTGTGAGTCATAATGAGGATTAAATTAATGGAGCCAAGAAAGAGCACAGCCTGGCCAGCTCTGTGCTTCACTGGGGCACACCTTCCCAGGAGATGGAGATCTCATTCCAGCAGGCTTAGGAGATCTGAATTGTGCATTCAGTGTGTGTAACTGTGCATGACTCATGGTTTTACTATCCTGTGCTCCATGATGACTTGTTATTTCTGTGTGTATTACTGCTCTCCCCAAACTAGACCTGCTGACCTGCTGTGTGTGTGCCCTGTTCTTCATGAAGGCACTGTATGAGTTGTGACTGCCCTAGCATCCAGCATAGCGTGGGATGGCAGTGCTATATTAGTAATTACCAAAACGGAGTGAATACAAAAAGAGCCTTCTGTCCCAGGGCCTATTTACTTTTGCCTTGCTGTTTTACACTGCACTGAACAGACGTGAAGGGAAAGCAGAGCCTCAGGTGGGAGCACATTCAATGGAGATGTCTGCAGACTGGTACCAGTAGCTAAGTTGCACTCGGAAGTAGAAAGTTGGGGCAGCTTTTGCAGAGCCTGCATCATATTTTTCAAATGCTTCTGCCTGCTAACCCCTGTGTTTTAGAGCTGGAAGAGACAGAGATGTACCAGAGCTTCCGAGCCCTGCCTGGCTGCCTATGTTCTTGCTGTACATTTCTGGTCTTAATCCTGTCCAGCTTCAGCTCCACCAGCAGTGGTCACATTGGCACACATTCTGTATGCAGAGCCACCAGCATGGGGAAAAGGCAGTGCAGTGCTTTACACACAGGGTAGAGTTCCTGTGTTTGCACTTGTGTTTGAGGCGAGTGTTATTTAAAGCACTCTTCTCTCTGCTTTTGCTGCCATTTGGTCATTTTGGCTCTGTGTAACTCCTGTTGGGGCAGAGTGAGGGGCTGGTAACAGCTTGCCCTGTGCTTAGGCTCGTCCCTGACTCTGGTCTCTCTACAGGAAAAGCTGGGACATCTGCTGGTGTCTGAGAGCCTGAGTCCATCAACAGCACTGCTCCAGAACTGCTGGGACTTGAGGTGTGTTGTGGCCACCTCTGAAAGAGCTGCAGTGGTCAGAGGACTGCTGTGCCTATACTGTGCACTGCAGTGTCACCACAAAGCACAGAACGTGGGGGTCTGTTGTGCTGTAAAACACAGTGGTTGGCTTTTTTTTGTGTGTATATAGATACTATTCCAGTGTTGGAGTTTTTATGCGGCATAAGTGTAGCGTAAGAGTACTGTTAGGCAAAGTATTTAGAGGCATGTTTGTAGAACGGAGGTGTAGGTGATGCAGTTGGAAGTGCCAGTTCCCAAAGTAGTTATTCAAGTAGCCTAAATTAAGCCATTACTGGACAGTCAAATAAAACTAGGAAATAATTTTCCAAAGCCCAAACCATTTTGTAGAAAGCTGAGCTGGCAGCATAAAGGTAAATCACAGGTGCACTGATGTTTTTCAGATGAAAAATAAGTGCTCACCCATTCTCACAGTTATTTCTAGCACTAGGAATCGAAGGCTTTCAGCTCTCATGACCAGCTCTAATGACAGTGGCACATGCTGTTCCCTTGTTTCATGGGGGAGAAGAAGTAAGTTGAAGTGATGAGCCATGATGTTTGGGCTTCTGCAGAGCTGTGTGTGCCTGGCTCGTGCTGAGCTGTGAGCTCTACCTCTGGGGAGCCCAGGCAAAGGCTGGGCACAGGCAGGGTCCCCTCTAGGAATATGATAGGTCTAATTTTAGTGACATGTGCAGCATTTGATCTGGAAACAGCTGGTGTCAGACAAATCTGTTGGCCTGTCAAGCAGCCGGAGTGCATTGCTGAGGAATATGTTCATTTCCACCCAAAGACAAGCCAGAAAGCCAGGGCTGAGTTTAGCTGGTGCTCGACTTGGAGTAAATCAGAACGACATCTTTGTAGATGGTGCAGTGCCCAAATTCTCATATTTTAGTGATGTTTCTTTAGAAAAGTGAGTCATGGCTTATTTTTGTAGCCCTGTATTGCATTTCATCTTTGTACACTACCGTACTGTCCAAATGAAAAGCAAAATGTGGAAGGGATGAGTTGTTATCCAGGCAACAGAGAGAACAAAGGTTCTTCCCAAAGGCGGGTGCTGCCCCTGGGTGTGCCTTGCTCCCTGCTCTGCCAAGGAAATGCTTGTTCCTCAGCTGCATTTTGCATTTGGAGCTGGGAGGCTCCAAACTCCTTTCCCCACCTGTCCCTTGTTTTCATGACCCCTGTGTAACGCCAAAGGTAGCGTACAAAACTTCCTTGTGCTGGGGCTGCGCTGCCACAGAGTGCTCAGGGAAGGTCCTTGAGGCACTTAATGGTAGCTTTATTGCTGGATGATGAACTTCTGTGGCTACAAATGAGGGTCAGAGCAGTCTGCTGCTGCTGCTGAAAGGCAGTGATTCCTGGTACCTGTGCTGCATATAGTTCCCAGGGCTATGGAAAGACTCTCACTGAAAGTAGGAGTTATATTTTCTTGCCAGCTTATTCCCTGTAGCATCTCTGTCCCTTTTCTTTTTACCTACTGGTGAGCTGTCTTTAGGGAGAGGCTTTGGAGCCCAGTGGTAGATGCTGTGCTGCACACCTGAGCCTGCATCCGAGCCATGTGTGAAGCAGCAGCTGAATGCTTTGTGGTCTGTTCACCACTTCTCCCAGCCCAAGACACTAAATCAAATACTGATGGGTTGGCTGCTTGCAAAATAACTCATTCATGAGTTGAGATGTTTAAGGGGGAGAATCCATCTTGGAGGTAAGAGATGCTCATGCATACAGGCTTGCTGAGGGGCTGGAGCTCCTGGTTTGCTAGGATACCTAAATTCCCACTCTTTATGAGGTCACAGGTAAGAGCAGAACTCAGCATGCTGGAAGGGGAGCGCTGTGATCCATACCTCTCCTTCCCTTCTCCCAGAAAGCTATAGCATGTAACCTGAGAGCACTATCAGCGTGATGGAAGTTAAAGCGTTACTCACCTTTAAGCCATCAGGTTGGTTTTGGGGCTCCTGCTGCCAGCAGCCTGCGGCAGTGCTGAATCTTGAAGTGGAAAGTCTCCTCTCCTCCAGCTCCTCTCTGAGGACTGAGGGCTGCCTGGGGTGGGGGGTTACATTTCTAATATGCGGATCCCTGCTTGTGAGTGATGGCATGGCGGGAATGTCAGCTGTATGGGGATAAACTGCAGCAATTTATTCTCTCCAGCCTGTTGGAAAGTCAAGAGAGCAGCACCATTAGCTGCAGCAAAACAGGTTTGCTGTTGATATACAACAGTGGCCAGGTCCATAGCTGCTTATAACTTACCATGTTAGTACTCATAGCTGCTGGAAGGACTCTAGTTTGGGTTGATTGATTCTCTGCATTGAAAGTCCTGAAAGAAAAGTGAGACAAAACTTCAGTGGAAGCAGAGCATTTCTATGCAAATCTGGGATGTACAGAATTTCCTATGTACTTGGGTTATTAAAGAAAATATGAGCTGCTTTCCCTCCCCAGATGCTGAGGGATGAATACAGAGGATAGCTTGGATTTGGTGAAGTCAGCGTACATCTCTCTGGGTCCAACAGTGTCTCCTCTAGACTTGGTAGAAGAGCTGTGTAAAGCAATGGGAGTTGAAGGAACACTGCTGTTACATGCTAAATCTCAAGTGGGGTGCAGTGATGTTTGTGTAGAGGACATTCTGGAGATAGGGCATTTCTAAAGCACATTCACCTGGAAGGTCCTATGCTCTGGATTGGTACCTGACTGTGTTTTGGGGAGCTGCTTTATGTAGGTGCTCGGGGGTAGGACTAGTCCTCCCCAAGTGAAGCTGGCTGTCGTGCTGAAAGCATCCATAGGCGAGTTGGATCTTGTCTTCTGCCCTTTCACAGCTGTGTTGGGTGCAGTCTTGGCATTGTCAGCCTTTGCAGCTCTGTCACCCCCAACATCACCCAGCTGCTTGGCAAAACCATGCCTAGCCACTGAAGCTGCACTGCCTTAGCTGCTCCTGTGGGATCCCTGAGGTCTTCTGTGTGTTTCCAGTCTGAAAACACTGCAAGTCAGCCTTCCTGCAAGCGCAGGCTCCTTAATTTCTACAGTTACCTGCCTGCTTCATCCAACCTGTAGTTTGGAAGCTGTGCAAAAAAGCATAAATCACTCTTATGTGAGATGCTAAAGCATCACTCCTGGTATTGCTATTAACGGCTGTGCCATTTTTTGGAGTTGCTGCAAGCTGCCCCCAGGCATCTGTACCCAGGGGATTTGGGTGCTCTCTGCCCTTCAGCTCTGCTGCCATCAGCCCCAGGGCAGGGGGAGGTGTGAGGTTGGAGGAGCAGGGATACAAGTCAGTTATTTCTTTACTGCGATGAAGGGAGGATTTGCTGTATGCAGTAGTCAGCACACATTTTTTAGTATGTACCATGTTGGTCCATTGCAGTTGTGTAAAAGAAGTGTAAGCTGTCCAGTGTGGGATTCTGCACTGATTAAGTCCTTGGGGTCCAGTCAATGGGATCTGCTCAGATCCCCCAGCTAGACAATCTAGCCCAAGGAATTTAAACTATTATTTGCCTCCTGATGGCGTCATTAGCAAATGAACTTTTGACACTGGCTCTAAAGCAGAGCTGGTGGGAAGAGATGGGCTATTCCAGCCATCTTAAACCCTGCTCAAAATGGAAAAGCAGCTGCTGCAAGAGCTGCAAATGCTGGGGCCCTTCTTCCTCAAGGGCTCTGTCAGGACCTTTTGAAATGACATTTCCACTGACACCACATCAAATTCTGAGACAGATGAACAGTGATATTCTTTTTCTCAGAGAGGATTTTTGAGCAGAGGAATGTGGGTAACAAGCACTCAGTGTCACAGCGAATGGAGCTGCCCTGTGGAAAACCAGTTTCTTCACCAGCCGGTTGGTGCTTAGGCTGGGTTTGATGGTTTGAGTTAAATTGATTCTTGCGGCCAATATGTGGATTCAGTGTTCAGGCAGAAACTTGCAGCCTTGGAGGAAATCCAGCCTATCTTCCCAATTGTGCTTGCAATAGCTGAGCATAAGCAGGTGTTCATGTTGCAAGGAAAATGGGAACTTCGTGATGCTGTGAATTTTGGGAAGGAGTGCCTGGCAAACACAGCTGGGCTTTCCCAGAGTGTGATTTACTTTGGGCAGCCAAAGGCTGATTGTGGGGAGATGCTGGAGAGGATGCTGAGCAGCCAGCCCCATGAGGACAGGCTGCTGCACCTGCTGAATGTTTGCGGGTTGGTTCCCAGTGTTGTTCAGCAAAGTGCAATGAACGGGATTGCAGGTTAAAAGCAAACACCAGAGAACAGAGAACTTCAGGGAGGCTGAAGTTGCATGGAGGTGTCACACATTGCCCATGGAGGGCTGGTGATCCTGTGGTAGAGCTCTCCCCATCCTCCTTCTGTGTTCTCACACTCAGGTTTCCAGTGAGCACTGACAGATTCAGCCAAGTTTTGCTGGGTAAACTTGGTCCAACCTGTCTGAAACTGGACCCACTGGTAGGCTCTGCCAATCTGATTAAACCTAACCAAACCTGTCTGAGAGCTGCAGTCACCGTTCTGGCTGCCTCCATCCTTGTTTGTGTTCTGGTCCAGACCCACGTTTAGGCTGGTTTGGCTCTTCTGGCTTTGCCAAAGTGATGCTGTGTTTGGACAATGGGATACATTTGACCTTGATTCTGCTGTTAGCCACCATCCCATGGCTGTGATGTTGTCACAGAGCCAGCCTGGCTGTTTATCAAAGTGTATTGGAGTAAATTCTGCAGTGATGTCACCATTAGGCAAATCCTCTAGATTCTGCTGGTGCATGTTTGGAGCTTTCAAGGGGGTTGAGCAAGTGTGGTGGAAAAGGATTACAAATGGGCAGGAGCTATTTGGAAATGTGTGTTCTGTAATAAAAGAGGCATTGCTGGCAGCCATCCTCAATCATCTTTAGGCATTAATTCTGTAAGCAATTTAGCAGAGGTGCTGCTCGCTGAATCCCAGGGGCAGTGTGTGTTAGTGGGCAGGCTGACCAGCCTCCAATTAAGTTCACTTGGTGTTGCAATGGAGATGATGTACGGTATGATGCCTTAAAGCATCTGCTTAGTGGGTGATCTCAGAGCTATGCCTTCTGGTACCGTTCCCTTGGGTTTAACTTGACGTTTTGACCTATATAATATGTTTTCCACTCTAACTTAAAGCCGTGTCAATCAGAGCTGTACACACATATCTATAGGTAATTTGAGGAGTGGTGGACGTTGCTGGATACTTGCCAGACCTGGGTTAGGACACTTAACTTTGATACCTGTAGAGACAGTGCACTGCTGTCACGTACCTGCTGTGAGACCCAGGCTGTGGCCAGGCAGCAGCCCAAGGGCCTATGGCAGGGCTCAGCTGTCGGTATGAAGGGCTCAGAGGAGGCGCAGTGTGGGTGATTCGGGTAGGAAGCGGCTGAGTTTGCTGCATTATTTGATCTGCCCAGCACGGAGCAGACAGCAGGTGGCACCAGCACCCTGCTTCTCACCGAATGGGAGCTGTGATACTGAGCATTGAAGCTGTAAGGATAAAGCCACTGCTGGGGGTCCTTAACATTATTGTTGCTTTTGCTATTTAAAGGTACTCAGTATCTCCCTGTAGCTCATAAACGCACTTCTGTGTGTCCCGGCCAATCCGGTGATATGCAGCGTTCCCCTTGTTGCAGTGTGTGCTGTGAATACCATCCTTGTTCTGGGAGGGCACGTTTTCTGTCCTGCATTTCTTTGGTAATACTCTGCTCTTAAAGGATTTAATACAGTGTTATGTTGCATTGCACACACTGATATACGCATTGTATTAATAGTATCACAGTGTGGTAGGTCCTTGGCAAACGTGCATTTAGTTCCAACATCTTCAGCTGGGGGCAGACTAATAAAAACACAGACATGAGAAGTAAGAATATAAGTCCTGGCTTATTCGTTTTTGAGTATGTAAGTACAGATAAGTAAAACTTCTAAGGCAGTTTTTGGGGTCCTGGTGCACACCTGCTGCAGTAGGAGTTTGGATGTGCTGATTGCTTTAGCATCCTCTGCATTGCTGAGTGGTTGCAGAGCTGTGGGTGAGCAGGGACAAGTGCTGCAGCCTAATGTGCAGCTCCATGGCTTGGTGTGGGTAATCATTCCCTTTGAATCGTTTATTGAGGAAGGATTCCTGCAACAACTGCTTGTATCAAACCCTCTTTCAGCAGCTAATGGAAGCTTAAATCCTTACAATGCTGGTGTGCCATTTCTCTTAATTATTGCCAGCAGCTCTGCAATTTGGAGAGCCAAGCCTCATGAAAGCACAATTACTCTAACTCTTGCAAAGATGGCATGTGATAATTTCCTATGGCAGCGCTGACAGTTTGGTGCATTTGCTTTCCAGAATGTGGTGCATGAGCTTTAGCTAATGTGTGCGAGAGCAGGCGGCCTGTCTCAGCTCTGGGGGAGCATAGGGAGGAGACCTGCTGCTGCTCTCCTTACACACACGTGTATACATGGCACTGCAGCATGGCACTGCTGCTCAGAGTGTTGGGCTGCCCTGTGCTAAATGCTCCTCAGCTCTTCCCCAGGGAGGTATCAGCACTGCTATTGCTTCATGGCAGAGCCTGGGCATGAAATCCAGTGTTGAGGAGGTTTAGCAAGGAGAGGGAGACTGAAGAGATGGGAGGAGAAACCACATTCATTAATGGGCTGATGTTGGACTGTGCTTTCCCACCTGCCTTCTGGTAACAGGAGAATGCAGAAGTTCTGAGCAGAGCTTTACTTTATGTTTGGCAGGTTTGTCTGTACGTAAATCCATACTTTACCTTGTGGGAACTTCTGGCTGGTGGGGAAAAGCTTTTAAGTTGTCAGGTCAGATCTGACAGAGTCAGCAGTGAGCAAAGCTGTTGGGACATGGAGCCGAACAGCTGGGCATTCCATCTTCCCGAGCATTGTCCTCTGGGCAGCATCCATATTTCTGCTTGCCTTCTTTCCCTGTATCTCTTGTTCTGGCCTGTTATTTGCAACCTTCCCCACTGCTTTGCTCTGGAGCTGTGCTGCTGGGTGAGCTGTGAGCTGTGCTCCCATGGGCTGCTCCACCAGCACCATCCATCATCTGGGCGCATGTGGGGAGGAGAATGGCTGCAGAATGGTCTGCAGGGGGATCTGAGTGCCCACGTCCATCAGAGTTTAGTGGGAAATAACAGCTCGAATTCCTGCTGGTGTACTTTGGAAATCTTTCTAAATCAAGTACCAAAAATCAATGCATTGCAAGGCTCCCAGCACGTAGTTCTGAACCCATTAGGAGGAGATTTGTTCTAATTTTAAAAATCTTCCTATTTTAAAAATCTTTTGAGTGCGTTTTGAAAACATTTTGAACATGTGTTATCTGCCAGGAGGGGAGCAATTAGATCAAAAGGAAGATTACCTTGTGTTGCTTAATTGAGATGGATCGAATTGTTTGCCGAGGGGAGATATCTACGAAGCACATCTAAGTGCAGAAGCCAAAATGAGAATTGGTCTCAGCTGTTCTGCTCCCGTTGACAAATGTGTATTTATGCAATGCATTCCTTCTCATATCTTGATCACACTGTGCACACACGGGGCGTGAGTTAATGCTGCTGGGAACTGCGGGGTGGTTATCTGTGAGCCTGTGTAAGCACAGGGGTCAGCCTTTACTCTCATGTCCCATATGTAGCCAGGTGTACTTGTGTGGTTTTGTAGCTGTGTAAGGAGGAGAAGCATCCTCAATTGGATGCAGTGCCCCAGTGTCTGGGGTAATTTGGGGTTCAGGAAGCTGTAACTCAATGTGTGTGTCGCAGAAATGGAGTCTGTCCAAGAGGGACCTGTCGGGTGGGGTGTGATGGGGCACCTGCCGTGGAGATGGGGCCTGGTGGTAGGAAGCAGCACCTGGAAATGAGCACAGGGGAGAGCAGGGCAGAGGAGGATGCTGCCTCCAGGTTCTGTTGCTGGTGCTTGGTTTCACTATAGGTGGAGGATAGTTCATGTTGATCTGTATGATGTATGAATGGTGCTTTAATTCGTGCTTCCACGGTCAGCAGTTATAATTAACTGTTGATGGCAGGTTCAGTTACAGTGCAGGACTGCACTAATTATAAGTCCTGGCATTTCATGGGTGGCAAACTCCCCGTTAGCGGCAGGCTGTGGTTACACAGTGAATGTCTGCAGTGCTCTGTAATGAGAGCACAGAGAGCAGAAGGAGCAGTGTTGCAGCAGTGCTGTGACTGCTGTGCCCTCAGCTCAGAGCTGCTGCACTGGAGAGCTGGGAAAGGGTGAAGGCACAGAGGCTGACACCCACCAGAAACTCTCATGGAATCAAGTGTGAAGAAAGGAAGAACATCAGCTCACGTCTCCCTCTGTGGCTGCTGGAGATACAGAGATTCACACTGCTCTGTTCAACTTCACTCTGGTGCAACAGTTGTTTCCCTATTGCTCAAAATGGGAGTCGTTTGTGAATGCTGTACAGCTTTCACCTTCATAATATCAGGCAACGAGTCGTGAATGAGTGTTGTTTTTTTAATGCTGTGCTTTGTGGAGGTTTAAGCTAAATCTAGTTTGTGTTCTGTAGGACAGGTTCTCTCACCTCAGCTTCTGTGGCTCAGTTTTCCCTGCTGATGCTGCTATCCCCAGCTGCAAGCACACATCACCTCCGGGTAGGGGCAGGTAGGGAAGAAGCATGGCCTGCCTCTAAGCTCTCTGCTGCCACCAGGCTTATGACAGCACCCCTCAGGCTGTATCATCTGTCCCTGAGCTGCTCCACTCCCTATTTCAGCTGCTGGCAGCTGTTTGCTGTCATTAGAGCTTCTAACTTGAGCATGGGAGTGGCAGTGCTGAGATGCTGCTGAGTGGCATTTTGGCCAGCAAGTGATATTTTGTCATGCAAGAGTTGTATGCACAAAGGTACACCGAAGGCTTTTGCTTCTAATTAAATCCTCGCATGGAACCTGCAGAGCTATTTGGACTACGGAAGCAGAGCTGCAAAATATGGGGTTTTTTTTAAGTCTGTGTACTCTGGTAATACAGCCAGTGGCATTTGAGGCTTTATTGGCTGTCAGCTGTCCCTCTCTGATCCTTTCTTGTCTAAGGAAGGTAGTTGTTGGATGCAAATGCATGGGTTTTGAGTTGTGAAATTCATGTTTGTACCACTAATCACTTGAAAAATCTATCTCCAGACCTTCGTTTGTTAGGAGCAGCTGATTAGCTGCCCCTCTGTACTTTTTCCCTTTTAATAAAACCCCTGAGTCAAACAAGAGAAGGGCTATAATTAAGAAGCACTTACTTTCCTTTTCCTGTGACATTCTGGCAAATGCTGCCTGGCAGGAGCAGGGCAGAAAAGCCTTTGCAGCACTTGCACAAGCCTGAGCTGCACCTGGGTGGGGAATGGGGCGGGGGGTGCAGGTGCTTTGCCCCTCTTTGCACCAGCACAGGCAAATATACTCTGATTGCTGCTCTGTTGGTTCTGCAGCACACCCTGTCCGTGCTGAGCTGTCCTGGCAGGATATGGTCGACTTTCACCTGTTAGCAAACTGTGACGTGAAGGTGACAGCCATGCAGAGCTGGGCGCCAGGTTTCCCTGTGCATCTTCCTCCATGGCCCCTCATAGATGATGATGATGATGATGAATGACTCAAAGGTCTTTCATTATCTTTTGCTATTCTCCTACCTAACAGAAGGTAACACAGAGGTCAGCATTTTGTGCTTTGGGGTTTTACCCTGGAGAGTTTTGGCTTGAATAGTAAAAGATAACTCCAAAGGCCACAGAAATAGATATATTAAAATCCTAAAGATTCATTCTTCTCTGTAGTTCCTTCACTGTTCAAAAGTACCAAACACAATTTGGTGAGCAAGGCCATAGGTAGAAGGTTGTTCAGTGAACAAAGTTGAGGGCTTTGTTTTTTTTTCCTGTCCACTCATTCTGCTTTCTAAATAACCACATATCAGCCATCTGACTTGGAAAACATTTTTAGCATGAAAAATTAATTAGATACAATCTAAGCATGATATGACCTTGATTTTCTCCAGTGCCAAGAATAGTTTGTACACAGGAGCTGCTGGGAAATATGTCAATAAGGTCATCACTCCTCTTAAAGTTTGTATGGAATTAATCTTTTTCTCTCCCCCCAAAGCACACAGTACTCCTGAGCTGGAAGCTCTGTACGGGCAGTGCCTGCATTGCCCAACCGGCCCAGCCCAGCATGTGCTTCAGGTGTCAGCCATACAGCCTGCTGCCTTGGCCAAACAACGGAGGCTAATGGAGGCAGATTGGGGGGGGTAATAGTTTTACAATGTGGACAAATAATTATTAAGAACTGAAGCAATTCCATCAAGCCCTGAACTTGTGACTGAGCTGAAACTTTAACCCTGGTCTCTGGAGATAAAGACAAACTGTCAATACAGTTAAAGAGAGAGATATAGAAGGACTTCAGGTCATTTTTTCTTCCTTCTTTTCAAAACCAAGAAAAGAAGTGATTTTTTAATAAATTCACACTCTCAAAGAATTTTGCAACGTTTCAAGAGCAAAACACTTCCTAGGGAGATCTGTATATTGCAGCGATTTCCCTAAGAAGGATCAAGAAGCTATGTATTGCTGTGCCTCTAACTAAGGACAATATCCAGACTAATGCATTTCTGTTGTTTTTCCTTTGTTGTTTTGCTGTTTCCAGATGATGTGAAGGTGTTCAGCTGTACCTGAAAGCACGCTGTGTAATGAAGCACGACAAAGCACTTTAGTTCAGCCCTGCTCTACACTATGGGATCAGTCGGCTGTCTGGCTTGGGAAAGTGGAATCGTCTGGATTACTGAAGTGCAGATCTCTCTGGGAGCTGCAGTGGCTGCTGAATGTTTCTGGAGTGCCGTGCTCTACTCACATGTCCTTCACAGCAGCTTGCTGACAACTCTTGACACGAGACAGACACAAATCAATAGCTTGTTGTTAAATGTTAGTGAGATGGAATTTCAGGGAGCCTTCATGTTAATGTCATTTGGCACTTATGTGGAATGAACATCGGGCAAAGCAGGCATGAATTTGGCTCCAAGAGTGATACAAAGGCGATCCTGGCATCCCTGTAACTGTCTAAGGTTGGTTGTGTCTCCATTTTGCTTAGTGCTGGGGTATTGCTGCTCCTGGGACTAATTCCTTCCCAGTGTCTCACAAATTATAATTTCTGGAGTCCTCACCATGCCAGAATCATGGGCTGTCAAAAACTAAAGTTCTTCATAATGTGTGTGTGAATGGCTGAGTGCCTTTTGTGCAAGTTAGTTTTTATCTGTCCAGGCTATGAGCTCCCCCTGACCTGAGATCAGAGACTTGGGGTGGGAATGCAACCCTTTTTCACTCTAGTCTTGAGCCTCTCTTTACTAAGTGTAGCTCTTGGTTGTTGTCAAAACTGCAAGCTGACACTGGTGGTTCTTTGTGTCTCACAGGTGCTCTCTGGAAAGTGGGTGGCTGTGCATGAAGAGTAAACTCATCATGGTCCGGGGTCATTGGATTTGTGCAGGTACAGGTGGGTTTACAGTACGTGTGTGACAAGTCTGAGGCTTCCCAGAAAAGATCTGTGCATTGCCAGTGATGAGCACAGACATATAAGCAAAATCTCCAATTCTACCAAGACAAAAACCCCAGGGAGGCAAAGGATGAGCCCAGTAAAACCTCAGCTGTTTGGTAGCCTGCTACTTTCACTGGTAAAATCACATGGCTTTCCCAATGGAGACAAAGTTTATCCATTGATTTCCCTTGCTTTGTAGCTGTTGTTAATTTTTTAATTAAAAAATGACTCAAGTGAATGGAAACACCTTGTTTGACCTAGAGGCTATAGCTGCTGAAAGTCCCTAATTCTCCCCCACCCTCCTTTGCCTCCCCAATCAAAACTGTAATTTGCATTGTCCTGATTAGTAAACTTAAATTATGAGTTGTAAAGTCCTGGTTCTGGGCCATTGCATCATGTCTATGTTCTTGCTAAATACTGTGAGAAGCTTCGTCTTTGCTCTTTCCCATTAAGGGAGTGGTGGAAAGAAGGAAGCAGAGCGAAACTGAGGGTCCTGGTAGAGCCAGCAGGGTTCTGAAGGCTGACTGTGCTGCTCCAGCTAGAAATGGGCAACAAGATTTCAGATGGGACTAATCTGTTTCCTGTGTATTTGGGGATCTCAGGCTGGGTAAAACCTTTTTCTGTTTGTAATAGCTCCAGATGATGACACGTTTCCTGCCTTTGATCCTACAAGCCAAGTGCTTTATGGTGTATTCAGTGCGCTGGTGAGTGCAACTTAGGTGAGATTTGTGTCTTACCTACAGCTGTGGAGATTTGAGGCAATTTGTTGCTATACAAATGAGATGTTCTCTGCACCTTTATCATTGTTCCTGTGAATATTTAAACCTTTCAAGGCTTTTTGACCAGGACTGGAAAGCATTTACTTTTGCAGGAGGGTGGCTGCTGAGAAGTTAAAACCAGGTAGTAGATTAATCTTTATGCTGAACAGTAAAGAGGGTGGTTTTTATATAGCCCAAACCGTCTGCTTTGAGATGTATAATCAGCCTACCAAAAATCCTCAGAAGCCTATGAAATTCAGCAATTTATCTAGAAGTTAATGTGTTCAGGTAAGCTGATGTTTTATTTGTAGTGCTGACTGCAGCTGACACTGGTACATGGGGAACAGGATATGGAAGAGTTGCCAGCAGTGGGTTTTTCACCAGCTTTGCTGGCTGTTCATTGTGTGGGACATACCTTTGGGCCGTGAAGAGGCACGTTGTGCTGATGGAGAGGGTCAGGGAGAGGACTTAGTGCAACCAAGGATGAGAGAAAAGGTAGATAAGCAATAAATCCTGCAGCTGTGGTGCAGAGCCTGGAGGCGATGTGGAAACTGCTGTAAATATCAGCCAGGGACTGCTGGAAGGGCTGGAAATGGGGGCCACATTCTTTGTGTTCCTGTTCCATGCAAGGCTCATTCAAAGCCATCTGCAGCTTAGGAGCAGAATAGGCATATCAGTGCAGGTTTCCAGTAAGCAGATGCTACCTGTCCTGGGGCTCAGCCTGCAGGAGCAGTGGTGTCCAGATGTGTTTCCAGATGTTGTGCCTGTTGTCACTAGACAGACCTAATGAGAGTCTGTATATCAGTGCACATGAGTTTCCTACCAGCTGCATCAACTGAACTGTAGTGGATTTGAAGGCTGATGCTACAGTGCATGGTAGAGATATAGGGGAAAAAAAAAAAAGACCAGGAGAGCTTGTTTGGATGATGAGAATCCAGAGATTCTGAAATTTACTGGCATCTATGTTTTATATTTAATAATGCCAGGAGGATGGTTGTCAAATCTCATCTGAAGGAATATGTGTCAACCTTTTACACTGACTTTGTTTTACCTTTAAAGCAATTGAGCTGCTCCTCAAGGCAGGTATTACTTGCGTGCCACCTTTAGCACAATCAGATTAGCCCCGTGTTTACTCTAAAAGCCAAAGCCTGGATAAACGCTCGACATTGAAATGAGATCCCACGCGTGGTGCACAAAGCCTGACCCTGCTCCCTCGCCCCATCTTGGAGAGGAGTGTGCTCCCCATATGGTGCTCCTGCTATGCCTGCGCTATTTCTGGCTTCAAACACTGGAATTGGAATGGTCGGATTTTAAAATAAGGCTTTGATCCTACCAAGATGTCTGCTGCCTGCACCGTGGATCTCTTTTGCTGGTAGTCCAGCCAGTGCTGTGCCATGCACTCTTCAGGCAATCCCTGCCCGTCCTTCCAAATGATGCAGGTCCCACACTGGGCTCTTCTTCCTTTCCCAGTTCCAGAGACCAATATCTAACCATGCTGCTTTTTCTCCTTCTTTTCTGACAAGCATGTGTGCCTGGATCTGCACATGCTTTGATGCTGCTTATCCAGCTGGAAAGAGAACACATCTATAGTCTGGGCAGTGAAGTGGGTCTTCACTTCTTGAAGTGCCACCTAGAGTCTGGGCGTGGAAGTTGGGGGTCTGATCTTCTTCCAGGTCTCTTAAGTTTGGTTTGTTCCAGCCCTGCCACCTGCAGCTCTCTGTTCTCCTCATGCTTTTGGCACTTGAGCCACTTTGATGCAAGTGCCTTTGAGCTTTCTCTTGGGTGTCAGTGCCAACTGCGGCACACAGGCACAGGAGTTCTCCCTATTTCCAGCAGTGGTGGCAGCTGATGTTTTTCCCAGACTCCCCAGTAACCGAGGGCAGATCAAACATGTGATAAGAGAAACTCAACAAACAGAAAATTATTCTTTTCCTTTCAGTGTTGGAGGGATTGCAGCTCCTTGGCTTCTTCTTTTGAAGTTTTAATTAGGCAAATTTATGATTGTGCACTGAGCACAGGGGGTTAGGAGAGATGATCTCGAGGGGTCCCTTCCCATCCTCATCACTTCTGTGATCCCACTTGTTTTTAAAGCCTTCTTAAACGAGCAGATTGAGTGTTTTTTCATCTTCTCCACCGGTACAAGTAGCTGATATTTCTCAGCACTAAAGGTACTGTAACTCTTAATTATATTGACTGCTCATAATATTTCTCTGTTCACAACCTCTTTTGTTCCTAACTTGCTGCTGCAATTTCCCAGTGCTTTTTGCACAGCTGCTGCAGATCCCCTCTGTGCAGAAATGTACAGAAAGTGGTTTTTTTTCTGTTTTGTTTGTTTATTTGCTTTTTTGTTTTAAACACCAGCTGCCCCACTGAGCCTCCTGTCAGAACCTGAGCACCTCTACAACCTTAGCAGATCGTGTATTTCCATTTCGGAGTGAGGCCAGGAGCCAAATCTTCATGAGAAAAAAAGCTAATCAGCTCGAAATGAATTAGTCAGCAAAGTAAATGATAGGAACAACAACAACAAAAAAAGGCTTTTCCCTTTGAAATATTTGATTTGTCCTCTATGTCAGTGGAAAAAAGGCTTGAAGTTCAGCAGGGTGCTCGGGCTTACGTGATCGTTGGTGTTTTCTGGTATAAAGCCCTCAGTATCTCCATGCTTGGTCTGTTTGCATGATGGGAATAGGAAAGAAAGAATCTTTTTGTTATTGTTCATCAAAGGCTTCCAGTGCTGCTTTTTATTTTTTCTTCTTTTAATTTAGTGTCAGAGCCTGGGTTTCCTGGAACATCAAGCAGTAATTATCTCCCTATGTTTGATGACCTTTCAGTCAACTCAGATTTTCCTTTTGGATTCAATACTAATTCCGTGGCTGTTTTTTTAAGGGTCTCAGCATGGCCTTTAATTAGAAGCTGCCAGTCCTGTGTCCCCACTCAGCCCCAGATACTTCAGCTGTAGCACAGACAGACAA
Organism: Coturnix japonica; assembly: GCF_054131305.1. Classification (NCBI taxonomy): domain Eukaryota; kingdom Metazoa; phylum Chordata; class Aves; order Galliformes; family Phasianidae; genus Coturnix; species Coturnix japonica. The sequence continues at coordinate 919,951 of NW_028188951.1, forward strand.
TTAAATGTAATATCTCATGGTCTTGAATGCACACCTAAACACGGGCAAAGTTTTAAGTGGCGTTTTACCTTTAAGAAAAGAAAGAGAAGCACTGGGAAGTGTGGTTAAAGCCTCATATGCCTCGTTTGGGGGCTTCCTGCATTACAGACATGAGGTCTGACTCCAGTTGGGGGTATTTGGTGGTGGTTTAAGTGAATCCCAAGGAGAAGGAGTTCACGTCAAAGAGGCAGTGGGAAGGGGGTGAGGGCTGCAGGGTGCTGTTAAATTCCTGCAGAATCCCTTTAAATTGAAGGGGATGGCAGCTAAGTAAGTTTGTTGAGGAGAATTTCAGAAGAATGGGAGAGACTGTTCTAGTTGGTTCCAGAGAGACAAAAGACAGTAGGAGGCTGCTCTGGGATTTCCTTTCTTGTTTCAATCCACAGCAAACTTCTTGAATTTTATTCTTGTCTACCCTTATTTCTCATGTGTAAGAAAACAGTGGTTGCATTTATATATCAAACCAAAACACAGCAAACTCAGAAACCTCAAATTCCAACACAACAATCTAATGTGGTTTAAATGGATTCCATTGGCCAACTACTTGAGAAAATATAGCAGCATGATCACAAAAACAGTCACGGTGAGGTTTCTTACAAATTACGGTGATGTTCTGAGTTGGCTTCCAGGCAGAACTCAAATAAAGGGATCATCTGATAACGCTATACCATTCTAACCATTTTAACACCCCAAACAGTCATTTTGTTGCCTGACAGTGGGTGGGTCTGTAGGTCTATGGAGGGATATCTGTAGGTACTACAGCAATGTAGCTGGTCTGAAATGAAATGGCAAATTTTGGGTAAGCTGTTTCCTATGGGGGAACCCCGAACTTTGTCAGCTTCTTTTGACTGTAGTATCCATTCTTGATTGGGAGAACAAATTCATGGTTCCTCTGACTGTTACAGCCAAAGCATCTAAATGAGCTTGCAAGTTTGCTGCACTAGGTGTGAGGGTGAAATGAATTCTGCACAGAGAATAGCTCCACAAAGGTGCCACTTCCATCACATTATGTAAATAGCCTGTGACTAATAGAGAAGCCTATGAAATGAAATAAAAGACATCAGTCAGTGCATTTGCATGGAAACCAAGCTGTATGCCAAAGGAACCTAGTTTAAAAATGAGCAATTGTAGACAAGATAATTCTAAGGTTGTCACTGTGGAGCATTTTTAAGTGGCTTATTAGCATGAAAGTGAAAGGACAGTGTCATTCTACATCTGTGGAGTTTATGAGGTTCCACTGACTACATCTGCAACCTGTCTGACCTTTTGTTGTGAAGTTACTCAGAGCTTCGTTTTATATTAGCTCTACTATGAGAATATTACTCTAAATACCATTTTAAAATATTCCATTGGAAGCAGGCTGGGTTCACACCTGAGTTTGGAAGCAGGTGTCGTTTCCCTCTGCAGGATGTGCTGTGTTGGGGTTGATGTTTCTTTGCTCTTCTTGTCTAATTCTGTATGTTCCATGAAATATTTTGGAGCTGAGTCTAATAAGGGGCCAGGTCGAGTGGGGCCGTGGGCAGCCTGATCTAATGGGTGGCATCCAGCCCACAGCTGGGCCTTGGAACTGGGTGGTCTGTAAGGTCCCTTCCAACCCAAGCCATTCTGTGATTCGAAGTATTTCAGGGAAAATTGAAGTTATATTGAGTCTTGCTGATAACTGGTGCTATTCTGCTTGTCCCTTCTCTGACAGAGTCCCTCTGCCGCTTCTAAAGTTCTCTGAACTCTTTGTTGCTCAGTCTTCTCCATACGTGGGCTGACAGCGTGTCCTGTGTTGATCATGTCCCTCTGTCTTTGCTCTGAGGTGGGTTTTGCTTTGTTGTGGGGATGTGAATGCAAAGGTTTCAATGGCTTTGATGTATTTGCAGCTGTGTGGAGACATAGCGTGGCAACTTCTTTTGTCATTGTAGCACCCCGGGAGATTTTATCATTTGTGGAAATAAATCGTGATAATGCAGGGAAATGTGGTGTGAAGATTTTGGCTTAAGCAAGAAAAATCAAGAGACTTTTTCCCTGTTTAGATTCCAGTGAGTTAAAACACAATTATAGAGGCTCCTTTCATAGCAAATATGTACCAGCTGGGCTGCAGTGCAGCACTTGGAAAAGCTCTTGAACTATTTGTTCTGCAGATAATATTTTCTGAGTTACTGAAGGGAAACTTCCACTCTGACAAACTGCAAATCCCTGCAAAACACCTAGAAAAGCAGCATTCCAAACACACTGCTGTTACCTGGGTACAAACTGGGAGGTGCCACAGTAAAAAGGTGCTCTGCCCTTGAGTCATGAATCCCTTTGAAACCTTCCTGTTTTATGGTCCTGTCCGTCTTCACCAAAAGGGATGGCAGTGCCATGAGCCCTGAGGGTGCTCTTTAGCTGTTTGCATTGATTTTAGTTAAGCACTTATAATGCTGAGAGCTCGCAGTGTTTTAAATTCCTTTTCCCCTGGACAAAGCAAATATCTCACTTGTCACTGGTCTCTGTTCTTCTAATAAGTGAATATATGAAATGTTAAAGCAGTTTCCACAGCTGTTTGCACAAGAACTGTCCTACTAATATTATAAGCAGTAATATTTAGCAGCTGGGCAATGTGACAGGTGATGTCTATTTGTCATTAGACAGGAGGAATCAAAGTATTGAAATAACGCACAGCAGCGGCACTGCTTTTGTAGACATACATAATTACTATCAGTAATCAGCCAAGTTCTCAAGCAGGTCCTGATGCAGTTTTTCATTATTTAATCCCACATCACTGCTAAGAATGTTTTAGTACATTTGGATGGTGTTTGAGTTCAGGTACGCCCAGCAAGCTCCTTGTATATGATTCCATGTGTCTGCTCCCCTGCAGAAGCTTCCCGTGTGACATCAGGTTACATCAAGTAACAATGGTCTGGTGAGCAAAGCTGTTATCTGATTCTCTTCCTATTAAAGTCAGTTCCCTCCTACTGATTTGTCTGGAAATGAGGTATCGGGCTGCATACAAAGTCAGTGGATGTAGTGAGAGAATGTACTGCGCTGAGGGTGATACCCTCCGGGCGGTGATGGTGCTCTGTTCAGTTAGCAGTGATTTTTGAAAGCACAGCATTAAGAGATACTTGATAACTGAAAGCTCAGAACTGAAATGGAGCATTAGCACTTGAATCAAATGAAAGTGTGAGGAAGAACAAGAAAGAAATCAAGGCAGAAGTGTTATTATTCACGTTGGGGTCTGAAGCGGTCTCACTGCTCAGAGAGCTTCCACCTGGTAATGAAGAACCTCTTATTCCAAGAATCAGATTGAAAAAATCTGATTGCTTAACCCTGATCAGGATGACAGGAATAGAAAACTGATGTCACAAAAAGCAATAGCAATTTTTTTTTATTTTTTTTTTTTTTTTCCTTTAGCTGTGTTATGTCAGAAATATGAACTGCCTCAGCACTTACAGAGGGACAGAACATCCATCAGTCCTGGCCTTATCAGGGTCACAGGAGTCCCTGCTGGCCCTCTGAGCATGTAGTTTATACTAGCATTCATTCCATAGCTGTGTTTAAGCCACTAAAAACACTTCTACTGTGAAGCTAGGCACACTTGGGCATGACTGTGAGATGGCAACACTGGTTTGGGAGACACTTGGGCCAAAATCACACTTGGGAATCTCAGCTTGGCCTCATTCAAACCCTAAGTACTGAGATGTGTGCTACAGTGAGAAGAGAGCGCATTCTTAACTCTTGTGTTGCATACTGAAGAAGGGGAGCATATTGTAAATGTCACATGCTTGTGAATCTCTTCAGTCAGCAGCCCTGGAGCTGGAAATGGTGTGCTCAGGTCTGAGATAGACCATGGTAGAGATTTGTTCCAGTCTCAGAGATGACTGGCTGGTCACCCAACCTCTGTTTATCTGTGCTACTGTAACTTGTTAGAGTTGTTTGTCCTGTCAATGGCCTGAAATAGGGGGATGGCATTCTGCATGGGCACAGGGACCTCCACTAGAAGTGGAATTCCTGAATCAGATTTGCTTTCAGTTAAGTAAGTGAAATGGAGCTAATTAATCATTTCATTGCCTTGGAGTCTTACCGAGCAGAGAACAAATTCTGTATCCTCACTCAGCTGCAAATACACACCAGCCCCTCTGTTTCTGCATGACATGTCTCAGTGTTGCTGGCTGGGTTACTGCTCTGCTTGGTTCAATGCCTGTTGTGCTGGGCAAGCAGATGGTGTGTATCAGCAGTGAAAGGAGCCCAGTGATTGAGCTGACTGAAGGTTGGAATTAATGGGAGCCATTAATAGTGAGGTACTCTTGACAGCTGATTATTAAGCTTCTACTAAGCATTTAGGCCTCTCCTGATTTTCCTTCTGTAATGCAGAAAGCAGATGTGTTTGAGCTGTAGTTGTTTATGTGCTCTACTTCACGTGCTCTGTATTTGATCTAATTAGAAGAAGAGTGCTGTGTTACGCCAAAACTAATTTCTACCTGTCACTCAAATTCTCCATGTCAATAGTTCTGCCTTTCTTACTATTGCAGCTATCACTGCTCTTAGAACTTCAATGGGATCAAGCCCTAATGGGCTCAGTGGGAATCAGGAAGCAGGCGTCAACCAAGCATTTCTTGAACAAGAGAAAGCAAGTTGATTTCTAGGACACTGGGTTGTTGGACTAAAGTGTTTCACTTAAACAACTGAATTGTAGCTGATTTTATGTTGGCACTGTCGCATGGGTGAATAATAGGTGTCATTAATTATGACCACACTGGAAAATGATTTTTTATTATGTTTTAATTTGAGAGAAGCTGAGTTAAATACGACATCTTTAGGCAGAACAGAAGGAGCTTCCAACCCAACCCTTCCGCCTCTAAGGATTCTATGATTCTATAAGCTCTTTTCAAACATAGGCAAACAGAAACAGCTGCAAATGCCTCAGGTGTGACCTCTTGTTATTGCAGGGATATGGGAAAGATATTTCCGAAATTAAAACAGAAAACTATTTTTCTATTAAAAGAGAAACCCATAATCTGGATAGGTAGCAAACAATTTACTCTGAATTCATAGTGTGTCTGTTTCATAATGGAGATTCTAAAAGGTCAGTTTCAGAGGCCAGCAATGATGGTAATGGAGAAAGCAATGGTCTGTACTGGTGGTTTTAAGGAGAATGCGATGCTTTTAGGAGAAACACTAAATACATATTTGGTCTTGATCAGTTGAGGTCTGATGCAGATTTGCAGTACAGCAAATAGGGTTTGTTTTAGTGTTCATTTAAAATAAAGGGGAAACGAACCGGTATGAAAGCAAAGCAAACTCCAAGCTGCGGCTGAAAGGAAGGCGCTAGCGAAGGCTGAGGGTAACTTGAGGGGCCTCCCTCACAGTACAAACTACTTATAAATTGTGCAAAGTAACCGTGTAGGGAAGATGGGGATGGTGCAGGGCTGGAAAATTAAAAGGACAGAAATCAGTTTGTAAGAAGAACGGTTTACTTGGGCAAAGCAAGGTGTGTAGGAAGGACAGACGTGTCAATGGAAATACTTATACAGTGACCTGGAAATTGTGGATTAAAAAATTAAGACATCAATACTGTTGATATTCACTGTTATTGTTCTTTAAGACTCTTGGAAATGGTTTATTAGCATTAATACCATCATACAGTACTTGTTAGCAGTACGCCTTTGGGAACACGATTCTGTTTGTGCTGAATTAAATAGCAAAGACCAGCTCTAACTTCAGTTGGATGAGGTACCAGGATGAAGAGCTACAGAAAAAGGTCATCTGCAGCAAGACACAAAACTTGGCAAGATGCTGCTGGGTTACTTTAGGCATTCACAGGAGGGTGGTGGTTTAATTTCAGAGATCCCTTAGATACATCAGTTTGCAGATTTGAAAGGGCGATGTTTTCGTACTCCTCTTGTGATGCTGAACATCTGCAGTGACGAATCAGCCCTGTCAAATCCTTCTGAAAATTCTTGTTGAGAAACCCGTAAAAGATGGGGTTGATACATGTTGAGATCATGGCCACGAGGTGGCACAGTGTAAATGCTAGGTTATGATTACAGCTCATCAGTGCCTCGTGGTTCCAGTCAAATACAACATTGAATATATTGAGAGGTAACCAGCAAGCTGCAAAGGTCACAACAATTGATATCAACATCAGATTAATCCTTTTGTTTTCACTCAACCTACTCTCGTTCTCTCTCATCCTATCTATTTTGCTATGTCTCCGCCGGAGGCATACGAATATCTTGAGATAGCAGATAAGGATAAACCCCAGCGGGAAGCAGTACTGGAAGAGCAGCAGACTTGTGGTGAAAATCAGTCGTTCGGTAACGGAAGGCCAGGCCTCAATGCAGGCGGCTTTGTTCTTATAGAAATCACTGTGGAAGGACAGGTGCTTGAAGGGCTCGTCAGTTAATTGGTGAAATATCAAAAAAGGAATGGATATCGTGAGGGAAAGAACCCAAATGAAAATAATTCCCCAGTAAGCGTGTGAGGTATTAGGCTTCCAGCCACGAGGATTTACAATTAACTGGTATCTCTCAATAGCAATCAGTACAAGAGAGAAAATGGAGACTGTGACAGATATACTTTGTATGAAAGAGCTTATTTTACACATAGCTTCCCCAAATATCCAGTAATCCATTAAAGTGTATGCAGCTGTGACAGGAATACACACGATACAGATCAACACATCCGATAAGGAGAGGTTGGCAATCAAAATGTTTGTAACATTTTGAGCTTCTTTCTGTCTCTTTATTATAACAATCAGGCAAAGGTTTCCAAAAAGCCCCACTGTTGTAACTACTATGTAGGCTGTAATAAGCAAGAATACTGCAGGGAAGGAAGGCTGACATGTATCAAAGTTCAGAAACTGAGGATAGCTGCTGTTTGGGACAGTTTGATTAGGTAAGATCTCTGCAGGATGCTGAATGGCTTTATCCATCGTGAAGCATTTCCCAGACAATGGATAACACCTGGCTAGGAAGGTTTTGCTGTGTGTGTGTCCATCCCTTTACTACTTAGAAGATGTTTTTCTTGGAGCTTGGCAAGGAGACAATTACTGTGATTAAATCTTTGTATTTGGTGTCCGTGAAGTTTAAAGCAAGTCTGATGTAATTACTGCACTGATGAGTTCTGAAAAGAAAAGTAAATGGCCTGGTATTAGTGGTTTTGTGCAGAAAGGTGGGTGGAGGCTGATCCTCCTTTTCTAAGGTTCTGTACTGACTGTTAGAGAGCTGTGACTGTGATGTTTGAGAAATAGCAGTGACAGCTCTGTTTAACACTGCATGAACGTTTTCATACAAATCCTCTTTTACAAATGGTAGATAAATGTTGCTTTTCAAAATTAAATATTTCAAGATCTGTCCCAGCCAAAGATATAGCAAGGTTTGAAGAATTCCAGCGAGAGCAGTCTGCTGCTTTTTTGTTATCAGAAGAATGAAGAGCTGGATCCTGCCATCACGCTGCTAGTTCAGACATCACACATTTTCTCTAAGACTACAAAGCAATGTGAGTTAATTTACCAAATCCCTCTGGTTTAATCCAGAATTATGTGCCTTGAGATTGAGTGGTGTTCAGCATCTCTGTGTGTGACATCTTAAAGGGAGTACCTTGTTTTGCTGACTTATTAGAGATGGCGTGGCCTTTTCCCTCAATCTAATTTGAGTGGTAACTATGCAAAGATCACATCTTAGTTACACACCTGATTGTTTCCTATCTGTAGTTGCCAGAGATTGTTTTTCGTTTCCCTGCACTCTGTTCATCATTGTATGAGCCTGTCCAATGATACCCCCAGCATTTTCTGTGGTAAAGATAGCACGCACTCCAGAGATACAGAATGGACTTTTTTCTCAGTTCTAACAGTTGTCAGGCAAAGAATATGATACAGTACAACTCTGTTGTTATGAAACTAATAGTCATGGGAAGAATTTGCTTCAGCAGAAAATCTTGATCGGTCTGAGTTTATCACTGAAGTAAAAAGTTAATCTGAAATCAAAGGCTCACCAGCTTTGTAGCCAACTTTGTTTCCAACCTGGAGAAGGGAAAAAGGAGGATGTTGAGAGTTAGTTTTGAAATGTAAGGATGGGTTTAGATGTGCTATGCATACAACTTTCAATACTCAGCCATTGACTCACCTTAATTCTTTCTTGAAATAGGAATTATTGGAAAACTTGATTGAAGAAAGTCAGTCATTATCCCTGGTAGTAAATCCCATAGCTGTGTGAGCCCTGAGGAGAGAATGGGATGGAGAAGCACTGGAATGTTAGAGGATGCACAAAGAGAGCAAGGGATGGGTGGGCATCTTATTATTATATATATTATTATAGAGGCAATTTTTATATGTTTTTTACAGAAACGATTGCTGCTATTTAATCACCAGGGAATGAAAACTGTTCGGTGCCTTGTGCAAGATTAAGCACAAGTCCAAGAGTAAACTGGAAAATATGATTTTTAACTGTTTCATTTCCTACAGCTACCCAAAGAACATTGCACGTAAAGTTATATCCAGAACTGCTTCGTTCTTGTACTTCTGCTTGACTTTAGTTTGTGTTCTTCACATTAAGAAATTGAAATTATTTGTTTAAAAAACAAACAAACAAGCCTTTGTAGGATCTGTTATCATTGTCCTTCTGATTAAAATGTACCTTAATAGTATATTTGACTGTAGTCATGAGAGAATGAGAAGTGGCTGTAGATCTATGTGCCCATATGTAGTTTGATGTCCAAGTGATCCAAATATGCCTTAAATTATAGCAGGGGTTTAACATTAAACCCAGAGTCATCTTAAACAGGGGGCCAGTTGGCCCTGCTTCTGCTGTAGTAAGGGAATGGCATAAGAATTCCATCAACAAAGCATTAAGAGCCATTGAAGTCCAGTGGCTCAGTTGGACTCTGTAGTCTCAGGTGCCTGGAGCCCAGTAGGTCAGGAAAAGAGCTACGTACCCTAATAGGTGTGCACTAACTTGGAAAAATTCCTCTTACTGAGTTCAGGCAAAAGCGAAGGGATTCTGAAGCTAACACAAACAGGTGATGTGCCTTGGTAACAGCAGTAACATTTCCTGGAATGCATTGCAAACTGCTTGTCCCTAGAATAGCACTAATTACCTGGCTGGATTTATCATAGAGAAGAATGCATGTGCTGGAAGGACAAGTAGCCTGTTGCCCTGCTGAGCTTTGCTGCCACTTCCAGATGTGTAAGGGTCCAAAGCCTGGCTGCTTTGTCCCAGTGCTGATGTTCCTCTTTGCAAGGCCTACTGTGCTCACCTGGCTAGCCTGAGAGCTGCTGTTTAAGGGAAGATGAGGCGTTAGCAGGGGCTCTGGCTTTGAAAGGAGATATCCTGAAAGACAAGCTCTGCTCTTTCCTGCTATTTATGTCAGCAGGAGAAGCTGCAGGGACTAGGAGGCTGTGAGGCTGAGCCAGGCTTGTAATACTGTATGTGCCGTTTGCTCCTCTCAATTACTTACCCACGACTACAAAAGATAGTTTGGTAGTGAGTGTTGTGTGTTCTCTCCCAGTAATTCATTGCGGATGTGGGAGCCCCCTTGGCAATGCCTACCATTAAGGACAAATCCCCATGCTGGCCTTCTGGGCAGCTCACTCGGTACATTAGCTTTAGGCACACCCACCATCCACACTGTCATTCTTCCTCAGAAAAAAAAAAAGATTAATTTCTTTTCACTGTTTGCTTCATATTGTGAGTTAAACAGTGCTCACTTTAGGGCATGTCATTCTGAAAGGCAATTTAAGCATTTCCTTGACAATGAAACAATTATACCTGTCTTGTTTAAACATTTGGAGTATTCATAGTGTTAGAAAAATGAGTTACACCTGAACTCAGTGCAGCTTGTTGAACTGCATTGTAATACATACCAGTATATTTTAAACTGGTAAATATTAGTAGAAGAAGCATCCTTGAACTGCAGCTAGGGAATCTTTTCTGTCACCTGCTTCAGTCCCTAATCCCTGCATTTCAGATAAGATTCCCCAGCACAGACAGTGAGAGTACACTGTAAGGAATGATAATCCACTCAGCTTGATTCTGTCATTCCTCTAGATGCAGAAATATTGCTGAAACATGCATAAGGAAAAAGTTAAAGCATCGTCTAAACTAAGAGAAGTTTTTGAAAGACTTTTAAAGTATTTTCTTACCTAAAATACATAGTTCCAACCCCTCAAAGTGACCAGTTAATATCTTGGTTGCAAACAGCATCTGTCCATTAAATTCCAAACTATTGCAATCCAAATGGAACTTTCCATTCAGCTTTAAATATAGGATGTACAGAATACATTTATCCTTTAGGAGATTTATCTAAGGAGCTTTTCACTCAGGTTTATAGATTCTCTGACTTCTTACCTGATGAAAAATTCAAGTCATATCCACACTGTCGTTAACAAAATTTCTTTTCCCTCTTTGAGTTGATTACAAAGCCAGCAAACACATCTCCTTGGTGTATAAAAGATTCCAAAGCAGAGCCATCTGCTGCTAAAGCTGTACTTAAACTCTCCTTTCTTCTCGTTCTGAAACAAACCACAGTTCCACAATTTCCAACTGTGATCAAATCCGCCAGGCTGCAGAAAGGCTGCTGAGGAGAAAAGCAAGCTCTGGAATCCAAGGAGAGGCAAACAGCAGTGAGCAGGGAGGAGAAAGGACCAGTAGTCATGGGGATGGCTTTTCCTCACTGCGTTACTTCCCTCCGCCCAAACACCTTATCTTGCAATTTCGTTTTCAATCATCATGTTTGTTCTGTACTGCAAATGTTTTCCCTATGCTGGATTTCATACATAAACATTCACAGATGGTTTCTTGCTTTTTTAACTGAGAGGAGATATCAAGGTACTATTAAGTGCATTATTTGCTATGTTGCAATTAAATTCATCATATTTTCCACTATAAGGTGCTATTTTAAATTCTACACCAGAGTAGTAACAATCTTCATGAAAAGCAAAGCACACTTTATGCACACACGCATATACTGAAAAGGGGATTTATTATTACTACACTTCTTATTACTGTTACTATTTTCACAATAGAAGTCCACCATCACTTTATTTTTTAATATATAAGCATTCAGCAGTTGCCTATTAAATATTTAGAGTGGATATTTTATGGATCAGGAAATGAGCTTCTCCTCAGGACGTGGTATTTCGTAAACTGCTTTTTGCACCTGTCAGCTCCTACCTGGCTCCCTCTGCCCCCCAGTCCTGGTCTCTCATACTGAACTTTCCAGTTTTAGGAACTATCCAGAATTAGGAACAGCAGAAGCAGTAGGAAGTGATCAGGACTTAGCATGTATTTGTGTGGGGACAGATTCATGAAAACTAGTTGAGGAGTCCCTGTTAAATTAGAGAAGTAGAAACTTGCAGATAAAACGTTTGAGGATGCTGATGTCTGTCGTACTGCTGCTGCTTTTAGGAGAGTGTTCTGAAAGCAGCAGGATTTTGGGATAGGATTGATGCTGTACTAAGAGTTCAGGTTAGAACTGAAAATGCTGTGAGTTGTCATGCTGCTGTGATTGTAGAAAGGAGACCTGGAGGGGCCCCTCGGATCAGCCAGATGAATCTTGTGTTCCTATTATGTTTGTTTCTATTTGTGATGTATTTGCCTAACCTGTCTCATGATCATCTGTGGTGACCCCAGGTGATGCATTCCAGGGCCTCATTTACTGCTGGGAAGATTCACTTAAAACCTTGCCGTGAAATTTCCTTCACTTCAGCCCATTGGTTTTTATCCCAAGAGTGGTTTCTTAATTCTGAGACTGAAGCCAAACTGCTGTGACTGTGCAATGTGAGTATACTTTTCTAGAGCATGTCTAGTACTTGCTGGTTCTGGTTATGTCAGAACCATTACAAAATACTGCTTTTCCAAAGAGCTTTACAACTCCTGCTTCTGGCTGTGGTATAAGCCAGGAAATGAACCAAGACCTAACAGTGAATTGTGCTAGATGTGTACCAGAACAAGCCATAAAAATGCATTGTTTGTTTATAAATGATATGAGCCAGTAAAATTAAAAGAGGTTCTGATTCTATTTATAAATTTTAATCAAAAATCAGATTGCTTATCTACATAGGCATCTGTTTCTAATCCTGTGTGCAGCCCTCCATCTGTGGAAGGGCTGGAGTGTTAACATGTGATCCCAATTATTATACAGTCATGTCTATCTGCTACCTTCTGTGGGCTTAATTTGTTGTAACCTGTTGTTAGTTAGATAGGATTCGACATCAGAGGCTCGTGGGTGTAGCTGCTCTTGGTTACTGATGCTTGACGTCAAAGGTCCATACACTGAGCGGACTCTACGGCTGGGTACGAGGGGCCCAAGGTACATTGTTTTCATCCAAGTGCTGTAGTGTCTATTTGCAAACAAGGTTAATGGGTAGCAGAATTGTATTTATTTTCTATAAATGATCACAATATTTCTAAATTGCTCAATAAAAATGACGTGAAAATAGTCATTATCGGTGGACATGGATAGCAAACTGGAAGGCAGGATTGCAGGTAGTGAGTATAACTTGAGTGAGTGTGCAACTTGATAACAAAATACTGCAGAAGCATCGTGCTTAAGGCTGTGACTGGGTTGGTAAAGACACAGTCAGGTGTAATTTTGGTTTCTCTGCCTCTGTGGATTTTCAGTGTTTCAAGAATCTGGTAGGATTTTCAGTGTGATTTCATGAGTTTTATTGAGGTTTTCAATAACAGTTTGCAAAACAAACAAATGAACAAAAAACCCCTCTGAAATAATAGTGTACTGAGTCTCGTTATACTGAATGTGAGTCATTACACTGATAACCACCTATCAGAATTATTCCAATTACATGGTATTATTGGAGTAATAATGCCAATTAGAACATCTTTGCCAAGCTGCTGGTTATACTGTAGCTCGAGGCATAATCTTGGGTAAATGTTCCTGTGGTAGTTTTAAACCAGGTAGCATTTAACCCTCACAGGCACAGAGCCCAGGGCACTGTCACCTGAACTTGTCAGCCCATAGCTCAGCAGGGGCTCATGTGTGTGCAGTCTCATCTCGGTTAGAGTGAAGGCATGCTATTGCTATGACGTACAGACCATGAGGAGAGTGGAAGATTAGAATCCATAAGTAGTATTTCCACCTCTGAGCTTGTGATAATGTCCGCAGTGTCAGTAACAGCCTGTTGCTGAGGAGTTCTTCAGTACAAATTTGGCTATGAGCTGCTTCAGCAACCTGTAATAACTCTGAAAGATGTGGGATGTCTCTTCCTAGTAAGCATTACTCTTTGTAGAGCTTCAAAGGGGCACAGAGAAATAAACATAATGGGAACTCCTCCTCTTAGTTCACGTTGCAAAGAGTAACACAGTGTGCTGTGATGGAGGAAAGACCCAGGTCTTTCATGGTTTGCTACCTCATGGAGAGATCAAACCCTGAATAGGATTTCCTTAGCAGGTAGATTATGATTTGACCAAATAAGCAACATCTGATAATCAACTAAAAGTGTGCTGTAAATTTTTCTCCAAAGCCCATGCAGATAAAGGAGCATTGATGTATATATATCAGTTGAAACACTGATCCTTTATGTGAGTTGTTTTTCCTAATTGGAGAAAAATTGTCACAAGGATTCACTCTCACATCTATATGGCATTTAGGTTTCACTCCCTTCTGTTGCATAGTTCTAAAGCATAGCTTAGCAGTATCCTTGATTGCTCGTTCTGGTCCTTACCTCTCAATTAGGTTGTTCCTAGGATGAAAAGTCAACCATTTTAAAATCTACTTTCTCTTTAAATGAGTTACTTATCACAGCAGGTTCATTTTAAAACTCGTATCATGCCATGAACTTTCATCCCATTTCTGGACCTTCTCAGTTGGCGCATAGCTGAGATGGAGGTTGATGCTCTCTGCAGCTGAAAGGTTGGCATCTTCCTTCTTTGGGTCAGCCATCTTTTTGTACTGAAATAGAGATAAGACATATGAGTAATTGAAAGAGGAGTGTGATTGCAGTTATTTATATTTTATAATAGCTTCCCCTTTCCAAACTCTGATTCAGTCCTTTGGAGCTTTTCAGAACTCCTCCAGCTGATGTTTTCCAAGAGGGATCTCTGCCCAAGGCTACATTATGGGAATAGCGAGTACATTTGCTTGTTCCCATTCGACAGTCTTTTTATAACAACACTGAGCACCAAATCCTGCTGTTCTCATGCCATGAGTGTTTTTACTGTCCTAATTATTAATTACGAAATACTTAAGTAATCAAAAGAAACTTTTTTTTCATCGCAGCCCATTTCTATTTTCTTCTATGTTTCAAGCTGTAAGAAAATTTAGATTTTCTGAATCAAAGAATTCTAGATTGCTATTTGGGGTCTACAAAGCCTTATTTTTTGTACACCTCCTCATTTTAAAATGCCTTTAATAGCAGGGTTAGATACCTTACAGCTGATCTCAGACAGGTACATATTGAGCTTCATAGCCAAGCTGCCCCTGCTGCTTTCTAACAAAGCTGAACGTCAGTCATGCAAAAGAAAGACAAAAAAAGTACCTGGTAAGGGTTCAGTGGAGCAAGAAAGAGATATGGCCTAGGAATAGCTCAGGGAAAAAAGAAGTCTAGTAGATTTTAACTGAAACACGAAACACATAACGAAAGGGTTGCAGGTTTAGAAGATCTGAACATGACCAAAATTGCTGTTGGCTCCAGGTTTGTTCCTTACTTATGCAAAACTCATGATTCTGCTCTATCTTAGTGCAAGACCCAGTGAAGGATCTACCCTTTCACATCAGTCTCAGCATTGCTAGAGACTCTTTGATCCTTGATGCATTTTTTTCTGGCTTTTCAGTACATTTCCCTGATGTACTTTCATCCCATCACTCCAAATTATGACCAGCTCTTACATAAACTTTTAGGAAAGAGAAGAAAGGAAATCATCTGTTCTGACAGAAGAGTGGAAAGATGAAAGGGGAGAAGAGAAACTGAGCTTCAGAGAGGAAAGGAGAGGGCAGTAGTTAAAGAAAAATAGTGATGTAAGGCCAAAAAAGGGGATCCAAATACCACGATCTGATGACTTTGCCCTTCACCCTTCACAAAGATGAGTTTCTTTCAGCACAGTTCCCTTACGAAGTGCTCAGGGAAGGTTTTGTTCAGGAAGGTGAACTTTTGACAGTACTTGCTGAATAAATTGTTCTCGTGAGTTATTCTGTAGTTACCTTTTAATCTTGTTTGGCATGAAGTAATTAAAGCAGGGGGGTAAAGCGTTTTATTCCTCATCTGAATTTGCGTGGAGCAGAAAATTCCATCCTAGGGAGTGTCCTGTTCAAACCTCAGATAGGTAAAAGACTCTTTATTTCCTCTCAGTGCATTTTAATCACTCTTTTTCCATGGAAACCCCATTGCGACCAGTGGTAATTCATGACAGCCTCAAAAGAAAGATCACAGTCTTAATGTTTCTGCAGATCAAGGTAGGAAGAGCAGAGCAGGATGAAAGACAAATATTTTGTTAAAACAACACAAACCTCAAGGAAGGCTGTATCTCTTTTATGGATTTCTTCACACTTGTAGCTTAATCAAAGGGCCAGGATGGGGAAGTTGCTGTTGCTGTCGCATGTTTTATCTAAAATTGCTTCCTATGAGCTGCAAAGTTGCTGTGTGCCTGGAGTGCTGATTGAGTGGGAGAGAAGCTTCTAAGTCTTACAGTCTCTCTGCTAAATATTATGCTAAAGGGATTGAAACAAATTAAAGGGTTTGAGTTTTATGATTTAATATATTAAAGCGACGTTACAACTTGAAAGGCTTAGTATTGTTGGACTTAATATTGTTCTATTGCCCATTTAGCTCTTTTCCAAACTTTCAGTATTCCTTTTCAGTCTTAGAAATGTGGACCCATCAAACTGAATGGCAGAAGTATATCTTGTTAGTGATAAAAGATTCTTTAAGGGTTCTTTTAGTGGTGTATTTTGTGTCAGCTCTTGCCGAGCTCATGCGGTAACATGGGAAGCTCAGCGCCTGAAAGGTACTCTGCTAATTCCCGTTGTGTGATCTCTTAACCAGCGATGCCCTCTTGTGGTTGTCTGCTTATAGCTGGAGTAATGAATAACTGAAAACAACGTGCTTTACCTTCTTTCTAATATCCTAATAACTAAAATATCAAACTAAACAACTTAAAGGCACAGAGTTCATACGGACACGTATAGCAAACAACCTGGTGTGCTGATGGAGGGAAGCATGAGTGCTTTGGGAGCTGGAGGGGGCTGGTCGGAGTAACCAAGGTGGCTGAGGAGAACTGGCAGGTATGAGGAGCTGTGTGATGTATGGGAACATGGATGTGCAGCCCTGAGTGCAGGGACCGAACTGTGAAAGCATTGGGGGCAAATACACGGGGTGTGTGGAATCACACTGATGGTGGTTGGTGGTGGGCAGTGCTCAGGACAGCAGGACAAATGAAGTCAGGTTTGTGTGTAGTATCAGAGGAGCCACTTCTACCTGCAAGAGATGGGTCTGTTGATGATTGAAGGGTTTTCCCCTTTCGTTTTCATGTCATCAATCGATCAGACAGAAGTGCAAAAGGACTGTTTGCATTTCAAGGCCCTCATCTCCTGCTGAAAGCAGCAGTGATTTCTCTGTGTGATTTCTTCCTTGGCCTGATTGTCTGTCTTGTTTTTGGGGAGCAAAGTGAGCCATAACAAAGCTTGTTTTCCTCATTATCCACCAAGGCCATAATTAGCTCTGCGTAACTTTCCTTCCCTTTAATTGCTAATTATTAGCTGTCTATAAAGTTTGTACGGGTGATTTTCTGCTTTACAGTAGGTGATAAGCAAAACGTACTTTTGTATTTCCTGTAATTGTATGAAAGTGTCACACAAGAAGAAGTTTAGCATAAGTTTATTTTTATCCCACAAATATTCCAGTGACACTGTGGGAGAGGATGGAACCCGTGTTGTGCTTGGATGGTGCGGGGAACAGAACAGCACCACCGGCTTTGAAAGACAAGAGCTGGGATGTAAAGCAGGCATTGTATGGGGAACTTAAGAGAAGGCTTTTGCAGGCTGGACTATTGATTTTGAGGTTATCCTTAGTGATTGACACATACTGCGGTGGTCAGAAATAACGTTCTTGACTTGCTGTAGAGCTAATTGGAGCCTTTCACGGAGAATGTGCTGTTGAGAGCAGACACAAACAGGGCCGGGAGCTGAGGGCCGTAAGCGCCGTGTGGTGCCGTGTGGTGCCGTGTGGTGCCGGCTCTCCCCTCAGAGCATCCTCCCAACGGTCCCGGCGTTTCAAACGCTCCCGCGCGATCAGACCCCTCCGACCAGGGGGGCGGGGCCGCCGGGGAGAAAGCGCGCGCCGGACGCGAGGATCCCATTGGCTGCCGCCCGCGGGGTTGGCGCTGCGGCGCGGCGCGGTTCGGCCCCTCCTCGCCGCCCCATTGGCTGCCGGCCGCGTCCGTCACCGCCGAGCCGCGGGCTCTTCGGCGCCGCGCGGCGGAGATCTCTCTTTCTGATTGGTCGCCGCGCCCGTCGATCTCGCCCGAGTCTCCGCCCCCACAGATGAGTCGCGGGCGGTTCCGGCCGCTCGTTCCTATTGGCCGCTCGGGCGCGGGGGGCGCGCGCTGTGGGCGGGGCTCCCGGCGTTCCCTTTGTGTGGGCACCAGTAGCCGGCCGAGCTCCGAGCTGCAGCCGCCGCCATTTTGTGCGTGCCCGTGTTTTCCCCCACCCCCGCTCCCCAAACCGCGGCGGCCGGGACGCCCCGCGCCTCGTGCCGGGCGGGCGAGGCGAAGCCAAGGCCTCGGCCGGGGCCTCGGGAGCCGTCGGGGGCCGCGAAGCCGCGCAGCTGGAAGAGACAGAGGGGGAAAGGAGCGGCAACACGGAAAAGGGGGGGAACGAGCCCTCGGCGCTGCCCCCCGACGGGAGGAGGAGTCTCGGCGCCAGGCCCAGGCGCGGCACCGCTATGGAGAACTCGCAGCTGTGCAAGCTGTTCATCGGCGGCCTCAACGTGCAGACCACGGAGGCCGGGCTGCGGGAGCACTTCGCGGCCTACGGCACGTTGACCGACTGCGTGGTGGTGCTCAACCCGCAGACCAAGCGCTCCCGCTGCTTCGGCTTCGTCACGTACTCGGCGGTGGAGGAGGCGGACGCCGCCATGGCCGCGTCTCCTCACGCCGTGGACGGGAACTCGGTGGAGCTGAAACGCGCCGTGTCCCGGGAGGACTCGGCCAAACCGGGCGCACACGCCAAGGTGAAGAAGCTGTTCGTGGGCGGCCTGAAAGGGGACGTGGGCGAAGGGGACCTGGTGCAGCACTTCAGCCAGTTCGGGCCGGTGGAGAAGGCCGAGATCATCGCCGACAAACAGAGCGGCAAGAAGCGCGGCTTCGGGTTCGTCTACTTCCAGAACCACGACGCGGCCGACAAAGCGGCCGTGGTGAAGTTCCACCCGATCCAGGGCCACCGCGTGGAGGTGAAGAAGGCCGTGCCCAAGGAGGACATCCAGGCCGGCGGGGGCGGCTCCGCGCGGCCCTCGCGGGGCGGCCGGGGCGGAGGACGGGGTCGGGGCGGAGGATCCGGTAACCGGGACCACAACGGGCTGTCCAAGGGCGGCGGCGGCTACAACAGCTACGGCGGATACGGCGGAGGGGGCGGCGGTGGCTACGGCGGGTACGGCGGAGGCTCCTACGGCGGCGGAGGGGGAGGAGGCGACTACGGCAACGGGTACGGCGGGTTCGGCACGTACAGCCAGCACCAGTCCGCATACGGCCCCATGAAGAGCGGCGGAGGAGGGGGCGGAGGGGGCGGCAACTGGGGGGGCCGCAGTAACAGTGGACCGTACAGAGGAGGTTACGGCGGGGGAGGGTACGGGGGCGGCTCGTTCTGAGCCGGAGCGCCCGAACCCATTGGGGGGCGGCCCGCCCAGCTCCTCCCTTTGGGCCGGGGCGGCTTCTCGACGGTTTCTCCCTCGCCCGCCGAAGGGCAGCTCCTTTTAAATGCCTCCCCGCTGCGGGAGCAGCTCCTAAATGCCCCCTGGGGGCCGCCTCTGCTGCCCGAGCCACTTCTTAATCTCTGAAGATGGACCGGGCCCCACACACACACATACTTTGTGTTACAGTCATTGATGGACTCTATTTTTTTATTATTACTTGGACCTCGGTCGTTTTTATACTAGCAACGAAAAATGTCTTGTTTTAATTTGCTTTTCTGGGGGGTTACGGGGTGGGGAAGCGTCTTGTCGATCTGGAGTAACAACCGGGGAGGGCTGTGGGGAATTCCTTTGTTGTAAGGACTCGATACCTCCTGGTTACTGCGTTTTTTTCTACAAAGCCTACTCGGATCCCATGACTGAAGTTAACGTTTCTGTAAAGGAGGAGAAAAAACAAAAAACAAAAAAAACAAACAAAAAAGAAAAAAAACACAAAAAATGGTTTTTACGTTTTTTATTTTTTAAATAAATCATTGTGTTCATTGATCGTTACATGTCTAATTATTTTTTTTCCTAGGATCCATTCCGTACGGTTTTAAGGCTTTTCTGGGTTTTCAGTGTTGCTCTGCTTTTCGATCTCTGTGTACTTAAAGTCTTAAGATGTCGATGCCAGTTCAAGGTCCTGCCTGACTTGTTTCTTGGTTTCCAAACACTGGGCAGAGAAATTGTTTTAGTATCAGCCCGTGGATGTGCTCCGTGTTTAGCTCCTTGTTCTCACTTTGCAGTTTGTGTGCATCCACCATCTTGTACCGGTTTGACGTACTGACACGGTTGGTCGGGGTTATTATTTTCTTTCCCTATAGGACTTTTCACATCAACGTATGTACTGTGTTGCCAAGAACTAGTTTGTGTTAAGCATGTGCTTCATTCATATAAAATGTTCCGAATTTCCGATTGCTTAGTTTCAAGTCCTCTTATTGGTTTGTCTCTGTACCAGGAAAGGGTGGGCATTGCTCCCTTTATTAAACGCACGCTGTTCTCATAGTTAACGGACTTCTCACTGAACTATTGTCCTACATTAAAGTTCCCCGAGGTCTCTGGCAGCTCCACCTACTGGAGGATGGCAGCACGAGGAACGCTTTGCAAACCTTTGTACCAGACCTGAAAGCGAATTGATGCCGTTAGATGAAACCTGCATGTGAATAAAGATGGGCTCTGTGAGTATTGACTGGGGGGAAAAAAAAACAACCAAGCAAACAAAGGAACAAAAAGGTTGCAAAACTTCAATACTTGGCCTCAGCGCATTTCTTTCTCTCATCATTGCAATTGCCCGTAGTATTTCAGAGCGATCATCTGTTTGGGCAAAGTGCTATGAAAAATGAGCCAGCTCAGCGTACCGGTGACTTAGGTGCCAGTTGTAAAGCAAAACTATTTGTGTAGTCTGCTTGATTAACAAATGTATATTTGTAGCCCTTTCACGCAATAGAGTTAAAGTTTGTTGTTTATTAAAAAAGCATAATGTTTTAGGGGAAAACTGCCTTCCTGCATAGAAATATAGAATAGCGACATTTATGGGTTTATGGATATCAAATAAAGAATTGAATTCCTTATATGCTTGAGTGAGAGTATGTATGATATGGGACGTGCATTTATAAGTACAAAGTTATTCTGATTTCAGGTTTCTGAGCACTTAGACTTTAATGCTGATGCTGTGCGGGTCTGTGTCTTAAAGCTGATGTTGGTTTGCTGCAGGTGTGAGATAGGTGTGGAATTCCTTGTTACATTGGGCTGGAAGGTTGTGTGTGAAAACTCAAGGTAATGTCAGTGTTGAATGTCAGCCTAACCCGACTGATCTTAGTTGCAGCATCTTTAGCATTGCTATAAGAAGCAATGGTGTCAGCTAAGCTCATTACCTGCTTAAGCACAAGCGAATAGGGGCAACTTTCTGGTGTCGCTGGGATTTAAGTGAAGAGCAGCGTTTCCTCTTGATTGAGATACTTGTGGTTCTTCATCAGTGCAACTGGTTCTCGGCTTAAGTTCCAAGTAATTTGCTGTTTGCTTTTATGTCGTGGGGTTTTCTTTAATGGTGGAAGTTGCTTATGCTCGTTATTGCTGTTGAGAGTGTGACGCTGGAGAGAAGTGTTTGTGAAAGGCTGCAGCTGGTGCAGTGCCGGCTCAGCTTCAGGTGCTTGGTGCTATTTCAGTTCTCTGAGCTGGATGCTTCTTGTTCTCTTACTTTGCAGTCTAAGGCCATGTTGGACTGCCATCCCTGAGCCCCCTGTGAGCACAGCTTTCCTTTCAGCTTCCAAACTGAAGAGCCGTGTTCTGTGTCTTCTGTGAGTCTGGGTGCGTGAGCTGGGCTCTGAGCATGGGCTGCCTTATTGACCTTATTGGGGACCACCTGCCTTTGAAAGAAGCATTAATGCTCTTCTATGATGTGGTTTGTGATGCGGTTGGAGGGGTGGAGCTTTGCTCACCGGGTGTAGCTTTGTGGTATTTTTCATGTTACACGTCAGAAAAGAACCTGTCGGTAGTAGGAAATATATAATATAAAGTGACAGCTTTGACAAGCAATGGCCTGACTTAGAGGATTGTACTGAAACATACCGTTTGGTTTTCTGTGTGTAATGCTGCACCTGGAGGGCTGATGTCATAGTATAAAAAGCAGATCCCAGAAGTGGTACCTGTGCAACCCAATGTGTATCTCCAAGGACTGTCAGCTGTGTTAGCTTCCAAAGGCATCACATAGAATGTTGTGTGGTGATGAATTGAGCTGGGCCTTGTGTGACCTCAGCTCCAGGCAGTGAGACCTTCATTGTGAGCAGCGCTGGGACGATGCAGAGGCTCATGTGAGCAATGGTTTAATAAGGAGCAGTAGTACCTCGGTGTGCCATGGAGTGTTAATAGAAGGACAGACCTGTGTTGGATAGCATTAAAGAAACGATGACTTAAAAGGGTATATATGGAGAAAGATCTTGAGTACTTTCCTTAGTAAAAGTTGGTAAATCTTTGCTTAAGTATTTAATATTTACGTGCCCTCTAGATGGGCTCCTCTGCACAGAGGTACATCAGAAACTAAGACAGAATGAAGGTATGTAACTGGCACACAAGAAAGCTTTAGACTGTTAAGTCACTCCGGGGTGCTTTTAGGGAAGAAGAAATGGGAGTTACCTTCGTTCGCTGCTCCTTAGTTTGCAGTTCGGTTCAGGAGTGCAGGTGTCTGAAATGAACTTGGTTGGTGAACTACAAGGCTACAGCACTGCTGGTTCTGTCTGTGACAACACGAGAGCAGCACTTACTGTTGAAGCTGAATGAAGCTCACTAGTTTGAAGAAAACGCGGATGTTCTTTTTAAAGTCTGGATGAGCAACAAGTTATTGTCCCACACAGCTGTGCAGGGGCTGCAGTACCGCACTGCAATGTGTGTGCAGCTTTCAGTGCTGCATTCATTTCTGCTCGGAACTACTGTGTATGTAATGAATAGAGCCTGCACAGATCAGTAGCAGCACACCTCTCTGTTCCGTTTGCTGATGGGGAGGTAGTTTGGAATTGAAGCAACAGCTGAGACTGCTTTGATGTGCATGGAACTCCGTAGGTCACCAACTGTGGTACAGCTGTGATTGCTGGAAAACTCTGCCCTGCCCTTTGGGTTTAGAAGGCTTCAGTGGACAACGTGTGCTCTCCAGAGCTGAAGCTTTCAGGTCTGTGTGGTGTCCGTAAGTAGCTGTAGGCATCGGGCTCCCAGCTGTGGGTACTGGGCTGTTGGGACAAGGAGGAGTGCTTAGGAGATGCAATTGAACTGCATCAGACGCTTTGTGCACCTTGAAATGAGTTAGAAATACTGACAGTGGTTACAAATGCGATTTAAAGTTCTTAAATGCTTTATGGTGTGTTGTTTTTTTTTCTCCTCACAAAGTTGAATCCCTTCTGTAAAATGAACTTTACTGTCATTTAACATTAAAAGTGCATAGTGTAGGTTGGAGCACGGGTTTGCTATCCTGCCATGCCAGCTGATACTCTTGTTGCAATATAATGGCGTTCCTATTGCTACTGAACAGGGTCTGAGCGGTGTCTGCATCTCCTTAGGATGACTTTTCTGCCTGTTATTATATTTCATTACACAAATCAAACAGTTGCACCTCTGTTTCCACTTCACAACTGGAGAGCATCAGCAGGAGCTTTGAGCCAGCCTGAGCTAGCACTGCTTGCTGCTCTTGATGGGCTTTTTTAGGTGAAATATTACTTGTATTATCTCTGGTACACGTGTGCATACAGACATGTACAGAAACTCTACTGCTCACCTTTAATGAGTAACTTATTTCTAGTGCAGTGTGAGTGCTACTGCTGGCTGCTGGAAGGTTATGTCTTACAGCAAAACGAATAGGCTTTTGGCTGTGTATCTTTGCTGAGGTGTTTTCTGACTTGCTCACCTACACGCTCTTAAAGGAGCCGGCAGCATCGGGTGCTTCCCTCCTTGATGTTCCCTTGGCAAATCCTTGTCTTCTTTGCTCCCAGAACTCTTTCATTTCTGCAGTATGCAAAGGGGAGGAAACATGTATAGAGAGACATTCTTCAGATCCTTTTATTTCCCTAAGATCTTCTTTCTGCTGCATAGATTGAGCCCAGTTCAAAGGATTAAACACTTCAGGTGCATGGTAGAAAAGGGGGGAAAAAGGAGGAAAGAAATCAAGGTCTCTGTTCAATCTTTGCCTGAACTAAGCTAAATGGTTCAACAGTATTGTCCCAAGTGTTCCCAAACACAGCTGATCTTAGCAACCAAGAGAGAAGTTGTGCTGAAAGCCTGTTCGGTGCTGTTGGCTATTGGTGTTACAGAGCACAACGAGCTACGAGCACTGGCTGGTCTCAGATTATCAGCTCTCCAACCAACCAAAGCTCCTTAACTTTGGAATCGAGATGCCGAGCCCTGTCAGACTAATAGTGCCATCTGTCTGCAGCATCTGGGTATTAACCCTCTTAGCCTGAGACGCAGTTTCATTCCCGAGTGCTTTCACAAATGGAAAACACAGTTCTGGTAAGAAGAGCTCTTCTTTGATAACTTTGATACATACTGCATTAATTAAACAGCTTTGGATATCTCATGTGCAATGCAGCAAGGAATCAACACCAATTTAGAAAGCTAGCTGTGCATGTGGCAAGGTGCACGTTTGCTTACAACCATCAGTGTATCACTGATGAACACTGCAGGAAAAACTTCCTAGCAGCAGAATAAGCTGATGCATCTGAACACATTTCTATACTTAAATCTTCCTCCCCCAGCCATGCACCCTGATGAACGGATGATGACAAGGGAGGAGGCTGTGCTTACATAGCTGCTGAATGGAGGCACAGCACTCTCAGCTGTGTTTGGAAATAGTTTACTCCTATTTCATCTTCCAGGTCCCCCCTCCTTAAAGAGGCTGCTCCTTGGCTGGGTTGCAGACACCCTGTGTGATCATCTAATATCCTTTTCAGGTTTTAGCAGTCCTTTAAGCTCACTGGCCTATTTTGCTGGGTGATTTCATTTGGACTTGTTGAATTCTGTCCACTGTTGCTGGAATAACAATGCTTGTTTTACCTTAGAGAGCTCCTTTGAGTCCTGATGGCAAGTTCAGGGCTTCTCACCTGCAGGGTGGTTGTGGTTACAGTTGCTAAAGCGTCTAGTGTGGGATATTTTGTTAAGTGCATCCTACCAGAAAAGTAATGCTGAATTTTCAGTGTTAGAGTATTTTCATGGGTATGTATCCTCTCAAAAAAGAGAGCTCCCCATGAGCACAAGGGAGGGCTCAAGTCTTCATAGCAAGTGAGCTGCAGCACATCACTGTGCATCTTTCCTTATAGTCTCACTCATCTGTTATTTTATTGAATTTAATAAAAAATATATATTTTTTTCTGTGACTTTTGGGAGTTGTTATTGGGAAGTTGTTTCTTCCACTTGCCCAGCACCAGCTGGGATTGGGGCTTCTACTCTGAGGGATCACATTGGTTTTCAAACCAATCTTGGCATGAATCAGCGCCACATGTGTTTTGGAAGTGTTGGGCTGGGTTTGTGTGCAGCTGATGGCAATGGGAGCTCTTGTTTGCCGTGCACTCAGGAGCTAACTGAGAGAGCTGGGAACCATTATCTCTGGAAGGAAAGTTAAGAAGGAGTTGGCCCAGAGCAGCTCTAGCACTAAAACATGTGCCAAAAAGTAGCAAGGAGCTGGTGCTCTGCGCTATCTACCTTCTCTAAGTGTGTGCTTTTTCCTCCCCGCAGGGTCCACGTCTTGGGGAGAGGATGAGAAGATGGAACCCTAAAAAGCTCACTACGAATGTTCAGTAAGTGAACAGGAATCCCAGCAGAATCGCAGTTCCCATCTGGATATGCTACGGAGACTGAGCTGAAAAAAAGGCAAAGTCTCAAGCAGGACAACTAAGGACAATCCGTTATGTGCCAGGAAGCCACACTGCAAGAGGCTGCTTTTTCAGTTCAGGTAAAACAATGTGCCTGTGGGAAGCAATCTTGCCAGTTTTTTCACCTGTGGCATCTCTGTAGTTCACTCATTCTTACTAACATTGCAGTTTACTGTGTTTGAATACCTGTGCGATAGGCTGCATTTCTTGGCTTTGCAAAGAACAAAAAGGGAGATTTTTGAACAAAATTCAAGAAGAGAGTGAGTTAATGGGTGTACAAGGAGCGATAAGGAACAGACCTTGGTTAGCACAGGGAGCTCCTGAATTAACATGGGCTCGTTTGTGCCAGTCTCTGTGTTACAGTATACAAATATTAATCAAGCTATGTAGCACGTAGTTTCCTCTTATTATTGAAGGTAGTCATGAAGGAAGAAAGGGATATATTAAAAAGAACCACATTAAAACAATCTGTTTGCTTGGACCATAGCTTAGATTTTTGCTCAGGTTCACACGGCCACCCTGTAGTGAAAACAGGACGATAGAAATGGGAGGCAAAACCAAGGACACATTAAGCGGAAGGACCCAGCAGCATTTTGGCCACCTGAATGCAGGCCTTTACCTTTGTTTGAATGTCTACAACAGTTGTTTGTACAGCTTTCTTCCTGAATGTTATGTTTTCCCTTTTGTGTGCTCTATTCTAAACCACAGAATCTGTCTGAAAATCTTCCAGCCAGTCTCTGACACAGACGTGAGGTGGTACGAGGCAGGAAGCTGCTGCTGCTGGTGTGGCTGGTGCTGCTGGTGTGGCTGACTGCGGGTGACATCAGTGTTTTGTGCTACAGGAAAGAACAGGGAGGTTGTTTTTACTAATGGTCACTGCTGGGCAGGCTGAGCAATTCAACAACTCCTGCTCCAGAAACGACAGCCTGGGGTGAAGGTGTCCGGTTGTTAACTGTTCTGAAGTTGGCAACGTTATAATGAAGCTCTTGGAGTAAGAACTCTGTTCTTATAGGAATGGTGATTAAAGGAAAATGTATTTTGTAAACTATTTTGCTGGCACGTGGCAGATGGGAGCGGGGAAACAGCAGAGCTGCCAGTAGAGGGCTGCAACGGGAGGAGACAGCACGAGGAGCACCTGTGCTGGGAGCAGGACTGGGGCTGGTGTGTGTGCTCTGCTTCTTGCTAACAGCATCATCCTTCAGGGAACGCTGCTCCGCAGTGACTCTAAGGCTTTCAGAACGCTGGTGATCGCAGCTCGGGGCAGGTCCCTGCTAGGAGGTGTCCCAGAGCTTCTTTTTGAGCCCTGGGTCCTTCATCCAATGCTATGAAACATATTTATCTATCCATCCTTTAAAAAGTGAGTACATGATGTAGGCTGAGAACACCCAACCCTGAAAAGCTTACATGGCTGCAGTGCTTTGTCTATGCCCTTCACAGCTCTTCAGTGCAGTAGCCGTAGTGTTTTAAGGAAGCTGAGAAATAACGTGATTACACAACTAAAAAGAAGAGCTGCTGAATATATCGGATATATCGGTTTTGGTATGGAACTTTGGAACCTGTGCATTGGTATATACATGGAAATGGGTGCATGCAGGGGGGAAGGGTTACTGAATCACTCAGTGTTTGTGCGGTATTTGAACTGTTTGCACCTGTGGTTCATGGCTCCTGTCCTTGGCCTTGCAGAGCCAGAAGGGCGGTAATTCTTTTTACAGCCTTGTTGCAGGGAGAAGTGGAATGTCTTCTGCTGGGTCTGGGCTGCAGAGACCCTCCTGGTTCTGCTGAAGCTTTGGAGTTTGATAGGGCACTGTGTGTGTGTGTGTGTGTGTGTGTGTTGGTGCCAGGCACAGAATTAAGTTCCCAGAAACAGCAGGTGCTTTACTTACAAACTCAGGGTTAAACAACTTGCCAGGCTTTGGGCTGGGAGAAAGGTTTAGATCAGATTGGCAGGGACTGTTTTTATTCCCTCCCTTCCTGCCATTTTTACTGAGCAGTTCCTCACTGTTGTGGGCTCCCTGGCGATGCTCCGACCTCTCCTCATCTACCCCTGTGGCTCATTAGAGCTGTGGGGTTTGGTCATCTATTGTAGATCTGAAGATCATCACAGGGATCTGGGAAGGTTTTGGTGGGCTGGGGTGTGTGGTACAGACTGGCTGGGTGTTCTATGGACCTTTCATAACTGAGTGTTGGTTATACAGGTGGCTGGGAGCAGATTAACTATCCCAGGTAGCACTACATTTCTGCTACTAGGAAAAATCCCACGCATTGCATGCAGTTAATCCCTTTGCTACTACTTTTAGTATACTTTATTCCTGACTTGAAATCTCACCTTGTATTGTTACATGTTGTATATCCAAAATGATCATCCGGGAAAGGTCTTTGAGGATCTGGGTGTGTTAAATGGATCAACTGGGATCCTCAAAGGGATTATATCATTCCTGTTACCTGAGGAGATGTGTGAGGTGTGGCTTCACAGCCTGGTGCTTATGGGAGAACTGCCAGGTGGTGTTTGAACAGCAGGGCTCCAACTCTCCATCCCCATACAGCACCGATAAAGTCCTTTGGCCTCCGGATGTTCCAGGTTCTCTTATCAGAAGAATGGCAACGAGGATTTCTAACAAGCTTTTTAACTTCTGCACAGGGTGCATTAGAGTCTATGAAATCGTTATCACGGGTAGAACTGAACATATATGGAATTTAACTTGGTAAGAAGGATGTGATTTGAGGAGAAAAGTGAAAAGCTGGGGTGGTATTTATGGGGAGAGAGGATGGCTTCTTGCAATAGGAATTACTGACACTTCTCCAGACTGTTGCACAAGAACATTTGGTGAATCCTAACGTAACAAAGCAAGCAAACCTTTCCTCGTCTTTATATCCTTAACCTCTAGGGCCTCGATATGGCACAGTAAGGTGGGTTATTTCACCCGCTGGGCTGCGGGCTTTGTGCTGGCAGGCGGGAGAGGTGCGCTGTCACAGGCTGCTGTCAGTTACAGGAGGATCCCAGCTGCGATCCCGGCTGCTGTTCTCACTCCGTGCAGTTGGGATGGACGCCCTGTTGGTGCCCGTCCCGGGGGGGGGCACGGGGCAGCCCGGCCACGCGCTGCCAGCAGCGGCAGCCCCGAGCCCGGCGCCGGGCGGAGCATCGTGCCGCCCCCGCTGCCGCCGTTGCCCGGAGACGAGCGGCGAGCTGGCGGTGGGAGGAGGCAGCGAGGAGGCGGAGGAGGCAGCGAGGAGGCGGAGGGCGGCGCGGGTTGCGGCGGCAGTCGCTGCGGCGGGGCGCGGCGGGGACGCAACGCTCCGCAGCCGCCCAGAGGAAGCGGCCCCGGGGCGGGGGCGGCCGCTCGCAGCCATGCCGGGCCCGGGGCGCTGAGCCCGCCCCGCTGCCGCACAATGGAGGAGGAGAGGTGGGTGCCGCTTCCAGCCTTCGTGGCCGGCCGAGCGGAGCGCTCCGGACACAGCCCCGGGCCGGACGAGCCGCGGGAAGCGGGTGCACGGGCACGGAGGGGCGGGACGGGGGTCGGATCCGTGGGCGCGGGGCTGTGCTGTGCTGTGCGGGGCTGGGCTGTGCGCCGTGGGACCCGGCAGCCGGTTGGGGTCACGTCTGAGCCGTCCCCGCTGCGGGCTGTGCTGCCGGTGGGATGGGCGGCTTTTGGGGCGCCCTGGGGCTCGTCGCACCTTTGTGTACGTGGGAGCCGGGCAGCAGCGGATGCTGAGCCGTCCTCGCGCCGTGGCTGGGCCGTGTGTGTTTGATCCCTACAAGGTGACGCTGTAGCTCCGAAAGCTGCTCTCAGCGGTGCCCTCCGAGCCGTCCCGGTGCCCGCTGACCGCATGAGGTTCCGCTCGGGGCTCCGAGGTGCTGCGTTCTGCTCCTCCCAACGCCTGGGTGCCTTTCTCACACCAGCACCACACTTGCACGGCTTCAAACTACACGCGAAGCCGTTTCTTTTCTTTCGTATTTCTCTTTTAAACAGGATCTGCCGGGTGCCCCTTCTCCAGCCTCCAGCCCTGCTGCTGTCCTTGCAGGCAGTGTGGGGTGGGCTGGGGGCTTGGCCGGCTGGTAGAGCTCATCTCCAGGGCTTGGCACCGGTTGTGTTTAAATGTGGTCCATTGAGACTGAAGTGGGGTCAGCCCCACGTTGTGTGGATTTCCCTCTATTGAGGTGCAGCAGTGTGTCCAAATTGCTCCCCAAGCTCTGGAGGGCAGCTCGGTACCCTTAACCAGCCCCATAACTGCAAGGCTTCGTGTGTTCAGCTGGCAGCACGCAGCTCTCACCCGCCTCATCTCTGAGTTGCTTTAAAATGGAGCTCACGTTCTATGTAAGGGTGTGAATGGTCAGCTATGGATGTAAATCCAGACGTCAGTATCCAGGTGCTAATTGATTTCCAGTGCCTTGAAATCTTGTCCTCTTAACTATTAGCCTAATGTTTGAGGGGCTGCAGAGTGGTCAGCTGGGTGCCCCAGGCTGTGCTCCTCCTTGGTGCTACCACGTTTTATCTCTTGCCATGAGACAGCAATGGTCACTTCAGAACGAGTCCTGGGAGGTTTAACGAGCTGACCTTGCTTGATGAGTTGCCATTGCAGCGAGCGGGCTGGTTCTGCTCCCATTTTTGTACTTTTTTGCGTTTCAACCCAAATATATGTCATGCAGATTAGGTCTGAAATTTTACATGCCGTGTCCTTTGTGACAGCAGAATTCCCCCTCGTTTTTAATTTTCCATTTTTTGTAGCTCATGAGGAACGTGTTATTGGTGCTTGTATCACCTCTGACTCTGGTCCCAAGCCGGCCGGGACTCAAATATCCTGCTTATTCCTATACGTCTGGGTTGTGCAGTGGTATCGTGTGCCCACATCACTGCACATGGGCAGAAGCAGCCGCGGTAAGGGGGATTTAACCTGCAACCTCCACATCTGGCAACGAGTTCTCTCAGACCCCTGATTCTATTTTACTGTGCTGATAAAGGCTTTCATTTGATGGAGGAATTGCGTAATGGTGTCTGATCCAGCAAGGAGGTCTGAATCTAGATGGGAAAAGATGTGTAACAAAGTAACAAGGTAACAAAGGCTGGATGGTTATTTGTTAGAGAAGTCTTACAACCTGTAATTTCGGATCTCTCTGGAAGTGGGAACCTTCTCATCCAGCTGGAGGCTCTTCGTAGTATTGGTCTGAAAAATACCAAGAAAGCGCATAGTATTCCTGTCACACTTGAGTCATTTTGTGCTGCTTCCATTATTGTCAGTGAAGAGTTTTATTCTCGGTGGTTCCTGAAGTCTCTTTAGATATAAATTACCTTGGGGAGGAGGGTCTCCTGTGTGCCTGTCATATGTTTGTCTAAGCAAACGTCTCCATTCCCTCAGAAACCATCCAGGTATTTGGGCTCCTTTAGTCACATTTTTTACCATCTTTGTATACACCTACGGAAAAAATCAGCAATTGAGGTCTTATAAATATGTAACTACAGCACAACCTTTTCTTGCCGCCTGTCTGCCTCAGGGAATGACACTGCTGGCCATCATTGCCTTTGCTCCGTGATTTTGAGACCCACTTAAACTCCTTTCCTTAAGAATATATGAATTTTTAGCTCTTCCTTTGTCTTTATGGAGGTGTTTTAGATTTGAAGACCAGTAACTGCTGTTGGGTATCCTTGAGATTTTTAGATCAGAGCTATGTGGCACCTGTCAGAAACTTGAGAGTGACATTGCACAGTGATGTTCGTAGTGCATCCTGGAGAGAAAATGTGTAGCTGGCTTGTTACTCATCTTGGAAGACAGAAATGAAGGAGGAGGGCAACTCACTGAGCCTGGGGAAAGCCAAGGTGCCAACAGGGGGCTGTGGCAGCACCCAGAGCCCCCCTAGCACTCACTGTGAGGACCCAGCAGGTCTCCAAAGCTTGGTGTCCCTGAGGACACCAGGTGCTGGAATATTAGCAGGAGCTCATCCTTTCCTATTCCAAAGCAGAGCTCATTTGGAAACTGCTCCTCCTTTAGGGTGGCTCAACTAAAGCCGGCATTAGAATTGATTTTGGCAGAGGCGTGATTTTTGTTCCTGTGGTTTACTAGCTCTCTACATGGCAATAACCTTGCAAGGGGACAGTTTAGCTCTAAGGGAGGCTTTTATTCTTTAGCACAATCTACAAAGACATCTGTAATTACTGCTGGTAACTAAGGCAACCCAACTTTACGAGTGATGCCTGCA
Source organism: Coturnix japonica (assembly GCF_054131305.1). NCBI lineage: Eukaryota > Metazoa > Chordata > Aves > Galliformes > Phasianidae > Coturnix > Coturnix japonica. The sequence continues at coordinate 951,389 of NW_028188951.1, forward strand.
TGCGGCGGAGCTGTGGGTTATGGGCTGTAAGTGCTCTCTGCAGGCTGGGACGTGGCCCAGCTCAGTCAAAGGAGCTGCTGAGCTTGAGCTGAGCCTGCTGAGCTTGGAGAGGGGGAAATGGCCGTAAACAGTGCTCTGAGCTTCACTGGCACAGTGTGGGGCTCTGAAATTGGGGTACGTTTGTTCCATTTGGGGATGGCACCGGAAGGCTGTGCAGAGGGACAGCAGCACGGTTGGCGTGCTCTGAAAGGAAGGACTGCATGGCTGGGCTCAGTCCTGCTGTGTCCCTAACGAGGGTGTTCATCTGGCTCAGGGAAATTAAATCATTTGTCCATTCACTCGCTGCACGGCTTCGGGTGGCCCAGGGTGGGACAAATTGCTCCTGGCACCCGGCCTGCTGTGTGCTGGATGTCAGCTCCTGGCGCAGCTCAGGGATGGGCAGGATGGCATGGCCCACTCTGCTGCGAGGACTTGGTTCTCTCCTTGGTTTTGCTGCCTTACTGAAATAACAGAGTAATTCTGAAGTGTAACAGCTCTCTGTGTAGTGGGAGAAGCAGGGTTACGTAAGTGGGCTCTGTGGTCTGTGCAGCTCAGTTCTTTGAGGCAGGTTGTGTTTGCAGGCAGTGGAGGATCCTTGTGTTTCTGATGTTAGGAACGTGTTGGTGTTATCTGTGAGTTTGTGTGGGGGTGTGAAATCTTTCTCCTCTGTATTAATGGAGCAAAGTTCTGTGGAAGCTGACTCAGTTTGAGAGATGAGTTAAAGGCAATTGGCCATTAATTTTTTTTAAACTTTTATTTCACATTAGTCATTTGGGAAGAGCTTTAAATAGCATATATTGATTTTACTTATTTACTTAAGCGAGTTGCTACCCAGATAAAATGCAGTATTTTCCTATGGCGAGCTCTTTGGTATAATATGAAATTCACCATTTCTAGTAAACCTGAGAACGTTCATCAGGATGCTTTAGAAAGAGCTGCTTTTCATGCTTTATAGGAAGATCTGGTTGGTCTTTTTCAAAAAGAACAAGGTTTTGGCTTTTAAAATACACAGACCAACGTGGTGCAGTGGAGGCTCAATGGAGGCGTGTTGTTCTGACCTTTACTTTGGTGTTCAGTAGAACTTGCTGTGTCCTCTCATCTGCATCTCTTGCCTGCTGGGAAATAATGAGTCTTTGGATGCTGGCATCGGAGTGCTAACAAATAAATCTCAGTGGCACGCTGCTCTGGATTAAAGAAGCTGTGTGATTTTTGTGTGCAGTGCTTGGTCTGGGATCCTGCAGGGTTGGTCTCTGACTGACTGTAAGCAGCATCCAATGGGCACAGGTGTCTGCTCACCTCTTTCAGTTTCATTTTCCCTTTATTTGTTTGCTTCCTGTATGTACTTCTGCATTGGAGACTGAAAGCTTGGAGAAGCCGCTCATGCTTTCACATCCCTGCTTTGCCCCGCTTGGCATGGCACAAGGGAAGGCTTGGCTGTTTGAAAAGCAAGGCTGAGATTTTAGAGCTATGGTCAAACTTCACTAGGCCAAAGGTTTCAACAGAGGGTGTTGATCAGTGCAGGGTTTTGATCAGTGTAGCACGGAGGTGCAGCTGAACGTGGTCACTTCCCAGTGGTGCTCGGAGGCTCCTGGCTGCGGTGGGGCTGGATGGGAGCTGGATGCTGTGTGTACTGTAGGCTCACTGCTTTCCTCAGGACACAAAACCTGGCTGTGTCATTGTCTGCTGCCAGCCCTGTGAGTGCTGAATGTTTAACAAGGGGTGCCCTCCCTTCTGGCTTGTCATCTGGCCGTACTGGGCTACTGGGATGAAAACCACAAGAATGTCATGTTTGATAAAGGGAACACATCGCGGGCTGTAAATAGTTAATAATTGTGTTTTGTAAGGGAGAAAATCACTGTGTTTGAAGATACATATAATGTACAGGCATTGGCAGGGGTCAGCAGGCTGTTCTGGGGAATGACCCTACCCTCTTTGCTGGCTTTATACCCTTCTTCAGAGGCCGCCTGTGGTACAGCCTGGATGTGCAGCTGTTGGTTTAACCAGCTTCAGCTTGTTCTGTCCTGAAACAAGCACAGTAAGAAAGGCGACAAGGAGAAGGGTACGAAACCTGAAGCTGATGGGGACCGTCCTTTGGAAGGAAAGCTCTGAGCAGGGCTCCAGGCTGCTGGGTGGTGGTGATGGGGTTACCTCCCAGAGCCAGCCATTCACTTGGAGCTGATATTCAACAAGGATGACCTTGCTCAGCTTGTTTTATTTGCTTTTGCCTGCTGGAAGGCTCGAGGTATGAGCTGTAGATTTAGTGGAACAGTTATCTCACTAAAATGCTGCTTTGTTTTACAGGTGGGAACCTTAAGCTCCGAGTGATTTTGTGCGTTTTGGAATCATAGAGGTGGTGATATTGACCTTATGTCAATTCTGTGCAAAGAGCCAACACTCAGAACAAAGTAATGAGGACACGTATGTGCCTTAGGCACCTGTTGGCCTGGTTAAACACAGCACAGAACTGGGTGCATCTGGTTTTACATTACCTATACAGCCTGTAGTTCTGCTAGGAAAGCCAAGTTTAGTAATTCTTTCTATACATTTCAGTGGCACTAAATAGACCTATTTCTAGAATGGAAACGGAACGTGGCTGCTGCAGAGCTAATGCTTGGAAAATCTGCAGGTAGTTTCAATAGTCCTTTTCTATTTGCCTCTATGGAAGAAGATGTATTGTATGTGTTGTTTTTTTAGATGAGATGTGAAAAGGTAAAACTTCTCTTTCTCTACAAAGTATATCCATGGAACTCCTGCAACTCCCAGCGCTGGAGTCTATTCCGATTCAGTCAGGCAATTATGTTCTGGCTTGAATTTCAGCTTACGCTGCTTTCCTGGACTGCAGCCTGTAAGACTGGGCTTTGTCCTCGAGTGTTTGGCACTTCTTTTTCTTCCCTGCTGATTGGGTTGTTTGGCTTTCCACATCAGTGCAGAGGTAGCTGCGTTTTGTGACGCTCTTCATATGGCAAGCCTGGTTGGACTAACAAATGTGCAAGCAACTCCATGAATAATGCTCTGTGCTGCAGTTTTATGATACCTGTTAGTTTTGGAGCATCACAGAATCAGACTCTGTGCTCTTGTTTTGTTCCTCTTTCCAGCATTAAGCAGAGTTCCCGATCCTCTGAGGCAGGTGAAGATGAAAAGGACCAGCGCACAGTGACGGTCAACCCCTCACACATGAGAAAGGCATTCAAGGTCATGAATGAATTGCGGAGGTACGTTTCTGACTTAATGGGCATCCTCTCTGATTTAGCAGAAAGGTGCTGATTGAAATATAAAGGCTTTAAAATAAATAGAGAACTCTAATGGTTGCATGGAGGGTATTGATGAGCAAGTGGAAAGAAGCAGCTACAACATAGCTGCATTGTGGTGGGGTGCTGTGCCCATTCTCGCATTGCCTGTCTTCTGTCAGAAGGAAGCCAACAGCAGCTCAAGAAGTTATTTGAGTGATATCCTTCACTGTAGTGATGATAATTCATGTAGCATTTTCCATTACTTACAGCAAATTTAGCTGTAAACTATGTTCTTAGCTGGGCTAATGGTCTGAAAACCAGTAACAGAACATTGCAGACAGAAAGACACCTACACATAATTACAGACCAGGGATTATGAATGTACTGTTCTTATTCCGTTGAACCGGGGCTGTTGCTCAATCTGGGCTGAGCACTTCAAAGTAGGAAAAAAGCCCCACTAACAACTCAGGTCTCTATGTGGAAATTAAAAAAAATGCCATTGTCAGTTAAGAAGGAACACCCTGGTGTCTTTAAACAGCTGTGTGGGCATAGGGAGAATGGGGGCTGAGGAAATGTAAGCAAGCACAGTCCTTACGAAGCAGTTGCTGGTGTGATGGCAGTAGTTAAAGCTGTGCTGGTTTTCAGCTGTTCCCCCAAGAACCAGGCAGAGGCTCAGGGAGTATTTCTAACAGCAAATTCATCTGACTTGTTTGCCATTCCAGCAGTCACTTGAAAGAAGTCCTGTGAAAAAATACGTGTCGTACACATTTGTGTGCTCCCTCTCTCCAGATGGCACGATGAAAGCAGATAACAGCCTTTACTCTTTCTGCATGCTCAGAGTACTCCGAAGAGGCTGCTGTAGCACCTCGCTTCTGTGGATTTAGTAGTTTCCCAATGTCTGTTTTCTCCAGTGCAGAGAAGGGTGAGAAATGTCTTCTTCCAGATGTCTCATAGGGATTCTCAGTTGCGTAAGGAGCAGAAAATGGAGATGTCCGTCCCTTGTAACAGTTAAATGAAGCAAAGTATGGTTTTTTAATATTGGCATCCTTCTAGTCGTCTCTTTGTACTGAAAGCAAAAGATCTGAAAATAGAGGTTTGTGTGGCTATATTCAGAAATCTATTGTGCTCCTGTTATTCCTTTGTTAATTGAAGCACAGTGGGAATAGCTGGAGACTGACAGTGTTTCTCAGTGCCTGCAGTCAGCTAGGTCTTGTGTAATGGTGAAGGGATAAAACATACAGGATAGAATAGAAAGCTGCCCTTAAGAACCTATTTGATGTTTTCTTTTTCTAGGTACCCTCCTCCTCAGCCCCTGCTGCTGTTCTGGAATATACAGTTCTCATGTCTATTACACTTGTGATCCATTAAGCTGTCGATAGTCAGTGTTAATAGCTACCTTGAATAATTGTGCCTTAGGTCAAATGCACAGAGAAATCCCGAGTGGAGATGGAGCAGTCCCAAGCTGAGGGTCACCAAGAATCTTGCTGAGCCTTTAGCCTATTTGCAATATATTGCTCACTTGGAATTTTTAGCTTTCAAATGTAAATTGAATTAACTTTAACGAGCCGTACTTTAAATAACTGTAGTCCATAGAGGAACTGAATGGGGCATCTTTTACATAAGTTGAAGGAAACGGAAGCTTCCCTTAAGAGCCGATTCAAAGAGCTCCCATTACTGCCCTCATCCCTTCCAAAGGAGGATGAAGGTAGAACAAAGATTGTCAGTTCCTACTTTCATTCTGTTTTCCATCAGTAACCCTCCATTTCACAAATCATTTTGTTTACTTCTTCCATGGAGTAGGAGGAGGAGGAGACATGCCAAGACCATGGGGAGTTTTGTATGTATTTATTTGATGTGTAGTTTCCCGGGAGAAAGCACAGCATTTTGATAAGCATTTCTGATGAGACGGCTCCATCTAGATTTGCAGGCACTAAACTTTTTTTTTTTTTCAGGCTTAACATTTGAAAAGAACGCCTTTATTTTTGCATTTGTATGCTCAAACATCTTAAACCAACTTATTGGGAGGCTGAGCACTCCTCACTGTCTGCATCTCCAATCCTTGTACAAACATTAACTAATGAATCCTCAAAGGACATACGTGGGGCTGCTAGGAAAGGTCACTGATTAATGAAGTGGCTTTTCTAAAGCCATACAGTGATTCAGTGGGGAGCATAGAAGTTATTTGGTTGTGTTTGGAACCCGTTGTTTTATTCCTGTGACTCTTAATCCCACCTAAGTCATGGGGTAGGGAAGTTCTCAGGCCCAGGGGTAAGCTGCAGGCCTGACTGCTGTCCCCTAAAGGCTCAAGTGCCTTGTTCCTAGCAGTAGGACTTCTGCTTGCTTCTTCAGGCATAAATTGTACTTGTTGTGTTTGGGTTTTTTTTTCCTTACCAGTTCTGAAACAATCTTTGTCTATTCTGGTGTTTTTCCAGCAAACGACTGCTCTGTGATGTAGTGATTGTGGCAGAAACTGTGGAGATGGAAGCGCACCGCGTGGTCCTGGCAGCCTGCAGCCCTTACTTTTGTGCCATGTTTACAGGTACTCTGCAGCAGACCCTGCACTGGGGCACAGTAAATGGGCTTGGGGGTGGCATCAGGCTATGGGGGAGCATGCAGAATATCACTCACAGGAAGGTTACTGTGGGGCTTGGTTTGCTGTGGGTGGTTTTTTATTCCTCAGCAAATGCTTGGGTCGTGAAACCACACATTGTTAACATCAGGCACACGTGCTGTGCCCTGTTCACATCAAAGAAGCTGCTGGCACAAAAGTTGTAGTTTTGAGGCCCAGCCCTGCAGATGCTTATTCGTGGTCACGGATGTTTAATCTCCCATGGCACTTGTTGCTGCTGCCCAAAATAACACTGTGGTTCTCTGGATCCCAGTGTGCATTAGTAGCTCTGTGTTTTTACTTTGTTTTCTTGCAGGGTGCATTGTTACAGCCCAGTGTATTTTGGTAATGGCAGATGCAACCTCAATGTGAAGGGAAGGAGGGGGCAGAATTCTGGCCCCGATCACCTGATCCCTATAGGCCATGGCTGTCAGTGGGTGGGACAGCAAGAAGAGCTGTGTTGGTCCCAAGGCAGGCATTAGCCAACTTATTTAGGTCCTTCTGGTAATGTCAGTATGGTCAGGAGCACCTTTGCTTCCTTTCCTTTTCCTTGTCCTCCTTTCTAGGATAGGAACTGACATAACCAAGGTAAATGTATGCTGCAGAGAATGGTTGCCATGGTCTCAGAGCTTCAGCTCTTTATGGTGTTTGCGTGTGCTTTGTACTCCTTGGTCTATGGCCTTGAAGAGTAGAGAGTAGAGAGTAGAGAGGTCCAACAGGGTCAGCTTGGCATTGTGGGTGCTTCTTGCTTTTACAGACCTTGGGGTTATGCTTGGTTTTATTTGCCATACTAGAAGCAAAAAGTGGAATTTCTCAGGAGAAAGCCTCTCGTTTGTGCATCTTTCCTTCCCTTCCATAATGGAGGGGGGAAGAAGCTTAAGTGTGAACCAATGTCTGAATGTTAGACAAGATGTGAGGTTTGCCATCTGTGTGGGTACAAAGGTAAATGGTACTGCTGCTCTGTGGGGAGCATTGGCACTGGGTGCTTTGGGGAGGGGAGTGTTTGTGATGCTGGTTCCTGACAGGAAGGTTTAGAAGTAAAATATCACTGGAGAACCCTCTGATCCTTAGAGGTCACCTGACAGGAATGCAGTGGTGCAGAGCAGGGCTGGGGCTGCTCATGTTTCCACGTAGGAATTCTCCAGAAGTGTAATCCCTCATGCAGCAAGTTAACCAGTAATCAGGCCCCGCAGTCACGCGGCTGCTCAGTGTGCCCTGGGATGGGTGGCAGCCGTGGGGCCCCAACACAGCCCTGCAGGCAGTGGATCGGGCAAGGACCAGTTGTCCATTCAGTTCTGATCCCAAATTTCTATGGACTGGGTCTTCTTGCAAAGCTGTGTTGGTTCAGTTTCCAAAGGCCAAATGTTTAAAGTCTCAGCTTGGCTATTTGTTGGGATTTATTTTTCAGCTATGTATTGCACATCAGCAGTGTGACTTGGCAGCTGCACCTCTGTGTGTGCATGCTTGCAGAATGGATGCAGGATGCAGGGGTGCGAGCAGCTTGGGCACACTGTCCCTGCTGGAGGAAACGCTTCTTGGGGAATGGGGTGGATCCTCTGGTCAGGATAAAGCCTTGAGCAATGGGAAATGAACCACAGCTCAACCCCAGTGTCTGATATTGAATGCATGTGTGTCGCTCCCTGTAACTGGCCTGATCTTGGACTAATGGATGGCCTTCTGATGATCATTCCTTTGCCATCTAGTGACCTGTGGTTAGGCCTGTCTCTTGACGAAAGCCTTGGGAAGTCCTGCAATAAACAGGCACTTGTTCCACTTGCATTCTCCACTGCTTGAAGGAGACACAAGACCTAGCACTTCCTATTCTTTATTGGTTTTCTTGAGTGTTTCAGGTGCACGGTCCTTGTTGGCACCACAACTGGGGGTGATTGGTGACAATAATTTCCATCAGTATGGGAAAACAAAACCACAGTAATCATCTCAAGAAGTACTACAGATACTATGGAGGTGGGGCTGTTACTATGAGAAACATGGGAGGATTTCAGCATTGCTGTGGGAGGAGGCATCGATGCATCAATCACAGAATGGCTTGGGTTGGGAGGGATCCATTCCTCTGCTTCCAAGAACTTAAGGGCTGAGGTTTTGGGCCTTTGTCTTATTGTTTTCATTAGGACATGTGGCTGGAGGGCTCAGGTCCCAGCCCCACTGCCCCTGCCCTGGGACACAGCGTGACTTTCTTTGTGGCTGTGGGATGTTATCAGAGCAGAGCCACTAGAAGATGTTAGCATGCAGGGCTGGCAGCTTGCTGGTGGGTGTAGAAGCCCACACAGCCTTTATTTTTGTTGGCTGTGTCACGTGAGTGCACAAAGACAACCAATGTTATCAGATCAGTCCCTCTGGGCTATTTCTGCATCAATCCTAGAGGAGAGTGTCCCAGCCCCTCTCCTGCCCACTGGTCCCAATGGGCGCTGTCAATGCAGCTCTGCTTTGCCCCTCACTTGTGGGATTTTGACTGGGTCCTTCCAGGCGGCTCCAGCTCCATGTGGGCTGAGCTGAGCCCTCTCTTCTCTGGATAGATTTATATATATATATATATAAATCTATAAAATATAAAAATAATATATACTATATATATATATAAAATTATTTATTTCACAGGGTGGGGAGAAGTTTTGGGGCTGAGAGGTTTATTTCACCAATTACAAAGCCCGACTCGTATCCCTTTGTATATTTGTATTCATGGGCTTCTCTTAATAAAACTGTTATCAATTAGTTTTAAAAATTGAAGTTGGAGCAAATATTATTTCAGCCCGTGTTTCCCTTGGGATGTTGTTGGCCCTTCTCATGCTTATGGTTGACCCAGCTCCTGTTATCTGCCTCCTCGTTGGTATAAGTGAAGACCCAAAGGTTTAATGTCCAGGACCTGGGCTTTGCTCAGGGTCAGCCCCCTGTTAGCACCCTGCTCCATGCTGTGTGCTGTGCACTCAGTGTGCCTGGACACGTCCTGTGCTCCGTATGGAGCTGTAGGCTGTAATTACTTCTCACTTAGGCTGCAGAAACTATTTTTCCTCTTAATCCCACAGCAGTATTGAGTCACCACATTTCTTAGCGTAGTGATTATTCATGCTCTGGTTTAAGAATTAGCATTTATTCAAGCTCTGTTTTGTTTAGATTTAGTTTTTTGTTTATTGTTTCCTTTTTGCTTTGGAGCTTGCTCTTTCTGTTCTGTGCTTCTTGGAGATCCTGCTGGCCAAGCCTGGGCTGGGTGATGTCACTCTGTGCATGAAGGCTGGAAGGACCCCAGGGGGTCCACTCTCCTTCCTACAGCACACTCTGTGCACACTGGATGTACTCTTGTTTCCTTCAGCAGGTTTCAGGTTATTCATCAAGGAGGGCAACACTACCCTGCCTTTATTTTGTGCAGCATGCCACAAAGCACCTGAACGTAGCTGGTGCAGCTTTACTTATCTACCTTTATACATGTATTTATTATAAATAGTTGAATAAAATGAGCCCTGCTAAGGCTTGTCCAAAGTCTCTTTGATCCTGTCTCTGTGATGAGACACAGCAGAGGGCCGCGCTGCTTTTTCAGTCCCCATAGATGTTTAAATACAGCTGAATTTGGCAGGTTGTTTTCCTGCAAAACATCAACCTCTTTGTTCTTATTGATGAGTTTTATCTTGTGTAGTGTCTTCTAATGTTGAGATGCTCTTTAGGTGGCATTAAGAGGCTTCTGAGAATCTCAGTCTTCATCTTTAGATGGTCAGGAAAAGGGTCAGGGCAGTCATTAGGTACCAGCAGGATGTGCTGGAGGTGGGGGGGAACAATGGCCTGAGAAGAGCTCCTGCACAGCAAACTGACTGTCCTTTTAAAATACATTTCAGGAGACATGTCTGAAAGCAAAGCCAAGAAGATCGAGATAAAAGACGTGGATGGGCAGACACTGAGGAAGCTGATTGATTACATCTACACAGCTGAGATAGAGGTCACGGAAGAGAACGTGCAGGTGAGTCTGCTTCAGCCTCTCCTGGAAACCCAAGTCAGAAGCTGGCACCTCAAAGGCCTTTGGGAATGAGTGATCTCTTCAGGCTGCGGAAAGTAAAAGGTTGAACTTGAAAAGAGCTCTTTCCAGCCTTGTTTAGTCTTGAGGCAGTTTGCTGATTTGCCTGCACTTAAGTCTTATTGCATTTAGCTTTTGTATCAAGCTCTTGTAATGAGCTTAGGCATTTGCCTTCCAAGAAGCTGTGCTGCCCTGTGGGTCAGTCTGTCAAAGGTCAAAATACACTCAAACAAGCAGCCAGTCAAATGTGGCTTAAGGTCATGGCAGAGGAATCTGGCTGTTAGTTTTTAAGTTCTTCTGGGGAGTTTGAATAGTTTGGCAGAGCTTTGAGTGGAATATATTGTTAAAATGAGGGCATTCTTCCCTTCTTTGTGTGCATTCTGTCTTGCAGCTCTTTGAGGTAAATATTATTCTGGAAGTGGAAGGAGTAATTGAAAGGCAGCCTACAGACAAAGCAGGATGCTGAGGAAGAGTGTTTTGTTGTCTGTGTCACATGGCTGTGGCTACTGGTAAAGCTTTTTCTTTGTGCTAGTATTTATGAGAAGAAAAGGGCTGTGCACTTAGCTGCTGATGTCTGGAGGGGTTGCTGGGAGCTTGTTGCTTGTTCCTCATTCCTCATTTTTGTTTGCAAGTGACAGTTGGAGCCTGGTGTCTTCCTGCTTGTGATCTGAGCATGGGATGGGATATCAGCAGTCATTGTCACTGGAGAGGGAGAGGAGAAATGCCACGTTTCTGTTGACCTAATTAAGATAGCAAGGCTAGACTAGTTAGAAACCCATTACTGCTTGAATGCAAGTTACTGCTGTGGATGGGACATGCTCGTCTGCTCCAGGCCCCTGCTGTGCTGTAGCATGTGGCTCTTCCTGCATGAATCTAACAAGTACTGTTAAACCAAGGAAGTCAATGCTTAAACCTGTTGCAGATCCTCTCCTTCATTGCAGTGTGTAGTTGAGCTTGTAGAGATCTGAGATACCACATAACATCAGTGATTTATAGTGGGAAAGTGAGGTGAAGCTCCTTAAATTTATGGTGTCCTCCATTGCTGGAGGAAAAATGGCATTTATGCACTATCAAGCTGGCATTTTCCTTGGGGAAATGTGAAGCCCCCATGAAGCATCTGCTTTCCTTCCATACTGCTTGTTGGTAGGTGGCCAGAAGCACCTACTCAGCACATGGAATGGGCTGAGCTCAGGCTGCTGTTTTGTGTGCTGGTGTCATTCAAACTGCTGAATGGAGCTCACTGGAAGTTACCATGCGTGCTCCAGCTTTCCTTCATGAGAGCATCGCAGTGCTCGTGTGCAGCTGCACCTGGCACAAGCAGCATGGCATCTGGGGCAGGCTGTGGTGCCAGCTCAATCCTGCTCTGAGTTGGCAGGAGAAACCAGCCTCCAAAGCCCAGATGTTGTATTTTCTGATCAAACAGAAAACTCAATCTTTTTTTTCAGTAAAACCAAACGATATCCTGCCTTGCAGTGGCCTGGGGATTACAAGGAGTTGAAGTAAGAGCTATGCAGGTCTTCATATTTTGGCTCTCAGCTCTTGGACAGTAAAATCAAAAGTATGTTTGGTGAATACTAATCTTTAGGCATAGAGATTTTTCCAATCTAATAAACCAGGTTTTTTTCTCTGTGATTTATTTAAATAACCACCTTGTGAGCAACTGTAGGCTGGAGTTAAATTAATTCATGAAGACTAAGAAATGAAGCTGATCTAGGGCAAGATTAACAGACTAATCTAAATTTTATTATGTGTTAAAAACGTCTGTGCTTAAAATGTTTTATGGCATTTAATATCATTTTATGAAGAAGCCCATCAACGTTTTAAAGAGAAGTTTCCATCCTGCCTGTGGGTTTTTTGTTGCTGAGCAGATTGCTGTAAGTGGGTTAATTTCCACCTGTGGCCACAGGAAGGTCAGCAGAAAAGAATTTTCTCTTATTCTTTGGAAAGGTTCACAGCAACGAAGGCAAAGCAATGAAAGGAAAATGGAAGAAGCGATTCCTGGATTGATGTGCCAGTGAACTTCATTACAGAAATGACAAGAAAAAAGATTGCTAAGTGGCATGAAATAAGCAGATGCAGCCAGTATATCAAACACATGAATAAATGGGAAGGCCTTGTCAGTTCATTCAGGCAAGAATGGCTTGGGTTGGAAAACACCTCAAAGATCATCTAGTTCCAACCCCCTGGTTGTGAGCTGGGTTGCCAACCACTATATCAGACTGCCCAGGAGCCCATCAAGGCCTTGGACACCTCCAGGGGTGAGGCATCCATAACTTCTCTGGGCAGCTTGTGCCTCACTGCACTCTGTGAAGAATTTCTTCCTAACACGTAACCTAAACCTCCCCTCTTCCAGTTTAAAACATGGGTGAGAGCCAGCCTGACCAGCTTTATGTATTGGAACCTTATTTTCAGAGGGATCATGAGGTGATACAGGCAGCAGTGGGATGGCTCAGGGATCACTGAGGAAAAAAGCTGTGTGGTGCAGTTTGTGCAAAAGTGAGGAAAACTGATAGGAGTGAATTAGGGAAGTTCACTGATGCTCACTGAAGCCCTGTTTGGGCTGCAGATGTCCAACAGAGTTGACCATGGTGAATACTGCCCCTCTTTAGCACGTCATACCCGTTCTTCCCAATGACACTTAATTACTTGCAGGCAGCCTGAGAATTACCCTCCCAATTAAGAAAGTCGTTACCATTAGGTTTGTAACGATTCCCTGGGAAAAGTGCTGATTAACCCGATTTCACAACTAAATGTTTACTGATGGAGCACAGAGTACTGTATGCACGGTGTGTCCTTGTCTGCTGCCACAGTCTGAGGCATGGCTCAGATGGAAAAGAAAATGAAGAGATGTCTGGAAATCGGTTTACTGGGGGAAATAGATGTTGAAACTGCCAGCTTTGCAGACACAGCAATCATAATAAAAAATGACTTGAGAAAGGAGGAATAAAGCTTTGCTGGAATCAATAGCGCTTCCTATTCAGAAGCGTGTTTCTGCACCTCAGGTTTCCCAAAGGACTTAAAGACTTCAAAAGAAAGGAAGGAGAGTGTCTGAGGTAGATGCAGTTTCAATACAGTCGCAGTACAGGGGTGCTAAGTGGGTCATTTCATCTCCCTTCCTACTGTGTGCTTCAAAAGCGACAGTAGGTTCAAGCCGAGGGTAAGGCAGACAGCCTTTCAGCTCAGCTTTAGGAAATGCAATGAACTAGGACTGTTTTCTCTCTGCTGCAAATGCTCCGTGATTGGCATCATCCTCCCGGAGTGCTGCAGGCCTTCAGCTGCAGGCTGAGCTCTGCTGGCCTGCTGTTCTTCCTATGCCTTCGGGAAGTCTTCTAGGTTGGATTGTACCTGTGGCACCGGGGGCTGTGCTGGGAGCCCGGCAGGTGTTCCTCTGCTTCCTTATCTCACTTCTCACAGAGAAAAACAGCTCGGCTGTTCTGTGTGAAGTCGGAGAAGGTAGATCAGGAGGGAAGCTGCAGGCTGCTCCCTGTTTTCCCTCTTACCTTTATATCCCTTCTTATGCCTGTTCTTGGAGGTTTCTGGCTTCCTGATCCCACATGTGCTGCTTTGGCTGTGTCACCCAGGTGGAGCAAATCAGCAGAAGCACTGTTGTTCATACTCAGCACTACGTGGTAGCAACCAAGGAATGGTAAAGGTTTGTTGCCTTCCTTACACTGAAAAGCCACGTGACTGTAATGTCATTTTATATGTCATTTTATCTCCATGTTCCGTGTGCAGTGTAGAGCTATATGATGAAAACTGAGTGTTTAACCTGCCCTGCAGATGCAAAATCTGCTTGTTTCTCTGCTCATGACTTCCCCTTTGAGCTGTCTCCCTGTTTGGACAGATGTGCGATCCCAGCTGTGGCTCTGGATGTGCTGCTGAGGATTACAGCCAGTACCCTTCCTGCCTTCCAATTTGACTAAATTGTCAAAGCAGCTTAAAAGCTTTAATATCTTCCTTTCCTTGGGGAAGTGCTCCTCTCCCCATCTGCAGAGGAGGAATGCTGTGGGTTGCCTATTGGCTGAGGTTACGTGCAAGCTAACTTTGGGCTCTGAAGTCCAGCGTTAATGCCCTGAATGTTGAAAGAACCTTACAGCAGCACAGATCGCTTTTGATGTCGCTAAACTAGAAACATCTTTCAGCCAAAGGTTTATGAAAGTATTTAATAGCACAGACAGTGTTGTGTAGAATGTGAGGCTGGTGCAGAGTCTGTAGAGAGCACAGCTGGAGAAATAGATGGTTACTGCTGTTCAGTGTCACAGATGAGATTCTGGACATAATGTATTTAGCAAGGAAATCAGTCTCAGTAGTATAACACACGATTTTGGTTCAACTACAAAAGACAGTTGGATTTGGTAAGGAGGTTGAACAGTATTTGTTCTAAATTGTTTGCAGTGGTTGGCGTTCAAATACTAGGAGCTGAATTCAGACCCAAGTGAGTAACTTGCCTGGGTGTTAATGAGGCTGGAGTTGGGTCCTACTGCATGATTAGGCAGGGCATTTCCTCCTGTTATTTCTAAAGGAAACAGGCATTGTGCTAGCGGATATCCTTTGCTTGCTTTTCGCCTTCCCTGGTAAAAAAACAAGTAGAGTGGTGAGATCTTCAGCTGGGAAATGAGAAAAGAAAATCTACTCATCTGTTGATAAGCTATTTTTATCCTTCTTTTAAAGGGTTATATGATAATGCTCCTTTTGAAATAACTGCAGTGGTGTGAGGTTCCTTCCCTGCTGCCCAGCCAGGCAGCCTGAAGCTGCAGTAGGAGAACTGGGATGTCCGAAGGGATTTAGACATGGGTATCAGTGATGAGCATCCTCCATCCTGAAGGCAGCACCCCAAACGTTTGAGCTCTGCAGCACACCTGTATCTGCGTAATTAATAGGCAGAGCATGTGTAGAGGAGTCTTTGGTTGTGGGTGGTTTGTAGGCAGGTCAGGCACTTGCCTTTCTGCTGATAGGAGATGGTTCAGCCAGATAGTAAGTTGCTCACAGCTAGGTTCCAAAGCCACAAGAGCATTGCTATCTTGATTTAATCAAAACCACAAACTAATCTCCTCCTGGCATCGAGAGGCTTGGGCCAAAATGGGCTCCCAGGTTAATTGTTTTCTTTTTCTATTTACTGTTGCCCGTTGGAGTGGCTGGTGGCAGCACTCAGATAACACAGAGCTGGGCTGGAAAGTGCCAGGGGCTTAAAAAACACCTGGGGCAGGCTATGGATGTCCTGCCATGGTGGGAAATGGGAGTATGGGGGGAGGTGAGCGGGGAGGGCTTCTTCCCTTCCCTGGCATTGAGATCCAGGGAGGTGAATGTTGCTGACCTACTTTTTGTTGAGCAGCTATTTGATGCAGGGGGTTTTCATGGTGGGTTTTTTGTTGTTATGTGTGTGCGTGTGTTGGAAACAATTTTCCAGAAATCTGTGCTCAGATGGTGTGCACAGATGCCCAGTTTGAAGGCCACGTGCAGAGCAGAGCTGCGGAAGAGCTGGGATAAGAAACGTCTGCAGTTGCTGTAAGACGTAGGAAAGGAAGTACCTGATGTCACAGGCTACAAGATCTTGACCCATGTTGTTCTCTACTTCCTGTCCTTGCTCACTGACCTCCAAGATGGTCTTTCCAGCGGATGTTGCATTCTTGATCCATTTTTGTCTTCTTTTTCTGCCTTTGATTCTGTAGGTACAAAGCAGTACCTCACTTACAGATGAGCAGTGCTGAAGCATCTACAGCATTTTGTGGGGGGTGGGATAGGGGCCAGGCTGTTGATTTGAATGGCTGACCATGTTTTTCCTGACAGCTCTGCTGTCACCAAAACCTGCTTGAGCTTGTTGCAATCCCTTTTCATACTGTGGGGTAGTTTGGGCACCTTGCAACGTCCACAGTGATGCCTCTCTGCCTGGAGAAGGGATTACATTGAACTTCTGCAAGTTGGGTGTCAGATTTTCTCTGTTGCTAACTCTAGTTTTCCTTTCTTGTTGTTGCAGGTATTGCTGCCAGCTGCTAGTTTATTGCAGCTGATGGATGTTAGAAAAAACTGCTGTGACTTTCTTCAGTCCCAGCTGCATCCCACGAACTGCCTTGGAATTCGAGCCTTTGCAGATGTGCACGCGTGTACCGAGCTGCTGCAGCAGGCAAATGCTTATGCAGGTGAGCAAAAGGTCATCCCTTTGTCAAGTTAAACCTGCTTGTAGTCACAGCAATTTGTAGCTTGAGCAAGGTGTGCATATTCATCACGCTTCTAGTATCAGACCAGCAAAGGAAATTGTCTGTCCTGTTATTGATTTCTGACTTCTTGTGATACTACAAATGATGAAATGTAGTTTGGTGGCAGGGAAACCAGGAGGTGAAATAAAAGCAAACAAAAAAACCCAACAAATGAAACCCCAAACTCTGTATCCCAGCTCACAAAGTGTAGTTCCTTAGTATGTTCCTCTTTAGCTCTCTGGCTTCCTGCTGAGCAGCACAGAGTTGGTGTCCCATTACCCTCTCAGAGGGTGGATTGCTGCCTGTTGAATGCAGCAAGCTGTGGTTGGGGGATTTGTGTGTTCTGTGAAAAATTGTCAGCGGGCAAAACTAAATCTTGTGGGTGGGAATGGGGACACTCATCTGAAACAGACTGTTGTGCAACTTGAGCCTCTGGTCTGCGGAGCAGTGGCAGCTTAAGCTGTGGGTAGGTGAACTCTTGTTTCTTTAATTCCTTGTTAGTGGGTGTTTGGTTGCAGTAAGTAGGTGCAGGCAGAGGCTTTCAGCATTCCTCCTCTACATTGTAAATGTGAATTTGTTTCA
This sequence comes from Coturnix japonica, assembly GCF_054131305.1. Classification (NCBI taxonomy): domain Eukaryota; kingdom Metazoa; phylum Chordata; class Aves; order Galliformes; family Phasianidae; genus Coturnix; species Coturnix japonica. The sequence goes on from NW_028188951.1 coordinate 968,060, forward strand.
AGCAGGCACGTGCTCTTTGCTCTGCAGCACTTTCCAGTCTCCTCTGGGAGAGTTGCCCTTGAATTTTGCTTGGGATTTCTCTGCTCAGTTTGTTTTTCTGTGTTTCTGTCTATTTATATAGGCAAAAATACACCTGCTCTCTCCCAGAGCACCTGCTCTGTCCTGCAGTGTTTTCCTCGGTGTGTTTTTTGTCCTTAATTGGGCCATAAGTAGGCTCAGTGGGATAAAAACATGCCTACTGAGTCCTCCCCTATTCTCCTGCAAATAAAAGTAAAATCTTTTCAGCTGCTCTGGCTGTATTATCCCCTAGAGGAAAAGGTACCCTGGAAGGAATGGTTAATTGTGTAAAGGCTTGCTTGTAGTATCTCATTATCCTTGCTTCCAGGCCCTGTTTAATCTTTAATTCAACAAGCAGTGCATTCACTGTATATTTATTTGGTTGTTTGGCAATTAGAAAGTCTGCTTTGTTGTTTTATTGGCCTTTATAAGTCCCAGTTAGTACAGTAGCCCATGTAATGTTAATGGAACTCCATTAATAAAAATGCCATTAAAATTCTTTTTGCTATGTTGTTTATGCAATGGCCTTAAACCAAGACAGAAGTCTCCAGGCTCCAGTGTCCATGTGTATGTGAACTCAGTTGCTTGGGCAGTGCTTGGTTCTGCCCAAAGGAGAATTTCAGTAGGCAGAGGAGTTGCCTTAATGGAAGCAGGCACGAGTTACTTTATTAAAATACGTAAACATTTTTACTTGCTTCCAACAAATAATAGAGTTCAAATATCTTTCTGCTTCCAGATGCCAGTCCAGAATGAATAGTAGTTTGTGTCCAGAAGTCAGAGTGCACACAGATCACTGTGTCGGGAGCGTTTCCTGTTTTTTCAAGTATTTAAGGCCAGAAGATCAGTAGATCTTGTATGTTATTTCCAGCATAACACAGAATATTAAGCTTTATCCAGATAGTGATATCTTTAGTCAGAACCTTTGGCTTAGCTGTTGAGTTTTAGCGCCCATTGGGTTAAGTGGAGTCTATGACTGGGGAAACCAAATGTCCCCTGCAGCACCGGCATTGGGAAGGCGTGGTTTGGGTGAGTTCTGCAAGGAGATCCCCTCTGCAAGTTGTGCCAGCTTGTGTCCATGTGGAGCTGCTTTTTGGCAGGCAAAGCTCTTTGCAGAGGTGAAAACAAGAAGCAGGTCCCGCTGCAAAGGGAGCTCTTTGGGTATGTGAGTGTGAGCTGCTCCAAGCTAAAGAGCTGTGTTTCAGTCAAAGGTAAATGGGATGTGGCAAATGGCAGGATTAAATTGGTGTAAATTGTTAGAAATTATAGGAAAACTAAAATTGCCTGCAACTGGCTGATGGCCATTTTGACCTAGAAATTCTTTCCTAGAAAATGCCTTTTGGTTAGATGTAAAGCATGACAGATGTGATAATGATCCCTTTTGGATGTGTACTGCAAACTGAATTCTTCCAGTTTAGCATTACAGGCAGAGATGTGAATTGCTGTATTTTAAGTGGCTCCCAAAGTTACAGCATGGAGAGATTTGGAGGCATAAAGGAAGAAGAAACTTGTACATTTGCAGTCTAAGTGGAAGGAGGCAAAACTGCCCAGGAAGGTGGGTGATGAGGGTTTGGAGGAGGAAGGTGAAGTTTATGCATGCCCAGAAAAAATTAGAAGGTAGAAGCAGAGAAGGAGATCTGATCCCATTTGTGTGTAGGGGATGAGGTTCCACTCTTGCCCATCTCCCTGTGTTCCCCTTTGCACACACAGATGGAGCTGGATGCTCTGGGTCCCCTCACTGTTTGCTACTGACATGTATCCGCCAAACTGACTGTATTTGGCTGATGCATGTTAGAAGTGGGCTTTGCTTTGAATACCTACACATGTCAGGGACCCTTGCTGGAGTCTCCCAGCCCAAGTATTGGGCAGGTTTGATTATGTCCAAGCTGCTGAAATGGGTAAGAGTTGGCTCTCGGGGTAGCTGGGTTGTTTACTTTTCTTATGGAAGATATTGACACTTATCTCAGTTTTTACCAGTACTCAAATTTACCCCTGGAAGGAACTTTGTGGCTTTGCAGAACATTAAGTTCTAGTTTATGATTTATTGTTATTTATGAAAGAGTCTTGTGGGGCTTGTGTTACTTTAAACAGCATCACATTTCTCAACCTCCATGCAACTGTTTTCTTTTCCTTGTGCCACCATTCAGATGTGGTGTATTGTTTGTCTTGGTTGCTCAGAGCTGTAATAATAATGGTTCTTCTGAATGCTGCAGTCCTTCCATTGACTGAAATCATTATAATTTTCTGTTCCCCTTTTCATCTGTTGAACAGAGCAGCACTTTCCTGAAGTGATGCTAGGAGAAGAATTTCTTAGCCTTAGTCTGGACCAGGTTTGCAGTTTAATATCAAGTGACAAGCTCACAGTCTCCTCTGAAGAAAAGGTACAGTAAATTGTGTAGCAATGTTTAAGAGTGTTGGAATGTTTCTAGATTTTTACATTGGAAACTGTTCTTGCATTATGCTCTTTAGGGGCCATTTTCCAATAGGGCTCATGAAAGGAAAATTAAAAATAGTGCAAATCCTTAAACCACATTTAAATGACCTTCAGTTGGTTGTTCTTTATAGAAAGTAATGATTCTCTGATCCGTATCTCTTCCAAAAGCCCTGGGGGACAGAACTGAATTCCAACCTCCCATCTGCTGTTGGTGCAAAGCTCATATTACCTGCTGTAAAACCTCAAAAATAGGTGAATTGCAGTAGGCCAGGGAGGAGTGTTGCCTTGTGTTGCACTTTGGACAGAACAAGGAATAGAAACCCGCAACCAAAATGGATGGAATGTTTTCCTGACATTGTCAGTTGTTTTAATGGAAGAGAAATAAACCACTGTTGTGGTTGATGTTTTGTGGTCGAAATGTTGAACTCATCTCATGCAGTCTGCAGTACTGGATAGGAGCGGGAGCAGTGGGTTATGGCACCTGGTTTGTTCCATGTGCAGCCCATTTTCAGCCTGCAGTAGGGCTGTATGTCCCAAGGACAGGGAAGTGGGATGCCTGCAGGGGCTGCAGGAGAGCTTGGTAGTTACCTGCTTTGGGCCTTCAGGCCCTCTGGTGAATGCCTGTGTTTTGGTGGGGTTGGACCCTAGTGTGTTGGGCACTGCCATTCTGTCCTCCAGTTTCACACCCATCCACCCCAGCCCATCAGTGCTGCAGATGTCCATGTACTTGGGCTCATATGGTCCATGTAGCTTGCCAGGAAACCTGCAGCACAGAAGGTGTAGATGCACATAGACCTCATTCAGATCCCAGCCTGCACACTGGGAGCACGGAGGCGTTTCAGCAGCGTGCTGCTGCTGCTCACACAGGGCTGGAAGGGGAAAACAAACCACATGAGCTCCTGGCAGAATTGCTTTGTATGAGCCAAGCTGTGTGCAAAGAGAAGTGCACGTTTACTAACCATTTTTTCCCAGTCTTCTGCAGCATTGTTAAAAAGCTTTTATTGGCCTTGAGCCCAGAGAAATCAAAGTGCTCACTCCCTCATCGCCACTTTATACAGCCATGACCAGTATTTCTTTAGCTGGTTCTAAACGTTGAATGTGCAGATTGGTGGAAGGAAATAGAAGCATAAGCTGCATGTTCCACACAGCGTGCTAATAACAGGAGATAAGCAGAGAACAGGGTTTGAACGTAAATGTGAAATATGTGCTGGAGTCCAGTGAAGTGCTGAGAACTGAGTGCAGATGGGCACTGCTTTGGATTAGCTTCACTATGGTGGATGAGCATGTGGACAAGCAGTTTTCCTGACCTTTCCTATCTGCTGATGTAATTGATATATCTGTACCTGTACATGCATGTACACCCGTGTGTAGATAGGTAATTATTTTTCAGCAGCAAAATATAGTAGATAAGTACCTGAAACGTTTTAGGGCTAAGTTGTCCTAACAAGACTTAATGAGAGGCCTTCATGCTCCTGTACTTGCTGTGTCCCACTCGTCTGCCAGAGCATCACCACCTCTCAGTATCACAGCTGAGCCCTGGCAGGGCCAGAAGGCAGCAAAGGGTAGGGAGAGCATTGCTGTTACAGTGCCTCAGGTCCATGTATGTGTTCTCTCCTTCTGCCACCCCTCAACTGATACTAATTGGCTTAATAGATTGTACTCCTTAACTCTTGGCATGCTTGCATCCCTTGACTCTCATGACTACAGAAAATTATTTGCAGCAGGGTAGTGTAGGTGTGTGCCTACCTCTGTATTGTTCACCAGTGCCGAGGTGGTTAATTCCTCATACACTCTTGCTGCTTTACCTTCCTTTCAGAATATTTTGCTGTCATGTCCCTCTGTACCTGGATTAATTGCTCCAGTGCCCTGTTGGGCTGGTGCAGAATAGGTTAATGCCAGCATGTTTGTGAGCTAAACATTGCTTTCTGCTCCTTCCACGCTCATTTGCAATTAAAAATCTGGTAACAACCTAGTTTCCATTTTAAATGCCTTGTAGCCAAAGTGAAATTGTTTGTTTGTTTATTTGCATTTGAAAACTCTTGAAGCTTCTGCAGTGTTTTCTTCTGCTGATCGCTGGGGTTTGATTACCGGGCTCCCTGTTGCTTGTTGAAATCCTATTGCAGCTTCCTGAATTCCAAGCAGTTCAGCAAGAGCATTTGTTGGCATAGGAAATGAGGCTCCTGCTTTACTGCTCACTTTGTTTTTTTTAAGAGCATAGTTGAGCAAAGAGGAGGAAACCCCTCTGCTCTGTGTGTCTGTCAGTGCCTCCTGCAGATGCACTTACTGCAACTACTGGGGAGCGAGGTGGTGCCCTTGGTTCCTGTTATCAAGTTACTGACATTGGGACAAAACCAAAAGGTTCCTTGGGAAAGGATGGGAGAAAAAGAAAAGTGTCTTTAGAGATTGCCCTGAGCACGGGGTGACCCTGGTGAGCAGGCACTGGACAAGGGCAGCTGTGCAGGGCGATGCTCCCAGAACCTCACCAGAAAGCAGAGTGGGGTCACAGCTGTAATTTTTCAGTAGATGCAAGCTGAGTGTCAGACTGTCATTTGGACACTGGGATGCTCCACTGCAGAGATCAATATCCTGCTGTATTACAGCTGAGACTGCACTCCTAGCTGTCCTGACTGCTCAGCATGCCCTTGTTTCCCTGTGCCTGTCTTATCTGGGTATTTTTAGATCTGTCCTATGGGTTTCTCACTCTGGGGGACATGGTGTGTTGATTAAGCAGAGAGGTGAGCACAGCAACTTGCTGTTGGAGCTGGCTGCTCCAGGAGGGGTATTTGTTATCGGTGGTAATGGTTGTGGCTGATTTAATGAATAATGTCCAGTGCAAATGTCAGAAGGCCATTTAAGTTTCCTGGCTGCCTTCCAGGAGCTCTGTGCAAGAAGAGGTGTATGATTGTCCTGGACACATGCTCAGCTCAGGGAATGATACAGCACAGCGACATGGGAGGTGCTCGTTAACCTGCATGCTTAACTCACCTCTTGGCTACTGAGGTGATCATATTAGCTATAAGCTGTCCCCATTTCTTCTTCTGTTTGTTTGGTAGAGGTCTTGCATCTCCTTCAGTATTGCAGAATGCAGTGCTTCTGATGTGGGCGAGATGACTGCAGGCTTGTTTGTTCTCTGCATTCATTGTGTTTTTATCTGCGTAGGTCTTTGAAGCGGTTATTTCTTGGATAAATTACGAGAAGGAGTCTCGCTTAGAGCACATGGCTAAACTGATGGAGCATGTTCGCCTCCCCCTTTTGCCCAGAGATTACCTTGTACAGGTCAGTCTGCAAATAAGTAATGAATATTGCACTTAAGCTTCTTAATCGGTGGCGTGGCTGTTTGCTTCTGAGATGGCTAATTTGGCGTGAAGCAGAGTCTGTCAACAGCGGAATAAAAGGGAAAACTGGGTGGACTCTGAATTCTGTGTGTGTTTGTGTTCATGCATGCAGAAACCCTGTATAATGTGACCTGTGCTCTGCCCAGCAGTGCTAGGAGCCAAGTTCCTGCCAGCCTTGGTGGAAGCATTTAGAAATAAATATATTGGGATTTTTTTGCCCTGAATACACTCAGGTGGTGCTTGTACAAGGCTGCATGGTTTTCTCAATGGTGTATGTGTGATAATTTTGGCTTAAGAAGAGTCCTGTGCAGGAGCAGGCTCTGTGGAGGTGGGTTTGTCTGGTGGTAGGTGAGATGTGCTCTTAGTCTGACTTAGAGATTGTTCTTGACAGCTTAATCCCTTGGATCTGGGCCTCGATAATGAGATGAGAATCCCCAAAGAAGGGGTTGGATGTGGGCTTTTAGACTGCTCTGCTTTCATCTTCTGTCTAAAAAGTCAATGCAACAGGAATAAAATTGATATACAGAAGATGAATGCATAATGTCTTTTTTTCTTCCTTTTTAACTGTATCCTCTGATGCAGGAACAGATATGGCCTTTTCTTAAAAATTATGACTCAAAAAGAGGAATTACTCATTTTATATGCAGACTCCTGCTGAATTCTCCTCTGCTGAGATATTAGGTGTCTGACAGAGGGTGATAAAATAGAGGGAGAGCTGCTGCTCTTTAATGATTCTGGAAGAAAGGGAGCTTGGATGTGAATGTATTTGTTTCTTTGGAAAGAGCTGGAATTCTCTGCTTGTCTTCTGTATTGTTTGTGTTGGTGCTTTGGAAGAGAAATTCTGGTTTCTGTGTGCTCCTTGTGGCCACTAAGTGCTTCGCTTTAAATGACCTCTGGTGTGTGCATGCTCTCAGACAGTTGAAGAAGAAGCGTTAATCAAGAATAACAACACATGTAAAGACTTCCTTATCGAGGCCATGAAGTATCATTTGCTTCCTCTGGATCAAAGGCAATTGATCAAGAATCCCAGAACAAAGCCGAGGACTCCCGTCAGCCTGCCGAAGGTAAACCGAGTTCCCTTCCAAACACAGGAGGGAAGTTGTCACCGTGTCACCTTGCACAATATTACTGGTGGCATTTTCTGTCTTTGAAAGGAGCTTATGTGCTTTTACAATACTTTCTAACTCTGAATTGTTTGCATTTCAATTGCTCTGAGCCTATTAGAGAAAGTCCCCTAGCTGGATGTGAGCTGAATTTCCACTGTCTTGCAGCCAGTCCTCAATGCTTCTCTTGGGTGAGCAGAGCAGGGGAGGGAGCTGCTCGGGGAATGTGCCATGTCATCATAAAACTGGTGCTGCTGCAGACCAGGGGTTAGTGCAGGTGAAACGTTATCATCTGATTCTGAGCAGAACTGCAGACACAAGCAGAAATCAGCTGGGGTCAGGTGTCAGTGCAATCAGTGAAGACACCAGTTTACATCAGAAGAGCAGAAGTCATTGCTGCACATGGACAGCGTCTGTCACCTGTGTGACAGTCACTGTTCGCAATACTTTGAGTTGCTTTACTGCTTCTTCTGGTGCTGCGTATGCCCATTGTGGGTATGTAAAGAAGTTCTGAGACAAACTCTCAAAGGAATCAGTATCTCTGTTCCAGGGACAACTCTCTGCTCTTAGAACATTTTCTCATCCCTGAGTGCTCTCGGGGAGCGGCTGTGGCTTCGGAGCTGTGGCCTGAGTGTCACTGACCGCGGGCTGCGGGCAGCTGCTGGGAGCTCTGCTGGATGTGGCACAGCGCTGGAGCCTTGCTGAGGAAGATGGTCTCTGCTGCCTGTTGTTTTTCTGTCTCTGTAATCAGAAGACAGGAAACAGTGGCACCCAGATGTGCGAGCAGGAAGTCTGAAGCAGATTCCTATGAACATGGAGCAGCTACTGAATAAATAATCCTTGTTACTCCCTGCATTTATCCCAGAGGCATGCGATGCTTTCACCTCCACTTTGTTAGTGAGGAGAAAATGACAACAGAAGCTGTTTGACCTGTGCTCCAGAGATAAATGCAGTTGGTCACTGTGCCTCTCAACAGAGTGCCTCTGAAGTTGGTAGAAAGCTTTTCAGTGATTGTAAGACTCCAGAAGCGCAGTGTATTATTTGTCTAAGTACAAATCATAGGCAGTCCAGTTAGTGAGTGGGATGTGAGATCTGTGCTATTCACATGTTCAGACTCTGGAAAGTCTCAAGGAATTGTAGTTCTGCAGAGCACATCAGTGCATTGTCTGCTCCTCCTGCAGGGACTGAAGGGATGTGGGTAGAAGCCTTGGGGTCATGAAGGGCAGTGTGACCCTTGCTCAAGGATTAAAGAAGTTAATGAGCAGTGAGTCAGTGACTTCAGAGATTCTCAGCATCTACTGATAGCACAACCTATGAGTACCAACCCAGATCATCTGTGGGGCTGTTAACCCTTTTTTTGTCATTCCTTCTTTTTATCTGTAAAGAAATGGGTGAAGGTGATGATCTCCCAGCAATCCAGTTACTGGGAAACTTTCATCTCATCCGCTGGTCCTGCTGTGAAATCTCTTAAGTCTATAATCACGTGAGGCTCTGCAGTTTTCCATGAGAGGCTGCTGCACGCTTAGTGGTCGGACTGCTAATTTAGGCTGAATTTACCTCCTAAGGTCACTGCTTTCATACTCTTGTAATAACTTAAAGCATTGTCTAGCCCTGGACTTTGGTGGCAACTGTGACAGGAGTTGAGCTTGTTACCTACTTGACCTCAAGTGATGTCTCATCCCCTCAGCTGCCCACAGGTGCCTTGCAGAGGCTGATGCCAGTATCATCTTCCCTTTAACTACATTTGAAGCCCCCTTATGTCACTCGCTGCTCAGTGGCCTTGTAAAAATCAGATTGTCGTAGTGTTTGCTCCTGTGATAAGAGGAACAAATCCTCCCTCTTGATAGCAGTGGAGAGACAGAAGGAAACATGTTCAGACCAAAGTGCAGGTAGAGCTGTTTGTGAATGCCAGAGTTTTGGATGCTGTGTGTGCATGTGGCTGTGGGCTGCCCTCCAGAGCTGAGGGCTGGCAGCAGGCAGGGCAGGTTTGTGAAGGACAGAGCAGAGCATTTCTCAGGCTCCTGAGATCCACTGTTGATCAGCTTCACGTAGATCTTCCCTTTCTGTGTGGAGTTTAAGGCTTAATTACTAGATTTGCATGAACACGTGTAGCAGCCAGAGGCTTTAATGAAGCTGACAACCTACTTCCTTCAGCAGCACTGGGTCTAAAGTCCTGCTTTCCTCGAGTGGCATCTTCCTGCAGGTGACAATATAGCTGGCAGGTTTAATTTGTAAAGTGGCATTGCTCATTTTTAGCACCATCATGGGCTGAACAGTGGGCTGGCTGTGGAAATTATGCTGGGATCTCCTTCATTTAAAAGTTCTTCAGCAACAAACTTTGTATGCACCCTGCTACAAACTAATTCTGTGTTTCATGGCAGGTTGCCTGCTTGGGAAACAGTGAGGAAGGAGTTAATGGGGGTTGTCACATTTAGCGTGCCTTAAAATGGGGATAAAGTTTTTCTTTTGAAGGATTGACTGAAGTAACTTTGCAGAGGCTTCCTGTGGGCTTACAGCTTTTGGCTGGCAGCTTTTATAGACTGGGGTGGGCTTTTGGTTTCTGTTCAGAGCAGCTGCCCAGGCTGATGTCTGAGGTAGCCCAGCTCTCATTTTCCCCTTCCAGGTAATGATTGTGGTCGGTGGGCAAGCGCCCAAAGCCATCCGCAGTGTGGAGTGCTATGACTTTGAGGAGGAGCGGTGGGACCAGGTTGCTGAGCTTCCCTCCCGGAGATGTAGAGCAGGTAATGGGAAAGCTTGCTGCAGCTTTCTTTGTGTCCAGCTCTTCAGGGCCAGATGGATGTGTCTTCAGTCATCACTTCAGCCTTCCTCTGAGCCTCCAGCCTCAAGCCGCTTTCTTTTTGCCATTCCTTCTCCTCTTTCCCTATATATATACCCTTGGTGTTCAGGTGGATGCCCTGCACTCTGCAGGGGTTGCTCTCTGCCTGTCTGCTCCCCTTGGCTACTGTCCCCACAAGTATCCAATTTTCTGTGGTTTCCTAGTGAAAAAAATCAGAGGAGCTCAGTGAAGCCCTCTTGGTCTGTTAAGGGTCAGTGGAGCTGAAAGGGGTCTGAAAGCTGGGAGCATTCTCCTGAAGATACGGGGTAGATGTGAATGTGGATCACCATTTGGTGTCCTCTGTGACTCCAAAAAATGTTTCATTCAGATTTGAATCCATCTGTGCCTTATGTTACTGTGTGTTTATGTGCATCCTTATGACATGTGTATTTTATCATACTTGGCTCCACTGCTCTTAACCTGCAGAAAATGGCTCAAGACTTGCCCACGTTGTGCTCTTCCCTGCTGTCTTAAGCATCCTGGCAGCCATGTGATAATTCTTGGTTCTTCATCTGTTTGTAAAACCTCCATAAAATGTCTCTCTTCCTTTATCAGGTGTAGTGTTTATGGCTGGCAATGTTTATGCTGTCGGAGGCTTTAACGGCTCGTTAAGGGTACGCACCGTTGATGTGTACGATGGCGTGAAGGACCAGTGGACATCCATAGCCAGCATGCAGGAAAGAAGAAGCACTTTGGGTGCAGCTGTGCTCAATGATCTCCTGTATGCAGTGGGCGGTTTTGATGGCAGCACTGGTAGGTGGCTGAACCTACCCAAAGCAGTGTTTTCAGAGACTGCAGAGCTTTAGTGAGGTTCCAGAGCAATTCCTTTATAATTTTAGGGAAGGAGCCAGAGTCTGGGTGGGTGCATTGTGTGCAATACCAAACATGTGCACATTTGGACCATCTGGTAATTGTAGAGTATCTCATCCTGTTTCTTTTTCTTTAGTGATATGGTTCTTTCGGTCTTGTTCTCTACATGAACATACTGATTCTAACAAGGGATTTTTCCTGGTTTTAGCTGAAATTTGCACAGCAACATGAATGAAATGTGAACAAGGCGTTTTATGGGAGTTCTGTTGATAGAACTGCATGTTTAGCTTCACACCTCTGCTGCAGGGCACTGCCACCTGGTTTAGCTGTTTCAGCTGGTGATGAGTACAGTGCAGAACGCTCTGGGGTAATTTTTAATCCTTTGCATAGATGTAATACTTGAAAGGATATGAACCTTTGGGCTTGGGATCTGGACTCTGCTCCACCTTGGTGCCCCAGGGCAAGGGGCCGTGTGGTGATTTTTGCAGCTGCTGGAGAAGTAGAATTGATGTGGTGCACCCAGCTTGAAAGGGAAGGAACTGGAAAATCGGGTCTCAGGAGTGTGGGGGGAATTATGAGCTTGGGTGGAGGTGGAAGGCAGATGAAAGTGCAACACCAATCTTTTTCTCTTCTCTTTTTTTTTAATTAGAAAACCTGTGTATCCCCTTTTTAACTAGGTCTGGCATCAGTTGAGGCCTATAGCTATAAAACCAATGAGTGGTTTTTTGTGGCTCCCATGAACACAAGAAGAAGCAGTGTTGGAGTTGGAGTTGTGGAGGGTAAGAAAACCATCAGCCATTTCCATCGTTTCAGTGTCAAACAGAAGCCTGAGTGATTTAAGTGCAATAGGAAGTAACTGCAGGACCTGTTCTCTACACTGTCTTTGATTGGTAAAGATTTATTTTATCAGACCTAATTGCTGCAGCGTTTTATGTTCTCCTTTATATATAAAGTGAAAAATCATGTGCTGCTTTCCAAGAGCCTCAGACCTGTACCAGACCAACCTGTGCCTTCTGTGAATGCTCTTAGATGTGTGCAGGTTTCTCTGAATCCTTATTCTTCATGTGTTGCATCTGATGACAGCAAGGAGTGTTACGCAGTTCACTGTTGCCATTAGCAGACAGTGTGTGGATGGCGCACCTATCACAAGAAATGTTCTCAGCAGAACAGGAGCATGGTTCATCCCACAGCCCCAGGCTGGTGTTTTGGCAGGAACGTTAAAACCAGGCTTTCAGGCACGTGCAGCATAATTTGCTCTGGTTTGTAAGTGAACAGGGGCTGATGATTATGAATGCTGATACTGGGGCAGCTCTCAGGAGTGGGGCAGGTGGTGCAAGGGATCATGAAGTACCTGTTGGCACAGAGGTGCCAGCAGTCAGCTGGAGTGAGCTGGAACCAAGCAGCTTAGTTTGCAACTTAGATAGGAACCTTTAGCAAAATCAGTTCTGAAGCAAGGGAAAGTTCTTGTTTGACCTTCTCTTAAACATGGCGTAACAGTTTCCAATTAGTACCCTGTGGAGCAGCCAGTGGCACAGAGCTTGTTGTGTACTGTGCTTTGAACTCAATTGGTTTGAATGGGAAACGTGTGAAGTGTGTTTGCGAGGAGAGGAGGATGGGGTAAGTCAGAATGATGTGTGGGGGTTGTGCTAAATCTGCATGTTTGTTAAAATAAGCATCTCATTCAGAACTGGCCCATTCACATGCCTGTGGAGTGCTGGGCTCCCAACAGGGTTTTGTTTTGCTGAAGAGGGTCATTTGAATTCCAAACAAATACTTAATATATACCTGAGAAATACGTTTCTGTGAACTATTTTCTACTGGATGCATATGAAATCCTTTTGCTTTGTTTAAAGTGTGAGAAAGTGTTGCAAGTGTTGGAGTTCACAATAGTAAATCAGTGTGTGATGGAGAAGGAAAGCTGATTATGATAATGTAGGGAACAAACTGCAGCATGCATTTAACCCCCAGTGCTCATCTGAATAGGGTAGAGATTGATCCAATGCCTGTGGGTAGAAAAAACATCTAAGAATTGATGCCTACCAGGGAACTTTTATCTTGTCCTGCTTTGTCTGGCACTCTTGCCTTGGTTGATTGAGTAACAACAAGTGGCTTCAAACAGCAGCCCACACAAGAGCTTGAGGAGGCTGTGAGTGAAGCTGTGACCACAAAGGCAGGACCACATCATTACCCTTGAAGCCCTGAAATATCAAAGTATCAAGCATAAGACTGTAGGTGATAGCTGCTGTTGGGAGGCTTGGATGACAAAGAAGTGCACAGGACAGACATACTGTACTATTTCCCACCAGATTTTTGTGTCATGGTCTCTTGGCACGAGTGAACAGAGTGGCCTCAGCTGTAGTAGAAGCTTTGGTTTGCCCTGGTTTGTCTTAGGATCTTCAAAATTGCGTCTACATTTCCATGGAGGTAGTATATTAAGAGGCTGTTGCAGATTTATTGCTCATTGTAATTACTATAAAGTATTTATCTTTGTCAGCTCACCTTGCAAAGTGGCACCTGAACAGGAGGAAGTGATTCAGAAAACCCACAAAGCTTTTGGCTTCTAATGAAGCTGTTGTGTTGTGGTGGTTCCCTGTCTTGGATGGCAGCTTTAAAAGCAAACATGCCCACTGTCTGTGATCCTGCTTCAGATCCTTTCAGTAGGGATTGCCCCAGGCATGCCAGGAGGCTCTGGCAGTTCTAGCAGGGCTTTCCTAGCCAGGATCTGACCTCAGTGGGGCTGCCAGGCGTGGTGGGAGCATCATACATCAGTCATAGCTGTGATGCTGATGCCAACATGTATCTCTTGCAGGTAAGCTCTATGCTGTGGGGGGTTACGATGGAGCATCTCGCCAGTGCCTTAGTACTGTAGAGCAGTACAACCCGGCCACCAACGAATGGACCTACGTAGCTGACATGAGCACTCGGCGCAGCGGTGCAGGTACTGGCTCTGGGTTTGTTCTTATAAGAAATCACAGGGCTCTCCTCTCTTTGTGAAAGGAAAAGTGTGTTTTGGCAAGTGAAGTCTGTTATTTCCCTCCCCTCCCGTGAGGGGAAAAGCCATAACTGCTTGGAATCTCTCAGCATCTCTTCTGACTTCATTATCATCTTTCAAATTGAAATTAATTTCTGTATTAGTGAAATAATGTCCGTTGTTTCTATGTAGCTTCGCTAACAGATGCATCTCAGTTGTATGCTGAGAGTTGCCTTTCCAAACTGCCAGGTGCAGGCTCAGCTGGGCACTGGGAAGTCAAGCTGCACTGCCTTCTTGATCCTGTTCTTAGGGGGCTGTCAGATGCATTTTCATTTTGGATCCCCCCAACTCTCCCAGTGCAGCACATCCTCTGCACTGGGTTACACATGGATCAAGGAGGATAACAGAATTCAACTCAGATGGCCACTGCTAAGCCAGGTTTTAGTGTACCTTTGCCTAGAGCTGATGATCTAGAAGAGGAGAGGAAAGGACACATTAAAGGAAGTCTTGATGGCTTCTAACTCACATTATGTCAGGTAGGCACTTGTCTTTTCTGTGGCTGTTCATCTCCTACAGGGGTAGAAGCTCCTAACTATTGCATTTAAAATAATCTTCAGATGAAGATTTCCTTCTGAGCTGGGTGGTTGCACACAGTCTTTCTTTTCTTACCCTAATGCACTGTCTTTAGCTCTTGCTGAGGCAAATACAGTCACATGCTGTTGATTTTAATTTAGTTGAAGAGTTTTATAATACTGGTTTGATCATAAAACCTATCCCAAACCTATAGGAAAACACTGAAAATCTCACGTTGTTGACGGTATATCAAAATAGAGCAAAAATGTGCCAAGCAACCTTGCAGCTTACAGTTCCCAAACTGAGCCGAGCCCATCAAGTGGTCGTGATACAAACACTTGGCATGCATCCCTCCAGCAAGCACCAGCTGCCACATGGAGAGCAGAGAGCAGTGCTGCAGCGTGAGCTCTGGTACAGCTTGGGAGATGAGAACCTGAGCTCCCAGCATTGCTGTGCCCATGCTGACATCTAGCGGAGGTGAGGATGAGTGTCCTCAAATCCCTGCCATGACCCCAAAGCTGGCAGCAGGGCTGTGTTGGCAGCGTTCTGCTGGAGGAATGGCAGTCCCCTGGGAAGGGACAGCTCTTTCTGTGCCCCCGACCTCAACATATATGGAGTTATTTCAGGTGGAGAAGCCATAGTGTTCCCAGCCTTTTGACTCTCCTACTTGCTTAAATTGGCTTACTGACTTTTTTATTTTGTAGTATAAATCTGTCGTAACAGCTGAATGTGGTCAAATGGCAGGGGGTTGCAAAGCAGGTTGGATGGGCTTAGACATGGCAGGCTTTCCTTGCCAGCTGGGTGAGCTGCCACTTTTTCATTAACTGGGGTGTGCCTTGACAGCCCTGTGGTCAGATCTCTGCACCTTTCTCTAAATCATCAACACGAGACCATCTTTAGGTCCTGGGGGCTGTCCTGCTGGCTAATGTCATGCTCAATATGATGCAATTCAGATTCGTGTTTCTGTTTTACTCCAGTTTGAGGTAGGAATGGTGAGGGGAATGGGGGAAACAAACCCAGAGGCAGTGTGAAGAATTGGAGTGAGCCATAGGTTGCTGAAAAGAGGAACGGCGTCGAAGGGATGAAGGCACAAAGGCAGCAGGAAAAACAAAAATAGAGCTCCTGGAACTGAAAATCAGGCCAAATGAAGAGAGACCAGTGGCAGAAAATATCAGGCGGACAGAGATAAAGAGGGGTGAGCTGCAGCAGTCTGTAGGGTTAGGTGAAGCACATATAACCTATGTTCTAGAAATGTCATGGAGAGACACCCGTGCAGATTCCAGTAGCAGATCCAGGCACATGCAGCCTTTCCTGTGTACAGCTGGCAATGCTGGGCTCTGTTTGGCAGGTGTTGGTGTTCTCAGTGGGCTGCTGTATGCGACGGGAGGGCACGATGGTCCCCTGGTCAGGAAGAGCGTGGAAGTCTATGATCCAGGAACAAACACCTGGAAGCAAGTAGCAGACATGAATATGTGCCGAAGAAATGCAGGTAAGCACAATAAGCCTGTCTTTGGCGCTTGGTTGCCTTTGTCTGTGTTTTTTAATGTGGCTGTTGTTCTAGTAATATAAGTATACAGTATTACAAACAAGTAAGAAAATGGAAGATGAGAGAAGTTAGCCTGTTTAACTCTGTGCTCTGCTTTGAGGTGTGTGTGCGGTGAACGGTCTCCTCTATGTGGTGGGAGGAGATGATGGTTCGTGCAACTTGGCCTCTGTGGAATACTACAACCCCATCACAGACAAGTGGACATTGCTGCCAACCAGTATGAGCACAGGGAGGAGTTATGCAGGTAAAGAAAGAAATATTTAAGCATTGGGAACAGCTTGGGTCATTCATAAATGTAAGGGCTGCGCCTCCTGATGCTTTAATCTTAAATCCGTATGCCCTTTATTTGGTCTTCAGTAGAGGATCCCTTCATGGGTGCAGTAAGCAGCTCTCTGCTAGCTTGCTGCTGGTGTTAGTTCTTGCAGCACGGTCTTAGCTACAGGGCAACCAGGAGCTGCTCCTGTGATAACAGCGTGTCTGTGCATTCTTAAAACAGGTGTTGCTGTGATTCACAAACCATTGTGACACATAACCAAGCCATTGCAAGGAGCAGAAGTGAAGTGGATCCAGCTAGGTGGTGTTGGGAAGATGACTGACCTCTGACTTGACCCGTCTCATTGCTGTTACCATCTTCACGTGACAAGTGCTATGTTACAAACATCATCTGCTCTGCAGTGGATTGCGTAGCGAAGCGAAAGTCCTTCTGGGGACACGTTCCATGCTAGACACGAGGTGTTGCTTGTTGTCTGTGGTGCAATCAACTGTTTTTCTCAATGGCAAGTGTCCTGGGATAAACACGGTGCTTGAACTGCAGGCACTGAATTTCTTGTATGAAACAAAACTGCTACATTTGGGCACGTGAGTAAAAATGAACACTTCTGGATTTCTTCACTACTGATGCTCCGTACCCACTGTTGGTTGAACTGTTTTCTCACTGTACCCAGAGGGCAGACCTTACTACTGACAGTGGAAACTTCTGAGTACCAACTGAGAAACGCAGTCAGCAGGAACGGACTGGAACAGGGTGCTCTGGCTTGAGTGTGACGCTGCCTGTCATACGTCTGTACATGCCACTGGACTACTGTATGTGTCCCCGAAATGCGTGTCGTATGGTGGAAATAAATACCATGTGATTTTTCTACTCGCCATGAATGCTGTTTCCTATACATGCTGGGCTATGCCTTCCCTGGGGCTGATATCTCAGCAACACTACGACACAAAACCTCTCAGCCCCACAGAAAACGTGCTGCTCTGACAGGGTTCATTGCTCCTGTGAAACAAATACCGCTTGAATAGAAACTATTCCCTACCCGTGCATCTCCCCAGTGCTGCCAGCTGTGCTGAAAGCCCCAGTTCTAACTCTGTCCAGCATTTCAATGCCATTTCATAATAGAGCGTTTAGATGTCAAAAGAAAGATCTTATGGTGCCACTGATGTAACAGTGATGCCCGTCTTACAGTCGGGCAGTGGTTAATGAGCATGGTAACGAACGTGCAGTGTCTTAATGTTTCCAGAGTGTGGAGATCTCTCTAATCACTGTCATTGTAACTGTTAGTTTAATCTTCCCTGTACTGAAATTGTTCTGCTGTCAGTACAAAGAATTTATATGATTATTCAAAGCAGACAAATCTAGATATAGCTGTGATGCGGTCATCTTGCTTACATCACAGATTCTCTTTTCTGTTTAAGAGGTTACTTGACTTGCAAATACCTTCATTTGCCTCCTAGTAGCTCTGACATACACTCTCCTGATGTATTTTTTTTTTCACTCATTTTCCATGTGGATCAGCTGAGGTTCTTCCTGCTGGGGGCAGTTGGCCTGCAGGACCATATCTGCTTGTATTACTGTTGAGCTCCAGCACTAAGTGCTGTTCTTTCCTGGTGTCTTTCTCCATAGATCTGTCTAAAACATTCTAGGCAAACTTCTGCAGTAGGAAAGAAAATTACCTAAAAATCGATTTCAGAGGGATCTAAGGCTCAATCACCTTGTGCAGCTTTAGTAGGTGTATATGTTAGTTCTGTAAATAAGCACATTCCAGTGTGTGAGTTGACATGGTCCTTGTACCATGAGCACCTGCTGTCACTGGGGGAAACAGTGCCTGCCCTTGCTGCTTCACCACCTCCCACAGAGGAGGCCTAACAATAATAAGTCCTTTTTATAATGTCCTTTACGTCTCATGTTGGGTTTTACAATTTGCCATGAAACGTGCCAAAATAATAACATAACATGCTGCTCTTTTTGATGGCTGGTCTTATTGCAAAAGCTGTTGATGTTGGTGGCAATGTATCCCAGGCTGAAGCTGGCTTCATATCAGAGTCCTGAGATACATCGTGACAGTGACATAAGCAAGGTGATGCCTTGGCTTGGAGTGACTTTACCCCTAAAGTTGGTTGCCAGGTGTGTGCCTCGCATGCAGCATTTGGGAATATGGCATAAATGGGATAGGCAAAGCTTTTTCGTCCATTATCATCCCTTATTGGATGGAGATCAGTCAATAGGATGGACATGTATTCGAGCATGCCTGTCTCTTGTTAGGTCTCAAATAAATGTAGGAAATGTGAAGCTAAAGAGCTTTGTTATAGCCAGGTATAGCTGCCAAACTGATCTCAGTTGTAGCATCGCTGGAACAAAAGCAAATGTTAGCAAGAGAGTAAGAGCTTTTTTAAATCTCTATCTCACAAAAAGTGCTGAAGAGATGCAAGTCTGAAGCTTGCTGGGTTGATTAGATGTCATGAACGGTGAATATGCTTGAAAACTGGGTAATATTTTCCCCAATGTAAATTGCTTTATAAACTTTCCTTGCTTAGAAGGCAAACAGGTTTTGGTGACTCTCTGTTATTGCAAAATGGCATTTACTGATGCTGGTAAGACCTGTGTCCTGCTGGACAGGGTTAGGGTTTGGCTATTGCTGGTGCTCCTGGCTGCAGCCACAGCTCCTCCACCCCAACCAATTCCCCTTCCCTTCTCAGATGTTGCAGTGTTATGCAAGCTAAGTGACCTCGTTTTCCAGCTATGCAATATGAACAACTGTAACACACCAAGAACCAGCTGTATCCCCTCCCCTCGAAATGCTTTAGGAATCTGTTTGTCTTTGGTGTGTTGTGTGTTTGTATGATCCATCCTGAGCACCTGAGCCAGCCCCATTAAAGACTGCCTTTTCCTAGGGCTGAAAGCTTAGCGTTAGTGCTAAAAATTGTACTGTAAATATCTTTTTATAAGAATTTTAAATGACGTTTGGATTGCTTTTTATGGCCGCTGATGACACCTGTGTTAAATTCTGCATCGGATTCTTACTCTCCTGTGCAGTTCTTGCTGGCTGTGATGTGGGTGTGAATTTGTACAGATTCTGCACAAGAAGTTTCATGTCGTAACCAAGATCTGGGATAGCTCGTATGTTGGTTCTGACACAGAGGAAGGACAGCATTGGGCTCAACGTTCTGAAACAAAACCCGTTACCTCAGTCACCAGCACGCTGTTCCATTGCTGGCTGCTTGAAAACACTTTCCGTGCTGTGATTTCACTTTGCTTTCTGGTCAGCGAGGCTGATGAGCTGCCTGCGTTGGTATGAGCACTGCCTGTGGGTGAAGGCGTAATGTGCCCATAGGCTGCCAGAACTGAGTTACTACAGGAGGTTTTGTGAAAGCTTTACAAACTGAACCCAGGCAGCTCCTTGCAATGGTCTGTTGGGAACTGAAGGCTTATCTCGGCTCTTTGGGGGTCTCCATGTGCTGACCCCTATGGGACATGGCTTTGGGTTTCCACAGGCTGACCTGGCACAGACCTCGTGATGTCAGGCTGGTGAAGAGGCTCACACACTGCTGGCTCTGCCATACGTAAAGCGGGATGGATTTGCCTCAAGCAATCTGCTGTTTAAACAACTTTGAATCGAGTCCATCTTTTCCATTTGTGCCTAATAGATAAATTGGGGGTGATTAAAACCAATTTTCAGTTCATTCAGTTTCTCCAAATATTTTTTTTTGGTACAGATGTGCACTGTGCTGTAATTACCATCAATTTACTCGGCGCCATTTGCATGACAACACCGTGAAAGCTTCATACTGTTCTCTCATTTACAGCCTTCGGAGACCACAATCTTTGCTATCCAGTGATGTGCGGTGCCTGATTCACCCAGCTGAGGTGGTGCTTTGGCAGGTAGCTGCAGCTCCCTTCTAACCTGTGGGATCCATCGCTCATAACCCATAGCATCAGAGCAGTTCCCCCCCAGCTTTGCATTGTGCCCCTACATCCCATGCATGTACCTACAGCCCGATGCTCAAACAGCAGGGCTTGGGAGTCTGGTAGATGCTATATGCTATGAGTGTTTTTTCCCTTCTGCCTTTCTGGTTTAATAAATCATTTTCCTTTACAGTGACAATAAAGAAGCAGTTGAGGCTTTAATTTGTATATTTTATGTATTAAAGGAAAAAAAAACCACAACACCCCACCAACCAACCCACCACCAACCAAACGACTTTAAGAACTGCACAAGGTTGTGAAGCACTTTACCTGGGGGTGAAGTTCTTTGCTTGTGTAAAGCAGCCGCTGTTGGTTCCGTGGCTGACAGTATCACAGTGAATTGTGTCACCATTCGAGCCCATTCTTTAATTAAAAGGTTCTGAGTGTGCATGAATGTGAGGGGTGGAGGATGCTGCAAAACAGCTCCTAATGGCGGCCTTGTCCAGGGCGATGAATGGTGCAGGGAATGGCCTCCACTGGTGTATTTATAAGAAAATCACCCTGTTCTCCGTACTTTATTTGAATAAAAACTGGACTAATGTGACTCCTCTGGGTCTGCTTTGATTTCTTCAGCTTCAGGCAGCAAGGAATGTACTTGTAAAATGCAAAAGATAGCTTAGATCATGTATGTGATGTCAGAGCTGCGCTGGGACAGGGACATGCTTTAATGTGACTGTATTTGATGCTGAGGATTTTCAAGCTCAAGCCATTTCTACCAGCTTGTCCCATGAAGCTGCCAGAGCTGTGCAGGCAGCATCAGAAAAGTTAATCCTGTTGATAAGACAGTTCATTGCATTGCAACCCAAAGCCATGCAATAATGCAGACCCTGGGAATGAGCAGCTCCTTCCATTCTGCTCCTCACTGCTCGGCCTTCCTGCACCTGCCCACAGAAATCCCAGCTCCCAGCTGGAGGAGCAGCAGGAGCCACATGGAGGAAGGTTTTGTTTTCCTCCATGTTTGCCTCACACCAAACCTCTCCCTGCCTTCCCACAACGTTCTGCTGTGGTTTGTGATGCAGAACCAACAGCTGTGGGGTGTGAAGCTGCCAGCACTGCCAGGCTCCAGTGCTTGCAAAGTCACCTTGCCTGCTCCGAGGCAGCACTATGAGCATCCTGCAGCTGCACCCTGCACCGTGGTCTAATTAGTGCTCAGCTCTTAAGGAATGGGGGAACACCGTGCTGGGAGTGTTTGATTTTAGCTGAGCTGACAGAATCACACAGAATCACAGAATGAGCCGGGTTGGAAGGGACCTCAAGGATCATGTAGTTCCAACCCCCCTGCCTGGCAGGGCCACCAAACATACACATTTACTAGATCAGGTTGCCCAGGGCCCCGTCCAACCTGGCCTTGAACACCTCCAAGGACGGGGCATCCACATCCTCCCTGGGCAGCCTGTTCCAGGACCTAACCACCCTTCTAGTAAAGAACTTTCCCCTAACATCCAACCTAAATCTTCCCTCTTTTAACTTAAAACCATTTCCCTGTGTCCTGCTATTGTCAGCCCTTTCCAAGAGTTTACTCCCCTCCTGGGAGTAAGTTAAGCTGACTTTTCGGGTTGAGGTGAGGTTTGTAGGTTTGAGTAGCTGAGGCTTCCAGGATTTGGGGATCTCTCTTTATACTTACAACAGGGATTGTGTGGGATGTGATGATCCTTGGGGTCCCTTCTAACCCAACTCATGATTCCATGAGTATCTCCATCATGAAGTGAGGAAATCACAACCTGCTGCTCATTCCCAATTCTTTTCCAACTGCATTTTACTTTGGTAGGGAGCTGCCTTACACAAAGTAACTAAAAGCGAGAGCCAGGTGGGAAGGAATCGCCCCCAAATGAGGGCACCTGTGGGTCACTCAGCCGCGCTCCGCTGTTCCCAGCTGTGGGGTTGGGGGGGGGGGGGTCACTTTTGGCCGTTCTCTGTCCCTCTATGAGGTCATCTCGAGCTCGTTGTTGCTCCTCGCGGAGCCCCGAAGGAGCCGCAGCGGTGCAGCTCGTGGGTCACGTCGTGCGGGCGCTGAGCTGAGAGAGAAGGGGGTAAGTGTGGGGGTCTGTGTTTGGGGTCTGTGTGGGGGTGGTGGTTCTCAGCATTGGGTTCTCTGTTAACGGGGCGGCTGCTGAGCGAACAGGCGCGGAGTTTTGCTCGTGGCTCTGAGCTCCGGGACGGTGTTTTCTTTGGTTCTAAGTGCCCTCCACGAGGTGCTGCTCCTTTGCTTTAGTGCTGGAGTGATTATTAGCGTTACAGTGTTTGTCAGTGTTACGGCAATAAGGAGATAAGGGTTGGCGTAAGGATCCTGGTAAATGGGGAAGTAGAGCGGAGGAGGGGGCTGTCCTCGTGGTGGAGCACTGAGCAATAGCACAGTCCTTAGCGGACAAAGCGGAGCCAAAGAGCTGTTAATGGAGGTGACACCGCCGTGGGGAAGTAAAGCGGACGGTAACGATGTTTGTCTTTGTTTCGGGTCGTCTCCAAGTTGCACGGAACTCAGGTTCTCAGCATACAGCGGTTCCATGGTGCAGGAGGAGCGGTGCCGTGCCGGGTGCTGGGCTCTGGGGGTCAGCACAGCCAAATGAATGAGCCTGCCTGGTATAACGCGTGTCCTCCTCGGAATGGTGCTTTCTCAGTCTGAAAGCACACGGGTGCGTTTTGTGCACGGTGCGGGCTCCTGAACTTTGTTTTGCATATAGATTGGGATCAGATGTGCTGTAATAGAAATCCTTCCTCAGCTGTTTTCCATCATCTGTGTGCTCGAGTCCTGCCTTTGGTGTTCTGCATTAAAAATACTTTGCAGGAGAGAAGCAGGGATTTCTAAAGGGACGTTCCCTAAGCAGGGTGGGGATTGCAGCCTTAGTTAAGCTAATAGTGACTACCTGTGAACTCATCACGTGTGGTTTACTCCATCTCAGGGTTTCAGTCCCCAGTATTGGGTACCTGGGAATTTCAGAGGTGTTAATACAAGTGCTGTGAGTCCCATCTGCTGCTGAGCTCCATCTGGAGTGAACTGACTCCTGGTGTTGTACCCGCAGCTGCTGTGGATTCACAAAGTGATTGGGCCCAGGATGTGCATAATGTCTGATGTGCTAAAAGTCACAGATCCTGTCATTGCTCTGGAGTTGCCCAGATCCATAACAACTGCCACATGGCTCCTTCCCTCCCAGCGAGGCTGGCAGAAGCTGCAGTGCCGTGTGGGGTTGATGGTGGTCTCACACTGTCCACATCTCCATCCCTCTCCCCAGACACCCAAAGAGCTGCTGCTGGTCCTGCTGTCCTGAAGGCCTCTTGAGGTGTGATGGTGGGATGGGATGATGAGGCACAGGAACTGGTGGTGATGGGGCTGGCACTGAGCACAGGGGCTGCTTCCTGCACCAGGGAGCTGGGTTGTCTTTTCCAGTTCTTTGCTGCCTTCTCTTCTGGAGAAAGTGAAGGACTTGGAGGTCCCATTTCAGTCAGTGAAACAAGTGCTCTCTAACTGCTGGGTTCTGGGTTTATATCTAATAGAAACATGATTTTAACTGAAGATTCCACAATGTTACCTAGAAGCTGCTCAGTTTGGTAAATAACACTCAGAAATTCCTGCAGGTCAAAGAATGTGCTTTTGTAGAATGTGTGCAGGTGGTTGGATGGCAAATAATGACTCCTGGCTGAACTTAGGGCTCCTCATTTGGTTTGATCTGTTTCCCCCTCCACCCCCTTCTTTAAATTCTGAAATACAAACTGAATAAAGAAGGCTCGAGGGGTCATTAGCATCTTACCTTGTAGTCAGACATTGCCCAGGAATGGACTGATTGCCTGCGCTGTCTCTGCGTGCTGATGAGCTGGAAAACCTTCTATTAGTTTATGGAGATGAGATTTAGACTTACACAAAAGCTGGACGCCGTGTCATGTTTTTAATTAGTTTGCTGAAGAGATACGTGAGGTGAGACGTGCATCCACTGCCAGTTTGTCGCATGGCTGCGAAGGAGGAGGCCCTTGGTTCTGAAATGTGTATATTCTTGCATATAACTTACTTTATATTTGTATATTTGGCATTTAAATATATAGGGGCCAGGTTGCTTTAGTTTTACTTACCTGGAAGGCACCTCTACTCTTTGGCTGGCCTGTTGCTTTTAATGAGGAGCTATCTAGGTCTGATCGCATGATAACAGGTGAAATCAATACCCAACACTCTTCTAAGACAAGTATGCTGAAGGATGTGTGTCTGTACAGGGTGGTGCCTGGTGGTAGGAATGGGGCATGTCACAGCAGCTGGCTCCTCCCCAGCTTGGTTTAATGTTGGCCCCAACCAGCTGTGAGATCTCTAAGGGGAACTGGGAAGGGCTCGTTTGCAGCCCTGCAGGTGCCTGAGGTTGGATCTCTGAAGGGATAGAGAGGAACTGAGCTGCTGAGTTAAGGGAATGCATCTTCTGCAGTATCATAGGGAACTGTTATTTGAGTGATGTCTTCCCTCAAGCAGGTATTTTAAGCTTAATAAATAGGGATTGTAAACTTCTTTCCTTAAATGCATTTTAAGTTCCATTTTCCTTCCTATGTCTGAGCTCCAGCCCTGGAAGACAAAGCACACAAACGCTTCCATGCTCTTCTAATGCAGGTCATGTTTGTGCTATCGAATGAAGCTGTCTGTAGCCTGAAAGTACACATGAGTTGTGCAGGATGTAAGCTCTACAAATGTTAGCACTTGAGCCTGAAGGCCCATATTAAATTGGCCCACGTATTTGCGTGTGTATTTACTGAATTCCTTCCTTTCCAGCTACTGAATCCTGCATTTCAGGGGGGTGTTGATGTGGTTTAGGTGTGTGCAGGTTGGCTGTGCAGCGGGCATTGCATCATTTCTACATTGATGCTGTTGATTCAGGGAGAAGCTGTAAGGCTGCTTATAACCTTGGGTTTATTTGTGTCCCAATCCTGTTGTTGGTACCTTCTCTGCCATGGTCACTGAGCCTTGAGCTGCATCACATCCAGCTGTTTCTCTGTGTTGTGTACGTGTGCTTCTTAGTGGCCGAGGGTGCCCTGTAGAGATGTGAACTTGTTAGGTAGTGTTATGATCACACAGGAGCTGTGTGAAAGCCTTTATCAGACTATTCATTCCTGCGTGTCTGTTCCTTACAACCCCTGGGGGGGAGCTTTGTGTCCAGAAGGTTTCACCTTGCCATGGGAGGTTGGGCCTACACTGTCATCACCTCACTGTGCAGGCATGTGGATGGACTCATGTTTTAAGGACAAATATCACAGCACACCCATTTTCCTCTACTGTACCTCTAATGACAGCTCAACCTGTGTGTGCATCATGGAGGGGCTACACCAGCTGTGGTTTGATGGCTTTGCTGTGTCTGTAGGCATCACTTTTGTCACTCAGTTTCTCTCCAGCTCATAACCTCGGTGGCTGCTTTCCACCCCTCACTGCTACGACTGGACCATCTCAGCCCCCTTCCAACGGGGTTTCTTTCTTTCATTCACTGAGGACTTAAAGGAAAACCGAACTCCTTGGTCCTCTTGTTGCAGCATTGCTTCAGCAGGGACTGGGAAACCTCACCAGGGCTCTGGGTATGGCTGAATGTTGTCTTTAACTGTGCAATGTTTTGCACACAGAGGATGAAATTAATGAATCTGATGATAATGAAGGTGTAACTGAATGAGATGAGTGTTATGCCTAGAGGCTAATCATCAAGTAATTCAAGTGAGGCTGCAATTATAAGATTAAGATTTGTGTGATAACATTGTTTACCGTTATACAAACCAAAATTCAGTCTGTAATAAAGCGACAGCAAATTAAGTTAGAGAGGAAAATGTAGGGGGAGGGAGGGATCTGCTTAACGAAGCGGGTGGGTTTTTAGTTCTATTTGCTTAGAAAAAGCCAGAAACAAAACTTCCTGGGGGCTGCTGGTGAGAGAGGGTCGGTCTCATCAGTGCACAATCTTGGTGGGTTGTATCATCCCTTCTGGTGCTGCAGTGGTTGGGGTGGGATTCCAGTTGTTGTCCAAGGTGGGTTTAGTGAAGCTGGGAAGGATCTGCTGGTGGTGACCCAACCCCAGCTCATGGTGCAAAGCACTGTGATGCCATCCTGTTCTCAGCCTGTATCAAGGATGATAGTGACGTGGGAATGAGGCTGTTTTATTTGCTTGTATCTCATGGCTTGTGTCAATGGGGATGAGGCCAGAATATTGAGAGCAAAGCTGGCAAAATAGGGACAGAACACTTGGGGACGCACAGAACATCGCCAGGTGACAGGAAGGACACTGTAGAGCGGTGTGTGCTGGATTTCTACGGAAGGAGCCAAAAGGAAAGCAGGAATCTGCTTTGCAGAGCCATTTCCACCACGAGATGGCATTGATTATGCAGGGAAGGAAAGTGAGGCTGCAAAAGGAGCTCAGCCCAGGGACCAGAGTGGGTTTAAAATACAAACACTGCTTCCAAATTAATAGCAGATGAGTATGAAATGAGCGTTTGTCACATGGATGTCTGGTATGGATTTATCCAAGAGCTTCTTTCTGATGTGCCACATGAAATTGCTGCTCGTCAGATGAGCTGGAGCTACTGCTGATGGTGATGCAAGCACAGTTTTGTTTGCAAATGCTTTTCTGGTGTATGGGAGTGTGAGATCTGAGCAGGTTTCACTTCACTCATAGGTTTCATAAAGGCTATTTGGTTGTTAACTGGGAGCTAACAACGATTTGCCCTTGTCTAACGCTTTTCTAATGTGTTGCTTTAGGTCTTTGCTGCAGTTTGTGGGATGTGAGTCCTCATTTTGATGCTCTGTGCTTTGCACATGTGTAAAAATCCATTTTCACTCTTTTTCGGGGCTTCCTTTGATCTCTCTGTGGCCTTATGACGTTTGTTTAGAGTACAAAAGCCATCCAAATACTCAAGGTGCCACATAGATCTCTGCCCATTGTCACTGCCTCTCCCACATCCAGACCCTTCTGCATGTATTACTTCCAGTGATGGCAGACTATTGGTACTCCTTGGTCTTCTCCCTTAGAGGTGTCAGAGGTGTGAAGTCAGTGCTGGAGCTGGAGGGCTCCTGAGCCTAACTCACCATCACTACCTGTGACAGTACTCAGGCTCAGTGCTCTGCATATCAGTGTGCAGGAACTTGTATGGGAGAAGCTGATGTTCACTTCTGGTGCCTGCTCCCCTCTTTCCAGCAAGCAGGAACACTTCTCTCCATTTTAAGTACCCCAGGAGGCTGCTTTTCTCTTCTGATCTCAGGAATACGTGGCAGCTCCCAGTTTGTGTTACCTTCCTTCGGTGTGAAACGAGCTGGAAATAGTCCTGTTGTTTTGCCTTCGGTCCTGCCTTCCATTTAAACTTAGTAATCATGTAGATGTAGGGCATTGCTGTATAATTTCCCGTTTGTGCTCATTTGGTGGGTTTTTGCCCACCTTGGTTTGAGGCCCTTTTCTTATCAATTTATTTTAAGCATTTCTTTTCTTTTCTTTTTTTTTTTTTTTTTTTTTTTTTTTTTTTAAGTCAAGGCGATAAGGAAATAAAAAGGCAAACGATATAATTGCAGGCTCGGTTCTTTTGGCATCAAAGCTTTGGTGTCTCTGACAGAAAGCCTGCAGGACTCTGGAGCCTGGTGTGTGACAGCACTGCCTCCAGCAGCTCCGTGCATTTACATTCATGGCAATGCAGTACCTGTTTATGTGCAGTTTGGGGGAAGAGTTTGCTTTATTTTTGTGCAGCAGACTGCTCTGCTTTTTGGACAGCAGCCGCACAAACCTTGTCCCATGACACAGTGACTCACTTTGGTTTTAGTGTAAGTCTTTACTAGTGGCTCTGGCAAAGGCAGGGGGCAATGCTTGTGTTCCTGACCCTGTGTGTAGCTGTGCATCACAGCTGGATAAGCAGCTGGAGATGAATGACCTCAAAATGTGCCTCTTGTCTGACAGCCTGGAGCCTACATTGCCACCTGCCCATCCACTGTACCATGAAATATATTATTTGTATTAACTTCATAATGTTCCTATATTTGGATTGAGTGTAGTGTGGAGCAGAAAGTAATTTGGCTTTTTTTTTTTCTTCAGCTCTACTTGTACAGCTATACCCTCATACATCCCTCTGCTAGCCATGAAAAGGAGCTGCAGTCCTATAAAGGCTCCCAGCCCCATGGCTCTGCAGTGTTAGACTTCCTCCCAGGAGCAGCCACATGCGAGTGTGGTATGGGTGGTGAATGGAGCTGGGTCAGCCCAAAGCTCTGCCAGGGCTGGTTTAGGCTGCAGGGGTTTGTTGAGTCCTTTCCCATGGTAGCTATTTTCCCAGGGCTTTTGGTAGTGAAACACTGACTTGTTTAGAAGTTGAGAATGAATGGGGCCCTTCTACCTGCACATGGATTTGTGGGGTCTGTGCTGCCTTTCTCTGTAGGCGGATGGTAAGGAAAGCTCTTCCATTGAACAAGAATGATCAAGCCCCTGCTGATCAGCAAGGAAGCAATCTCAAATTCCTGGAACTGGCTTTAAAGTGAGAGATGGGCATATGCTGGTGATTACTTAAAGCCAAATTTATCTTATAGCGGGTCTGTTGGCAGTAACAGTTGTTGGGAGTTTTCCCCTCAAGTCAAACAGACTCACCAAATTAAATTCAGCTGTAGGCTGAAGCCCTCTGTTCAATACCTTCCTTTCCTCCTTCCTCCACCTCTGCTGCAAGTTCCAAACAACCAGAGCATCCCTTGGCCAGCAGCCCTGCTCTGCAAACTTCTATGTGAGAACAAAAGCTGTAGTGAGCCTGGAGCGGTCCCCTCAGACAACCAGCATCCACAGAACAGGCAACAGATGCTGCTGTTTTTTGTAAACCCAAAACTTCATTATGCTTGAAGCAGTCCCATAGGTGTAGGGAAAAAATAAAACCCAACACAAAACCAGCACCAACAACTTGATTTTTAGATTGAAATTGTCACGGTTGGATTTTAAAGCAGCAGGATGTGTTTCTGGTGAGGGTCCCACTCCTTGACCTTAGGAAGGTTTGGGGTTGGGTGTGATGGGTGAAGGGGCTGAGCTCCCCCTGGAGCATGGAGTGGGAATGGGGGAGCTGCTCCTGGAGTGCTTTAAGGATGTCTGTCAGGCTGCACTGTTAATAAGCTATGCATAATCAGTGGAGTTTATGTTGCTGTTTCTTTGTGGGTATGCCTTGTTTTCACTGCTTAATTCCTATTGCAGCATCTGTGCTGCAACCTGAGTGGCTGGGGAGCCTTGACCTTTTTGTGAGCCAGGCTTCCACCAGAGCCAGGAAGAGCTCAGAACATGAAAATTACCTCTGAAGAAAACACCAGTTCTAAAGTTAATAACAATTTCTCGCTGTTGATATACATTTTGGCAATGCCCAAAGCAGGAAGGTGCAGATGGAGGAGAAGCGCAGCATTTTGCAAGGCCTGTGGGCCTTGCTGAGCTCCTGGTTCAGATGGACAAGCAGCCCAGGGGCTGCTTTTGCATAGCAGCTCCTGTATCTCTGCAAATCTCGTTTCAGATGCAGAGAGCTGGGGATAGGCTTTATTTTCTTTTCCTGCATATGGAGGCTAAAAGATTTGTGTGCTGCGTGCTCTGCTTATGCATGATGGAGGGGTAACGTTACAGCCTAGAGAGAAGATTACTTGGAACTGTGCTTTGCAGAGCATGGTAGCAATAATTAGAAAGCAAACCAGTCCCTGCAAGCCACCCAGATCTTCTGGCAGGAACCTCTCCTTTGGGGGCAGTGGGGCTGCAGCCTTGCTGGGAGGCATTGCAGTGTACAGAGGGCTGAGTGCTGCCTGGTGTCTGTCAATAGATGCTCTGTGCTGATTGTGAATCCACTCGTTAGGCACTAGTTTGCCCTGGGTGTTGCGTTAGGTACAGCCTTGGCACAGCTGTAGGAAAGCAAAGGCTGAGACAACAGTTGGACAAAGCTGGATCAGTCTTTTTAGTACCCTGGCATGATTTGTTACAGCTGAGTCCTTCCAGTAAATCCTGAAGGTTTTCAGCAGCCATAAGCTTTTTATAGCAAATCAGATTTTTGCACCCATCTGGTTGACTGGCTATAAACATACAGTTTGCAAGTTGGCTTGTTAGGCTTTCTCAGAATTAAAAGAAAAGGGGAAAAAAGCCCATTGTGTGCAGTGGAGTGTTCAGCTATAGCTGCCTGTGATGGGTTACGTCTCTCACAAATGAACACAAGTAACCAAGAAAAGTGGTTTGACTAAAAGTCCTGAAGGCAAAAGCCTCCAACTCTGCAAAGCAGCAGGTTGGTTTATTGAGAACATCCAAGCAAGTCAAATCTGTGTTTCGTGTGCTGTGAAGGTGAGGAGGGCAATGTGTTGATCAGGGTTATGGTTTGTGGTAGGGTACTGGTGTACATTTCCTATTGGAAGCTAGGGATGCTCTGCTTACTGCTCCTCGTAGTCAGTTACTGATGCTCTTATTGTAGGTATTGTTCAGTGTTGTTGATATTTTGGATGTATTCAAGGGTCTAAAGCGTTTTTACCTATTGTGGCTCTAGCAGCTTATCTGTAAACAGCCTCAGCAGCTTTAGGAGACCTCAGTGCTGGTTCAAGATGTAGCCCAGAGAGAATTTACAGCAAGTCTCATCGTATTCCATAAAACCAAATGTTTCTTCAGTTTAAGGTATGGAAAAGGGCACATCTGCATTTCAGAGCAGTGCAGGGCAAGCAGGAAGGATCTGGGTTAGTGTCTGCCTCTGGGTGACAGTTGGTTCCAACCTCTCCTTGGTTGTGTATGTGACTTGAAAGCATTTGAAGCAGCAAATGTGAGATGATTCAATACAACTTATTGTAAGAACACTATTTCAACTGGGCATCCAGTGGGATGAATGCCTTAGCGAGAACCTCTGCCTTCCCTGTGCCCACCCACCCCACACAGGAGGAGGTTTGGGGGATGTAAAAACCAACAAGAGGCTGCTATGTGAAATCTTTGCAAGGGGAACATGCTTTGACAACAGGGTCTTCAGCACCACAGAACTTTGCAGCCTGCTCAGCAGTTAAGGGGTTTTTATAGCAAGTCAAATTTCTTCACCCATTTACTTGGGAAAGTGAATCCTGGTGCACTTGTTACTTTTCATTACTATTAAATAAAACATAAAGTCTTGCCCTATTGGTTTATTCACCCATGTCCACCTATAATAAAGGTGTGCAGGTGCTCTGGATGTGCACATCACTTCCAGGCTGCTAATAATGCATCAGCATCATTAATGATGAGTATAGGAGCAACACCCCCCCAGCCAAAAGAGCCTCACTGGGCAGCTTTCCAGGTAGGTGTGTGTAGGGTACGTGATGCAGATGTTGTCTCTCGTGAACAGTTAAATTTCCCTTGGTTGCACCCAACTGAGGAAGAGAAGGAGAAATAGATTCAGTGTTATGAATAGTCAGCCTTACCTCTGATTGCTGGAGTGCTTCCACTAGGGAGAGATTCAGTAGAAAAATCACTGCAACCATGTGAATGGAAATGTGAGGAGTTTGCCTACACGTTCAGTGTATGGAAGGGATCCTGTGCTGTTGGTGCCATTCCCTCTGCATCACTCTGCTGCTGGAGGATGGCAGCACACAGCCCTGCTCCTGGAGGGCGGCCTCAGTAACTTGTTCTAATTTTGTCTCATTGTCTGCAAAACCTGAGAAATTAAAAATGCTGGGCATGTTTTATTGCACCGAATATAAACAGTCAGCCCTCAGTGGGGAAGTTAATTAAAATGGCCAATGCATCATATTCCCAATCATCTGAGTGATGCTCGGTGCTCACTGTGCTCTGACCCACGTTCCTGGGTGTGCTGCTGGGATGGGGCTGTGGGGATGCAGCACGTGTGGGGTTGGGATGTGCTGAGGTTCATCACGTGCTACAGCGCAAACGTTGTTTGTTGTAAAGGCCACTGTACCTGGGGTCTAATCCAGGGCTGTACTACAGAGTAACGCTCAGCTAATGAAACTGCCTCAGATTAAACACTAATCCTTTTTTCTTCCTGTCTTTCTCTTTCACTGTGTCTAATTGCCTCCAAGTTTCCAGGTTCACCTGCTTGATGTTAAAAGGGCTTGATCTTGCTATGTATTTTCCTGTACCTTTCCATCACCTTATCACTGTGTTTTTTCTTTCCCTTTGTAGGCATTTCTTACCTGATTGATGGCTAAAGTGGGTTGTTACAAACCAATTTTACGGCTCATACATAAGCATTAATATCCACTGATATTTGCTTCAAATCTCTATTCAGGTGACTGTGTGGCCTCCTTTCACCTCTTGTTTTATTTGGGAGCGGTGTCTTCCCCACCCTGAGCCTGTTTGTACCTGGGCAGCTGCCACCTTCCCATTAATCAATGGCGAAGTGTCTTTTGGGTCTTTGAAGTATATTGGGATCCTTCATGTGAGGTGTCTCAGGGCACAATCCAGGTGCTGAGGATGCTGCTTATTGGATACAGGGTTTTATTGCCAAGCTCTTATCTGAGGTGGTGGGAAATGATACAAATCCTTGAAAACAGTACTAAAAATCAGTGCTGTGGTGTGTAAACCTTCATCCATCCACCACAGTTTCCCTTTAAATAAGCCTGCCATTATAAAGCAATAACTGATGGTGTGGTCCCTTCATCAGCTGTGGGTGCTGTGGCCCCATGCCGTGGTGCTCTCCAGAATGGTGGTTCTCCTTCTGCAGGGGGGGATCTGCACAGGCTCCAACTCTGCTCTATCTGTTTGTTTATAGGATCGAGATTAATGTAGCGTGGATGAGAAACGTGTTTATTTAGAGGATTGTGACTAATGTAGTGTGTGCATTGTACATCAGTAAGCACTAATGACTCTTCCTCTGTGTGCAGCTCAGGGAATGCTGATGTCTGGTTCCCAAAGTGGAAAGTTGGATTCTGGAGCTGCCAATTTTGGGGCTGTCACAGGGGCCAGAATTCAGTGTTCCCACAGTGAGCAATGACTTGGGCACTGTGATGCTTGAGGTTAACCAGAAATAATACTAAACCTGCAGGGTGACCCTGATGTGTGAGATCCGTTTTTTCCGTAGTACCCTTCAGTTTTCAGGTATTTCTGAGTGTCTGAAAATAACTGAGATCCTGAGTGTTTGGGAACATTGACTGCTGTGATGCCAGCTGTGTTGTGAAAGATCTAAAAGGATCCCCATAACCACTGGTGACCACCACTGCTACATAACCCTGTCATGGCTGTATGTGCCTGGACCACTTGGTGCTGTCTGCAAAGCCCAGAGGCTGTCTATGGTAGACCCCAAAAACCAGCACAAAAAGTCATCAAAAATGAAACAAACACTGAATGATCTGGGGTAATAACCACAATAATGCAGGCAAGGGAGACTTATCATATTATTGTATTTGAGCAATAGGCTTTTCCTGCGGAAGCTTTGCTGCCTGTTGGTAACTCTTTGGGTCTCAGTCCTGCCTGGAGTGCTTAGATTTGTTGGTGGAAGAACCTACAAAGTGGAAATAGACAGCACTTGTCCCTTATGGTCTTCATGGAGCACTGCACTTGGGGCTTTTGGTTTTGGTGCATATGAGCAGGGTGTGACATGCTGTAGTGCTGCAGCTTGTTCTGCCAGCATGACCTCACTTGGGTTGTAGAGGAAGCATGGTGCAGGTAACATAGCACTGGCCATGGCTTGGGAAACAAGTCGGAGAGCTTCCTGCTGCAGCTTCCTTGGCAGCATGGCAGGATCCCGAGGCATTGGCTGGGGAATGTGCTGCTTGCCAGCCCCAGAAGATCTGTGTCCTGGGCTTCTGTGCAATGTGTTATTTCCCATTAATATTTTATCAAGCAGAAGAAGCAAGTTTCTCTTTGAAGTTGCACGCTACTAAATCAGCTTCTTATTATAGCATTAAAATAGTGGCAGTTTTGCTTGGGGGAAAGGAAGGCAGGCAGCCCAGCTATAAATACTCTATCGGAGCGGTTAATAACTTTAGGAATAAGCAAGTGCTACAAACCAGAAATTTACTTTCTGTGCCCCCAGAGGCCAAACCTGCAGCAGCTCAGCCCCTGTGAGTCGGTTCTGTTATCCTTTGGAGCTCAGTGTGAGCCTCCAAGGCTGGGTCTGGATGGCACTGCATCCTCAGGCACCATGGAAAGGAACAGAGGTTTGGGGATGGCGATGGGAATGTGCTGTGCTTAGACCTGAGGTTTTTCTATCTGGTATTGTAATGTGGGAATGTGTGTGTCCTTATCATGCAGTTACATCTTGCCCGGCTAAAAGCTTGCCTGGGAAAAAAACCTTTCCTGGCAGACAATGAGGGAGGCACTTTGTCTGGCAAGTGTAATAAAAACTGACCAGCACATGGAATTGTAAAGATGAAAAGTGCTGTAAATGTGTCACTACCTGTTATATGTGTTAGATGAGAGATTTGTAGCAATTGAGACAAGCTGCCCATGGGGAGGACACGGGGAATTTGGGGGAGAAAAAGGATTGTACTTAGAAGAGACGAGGTGTGCACAGCTCCCTGTGTAGCACTTCTTGGAAATCTCTGTAATTAGTGGCAGGGCAGCGCAGCCTAAATGTGGAACCATTTGATTGCTCTTTCCCAAGGCCAAAGCAACCCCAATGGGATGGGTCAGCTGCAGCCCTTCCTCCTGCCTCTGTGTGAGTGTGGTGCTGAGCCTGAGTGCTGGGGTAGGCAGGAAAGCAATGCTAATGCTGTTAATGAAGCCCAGTTGTCCAAGTGGTGCTCTGCAATCAAATCTCTTTTGATGGTTTTAGCTGAAAAGAAAACTTCATGCTGATCAACTGATGGCAAGTTTAATTTCATCTCCTCTTTTTTTTCCCCTCAGGATGTCTTGTCTGCCCCATTTCGTTATCTCTCCACAATTTGCTCACTCAGGAAGGGCTTTTCTTGTTGTTGTTGCTTTTTTTTTTTTTTTAAACCATGTTAGCATAGCTGCTGGCCTGGCCTCAGGTGGGTCCATCATTAATGGCTGTATTAGAGGCTGCATCTGAGATGGGTATGGGAGGAGATCAGATGTGGGAGCTGGAGCTGCCCCAACCCCAGGAGAGCTCTGTGCCCCCCTAGCAGTCTCAGCAATGCTCTAAGAGCAGATCATGTTATCATGCTGGATTCATGTATGTCTTCAAAGTCCCTCATGCTTTGAGCCAAAAGCTCAGCATCCCTTATCCCTTATTATATCTGCCTAATGTTTTATCCTTCACAAAAACAACGTGAATGAGGTAATTCCTTAAGTTAATGATTTTAAGGTGTCGATCATAATTCTAGATGCCTCAATTTGCTTTCTGCTTTGAAATGCAGCTTAGTGAGCTGTGTACCTCCAGCTCCTCCGCTAGCAGTCGGCCTGAAGATCCCCTTTGAAGTGATGGGCTCTTTTATGGCTTTTTATCTGCTAATAATATTTATAATCTAATGGGGAACAACTTTCCGAATCTGTTTGAAATATTTCCAAGCTGCTTATCATGATGTAACATTTATAATCCAGCACTAATTCGCATTAGCCAGGGGTTGGATTTCAATTAATAGTTGCAATACTTGTTTATTTAGCTCATCCAAAGTATTTTTTTTTACCTATACATGAAGTTTTGGTGATTGCACTGGATCTATGTGGGAAGCCTGTTCTTCACATGCACGCTTCATCTGACTCCTTTGACCCCTTATAGCACTTGGCCTATGTATTTATGTTTTAGCTTTATATGCAGATCAGCTCCTCCTGATGTTTGGTCTCCTAATATCCCCAGTGAGCTGCTCAGATTCCTACTTGCGGGTTGGTTGTGCGTGTCATTTTCTGGTGTTTTACATTCTTGCTTTTGCTTCATACCCATCTTAGCACTGGTTCCAGAAAGATAAATAAGCTGCGAGTGAGAACTATTAGTCATAGAGACGGATGGTCGGACTGGGTGTCTTGTGGGTCTTTTCCAGCCTACCCCAGCTGATGTGCCATTCTCAAGCTGCAGTGTTGTGTTGTGCTCATAAAGCCAGCAGAAAGTTGCTACTGCTGCTGTAAGGCATGTCCAAAAATGGTGATTTTGGGGCATTTTTTGAGGAACTGAATAATCTTAAGTAAAGCACAGCCTCTATGGGCTCTATCCCAAAGTCTCCTCTGCTGCTTCCCAGCCCTGAGAGCAGCCACAGCATGACACCCCATCACAGTGCTCCCTCCTTGTCTGTGCTCAGCCCTGGAGCTGGGCTGTGCAGGAGCAGCAGTGTGGATGGTGCTGTGCCAGTGGGCTGAGTTCAAAGTGGTTCCTTTTGCCATTTCATCCCCTCAATTACTTGAGCAGGATTCGTTCGCTCTCCTGGCGCTTCTGTGTGTGCTGCACGAGTGCCCCGCAGTATAAGATACAAATAAACAT
The DNA here is from genome assembly GCF_054131305.1 of Coturnix japonica. NCBI lineage: Eukaryota > Metazoa > Chordata > Aves > Galliformes > Phasianidae > Coturnix > Coturnix japonica. Next base: position 1,004,216 of record NW_028188951.1, read on the forward strand.
CAAAGCGGGGGAAATGATTTGACTTCCTCATAATTTTGGATGCATCACTTTTTTTTTTATATATATATAATTCCTGGAGTTGCCTGTGGCTTGTATTAAAGTGCAAAACCTTTGAAATAGAGTGTCAGGAGTTTATCTTGTTGGAGGGGAGAAAAAAAGAACTTCATACTGATGTGATCGGATCCTGATGTCTAGCGGGGGGTGGGAAGAGCAGTTTGAAGATTTGGGCCATCATAGATGCACAGAATGGTTGGAAGGGACCTCACAGCACCTCCAGCCTCACCCTGTATGTGCTGGTTGCCCCCCCAGCTCAGGCTGTCCAGGGCTCATCTGTGGCTTTGGGCACCTGCAGGGATGGGGCAGCCACATCTTTGGGCAGCAGTGCCGGTGCCTTTCTGTTCTCTGAGTATAGAATTTCCTCTTAACATCTTATCCAAAATCCCTCTTTTACTTCAAAGCCATTCTCTCTGGTCCCGTTGCTATCAGACCATGTAAAAATTTTGGTTCTCCTCTTGCTTATAAGCTTCCCTCAGGTACTGGAAGCCTGCAATCATGGAATCATAAAAATCACTCATGTTGGAAGAGAGCTGAAAGATGATCATCAAGTCCAACTGCAGCCCTAACCATAGTACCCTAACTCTAACAAACCTCTGCTAAATCCTATCTCTGAGCATCACATCCAGACAGCTCTTAAACACATCCAGGGATGGTGACTCAACCACCTCCCTGGGGAGCCTATTCCTGTATTTAACTACCCTTTCTGTAAAGAAGTGTTTCCTAATGTCCAACCTAAACTTACTCTGGTACAACTTGAGGCTATTTCTGCTTGTCCTGTCAGCAGTGAGAAGAGACTTGCCCCACTCTCACTGTAAGCACCTTTCAGATACTGGAAGAGGGTGATAAAGTCTTTTCTTCCTCAGATGTAACAAGCCCAGCTCCCTCACCTCTCTATAGGTGAGGTGTTCAGCAGAGAGGGCAGGAGTTGTGCAGGGTTGGTAGCTGTGTGGTTCCACACGGCAGGAGAGGTGCAGAGCATTGGCCATCACACTGCACACCAGGTGCCCAAATGTCAGGAAACTGCTGAGAAAAAGGCGTATTTTGGAAGCTTTCCCTTGGGAGGAGGCACAGCAGAGTTGTTTGTGCCTGTGTAAAACTGGCACTTGGCTGCTAGGGTTTGTTTTGCCTTTGGGTGCCTCCAGTCTGCAACTGTGCAGACTCCATACGAACATACTGTGCATAATGTGTGAGAGAGAGGCTTTTTTTCCACCATGTATTTCACCCTGCTTGCTTTTCTTGAGCATGTGAGAAAGCCTATGTGACCTCTGGCAAACCGCAGCATCTGTGTGTGTTGTTCCTGCCCTTATGTACCAGCAGTGAGCACATCTCGCCTCTCTTTGTGTGTCCCTGAAGCCTGCATAGAAACCTTGTGATGTGGAGGGATGACAGCCCTGAGGTAGGTTAGCACCTGGGTGCGGATGAGATGTGGCATTCTGTCACCTCCTGGTGCCCCAGGCTGCTTGCAGCCCCTGCCTGCCCCAGTGCTGCTTCAGCATTCTGATGGCTATCAGGTGTGTGTAATGCTCTGAGGTGTGTGTTTTCTCACCTATCGTGTTTGATTATCAGTAAAATGACACCTTGCAAGTGTGCAGCCCTTCCCACAAGGGCACCTTAAGAAGCTGAGCACCTTGGGGCACCCTGTGCACTGTCACACTCCTTGGAATGCCATTTACACCTGCTGATGTGCTGCTGGGCTCAGGTTATGTTCTGGCGCAGGGTGCAGGCTTGTCTCCAGGCTTTGCTGGCTCCCTCAATCCATGCACTGTTCCAGAGCAGCAGCAGCTCTGATGTTTTCTGGCTAGAGCTGCACAGAGCCGTCCAACGTGAGGTGTTTCATTACTCGAATGGCACTGGGGAAACACAGGGCTTAATGGCTTTGTGTCACTTGATCTAACGCTCTCCTGCTGGGTCCTGTAACATAACCTGCAGAAACGGCATTGAATTTGCAGCCTCCTGAAAACATTCCTTGTCCTGCTGGGACCGGTTGCTTCCCATTGCTTGGCAGGCTGCAGGAGGCAGCGTGCTGCTGCTCTTCTTGCTGGAGTTACTGGCTCCATCCTCCAGCACGGAGCAGAACATGGTGTGAATGCTCTCTGCGAGCAGCAGCCCACTCGGTAACATGTAATATAACAGCTCCAGGAAAGAACAGCTTGGGATGCCCTGCTTTTCAGCTCAGCTTATTTGCTTGTTTGCTCACTAATTTATTTTTAAATTTTTTTTTTTTTTTTTTTTTTTTTTTTTTTTTTTTTTAGCATCAGCGATTTGCATTTGAAATCTTGGTCATTAGCAGGAATTAGCAGGATTTGGCTGCTTGGCTTTCCTTAGGAAGCTTGTTTGCTTTTTACAGACTGTGTGCAATTATATGTGAAATCTGAGTCTAAGGAACATGAAATTCACAGCAAGTTTGGACAGTGTGATACCTGCTGTGTTGGCATCCCGGAGTCAATGTATTTTCAAGTTAATCTGGTGAGATCAGGTCCCAGTCTGAGCAGGCGTTTGGATTCCAGTGTTCCAGCCCAGATCTTTATGTTAGGAGGACCTTGGACACCTCTCCATTAACATTGCCTCCCCTTTGCTCACTGAGGACCAGAAGGGTTATCGTTCTCTTCCAGCACTCCCGTCAGCACCGACACCTTCCCCACTCCCCATCTCTTGTGCCTTATCTCCAAGTCTGGGGAATGATTCAGATAATATGAAGCAGTTCTGGTAGCGTTACGTATGTCTCACAGCTCTCTATGCTATTTGCAGCAACATAGTTAGCAAGATTGAATACGTTCTTCTTGTAAGATTTGGATCTGAATCTGGAAAAAGCAGTGTCTGTGTGTAGCCATGCTCTGAATACCGAGACTGCAGCTGAGTGGGTATATCTTCATTTCTTTATTTATTTTGGAGGGGGAGGACAGGGGGGTTATTTTATGTTCAGACTGGCTGTGTGTGTTTCAAAGTCCCCATTTCTCTCACCTTGCAGGTTTTTGAGTTTGGTTTTTCCTTTTTTTCTTTTGGCTTAGCCTGAAATGCAGAGTCTGGTGGCTTTAAAGGGTGGAAGGCCCTTGCTGCTCTTTCATGCTGAGCTGGGTGGTTTTAATAGCCAGAAGACTGCAAATAGCTCCAGGGATTTTGTTTGGATGTGTTCACAAGGGTGCTGTGCTTAGAGATTTCATGCCTGCTTAGGAGCACCTTTGCTATCAAAAGCCAAAGGAAAGGGACTGATGCTCCTAAGCCACTTAAAAGTGCAGAAAAATGTTACCCCGAGTCAGACGCAGGTTTAGTTAAGGCTGTGCCATAAATATAAATGAAAACGCTGGGATGATCAAAATGGAAAGAGGCTGTGCCAGCATCTGCCAAACAGATCTATGTGGAGGAAAGTCAGCCTCCTTCTTACATCTCCGGCATGAAATTGCTCCACATTGTCTTCTTTATAACAATAAATCTTTTTACCCAAGGGATTTCTCATGGCCTCGGTGTAGCTTTCAGCTTCAGACTTTGGTGAGGGTCAAATCCAGCACTGGTCTCCTCATCCTGAGCACTGTCAGCCATCACTCAGACCTCTTATTTCTCTCTTGACTCAAAAAAAGAAGAGCCAAAAAAGTTTTTTCTTCCGTATTTCTTTCAGCACAGTCCGCACTTTTCCTCTCATTTTCGGGCTCTCTTGAGCTTTCAGAGTATTCTGGGAAATAATACGAGGAAAAGATAAAGAGTTGATTTAGTGCTCAGAAAATATTGGAAGGAGATTTGTGCATGTGATTAGAATTCATTTGTTCTCTTCTTCTGTAGCAGAGGAGAGCTTGATGTAATAGCTAAGAACACATGTGGAAGAAGTTGCTGAAGAGGTTTTTTTTGGTGTTGACAGACTATGAATTTAAAATTAGCAACTGTAATTCATAGTTAAAGTTTTTTATAGGCTGGAGAGGGATTTTTCTGTGTGGATATGGAGATATTTCTTTGGAGCAGATATGGCTCCTGTCAGTAGGCACAAATCCATAGTGTGCAGTTGTGAGGAATTTGAGCTGCGCCAGGAATTCAGCAGGGAGGAGGAGAAGAGATTACCCAGCAGTTTTAATAAGTTTTTCTCCTCTTGATTGGCATCGAGCCCTTGTTCAGCTCTATTCTGCTTGGACTGAGGAGCAGTGAGGGGCTACAGCTTCCAAAGCTGAATTCTGCCCAGGACCCATCATCTCCAGAGCATCTTCTATACTAGCACAGCTGCCCAGGGAGGTGGAGGGGTCACTGTCCCTGGTACACAGAACTATGGAGATGTGGCACTGAGGGATGTAATTGTGGGCATGGTGGGAGGGGGGGCTGGGGTTGGACCTGGGGGTCTTAGTGGTCTGTGATTCTGAATGCATGTGCCTATAAGCTGGAGTGGCTGGGAAAGCTGAGAAGCTCTCGTCCCATATGTGGGGTGTGGAAGGTGACTGGTGTGCTGTGAGGGAAAGGCCTCCTTGCTCTGAGTTGAGAACAATCCAAAGGCAGGGAAGATGGGAAGGGAGTCTAGGGTTGTGGGAACTGGGAAGAGAATGAGAAGAGTGGGCGTTTAGAACAGGCAGGATCCATTAGGACAGCTATTCTTGTAAGATTGTAATATAAAAATAAACTTGATTTGCTTCCTCACATAATATTTCAGTGATATTAGGGTGGAATAAATCTTGGAACAGCTTATTGGAGAGTGCATAGAGTAAAGCTTGATCAAATTGTTTGTGTATAAAGAATGGCAGAGCATGTAGGAAATGGAGTTGTACTGAAGAAAAAATATGTTGGTGAGGGAAAACAGACATGGTTCCAGCTCAGCAAAGCCTGTAAACGGTGCTTTCATTTCTCACTGCTGAACACGAAGGGGTTTGTAATGAGCCAGCAGAAGGAAGGAGCTGTCAGACCTTGGGGCTGCTGTAAACTGAGGGATGAGGGACCCAAGGGACGTGGCCGTCACTGAACAGTGTCAATGGGGACAGAGGCACTGTGAGCTGTGTGCCAACTCTGCTGTGTGGGTTTTGCTCCTGGGTGATCACACAGTGGTTCCCAAGGGGAGATGAGAGCAGGTAACATATTGCTGTCCTAGAAGTAAAAGCTGTGACAACGTACATAAACTGTCTGTCAAAGCAGAACTTCAGAGGCATTTAATAATGTTTTGTTGGTTCTCGTTTTTGATAGCTCTGAGAATAACAGAGTTGGAGAAATAAGGAAACACAGAGACTGGCATTTGAAGCAGGATATTGTTAGTAGGGCACAGCATTTTTGGTCAGGATTTATGTATCGGGGTGGAGGGGGAGGAACAAAAGAGAGAATGTAACAAGGCAGATGAACTGTCAGACCTAAAAATGTCGTCATTCCAAAAGCAGCTGGAGAAAGTCAATAGAAGACAATTGACTTGAGATAGATTGTCAAAAAGATGTCAGCACTTGAGGTTCAGAGAGAGGCCTCTTGACAATGCAAACCTATACTTTTCCTTGGTGAAAGTCTGTTAAGATTATTAGGTAATGTATTGATAGAAAGTTTATAGGGCGGCTTTGAAAATAAATGATGAAAGGAAAATGACGGGGAGCAGCTCTGCCAGAGGTAGGGAAGCTACTGTTCTGTAGCAAAATGGCCTCTGATAGGCAGGGGAAAATGGGAGGTAAGCAGATGAAACACATTTTTCTTGATTCCTACCTTTTTTTATGATCATGAGATGCAGTGATATGGAATGTAAAAGAAGTATCGTATAAATGTGTAATACCTAACATAGCAGGGTAACTGCTATGAAAGCTGAGGTGGACCAATGAGTACTTTGGCAACAATAGAGCTTGTACTTCCAGAGAATCATTTCACTATCTTTGCTTATAATGGGGGCTATTTATTCATGAGAGTTGCCCATTTGCTCTATTCCATGTATTGTAAAAAGAGCGAGAAGAGAAACGGTGCTTTGCAGTGTTTGCATTCAATGAGCCTGCAGTGCTGCTGTGTGCTGCTGAAATCGAGGAGCAGCACACAGGATTCCTGGGCAACCATGAGCTTGGGAGTCTGGGTGCACAATAAATCTAAGCCCTTTTTAACCTTTCAGAAGGCAGTTCTGGGAAAATGCCCTTGGAGTTTGCTGCTCCTGCCAAGCTGTGCTGCAGCCAGGATGGTGATGCCATTCAAATACTCAGTACATTTCTGTGGATGCTGTGAATATCTGGGCTGGAGGAGGAAGGGTTGAGATAGTTGGTCTTCATTGAAAAGAAAAACAAGGATTACGGAAGGGAAACCAGTGCTCTTATCTCGATGTCTGAGCTTCAACAGCAAATAGGAAGTCTCCTACCTGACAGGTTGTGCTCAGCAAAAAGCTTCCTATACTTTCCTCTGAAATTATAGTACTCGTATGGTTGGGATGCTGTTCTGAGTGTGCTAATTCCTAGGATATGAGTTTACCTGGGTTTGAATGCTCTAAAGCTACTTGACTGGGGTGTGGGGTTTGCTCAGCATCCATTTAACGTAGGTCTGTATGTGAAGTAAAATATGAAGTTTGAAGGGACTCAATATGATTTATCTAACTCATGAAAAATGTAAAGAGGTTGAATTATATTGGAACCATCTATCACATTGCTGGCTGAAAAATTAAAACGTGTTAATAGAATGTAAGTGGCTGCTTTCTCCCTGAATTTGCATTATGATTAGGCTGGCTGTCCCTGCAGTCTGCTCTACCATCTAAGGCTTCAGTGAGCATGGACATGAATGAATGCATCAGGTAGGTTGTTTCAGTGCTTTAGGAGCTCCAGAGAAGCACAGATGTGCACTGGTATGTGGCTGTTGTGGAATCTACCTGTGCTTGGTAGAGTGGCAGGGAAGGGGCCATGAGGGTTTGCTGTAGGGAGGGGACTGTCGGGAAGACTTGAAGGGTTTGGTTCAAGTTTGATGAACAGAAGTGTGGCAAATTGCAGGACAAAGGGAAACGTAGTGTGTGTTCTCTGAAATACTGCAGCTGGTCAGTAATGATGGAAGGCTGAATGCAATTCCAGCAGTGAGCAAGAGAGCAGGAGCTCTTAAGAGCCTATCAAGAGTCCTTCCTGTTCGTGTGAAGGTTTTTCACCTGTTAATAAAAAATAAGGGAAGATAGGCAAAGTAGTCGATAATTCTGTATTTAAGGCTGCTTACAATTTTCAGTCGCATATATGTGTGTGAACATGTGTGAATACCCGCTTTTTTTTTCTGAAGACTTTAATGCTCACAGTTATTGCCCTTGTTGGGCAAGGTCTTTTTAGCCCCTCCAGGCCAATTGTTTTACGCCTATGTAAGAATAATTTTAGTAGCTGCCAAGTACATCTTTCTTTTGAAACTGCTGTTTTTCTACTCAGATTTTCACAACATATTCTGCTTAATTCACAGTTCAACTCTTCCAAACCAAGCCAAATTAGTAACTCAGTAATAGGGTATTTTCTTGGCTTTATCATCCCTACTTTGACCTCTCTTGTGCCTTGGTTGACTTTGGCTGTGATTTCAGGCTGCTGGGTATGACAGGATGGTGTCTGAACAGTGTGGTTCCCATTAGAGCGTGGCTGGATGGTGCTGGGCTTCCTCTCCCCAGGCATTTCACCCAGCGCTCGCTGTGTGCTCGTGCTGAGCAGCATCAAGGCCAGGTTTTAATGGAGTTCTTGAAAACGTCATGTAAGATGCAACTGCACAAATTACAAATTCAAAGGTTATGGATAGAAAAGAGCTGTTCAAGGAAAGACTACATCAGGTTTGAAATCTAGACTGACGAAGTGGCTTAAGAGGGCAAAATTTAATTAAATGCCTGGAGCCAGCCTGAACTGTCGGGAATAAATCTAAATTAAATATGATTACAAAGTGATCTAATAGAATGAGATAAGTTATACATAAATTAGACATAGCTTGCATGACAGAAACAAATCAACAGAAAGTCCTTGGGTGTATATCAGTCCCAGTACATTTTTATGACACAGATCAGAATAGGATGAGAATTCCTGACTGTATGGCAGAAAAGAACCTATAAACATGATTGACAAATCTGCCAACAAAAGTTGAGTCTGTGCAAAGCACTGTTTCTGTATAACATGCTCTTAGTTGCTGAGAGGTTATAAATTATTACCGAAGGGCTGGATTGTTGCTCTGGTTCTTTTAATAGGAGGAATGATGATGTGTTTAAACAGAGATCGCTGGATACAGAAATTAGACTTAATTCCCAAAGTACACTTAATGGCTTTACCTTGCTTTCTGCTGGAGAAATGTAGCTTTCAACCACAAAGACTAAAAAAAAGGGCAGGGATAGGGGGGAGAAATTGCCTATTAAACTGGTATACTCTTTGTGATGAAGTCAGGTCACCATTATCAGAGTAATCCAAGGATCTGATCACTGATAAAAGCACTTCACGGCGTGTTTTTGTGGTACAAAAAGCAAACTGTAATTAATTTGTAGTCATCACTTGAGAAGAGCCAATAAATAAATTAAGATGAGGTTGGACGCTTAGCAAGTTCTGTCGGTGGAAAGGCAAACTGAATCAAAAGGCTCCTCTTGGATGACAAACATCAGTGTTATTACAGCTGGCGTGAGCTGGCTCTTCCCCAATTAAAATGACTTCAAAGAGAATTCCAAGACTTCTGTTATGAGAAAAGTACCCTTAGAAGAAGGAATGTGTACAAACTCGGCAGTTCTTGTTGTGCAGCCCTTTGAATACTTAGCAGCAGTACGGGCTGGGTTTGGGGAGTGAATCAATAAAAAAAGGGCTGGAGGGATATCAGAAGTGTGCAATGTTGATTGTATTAGAGTTTTTTAAAAGGGAAATGTGAACCAAACAAATGGCATGGCTGTCAGGAGGCAGGTGGGGCTGCCAGTAGAAATGGGTCTCATGGGGGTATGGAGGGTTACTGTCTGTTTCTGGATGGTGTAAGAGCAGAGCCTGGTGGTATCAGTCTGTTTACTCCTGAACAGATGTCAGGATCAAAAAAGTGAGTGTTGTTGCTGAAATCCTCCAGATAGGCTTTGGAGGTTGCCCAGAGGCAGGGCAGCCCAGAGCACCATGTGCCTTGTGAGGGTCCTTTGATGTTAGGAGCTGTGGGCACCGGGGTACCACGTGCTGTGTGATGGAAGAGGAGATCTTGTTCTGCTTCACTAAGGGAAACGGAATGTCTTAGTATGGATGGTGTAGCATGTAACTGCTTCAAAGCTGGAAGGAAAAAAGCCTCCCTTGTTCTGGTCTGGAACTGCCCCAGTGCTTTCAGGAATCCATGCCGTGCTCCTTGGGTCTGCTGTATTCCTACCTTCACAAATATCCGTACCTGGGATTTTTTACAGCCTGGGTGGTACAGTACAGACTGTTTCAGTGTGATGGACTGGAACAAAGAACAAGACCTGTTTAGTTCTACATCCCAATGTAAGAGAGGCCAGATTTCTTGTAAAATCACAGTTCTTGCTGTCCACGTTTTGTTAATTGGTCACAGAGCCTAATGCAGAGACTGATGATCAACAAAATAAGATTGTCTTTCCCATGTTGTCTCTTCTGGGTAAAAGTGTTATGCTTTCTTTTATTTTGTAGCCCTTATCTTGCTTTTTTCTTAGTACGGCTGAACTGATGCTGGCACAGAAAAACATGACAGTTCCCTGAATCAGCAGTCAGAGCCTTAAGAATGAATAGGGCTTCTGTGGGAAATTTATTAGGCTCAGTAATAGAATTACAATGTTGGTGGATAAAATACAGTGGGACATAACCTTGTGCAGAGAAAACAAGGCAGTCGTCTTCACAGTCCTCCACCTACTTTTCAAAGCTGACTCCATATAAACTCTAACATCTCTTTCCTGGCCATCCTTCTAGCTATTATTACTCTTATTTAAGACCTTTCTCTGTTTCACTGTGCCCCCATCTCTCCTACATCCTCAGGGAACCGGCTTTGCTCATGGCAGTATTGCAGGAACACCATCCGTAACTGTCTTTGGCAGTGTTTTTAAATGGAGTTGTAACTCAGTGTCCTCTGCAGGAGGATGGGATCTAGGAGAGCTGGGCAGTCAGCAATTGCCAACTTGTTTCCATCCTTTGCCTTCTCACAAAGTTATTTTGTTTTAGAAGAAAAATGCCTCTTGGGCAAAAGCACCATAAATCACACCTCCAGTAGATCAACATCAACCAGGTTTTAGCCTCTGGTTCTGTATGTGTCCAGCAAGCATGACATAACTTGTACTTTCCCTGCACAACTGTTTTTACTGCAATGTTCAGTGTTGGGTGCAGTCCCCAGTGGGTCAGCCCAGCAGTGGAATGTGCTTCAGATGTAGGTATGGCACCCGTGGGGCCAGCGGGCACTGCTCACTGATGCTTTGGCTTGAGAATGTAGTTCTTCTCCTCCGGGCAGGCACCCAGAACTGGAGCATTAACACTTTAACTCCCAGTGCACTACATGATGTTACGATGTGGAATACCAGCAACCAAAAGTCATAAAACCATGACATGAATACAGTAGATAAGAGGAGCTTATTTACAGGGTGTTATTCATTCTTACTATTTCCAGTAACTAATCCTTCTAGCCAAGTTAACTGTCCTTAAGCCAGAGAAAAGCCAGGGTAAGTAATGGTTTCTTGATGACATCCTAATTTTGCAGTTCAATCTATGTGGTTGCTCATCTCATGGATCTCCTAATTACTTTATTTGATATCCCTGCCCTGGCCTGTAATTGTTCTGTAGTTTCATTAAAGAGAAGAAAATCAATGAGCCTCTCCTTTTAATCACAGGACAAGATCTTCTGCAGGGGAAGGGTCTCTGAGACCCTGTTAGGTTGCTGCTTGGCTGAAGAGGCTACAAACTTCCAACTGATGCTCGTTTGTCTTAGATGCTCCCTTTTTGGGGGGTGGGGAAAAAGGGTGAGAGGCAAAAATGACATTCTGATTGTGCCCTGACCCTTCATAAACCTAGGGAGATAGCAGAGCCTGGGGTGCTCTGTGCTTACTGCTGCTGGGGAGGATGCTCAGTTAACCCCTTCAATGGGCTGTGGAGGGCATTGCTCATTGCTGGCCTGGATGTGACAGTGGCTTTGGGCATGGTCTCCATTTTTATTGCTGATGTGCTTAAAAAAATAATAAAGAAATTAGTTCTATCTATGCTCACATTAGTATCTCTCTTGTTAGCCATGACCCAGCTTGCCACGTATTGCTGCTGCAGCACCCCAGTGAAATTGTGTTTCTTAATAAGGGAATTGCAGCATGGAATTTGGGAGGTGCTGCAGAAAGGGAATAATTGCTTGCTCACCTGTCAAAGCAGAAAGTAAGTTTGGTTGTTGCTTCGAGCGCAGTTTTTGCTGCTTCTGTGCCATGTTTGACTTGGATTTAATATTAAATAAATCAGAATTCATGGAAAAAGCTGCTGCTTTTCATGGCATTTAAATGGATTTTGAATATTGCACCAAACTGACAAAGCTGGGACCAAAGGCGGTGATTGCACAGCCTGCAGAGCTTCAGACTGTGTTTGAAAAGGATTCAGATAGGTTCAAAACTTGGTTTTCAAATATTTGTATATTTTCTCAGCCCTTTTTCCCTCCCTCCCCCTTTTTGAATATAGCTTCAAATCTCAGAAAAGTCCTGATGTCAATTCCAAACCTGTTTAAAGGCAGATTGCCAAATGTTTTTCTTGAGATAGCTTCTGACATCTCTGTTTATTCTCTTGCTTGTGCTGTTTGTAGATGTGTGCGAGTCTCCTCCTCCTCAACCCACGGGGGCTTTTTTCCATTTATCAAACATTGATTTCTGTGCGTTTCTAGCTGAGCTTGAAATTAAGAGAGCTGTGCTGATAATTAAAATACAAGTGATCGTTGCGATAGCCTCTTAATATGCAGATCAGTTCATACAAACAACCAGACAGATCGCTGTAGGTGTCATATACTGTCACTTGTATTTACACATGAAAATGGAAGGAGTTTGGTCTAATGAAAGAGTCTGCTCTAAGTAGTGGAGCTGGGGTGACCATCCATCCTCATACCCTGTGTCAATCCTTTTGGAGGAAAGCACTTGGCAGGCTTTACAGCGAGATGTGATCAGTCATAGAACTTCCCAACAGAAGAACAGTATGTCTGGGGATCAGCTGTATGTGAAGATTGGGGGCTGCACCTGGCTAAAGGTTAATGCAGAAGTTCTGTACCATGTGGACTCAAATCAGTTTCCCAGAGGCAACTAGGAATTGCGTTGTGGCTATGTTTTCTGTCCCCAAGATGGTGTCACCTCTCTACTTTAGTTTTGTTTCAAAGGGCCGTGACATTTCTTTTAACCAACCCACCCTGGTGGTTAAGCAGTGAGCTTTCTGCTGCTGTGGGAGATCAAAATGAGAATATTATTTTAATGTTCCTCATTGCACCACCCACCAGTTCTCTGTCTATAAGATTTCATTAACTTTAATGATACAGTATAACACACCAAGTGTAATAATGCGGTGATGATGAAAAGGGAGGAGCTGGAAGCAGTGTGGAGCATTCCCGTTGTTAACGCCAAATTGCAAGACAGGAGGTTGGATTCGTTTTGGCACATGAAAGACCAGCACTGTAGGGCTGTGCAATGCAGACCTCTGGATGCGGATTGTTTTGGCATTCATTTGCTACACTTGTAGAAGTGGATGTAATAGAAAGGCATATCAACAAACAGTGGAGATTGAGTGGCTGTGACTGAGCACTTGTACCCAACACTTGGGTAAATAACTGCCTCTGTGTCTCAAAGGCAGATGAGAGAGGCAGGAGAAGTGTGCGGAATAGTGTGAGGTGGGAGCTGCAAGGCTGTGGTCCCCTGTTCCTCCCACATGTAACAGGCAGCAATGCTCCTGGCTCATAACTTCCCTTAGTGGGGTGAGAGTGTTGACTTATTCTTTTTCAGTATGTGGTTTGTTCAAACATCCAAGGCAAATGTAAAGTTATTTCATGCTTTTGAATAACCCTTGTTATTAAAGTTTGTCATTACTCAAATTTAACCCTTAATGCACCCTTGCCCTGGAATTGTCTGGCCCTACTGCAGAGCCATCACTGCTGTCCCCTTACTGTGACTGTTCTAAAGATGATGAGTGGTAACTTATTTTTGCAAGAGAATTACTCGCTTTCTATGAGTGGGGAGTACAGTTTTGCAAGGCTGATTTAGCTTGTTTTCTTGTTTCAAGGACAGATATAATCCCGTATTTACAAAGTAATTATGTGGTCCTTCATGTATAGTACTTAGTCTGCCCGTGGAAACTATTCATCATGTAATTAAATGAACTGTTACCCTTTACAACTTCTTAAGGAGTGCTCCAAACACTGTGCTACTAAATACAGCTTTACCCAAAGAGTGGATGCTGGTTGAAGTGACCAACAGTTCTGCTGTGCTATAATGATGTATTCTCGCTGTTGCTTTTCTTTGAAATTAATTCAGGTGCATGAGTATTTAGCTAGACTTTGGGCTTTCTTTCATTAACTTGCATGCTGGGAATAGTTGTATCTGAAGCCAAGGATTACAAAACAATAATACTGCAACCTCCTGAAGAGCCCACATCATTCATATCTCTCCCATAATGTCCAAAGTCTTTGCCAGCTGTTTGGAGCATTCGGAGTAATTATAACGATTTTTCATTCATTTAGTAAAAGAGAAGGAGAAAACGGAGGCGAGAAACTGAAGTGACCTTTTGTGGTGAGCAGAAATGTGCCAATATTGAAACACAATTATCTGAAGTGCCTGTGGGTACCCGCTTCCTGTTGATAACCTGCGGTGCTAATTACCTGCAAGAATTCAGGGCTGATGTTTGTGACTTGAATTAATAGGCACACAGGAAAGACAGGACTTGCAGTGGCAACAGTGAGAAAGGAATATGGAACAGCAAAGCGGAAAGGCCTCCAAGATGCTTTATGGTTCTGGTTTCTGGCCATCCCATCTCCAGGTGTGGCTGAGCTGCACACCGAGTGCCTCTTCCAGATATTGCATTTTATCCTGCACCTTTAACCTTCCCAGGGATGAGAAATGAGATTCGGCAGCTTTCCCACCTTCATCTGCCCGTAGCCTTTGCAGACCTGGGGGGCACAAGCAAGGTGGCCAGTTAATCAAAATACAAAGTACTGAAAAGGTCAAAATAGTAGTGCAGACTTAATATATTTTTCTAGGATGGGAGGCATTAATATTGTGCGTCTTCACAGAGCACAGTGTAATGTCAAGGACTGCAATGTCTGAGCAGAAAATAGAAAAAAAAAAGGCAACAGAGTCCCATGACAAAGATTTTAATTAGGATGAATAATGATACGAAGCTAACTGATATTTTATTAATTTATTTTTATGTGTCTAATTTTGGGAGTTGCATGAAGTTCTGTTAATTGGACGAGAGGATATTTTATTTTGCAAAAGAAAGCACTGATGATTTTCATAGTGTGTAATGGTAGAAACTCTGCCTTTTTTTTTTGGGCTGGGGGGGTGGAAACATGCTGTATTTTGGCTTCTGCTTGCTGGGGCAAGAGCCCTCATCCATCCCTTCAGAGGCAGCTGGGGGGTTGACCTGCTGTCCAGCCCTGCTCTGGGGTGCACCTCACTAAGGTCTCGGAACACATTCTTCCTACTCCTCTCTCCTATTCAGGATGTCTTTCTATTGATTAGCCCAGGCAGGTAAATCTGAGGCTAAAGTAATTACCTCGTCTTTGTTTTGTAAGGTCCCTAGGCCCAATATTTTTTTAATGACATTCCTCCCCTTTAATGGATATCAAATGACTCCTCATGATGTCCATCGTTTCTCCTCAGTGACGCTGGTGGCTGGTTACAGCTGGTTCAGACAATTCTGGGCAAACAGGCCTTTGAAAAGATAATTAACATTCAGAAAGGTCAGTTTTCCTTGCAGGTCTGCATGCTGATGCTCAGCTGTCTGCATGGGAGTTTAACTGCCCTTTATAACAAACACAGAGCTGCAAGCCCTAAGCACAGCCCAGTACGTTTGTGATAATCCTGTGCAGGTATGGCTTTCAGTGCATAGCATACAGATATTGAGGTTTCAATTCTTTTTTTCCATTTCTTCTACCAGCCCTAATGTATGAATTTGTCCCCTGGTTCACCCTGGGCAGCCTCCAAACTCACTCATGTCCCAAACATTTATCAGCTCTGTCTTGGCACCTTCCTCTGTGATTTACTGGGGATGCATACCCAAAGAAAACGTCTGAAGGTCAGGTGGGGATGAGCTCCTTTGTAGACTGTTAGTATAAGCAGTGGTTAATGCCTCCATTCAGCATGCTGAATTTCTTGTGTGCATATATCCGTATTCATGTTATTTGTACCTAAGGGTGGAGCTGTGGGAGTGAGCACTGATGCTGAACAACCTGTATGTGTTCTTTCCTGTGCTGGGGCTGCCGGGAGGAGAGTTGTGTGTGTTCTTGTGATAGGATTTCTTCACCAGAACAGGTTTATGGAATTGCAAGGGCTGAAGATGGTGATTAGATGGCATTTTTGCTGATAGCATCCTTCTATTTTGGCAGAAGAAAATGGCTTGGTCTTTTTTTATTGCATTTTTAAATGAGGTTGAGACAGACACAGATTTAACCCAAATTGCTGAGGTGGAAGAGTCCCAGGGCTGACTCCACAGACAAAGCAGCTTTCCTAGAGAAATCACTGCTTATACAGCTGACCCAGATATGAGGGCCTCTGTTAGAAGGTGCAAATGGAAAATGTTCTGGATGTGTCTCCTGAAACTGAACCCGAATTGGGATTTGTTTTACCTTGAGGATGCTGTCTGAAAACAAATGCTTTCTGGCTCTTCCTGCAAGACACCGAGATTCTGCACTTCATTTTCCAGTGTTATGTGTTTACTTGCAATGTGTTTGTGAGAGGCCTCTCTGTGGTTGGGGGGTGGGAAACAAAGGAAAGGTGTGGTTATTAACATGGGCATTCTGATAGCGGTTATGGATCTATATGTCTGTATCTTTGATTTTCTTACTCATCAGCATGTGATTTCTTTAGACAAAAGTGCTAAATTCTGGGAGTATGCATTCTGTACAGTGTGGCAAATGGACAGCAGCAGTGGTTTGGCAGAGGAGCATTAGGGTATGTAGTCACAACCCACTCGCTTGCAGTCAGGTGGCTGTTTTCTGAGTCTGACCATTAGTGTGTGAACTTACACGCTGCTGTGCAGGGCTTTGGGTGTTTCCATTTGAAGCTGTCCAGTTGGTCCTACCAAGTGTGAGCACTGTGGTGGTGAGGGACTGTCATGTCAGAAACAGATGTGAAACTTGTTCTGTTTGAGCAGGACTGATTACATTATTAAAAATGTAAAATCTTGGCCCATTCCTAAACTCTGTCTTCCTTTAAACTGCTGCAGGAGGTGATCATTCAAAGCTGCTCAAATTGCATTGGTGACTTTGGGAAAGTCACCGTCAGCACCAGCCTGGCTGCTGCCTTGCAATATGTTACAGCATGAGTAGGTGTCAGCTCTCCAGCTTTATTACTGCTGATGGCTATTACTGTCTCTTGAAAATCTCCCTCCCACTGGTGGCTAATCGATGAGCTTGGCATTGCTCCACAGAGTTGTAGGTCAGCGGTAAAACTGCAACAATTAGCAAGCTTGCCTTTTGCGCCAAGTATTTGCAGCGTATTTTCCCACCCCCTCCCCAAATAGTCTGCTTATTGAATGGTTACGTTTTTGACGCTAACAGATGGTTCCTAGTGGCTGGCATCTGCAACATTTTCAAACAGATTGATGAAATTGATAATGACCAGTTTCTGCAACAGATGGCTTATAGACGGATTTTGGTGTAAACTGACAATGTTGCCTTTAAAGAGAAGTTTCCAATGAACCCACACGTTACAGCTATGATTACAACATTATTTAGACTCTGAAAAATGGATCTAGGCTTAGCATAAGCATTATGTAGTGTCTAAGACAAAGGTTAAGAAAGATTGATTAGATAATTAGCAGTGCTTTATTAGCTGCTCACCACATCTGCACGATGTTCTCACATAAACATTCCCTGCCTAAAATTGGAATGGTGATGTTTTAATATTTATTATGCAGATAGGAGTGAGAGCTCCATTTATTTTATAAAATAGAGTTTCCTCAGATTCACAAACCCCATTCAACCCCAAATTACTCATGGGAAAATCACAAACTGGCACGCACAAGCCGCAAGCCCCACCAGCCAACTGCTGTTGTGTTTTGAGCCTGTTCCTGCTGACGTGAGCTGAGCAATGTCTCACTCTTCAATGATGATTTTGTGACTTGCATGGCATGAGTCTGGTTTTCCAGCACCTCAGCTGCTACAGGTGCCTGAGATGTGGCTCCTGGTGTCTGCTGAGCTCTCAGGTATCTCTGCATTGCAGTGCCAGGCTGCAGTTGCTCCTGGGTTTGCTGGCATTATGGCATGTTGGAGCAAACAGTCTTTTAGTTGGATCACCTGTGCTTTGGGTGGATACTTTAGTCCTGTCCCTGTAACTGTCTTTCTGGGCCCACACCTGTGTTTTAACGGGCCACATAATATGGCTTCTGTTGGCTGAGGTCGAGGGGGTGCTGCCGACCTGTATTCCACGCGCTCAGGCTCTCATCTTAACATGAGCAAGTTCATAAAGTCAGCGTCTGTGTTTCTTCATATGAGATACACAGGAGAATGGCAATATCTAGAGCACCCTTGGTTCTCTTGGATATGTTTCACATTTCACATCACATTGTTTTGCTCTCCCTAAAACAGCTTCCACAGTTTTGCTGTCCTCTGCAGAACTTGTTGCCAGTCATCATCACAGCCCACCAGCACGCATCAATCACCCCCTTGATGCATTTTCCAGAGGCGAGGCTGCCTCTTTCTCATAGAATTGTTATGGTTGGAAAAGACCCTTAAGTCCAACCCCAGCCCACCTTACACTGATCGAGGACCCTTGGTACCATGAAAGAAATTATTCAACAACTTGTCTGGGTGCCTTTAATTGTGCTGAAGCTTTCAGAGGTCAACAGTGCTGGAGTTGGGAGGGAGTCAATTGAGATGTGTGCAGTGTGTGCTCCTGGCAAATCCTCCTTGGCCAAATGGAGAGCTGGGCTGGCTCCCCCCAAGCGTTTGGTTTGCACCTTGACTTGCAAATCCACTCGTTGTTACCCTGGTGGCACTTTTTCTCTCATCAAGAGAAATGAGATTCCATGGATGGAACTTTGTTGGTGGAAAAATTGGCACAGTGGGATGGTTAAAAAAGTTTTCTTCATTGATGTTTGTTTCTGTGGCTGCGTCTTTCAACCTGAACACTCTTCCTGTAGGCAAAATTGAAATAGTTTAACTAAAAGGGGTGTAAAGAAACAAATGAAATTGGAGAATAATCCCGTAGGGAACAGCAGCTTAACCGTAATGAATTCCCTTGATTAAATTGGCCAAGAGAGGTTCCCTCAGCTTGAGAAGCAAGGTGCGTTACTTTAACTAGGAAATAGTGAAATAACATCTTGTGAATGAACACGTGGTTTGTTGGTGTGTTACCATGTCAAAGGACAGATAAAGAGGGTTTTTCTTTTTTCATTTTCTTTCTGGTGGTTTCTCTTTTTGTGTGTGTTCTTTCTCACCACAAAATGCTGTTTTAAACAGCTGCAGAAGTGCAGGGGAGTGGGGAGGGGGTCCTGCAGGAGCCTGCTGCCTCCTTCCACACTGCCTGCTTCAAAGTGGCAATTGCTCCAAGCTTTTCCTGAGGTATCCTCTGCTCTTGTTCAGATGCAGACGCTGTGATTGATGTGCAATTTCTACGGGATTTGAGTTAAATCTGACGATTTGATATCGACCTGTAATGGCAACGGTACACACAGGATTGAATCTGGCTGTGACTACTTGCTTCTGGTATCAGATAGCAAGGAATAATTGCCCACCAAAGAAAGCAAAGCATTTAAATTCTCGGAGACCTTTAATCCTTTTTGTTCTGATTTTCTTTCTGTGATGTTTCTTCAGTGTAGAAAAACAAATAAAAATGTGCAGCTATAAATGTATCAAAATGCTGAGGCTCGTTTAATGATAAAAATGTTGCTTTCACTGTCTGCTCTAGATTATTTTCAGTGCAAATCACTGCTCCTTGAATGTGTGCTGCTCATAATGATTCAAAAGCTATTACAGCTTCTGCTCTGAGGGATGATCTACTTCTGTAGCGATGCCCAGAGAAACGTTCTGCTTCCTAATCGTTTCTCAAAGTCAGCTAATTTGCTCTTCTTCTGGCATCAAGAAAAATGAGGCATGCTGGCTTTAGTTTTTAGTTATCTGGATTACTTGAGATAGAGTGAGGGAGATTGAAGCTGTTGCTGTGAACAGGAGGAGCTGCAGGTCCATCTTATCTGTGTGCCTCCCTCCCCAGTGTGGCCGTGGCTGTGGCCATCTATAGGCCATCTATATAGGACAAGAAAACCCACTGGGGATATTCCTGATCTGCCTCTTATAAGCACCAGCAGTGTCCCATCCTGGACCCTTTTGGGTTTCTTCTGTAACTCTGTCCTAGTTCCTGCCTAGGTATGTAGCATCGCAACTGGTAGAGCACATCTGCCCCCTGCAGTGCTGGGGCTGTGGGTTCCCAGTGCTAAAGACACATCTTCTCAGTCTGTTGTCTCTTTGAGGCTTAAAGGAAGCCTTGTTTTGTCACAGATCCTGTAGATCTGCATGTCTCCCTGTTCTTGATTGACCGTGTCAGTGCTGGTGAGGGATCTGATCATAATCACTGTGTAATGAGGAGGTGTCTCCTGGTGCTGCAGATGAGGCATCTTGTTCTCTGATCTGATTATAATTCTATATGAGGATATGTTGGAAACCTTCTGATGTGCTGAGATTATTTTTTTCACTTGTAAAAATGGGAGAGGTTACACTGGACTTTACATCATCCACGAACCATTGCTCTATTGTCATCTTTGTAGGGCCGGATTTAACAGCAGCTAAGTTCTTCCTCCTTCCCCTGTTTTGTATCCTACCTTTCCTTCTGCCCTTGTCAGAGAGGACTCCCAGACAGGGCCAGCCATGCCCAGAGACACTGCAATTCTTCAGGAAGAATGAGCAAGCTCCTACCTGAAAGCACTCCATAGTATAGGAATAAAGCAGAGATGGGCTTGCCGTATGTGTATGCCCACATGGCTGTGAGGTTGAAGCCATAGAGCAATGACAACAGTGAGGTGCATCTGCTCAGCTGCAGAAAGATTTGGGACTGCAATAAAGGCTTGAGTCGTGCTGTTGTAATGAATATTGAGCTCTGTTCTGGGCTCCTATTAGGCACTTTAGAAGGGGACATATTAAAAGGGCCGCCAGTTCCCATTACTTTCAGATGATTTCAGGGAGTGCTTCTTGGCTATTACAACGAATAACAAAAATGAAATATTCATTCTATTTTTCTGTTTGCCTTCTGTAACCCTCTGGGTCCCCAGAGCACTGTGGAATTGAAGTGCATCTCTGATTGACAGCAGCAGGAAAGCAACAGAAAAGCCCTTTTTAAATTGCTCTAAGTGTGAGATTTATACATTTAAAAAGAAAAAAAAAAAAAAAAAGTAAGGAATGTTGTTTCTTGTTGGTGAAGGAATGTTACAGTTTTTTTTCCATACAGCAGTGGTGAGTAGCAGCCCAGCAAACCAGAGCAGGTTGTAGAGGGCTCCATGCCCAGCCTTGGCTGTGGGTTGGAAATGAAGGTGAGAGCAAACAATTCTGGCAATTCTGATTTCTGTTTTCCAGGCACTGCTGGCACCCAGCTTCTCCAAGGGGCAGGGAAAGGTGCCTTTCCCCTGCAGTGCATAATCAATTAATGCTATTGACTGCACTGCTGGTAGTTCAGCAAAGGGTTTGCTTTAGATCCACAAGGGAAGTGGTACTTAATTAGCAATTGATTATTAAGGGACTTGACCGACAAGTAAAAGCTTTTGAATATAAATGTATGTAACTTTGTTAATGTATAAAACGGGACTTACAAGTTCTAAAGCCTGTTCTAAGAGCTCTCCCTGGAGTATAACGCACCTTGCTGCCAGCAGCACCTGTGCCCATTGGGGCTGTGCCCAGCATCCCAGCTGTCCTGGCAGCAGTCCCTGGCTACTGTGCACATGGTGGTTCCCTGTAAGGGTCACAGGGACCTTTTGGGGATGGGCTGTCACCCCCACACCCTGTGACAGCTGTAAGCACAGGCATCCATGGGGAGCTCCCTCGCTCAGCACCCACCCTTTGCCCCAGCACTGCTCACCACTCGCTGCTGCTTCTGCACCCCTCGCACTATTCTGCCCCATGTGTCCCGTTGAAGAGAGCTCTGTTGCTTCTCCCTTGCTTGTCTCACTCTGCTCACATCATGGCTTTATTGACTATACATAGATAAATATATATTTACTATTTCAGCTCCATGATTTTGTCTCTCGGGGCTGTGTTTAATACCGTCTTGCTTCTTTCCTTTTATGTCCCTTACATCCTGAATTGCTCAGTATATCACCAAATATCATCCTGTCACCCTTTACCATCCCCATCTGCTGCTGCTCCAAACTGTATCTCCACCTAAGCAACAGATGGATAAATGACCCAAGGGCTTTGGTGCAGGCATGGGCTGTTTAGGAAGCCATGTGTTCCCTGGACATGAAGTAACCTTTTCTCACTGTGGACTACAGGATAATAAAGGAGGTACTTAGAATAGAGTGGGGTCGAGGTTTCAGAAGGCAGCAGCGAATGGCTCACGGTATTGACTGTTATTTACAATTTGTGGCTTCTCTCCTGGGCTGTGGGTGGGAAAGGGTGTCCAGGCTTTCCATTTGCTGAGTTATGGAGTGAAGAGGGTCAAAAGCAAGTGTTAATGGGATGATCCCATGACCTGGAGTAACACAATGAGAGTTTGGGTGCAAAATGACAAATTATCCTCTAAAATGTTGAGTGGATGTCACTGAGAGTAAATTGGGCACAGAAATTGATTTCAAGGCATTTGCCTCCCACGTCGAGGTAACGGCCAGGGGGGAACTCGTTTTGGCTGTCAGTGGTTTGGGGCACTGACTTCTCCCTCCGGGCTGCAAAGCAGCAGCGCTGTCTGCACACACCAGCACTGAGGACATCCAGCAGCACCACTAAAACAAGGCAGAGTGGTTGTTTACCTTTGTGTGTACTCACAGTTTGCACCAGGAGCCCTGGGTCATCCTCATTTGCTTCACCGTAATTCCCTCTGCAGAGTCTGATGCTGTGGCAAATGCATCTGGTTAATAGGTTTTCTTAAGCAGATAAAGTAGGTCATATGTTTTTAAATGGTGAAGGGTGATTTCATTTATAGAATGGTGTCTCCTGTTTTTTTTTTTCCCACTTAGGAAGATTTTCACCCCATAAACTGGATCCTAAAACCACCTCACATTATGAATTTACCTTTTGTAATCATAATGCAATCTTCATTATTTGTCTCATTCAACACAGCAGGCTTGAGCATCAATTTAGCACAATGAGGATAAATCTGTGTGTGCTGTTCACAAAATAGGTCGAACGTATTAAAAAGTATGCTCTAATGTCACCTAATCATCAAATGTGGGATTTGCTGTATTAAGTATCCAGCCTACTTTGGGAGAACAACTTTGGAGTGAGGAGTATTATCAAATATTGTGGTTGTGTCAATGGGGCTTTAGGGGGGCACCCAGAGGAAGAAAAGATGGGATAATATGAGGTTTAATGCTTTGCTTTCTGGTGTTCTGTTGCCTGTTGGGGTGCTGGGCAGTGAGGGGTGGGCTCATCTGCTGAGTGCAGGGCATCAGAAACACCTGTAGCTGCCAGGACCTGGAGCTGTGCTGGCCTAAGTGATTTATACAGCTGCTGTGGGTGTTACCCTTTTGTCCTTCCAGACATACAGGAGCACTGTTATCTTCTGGAATTAGATACTGGGGGCAGAAGGAGAGGTGGTGTTGCTTGTGGTCGGTGAATAGCTCTTGCCATGTCTCACCCTGTTGTTCTAGTGCAGCTAAGAGCTGCTGGTGTCACTGATGCTGGCACCTTCCCCTGGCTGTATCCAGCAGTGTGCTTCTGCAGGTGCTTAATGCAGGAAACATCTCATTGACTCTGCATAGAGCAATAGGGTACATCACACTGTTGACTCTCCATCGTGCTGTAAAGTACATTGTGGTGTTGGCTCAAACAGGAAGCTTACTCCTGGCTCCAGAGGGGCATGGAAATTATGGCCAGATGGACTGGCCCTACTGCAGCACTTCCATTTGAATGTGTATGATGTTTTGCTTTGGCTGTAGTGCAGTGGTACTATGAGTGTCTATTTGACCTTCTGAAATCCGGTGAAATACTGGAACAAGTTAGCTGGTTGGCTCCTTTTCTGGTGTTGCTGAGTGTTAAAGTGCTTCAGTCAGAACTTGAGCTCACAGCTGCAGTGATTCTCCCACCAGCAGCTCTCATCTGTTCATCCCATTGCTGGCACTGGGAGCGTGGTGTGCCTCTGCTCCCCAGCCAGGGGCATGGGAAGGGACCCCAGAGGGATGCCTGGCTGGGGTGAGAGAGCTGGGTTCTGCTGAACAGGAGGGGATAAAAAATGAAGTCCTGTTCCATCTGTGAAAGCTTCATTCCACGTGTAAGGCAGAGCAGCACGGCCATTTCGCTTTTCCACGTGTGTGCAGTTTGCAGGAAAGCTTAGCACAAAAGCAAACTGAGCTCATGTCACCAGGCTGGCATTTCTCCCCATGCAGAGTCTTGCTGCATGGTGTCTGAGCAGCCACAGCTTTCCCTTGGCACTCAGGTGTGCTTGTACCTATGCCAATCCTGCAGCACTGAGCCAACAGCGATGCTGCCCCTTGGATAGCACCATGGTGATGTCCTGCCCAGCTCTGCTCTCAGCACCTGCAGGTTGTGTGCAATGTGAGGTGCAGGGCAATGCCAGGGGCTCATTGAGATAACCAAACATGAATTGGCATTTGAGTTTGCAGCTGTGGATGCCCCCAAATGGAACAGATGGAATTTCCTCTGTTTGCTAAGGAAAGCATGAAACAAATTATTTTCTGTCCGAAGTTTGTAGTAGAGTCGTGAGGGACTTCTAATTGGAGAGTTAATGTGTATTTTCCAGTGATTAGGTAAACACGTATTTTTGTTATTCATAATTGCTTTCATTGCATGGATTCAACTAATTACAAAAGCATCCCTTGTAGAAACCATTTACAATTTTAATTCCAATTATTTTTTGATAATTCAGAAACCTTTTTCCTACTATTCATCAGAAAGCAGAAAGTTAATCCATTCATTACCACGCTGAATGGCTGATTTGAAACCAAGTGTGGGTTACAAAGTCAGAATGAAGGTGACAGCCGGGGTCCTGCCATGCAGGAAGTTGAGAGGGAAATAGCTGCAAAAAGAACTCACTGCTGGAAGAAACAAATCATCTGGGCCTGGAGCACGTCATTGCTGTGCCCCAGAGATGCCGTGAACTCAGAGCTGTGCTGCTGATTGCTGGGTGCTTTCTGTTATAGGATGGCTTTGCTGTTAAAATTCTGGTTTGGGTTCAAAGCATAAAAAGACTGAAAGATTCTGAGGGCCTTCCTAAGCACCATTGGATGATGGCGAATCTCCTGTGATTCTTTCTGATCTGAAAATTACAGCTCAGGTCCTCCCTGGTGTGCATCTCTGTAAGTAATGTGCTTTAGTGGAGCTGTGCTGATTTACAGCCCTGACCAGGGCAAGAATATGTCTCCTTTTACCTAAATGACCTTCATTTAAATGAACCCAATCTAGAAATTAAGCATTCCATCTGATTTTCTATTTGAATGTATATGTTACGTTCAATTCTGTTACACAAAGCTTCATCTCTAAGACACGTGCAGCTTTTTCCTCTGAAAAGTGGTTACCCTCCTTAATATGCAGACATAAAAGAGACCACAAAATTTGCTCCCTACTCCCACATTTGTACACTGAATTCCAAAATTTAGAGCCCCACAAAACTAACATATAGGACTTGCTGTGAAAAGCTTTGATTTCTGTATATAAACACTTTAAGAAATGCACTCTTACTCTCTTTTTACCTTTTCCAACCTTTTACTTAAATGCACTTTTCTAAAGGCGGTTTTAACCTTTGGAAATGGATTGCTGCCTGAAATGCTTTCAACAAGCCATGAATGTGGAGTTTAGGTCAAAAAATGGAATATGTTTTGGTTTCAAAATGCTGCCTGTCCCGCGGGGTTTCTGTCCATAGGCAGCTCCATACGTTGTAGTGATGTGGTCTGGGAAAACATTCCCAGTTGGGGTTTCTGTGTAGAGCCCATTGATGGCATGGTGGTGGGCTGATGGTTGGACTGGATATCCAATATCCATGCTGTTTCAGCTGGCATTTTTAAATTCAGCCTGCAGAGAGGTGTCACATCTCCCTATTACTGCTATGGCAGTGCCCAGTGTGATGCAGCCCCATTTACTTTTGCTGCTCAGAACAGTTGCTTGGAACCTTGTTCACATAAATCCCCCCTTGCAGCCTTGCTGGATGGAATAAATCAGATCATGGGAGCAAAATTCTCCGAGGATGCTGTGCTTCAGAGGCAGAATCCAGGCAGGAAAGCAGCTCTGGGCTGGAGTCCCTGCTGAGCTGCTGTTTCTGTGTCCCAGCACGCTGCTCGCTTCCTGTAAAGGAGCCTTTGACCCTCAGCATTCTAGGGAACAAATCCTTTCTTGTTCCTTTCCCTCTCTCTGCTGGAGGGTCAGGGCTAACACTGGAAAGTGACGGCCTCTGTCGCAGCAAGGAGATGGTAAATTGAAGCTGAGTATTGCAGGGTGTTTCTTGGGGGTTGCTGGAACCGTGGGAGGGAGATAGAGTGCCTCATCCCTCACAGATAATGAGCGTGGAGAGGAGGCAGGGCAATTGAACAACAAACCTGAGATTTTTTTCAACTGTCACAGAGATGTATAAAGCAATGGATGTGTTAATTGGCTTCCAAGGGCCAAAAGCAGTGCCCAGCTCTAGGTCAGGGATTGAGAGCATTAAGAGAGTGGATATTGGCCTATGTGTTCATCAGTGCTTTGGAGAGCTGACATTAGTAGGCCAGGCTGCCTGGGTGGATGACTGGAAATCCAGGTTGTGTGCCCCAGAGCAAAGCCTGCTGGATCTGTGCAGGGCTGTGTAGGATTGATGCCGCTTGGCATTCTGTGCAGAGCCAACCTGGGCACGGGAGCCTGTAAAGCTCCTAATGCAGGGATCAAGAGAAACCCTCAGTGCTGTGAATGAGCCAAGTGATCCAAGGGCAGCAGCTGGGGATGCACTCGCTGCTCCCAGCAAAGCACAGACCGTGACAGGGCAACTCTTTGCTGGGAAGGTCCCATCTGCTTTCTCCACAAACCCTGGAGACAGTTCAGCCCATGGACTTTTGCTTGCAGCAATGCTTTAGCAATAGGAGAGCTGCATGGAGAGAGCTCACAGGGTGACGGACTCTAAAACTCTCCTGGGATGAAACAGCACTGAGACCTGAACCGGTGTGGGTCTGATGAGCGCTGCTGTGCAGGAGACCTGATTCACAGCACTTTGTTCCCTGTCCCTAAAGTCACTGTCATCTTAAAATTCTCAACAAACATGAAAACAAATCATGCTGTCAAAAAATCACGCGCTAGAAACAAATTATGCTCTCTAAAAGCATCTTGGCAATATAATTGATAAACTGTGCGTGTGGGAGATAATTGAAAAGGGGGGGGGGACACGCAGGATAGATGACTAAAATAGGAAAATAATGAACACGTGTAAATAAGAGCCACAAACAATAAATATAAATTACGGTGTGACAAACTGTAAATAATCAGAGCATTTCAGGCCTGAAATGTGATCTCTCTTCAGGGAAAACTTGCTTTGGTGAATCTGGAAAAGGCTGAGAGAGGAAAAGAAGAAGAGATGTGGTTATCAGGACTCTTGGAAATGGCAGGAGCGATGGATCATCCCTTGGATTCATTACTCGGTCCATTCAGTGGCTCTGTGGGAATGGGGCATGCTGTCAGCCCAACTCATACCTTCACCCACTCTACAAATGCTGTGGCGGGGTGATGTCACCAGCACTTCTCACCCCATCATAGAGCAATGAAGAAAAGAGGGATGGTGTTTGCCTTCCCTTATTTAACTGCTTAGACAGGGTTCTAACTGGTGTCTCCTTCTTTCTCCAGAATCTTGGGAATCCGTGAGATATTCCAAAACAAATGGCTGCTGTCCTTAGCTTCCCCTGCAGACACACATATCAAGATATCTGTGTAATGTTTTAACTTATCCCTTAGTTTCCAGGGCTGAAATCCACTCCAGATCCCCAGGATTAAATTATCAGCAGGACATCCCTATGATGTGGTGCTAAGGAGCGCTTTTGAATGAGGATCGTCTGCGGTGCAGAGGTTGGAAAGCAGCCTGAGATCAGTGCTGAGGTTGGGAAGAGCTTTGGGATGGGTGAGAGCTGACAGTTCAGCTGCCTGGACTCATGGATGCCTCCTAAAAACCATGGTGAAGGACCTCACTTGCACTTTTCTTTGCTGTTTTAAAATATGAACACTTTCTTAGGACATTTTCAATTTATTCATATAGTACAATATAATAGAATCCTTAAGTTGGAAAGGACCACTAAGATTCCAAAGTCCAGCCCCAGCTCACTCTCACTATGCCCACTGACCCCAGGTGACCTCCAAGGTTCTGAAACACCCCCAGGACAGTGACCCACACCTCACTGGGCAGCCTGTGCCACTGCATCACTCACCTCTCTTTCTGAGAAGATATTTCTCCTAATATCCATCCTGAACCTTCCCTGATGCAACTTAAAGCCACTGCTTCTTGTCCTCTTGCAGGTTACCTGGGAAAAGAGGCTAACCCCCATCTTGCTTGAAGAAAGGTAACACGCTTGAATGGAATAAAGCCCTGAGCATTGGGTGAAATTGCTGTGGGTTTGTGCCCACATAATGCAGGTGGGTCTGAGGACACGTTTTCCTAGTGGGAAGATATGAAGGGAAAGTATTTGCTGTTCAGGTGATGGAAGGTGTTTGGAAATCACCGTCAGGAGCAGTGCTAAAGGCAGAGCTCACACCTCTCCATCTTGCTGATCTTATCAGGTGGTAGAGATGCATTATACCCTGCACTGAGGGGCAAGAACAAGAAAAGAGATGCTATTAAAATGCATACTGCTGCCAGTGGTTATTTCTATGGCTAGTCCCCTCCCTTTCAGCTGCACAGAATCCATAGCGTTATGCTTTATTTCAGCTGTGATTGCTCCCGAGGAAAGCTGCAGGTCACACTGCATCCTGCAGTGCCTTTGGGAAGAGCTCAGTGTGCAGAGCTGCAGATAAGAGGGGGGAGGCTGCTTGGCCAAGGCAGTGTACAGCCGTGCTGTCAGCGTGCTCAGCCAGGAGCTGTAGGATGTGCTGCCAGCTGAGTTGGCTGTGAGGCTGAGTAGTGGTAGCTGGTCTGAAACAGCACTGAAGTTGCTGGGGGCATAGCAGAGAGCAGGCAGCAGCTTTGAAATGCAGTGCAGATAAAGCAAGGTTCACCTGCCAAGTTGTGAGCCTCGGCAGCATCCCCAATGCCTTGGCAAGCTGATAATGCATTGTGCCCTGCAGAGCCAAAATGTCCTGGTGTGAATGTAACCCTACAAGCAGTGGTTCAGGACAGAGCCTTGGCCCAGATTA
Source organism: Coturnix japonica (assembly GCF_054131305.1). NCBI lineage: Eukaryota > Metazoa > Chordata > Aves > Galliformes > Phasianidae > Coturnix > Coturnix japonica. Next base: position 1,032,755 of record NW_028188951.1, read on the forward strand.
ACAGAGGGTTTCATGAGACTCAATTAGCAAGGTTATTAATTAATCAATTATGTAAAACAGATGAGCGATCAGATATCCTGTTCTACAGTGATACAGCTCATTGTTAAAACTTAATTAACTCCAAGGCTTGGGGACAAAATTAAAGAAGAAAAAAAAAAGAAACAAAGGAAAGGAAATATCACCTACTGAAGACTGAAGCGAATGATTTCAAATGAGGATAGAAATCGGGCTTGAGAACAGACAGGACCATTAGTGCAATTTTGGGTGGTTTAACAAACTGTGATGTTCTACCACAGCAGCCAGCTGAGCCAAACTGTTCTCTCTCGCTTGCCAAAAGAAATCTATTGCAATCCCTTTTGTGTCACCAGATGCACTCCCCATCCTTCAGTGCTGGCCATGGGGCAAGAAGAAATGATTGGGGCACAATTGTACCCTGCTGCAATAGGAGCAGCATTGGCAGCCACCAAAAAAAGCTGCCAAAAGCAGTGGAAGTATTGATCTTCTGTAACAGCCCTTTGTAACCTGCTGTATTTCAGTAGCCTGCGTTAATCTGTGGACGCCTACATCTTGTTACTGACTTGATTTTATTTAATTTTACTTCAGGCTAGCAGCTATTTAGGTCAATTCCTTGCTGCTTGTGATAAATTGATGTCATCCATGATGGAGCAAATCTATGTCGGTATGTTCCTACTTGTGCTGACTTCTACTTGACCGTGTTTGTGTTAACTGAATTTGTGTTATTTAGCATAGAAAAGCCACTATCAAAAACTGCAAATCTCTCACAAATTGCAAATAACATCAGATTAGGTCATTCATTTTCAAAGAGTAAACCAAGGTGTTTCTGAGCCTTTCCTCTAACGGTGTGCTCTGGAGTGGATTTTCACATATTCAAGGGCCAGATTATGAATGTATTGGCTGGGAAAGGAAGTAGAGTCACGCTCCAACAATGATTTTTATTGAGTAACTATAGATGAGGAGTGACAGTTAGTACCTGGCAGAGACCCTGCGTGTTAAGTTTCTTTATGAACTCTCTCTCTCTCTCTGCCCAACTCTTTAACGTAGAATTGCAGGAATTTATAGTGAGGCCTGAAAGAAGTGGATCTGTGAGACCAGTTGCTGCCAGACACCGTATTTCTTTCTAAAGCTGGTGTCAGCAGTGGGGCATCTTACAGCAGTACAGCTGTCGGGGTGCTTCCATAGGCGTTTAATGCACGCTTTAGGGCTTTTTACATATCTCTGCCTCAATACTGGGCTGATGGGGTGCTGGGAAATATCCGAACGTGCTCACTGGTTGTGCTCTTCTCTTCCTCCCAGACAGCTACTGTGTGGTTTTTGTTGTTGTTTTTTTAATCCTTGCTTTCAGGGATTCATTTCAAGCACTCCATATTGCTCACAGGGGACAGGAGCAGCCTGGCTCATGGCAGAAAGCCGCCTCTGCACTTTGTGGGTTGTGATGGGCTGATCCTGAGCTGCTTAAGTCAGTGGGAATTTGCATTGCCCTGAAGAAAAGTAGGAACTTTTCAGAGAGCTCACCCACGTCCCGTGGGGCTGCTCCTCTTCTTCTCACTTACCTAAATCTGGTTGTTTTACCCTTTATTTTTCCTTCTTCCACAGCAAGATAACGCCTGCTCTTCTCCCTGCCTCCCCCAGAAAGGCGGTGAGGGAGCTCAGAAAAGCAAAGGCTTCTTAATAGCACTCTGCCTCCTTTTAATCTAATTGGAGAGCTGTGCTGTGTGCAAAACTGTTTTGACATGATTTTTCTTTTTAATATCTCACCCTTTGACTGTCAGCATTTAAGGAAAAATGAAACTAATCATCAGTGAAGGCACTGATGCTAATGCTTCGTAGCTGGTTTGGCTCTCATCAGAAAGCTTTGCAAGAGAGGAAAAAAGACTGTGTGTGTAAGAATACATCTGGCAAGGGAGGTTTCTGAGAAAAAGAAGTATGATCATTAGCAAAATCATCTTAGTAACATGAGAATAGTATTTGTATGTTGGGAAACAGGAGGAAAAAGGCTATTTCCTTGTGAAGGGTAATATTGTAATTTGTCCTTTTCCCAGTGGAACCATCACCCTTCAGTGCCCGGACTGGCAGATTTTCCTGAGGATGGGAAGTGTGTTGCTTGGAAGAGGATGGACTCCGTTGTCCTCCAGGTAAGAGCCAGCTCTGCTCATCACTTCACCTTAAGTCCAGACCCACCTCTTAGTATTGCTAGAGCAACAGGCACGCTGCAGTACCAATTGGCAAAGGCTGTGTCCCTTACAAGGGAGTTAATGAGAATTGGTTCAGGATTCTACTCCAAAATGGAAGGCGGCATCATGGAATAGCTGGAGATAAAACACCAAACCTTATCAGGGCACAGCAGGTGAGACAAGATAATCTGCTGTAAGTCTTTTACTGTCTGATATCCAAGGACAAATTCACAATGTTTAGCCCAGTACAGGCTGTTACAGAGCAGATTTGCACCGTACGGGTGGTACAACAGCAGCTCAACCTTGTATAAGGCAGGTAAACCATTCCCAGCAGTGGGCATCCCAAAGCAGGGGAGCAAGGACAACAGGGGCTGACACAGGAAGGTGGTTCAGAAGGCACTGCTGGGTTTCTGCTCAGGGAGGGCTGTGGTGATGCTGAACAGGGGCGCTTCAGTTCCTGCAATATAGAACCCAAAGAGATTCAGCACCATTCACTTCTTAACCATTAAAATCTCATTAGCTGCCCATAGGTTTTTAAGCTTAGGAGTTTGTGTGTTTGCCTTTCAGCCCTCGGTGCCACAAAATCTGGCATGGCTCAATCACTTAAATGTTGAAAGATCAAACACTTCAAAGGGTTGCCCTGGGTTTGGAAATGGAAAGCTCTTATCTCCTCAGACAGGTACGGCAGCATGCTGGACAGCAGTATGTGTTATCAATAGTAAAAACAAACCAGTGAACAACATCAATTTAACTCAAGTTTTAGGTGTGCTCCAGACGGATTCTCCTCTTGGAGGAGACAGCTCAGTCAGTGGTGTAAAGAAAGACGAGCTCTAAATCTGTTAGATCATCACTGTAATGATGTTGGCTGTTTAAAGTTAGTGAATAAAATGGAACTAAAATTTAAGTTATAAGTTATAAGGGAGAATGACTTCCCCCCCCCAGATGCATTCAATGCAATTCATTTATGCTGTATGCAACAGTGTGACTGGGTCTGTTCTTAAAACTGCCCTGGGTTCCTTCAGAAGAGACAAAGACGTGACAATCTGCAAACTGGGGAGGAAATAGCACTGAAAATTTCCCCTGCCCCTTCCTACAGCTCATTTCCTTAAAAAAGCTATTGGGATTTAATTGGAAAAGTTCTGCTTTTGGTACAATCACTGCTTCCAGTTTGGTTTCATTTCTGCTTCTAAAATACAGCTTTCCAGAGACCTTACATTAACTTCACAGATTACGGATGACATTGAACAGAGGTAAGAGGTATAAACCAAATATAAAAAGCCCATCCATTTCCATGCATGATTAAATGCTGACTCAAGGCGCTGCTGTATTTCTGATCCCCAAAGTTTAATAAAATTCAAGACAGGTAATCACGAGTCGCAGACAAATTAAAATTTATTGAGACAGACAAAAATGCAACTATTCCAGACTACAGTTAAGCATTTACAGTTAACCAAAGGAAGATAGCAAAATGTTCACATTCCACTTAACTCCTTATGGAAAAAGCATTCAGAATTTACTATGCGGTTCTACTTACTATGATAGCCTACATCCATCTACAGTAGGGACATCAAACTGAAACACGTAATATTTGGGTCTCTTCTTACAGATCTACACATTGAACAGTAACGGACATCAACAGCATTGAGAAAAGTATAAAAAGACCAAAAACCACCTACTGTAGAAAGGGCTTTTTGATGTATAGTAACTGTACAAAGCAGTCTATGTATTAAAGGAAACTGAATGGCATACAGAAGGGACCGCAATAAAAGCCAACAAATGTAGGAAGCTAAGCTTGGGCGAGCCGGTGGTCTGTATTGAGTGATGACCTCAGATCTATGTCATTTGCTGCTCAAAGGGAAAAATGCTACAAAACCTCTAATATCAAAATATTCCCATGCCAGAAATGTACACTGAGACTAACAGACTAGGCTGGAGAGGCAAGGAGAAGCATTCACTAACAAACAGTGTTGTTTTAAATATAAACTTTACATTTTCAATATAAACTGTAGAATAAATATTAAATAAACAGTCTAATAGTTTAAAATAATACTATGGAACAGCCTGGAAAAAAAAGACAAAGAAAAGAAAAGGGTTCTTTGTGTTCACAGCAAAGGCCAGTAATGACCCAAAAAACCCAACTGTGCTGAAATCTGAACTCAAGGAGATTTTGATTTAACCACAGTAGTTAAAAGGACACCTAGAACCATAAAGCAACACCTAACAGTATTTCATAGTCCCTAATATGAAAAGAAAATGAGATTAAAAATTGGTTTGTGTCTCTAAAAGAATGGGGCAACTCTGATTCCATTTTTCACAATGAGAAAATGTTTGAAAGGTCAATGACTTGATGCAGATGGGAAGTTCTGCTTTGGGAAGAAGAAAAAAAGAAAAAGGAATTAAATTAAGCTGCGAGCAAATTAAATCCTTTACAAAGCATGAAGAAGAAAAGGGTTTGATCTGACTAAGCATTGGTTCTTGGTAGAATTCTTGGCTGTTTTTATTTTAAGGAAATAAAACACCTTGGATTTATTGTCTCAATATACATGTGTATGTATACATAAACCACAGGTCCCCCTAACGTTGCACAGTGCTGGTGGATTTCAGCAGGGCTTTGTTAAATAACGTCATGCTATTTGAGGCAAAATGCAGTCTGAGCTGCCATTCAAAGCACAGAGATCTGCCTGTTGTCTTCCTGGTAAGGCCCTGCCCCATTATTTGATGTTATTTTCTTTACACTGTGATAGCTGCAGCCTACTGAACTAGTCCATAATAAAACTGTATTTGTTTTTCCAGTGCAGATTTGGAATGGTGAGACATAACATTGTAGCTAGGATAGGATCAGTGAGGATGAGAAATGGCTGCTGCTGGCACCTCTGCTCACGTAAACTGAGGGATGCCCACATTGCTTTACAAAACCTTATTTAACAGCTTTCGTTTGAGCAGTTGCAGATTTTGTACAAGATCCAGGAAGGCCATAAGCTTGGACCTGGCATTCCTTCTGAGGATTTGGTTGGACTGGCTGTGCCCTGGTGAGCTGTGGACAGAAGGGATGGACTGTGTGCCCTCAGTGATGCATGTGGCTGGAAGAGCCACTGCAAAGGGATGCAGGAATGTAGAAAAATAGGTAAGTGTGGAGAGTGAGACCACTCAGAGGGGTAGGCTGAAGGGAAATTTGTTTTTAAGAGTTTTTCTACAATTCAAACGAAGCCAACAGTGCCTGCCCCACCACCAGGCAGTCTGTGTGTGGATGCACAGTGCTCTCCTTGGCTCTCCCCGCTTAGAGGTCCTGAAAACAGCAAAACTAATGAAAGGTCACCGCAGTACGTTCCTGCATCAGAGAACTGCCACAGGAAAGGACACAGCAAATAATTTAATGTCAGTGTGCTGTGATACAACTGTAGAGCTATAAATACGTGGCTGATGCTGAGGGGAGCACAGATTGCATTTTAATACTATTCTTTTTGTACGTGCCTGTCAGGAGTGTGCAGTCTGTCACACTGAGCAGGAGTTATGCTTTTGAAGCACTCCCACATCAAGTTCCTTTTTAAAACAGGCCAAATACATATTAACTATTTAAATTAAAGAAATGACAGCTTACTACTTTTGATGGTGAGTGGCTCCACAAACTGTACAGCCTTACAGTGAGGGACTGCTTACCAGGCAGCTTAGTGGTGTGTCAGCCAGAATCACAGAATGGCCTGGGTTGGAAGGGACCTCAAGGATCATGAATCTCAAAATGCTCTGCCAGGCAGGGCCACCAACCTCCCCATTTACTAGACTAGGCTACCCAGGGCCCCATCCAACCTGGCCTCGAAGACCTCCAGGAACAGGGCATCCCCAGCCTGTCTGGGCAGCTCTTCCAGTGCCTCATCACTCTCATAGTAAAGAACTTCCCCCTGATATCCAATGTAAATCTTACCTCCTTCAACTTTAAACCATTTCCCCCTTGTCCTGCAGTCATCTGCCTTTTCAAAGAGTTGACTCCCCTCCTGTTTATAGGCTCCCTTCCCGAAAGGCTGCAATGAGGCTACCCCACAGCCTTTCCCCTCTTCCTTTCCTATGAAAGAAAAAGGACTGTTTCTGATATGATCCAGATAGCAATTTATGATACAAATTGTCTGTGATAACATCAGATGGGCTTCTAAGCCTTGTACGGGTTTGCTGAGCCCTTCTGTGATTCTTCTTTCATGAGATATGTGTCATAAGCTGTGCAACTGAGGATTAAGACATGAAATGTTTTTGGAACAAAACTCATTGCCCCTGCGGATAGAATGAAAATCTCCCAAACCAACAGAACAAAAGCTGGATTCCAAACAGTCGTTGCTGGAAAAATAAAAGCAGCTGTCTTCCAAATGAAATAGACTATACAAAATTAAACTTGGTAGGGAGGGAATATTTGTGCCAGGTACTCTCAGATACAATTGCAGAGATATGATGTGAATTGCAATATTGTGCAAAACGTGAGTCCTCAGAACAATGGGCACTACCATATATAACCAATTTCATCATCCTTATCATCATCTTCATCTTCATCATCTTCATTAGCTGCTCTTACATGAATCTTCAGTTTCCCTTCTTTGTCCTTTTTTGTTGCTTCAGGTTCCTCTTCCAGATCATCCAGCAACACAACAGATCCACCGCTGCCAAAATCCCCTGAGGTTTCTTGCTCCTCTTCTGAAATAGGTAAGTGGGAACAGTGTGACACCAAATCGCCTCGTACATCACTACCCTTGTCATTCAAACCACTGGCATTTGCAATGTTACTTTTTTAATTAATTGGCTCAGTTGTTCATGATACAATCTGTAAATTTCACTTTTCATCCTGAACTGGGTTAAATTTATATATTAATTTACTCTAAGAAATTTACTTGCATGAAAAACTGCATCACTCTGCTTCCAGATTCTCAACTGCTTTTAAGACTGACTCAGTTCATATGCATGCAGGCCAGAAAATAATTACTTACAAATACTTTTAACTCATCATGATTAAGTAGATCATGCTAGGCTAGAAATATTCTCTAAATAGATTTAAGTGCATAAAACACTTCGCAAATACATCTACTGAGCCTAACAGCCACAATGAAGTTCTGGGCATCCCGGACTTTTTAGGACTCTGACTTTTTTCTTCTGGAATTACAACAGCTGCATCTACGGCCATCACTTAAGCACATCAAAGCAATGCCCAGCTAATTGGTTATTGTGTATACCCCCACCATGTTGTGCTGTCAGCAATTTTCTTGGGCTTGATTGCTAATTCATAAAAATTTGTAGCTAGGCCTTCCTTTCTCTGGAAGCACATTGTCTGTGAAGTCCCCATCGACATGTATTCCAGTGTACATAGAGCAATATATTTAATAATCTTGCATAGCAGTCCCATAGCCTTAATTTACAATATCAGTGACAAATCCCACACTGGTAATAACAAAAAAGCATTTAAGACTGGCTACTGTGTGCTCCCTTCTGCTGTAGTCCTTCAGTCTGAAGGACAAATATGCATAAGGACCCCATTTGTAACAGGAATTGGGAGCCACATGAGCACTTTGAACACAGCTATGTTTTGCTGTTGTCAGTTGTGTTATCGTACTCTGTCTTACAGCAATGGCGAGCCTTACAATGATGTTAATTCCTTTGCTATCTGAGGAGAGCACATCATTACTCACCACAACTAACCGTCCCCTGCTTTCTCGAGCCAGCTATCTCATTGCCATACTTATCAACACACCAGCACTGCCCTGTGCTGCCGTGGCACTGAGTGGCTTTGTAATAACCTTCCTCATTGCACCGTGGGATGAAAGCACCTGAATAAAACACAAGACATAATCAGTAATAGAAGCCTTGGTAGGATTAAGCAGGTCTATGATGGCATGTGATATGATGAGCTTGTTGTTTATTTATATGAAAAACATCACAGTGTTGACAAGAAAACTCTCGTGACTATCTGGTACCTAAAAGGGAACAGAAATTATACATGATTAACTACCTTGAGGCACCCTGGTCACTAAGCAGTGCATGGCTTTGTGACAGCAGGTGGGGGTTGAAGGCATATGCTACTAAAGACTGGATTCAGTCTGTCTCTAAATGATTAGCATTCCCATGGTGTTGTTCAGATTTAATTTTGGGTTTTAAGCTTTTCTTCCCAACCAGAATATTACCCCAACTTCATTAATTCTGCATTTTCTGTCCATTTGCACTCCTTCACTGTTTATCACACAAGTCTTTCCACAACACTGTAATTATCCCTGGAAGGTGTCTGCCATCTGCTTGCTATTCATACTCATCTCAAGCATTTCTGACTCACCAAGAGTTTCTGTGCATAAGAGAAATAATGCATAGAGGTTTACAGAGAGGGACAACAGGTACTGAAATCCCTGAATCTTCAGATTTGAAGCCTAAGGTTTATTTCACAATAAAACCAAGACACTTCAAACTTGCAGAGTGTGCTTCATTCTGGCTTCCAGACAGGTGAGCTCTCAGGAGAAACCTATTACTGCTCCCACCATTTGCAGCTGAGAGAGGAAATGCTCTTCCATACAAAAGGCCTCTCTTGTCCTTCAAGATTATTCCCAGGGGAGGTCAATGCAGTCATTCTCCATTCTTTGCCAATAGCTTCAACTTGATACAAGGCAGAAACCCACCCTTGCCCCGAATCTCTTATCTCAAATGACTGTTGAGAAAGTTATTTTCTCCTTTGTCAATGACAGCCATGATTTACTGGTCACACAGGAAGTTTTTAAACTAGTTCCATGTGTACAGCATCTCTTCAGACAGTTCATGTGTCAAAGGGGCCATTTCCTCTACATTTCTCACAAAAAATGAGATCTTGCTGCCAAAATGCCGTGACATTTCCCATATAAAAGACATAAAAGAAGAAGTCGGTCAATCTATCTCATGTTTTTCATATATATCAAACGAATCCTTGGGTTTCTAAGCCTGCTGCACTAAGGTTCTTTTCTAACATTTAATTGCCAGTAATGTTGGTCTGAAAGATCAGAAGAGAAATCTTTGAGTGTCAGCAGAAATTTTTGTATTATTTATTTCCAATCAGTTTTGGAGATCACTTTAGTACAAGTGTTTTCAAACAACTTCAGATCACGGCCATGTGGTAAGTTTGCTTATAGGAACCATCACTATGGCCATATACAAAAGTAAGCACAATGACAACTACTCATTTTTACTATATTTTAAAAACTGTGCATATATTCACCTCTGTAAGCTTTTATAACCTCACGCTGAATGTTCAATCCCTTATTTCAGTGTTAATATATATATTTTTTCATATTTATGCTCATATCCTCTCTCTTTTCAATGTGTTTATCAGTCTATTCAAAGCCTTGGGAAAAGTGCTCAAGGGTTGGTTTTCTGCTGCTGAGCTCCCCTGTTACATCAGCTGTACTTCTGGCTCCAGGGAACAACCAAAGGGGGGGGAGAACATACATGGCTCTCCAGGGTAGGAAGGGAATGGCCTCTGTATTTCTAAACTGTCTCATCCTCTCTCTTGTCCTTGGGCAACTCAACCTCTTCACAGAGCTTCACTACGTTTCTTGTAAAGCATTAAAATATTCCAAGACAACTGTAAAAGACATAGATTTAAAAAAAATAAAAAATAGCCCAGGCTCAATGCCAAGATTGCTGCATGGAAGGGATTCACGCTTTGGGTCACGGTGCAGAGTAGAAGTCACTTCTATTTCTGCAGAGGAAATGTGAGCCAATTGGGATATAACACTGGGATGTTATGTATTGAGCACCCTGGTGTCATGCTGTTTCCCAGCTATCAGGAAGAAGCCTGTGTGGGCGATAATCCAGTGAGGACAGAGCATCACTGGGAGCAAGTAGTGCACAAAAGGATGATTCATCCTGCAAATCCTACCCAAATCAGCCCCCGTGTGCATTACAAATTAGCTCTGCCTACAAGTTTTGGTTAGAATTTTTCAGTGGTACTGAACTTGACTGGGCATCAGGGAACACCCAAGCAATTTGGAAAGACAAAGGAATTCCTATTTCCCTTCTCTTTCCCTTCTGTCTTTCTTGCACATCCATCTCTGTGGCCACTCTGTGGAGGGGGCTGCAGTTTTACTATCTACCACTTCACCTTAGTTGCTCCCCACTGCCTGCCTGAGGCTAAGGAATCATGCTTCCTCTGTCTTTCTCTGTTCCACACAGTATTTAATTACTCCCTGCAAACTGGAACAGCACTGCTGCACCTATATCTTCTTTATGTATGTCTTCCTCCCCTCCCCATTTTTCCTTATCTATATAACACTCTGCTTCCTTGGAGGACATGGAAAGAATAATTATATGCTAAAGATAGCGAAGCACACCGGTAAAAGCTAGACAGAATTAAGTGCCAGCTCCCTGTATTAGCTATTATGCCAGCTGAATTCACAGGGCTGAGATAGAAAAAAAACAGTGACGGGAGCAGAAATTTATTACCTTAGTGATGTGGGAGAAACATTATCAGGATGCACAGTTGTATGCTCTAAAAGTACACTCTCTGCAGTTAATTGTACTCTAGATAAATCTGGTAGGAAAAGATGAATAGTGCTGTTTACTTTTTAATTCAGTCCCCTGGGATGCTCAGTTCTATTTGAAAGTCTCCAAATCCAACACATCTAATGGCAGTGGCTTTGAAGTACTTTGCTGCAGTGTCATGTGTGTTGAAAAATATAGAGAGAACAAAATATCAAAAGTCATCATTTTTTATCAGTGGATCCAAATGAACAGAAATCTTCCTCATGCACGCCGTCCAGACTGTAAATGCTGTGCTCTAAGTCAGAGAAGGAAAGAGAATAACTAAAGATGAGTTTCTCTGAAAACACTCATCTCATTTCAGTCTCTGCTGTTGCTACAAGTGGTGGTTTTTGTCATGTGCATGTCTCATTTTCCATTTGCATGATTTTTCTGTGAAATGACATTTTTTTTCCCCTCGCTATATAAATAGCAATGGGATCAGATTAAAATCTCAGACAGGTGTCGTTATGTAGGCAGTCTCAAGGCAGGTGAAGCACAAAGCTCTTCTCTATATTATTTTCTAGCTTGTCAAACATTCTGTGCCTGACACTCAGTTTGTTGAGCTTGCCCACTTTTACCCTTTATTTTTGCAGATGCGCTTGACTTGAATTTATTTGTGGTGAGGGACCATTCCTGCTGTTGTAACATTGTCACTTTGCTCTTATTATTGTGATCTGCTTTCAGCGCCATGCAGTACAACTGCCTTCATGTTGCTTACCTCCAGTACTATCATTATTTATCCCCTGTACTACAACAAATCCCTTATTTCAGCCCAGATGACGTTAACTACATTAAGCAAATAACTGCAATGCATAAAATAAATATAGGACAGTGAAAGTTATCTGTTAGGACCTGGGCATATTCTTTCAGGTGGCTTGGAGATCAGGAGACCCACGAGGCTGACAACACACATCCTCTACCATGGCACACATTTGAATGAAAAAAAAAAAAGCAAAACATTTACAGAATGTAGCACACATACAGAGTGATCAATCCTCCCACAGTGATGCACAGCAGGAGCTGTAACTCTGAAACATCTTAATCTTTATGGAAACATGCTACGAAAAGATGATGGAACAAAACTATAGGCCCCGTGGCCTTTGGGAATATTCTTATTTGAACCCACACAATCTAAAGTTCACAATACCTGAACCTTGAACCCAAAGCACTAGCTTCTACAAACAGCAGGGTTTGACAAAGATGAAATCTGCTCAGGGTCTGATAATGAGTATCTAGAAACATCAGACCACAGTCCGAGAGCAGCCTGAAGTCTGAAATTTGTTTCAGCAGAGCTGCTGTGTGTGCTCTGTGCCATAGCTGGTGAAAAACAAGACATGGTACTAAGGATGGCACTGAGGGTCTGTATCAAACCAGACTCTCCCTCCCAGGGTGAAATTCAGTTTGTCCTGTAAGCATACAGACTGCATTCCATGTTGAGATGCCTCACTTGGTTTAACTCTACGTGCATGAATGCTCTGGGTCAGAAGCTTTACTGAGATCCACCACGTAAACTCTAGGCTGTGTAATAATGTGTTCTATGACATGAAATTAGTTACCTTAATACTACTCAGTTTAATCATCTGAAACTTTAGTAAGGATTTATTTCATCTAATTTTAAATATCTACCAGAGCAGCATGAGTTCTGAGATGCATCAGTTCAGGCTCTGTATTTTTATGATATGATGGAAAGTACAGTGATGGTAGGAGGGCAGTTAAGTCTTGGCTGCCCAAATGCAGCAGCTATGGCCACTGAAACAAAGGGGAAAAAGGAAAGAAAAAAAGTTGCCTACCTTTAGAAGGTCTGAAGTGCACAGGGATCCCCAGGCAGGTGCCCTCACCTCCACTGCCAACCCTTAAATGAGGTCTGGGAAGGGATGCATCCTGGCTTCATCCCCTCCAGTCACACAGCTGCACTGCATGCACCTGAGCTCCCATGGGCTGGCTCTGCCCTCCCACCAGGTCCTCGATCACTGGTTCAGGTTGTGACTCAGTATTTCAATTACAGGCTCCCAGCAGTGGGCAGAGAGGGGGACTGGCCACTACCAGGAGCTAGATGTGATGATCCCTTCTAACTAACTCAGGATATTCTATGATTCTATCAGAGCTTAGCGCATCCCACCAGAATGCTCCATGCTCAAAGATGATGCAAGTCCCTGTAATCATAGACTTGGTCTGAGTGTCACACATACAGAATACACTGAAATGCTTTTAAACATTAAACAAAACTGAGTCCCAAGGTATGCATTGTGTTGTGCCATAACTGGAAGATACCACAAACACACTGGCTATGAACTGTTGCCCCTTCAATCAAAGATGTGAGGATGAGTATCAAGCAGCCTCTGTGCTTAGTGCTGCCCTGCCAGTTGATGAGGGCAATATTAAGCTCTGCTCAGATGAGGTTTAATATTTCTGGTCAGCTGTAAATTAGTTCTGAACCTGTTGCCATGCTGACATCTGTTCTGTATGTTGCTATCTCACGATTTGTTTAATTTCATAGTGTCAGGTCTAAACTCTGTGGTACACATTCCTGATTCAAAACATTAGTCTCTAATTGAAAAACCATTACTGCATATAAAGTTACAATAATCACAGAAGCTTTAATTAGTTGAGTAAATGAATGGCAAGTAATCGAACTTACCCAGCAGACTTTTCCCTCTACTGAGCTTTTGAATTCTATTCATTTCATTCTGGCAAGGAAGACCTAAAATATAATGTATGAGAATCAGTTTCCAGATGGTACAGGACAGAATCTAATGACTGGATTCACTGCTGACATGAAATGTAGTCTATGGTACACCTGGGAATGAAGGAGGCCCATATGCTGGTACTGTACGGCAAAACAAATTTATGTCATTAGCTCTACTAATTAAAAAAAAAGTAATTGCAACACACTGTGTTTGAAAAAAGAGTTTGAGGGCCAGTTTCAGTGTTAAACTGTTTTTTCTTTCTTTTCACCACACTGACAAACTGCCAGGCCTCTAATTTTTTATTTGCTAATAGTTCCTGCATTAATAAGGGAGTATGTTCTTAAGCTTTCTACTAGCAATAGAGCCTATTTCTAAACTGTTTGCTGGCACTTAGTACTGCTTTGTTTTAATCATCAGGGAACGTTAATATAGATCATCTGTGACATTAAACATTGTTACACAATGCCCTTTTACACCAGAGCTAGAGACACGAGCTCTGTAATGCAACTGACTACCAATTACCCTATAAGGAGGTCAATCAAAACTTAAACTCTGGGAGACCCAAACAACTCTTTGTACAGCAAATTGTACAACTCACCACCTGGCTTCTGGAAGCAGTAACACCACTCATTGTTGGAAAGCTTTCCATCTTTGAAGGAGTCACAGGAGTTGAAGAGAGGTTTGACGCATGGCTCGTACTTATCGAGATAAATGGCACTGATCTCTGAGGGATCCAGCAGCAGGTCGTAGTTCATGTCAAGTTTGTTGAACATCCAGCCTAAGGAATCCTTACAGATTGGAAGGATGCTGGTGTCAAATCCTGTAAGAAGACAAGCAAATAACCCCAGCTGAATCCCAGCATGCTTGCTGCACAGCAATCACTGCTAAGCCAAAGGCATCCTGATTATTTTTTTGGACTCTGAACATTATCCTGTCTTGGTCAAACCAGAACAAAATTCTCAGACTGAACTGCTTCTACTCTGTTTTCCAGGCTGAGTCCAAATGCAGTTTAAATCCTGTTTCCAAGATCTGTTCCTAGTTCCCTGATCAACTTATTTCCTAGCATACTCTCACCTTCCACCTCTCAAACAAGCTTTTCTCTCTTCAGAACCCTGCCACTGGCAGTGAACAACATGCTTTGACCTGAATTGTGAGCTGTTGCAGGGAGTCATGGGGAAGAAGAGGCATCTCTTTTGCTTGAACACCTTTGAAGGATGGCCTTGCTTCAGCTGGGAGCTCCATGGAGCTGCATGAGATCTTACACACCACATTGCACTGTTTGTCCTTGCCTACTCCAGGACTGTGCAGCAAAACAGGATTCTGCTCTTCCAGCACTTTGGAAACCATCACCATCATTCATTTTAATAGCCCAAAGCCTTAAAAGACTGCAACAGCAGCGGTACCACCGGAAGGCCAAGTCATGCATATGGATACCCACAATGTATATGAGATGCACGTGTCAGTATTTTGCAGTCTCCACAAAACCAGTGGCATTGCCTACTTACACAACCAAGACAGAGCATTATAAATCCACGCCGCCACTGCATTTTTAATGCTTGGTGCAAACATGGATTAATTTCCAAATTATTTATGATGCAATAGAGTACATTTGTTATCTAGTGCTTATAAATCTCAGAATAAGGATCTCAGTTTTAGCAAGGACATGCATACATTGGCTGAGGATTTATGTGCACAAGGCATACCTGAACCTCCTACCCAGGCACCATGTGCTCACACTGCACAGCATGCCTGGGCACCATTCATTCTGCTATGGGCCACGTGAAGCAGCCTGATGGGCTTTTTCCTTTTGTTGCATCTTTCACTGAATGAGGTCAGGCTTAGCCTTCTGTGCTGTAAGTGTCAAGTCCCATTTCTAGATGCTGCTTTGTTAATGTGAAACCTAAGATGTTGCTGGAATCACGCTGACAGTTTGTCCAGACTCTGCAGCCTACCTGCTATTTTTAAGCATGAATCCAAAGGAGGGCAGCGCTTTGTGCTGGAAGCTGTGTGCTTTGTATGCAACTGCAGCTGAAGGTTGTCAGTGACATGGAGAACAATCAGAAGGGTTAACTAATGGGAAGGTTTATGTCATTTATAATACATGTTTCTCAGAGAAAGGAAGAGGGTAACACTATTTCCCCAGGGCTAGAGGCAGTACAGGCAGGAAAGAGAGAGATCATGCTGAACATTTCATCACATTTTTGTGCTGTTATCTCCTCTAATATTATCTAATTGAGTTTGAGCACTGTGGAAAAGAAAAAGGCTGTATGACTAGGGGTAGGGACAGAGCCTGGTTACCTTGCTGAAGCAATTAGGACAGTTCACTTCAATCATTTAATTCATCCAAAGAAGACAAGTAGGATTTGGTCACTGTGCAATCTCTTGTTGAGTGAACTGCCTTCAGAACCCTGACTTGGCCTTAACAGAGCTCAGAGGCACAGGGCTGGGTGGTGGCCAATGCCTTGTGGGGGTGCATGCTCCCTTCTGGAATTCTTAATCTGTGTGTACAACATACACACAAGGATACCACCACAGCACACCCTCAGCATTGAGATGTTGGAGCAGATCACTGGATGGTGAGCAATGTGAACATGAAGCTGCTCTGTAACATACCATCAAGGCTTGGATGCAAGATACTATCATGAAAGGTCACTTACGAAGACAGTGAATTACATTAGATGACAAGGTTTTGATTGTAATTTCCTGTAAACAAGGGAGCTTTCACTCCTGCCACCAGAGTTCCAGATGAGGTTTATTAAGAGGCTGCGCTGCATATTAGGCAGCATGGGTTGGAAGTCTTTAAATATTAAAGCAGTAAGTGCAATAGAGAGCCCTCAGCTACAAGGTTATTATTAGTGAAAAAGCCATTTCTTTAATTGTCCTTCAGCATGTGGCTGAAAGTGAATAGCAGTGTCTACCTCCACTTCACACTATCTCTGGGTAAAAGCTGCTATCTGTGAACTGTTGGGTGTAGCGAAGTCCTAACCCAGCAATATGGAGGTTCTGCCTTAGCAAGCAGCCCAGGCAGCTTTCTGGAAGGTGGTTCTCAGTGCTTCCCTGGGAGAGCATTGTGTGCCATCAGACTGAGACCAAGTGATGCTCAGCATCTTTTTGGAGTCATAGAACACACCTCTCAACAAATATGATGCAATATATGGGATGAAATAAACCACATACTGTAATGCTGTAGTCAGCTGAGTGCTCAGTTCACAGGCTGGAATTCTACCACAGCAGACCTGACCTATCAGCAGCATCAGCTCAGCCCTACACTTCCTATGGTGAAAAGCAAGAGAACGGAGAAGGCTTCATAATCCTGCTGCCAGCAGAGGCTGCCAACACAGATGCCAATTAGTGTCAGTTGTGTTGGTCACCCTCATCTGGACACCTCATCACTGGGACCTGGATTGAAACCATTGCACTTCCCATTCTGACTGACTGCACCCTAAAAACCTTCAGTCACTACAGTTCTGGAAGGAATTCACACTGGTGACCTATATGAGAAAGTCTCAGTGTCCCCTTAATTCTTACAGTGCTCCACCTTCTCTGCATTAAAACAGAATTAAATTTAGAAAACTTTAAGGGAAAATCATAATTAAAAATAAACACACCTCATGGCACATAAAATTATTTTCCCTCTTCAAGAGCTGACTTACATGAGCCAGATTTATTTTATTAAAGTATACTAGAGTTAAACCAGCAGGGGAATAATTAACCTAATTTCCCCTATCACTTAAAATAAAGGAAGGAGGAGAAGAAATGTTCCCTAGAAAAGATCCTTTATATTGCATTAATCTTAGTACAAGAAAAACAACTCCCACTCCAACTAAAGAAACTATCCAGATATAACTTGGGAACGTTATGAATTATCAACAGGCTCAGGAGCAATTTGAACCTGATCTTAGTACCTAATTAGTTTTATTATTTCTTGTTTCAAAGCATGTCCCTGAGTTACTGATATTATTTATTGAAGAGATTTCAGTTGCACAAAGACTGGAAAACAGAGCTCCCTGACTGCAGTGCTTTGTTGGGATCTCGCAGATAGCACATTGAATGAAGGCTGGAGATGTAAAGCACAATGACTCACCCTTACCCCTTTCTTTTCAGCTGAGTAAAAACAACAACCCAACCCTTTTTTCTTCACCTAGGGGTGAAATTAATATACTCTAAGAACTTATTTACACTCAGTAACAACCTGAAAATTTAATGTAGCATAGAGAAATCTCTGCTGGATCACCTCCTCTAGACAGCTGATGTGTCCAAGGCATCTTCGTCATTGCTTCCCACCATCTGTTCTCTTACTGCCACAGGGGCATTCCCAAAATGGATTGCTTTGAGGGTATATGTATATGCCTTAAACACTCTACAAGCACAACCAAACCAGTTTGGTTTAATGAAGTAACCAGCCTGGCGAGCAAAGGAGGACATACAGAGCAGTAAAGAGGACAAGGTGTGCATCAGAGTGGACTTCCAGAACCACATGTGTCCTGTTTGCCACAATTCACAGGGATGTACCTTTCAGTTTGGATATATGAACTCCATTTTGAATTTTGAGCCTTATTTAAGATGCCTTTCATCCTTACAAGTGCCCGAAGCTGATGTTAAAGGAAGGCGGATCCTGCAGTCCATACACTGTGTCTATTTTCAGGGCTTCCACAGAGAACTGGAGCAGATTTGGCACATATAGACCCATTCCAGAAAACGACTGCAATCTCTTAAAAAGAAAAACAAGCCTAAGTTCTGTGGAATTTAGAGAAGATTTGGGCATCTGAACTCAGAAAGTTTCTTGTTGTGTTTTTTCCACCTCCAATTCACACATATAAAATAAGAAAATACACCAAACTAAGCCAACAGTCTGAAAACAGACATTGTTGAAATCAAGTGTTTAAGATCATTAATGCAGCCTTTCATAGCGGTGCTGCCAGGAATACAACTGAACTGCAAAGAGATAACAGCTCCTCTGTGAATCACAGCAAACACTGCTGAATTACCAGGAAAGTTTCTTACTGAAATTGCTTCAGCAAAAAACACCCATCACCTTTAGGGATGGTGCTAGTCTTTGGCCTTTGTTAAGCTCCTCCTGAGCAGCTCAGGGGCCATCTGCATGTGAAGCAGCCTTTTGAAAGGCTGATGAAACAAGACTTTATGTGCTTCTGGGCATGAAGGACTCAAGAAAAAGTTTTCTATCTCTGGCATCTTCAGTTGTTGGGGTCTGAAGGGGATTCACATCTTGAAGCTGTAATTGGCTGCACATCCAGTTGTCTTTTTGTGCTACTGTTCAGCTTCCTTTACAGATGAGAATGTTTAAGAAATATGTAGGACACATGCTTTTAAAGACACTGACTTAAAATACTATCCTAAGAAAGGAACTGATGAGAAAATAAGGCACAGTCTACGCAAACTTTCTCACCTACATTTAAAATGCAGTTACATGATATTAAGGAAGTTTGCTTATAGTTCTGAGCAGTACAGCCTGGGGTGAAACCTGTTACTTTAGGAAGGGCAATTTCTTGCTACACTCTAATGCTATAACATGATGGAAAGTACAGCAATAATAGAAGGGTGGCACAATTCTAGGCTGCAGCAAATAAGCATAAGCCCCAGTACAACAACCATAAACACAGAAACAAAAGAAGAAAACCTGCTTACCTTTACAAGGCCTCAGATACACAGGAATCTCCAAGGAGATACCTTCACCTCTACTGCCAGCCCTTAAATGAGGGCTGGGAAGGGGTGAATCCCAGCCCCACCCCTTCTAGGCACTCAGGTACACCGCATGCACCTGAGCTCCCCTGGGCTGGCCCTGCCTTCCCACCAGGTGCTCCATCACTGCTTCAGCCCATGGCTTAGCATTTCTGCTACATACACAAACTCAAAAGTAGCACAGGAGTGGAAGTACAGACATGGAGCATCAGCAAATGCTTACCCCAACATGCTAAGTCAGCTCTGCTGCATGTTCAGCCTCTCCAGTCCCACACTACTGTGCAACTGAGTGTAAGGGTGAGAAGAGAAATAAAAGGAGCAGTTGACCGAATCCTTGAAATTGTGTGTGTGTGGACCCCCAGTTTTAAGCAGCTCACCCCAGACAATGAGGGCAGTTAGCTGAAGGTGAGTCACACAGACAGATAAAACCTGAGCATCCTACTTTGTAACCCAAGGCCCCTGTGATTTGGGACATGCTGTTTAAAAGGATTAATGAGTCCTTACAGAAAATAAATTCACATCTGCTCCCTGATGAAGATGACCTCTTTTGCTGCTGTTATCTGAATCTTTCCTTTCCCTGGTGGGTAAATGACATCAAAATCAGTCATGTTGGCTTAACCCACAGAGAGTAAATGTCCTCTAAAATGTTCATTTTCTTCATTTCTTTAAAAAATAAATCATCAAAGGAAGCAAAGATGCTGTTATTAAATACCTGGGACACAACAGATTCCAGCTTTCCACACCATTTAGCTACTCCATCTCTGCGGTTACTATGTGGATATTGTTTTTCTTTTTCTTCCACAAAGCATTAGCAAGAAATGGTAAAATAAAATCTAAAATGGGTCTTTCTCAGCTTTAGCATAATCCTCTGTTTGCTGGTGTGCTGTATTTCTGGCACATGCCCCTGGGCACAGACGTCAGGACAAGCAGAGACCCTTGTCCATCCCCAAGAAGTGTCTAGGGACAGCTGCACTGATTTGGAGGGTCAGGGAGTTTTCTGTACAGACACAAACTATATAATGCCAGCTAACCTCAGGGCTTGAGGAACTCCCTGAGCAGCTTTATTTACCAGTATAGATGTGACCTCGGTAGTCTTTGGTCCCAGTTATTTGCCTGGCTAACTTGTACAGGTCTCTCTTGACTCTGACTGCCAATTTTTAGAGTACTTGGGGCCAGAGAGAGAGCACAGAATAACTGCAGCTCCTGCAGACAACAGTGCAGCTATTTATTTGCAGGATCAGCTCCCCTGTGAAACTGCTCACTTGCTGGCACCTGCCTGACATGACATTGTGGCACCAGCAGCTGTGATCAGCTCTTCCAGGCTGGGAAGCTGCCTGCAACATCAGTGTTAACTGGAAAGGTATTTTCTTACTGCCTTGTGCCGTCTCCGAGCTCGTTGGCTTGATGACACGGTTTGCATCCTCATGAAGAGCACCGAACCAGTCTTTGAGTCGCGAAGCGAGACTCCTCAATTCCTTGTCCGTGCAAGCTGGAAAAAGAACAAATCAGACCCAGTCAAGAGAAACAGCAGAGAAACTGACAGCAGATATTCTGATGGAAAAAATATTGTTTAATTATGGTTGTAAACTCCTTCCAACTAAGAGCCCTGAAGTAAAAGAGAAGGCTGGGGAAAAGGATGCAAGTTAAAAAGAAAATGGAAATCGCAATGAGTTAAAAGTTTTATTCGAGTTTGTCCTCGGTAGCTGATGTGATTTGCAATGGGAGCAGTGACACGAGCTATCTGCAGGATTTCCATCAGAGCGATGTGACTGTTTAACTTAAATGTTTTCACCTTTTAGGATTTCAGAGAAAAATATCAGCCAGACAGATGGGGAGGAGGGACGTTCTCTCTCATCCCACTTGAACAAGATGCTCGGAGTAATTTATAACCACATTTGACTTAGTATAGTGCCATTATCACAGCTATAGGAAATACGTTTATTTCTTTATCTACATATAAAAGAAAGCTGTCACGCTGCTCTAGTCGTACTTTAAATGGGACTTTGCCACCTCTGAAGGCTGTCAGTTCCATTTTCTTAGCTGGGTAAAACAGCTCTTTTCCTTCTTTTATTGAGAAATACCTATTTTTTATTTCCAGATTTTTCTTTTTTGCCAAGAGATTAATGTCCATCCAAAGCAAATATTTTTTAGGCAAAAAGCTGCATTAGTCACCAGTTCCTGTCAGAAAAAAATGTTTTTGTATCATATTTAGTGTTTAAAATTCACATGCTCGGGCAATTCTGTTATTCCTGCTGTGCAGTACAAAGCAAGATTTTATGCCACAGAGGCAGATATCCTTCACAAGGCAAGCCACAATATGTCTTCTCCAATTCACTGCACCTCATCATATTCCTTCTTCTGCCTTCCTGGGGATCAGCTGAGTCCCACACACTTGTCATCTCATGTGAAACTCACTGCTCCAATGATGGCCATGAACGTGCCAAAATCTCATGGTTGCCGTGAGTCTGCTCTCAGTAGTTTTGGGGTCAGAAATAACAGGTACCAACACTTATACGCGCCAGACAATAAATTTCTTTAAAGACTGCAAAAATGTAATGCCAAGTTCAGCTAAGTTTCTTTACAGGCATTTCATGTCCTCCATCGTGCTTTCTTCTGCACATGAAAGTATTATTTCCCATTTCTTTTATTAATTTCAATGCTACCATGCACGGCTGAAAAGATCCTGCCTTTCTACCTCACCATACTATTCTAGTCATTGCATTTGAGTATTTTCAGAAGTCTCTAATCATTCCCTGTTTGTTTCAGGACACAAAATTTGAGACACTTCATTCAGAGGGCATCAGTTTGACATCATCAGGCCCAAACTCCAGCTGGATATATACAAATCAGCACTGAGTATTTATTTCTGGTGGTAAAACCCTTTGGTTATCAGGCAATGAGGAAGCAGAGCTCTGAGCAGCCCCAGATCTAAGAGCCTCCTATATAAATTTGCATCAGCTTGAGTTATAAAGCATTTTTAAGGACACTCTTCATGAAAAATACAGTATAAAAGTGTACTATTTTACTATTAATAGAAGTTTCAAGTAACATTTCTCAGATGAGAAGAATAGGGTTGTAGGCAGAGTGGATGTGATAATGAGTCCCTTGCTATTTGAAGATCTTTATGGAGAGAATATGTAGGTTGCAGACAATATGGATATTGGCATGACTCGAGGCACTGATTAAAAAATCTGGGATGAAGACAAACTCCAAGGGAAGAAGCTCTTCATAGCTCTGCTCCAGCAACTGAAGTCTGTCCAGTCAACTGTCAACACCCATTTTAAAAGCTACTGCTGTGAGGAAGACACAGTGCAAGCATATGCAAATATGCATTTCCACTGCGGTGTGTATTTTCTTTGAGATAAGAGAATTTGGCTTCAATTCATTCTCTGCACCTTTCAAATGGGAAAAAACACCAGACTTTATCCTTGTTAATGACATCACTGACAGTTCTGCCTTACCAGCCTGCTGCCATCACGTCCTCACGCAGTGCTAATTCTCATCCCTCACTGCTGATGTGCTTTGATGACATCTGTTGCGTAGCCCATGACTTTGACTGTGAGGAGCAGACGGATCTGTCACTTCTCTGAGCGAAGGCAATGTGAATGTGTGAGGAGGATGCATGTGCTGCTGGATCCAACCAAATCCTTCAGACCTGAATCTGCAGCCACTATGAATCATTCTAAATCATGGAGTGATTTAACAGCAAGCATTGAAAGTGCAGATTTATTCCCAAGGGTGAAGCAATTGTTCCAGTAGTTATTTATTCCTAACAAACCAAAAGCATTGTTGCTAAATACCCATTTTCATCAAGCAGAAAACATTAATGTGACCTGATGGAAAGCCATTAGCATGCTGTAAAAGCTTGGGTTTTTATAGGTATGCTTCCATTATGGACTTTTTCAGCACTGCAGATACTAATCTATACACATTGGTTGTGAAAATTAACAATACAGTATTTAATTTCAATCTTTCAGGGAGGGACTGAAGTGCTGAGTGCCACAAATCAACATTAAAGCTGAACTTACTTGTAGAAGCATAAGATTAAATCAATACAGAATGTTCTCTCACACCCATTTTTACTCCAGCCTAGCAATACAATACAGTACACTCTCCAGCCATTTACAAAACAAGCCTTGTAATTCACACTGCAGGTAATTCTAAGCAAAACTTGATGGTGAGGAAGTACATTATTGCTTCAGTATCTGGACTGCTGCCATAATATTCTGGTCCTGAATGACAAGCAAGAAGTCTATGATATGGTACAGAAAGGAAGTTACAGTGACACATTACTCTGTGCTTCACAATAAGAAAGCTATGCAACCAGCCTCACAGAGTGTGTGTAACCTGTTCTATATCATTTCATGTCTCAGTTATCATTCACCTCTCCAGCATGAATCTGTTGCCTTATCATTACCATTCCAATTGTTGTCATCATTCATCCAGGCTCTACAATATTTGTACCAATTAAATGAGGACAGACTGGCCATTTGGGTTCACATTATTGTTTTACAACACTAAATAGTCTCATGGGTAAAGACTGAGAAGGAAATTTCCTATTCCCTGGATGCCAATGTGCAGCCTGTCAACATTCCCTGGGAGCTGGGCTATATTCTGTGCTGTAGAAGAAAGAAAACTGCAAATGCAGAGAAATTTTCAACAGAATGAAAATAAAAGCTTCGTAAAAGGCATATTTAGCTATGGAAGTCAGTGCCCTTTCTATGCAAAAGAAAACTGATCTGGTGGCAGAATTCAGCTTAGAGAACATGTCACTAATTCTGAGCCTCTGTCTTTAAAAGATGCAAGTTTCCTGATATGGAACATGTGAATAAGGAATGGAAAGTGCTGCAAGAGAGTAACCCATTGTAACCCAAAGTCTGAAATTTCAGACATGGCTTACCCTGAGCAGCAAGAGGGAACAGATGCATCAATAGAGGCTGGCCTTGATCGCTGTTTGGCTCAGAAGCAGAAAAATAGTTGTTGTATTTGTCAGACATATTAGTTGTAACAAGCAGTTCAGTCATTTGTGCTGCAAGCCTGGAGGACAAGTCCATTTAGCTTTGATTAAAACGTGTATTGTGAAATATTACACAAACCAGCATGACATCGCCCAACGCTGATATTCTATTCCTCTGCTTAGAAACAGGACAGACATAGTGTCAATAATTCAAAAGAAAAGAAAAAAAAAGTCTTGCTTTTGCATTTTTGAAGACTATCTAAAATGACAGTCAGGTGCAAAGTAATATGGTAAAATGCATATAGCTTAAAACACCGCAATAAAACTACTGAAAAGGATTGATATAAGTGTATAGCAGTGCAGAAATTGACAGAAAATAATGGTCGTCTTTTATACTAATTTTATATTATCTTTGTAAAACAATATAGAAAATATAGCAATTTTAATTATGCTTTTCTCTCTACTGTGTAAGTCAACTTATTTAATCCATCTGTAATGGCTTCTAAATGTGTTTGGATTACTGAAGCAAGCTTTAAAACTGAAGTAAGAAAAGACTGTGCCAGCTTTCATGCATCAAAGTGGCTGTGCTCCCAGTCATGCAAAATACACAGAGCAGCAACTGCTGCTGCAGGAGCTGATTTGAAAGCAAACATCGAGATAAATGCAGCACCGTGTTAACACTCCACTTCACATGTGGTACACACATGCATATAACCTACACTCCTGTGTGTGACCTGTAGATGACTCCACGGGTTTTATCTGACGTGTTCTGGTGATGCAATTGTGGCAGGAATGACCTGCACAAACATTTCATCGTTCTTCATTAAAAGAATGCCTTGATGGTTCAAAAAATGAAGGTCTTTTATTTGAAATTTCTCCTATGATCATCAATGCTTCATGACAAAGTTCTAGGTGGGTATATTGCTCGTACTGTGTTTTTGGTATTCTGTGGCTATTCTTCCATAGGGATGACACCTATGCTGATAACCACCCCTGATCCTGCTGTCACTTGCTTTGCCTCATCTTATCAATAAAGCAGCAGATGCCAAGATCCTGCAGTTCTGACTCTGAGATGATTACAGGAGCAGCTGAGTTATCGTGAAGACAAAATAGGCTTTGATCTGAAGCTCCCTTAAAACAGTACATTTAAAACACAAGGCTCAGCTAGAACTGTATAAACAAAGATTGAGAGCTACAAAGCTCGCTCTCTAAAGCTGCAGGCAAAGTATACATCTGTTTTTGTAGTACTTAATGCTAGTCCCTTTTGTGCTCGCATTAATTGTGAAAACCCTGAGGAGTTCATCTTTGTTAGGTGCTTAGGAAGACTGGAGGTTCACTTTAAATACACCCAAAGTATGCTGGTGCTGGGGATCACTCAGAACCGGTCAGGAAGACGTGTGGGAGCTGCCTCTTTCCTGAGGTTTTTGGCCATGTCAGCTACTAACTAAAGTAGCATCACCTGCATGGTTTAGCCTCCTGGGTTCCACCTGATAGCTCATCCTAATGTCCTCATTCAAATTCTGCTACGTTACCTGAATTTAGGAATAGACAGAATTATATCCGCTGAAAAAAGAAACCTGTCTACTTGGAATGACTTTTCCAGTTCATGCTGTGCTTTGAGTGATAAAGTCGGTAGGCATCATCATCTCTCCTTATGCCTCTCTTCCTTCCACCCCATTTTACAGAGACTGTACTGAACAAATGTCCTTTATATGGAAGACACAGACATCATGCAATGCTATGGGTGCGTCCGACATATTTGGTGCTGTCTCAAAGAAAGTGTTCCAGTTGTATTTAGTTGGGACCTGTCAAACATTGGCCCAGCCAATGTGTGTAAGTGGCTGTCCTTGCACTTAGAAAAACAGAATGTTGGTTTGAATTTAAAGCAGCACTTGTTACCTGCATCTTAGAGCCCATGGGAGGCTGCCATCGGTACCTGGCTTTAGTACAAGCAGCTTAGCAGGCATTGTGCTTTCAGGTGTTTGAATGACTAAATAAGGAATTATGAGTAGAAACAAACCTGGCTGGGTTTCAAATGAGGTAACTGAATACTCAAATGGTCACATTTGAATATTAGATGGAAGTGTTTGGTATGAACCCTCCAAATGCACAGCTGAAAGACTTAAAGACAACCTGAAGTTTTACTGATCCAGGAAGTTGTTTTGCTCTACTTTCTAGAGCTGAACAGAAATTTTAGATTCCAATCTCTGGTAAATTGTTCTGAGTTACAACAGTGTGAAATAGCTTGGGCTGCTGATGATAAGGGTAGCTGCTGGTTTCCATAATGAAAATGGCCTTGAGCTTGAAAGTGCAAAACTCAGGTAGTAAAATTAGACATTTGACAGTATTTATGAAGAAACGGGCAGATCTATTTATGTTCCATCAGAACGGGAAGGCAACAGCCAGAAGAATTAAAAGAATATATAGAGAGAAAAAATTCAAAATGGCATCACAGAACATCTATGTTAGAACTGAGGCACATGCAGCATTGCTCACAAATGGGTTGAAAATGTGACTATGTGTGAAATTAAATGCAATTTTTACCGAGATTTGTGCAATCACAGAAGAATCTAAGTTGGAAAACATAATGGCAGCAGATTATTTTTGTAAAGTGCCGTAGTAAACACGTAAACATTCATTATTGAGACCATTCCTTTGACATGCGTGGATTTTTCAATGGCTCCTAAGGATAAAACTGCTTACCTCCTTACACTACTACTCCATCTCTGTAAATGTCTTTAAATTATAATTAATGAGCTCTCTGATTTTATTATTGTTTTCCAAAAAGTAAAACATTTTCACCATTTGTTTCCCTCATTTTTTTTGCCCTTACTTTCCAGGATTTCTGCAGTAAATACCTAAGTAGTTAAATACAATTCTTTCTCTCTGACCAGAAATAATGTATTTAATTGCAACCTATGTTTTTATGCTGTATATGCAAATAGATTCTCTTACAGTGGTTCTCCAATGAATTACTCACTTCTTTGTCAACCATTAAAACAACTCAAGAGTAGCTTCTGTTTCTAGTTCTAGAAGCACTAGTGAGAAACTTTGATGTTTTTAAGGGGGGAATGGATGCGTGGCTGTAGCACGTTGGACACCAGCAGGAGCCAGGGCTGACTGAAATGTGAAAACTGTGGAAGAAATGAAAAGGGAGGCGGAAAATGAGGTTTTGGAAAAGGGTAAGTTCAAAAAAAACCAAGTCCAGAAATCCAGAATTAGATTTCCAAGCAATCTTTGTTGTATGATTGTCATGCTCAATACGTTCATCTTAGGAAAGCAGCACACAAGGACATGTCAGGTAGATGTGGGTATTACAGAGCTTAAGCATACGCTACTGAGCAAACAACTGCAAACAGAAGCAAAGAGCAATAGGTTCGATCCTTAGCAGTCCTTACAACCAGTGCAAAAAAAACTCCATGTTAGATCTCCTGTTCACAAAAGGAACTGGATTTCAGGATTCATCTCCTTGGCACATCCCTGCTCACTCTGCCTTCCAGCCAAATCAGTGGAGAGCATGTTTCTATCAGCAAATGCATAGCAATGGAAGAAGAGAGCATACGACAACCTGTATTATGTTTATTGCTGGACCTTTCAAATAATTGTTATTTTTGTTTCCTCTCATGAGGAAATTTATTATTTTTATGGCTAGCAAGATCTAAATGCCACTGTGTCCTGGTCTGGCCGATGCCTATTCTGGAGGTAAAGCTCAAGCTAGAGAACTGTAAGGTAACAACCACTACTGCTATCATAGACACTACGTACAGAATATAATACAGAAATGTAAAAGCAGCACTCTGTTTTATAGCCTATGTTTATTTTACCACACAGAGTTTCCAGAAGGCCAGAGAGCACACTGACTGCTCCCTGTGACCTGGCACTCATCTCAGACACTCCTGTGCCTTAGGGACACTGGCTAAATCTGCTTGTTGGACTCAGGAATTTATTAGAAAGACACCCTTCTACCAGGTGAGGCTGGTTGGTATTCTACTATACAAGAAAAAGAGAAAGCAACTAAGGAGATTCACTTCATTGTTGCAGAAGCCCACCATCTACCATTTTCCTAAGGGACCCTTGCAGAGTGAAAGATAAATGCAATCTGTCTATGCTTAGGCAGGATGGAGAGAGAGACACTTGTGAGTCAGCGTATGCTGGCAGAAACTATTTTTCCCCCTCATTAACTTTTCTGCACATCAGCTGATTTTTATTTTATGCTGTTTATATCCTTGTACTTATTTTCCATGTTCCCCATTGAATGTTACCACATCTGATACCACCAGGGCTTCATTAATGCAAAACGTTGTCATGTGGTGAATTATTCTCAAATGAGAAAACACAGACAGCCCTAGAAGAGAAAATGAGGAGCTGTTGGACAGCATGGGGCTACAACTATTTGAAGATGTCACTCGGGAATTCTTCCAGAAAATGGTTGGGAGAGCTGATTGAAATTCAATAAGAAAGTGCAAATGAGACAACACTGCTCCCCAGTGGGTTGCAAAGATCCCCTGGAAGGAAATCAGAGCTATCTCTGTACTACTGCACCTTACCTAGTCAAGAAATGCATTACATCCAGCCAGGAAATACACAGCAGTAATGAAGTGTTCAGGGCAATAGGAAACAATGAAGCAAGGGAGTAATTTTAGTACAGAAACATATTTTGAGAATCAAATTTGAATGGATTTTCTGTCTGAATAGGATATTTTTGGAACCAGTTTTACAGTAGGGAAGTGCCACCAGCTTCCCAGGAGTGAACTGCAACTGATACATCAGCAAACACACTTGTTTGAGTTGGCTCCATCAAATACAACACATTAACAAATGTACTTAGCAACATGGCTCTCACTGCATGAGATTTTGAAGGTGAAAGTGCACTGCAAACAGAAGTTTGGCTTCTGGTCTGGTGGCTGCCTCATGTGTGTGAGCAGCAGGAGATTTCCTCAGGTACTGGGACCTCTGCTGGGTATGCAAAGAGGGTGTCTTCTCTTCCAGAACTTGGTGTGGCTTAATTGCTAACAAGGTGAGCTCATCTGAGTTGATGCTTCAGCCTTCTGGTCTCTTCTCCTGGACTGAAGAGTTGTGGTACTGCTAACACACAAGCAAACTTCTCTGGGATTAAAAAGAGAACAGCCAAGCTAAGCTGAGTGTCAAGGAAGATTCTACATAAAAACAAACAGAGCTTGAAAAACCTACTGTTTATCTACCATGGCAGTACCTCCTATAGCATGTAGCTGCTTAAGATATGAGATGAACATACTGAGAAGCACCTGGCCAGTCAGATGCTACAGGAATAAAGTGTGGAAAGCAGTTGCAGAAATCCCCAATAAGGTGTATTTTGAAGAATCACTTAAAGGAAAGTCAATTCTGTTCTCAGTCCTTCATATTCATTTGTGTATACTTAAAGGCCTTTAGAGGGAGGATTGAGTTTTGTGTATTCAGGGATATGATTTATTGAAAACATCTTGATTTAAAAATATATATATATTTGCGCTATTAAAATATTTAATAACCCCCAAAAACGATGGTGAGGGAGATCAAAAACCATCCTACAGCATTATGAGAACTGTAAGCTGAGCAATTCTGAAAGGGATAAAAATGGCTTGTGTGAGAGGAATTTATTCCAAAATAATGTGACAGATTGGGAACTGTGGCTGAGAAAGCTTTGAGAGCGGCCGGGCTGACAGAGTATATTGTAGGGTGGTTGTAAGCCTTTGTAGAAGCAATTATCATCATCTCCTCAAAGCACAGGCAGGTCTGTGAGCAAAAAAAATAAAGCAAAGAAAAGGAGAAAAGCCTGTATGGGAGGAGAACTCTTTCTCAGGCCTGGTTACTTGCTGATGGATTAAGCAGAATTGAAAACAACCTGAATCTCATTTAAACTTTAGTTGCTCTGAAGAAAATTAAATAGCTGGAACTGTCCCTGCAGAAAGGAGGGGGCTGCAGCTCCGGGAGGGGGCTGATGGCACTTGGTTACATGTAGGGCTGGTATGCTGCTTCCAGACCCACTGCCTGCCAGCCTTCATTGGTGCTCTCCAGAACAATTATTTAATCAGAGCAGAAATGGAGCACTAATATCAGGATGTGGGCCTGATTCTGCTATCCCAAAATTCTGAATTTATTTGGATGCAACTGAAGGCAGAGTTCCACTTTTGCAGGCTCCGAATGTATAATTCAGTCTCCCTTCCAAAACAGTCTCATGAATTTTAGATTTGACTGTTCTTGGGATGAACCTTAAGGATATCTTTGCACATTCATGTCCTTTTAATACTTATTTTACTTCATGAGAGAGCTGGAAACTACTTAACAGCAGGATGTTGGAATACCTGTATATTTACAGACAACAGCACAGTATCTTTGTCATTTTCAGAAGCAGCAGCCATTACGTTTAAGGATCAAAGTCCCATTAAGTCCCATTATTTTACTGGAAGGTACAAACTGACAAGGTGCTTTGTGTGCTTAAGTTAAAAAGCATAAAACACAGAAAAGATTAAAAATAATTTCCAGTTTCATGCATTATAACTGATTATAGCCCGTATCTGTAAAGCTACATTCACCATATTTCTGCATGGAATGTAACGCTAGCTAATGTGGTTGCAGGGCAGCTGACAGCAGAGCTGGTTGCTGTGTGGCAAATAGAGGGGTGCCCTTTGATTGATAAATTTGGTCTCCAAAGGACTCAGGAAGTTTGATAATCAATGTTCTTTAAAAGTAATCTGTGGAATGGTTTGAAGTACTGGTGTTAAATCTGGATGAGCAAATCCAAAGGAGTAAAACTGTGTATTGGTAATACTAATTAATGGTATACAGCCTATATGTGAAGCTGGATAAATTTACCTATTAAACCAATTAAGACTGTTCTGAATAATTTGATTTGAGCAGGCCTTAATGTTTCCCTCGATTATAATGTTAATCCTTCATCTGGAAAAGAACCACTTCAGCAGGTACACAGCATTTGCAATGGGCATTAACTGAGCAATATGATTTGCAGAGTAATCCGTGGGGGCTGAGCCACTAACTGGAATAAACACTGTATCTGTGGTGCCAAACTATCCGTTTTGTTTCTGAAAACTGATGAAGTAAAACACAATGGTTACATCCTAAACTAAATAACAGAAATTGCTTTCTTCACCTTTCTTCACTTCTCATTTTTTTACAGCTTGTGGAGGCAGTGCTGCCTCACTTGATAGCACTGTGGATGCTATCAAGTCATTCTCTTTAGCGTGTATTTACAAATAGCTTGGGTACAAAGAGATGTTTTTTTTTTTCCCCAGGGATGTAAAATTCATTCATTCCAAGCTTCTACTGAAGAGATGACAACCAATAAGAAGGATGAAAAAGATTTACATAAATACGCTTTAAAATGTTGGGATGGAGTTGGAGGAGAAGACGTTGACTTGCCAGTGATGATGGACTTTGGCTCATTCCCATGAGGAAAGAAGTGAAAAGTGATGCTGTGTTGTAGACTTCTGAAAGTCTAAGGATGCCTCTCCTGTCCCAGTGCTGCTTCATCAGGTCAGTAATTACCTACTGCTAGGAAGACCCAGTGTAGGTATTTTCTCTTAGGAGAAATGCTGATTTGCATGGCAAAACACAGCACAAGTCAACTGAGGAGCTGAGAAAAAAATCTGCTGATACAAATAAATGCTGCTGATACAACCATTTCAATATCAAAATTATCAGTAAGTGAAAGTGTTTCCCTTAAGCTTGGCTGAACTATGTATGAATGACCAGCTGGAATATCACAGTGTTTGAAAGTTTGATCACTATCTCATCAGGATTGTTCTACAAAACACAGTATTTCTTATTCCATTGCAGAGGTGAAATGCATAGAAAGCATCAGGGTATATGTAGGTTAAATGGACTAGTTGAAGTTTGCCCTCACACAAGGTAGAGGAATGCAGATTTCAGCTAACTGCTTGGTATTTCCTATGGTTAATTGGTTGTAAATTGGATTTAGAAGTCAACCCCATATTTTCCAACTAAGCTACTGTAGCCAAGACAGGACTGTGCTCTTGTAACAGACAGTTCTTCATCCTGTTTCCACATTATAAGCCCTTTAGTGTAAGAAATGTAAATCTGTACTTCTTTCAAATTGGAAATTCTCAAATATTTGTTGCAGATATTATTAGATTTGTCCATTTGCTATAGCTTTAAAAACTAAATACACATGAAATTCACTTATAATGTACAGAAAATCATACAGAAATAACTGGGGAATTTTTCTTCCTAAAACTCTCATTGACAGAGACCAGAAGCCATCAAGAAACAAATGTATGAATAAGGAAAACTAAGATTGGATTCAGCTCTTTAACAGCAGGTGAGGGACACACATTCACCTGTTGTGTGCATCAGGAAGGTGTCACAGAGTCACTTCCCTACAAGTCACAGTGCAAAAGGAGCCTCCTTCAGCTGTTGTAAAGAAGGACAGTAAAGAGAAAAAATCACCCTTTGATTCCCATCTATAATAGTCTACAAAAGGCACTGCTGAGAGCCTGGTTGTTTTAATGGACACTGAGACAAAAAAACAAATAAACAAGCCAAAAAAAAAAAAAAAAAAAAAGAACTTATGTAAATTACAATGAAAAGACTCGAAGTATTTCTGAAGGGAACTCAGGAATTTACTGTAAATAATGCTTTCAAAGGAAATGGTAATCATTCCACACTGAAAGCTTATGATCTTACCATCTTTACTTCAGATCATATTAGCACTGTGCATCATTACAAGAATGGGTTCTTTGAAGCATGTGTACTCCATCTTCCTTCTACTCATCATAAATACCCTCTCTGTGAAAGCACAATTTGCCACTGTGCACACATATTTCTTTCTTAGATTTAATTCATTTCCTAAGGAAATGTCACAGAGAAATCAATCTTGCCAGTCCAAGTTCACGAGGCCTGATTCATTTAACAAGTGATTTATTGACAACTGCGAGATAGAAAATAATGGAATGTTGTTATTAAGAGCAACGTTACTCATTTCCAAAAGTGCTAAAGAAAACCTCTACGATGTTAATATTCTTTCATGAACAAGTGATACTCCGTGAGGAGAGAAAAGAGGTTGGAATGGCTTCCAGTTCCTATTCTAGCTCCTTCTCTGTGCTCACAGCTAATATTATTACATAAATCCTGACCTTTGCTGCTGCTGGCTTCATTGAAAAACAACAGCTTGTAGAACAACAGATTAAAAAAAAACCACAAAAGTGTCCTGTTACAGAAAATGTAACTTTGATTGGTACCCAAACATAACTGGTTCCAAAGAAAATGTGAAAGTTCAACCAAAACTGAGTACATAACAGCAGACTGCAGCACAACGTGCTCCATTAACGTCTTAATTGCCAACACAAGAAGTATTTATCTAAGTGGTGTCATTTATGGTTAAAATACCATCTTCTCTCCCTTCTCTGTTTCCTTCCTTCCCTTTTTCAACCTGGTGCCACAAAAAGAGCCACATTTGCAGCTCTCCAGGCTGCATACAGTGTGTTTTTTTCATACCATTTCTTCCACCACATACAACGTAGATCTAGATTTTTTTAGTTATTAAATAAGACATCAAGAAAAGAACCAACTGTGCACAGTATGCATTAATCTACATTCCATTCCCTGTACTGGAAAGTAAGTAAATATCTTGATTACTTTCTGTGAATGATCTCATTTTTAATGGCATGAATGACAAGATGATATACTTGGAGACCTAAGTATCAGTGCTGACTTCAGTTATGACTGATTGTTTTTGCCTCCACAGCTCCCCAAGATCCTGACCAAAGGGAGAAGTTTCAGCTGAATGTCTTTATCTTTTAGTACGCAAGTAAAACTACAGTGTTCAATCAATTAGAGGAAAAATACTTCATTGACAATCCAGTCAATTAATTGAACCACTCTAAATGGGAGTGGGCAAGCATATTTACAATGTGAGCAGCACTATAGGAAAATTATAAATTCACTTACATTACAATCAATTAATTAAAGATGGCTGATTCCCACTCTGTAATTATGTTCAATCATGGTCAGTCAATACAATTTTCTGTCCATTCTCACTATGTATCAAGCAAATGAGTTATATAACTTAAGTGATTAAAGACTTAATGGACTGTCATGTGAGGTGCAATGTGTAAAGTAATGGGGGGAAAAAAAAGCAGCAAAATATTGGAAATGGAATAAGAGTATGAAGGCAGCACTGTGGAGTGGTAACAGATCACCAATGATTAAAGCTGTGCTTCTATCACCGGCTCCCAACAGAAAGCACTACAGTTTATGAAGACACAACTGGAATTAAAAAATTCAAACTCATGATTATCATGGTGGGATTCTATGCTATGCCATCAAAATAAAACAAAATGTGCTCTGAGCTGTGTTCTGCTCTCATATCTATCATGACCAGAGCAACAGAATGGGACCTTCAGTGAGGTAAACCCTTTGGTGTCCGTAAGTCAGATGTTATATCACCCAACTTTAAGTCTGATGACACCTAGAGAAGAGACCAAGCCCTGATGTCAGATGCTCACACTCCCACCACCCAGTACCTGCACACACCAAGCAGAGATGCTCACCTAGCCAGAGGGAACTTGGCACAGAAACAGGTTGGAAATCTCACTTGTCCTTGAGGGCTGAGTGGTTGGAGAACCATGCAGAGAAGCCTCACAGAGAGCTCAGCACATGGGGACTCCCCAGAAAAGGCCATTTTAATGGCCACAAAACTGCACTGGAACCTCCTTGGGCTGAATAATGAAGGAAGGAGTTCTGATAGCAGCTTGAACTGGTTCCCCATATAACACTTCAACCTACTGTTCAATGTCTGAATCCCAGCACTGCATAGTTGTGAGGTTGGTGCCAATGAGGCCCCTCTGGAAGAAATGCTATACACGAAGGAAAAAGCTCATCCATAGAAGTGTTCCTGTGCTGATTTTCTTTTTGAAAAAATAGAACAAATCCTTAGCCCTTTTCTTTGCATTCCTGAAGAAATTATCTGGGGAAAAGAAGGAAATTATTCCTAAAGATTTATAAAGTGCAAAAAGTGAGGAATATTGAACATGCTGCCTAAAGCAGAGATGAAAACATGTAATATTTTGAAAACAGGTAATTGAACAAGATCTGAGATTTCCATAGGAATCCATATGAAAAGGAGAAAAATTAAAATGTTCTCAGTAAGATAATTTAAACCCGGAGCAAGGCATTCCCTCAAGGTAATATAACTGCAGATATGATGATTTAATGGGGACCCTCAAAGTCTTTGTAACAGAAAAGCAGGAAAACCTGACAAATTCAATTGCACCATATTGCACTGCCAGAATTATAAAGTGAAAATGTTAACTCAACCTACAAGGCCTTTTCACTGTTTAACATCACCTCAGAAGTAATTTCAAGGTCTCCAGCATCCTTATTTCATGAAAACAAGTCCATCTGTTTCCCTTCAGCAGAGCTATGCTGGGCTGGATACCCAGGCAGTGTTAAGTCAGGCACTGGTGTATTTACAGGGAACAGTCACAAGGTAGCAGCACAAAGCATGCGTCCAAAGAATTTCTTAAAGATGCTATAGAGATGCAGGTGATGCCAACAGTCACCGGGAGACCACTGTGAGCATGGAAGCAACATACCTTCCCACAGATACCTTCCAGTTCAAAATTCCAGCAAAAGCACTGGGTTTGCTGGATTTACTGCAGGTGTGAGAGAGGTGTTATTTGAGCCAACACAAGGGCACAGTGAGACCGGGGAGCAGAGTGTTTGGTGGGGTCATGGAGGGGAACCTTCTATCTGGCAGTGTGTCAGTGTACAAATTGGCTGCTCAGTTCCTGACCTGATGTGCTCCTAGACAAGAAATAATAATTTCCCCACTAACCCCTTCCAGAGCACTGTTTAGAAGAAGTAAAAAGAAGGCTGTATATGGGTTTTACACTGTATGTACAGTATGATGGAACACGTATGCATATACAGTAATCTGGAATTCTTGAAAGTAACTGGATTCATATTTTAGAAAATAAATGTGATTGATCGGTATGTCAAGAAAGATGACAGAGTAATTCTTGAGCTCTTAAGAGCAAAAGGAGAACTCACTGAAACCTTCAGTGTAGCTGTAGCTGAACTTACAAGAATTTTTCAACTTCAGTTTTTCAATTCAAAGCTGGTGTTTTTTTGTCTTAATGCCAGTTTTCCAGATCCCAGTGAGCCTGCTCTTCATCCAGCTGCTTCTGTGGGAGCTGTATCTGTTGTACATCCACACCTTATATCATGTCTCAGAATAAATGATCCAATAACTGCAGCTTAGAAAACGATGCCCACTTTTCTCACCCCTTGCACTCAGCATCAGTTCACTTTCAGAGAGTTTGGAGTAATTTACTCAATTAAAAATGGACTTCTGTAAGCTGTCACTGTGCAAATGCCACAGGTGTTCCCATCATCATCGTCCCCATTATAAGAATGCATTTGTAAAACTCTTGAATTAATTCTCTGTAGCATAGGGATCAGACTCTAAGCACTCTTTCAAAGTGCTTATTTTTTTCTTATTACAGTTCAGACAATTTGCAAAGATAATGCAGCCCAATCCTCATGCTGCCCAAGCCAACCTCTGCTGCCATCACCCTTCCTCCAGCCTCCCCATTTTACTTCTATTCATACCTCTGCAAAGCTTTCATTGACTTCTCTTCGTTATCGATGACAGCTTTTATTACCCAGTTGCTAAATTCTGAAACGAGTATCTTCACCTTTTCTTGTCATACCTGTCAGAAACTCCCTGCAAACATCTGCAAAGTCATGTCAGCATCCTCCTTAAAACTCAACTTTAGCACGATGCCTACACAGAGCCAGACAAATGCACGGCAATTAGGCACCGTGGTACTGACTGTAAGACTGCCCACACTGCTGACCCATATCACCACATTCTTAATTAACATTACCACTGCTCTTTCTTGTCTTTGCTTTACATAGCTTGCAAAAATCATGTTTTTATAATGCCTAGATGAAATGGACATAGCAGATGCCTGGTTCCCTAACTGTCTTAAGCAAGAAAGTTGTTAACAGTAGGCTGTTTTATAATAGAGAACTGTTTAATCCCTTCCAGATGTATAAAAAGTATTTTGCAAGGGTAAGAAAACTAATGGATCAATTTGGCACAATGACAGAAAGAAAATCCACCAGCTGGGAAGGACAATGAAGGACTAAAGGGAAAAAACAAAATTCAGAGCATCGACTACTTCCCTATAAACATGGATTAACTCTAGTGGTAACAGTGAAATGTTCTTTCTTATTTATCAGAAAGGCTGCACAGGATGCATTTTGGCCACCTGTACTTAGAACAGCCTCTGTGCAACTGTGTCAAACTTTGGGGACATAACAGGACACACCAAGGAGCACAGAATGGCGGATGGCAGCACATCTGCTGAGGTCTTGGACTCTGATGATCTTTCAGCAATCACTTGCAAATACGCTTCAAATTAGAACAACCAACTAAATCTTCCCAGCAACTCATTTTAATTACTTCCTTATTCCCATTTTGCACATGTATTTCTTCTGCTCCTCAAAGGGAAAGTCAACCTACTCCCATCAGTCAGCAGCTGTATATAAAAATAAGAAAACATATGGTACTCTAAGCAATAAAACTAACAAAGCTTGCTTTGCTTCAGATATGTTTCCTATCTCTCTATGGCTTAAGCTCATTTAACTCTCTATTGTCATACAAAGCCATCCCCAAATTCCCTCATAACATTTCCCTTCCTACAAAACTCGTCAATCTCTAAGCAGTGCTGGTGGGACTTCCTGCTGTGTGCATGATGGCAGTAGGCCAAGCAGCCAGGGAGCTGCTGAGCCCTTCCCTTAAGCCTCAGTTTTCAGCTCATCTGTCAATCTTATCACAACACGTAGGAATCACAACCCCTGTGGACAATGGCTTATAGGTCTGAAAGGGAGTCTGCCAAGCAAGTTGTATTGCTTTTGTTGAAAGTGCTCCCAGTGCTGCTCAACACAAGACAGGAAAATGGTTCTCGATAAACAGAATTCCTTTCTCTGGGTTTATTCATTTCAAAATTAGGAAAAATGATACTGAAGTCCTTAAAGCGTAGATGTTCGAGTGCTTCCCTGCTCTGCGACACTGAAAAAACACAGCACTTCCCCATCTAACAACACCGGCATGGCATGTGCACAAGCACTTCCAGTTCTTTGCCACTGGATGTGACCTCCCCTCACTCATTTCATTGATGCTCAAATGCATTGCTAAGGGCAGCTGCAATTAATTCATATCTGCATGTTCAGAAAGCACTGCAGCCAAAAATGAGTGGTCTGATACAAAGCTCTACTAAATGAGAACCACATACGTGCTGCAAAGAGAGCAGTAAAAGCCACTTAGCCATGGATTAATACATAATGAATAAGTGACAATGACTTCAATATAGTGTTCCTGACCTGCTTCAACACTTCCTTTGTCTCTAATCTGTTGGGTTTTTTAAAGAAAGTTTTGCACTTGATTTCTTAACCATGCAGGCACTTAGCCATTTCTATTTTTATTATATTTGGATAATCATTATCACCTCTCCTCGTGATGGAAGCGCAAATTATGGGTTCATCTTTTTCTGTTTCAAATGATGAGAATGCAAGCTATGTGACTTTGGGCTCAGTAGAGCTCAACGTATCTCATGGACCTTTACTCTGATAAGGCTTACTATGAATGAGAGAACTCAGTGAAGTGTGGTAGGTGTAATTAAAATTGTGTTATGCTGCTGATCCACAGGCAGATAAATTCTGGAAGCATTAAATTGCATTGGTTTGTTAGGAAAAAACTGGCTGTTCGTTTCCTTATAAAGAATAACATCAACTTAGAGATTGTGAAACTATAAATCTGAAAGGAATTACAGCAGTTCACGAGTTCCTCAGAATAAACACAGACCCGTGTGCTTTCTTACCAAGAGAATGAACACTTTATGCAGAGCACAGTGAACCAGTTTAATAACAATTACAAGTCAAAGGGATCTGCATGCCCAGCTTGCTGACTGGTGGTTACGTATTAATCCACTTTTCCTTCATCCAGCGTATAAACTTCTTAAAGGAAAAACCCAGAGGTTTTCTGGGTGGGAATATCACAGGTTTAAAGTGAATGTTATCTATTCATTTTTTTATCTATCGTTCAATGAAACAAATTCTATTAGTTGAAAATAAGCTTTGCATCAAATGTCATGGATGTGGGTATCTCTTTGCTTTGCTCTGGTTTTAAATAAAATTTCTGGCTATA
Source organism: Coturnix japonica (assembly GCF_054131305.1). Lineage (NCBI taxonomy): Eukaryota > Metazoa > Chordata > Aves > Galliformes > Phasianidae > Coturnix > Coturnix japonica. The sequence continues at coordinate 1,072,007 of NW_028188951.1, forward strand.
TTCCTTGTGTATTAATCACAATATTTCACCATCGTTAATCACACTATGTTCCACATGCAGTATTATAAATCAAGAACCCCATTTACTTGTCACATGGGCTTCCAAGTTCAAACAGTCTGGCCTTTTTGGAACGGTTACCCTTTATCACGTTTATCAGTCCACAAAATACAAAGTAAGAATCATCTGTTACAATCTTGTCTAACAAAACGTTAACACATACTCTTTCACAGACAGCTGTAATTACTCACAGGGGCGTAGAGATAATGGGAAGAAACTAACTGAAATGACTTGACAGAAGTAAGCAAATTCTTAAATTAAAATCAGAAAAAAGTCAGATAAAATGGCACCAGATTTTAAGCTGAAACCATGCAAAGGGTTTTTATTTAACACTCATTCTGAAGAAACTGCAGTCCGTACTGAGGAGGATCCTTCTCTCATGGATGTAACAATATTTACGATAAAGACAATAATATTCATTACATGAGCTCTTCCTGAGATTATTTATGGTTAGTGTGGGGAATAATATAGAACGAGGATTGCATAAGACTACATAAATTAGGAAAATGAGGCTGAGAGGGCTGAGAAGCTGTAGGAGCTCAGGTATGGAAGCAGATGGTCATTTTCCAGAGGAAATCTGATAAAAGAGCCTGTCTGTATGTGTAGAGACTGTCTTAATTGAAGTTGTGGTGGCATATGACATTCAGCATATGGGAAGACCCGTTATTTCCTAGGAGATCAAGCGATGTATGGCTGGGACAGCAATACATGAGAAGGGGAGAGAGAACAGAAGATGACACTGAGAACAGAAAGGAGACTGAGGGGCAGAAGAGGACAGGAGCACAGCTTAGGAATCAGGGTGCAGTAAGAAGGATGAGGAGGCACAGACTTTCCCTCTGTTTCATAGCCTGCCTGCAAAACACTGTGGTTTTTTTCATTCACCTTCCAAACAAAATCATCAATTACATTTTTATGTATAATGTCAACAGTTCTTGAGAGACTGGTCTAAAGCACTCCTCTATTCTCGACTCCTCTATTCCCTCCGTTACTTTGGCTCCTACAGTTTTAGTAGCTAACGATACAGCAAGAAGCACAGAACTTTCCAACTTGGTAATGGAACACAATTACAATATTTTTCACTTCCAAACAAGGTGATAACTCTGGCAATTTCTTTACATCTTTCATGAAAATGAGAACATCAACAGGTACTTAACGTTGAAATCTGAATGACTACTTTGCCCTTTTTTTTCCCCTATTTTGAGTTTTTCATAGACATGCCAAACCTTGGAGGGAGCTTATCTTTCATTCCCATTTATTCATCTTCTGGCAGATATCTGTCACTTCCCTAAGTATATCATTTATTACTGGGCTTTTAGAAATCTTTTCTGTGGATCTGTGTTTTTATTTCACTGTGCCTTCCCAGGATTCTTGTAGAGCACCAGTAAGTGCTTGTTTACATGTGAAGTTATTTATGGACAGGAAAGAAACATCTGCTTCTTTCAGGAGTGATTGTGGGCAGAGATAAGCCCAAAGCAATATTATATTCTCAAGGCATTCACAAAAAGTTAGAAGAATAAGTGGTTAGATGCTTCAGGGAAAAGCGTCTTGGTCTCTTCTTTGGAGTTAGGCTACAATGATAATCATCTTCTCCTTATCTACATACTTAGGAGACATACAAACCCCTTGTGAGACATCTCTGAAAAATGTTCCAACTGCCTTTTGTAGAGAATACAGAAGGATAAAATCCAGAGCAGGAACATTTTCCAGGAGCAATTTGTTGCTTTGAAATCCACTTGCATCTACCAACTTACTTTTCAAAACTGCTGACCATGAGGTATCATACAAACACCATAAGGCTGCTTGTCAAAATGATTTTTGTGACCATTCTGAAGGCAATACATTCCAGAGACAGAGGAAGACATGAAGGCTGTCTCTGTAGTACTTGTCTGATTTGTTCACTTGAAAGCTATTCAATTCTAAAGGGCCTATGAGTTTCTTTCAGATTATCCTTATCAGATTGTCCTTGAGAGCAGCTCGGCTGAAAAAGACCTAGGGGTCCTGATAGATGAGAAACTTAACATGAGCCAGCAGTGCGCTCTGGCAGCCCGGAAAGCAAATGGGATCCTGGGCTCCATCAGGAGAGGGGTGGTCAGCAGGGATAGGGAGGTGATCGTCCCTCTCTACTCTGCTCTTGTGAGGCCCCATCTGGAGTACTGTGTCCAGGTGTGGAGCCCTCAGTACAAAAAAGATATGGAGATTTTAGAAAGGGTCCAGAGGAGGGCCACAAAGATGATCAGGGGGCTGGAGCACCTCCCCTATGAGGACAGGCTGAGGGAGTTGGGTTTGTTCAGCCTGGAGAAGAGAAGGTTGCGAGGTGACCTCATTGCAGCCTTTCAATACCTGAAGGGAACTTACTCCCAGGAGGGGAGTAAACTCTTCGAAAGGGCTGATAATAGCAGGACTAGGGGAAATGGTTTTAAGTTGAAGGAGGGAAGATTTAGGTTGGATGTTAGGGGAAAGTTCTTTACTAGAAGGGTGGTTAGGTCCTGGAACAGGCTGCCCAGTGAGGTTGTGGATGCCCCGTCCTTGGAGGTGTTCAAGACCACGTTGGACGGGGCCCTGGGCAACCTGATCTAGTAAATGTGTACGTTTAGTGGCCCTGCTAGGCAGGGGGGTTGGAACTACATGATCCTTGAGGTCCCTTCCAACCCGGGTCATTCTGTGATTCTGTGATTCTGTGATCTATGTTACTGCCTATGTTTTTTTCTCATCCCCAGAATAACCTAGGGAGGTTGTCAGCATTCAGCCCCTCCTTCTAACAGAAGTTAGCACAGTCCTAAGTAAAATCCATAAGTAAAGCAGGTAACTTAGTAAGGCTGTTTTAGTAATGTAGTCCTGAATATGAACAGATGCAAGCAAACATTTATGCTACATTCAGAAGCATGGTCAATCAAAACTTAGCTCAACATTTTTGTGTCTTCTCCAATAGAAGACAGTATGGATGCCACCATATTGACTCCATCAACGGGGGAAATGGAAACAAAGACACAAAGGGTCTCCCAGGGAACCCAACATGGAGAGGAATTTGGTTTCCCTTATTTTTCGTACTCAAGTCCAAGGAACAGACATTCTGGTGACACTGATCAGGTGTAGAGTGACAAAGGTTGGGCAGTTAATGGTTGGACTGGATGATCTCTTAGGTCTTTTCCAACGTTGGTGATTCTATGAAGCTACTGGTTTGGTTGCCTTAAATTTACAAGTCAAAGTGCTTAATTCCTCCCTGTACTGAAGGTGTGTCTAAGCCCAAGGTGAGTGCCAACTTCTGCATGAACACTGCTCAGCTGTCACCCTGAGCTTGTGTGAATGCTGGAAATGGGAAGCAGCACAATGCCACAATCATGGACTTAATATAAAAAGCAGGATTCAAATAATTACCACTTTTGCTGCAATCATTAACATAAAATCAATTTATGTTGTGACATTTTCAGTTCCCATTATGATCGCTGTCACAAGAGGGAGATTTTTAATCCTCTGTGAAGTCTGTAAGAGACAGCAGAATAATATGCACTTAAACGCATTATACATTTTCTAATACAACTTTTTCATGGTTCTTCAGTCTGACTGTCTGGTTACTCCCGTTCTTTGGCTGCCTTGGTAATCTGAGAGGAACAGGTGGAATGGCAAGTAAGCAAAACACTGAATGTTTTAAAAGGTTAATTTCACACTGCAAATGATTCTTTTATGGGTTATATACGCTGTGTTCATATGCTGCAATCCAGAGGAAAAAAAAACAACCTAGGAAGAAAAATAAGTGGCAGATTACAGCTGTTCTCATGACAGTGATAAAAATAATTGGGAAGGGAGTAAGATGGCTGTGTGATGAGTACAAATCTTTATGTTGCCAATACTTCTTGTGTATTTGTTGTGTTGAACAATTTATTCTTTATAGAGCTTCATTTGCCCTTCACCCTTACAAGGTCTGAGAGCCTCAGAAGCAGAATTATTTTGAAGTGACCCAATACGAATCCCCTCCTGCTGCTGTGATACTTTTTTTTTTTCTGTATCGAGCTGAAAAAGTAATCAAAAGTGAACTTAGAACTGAGTACTTTGTAAAATAATGGCAAGTAATCCTCCTCTCGTCATTGTTTTCAACTGTGGCATTAACTGCAAAGTAACCCAAGGTCATGTGAGAAAAGAGGGGACTGTAAATGCTGAGAAAAGCCAGGAGAAGCTGAATGTCTGCTCAAAGGAGTGCAGAGAACTGGGAATACGACCAGAGAATTGAACTAGAGAACAGCCTTTTAGAATCACAGAATGGCCTGGGTTGAAAAGGACTACAGTGCTCATCCTGCTCCAACCCCCTGCTGTGTGCAGGGTCACCAACCAGCAGCCCAGGCTGCCCAGAGCCACATCCAGCCTGGCCCTGAATGCCTGCAGGGATGGGGCATCCACAGCCTCCTTGGGCAACCTGTTCCAGTGTGTCACCACCCTGTGGGTGAAAAACTTCCTCCTAAGATCCAACCTAAAAACCTCCCCTGTCTCACCATAAAACCAATCTCCTTTGTCCTGTCACTGTCCACCCTTGCAAACAACCGTACCCCTTCCAGTTTATATACTCCCTTCAAATGTTGGAAGGCCACAATGAAGTCTCCCCAGAGCCTTCTCTATGCTAAATACTCTTTCTGATGGCTGCCCTGCCATTACTTTGCAGTTACTAGGCACAAGAATTCTTGCAGGAAATGGGATGGGAAAGAGAATGAGAAAGGAGGCCAGCTGCAGGAACAGCTCTGGCACCAGGAGCCAAAACATTCTTTTAAGAGCTCACAAAGAGTAACAAAATCAGAGTGGTAACACACCTCCCCAGTTAACTCAAGGGTGTACAGAAATAACGGAACAGCACCACAGACATCAGAGGCATTAGCCAAAAATAAGAGCCTTCAATTGAATCTATATGGCAAAGATGAGAAATTGACTACAGAGAGCTCACATTATAAGAAAGAAAACCCTTATGAGCAAGAGATGTGTGGATGGGAGAAAACTTTAAAATGGGAATATAGAAAAAATCCTGCTAAGCAAAGAGCACAGCTTTCCAAGAGCACAGAAGCTACTCTCTGTTCCACTCAAAAATGGCAATAATCGGTATTGCCTTGTAGTCCCCAAAGCAATAAAGAGCTGCTAAAATTAATTGAACACTGAAGGAAGGCTGAAGTGCTTAATCAATCACCAGAGCTGTTTGTTGCCACTACACCGTGCACGGAGATCACGATATAGAAATCCGAATTACAAAGCAAGGCTTTCGTAACAGAAAGACACTGTTAGTCAATTCTGGGGTATCCAGATTGTGGTATTGAAGACCCACTTCATCATCATATCTGAAATCTGTTAGAAAGTTCACTTCATGCTGACCATTTCCTTCAGTTGCAGGTGCTCAGCACTTCTGCAAATGAGGCCTCAGAGTTTCAGATCAGGTACCTGGAAAATTAAAAGATGCAGCTTGTGGTCCTATGTGAAAAATCTTGTTCAGCAAGATGGGCAACGTTACAAAGGAAATCAGTGCACCAGAATTCATTCCTCCAGGGCAGCACACATCAGCTGCTCTGCCTATGTGACTTCTTTCTCCCTCCCTGCATTTCCTTGTCCTGTCACAATTTGCTGCCTCTAGTGCTCTGCAGCTCTGGAGAAGTAAAATATAACTGTGGTCTCCTGTATCTGACCTGAAGCCAAAACAGGTGAGTTCTGTAGCGAAAAAGAAAAGGATGCTGTCAACTAAACTGTAGACAAGCACGCAATTAGAAACTATATCATACTGCATACAGAAAAGTGGTTGAATTAATCCTGCCCCTTCCAGGTGTACTTTGAAAATCAAACAATTATCTGAAGATGATTTCAGTTATCAAGGGTTTGCAAAACACACTCAGGAAGCTTCAAAAGGTATTTTTCTTGAAAGGTGTGAGAACATGTTCTTGCATAATCCCCAGGTTGGTGACATTCAGGTGTGAGATGAAAAAACTGCAATAAAAACCTTTGAATTCATGCACAAGCCTTGGATTTGTTAATAGCATGTTTGCTCTTACCTACCATTATAGCAGTGGTTAACACATACCTCTAGGGTAGCTGAGAGAACAACCATCACATTATATATGTCGTTCTGACTTTCTAAGATGGTTGTTTATAGAACCCTAAATATATATGCTAGCAATGGGAAGTGTCACACCACCTGTGATTTGGTGTGAAATGAACTGCTTTCAAATCCTCTTCTCTCAGAGCTGGCTTTATTCCTATTGAAAGGAAGAGGCTATCAGACAGAGTACTCCAGGACAGGGCCCTCCGCTGATATAAATCAGTACCGACTTTAACAGAGCTACGTGGATTTACAGCAAGCAGAAATCTTCACCAACTGATTGCCCAGAGAGCATTAAAGCCACTGACAACCCTTACAACTTCCAGCTGATTCTGGGTGCCTACCCACGTACACATCACTAATATTCTGAAATTCAAAGTCTATTTGCAGTAACATAATCAGAAAAATAATAATAAAAAAAAAGACTCCTATTAATATTAATTTCCTTTCATAACGTGGTCAAGTGTGATTTCTAAGATGCAGAAGGGAGAATCATCAGTGCAGCTTTTTGGAACTGATTGCCACGTACTTCAACAGAGATCAGCAAGTGCTATTTCAGGAGTAATTTGCATCACATGCAGCCAATGCAGGAGCTGGCTCTGTCTCCTTGCTATGGAAGGACAGGACTGTCACAATACTGACAGCACACTGAGCAGCTGTGAGCTCTCCTTGGGATATTCCAGTGTAGAAGAAGAGAAACAAAGATATGCTTTCATGTGCTCATGCTGGAGCAGACTCCTGTGGCAATGGCATGATCACCATGGGCAGAAAGGAAAGTAACATCAGGCATCTGAGATTTGAGCAGATAAACCATTGCCTGTGGGAAGAGGATGCGAAGGAATAAAAGAACAGTAGATAGCCATTCCAGGTTCATTAAGTGCCTGATGATGGATAACAGCTGGTGCCCGGTGCTGTTAGGAGAACATACAGCTGTGCCACTTGAGAATATCCCTCCAACTTCCCATGATTTGTTGCTACTTAAAGCAGAGATGAATTAAAAACATGAACAGGAGGGTGAAATGCAGATGCAATGATGAAGCATCTCTGAAATACCCCAACAGTGAGAAGACTTCAGGAGAAAGTAGAATTACATACAAGCAAAATCACCGCTAACAGAAAACTACTGATACTGTAGGAAGATGCTGCACTTTCAAGGAGGAGAGGATGACCATTATTATTACTACTATTATTATTAGGCGTACAGTTTGTATGCTGGAAAAATGGAGATTTGAGATGACCAAAGTGATTTACAAATTGAGATTGACAAGCTGAAGCACTGAAATGCTGAAATTAGGCACGTTCATTTCAAAGTGATGTCTCTGTTTAAGGAACTGTCAGATTTCATTTTTAAAGAGTTTTTTTAAAAGGTCTTTTTGCCTTACCAAGAAGCATTACGTCCTCAAATCCTGTCTTTCCAGTGTGGTCAGTAAACTGAAAAATCAATTATTTGCACAGTACTGGTTTGGGGGATAAAGGCCAGAGGAGAAGAGTAGCATATACAAAAGTCAGGGGGGAATGAAATGGAGAGAAAAAGCAAATATACAAGGAATTTGTTCCTAGCACCGACAATCTTACAGATAGCTGACTGCTACTGCTAATTTATATTTAGAGACTCCTGGGGAAAGAGGGAAGAAACTTTGCCGAAAGTGGGAAAGCTGGCAAGCATCACAGCCATGTACATAACCCAAGCATTCAGGCTTGGCAGGAGGGCAGGTGTTACTGCACAGGGCATTAACACTTCTCAGCAGAAGACAGCCATTCAGATTAGTGAGAGAGAGAAGGGGAGATGTCGGCCTCCAAAATCTGTACAGAAATTATAACCACATGCTTGACACAGAGCCCCTGAAGCAAACAAGGTGTCAGCACAGACAAAATGACTGAGCAGAAAGCAGTCCCCAGCCAGTTCAACTGAAACATCCCTCTGGAGTGGAGAGCAATTGTTGTTTAGGAAGGAGGCTGAGTCCAAAAATTAAAGGAAGGCTTTGTCTACTAGAGGTTTCTTGAAGTATGCTATACATGTCATAGAAACAGTGTGTATTTTGTTTACCTATGCATAAAACTGAATCCAGTGTGAAACCGAATCCATTGACAGCAGTGAAATACTCAGAAGGGTTTGGATGACACTGTTAAAGTTCTCACAACAGGCATGCTGGTATTTAATGGCAGCATGAGAAGATGGATTAAAGACATATTCAAGTACCTACATCGGGCTACTTATACAGGTTATAAATTTATTCAGGTTATATGAGAACAGAGTAACGTGAGGGTGCAAGCACTAATGGAAATTGTTAAAGACTTTTTTAAATGGCATCCTTCCAACCTGATTTCTTTACCCAAAACAAATAATTTTGCAGAGATCTGCATGTTGCTAACAGAACGCAAATTATATCTGACTCAGATTTCAGCTATGACCCTGAAGTAGTCAGTGAGTGACTATCCTTGTGCCTCACTACTCTGTGTAGGCATCTGTAGATTGCTTATCGCTGTCTCACTAATGCCAATCTTTACCCTTGCTATAACGTCTGAAATATGCACTCAAAACAGTCATCTGCAAAATAAGGCAAGTTAAGTTTAACTTGGCATCTGAGTATTCAGAAAGAAGTCATTTGTAGAAGCCCAGGGCATTCTGTTCTATTAAAGCAAAATTTCCTATAAGTATGTAGTGTTGTAACAGCTTTGGCCTACAGCATTAAGAGCAGCATTTTCAACTGAATGTGTACACCTGCGTGGTTCTTTTGTTAGCATCAGTCTAAATTCAAGACTGTTCCTTTATAGCCTGTCTAACAACCTAGTCATAAAACCAGCTGGCTGGCTGGCTTTCTTCTGGCTACTTTTTTCCCCCTCTTATTCACTGTGACCTAGAGCTAAGGACATTTTTCACACTGCAGACCCACAGAAAAGACTCTCATAATCTTGTTAAAGGCTGGCATACTTGACTTGCAATACAAAATCTTGCATTTGTCTCCTCCGGGAAATAAACCCTTTTAAAAAGGCTTTGGATTTCTAAAATGACTTAAACAAATACAAAGGATGCACCAGTAGAAGAGAATCAGTTTTCTACTTCCCACAAAAGTGTCTGCACCGAGGAGTTTGAATTTTATGTGCCCTTGTACAAACTCATCCACAGCTTTATTTTTTATTGCTCGTGTGTTCTCAAGGGAAGCCAATTTCTCTTTCAAGTATCAGTGACTTCAGTAAGTTAGAGCATCCAATTTCTAGAGGAGGGTTTGCTTTACCTCATCATTGAAACCCTGCTGTGGAATACAATTTGTTTTGAGAAGAGCAAAGAGGTGAAGGACAAAAACAAATAACAATTACTCTAAAACTGTGAAGAGCTTGGAGGTGGTGTTCTCTCACATCTGAATTAGGGCAAGAAAATATACTTGCCAAAATGTTGCCGGTGAAAATGCACTACCACTGACCATGCTGAACTTTGTCTTGGTGTCATCTGGAATGTGGAACTGTCTCTGCTTGAAAAATGGGCCCACATTGAGCTAATGAGGTTCAACAAGGCCAAGTGCAAGGCAATACACTTGGGTCCGGGCAATTGGAAATCATCACCCCCTGCTCTACCCTCATGCGGCTCCATGCATCTGCATCCAGCTCTAGTATCCCCAGCACAAAAAGACACAGAACCGTTGGTTGAAGTAACCCTGCCCATAGCAAGGTCATTTACTACCTATGCCATCCTATGATTCTATTACAAAGGGATTATCTTCAAAATTAAGATACAAATATTTACAAATTCAATCACACCTTGTGACATCTACTGATAAAAATAATCCCCAAGCAAACAGCCAAACAGGAATGTATTTGAAGGCTGGTAGATCTTCACCATAAAATAACCTCTTTATAGGAAATTAAAGGCAGCAGCCACTCTGTGGCTCTTCTAGAACACAACATAGAAGAGCAGACTGGCTTAAAACATAAGATACTTCAATGTAATCTAGTTTGCCAAGGTCAGGAAAAGGAGCTTGTTTCTAAACTCTTGTTCTTAATAGCTGTATCTTGCAAGATGAAACAGCACCACCACATATCAGGAAGCTCTCAATTTCTTTTGAAACGCAGAGACCTGCCAACGAATCTGCTTCTCAGACGCTTAATATATTATTTTCACTTGCATCTTCTTTAGTATCACTCTTTCATGCCTATACTTCAATTGCACACAGCATCGTTCCTTTATTGAGGGCTGCAGTTAATCAGCTGGTCCCATAAAGCACCACATAAATTCTGCTTTATGAATTCTGTGTCACAAGAATGTGGCCAAATGCCTCGTGCCCCGAGACTCTGCAGTAACACATCACCTTTGTGCAGACAAAACTGCAGAACTCGTGGAAATTACAGCAGCCCAAGAACAGAAACTCCTCAATCACCTTCACTATGGTAGCACTGGTAATGAAAAAGTATAATCTAGTGATGGTTTCAGGAGAGATCTTAAATACAGTAAGAAAATGAGCCTGGGTATGTAAATGGATCGATGTTTGCAAGGTTGCCTTTGCAACAGAACCTCAGCAACATGAAATACTGTCATGAGCTCACATTTTCCAAATATCATACAGATCTCTTCCCTTTGTGAAATCTGTCACTCATTTATACCTTAAACCATACGACTAAAAAGCATCTATAAAGTTATGTGCAAATACAGATCTTTTTAATTTAACGCATACTAAAAGAACTGCCTTCAAGCTATCTTTACCCCACCATTTAAATACATATGTCAGGCAAACGCCTTCTCTGAAGTAGCTGCAATGTATCTTTTCAACAGTGCAGTAAAGTTAACTTTGGGGAGATGGGACTTGTTACTTTCTTACTGTACCAGGCACAGAGAAGTCAGTGATAGAAATGGCTTTGCTCTAGACTGAGGTAGGGAAAGTAATAAAAAGCCCTTCCAAATCACAGTGTTGGGTGTTTCAGAACTATCTGTGTGAGAGCACTTTGTGAAATGCATTTGCTGGGAAATCAGTAAGGATGAGATTTGATAACCTGAAGGACACTCCATCCATATCCATCAGTTCAGGGCTGTGGTTTGTAAGCACTGGTCTGAAAAGTCACATTAAATCTGAGTTTCTGTATTCTCAGTTAAAGCTTTAGTAATAACATTTCCTGTTAGTCTATAAAAATATGGTATGTTGAGTCTTTTTAGCTCCTGTGCAAGACAAACTGTTCCCATCAGTGCTCACTCTACTGTTCCAGCTTGAACTCGACTCTGATGAACTCTGCTCATCCAAATCTACAACAGACTCCAGACAAGGCCTTACCAGTGCCCTGAAAAACATTACCAATATTTCTGGAAGCACCTCTGCTGACACACCTGAGGATTAAACCAGCCTTTTTTACACCTACACGTGGAACTGTAATAACTACCTGTAGCTATTCTGTGATCTGCTAGAGCATAAGGTCATTCTCCTCCCTTACGCATTTTGAACCAAAGAGCTCTTAGATTAAAGCAGATGTTGAAATTATTAGACCCCAAGTGTATAATTACGCACTTTGTGCTAATGAACTTCTTTCCATTTCTACTGCTCCAGTTCTCAAGGACATGCAATTGAAAATACAAAAAAGGAACCTCTAAAAAGAAACATGAAACACCTCCTAGTATTGCTGCAATCAACTCCACTTCTTTTCATAAAGATGCAAACCAAACAGCACCTCCTCCCACCTGCTTCTTTATTGAAAAATCTATTTTAATTATTCATTGCATTCTGACTAACACTATTCTCAAACACAGTTACTGTATGTGCTACATAGCAGCCACCATATGCCTTTCTTCCTCATACATTGAAGATAAATCAAAACACTTTAAAATCATATTTGCTAATAAAAATACACCGTGCTTTAAGAAATTGGGTTCCTTTAAAAAACTTCTTGTTTATGGGATTTCACTTCATGAAGGAAAGCAGTTCATGTTTAACCTTCTGCAGGAACCTTCACCTTGCACATTTATGGTTGTTAAGCTGTTAAGCGATGCTTGTACACATAAAACTTCCAGAAGGACAGTGTTAAAACATAAAATTAAAGAGTAGTTCATTGTACACTTCAGAACACTGTTGAGTTTTGTGCTTTTGGAATCTTCAGTTTCTCTGCACTATACATCAACATAACTTACAGATGTTTCACCTACAGATACTTCCAGCTCATGGGGCTCAGAAGGAAGGACTGCAGACAAAGGAAGGCTTTGCGCCATTACCAAAGGCCCAGCTCCCTGCACTTTGTATCTCTGGTTTCTTCATTTTTTATGGCTGGGACCAGCTATAACCATTGCAAACAAAACTCAAAGGCTCCAGAGCTTCCCCATGACCTCAGTATTATCCAGACCCTGAAACTACAGACCAGGCTGCCCAGACCTGGAGAGAAGTTGTTTCTGGCTTTTCTTGGTTTTCATTTCAGCTCAATGTGCCTTAATCAGCAGCTAATTAAGCCCTTTGTGAAAACCACAGAACAGAAAAGGCACCTTCAATACAGAGCTGCTTTCCTGACCACACTTGAATACCAAACTGTGTCAAACAGAATGTGAATTATGCTTGAGCCTGAGTGAAGTGTTCCTTTTCCACAATGAGATACTACAGGTATAAACAACCATCCACCAAAATTGCTCAGCAAACCACATTTCAGACAATTACTTGCTTTCCCCCCTCACTTTACAGTATCAAATGAAGCCTAATTTTTGGCTCAAATAACAGGCTTAGAGAACTTCTGAAAAGCCCACATCCCTTCTCCTTTATTTGCATTTCCCATTTTCCAAGAACATTTGCAACCCATTCAAGAACTAAAATCCTAAACCCAAATTTGGATTGTGAAGGATCAACAAGATATCTACAGCATGCATTCACTGCCTGAAATGACTGTGACATTTCATTTTAGCTGTCTCATTTTTTCTGCTCAGAAGGATTGCCTGATAAGGGAGTATGGTCTGTGCTATAGACCATCCTTGCAATTTAGGCAGTAAGAATCTGCCCATTGTATGTGTGTTAACTCCTACAACCAGACTGTCATTGTCAAACAAACTGAGAAACAAGTGGATATGTGAAATTGCCTTCAGACAAGCAAGTTTAAGCCAAGACCACAATTTACTAAATATGATAAAGTGATACCACTGCATAAAGTACATTATCATAAAAGAAATAAATGTTTTTCCATAAACATACCATTTTAAACAATCATGACAATGAATTCATCATTCATCATGAATTAGAAACAATCATAAACAATCTGGCTCACTTTAGTGGGAACATGTTGTTGTTATTACCTGGGGGAGCTGGACTAGATGACATTTAAAGGTCCCTTCCAACTCAAATGATTCTGTGATTAGAAAATTGTAATTAAAACTAAGTAGGAAAATCATCACACGAATTAAATAGATCTCTTGGACAGATCAGCCACTTTCAATGCTACTGTTAATTAAAAGTACTATAAAGGCATATCTGAACACTTGCAGGGAACCAAGGCTCTGCAGTTTAGCTCTGTAGAACTGACCATGCCATCATAAGAACTCCAGTTGCTGCACGCAAACCAGTGTTATGCTGTAATCTGGACTGATTCCAGACTGCAGTTTGGAGCATACAGCCCCAAAATACAGCACAGGTACACGTATGTCCCAACATCTGGGACAGAAAGGTCCCACCCTGGTTGCCTGGAAGCTCTTCTAATACCAACATTACCTGTGTTGTGGGGTATTTGTGGATGACAGACTGCTGTAATTGAGATGAATGTGATCCAAATCATTCAAAACTCAATAACTCACAAATGCAGATCCTGCTTCTCGTTTCAGTCCATCCCTAAATGGTTGGTTTAGCAGAAAGCAGAAACTATTTTTCTGATTTACACACAGTCCATTAAACTGAACTACAAAAAAAATGCAGTTCTTCAGAGCAAAAAGAATGGACAGCTTTCCCTTTTGGGATAGCAAAAGTCATAAATATGTAAGCTTATATATTTGGAATGAAGTGATGATATTTCACATACCTCCCTTCCTTTGCACTAGCAAACAAGAATTAGAAACAGAAAAACTCAGAGCTAATTTGACACAAAGCAGAGAAGTGCACAGCAAGTAATGAACTCTCAGGAGCAATCAACAAGGCTCAGGCCTACGTTTGTTTATATCATGGAATAACTTTACCAAAGGCAACCAATTCAACAGCACTGACAGAACCTGTCCAAATTTATACTGCAGTAACCAAAGGTGGAATGGAGTCCTTAAAGAAGCAAAGGGAAAACAAAACAGAAGATGGACTTAAAATTTGAAAAGCCTTATTTTCTGCATGTTATTGAATATATTTGTTTTTATTTTATTCGGGAAGTTTTTACCTTTTTGTACCTGGTGGGTTTCCCAGAGATTTTACAGACTTCAAAATATTTGGGAATATCCCCCCAAAAGCAGGAATTAATATTTGTGGGGGAAAAAAACAGAAAAAAAAAGGACTACATAGAACCAGTCTTATTTGTGATGAGAGAGATGTAAGGGCTCTACTCATACCAGCACACAAACACCTGCTGTTCTTATACAGCACTTCCATTCAAAGAGTGATTGACTTCAATAGTTTTCTGTTGGCAACCTAAAATCACATTACTTCATCTGAAAATTGTTACTTGCTGGTGCAAAGCGTTTCCTGTGCTGCCATTTTCTAACCTTTATTGTAGAATTAAAATTATTAGCCATTTCAGCATTTTGTTTAATTAGGTGTTCACAAAACTGATTACTCTGAGCTGTCTGAGTATGCTTTCACTGTGATACAGCAGGTTTCATGCCTTCATGACAGACTACAAGAGCCTTTTAAAAAGGCTGTTTTTAGTATAATTACAGTTACTTTTATACAGTTGCTGTCTCCCAGCATGGCCTGGGATCAATCTTCATTCAGCAATGATGAAGAGTTACATCTCGTGTCCTTGTTCAACCTCAAGAAATTAAGAAAGGAATTCTGACTCAACACTACTCTATTGGCACATTACCTTGTTAAAGAGATGCATTTACTGAAAGCACGAATCCAGCTGACAGTGGTGCTGCTACTACAGCCAACATCTGTTTCAACAAGTGCCTGAAAGCACCTAAGTGAACAACACACTGCTTCTCACACTGCTTCCTCTTTTCCATCTCACTCCTAGCTGTTCTGATGTCACTTTTGCCTCTAAAGAGGTTGTCTGTTATATTTTAGAGGTTGCTGTAATTTGATCAAATCCATGGAAGATGATGCTAAGGAAGTGACAGCAAGTCAATGGATGTACTGTTTCTAACTTGTTATCTGTCTGGGTCCTGGCATTAACAGCATTTCCGTGCTGAGTTCCAAAACCTGAGAGCCAGACCAAAATGTAAAACAGCTCCCACAGGGTCAATTCTTTCACCACTTCATGTCAAAACAAGTTTCATACATACATACGCTTAAGAGATTTCTGCATATGATGATAGAAAGCATTAAAAGTATTATCTTATTCTCTTTCATAAAGTATTTATCACCTAACAGGAAAAAACAGCATTCAGTTATAGAACCATATAGCAACCTGCGCTGAAGAGGAGCTTCAAGACCAAATGCAAGGTCATTCTATGTCTGAACCTCAATTAACTCCTCAAGCCTAACAGAATGTTCAGGACAAGCACTTCTGTGGAACACGGCTATGATGTGAAGTACAGCAGTGTGAATAAAAGTATTTCTATTATGTAAGTACTCCACACACACAATTCAAACCAAGTACGTAGAGTGAGCAGTACTTTAAAGTCCAAGAGTATTTGTTCCAACTGGAAAGTGACTTCTGATTTATGTTTGCAAACCTTTAGTGCACTTTCTTTTTGAAGATTTGATCCCCTGAACTACACCATTACAACTGGTTGGGTCTAGATCCCAAAATACAGCACCTAGAAATGTAAATGTTATAACTGACAAAACGGTTCTACAACTCCTATTGTGTGTAGGCCAGCTGTCATAGAATCACAGAGCTGGGCTGCAAGGAACCTCTAGAGATCAAGTCCAACCCCTTCTGATAAAGTTCATTCCCTACAGTAGGTGACTCAGCCTGTCTGTTGTTGTGAACAGGAACAACAGTATATGAAATCTAAAGATAACTGAAGGCATTATCTTACAGATGCTGTTACCTTCAAATTCAGTCAGACGACCTCATTCAAAGACAGTGGATCTCTTTACTTGAGCAGTAACTCCTGAGTATAAGCATTTGTGTTGACAAGACTCAATTCACAGCACAAGTTACTTTCTGAATTAAGTCATTTGTTTTCTTATTGAATTTCATATAATGCAAACATCCCAGAAGTGAGTGTTTTCATTTATCACTACAGGAACAAGTGCAGCTTATCAGAAATAAATTACTGAAAATAAATTCCTAAGACCTGAAAAAAAATGCATAGGTTTCAAATGATGCTTTCATTTCTACTTTAAATCTATGTCAATACCTTCACTCCCATTTCTTCTTTCCTGGTGTGACTAATGTCTTTTTCTAACTGATGGTACTTTTTCTTACTCATTACATTGGCTTTTTTTTTAACCTTTTCTTCCAGTACAGTTTTCCTACCTTATGAATGTAGAATCAAAGCCCTGTCTTTTCCACAGAAAAAAAGGAATAATTAAATCTGCACCAACAGGAAGTAAAAGGCCATTACTTCTAATCATCACAATGAATCCCCATGTAAGCTGGCAATCTTTTCTCCCTGAAAATATAGATGTACCAGTTAGTTTCAGGGCAGAAGGTGGCTATAATTTGCACATAGGAGTATACCACACCTTTTCCTCCTCCACTCTTGTTGTTCTCATAGAAGTGTTCAAAAGGAAACCCTACCAAGTGATAGGCTTCTAAGTTGATCTGCATGATTTCAGACTCTCCTCTGCCTTCTTCATGGAAGTATCATACTTTTGAGGTGCAAACAGTTGGGCCCAGCGAACTCTCAAGCAAACCACCTATAAGGGCATCACCAATTTCCCAAGTTTCAGTGAGAGGATTTCCATTTAATAGGTTCTTCCTGAGTTACTCTAAGTTTAGCTCTGCATACAAATGTTTGCACAGAACACATTCTCCTTTGCAGACTTAGGAGGAGGTCTGCAATATATACCACTCACATAGCAGCGGAATGAAAATGTTCACATTTGCTTTAATAGCTTCCACACAATTTTACCCTGCTTCTCCTTTTTAAGCATATTTAACTTTCAGAATATGCAATAATAAAACTCTCCTACAAAAATACAAGTTTCCTCATGAAGCATGCATATGTAGAATGTGCAGTCCTTCCCCCCATAAGCAACTGCTTTTCACTGGTGCACATAAGAGATGCATATGAGATGAAGAAGCAGAACAAAATATCCCCAGCCACCACTGCACTGCTCTTTCTTCTGACCCTGGCAAGAACTTGATTTTGCTGCCTCAGTCTTGAAGCTACTTGGTTTTGCTTCTGATAGGGGGGATGGTAATAGCCATCCACAGAGAGCTACGGTATCAGTTCTTGCCTGCATTTCCTTGTCTTTTAATCAAATATTAATTGGGTGCAGCCACCTCACTGCTCATAGAAAATACCTATTAGGAATGTAAAAAGTTAATCTTCTATGCCTCTAGGAGCAGCAAAATAAAGACTAATCTCCTTGTGTGAAAATAATAGTAATAATAATAGTCATTATTTACAGCTAACTCAGTTTTGCCTAGGTAAGATTGTTCCATCCTGTTAACAAGGTAGAAGAATGAATTGCAGCATTCATACTGAGAACTTTAAAGCAAATCAGATCCTGCTATGTTTAGAGCTGATAAACCTACTCCTCACCAGAGCCCATGACAGGGACATGGCAACATCTGGAATACACATCGCTGTCTCTGTTTCATTTTCTTATCTCTGTCCTACACTGAAAAGCTACTCCTTGGTTTGAGTAAATATTATTGCCCCTCTGTAAAGCAGAGAAAAAGAATCTCCCAGAGTTAACAAGAGATAGTTTTCAAATTCTCTGTAGTCTTAGTTTTAGAATGCAGTTGTCTTACTGTTCCTTCAGTTTGAGACTCAGTCCACTTAGATATCTACCTAGAAGTCTACTATTGGAAGCCTTTTTTTTCCAAGCCATAAAAAGAAACAAAGGCCTAGCACTGTTAGATCGAACCCAAGAAACCAATTTCGACTCAACCACGTCCACAACTCACACTTCACCTTCAGAAACTTTAAAATGATGCACACTCCAGTAACAAAAAATAAACACAAGAAACTTTAAACTGAAACAGTTGCTGAAACTGGCTATGTAAGGAAAGTCTTAGTTCTAAGACTTGAAGTTCTTTTAGTTGTCAGTCATTCATGCACAAGAAGTCATACAACTCATTTGGGAAATAAGACTGGTTTCACTGAATGAAATGCACACATTGAGAACACTTTTTAATGGGGAATGGAACATAAGACCTTCTCATCCATCACCCCCAATAGGGCTGTTAAGTAAACGTTAAGATTCAAAACCTAAACTATAACCTAAACAAGGCAGATTCTTGAGTGAGCTTGCCAAGTCCTATTTCTGTAATTAAAAGTGCTCTCCTGGCTCCCTTTAGAAGTTTAAACAACAGTCAGTATAATTGAATATGCTTTTTTTTTTTTTTCCTATTGAACTTAGAATTCCCTTATCAAGATAACAGTGCTTCCTTAGAATTTGCCTTGGGCATTTCTGCAAGGTCAAAAAGACATAATACACCGATAGGGATAAACCCAGTTTGAATTGCTCCATCCATTCATGCTCTAATAGCTCTGTAACCCTGGAAGCAACAAATCAAAACTAGTATGTTTGGGGATCTAACACTCAGCATTTTAGAAAACACAGAAAGAGGGCATGGTCAGAAAGCAACCTGAAATGGTGTTGCACCATCATCACTTTGTCTCAGCTACCATGCTGCTAGTGCCTGCAACAAACAGGAGTCATGCACTTGTTCTGGAAGATAGAGTCACCTTATTGCAATTATGAATTCACACATGCCAAGAGTTGCCACGTTGGTGCACAATGTTACCTTTTTGATGAATATACACTGCAAAAGAGAAAAATTTCCTCCCTTGCCAGCACCATCTGAAGAATTGAAACTACTCGTTTCTTCTGTGAAGTCCTTTATTAGTGGAGGGGTTTTAGAAGCTTTAGTTGGTATCAAATGAAGCTGTACTTGATGGGAACTCTAATGCTACAGAACTTTTGAAAGAGGTACCTAGAAACCTCTTTTCAACAGACAAGACTTTGTGTCTTAAATAACTGCTGCCACAGAGGCGCCACTAAGAATTAGTTATCAGTCTTTCTTTGTTGAAATTACAGCCTCATTCATTTTAAGGCATTAGATAAGAGGACATGTCTGCTCCAAAAGGGCAGCTATCCTTGGTGCAGGTTACAGCTCAACCTTTGCTACTGGGTAGCTGAGTTGGAAATCAGCGGCTTGCATAGAAGCATATTGTAAAGCTGGGACAGTGCTGTGAATAATGAAGCATATCAAGTGTTTTGATAAACCAAAGGAACCTAAAGGGATTTCAAAAAGAAAGAGAGGAGACGTTAAGGCTTGTCTTACTGTCTGAAATCTTCCATTAGTACCCTTACAGAGACCTGCTCCCTGCATCTCAGACAACTGACTTAAAATCCCATATGAGAAAATAAAGAACAATTCTGCCATCTCTTCAAACATTTGGCTTCATGAAGGAAAGCTCATATTCTTGGTGGGGTTTTGTTTTTTGCCACTAAAGATTACTCAAGTGTATTTTCTGCTAGCATTTGTTATTTTATTAATGTCTCTGTAATACCAGTCACCATTACAAAAGGAATTCCACTTATTTTTGTTATAATGCTATTACTAGTCTTGATTTTCAACCTCACAGCAGAGATGGTTTTGAAGGAGCCCAGGGAGGAGGAAGGAATACAACTCAGACACTGCAGTCAATTGTTACCTCTGAGCACATACACTTAGTTTGCTTTTCTTTGATGCTGCTGCCAGTTTTATTCACAGGCATACAAAAAAAAAAGGTCACGACATTTAGAATTACAGTACGCTGGAAATTAAATGTTCCTTTACATTTTTAATTTCTGAAAGTGATTTATTATGGAATAATATTTGAATACGATTGAATGAATGTGTGAAGATTAACGTGAACTGCCTTCAAATTGGAAGTTTGGAAGCACATATATTTAACCTCGTTGTATAATAGGCATTAAAAAGTTTATGCAGTAGCTCTAAGAATTGCATTTCCATTTTGCTGGAAGCATTTGCACTGTAATTCTCCTTAGTGTTCTGACACTGACATATCTGTATGGGGCACGAGGTTTAGCTCTCTATCATTTTCTACTTCAGATTATTCTGTATTTGAATGGACTGAACTAAATAAGGAGTAGAAACAAAGTCCTAATTGTTGACTTTTTTTTTTTAAATAAATCTTTATATAAGACACCCATCTGCTGAATTTTATACAAATTCAGCAATATTGATACAGAGTACTCTAAGAGGAAAGGAGAAATTCAGGGTTAAGTCTAGAGAAAGCACTACAACACCAAGTGACCTAAATACTACCAGGAGCTCCAGACTGGAGGCCTGAGGAAGGGGACATCACTCCAGTGCTGCTGGGACCAAAGTGGCTGCAGGTGACTGAGATGCTCTGCCATCAAATGCATTCCACCTCTCTCACATCACCTCAGGTACCACTCAGGGCCTGCTTCTCCAAAGCCAGGTGACACTACTTGCTGAACAAAATCATACTAAACCCCATTTTGTAGACAACTTGTCCCACTGACAATCAGAACTCACAATTCTTATATAACCCTGAGGAAGACAGGCTGTCAACAGCCTGCAAGGGGCAGACATCATATAAACTCCTTCAATCCAACCTGCAGTTAAGAGCCCCCACCTGCATCATGGCTCTGTGCCCCTAGTCTGCATCAGGCTGTTGAGGGCCAAATTCTGGCAAAGATAGGATTTCAGCAGCCAGCCCAGATACACAGGCACACATGTGCACACACTCCCACACCTGTACAATTGGCCTTGCCTATGAAAATATAACCAAACTCAAGAGCAGGTCCTTTGCACACTTGATGCAGGAGATAACTAGTGTATTGTTTTGACCGTTTCCACACACATCTGATAGGGATTTCCCTTACTTCCCAGGTGACCGTGATCCTCCAAGCATTCCCTCCATGCCATGCTGAAGTGGCAGAAATGAAGCATTTAATATCCTTGGCCCTACTGCTATCACCAGGGCAATGGCACAAGTACCGTTAGCCCAAGAGGGACCTCTTGAAAACACCTTCAGGAAAGTTGCTCCACAGATCACCCAATCCATTAAATTAATGCTTTGTTGGCCGGAGTTAGAGTTTTTGAGTCAAGCAAAACAAAAGCCTGGGTTTTAGAATATATATACCCTGTCAAATTGCATTTATCAGGATAAGGGTTATTAGAATCTTTTCTCTTGTGTGAATGAAATTGTAAGCTTAAAATGTCACTGAAGATTTATTAATCTGATACTCTTTCTGATAAGAGCAACGAAGAGGGCATACAGGGAGAAGAAAAGTATGTTTTTGACAGACTGCAAAGAGGAGAAAATATGTATAAGGCAATTTATCAGTGCGTATTCTGTAACCAAAGATTCAAGTCACATAAAGCAATATTATTTATATATTGATTTCAGAACCTTGCCATCTAAAATACTTCATTTAAGTCTCAAAGCTAGGCAAACAGGAGTGTGATTTTCAAGAAATGAAGCAAACCTGAATTTTCTAGATCTAGGCTGCGGAATCACTGCAAATGCTCCAAAAACCAACTCCTTTTCCCTTCTAAATTGCCTTTCCCATAACAGGTTGGAACTCCCAGACAGAACCTGGCTGTGGTACTACTGCTACAGTTGGGCTTTCAATGCTTCTCATTTGCAAGAGCTAATACCCTTTGGATGAGGTCACCCCAAGACAGCTCGTGCTTCCTTCCCTAGGGAGGTCAATTAGCTCACTGAGTTTACAGACCTAAACACAGAGCTCAGTGGAGAGCTGGCAGACAAAATATTTGTGCTGAGATACCAGCCTTCAGTTCTATGTAACATCATTTGCAGTGCGCTTGTTGAGGCAACATATAAATGTATTTATCTCTTATATAAAACCAGATAAACATAGCATGCAACTTCTAGTAGTTACATCAGCAACAATAAGGCTAATAATGATAATACGGGTCCCTCAAGTTATCAACGAGAGTGAACATATACCCATGCAGCCTAAAATGACTTTTTGAATAACACAGGCTACTGATAAGTGTATCTATATTTACTTACACACAAAGCAATAACCATCAAGTAGTTTTATTTTTGTCTTTGTCTTCTATGATTCAGAATTTCATTCAAAATATTTCCACACAATAAATGAAAACAGTGAGCCAGAACTCAGTTTTCCTATGAGACCCTCTCAGGTAGGTGTCAGTTTGGCAGAAGCTGATTGAAAGCATTACATGCTTACAAAAAAGGTTCGTTGTATTTTTACTTTTCCTCATAAAGTCTCCCATGTGAAACGTACCAGTTATAAAGTAACCGTATTTTGTTTTCCCTAAGAACATAACAGGAAACAGCTGCTGTCAGTTCATCACCAGCTCAACTCACCTGTCTTTTCTGTCTTGTGCTTTGGACTTTCAGGCCCTGGGAGGCACGGGCAGGGCCCTTCGCACCGAGCTGTGATGGTTTTGCCAGAAGTACATGCATGAAACTCCAACTTGCACTGAAATCATAAAAAAAGCAAGAATATGTTTTGAATTAGGACAAGATATAAAAGCAGCAGCTGTGGATTAAATGAGAAATTGGATCCAGCCATAACAGCATTGGACAGATTGCAAAACTTCAATCCCTATTGAAAAATGCCATTGTTTTTATTACCACAGATAGCAACAATAATAGCTACTTCCTATGCAGCCTTTTGCATGACATTTCTAAATGTGCATCATAAAGTGTTATTATTCCCTGTTTAAGTGTATGGAATCTGCAGCACAGCAGCTTGAAACAACTCCTTCCAGGTCACTGAGAGATCAATGGCAAGGATGGGAAAGAAATGCAAACCTTCAGAACCCCAGCTGCTTCCTATACTGCATCACTGTGCTTCAGGCATGAGCTCTTCAAAGGGGTTCTTTCATCACCTGCACATTGCTTGGTACTAATACCAAATTTCTGTTTGGTCTTCTGGGATCTAGAAACACCTAATTTTTGCTGAGAGCAGCAGGCCAGGCCTAGAAGCACCCATGTTAAGACACCAATCCTCGCAACAGTGAACTGAAAGAAAGCAGCTTGAATTCAAAGCAAATGCTTCATTGAGAGATGCAGATATTGAGGATGAGACTGGTCCTTCCATGTCTGCTGCTCTCAATGACGATGAAATTCTAAGCGACTCCAACCAATAATTACAAACTGCTGTAACTATTTACAGCACCATCCCTAGAATTAACTGTCCAGTACACAGTGAACTCCAGAAATACAGGAAAACTAAAATAACCAAAGACTGAAAATTGAACTAGAATCACAGAAGAAGAAACCTCCAAGATCATCAGGCCCAACAGTCAGCCTATTGCCACCATAGAGGAGTGCAATATGGTTCCCTGTAATTGCATATAATTGCTTGTTCCTCACCCTTCCCTAAAACCTCAGCAGATGGGATTTGCAGCACTGCATCCAGACCATTCAGGACAGCAGGACACGTGCAGTATTGGACAAATGAGACAATTCAGGAGAATTAATATTGCAGAAGCATGCTAGTTAAAAAGCCCTGATTTATAGCACTCTGGCTATTCACAGCCTTTGCCGTTTGCATTACGCACGTTTGAGTGCTGACTTTCCTCTAAGAGCTCTGTGCCTGTGTAGCTGCCCTCTTTGCAGTTACTGCCTCAAGGATACTTTCCCCAGCCTGAGCCCAGCAGCACGATCGCTGGAGACCAGACTAATGTACTAATAAAGCAGAGAACAAGAGGACAGCACACAGAAGCAGAAACGTGCCAAGCATTCTCTTTGGCTCGATACCTACTGAACTCAATTCAATCCCATCTTCTTTTTTTCCCCCCCCTTCTTCAAGTACTGATTTTAACACAACAGAGCCTGAGGGCTTTTAATAGAGGAGGGAGCAGTGCCTGCAGCCCTGAGGCTGCACCGCTCCCTGCAGAGACTGCCTCCTGCCAGGGGAAATTGGGAATGCTGGGCTCCAAAATCCTTTGATAAGTCCGAGTTTTATTACAGATTAATTCTTTTCCATTGAAAATTAGATCAGCATGCTCACACAGTGTGACACCGTGTGTTTTGAGATGTAAAGCTTCTTAAAGGGCCGAGGGACACATCCCACAGGACCACGGCATTACTCTATGAGGTTGCAGTGGGCAACCAGAGCTCTAACAGCAAGAGCCACTGAACAGAATCACAGCATCATCTGCTGTTATTTTGGTACAGTGGAAGCCAAGAGAAGAGAACAGGATGTTGTTACAAGATAAATGCCTCCTGCTTCGAAAATACTGCAAATGTCTTGGCTTTGGCTCTGTTTATTTTTGTTAAAAGGGGCTCATCTTTGCCCAGGCTTTAATCTAGCAGCAGGAGCCCATTATCCTCTGCCTACATCCTATTCTGTTGACATTATCTCCCAGCCATTCTGAACTTCAATGCACCCTGTTGGCTGCATGCTCTGTGTGATGTTCTGCCCTTCCAATTTAGGAAGACCACAGACACAAACATGGGCAAGCTTAGCTTGCACTTTACTTATATTCCTAGCAGTTCCTGCAAGAAATAAGTACTTACTTTTCATCTGTCTGCTCCATAAGCACATTTGCTTAATCTATGCTGTTTGCTCAGCACACACACCAGAAAGCAGATCAGAAGGAAAAGAGACCAGGAGAAAGGAGAATGTTCTGCATACACAGTTCTGAAGATGACAACTTCTTCTGCAGCTCATTCTGATAGTCATTGTGTTATTGAGAACACAGCCATAAATCTTCCTGCAGCTGGAGTTGATGATTTAATCCCTTACAGAACATCAATTAGTTACATATTTTATTATGCATAATAAATGTAAATTATGTATCTAAGCACTTGCAATTATACTTTAAACACCACCTTTAAGATGCTAAGGCCTGTTGCAAGCTCATTAGCATATATAGTCAAGAAAAAAAGAGCTTTGTACACAGAAACAGCAAGGCAGGTTTTTCCTCATCCTTACAACTGATAAAAAACAGTTACCAAAATACTCAAAGACAACCTCCAAACATCAACAAACCAAAGGAAACCCCAGCCCTCTCTGATTACAAAAGGCAAGCTTCCTGATCTGAATGTGCAGGATAAGTACAAGACCTTGAGCTTGAAGATCACAGTGGTGCATCCACATGGGTATGTTGTTTTGCCTATGTTTAACCACACTGCGTTTCCACCTAATTGGAATGCTCATTTGTGTATGTCTTGATGGAACTCGTCTGGTAGGCCAGTGTTGGGGAAAGAAGATGGAAGAACTCTATAGTTTTAGTATATTAGAATTGCTATCCAACACAGAATCACCTTACATAGCTTCTTCTCCTTTCCCAAAGGAAAACATGGAAAAACCATACTTTTCACATTTATTGAAATAACCCATGCCAGAACAGCTCAAATGAATAGCTTCACAGTGGTTGGGCAATGTCATTAAATCCAGAATTAGTGATACTCAGTGGGAGAACGGCCACAGAAAACATCATATGGAGCACCAATGAAGTTTCCAGATTACTCTAAAGCAAGATGTACAGTGCAGAATGAGACTTCCAGCTTTCCTCAAAGCACAGAAACCACACTTCTAATAACAATATGCCCTTATTCTTCTTGCAGCCCTCCTTCTCTCTCTCACACACATGCACAAAATACAAGGTATAGGACAGGACACCGACATGCAACCCAATCCATCATCAACCTCAAAGCCAAACAGACACTACAAGCTTTGCAAACATATACACGAAGCTCCCTGCAGTGATCCTACACATGAATCATTAGGAGCAGTCCCACAGCTCATCCCTCCCATTCCAAGGATCCAGCCTGATGCGATATAAATGATCCGACCTGAATCTCTGCTAAGCGTGCCAAGCTTTACGTTTCTCTGCCACCTCCCCGGTGTTTGAACTGCATTTGTTTACTATGAACCCCAAGGCCCACATAAACATCTCTAAACTATTTTACTGCAAATGGAAAAGCAGATCTGTTATTTGTTGCTAAACACATATGGATATCAATAAAATATATGAGGGGAGAAACAGTTGAACATATTCATGGAAAATTCATAAATTAATTTATTCAACTAAGATGAGGGAAATTATTGCAGAGAGTGTTTTGGCTGAAGTGTTCCCTTGAGAGCTGACTACTCATATAATGATTCCCTCTTTATTGTCAGTGAATCTACAGCAATGTGTTTTGCATAAGCATTCACATCTGAGGGAGAAAGAAAATAGCTACATAAAATTTATTCCCAGCTATTTTATTCTTGTCTGTCAGTCTCCATCCTGTGGTCCCCGCTGGAGGAGAATCTGGGTATTTCTTTATGATGCAATAAAACAACATATCTGCCTCTCTTTATGCTGGCTTTTAAGCTTTGGCAGACAGGTTTGGATCTAACCTGCACATAAGTGATATTGCCAAATAAGTTTCTGTGGTCTCTTAGACAGGGGTGTATATTTGACTACTGAACATCTGCACGGACAGTTTAGTGCCATCATCAGACCACATTAGTACCTTGAAGAGCTTTGCTTCACGACATAAGGAACTCGGCTATTTGATAAAAATGCAGCAGCAGAGGGGTGAAGCAGGGGACAGCAGAGCTGAGGCAGGCAGGCAGCTGCTGGCCACAGGGAGCTGGCATGGAACAGCGCAAGAAACCATGCCTAGCACTGAGCAGTGTGCCCCCCCATGGCCTGTTATGGGGCCAGGATGGAGACTGACTGCTCCCTTTGTAATGACAGAGCTGTACACTTCATCGCTGTGATTTTAATTACAGTGCACTCAGGGTAAACACAGTCTGACTGTAAGTCTGAGGGCACTGTTTAGCACGCATATAGATGCGGCTGCAAGTTCCAGGGTCACTCCCTGATATATCACTATCACTCTGGGATATATTACATGGCTAAGGCTGCTACCGGTTGTAGGAACACAGAACTGAGAAGCAGAGTGCTTTGCTCAGCTCAGCACCATAACTACCACAGAGGAGGCTGAGAGACCACACTGTGCTGCTCAGCAGAGAACCTGAGATTCTGATTTGATCATAACATAAAAAAGTTATAACAAAACCCACCACTTCCAATTTCTTGTAGTTATGCTGATAAAGGAGAAAAATGTTAACTTTCAAACTTATATTGCTTCTGTCATTAACTGAAGTGTGAATTAAAAAAGGAGAGAAGAGATAGAAGCATATTTTCTTTGCTGCAAGCAACCAGCAGACAATATACATAATGGAGATAAACTCCTGCGCTGTCTCTTTCTCTAAAGACAGACAAGATTGGAATAGGAGGTTAAATTTTATAGGATACTAATTAAAATGTATGTTAAAACCTGAAATATTACATCTTCTGAACAGCAGCAGCTCTAAAACCATATTGCTGAGCAGAGCTCTTGCTTGGAAGGCTCTGCAGCTTCATACATTTCCACAGGGAATTATTTCCATGCTGTGTTTGTTTTACGGTGCATCTTTTGTTCACTCACAATACAACTCTGCCAAACTTCACATACAAAAGCTCATCATTTTCTACCTTATCTTTCACCTGCCACCAGCAGAAGCTAAAGCTTCCTGAAATTACAGCATATGTATTTTTTAATCTAGATTTTCTTTATATCTGTAGTTTTTCCCACCTATCTGTCTTAACAGATAATTAGAATCCATTGGAATTTAGACATCTATTTGAGAGGGGCTGTTTGTTTACATGCTTTAGAGCAGTGCTTGCCATTGCTTCCTTAGCTAGGGCTCTTATCGCTATTTGCTTCATAAGCCTCTGCTTCTCATTCCCATCATGAGGAAAGAATTACTGTATTTGGAGCACCTCAGTCCAAGAGACTTAATTTACTAAGAAAAGAACCAAAATAACTTGGGATAATAACAAGCTCAGTATATTGTCTTCACCTGCTAAGAGGAGACACGCCATATGATACACAGCCATTGCATCCTGCTGAACATATGCAGTTAATGGGAATCCTGCACACTTTCAAGCTCTGTGAAGCCTGGAATCACCAAACCAGCTGCCTAGCTGGGCAATGGGAAGGCAGCAAGGTCAGTTTACAAACCTGAATGGCTAACACCAGCATCCTCACACACCTCTCCAATTCATGACTCTGTGGTCCCATAGCACTTCTCCCCCCAGCTGCTGGAAGAGTAGACTCACTGCTGCATGCACTCTGTTCCAGCATGGAGCCATCTGGTGTTACTGTCATAAAAGGGAGGATGGAAAAACCCCAATCATTTGTTTTCTGTTACAAGATACACCAGGCTAACATACAGCCATTTGCCTTTGCAATAAAAGCCATACAAAGATATCCTAAAAACTGTTATCTTCAGGAGGAGCTCTGTGCTCCTTATGAGAGCACATAGTTGCTGCTGTTAACCAGAGTTAAACATACATGCCAGTGGTGGAATAAACTCTAACACAAACAACCTATCATGTAAATATACACTGAGCCATTTTTAAAACATACACTGCTTTAAACCTTTGAAGAGTGAGCAAAGCCTCAAAGTGGTGGTAAGGTAACACTTTGCTATAGAAAGGGAAAGGGGAACTTCACAGAAACCAAGACAAAGGGTAACTGTACATTTAAAAGTGCAGGGAAAGGGGGAATTGCAGACACTTAGTCAAAATAAAGCCAGAGAAGAGGGCAATAAAGATAAGAAGAAACTGTCCGGAGACCTCTGACAAGAAGGATTAGATCCCCCCCCCCCGGGCAAGATGATGCCGACATGGGAGAACAATAACAGCAGATAACACCAAGAAGAAAACAGAAGAAGAATTTCACCCCAAAACATCGGCAAGGGTCGCGGGGAATGGGGTCAGGGGGAATGAGGGAATGGGGTCGCGGGGAACGGGGCCATAGGGAATGTAATGAATATGTAATCAAACTGAGGAGGAGACTATTGATTATGTATTAGCTTAACCTATATCTGTAACACACTTTTCTCTTTACGGTGTGCAAGTTTGGAGGAGCTATCCCCCTTGCACCCGGCGCTGCGCAACGCTGGAATAAACATACCTGCTTTATAACCCATCTCTGGATTATAGAGTTTGATTCCGCAAGTCAATTTGGCACCCCAGATGGGACCCTCTCTGTTCGGCTGCAGGACCAGCTGAGAAGGGGGACGCCTTTGGCGCGCCCCGAGATTTCTCGGAAGGACTCCCCTCCCTCATCTGATCACTGCAGGAGCAGACAAGAACCATCTATCGGCGGACCAGGTATGTGAAATGGGGGACCCGTAAGTCGTGAGGAGACGTCCTACGCAGGGCACAGTGGAGTCGGCGTGCTCCCCCCCAGGGATGTGAGCTCACGGGTTAGGTTAGGTTGCCGGCTGGGTTAGGACTCCCTAGGGAGTGCCTACAAAGGGGCCAGTAAGTCGTACGCATGGTAAAAGAGCTATTGCTCACATTCAGGTGATTGGTAATTGGGCAGAGCTTGTCTGCTCTCTCGTACAGGGTGATTTGGGTAATCCTGGGATAATTGGTATCGTACAGCGCTGTCTATATAGGTGACCTAAGTCAACTAGCACCGGTGTTCTTAACATCTTTGGTTAAGCTTAACAAATGATATATTGTAATTCTGTTTGAATTGTCGTGTGAGTGTGGTGTGAGTGAGACGCAGCACAGCTGCGGGGCGAGTGCGGAGTCCCGACCCGCGGTTCCGTCCTCCCGCGAGGGAAACGGCCGGGGACGGACGAAGCGAAAGTTGTCTCCAATACTTGTTTGTCTTTGTTTTAATACATGTTTATTTTGTATTATTAATTACTGGTTGTTGTAAAGTATGTGGTCATAAGTCATAACAATGCTGTTGTGTCAGAAGTGGTTTTACTTATAAAAGAATATGGTGGTTTATATTAAGTTACGATGGGAAAATCACAGAGCAAAGAGGTCCTTGCGCGCTCACCCCTGGGGTGTATACTGGCACATTGGCGAGATATCGCTGGGGAACCAGGAGGAACCCTGAGCCGAAAAAAAAAAAAAAATCCTGATTAAATATTGTAATCAGTGGTGGTTGATGTATAAGCTAGAGGACAGGGACAATGAACATATAGAGGGATGTCTGTGTGGAATGAGCATCAAGCCATTTATGTGATACTGTGTTCTGCCTGCGAAGAGGTGTAAGGGAGGTGGGTCAGTCAGTGCTGGCTCTGTGGCGAGAGGTTTATAACTGAACGATATGGATTGCTAAGGGAAAGTTATAAGGTAGTAAGAGTGTTTATGGAAACTGAAGAACTGTGTTGTTTGATTTGTGGGTTTTGAAGGGAATGGGACAAACTGTTTTGCTGGTATAAGAAAGTGTAGTTGTTAATGTCATACGGAAGTATTGTTGAGGGTACGTGGAAGTGTAAATGAGAGTACAAATAGTGGAATAGTGTACAGAGGAAAAAGGGTTAAAGAGAAAGTGAGTTTATCTGTGCTGGCATGAGAACAACCCCCCCGCACCGTTCCCCTGCAATCAGAACTCTTAGAGTGGGAGAGGGAGCCAGGGTCAGAGACTGCTGCTGTAAACTGCAAAGGGGGAGGTGGAGAGGACAGGGCATTGGAAGTGAGAATAGCCTTCATGTGCAGAGATGTGGGAAATCTGAAATCTGGGCAGCACTGGACGGCTCTGGAGAGGAGGTGAAATGTAATGATTAGAGTTTGGAAAGCGAAAAAGTTTGGGAAGGACACAGGTTGAGGAAGGCAAAGATAAAAACAGGGATGTCAGGTCTGAAGAGAGGAGTACAATAAGAAAAAAACAAACAAACAACAACAGAAAACAAAACAAACACCTGATTGAGAATCAGAGATGTTCAGGAAATTGAGAATAATAACAGCTGTTTCTGTTGTGGTGCTAGAGTAGGGCCATAGGACCCAGGGATCCCCTACGAGGAAAGGGGAGGGAGGCTTGAAGAGCCCAGGGAGGGCTCTGCCCCGCTGGAATGAAAGCAGTGTGCAAATGCAGTGGGACACTGGTAGAGAAATCCGACCAAGCTGAGTGAGAAGGAATTGCCTCTGATTGCAGAACTGAACAATGAGAACTTGGGAAGTTAACCCTAGCAGATATACCGATGAAACTGCAGCTAAGGAAGCAGGATAAAGTAGTTCATTTTCTGATGGATATGGGAGCTTCTTACTACCCATAGATGGTTTTGTAACATTAGTAGGTGCTACTGCCCAACAAGAAAAGGCTTACTTTTGGAATTAATTAAATATAAGCTAAGAAAACAAGTAGGAATACAGAAATTCTTGTACCTGTCAGGTTACCCTGGCAAGAAATTTAATAAAACTGGAGCTAAGGGTCAAACAATATTGGCTGATTAAGAATTGTAAGTCTGACTATTAACACAAACTGGGAAAAACAATGTTATACCCCCAGGAGCCACAGCAATCTCAATTAAGACACACTTAGGGGTGTGGGCATCAGGGCCAAAAATTAAGCCCTAAATACAAGTTAAAAGCAAGAGCTCACCCACTCAGGGTAAAGTGGTGCCCTTTGAGGATATGTGACTGTAGAAGGACAAAAGAAATAATAGATAATTTTTTGAGTTTAAATTACTAATTGAATGGGAATCCAAGTACAAATCTCCAATTTTGCCAATTTGCTAAATTTTCGGATAGCAAGTGCTTTAGTTTGGTAGAAGACATGAGGACAAGTAATGGAATTGTTGAATGGATACACTCAGTGATGGAAAATCCATGCACTTTATCAACCAAGTTAAGGAATGAATAGGTGGAGTTTACCTTCTGGATTTGAGGGATGTCTCTTCTGCCTGGTTTGGCTAAAGGAAGCCTAAGGCTATTTGCCTTTGAATAGGAAAACCCTAATAGAGGGAGAAGAGACTCAGTTAACCTGGACAGTGTTACCCAGGGTTGTGAGAATAGCTTAATGATCTTTGAGAACTGGTCAACTCATGAGCCTGAGACCTGGGATCCTCCATCCTAGGGTGGAACTTTACTGGAGCATGTGGATGCCACAGCAACAAAAGGACTGTGTACAATAGACTGAGAGTTTGCTGAGTTTCTTGGTTTACAGAAAGCACAAATAACTCAGAAATTACAGCTGGACTTTGGACCTTAAGGACTGCCAAGAAAGAAGCCATCTGCTAAGCCCCTGAGCTGCAAACTGTCAAGGAACTCCATACGTTCCCAGGAATGACAGGAGGATGCTGACCATGGATACACAGCTACGGACTGATGGTAAACCTCAAACAGCTTGAAGTGAGTAAGGGATGGTGCCTGAGGGCAGTGGCTGCACTGGTGCTCAATATTCAAGAAGCCTATAAATCTACACTGGGCCAAAGGACACCAGTTTTAATATCTCATACAGTGTTTACTATATTGGAGGCAAAAGGGGGACATTAGTTCATTGGCTCTCACCCCAAAGATTCCTGAAATACCAGGCCATCCTGGTAGAGCAAGGTGATGTAGAAATAATTGTGACTAATATTGTCAACCCAGTATCTTTCCTTAGCGGAACTCCCGGAGAACCACTATTACATGACTGCTTTGAATCAACTGAAGCTGCACATTCCAGCCGGTCAGTCGAACCTGAAGGACGAACCCTTAGAAGATGCAGAAGACACCTGGTTTACCAGCAACTGCAGTTTTATGAGACAAGGAGACTGTAAGGCAGGACATGCAGTAACTGCTACTGACCAGGTAATCGAAGCACAACCACCAGCTGTGGGGACTTCCCCTCAGAAGGCTGAAATAACTGCCTTGACAAGAGCTTTAATCATATGGACAGATGCTAAATATGTACCACACGCTCATAGTACCATCTGAAAAGAGCAAGGATTGCTCACACACAAGAAAAACAGCCTGATTTAAATCTACCAATGGTTATTATATGTTGTAAAAGACATCAGAAATGTAACACTGTACAGGAAACAGAAAATAAGATGATAGATCAGGTGGCAGAACAGGCAGTTGAAGAGGGCTTCAATTCCAGACGGTAAACTTAAAATCTCTGAAGCCAAGTCAAAACCTGTAAAATATTCTAAAGAGAACAGGAGTCCAATTAATGATTTAGAAAGGAAGAGAGCAAGCTGACAGATGTGTGCATGCCCAAATGGATACATTATTATGCCCTTTAGTATTTTATGGAAATTGGTTATAAGGGAAGATAAGAGAATATATTGAGCAAACCAACACTACAAAGTACAGTCCCAGTACCAGGAACAGGGCACAAGTGGGCTTCATGGGAGAGGGCCTTCCAGGGCAACAACGGCAAATTGAGTTCACAGAACTCCCAAGAAAAGGGGGGTACCACTGTATGAAAATTTCTGTAACCTTAGAAACAATTGAGGATGCTGCTGCAGATGCTTGATGGACAATCCAAAAGGAGATATCCTGTTTATCCAAAGATGCATTGCAACATGGAGTAGGCAGGGATAACACCGATTGGGGAATAGTTTTCTCTGGATCATGGGATAAACTTACTAGTTGCCAAATTTAGGATGACTAAAACAGCTTTTCTTAGCCTGCATCACCTTGCTACTCTTGGTGTGTTTTACTTGTGTTGTTATGTCTTTTGTGTCTGTACCAAGGTACTGGAAGGGAATACGAGGTTTGGAAGAGACATGTGCTGAGACAAAAGGTAGAGAGCGGAGCCTATTTTGAGACCCATTAAGAATCTAGCAGGTAAAAGCCTGCTAGATTAAAGAAAAGGGGGGAATTGAAGAGTGAGCAAAGCCTCAAAGTGGTGGTAAGGTAACACTTTGCTATAGAAAGGGAAAGGGGAACTTCACAGAAACCAAGACAAAGGGTAACTGTACATTTAAAAGTGCAGGGAAAGGGGGAATTGCAGACACTTAGTCAAAATAAAGCCAGAGAAGAGGGCAATAAAGATAAGAAGAAACTGTCCGGAGACCTCTGACAAGAAGGATTAGATCCCCCCCCCCCGGGCAAGATGATGCCGACATGGGAGAACAATAACAGCAGATAACACCAAGAAGAAAACAGAAGAAGAATTTCACCCCAAAACATCGGCAAGGGTCGCGGGGAATGGGGTCAGGGGGAATGAGGGAATGGGGTCGCGGGGAACGGGGCCATAGGGAATGTAATGAATATGTAATCAAACTGAGGAGGAGACTATTGATTATGTATTAGCTTAACCTATATCTGTAACACACTTTTCTCTTTACGGTGTGCAAGTTTGGAGGAGCTATCCCCCTTGCACCCGGCGCTGCGCAACGCTGGAATAAACATACCTGCTTTATAACCCATCTCTGGATTATAGAGTTTGATTCCGCAAGTCACCTTGAAGGAGCTGTTACAGCTCACTGGCTCAGAAATCCTCATTTCTGCAAGAAATGACACGAAGAACCTCATTGTATCTCAGGTAAACTGCAAATATTTGAGAAGGTTTCTCATTGCACTTGCTGACAGGTTGGTGGTTCATAGCCTGCTGGTACAAGAGAACTTGCTCCAGGTGTAGGATCAGGAAGAAAGAGGCCAAGGTTTCCACATCTAGACATTAACCAGGCTGAGCAAATTGATGCAGCTGAATGCAGTAAAGCCAAAAGGTCACACGAAGCAAAGTTTGGAGGACCACAAATTGCTCCACGCTCCACAGCCCTGCAGATCTAAGGAGGGAAAGATGCAGAACTTTGCCCTCAGGGTGAAATTAACCACAGAGCAGAAGGAAAGTGAGACCTGGGCAACCTTTAAATACCACTCTAAGTCAGGAGGTCACATCAATCGTGCTGCCAACTGCAGGTGCTCTAAGCACAGGGCTCAGTCCCTAAAATCATGCTTGTCAATTTTAAGACTATAAAAATATAACATTGACAGTCAGCTATTTTTTGTCAAGTTCCAGCCATAGGCAATCAGGAAGTTCCAAGTTTTCACTTCCTACAACATTAAACGTAAGCAACTGACTACCAACTCCTGAGCAACCAGATGACAGAAGGATCATCTTCCAGGAAGAGACATTTTTCCCCAGCTAGGGCTTCAGAAAACAGTTGAGTTGCAAGAGGCAGCTCTCATGTAATTATATATGGCATTAATTTCATATTTCGTGGTTTCCCACTATAATTAGAAATGGCTTAAACTTGAATCAGCAGAAGAGCAGAAGGCACCTCCTGGTTTTCATCGATTAAAGTCAAGGATTTGTTTTAGAATGCAATGAGCCTGACTGCCAACGCACACAGGGTCAGTGCAGGGTGAGCTCTGCACCTGAGAGGAGTTCATGCTCTTCTTCCTTGCTTTCAAATCAGTGCACAAGAGATCCTTAAAAGAGAATCGTGACTGCTCGGAGAACTTTCAGTGTGAAGAACTCCCATGCAGAGGCAAACTACAGTCTATCCCTGAACCGCCATCAACACGTTTCTAAAGGACAATTTGGCTGACCTTCCATACTTGTAATTGGACTCCCAGTAGCCAAAAGCTTTGAATTTATATCTTATTCTGCTGGCTAAAACTAACCTAGGGAAAAACTACAGACTCTGGCAACACATTTCCCAAGTTGATACATGAAGACTCAGACATTTCAGTGTTTGAATGGCAGGGCTGGAAACCAAGGAAATTACGTACAATTCCAAAGCGCCCTTACAAACAGAAAACAATCAGCTAATTTGGTGACTTCCAGACAGATCACAAAGGACAAAATTCTGTTCTGATACAAAACAAATTGCCCTGAGAAACAGCTAGCAAATCAGATCAATGTGAACTAAGAGTGTTAAAAATGCAGTAAATTGCATCAGCTAGATAGGGTGTCTAAGGTCACAGCACTGGATAGAGGACATTCAAAGGACCATTTATTACTATAAAGCAACAGCAGATGATTGCTTTTTTGTGAACAAAATAAAATAGTTCTGCACGCCAAAATCTAGCATGTCATTTCAAAATCAACTTTGTTTTTGCCTGGAATTTAGATGCCAGATCTGGAATAATGGAGTTTGAAGTAGGGAAAGCTCAGTTGGCTTGTGATGCTGAAAGAACTTCATGTCCTTATTGGAGCTTCAGGGGCAAGTAGCTCTGGGAAGGGAAGCAGAAGAGTAAATTCATAAGTGGAAAGATTCATACAATGCTGATTTTTGACTTTTCCCTCATTAGTTGAAGAGGTTCACACAAGTCAAAAGGCAGATGAAGACAAAGCACTTCTGTCACAATGAACAGCTAAGTCAAAAGAAAAATACTTGTTTCCCCTTACCCCTGAGACACATACCAGCCTGGGCTAAACTTGCTGATTACTTCGTCTCTCCTCTCACCCTTCCTTCTGGTCGCTATCATGCAGCAACAACTGTAAGCTATGCATGCACTTTCTTTCCCCTTCTCTCAGCTAAGTCACCTTCTTAGACTGAAATCCAGACACTTCTGGTGGTTCTTCAGTTCAGTATTAAGCACCAGGGTCACACCTGCTCTCTGAACACTCTCAGGAACTGAAGTGCTTTGAAGATGTTGCAGACATCCGGACCCAACAAGCACCTCTGCACCTGAGCTTCTCTCTGCAGCAGCCCCAGTGGCTCAGGATCTCCACAGGATGCTTTACTGCACACACAGTCATTCTGTACAACTGAATGTAATGGAAATGTAGGCAGTGCTGTTGGCTAACAAATGTATCTTACAGTCCATATTCTATATTCACATATAGAAGTACTATGTCTTCTCTTCCTGCAGGATGTCCATGATAGCTCACTAATGATTGGCACTTGCTAGCTGTGCACAGCAGTTTTTTGGTTTATTGCTTTCCAGTAAACCAGTCTGTGACATCCTAAGGCGTGGACATCAAACTCACTTTTCTACTGCATTTGTTCTCTTATTTCTCTCTATATTTTATATAACTTTTCTCTCTGTGAAATGATTCTCTATTCTAACTCTTCACAATTACGAGCTGAGAGTTCACAGCTAATAGCATTATTCAAAGAGGAAAGAAGCTGCTTATTTTTCTTAATAGACCAAAGCCATCTTAGTTTAAACAAAGAAAATCACAGGAAAACAATTGGAGATTTGGACCAATCGATGCTGCTTGAAGTATACTTGCCACATAATTGAGATGCATTCTCATTCTGCAGCCATTTACTGATCACATGAGAATGATGATTTGTCATTTTTAGTTGCTTCAAATTACTAAAGGCAATTTAATTTCTCTTATGGAGACAACGCATCAGATAACACTAACATAATCAAAAGGTAATGATCTGCAGCTCTACACACATACGGATACTCCAGTTACCAGTTAAACAACTGCCTACATATGGCAGAAGGAAAGTGATGCAAGACATACAGACCCCCACACACAGGGCATCCCAACTCAGTAACATTTTTAAACAGAACAGTTTAGCCATGCAACTCCATCAATCCAGATTTCAGATAAGGCAATGCTTCACACAGTCACTCTCACATCCACCTGTCTGTACCTGGGCAGAAGCAGCAGCATCAGGTAGCCAGTAAAGCATGGGCATGTTCCTTAAGGCTTTTACTCAATTTGCATGCTGGCAATATTTTATTATCTCTAAAAATCTCATAGACAACTCTCCCCATCAGTTAGTTAATGCAGTCACATCATGCAGCTTAAAGCAAGGAGTTAAGTGGTGGCATTAGGTTGGAGTCCCGTAGCCTCAAATACATTGCTAAATACTCTTTAAGATATGTGATGCATTTGATGGGGATATTCTGAGTAATAGGTACACACGGGCTGATAATAGTTCAGAAGTACCTTTTCACCTTCCCTCTGAAGTACTTCTACAGATAAGTCAAAGAAAACTGCACCAGCTCTGGCTCCTAAAGCACTAGTGAATCAGTCTTGAGCCTTCACAGCATGCATGCTCAGCTCTCACATGATGTACCATTGTCTTCTAATCAAACACTGTCTTTACATGCAAGAAGTGAAGGTCAACCTAGGTTTTTTTCTGATCAGAAGTTACATCACTAATAATAAATTTTAACAGACCAAAACTTCTCCAGAGGAGTTATTACACTGCTTAAAAGTTATATCTATCAGGTTTAATCTATCAGGTTCAGAAGTTCACAGTAAACTCATTCAGGTTTCAACAACTGTGATATGACCCTTGCAGCATCCATGCCTTGTTACTGGATGTACAAAATGTATCATATCAACTAAACATTCAGATCTGAAACTTAGGTTGTTTTGTAAAATGGAGCAAATCTGCATTCTGCAGTGCCGCTTCTGCCTGCTTTCAGAACAGGAAAAAAAACTAAGTCCTAAGAATGACAATCTATTTTTAATTGACTCCTCAGAATTTCTATTTTCTGAAGAAAAAAAATAACACAAAGTAAAAGCCCCAGTGGTAAAAAGCACTGAAACAAAACATTTGGCAGTTACTACCAAAGAAGCTTAGGGAATATATCTCTGAGCATAGCAACCAACGAAGAGTAAGCTGGCTTCAGCTTTGAAGTTAAAGCTTTCAGCAATGCTTTCTGATTTCTAAAGACAACAATAGAAACAACGAAAAAAATGAAAGAAATAAAAGCAAACCCCAGGCCCAGTTCATTGTTCAGTGAAAGAAAGCAGAATTAGTTTGTTTGCTCAGAAATCAAGTAACCACAGCTAATCCTATTGCAGTATTATCCTATTTTGGCCTTTAATAAATCTGCTTTAAATTAAAGATTTGCCCAAGCTAAAAAAAAAAAAAAAAACACCAAAAAAACAAAAACAAAAAACAACCAAAAACCAACCAAAACCCACCTCCTTTGATGTTTTAAATGGCTCAAACCATTTGCTGGTTAAAGCTCAAAATGTGAGTTCTGAAAGCAGAAAAATTAGTTATTTCCCAGTGCTAAGAGGCAGACACCTCTCGGAAAGTTCACAGGATTTACAGTAGCAACTTTCAAGCAAGCATTAGCACATCCTCTGCCTGAACAAGGAGGGTTAGGATTCTGGAGTATAATACCCTACAGAGCTATTCTCCAGAAGCAGCTAATGCCCATTCAACAGCACCTCTCTCACCACCTGGATACTAGAAAAAGGAATTTTTGGAACAAGGAATTTTACATTTTATTTAAGTGGAGCTATGGAAAAAAAATCCTAAATTTATGCAAATAATATTATTCTTTAAGCTAGTAATTAGCTGTAAGTGATGACAAATATTCTTGTTCCATCTTCCTGTCAAGAGGACAGCTTTCAACAATTGAACTTTGGCAGATGATTCATAGTGCAAATAAGGGATGTTTTTCCCTGCATTTCAACCTCGCCTGCAGTAGGAAGGAGTTCAATAATAGCAGCCATACACATCAAACATCCAAACAAAGTGATCAGGCCATCCCTAAGGCACAGGTAACTGCCACCAGAGACACAGGAGTGCAGCTAATTGAGGGCTTTTTAAGCTCCAACCATCATATGCCGATTTGATTTGGCAGCCAAAACTGTGATTCTAATCAAGTCAGAAAAGGAGCCTTGTGATTACCATCATCAAGAATGTCAGCTTTCCCCTAAAGAAAAAAAACAACAGTATTTGCAATCCCTATTTATTGCTAATTTTTCCTCTAAGAGTTCTGTAGTTAAATGCAAAAGAGTTCACCAGGTAGGGCAAACAGCTGCATAAAGAACAGAGAACGACTGAAACTTTGCTGTGTTACACTTGGATCTTCCTCAAAGAAAATTTCTCATGGCCTTCAAGAGGCCTGGGAACGTTGGGGAATTTCCCTGCATTTTTTCCTTTCTTCAGATGGAGGTGTCTGTAGATGCCATGGTTAAGTACAGGAATGCCATATACCTCGTTGAGCTTTGGCTCCTCTGCGTAATTCGACTGGCTCAACAAAGGTAGCAGTGGGAGGAAGCCGTCTGGCACAACAGCCACTCACATCAGGACACGACCACGACACTTGCATTCATTTCCCTTCTCTTTCCTCAGCTATGACACCATTGGTCCTACAGAGCCTGAATCAGGCAGATCTAGGAATCCTTTTAACTCCAAAGTAAACAGGACAGTAGACCCATCTCAAACACTTCTGGTGATGTAATTCAGCCCCATGGGAGCCTGCCTTCTGGGTCCTACTGCACTATGAGTTGATGGACAGTAACAAATAAAGCGGAACTGCTGAAGACTTTTCCATTTTTAATTATATACTCACTATAGAGCAAAACAAATACTCCTATTTCAGACAAGCTGAATAACAACTTACTCTGATTTCTCATAGCTTTCACCTGGAGCAGTACATATTATTTCCTTCCTTGCATTCCTCTGAATTCTCATTAACCTTTCTGTCAAGGTTGCATTAAACATGTCTTGTTAATTCACCACGTTCTTTGAGAAATCTGACATGGAAATGACAAATGCTTATCTGAAAAAACACTTCTGGTTTAATGAAGTGCATAACAAGGAACGCAAAATTCTAGTTCATGGCACAGGACAAATTTGAGCTTTAATACTTCATCGAGTTCAGCACCAGAGCTGTTCAAGCATCTGTCCTTAAGGGAGCAAAGGAAAAGGCCATAGATCCTGGAGAGACCAGAAGGCCTCAAGGACTTCCCTCCAGAGCTGGAGTAATTTTCCTATTCCACTGTGGTCCTCTAAAATATGCACTCCTCCTTTTACAGTTACCATACTCTCACACTTTCCATAGGCCAAGACACTGAGTTTCTTAAGAACATCTCTTACCTTGAGGGCATTTCCTAGCAAGTAGTCACAACACAAAGTAATGCAATGTTATGAACTTTCATATCCAGGTAGTTTTTTGTGAGAAACATTTCTATCTTGCATAAACACCAGGAAGTTAACAAAGCATTTGTTAGTCCTCTAAAAGATCCCGGAGCAGTTTAATTGACTGGTATTGATGTACTACAGCTATCCTATTAAATATATTCTGAAAAATATTCAGTAAGACAATTATGCAATGAAATTAGCATTTATATGGTTTCTTTCATCTACAAAGGAGTCCAAGTCCCATGTATTTATAAGGGAATAAATAATACCACTGCTGAAGGGCAGCCAATACTACAGCAAAAATATCAAACGCTCTGTACCAGCACATGACATGTGTTGTATGAAGATACTTAAAAAGCAGAGAGATGACAATACCCAATTATCCAGACTAAGAGTACTGAACACACAATAACACAGGGCCAGACTTTTGTTTATTTACCTGCTCAGTTCACTGCAGCAGGACTTTAAGCCGCCTGATAATAGGTTTGCTTTTCTTATGTACCTCCCTCCCTTGTCCACGAATTACTTTGCTTGGCCAACACACTTCCAGCGTGGCCACAGACCACCTGTCAGAAAGCACTGCTTGCTTTATAAACAAATCAACCAACATAGCAGTCCTTCAGGATCTCATTGGTTCTGATTAAATAAACTGGTAGGAAGCAAGTCTAATTCTTGTACCTTGGGAAGCAGTCTTTTTATTGGCTTAGCCTTGCAGTGAAAAAGACCGAGTAGATTTAGACCAGAAAAATAAAACTGGTGTCTTTTAGCAGAAAGAACAATTGAAAACAAATTATTTCAAGTTGGGAAAGCCTGTGACCAATGAGTTCTGTAAAAACCAAGAGAAACCCAAAAAAACCTCCCCCAAAGCTGATAACAGCAAAGACAAAGCTCTGTGGCCTATACTGCAATAGACTGAAAAACAGTAAGAGCTGTTTGCTTATTTCTGACAGCTGAAGGTAATAAGGCACAGCAGCTGGTCAAAACACTCTTCAGTTTTTCCTCGAACAAGCCAACTTAAAACTAAGTTTGCTCATATGATTTTCTTAATGTAAAACTGCAGAAGCTGTTATACATTCTGGACAGTAATACAGCAGCAGAATTAGAAATTTTATTAATATATTCACTGCCTCCAGAGGGCCACTGTGTATATAAGGCTTGTGACACAGATATTATTTTCTAAGGTAAATCCATCAAGAATTAGTAAGACTTATTAGTAAAACTGAGATGTTACCTCCCAAAGAACTCCCAGACTCCAAAGGCTAGAAGTGTTTTCCTGAAACATGTACAATGACCTCATAAATATTAATAGACCCCTCACACTGGAAAACACCACCAATTCCAGCTTGTGTGTAACACTGCAGGACTGAGCAAAACAGAACACAAGAATATTCCTGCAGCCACTTTTGCCCATAGAAGCTAGGATAAAAATGCAGTTTAGAAGTCATATTCGCAGGCTTCAAAAGTCCGTAAAGAATGCTTGGGGAACACATTTACACATCTATAACAGATTCAGCCTAGTGGGATGAGTTTAATTTTCCTAAAATGCGCTACAGCTCAAGAATCAGAACATTTGCCTACACAATAAACCAGGTTTTCTTAATTGCATCAAATAACCAATTATACCCCACTGATCTTCAAATTCCTACACACTCTGGTAACACTGTAAAGCACTGCCATGTTCAGTCATGACTGTGATTATGGAAACAGTTTATGAAATACTTCAGTATTAAGACTCAAATCCGTTTCTCGCAGTTGAAAGAGCTGTATGAAATTTTACCACAACAGTACCCAAATTGTCCAGAGGATGTCACCTTTGAAATGCAAAGAATCAAGGTACCTTTTCCCAAGCCCTGCCTTCCTGATTGAAGCTCCACACACAGCCACTGCTCAGAGGAGAGGCTGGAAAATCAGGTCCTCCAGGCACTGTTGGCTGAATACAACAGCTCCAGATGGACACTACAACATCACCTTGTTTTTTCCCATCTGGATTTGGGTGAAAGATCGGACTGTTCCAATTGCCCCTGACAAGACTGCACATCTAATGAAGCCATCAGCCCATACTTCGGCTATCATCACACCCTAGCCAAGACCTTCAAAATAACCACAATACAAGCTGTCAGGAGTGCTACATCTCCTTGTCACTTTCTAAGTATGACTGATTAGCTAAGATCAAGGCTAAACTCACCATCAGCAGCAAGGGCACTTAACATGAATTATACAGCTGGCTTTCCTTCCTAGACTCATGGCTACTCTAAGGAATATGCTTTCCCTGCACATACTTCTAACTTTCATATCCACACCATATTCAATTCTATCAGCAGTTTCCCAGAGCTGACTATAAGGAGGGAAGCAACTGCCAGTGTGGAGGAAGTACAAGGCCTAGAGAATGCCAGAACCTGGGAGGTGGTGAGCGTGTCCTCCATGATACAGCCTGTAGCTGAAGATGCGAAACGAGAGAGCCAGGTATGAACAACGAGCAGAAAAATCCAGACAGCTCCTTCAGCAGGAAAAAGACAATGCCTCAAACACAGAAAATAAAGCAATAAAT
Organism: Coturnix japonica; assembly: GCF_054131305.1. Lineage (NCBI taxonomy): Eukaryota > Metazoa > Chordata > Aves > Galliformes > Phasianidae > Coturnix > Coturnix japonica. The sequence goes on from NW_028188951.1 coordinate 1,115,400, forward strand.
CCCAGGGAGTAATCTGCCACCCTGAAAGCACAGCACATATGCAATCTTAAAGAGTTTTTTGCCCAAGGGAAGGAGATACTGGAGTTTCAGTGTCAGCTCACGTCTCCGGTTCTCTTCTAAAGATATCTTTAAGTTGGTCACTCAATTTACTGGTAAGCTGTAAGATTTGATAATACAGTAAAGCTGCCCAGTACTTTTCCTCTGAACAAGAATTAGATGATAACGTTTCAGACGCTGATGTACCGTGTATGACTCACATCAACGTAGAGATAATCAGCGATAATGAAGAGAGATTTTCCCTTATCTCTTTCTACAGAAATTTATAAACTTCCCTACAGACAGTTACTTAGAAGCAGTCAGGCTTATTCAAAGCTTCCTCATTCTGTGAGTTCTACATAGACTACATGGAGTCTCATTCTTCCAGTGGTGACAAAGTTTATGACAGTACATCAGGAGAAAAACATTTAATGATTTTATACTTAATTTTGCCATCATTTCCATTTTCATCAAATTCTAGCACACATAGAAGGAAAAAAGTAACTTTCCATTGAGTACTTACTAATAGAAGCTTTGTAAGTTAAGCTAATGGAGGAGTACTATGAAGCATCCCCATCTAGCCCCAGTATTAAGCATCAGCATCTACAGAGTCCCTATCAAACCTGAATAGCATTCGTATATGAAGACCCAAAAGGTTGACTGCATCTCCCTTTCTGGAGAACTGCAAGATCTCACTACACTTCAGGTGCACAGATGAAACCGCAGTCCATGTGCATCTGATAATAATAATTGGCTGAAGCTGGCAGAATTAGCCGTACCAGCAAGTAAAACTAACTTTCCATTGAATGCATGCTGCATGAAAACAGCAACGTTGAGATCCCCGGCCACCACACAAAAAAGGTGCCACCTACAGAACCACAAGCTTCCAAACCATTCTTCTACAACCCTATTCAGCTTTAGACAGACCACATTCTTTGCTTCCCAATGCCTTCTTTCTGGGTAAGCTGCTTCACAGTAGTCAAAAGGTATGTCAGAGGCATAACTGCCAGTGACGTAACTCAGCTTGGAAATAAAACATCAAGCATATCAGATAAGCACGCAAAGTAAACAGAAGATTTAAAACGTGCTTTCAGATTTAAGGAAAAGTGTGGTCTTTAAATTACTGCTCTGGAATTTACTGGCTTAAAATGAAAGACCTTATGGCATCCCATCAAAGAGTTACATAACTCAAAAGTGCTTTCTTTGCTCAGTGTTGCCTGTGCAAGATATATTTAAGTAATAAAACACACTTCCAATACTAACTCTCCTATACAGGCTCTGTGATGACAGATTTCAGATGATGTCTCTGTACAGGCTAGCATTCCTCTTCCATTTTCATTAGAAGCTCTTTTTTTCCTAGGTGTTTTCTACCATTTATTTGTTCATTTGAACTGAAAGGCTTTTGATACTAACTTCAGAAGATTCTGGCCATGATGAACATCCTACAATCACAGGTCTAGTATCCTGCATAAACACACCATATTCCCAGCTAATGCAGTGCATCAGATGAAGCAGCTTCTCACTTCAGTCCCACTGCAATTTAAATTGGCTACATATGATTGGTAAACATCTTCAATCTTCCAAGCTTCTAACTGTACCTTACAGCATTTAGCCCCCTGGGCAGCAGGTGCCTCTCGCCTCTCTTGAAAATGTTAAACGAGATTAGAATTGGAATTTCTGGCAGGTAGTTTCCATTTGTGTGAAAGGCAAGATACTTCTGGAATAACTTGAGAATCTGAAGCTAAAAGGGAAAAAGCCCATTAACAAGTTGAAGCCTTGATCTACGGGAAGACTTTAGTACTTTGCCTACCCTAATTTGAGCTTAATGAAACACGTTTTCCCCTCCCATTCCCCCTCCACCAGTACATCCACAATCCCCAGTAAGAACACCTGCAAGTGAAATTATTTTGCACTTTTCACAGAATCTGGTTTTATAACTTCACTTATTCTGCTTGAAGTTTATTAATTGCCCAAGTGTTGCTTTTTCCTTGCAGTGATGTCATTTCCACAGATAATTAATTCCATTGACTAATTCTATTTGTTACTCTTAGAGAACATTATTTCCGAGGCTGCTAAGAGAAGTAATAACAATTCATGCCATTTTTGTGACCTTTCATTTACAGCTCTATTTTAGTTAGGTCAAAATAAAAAGGTTACTCATAAAAACAGAGAGGTTCTTGATTATAATCTGTGTCAAGATGCCTTGAAAGGAATTACTGATGCACTGAATCTCAATCAAAGGGTGAAGATGAAGTGTGCCTTAAGCCATGCCTAAACAGGAGTAAAGGTTTGGACAATTTTTACACTTCCTTTTAATGTCCTATTTATTTCACCGGAGTCGCATCTCATTCCCATGTGCTATTGCTTGCTATTAAAGGACCACCTCTATCCTTAGTTTTACCCTCAGGTTTTAATCACAACTACACTCAATGATATTAAAAGATAAATCTACACCACACATTTATGAAAGCCAGATGCTGCAAACTCATTCACAGCCATAGGAGGAATACGTAGAAGCCACATTAATCATAATGTTGATCCTTTTATTTACCTGGCAAAAACTGGTGAAAGTAATGGGGCAAAGACATTGGAAATAGGAATTACGGGTGCCAGTATTTCACTTGGGACATTGAGGCTGCAGGACAATTATCAAGAACCTTGAGTGCACAGCCACACAAGGATAGGACTAAAGTTATTCCCTGAGTCCCATCAGTGGTTCCAGTCCATCCCCAGAGCGCTCAGGTGTGGCTGGATATGAGCAGTGGAAGAAATGGGATCAAACAGAGGACTTGCATGGTGCTGCCATCTGCTGCCCCAGGACACAAGATCTATCAGCAGAGGTCCTGCAGGGCAAGCTCTGAGGTGGGCAGAACCCACATTAGAACAGCATCCTACAACGTTTTCTTGTCTTTCCCGTCCTGCACAGAAATTGGATAAGAAAGCTTGTGGAACAGCCAGTGCCACCCCTCTTCTGAAATCCTCTACTTCTCTATTATTAATTCCTTGCATTTTAGAATTCACTCTTGTTAATGAAATGCAAATGAACAGAAAGCTCTGTCTAGACACTGACTGAAGAAAAGCATCTCCATTCAACTGCCGAACTTTTTAAAAGGCTTTTTACCTTTCCGTGCTACCCAAGGAAACTTTTCTTTAGAAGACATTTCAGCACTCCCTCTCCCCTTTCAATTGCTCAATTTTAAAAACTCTTTTTTGACCTGAGAATGCAGGTGTCTAAAAGTCTTTTCAGATGCCAGCTCTATCAGGCTGCAGAAATTCCTACTGAGGTCACACAACCAGCATTACTGAAATCTAAACTAGGAAGCTTCCCTTTCTCCTTTATTTCCCCACCTGCTCATTATGATCTACAAGAAAGAAGTGAATAACAGCTATCTAGACCTAAAGTGACCCATTTCACATTCTTTTCTCCATTTGAACAAGTAACAACAATGGAAGACAAAAGACTGTATTAACAGGAAAATATCCTCCACTGCCATACTTTCGAAACAAAATACATCTTTTTCCCTAAGCACAGAAAAAAATCAATACGAATATGCTTGGACCAAAGCCTGCTTTCACTAGGATTACACTGCAATGAAGTAGAGGAATCTTGTAGCTTTTTTTTGACAAACTGTGATCCTCTCTTCCTACATATTTATTCATAGAAGCAACACATTACAGTGAAAGAAGCAGCAGATATCATTGGAAAACTGCCTAAGTTATATGGAAATAAGAATTAATGGGTATAACTACAAAAAGCCTAAACTACTTGCACTGCTTTTGTCTATTATGTTTTTCATTGATGAACAGTAGGGGGAAGACAACTAGTCAAGCTCTCCATTTCTGTTTTATTTCAGGGAACAAACCTCTCAATGGATCAGAGGAGCCCATGTATATCATCTAATTGATGATGACTGAGTACAGGCCCAGTATGTAGAAATTATTCTGCAAGCCATGGAACTACAGCAGTTTTTTTCCCCATGAGTTTGCCCCTTACATCGTCCCATTCGCATTGGAATAGCGTCACCACTTTCCTCTCTCCCTCCCACCTACTCCCCACCCACCTCCCAATCTCTGCAGATGATCATCACAACCATTGCGAGGTTATCCCCACACCCCAGACTCCTTTCCTGCTATTTCCTGGGGATAACACCAACACAACTTCTTTTTCACGCCAACTACGTTTAATATGACACATACTTTGTGTTACTGTTTCAAACCCAGTTTACTTGCACATCTAACCACCACAGAATTCCCAAATATGATAAATGCATTTACTTGCACACTTCATGCCATGCTGATGGCACACATAGTAACATCAACCTCAAGATGCATTTTTCTGGTCTATGCTACAGAAGCACATTCAAGCACGATGCATAAAATAAAGAAGATACACAGAAATCCCATTATTGTTAATGGAGACTATATGCATTGCACCTCCCACATGCTTTAAAAATGATACCCCACAGAATCACTTTAAATAACCCATATTCTACACAGCATGAACCTGTTATCTAAAAACTATTCTTTTGCCTTCTCTACTATAAGGGGACAAGAGACAGTTTATAGAGAAAAAGCCTCACAGCTTCAGCTTCTCTGACTTACAAGCCTTTTCTTATTTCTTTTGCATACTAAAAATATAAAGCTGCATCACTCCAATAATCTAATTTTTCCATCCACCTTCATTAACATTGCTGGCTGAAGCCAATTACAAATGCCTTAAGGCTCCCAGCCTCATAAGCATCGTGTGACAGGTCAGATTTTATTGTTTGCTCCATCCATCACTACTGACACAGTAATTCAAAGTACACAAGACACAGTCTACTTCTTGCTTTCTTCTTTCTCCCTGTGCAACATGCTGCAATTTTAATGTAGAAGCTTATTAAGAAGTACATCGTCTTCTGTCATTCTGTGCTGGCTTCAACCCCATATTTAAAAAGAAAAAGCCCCAAGTTATGCTTTTCCTCTAACCACGTCTAATGCTCTCTCCTTTGGGGTTAATGTGCTCAAGCAAGTCATTGCTGGTGATGTGCTTGAGCAACGAATCCATTTTATAGTAGCCTAATATAATGTGGCAATGAGTATTCAAAAGATGTGAATTCAGCCACAGAACCACCACCAGGAAAAAAATCTCTGAGCGACCTGCAGAACAAACTGAGGTGCCTACTTTATAAAACACAAGTTATATTCCAGCATCTTCCAGCCTAACAATGGGTACCTAACTTCACTACTTGAAATGTTAATGTGATGCAGCCACCTTAAAACACGAGCTGAAGTCTGAATTAAAAACACTCCATAAGAGAGTTGTTTTCCCAAGTTTTTTGGAATACTGAGCAGCCAACTGCATATATTCATACTTCTAAATTATATATATCATATTCGTATGATATTATGATTATTGGCAGTAGTTATCTTGGTGCTTAAAATAAACACTGATCATTGCCTTCAGTACAGTAGAACCATGTAACCAGCAAGGAGAAACTCAACAAGATGAACATTAGGTGTTTCAATGAGTTGGCCTCTTTCAAAAGTCTCTGCTGTATAAATAAAGTAATCCAACTGACAAACAAGAATCTAGATTAAAACCTCAGCATACTACAAATTCCTCTAACAAAAGCTAGAGATTACTCTCAGTGTTTCATGATGGTTTGGTTAAGAGCATTTAGAACATGCATGACTAAACAAAACAATGCAAACTACCTCATATTCATACACCTTCTGTTCCTCTTCTAACCTGAAATACGTGAGACATGAACACGAGCAGCCACATTATCATATGGCAGTTCTAAATGCTAAACTCCAGCATTATTTACAGGTAAATGAAATTAATATACCCATTCTAAAGACACTTTTAAGTGATGAATCCTATCAATTGAACTGCAATACATTTAAATGAGTTCCACAAAACAGCATAGCAAACTCCACAAAAGGTGGTTCTTTGTCTTATTTAAAGATTATCCTGTGGGAGCACAGATGAAACTCAGGGCAACAACAACAAAATCCTGCTCTTCTGCAGCACACAGACAAAAAAGGAGCTCTTTCAGTTACTTTACAGAGTTATACAAGTGTTATCAGAGCCATTTGGGAAAATGGACTCAAAGAATTTAAGGCAGTTGGATGTGAGAGAAGCAGCCTTTTGCCATCTGAAGCACCATCTCCTCCTTGCACTCAGTGATGCTGAGCATTCACTCAGAAATCTGAAGGTTATTAATTATAATAATTAATAATTATTATATTAATAATAATTATCATTATAATTAATTATTATAATTAATAATAATTATTATTAACCTCTTCTGCACAGGTTCTTATGCTGCACTTCTCAGCATGGTATCTATACTCCCCTACTGCAGTTACATATGGAGAATGGTTTGCTTTGTTTCTAAGAGAATTTAGAAATATTTTCTATAAAATTCATTACCAACATGAAAAAGGAATTAGTCTCCATTTGCAGAATTGCTTGAAAGCTTCTCCCCAACAGCTAAAAGGATGGCAGCAAGCACAGCCTCTGAAGGAGAGCTGTGCCCTGAGCCACAGTAATTTCTTATTCACTTATCAAATCCTCTAACCTTGCAGTATGACCAAGTAATCTTTACCCATAAGAACTGCCCAGAGCTCTTTTCCTCTATTTGTTGATTCAGAAGACCCAAGATTATTTTAGCTGCTCTCACAATCCATACCATGCCAGATGTAAACTTTTGTGAACGTGTACATATTCTTGGGATTTAGTTGTTAAGCTGTAGCAGAAGTAGCCACAATGCACAGATCAGCAGTTATCTGAGCCTGGTTGCTCTGAGTTATGATATGGTAGAGGATTGTTTAGAACTTTGAATTTACTACCTGACACCACTAAAAAGCAGGAGCTTCTCTACCTTAACATAAAACCAAGTGGGATTTGAAAGGAAGCTCAGGAATTTTCTTGATCACCTGCTTATTTGACATAGAAAAACCTTCGACAATAAGCTAACCATTGACCAGCAGCACAGCTGGAATGATGAAGGCACCAGAACACATCAATTCCATCTATGAATAAGCAGATAAAACTGGGGACAGTAGCTCAGCTTAGATCCCATACCAGGATTTTGTTTGCTTATTCATAACAACAAATTTGAGTCTACCAGTTTCTAACCTTGAGAGGATATCAATATTGATAGCAAATAACTACACCAGTTTTTATCTTGACAGTACACATCACAGAAGTCTTTTTAAAAGGACACACATCACTGTAGCTCGCCCCCACAAAAACTTGGGAATAGAGCTGTGCAGGAGTGATTTACTGTAGTCTCCCACAAACACTCAACACTCAGGACATGAATTTCCACATCTAATTTGACACCAGGGAAACTCAGACTAAGAGGTGAAGGGATAAATTTTCCAAGTCACAGATGGTGCTTAAATGCCATCTGTGCCTTTCAAAATCCACCCTTGGGTAATCTGATGAAAGCTATCCCATCCTTCTTCACGTAAGAGCTAAGATCAACCTCATTCCCAGTTCTCTGCTCCTACCCTGAGACCATGCTGAGAAAAATCCTAGGATGGATAGCACTTCTTCAAACAACATGGCTCAATTCATGCTTCAGGCTGAATGAACTTTGCAGCTGCTGCAGGTGCAGTACATTGCTCCATGTCTTACCTTCCAAAGGACAAGGTCTGGTATTTCAGACTTGCTTAAGCACTAATAAGGTCACATCACTTTTGGTCTGAGTCTCACTGCCCCAGGTCATGGGCAGAGGGAAGGTCTTCCTTGCTGGGAGTACAGAATCCAGCTGTGACCTAGCCAATGGAATTCCTCACTCTGCTGATGACCTAACAGAGATCTTACTGTTTGCCAATCTGCATCTCACCTCCCATCAGGAACAGCATTAGCTGCGTTCTCAGAAAGGCTGAGTGCAACACACAGGCAGGGTAACCTGTGCAGAAACCACAGCTCAGCAGCAGCACACCACGCTTAAGGGATGGGTAACCCAGCCAATATTTGGGTTATGTAAAATCTGACCATACTGCACTATATTCTCAACATTTAGACACTACAAATGCTCATTTATTGTTCTGAATGCAGACTCCTTCTAGTTAAGTGTAGCAGTTCTCACAATGAGCACATTTAACTAGTAGTGGCTGGTTATTTTGGCCATTATTTTGTCTCCCATTTCAAGATTGCTGAAAAATTATTTCTCCTGCATATCTCTTAATATCAAATTTGTTACCTGATGTTTTGACAACGGGAGGTGATTTTTCCACTTTCAAACAAAGGCACGATCACAGATTTAATTAGTTTGCAATGATTTAATTAAAATTTGCAGAACAACAATGTACCTAATTAGAAGCACAATAATTATACCAATGTACCTCCCCATCTTTGAAGGCTACATTAGTTATTGAGGTGGTATGTTTTGTAATTTAAGATCATTCTTATTTTCATTTTCTGATTAGTTAAGTGCAGTCACTGTCATGTTCAGGTAATTGCTTTATTAACTAGCTTAATTAAACTTCCTGTAAAACTGACAGCTACACAGTTATTCTTAATGTGTTGCTGACAAAAACATTAACTAATTACACAGTGCTCTTTACAGAGCTTACTTACCTCACAAGCTTAATCCATTAGTACCTTAAAGAGCTTTGAACACTGACTGCAATATGCTATAGAAATGTTTCATATTATTGGAGTATTAAACAGAGCTCTTTATATCCAGGAAACAGCAACCTCTCTTTACGAGTTTATAAGAGTGGAGAGGGTGAATTATGTAAAGCAGGAAGAAGACTCAAACTTTAGCCTAACCTAAAGCACTTTTAGTTCAAAGTTGACACAAAAAGGCGGATGGACTTTTTCTAACACTTTCAGAAATATAACGTTCTGCAAGTCCAACAGGCACCAGAACCTTCTGGTCAATGAGAACTGAGGAGCTACTGACCACATCTTCCACCTGCATTCAGTGTTTACCATAGACAAACATGGAGATGTCTGACATAACTTAAGAATCACACCTCCCATAAAACACATTTGTTATACGGAAAACAAATCATTAAGAAAAAACACAGACCTTAATTCCCTTCAACTTCAGTACTTTATGAAGATGATACCTGATGAACCTGGATCAGTAACAGAGTCAAGTTTTGAAATGCTTCAGGAACAGTAAGTTTTAATACCTAAATGATGCAGAGACTTTGAGGCAGTACAACTCTCATATATGAAAACAAAATCTAAATAGAATTGGTTTTAATGAGGCTTTTTTTTTTCTTTAATAAATGGATTTTCAAGAAAATCTGCTATGCTGGTGGATGCTTGAACTCAACGCTAACACAGGATGTTAAACTGAGTGAGAAACGTGACTCCATTTCACTCTTTTCATATGCACTATCAGTTGCTCAGCGTCTCTAGAGATGACCAGCAGTAACACCATGGCCCAGGAATGGTGTTCAAAAATATGCCACTGTTGGGCCTATAACATTTCCCTTGCTGCTATGGGAATGGCTGTCTTTAAAGAATCCTAATCCTTTAGTCAATGGGGACAGGTACAGATAGTCCCCTGAATCATTTGTGCTGTAATTAACATAAGTAAAATGCTTTCTTTCAGACCACCATCTCTAGAGAAAGCACCAGAACAGAGTGAGACAGCCTGAGGATTAGCAAACAGTGCAAACCAATAGAATCATAATGCCTTTACTATGTCACTATACAGTCTGTGCAACTGGAAGATTTTACTACCAGGTAGGAACGACTGAGACATCATTTGGAAGAATAACAATTAATGCATTCTAGGTTCCTTTCCTGGAAATGAACCCTCCATGATTTCTTTAAGTTTCCATGAAAAATTGAACAACTCAAACCAGAAGCCCTCCACCTTCCACATGCTTCATCAAAGATCATTTGGGATCAAGTTCTGCAGTCTTAATTTTGCTTTAAAGGTCAAAGATAAATCTATTTATCTTTGAATAAATAGATCTTGTGGTAAAAAATAATAATAATAAAAGACTGAGATAGCAGTGATGAAGGCAAGATGCACAAAAATGACTTAAACAGGAAGACCAGATACGCAGCAAAAGTTATTTACTATAAGATTACACAAGATTTGTTTATCTTCTATTCTCTAGAGTTCAGAGGTAAAAAGGTGATTTCAAAACAAGCTCTGTTTTAATCCATAATGCCAATTCTGCACTACAAAATAAATATCCGAGAGTATTAAAGAGTAGTTTATTTAACAGGCAACTTAGAACCATTTAGTGGACACTGTATGTACAAGAACATTCCTGCTCCTTTGGCTATGTAAATCCTTCAGCCAGAACAGGGGACAGGCTTAAATGAATTAGAGAGAGCAGCATTTTAATATCTTCATCTGCTAATGGATGAAGTAGTCAAGCTGCCCAGCTGAGAATGGAGCATAACAGTGCAGGTGACATCGCACTGGTGTCATAGCAGACTGTTCTCCCCTCTTGATCTTTTAGCTTGCCTGGGTATTTCAGAGGCTCTGTTTGGATTCTAAAGGGAAGTTTTACTGACTGTCAGTTTTACCTTGGATGTTGGAAGAGGAGAAAAATTCAGAGGCACTCCCTAAACATGACTTCCAATGCCTGAAGCACTGTTTATGGAACATGCATCTAAGACATGGAAGGCTTTATTTGATAATAAGAGATCTGGACTACTGAATGACTGCAAAGACAGTTTCTTTTATTGAATCAAACCCTAAGGTGATCATATTTTTAGTATAACAATGAACCAATTTATCCCTGCTGGGTTATGGGAATTTTCTTTTTTATGGTACCATATACACTGCATCTGGCCCACAAGAGCATTAAAAGAGATGTAAACAAATCGCTATATGTTAAAAACACAGTCTGAGAAACAAATAAAGCCAAGAACTGCCCCTCCCAGAACAATGACATTGCCATGCAGCTTTAACACTCGAGGACCAAGTCTAAAAACAGGAACTACCCTGAAACCTTCTTGAGTGGGCAAGACATTTTGGCCAAACAAATTCCTGTTGTGTCATCAGCACTGGAAGCATTGCACATCACTAGCAAGAAAAAGCTATGTTGAGAAACACGAATCACAACAGCCATAAGATCCCAGTTTGTCATTCCAATCTGATGTTTGTCAGACATATAAAAAACGTCAAATTATCAGCACTTCTTGCACAGGAAAGAGCTGAAGCAGACTCTAGTTTAACACTGCCTATTAGCTAAAACTACTACATCTTTATATCCCAGCCTGAGCAGCCACAGCTGAAAGGTCTGCAAGGTAGAAGCAGAACTTACCTTGGAGGTGTATGTATGTCCATCGGAGCCGCAGACAGGGCTGGCATGCATGGTGGGGCATGGCTTGCATTTCACCATGTTAGCTGGTCCAGCCCAGTGCTTCTGGGCTAAGCTTCCTTTCTTTTGTCGAATGCTGTAAAGCAAAGAGACATCAGGATTTTTGAACACGCTTCTGTGAAACAGAAGAATGAAAGCTTCTCTAAGAAAGCATAGCATGATTTTCAACACAGCATTCATTTGAATCAAGTAAATTAAATATAGCTCCTAACAATGCTTCTTAAACACGGCATATTCTTGCAGACAACCTGAAAGTCATAAATTGTTATGCACTATTAGACTAACAGTGCTTGGCAGATTCATTCTGATATCTCCAAACAACTTCACTTCTGCATACAGCATTTTGTTAAACCACACTGTGTTCCCTGTGAACCATACAAGCACTGCTAAAGCAGGTGGGCTTTTCATTGAGTTGCCAAATTCAAGCCTATAACTTACAGCCAAGGCAGCTCCATAGATGCCTAACACTTCTTTTCAGGGAACAGAAAATTATTCAAAGCATTTATGAAAACAAATTATTGTTAAGGTTGAGTTCAGATTAAAAGCAATTGGGAACAATTTGAAAACAAAACTGTTTCAAAAAGATTACATTATGGTTATAAAAATGTACAGAAAGATAGAAATCAAATAACTTTGTACATGCAGCAGCATTCTTAATATCCCAGCTTCTGTACAGCTGCTATGCTCAGATCAATGTCAGTGCCACCAGGAATACCAGAGTGACAGAGAGCATCTCCAATTCTACACAAGCATTTGTACCACAATCTACTTGATTACCACATTAAAAATGAGTATGAGATGACGTCTGCTTCAAAAACGACTGAAAACCACTTGGAATTGATTCTGATTAATGGCCCATTTTCCCATATTAATGGACTACTTGGCTGATGCACCATTTACTAATTATCATCAGCGTACTGTTGTAAGCTAATTAAAGTTTGCTTTATAAACCACAAGCCAAAGTTGCAATACAGATACACTTTGGCCATGAGCACTCGTCCCTCACTTGAAAACATTCAAAAGGAAAGGGAAAGCATTGCATCAACTGTGCTGGAGACTTAAGAAACATAACTGCCATCTGTTCCTATACTACATTTAAAAAACAATAAAATACAATGATTCAGCTAGAAATCTATTTCAATGCACTGCTGAATAACCTTATCACAGTTTTAGAAAAATATATACGGATATTTTAAAGCAATTTCAGCGCAGCTTGCAATTTGCAACACAATACTGACTGATGTAATGACACATTCAGTTGCTAAAATAATACAAATTCTATTCTTCCATCTCGGTTCAAGTTTTCTCCTTGCCTAACCTTTGTCACAGAGATGACTAGTTCTGTAAAGATTACATCCACGGAAGGAACCCAATCATGATATCACAAACTATGAAAATAGAAGCAAAAGTATTAAAGACTAAATTCCCTTGCTATTTTGAAGTTGTTTTCTTAATCCGCAGAGCGCCATCCCTCCTTCAGATGCACTGTGCCTTGCTAAGTTACCAGGGCATCACATGCTGAACACCAGGGTTCAGGTGCTTAGCTCTAAAACCAGACACATTCTGTGATACTGGGGATGTACAAACCACTTCTTTAGTTTTTCTAGTAGTAATTCTGACTTCTCTGTAGTCCCCTTGCCTCCAACAGTGCCCCTTCACTAAGAGTCAAAATATGTTTGGATGTAGTAAGGGACACTGAGCAGTCAGTGGAGATAGAGGACACAAAGTACTGCTCTCCCTTTGGGGCCTTTGATTGCCACAATCTCAAAAGAAAAGTCTTTCTTTTGAGCAATTTCACATAAAATTTAGGTCACAAAAAAGCAGTTAAGAAATGCTAAACTTCAAACATCTTTTAATGCTGTAATCATAGAAAGGCCTGTGTTGAAAAGGACCATAACAATCATCTAGTTCATCCTCCCTGCTATGTGTAGGGTTACCAACCAGCAGACCAGGCTGCCCAGAGCCACATCCAGCCTGGCTTTATGATGGAAAGTACAGTGACAGTAGTGGGATGGCACGATCCTAAGCTGCAGCAAATGAGGAGAAGCCTCTGTGCATCAGCCACAGAAACAAAAGAAGAAAAACTGTTTACCTTTGGAAAGTCTCAGGTACACAGGGATCCCCTGGGAGATACCCTCACCTCCACTGCCAACCCTTATATAAGGGTTGGGAAGGGGTGGATGCTGGCTCCACCCCTTCCAGTCACTAATTGGCATTACATGCACCTGGGCTGGCCCTGCCTTCCCACCAGGTGCTCCATCACTGCTTTAGGCCTCGATAGCATTTCTGCTACAGACTGTCAAAGCCATTAACCACAAAACATCCAGGATGAAGATGAGTGACTGAACTAACAAGTACCTCATCAAAATTAAATGCAGATTGAAGTTCTTAACTAAACTGACATCACTCAAAGCCTCAAGGCCTTGTGATTTGTTAGACAAGCCTAAAACACATTACACAGCATTTGTGGACCAAAGTACATCTATTACACCCTTCAAAGAAATGCCTGCTCCATGAAGCTCAGCCCGTCCTGTATAGAACTACAGCCTCCACTTCCCAGCTCCTGCTTTTACCACTTCAGCCTTGGTACTACAAAGCCAGTGTTTACTACAAGATCTTTAGAGAGCCAGACATGTTTCCCACTCTTCCATCCTCACTTAAAATAATAGCACAAAAGTAATTAACGGCTGTCCAGTTTGTGTTATTGCAGCAAATAATAAAATCTAGCCTTTTCCAACATTTTATTGAGAATAAAGAGAACAAATACAACCTCAGGGCTAAGCTCTGTTCCTGTCCTGAAGTCAATGGTGAGCTATGCAAGTGACTGCTAACCCTTATCACATCCCCTAATTACAATAGCATCACCTGGACTTGAAGCACTTCATTTACAGACCTGGAAGGGCACAGCACTGCTCCTCCCCATTTCATCATCAGAATCTTCTTTTGATATTAAGAGGAAACTTATTCTCTCAAAACAAAGGAGTACTTAATAACAAGAAGAATTCACAGTGGCGCATGTCCCAAAGCATTCTGTTCCTTCCAAAGGAAAAACTCAAGTTAGCAAGGTTAGCAGCAAGAGATTGCTGCAAGAAATCTGCAATGATTGCTACCACCTGGGCTTGTGATTTAGTTGGCAGTGCAGCCCAGTGGCCATTTTGGTTGCAAGAAACAGTTTTGGTTTCAAAAGTTTATAAAGCCTCCATCTTTATTCTTTTAAAGCTACAGTTCTGCCAAAAACATCAGCACAAAACATTACCATATTTGAAGAAAGCCACAAATTGTTTTTTTCAGCTTGGTTGAGTAAGCAATAGTTGAAAGTTTTCAGTGGATGCCCAGATCTCCCTCCTCACCTTCAATGCCAAACACACAGGTAAGCAGCCATGTCCAAGAGAAGGTCATTTTCTTCTCCCAAAAGTAAACCTGCTTGTTTTGTTGTTGTTTTATTCCTGGAGTGCCATTTTGAGAGGCAGGATAAGAGCTCTGGAAGCTGTTTAAGCCTCTAACCCCTAACAACACATCAAACAGCCAAAGAAACAAATTAAAACCTAGACAAGAACGTTGGCTGCCACACGCAGACAGCCTGCAAATCCCTTCTCAATGGAAGGGCACATTCACACACTCCGGGAGCATGTTTTGCTATGCTAATCAGCTTGTTTTAGAGTAAATATGTCAGGAGCAAGGCAGGCCAAAACAAATTAAACCCTGGTTGTTTGGGTTTGTTTTGTTCTTTCTGACAACTTAACCAACTTTAATCCCGCTTCATGACTCAGAGTTGAAAAGATCCACTACAAATCACTGGAAAGTAACCACTATGCAGAGAAAACAAATCAGGAGCCAAAGTCCACCGTGTTTCTAAGAACAACCAAACCAAGCATTTTTCATCCTCTAGAAGGTTGATGTGATTGTATTGCCCGAGCTTTAATATGAACAGAAAAGCACTACCTGCCTTCACTTTTCAGGCTGATGAACTGAAAAATATAAGATTTAAGGAGCAGTTAAGCTTTACAGAACTTAGTATCTAAAAATTTTACTGCATAAAGAATTTTTAGCATCTGAAAACACTCATGCTTCAGCACAAGGAGAACATAGATTGACTCAGCTCCATTACTCGCTATATAGACGTAATGCTTACCACATGCTGTGAAAATTTAGGGGAACCACATCTGCTTTGCTCACGCAGGAAGATGAAATGTGCAGTAAACCTTCCAGACACGCTCATTCCATCCCAGACAGACACACTACTCAGGCTTCCCCTAAACCACAGAGCCTACACTCCAACCCCAAACTCTAAACTGGTCATCTAAACTCAAACTTCTGCTGCAGAAAAGATCAGAAGCTCAGGAAAGCTGACTCCACCCAGCACTTATTGCTTCCAGGTGTGCCTGGGGAGTTAGAAGCCAAGCCCTAATTACAGCTGAATTGTGCAGCTGGCAGCCCTGTTAATCCTGGAGCCCAGTCACACCTGGCACGAAGTAGCAGCTGTGCAACTCTTGTTGCTGGGACAGTCTGCTAGAGAACACTGAGCTTTGGGTTACAGTTTTGAATGTAATGTTACAAAAAGCTGAATTCCTGACTAATAGAGCTGCTTATGGTTCTCATTTTTGCCTGCAACAACTCTTAGTGTGTATGGATAGGAAAAGCCCTTGGCCAGGCCATGACCAAAATGGAGGCTGTTGCTCAAAAGGTTTTTCCAAGGGAGCCTGCTTTGAGTCAGGAAACATTTCACGTTTTATCATCATTTAATTTGCATTTACTTACATTTACTTTTGCACTTCAAGCAGGCTGCAGCACCATGAATATTCTCAAATTTCTTTGCCATGAAATATCCAGGGAAAATTCAATTTTGACATAATATTTTTATAGGGAATATTTTGTCTTTTAAGGTCATGCTCAGGAAGGGATCAACAAACAGCAGCATGACTGCAGTATGGTTGAGCAAAAGGATAAGGAGATTTTCACCACATGCTTCAAATTGTAGCAATAAGTTCATTTTCTTACCATTTACTGAACTAATTCATAGACTTGGATTCATTTATTTGAGAAGGCAACGATCTCATAGCCCTGTATCTCATTTCTCCTGTTGATGGATTACAGGTGTGCTGGATGTTGCAGGGTATAACTATGCAACATATCAAGAGATGAAGTGAAAGGTAGTGCCTTATAGATTTGATACAGTGTATCTCAGTTTAGGATATCACTTTTTAATTGTGAGTCCAAAGTTTTTAAGAGAAAAGGAGCATCTTGTGTTTTAGTAAGCTGCAAGTTTTAGCTACACAAGCTAATGACGGCAAGTCAGAATGAAGTCAGAAATTTTAAGATGGCAAAGTATATCAATTTTTGTGCTTCAATAAATGTGTCATTTCACTGCCAGCTAAAAACAGCCAAAATATCAACAGATTATACAAGCAAGACCGATTCTGTGCTTTTATGTAATTACATTTGATCTTCCAAGTGCAAATTCAATTCCAGCTGTCAATGAACTTTAATATTAATAAAGAAATAAAATGCACAAAATTTCATGCTTTTCATCCAGAATGCCTCACACCATTGTAGCTATACTTCTTCTCTCGTATTTTTCATACAAATATAAAGTTTAAAATGGAGCTTATTTACTAAATCTGCAAAACTTACTTCTTTTTTTCACAATATTATGTTACTCCTGTTTAAGAGTGGTTATTCCCAGAGGCACATACAACATATTAGCAGGTAAAATAGTGATGATTTTAGTCCACTTATAAATCAGGCTCCCTTGAGCATGGGCTGGCAGGGTTTTATTTTGAAAGCGCTGCCAAAGTTTTGGGTGGAAGGAGATGGTAGATAAAAAGTTCTTCATTTGGACTTTAAAATCATAGAATCACAGAGTAGCCTGAGTTGCAAAGGATCACAATGCTCATCTCATTTCAACCCCCTTGCTATGTGCAGGGTCGCCAACCACCAGACCAGGCTGCCCAGAGCCACATCCAGCCTGATTTTATTGGACAAGAAAAATACACTTCTTTACACAGAGGAGTTTTTGTTAAATGAATTTTCAAAGGTCAGCTGCAAATAACAGTGTAAAATTTCTCAAGGAAAAATAAACAAGTAACACAGTTTCTTCTAACAGAAAGTGTCAGGTAAATGAAATAGAGAGATTGGTGCTGTCTCTACTGATTCTTGAAGTCACTGTTTGTGTTGCTACACAAGCAAAGAATTTGGCTCAGTACATGTCCACATCACTCACAACGCTCACCTCTCTGTTTCTGCTTCCTTCAGTAATACAGCTAATTATTTCTGTTCCTATCTGAATAATATTAAGCTAGTCCAGATTTATTTATTTATTCATTTTTATTTTTATTTTTTTTACTAAAAAGGCCTTAATTAGAAAATATCAACTGGACAAAACCCAATTATATCATGGTGATTAATTGGAATTACTGAATGTTACATGACATTGCCACTGGACGTCTACATGGTGTGCCAGCTTATCACAAGTGTAATGCATGCGGATGCCCCATCCCTGCAGGCATTCAGGGGTAGGCTGGATGTGGCTCTGGGCAGCCTGGTCTGGTGGCTGGTGACCCTGAACACAGCAGGGGGGTTGAACTGAGATATCATTGTGGTCCTTATCAACCCAGGCCATTCTGTGATTCTCCTCATAACCTTTGTGTGACCAGGAGTTACGGCCATGGAGATGGTTCTCAAAATTTGGATTCCCTTAATCTTTCTTTCTTAGACCTCACATCAATGGTATCCATGCCATACAATGATGCCATACATGACATACAACCACATACTGTAATAGACTTAAAACTGTCAGTGCCAATTATTTGTGATTTCTGAGAAGCTGGAAGAAGCTCTAACAGAGCACACTCACATGGTTTCCTGAAGCTTGAGTAATTCACTGTTGAGTTTAAAATGTACTCCCTGTACCTTCCCTATGCCTTGTGCACAGTTTGTTCTTGTCTCCCTGAAGGATGTTTATCACAGTAAAGATAAACCCTGTAGTGTCTGGCTATTTCTGCCTTTCCTTTGTATAAGCTGTTTCTCTTGTTCTTGAGGAAAAGAATGGCAGAGCTGAAATTTGCTAGCTTAAATGGCAGCGCTCTCTTTGCTCTTTGTATCTTTTCTCTGTTCTGTTTATTGGAGTTAAGAGTTTGGCCTCATTTCTACAGCTTCTAGATATTTGTGCAAGATCTGTATACACCCTGAGCCACAACCAAATTCCCCTTGTATTCAACATATACAAATAAAGCAAGCTACCCTCATTACCCTGAAAAAAATGTGACTAAGCTTTTGAATTAGATGTAATCTCCTTTTTTAATACAAATATTGTAAAATGAGAATGGACATATGCATAGAGTCATTTTTCTACTTGGCACTTGCACTTTCGTATAGAAATAATCACATCTAGGGCTGCCATGGCTTTTCAGAGTCATCCTGTTGGACTCAGAGGCCACTGCTTTCCTTGATTTCATCATTCAAAGAAATAATTTCTATCTGATTGTACTAAGGCTCTTGATTACTTTTTCTTGCTGCCTTTGTATCTCCCAGACATGGGTGTTTCCCTGGTAGATGTGAGAATATTCTTAATGGGTTGGTGGTGACTGAGTGCCTTTTTGGCAAAGCAGAATGAGGTTTATGTGAAACTTTCTCTTGCAGTAAACAGGAGGTTAACTTGCTTCCTGTGCTTTCAAACAGTGACAGCAATGAGATTATATCAGGAATTAAGTCTGTCCATTGCTGAAGAGCACCAGGAGCTATCGGAATTATGCAGACAGAGGGCTGTACTTGGAAGACAGAATTGGCGATGAAAAGTTTAGGGACAATCCCATCTGTTGAGATGAAAGTGTATCTGTAGGAGAAGCATCATTCTGGTGAAATGCAAAACAGATATTTCCAGAGAAAGAATCCAAGAAGGTATAAGGAAGAGTCAAGCTTTTCCTTCTAACCACAAGTAAGAAAGCAGTATAAAGTTAAGCACAGAGGAAGCAATGCACTGGGAGGAACATGTCAGCTACACATAGGGAGGGATGACCGCTTTGTTATAACAAGACATTTTGCAAGAAAAAGTCCTGACATGTTTTGCAGGTGAAAAACCCTGAAGATTTTTTCATGCATCCTTCCAGGCCCAGCGAGCAACCAACTCTTGAAAGAGATCAAAGGATCTTGCAGCCCAGGGTGCTCAAGGTTGTTGGTTCTGCAAGATGAAGGAATTTTTATTCTTGGCAGTTATTAGAGGATCAGAGAATTTGGGAAGGCTGACATAGATTCAGAGGTCCAAAAGGGCCAGAAAAATCACAGCCTGTTAGGCTGACTGCTGCATGCAATGCTGTCACTGGATCTGTGAGAAGCCTCCTGTCTGCAGCTGCTTCAGGAAAGCCCTTCAGACAGCAGCAAGGTCTGTATCTAGACAGCTTTAATGTGGCATTTAAATAGGGACGGTGTTAAAAGGTCAAGACAGCTGGTTCTGCACAGTATCAGGACTGGTCAGTACTTGCATCTTTGTGAGATGTTAGTACATGGCCTTACTTGTTCCTGCATTAAAAATTGTGAGATTAAGTAGTTATTAAGGTCATTAAGAGCTGTATGTGGATTTCTGCCTTTAAGCATTTTAATACATAAAAAAGTTGTTTAAAAAGTCCCCTGCCTTCTTGGCTAACAGATTATTTGGTCCACAGGCAATTTCATTTTTAATCTCAATTTTTAATGATTTGCAACTTTTTACCTAATCCATGTGTTCCACAGCTGCACAGATATGGAAGCTGGAAGGCACTCAAAGGAACAGAAATAAAACAAGAAATCCACACAAACATATAATGCTGGTGTTTTTAAAGTCATTTTCATCTCTGGAATAAATAACACAGCTTCTAAACTCTGCCTCTGTTCTCATGAATTTTCATAAGAAAATTATTTTCCTTTACATCGTTATTTTTATACTAACATTAAAAGGATTTTCAGACACCAAACTATGTAAAAATGAAATGAAGTGCTTTGAATTCCAAGAGGAGGAGGGGACTTAGCAGGAAGTTCATAATTAAAGCTGGAATCTTCTCTACCTCTCCTCGGTTAGCAGGAATCTTCAGCAGCCACTTCTGAACCCTGGATTCTTCACGCTGTGTGTAGCCCTGGTACTTTGCACAGTGTGCTTAGAGTTGAAGCATGCAGCAGATTTAGTATCTTTTTGGCACTGACTTTCTTTGACAGCCTATGTGGGTTTTCTTCCCTGCTACTAAGAAAGAACACTTTCTAAGAGGATGCGGTACCATTTCTCTGCCCAGTGTGTGATTATTTTGATATTAAAATATTGTATTGATCAAGTCTGCCTCCTTCTGCTGGTGGATCTTGCCAAGATCTCTGAGGGAGCTGAACGGCTGATGGCATGTGAGATTAATCTTAGTTGTCACATTTGGTTTGGAAGAAAAGCTAATCCTTCCTCACTGTGTCGTATTTCATTCAATTAGACACCTCCAACATTGTTTGCACCAAATCTGAAGAGCAGTTGCTTTCCACCATTTCTCTCCCACTGCTCATGTTTCAAGTTACAGTGGTGGGTGAGCACAAAGGTGCAAGTAACTTAGGAAGGCCAAAATTCATGGCAGGTTTCTTGGCAGCATTTGACTGCTGAATGTCCCAGAGATACCAGACACGCAGGCTTTAATACTGTCCTCTTTCTAGGCCAAGTGCAGGAGACCAAAAAGTCTAACATCATCAGACCCCAAAGTCTTGCATCTCTGCACACATTGCTAGTTGTCAGACCCACTCCAGGATCTGTATCAGCTCTATGTCTTTCATTGCAGTTTATGACTTGGCTTTATTTTTTAGCAATGGTAGTAGTTCAGTCACAGGCAGCATATACCTCCACACCAAACAGTCCTACTGCCCAAAGAGCCTGAGAGTGGGGGTGGGATTCTTTTTCTTTCCTGAATCATAAAGGTTCCAAAATCTTGTTGTCACTTTGCAACTACAGGGGGAAAATCAATGACATTCTTCCCCCCATCCCTTCTCTCCCCCCCCCCCCACCTCCACATGAAGCATCTTTAGACATCTCAGCTGTGTGTTCTGCTTCATTATGTTGATTCTGCTTTTCCTAAGGCGAAGAACATGCAATCCTCACCAAAATTGACATGTTGCTGATAGGGATGAGAAAGTAAATGCATTTTAAAAATATAGTAATATTCTTTGCCCTTAAGGCACGAAACCAAATGTTTCTTTTTAAAAATGACTGCATTGTACTTCTGTTGTGTGAATACTTGCTAACAGTGTAACAAACAATCAGTTACAAGCTGTGCTAGCAAAATATTTGCCCCTTCTGACACATTTTATTATGAGAGAGGCTTATTAAATTCACAAGAAGCCTACAGCAGATTAAACTCTTGAGGATTTTTACAATTAGCATACATTACCTAATATTTCATATATGGTTTTTGAATAGAATTGGCCTGTCAAACAACAGCCAATTAGAAAGAAAAAAATCAATCCCACAGCCACCTCCAGAGTGTAGTCAAAATCCACTATTCAAGGTCGGTTCAGAAAATCACCAGAATGCAGTTTCCTATGTCAGAATAAAATGAACGTTAGTGAAATGTATGCTAACCAAACCAGTTATAAATATTATAAGGAGCTGGGTAATTTTAAAATCCCATCCTTCTTAGCATCTAAATAGGCTAATGCTCCTGTTGCTTATTCAGCACTGCGGATTTGCAGAGCTCTGTACTATGAATGTCTAAAAATTCTGCTGAATTTCTCAACGTATTCAGTGCTCTCTGTCTGGTTCTTTGATGGTGGAGATTGAACACATAATATCTTCATCATTCCCAGCTTCTCAAATGAGGCCATCAAGAACATTACCCATCTTATGCCAGACCGTATCTTAATGAAAGGCGACTAGAGCTTCAGGAAAGTCCCAAACCAATAGAAAGAATTTACATAATCATATTAATTTATGATACTAAATGCACATGATCCAGTCTAGGGACAGCACGTGCCAAAACACACCTTTAGGTAAAGTTTGAAGATGAACACAATTGACATACTTGCAGAAACTGTGAGATACACATTTCATGAGCTACTTCTACTGAGTTATTAATGCTTTCTCTTTACTGTGACCTTAAACCATGAAGCCTATCAACCATGCATTACAACCATCCATTCTTCCTGTGTTCCTCAAATATTTAACTCCAAAGGTTCCTGTACCCATGGGGGCTCAGGCTGCCATTAAGTTGCAATGTAGACATATATTTACCCATGAAAGTTTCAGCATTTTGTAGCAGATTTCTCAACAGCATACTATATCATCTGAGTCTCAAACAGTGATATAGTTAGATATATAGCATTACATTAGCTGGTACTTATACGGGTTTTGTACAAAAATTTAAGAATATTTAAATATTAATTGCTAATTTATTTAAGAGGAATCAGTTTAGTGATGATTATGCTGTTGGCTGGAAATGTGCCACCTTACTTTGAATCACTCCTTCCCACCTAAATGTCACTTCAGCATGTATTTTCCTCTGTTTGTCTTGCTGTGATCCAACACACATCAGTGTAATTTCCACTCTGATTTTGTACCCATCTGTCCTTTGTGACTTAACTTTTGAGAGACCAATGGACTGAGCAAGGGTCCACATTTCTTCACATCTACCATTTCATTTGGTTTAATACTGACGTAACAGTCTCCATAAGAAATGGCTGCTCTTGAGCACATTTCTTTCTGTACTAAGTTCCCATTTCTGAGCACTCAGATTTCACAACAGCTTATCTCCATTGTCCTCATACTAAGTATTGAATCCTTGTACCCTATTCTTGTTCTTTCTTCCCACGATTTTCTGTGCTGCCCTGGTAGAAAGCTAAGGACTGCACTCATATTTTTTGGTAGTACTTTTCCCCCCAATGTTCTTGCATTTCCTCATAGAGAACTTTCATTTCAACATCTCCTGGATGTCATTTGCCTTCTGCCTTGCACACTCTGCCACTCTCCTCCAGCCCTATTTTCTTAAGATCTGGCTGACTTGTTTAAGGAGAATTTGATAAAATTGTTAACAATTGTAGTGCTCTTTCCTACTCACTCTTTCATTTAACCATTTTTATTCCAGTCCTTCAGCCTAACTGCCCTGCTCTGACCTCCTCCCAGCTGATCTCCTTTTCCTTTCACTTTTCCACTCATAGCTCTGAAACTTCCTTCTGCCTCACTAAACCTCAGAAATATGGTCCCTCAGTGAAGAAGTTATTTCTTCACTTAATCTAAACTATTCTTTCCAACTCTGCTAGGGAGTGTCGTATTAAGTATTATATTCTCTCTAGATGGTCTCTCAGTGTCATTTTGATGCTTCGTCTCTAAGAATCTGCGCTTCTTATCTTTCTGCACTTCTACCTGGGAAGTCTGAGAAGCTCTGTGGGCTCTCTCTGGTTTATTCTTCCATCTATTTTTCCTATTATTATGATTCCTTCTCAGGAGTGCCTTGTCCACATCAGAAGCTCATTATGTCAGAACTAAGCATGGATTTGTTCTTCTCACATTGACTTCTCTATTTTTTAATCAATTTCTCCATCATCACACTTATCACCTGAACTTGTTCTTCAGTAATTTCCATCCTTTCCCATATGCAAACCTGTGATTTACAATTTACAGTTTATTTCATCTTGGTCATAATCCTAAGGTGTCGGTGACAAGCCTATACCACACTCAACTGGGCATGGTTGACATTTTAGCACTCATCATATTGCTGATGTGCTGTTGGTGAGTGGGTGAAACTCATTATGAAATGAGTAACTTTCATTGTGTTTCACCAAAAACTGGAATATGAGTTTCTGAAAGGATGATGAACCTCAGTTCTACAGGCAGCTGGTTAAAAATAAAGTGAAAAACTTCTGAGCTAACAAAGGAACTAATTAAAACACTCTCAGACGTCTGAGCTCTTTCTTTGCTAAGCTAAAATATTGTTGCAAATGAAAAATTTATACACAGATAAAACGCAGCAGCTCAAGAAATTAACTATGGATGAGGTGCTAAGTAGGAATGACCACGGTGTAATTCAAATTGTCACCCATGGGTTTCAGGTAAACTGGATTTGCTAAGACTAGAAAAATCTGTCAAAGGACTTGAGAGAGATTTAAAGCCCAATGATTACTCAGAGTAATGGCACACAGCATTAAAACATACAGCAACAAAGAACTGACTAATTTATATAACGAAACTACAAAATGTCCTTTCTGTTCAACATGGACCATCAATTGAAATGCCAACAAGGTACAAAGAAAGGATTTAGAAAGAAGAGGAATGAAAAAGCAAGGGACATACAAGCTTCCTGTACTTCATTCTGTTGAGCCACCATCTGAATAAGGAAACAGACTGGATGCTACGCTGAAAGAGCAGGTTTGTTTTCCTCATGGCATTTTAAACTCTTTTTAACTAACTCTCTTCTCGTGGCTTCTTAACTCGTCAAACAAGGGAACAAAAATCTTACATTATGCTTTATTATTGAGTTACAGTAACAAATCTAGCACGTGCAGACACTATTGGTTATTAACTTTATGCATTTGGAAGACACAAAGACAATTCTCTTCAGCAGCTGCATAAAAACAGATGAATACTACAATGACAGTATTGACATAAGCCATAACAAGCATGCAATAACAGGGCATTGGTACAGGCAAGGTAGTTTGTGAGGCATAATGCATGGTGTGCTACTGCCAAGTAACTGAGGGTTGGAAAGAGCCTTTCTCCCACCAAAGGATGTTAAAAAAGAAAACTCCAACTCGAACTTAAAGGTTTGTACCATTAAGGTAATTTACAAACAAAAACAGTTCTTAGAGTGATCGCAATCCCAGGCATTCACAAGATTTGTGAGATCTTTTTTTGTGGATGTTGCAGGCCAAGCAGGAGCTCCTTTTAATGTTCTGAAGCATTTGCTTTTCCCAGAAAAGTATGAAGAGAGATGATAGAAATTACCTATTTGTCAGTATGCAAAGATAATTCTGAAAAAAACCAACCCTCCAAACCCCTCCAGGAAAGTAAAGATGAGGCAAATTGTGAGCTATTGGGAATGTCTGCTTTGCAATACCAATGTACAAAAGATATTATCTGAGAAAATGGGGAAGAAACAAGACTGGGAATTCATTGTTAATAGTTGGCATTTGACAGATCAGTGAATACCCAGGCCAAGAATTTCATTTTTTCTGAAATCATAATCCAATGAAAACAAGAATCAAAATGTCTCAAGATGCTTTTCCAGGAGCAAAGCCACAGGTTGTCTCTTGAGACCATCATAGAAGAAAACAATGTCTT
The DNA here is from genome assembly GCF_054131305.1 of Coturnix japonica. NCBI lineage: Eukaryota > Metazoa > Chordata > Aves > Galliformes > Phasianidae > Coturnix > Coturnix japonica. The sequence continues at coordinate 1,141,003 of NW_028188951.1, forward strand.
ATTTCTCTAGCTGCAAAAAATAATTGAATACTCAAATCATTTGTGGGTAACTTTATGATACAGACTGTTGACAGTCTTTAGATAAAATGAGTTTGTCATGCCATCAAGACAGGAGGTACTAATTAAATCAGTCTGATTTTACTAACTCCTCAAAGGATGTACAATGGGAAGTCTTGGGAGTGGATTGTGTTTACTCTTCCATTAACAACAGCAGTATAGACTCAGCAGAGCTGGGATCTCAGGTGAATGTCATTATCATCAGGCTACTGAGTTAATTTTGTGTAATTAATTAAATATTCATTTGGTCAGACATGGACTGATACCAATTTGACAGTCCGGTGGCTGGGGCAGTCACCTAGGCTAATGAGACAAAATCCTTTCTGTAATTAACATGGAGAGAAAGGAATAAAAACTACAGACTATGAGGGAAAGTTATAAAACATAAACCAATAGCCACTTATCTGAAGAATCAGGAGACACTTCTACCTGAGAAAGAAGGCTTGAATCTCTCTTATACATCCTACATTTGAAGTCTACCCCAACCTACTTCCATTTCTGAGCTAAGACACTTGTCAAAAACTGTTCTGTACATTCCAGAACTGTTTTGTTGAATTGACAGGGAAACCATTTAGTCAGAAATCTCTAGAACGTCTACTCGATACTTACAGCTGAAAAGCCATGATTGTTTTATGCCCATTTCTGTTCCCCCTTTCTCAAAATATGCCAATGTGAGAAAAAAAAACAACGCATCAGCAGGGAGCTTAGCTGTGCAAACTGAGACGACATAGACTGTACAGATAATACTACAAAATTAAGAATTAATCCATGAACAAAGGGAGCCTATCCACCTTATGGTGCACCACATTCATTAAAAATAAATATTACACTTCTAAGAACTGTATCTAATTGCAATATTTCATTTCATAAAGATGGCAGTTGCACACTGACTGCAGTACAAGTTATCACTTCCACCTCCTGCCCTCCATTTGCTAGTAAAAGTAGGAAATAAATGCCTGGATTCTGCTAGAAACTTTGCCTTTTCAAATTGAAATCAAATAACATGTATTTATTTACAATGAACCTTTTAAAATGTCATTGTTAAAGCAGAGAACATAAATCCAATAATTGAAAGCAAAATGGAGGCTTGATAATTTCCACTTAACTAATCTGCAGACCTGCTAGTCTTTCTGCCCCTGCTCCTCCACAACAATTTAAGAGCAGAGCTCTGCAGAATTGTTTCTTGGTAATTACACTTCATTAATTTTACATAATCTATCATGATATATTTGCTGTTTACTTATTTATTTTAGACAGCTCTACATTATAGCCAGCGAGGTGGCTTAGAATGAATATATAGCCCTTGATAAATGATAGGCAGTCTCATGGACTTCCTATTCACAGCCTTCAGACCATCAGTTCCACCAATCCAAATTCTGAGGGCTGCAGTCCTGAAGCAATAACTCTTCCTAGTGCTAAGGAGCCATGAAGTGGCTTGTTCTGTGTTAAAATTTGGTCTTTTGACTATCGGCATTGAGAATTTAGCACTGACTTTCACAGCAGATTCCAGGGAAATAAGGGAAATAAGGGAAAGAAGTGAGACAATGAAAGAGAACTTTCTTTTCCTTATTGGTTTCTGAGGTTCAAGTACAACTTCTTTTGAATTATTAGAGAAAGTTTTGCATTGGTGATATGAACTCCTGATTACAAGGCATACTGGTATAGTGTTTCCTTCCTTGAGTCTCTTAAAATATGGTCTGAACTCTAAGAAGTGTGAAATGTTACACAGACATATATAGATTTTTCCCTCCCCACATTTTAAAATACTTGAGATGTTCACAGGAATGACAATGTCATACATTAAAGTATAGTCTAAATCTAGAGGTACAAGCATTATATAAATGCTTCTGGCATTACTCTTTTCTGCCTGAAAAGTTAATAGCACAGCACTGCCTTTCCATTATAAATTTATAAGCAGAACAGTAAAGTCTGACTAGACATATTCAGAGAAGCAAAACATTTTGGGTTGATTTCCAACATCATTAGTACTCTCACTGTACAGAGCTTTAAAGAGATTGTACTTCGGTGGCTCATGTCCATAAATAATGTCAGTCATGGTTCACTGGTTGAATTAATCTGATGTAAAATGACTAAATTGAAAATCTGTAGGTTGAGCTCTTGATGAGTTCTGGCAGAGCTCTAAGAAGGCGATCATAAGCTTATTAATGAAAGCAGAGTGATAGAAATTGAAATATTAAAGAAGCAGGATGTAATAGATTAAAAGTTAATTTTGATAACGCAACTTGTACCAAATAAGAAAATGAATGATGCAAGAAGCTTCTTTTTTTTTTACTGTTTTCATATAGTGCTTCTTTCCAAAGTAAGCTATTAGACAGAATGGCATGGCTTTGAAAGGGATAAAAACCACGAGTCTACCTTTTTGCAACTTCTATAAGCTGTCACCCATGTCTTCATTGCTTATCTATTGCAAACCAATGTGGGAAAGGTTTTAGCAGTAGATTAAGCAACATTTGACTCAAAAATGTAAGTCAAAATACTTGCTGATGAATTCCTGAGCGTGGTCATGGGTGTGAGTTGATCATTTTTCCATTTGGTGCCGGAGATGATGGAGGACCAATAGGTGCTGAATAAGATGTGAAATTCAGCATGTCTCTGCCGATAAACCTCATCCACCTTTAGATGGGCTGTTTTCCTTCCTGACAGAGTGGAAAGCCATGAACTGTGCACGGTGAGATGCATGAAAGAACTCTGGCGTAAGTGTTTTATGAGCAATAAAGATCAGTGTTTGCTAAGTTTAAAAGTTAATTCTGCATCATATTTAAAACACGACTGTAAAAAGCAGCAAACTGACCAGCATCAAAAGAAACACGGCATTCTTTAAGATCTACTTTGAAAACTTCATACAAAATATATTGTTTGTAATATTCGCTGCAATTGGACATATAGTGCCATTTATCAAAAGGCAGATTTTAAAATGCAGTACATTTAATACATTTTCCAATATAACAGCACGCTGGAAATTGAAGAAAAGCTTTAATAAAACTCTTTTGCTGCAAATAGTCCCAATCTTACAAAAACATGCCTTTTTTTAGCACTAGAAAGACTTTTCTATGGAACACATTCATGTCCTGGGGCTTCTGCAGAAAAACCAGCAATAAATTTAGAATCTCCAGTAAACAGATTACAGTATAAATGGAGAATAATTTTCAGAGCATTGGAGGTCATTTGTAAACATTAAATAATAATTTCTGACTCACTGGAGAACTCAACAGATTGAAGATTGGGAGAAACAGTAAAGCTATACAAATTCATTAAACAGTACAGATTTGCTTCCAGCAATTCTATGGTTAAGATTTTTAGCATGTAGAAAATAGAGAGAGATTAAGTCGAGAAATATGAACTATTGAGATATGATAAACAATATACTGGGCTGTCGTAAACTAAGAAAGACTTCTGAACCCAGGTCCTCTGAGGATTAATGTAGTCATAGAGAAAGACAGCCAGCAGCTCAAGATAAATTGAAACCTACAAGGTCTACAAGGTCAGTGGTCAAATATGGTACTGCTGACAGGTATGTTGACAGCTTGTACAGCTGTCCTTTTGTGTCCCACAGCTGAATATAGTTTCCTGTTTGCATTTTAATGATAGCGACGATAATGAAGATACCTTACAGTTGTTTGAATAAGTGTTAAAAATCCAAGAATTGCCCAGCTACTCCATATTCAAAGCTAATATTTTCTTACAGGGCCAGGATACACAGACAGTGATTCCCACTAAACTTTATTTGCTTGCTCATTATTCACGTGTTGTCAAATATCTTGACATTTGCCAAGCAGATGACATTTATACAACTACTATTTTCATTTCTTTCCAGGAGCTTTCCAGACAAAAGAGTCAATGTCTCTCACGCTGTGTATAGCTGACAGTCCAGGTCGGTAGTAAACAAAAGCCACAAGGGAGGTGATGGAGATTTTGACTCAGCCTTCCTCCAGATAACTCACATACAGCACAGACTGACCTAAAAAATCTCAGTTGGAGCTTGAGACTTTCAGAAGTCTTCCTGGGAAGAAGAGCATCTGGAGGCTAGATTAGCTTTGGATGCTAACTCTTGACAAGCTGCATCAGGAGGACTGTGTATATAATTCTGCAGCCAACAAAACAACCCAGTGAGACAGTAAAACTTTTAAAGATCAAACACAGTATTGCCCTTATTTTATCCTTCATATATTTGTGATTTCCTGCTAGCTTTGTCCTCTATGTATCTGCTGCACAAACACCTATGTTCTCATGTTCACTTCCAGACAGGCCTTTTACACCATCACACACTTAAGTTTCATAGTAGTTAGATCTCAGAGCTCTAAATACATAGTTTACATGTAATGCTTAGTTAGATACATCCTCTTTATGTCAGGCTCCCTCCCCACCCTCCTTCTCTCACAATGCTAAAAAAATGTGCTGCATAGAGAAAAGAAAACTGGGGTATTGGATGTAGAGAAAATCACCTTAGAAAGAACGATCCTGCAGCAAGTGGAATCAAGATGAATATATCTCAAAGTACAATACAGTCAGTGGCAAAAACATTCAATCTCATCTCCGAAACTCTTGAGAAGAAAATAAATTTGGACCAGTAGTGTTGTGGAGTTAAAGCATCTGGATTTGTGTTGGGCTCTTTAAAGTCAGTGGAAGATTTCCAATGAATTCAATAAGCATAGGATTTTACTCTTTTTTCTATTTTATTATTATTTTTTATCAGAGTAACAGCTATTAGCAGAAAAACATGGGATTACAGATATTCTTCTCTAATAGGATTTCTTCAGGAATGAACTTTATAAAGATCAGGTTAAATACAAGCCTCAGTCAGCAAAAAGGGAAAAATACTGGGTTAGGAGATTTCCTGGATGCCTTCAGTGTTTCTGTAGTTTCCTCACTCAGAATGTGGGAGATAAAGTTATGATCTCAGTGCTGAAAACTGTAGGTTCCACAGACTTCATGGATAGCACAGGAATAACAGAGATGAACCTAAGGAATTTACTTTAGTTTAAATTAAGCGTAATGTTTCTATTTGTGGTCAAACAAATGCAAAATGCTATGTAGAAATCCTGGAAAGAGCCAATTCAACATAAATTTACACAAGTCTGGGCTCAAGATCCATTCAGAAATACATAGAACCTGAAAGCCAGAATTATTATTCAGAATGCTCCATGGAAAGCCCAAATGCAATATGGACTTTCAAACTGCATATATGGTACATGGCCCACAGAAGGAGATTTAAAGCAGGGATGAATGGAACAGGCAGTTAAAGAGGAGATTGATTTAAGAAATTAAGAATAAAGTCTCAATAATCAGTAACTCAGAGGGAATATTACATCTAAGGATGTGTAAAGACTTTAAATATCAAGATGATGAAGTGATAATTTGGGGTTTTATTTCTTTACTGAACTCAGCAGTCAAACCCAATTAGCTCTGTTATGGAGGAAAACAGTCATAAGGAAGCTCTCTTTATGAGGAGCAAAAAGTAAGAACATTTGCTTAGTCTCGCAAAACCAGAGAAGATGATTATTTCAAAATAAATATTGAGGAACCATTTAGGAAAACTCCTGAAATGTTAGCAGTCTTTGAATAAATTTAGGATAAAAATTAGCAGATGTCTGATCAGAAGAACTGATGCTATGGATTCTTCCTGCTGGAGTAGAGGGGCAGTAAATCTTTTCATCTTAAGATAGAACTTGGTAGGCTAATGAAAAAGTTTATATGATACCATTGCAGGACTGAATGGGACTGAACTTAATGAACCAAGAAGTCACTTCTGGTGTGTCTTTATATGCCGCTGAAAGGAGCTATGATGAGGAGGAATATCAGAAAACAATATTAAATCTATCCAATAACATTGTCTTTGAATGCACAAAATAAAATATTTACAAATGTTAATTAAAGTGTGAAAGGAAATTGGTATTTCCTCAGTATAATCACTTTCTGATGATAGCAGAGGTATCCAGAGCTATTGGTCTGTTTTTTTAATGAGTGCTCTGATATTGTTCTAAAAGGAGCTACGCAGCAGGAGAATGTCTCAGTGACCCTTGTATTTCCTCTTGTACTTGCAGCATCCTCACAGTAAAGTAGAGCACAGTATGACAGGAGTTGAAGAGTCAAAGACAATGAATGACCTCAGCAGTAAGACATCCACCTCAACAGCCATGTGCTCCGTGACTGTGAATGAAGAAAGTAAAACCCCTGTTGACAGCAGGAACAAGTTCATCTATTCCCATTGCCAAAGCTGACAATGAGGAGGTCTACACTCTCTCAAAGCAATTATTTAAGAGCTGTGTGCTATCTTATATTTAAAAAAATTATCTTGTCCAATAGGAGACAGTCACCTTGCACCACTCTAATGAGCCCTAAAGCTGATAAAGCATGACTAGCCATGAGTTAACTGTTCTGGGAAGAGAAGCACAGAGTGGCTAATTGGCTTTGTGATGCAGAAAGCCTGTTGGTGACAATCCTCTTGTCAGATGCTGAACGATTTCCACAGGACGTATCTGTGCTCTGCCTGAACATACTTCAGTAAATTTGCAGTTTTCTGTGGAAGTCTGAAACATCAAAATGCATAATGCAAAACAAGGAAAATGCTTCGGTCTCTCAGTATTTGACTTCTGCTTTAAAGATGAATGCAATACTTAAGAGTCAAGAAAAGTGGAGGTCTCTATATGTAGCCATTCTTTCCAAATGCTGGCTGATGTCCAAAGGTCTTACCTTTACTTGTGTGTGTTGAAATAGTCCAAACTCAACAGTGTATCAAGAGCTGGAGAAAGTCAGAAACCAGCCAAGTAGGTACATGAAGTCAAAGTCTTGTCTGTTGAATGGAGAGGTCATGGACAGCTTCCTCCAGAAAATAATAACCTGGAGGAGCTTTGTACAGAAACTGCTGGCAGTGAGGCAGTCAGCCTCATGATTCAGAAGAGTTCTCATCTTGTCTGATGAAAGTCAGTCCCTCCACAGACTCCCCATGGTCTCTTCAGTTAAAAGCAATCTATCCTAGGCACAGATGAAACTGAGAAATGGACCACTTGGAGAATGAGACCTACAGTTTAAAGATTATCCTGTTTCGTAGAGTAATAGGTGATTTTAAAACTAGTGAGTGCTGTGCCAATATTTAAGCATCCTTGGACTGGATCCCAGGTTGTTAAAGATAAGAGGCTGCCCAGGAGGAAATGCTGTTGACCTCTGGGAGTTCATACTTAAATCAAAATTTTCACAATAATAATAATAATATTTAAAAAAAGCTTTAATAGGGAATAAAGGATAGTAGCAGACTCTCACACCGTTCTCCCTTAATATTCAGCGATTCCCTTGAGCATTTGTAGACTGATGGGGCATCATACCACATGCTTTCTGACTTATTAATGGGCAACGTAGCCCATATAAGAAAACATTCCTGATTTCCACACAGCTATAACTTCTCTGCTTCAAAATCCAAGGTTTTACATCTGTAACAGAGCCATTCCTGTGATGACAGGTGGTCCTGAGATGAAATATTTTACAAAGCTTTCAGATTTTCACCAAAGACTTGTACACATCACTTGCACACCACTGGCACATCACATTAGGAGATGTACTTTGCTCTGACCTCAAAGGCCCCATTCTTTTTTGATTTTCCTGGATTCTCATTTATTTTTCTGGATAAACACCACGAGCTGCAGTTAAACCATACAACGTACCATGAGTGAATAGATACTAGAAAGAATACAAGACTTCACAGAGTAATGCAAAATAATTTGTAAATTACCAAAAAAAAAGGGAGCGAAAAAAGAAAAAAAAAGAAAAAAAAATCCACAGGAAAAAACCCCAAACACTTTCTTCATTCTGTTCACCTCCAAAACTTATATTGATAGAGGATGAAATTAATTCTCCGAGGCTCTGTCTGAGGTACCCTTGGGATACGAAGACTAAATTTTGGCATTTTCCCCTGTACGATATATTTGTTGAAAAAGACCTAATGCAATATGCTGGTTTTTATGAGTGTGTGTTTAATCAAATATTTCTATGTTCTTTCTTCTGAGACAAAAATCTATATGAGTAGATTAGAAAAATCAATGTGCAGCATTAAAGGTGGATAAAATGTTAAAATGTCTTGCATGGAAACATATTTTTTTTTTCAGGGAAAATTAAATTTAATGACTCCAAAGCAGTTTGTAGACAGAAGTAAATATTGTTGCGTTGCTACATGGGAACAAAACCCAACAAATTTGGCATAGTGTGTTTTATTTTTTCTAAAAGAACAGTCATATGCTTTTACTTTCACTCTGGGATGAACAGTTGTCTTCTATTCATTCTGAAAATGAGAATCAACAAGAGCCTATTTGGAGCTCACAAGAAAACCACAACTGTGAATTCACCCCAAAACTTAAAAAACTCAACCCAACAGCTTTGGGGATATGAACAATAAATTGGATATTTATGGTGCCCATGGCATACGTTTACTACTTAATCCTCACAATGACTTTATCACTGATAAGTATTATCCTGAATTACTGTGAGGAGTCCCACATCTCATCATTAAAATTACAGATTGATCACTGAGGAGCCTTGTTTCTCCAGGCAGGACTCGGTGTCCCAGAACACAACATTTGGCACAGCACCTACCTAAGATGGATGATTGTACTGCATCCTGCTTCAGAGACTCTGAAAATAGCTGCACTTTTCATCAGCTAAGGTTTAATTGAGGTTAATTGAAAGAACAGGAATGTTATGGCAAGATTTCTAAACTTTCTACATAATTTTGACTGTTTGGTATCTGCTGGTTTACTAAGAAGTGTCAAGATTTAAACCAAATAGGGGAGAATGGTGTTTATTAGCGAGATACATCCTCTCCTGGCCCACTTCAGCATAAGCTGAAAGAAAAGTAGTGTTGTGAAGAGTAGTTGGAAAAAGTCTTACTTTGCTTTTTGGAACATTTGGAAGTAATAAAAGCTTACTAGAAAAGCTAATTGGATAGCCTCCATGGAGAAAAGGAAAGCCAAATCATCATGAATAAACTACAGAATAGTCCTGCCCTATTATTGTCTGAGTTCTGTGTCCTACTGTTTGAGAAAATGCCCAGTAAAACACACCCATTAATGCCAACAAATACACTTGCAGGATTGTGAACAGTGTTACACTTTAAAATTCCCATTGGGAAATGCTTTATTTCCTGAACTGTACTTAAAACACAAATGAACAACAATTATTTTCTGAATCAGCATGAAAATGAAAAGAGAGAAAAAAATAAAGCTATAATCACAGCATGGCTAAACAGGGAACAAACTGGTTATTAGTACATCTAGAGCTAATTAATCATCTCCCAGGTCTGATTCTGTTACAGCACATCATATGGATTGCTCATGCGTTCAGGCTTTGATACACATTACCACATAAATCATTCAGAATTAAATGCCACGAGCTAAGGAACAAGCCCTCCCTCCCTTTGGTCAGGCCATTGGAAATGTGGGAGTCAGGTTTGCAGTGCAGGAAGACATCACCCCCAGAGGAGCACTTGGTGTCGTGCCAGCACCTCGTTAGCATCGAGCAGTGCTGGCAGAGCATGAAAGCAAGAGAAAATACAGTCAAGCACAAGTCAGAGAGCAGATCAAACAGCAGGGTCAGGGTTTACAAGCTCTATTTAGCACATTTTAAAGGGCAAATGTTGATCTACTGTACAGACATCAAGGAATAGCGCTGTTTAAAATTCCTGCATAGGCACACAAATCTACAAGAAATACCTAAAAGTGCATTTGTTGTTGGCAAAGATTTGTTCTGTAATATTCCCAAGCAGTTTGTGAAAGCAGGTGAGCCACTGACGTTCCTGCAATTAGTAATTTTCAATTAGTAATTTTCTTCCCTTCTGAATTGGATACAACCTGAAGCACACAGCACAGAGCAAAAGCAGTAAAACATGCTCAGTTTCACATATGAGGATCTTCTGCAGGACTTGTTTTTGACAGGGCCTTCCTTAACCAGAAATGGAGCATCAATAGCAGGTATTGTGCAGAAAGACAGGGAGATCTGCCTGCTCACTGTGGCTGAGTGAAGCTGCCAACACTGACATGTTGGTCAGAATAAGGCTTTGATGTGAAATTTAGAAGAACAGATGTTTTATCTGGGAACTTGTCCAGATCTTAAAAAAAGAAAAGAAAAAAGAGTGAAGAACTCAATAGTGGCCTCTTTTGTCAGCAGCAGTGGCATCAAAAGGACTGAGGAGATACTGAGTAAATAGCTGCATTTCTAAGTCACAGAGAAGCAGCGATATTGCATGATTAGCTCTGTGACTGACATACACTGCAGCCATGAACTAATTGCTGATTGTCAGTTAAATGGACTGAACAAAGCAGTTAGCCCCGGCCATGTTCATATGGCCACTGTTTTTCATCTGTGCTCACTCTGTTCTTTCCCATAAACCCATGAGTGCCATCTCTCCTTAAAGGCAGTTATACTAGCAAAGCCAGCTGAGATGAATGGCATGAAGGTTTACAGGACTGCAAATGCATGACAGATCTTTGAGAGATATTAACTACTGCATTACATGCAAAATTGATCTAACAAAGACTCTTCCTCGTTGATCATGTCCAAACTGAAAGGAGTTTAAATCCACACAAAAGATTTAGCAAATCTCTATCATTAGTCCAAGAGTTATTAAGCATATAAGAGAATTCCTTCAAATTTATCTTCTTTTCCTTTTCTCTAAATGACATCACCAATTTGTACTGTAAACGCCTTAGAGGATGTGCTGTCAAAACTCTATTATCTGTCTGAAATACCTCTCAAATGCCTTCTCTCTAGTCTTCAAGTACCAAGGCTGCACATGTGGATGGGAGGGAAGGAGGAGGCTGCCCAGAAGGGCTCAGACAGCTTTTGGGGCTCCTCATAACTTCTTGGCACCCCTGGAGCAAAGCCATCTCAATCCACCTGCACTCAACTGCCCTCCATGGACCCATCCTATGTTCCCAACCAGCAGGGCCAGTGGGTCCAGCTTTTGTGTCATTAAAGCTTCAGCACTGTTTGTGAAATACATGGTCTTTTTGCTGCCAGATGCAGTGAGCTATGCCCTAGAGCCCTACAGACCAAGTCAGACATCATGCAGCCAGGGTCTCAGTACACAGTAACAAGTTTCCATTTAACTCAATTTTTTTTTTTTTTTTACATTATTACTGTATTCCTGAAGTAGTTTTAAAAAGTGTGTATTCTAGCAAAAAGGAAATGAAACAGTAATAACATTGTGTTGTCACAGGTGATTTCAAAGTTAGCTGCACTGTGCCTGGAAAAATACAGTTTCCTTGGGCTGCAACTATTCAGTGGGCCAGGTAATCATGTGATGCAAATCAGTGGAGTTCTGTCTGGATGCCTCAGCAGTAATGCAAGATGTTGCTCTCCTGATTGCTTTTTGCTGAGCCTACATGCTTTGTAAAGCCACTACAGCAAGTTGATAATGATGCATGAAATGGAAAATCCTTCTGTGCACACCCAAATGCTCAGTGGATGGGCAAAGCAATCACAGTGCCACTGTTATTCGGTGGCTCTTAGTACACGTGCGCCCACACTACTGTATGATTTCAAAGAGGTCTAAATCTACCTTTTATAATTCATTTATTCCCGATTAACACATCGTTTTATATGACTGGAGACACATGTTCAACAGTATTCAGATCAGGCGCTGAATAAAGAACACAAAGTTGTGGGACTGAAGATGAAAATGTTCAGTGGTGTCACCCCACTGAGTTAGATAGCAGGGAATTTGGCCTGGTTATGTACCTCATTGACATGTCAGCCCCTTAAGGCAATGGTGGCTGGATATTTTGAGAACAAAAACACTTGGAGCATATGTGCCACTATCACACTCCTGCAGTAGTTCTTTCCGTTCTACAAAACTTGCTGGAAATTGTTTGGAGAATTTTCAAAGTAAGTTCTCAAGGCTTTTTTATTCACCTCCATAGACACAGTGCTACTCAAAGGTTATCTGAAATAGCTGCAGGCAGTGGAGGAATCATAGAGAGATCACATGAAACACAGCCAGGTTTCTGGAGAATAGGGATATTCAGCTCGTCCTCTGTACCATTACTGTGCACCATTTTGTCCACTCCTGGGACATCAAATACTGAAAATAGCTCAGAAAGCATTTGGCTCAACATTTATATTTGTGTATCGTGAAGACTCCTATATAGTGCTTTAAATCCATCTCAGCTCAAAAATGTAAACTAAGTAATGTCAAAAATGTCATCAAGATGTAAGCTTTGCACGCAACAGAACCCCTAAAATCCTTCCAGAGTCCATTCCATATGGAAAACTGAAGACTGAATGTACTTCCTCATGCATATTACACTATTAACTTTGTTTTGTGAATCTAAGATAATGTATATACTTTTTTTTCCCACTGGATTAGCTTCCTCAACCAAGAAGTAGTGAGGGAAGAAGAGATGTAGCACTGGCAGAGGGCAATCAGATCATCCTGAATTTAGTTTTGCTTAAAGAGTGAGAACTGCAGTAACATTTAGGGACGTGAGATGTTACAGGAAAATTTTTTCTTCCCTCTTAAATAGGGAAAGAAATTGGAGATAAGGTCCCAGATTATTTACTCAAATGTACTAAAAGCAACGCAATACATTTGTCTTAATATACAGACAAACCCATCACATTTAATCACATTGTTACAGCAGTACAGATCTTATTTGACAGCTGCTGGCAAGACAGAAGGGTTTATTTCTCAGTTTTTCTGGCTCTTGGACCGACTCTGGAGATACTCAAGCTTAGTTTCCTTACAGCTTGTTCGAATTCCAATGAAGGGCAATGTTAATTTGTTTCCTCTGAATTTCTTTATAATATCCTCCATGCTTGACAGGCTTCTCTTTGTTCATTTATAACTTCTCTCAGTGAAGTTCTGTGGTCTAATTTGAACATATTGGCCAAAGCTCTTAACACATTAACTTATTCCTTTTGCTCTCAATTCAGTCATTCAACAACACAGTGTGGAGCTTTCTGTAATTATGTGACTTCCCAGGGAGATACTTTGCAAAGTTCCACCAACATTTTTTGGTTTCTTACCAAATTTAAGCAGAAGCTCAGTTAATTAATTAATTAATTTAAGTGCATCTGTAATAATCCCTTTTTAATTGCTTCTCATTTTGCTTGTCACCATCATTCTGGGAATCTGAAGCCATAAAACCATCAAACAATGTAGTTCCCTTACCTGTGTACCAGCTGCTTGCGGCTTACACAGGTGGCAGTTTCATAGTCATGAGTGACACACACTTTATGTGGGCTGCACTTCACCTTCAAACACGGATCTTTGGATGGATCAAGAGCTATAAAAAACCAAACACAGAGGAACAAAGTTAGAAGTACATACTTAGTTATCTCATGGCTGACAGATTACAGGTGTTTGGAATGAATACTCCCATATCTGCCTGAGGAAATACTTTGGGCCACTTTGCAGTATGTGCCATTGTTTGCAGACTGTAAGGTAAATGGAGATGTGTAAGTAGAAGTAAAGAGGGAATATTTAAAGATTCTTATTACTGAATAGTGTTCTGATGATAACTTGGTATTAAAAATAATATTAGACATTGTACTTCAGCAAGAAGTTCTGGTATAATAATCTTTTGTTACGCTCTTTATTTGCCAGAAATGTTAGGATGGAATAAAAGACTGCCACGAGTAACAATAATACCAATAAAATCATCCTGGACTTTCATACAACTGTTATCAGCAGCAGTTCTGCTGGAAGTGGGATTAGTGAGCGTGATGAGTTACTATTTCAGAGCAAATATGTCCAAATTGTTGTCTTTGTTCATGCTCCCTAAGGAAAATTCTTCCTCCAAAGTTGCTCCTTATTCTCTATCCTACACTACCCAATGCTCCACCACTTGGTGGCTGCACTCCAGCTTTGGTCTGAAGCCTTTATTCCTGGAGGAGCAACCACTGCTACTTTGTCTCTATCTCTAGTGCGGGCTTGAAGGAGTGAGTAATGCCGTACCCTAAAGACAATGCAAAACAGATTTAAAGGACTGCAGATACAACTTAATTACTCAAACTGGCATTTGGCTGGAACACAAGGATGAACACAAACACGTGCATGTGCTCACACTGCTTATGTGAAAAGCTTATTTGGAGACTGAAACATTCTGAGGATTTCATTTGTTTCTCCATACACAAAAATCTCTCTTAACAATCAATGAAGAAATTAGCACACGGTGTGTTACACTGAGTCTTGCTGGAGCTGCACACATACTCTCCCTCTCCTCATGTAAGTGAAGGTATTAAGCATGTATCAGAGGACTCAGGTGGTAAAATTAGGATTTGTTTTAGGATTATCCTCTTTAGCACTCACAGTAGAGAGCTGGAACTCAGCGGAGGCAGGAGCTGCTCCTTTGCAGAGGGGAATTGCTGCTGCGTGAGGCACTGGAACAGCCCTGTAGCATTCTTCTGGTCCCAAGAGAAGCTCAATAGGGCAGACAGTATTTGCTGTTTTACGTGCAAACTGAGCTGCTCCTGCCAAGTTTCTATAGACTGCTGCCTTAAATGAGTGCTGATTTGGTAATCTTTCAAATGAAAAAGGAGAAGGGATACAGTGCTGTACTGGATACCACTTCAATTACAGCACTGATCCCACCAGGGAAAATCACTTATAAATACTTTTCTGCAATCAAGTCCTATTTGAAAGGATATCTATCTAAATTTATTCTCTAACGAAAGGATGCTTCTAAAGACCAGCAGTAAGTTGTATCTGCCAGGAGGAATTACAAATATTCCAAAAAGGGTTATGTGAATAGGCAGAAGGGAAGTCACAGCCGTACACAGAAATTTCACCCCGAAGTGATTTTAAAATAAGCTTTTTTGGATATTATTTTACCATAGACTCAACTTTCTGTTCATCTGGAAAGTGTCTTTAAAACCCATTTTCCTCCCCCCTTTCCTTCCCACGTAATGGGTCATTTTTTTTGAATTGGGTAACTCAGTTTCATTTTTGGAACCATGTAAAGATCTTACTGCAAGTGAGGATGACTCATGATGCTCAGAGAAACTTTAAAGGATACTACTTGAAGTACAAGAAGTTTTGGTTTGCTAAGTGCCAAATGTCTTTATGTGACAGCAAATATATACCCAACAAGCAGATAATTCTTCTGTTTCTCTTGCAGTGCTGAAGTCTTGCAGCTGTTCTGTGTTGGTTTAAACAGCAGTAGCTACAAGCTCCTACCACATTAACACCCATCACACATTTTCAATGGGCAGCTGAGTATCACTGGTGTACATGTAATTAGAATGCTTTTGGCGAAAGACATGCAGAAACTGCAAAAACAGAAGCATTAAAAGCTTTTCTTCCTTTAAGAAAAAAAAAAAAAGAAATAATCAAAATTGATAGAAAAGTGAGCAAGGAAGGAGAACAGACCATCTGTGTCCTGTACCACAAGCAACCCATTAACAACACACAATGAGTTACTACAGGGTAAATGTAGAGAGAGTGTGTGATAAGGCAGCTTGTCCAACTCAAAGACCAGCAGAGATGGAAAATTCAGGGGCGCTTTGCTTTTGGTTTTTGGTGTCTTTTGTATCAGCCTACGTGGCATATGAGGAGAAGCTGTGATCTTGGTCCCAGCTCACCAGCCTCCATTCGCTGCTCAATGCAAAACCAGAACAGTGGTTTTGCAGAACAGAGAATACGATCTTAATACTTTTTACTTCAGCTCTCACTTGGAGACTGAAATAAAGACTGAGGAGGATATCTATAAGAAAAACATTAACAAGCAGAACTTGGTTAGCCACTGGTCTTGCTCTGCATTAGAGCACATGCATGTTGTCTGCTTTTGCTGGTGACACATCCCAGATGAAAAATACTGCATCAGTGCTGCAGCCGTACAAGTCACACCCATGGTGCAGATAGGGATGGTCTGGCTATTGTCATCCTAATCTTGAAAAGCCGCTTGGGCAATAAAAAAATTGTCCCACTCAAAAGGACAAATGTTATTTGAAGAGCAGCAATGGTAAAGGATGTGGCTGGAAACACCTGTAGCTATTTCCTTTAAAATCAGGCCTAAGAACTTTCAACCTCAGTGTCTTGCTTCTTAAACATGAAAATAAGAGTAGCAATAATGCTGGCAATAAGAATAAATAAGGCTTTTAAGCACTTGTTAGATGAATTATTTCACTCCTGACTGATAATCTCATGGAGATTCTTAAATGGAACACACTGTGAAGGTGCAATTAATCTTCTTTATAAGCAACCAGTACAAGGAAGTTTATTAAATGCAAGCAAAACTGTGGACTTTGTCAGAAGACAGCAGAAAACCCCCACAATCTAGATTATTATTTTTTGATATTTTTTTGATTTATGCAGAATGTACAATCTATTTGAATACAAAAGGTCAAAAAAGGGATTGATATGTCTGCCAAGTTTCTCAACATGTTAAATAAGTTTGGGAGGTTGTTCTACTGTTTAGCCAGACAAGCCCTAAGGAGAAAAGTCTTAATAAGAAGCAATTTCTGAAATATGCTAATCAAAGATCATGCCTTGTTAATCAGATTTCTACATGACTAGGAGCAGATGCTCATCATCTACAGAAGAAAAGACCCTTGGGAGTAAGATGAAACATAACAACCATATTTGTCACCACAGTTCTTTGTTTCCTAAAGCAATGAGTACAAAGTTTTTGAAAACCAAGAGCCAAAAGTAGAAATAAAAAAAAAAAAAGAAAGTGGAAAGATGAGCAAGGAAGACAAAATGAAAGCTAAGTTGTTTTATAGATGTTATTTTATCAGCTTTAAAAATCACACCCATCCCTCTTCTATGTTAGAGTCTGCATGATGTTACTCAGGTTTGCGGGCAAGAATAACAAAAACATCTTATGCCTACTTGCATTGTGTGTGAATATTTCTCAGTTTTCCTTTATGCTGAGACTGCAGGAGAAGGTGATCTGGTTAGTTAATCTGACCTAATGGTGGCTGAAGTTTCTACTTCAATGGTTGCAACAATTTGTAGGAAAACTGTACTTTCTTGTTCTGGTGGCTGTACAAGTCAGCTGATAGCAGTGCAAAAGGGAAAAGCTTTCACCTGTATGCAATGACCCAGAACTGATGCCAGGCCCATTTACACAAGATGCAGGAATCAGAATTCCTGCAATTAAGAGGCAGAAGATTTGCATTCCCTTTTTAAGTTAAGCTTTTAATTATGCATAGCAACATGAGATATCTCTTCAAATTATGTTAAAATTCTCTGGTTCCATTATAGACATATTAGAATAATTGGGAAAAAATAAACAGGAAGATTGCATCAGATCGTTAACAACCTCCTAATGGCATGTTGGTAGCTTTTGCCAATGCTGAAAGGACTATGAACACCAGTTGCATCCCAAATCCTATTCCTTGCTGCTTCTGCAGAGGAGACCAGAGGACATTTGCGTCTGAACTGTACGCACTTTACACTCTCCTCTGTGTGCCCTCCAGCAGAGCCTGTGAGTCAGCAGCATAAATCAGCATTGGACAAAGACCTAGCAACAGCGTTAGAGATACTTTTCTATTGCATTTCATATTTGTATATATTACCACTATAAAAGAAGACTTATGACTTGGAGGAAACTCCTTAGTTCAGATAATGGCTGTACAGGGAGAAGTTGCTGTTTAAGGCCATGCTGTAGCTGTGGGTCACGTGTTAATCCCAATAAATTTATTTTTCACTCATTTGACTTTAGAAGGGTGATAACAAATAAATGCTCTCAGAGTGTTACAGCAATGGATGTGCAATCCTGCAGAAACTGTACGACTCGTTCCCAGCAAGATTTATGAGCTTGATTTTGTTTTTATGACCATTTGTTTGAGGGAAGAGAATAATTTGAAACTCATGGCTGGTTAGTGGAGCTGAAACAAACTACACAATCAAAAAGAAATGGCATTATGTAAATATCAGGGTTTTTTTTGTTTTCAAAACTGCCTAACAATAAGTACTATCATCATTCAATGACAAAAATACTTCTGTGTAATGAAATGTCAAAAGCAGTTGCTTTTATGAAATCCCCTTGAAACCATTCTCGGTATATGAGAAGAACTTCTGTTGAGAAAGGTACGATGAACTGGAAAATGGTACCTGCTGTCTTCAAGACGGAGATCCTGGGGCATATTGTTAAGACAAAAGAGACTGATAATATAACAAAGCCATTCAATTAAACGATGCGTTACATTATAGGTGTGTATTCCAATGTCATTATGTGTTAATTGATTCCAGCTAGGTGTGCAATCAGCAGCAAGGGCCTGGCAGTGAGAAAGCTGTGGAGGACAGCAGGTCAGGGCAGGGAGGAAGGCTGACCCTCACCTGGCTTCCTACACACACAGCATGAAGCTCACAGCAAACTGCAGATCCAAGAGGGAAAGTTTCAAATCAGTATCTCGTCCCTACCAAAGAGAAAATGTAATCAAAGCAGCTGAGAAGTGACTTGCAGGAATTATTCTGCTCTTCAGGAAAACCATCCTATAGCAAACGTACAAGAAACCATGAAGTCAGCTTAAGCATAAATTAATAAAAAACTCTCCAACCTTTGCCCTTGGCTTTTTCTTGGAAATCAGCATGCTTTCAATGCATGATAGCTAACATATGGCTAAAACAACTTTTGATTTTAACATTTCAGCTGCTCCATAGATTTACCTTCTGTTCAGCTTTAAAGTAGATAATGACCTTGTGCTTTTTTCTGCCTATAACCTTATGAAAGTAATATTTTCCTGTATTACAGGTTAGTAAGTGGCCACATTGAGTAGCTTAAGACTACTTTGTTGGTGCTGAGTGTAACACTGCTTCTCAGAACTGCTACTGCTAACTCTGGTTCCAAAAAGTGTTACTTAATAATAGAACATGAACCCTCTCATCAATTGCAGACGATTATCAATTTTTAAGTTCTGCTTCTACAAATCTTGGCATAAATCAGTGTGCTTCATTAGAGAGAAAGCTGGTGTTAACCCTCCTCCACCTCTAGGGGAGAACGTGTCTTCAATTAACAGGCAGATATTTAAGTCCCTCTTTCTTTCATGTTCTCTCTCCATGTAATTACTCAGAGCAATCTGCATACATAAATCAATTTGGTTGAAAATTAATTACGGTGGGCCTGCATGTTTCAGACATGTATGAGAGTTATTTTCAGTAAATTAGATTTCTCAAGGCAGTTTAACAGTACCATCCTAAACTGTCATCGCTGCGTAGTATTTTTGTATAGTTTTGGCTTGGGGAACCCTAACACGGGAGAGGCCGAAGATGTTGGTACAGCAGACAAAAACGTCAGTTTTCATTTTTACAAGCACTTCCAACAATCTTTCCTTACAACTGACATCTTAATTTCTTTTGACATTTGTAAGGGCTGTGCAGGTCAAAAGGTGCTCTAAAGGACTCTACAGATTTCCTTTGCGAAGCAAAGCAAAGAATGTGAGAAGTACAAATTACCTTGAAAAGTATACAGAAGTCTGATACTGTGAAAATAAGTGAAGAAAGAAAAGTGTGAGCCAAGGAATGTGCTTCCATTGGTGGATATAATAATCAGTCACAGGCATCAATGTAGGTATTTGGTTAGTAACTAGTAAAGAGACATGTAAGACTAGAAAAGACCAGAATTGGTTTTCTAAAGAATCATAAACAAGAAGCTCCTGGATTGATTTTCTGGCAATGAATAGTTATGATTTATATTTCAATATACTGCAAGTAAATCTCAAATATTTCTCCACATTGGGACAGGTTTTTAATATTTCACATCCTTAGGCTTGTTTAGCTAATACATTCACCTTTCCAACACCTTCTTTGGAATCTAAAAAAAGAAAACCCAGCACATATCCACTGGATCAAAAAAAAGCTGTCAAATCCAGCCACAAACTTGTTCTCTTTTCCAGCTATCACAGGGTGCACTTTGTACTCTCCAGCCTCTAGGGCACAGGTTCAACCAACATGCAAGCAGAGACCACTCACACTGGTTCGATAAAGCATAACCTGGCATTACTGCCATAACATCGCTCTATGTTCCAAACACTTCTGCTGTATGATGATGTTTGCTTGGCTGAGTCAGAGATGAGGGTGTGTTTCTGCATAAGGAGAAAGTGAAGGCAAAACAGACCTAAAAAAACCACAGACAGAAGGACATCACTCAGACGTCCCATTCAATTTTTAATTCCAGGAAGTATTAAGGATACAAAAATGATCCCATTCACAGGGGCTCATGGAGCTTCTATAGATGTTAAATGACAGGAGATCTGTGGATTTGGCCTCAGTGTCCCAAGAGCCCCTGGAGTGATGCAGCATGAAGCTTCCTGGGATAGCACTGGGGAGCTTTAGAATGTTCTAATCTTTAGTTGGTAGAACATGAGAAAATGAAAAACCTCTGCTTCTGCCTTGCAGGGAGGACTCAGTTCTATAATAATGGAACATCAGCACAGGAGCAGAATTAAAAGCATGGCTGTTTCCTTTGGTCAGCCTCAGCTCTGTTCTTGTTTTACAGAGATCCCATATAATGATGCAGCCCAGCATCTCAAAAACCAGGCATCCTGCTACTTGCTCTAAATGATCTCCACCCTACTGGCTTTCCACTGCTCTGCCAAAACAGCTATAGCTGTTTCTGTAGGAAAGCTATTAATGAGTCTGCTTCCTCTTTGGTGCCTCCAAGCACCTGTACCACTTCCGGACCAAACGATGCTTGCTCATACTTTCAATTTTCTAGAAAATGTAAGGCCAAGAGAGAGGAAGCACATGGATATCCACACTGGTACATCTCGTTAGCTGTGAAATAATTGTTAAGTCATATTTTACTTTTGTGTGATGCTAAGGTGCATTTTCCCTATGTGTGATCAAGTTTGGGACACATGATATTGGATGATTCCCAAACTTCAGATCCTGGTACCACAATACAGCTTCATTTCTCTCTCTCCAGAAGCCAGTAAGACTTAACTCTCATGCTACTGGGGAAATATTGGAAACATAAACTGGGAAGATTAAAAATTTCTAACTATAATCAAAACCATAGGAAACTACCAAAAAAAAAGGGAAGATATTTAAGATGTGTGTAGCTGACAACCCTGCGGTAACTCTGAAATATCAGATACAATTCATTCCACAAATTGACCTAGGCAATTTTTGCTTTTAGTTACACTGGAGTAAATAATTTATTCAGTATGATTTCATTTAATACAAATTATTTTACTCCAAGGCCAACTGAAAATAAAACAGTTCATGCCTTCTTCTGAAAGTAATATCTTGAATTATTCATGCGCAGTTAGAGACACACCTTTCCCATTTCAGATGAATACAAACAAGTATTTGGATTTGCTCGGGGGGAGAAGTTGCACCGTATTTCACAAAGCATTTCTCAATAGCTCTGAAGCAGTCGTAATCTATGCTTTAACTGAAGCAATGAAATAATGGGGAAAAAATATCAGGATTTGATTTGGATAGATAGTTTCTGAGATACTGAACCCTCTTCCAACTTTGATTAAAAACTATAATGCATTGTAATACTGTGACATATGAGAGAAGAAAAAAATTCACAAAATATAATTGAAATAAATATCTCTACATATAGATCTCTTCTTTCCAGAAACCCATCTCCTACCAATCAAATGTTATCATTCCTCAGTACGCATTTTATGTCACTAAATCTCACAAATAACAACTAAAAATATACTCATTAACATATATGTATTGCAGAAGGAAATTCTGAATGTTGCTGGAAATAAAAAATAGGGATCAAAGGATTGCTTATATGAATCAGTATTCGAGTAGGCACAGTTATAATTATTTCCTAACACAGTGTTACAGAGAAGTAGGCTCATAACAGGAATTCTGGGTATGGAAACCTGACAAGGTCGCTCTGTTTGTCGACAGACGGAATGTCAGTGCAATAGATGTACAGCAGTTCCCAGCCAGGCACCCTGGCTATTTCCACATGCTCGTATTTAAACACTGAAATAGATAACGTGTTCAGCGAGAAAATGAGAAAATCCCTATGTGTTCTATTTGTCATACACTAAGATATGCGAAACAGCATTTGGCATCAAACATTATCAAATACTGAATGTAAAATACACAAGTGCATTTTGTGTTTATAAGGTACAATACTGTTAGCAATGTTTGAAACAGAGTGTCCTGGAAGAATGACCAACTTTTCTCTTGTTCTTAGCACATGCCCTCATGTGCAGTGGATGGCCCAGTCATTGGGCAAGAAGGAAAGGACCACCTTACGTTGTGTTCTTGTACTGAATGATCATTATGGTTCTTTTCAACCCAGGCTGTTCTATGATTCTTTGTGGCTTGGGGCAAATAAGTTAGCCCCTCTGTGCTGCCTTCTGTTTTCTAGCATTTAAAATGGGGACAGTAGTACTGACCTGTTTTACAAATGACCCAGGGACTTTTGGAAGGCATCACAGAATATGACTGATTTGTAATGTAATCGTTTTAAAGCAGCTAAATTCTGCAGAACTAAAAGCCGTTTCATGTTCATTTATGACAGTCTGATTGTCTCCATGGAAACATGGGCAAAACATCATTTCTGCATCAGCACAGGAAGATTTGTTTCCATATTATATTAGTTCTAGTGTTCACTGAGAAAAACAAATGCAAAAATAAGAGATTTTTCAAAGATGGATTTCATTATGAAAAGAGTGTTTTCAGTCCTATTACATGCGAGTTGTCAGGGATGTCAATGTGATACCACAGGGGAAAGCCTTGCAAGACAAGCAACATTCTGCAGAATATCTCTGAACTGGGGATAAAAATAGAAGTTTAGAGGTGTAGTATTTATTGTGAGAAAAAATCACAAGAACCAGGAAGTTACAGGCATTTTAGCCATGAGCCAAACAAGCAAAAAGCCTGCGGAATGAAGGCTGCTGGTACTGCTCGTGGTTGGTACATCATCCAGCAATCTGCACAGCAGAGAATACAGCAGTATAAACTATCTAGGGTCTGCCTAGCGTAGCTGATTGTTGTGTAATGTTTTATTTCTTTTGAGAGGAATAACCAAAGCAGGAAAAGATCAAGCTCCTGTATGGACAATTGCTTAGTTATATAAATTGATATCCAGAAGGGAATAGAATGGGAAATGAAGGGACAAATGCCTATCCTGGATGGTTCTAAAGTACAGTGAATATGAACACAGCAAAGAAAATTACTTCATCTAGCATGAGTTAACAGAAACCAGCTTTACGAAAAAGCAATGAATATCTAATATAATTTCTCCCTCTACACTGCAAGAGGAATTCTCTAATGTGAAACAAATAAAGATGAAAATTCATGAACTACAAAATCATTTTTGAGAATTAACTCTGCATTGTGGTTATTTACCAGCAATAGCTGGGATTGTGCCAAAAGCAGAAATTTGGGAACTGAGAGCTTCTAAACAACAGGAGTATGGAGACTTGTGCACAGAATGAAATGAAAAGGTAAAATAAGCAGCTAACCTCAGAAGAGGAAAAACACATTGTCAGGTGTGTTGGAAGACAAAGTGGCAACAAGTTAAAGCATTTGCACTGGAAATTAAAGAGGACTGTGGTAGGACAGCAGTTTAAAATATGAAGTTGTAGGACTCATGCATCCTAGAAAATCAACACATACAGAAGCATGGAAGAAAGAGACCCGAACCATTGCATTGTTTCCACAAGTTTTCTTCTTGCTCCACTTTAATTGCTGCAGAAGTGTGGGGAGTGATGATGAACCTTTAATTCATAGAACCTACAGTTCCTTTCTTGGTACTGAGACTTCAACATTAATTGTCAAAAACAACACATCACCCACACAGCTGCTGCTGAATCAACACACTTTATGTTTCACTTTTTTATGGTCCTCTGGCAAATGCATACAATGCCAAAATTCTACTCTTATTATTGCATTCCAAGACAAGTCAGTATGTCGTTCGATAAGCATTTGCTGTTTATTTTTGGAGAAAACACAAAAGCAGCATTTATAAGGCTTTAAATGAATTCACAGCTCAGTCAGAATGCTTCCTTATATAAAAAAAAGCAACCCTATACACTCATGAAGGCATCATCTGATAAAAGAGAAATTCCATTTCCTTTGCCTAATACTCAGCTAAAATAATTCTGAAGAAAGATCCTTTACAAAGAATTAAACTTGGAGCAGTTGCTCGTGGACACTCAAGTAACTGCCTGGAATAACTAAAATGTTATTTTGTCCTTTTCCCACTGAGAAAGAGCCCGGGTTGCCTCAGGCAATACAACAGCAAATTTTGTAACTTTGCACACAGCATGGTAGCTAAAATACACTTCTACAACAGAGGAACAACTGTTCATAAGAGAATTGCTTGCTTTCTGAATCACATAGGCAAGAAATGCCATCAAAAAGAGTAAGCTTTCTGAGTTGCAGAGTAACACTGAATTATTCAGGGTTCGTGATGTACATACTACTTTTTATTAGGACAAAGATAAAATACAGAGTCCTAATAAAAAAAGAGCCATATATATCAGTAACCTTGAATAAATCAAACATAAAGTAACAATGGAATTGGAAAATGAGTTTTACTTCCTTCAGGGAAAAAAATATATATATATATCTAATATTTCCTGAATCAATTTGTCTGATTTATCTGCAGACATTTCTGAAGGCATTGCCCCAAATTTGGGACACGAATATTGTGAAGAGCAAGAAACAGTGTTACAGTGGTTTAGGGACGGGACATGGGGTGGACACAAGCAGGAACCATCACTGTAATTCTAAATGGATTAACTCAGTCTTGATCTGAAGAGATGTAAATGTTACCAGTATGTGCTATCCCTTCTCGACTGTATAATTACCTTTCGGTAGAGAACACTGAAGAGGATAAGTACTGGATTTCCAAATGGAAGGAAATCCAAATATCAGATGCTTTTCCAGTTTCAAACAAGATCCTTATAGAAAAATGACATGCAGAAGATTGCAAGACATTAACCATGACCTTCATATCCAGGAGAAAAAAACAATTTATACAAATGTGCCATGATGTTAAGGGAAGACAAACTATATTTCAGGTTGATTTATGTATCCCACTGCTTCTTCTGAAGAATATTTTAATCAGCAAATCAAGATTTCAGGAAGGTTACATCACCACAAAGAGTTGTTCTCTATAATGAATAGAAAGGGCTGAGAAAGATGTGCAGTAAGACAAAATGACATCATGCTAAACTTGGAAGCAGAGATTTGATGTTTCAATTCAGGGTATTTAATTCAACTATGTATGTAATCATGCATTGCTCTTCCACAGAAAGTATACATGCCTACAAAAATATGAAGATGTTCAAAAACATAATGAAAGGAAACATCAGTATCTGAATGCATTATTCGGTGTGCGTGCCTGGTGTAACGGAACTATGAGGATATATCATAAGAACTCTGATTAAACTACGGTAAGAGCCGTTGTACTAACGTGCAAGTTCTAATGAGGAAATTCATTTCTCTCTTCCTCATATAGTATCAATTTCATGCCCGATGGGTTTTTAAATGGGCCACAAATCCTCTTTCTTTCTTTTTTTTCTTTTTTCTTTTTTTTTTTCCTTAAATCCAAAGCAATGTTACAGTACGAGGGTTTTTAATGTAAGATCAACAGTCAACAGCAGACAAGATATTTATTAGGCATAACAGACTCCTTGAACATAGAAGAACCTATATGAAACATGGTATGTGTGCAGCCTGTACTATAGGCTGTCACTATTTGCTAATACATGGACATCTTTTACAGGACTTGGAAAACACCTTGGAATTGTGAGGCATCAAAGTGGCAGCACCATCTCCCCCATCAGTAGATTGCCTCAGTATCTCTACTTTGAAGTTTCCTAGCAAGCTAATTAATTTAGCAATTCCTCAGGCTGTGGAAAGATTTGAAACTCACATGTTCTGCTGCTGGTAATTTGTTAGTGTGTCTACATTTTACAATGCTTAACTACGTTTTCAGGTGGATTTCCAGATCATTTCATTTTATAATGAAATGGGACAAAACTGAAAGGCTGGACCTAGAAGGACTTGACTGAACCTCACAATTTACAAGGCTTGAGAAAGAAAGTGAAAACTTGGCACACTCGTAACTACAGACAAAGAAGACTGATGTGCGTCGTTACCTGCAGTAGGCTGTCATATTTTTGTAGTGAAATAAAACACTGATTAGTCTCTCTTTCCTGTAAGAGATCATCATGCTTAAAGTCCCAGAGTGCCAGTTCTCTAAAATGCTGTTTATGTACAACTTTCTAACTTGCAGCCTTAAAGAACCCCATAGAAATTTTAACATCCTTGCAGAGCCGTTACCTGTATGTCTAAGTGCCTGTTCCAGAGAAACTGCACATTAAAAATTCCCATGTTCTTGCAGATACTTCTCCTTTAATGATGAGATTCATAGACCAGAGGAAACTTTGGTCTCTTTGGGATCAGAATTTCACATTATGTTAAATGATTGCTATCACAGGACTGATAAGAAGGCAGGAAAACTTGAAGTCTACTTAAACAGCAGCTTTGATCACTTAAAGTGCTTCCATTTCACTGTTAATGTATTTGGGGGAGAAAAAATCTCAAGCTAAAAAGAAATCAACGTAAATACAAGAGTAGACATAAAATTTCTTGCCACTCTTGTGATAGCTTGGCAACGTATATTATCATACTATGCTCTACAAGAGCAAATGGAAGACAAATATTTGTGACGTATGGGCCCATGACCCTACATCTGCCTGCTGTTAAATTTCCTGTGTCTTTGCTGCTTGTACTTGAAAGTGCTTTCGGAACTAGAATCTTTCTTTCCATTTTCAGCATTCTCCACGAAATGAATAATTCACATCCACTTATTCGCTTTAATTGCTGAATGCTGGGACTTGCAACTGGGTAATTAGCTAAGAAATAATACTGAATTTATTGTTTAGGCTCTCAATTATACCAAATTAATGTAAAGATGACAGTGCACATTCATATAGGAAATATACAAAACCAGCATAATAAGAACAGTTAAATAAGGATCAAATGAGTATCTTAACATCATATGCATATATCCAGAGATTTCTATTTAGTTCATCTGATAGGATTTTGAATTCACAGAATTCTGTAATATAAGGTAGCACTGACAAATATGCCTTTCTTCTTAGCTTTGAATTTATTACTCTAA
The DNA here is from genome assembly GCF_054131305.1 of Coturnix japonica. Classification (NCBI taxonomy): domain Eukaryota; kingdom Metazoa; phylum Chordata; class Aves; order Galliformes; family Phasianidae; genus Coturnix; species Coturnix japonica. The sequence continues at coordinate 1,168,128 of NW_028188951.1, forward strand.
AAATTGATGAAATGTATCGAAACCAGCTGGTCAGTTGAATGCATCACTGAAAATCCATATGATTCAGATCAACAAGTTGCTTAGGAAATTAGGTGGAAATGAAAGGAATAAGCTGCATTTACTGATGGGATATACATCACGGTGTAGAAGTAACACTGATAAGGTAGAAGGGAGAGATGCAATGTCAACCAGAAGGCAGTACTTAGATAAGAGCATATGCTCACAGCAGCTCTTGGGAAAGGAATGTGGGCTTGGAGAAGCATTTTGAAAATTGGATTTGCAAAGCTGGCATCATACACAAAAGGCGTGATAGCACGACATAGAGCTATTCTAGTTTAGGTGTGACAGATAAAGCCAGACTACTACATTGAAACCTCTTGAATTCCTATGTATTTAGCTGTAATCTAGCCAATGAGTATACAGCTTATCATCCTGATGTAGGGCACAAAGAATGAATTCCCTCATTAATACAAATAGAACTTTCAGTTCCTAGCAACTCATAGTATGAAGGTCTGTAAGAACGTGCAGCTGGTCATGCTCAATTAACTGAGCTGCTATGCTGAGCACTTGTAGGATATGGCCCTAATAAACATTCTTGTGGTCAGTCTTTACATTTGGTATGTTACAGGATTTTATGTTTAAAATGCAAAATGCTATGTTTAGAACATCCCCTAACTAGCATATATTAATCAGGTGTTCTCACATCAAGTATTAGCTTGCAAACAATAAGCTTATTCATTCAATGTTCTGGCGAAACAGAGAAATGTCAACTACTGCATATTCCTATCTATTGTTGAAGTTACATTAAGAAGGAAAAAAAAAAAGGAATAAAATTAAAAATAATTAAAAACAAAACAACAAAAAAAAAAAGAAGCAAGCTTGGATTCTATGGCATCGCACGTCTATGTGACACAAGAGGATAATTTCATCTCAACAACTTCAACCTCCCTTACCTACGGCTTCCTACTTTCAGTCCCCCATCATCTGCCCCATGACATCTGAGTTCTGCTCATGAACACTGTACTGGATGTCAATTCTAAGATGGCAGGATTTGGCATTCAAAATCAGAAACTTTTAAATTGTTGACATGCTCAAATAAAAAATAGTAAATACCAAGGACAGTATTTTAAGTGACAGTGAACATGCTGAACATATCCCTGAACATGAAGAAGTTATCTTCGTAATCAATTCAAATTCTTATTCCAGGTGAGTGGCTGAATATGTGTGTTGGGAAATCTGTTGTGTAGAAAGGCATTACACACTGCTCTCAGTGAAGGGGCTGCTAATGGTGAGAGTAATTGCCATTTCAGTAATACACTTCCAAACTGAAGCATTTCTTGTAATAGACGACAATTTGAAGTGCTTGGTGTTTATTACACATCAGGGAGTACAGTCCCCCAATACATTCTGTTCCACATTTCCTTACAAACTATATAATTCGAAGGGGGAAAAATATGCAAGATCCTCCATTTGAGAGACTACAACAAAAAATGAAAACATTTATATAACTTAAATCTGACTCACATACATTTCCACTGTCTAAAATTCTCAAGTGTTTGAGAACCACCAGCTGGGAAATGGCATTGATGCGGAAATGTCAAGACTTTAACATAGCAGTTTGGAAACCATCTCACTTCACATTAGATTCCAACACTGTAGATATCTGAAACTTAGCTACTCTTCTGACTTGCTTTTATCTTTGACAAACTTAAGACGAGAGGAATTACATCCCAGAGTACCTATTTGTACCTATTTGCTTGTACCAATGAGAAACAGAAAGCAGACAACTAGATCTACAATAACAGGCACAGAGATGTAGATAACTGAATCCCTGTTACTGTGATGTGCCCTCCTGATAATGCAATTATCTGGAGGAGTAAATCTGGGATGACTTTGGTTGGTTCCTATATTATTAAGGTAATGCTATCAAAAGTATTTTATTGTTAGCAATGTTACTGTGGAAAAATAAAGGACATCTTGAAAAAGGTTCACATAATTATTTGTGAAGAACCCAGAAATGCTATACTTCAGTCTTTTTTTTAGGGCAGTTTTTAAAGTATTTCCCTTGGATGGGGAGGCAGAGATGGGTGTGCTATCTTCAGTTAGTCATCAAAAGAAGTTTCAAAAGCATTCAGAATGTACACGTTGAATGCAGTCTGCAATACATCAATAAGTACCATTCTTACAGCATGCTCAGCCACGTACCTGAAGTCTAAGGACCTATCCCTGGGTATCTTCTGAGGCTGGAGGCTTAAGAGCCTGGTAAGCAGTACTACAGATTCCCTGTTTAAAATATGTTACGGTGACTTTCTTAAGCTTATACTTCACTTATCTGTCAGAGCCGATGGCTTGATTTGACAGATAGCACCTAATATCATTAGCACTTCAGGATGATTTTAAATGGCTTTGGAAATCCTTCAAGAACCCAGTGGAACTGCTTGAGCTTCACTTGAGCTTGTGGAAGAATGAAAGCATGAGTTTTATCAGTCTTAAGTAGGGAAATGCAAGAATAAAGGCAGACACAGAGTTCTGCCATCTCTGGCTGCCAGTTCTGTGCTAGTTCACTGAAATGGGATTCTCTGTCACTGAGTTAGTAAAACTGTACGCTATTTGCAAAGGTTGGAAGCTTCTATATGCAACTGCATATAAAGAAGACCTCATTCTCAAGAAGAGTGGCCTCTGCTGGCTATTTGAAGGACCAGCATTGACAGAATTAAGGACAGGATTATTTTATTTGTGCTGTATACAAGAAAAATCCCTGTATTTTCACAGAAATGTGAATAGAGCCCCAAATGTGATATAGTAAATCTTAGAAGAGATGCAGGCTACACTCCTCACCTCTGAGCTCCCTGCTAATCTATTGCAGAGATGTACCAGGAAACAATTTCAGGGCATACTGCGTCTCGCTCTGTCAGCCAAGCGAAGAATAGTACAGTGCTGCCAGACAGCACAGGGGCTCGGGAGAACCAAAATAACCGCATGAAAATATCCTGCAATTGCAATGTTTAGTGGATTTGGGAAGAATTTCCCACCCATACACAAAACTCAAGCAAGAAAAGAGACAGATCAGATCTGCATTGCATTCCCTATAAGAATCAGGTAAAAGAACTGGTATTGACTGGTAAAAGAATAATGCCATTCAAATGGCATTAACAAGTCATAGCAAGGTCTCAGTATGATTTGTTTTATGCACATCAGCTACAGGAAGCAGCAGAAAAAAACACCGTGTTGCTGAATCCATGAACAAACAATTTATGCTCTTAGATATACTGTGATTGCACATGTATTTAATATTTGGGGTGATCAATGCCCTTTGCAAATCAAAGCTGAAAACTCTAATGTTTTCCAAATCTCAATATGTAATCAATTTCCAAATCTCTTTCTCCCTCTGTCATGAAATGCTGTTGTTTTCAGGCAATTATACCTTGAAAACTGTGCAAGACAGAGAAATCTGCCTTCCCACAGCTATTCCTGAAGTCATCATCGTATCACAATATTTTATGACCACTGCTGGGAGAAGAATCTCCATGCCTCGTGGCAGACTTTATCCATAGGATCACCTTCCCAGTACCACAGCTCATTATTGGTCAGTTACCTCAATTTTAAACAAAAGAAAAGGAATTTAAAATGATAGTATAGCACTCTGAATACTGACAGTATAAGCATGAATTCATTCTTTCACCTGTTTTATTTTTCTTTATTTACTTGTTTCACATAGAAGGAGTTTTTAATGGCATGAATGATCTCCTTTGGGAAAACAAATAGCGTAAGTAAAATGCAAAATGATTTTTAGTTTGTTATTCTAATAGCAACAAAAACGTGATTACTGCTGAAGGAGATTGGTGCCTTTCTAAATCCTCTGACATTTATGCAAATACCCCATTGGGTTGTGTTTTTCCTTCTGTGGAGAAAATCTTTCATATCACAGTACAGAAGCAGAGTTTGCATTCCCACTGAGCAGGTTAAAGGTTTTGCCAAGTGCAGCATTAAAGCTGGAGTATCTCAAGGAACACAGCATATGTAAAAGGCAGATGGAAGCAATCTGAAGGCCACCTGAAATATCTCAAAGCAGCAAGTGGCACATATGTATTTATCTTTCAATGCATAGTATGGAAAAGAACCGTACCAGGGCTATCTGATATGCCCATGGAAAATATCAATTAGCAAGAGAAGTGCCAGGCTTTTGCTCCAGGGGAATGCGTGACCAACCTGAATGCCATGGATTTTGGGAGATACTCACTACTTCTGGATGTCTTACTACCTCAGCTGCTTTGCACAGCCTTCATACAGATTAACATGGAGGGAAGCAATATGGCTTACCATAATGCAGTTTCACACTCTCCGTGTAAATTTCCCTGCTGCTTAATTTGGCTCATCAGCCACTGTTCTCCTGCCTCCTTCTCTGCACTGCTGTACGGTTCCATTAAGTCTCCACAGTAATCTATAACAATTGAGTCTGAAGTGAGGCTATTAAGAAAAGACAAAAGCATCTTGCTTCATAGCTCTCTATAAATGAAAAACATATTCCTAATTTCACATTGGAATTTCATTTATTTTAGGCTTATGAAAGGCTCTTACTCTCTAATGATACAAATGGGTGATATATTTCTGTTTTCATTGAGTTTCCGATGTTGAATTTTTCTTCAGCACTGGGTTTGGAATTATTATTTTCTCATATTTTCCACTGAGGATATTTGGTCTTTATTTGTAAGTAAATACAACAATAAGTGAGGAGATAATAATAGTTGGTACAGTGAAGAAGTCTGCCTAGCAATAGCGCTGTCTGTCTGAGTATTCTGGATTATACCAAACCTTGAAAGGTTATAATTGAATGTCACTAAACTTATGACAGATTTCACATTGATAAAAAGGGCATGATAATTAATCACTTGCTTTATTAGGAAGATATGATTCTTCACAAAGATTAAAAACGAGTACAACAGCTGATAATCTGTTAGATCCTCAAGAAGGCAGCTCTGTGAATGTAAGAGACAATAACTGCAAGTTATGTCAGCTGCAGAATACAGATGAACTTTAAGGAAAAGGGCAGTTTTAGCATCAGGGAGGAGACTGCTGGATTAAAATGCAGCCCAAAAGTATCCTGTGTTGATCTAAAGGAACACAGTAATTAGGTATGTGGAATGAAAACCTCAAGAGAAAACCCCAACCTCATGGCAAAACCTTTCCAACATTTGTCTTTCTAATATCATTAGTTTTCCTTTCCTTAACTGAAGGATCCATAGAGCTGACTGCTGGACTATTATCTGCTTAATTAAAGATACATTTGATTTCAAGATTCACCACAATTTCCTTCCCATCACCTTCTATCATCTCTCTGTGAGAGGTTATGCACAAAACTCAAGCAAAATACAAAAGATACTTGAGAACAAGCAGGTGCTTTGAAACTCTACATGAAACAGAAACATCTTCAGCAACAATTCACACCAAACTGTGTTTGCTTTTTATGACAGCAAATAAAAACAAGAGTTTTCCCTTGACCTGATGATACCTATTCTGGTGAGTTATGAATGGTATGGAAATCTGGGCATCTTAAGCTTCTTTGTCACTACTTTTAAGTGATTCTTTCCTTCTCTTGAAAAAGCAAACAGATAAGAGGATAGAGACTGTAGAGACTAGAGCCTGTTTGTGGAACATAGAGACAACTTGTTTAGATGTATGATGAAATTCAGTACCGCTCTAAGCACAGTCGCAAAGCCTACAGCCTACCAGAAGTCTGCAAAGAGGTTTGAACTGGTACAGCAGTGAGGCTTCTAATGTTAACGTGGCTCAGAGTTAACAACTGCTCAGAGCCTTGCTTAGTTTGGAATGGCTGGTTTTGGACAATTTTCATCAACCAACACAGTGATTCAGCACCAACACTGCTAACTGTGTCGTGTTGTGTGTGTTGTTGGATAGAACACACAGGAAGACTAGAAAAAACTTCCGGCTCTGCAAATGTCTTCCCCTCACACCTGAGGAAGAAATGTAATAGGAATGTCATTGGGATATTAATGACAGAAAACTGCTTCAGTTCACACTTTCTCCTGACTGCGCCTCATTAGCTTTGTCTGCCCACCCATGCATTATCTCCTCATAATTTCTTACTAATTATCTTCAACATCAAAGCTTTTGGGTAGCTTTAATACTTACATACTTCAAATTACATTTTATTTAACAGCAGGCTCTTGGATAGATAAAATATAGCAGAAAAAATAGCCTATTGTTAAACCACTGGAGCATGCTGTGCTGTTCAGGACACTGGCAATAATGACTGAAATATTAAAGCACCAACTGCTGGCATCTCCTACAAGGGAGTGTGAAGCATGCGTGAAGGATGGAGGATGGCACCTACCCAGAGTTGAAGGGCTCAGCCTTTATTCAGGTGAGAATGTGAACTAATAACACAGTTGCAAAGCTGTTAGTTACTTAGATCCTCTTTTTGATTCTGTCTTCCAAACCTTTGATGTCTTTGTCAAGACAGAGTCCTAACAAATGTGCTGAAATCATGAAACGGATGGTTCGTTGGAACTGCTCCTTCTCTGTAGCCTTTATTATCAGGCTTAGCAACTACAAACAGTCCTGCAATAGGTGGGCATACTGCCACCTCTCCTGCTGCTGAAGCTATTCCACTGTTAGCCATGCACCACCTGCCCAAACATGGGACCCCTGCTGTCTGACAGCACGGCCAGCTCTGAAGAGCCAGTCGGGCACAGGAAAAGACAGAGATGACATGAGAACAGATCTCTGTTGCCACTGAAAGAAAAAGAGTTCAATTGCTGCATCCTCTGTTGAGGAAGCTGGTAAACAAAAGCCGAAGAGGGTTTTCTCAGCATGACAGGGCACTGTCAGCGCACCAGATTTTTGTGCTGCCCTGTATATACTGGCTTTCATAAGAAAGGATTAGGATTAAAGCTTACATAAACACTTCTTACTCTCAAGGAAAGAGCAAATACCAGACTTCTCACTACAGACAAGTGGAGTTTTCTCCTGCGTTGTTCCAGCAGGCTCTCCAGGAATTAAGAATATCAGACAACTTCTGGTTCCATTTGTGCCAGATGCCCTTCTCCGATCATGCATAACATTCATGCACATAAGCACGAGCTCAAAGTCAGAAAAATAGCAATTTTTTTTAAAAACCACTCTCAGAATTTCCAACTTTAACTGCTCTATGGAAACCAACAAGCAAAAGTACAAAATCAATACTTTCTTTCTTTTCTTCTTTTTCATACTGCCCAGTCCTTAACAGAACTGCACAGTCACCACTGCTGGGAAGAGATGAAGCTAATAACTTAATGAGGTCTCTAAAGGATTACACATTTATGCAGACAGGAAAAATACCTAAATCACTCAAAATTAATCACACAAAGCTTAAATAATTCAAGGCTTAAAACTACATCTGCCAGAGGTCAGAAGAAGGCCTTAGAACAAGATCTATGCAGCCATGATGGTCGACTGTGAAAGCAGCACAGTCAAATGGCACTTGGTCTGTTCACTTACCTCTCTTCACACGGAGCCTACTGGCACCTCAAACCACCTACTGACATCACCAAGTTTCATGTGTGCTCTGGCTACAGCATGTATGCAACTGTTGAGAATTTATTGGGTTCTGATGGTGGCTTTGAGGTGGCCTTCAAAGGACAGTGTTCCACCTGTAGCTAATTCCTGCCTATTGGCCAAATGCACAGCTTGTACAGATCTTTCTCATGCATTTGGCTCAAGCCATTGTGAGACAGGGGATTAACCAACTGGGCTAGTTGGTGCCGTTCAGAAAATAAATTCCTGTTTTTCTGTGTTCATTTTTCCCACCAGGCATGCAATAGATCTCTGCTGTCTTACAAAGCAAACGACAGGCTTTGCCAGGTTGCTAACTTATTCAAAGGGTTAACAATCCTTGCAGAAACAGTAAAGGAAGAAAAAATAACAAGTAGCAAATACCACTGGGCCTATAAATAATTACAAGAACAGATAGCAACTCCAGTAACAGTTCAACAACCTGCTCAGGCATCAAATATCTATGAAATGGGAAAAGAGCCCCGATCTCTTGCAATGTTCAGCAAAAGGACAACAACCACTGCTTCCCATCTGGGCCTAAACTGAACTGTTTCTACAGATGCATCAATACACCAGTATTGCTCTGTGTTTCTGTGTTAAAACCGTGAGTCATTCTCTTCCATAAGTTTGTAATCCAACAAGAAAAAAACCCAAGGCATTCATTGGTTGTTTGCAGCTATATGTGTGACACAACCAGTCCAACCATCGCCTGTACTGAATGCCTGTTATTTTTGAGAGACTTGGCTGGAAGTGTGTCCCACCAGATATCTGCAGTTAATTAATAACATTCTCTTTAGCTTTCATCTTCTCTGCTTTTCATCTGTGGATGTTATACTGATGTACCTTTAGACACAAGTAGTGTTACAGTGGCTTAAATACTTGTTTTAAAACATAGTGGAAGGAGGAGGTTCACTTATTCGTGAAGTTAATTTCAGTAGACAGAGTATTTAAACAAAATAGTTTCTTTTGAAGTACAGATTGACAGATCAAGGAAACATAATTACTGAACAAAATCTCACTGAAAAGCAGTGCAGCTTACATAAGCTCATTAGAACGCAGCTATTTATTTAGCCTCTAAGTAAAAATTTTATAAAAGATAAATGCAGTTATTCCAAACAGTTCAATGACTTGAATGCCTGGGCAATGCATTTAAATGCATTTTTGAATGAATAAGATATGGCCTAACTTCAATTTATCTAAACATAAACCCCTGAGCTACTGCTAAAGATCATGGTCAAAAAATAGTTTATTGTATTACTTGCCTGTTCTTAGTGGTTTACTATACATATCCAGTATTTCCCAAGTAAAAAACATTGCAATGGCATCTTGCTGTACAGACCTTGTCATACTAAAAATGAAACACATAATAATGAGAAAAATATTTTAGCTGGTCAATCATTTGAGATAAACTGGAGTCCAATAACATGGATTAGTTTGAAGTTTGCTAATCAGTAAATCATGCCAAGAAAAGCAATATAAACAACCCTCTCTGTTTGGCTGCCAGGATCTTTAATGTAAGATACAGTTACAATACTGTCTTTAAGGCTAACCATTTTTGTTTTATTTGCATTATCTTGTTGGGGATGTAAGAAATACTGTTTATTTCCTGTAAATCTGTCCATCTTATTGCCAAATGCTTAAAGAACACCTCATGAAAAGTATATCAAGATAGTTAAAAAAGGCTAAGAAAAATTTAGATTAGATGTAATTCTTCACTATGAGGGTGGTGAGGAGCAGGAACAGGTTGACTGTAGAAGCTGTTGATGTCCCATCCCTGAAAGAACTCATGGCTGGGCTGGATGGGGCTGTGGACACCTGGTGTAGTGGGAGCTGTCCCTGACCATGACTGGGGTTTTAAACTGGGTAGTCTTTAAGGTCCCTTCCAACCCAAAACATTGTGTCATTCTATGATCACCCCCAAGCTCTTCTGTCTACACGTCTACTGTAGCACTATGTTGTATTATTGGCATGACTGTCATATCAAACCCACTTAGCTACGGTGCATTTCAGAACTACCCAAGGGTTGTGGCTTGTGTTCATTGTCATTCTTCAAAAAAGCTCACTGAATTTCATTAAATGTGTTAGTAGAAGCTATTCTGTGTTGTAGTTGTGAAAACAGATGTCTAGAGACTGCTGCGTTACAAACCATGAGTGAAATGACAAATTCATCTTTTTTACAGAATAGAAACCTCTGTAAAAGATATAAGAAAACATGGCTCTGTACCAGAAAAGCAATGACAACTGCCCAGTCAGGAGAGGAAAAGGACACAGAAAACAATTCATGCTATACCCAGCATGGGACACCCTGCCCTTGTCCTCCACATGTGCAGAGAACCCTATGGCAGGTAAGCAGGTGAAACTCTTTTACAGGGGCAGGATAGGAGTATTGGAGAGGTCTCCCTGAAACTGCACTACCTGCAAGAGATTCAGATAGTGTCATATGGAGACAGCCTTGTCCTGAAAAATCTGATGCTACTCATAGTAACAGCCATTGCATCAACAGAATCTTTGAAAAAGAGTTGTCAAAAACTGTTTGCCAAGTCCCACTGCACAACAAAAGGTGCCACTACTTAGGAAACACTACTTAGGTGTTCAATGCCATACCAGTACTGTTCAAATGAAGAGACAGACACTGGGAAGCAAACAGAGCAAAACCAATAATAATAAAAAACACTAAAAAAGAAAAAAAAAGAAAAAAAAAAAAGAAGAAAAGAGGGAGATAAAACAGAAATGTTTTACTAAAAGAAGTTATCATAACTAGCAATGCAATAAAGAATGTAATTGCTTTTTGGCTTATGGAATCACATCTCCAGACAAATGTTTATGTAGCACTATGGGGCTAGAATAATTTGCCTCCAAGGATTACCCAGATACATACTGACTGTTTGCTGTATATGCCTAATTAACGTAACATTCTTTAAAGTAGACTGATCATTTTCCAATTCAAACACAGCTTCAGTCCTGCCAAGAGGTTCTTTACAAGCTTCGTGATTGCAAACTGTCCCAGATGGAACAAAGATCAATTATACTGGCATTTAAATCAGAGCAGAGTTTTTCCTTTCTCTTTTCTTTCTTTCTTTCTTTCTTTCTTTCTTTTTTTTTTTTTAATATAATTTAAAATGTGCCTGGTCCTGCACTTTTTATTCATGCACAGCTTCCACTGAACTCAAGATGCTATGTTAATGCCCACTGTAAGTTATATGCTTACACTGGGGATACGTGTGGTCTGGAGAACCACGCTCATGAAAAATACTGCAAAATTAGCCCCAGAAGGATCTTGCCAACACTGCTGTTTAAGCAGCAAATGTAAATTCTGTTCATATTCAGGAGAGAATGAAAGAAAATACAAAAGGTAACTAGGAAATAGGCACTTGAATAGGAAGAAGTACTATAGGCAAAATCACAGTGTCCTTCACTCAGCTCCCAGACTTGTGCATATCTCCTTGATTTGTTTATTGACAATGCAGAGGGTATAGAATAGTAATGTAACTCAAGTGGCACTAGCAGGATGAAATGGCAGTGAAAAGTAGCTCAGCAATCTCTATGAACTGAAAGAATGTTAAATAAAAAATCATGCAGTAATCTGTTGTGGAAAAGCTGGTAAGGGAAGGAAGACAGATGTTGCATTTAAGGAACTGGACAACATCCCCTAAAATTTGGGTTCTCTCTTGAGTAATAATCAGACTTATTGACACGGTAATTGAACCTCACATCTGCATAGGTAGTATTATCATTTCGGCCTACATCAAAAATACTGCATGAAAAGTGTGACAGACTGCAAAGCATCTATGTATTACACTGTGAGATAATGCAATCTCAACATTTTCTAATTAGCTTTGAGAGTTAATAGCCCAAACTGGAAGTACTTCAGGTTTCTCTATTAGGATGGCTCTAATGAAAGTCCAAAAAAAATGCAAAAATAGTCTGTTTTTTTTCTTTAGAAATGAAGTGAATCAAACAACAGGAGGACATATATTCCTTCATCAAAACCAATGCCCAAATTCCTGCATTTGAACCCACCCTTGGTTGTACAGACAAGCTACTGGGCGGGATTGCACAGTGGTTTCCATTTGCTCTCAAAGTCCATTTTGCATATTAGGCACAAGGAGAGGCAGATGCTAAATCTGCAGTTTACACTGAATTTCACCCTCATTTTTCCATTACAGTTGACTGTTTGGCGATGGCATCTAGCTGTGACAGTCGCAGATTGTAACACAATTGCTCTGAGAGCTACGAAAAACTGCTCAAAGGAGGCTTGGCAATTAAAACTAATTAAAAAAGCATGAAGAGAACTTTTCAACAAGCAGTTTCATTTCTTTGAAGTAGGAACGTTCTGTGGAAAAAAGATCCAAGGTTTTAACAGTACTTAAGTATGTTCCAATGTGTGATAATTCCTTTACAAATAAATCAATCATAAATAACTCTATTTCATGCAATTCTACACGTGTTTTATATTGTCCTACAGCATAATGTTTACATCATAATAAAAACAAATGAAGGGCTATTAGAACAATTATTTTTTTCCAAGTAAATATATTTGATAGGAGTTTTGAACTGTTTTCCTATTGATTCATGTTGCTGCCTTTTAAAAATACCAAAGATTTCCACAGAAGCTGTTTCCTGGCAATTTATACAGATTCTCCAATTTATGATTACGTAGGGAAAACCATAAACAATCAGTAAAAGGCATTGATTTGTGTTTGACATATTCATCCTGTTCTGCAGGAATAAGGAAACCAGGATGTGAGAATTCAGCTGCCTTACAAACCGGCACACATTTTCCCCTCCATCAGGATCCTAATTCCCTGAAGATAACTGCATTTTGTCACTAACACACTGGAAGTCCACGGTCAAAAGCTGACTCTGAGATGTGTGTTTGTCTGTCAGTTCTTTCCTTTGTTCACCAGTACCTGCATGCTGCCTGCAGTGGCCCTTTGGCTGTGCTAAAATTCTATCTGAATTCTGCTCCATTCATCCACTGGTGACAGCGTTCTGCTTTGCAAATACCTAGTGAAGTAAATGAATTCTCTTGTGGAAATGAATGGTGTGTTCTGTACCCAACAGAATAACACGGAATGCATTTAAAACAGAAAATCAATTTGTATGATCTGCTTGAGAATTTATATCCAGTTCTGCCCAGACAATACTGAATGGACGTATAAGTATGTAAGCTGAAAATTTACAGGGTCATCATCACATTCATGTATTTTTAAAATGTATATTCAGTTACTTGAGCACCTCATCATTGTTTGAACACTTTTCTGGAATAAGCTCAAATATTCCCATTTCATTGCTTACTGTATATGTATGTCCATGTGCTGCAGCTGTGCAGCCCACTTCCCTGTCACATCATGTACATCAGGATGGAAAGTGGTTTAACCCAAGTATGTAAATGCTTTTGGTGCTTGTAGCTCCAACAGGCAGAGCTGGCTAGAAAGTCTCCATCTACATTTTCATGAGGAGCTCTGACAGCCCCAAGATACTGATAAACTACACAGGTAGCCTAAATGGCATAAACCAGCAACGAAATTCCTGCATTTCATACATCAAGGATTGCTTTGATTTTTAAGAAAACACAAGCTATGAAAATAATAGGTTGGGTGACATTCAAGACCTTCTCTTACATCTGGGTTCGTGTTTCTTGAGTTCCACATCTGTGCTGAAAAGGAGACTCTACAAATGTCACAGATTGAAATGATCATATTGGAACATAATGGAAACAAGAAAGGCAAAACAACCACGTGTTCTTTGCTCTCACAAGCTGAGTAGCTGCTAATCAACAGCCACCTGATGCTCAAGGGTCTAAACTACAGATATAGTTTGTAAATCCATGCATGAAGAATATTCATCAACTGTAAAGCACTCAAACTTGCTGGACAAACGTCTTCCCAAAACAAACCATACTGCAATCTAAGGACGTTGCTGCAGGTATCTCATACATATTCAGAATCTGGATGTTTCTTAATCAGCTGACTAAAACATGACTAACTGAATGCAGATATTTGAAGCAGATATTTAAAGACATTTTAATTAGTATTAGTGCTTTTGACATAGCTGTCATACAATAAAAAAATCACAAAAAACTGCAACTCCAACACTCACGTGTAAATGGTAACACATTATACGTGCTAATGAAAGGCTTCAAATCCACACAGAGATATTAAAATATATTGTGGATAATGCCCAATTGAGGGGTGAAGAGGGAGGCCATTACCTTTTGCCTTTCAATTCTGTTCTCCCAGCAGTATTACTGTCAGACTCTGGAAGGGAATTAAAAGGCTGCTGTCACTTGGCAGCAAATGTGTTTCCTTGAAGAATTTGCTTTTACTGTTTTGACTAAATGGAAGATCCATAAAGATGATGAACTGGTCTCCCATCCTTGAACACTGAGATCGTCTGTGGATCACACAACTGAATATATAAACTCACAGCAAAGTCACTTAATACTTCTTGACAATCTTCCTAACTGAAAGGGACTTTAAAAAGGGATAAGCAAAGAAGGAAAGCTTTCTAATATAAATATTTACAAGATGAAAACAGCATGCCTATATATTCTGGTGAATGGTTTAAGTATTAAAAGAGGCTACACTTGAATAAAGTACCACTCATTGTTTATTATTTATTGTTTATATACCCATATTTTCCATCAGGTATACCAGTATTTTGGAAAAGGCTCTGCCCATAGATCTAAAAAGAACCAACTCACTGTAACACAAATGGTACCTTCTGAAGCTTCACAACTTCAACAAACAAAAACGCAAAGAGAAATATATCTCTTAGAAAAGCAACACATTTACCTATTACACCTCTATATATAGCTACTGGCTTACTCAATCGCTTGGGTAAAGTGATTAATGCACTAAACAGAACTTCTGACTTTACAAGAAATCAGCCCGATTTCTTAACTGGAAGGAAATGATTGGGTTTTTGCAATAAGATGTTTATAATTCAGGGAGCACCTTCTTTTAAGAAAGATCTTTGCATGGTGAGGATTGAATCACATCCTCCTCTCTGTGCATACACAGCAGAGCAGGCAGCATCATTTCCTGGTAGTCTGCGATTGTAGCTTTACTATTATGTTACATTTCAAGGACAGCTCTTTTATTTTTCCTTTAATTTTACTATAAGAGCCAGAACTCTTTCTCATTCTCAGTTATTTCAGTGTAAATTGAAAGCAAAGCCTTGAAACTCAGTAGCGATATGGTGGGATTTACTGTTTTATGACTGGGATCAGAAAAGGGGCCCTAAACTTTCTACATTATTGTGGAATGGTTTTATAGGAGGGAAAGTTTACTTTGAGGATAAAATGGGAAAATTAATCAAAAAGGATTACAGCCAGAAAAGTCCTACACTTACAGTCATTTACAATGAGCAACAGCATAACCAGCTTGTCTTACCATAGCTATATTCCACTAATCCATTTATTAATTTACTTAAGGAAGAAGTGGAAAGTAATTGGAGAGCTCGCCGGATCCCAAAAGCATATTGGTACAGGAGAAAAGTAACCCACTGAGAAATTTCCAAAGCTTTTTAGACCAAACCGTAATGCTACACCAGAAATTGTTCTTTTGTGACACACTGATGTGGGATTTCAATATGGGATGTGCAGCTAAGTGTGGGATACTCTGGTGAGCACATGCTTGCTCCTCTGACTCTGCAAAGGTGCTCAGTAGTAACACTGGCAACTCTGAGTGATGGAGGAAAGCAGCAGCACGCTGCTGAGACCTCACAGTGTCCATCAAAAGGACTTGAGGAAAAGCACAGCCTGAATACAGGGGGTTGAGTAGCTACCCTCAATGGTGCTAAATGTAAGGAAAGCAAAAAGTCACAAACTTGCTCAACTTTCCCTCTCTTTTGCTCTCAGCAAAACCATGGTGAGAGAACCAAACACTGTGAAAAAGCAGTATCAGAGAAGAAAAGAAGATGAAATACTGAAATTAAGGCAGAATTTCCCAATTTTTTTCATACATGATTTTATCATGCCACCAATAAACACGCAAACACTTCTCCCTTTTCAGCCCCCCAAAAAAGACAGGCCAAAAGAAATGGCTCAATGGTGCAGTCTGTCAGAAACTAGTCGTATATTTCATAAAGATGGATATATTTGCACCAACCAACAGCTGAACCATTGACCTCAGCATTTATAGTTTTTATGTCTGGAAGAAAGGAACAAGAAATTGGTCTCCAAAACTGTTCTGTTAACATCCTGACCCTAGGAAAGTATGTCAGAAACGTCTCTATTATCAGACTATATTATACATGAAAATATGCTTCAGCAATACTCTCCCTCCCTCCCTCTCTTCCTTCCTTTCTCCCTTCCTTTTTAATCTAGATCTATTCTATGTTTCATTCTTTTACCAAAAACCTCAAATCTTTAGGGAAAAATCTAAACAGTTTAAGATGAGGAAAAGCATTTTGAAATGTTACAAAAATGTCTCTTCCTTTGGATTACCGATGATAGTGTCATTCTAAATTCATTTAATAGAAGTAGTAAATGAAGAGCATTACTACAGGCAGAGGATATAAAACTACTTTCATAACAATTTGCTCAGCCAAGTACCAAGAGACTCTTTATTCCTACCTGGTGAAACAGCTTACAGGATGCTGGGTTTGACTGAACCTGACTGAATGCATATTACTTTATACCAAATGCATTTAAAGAAATTAATGTTGAAGTCAGTTACAAGAGATGGGGAAAAGCCATAAATATTTTGAGAGATCACCGTAAACATGGAAGTGGCAAAGTATAAATAGAACTTGAATTTTCATCCATCATGCGTTTGTCATTTTGCCTTTGCTACTCGAGCAGAGTAAAACCACAAAATACCATTGATTTTTAACTATCCTTCACTTTCAGACCAATAAGAATTTCTTAACTGGGCAGCAAAGAAAATGTGTCTGTAGGCAGCAAGTTTATGATTTATGGTCCTCTTTCCCAGGCTCCTTTAAAGCAGCATATGAAATCCTGGGAGTGGCTGTGGATTACCTACCTGAAAGCCACTGTGTTACAGAAGCACATCATGCATGGAGATCAGGATTGAAAAAAATAGATTCTAACAGGACTAAAAATACAAAAACACTAATTGTAGAGACCTAATCATTACACTTCTGATTTGGTGCTAACATATTACAATACAAATATTTTACATGTTAATTTTTAATGGTAGATTGTTTCAAACCAGTAAGAAAAAAATCTAAAGACATGCCAGAACTGATGAAGTGCTGACAGGTATTTTAATTGTGCTCATAAATATAAAGACACACAATTTTTTTCCTGTTTCTATTCTGTGCCCTTGAAGCACTTTTCTGGAGTTAGCATCCTCCATATTCATACATATTACTACACATTCCTGCTTCATAAGGAGAGTAAAATATTATATAATAGGTGAATGGGAAGCTCTCTATCACAAAATACCTTTTGTCATTTTATCTAGGAAAGGCATATTAAGCATGGATATCACAACCAACTTACTTTCTCAACATTTTATCATACTCCCTTGAAGTCTTACTGTCACAAAACAGATGAAAACATACAGATTGGGATAAAAGTCCTCATTACACTTATTTCAGACAAGTCTTCCTCCACTGGGTTTGTCTGGGTGCTACATTTAAGCCTTTGCATTACACAAAACCAAGCGTGTACACTGCAGACAATTTAATGCAATAATTTTGGCAAACCTTCTTTCTGATGAGAAGGAAATGTTATACTTGGCACTATGGTGATGGTGTTCAGAGAGTCTTGTATCTTTGGCATAGATTCCTTTCCTGTCTAACTAATTAAATCTCATGAAACTGCCTGTTTTGGTAGATAATTTAGGATTCTATTTGTAGTCATTGTAGTATTAGGAATTTCATGAAAAATGTAACCACTGAGCTATGTGAGAAAGGATTTATTTGCTCATGCAGCTTGGAAGCTTGCTTGCAAGTAACTGATTTGTCTAGTGGAAATATTTTCAACCTAATGGGTCCTTTAGATGGTATTTTGTGGGAGATTCTCAGCTTGCTGGCTTGACTGGCTTCCACTTTTTTGTTCTTCTTTTCCTGCCTGCCCATCAACTCCTCGCCTCCACAAATACTGCAATGCTGAAGGCAGAGATATCTCTGCAGATAAATTTATTGACAAGACATGCTCTCATCTGATGCCTCCTATGGAATTCTTATGTGCTCAGTAATTGTATACAGTGAGATTTCTTTGGTTCCTTATAACTTTCTAATTTGCTCTTAATAATTAATTTCTGATTAGACTTCCCCACTTGCCCAGCCATGATATGGTAAAACTCCCTGTAACAAAATCTGGAATCACTGTCTTTTTCAAAAGTCTTCAATTTTATGTCTGTATCATTTCAATAGGGAGCTTTGCTCTGGACTCATATTAATATAATACATTAATATAAATGCTTGCAACATCTACATTTCTCTCCTGCTAGACTGATCTCGATTGACAATCTTCAGCATCTCTGTTGATATCTAGAATGTAGTAAAATAAATTGCTAACACTGTCATTGATAGTATTTTCCCTGTCTGTAAGCCTGATTTCCTTTGCTGCCATTAAAGCAAGAGGTCTTAAGGTGGGTATTTCTCATTATCATGGTATTTTCCGCCCTACCCACAGGTATTCCACTGCCTTTAATCTCCTAGTTGTATGTGTCTATTCTGACAAATTACTAGTCTATCAGGAATGAACCCATCTTATAAGATGTGACAGTCGCATGAGCCAAGCACTTCATACTGCTGTGCTCAGTAGCACATCCTTGTTTATTCAAATAGTTGGTTGCATAGGTTGAGTGTTTTGTGATATTTCTGTGGTTTGCAAACATCCCTGGAGTGCTCCTAAGGCTACGTGTGCATCCCTTTGTTTGCTGCTAACTAATTTCTGGTGTGGTCTGTGTAAAAGTACGTCTGCTCACGTTTTATTTGACTTTTCATACAACCCCCCACTGTGATCTGAAGAACATTCAAGAGTAAACACATCTCATTTCACGTCCATCTGCTCAAAGATTTCAGTTTGCTATTTTTCTGTGAATACTGTTAGATCTTTCTTCTTTGTTTGTTTATGGGTATCTGTAGGAGTAGCCCCACTCTTAATGTGTTGTTCTCCCCTCAAGCATAAGAAGGAATAATCAAAACCATGCAACATTTATGTCTTCTCTCCCATAGATTTTTTTTCCTCAATTTTAGCAGGCATGGTATTATCCTACTCCCCTATCAAGTACTGCCCAAAATAATATCCCTGTTGAAAGAAGCAAATTGCTTCTAGAGGGAAGCATTTTCTACCTGTCAACAAGTTTCCTGTGGCACACAGATCTTAGGTGTTATGCTGTTTTTAATGACCATATGCTGGCTCTTTATCTGCTAATTAACCATTTACTTCTTGCAATTCTAACACTGCAATTGAATGTTTTCTTTGAGTGTTGGGTTTATACCTATTGACAGAACACATACCATAGCCAAAAAAATCCATTATCCTTCATCTATCACTGTCAAGAAAGCAGCCAACTACAAATGATCTGGCAAAATCACTTTAAGCTCATCTCTTTTTATTTGTTGTTAATTTCTTAGACCAAAACCATATGGTTACAGAATAGAGTTTGTTCTCATCCAAAGTGATATCAGAGGAGAGGTAGCAAACAAAATCCTCTAAAAATCTGTGGAAGCCATTAATGCATATTTATACCTCTAAAAGAGTTACGTCCTAACATGAGGCTGTCTGTCAGATATCACTAGATGTGGTGATTGCTCATCTCTCAGCATATAACAAAAGAAAATCTTGACTTCAGGACACAAAGGCTGTCAAGCAAGCTGATTGCATTAAAAGAAAATCAATGCTAGAAATATGGAAATGACTGCAAGGCATCTATGGAATCTTCCAGAGAGAATGAGAGCAACCATTCCCAGCCTAAAATTGAGAAGTAGTGTAGCTGGACTAAAATATTACTTGCAATGGGTTTAGTACAATTTGCAGCAAGCATGTTTAGGGGTTACTAAGTGCACGGATATAAGCAGATCATCATGAGTGCGGCGTTCAGATTTATCCACAACAGGCATTCAGAGTTGTACCTGTGGCAGAACAACCCGGCTAAGAGGAAATTGCAGTATTAAACTTGAAATTCAAATTTGAGTTGGTTTATAGCAACAATCTGGTACATTGGGTCCTTCCCCCTTGCACCTACTGACTTCTTCAGCTCCCAGCTGCCCACCTGCATGCTGGGCTACACAAGGTTTCCAAGTTCACCTACATTCAAAGTCACTGCCAGAGTCTTGACTGCAGACAGAGAATTTCTCTTTGCTCAAGCTTTTAGCTGCTAAACCCTACTTGTAGCCCTACTTCCAGAACACATTTATATAGTAAAACTTGGGGAATCTGCTTGGAAAGCTGGAGCTGCATGCTTAAGAAGTGCTCTTAATGTCATGCCCATAATTAATGAGCTCAAGATCTTGTACAAGTACCTTGTAATAACTCAGTACTTCACCCATAGGCCCAAAAGTTATAAAGCATGCGAAACTCCTGAATTTGAGCTGAAAAAAAATATCCAGCAGTTATTTCTACAAAACCCTGCACAAAAAAGAAAAAAAACCCTTCTATCTCAATACTGCAGTTTAATCAATATTAGCACACCATCAGCACTTCTAATAAAATCCTTCTGCCTTCCTCTTCAGCTTCTTTTCCATTCTGTTTTCTGAATCCAGTTTTGGACACATGAATTATGCTCATTATGTGAGCAGAGACAACAGTCTCCTGATTTTACTCATTACGCTTCGTACTCATGTGAGCAAAACCTACTGGGTTTTTGACTGGAAAAGCAATGAAAGAGAAGTTGTACATTCAGTTGAAATTTAAAGAAGGAAAGAAGTCAAGAAATGCTGGACATGGTCCAAGTAAGGTAATGGATTAAGAAAGCAGTAATGAGGATTTGAAAATACAACACTGAGATGTACAAACATCACCAAGAAAGGCAGAAGCATTCAGCGGTCTTAAAAATATTGATGTACTGAGACATAGCAAAGCAGAAAGAGGCTTTACATCTCCAATAAAAATGTATAATTTGATTCTGTCTCAAACTGTAAAAAAAAGAAGGGTAGCTCTTTAATAATCCAGAGTTCCCCTGTGAGGACTCTGAGATTCCAGAAGGTTACCTGCAGATTCTGGCAAACAGGAACTTCACAAAAGCATTATAAATCTCTTTACTATATTGTCTACTGGGAAAGCTCACAGGAGTGAGCGTTACTTCATCTGGGGTCCTGAAACCCACTAATAAAGGATTCTACAAAATGCTCTATAAACTGATGGAGCACACGGATGAAAAAGGTAACACTGAGCGTTATCAGTGTTGTGCATCTGCCCCATGGGGTGACTCAACCAAATAACTGCAAGCAAACATTTTTCTGGATTTAATCATCAGCAGTTTGAAGCGTCACATCTCTGATCATCTGAATACAACACATGAATGCATTTCTGCCGATTTTCCCCTTTTCATAGCTCGGCCTCTTTAAAATAAATCACAATTAGTGATGATGTAGTATAGAAACAAGGGAAAATTGCCATGTGTTGGCATCATTAAGACATCTCCCAAATAAAGTCAGCTTCCTCTGCAGGGAATGCAGTTGTGGCAATAATGTCCAGGGAAGGAGCAATAAGTACAAGTTAGCACAACTCCTCTTTTGTACAAACACTGACTCAGAAATGGACAGCCCTTAGGAAACCTTGTAAAATATCATGTCAGAAGAAACAGAAAAAATAATTGTTTTATTTGATGTTAGTTGTAATAATGGCTAAAAAGTCACTAAGCTTGTATAATACACACATGGGAAAGAAAGCTGAGCAGCTCATTTCTCACTCACTCACTTTCCAAGGCTTACTCTCCCACCCCTCCATCAACAAAACTATTGAAGGCAACAGGAACTTGAAATGCAAAGGAAAAATGATACTGATGCACAAGGGATTCCTGAATCTAAAGTAATAAGAAAACATACAGCTTTTTGACTTAAAGAACTAACAGAAGATGTATTAACTTTCTTAAAAGTTGAACGTGTCATGGTATGACTTTTATAATCCAACATAGATAGGATCTGAAACCAAGAACACTGAGATCAATGTGAATCTTTTTTATTTCCATTCTTACATGATTAGGCTCACAGCAGTTCATTTGATACTAGATATGAAACCATTTACAAGGTTAATTTATGTCTCTCTTTTTTTTTTCCCCCTCCAAAGTGTACGTGCTGTGAAGTCTATAATGATATGAAATAGAACTGCTTCACAATAAACAGACTGGCATATAAGAGATTCTCAAATAATTCTGCAGCGGTAATATCAATTCTAGTAATACTCCTTATACCTGAAATGTTGGATATTTCAACTACTGGTAATGCTTCTAAAATTGGAATGAACTTTTTAAGCGTATCCGCTGTAACATTTATCTTCCACTATCAATAAAGGATGCTGAAGGATTTTGCTACACAGGGCAAACAACAGTCAGACGAGCTAGAAGTGACTGCAGCACATAGGTGATAGAATGCACCTATGTGCACGTTATCTGATTTCAGGTCAGTCAGTCACTTCAGATGGGTGAGAAACAGGTTATGCTGCAAAACCTCTGAAAATAAAACGTCCACAGGCTGAGGAGTGAAAACAGCTAGAATTAAAACTGTGCACAAAAAGAAATAAAACTAACCATGCTGAGGATTTCTCCAGAACCCTATCAGCTGCTGCACGCATTTCTGTTCCGTTATACTGCAGAGTTAATAAAATTCTACTACATAATGCTTCTTTAAGGAGATTGATGGATATGTTTCATGCTAATTTCTTCCTGGGCTAGTAGGCTTTTATTTACCACACAGAGGCAAAACTGATGGCTGGCAGACTAGCAGAAATGCCAGCACATATTATAAAATGTCATTACATTGCAGACCAAATTAAGCTGTTGACCAAATTAAACTGTCAAGCACACGTGCCATCTACGTCTTGCTATTGTTTAGTGCTAAAGTGACACCACATGGGTATCGAAGTGTAGTTTAAGTAACTGACACATGAAGACCATGTGCCTATGTGAGGGACACTGAAGATTATCCTCATGCACTGAACTAGAAAAAGTAAAAGCGATATTTGATGGTGTTTTTGTATTTTAATAAGCACAATTCACTTCAACATATTTACGTTTGATTTTATTTACTGTACTGCCCCAATTTGGAAGTCTGCTGACATGGACAAGCTCTAAAGCTGGAAGAATGGGCCATAAGGAAAATCCTGGTACAGAAACTGCAGGAGTCAGTGGTGCAGCTGCCTACCAGAGTGAAATCAGGCTTGTTCTATGCCGTGTGCTGTGCCTGTAGCTCCAGCCACAGCAGCTCTCCTTCAGTCAGCACAAACACAGGAGGACTGCAGAAATAAAGACCATTCCAAATTTCTTTCATCTGCTGTGACACGTGACTCATACTTCTTGTTCTGCTCCTGTTGCAACTACAAGCCTCAGATATTCCATTTTACTTGCACAAAATAAGCTTTGCCTTGTTAAGTTTTCAGCAGCTCAGTTTCTGACTAGGAAAAAAGAAAATAAAACAAAATATTTTCCAATACCAAACAAAAACATAATGAAGCAAACAAACAAAGCCAGAAGACAAAGCAAAAGGCACCCCTTGATTTCTTGTCACTTTGCTGATTGGTACTTTGCTACTAATGGTTTGGTTTAGGTTCAGCAGGAAAGGAGCTCAGTCTCAGCAGCAAGAGCCAGGCTCCTGGGTATTTATCCTGCCAAGCACAACAAACATTACCCTGCATCAGCATCGTGTTCCTGTGGATCTGTGAAGCTCTTACATCTGCTCATTTCCTACAGACTGCTGGGCAGGCTTAAAGCCTCTGGAGGTTCAATCCTCAAAGACAATACCCAAGTAACTGCTAACAGCTAAACAAAGAACCTGTCCCCAATGTACCCCCAATCACCAGCAATCAGAAACCTCCCAGGCAGTATAAAATACCCTGAAATGAACACTAAGATCTGACATGTTTGTTTGCTGTTTTTTTGGTTTTTTTTAAAGCTAGTCTATCCTCACAGCAGGAACTTTTTGCTAATTGGCATGATTCAGTTAAATGAGGAGGTATTCTGAGATGAAGAGATAGATCAGCTGTTTGGATAAGGGAACAGGGAGCAGGCTTATAAACCATGGAAATGAGGAAAAGAGCTGTCGTGCTCTGGAGATTACAGTGAAAAATGATCTTGGGAAATGGGAGGAATGAATAAGGCAACAGTCAGTACATACAAATAGAAAGTGGTACCATTAGAAGGGAAAAATCAAAGATATAAGAACAAAAAAGGGACTGACTAGGTGGGAAAGATCCCAGAGAGGCAATGGACCACAGACTGAATAGGAATCAAAACTGTCAAGCAGTTGCAAAAGAAAAGTAAACTGTTTTTACTGGAGAGAGAAGGAAGGTCTTAACTAAAACACTGGAGATGATTATTCTGCTCTATTAAACACCGTTGATGTCTTCAGTTGGAATATGGTCCTATCTGGGGAAAAGTATAAACAAGACATACAGAAGAGGATAAGATGAGGATTAGAGTTCAGGAGGGAATAGTAAAATTGATAAAAATTGGAATATGACTTGTAAGGAAATGAAGAAAGGAAACACCGGCTGAGAAAGAAAAGAATCACCAGGGAATCATGATATGTCTTGAGATGAGCAAATGCTTGTCATTATGAAAAAAGTAATCCTTGAAGATTTTTCTCCACATCTCCAGGACAGAACAAGGAACAACAGACTTAAATGTCATCACAGGGATTTTGAGGGAGTATTGGGGGAAGCTTTAGGAGGAATCAGACTTCTTCAGAAGTTTATGATTAGCCTGGACAAGCAATCTGAGTGATATGGCCTCTTCAGATACAACCTCTTGAGACCTCTGCTGGGGATAAGTCCAGCAGATAGGAAAGAGCTGGGGGAGAAAGCGTTCCTTGCTCATTCTGGAAGATTACAGACTCTGCTACTGAGTCACACTGCTTAGGGGAGGGAATGGGAAAGACTGTCCCTCTGCTCACTGAGAAAGAATATGAAAAGCAGGGAGCGAAGGTAAAGTCTTTATTTCTGGTCAGTTGCTAATTTCACATGCTAGAAGTTTTAATAATTGGGAAGATGTAATGAATTGCCTAAATTATTAAGATACTGGGTTCCAAATTCTCACAATAACAGCACAAGGACTGTGCTGGTTGTCCTTGATGAGTAAAATTCTATCCCGCTTATGTGTGAACTTGACACATCCTCAGTTTTGCTTTCCCAGCAATCTTTAGATAAATTTTAACATTAAAAGTGAGAAAGAGGCTCTGAGAAATGCATGAGGGATTTTTAAGGGTCCTTACAAGCAGTCAATGTATGAGAGTTGCATTAGGAATAATTTTTTTATATAACTGACTCCAGCTATAGAAACAACCATGGCTTTTTGTGCAATAACTTTTCTAATTAACTGTTTTTCTTGAAATTAGTTACTGTTCCACTGTGTGGGCATAATAAAGTAAAAACAATAACAGATCCTTATAGGAGGAATTAATTACAATGGCAATGGCACTATATCCATCAACAGAAAACAGTCCACAAATCTAGTGACAACCTAATAAGGATAGGCATTCCTCATTTCAGACAAGGTTTGGAGAGACAAATTATGGTGAATAAGAGAGAAAACAAAACTTTGAGAGAAGCTGTATATGATGTATTTTGCAACCAAAGGAACTCATTAAAATAACATGAAAATGACCACTTTTCTGTTTCTCTATGAGTAAATAAGGCAGACTGGAAAAATGATCATTCCCATCAGGATGCTGAGAGAAGACATTACAAAGAGATTAAACTGCTCTTGTCTTTGTGTTTGAATACAGAGACAACAAAAAAGTAATTTCAGTTCAGAGAGGCTCAAGGTAAGCAACAGTAATCTTCAGTTCCATTTTCATTCTGGCAGGTCTCCTCATTGACGGTTTGTGCTTAATTGCTTTTCTAG
The DNA here is from genome assembly GCF_054131305.1 of Coturnix japonica. NCBI lineage: Eukaryota > Metazoa > Chordata > Aves > Galliformes > Phasianidae > Coturnix > Coturnix japonica. The sequence continues at coordinate 1,193,660 of NW_028188951.1, forward strand.
TTACCTAGTTGAGCGTAACTGTGAGAGATCACATTTGAACAAGCTCACTTTGTTTGCTTAAATCTCGCAGAATCAACCTTATTTTTGGCCCTGGAATAACCAGTCCTGGCTTATAAAAGAAAATGTCAACTTTTTAGCTCCCTCTTTAAAAAACAAAGGAACAAAATCAAACCTTAGTACTCCTGGTATTACTATATACTGACTCCATATACAAATGTGTTATTTCTTCTGTGACTTTTGTTCATGACTCCCAGCTGCCTTACAGTTGCAGAAGCATCTTTCTGTTCCATAGCCTTAACTCTTCCTCTGATGACCTTAAACAGTAAACAACTGCTGTTCTCAGAACGTGGGATCTAACCTGGTCTGTCATATCATACACCTACTCCCACAGAAAAATACTGACAAAACATAAATGGGAGAAATCAGCACTGCTGATGTGGAACATATCAGCACTTCCACATGCATGAGAAGGACCCAAACTGAAGCAATAAGAAAAGTTATAATAGCTAGCACAGAGAGAGCAAAGTAATAGAATGAACGACAAGGCACAAAAGGCAAAGAGAACAGTAAATTTTACAGAAGCCAGGAAAGAAGGCAGCAGAACAGGCAATAAAAATTTTGAATAAAGGAAGCCAAAACCTAAACCTCATTCAACAAAATCAATGTGCTTAAGGAAGTGTTATTCTGAGATCCGATAGGACCTTTTCATCTCTGAATTGGTTCACTCAAAATAACTACTGTTCACCACATGTTTCAATAGTTGCTCAACTTAATGGATTTCAGTGACATAAAGGTTGTACAGAAGAAAGTCAAAATAGTCTAACAAAGAAACTAGGATTAGTTAAAAAAATAAAAAAATAAAAAAGAATAATAAAGGAAAAAGAAGCTTAAATAATGAGAAATAGGCAAGGCTGGGTTTGGCTCAAGGCAGTCTGGTCTAGTGGTTGGCAAGCCTGCCCATAGCAGGGGAGCTAAAACTAAATGATCTTTAAGTTCCTTTTCAACCCAGGCCATTCTATGGTGTTCTATGAAATGTTACAAACAAATGGAAGGCAAAAACAAATACAGACAAAACCAATGATGAAGAACATGTAGAGAGACTGTTGTATTGACAGTTTAAATCATTTGACTTTCCTAAGCAATAGGCTTTTAGGAGGGTAATAGCAATGAAACCCAGGTTATGTGGTGAGAGCAATGGGAAGAGCTACAGGAAACTCCAGCAGCATCAGGCTGTTATCCAGTAGAATATTCCCATATCTCTCTTATGCCCATAGACATAGTGGCACCACCAAGGAGACAGGAACTTCTAGGATCCTCTAGGTACTTCTAGGATCATTTGTTCAGCATCAATGACAAAATATACGTGCTAATCTATCATTCCTGTTGCAGATACTAGAAGAAAAAAGGATGTTAACAGCCTGGTTTCAATTCATCATCATAGACTTTAAGACAAAGAAAGCATCTCTGTTGAAATTCTGCCTCTGCTATGATAAATTCTTATGGTCTATGTTGGTACAGTGAATCGCCATTAGAAAATGTTGGGCCTGTGGACTTCAGGTCCCACAGGATTACACATAAAGTGTCAAAAAAATGTCATTTTTTTTTCTCATCAAGTCACAGAAATTAGTAGCTGAAGGGTATAAAAAATGCAATAGATTTTAATTTGAAGGAAACACTGGATAGGATTTACATCATCAGACTTGAAAGTTTTATAAAAGTTCACTTTGCCATAAGGAAGAATCCAAAGACACGAAGCCAAAGAGCTGAAGGACAATCAGCACAGATTAATAATGAAGCCACTACATGAATATGAGGCAAAGAGGAAGTTTTCATCCCCAGTGAGGTTTGGTTTATGCTGATCAGTAAAGGATAGGATTGGTATGTGGCAGAGGAGAAAATTAAGCTGTTAAATAGTAATGGATTCATCAATGACTGTTTCACAACAACCTGGAGGAATTCTTGCTCCTTTCTTACCCACTGTTCAGTCTGCTCCCTCCTTTCTGTTAGCTCATAATTATCCCAGAGTGGAAAACTGAATACTGAACAGTGATTCTCTTGAACCCTGATCTACTACTTGGGGAAGTTAAGGTGGCAGAACCTTAGACAGATGGTGGACTATAGTTTCTGCAAACCTTTTTTTTTTTTTTTTCCCCATCTATGAGCATGGCATGCAGGCTCTTGTTCATTGCTGTCGAAACAGCATAGCTAATGGTAGTGCCTGTTGTAAAACTGTTCTCTTTGTGCTGATTGCAGTTTGTATGGAAATGAGCAGGAGGCATCACTTTTGGATCAACCTCTGCAATTTAAAGACGTTAAACTCTCCCTGGTAATCCCCATGCATCTCTCATCTGTCTCTCTCTGCTGTTATATTCTAAAGGAATTCTCTAATAAAATGTAATAATTTAATGCACTGATGGTAATGCTGATTCAATTTTCTGCTTGCATAAATATCTTCTAAATCTACATTATAAAAAAAATATCCCTGGCCCTAGGTGCAAAAATCTGCACTTCTAATACTCTATGTACCCAGAATTAATGGTCCAGTAACAACAGTTATTTGATAAACTGATCAGTCATACCTTATCTGCACTACCATAATATAGTATAGGCATCCACAAGTAAAAGCATTAAAGAAGGAATGATCTGCTGGTTCTGAGCATGGATTAAAGGATTATTTAACCAGATGAAAGCAATGAGGGTGAAATTATTTCAAATGATGTGTACATGCTGCTTGCCTCAAAGATTCTGGTGAAGAATACCAGGAATGCAAACACTGAGTTGTGTTATTTATGGAGGATACTATCCTGGCAAAAATCCGAACCACTCAGTGTTAGTGTACAGATAGATTGCTCCCTGTCCCACTACAGAAACACCATTTGATCAGCCTGAGAGTGGCTAGCAAGACTAGCCAATAATATTTGAGGGAATTCCCATAGCACTGAAGGAGAATCTAACCACAAGCCTTCATACAAGGAAAAGGCTGCTAAATACACACAACTATTAGGCACACAACTGTTTGTTGTGCCAAAGTTAAAAGTTTCAGTTCAAACTGGGGCTGTTTAGTGTGGGGAAAAGGAGGTTGAGGGGAGACCTTATTGCTCTCTTCCAATATCTGAAAGGTGCTAACAGTGAGAGTAGGGTTGGTCTCTTCTCACTGGTGGCAGTTGACAGGACAAGGGGAAATGGCTTCAAATTGCACCAGGGTAAGTTTAGGTTGGATATCAGGAAAAACTTCTTTACAGAAGAGGTTGTTAAGCACGGGAATGGGCTCCCCAGGGAGGTGGTTGAGTCACCATCCCTGGATGTGTCTGAAAACCATTATATGTGGTGCTCAGGGACATGATTTAGCAGAGGGTTGTTAGGGTAGTATGGTTAAGCTGTGGCTGAACTCGATGATCTTTAAGATCTTTTCCAACCTGAGCGATTCTGTGATTCTATGAAATATGCAAACTGCAAAAACAGAAGTTAAAATTATGAATTTCTCATGGTAAAAATAGGAGAATTCCAGAATAAACTTCTGAGCAGGATGTGGAGTGTGCTGCACGGGAGACCTTTATGAACAAGCATTTGTTAAGAATGATGTAAACACAGTGGATGCTCCAGAGGGAAGAGGATTAACAAACTCCTTGAAAGTCTCTTGAAATAATGCCTTCTGATGACACTTCCAAAGCTCTCCAAGCTTAGTGGATTGAGAAAGTGATGAACTAATTATTTATGTGAAAAAGTTCTGATGGGATGATGTATCTACTGAACTAACATTTGGCTGGATTTATAGTTTGTTCCGTGCCATTTTCATCTCTAGTAGATGAGGTGTGAAATTGCTTCAGTAGAAAGGCACAGTACATAAATGTATTCGAATTTAGAAGAACAGGACAGGACTAAGACTCTCAAAGTTTGGAATCATGCTGAGATCACAGCCACTTCTGGATCTCCACATTCCTTAAGATATATTTGCTGTAGAAGACCTTTCTGTCAGATCTGGTCAAGTCTTTGCTTTTTAATTGCTATTTACTGACATTTCTCAATCTCTGCTATGAAGATATCCCATAGAAAAAGCACTGAATAGCAAAACTCCAAAAATGGGACATGTGCATAACAGTTTGCTTCATGTGCTTCATTCACTTTGAAACCTCTTTAAAAACTATATCTTTACAGCTTGTAAGCTTTTTAATAATAAAGCCAAACACCTGAGACTCCACCTTATTACCTATTTATTCCAAATCTGTTTTTCCACACACATGCAAGAGACAACAAGGTTACCACGTTACCAATCACTACTAAGAAATGAGCATTCAGCAGAACTGACAAGGAGATCTGATGTATGGTTGTGATTATCTGCGCTAAGGGACAAGAGAGGAGTAGCTGACTTTCCAGTCCTTCCAACATTTTAGACATTTTTGTCAAGGTTATCAACATTCCTTTTACAGTTTTGCTCTTCCCTTGCCAGGAATAAGTAAAATCTGTAGGTCAACACAAGTAAGCCTCAAAAAGGAGAAACTATTTTGCTTCATATTGGCTCAATTACTTGCAATATTTATGATAAATGTATGAATAGTAAAATTCATGTGAAAATAACTACTGGCCATTTGTATCAGAATGACAGAAAAAGATACTGAAAAAGAGAAATGTGCAATGAGTGTGCGTTTTCCATCCAAGTAATGCAAGCCTAAGCTGGATTCAAATCACTGTAATATCACTAAGGAGCCTGCGTGTAACTGAGGGCAGAATTTGACACTGATGTAATTCTGCTTTTGTGTTCCACCTCTTAGTGATCCGTTTTAAATCTATTCGTCATACGCTTCTTCCAACTCTGTGAGCTTAAAGGAATTCTTAGTACTTCCTCCTCTACTTGTGATGGAGGAAAAAAAAAAAAAAAGAAAGGATGCAAAGGAATTAATGAATTCAGATTTAATGCCCAAATTTAATTGCCTGGACAGGGCAATTACATTATAGTCCATTAAAACAAAATCCATTCACCACACATCCACACCCTAGGCTCTTTATATGTTTCAGACATGTCACGTAAATTCACAGCACTCTATGGGAAACAAATGCTACTATTATTTTTTATTAAAATGCTAGTTAATTCACAGCTACCATAATTGAAATAGAAAACAAAATGTTGTTATTAGCTCCCCACTACAAACCATATGAAGATTTTAATGAACCTTTTATTTAGGTAGCATGCTGAAAATTAATTTCTCAGCCTAGAAGTTCTTATTGTTGAGGAAATTGCCTACCTGTAAGAATAACCTTTTATAATTATTCCATAATTATTTCATGCCTTAAAAAAACATGCTGGAAAATAATTCAGACTTTAATCATTTCCTTTGGAAACATCATACTGTACCAACGTAATGGACAAACACATGGAGGGAGATAACAAAACAGAGTTTAATGTCCACATTCCCTCCAAAAAGTTAAAATAGTTCTTAAAAGAAATACTTTTGTTCTAGACACACATTTGAATGTTCCCTTCTTGGCCTCTCCTCCCTGCAGAATGCAAAGTCTCCACCTTGTGCTGCATTGCTTCAGCAATCTACTGAAATGCCATCCCTTCCTTCACTGAATGCTAACTAGAGGTGAACCTCATATCTTGAAGTCTGGAGAGTGCCGCTTCCTTATTTGAATTCAAAATAATAATTTTTAATTTAAAAGCTGCAGAGAGATCACAAAAATCCAGTTCTTTCAGAAGAGCAAGCAAAAGACACTTCCCTTCTTGCTAGATTGACAAAACAGAGAGCATACTAATGGGCAGGTGAAAATCAGCGATGCCAAAGGGCTGTCACACACAAAATCCATTATTAAACTATCTGATTCTGTTTCAAAGTGTTAAGCATCACCTGTTGCATACTTCATCTCCCCTTCGCTCAGCTCTCTTCCCCAGCTCAAACGAAGATAAAGTGACAGTATCTCAAATTCTCATCTCCCTTGGCTTTCACCCCAAATCACTGTTTTTTTTCCCCACTATGTATTTGCCAGATCCTTAGCTACAAAATCCTCAAATATTCTGCACTGTTCAAAAAGATGATGCAAATAAATAGACAAAGTACGGCCATTTTCTTGTTGCAAACAACAGAATGAAACTTTAATACTCTTAGCTAACCCCAAAGCTTCCTATACGCTGTCTAATCTTAAAAACTCCTTTCAATGTGTACTAAAGACTCATTGGACAGTTACCGCAGACTAGGCAACTGGCTTTCAGGTAACCAGGCAGATGTGACTGATACAAGCAGACCTATTTTCGATTCATATAAACAGCTGCATCCGTCAGAAAGTTCATCTTCAATGCAATTTTAAAAGCCAAGCTACCCACGCTTGGCGTTTGCAATGGTTCCATACATCAAGTATGCTACACACAAACGTGCCACACGATGCTGACAGGGAATGAAATTTCCCATACAAAATCAAGGGAGAGGACAGTAATAGAAACTGAAAGAAGATAAAATGTTTTGTGTAGGTAGTAGAACACCAGCTGATAGCAATTCCTCTTTCAAGCCACTGTATACTTAATTTATTTATGGGCATTGGAAAAATGGTACTGGCACAGTCCTGTGTAGGAAAATACACTTACAGTGCCACTCAATGAAAAAGTAGCTCAGAAGGAGATATGTAAAGAAAATGAAAAATGCTTGTTGAAATATCAAGTCACATTTTGCTAACAGAATAATGAGGAAGCCAGGAGCAGTTAGGCAGATAAGACTGAGAACAATTAAATACAGCTTACACTGAGAACACAGCAAATGGAAGAACTAGACAAAACTACAATGCCTCCAGAGGAACACACTGCAGACAATCACCACGTGATTATTGTGCCAATTGTATTTCAGGCAAAATGGAGAAAAAAATGGAGGAGAAGGAAAGGAGGGAAAGAAATGCATTGGCACAGGACGATGAACATTTTACAGTTCTACTAATATTACTAATATTACTAATATTACTAATATTGGCATTTTGAGGATGAACTGGTCTTGTGGGTTGGAGAGAATTCACTATAACCATAAAAACAACTGGCAATGAAGTTCATGATGGAATTAACAAATCGTGGCTAGATTTTTATTTATTTTTTAAATCTAACACAACTCTCTTATGTAGCTTTATGGTCTAATGAGAGAGAAGTTAGCATTTTTTGCCCTGTATTTTACCACTACGCACAACAGGACTTCTTCCCTTTCTCAGTTTTACAGGCAATCTAGAGCCAAAGTCAGCAAATCCTCCTTTCTTGGTTTTAAATATGAAAGACCATTGCAAAGGTCCTCACTGAACACAAACAGGCTGAGATGCTGTAGTCTTTGCAGCAAATACACTTCTGCACTTACAGACCAGTTGCATGCATTTGCTGATATACGCTTTTAAATTCGAAACTGCATGAAGATACTGAAATATCACATTAAAATAATTACAGTAAAGGTTCCTTACATTGCACTAAAGATTGCTGCAATGTGCAATGATCCCTAGGATTGCTTATCTGTATGTTCATTTATTATGGAGTTCTGTTTATCTGTTGCTAAGAATGAGATGGTAGGTAAGAAACTAAGTGAATTAATTGCTTTGTATACATCCTGAAGCTTTCCAAGGAACAGTAAGTTCTCATAGATTTGATTCTGTTTTTTGGTTAAAGTGAACACAATAGTTCCTCATTTTGGGGAGGCAATTCATCTGGATGCCTCCCTCTCATATGGCTACAGAGGCACTGCAAGGATGCACATACATAACAATGATTCTAGACAACATGCCCTAGATAAAATAGATCAAATCCTCCAACAGAGGTTTCATGAAGGACAGTGCAAGACAAATTCTCACTTTCAGATACAGCTTTCCTGACCTTATGCTTTGAAGACAACGTATGGAAAGTCGAAACACTGAATAACAAGACCTTTAGAGAAAGCTGTTAGCCAATAACTGACAGCATGAAGATACACATTAATCACAAAATCCATTGATACCTTGCAAGCAGAGGACACAAAGAGAAAAGACAGATTGTGATTGAATGACTAAACAATGCCAACCAACATGATAGTTGTTTTTACCACTATTTTTAGGGAACTTTTTAGTGCGGAACAACACACAAAGACATGCCTTTCTTTTTAGTTATTCATCTTGATGTGTAATGCTGAGGTATCATTTTTATGCTTCAGGTAACTTTCGAAATGACTAAGGATTGCAAAGCTAGAGTGCAAGTAGCCAGCTTTCATCAAGTTATTAGTATTTTATGCAAATATGTTTAATCTCAAGCAATAAGAATAGGAAGGAAAATAGCTGTGATTCAATTAATGTCCTGGTGGCCTGCGCATATAGGCCTATAGCAGAAGGAGATTTAAATCCTAACTATACATGCATTGTCATGTTTTATGTAATAGATTGAACAGAAATACCTAACTGATTTTCACCTAAATCTGAATCACTAGGGTTAGAGCATGGTCTTGCTTGGTCAGAAGAAACCATTAATACCCCATCCCAGAATCATCTACAGGATGTCTTCCTGTACTAGAAAGCAAGTGAGATAGGAAGATGTAGTTGAGTAGAACAGACTTTTGCCAGTCCCTGTTAACATTAATGGGGGTTTGCAAGCCTGTGATGACTATGGTTAGTAGCTGTCTAGAAGCTTATGCACATTATTCCCATTAAACAAGAAACCGTATTTTTTGCAGATGGTGCCAAAATGTCTGTCAGAGATACCTGTTCATCCTTTTTCCCCCTTCCTTGCTTTTACTGGAAATCTATTTTAAGGAAGACCTTGTTCAGCATTTCTTCTGTGTTCTTTCAGTGAAATGAACTGGCTTCCATTAATCACCACGCAACTACAGAATCACAGTGCTCGAATGGCAGTTCTGAGAAGGTTGCTGTTTCCATTTCTCTTCCCTGTAGCTAGATCACCTGTGTCATTATTCACAAGACATTTGTCTAACATATTTCAGAAGACCTTCAAACACAGACTCTATAGACTTCAAAATACCTCTCACAATGCTTAACTATTCTTGTCATTATTAAGGCAAAAATTCATCTTTGCAGTAATGTGGCTCCTTGTTCTACCCCAGTGGATACACTGTGCACAATTCCACTGCTTTGCTATTGAAAATAGGATTATTTCTCACTCCCCATAGCCATCTCCTCTCCTTCAGTCTTTCTGAAAGTAACACTCATCATTGGTTACTTTTCTCTGGGTCCCTTCCAATTGATTCAGTGTATTCTAGAAGGCTGGTAATCAAATCTGGACAATTCATTCCAGCCAAAGCCTTACTGGTGTTTACTAAAGATTACTCCTAGTTTCATGTGCCAATGTAACATTTGCTTCCTCTGCAACAGAACAACATTGTTGACTGATAGCCAATTCATAATTCAGTGTAATCCCCGATCTTTTTCTATGGCTATCAGTTAGAATTTATGACTGTCCAATTATAATTCATCTATTTTTGTGCAGTTATCTTACCCAGCTTAGAACTTTACATCTGCCCTGACTGAACTTCATCCTTTGTTTTCAGACCATTTACTTAATGTCTTGAGGCCATCCTGAATTTTATTACTGTTTTAATATGTGCACAGCTTCTCCCAGCTTGGCTACATTTCTAAATTTAATAAGAATACTAATTTCAACATCTGTAATTTAATGAAAGAGGTGAACAATACTGGACCCACAATAGATCACTGTACTCAATTCATCCTTCCAGCCTAACACAGAACACTGAAACCTAAAACCGGAATGTAGCTTTCCAAACTCTGTAGCCACCTCACAATTATTTCTTTTAGACAATTCCTCTTAAGCTTGCTTATAAGACAGCAATGTAAACCAATGCCAAAAGCCTTATTAAAGTCAAGATACATGACAACGCAAGTTTATCCTTGCGTCTCAAGGCCTGTAAATGTCACAGGAAGAGTAATAGATTTTGTTTGACATTCACACCGGCTTTATTCATCCCCTTATCTTCTTGATGTTAACAAGCATTTGCTTTAATATTTACTTTGGTGCTTTTTTTCAGGATTTCAGTATCAAGTCATGAGATAAAATTACCATTTTTCTCCTTTTATCCCAGTTGAAAAATAGGTATGTTAAAATAGGTATGTTACTGGTGCTTTCCGAGGCCTCCACAACTCCATGTTTTCAAAGATAACTTTTAGTACTTCCAAAATTATTTCAGCCAATTCACTTAACCCTTAGATCAATCCCAAGTGATTTGCAGACATCTAATTTACTCAAGCCTGTTCTTTCCCTAATCCATAGTCTTAAACTTCAGCAGAGGATATTAATTGTGATACCCATCTGATTGCAGCTGACCTTTTAAGTTAAAGGTAAGGCAAAGACAAGTTATGACGCTTTATCCCTTCCTGGCACTGCCTCTATAAAGGCTTCTCCTAATGCTTGGCTGCAATTCATTAGTTTGATTTTTCTCTACTTTCTAATACACTCATAGATAATTGTTAATCTTAAATCATTTCCAATCACCTCATTTTGTACCTGGCTTTTCTGTGTTTCGTACCATAGCTTTTGTTCCTTTAAGAGTTCGACCTAGTTTCACTTTGCCACTGAAGTCACAAAGAACCTTATCATTAACCAAACCCTTGGTATTCAGATAGTTTGCTTTTGTGCCCCTTACACTAAGGAAATGTCAATTATCCTAATAATTACTCCCCTCAAACGTATTCCTTTCAAGCGCTGTTTACTGAAATCTCATTGTGAAACTGCTTATTTTACTTGGATACTGTCTTCCTAAAAAGTTTGAGTTTTATCTTTTAATGCCCATTTTCTGCCTTCTACCTTTTCCCTCCCCAGGAATGTCTCTTTTTGGTTAGAGTCAAATAATGGTTACTATTGACTCACAACTATATTAGCACATTTAAATACAGTGCAAATTACTTTTACGTACAGGATGGCAGAGCAAGAGATTTAAACCAAATAATGTCAAAGCAGGAGACTGAACAAGGCAAAACTAAAATAGAAACCCAAGCAACTGCTTTGAATGATACGTTGGGAGGGGGGATTCAAAGAATGAATTCCTATCCCTTTAAAGTGCAGCCAAAGGAAGGAAACTGCTGCTTACAAAGTGATATCAGTGAGAGCAGAGCTGGGCCATATGATATTCCCAAAGATGCATTTATTTCAATGGGACCAAAACAAGCACGAGGGGAAAGCACAAATTTCCTTGAAAAATTATCTGCTCTACAAGCAGTGAAATAAAAGATTTTAAAAGAAAGTCAGTGCTATTATTGACCAAACTAACAAGTGTTCCCAACGTGCTAATAAAATTCTAGGCAAGCAACCTATTGATCATTGAGTTCAAAGCACATCAGCTATAATACTACACAGATGGGGATCCCATCTCCGTCACTTTCAATGCTGTATTTAATGAGAAAAAATGGGTTGCATACAAGCTTGTAAGTAAATTAATATTACACTTCTATCACACTAAGAGGTGCATCTGCTTGGAGGATATAAGCAGTCAAATTTGCTTGAAATACATCTGAGAGAAGATGTATATTTCATATGCGGTATCTCAGCTATTGTATTCTGTTGATTCAGTTAGCATGTTTTAGAATTCTACTGATTTACTTAAGATTTACAAGCATAATTCATGTGCAGTTGTCCTATGAATAAGCTTCTAAAACTAATTCAAATACAGTCAAAGAATATATTGCAAAATAAGTTATTTAGTTGAAATGTGCCATCTGAGGCACAGTAATGGAAAACATTTATTATAAAGCTAACATATATTTGTGCTAGAGATGCGTACTGTACTAAACTCTCTGAAAGGAATTTATTCAGGCTTTTCTGAAAGAACATCTTAACAGGGCTAAAAGAAAATTACATGTTCAAAAGTAATTGTAGGTTCTATGATTTTCATCCAGCATCACAGGCTTACCATTATTGTCTTTTTGCTTTTGGAAGGCTTATGAATTTTAGGCCAACTTTATTGTGCACAGCTGCAGGAAGCCAGAGGGTTTCTGGAGTCTGGACTTGCCAGTCAGATACTAGAAAGAATTCAGTACAATTCAATGCAGAAGGAGTGGGAACATGAATAGCAATACATCTGTCTCTAGAAATAAAGTTCTGCATTCAACAAATTCACTTCCATGGGGCTACTGAACTGTGAAAGTCACAGGTTATGCTACAGTGGAGGCCACAGTCCACTGAAAAGCAGTGTTTCCTCTTTAAAAGTGAGGGTATTTTGCCAGTTCTGCCTTTCATTAATGCTCATAAAGGGGAATTCTTTTTGAAGTGATAAAGACATCGTGCTTGTAGTTATTAATGATAGTCAGGTCTACATGTGCATGTCTGACATCAGAGTCAGTCATAGGTAAGTCCTGTTAAGGCACATGAGGATTTTGACAGTACAGTAGAACAGGGATTTGGGATTTTTTTCCACTACAATGTCCAAAATGAAAGCCCTGAGAATGAGAGCAAAGGCTCCCCAGGCTTCTCAGATGTTAGGGAAAAGGACTGGGAATAAAGACAGTGAAAATAAAGATAAGAGTGGGAAACACAGGGGAATGTCCTGACTATTTCTGAAAATGGAAAGGGTGAGACTTGCACTGAGCCGAACAGACATTATGACAATTCAAGAGTTCTTGGTGCAATTTGGGGGAAAAAAATAGTTCAATAGAATTGTGGTTTTTTTCCTCTCCAGGTGTGCTTTTTTTGCTAATAATTATGGCCTACATGTTTTGGATTCACAGCTTGTGTATCCGCTCTGCAACGGGCATCCCATCTCTTCTACCATTCCTATCCTTAGGGCAAAAATGCCTCATGAAATAATAAAGTCATACAGCAGGCAAATTTGTCCCCAGTCATACAACATCAAACCCAGCATAATGTACTCTTTACTTTAATGTACTTATATATTATGTGAATATATTACCATAAAAATTAACAGCATTTATTCATCTACCAATAATTCAACTGTTGAAAGTTGGCTTTTAGTAGAAATGTTCAGCAACTTAAAACATACACTAAACAGTTTTCACTTACAACAGTGCATGAATTTTGTGGTGAGTCTGTCAACGTGAAGAACTTCAGACATTTCATTACTGTGCATGTACCAAAATCTCTGACTTGCGAGTGCTATGCTAAACTTTTTCCCTGATTCCATCTTTTCTTCCCCCAGAATCAATGGAGACTGGGAAAATATGTCAACTCAGCTGTCAAGCTGCTTAAGAACACTGAAATGACCTTGTCAAAAATTAAAGAAAAAGTAGAAGAACCCAACAAAGAAATCCCCACACAATCCTTTGATTCATATTTTAAAAACTATGGCTAACCTGCCCCTTCCACTCTCCTGCTTTCTGACTTCAGCAGCTCTGACAGAATTGAGTTCAATATTAATGACTACCAATCATTTTCAGGCTATACGCTCATCTTTCTTCTGCAGCCCAAATGCCTTGTTAGCTTGGCTTGGTCAGTAAGATGCTCACCTTTGTACTGGTTTCTCCTACTTTCAAGATGAAAACAAATCTGAGCTAGTAGCAAGGCTAAAAATAAATTCTGATTACTCAGGTACTGCCTACGTGCAGTTGAAGCACTGAAGTTGAATCCCCTTGAGAAGCCATGTTATGCAAAGACACCTTGTGCAACTCTCTAGGGCTTGTTCCAGTGAAAACCATTTATGCTTTCTTCCAAAACAAGGTGTTTTTTTTTCCTCGTGACATAGATGCAGACATCTCTGCATCACAGGCAGAAAGAAGACAGCTAGATTGCAGTGTATTGTTTTTAAATGCATAATTAAGTACTTCAATCTGCTGAATAAAGAAAGCTTTTAATTTTAGAAAGGAATATCACATTGGTTGGTCCCAGCTCACTCTTCTTTGAAAGATGCAAATGAAATACAAGCCTAGAAGTAGAACTCTGCTGACTTCCAAGACTTCTGTCTATAGTTCATTTTTAAAGCTGTTCAACACATTTTGTATCACCTGGCTGCCTTTAGGAGATCACTTCTAGCCAGTATCTAACCATCTACAGCCTTCACAGTGACTGCACTGTTTGGTTTCTATATGATTTTAAAACATGAATGTGGAATCTAGAAATATATTTTCAATGTGAAAATACTGCAGACCTGTTCCAAAGAGAGGGCTCTGAGCTAAATTACCTTTTGCCTACTGAGTTGACACTCATAACCTGTATAGCCCAGGAGAGAGGCAGCAGGCTGTTTTCCTTCACGCACAAGAGGAGTTTTTTCTCTCCCCAGTCATTCTAAGAACCACCTTTTTGTTGTGAGCTGAAATTCTGCCTTTTGAATATCTCTCAAAAACAGCTGTAGGGAGAACACAGACCCACTGCTGAGCACGGCACTACAATTCTGTACCATGGGATCTGCACACAAGCTTGGGATAAAAGAATCCCAACAAATACACACAGAAAAAAAGGTTTTCTATCTCCAGAATCACAGAAAAATCATAGATGGTATTAACACCCAACACAGAAAATAACATCAGAGCAGGGAGGATGGAGAAGAAAAGACTAAATATAGACAACTGTCTTGGCACTTCCTATTTAAATGGTATGCTATCTACATATACACAGCATATCCACAAGTGTGCAACTCTAAACCCTTATATTGATATGTCTGTTGAGGATTAGTCTCATCAGTATCTGGATCCACCTCAGATCCATAGGGATTTCTAGAATCCTCAGAAAGGTATGACTGGCTATTTTAACATACTTGCCAGGGCGAATGTTACCATGGCCAAGAGAAGCAGTGGCCTCTCTGTCAAAAAGAATGATCTATGGCCAAATAAAATCTGTTCGTAAGATTCAAACGAGACAAAAGCAGGGCAGGAATATCCATTCAGGGCAGAGTATCTTCCTCAGACAGCACTGTCTTGTCTGCACTCTGCCTTCTGAAGAAAGGCTACCTATAGTCTGGGAGATACTTCACACTGAAAGAGTAATGATCCCTTTCTTCGTAAAGAGACAGGAATCTTTATCAGATGTACGATTGTTTGTATCGCTTCAAGGTATCCGTGTGTGATTTCAGACTCTAAAATGATCCGTGTTTTTGCCCTGAGTCAGAAATCTCAGTAACAGAATGAACAAGACAGTTTTAGAGCATGTCAGTTCAAAATCTCTTTGCAATATTTTGCCAGGATTTACCTTTTTGTTTTTTACCTCTTGGGAATACAGAAGGTCATAAGAACTCTGAAAGTGGTGGGAGCATAAGTTCTATTCAAAGTCAATAGGATTTGTAATCCTAAATCCCTCTAATGCCTTTGAAAATCTCTCTGTGGATATATACCTTGACAAAAACATCATCTTCCCCTTTCCTTTGAAACTGAAGTTCCATTTCAGTAGAGACAGAGAACCAGTCCTCTTCAGCTCTAATATGTGTATGTCCCCAGAACTACATGGACATAATAACACATTGCATGAAATATAGCAATGAAATGTAGAAACTCATGTAAAGTTAATTTTTCAAAAGTAACTGTGTGTCCTCAGAGACTCCAATGGGTTTTTCCTTCCTAAGCATAGAGATTCAAGTCTGGTTGACAAAGCTGCTCCCTTTTATGTCTAGTTTGTGAAATAAATGACTGCTGATGCTCAAATTGAAAGCAAATAAAGAAAGCATTAGTGTTTCATCTGCTCCAGTGGTCTACCATTTATTTATTTACCCCTTCATTCATTTGTTCCTTTTCTCCCCTAATTGATTCCCTTTTTCATCTCACTGTGGTACATTCTGCAAGTAAAATTTCATACTACTTCATTTCCAGAGGTGTAAATATTGCTTTAAAATAACTTGTGGTTCTGTTTTGCTATTTGATTTGCAATTTCCTTTAATTCCACATGGGGCTTAAGATGCTTTTGCTCTTTTTTTTTTTTTTTTTTTTCCTTGTGGCTTTTCTTTTTAATTCTTATTTTTAAGCAAAATAGAAAAAGAAAAAACCCTACCTGCCTGCTCAATAATTTGCCAGAGCAGCTTGCATGCAGGAATATCTGTCCGAATATAAAAGCACATAGACTATACACACAAATAAATTTGAAGACAGATATGGAAGCCTTGTGCTCCTTTTCAATGCCACAGAACTTTGAAAGCAGTATCCAAGAGAGAGAGAGGACTACGAAAGGGATTCACATCACTGCAATTCATTTGCATTGTAGTTGCTGTATATATTATCACTCCTTCTGAAATGGTTTTAGGATAATATCTGGTAAAAATAAAAAAAAATCCCCAACAAAATAGCACTATAAATTCCAGAGCTCTATAGTTGGATAAAATAATGGAGTACAGAGGAATGTTTTGATGATAATTCTAGGACACTGCCATTATTAGAGGCACGATGTTCAATATCACATGAAAGCTAGCTAAAGAAATGCAGGATCCTAAACATGCCTCAGGGACTGGGAAAAAGCCCACCATCCACCTGTGTTCTTACAGCTGTAATATCCTCACGTCACATGTGTCCTCAAGCACTCAACCACATTATACAAAGTTCAATGAACATCACACAGGCAAAACAAGCAACCGTCAAAAGGCAAACAGAGAAGTGAATGAATCTGCACTTTATACAGCGTGCTGTCATCTTCTATAAATCAAACAGGTATTAATTGGTTCTACCAGACCAAAAGAAACTGTGCAAGTGTTAACATTTATCCTGAAAAAGCAAACAAGAAATAACCACAAATCACCTCTCTAGAAAGCTCCATGAAGTAATGAAATACACAACACACAAAGTTGAATATTCACTCACTGAAGCAGCTCCAGTATGGAACTATAACCAGTGTCACAGAAAGGCGGTATTAGAGTGACATTCATAACAAATAGCCGAGTTAAAACAATACTGATTAAAAGGAAAAAATCATTGTCATGCTATTGGCTTGCACAACTTCCATGCCCAGCTACAAGAGGATGAACCAATGGGCTTTTTTACATGGATGTGACACCAACTACCCAATACAATCCACCATCTCCAGCAACATGAGGGCTACTATCGCTTCCAGTGATGTCAATCTACGACATTTAGAATGAATGTCTTTTACCACACTGAAAAGCCTGTTGCTAGCAGAGAACAGTCAGCATGAAACTACCTGAAATACCATTTAAACTGTAAATTAAAGTAGTCCTTCCTGGCATGGCTGTTGTTTCAATGCTACTCTGGACACAGCAATCAAAATATTTTTTTATTTCTTTTTCCCATCTTCTGTTGATAGTCTGGAAATTGCTGGTGCTATGCTATAACTGCTATAACTTAGCATATCACCATGACAAAAGCAGTGCTAAAAGTCATTGACAGACTCTGAATCAGTGGTATATATTCCATTATCTTCTCTTTTGAAAATCAGCTCTATACTTCACACGTTACAACTGGCTTCAAAGAAATGTCCTCTTGAGTGCTAGGAAATGCAGTAATTACATTTATGACATTTGCTTAACAAGTTTTTAACATGAAAGAATAGTTACATGAGCATACCTGCTTCACATTGCATTTTTTACTGAGATTCATGGTTACAGAGTAGGTATATAGATATCATCATTGAAAATAAGCTGGAATGGATGTGGATTTAAAAACACAGCTAAAAAATACAGAAATGAGTCAAACACTTATATATAAAACACCTCAAGCTGTGACTAAATTGGGAGTGAGGTGTGAGTATGAATATAGCTCTTCATGAGTGCATGGGACAGACGGAACAAGAAAAGTATAAAGTATAGGGGGATATCAAAAAATGACAGAAAACAATCACAAAATACTGACTTTACCTTGATCAAAAGGCTTGTTTGGATTCCAGTTTCTGACATAATCATCCTAAATGGGGAGAGAAAAGAAAAAAAAAAAAAAAGGAAAATCAGGAAAAATATAAGTTTTTTGGTACAATTTTACATAACCAAACTACAAAAGAATCAGCTCAGCTCATCTTTGGATTATAACACACTCAGCCCAAATCAGAAGAAACTAGTAACAGGTTATGCTCTGAAAAGTAGTAAATGCAAGCTAGAAATTGAAGAATAAAACCCCCTTGCATTCAGTACATCAAATCTTCTGACTACTTTTCAAAATATACCCTTAATTATGGACTTCCTGATAACTGTTATTAGCCAACAACTTTTGATAATAAAGATAATGTGACATGAAGCATGCCAGCAAAGTGTAAAAGACCAGCATAGAAGAGTCTGAAATGCACATATTATTTGGACAGACATAAATCTCACCACTGTGAACATTCAGATATACAGCAGTAATATCAGAAGCACTACACTTTAATTATAATAACATACACAAATATTTGCAGTGACTGCTTTTGTAGATTTTATCTTTTAGGACTCCTTAAAGCAGATGTAAGGATAAGATTCCACAATAATTCTTCAGGTTCTGTTTTACATAATTCAGACTGTACTGTAAAGCCAAGAAGGTAGGAATTATCAGAGCTATTGGTCAATTGGTTGTTGTTGCAAACAAGGGTTTTTCTTCCAGCCTTTCTACAGACCCTTCTGTGTGCCTGATTAATTTACACTCTATGTACTGAGCAAATATTTACCTGAAAGCAGTTTCACTCGCTTCAGAGAACCACCAACCCCACACTATGGAGAACTGGGAATCAAACCCAACTGCAATATTCATTTTACTCATAATATTCAGCCTATTCTGTATATATCACTTGTGTCCTCTGCAAGAGGAAGTGATAACAACAGAAAAACGCATTTCAAGTGAGGAAGCATGGAACATTTCCATATCACTGTTATATTTTCCTGCATATTAATCTTTATTTCCTTTTTAATATTTCCTATGTTCTACAATCTTTTCTTGATGGCTGTCTCTGAAGAGATGTCTTTACCAATTAGAATGGCATTTCGGTTTCTTTTTCCTGGCAAGATGGTAACTGAAAAACCCATTGGTGTGAGTAAGATGCCTAAATTATTTTTTCCATAGGGCTTTGCTTACCATTTATCTCCCATTAACTGAACTTCACATGCTCCCTTGCTATCCTATCAACACAGCTTGGAACAATTTGGAGACTGGAAGTCACTTTGTCTTGCTTTCCAGGTTCAGAACAGCCCACAGAGCTGCTGCAAGCAGAGCAAGATGTCCTCACTGTATGCTGTGCCTTCTAGCAGTGCATTCCCTGGTGAGGGCTGTGTTTGGGAAGCACAAACACAGCATAGAGAAGAGTGGGCTGCTGTCCTGCAACTCGGGTGGCAGGAAATGGGAAATGCCACCTGCAACGAGCGGACTGGCTGCAACGCTGGATGATTATCACAGGAAAAAGTATTTCCTTTCTCAAAGTATATTTTTGCTAAATGCTTGTGCTGACTTCATGAACTGTGAGGATATTGCACAGTAAGAATAAAGAATATTTTTCATAACTCATTGCGACACAATGCTTTGTAATTGGTTATGATGCTCTGCTAAATTCACTGAGCATTAATAACTCTTCTGAATAAGGTTATTGTTCTGTTTGAAGACTTTTGAGCAGAATACTTCTTTCAGGAAACACGATTATTTATTTATTAATTCCCTGTGTACAATTTCTCTTCTAGGTGTTGCTTTGCTGCTTGGTTTTCAGCATCAGAAACTGTTAAATAATTCAAACCCTAAGAAACATTTCTTATACTGCCGGCATATGGAGCCAGTTTTGAAATGAGGATTGGAAAGGAAGTTTATCTCACTTTCCGTTTCAAAGGAGTATTTTAAAGAAAAAGCACCTTGCTCAAAAAGAAAAAGAAGAAAAGAACCAACCCACAGCAAAGCACCCATCTCTTGTGTAACGTCATTCATTCTCCTTTTCACCTTTTGCATTCTGTTTTGAAAATTAAAGCTGTATTTATTTTGGAATATGCCTGTAACTACAGGATTTAATGTAAGGAAACACATGAGAAAAGATACGGGGAAAAAAAACCCACAAAGCTAAAGAGCGGAACAGAGAAAATCTTCGATATTTTACACACACAGAAGTCATTAGTATGTATAGGAGTAAATAATGACCATTCGTACATTAAATCAAGTTGGTTAAATGCACTTTAAAACAATTTATGCCAGCATGAAATCAGAAAATATGGCACTAGAGCTTCAGTTCAGCATGGATGCTAGTGAGAAATGCAGCTGAATGTTTACAGCACTGTAAAGGTGAAATTCACCCTGAAGATATGGCTGAGCAGAAAATCTCCACCTCATTTAAACACCACCTAAAGTTCTGACTTCAAAAACAGATGGGGCTCTATGCTTAGACATGGCAGGAACTTCCAACTTTACTAGAAATGACTTTTGTTAGCAGGAGAGTCTGTTACATCCCCAAATGAATACCATCATTTCGCAGTCATTTCCTAAGTATAGCAATATATGGTGCTCTAAATATGTATGCTGTTAAATATAAAAAGTAATAAATGCAAGGAACTTGATTAAAGAGTTTAACATTCATATTCAATAAAATACTGTAATGCAAAAAGTGACTACACAAAGCTGTTTTGGAACTTCCTACTGGGAAAGCTATCAATGTGCTTAAGACACCTTACACCTGCTGCAACATGCAAACCTACTCTCTTGGTCTAATATTAACATGTTAATAAACCAAAATTAACATATTAATAACCAGCATGTATTAATATGTTCTATTCAGAACTATCAATAGTTGGCAATCAGAGTTTAAAACGTAATATGCATTGTGATATTTATAAAATACTGATATTTACAAGTTAAAAGTGGAAACCTACCTCAACTTCCTGAATACGGAAGCATTACAAATGAGAGAAGAAAGAAAGAAAGAAATTAAACAATGTAAAGATATGACATTCACTAATTATATCCTGAGCACCCTTTAAAATATGAAATCCCTTGTTTCAGATGGCCTTAGCCTTCACATTTTTCTCTTCTGCCCTTCCCACCTTGGCTGTCATTGCCCAGTTTGCAGCTGCTGCATTATTAGCATGTTTGTCTCCTACCAACCACCATGAAAGGTGCTTTCATTTCCTTTGGGCTGACCAAAGCACCAGGAGGTGTATTTAGGTGTATTTCCCTCATACTCATCTGCTATAGCAGATAACTATTTTTTTCCCATAACTGACTTCAAAGGCTATTCGATGGAATGGGAAGGGAAGGCAAAAGTAGGAACGGATCCATTTCAGTACAAGTAACAGCAAGAGACAAGTATTTCTGATGAACAAATATGCAAAAATATCTCTCTCCTTGCACAGAATTCATACTTTGAGGGTTTTGCTTATGGTTCAGTGACTTTATATATAAATCCTTTAATTAGCCAAAGGGACTCTGCACACCTAAATTCATGCATGAGAAGAGACGAATTGATATTGCAAACCCAATCCGGATCTGACTGCTTTAGCTCAGCCCAGCTTTATAAGAAATGTGATATATTAGCATGGCCTCTGTACACACCTGAAAATAAATGTCAGCCACAAACTCTAGAATTTTCTTGTCCCTCTCACAGAGCACAAATGTACTGAAGGGTACAGTGAAGGAGCTTTGCTGCCAGTCCTGTGTCCCTGACAGCCCCAGTTTCACATCAGTGATAAATACTCAGCGCAGCGTCACCTTTTGTCAAACTAGTCCCAGCCATCAATTCATGAGGAAATATTGAGTTATGTTTCATTCCCACTGTGTGCAGGATGAGACTTTTGGCCTTTCTGCCACTTTGTAAAAAGTTTAGTGGTCCATTGGCTGTCTGGGTCTGACACTGACCCGAGGCAGCAATGAAGATAACCTGAGCTGGTGCACAGCACGGCTTGCTGGCCAGCTTTAGGCATTCCCTGATCTAATTTCCAACACAAGACATGGGACAGGAGCTGTCTTTTCAGTTCTGAATCTATTAATTGATTAGCAATGCAAAGCTCTATTTCAAGCTTTGACTCTCAGGAAGTTTAATAAAGATATAAATTATAATCATAGGAAATGAAAAATCAGTAAGAAAACAAACATAGATTGAAAGATTCAGATCTGAGTTCTTTATTACATTACCCTATTGTGATTTGCACAGTCATAAGATGAGATAAAACAAGTTTTTGAGTCATTTAAAGCCATTTCACTGTAGTTTGTACAATAAATTATTGTTTCCTAACAAGACCAAAATATTCTTTTATTATTCAACACTTAGGTGTCAGATCCATCCAACTCTGACTGATATGCCATCAAAAAAGTAAATCAAGATAATCATCATATGTTAAACTAAGCATGCAAAGAATGTATTAGAAAGTGCTAGTTTAATGCTCACAATGCTGTCAGGCCTCACTGCTTTACACAATATCCCAAAGATATCATCAGAGATTTATACACACTTCTATGAAGATTTCATCCAAGGACACTGAATATACAGGTGAATTCAGCCTTGAAGTGCCAGTTACCTTTGCAAACTGGCTGAATTTATGATAGTTCTTTCTCCTCTATTTTGAGATAATTATTTTCAGTCAGAAAACATGTAATGAAGTTACAAAAAGAAGACAAAACATAAGTGGCAAAATTAATGAACCCCATTGGTAAAAAGAAAAAAAAAAAAAAAAAAGTGGTATGGAAATCATCTGCTAATGATCATCTCTGTAGATAGGATGTAAAAATTGACAGAAAAAAACAAGCCATGGGCCAACTACCAAACAGCCCATAGCTGTCATTTGCAAAATGAAGCCTTGAAACACACCTGCATGATATAAAGCCTTGTAAGTCATTTAGAAGAGTTATCAAATAGAAACTGACCGTAACACCACTGCATCACAACCTCTACTCTGCCCTATTACCTTCCATTTCTCTACAGTAACAGTAGAAACAACCAACAACACTCCCCAAAAAAACAAAACAAAAACAAAAACCTTACAACCACAACAACTCAACCTTTTTTGGTTTTTGGTTCTCCCAAAGATTAAGAACTTCCAGCATTATTCCCACCAAACCTTCCCCACTGTCACTTTTTGGTTTAATTATTGCCAAACACCGTATATTTTGGATGAGTTAATGAAGCGCAGTTAATTTCGCAGAGGGACTCTATACTTACTTTAGTCACTTGTCTAAAAGAACCTCTTACAAGATGCTCTTGTTTATAAATAGAAGCCAACATTAGCTAAATGGGTGCATAAATATTTATATTTTACCGCTTTAATTAAACTTCTATTTACAAATCAAGCAGAAATGAAATACCAGCTGAAAAACCTCCACAACAAATCCCCCTCAGTTTGTATCTTTCAGAGTGAGCTGGGTTCAGTTTGCTTGCCCAAGTTTGGCTAGACCTGAAGGAGGCAGCAGCAAGCAGAGCCAACGTGAAACCATCACCATGGATCCTGCCAGATAAATGTACAAAATTATGTACAAAAAAACACAGCCCCAAGTTCAGACAAATAGCCTTATATGGGTAATCTTCATTTCCAGCTCCTCCCAGCCAACAAGAGCTCACGTTTCTAAGTATCTCCAGGAGAGACATTTATAACACCGCTTTGCAGCCTGCTTAGTATTTTCCTCTTCCATCCTCCATCTATGATTAAACCTTTTACCCTCATAAAGACCAGCTGGGAAAAGTAGTAATTACCAGCTCATTACTTTTTTAAAATTAGCTCCAGAAAGATGCAGCTGCATTTTCTGCCTCTCTACCTTGTGGTACAGAAGATCATTCCAACATCGAGCAGAGTTAAAGCACCAGCTGCTGCTTGCTAAGTCAACCCAGCCTGTATCATAAACATCTCCCCAAGGCCTATTGCCTCTTTTAAGGCAAATAGTTTGTGTCAGCATATTATAAGTTAGTTGTTTGTTTATTTAAGAGGAAGATAAAATATCTGACCCACCCAATACATTGGTGAATAAAGACTTCCTGAGAGCAGCTAGTGCCTGGAGTCTGCATTAGTGTCAAGAGCTGAGTCCAGGATCCTAAGCATGTCAGGACACCTCTGGTTGGCTGTGAGCTCTTTCTTTTGTGTCTCTCCTGGAAAAAGTCACTCAATCAGGATGCTTTTTCTTAAGGAAACAGCAGTGGATATTTAGACTTGGCAGGGAATACCCCTTTAGTGATAGATTTCCCAGAAAGGCCCAAAGTGTTGGGGTTTACACTTGTGAAAATGAAAGAAATATTCCCAGGCTGTACCTGGACACTTTAACACATGATGTGAAAGGTCTGAGATCAGAACTTTTCTGGAGTACTGTAGCAAAGTCATCAACAAAAATATCATTACATGCTTTAGCAAGAAAGCAAGGCTGGCTTAAGGCGATCACATTGGGCTCATATGTTATGCTTAATAAATTAATATTGATTTATTAATAACAATATGAAATATATAAATAAATATCCAAATAAATCCTTAGTATAGAAAAAATCCTTGACCAGGTATTACGCTCTTGTATGTTCCATTCTCAACACACAGACCTTTTGTTAAGCTACCGCTAATGTGCAGAACTGCTTCTGATTAGCGTGACCCAGAACGTCACATTTTTCTTTCTAAATCAAAATGGCTTTTTTACTTGTACTCTGCATTAGGAAACAAGATTAACCACCTCTGTCCTACTGCAGGATGTTGCCAGCAGCTTTTGTAGGTCAAAATTTCAGAAATTAAAAAAAAAAATTGAAAATAATTGTCAAATAAGTTACCATTAAGTCATTGTCAGCATGGATAACTACTCATTGTTTAGAACTCAACCATGTGGCCTTTTATGCTGAAATCTTCCAGCTGCTCTTCTGGTTTGTTTTTCTTTCCTACCCTTTTTCTTTGTTTCTTTCTTTTGAAGGACAAATATAGTAAGAATTGGAAATATTTCTTTTTTTTTTTTAACAAAATCACTTTTGTTTATCCATTAGAGTGGTGCCAAAGGGTATGTCTACAATGACGAGGGCAAACAGATGCTCATCTACTCTGCTTGTGCTTCAAGCAGGATGAATGAGGGCCAGCTGTGAGCCAGAAGCTCTATCGCTGCTTTAGCACAGCACTGTGCCAGCACTCACAGCTGATAGATTTGGGTGGCTGGAACAAATCAACCAACTGTCTGCTCCAGCTTGTGTTGAAATACCTAAAACTGAAAACATTGCCTTGGCTTGATTACTCTTTGCTGGTCCTTTTAATAGTTAGGCTTTAGAAATATATTATCACTTCTGCCTGAACTCTTCCTCTCATTAGCATGTGTTAAAAAGCCTCTTTTCCCTGTCTAAAGTTAAATATTTTTTAGCAACCTTACTTTCATCAAGCTTCTCGTACCTCTACGCATCCCACAGACATACCAGCTTACAGAAAGCTGTAAAGACAAAACTTAGGAGTCCTCATTGATCCCCTGCACTGCCAACAGATACAACTTCAAGACCAGACTGAAAAATAGAACATATACTTGCACTTTTGGTTGCAAATTCACAATAGTTATCCCCTACACACAGTGTTTCAGCCACTCAGAGGCACAGCAGAGCTTTTTTTAATGCTTTCTCCAGCCCTAAGATCCCTTTCCCTGACCTTAGTGAAGGGCCTCCAATCTGGCTATCTGCAGTAAGGGGAAGGAGGAATTAGGGCTGGAGGGAAGACAGGCTGACTTCTAACAGGGCCTGAGGATAAGAGGTCATGTAGTGATGATTTAGCATCTCAACTGAAACGATTTCCTCAGGCAAGGAAATCCTGTGGCAATCTGTGGAGAAGCTCTATAGAAACTGACTACATAAATTAGTAAGGCCTTAATCCCTCCAACGTTTGTTTCCACGTGCTGGGGAGCTCCCTTGGTTGCTCCCTGATGCCTACTGCATGTGATGCAAACCTCTGTTTAACCATAACTCCATATCTATCTCTGACAACAAACACGTTTGATTTAACTTCTGAACACCCGTCAGGGCTCCCACTGCTAGCAAGTAACCTACATTTAAAATCACTTACTCAGAAACGGGGATGTGTGGGAGGGAGTGTGTAGGTGGTAAAAAGCAGGCAAGTAAAAAGAAGAGGCCAGCAGCAGAATTCTGGGACTAGGAGGAGTGATGTATCACAGGATGCCAAGGCAGCAGGAGATTGAAATTGGGGCAGCTGGGCGTGGGTAATCATCAGAGAACTCCCAGCAAGACAGCTAAGCCCAGTGCTACAGGGCAGAAAAGCTGAATGCCCAATTGGGAGGCCAAGGAACATATGTCTGTAAAATAAACTTGAGGTTCACCTGTTAAAGCACTTCTTAGCACTTCTATTATCTGCCTTGGAATTTATGTAACACAGTTAGAAGACAAGTCTGCCACTGAACATATGTCAATGAAGTTACACTTTTCAGAGGACAGAGAGAACACAGCCAAGACCAGTGAGGTTTTTACTTCTTAGAAAATACACACATCCTCTTTGCTATGAGTCCTGTGCAGATCCTCACAGTTTGACCTGTGAGGAGCCACTGAAATTGTGCAGCTGCTTCAGCACAGACAGAGAAAGGCTCCTAACCCTTAACTTAACCTAACCCTTAACTCCCACTTCCTCAGACAGCAGCACCCAGCTCAGCAGGAAGCAAGGAGCAGAGCCACAGACAGCAGAAGTATAATCCTGTTCCTTCCAGGTGAAACTCCTTAAAGCAGCTTCATTTCTCATTTATGAACTACCATTGTGCATGAATCAGCAACGGGGTAGACGTGATAAGTCACTGAATCTAGTGATGCTCGTATGGTTCCAACAAATACACACAAAAACTACAAATGCCCTCTGTGTGAAGTCAATATAGATCTCCATTGCTTTATACAAGTCTAAATCTCGACTCCAGCATTGTTTTCTCACCTCCTCATTTGTTTGCTTTCCACTAACCAAAGCCGCTGTGCTCTACATTGAGCTGTCGCCATGAATATGGTTTAAGAACAATCCCCTACCGACCCCCCACATAAAGATACTGCTAAATAAATCATACCCTCAATGGGTGTAATATTTAAAACATACATTTGGAAGGAAAGACACTAAACTCTTTCTGCATCTGGATTTTCATTCAAAGACTCAAATTACATACTTAGAAAGCAATTGTTTTCAGGCAGCTTGCAAACCAAGCACATTAAGCTTGAAGGTTATAAAGCCATTGGCAATGTTACTTCACTTTCAGTATATGTGCTGCTTTGAGAGTACATTTAGAGAAGCTGTTTGTGACAGATTCACTGGGCCTTTTTTAGCTGAACATTTGGGGTTAGTATCTGGGTAATAATGTTCTCATAAAGAAACCCTAACACTACCACTTCTTTCACAGTGATATCTGCTGCTTTACGGTGATTAGCAATTTGCATAATGATTAAATACATTTATTCCTCATTTTATTTTACAAAGTCTTTGGAGATCTGTTGAATCACATGATTTTATTTTTTTATTTCAATGTCCTAATATGGGAATAAACTCGGTATGAGATAAAATGGCAATTCTTTGGAAATCAAAGTCATAAAAGTTATGAATAAAATTGTAATTATATTCCACGCAGATGTCCAAATCCCAGTGGTTGATACATACATGGGAACAACAGCAGTTGAACAAAATCTGCTCATCTAACTTTGCTACTCAGCCACACCGTTTTCTGAGATGTAAAGAGATTAAGTTAAACTAGTTATTATGTCTTTACTCTTTCAAATTGCTTCTTTAAATGCGTGACTAATGACTGTTGGGAGAATGCATGAATTATACCGAATTATGAGCAATGAACTGTCCCTGGAAGCACATACGCATTTGTTTTTATTTCATTTGTAGCCTCAAGCAAAATCTAGCTCCAGATACTTTTGAAGCTCTTTACAAAAGGTAAAATCAAACAATTCACACTGTTGTTGAAAAGGGCAACTTTGCAGCTCTGCTTATAGTCGGTATTTGAAATTTCTTAGATTTGGATCAGGAAAACACAGCTACCATCAACCAGTTACTGTCTGTGTGAGGCATCTGTGGATATTTCCAGATCAGAAACCCCACGAGCCATTACAAATTGTGTGCCTTCCATTCCAGTTCATGATATGGTTTTGTTAATTTTCTCTGGGATTTTATCCATTCGACAACAACAACAAAAGAGAAAACACCAAAAATCACTATGCAAATCTGACAGGCTCTAAAGAAAGTGGTCCGTGCAGCTCTTTTCATGCAATGAAGTTTTGTGTGCGAGTTGGATCTGGTTGACTCAGTAGAAGCCTCTGCTGCCTCTGTTGTGTTATGGATGCGCTTGTGTTATCTCTACCCATTTCCTAAAATATTATAGGAGGTGCAAGAATGTAACATTTTACTGCCCATAATTCATTAATTCATCACACCAATGAAGTGAGACATGGTTCTGCATACTGAGAATCTAATTTATTTACTCAGAGGAAAAGTAACAATGACAAAATGTTACCTTTCATAAAATGATTGATAAGCACCATCTAATTAAACAATAACATCTTGGTGATAATGCTTTTGTTGGAATAGTGTTTGAAAAGATGTAGCTCAAATAATCAACCAAAAAGAGTAGGAAAAGAGAGGGCTTGAGGAGTAAAATATTCTGGTTCTTGAAAAAGATCGCTAAATTGCAGTGATGGTTTTGGTGTAATTTAAATGCTAAGACTGTTCATGTTCCATATGGTTTGATCTTGTTATATTTAGCCAAAGATGACAGCACCTGATTGCCCACGCAATCTATGCATCATTTTTTCTTCTCAAGAAGTCCACAGAACATTGTCCAAAGTCAAATTACAACCCATCTGTAACATCTGAAGCCTCAAAAGTTAGAATTGTACTTGCAGTGACATGGATGGTCTAGTAGTTTAATTTGCACACTCCTGTTTGCTACTAAGAGCCCAAACCAATGAGAACGTCGTCATTACTAGTTAAGGACTTTACTGCACTTTATCACTGCAGCTATCCTGGTGTCTTTCAATAATTTAATTTCATGACATGTTCTAACCTTTCACTTTGAGATAAGCCCACTAAGTTCACAGCAATACCACTTTCAACACAGAATTCCAAGCATTATGACAGCTATACTAAGCTCCTATTTCCATTTAGCTTCCCAATAATGACAAACAAGAGTGAACAGAAAGATTCAAATACAATGCACCTGTGTCATGTGACTGCAGAAACTTTGGCCATTTTATTTATGCTTTCAGTGGTTCTCAAATCATCATTAAAGGTCTTATTGTATAAGACCAGCACGACCCCTGGAAGCAATATTCAGTGTGAACATGGTCAAAAGTTGGCACTCTAGAGCTGCTGAGAAAAGGACAAGGTAAGTATATGAAATATGTATTATATTAAGTTTCCATAGCTCTGAGCATGATGATGAAGCAAGCTGTCAAGTTAAGATCTTGGGCAAAATTAAGAAAACTAAGCGAGCTTTCATTTTTTAACCTAGCATGCTCCTTGGACCAAGGAAAGACATCTGCAAGAGTCTCCTGTAGGGAGACAGAGTGCACTCTTGAACTTGCCAGTGCACACACATCTGTGCTTCAGTGATAAATGGTCAATACATACTGCGGCATGGCATGGAATGCACAATGACACGAGAAAGTAAGAGGTAGCAAAACATTATTTTGCAATTGCAGAAACCTTCTAACCAAGCAGCCATGGCTCAAGAGAATTTGTAGCTTCCAGATATCAAAAAAGCTTTTTTGAAATGTTCTGCTGTAAGCAGAAGTATATTCCCAATCTCTAGACATTACTGTTGCTCTCTCTGAAAGGCATTAAGACATGAAATGTGTCAAAAGCAAACCAAGTAGGCATTTTGATAAAGAGCAGTACCTGAAAAAGCAACGTTTAGAAACACGTGAAGAGTGTTAAAGATCTTTAAGACTTCTTAAGTCACAGCACAACATCTGAATTTCTATTAGCAGTAATTTTACACCTGAGGTCTAGTACAACTACTTGTATAATTCTACCAACTGAGAAAGTAGTTCTAATGTGCTGTGCAACTAATCTACAAACCTCAGAGATTTGCAATCAAAGGAGATATATATATTAAAGAACAGCCTCAGAATTTTTAAGTGCATGTGCTGAGGATCTCAAGAAACATACTCTAATTGAATGCTCCATGATCCAACAGACAGATAACATGCATTTCTATGAATTTCACTGGTCTATTAAAGTAACGAAATCTCAACATTTATTTCTTTAAAAATGTTATTTTTATTAAAAATTACTTTATTCTTCTGCTTTCTATTAAACGCCAGATACATTTTAAACTGACCTCTTTCCTGGTTCCACACACTGTACTACAGAAAGTTTTGAGGCAGATATTCCACAGGTAATCTGACCATCTGTAGCTTCTGAAACTAAGAAACACCTGTTTCTTTTTGCTGTTAATGACTGAATTCATGAACATGTGCCTTAAGTTTGAGTATTAGCAAAAAGTTCCTTACCAGAGGGTGGCTGGGCACTGGAACAGAGCGCCCAGGGCAGCAGTCATGGCCCAAAGCTGCTGGAATTCAAATAGTGTATGGACAATGCTCTCGAACATAGGGTTTCAGTTTTGGATGGCCCTGTGTAGAGCCAGGAGCTGGAATAATGGTACTTGTGGGTCCCTTCCAGCTCAGGGATTTCTATGATTGTATGATTAAGTGTTCTTCATAAACAATTTTTCACACTGCTAAACCAAAGCCTCAACTTTATTCATGTGTCACAAGAAGTAGCGTGCTCTGAAAACCTGCAGGAAAGCTGTTTTGCTTGTAAAATATTAATGCGGATTTATTTAGTAAATACCATTATTCACTCACGGTAAGACCAGAGATGTTGAGTAATGCTTCTACTTGTTTCGATACATGCAAAAATGTGACACAAGACTTCATCCTAACATTTAAGAAATATTTGCTATTGGAGGTTGATTGACATAGACTCGCTATTATCTTTGCATAGCCCAAATACCGCAATTTCCCAAATCGTTAGAAATCACAGTTAAATTTTCTGCTCCCACTCAAGGCTGAATTATCTGCTGTTGTGACTCAGGAAGGAGATTTCCTCAGCTGCAGTTGGGGTTGGGAAATAAGGAGGTTGGTTCTCTTGGTTGTGTAAACCATGATGAGTGGGGCTCAAACAGTAATGAAAAATCCTAATAAGCATCAGCATCTTAAAAATACGTCCACAAAAATATGATTTAAACAGCTAATTAAAACATGGGAATCCCTGCCCTGAAGCTAATTCTTAGCAATTGTACGTTCAGGTCGTTCCAATTGTTCACCCTTTATCTAAGGAAACAAATACCATAAAACGTAAGTGGTAGTCATGCGTTAACAGGGAAACACTAAACTGAAATATTTACCATTATTATGGAAAAAAAAACAATAGCTTCAGCAACTGGGGACTTGGCTGACATAATTGAATTAAAGAAAGTCAGGAATGTGAATGCTCGGCTGCAGTAATGTTCATTTAGATTATTACCTTGCTTGGCATTATGATTTCTAAAACTGTATCTTGGCAGATTCTAGGAACACTGTCAAGCTATTTGTCAGTTCAGTCAAAGATATTATGAGCTGCCAGAATATTTGAACAGAGGCAAACTCATTTTCACAGAAGTATTTTGAGAAGTGTTTGCAAGGGAAATTGCAACTTGAAATCAAGAGAGAAAAATACAGCCTAATGAAAATACCCCAGAGAACTTTAATACTAGCTTAAGGACAGAGAAAATATGCTTTGAGTAAGACTTTCCTACGTGTCCTAGTTTGTCTAGTCTTCAGAAGGTGATGGTTAAGCCACACAGAGGCACTAACACTGACACCGTTTTGCACTGATTGGTTGGAAAGAAACTGAGTTCTCTGCACCAGACTGGGTCTGCAACCACTCTTTTCATGTTAGAATCTTGAAATTAGTTAGCTAAAAGGAAACGCTCTTACAATGTTTCCTAACAGTGAACAGAGAACAATGGCAGAAAAGCACAGCAGTATGTGACAGGGGAAGGATTACACCCTTCCTCAGCTGTGATTTGCACAAGCAGGTTTACAGATGTATGTTCTAGAAGGAAAGAACACATACTAATCCTCCTGCAGCACAGATTCAGACATCAACGTCAATAAGCAGCACGGTGCCTTAGGAGAGGATTTGCAGAATAAAATCATTTGTGCTGAGGATCCAACATCTGCTTAACACGTGAAGTCTACCCTGTGCCTCAGACTAGCTCCACTCTGATCCACTGAACTCATCTGTCGATCATCAGGTAGGTGTATCTCAAAGCAAGCCTGTCTCTTCCTTTCATCCACAACAATTCCATTTTACTCACATTGCAGTGTGAACAACAACACAGTAACTGGAGGCAGCTGGGAGACTTGTTTCCAAAGCATGATTTGATGCTAATAAAGACATGCCCTGCATGCTATTTTTAAGACCTTTGAAATCAAAATAGATCGTGGTTAAACACTGGATGGTTGAGCGCGCTAGATCACGTGAGCTGGACTGTAGTCTGAACAATACGACTAACTGAAAACGTTTAATCCAGCTTAATCCAGAAAGTGATGTATAACAATAGCAAGAAGGCAAGCAAGGACCTCAATAAACAGCTGTCAACATACAATGACCCAGACTTTTAAAACCATTATTTTCCTTATAGCATCCCCTCCTCAGAGATTACAGCTGTGGTAATCACCTCCAGGAAGGACTGGTAGAGCCTGAGAGTTGCTGGGAGCTATCGTACATCTGCAAATACCTTTTCAAAAACCAAGATTCACTGATTGTGACAACAGCCAGGAAGAACTTGAAGGGAACGCTGAGTCTCACATCTGTTCAGAAGGATCAACAAACATACACAGTGCACCAACATCCCTGAACAATGCAGCTCTGCTTTATTTAGCTGTTACACTCAGTACACTCCTCTTTTCCCTATCTCTACAAATAGCTGAAAAATACAGCCTTTCATTTTTGTAATAAATAAATAAATAGAACAACAGCAACCAGTATGTCAGTATATGTGGGTGTACCACATAACTGTTCTTACAATTCCCTGTGATGTTCTGTCACTACCAGGTGTGACCCCACAGAGGACTCTCCCAGCCTACCACATCTGTGCAGTTGTTTCTAATTGCAGCCCTTTCCCTCTGTTCAAAATTGCCTCTTGGTTTACAGCTTATTGCACGTAGTTCTGCACTGTTAATGTAAGATTCCTGCCTCAGAACATCATCAAAACCTTCAAATAACATCCCTGCCAAAGGCAAAAAGTCATCATCTGTAAGTTTTCATAACTCTGTTTTTTAAGACCTTCAGCATCTTCTGAGCTCTTCTTTGAATTTACCATTCTCCTCCTGAAGGTTTGTACCGCCACTAAAGAGAATTGCACAATTACCTGTATCTCTCTTATTTCTTTCTGAAAGGTTCAGTGGTTCTACATTTTACAAACACTGTAAAAGATTTCCCTCTGATTGCTGACAACTCCCGCAGCAGAATGAGTGTTTATGGAAGACTGTTAGCGGTTGCTTTTGTTCTGTGCCTATTACTTCACCTCCAGTATGCAGATCCCTCAAGGATTTCTCATTACCTATGCTTGGCTCTGTGGTTTTGTATTCAGTCAAACTAAAATATCCTCTATTCTCACTAGTCCTATTCCTTTGCACTTCATACTGCCTTTCACCCGCAGTAATTTGTTTCTTTTTTTTCTTAGCAGAATTAGTATTTACAGCCTCATTTTCAGGATACGCACCCAATTTTATTACTTCCTCTAATTAGGACCTTAGCCTGGCTTTTCCACTTGCTGCAATTGGCATTGCCAAAAACTGTTCTTTGACTTACCATCTTCTACTCTGGCATTTTTTCAGCTTATTTTAGGAAAACAGCTCCTATTCTGCTTCCTATTTGACTTCTGGCTGTTTTCTAGATACTATGATTTTTCACTGTCTGTTCTGATGCATTTGATGGATTCTCAGTAGTGTTGCTGTATCCTGTTTGTCCTTGATATCTTTAATTACCTGTTGTCCTTTGTTTACTTTGTGCTCACTAGGACACATTATATTTTTAACAATAATTATATAAATCTCAACTATCTTTAACTAAAATGATCTGATTTTGCACGGATGTAGAAGTGATGGGATCAAGAGAAGAATATGGACTGAAAAATTATTTCCTAGTACATTTTTATACGTGTAACAGAAATCACACTTGAGAATTGACACCACTCCCTCCAAAGCTAAAGCATGAAAGATTCCTTTCTGACTATATTGGCCAACTGCAGCAACAGTACTGACTAAAATACTGCTTTGTGATTTGCTGATGCTGCAGAGAAAACCATCAAGCAGCGTTATGTCTGGTACAAGTCTGTCAATAATGGAAAAGTTTCAAGGAATTTCCTGCAAAAGCTATTTATTATTTTGATGACAGTCAGAGAACCTCATCTTTTTTTTTTTTTATCCTCCTGACAATTTCTAATTCTTCATGATTTTTTTTTGACATTCTGATGAGTATTGACCAGCTGCATATCATAACCGCTGTCATAACCATCAGTTGAGCGATGGATTGTCTTCTGCATTGCAAATGTAGAAAATCTTAGGCTGATCGTAAAACAAATCCAAGCCAGACTGTTTATCTGCTTGAAGACTTAATCACCCAGTGGTTGTATGGAAACAGAACCTACATTCAGGTGTGCTGGACTCTACAATATGAGGAGGCTGAGAGCGGGTATCAAGGTAAAGAGTGGAGCTGGGGATACAGTGTTGGGCAGGAACAGATCAGTAAAGGACTAAGTGTAAAATGCTACAGATGAAATTATGTGGGAAGGCAAGAAATGTCGAGGGCTCAAGGTTGTTGAAATGTCAAATGTGTCAGGATGCCTCAAGGCTGAAGGCAGAGAGCAGGTGAGATGTAAAGATATGCACATATAGCTCACGGCCAACGTCAGGTCAAGACTCCCAGAAAGGCAGGACTGGGCTCTGCTGGCCCTAGCAGCACGTGAAGCAGAGGCACTGATGAAAATAGTGAATAAGTTCTCCGATATTTACTCAAAATTCCTGGCCATATATTTTTATGGGCTGATTACTGTGATGTGAACCAGCCTGTAAACTGCTGCCAATTTGGCACTTACTTGCCCATAGATGGAACAGTAAACTTTGAAGAAAGGTGACTTTGTCGATGTAGAAATTGATGATTTTGCCCCAGAGGCAGCAGCTTGCTTTTCTCTATTATCTGTCTCATCTGTGTGTTCTGTGCTTTGCTCTCTGCTGGCCTGCTCTGTTCTACTGAGCAGACCAAATTCCTCTTTCCTGGGTGAGCAAAGTTTCCCTGCTTCAGGCTGTCCCTTTCTCCGTCTCTCTCCCAGTTATTTAAAAACATCTCTTTCCTTTTACAGTGCTTGCAATTGGGAAACAGTCACCCAGGAGAAGCTTATCCCTACAAAAATAACCCATTCAAGTTTCAGCAGCTAAGACGATTGAATTAAAATGCTGGTGAATCATAATACACCACAGCACTCTCTGGATTCCAGAGAGGTCCCTTCCTTCTCAATAGCGAAAGGTCAAAATTTGCTTGGGTCTTTAGAGCAGAGCTGCCACCTCCAAGCACTGAGCTACTGCATGTATCTCTTCAGCTCAGAAGACTGATAGCTAAAATATGTTTTTATTAACACCATATATATTCACCTGGCTGCCACAGAGATTCCTTTGCTTCTCTGGAATGCATAGTAAAAAAGCCTGAGATGGAAGCAGAAAGGAACAAGGCTGGATATGCATGCTACAAGAATATGCTTCCAAAGCAAGAATCACTCTGTGCTGTCTGTGTTATATATCAACGTTATTCATTTATAAGTTCATCAGTTAAAATACACAGTCTTACTTCATTTCCCTTTTAAATGTGAGCTACACTTTTGTACGCTAACCAAGCTCTTAACATTTCTGCAATGGCTATGAAGAATACTGTTATAAACAACCAATGCACCTGCCATAGCAGATTGGCACGATGATCAGTTCTACACTTCAAAGTGGTTTGAAAATGAAGAAAATAGTGGCTGTGATGTAAGGCAAGTACGATTATATTAGGTAAAGTCTGCAGGTTTTAATAGGAAATTTTTGCCATAAGTATTTTTTGCCTTTAAAAAACAACCTAAAAGTAGCAGAATACATTTTTACCCCTATTAAAACCTCTGAGGGTTTTTATACACATGTTTCGTCGGGAGTGGGTTACTCATGCAATAAGGCTCCACCTGAGTTTCAAACAGCCTTCCTGCTCCAGCAGCCCAGTGCAGTGCTCCACTGGGATGGCTCTGATTAGCTGTGCCCTGCTGCTGCAGTGAAATGCTGCAGAATGGCTGATGGATATGTACAGGGTGGGAATGAAGACAGCTTCTGCAGCCATCCATAAACTCAACGCATTTAAATTGCTAGCTGTCGGCTGAGAGCAGCACCAGAGGTGGAGGGGGGGGGGGGGGGGGGGTGTTAAAATAAAGGAGAAAAGCTTTTTTAAAGATAAGCTTGGCTTTATCATCTGGCATGGCAAAGTAAATGACTGGATCCTAACACAAACCTGAATATTGCAAACAATTGCAATTAAAGTATACAATTCCCAATGCGTGCACACACAAAAACATACATACACAAAGTGACAGCATCAGGTTTTTTTTCCTCTGGAGCATACACACTTCATCAGCAAACTCAGATATAATTTTCTGATGTCGGCTACCCTACCATGAGCGTGAAAAGAGAATTTGCTTAAAGGAAATATACCAGAACAGGCAACACTGAATATATTGCACTGCAGAGTTCAAACAGAAGCTAATGGCTCCTATAGAGCAGATTTGCTGAAATTCTGACAGCCAGGTAAGGTGACCAAACCTCGACTGTACGCAAGTTGAGGCTGCTTCTACCAACCAAAAATCAGACACTGAGATATCTGAGTACACTGCAAAGTGATGCAAAAACATTTCTCAATGGCACATCTATACCTTTAGTATAATGAAAAGAAAAAGAAATCTATGCCTAACTCTTAAGTTAGCCCTAAGTGTTACAATCAGTTTTTAGCACTATTTTTTAATTCCATATCAAATACAGAGCTATTCCTTCAATAACATGTACTCTAACAAAACAAATCTTCGCGGGGTTCTGAGCAACCAGGTCCACCATCACAGGAAATAAAAGCAAGTCAGATAGCACTGACCTCTTTTCAAATTGAATCATAGTTGTGTTCATCCATTGTGATCATTGATTATTATTATGATTTAGCTGGGAAGTATTTGTAATGGTTGGACTAGATGATATTCTAAGTCTTTTCCAACCTTGATAATTCTGTGATTCTGTCATAACATTCAGATGACAAGCAGTGAAGAGTTTAGAGTGGTTTTAGTCAGATCTGGCCTAAAAGAATGGAGACAATAAAGTCAAACTCAAAATCAGACACAACTTGAACCACATGAAAATGTCTTGAAAACTCAAATCTGATCTTGGGAAACAAAGACAGCAGTCGCAGAAGCCAAAAAACAAAGCTATGGGGTTGAAGTGGAAAAACCTACTACTCATGCAGTGGAAAAAGAAGTAATTATCACCAGAGTAACAGAGACCAATAATTTAGGCTTTTTAGAGAAGGGTCTCTTCTTCAACTGATGTAAAGAACCTCCATTCCTGATTTGAGATCCACAATTGCTTGCAATATAACGAAACAAATACATAATGTTTTCAGAGAAGATGAAGAATTCAGCTCCTCTTGTCAAAGGTGCAGGAAATCAGACTGAAGTATTATAACCAGCTCCCATGATTGTGGAGTCTATGAGTACCAAAAAAGCTGGAACATTTTTCATGAACAAAAATGGAAAAATTGACCTTTTAAGATCATTGTTAAAATGACTGGCTGCCTCATTATGCAGAAACACTAGGGTCTGTAGCTTTATTTTAAAGTTTACCTTATTATTGAAGGACTCTGTTATGTCACAGCTGTCCTGCATATTTTAAAAGAGTATGGTAACAGTTTCCCTGCAAGCAGAGATTGGCTGAAAGATGACCCTGTAAGTTCAGGATTTTCAGTTTCATGCTCAGAAACAATATATGTACCGTAGCCCAAACCTTTACAGTGATATCCAGTTCCAATCTAAGCGTTTCACATGCTCAAGAAGGACCAGAATATCTGCTGGTTAATTCTCACTGCTTACAAGCATTATTATTAATCTGAGCGTGTCTAGTTAGGATTTCTAAGCATCAACTGAGACCATTTGGTGTCACACATATTAATGACGAATATCTCATTTTGGTAGAAAAATATTTGAGAGAAACTAGCAATCTTCTCTCAGAATCTTAGCACTGAGCTCTGCACACATTTGCACTGAGTTCAACATTAGCTGATTCATCTGGAAGAAACTCTGACAAATACAGTGTATTTTGGAATGGACAGAACAATCAATATTGATGTTGGCAGCTTCTCTCAAGCACAGCCATCAATACAAAGCACAGAAGCTGTGGAGACTTGCTGGTTTGCAATAGCCTGGCTGCTAACTGGGCTTGAACATGAACAAAAGTCAGCTGTTTGCAAACAGATTTTCCAAATGTGTTCTATATTCACTATGCAATGGTTTTCAAGCTGAGTTGCCTTCTGTTTTCCTTTTTTTTTTTGGAGTTCTCTTACACTTCACACACACACATATATTCTTGACCCCAGTTCAAGGTGGGGGTGAGGAGGAGGGGATCATTGCTAACAGAGGATATCATATTCAAGAGGCAGTAACTTGCATACAATTTTAAACCATTTGATCAAATTCTCTTGGATAACATTTAGATCAAATACAAACTGCAGAGGTTTGGCCTTTCTGTTACATAACATGTCAGTCATTACTTCCTTTAGACAGAATAAAGATAAATGCCTCCTTGACTTCCTGCTTTGTACCCTTTAGATGGACAAATCATGGGTGAACATATTGAACACTGGAGCTGTTGTGTCCTGATGAGGACGTGTGGGTCGCTTCTTCTGATCTACTATAGAAACCTATTGTACATTAATCATTTTTGAGCTCAATCCCATTGTGAGGTGGGAGCTCAGAGTAATTTACTGTGTCTGCATTAGATTTTTCTTTCACCAGCCTTTTATACAGCTCACTGGAAAAAAACTAATACCTATAAACTTAACAGAAATGTATTTCTGCTGAGGTTATGTTACTCTTACTCAAATGTAGAAATGAATAATTAAATCTCTCTCTTGCATAAGTATTCATTGTATAATAAATCCTAAACACATCCACACCATAAATTGAACTAATTAAATTAAAGATGTTTCTTCCCTAATGTAAAACAGATACACAAGCACTGAGACAGCACAGAGGAGTTCGTAATGCAAACGCCTATGCAGATTAGCTGAAACAGATGGACAGATTTATGGATATTAACAGTAGTGAAATAGAATAACCAGAGGCTTTAACTTTTAGACTAAGTCCTTCATTTTATTTATTTATTTATTACGTACTGTGCTGAGAGCTCTGGGTGGAACAGCTGTAATTTTGTATTGCAGTGAGAGCATTTCATTCCTTCAGAGTTGGTGGCACCTCCTAAAATACAGTGAACAGGTTTGTATACACTGCAAGAGGTCAGGTTTGCAGATGTCACAGGACAACATTCCCTTTGGGAGGGAATGGTGACTTTACATGCTTCCTTAATGCCAAGACCGCTCCATGTTTCTGGGAGGGGCAGTTTTACAGCACTGGAGTCTAGTAACAGTATCCATCAGCTCAAAATGGGCATTCATGTTCTCTGTCATCATGGGTAATGAAGCATAGGTAGAAAGCTTTTTCTTTGCTTAAAACTGTGTCTTGGCTCCTAGTGAATAATCATTCTCTATCACATAGAAAATACATAATGTAACACTCAGCATAATATTTCTTTGTAACTAAAGAGACAGATACATCAGCAAACTCTGCCTAAGTCTCACAAAGTATCCGTAAACAACATTCATTATCTCATTAACACAAGCGAACAGCAGCTCTTCCTTATTGGGAACTGGCCAAAACAAGCACAAGATGCCAGGGAAACTGATCCTCCATATCTTCTCAGTAATTCTCTTCAATGCATCATGAATCCACATGCTGCTTAGAATTACGTGTGCATTATTACTATTCTACACATTCACTTCTATTCATGCCTCAGTGCTGCCGGAAGAATATGAAAGGAGTGCCAGGCTCTGGGAGGTGTTACTGAACAGGGAATTTTGGACCTCATGGTGCTGCATTGAGTGGGTAGGAAACTTGGACACTGCTCATATATGACAATGATGGGATCAAGATAACATTTCCAAGACAACGTACTTGTAAAATCCTGTCATGATTCAGACCATTTCTGGCTCTGAATTTTTGACAGAACTTTTTTTGGTCGTTTTGAGATAAGCAAAAAGGAAGTACACAAAAATCCACAAAGCAGGATTCAGTTTAAGCAATGTCCTTAAGAATTTCAAGTGGACAGGATGACAATGACAGCTAATTTTTGTCACCAGTCTCACAATGATTAGCTTGTACCTCTCCAAGAACAATGGAAATCATGCGCTTGAATGTAGCTCATGACATGGTACTCAAACAGCAGATGTGGCTAAAGACGTAGATGGATCTTAAGATGATGACAAAGACTCATTGAAGTGGTAACAGCAGGCAAATTAGCAAAGGATCCTGTTAAGGAGTGTCTCAGGATGCTGAACAAAACTACAGAAGTAAATCTCATAGGTCTGAATGAAGTATCTCCCAGATATGGCTATATTTCAGCAGAGATCTTCTGAAGCACTCAATAAAGAATGAAAAATTAAATTTTCTCAAACAAATGTTAGAACCACTATAAATAAGGAGAGAAACGAACCTTTGTCATTATCCACTTAACATCTTGTTTCTTTTAGTGGGAAATATCAGTGGTAGGTAGTAGTCCAGATGGCTGGACTGGATGATCACAGAGGTCTTTTCCAACCTTGATGATTCTATGATTCACTAAAAAAGGGATGTCAAGAGGGCCTGTTATTACTTTTTTTTCCCTCAAATCACATGGATTATTTTGATGCCAACTTCCTAAATTAGCAGTGTTCTCGTATAGCTGTTCAAAGCCATCAAATAGCAACCACCACAACAGCATTTCCACAAGAAGAACAAGGAGCTCTGCATATTTCACTTTCTCCTACAAATCAAAAGCAGTCATAGAAATGTCAGTGGGTGTGTGTGGGGTGGGGAGATTTGGGTAGAGACCAAGCACAAAAATAACGCAGCTTGAT
Source organism: Coturnix japonica (assembly GCF_054131305.1). Classification (NCBI taxonomy): domain Eukaryota; kingdom Metazoa; phylum Chordata; class Aves; order Galliformes; family Phasianidae; genus Coturnix; species Coturnix japonica. The sequence continues at coordinate 1,234,597 of NW_028188951.1, forward strand.
TTAACTGTGGTAGGAAGCTGTAAAGGTAGAGAAGTGGGCTGAACAGAAAACAGATTACAACTTCATCTCCAGGTATTCTCTTTGATATACATAATCCATTTCTTTCTCATAAATCAGACTTTTCACAAGCAGGCAGGACATCCATTTATATACTATCATGAATGCTGTCTCCCTCACTGATACCTTTTCCACCTGAAAGCACCAACCAGTGTCAGTACTGACACATCAATGTTCCATTGCTGACATTGGTGCCAGTTTTAAAAGGGAACTATATCACCACATACCTTGCACGGTAACAGATTCACGTGGCTCGATCAACAGCTCTAAATACATTTATTATTATTACTGCTTTACTGCTGCTTCCCTACCTGTTAATTTTCCCTATTTAAAATGCTGAATAGAAGTGAAACAATGCATGTACGAGAGAGAAAAAAGCAATCCCACTTCCAGACATCAATGCATACTGGTGAATAAATAACTGTAATAATGAGCACATTATATATTCCTAATGGTTCTTATTAATCAAATATTGTTTCTATTAAAAAGAGAAAACAACTGCATCCAAATTAATTTGCCAATATTGTAACCATTAATAATAACATAGAGTGAAGACTTTTGCAATGCAATTATGTTACCAAAGTGATGCTGTTACAGAAACAAAACATGATAGAGCTGATACAAAGAGTGAAACAAGACGCATCTCCACTGAATATATAAATACATTTGCGGAGGCACCAAGTCCTCTAAACACGATTCCTTAGAATGACATACATTTACAGTCCACACAACAGCTCAGATGCTCCACGGTGCCACAGTGATACTACCAAGAGATACATATGACAATTTATATCATTAAGGGCTTTGTTTTATTTAGATGGACAGGCAGTTTGCTGCACATCTTCAGTATTTCTGTTGTGGCTTAACATCCTCTAACCTCCAGAGATCACTTCTGCACTGCGTGAATCAGATGGATCTCCCATTCAACACAAAACACCTGGGGACAATTATAACAGCGAACCCAGGCCTTTCTAATGCAACAACGGGATCCATAGCAGCAGACAGTCCAGCCATTTACTTTATGTAATTGGTTTAAGAGCAGAAATAGTCTTCAAAAGGTATGAGAAATAATTTTCTCATCTAAATTAATTTTTTATCATTTTTTCCAAAGGAAAGACTGTTTATGCATTCTTTCTGGGTTAGAGTTTCTGTATAAGTCTATAAATCCCCTTCACCGCCAACTCTGAACATACTGACTGATTTTACATCAATGCAATAGAAGGGTAGAGAGTGTTAGAGCTATCAGCGTCTCATGACCATATCAAGGGGTAAACTTGAGTTTCAGTGCTAAAATCACAACAAAGGATCTTGACCAACTGAAGCTAAGATATTGTGGGGAGCATATATCACTTGCTAGGCCTGCCATTGTCTGTTTTCATTCATACTGCTGTAGCTGTAAGTGATAAAAGGCAGTGCCAGCATGGAAATACTGTATCAGTTTGAGGCACCACACATTGAGCTGCTGCAGGTAGCAGCTGCCAGAATCAAAGATAAGCAGTGTCATATAGGTCTGAAAATAATTTCTATACAGAAAATGAAAACACAACTTAAAAACTGTTGCACTTTGAGCACGTAGGCTGAATTCTGCTTATCTCCACGTCAGGAAGTGTGTTAGTTTCTTCTGTCTTCAAGAATCTTCTATAGTCATGTTTTGGTTTTTTTTGTTGCTGGTGTTTTTCAGTTGTTTCTTTCTTTGGGAGTGGATGGGGGTGAGGAAGGGGTGGCTATGATGGATTTTTTTTTCTCTTTGCCTGTTTTTAACAAAAAAAAAAGATTAGAAAGGAGATAACATTCCATTAAGGAATGGATTTTGTCACCTTTCAGCATTCCAGAACTTCTCAGAAAGCAGAATTCTATTCAGGCTGGGTAATAGCAGCAGTAGGCAAAGAAGGAAAACAACAGAACAGAACAAAATCCTGGGGTGGGAAGGAGGGGAAAGTATTACATTCTGAATGTATACCAATAATTCAGACTGTGGAGTCTTTGGCTTTTCTGGTTGGTTGGCCAGCTCAGCAGCTGAAGCAAAGATGTGCGTGATACTCAGGGCGAGCACCCAACTGTATTCCTGTTTATGGTTAAGGCACGCTCTGACAGGCTGCAGACCCTCACTTTGCCTTGGTAATAAAAGCTTATTTTGAAATATGTTCAGTTTGCGTAAATACTGAAAAATGAGTGGAAAATTTGTCTATTGTTAGTTGGAAAGAAGAGCTGGAAGGCAGCCCAAGCATCCCCCTAACACAGTCATTCACTGATATTTAAACATATTTATAGGAAATGTAACAATATGAACTAAGTAATCAGAGAATACACATCACATAATGTATCACAAGATATTTTGTGTTGTCTAGCGATATGAAGGTTACTACTCTGCACTTGGAAGATCAGTTTTAGATGGGGATGCCATATCTTTGCTTAGGAGCATTCTCTATTTAGAAAGCATAGATCAGAAAAATGTTTTCTTTTGAAATAGTCCAGCAAAGTAGAATAAATTGGCCAAACAATGCATCAGCCCAACATAGCACAGGCACATGCAGTTCTATTCACTAGCAGAGCTGAAAAAGTTCAGTTTCCTATTGATCTGCACAGCTTACAGAGAATGAAAATAAGAACATGATCTAATGTGAACCCATGCAATGTTTGGGCTCCACTGGTGGCACTAGAGACATTCAGACACCTCTACCAAATATGCAATACAGAGCATTTGCTATATATGCAAGTTACCAGCATCTCTGTTGCTGTTAAACAGAAATTGTTCTCAGAATTGATACACACTGTTCAACTAAACGTGTCAGGGAGGACCAGGAACATTGGCTCAGTCCCTGGAGGAGGCACCATAAATACCTGTTGGGATTCTAGAAGAATAGAACATAACACACAGTATCAACAAATACTCAAACAATACTCAATCTATCTTTAAATGAGAGTTATTTCTGCCTTTGAAAGAGATTTCCTTCACATGTATCTGCATGCACAGCCATCCATGGACTACATCTGGTCAAAATTAATAGGATCACTTAGAGTTTTAAGTAATGAGAAACATGAGGTGCTGCTGCAAATTATTGCTATCCTGCTCTATGTATTTTAATATATTTAATAATATATTACATACATCAATAATACATTTTCTACATTAATAATGTATTAATGTATGTGCCAAAGTTAATGCTTTATTGTGTTAGACCCTTCACATTTATAAAATAGAATTAATCTTGCAGTACACGAACAGAACCTATGCTGTTTTTAGCTGAGAAGTGCAACACGTAATGGAAATTACTGTGAAACTGTTCCACAGCTTTTAAGGTTGCAGCTGAAATGTTGAATCAAAGGGTCAAATGCTGTTGAAATCCCCATTTTAGTAAGGACAGTATTCCTTCTAAGGAACAGTAACAGATGATTTGATGTACATCCTTATTTCAGAGATAAGTGGAGTTTTATTTCTCCTGCCCATTACACCATTGTGTTTCTTATATGAGAAGCAACTGACTGGTTTGGTTTCAATTCATAGCAATCTTAGATATTGTTTGTTTCAGGTTACCCAGTTTTAAGCATTAGATTCCTGAATTATATCATCTTCCCAAAAGAGTGAGCATGGAGATGGGGACTTCGCACATTAGTTCATGTAATAATGAATCCCAAAACAGGTATTTTCCCATCACATATTCTGCATGGGGATATGTGGGAAGGAGTAGTTTTACACCAGCAAAGTCACACTCCACATTTTCTTGCTCTCCTTCCTTAAAAACATGGTCATGTTCTCCTACAGAGACCTGAGATTTATGGCCCTTCCTGTCCACTCTTTTTCCCTTGATCAATTTTGAATTATAGAGCAACAAAGCTAGAATAGAGCAACTTATAATAGTAGGGTCACAATGAAACTGCAGCCATGAGTTCAAGCCACTCCTTCAGTCAAATACCAAAAAGAAGATTTCACCCCTCTTCCTATATGTCTTGAATTCAGTGGGATTGAACATCTTATTCAGCCCCTCTGCTGAAGTTTAAAATTCTTTAATATGATGACTTTTAATCCCCTGAAAAGGATTAAACAGTAGAGCAGACTTTTCCCAGCAAAAATTACACCTGTAGACGTCAGGCCCCCTTCTCTGCTACTTTGAACAAAGCAAGATTTGGCTCTCAGCTTTCCTGAGCACCTGACTTTTATTTGTTGCCTGGAGCTGCCTACCCCCATGAATGTGTTGCCTGCCTGGCATCTCCCCCTAGACCAAATAGACCAGCTCCAACAGAACACCCTTTCTTATTTACATTTATGTTATAGGGTCTGGACCTCAGAACATCCCAAGAACAAACCATAATTCATCCTATTTAAATTATCCAGAAAGAGTGTATGTTATGAAAAACTAAAAAGGAAAAATGCATCAACATATTGAAATGCTTACGGGCAGTACATTCTAGTATTTGTTTGGTATATATTTCCCAGCAATATAGACATCTGCATAGAAGGGAGTTATTAGAGAGGAAAGTAACATACCATACTAGAACCTTCCTAGAATTTCACCCTGCAGTCGTCCTTCCTTAAAATATATTTTTAATTTATAGGAAGAATATTTTGTGATCCAAAAACCAACCCTTCTGGCTTTTAGTCTACGTTTAGTAATGAACTCCTTTTCGCCCCCAAAATACAACTCAATCCTGTACACAACTTAGTTTAAATGAACTGAGAATTCACACAAATGATTTATCATTGAGAAGGGGAAGACAACACCAATGCTACCAGCATGGTTTCATTGCAGAGAATTCAGTTAGAATAGTTCATAGACGGATCTCTTATTGAAGCTAGGTGACCCAAGGTTGGTATTGATTGTATATTTATTGATGTGGTTCTCTTCTTGACAGTTGTTCAGAGAAACATAAGAATAAGCAGAGAAAACTGTGCACACACAGAGACATATAAGGAGAAGGCCCACCTTAGTGCTGCCAAGTGAGCATTATTTATTAAACTTCATCACCTCTCAGGAATGACCTTGTTACCAGGGGTAGAATCTCCTCAGATGTCATCACTGATAATTAAATTTTATATTTCTCAGGTATTAGGTTTAAAGAATGTACTTTACATGCTATCTTCAAGTTTCAAAACCATTAATGCTACAAACATTACTCAGCACATTCCAACACTGTAAGTATTGCTTTAACACTGCACTGCTTTAACGCTTAACAACTCAGAAAGTTTATTCAATAATTTTATTGATTGTGTCTGATGTGATTCCTACATGTAAAGGATGAACGTTTGCTTACAGCTCTTGTGACTTTAAAGACAGCTCTGTACTCACAAGTCTCAGTGTAACAAAGCAATACTCATTCTAATGCCCTGTGCTTCTAAACTAACTCTAAGGAAAACCTCAAGATCTTACTTCCAACAGTGCACCCAAGAAAGATACAAACATTCTAACTCAGAAAAGTTTTTGGTTTGCTTGTTTATTACACAACAGGCGTATCAACAGTGATAAGGAATAATTAGAAAGAAAAACAACACAGCTTCTTCCTTTCTAGGAAATAAACTATCCCAATAACTGCTAAATTAGGTGTGCTCTATGACAGTATGTTTGCAAGCAGTCAGAGAACAACCGAATTGCTTACACATGTGTGTAGCCACGTTCACAATCCTTAACCCCAGTATTTAAGGTCTTCTAGTGAATTACATATATTTTTAAAGTTTTTAATCGAGTGCTAGGGAACTACAGCATATTTAGCTTTAAAATTACTTGGATGAACAAATTTGTGTGCTTTCAAAATATGAAGATGTACCAATGTATTAATATTGATGTTTTGTGAAGGACAATAGAGCAGATCCAGCTTAAATCTTTCTTAGAGGCAAATAAGTCCGACATAGCTAATTGTTAAGATGGGTGATTTCAATATAATTGAATGGAAAGTGAGCGGTTAGGCAGTTAGGCATTTACAACTTGAATAACCTTCCTAAAAATCAATACTCCTTTTAAACTTGCCTCCCAGCCAGATCTGATATTTCACATCCTGAAAAACGATAACAAAAAAAGAGCAAGAGCAGATTTGTCTCCACATAGGATCCATATATAATGTATGCGTGGCTAAAAAGTGTTATGAAATATTATTTTGAGGAACTTCTCTAAACAAAGTCCAAGTCCATATTTCCTTGGGGAGCAGAATGAACAACAATTCCTGCTTGCATGCATATGTGGGGCTGCCAAAGAAGGACTGATTGTCTTGATGTCTGATAGTAAAGACCAATAGTTTCTTTTAAAGGAGACAGATCTGTGGAAGGTATTGGCTCCAAGTAGTTTATTGGTTTGTGTTCATCCTTTTGTTTAATGGCAACTCTCAGAGTGACCTAAGCAATTATTCTTCAAGTTGACTTTCAAGTAACATACTTTCTCATCACATGGGCTTTTTGAAATAGTGCTCAAAAGCTCTATCCCCCTCTCCCAAAGTGTTTAAAATATGGGTGATGTTACATGCTTCAGCATCGGAAGATGACACTTAAGAGGAGTTATGCTATAAGGAAACACTGCAATTTAGTTTCAGCCTCTACAGCCATCCTTTATCTCTGGACTTAACTACTTATTGGAAACGTGTTAGATTTGTGTTGCTGACTTTTGAATGTCAAAAGAGTTAGTAACCTATTTCAGTTCAGATAAACATCCAAAAGTCTGTAGGCTCATCTCAAGGTATCTGAGCCACTGAAAACTCTGGAGTTTACTACAGTGGTCAGGAAATCTATATTCCATTATTATGTGACTGCAACCCACAGTTATCAAGTGCTGCAGGCAGCTTCTTTTGCTCCCTAGTTTGTACAGTATTGAAATACAAATTAGAACATCCTCTGTAAATGTTCCCCCACGTTCCTCACTGCACCTGTTTCACAGGGAAGATTTTCTTTTTGAAATAAAATACTAAATTATGCAAAACTTCTGGGAGTAGATGGAGCACGAAACCATTCTACCACTCTTCCTTCAGTAAAAACAATCCTTAATCTGAAAATCCAACTTGGTAACTTGGGCGACCATGAACCAGCTTGCTTTCTTCCCTGGATGTCTGATGATGTAACAGGATGACAGGCCATACCAATGTCAGCTGGTTTTGCTGTAGCAGACTGGACTGAATTCTGCTCTCTGTTACTCAGGTGTCACATTGGAGTGCAGAACGTAGCCTCCTATGCCCACCACATGAAAACACATGAAGGGAAAGCTGTCAACTCTTATTCCAATGTGCCTTACAGTAATACTGTATGAGACTCAACTGATTATGCCATAGCACTCCTTGGGCTTAGATACAGCATTGTGTGCCTTTCCTATTTTTATATTTCTGTAGATCAGTTGCCAAAAATTGCAAAGCCTTGAAGTTTGACTTCTTGACAACTTTACTTCACATTTATAATCACATCTTAGAAATATAGAATACATGATCATGACTAAAACAAAGCTAGGATTAAATATAGCATCACAGGCTTGTCAAGGATTTGTGGCTGTGAGGATTCAGCTATAGTGACTTGAAACCATGGTGACTGCAAGATAAGCAAGCTTGCATTCTCTTAGTGGGGGAGGAATGGTTAGATAGAAGACACTGTACTTTACTTTCATTTATATTTAGTCATTAGGTGTAGAAACAGTAACAAGAATAGCAGATAATATCTTGAAATAACCAACCAAGCAAACAAAAACCCCAAACCTTTGGAAAACAGTTGCTATTCTCAGGCAGACTTTCTTTATTGGTATCTACCTAGGAATCATGCATGCATCCAATTGTCATCACATTACATTTTTTGCATCAGTGATTGCTCTAGAATTGCCCATTTCTTCACACAGCTATTTGTTTCACATGCCACTAAGAGCTGCCTTTAAGGAAAGGCCATATCACCAGGTCAGATGAAATGGTCACTGATTTACAGGACAGGAACCAAAGCACTGTTATGGAAATACAAGGTGTATAAGCACCATGTAGCAGTTGAGATGCTATTATCAGAGACACAGCCTTCAGAAAATAACCTCTCTTACACTGTGTATTCTCCTTTTTACTGAGATATTCCAGTGCTGCTCTCCCATCACAGTCATTTCTTCTCAACTGTACTTAACCGTGTCTCCAAGTTCTCAAGAACAAACTTAGCTATGCTCAGTTATCGCTGTGGCTATGTGCAGTTCCTCAGAAGACTTAGATTCTACATTAAGTCGTAGATAAAGTCATCAAATTTAATGTGTTATGTGTTGATGCAGGAATATAATATAGATCAGGATGCTGGCTTTGCTTTGTTCATGGATCACCAGATATTAGCTATTTTCTTATGCTGAGTAAACACAACAGATTAGTCTAAATTCCTTGCTAGAGCTACATTTACTTAGTCACTTTAATTTGACATGAATCTCAGTTGTCACAGAAAGAGAAGAGAAAGATTTTATAGCTCTATCAGACTGAAAAGCCATCTCTAACTCAGTCAGCCTAGTTTTCAGATGGAGTAATCCTTGGCTCTGGCCTCCAACGCTGCCAGATCAACACTTGGGCTGCATGGGTCTGGAGTGAATTTTCAGCACCATGGAGAGATTATTTCACAATAAAGCAATCAAGTAGCCATGGCAGGAGTCTCACTCCCGTTAAGTACCAATGTATTAGACCAAACTGGAAATATCATTTCCACCATGGGCACACTATGACAATCAAAAGCAAATGAGTTAGCATTGTTAAGGTAGCTATGACCTCTAAGTAAATAACAGATAACTGGACTGGATGCTTATTCCTACAGATTAACCTCACATTGCTTTTGGGTCTACTAACTGGAATCCTTACAGAACCAGCCACAGGTGCATGCTATTTCTGGAGGCCCGATTTAAAGATAAAATCTTGGTTTCTGTTCCATGCATCTTCGTTTATTAATATTCCACTTGGCAAGGAAACCAAACCAATGTTCATAATTTTTCCTTTTATCATGATATTTTTCAAAACCCCACGAAATTTCACAGAAATGGTTGTGTATTAATTTATTCTCTTTCTATGGCTTTTTCTTTTCTTTTCCCCTCTCCACAATCTGATGTCAATAAGCAGTCACTTCTTGGAGAAATAAATGCTTTGGTTTCTCCAAAGTGAATGAGACTTTCTTGGTAGTCCACCACTCTATTACTATAAACATCATGTTGGCACCAATGGCAGGTGCCCTTCCTGCACCTGGAACAAATACATCTCCCATCAGATGAAAGCAGTCCACTTCAACATAGGGGAAAAACGCTATGTTTATTAAAATGGTGTCAAGTATGCTTGATCAACTGCCAGTGAACAGCTTTATCATCTGAGTGACAAATATTGCTAACAGCTGCAAGGGGAAACTACTTAAATATTCCCCAAGGAATACAACTTCTATGAGTCTGCCCACTCTAGTTATAAAAACCATTCTACATTATTTATTTCCTAGACTGGGCTTCTTTCAAACAAAAAGGCAAAGAAAGGGTAAGCAATAATGGGAAGGAAGCCACAGTGGGTTCTGGAATCTCCTTCTATCTACTTCAATACTTTTTTAGTACAATTGCTGCGTGATGTCCAGAAGAAATACACTAAACATATATTTTATGTTATTTTTTATTTTTACTATGATTTCAGACTGCTTTCTTATCTGCTCTGGTCCCTTCATTTCTCCCCCCTAATTTCCTTCCCACTTTGCAGTCCTACCTGGAAAAGAAAATCACAAGTGAGAGAAATGAAAGTTGTTTCCTATTCTTATTTTTCCTGGTTCAGGATTTTGTGATAATTAGGTAGTGAATTTTTGATGTGAGAAGAGCCAAGAAGAGCAAACCAGATCAAACATAGTTGTTGTGGATATATCAAAGGGGCATATGTTTACTGAATATACAACCTAGTCCTGCTCATTAGACATAAGTTTTAAAGACATTTCATTACTAGAATAAGAATCAGCCCCGGTTATGTGTGAAAGATTTGGTTCTACTTAAGAAAAACTGTGCACAAGAAGAAAACAGATTAATGTATTTAAAACCTTAAGGATCATTGAGTACAACAACCTTTCAATCCAATGAAAACCTAAATTCCACAATGCTGCTCTCACTTCCCCTCCCCTAAAAGAATAGCAGGAGAAAATATAATGGAAAAGAGCTGAAAGGGTTGCATTAATGGTGGGGAGATCACTCGCCAATACTGTTATGGGCAAAACAGACCCAACATAAGGACATAAATGTAGTTTACTGCCTATTACTCACAGATTAGAGTACTGAGAAACTAAAAATCTTCTACCTCGCCTACCCTCTTCTACCTCCTAAATGCAAATAACAGTCAGCCACCAGATGCAGGGAATTGATCTGATACACTGAGTCAACAATCCATCACTGGGCAGCAACACTCAAAAGCCTTCAGCATCTCCAAGGGCAGCACCAGGTCATGTGCATTGTGAGAGATCAGGAATGGCAGAGCAACCTATCTTCAGAAAAAAAATCCCATCTGCAGTTTTCAGAGAACACGGTGTATGCACAAGAAAGGGGAAGACCTATCTGTTAGCTGAGAGAACAAAGATCTTTTCTCATCTTCACAAAGTCATTTGGTTGATCCAGCAGTATCTGCTTTTTTACTCCTTCAAAAACTTGTCATCGTTAGTTTCTAATCACAAGGACTTGATCCTGATTACTTCTGAAAATCCTGAAGGACAAAGCACTGCATGGTTCATTGCACTCGATTCAAGGATGAAGCAATTGATATGCCCTTAAATGTGAAAATGTTTAAGCAGCATGACTACATCAGATGGGTAAACCAGTAGCCACATTAGAACATCTGCATTTACACTGCAATTATGAAGAGACATCTAACCTTGACATTTTTAATCTGTTATCATAAATTTCTTGTGAAAATTTCACTGACACTGCTGCCTTACCTGATAATTTCACTATATTTTCAGATTTTTTTTTTTAATCAAATGTCTTTCCAAATATGGCCCTTAATTTTGAAGTTTTCTGCATGTTTTTTACTCTCCCAGCCCCCGTTTATCACATTCACAGTCTTAGTTGTATTCACAGTTTCTCCATCTCAGTGTTACCACACTTCTATATTATCATCTTTCCTTATTTGTTGACCTTTTACTAGAATCACCCTCTGAGACTTCCCGCATCTCCTCCTAAAAATCTACTTCCAAGAAACCTGTGTCTTGTCCAACATAATTTAAGAGATTTTTATAGTCACGTGGAAAATCCTGTATAAAGTACCCTTCTCATGTTTTATCTACCTGCCAAATGATTATTTCCTGATCTATTAATGACTTAATACTTAGGCTCCTTTTACAAGAGTGCAACGAAACCTCTTCACTGTCAGTTTCGGTCTCTGTGCCATCCTGCTAACAAGTTACATGTAAGTAAGCCTGCACTCTAAGATTGATTACAGTAGCAAAGAAACATTACTTTGCTGTTTTATAACCTCCCTTCCCTCAAGAAGGTCAATGAATAAAGATGAGCTTCCCACTGTGCTCTTAGCTTAAATATAGAAAGCGAAGAATCAGTTGATGGATGACCCTCTCATGAGATCACTCATCCCTTAGCCTCCAAGAGCTTCAGAAAGGATGTGGAAAAACCACACAGAATCATGAGAGAAGACACACCAGACTTCGATGGAAAGCAAAACTGCTTCGGAACTTGAAAACCTTATGCTGGCATTTGGGAAACATTCCAGGCTGCTGCCATTTATGAAGGTCCAAAGCTGACCCCCACTCTTCTCAGCACTCTGTGCTTCCCTTCTTTCCTTTCTTCCATAGCAGAGTTGAGCTTTTAGCAAACACCAGAATAATTCCTTATGTCAACCTTGATGGAACAACAATCCCCTTTCCCCCCCCCTTTTTTTTTAATTAATAATTTAACCCCACAATTCAAATCCATAATGAAGTAAATTTCATTTTACATACATGTCATTCAGATTAAAAAGAATGAAATGCGACATATAACCTAATGGGTGAAACTTGCACTGAGCTGTATTTTCCCTGAACGATATTCTTCAGATTAGAACACCTGTTATTCCCCAGTAGTCCTTCAACTTTTCAACACGTATTTTGACATTTTTTCCTTACAGTATATTTTTACAGTGCAGCTAAATTTAGCTCTAAGTGATGAAGAGGGTTTCTTTCTGTTCACTTTTGATGTATGCACACCAATCAGAATATGAGATGCTTTGGGAGATCTTTTACAAGAAAATTTACAAGGGGAGATTGAGCACTTAAAACACATCCAGCTACCTTAAACTCCAGTTTAACAGGCACTCAGTGGAGCCCTAAGAAGAATTATATGTTCACAAAACCTGCAGTACAGGAATATGCAGGACTGCTTTTGGAAGCATCATTTCAGGAACTAAAACTACTCACAAGCTGAGATGGTCCCAAAGATAAACTCAAACTTAACTCACTTGGGAGTCAATACTGTAAGTTTTATATAAAAAATATTTGTTGAAGAATTTGTTAAAATTAATAAATAAAAAATAAAAGAAAGTTCTTCTGAGTAATGGAGAATATAATATAACTGCAGGAAAATGGTACACTAAGTCTGTTTCAGAAAGAGGCACTTCCAGATCTTTTTGCTCAGCCTCAACAAGGCTGGAGTTGCAAAGGAGAGCACATGAGGCCATGCACCCTGTAACTCTTCAAAACTGATGAGGGAGTAGGGAGAAGAATTAAACATACAAAATTCAGCTCATGTAGGTGGATTACATTAACATTTTTTGACGTTTCAATAGATTCCATTCCATGGTTGGGGTGTTGCATTTTTTTTTAATCTCTTAAAAGCAGTGAATAGTGTGACTGTCTTGTTGGTCTAAAAGTTTAAAACAACTGGAACAGGAATAGAAAAGCAAGAAAGTAGGGCTTTCACAATGGCAGGCAGAAGGAATGATTTTCTTGAGGATGTCAGACATCTCATCCTTTTCCTTTTCAATCCAGGGACATATTTCCACAAAAACAAGAGCATCGGCACAACCAAACTTGTGCTGAAAAGTTAAAGGAAGACCAAAGTCAAACAACTGCCCAGTCCTCAGTAAACTTAAAATATATTTACCAGGTCATTAGCAGTACAACTACTTAATTAAAACTGCAGATACTACTTCAAACTGGAATTAATCGCAGAAAAAAATGCATTTATTTTTTTTTCTGCCAATAAAGTGAATTTAAAGTGTTTTAAAAACATAAATTAGTGACTAGTTCATCCCCAAACATGCATTTGTTACCTGCAGGTAACACGTACAGCAAACAGAGATTCCCTGCTGGGACAGAAAGATGCATGATGTGAGTCACAGACATTCCCAGGGAAGCCTTACTTCATCATTCTGCCATAAAAAAATAGTTCCTCAAAAAATCACCATTTTAAGGGACTGTGCCAATTGAGAAAAACAAGCTCAAACAGAACGGTGTCCATTTAAAATGTTTTATAAATAAAGTATTGCAATTGTGAACATTTCATGTTCACAGTAATTGTGCCTTATATCTCCAAGCCTCAACCTAAGCACTGACCCACCACACAGGACTGCTCAAGGGATGCCCAATCTTCACAACTCCTTGCTAGCAATCTAGAATTCTTTATAATGTTTCTTTGAAAACACAACTTCACCTCGAGCCATTTCCCCCATCCATAAAGAAACAAAAAAAGAAAAAAGAAAATAGCATCTGCCATTTTGTCATTGATTCTCTTTTAGAAACTGTGCACTTTATTAATCTCTGTCAAGCATTTGGAAGCAGATGTTCATACGTCCCAACAATCCAATCCAACTCCGCAGGCGGTACGAATTCTTCTCCAGTGCCAGGGTGACATACTGTGCTGCTCATAGGTCAGCTCATCAGCAGTGAAATAAAGAACTGCCAGAGCTAATAAAATTTAAGCTGTCTACCTGAATGAAGTATGCTGCGCACACCAGTGGGAATTGGTGCACTAAACGTTCTCTGCATCATATAGAAGCCTGACTTTAAACTCATTCCAACTTAAACGTTTCCATTCTAATGAACTTGCTTCTGTTTACAAATTAGTTTTTTGCTTTGCAGTCATATTGTGGCACAGGAAAACATGATATCCTAAGAAAGCAAAACTTGTAGTCGTGTAATTTAAGAATAAAAATATGTAAAGCTATATGTTGCCATTAGATATATACATACCCTTCCCAGAATACAGTGTTTGTTGTTTTGTTTTTTGTTTTTAATAATCTCCATTCAATTGATAGTTTGGGCTGAAAATGGGTCAGTCGTAACTGGATACATGTAATTGGCCAAATATTAACTGGTCTTCTTAGTACAGAGAATAAAAGGAGATAAAGCTCTGCTAACAGAGGGCAGAAGAGGCCTTCAGTAAGAGAAGGGAGCAGCTGGAGAATTGCTGACAGCATGAGAAACATATGTTAAGTATAAAGAGCCTAAGAACTACCTGAGTGACTCTGAGAAATGCAATGCCAGATACAGCCTGCAGTGAAGGGAAAAAAAACTAAAACTGAGAGGAAGTTTATTCTGTCCGCATTTTTCTTTGCAGCCCTCCTGCTTCAGCACAGCCAAAGGTCAATGTTATCAGCAGGTAATGATGAAAAGTTGTTTTTTAAAACTCTCCCACAGTATTAGCAAATTATTTCGCTTGAGAACAGCAAGGAGAGGATGTAGCTGCAGCTGTAACAGAAGCTACAGATTCTCCCTTTAATCTGATCCTTTTTTATTAATAATTAGTTCTTTTTGATCTGCTCATTGGACCAGAGTATGCAGGGTTTAGGTTGAATGAAAAACCCAGGGGAGTTTCAGCTGCAGCTAATGCAATTTTCCCCTCTTCAGAGCCTAAGCACAAACCCAATTGCTCTCTTGAGTTCCTTAAGTTCTCACCCACCTATGAAACCACATTTGACATCTTCATCCTTACATTCTTCTCACATAACACGTTAATTTCTCATGTCTTACAACCTATGGTATTTTTACTTAGGTCTTTTTCCCCCGTTCTAACATGCATCAAAATGGTTTTTACGTACATAAATACCATCTTTAATTTGCATATCAAAATAACGTGGGTAACATGGTTAACAGGCAATTAAGTAGTAATAAGTGGAAGGAAATGTAAGTGAACCAGAAACCGTATTAATTTGTTCATGGACACTGAATTCTTCAGTGGGTCTCTGGAATTGTACCAGGAGTGAAAGCTAAGGAATGTAACAGGATCATGGAAACAGCAAATAAATGAACAGCAGCAAAGGAAACCAATGCTGACTTGGGAAATACAGCAAAATGGATACAGCGCCTTCTCAGCTAAACCCATAACACTTACAGGCTGCAAGTTAAGGGACAACGAGTACATTGTCAAGTATCAGCTTGCAGCTGAGGAGAATTCTTCATAAAACTTAAGTAGCACCCATGCTTTAGCTGCACAAAACCCAAACTATTCTGTCTCAGTCATCATCAGCAGCTCAAATTAGTTTCCAGGAAGATCAGGAGCTCAGCTGATTAAGTTCAAACAAGCTCCAGTGTAATCAATGGACACTCCCCAGGAAAAACTCTACAGCTGTTCTTTGCTAGGACAATTAAGTACACTGTGTTTTAGCTACTCTAAACAAACATTAACTCATTAACACTGCCTGGATACTTGAGCTAAAGTGCAAGCAGTATCACTGCCTGCTTTAAATAAGAGCTATTAGTTGGCCAGTTTTTTCCGCTGCATTTTGACATCACACACAATCTTAAACGTAGCTTTACATTCATTCTCAGACTTGTCTTGAGCTCTGAGTCTGCTTCTGCATTGACATATTATGATTGCCTGGAATGTATGTGTAACCACAGACATTGGATTTGGTTTCGTGACACCTACAAATGCCTTTTCCTCATAAAGCAGGCATTCCCTCCTCACTTGCTATAAATGAATGCTTAATCAGAACATTGGGTCAAAGGGATACAAGATTTAAAGTTTAAAGCGAATACATCTCCAACATTCAACTTAATTGATATCAAATTGTAATTTACTACATTTTAAGCAGTAAAACTATTATTCATGTAATCAGAAATATTTTCCTGATTCCATTTATTCAGTTTTCAAACATGTATTATAACTGACCTTATTAAATATGCTGAAGCACCACTTACACAAAATCATACAAAAGCACAGATCCTCAGCTGAACCTTCGAGCAGCACTTACAAGAATGAATCAGTGCTAATTGCTTCACATTTATAATCTCTGAAATCACAGCATGGGCAAAAGCCCTCAAACAAACAGCTGTGTAGGTCACAGCATGGTAGAGGCTCAGTCACCACAATTGGAAAGTCTCAGAACTGAGAGCTTCTTGGTTGGTTTTTATAAACTCATCTTCTGCACACAAATCTTTGGCCAAATAATCTGAGGTTGCAAACAACATGTTCTTAATCATCACCTGCACAACTACTCTGAATTATTCATTCATCAAGACAATAAAAAGAAAAATGACCACTTCATCAGCTAGAGCTGCGTCCTCCTTAATGTAAACATCCCTTAACTGTACATATTCTTGGGAAATCTTTCTATGCTGAGTACTCTGACGTTGTGGGTTTGTGGAGGGGATTGTTTTTAAAGAAGTGAATCATTTAAAGGTATATTAAATAAAAACCAAGAGGAGTAAAATTCAACAAATCCTATAGAAACACATCCTTTTTCTTCTGTAGACAGAAATAAATTACATAACTTGATGGCCTACAATTTTATCCTTGTACAATCAGTGACCTTTTCAAAGGGGTGGCCATAAACATCCTTCAAACTCAATTGGAGAGTGCTTTCAAACTGCTTTTTACAAAGTGTAAGGTGGTTTCATGTAATTGTCTCTTAGGCTTGCAGCCTTTAGCTACTAAGGTCACCTCATATAGGCTCCAGAAGAAACAATCTGAATTCTATGCCTTTGGAGTGACACCAGTTAACGTCAGGAAATGATTTTGTTTTGATTTTTTTCAGCAACTGAATTTTATTTATGAAATGAATATTTGAGAACTACATCTAAGATTATTTACTTGAGCACAGAAGAATTGGGCTTTGGGAATCAAAACTGTCCAAATCATTAGTTTCTTAACAGATGGAAACAATAAATAATAACCACCTCAGAAATATCTTTTCACAGCCTACATGACAGTAAAGTCATGCTAATTTTGCCTGTAAGAACCCAGTATGTAGATGTTAATGCAATGCACGAAGACCTTGATTTGAAGGAGATGGAGCTCTTGCCACTCCCTCTCGTTAAGTGGCACGTGGGACCCTAATCACTTCTAATGATCATGTCCCCACAGTGCAACTCTCCTCTTCACTTTTCTTATGAGGGAAGGTAATAATGAAGAACATCTATTAACTTTGAACTAAAGTGAAGGACTTCTCTGAAAACAAGGCTTGGTCACTGCAAGTATGGCGTGTCCAACACACCACCCTTCCTTCTGTTTCTGGACTAAGAAAACAATCAAGAACTCAAATATAACCCAAATTAATTATTATTCTCTGCTGTCAAAAAGGATAGAACAATAGAAGGCAATCGTGTTTGTGTTATGGGCTCAAGAGAAGATGAACATCTCAATCAAGATACCATTAAATGAACAGTGGACAGACACAAAAGAAGTATGGCACCATGGGGGTGAATGAGGGTCAGAAAGCCAATCTTAGTTTTCTTTCCCCTTTTGCTCCTGTTTTTCCTGCTTTATGAAGGGATAATGGTGTGAAAAGCACTTTAGGATGAAGTGATGAACTGAAGCAATTTTTAAACTGAGGTTTACAATTCTGCCTTAAGATTAATAGTTAAATGAAAAAAGTGCTATGTTAATTGAGAGTTCTTACTACTCTCAAACTCTGACTTACAAAATGCAGCATGTAACCCTTCTAGGGAAAATGATGCATGTCTGATTTATGATCATAACTAGTTTTATTTTTATTCATAACAGCAAATGCCCCAAGACTATAAAACCAGGACAGATCACTACTGAATTCTCACTTCCAAGTGAATCAGATAATCAGAAGCAAGTCTTAAGTTGATCCCAGAGTTCCAGTAACAATGAGCACCAATGGCAAAACTAGAAGAGGAATGGAAAAAACAAAAGACAAGGAATAAGAACAAAACCAATTCAAAGCAAGAGGCAACTTAAGAGGAACAAACAAAACAGCAACATGTTAAAACAAATTAAAAGAGAAAAAATTCTACTCAGAAGTGTCATCTCTGCTCAACGGCACTTACTCAGTACAGAATATGGCAGGAAAATACACTGCAGTAATAGAGACACCAGCATTCATAACATGCATCTTTTCTGGCATGTCACTGAAATGGTGAAGTCACCAGTGCATTAAGAGAGGCTTCAAATGAGTGATGCCATCTTTCTCCATCATATAGAAACCCATTATATTCTTTTCAGCAATAATGAAATTTCTCTCATAATGATTTTTCCTTACTCCTGAGAACATAATTTCTGTCGATAAAATGTTTCCCTGAAGAATCATTGCCAAAACAGAGTTTTTCCTCAGCTACCTTTGAAAGTACATTTACCATGGTAATATTTTCCTAGAAAGGTTCGTTTTAGATTAAGTTTATAATCACAAACAGCTGTCAAGTGTATTCAGTCTTCAGGAAATACAGAGAATATAATAAGCTACTTCAAAGTCTGGGCATCTTTTCTCCCCTTCCTATTCAAGCTATAGTTCATAACGCACATGGTGTTGGACAGGTAGACTGCTGGAAAATGTTCTGTTAAAAACACACTTTGATAAAAGGCAGTTTCTTAAAAATGACATCTGCTGTCCTTAAAGAAATGCAAATATTTTGCTTTGCTACAAAGTTTGGATGAAATCCTTCAATTCACAGCTAGAGAAGTCTTCATTAACAAGAAGAGGGGGGAAAAAAAAAAAAAAAAAAAAGGCAGGAGAATACATTCTATTTGGTTCTAAGAATTAAGGAAATAAAAGATGGTATGTTTGGAAAGCAAATTCTACTGAGGTTTTTACTGAAACGGTATTTCCAGATGTACCGCTTACCACCTCCATACTTGCACCACAAGAAGGAATTTCTCAGAAATAGCTAAGAAATATTATAAGAAATATTCCTCGTGCCAATTACCAGCATTCTTAAGTAAGGGCAGAAAAATAATTCATCAATAAAGATTAAGAACAATGTCAGTATAAGGACCTTTGGAGGAAAAGCCCCATGTTTCCAAAGGTATTTTATTACTATTGTTTTTTAACCAGTTACAGACTTTCTGCTCAACAGCCCTAACAATGTGAAACACAGAGAAAGAGAGAGACAGAGAGAACCTGGGGCTCTGTATAGAATTTAAGTGCTAACTGCCCTTGGGGCTATGATAGATTTGTTCCTAACTGAATGAAACAGACTTAATCTGTGACTTAAAAAGGAGACAGAGCAGTTGACACATGAGACCAGGTACCATGAAAGGTGTTTCAAGCTACCAGAAATATTCTTGTTTTGTTGCCAATAGAAAGGCCATTGTGCTGTCTGCTGCACAATATGCCAAGTGCTTGCAGGACTTCCCAGGGTAGCTTTCCAAGCACCCTAAGGACAGCCATCCCATTCACTTCTAGAGATGCTTAGTAATTAAGTTAGCTATTTTAATATTTTATTTATTTATTTATTGTCAAACTACTAACTGGATAAACAATCAACACAGAAGGCCCACATATTCATGCTGCTGCCACCAATGATCTTCCCATTGCCATGAAAATATTGAACCACATCTTCAGTGAAACTTGCACACAACTCAAGAAAATCTTCATTACTAAATGCTGGTATAATTAAACATGTGTATATACACACATTTCCATACTCAGGAATTTTCCACTACATCTAAAAAAAAAAAATAAAAGACTATTAAAAATAGAAACAATGCAAAAAGGCCCAGCAGGCAAGGAAGAAAATTTTTAATATGGATATTTGTCCAGAAGCGTCTCTGAGCTCTATTAAATTTGAGAGCTCTTGTTTTGCAGGCCTCAGCAGGAAGCTAATATCACCCTTTCATCACAACAAAGATACACTGTGTGTTTGAAACTGTTTGCATTATCCCGAATATATGTTAATCTCCTTGAACATAAAATAGATCAAACACACACACATTCATCCATACCTCAAAGACAGAATTCCCAGACTATAAGGGTGTTTCCGAGGCTTTAATGAACAAGAAGAGAGATGTAATGTTCAAAAGATGTTGCTAAAATGGCAATGTCTTTTCATGCTTACTTTTAATGAAGCTGTTTGCAGGGCAATAAGCTTCCTTTGCAATGGTTTCTAACCCTTCTAGTATGTCTCAAATTCCCCCCTTCCGCCCCCCATTCCTCATTTGCCTTATTCTATTAATTATCTCCTAGGTCTGACGTTCCTCTTGCTAAAAACACAATTCACACAGTCAAACTATGCCAAAAAACGGGCAGACGTATCACAGTCTTCAAATAGCACAGTTCATTTCAAGCTTAAGGGGTTCAACAAATGTGTGTATTTCCAAAAACTGCTCAATACCGTCAGTAAGCACAAAGAACAATAGCAAAGTAAAGTGAAATTGCATATGGAAGACACGGATCCTTTCTTTTGCTGATCAGTTTGTATACGAGGACGCAAGAGAGAAATCAATTTCTCATGTGACAGTTTTCTCAATGAAATGGAATAAAGCAAAGAAAATCAATAACTACTATAGGAGAGGGAATTTCAAAGGCGCTCTTGCAAGTACTGCAGTACAACACTAGTAGCAGATATAGTGCAACTTGTGATGACTGGGAACAGCAGCCTGCCCTGCATTTCCACTGTGTCCTCAGATTTACTCTTCTGTCCTGCTATGGGAATACCCTCATACCTACTGTCGTGTTTGCAGCAATATGCTTAAACTCAACTAGCAGTTTTCTAAATTGCCCATTGAACAACATACAGCAAGGTTGTTTTATGCTTTGCTTGCAGCACAGGCTGCAATTAAATCAACAATTCAAGTTTAATTAGACACGAGACGAATACAATTTTAGAAATACTGCAGAGAAGCTGCATGCATAATCTACTGGAAAAACATGCAGATTATTATAGCTTTCTTGCTGGACTCTAAACAAGATTCTACCTTAAAAATGCTACTTTTTATAAATACACCCCTCTACTTTTACAAGAGCTCTTGCAGAATGAATTGTACGTCATATTCTCCCTTTCCATCAAAAGAAGATTTAAGAGGGACTAGAACGATGATCCATAAGGAATGAGACTGGGCTGGTAATGCACATTTTGAGAGCTGAATTAAGTTTATTTCTTAACTAAGTTTTTTAACTGAGTTAAATTAAGAAATTAGTTAAGAACAGCTGAATTGCCTCTAGCCCCATAGAAACACACACAAGTAGATGCCAAACAATGATAATTTTACTGCATCAGCTAAATTCTGCACGAAGTATATTTATTGGGTGGCACGTGACAAAATAGAAAACAGTGACAAAAAACCCTGCAGATTTGATTTATAAGTTGCTATAGACCTCATAAAAACACAGCAAGTTTACAGCTAGTTATATTACTCAACTATCTGATATAACTGATTTTTCTTTGGATTTAAGTTATCTACCATAGGTTTTCCAGGTGCTTTGGTACCAATTCATTCATCTTCTGTCAGCAGCCAGGTAAGTCAGTTGTATACCTCACCTCATGTATTTTCCTAAGCCAGTGTTACCAACTGATCATACCTTAATTGCTTTGCTTGCATCCAAATCTGATGGCCAATCTATTAATTCTGGGCAAACCAACAGTAAATTTAGGATTTACGTCTCAAAAGAATTAGATTTCAGCTGTAATTTCGTTACCACTTTAAGGTTTCAGAAGTTTTGACAACATCACTCTTGTTCTGTTGCATTATTCTGCTATCTGAATATTATCATGGTTGCAGTCATGCTGCTAAGAGCTGACTAAGTACACAGCACAGTGCAGTTAAAATATCTAACTCATTATAAAATGTTTTTGATCTTCACATTGCTTTTAAATAAAATATTTCAAGTATTGATTCCCTATCCCACAACCCAATTTTATTTAAAATGCAATTTTTAGAGCAAAACAACTGTTATTCATGAAAAAATTTCCAGCCCTTATGTTTGAAAACAGGCTGAGTGGTGCAAGCAAACCTTATTGAATATTGGTAAGTCACTTGTTTTATATATATATATATAGCATTAAGAAAAGTACAATTGTGGTAGGCAAAAAATAGAAACTACATGCAAATCTCGTAAGACACCCAGAGGCTATTCAAGATATTGAAGAATTGCACACAAGCATTAGAATGATTTTCAAAGGTATTTTGTTCCTTCTGTTACATTCAGCATTATGTAACCAAATGTCAGCTGTTGTAAAACTGTTCACAGAGGTAGAGATACTTCTATGACTTAAAGAGTCTACCGAGGCATACATTGTGAATGGAGAGAGAAATAAGTCAGCATCTTATGAGGCAGAAAAAGATTATAAATTGGAAAATAAAGGTTTTGACTAAATTACCATTTTATAATGTGCTTTTAAGATGCTTTAAATGTATCTTTATATCCAGACATCAAAACTCTAAGAGCAGGTTTACACCTGCTTGTTTTACAATAACTTTCCCATGCACTGCAATCCAAGCATTGGGGCACAGAGCAGTCAGTGCAACCAACAGCTTTGAGAGGAGAGCTGGAAGCTTCCAACTGCACACCAGGTGTCTCCTGAAGGAGGGAAGTTCGCCCTCCCTCGTTTTCCTCTTTTTTACTCTGTCGAGTTAGAAATAAGGTTTACCCATCAAAATGATGGAGTTTGCAGATATAAATCTGTGATATCAAAACAAGAGACCCATCAGAAAGTTCTTCATATTCAAAGAGCAGTTCTAAAGGAATCATAAAATTAATATTGTTTAGAAAATGAAATGTGTGAGCCTCCTTGCGACTTGTCAATTCCTAACTTCTATATATAATGTTGCAAAACAAAAGATCAAATTGATACAACCGAGTGGCTCCAGGAAACAAACATTAAAAAGATAATCATCTTCTGCAAGGATCTTGTACTGCTACATATGCCATATTGTATCTTCAGGCACTCAGAGTGGCTCAAGTGCAACTAATTTATCTCTGAAATCATAGAAAGCAGTTTTAGATAAAACCAAACCGAAGGAAACAAAACCCCTTTAAGATGGTTTCTTTTAGTGGTTGTTTTTCCAGTTTTATTTGACTTTGAATGAGCAATATGAAATGATCTGTAAAAACAGATCCAGATGCACTGATTTGGGAACGTACCAGTACAGGAGTGTTTGATAAAATACAGTAAGCTGCTATTGCTAAAATGTGTCTTTTGGGGGTGAACTTGAAAGCATACAGTGATTTGTTAGAAGGTATGTAGTATCCTAGTGAGAAGTAAACTACGTTTTAAATGACCTGATAACTTTCATAGCGACAAGTCTGAAGTTTTCAACAGCGTTTGCATTTACTGGATTACAGAACACTGCTTTATTAGCCAACCTGAGGACTCGATGTGTCAAAACTTATTTTCAAGTTCATTATGTCAGAAAATTGCTCCTCCCAAAGCATTCAGAGCAAACTCCTACCACACTGATGAACAATTATTTTGTCTTGAAATTCCAGTTCTCCAGATGGCACAGAAGTATGGAACATAACTATAGAATTTCTTACTTAAAAGCTTGCAAACAGAAAGATTATAACATTAATGAATTCCAGTTCTTGCCACCTTAATTCTTTTTATTTGTGCAAACAGCTTCTCGCTTCTGATCCGTTCTTTTAATTACTCAAAAATTCATAGAAGCATCACAAGGATCTTTTTTCCCCCAAAATGATTTTACCATATAAATGAGGAAAAGCCAGCCAGTATGATTTCCAGTTTTAGAGCTACCCTGCTTTCACAATTAAAGCAAGCATTATCTGAACAAAGTAGTTACTTAATATGTTCAGTAAGTAGCTTGACCATAGACTGTACCTTCTAATTAATACTGGCATGAAAAACAAAAGAAAGGATGATAAGTGGCAGTGGGAAAAAAAAAAGGCGGGGGGGGGGGGGGGGGGGGGGGCGAAGTGCAGACATTTTGTACTCAGATTTCAATTTTCATCCTCCAAGGCAAGGTTATGTCTTGCCCTCCAGATCTGTATTCTCCTTTGAGTACTGCTGACCCTGCGCCCTGCACTCCTACCTGTACCTACCTGCATATGCATACAGTATGACCATCATAAAAACTTAAAGTTCCTTTTGGCTTCCAGAAACACTCAGTAAAAAACACTGCACTGCTCCTTGCTCTGGCCTAGACTTGACAATACTGAAGCCCACTTCTGAGCTACAGATACAGATTGTCAGATGGCACATTAACTATTATCTGAACCCTACACCTGATTTCCATCCGTGCTATAGAGTAGAAAACTAAATCAATTTTTATATACCAAGTCGTTGCAAGAAAAAAACAAGGGTAACCAGGGCATGACAGTGAGAATGCTCTACTGATACTCTATTCCCTTTACTGTTCCTTTTCTTCAAGACAGGTTTCCTTGCATAGCCTTCTTTCACAGGATCTCTTCCTACAGAGAAGGGGGGCATACATCCACATTCTTTCATATTTCTCAGTGGAGAGCTATGCTTCTTTGCACCCTATTGCAAAAATATTAGATTCTCTTTCAAACTGGAGATACTGCAGTGTATTAGATATCAAAGGTTATTAGAATCACATCCCAGCAACACTCTTCTCATGCTGCTCTGGTTGCCTCTTGAGTTGCACCAGCTGCACTCATTTACATTCTATAGTACCAACGTCTTTTCAGCCTCTAGTTAGTGATAATTATGTCAGATGATTCCACAGAAATAACAATTATGTCCAACAATCCCATAAAGTTTCATGTTTATCCACAAATATTTTCTTTTTGAAAGTCCCAAAATAAGACAGGTAGACACACCACCATATACTTTCAGGACATACACAACTGAATTCTTACTTGATGCAGCAGTTTAAAGGCTCATTCGGTGTCTACACATTCAGAAAGTATTAGCAGATTGCTTTAATCTCAATGCCCAAGAATGCAAAAGTTCAGTTATGACAAAAGAATTTGAAAGAAAGTCTGAAAGTCCACGAAGACTGCTCAGCAAATAAAGAATAAAGGAGCACACTACTTGAACAAAACCAACACATGTGTTCTTTAGCCAAAGCAAACGTGAGAATAATTTTATACTTTCAGAGTACCCATGAGCTTAAACCTCATCATGTGTTTTCTGCTGCAGTCTTTCACTAGCTGGATCTTTCCCCAAGCTGAAGTGAAGAGCTCCTGATCTGAGATCCTGCTTGGGAGATGGAGATGCATCCGCTTTTCATACCTGGTGTTCTATCTCAAGAAGCTATTACAGATCCTTTAGGGCTTATTTATATGAAGTAAGCCTGGAGAAATTTGGTAGAAATATATGTGATCGTTACAAAAAAAAAAAAAAAAAAAAAAAAAAGAGAGAGAGAGAGAAAAGAAAACCTGAGGCAAATCAATAACCTTTACTTCACCAGATTTCCTCCACATAAAGTAACAGCAGGAAGTTTCCTTCTAATTTCTGATAAAACTCTTTATGTAAATTGCACAGTGTTTGGTTATGATTGATAGTGAGTAGGTTTTGTGATCTGAAAAAGTACATTTATGACAACTTTGGGAGCTTAAGAGATCTACATTTTTCAGTTATGGCTTCCAAACGCTTGCCAAACTTAGAGAGAGAAATTATGGATTGTTCATATTCATATATTCATTATTTGGCCTCCAAATGCTTGCCAAACTTAGAGACAAATTATGCATTATTCATAAAAGGTATTTTGGGGCCACTTCTCCCATGTCATGAGGTAAAGATCATTATGGAAGGGATTGATGAGGAGCACTTCTAACAAGTCAAGGTTGCGCAATATTCTGTGGACATGGTAACCATCTCCTCTCACATCCAAAGTATCAGTAGAAGCATTTGCTTTATTACAAAGAATTGAATGTTCTCAGGTGAACACAAGACAATCAGACCATTAAAGTGTACAAAGCATTCGAGGTAAAGCACGGTCTTAATTGAGTTTGTACATCTTGAGAATCTCTATTCAACTCTATAGTGAAAAAGAAGCATTACAAAAATTAAATCAAATGAAGCATTTCTTTTTAGCATCAACCATCTTCACAAACATGAAGTTCACTTTATACTATTTTTTGGAATCCAGCCTTGTCATTAATTACATTAGTATTGCTACAGTTATTATAAAACAATCCTCTGAGTTTTATTGATTGTTAGTATGAATCAAAGAAATACATCTTCATAGTGATTAAAAAATAGGAGCCACCATCAAATCTTAGATGTTGCAGTTGGTTTCTTTGGAACTGGAAAAAAGTTCAGAATGCCAAATTCTAGAGCACTGTGATTTTAATATTGCAATGCTAATAAATTCTGGCCATCCACAGACTATAGCCTAAAACATACAATAAAAACAGTATTTGAAGAACTGTACACATTATAGGAAAATGACAACTCTGCATGCCAGACATGTTGACTTGGTTGGATTTGGTTCTATTTTAATACAAAAGCTCTTGTTCAATGAAAAACTGTATGTTCCTCAAGGGTATGAAAACAAGCTTGGTGCTTAGGATGACTGTATCAGAAGACATCTTAATACAGACGTGAAGGGCTGAATTGATCTAAGTTAGTTGTCTAGGTTTCCTTTAATCAATAGGTGGAAGTAGATACCATTCATCTCACTTTAATGTAGCTATACAAATTAGGTCAAATGAATTGTATCTAAAGAATTAATTGTCTGCTTCACTCTGGTGGCTGCAAAACAAGTCCAATCAGTTGAATCAAATGCAACTGTAGTATAGCGAGCTTAAGCTGGATATGAAGAATCATATTTAAAATGTACCTTTCGTTCTTTAAAGGTCAACAGCTCAGCAGATTTCTATAATGAAGAAAATGAATACTGAAATAATATCACACCTCACAGTAAAGATGCTGATGCCAACTCAGAGCAGGATTCTCACTAAACTTTCCATAGAAGTTGCTCCTGAGAAATAAAATCAGTCCCCCCTCTTCGAAAACAAAAAAATGAAAACAGTTTATAGGTGACTTTGTCCTGCTGAGCCAACATATGGTACTTCAGTTAATCATGGCAGGTGTTCCTGCAGGAACCCTGATTATTTCAGCAAACTATGGAATGATAAACAGGAACCTGAAGAATAATGAGAAACAAATAGAGAAAGGAAAGGTCAGGGGAAAGTCCTACCATATTTAATACCTGAGATTTTGGCTTTCAGATAAACTGAATTCTCCAGAGAGACAGAGTCACTCCTGGCCCAAGGAAGCCATTCTATACCACCATGCCAAACAGTGCTCGTCTTTGAGAATCTCAAAATGCAGTCCCCAGTGAGGGGGAAACACTGTTCTCACTTCACAGGTGCTTGAATAGTAAGATGAGCTACACAGAAATGTAGTGACTTTGGTCACACAGGAGACCTGAAGGCATTTGAAACTGGTTTCTCAGATCTTAAATCTAACCTTCTTGATGGCACTATACTTCCTTGTGCCACAGCGTCACAACTGAAACACCTGAATATTTGTCTTTGTCATGGCATGTCCCCTATTACAGCTCTGAAAATGCCAAGAGAGTGAGATAAAGATTTGTACCTATGCAGATGTGATGGATGGCTTAAACACACAGTACAAGTGACACAGAACCTGCTTCTGCTCTAGCCCTCAGATGACAGCCATGCGCTCTCACTCGCTCTAGTATCCTTCAGTCTAGTCAAGGGTAAAGATGGTACATGGTAAGTTACAGCCTGGTTATGGTTTTGTATACAGGCTGATTAATCAGGCTCTATGTGGGAGAAATTGATTTCACTTAGATGGAAAACTTAGTAACACAGTAGCAGCTGTGTTGTACATAAAACAGCATGACTAGGCAAGCATCTGTGGGTATAAGAGCCAAATAATACCCTTTAGCTTACACTGTATAAATCAAACCATGTCACTATTATATGACTAATGTTATAATGAGGTATTTATATTTAATGCTTAGTTTAAATGATATAATAAGATATTCTGAACAAAAAGCAGTGCAACCCAGTAAGGGACAACTGAAAATTCAGAAATAAAATAGACAGGTTTTTCATCATTTAAATTAAAACCTTCACTGTTTATTTTAAGCATTTTCCTTTATCAGTGATAGTGCAGAGGTAAGATAGATCTGATACAGGGAGTCCGTTAAATTACTGCACCCATTTAAATCTTGTGCTGATTCCAGCATACAAGGCTGTGTGTCTCCATGGAATATGTTCTGAGCCAGGAGGGACCAACAAGGATCACTGAGTATAATTCCTTGCTCCACACAGGAGCACATATATGTGAGAAGCAGCATTGTATTAATGGGGTGACTTATAACACAGCCTTTTTCTGGTCTCTATGCCCTACCTAACAGAAACTTCATAGGTGTTTCATTTTCCTGGTTTGCAACAACAAATGCTCAACCCAAAATTGTTCTCAACTGATACACAAGAACCTACTCAATAATACACAATATCTACTCAAATAAGTAGGCAACTCCCAGTAGAGATGTAGAAACTATTCAATTTGTAATGGCATTACAAAAAACCTAAGAAATGAATTTACTCAGCACGCAGTAGATCAAAACCTACATTCATTGCAGTTCAAAGAGCTGGGGATCTTTCAGCCTCAGTAAGGGTAATGAGGCATCAAGATACACGTACAAGGCTCAATTTTAAAAGATGTTCCACCATCGCTGACATCTTCCAAAGGAGGGAAACCAGCTACTGGTTAAGCAAGTCAATTGTTTTCGAGTCTTTATGTGGCCAAACCCATTTTCCTTTGTTGTTACAGGGGCACTACAATAGTCACTGCTGCTAAGCGATGGTTAACAAGACATGCATCAGAGCAGCATCATGAGAACCTAACAAGAAACTCTCCAGAGGAGGCACCCAGTACCCATGACAACTGTGCTGCTCTGCTCATCACCCTGACAGCTATTACCTCCACCCAAAATCAGTTATTTTGGTATCTTTATAGTCATGCCCTCCTACTGCTCATCTAAAGCATGTATTTCAATTAATTCCAAGCATCACACATACACATCACTTTCCCTAGTTCTCTGCGTTATTTCATGAAGTCCTTCAGCCAACAGCTGTTCCATGTTCAGCACCTTTCTTCTTCCACACCCACCACAATTACCTCCCCTGCTATCAAGAACAGCCAAGCATGTAGATATCAGTTTGGAAAGTTATTGAATGGTCACCTCAAGGCACACCATGTGTGTAGGCAGCCGGCCATCCACTAGCCCATACTGCTCTGCTTGGGTCACATTAGTTTGCCTTCAAATATGTTGTAAGAGTTTGCTCCTAGAAGTTTATTGTAGGAAAATTCTGTAAACCTAGAAATTTAGGCATCATTCACAATGATGGAAACATTGGCACAACATGCACAAACCTGTCTTTGAGATATCACTGCCATTACTGCCATAATTGCAAGTGGCACAGCCCAGGAGAAGCCATGAAAATATAGAAGTTTATACAAGAACTGAAATAATACGGCGAACAAGCAGGATACATTTATGCTCCCACTCTCTAATTCAGCTACTAATATCAGAACTGTTGACCGAGAAACATTTAATTACAGCTACTCCAGAATTGTGCTCTTTTATTTGTGTTTTTTCACTGACCACAGTTTGAGAGGAGCTCTAAGTATATGCAATAGTGGTATTATTTGTAGCACCTATTTTGAATCTATTTGAATATTCCCCCCCTCCCCAGAGGAGTAGCTCAGAATTATATCTTAAGGCCTAGCAGTTAAATAGAATCTTTTCTTCCCTGCTTTGTTTGCTGAACCAGCTTCAAATGGTTTTACAGAGACAATGCACCATAAATCTGAAAGAACTGCACTACTATTGCATAAAGAAAAGCATAAAAGAAGCAAACAGCCTAATACTTAGGAGGCATATTTTAGATCAGCATCAAGTTTAGAAAATGACAGCCACGATCACTGAAAAAGAACACCATGTCTCAACTCCCACAAAGCACAGCTCAGCAGGAGTCTCATGCATCACAGCTGTTCTAGCAGCCACTCAGTAGGGACAACAAATTTCAGTTCTAAGTGACCATCAGTAGTTTCTTCTTCCTTCCTCTCCCTTCCTTCATCCCACCAGAAAGATGGACCACCCATGGATCTTCTAGATCTCTGCTATCCAGAGCCTTCTTCTGTAACAGAATACACAGAGTTCTGATGCTGACAACTGCCTGTGTTTAAAACATTGAAGCATTCAATATCACCTGACAGACATTTCAATTTGGCAGTTATAAAGTAGAGTGACAGGAGAAAAGCAAAAAACACCAACCAAGAGCCTTTTGAATGTTTCTCTATCAGAATGCAAAGCACGGAACCATTTTTATCATTTGAGAAGGATCCTTGGGAGGTCTGTAGTCCAACCTCCTCATCACAGCACAAATGCACAACTGCCTTCATAAGTCTGCCAGCAGATGCCCAATATATCTAAGAAAAGGCTATTTTTGTATGAGTCTATGCTGCACTCCCAGTTTTGGGAACTGCCCTCAAGGTCCATTACTGTCACAATATACTTACAGCCATTTGTTCTAACACTGTTCCCAGACATCTGCATTCAACCACCTCTGTATCTGTTCCTTACAGGATTCAGGAACTGCTGCTTATTTTTGTCTGACAGAATCCTGCCCTGGGTTCCAATGGACAGGATCCTTCCAGTCTTTCTTGGGGCAAGGTTATTTCCGAACTATGTATGAACAATAAAAGCTCCAAAACACACTCTAATGGCTTTGAATGGTCAGGAGACTGAGCTATGATCATATAGCACTTCTGCAAGTTCCCCTTTCACAAGCATCTTTTCTAAACAAATCAGTCCACAGAATTGACTCTCATCTGTTTTACTAAAGGCAAATAATTTCCTAATGTTAGTGACAAAATACCTCAGAGAACTTCCCCGTCAGTTACCTCATCAAGCTTTGTCATGAGCAATATTCTACTCTAATGCTTTGTTCAAGTGAAACATAATGCACTGCTTCACCCAAGAGAGTAACATTTATTTCTAATGTTTTTATTGATCATTTTTTTTGTTATTTCCCTCAATGCTGCTAAAAAACACAGTATAGGGAAAACACTCCAATGCTTAGGACATGCCAGTCTTAATATACTACATTACATGCTGATCGATATTTTCCTTTTAGGCACAGCCAAAGAACATGCACTACCTTTCAGGAATTTATACAACAACTTAACAGGATTAAAAGGTATAGCCTAGGTTATTAGGGATGTTCTTTTCACAAAAGTAAGCTTCAGCTTTTCCTATGCTTTCAAAGATTTTCCTGCTGTTATTCAAGTGATGCTACTTGTCTGATGACCTCGCACACAAACTTTGATGACGCTTTCCCTCTATGCTATCAGGAAATCCATATTAATAACGAAAAAGTATGATTGCAGGAAAGCCACAAATATGCAACAATGATAAAGTGCATTGCAATTTCAGTCTCTGGATTTTTTGAACTACTGAAAGTTACCCGGCTTGCTTAATTCTGCTGATGTTGGATTATTGGAGTTACACCAGCAAATGTTTGGCTTTCTTCTTTCTCTTGTACATACCTTCAGTAAGTACCTTTAATGTTAAAGAACTAATTCCTTGTGACAGTATTCTAGTATAACACTCCATGATTCTATTCATTTCCTCATCTTGATGAAGGCACACTAGCTTAAAAATAAGGATAGTGAATTAGGCTGAAACCAATTGATCATTTTGTGGGTTGGCTTGTGGAGAAACTGTAGGATGGAATAAGCAGGCTGGAATTGGATTTATTTGTATGAAGTTTAGAACAGATTCTTCCTCTTCCTCTTCCGAAAGGTCGTTATGCTCACTAAGAAATGCTGCGAAATACAGTGGTTAATTTCTAACACAAGACACTACTCAACAGACATCTGCATTCCTTCACTGTATTCCCACTGATCTAGACTCTTCTAACCCCATAAGTCACAATAAATCACAGCAACATAATAATAAACAATCACTGAATTCAATGACCTCTTGAAAGACATCAGTAGTTTCAGATACGACTTGAAACAAAAAACTTGAATAGAAATCTATGAATCATACCCAAGTCACTCAATTCCCTGTGGTAATAACAGGATAATGCCTAATTCACATATCATTGGAAAAGGCAGACTTACAAATCAAAATACGCCAGTATTAATTTTCGCCACAAATAGCCAATGATATTTTATCAAATTGGATCTTCTTTCTGTATTCATCTTTTTACTTTACAGTTCGCTCTGGAAACTAAAACAGTAGAGCACTTTTTAGAAACAAGTTCTTAACAGAAGGGGATAATGAGAATGCTAGATACCTATATTTTAAACAGCATCTTGCAAGGTCACTGTGTAAGATGAGCTTTGATCAGTCAGAATATCAATTGCAGCCAGCAAACACTGAAACTTGGTGTGCAAGTGGAAATTCTCAAGAGCTGGTCAGCATCAGAGTTGTTATGTTTACATTGTTTCTTAAATTGACCCAATTCCTTCTTTAATATCTATCTGGAGTGCTCTCCATGCCTCTTAATTTTTCATTACAGCAAGAGATTTGTAGTGATCGCTTGACAAATACAACACTTCCCATAGGCATCACAACAAATCTTTTACTGCTTGACAGAATTACCACGTAAATGACAAGACGCGAATACAATGACTTTAAATCACTGGAAGGAAAAGCATTAATTGCAGTTACATGAAGAACACGCAGGATTCCTGTCCTCAAACTTGCTTGCAGCTGCGTCAGCAAAGCCTCCACTACCTGGCTGAAAGAGCTGGGCTGAGCAGCTAGAGCTGATCATGTCACAGAGACCTGAATTCTATTCCTGGCTCTGTCCTTCACTCAGGAAAGTGTCAAAAAACAAAGTTATATCACTTTGCTTCACATTCCTGAAATGGAGACATGCTTTGTTACTCCTAAGTGAGCATGAGATATCAGAGCAATGACAACCATTTACTCTGGTATCATTAAGGGTCTCAAACACATTTTCCCTTCTCTGGACATGTTAATACACCACATAACATTGCATGAACAGCAAGAAAGACTTGCAGTCGTACCCAAGAGCAGGACCAAAGTGCTGGATTTTCTACACACTCATTTGGTTACAATACTGAAAACAAAAGGGATTTGAAGAGAATATCTGAAGGTCCACGTAAACAAAACCGTAGTCCCACTCTTTAAATTTCATGTAGCAGCTTCACTGAAAAGAACAAATCCTTTGGATTTTACACAGACTTCTGTATCTTAATCTCATTGTCTCAGTGATGTGAATTTAAACACCATAAGCCAGGAAGTCATACAAATCTGGAGTTCGAGTTGTCAGCAAAGGAATTTCAAAGAGGTGAGCAGATTTCATATGAGAAGCGGTTGTTTGCTTTCTAGTTTTTAAACATTTACAATTCATCTTACATTTCCTGTTTTTTCCCCAGAATTTTGTGGGTAGAAACAAACTCAGAATCCAGATGAGCTGACCTGCTCCCAGCAAGTGCTTTTTAAGCAAAGTCAATACCACCAGATATTTACTAAAGCAAACAAGTTTTTATACTAAACAGAACCCTTACACTCAGATACGTGAAGGTCTCCTTCATTCACTACCAAACTGCAACACAACATGTGTGACAGAAGTTTCTATTTAATAAAATCACCACTGAAGTTCTGACAAGGAATGATGCCTGTAAGACGCCCCATCTTCCTCTTGACCTTCTATAACAACAGTTATCTTTATCATCATACAGAACATTGTAAATATACTAAACAGCCTACTAATTAGCAATGCTAAATTGGTCTCTGTGGCTCCTTGTTCTACCAAGTACATTGTGCTGAGTTCCCCCAGGACAGCAATACCAGCACTGCTGGGCTGCTGCTGTGGCTGGAGATAAACAGCAGGCAGAGTGCAGGCATGAGCTCACTGCCTGAGCCAGGAGCTGACAATAGGTCAGGCAACTGTATTAGCACGTCAACAGATTCAAGCTGATAAACCCAGCATCTCCAAGCAGGGTTAACCTACACCTCATGGCTTTGAGCTGATCTAAAACACAGCCAGGAGGACTCCAGGAGGACACACTAAAATGGCCTTCTAGATACTGTCCATGTTGCCATTTAGATCTCCTACTTGCCTATTTAAAAGGAAACTGAGGTCATTGTGCAATGACGTGATTTACAAACTTGAGTCTGGGCAAATGTATGTAAAACTTTGGGGTGAATATTGTTCAGTTTACATCTTGGTCGTTATTATGTATGTTTTTCTGTTTCTTCAGACCACATTTATTTCAGCTGCTTTAATAAGAGTTCTCCAGGAAAAAAAACATAACCAAAAACCAAGAGTAAAATATAAATATATCAGTAAAAGGAATGGGAACAAATAGCAAGAAGATAACTGGAATCCAGCTATATAAAGTTAACTTGAAACTTGTAAGTGAAGCAACAGCTGACAACAGAAGTTCCAGGTACCAAAAGGAGTTATCTGCTCTGCAGCAGCTACTTTAATGACACTTATAACATACAAGATCATGAAACTTGATTGTTTGAATGTATTTGTGCTACAGGTGCTGCACTACAAACTAATTAATGAGATCCAATAGGGCACAGATATAATAGACTACAAATAGAGAATTTGCTGATCCATGCATTGCTTTAAAAGGAATTCACTGTAACACACAGCACAGGGGCTGAAACTAGATGATCATTATGGTCCTTATCAACCAAGGCCATCCTGTGATTCTATGACCTAAATTAAATTAGAATGAACTTAAATTTAATATGACACATTAAAAACTACACCACAAGTCAAGCAAGTATTTTTAACTTGTTGAAGTGCCCTTAAATATATTTAGATTAAAAATTAGGTGGTTTTCTTAGACTCTGAATATCTCTGCTGGAACACTACAACTTGTATGACACAAATTTATATGTATATAGCCTGTCCTTGTATGCCACACTTGTTTAGACTGATGTAGTCTTCGCTGGATACAAACAGGCTATGGCACAGAAACCACGTCCCTCCTCAGCTTGTACAGAACAACAGATCAACATTTTATAAGCACATTTCTGAGCCTTTATAAGTTGCACTAAGAAATACTTGGATCTTGTTCTTGCTCCATTTATTGCTGTTCCTTTCATTACCTTCATTAAAAGCTGACTCTAATTAAGTTCTTAGTATATTTTTTCTAGTTGTAAAATATCATCCCAGATCAATTATTTGTGACAAGCCA
The DNA here is from genome assembly GCF_054131305.1 of Coturnix japonica. Lineage (NCBI taxonomy): Eukaryota > Metazoa > Chordata > Aves > Galliformes > Phasianidae > Coturnix > Coturnix japonica. The sequence goes on from NW_028188951.1 coordinate 1,269,842, forward strand.
CTCTGAGTTGCAAAACTAGCAAAAATGTAGCATATTATGCATCATAATATTAAGACTTCTGAGCATTAAAAAACGTAAGGCAGTTAAATCTGACTGCTTTGACACCAAGTATCTCTAGTGGTTACTACTGAACCAAAGTTAAAATCCATCAGACTGCTGACAGGAAAGGTTTCATTTCATTGCATATGTCCCACTTTCTGGTGCAGGGTACACAGTGTCAAACTAAAGGACAGACATGAAAGGGCATCTATTCCCAGTTCTAGAAAGGCTTGACAATGATGCAAGTAAAAACCAAATACAGTAACATCCATGCATCATGTGACTATCAGATCAGGCCTTAAAACAGAAGCAAAATGAGGACAAAAGAAATATATATAGTCCTCATTCCAGACTAAAAGGAATAAACTTCCCTTACTACAAGCAGCCTGATAGACATCTAATTTTTTCTTCTCCCCCCCCCCCCCCCACCCCCCCACTTTTTTCCAGCCAAGTCCAGCAGCATTTAGTCTCTCTGGCAACCAGACCCACATGAAACCACTGAAGTATGAGTCAGACAGCAAATCCCACCCGAGCTTCCTACTCATATACAGCAAAATCCACCTCCAGCAGCAGTGACAACTATCTCTGGGAAACCTGTAGTCTGGAAACACTGAAACCTTTCAATAAGCACAACCCATGGGAAAGCAAACCAGTTCTGTCAGTCCAACTCGATGATTTCTCCTCAAAAATGTTTGCAGCTAAAGCTATATATTATAACCCAAGTCCTGGCTTTTGGGAGGGACTTCATAGTGGTAAGAATCTGATTTCACTGTTTTTATAGTAGCACGCTGTGCAGACTCCTACCCAGATGCACTTCACCACCCTCCAGGAATCACTAACGGCCACATGAAGACAGATGCTCTGCAGTCTTTTGATACAGAACCATTCCTGAACATCTCTACATTACCTAGAAAACCCAGTGCTGCTTGAAGTCAAATCCTGCTTTCATACAGCTACCCTAAATCCAGTGATAGGTGTGACAGGAAGAGGAGCTTAGAACACATTGAGCCCTTTCATTAACTTAAGAAAGAAAGAATTGGAAAGAACTGTGCTAAATTTGAGCTCTTTTTGTGAGATGTGAGCTATGAGCTCTACCTCCTCTCTTATCTTTCTGCTCCCCATCACCCTTGAAAGAGTTTTCATCGCCAGGTCAAGTGACATTACTCTGTTGAGTCTTTACTGTCAGAGGGCAATGTTCATTAATGACCAAGGACGTTGAAGGTTTCTCAATTAAGTGTAATTATATTTAATTTATCAGTAGAGAGAGACATTACTCATGCACACAACACTTCGAGAAAATGCATATAAACACAAAGCCAGATTAAAAAACCTTCACAATAAACCAGCTGATTTCAAGCTTCTCAAACCACATAAAGCTAAGCACTTAGATCTGATGGAAGAAGGAGAGTTGGCGCATGATTCATCATAACTGACAAAGTTTTTTTCCACCATTACCCAGGAAATGTATCAATAAGTGCCACAAAATAGTCTCCACATAAAAGAAAGTCTGTAGGAAGATCCCCTCAAATGTAGGGAATGCTTTGTGATACTGGACAGCAGGGCACTGCATTATGAGAAGTGTCACTCATGCCTCCTTACCTGATGTTTAAAGGTTAAATATTTACACCAAGAACCAACACAGTAAAACGACAAGGACAAAAGTGTAACAAATCAATAGCAACCTTAGATAACAGAGTAATTATATGAATGACAAAAAACGCCACATCTCTGGCAAATTTTCAGTGCTTGAGCAAAATAATATGGCAGTGAGATCAAATAGTGTCATTTCTCAAACACAGCCATTTCCATCACACCAGCACGCTGCCAGCAGAATCAGTAGGTCACGTACATGAAGGAAAGGAGGAAAATCTGAGCTAGAGATTTTAACCCTCTCACATAAGAAAACCCATTATGGTTTTTTTCCAGAAGACAAGAATTAAAATTTCGTTCCTGGGCAGCTTTTTATTGTTTTAGTTATTTGTTTTATTTTTCAGTCACATACTTAACAAGGTAAAAACATCACTATTTTTGTGCATTTCTCAACACATGAACTCATCATAATTATGATTTATATGAACCACTCTCATTATAGAATTCATTTCAGAGATATACCATACACATTTGTATCCCCATAGTTTTACTTCAAGAGAATTAGGATATGCTTTTACTGTGCATATCTGAATACAACACAATGTAGGAAACTTGGAAACAAAGCTTCAAATCTGCCACACCAACCTCTTCCAGTGAAAACTTATGAGATCTGTGTAATAGGGATAATCTTTTAAGCCATTATTTGGGGTATATTTCAACAATTGACTGTATCAACTGCTGTAGGGAAAATATCAAACAGAGGAATACCAATATATCAAAAAGTTGACTTTAATATTCTTGCCCAGTTGGTATGCAATCTGAGGTAGTACAAAACACTGTATTTCAGGCACTTTAGATGGGCTGTCAGATGAAATACTAACAGCAAAAATTGCCATATCAAATGCAATATCACAGGGAATAAAATCAATTAGAGAAGACTGCCTGTTTCTGGAATTACTCTGAACTACAGTATCAGAAGAGATGCAGATTGACTGAGTAGAGATACAACAGCTCACTTAGATTAGAGCTGCAAATTTAAACAGACTAAAACAGCTAAATCATGATCAAGGTAACACTCCCTTATGGCATACATTATAAATAAAGCAAGATCTCCAGGCCATTTCAGGTTCATCTCACCTTCACATTTAGAAGCTTCTACTATTTCCAAGAGTTTTTCCCACACATTAACAAAGTGCTGTAGCATGCAGGATGCCTTCCTCCATGTATAGCTTGTACAATTACCTAACCACAGAGCTCCAGGCATTCATGCTCACATCGTTACAAAACACAATAATTAGATGGATATCTGTCATCTGCATCTAGTGTGGATCAGAAACAAGACTCTAAAGAAGACTTACAAGGTTCTACTGGGCAGCGGGGACAGCACTGTGCCCAACACAAAAGCTGTCCCAAACAGGAAAAGGGAAATAAACATTTGATTCTACCCTGACTCTTGAAGTCTTTACCTTTACACCTGTGACTGGACTCGGCCACAGACCGGATAATAGGTTAGGCTGATGTTTTGTCTCAGCCAGTGTGACTGCTGGAAGTGAAAAGTGTTCATTTTAACAACCTACATGCAAGATTGTGAAGGTAAATAAACTGAGCAGACAGAAACACAGAACAGACACATACATAAATATACAGTCCTTTCTCTGAAGGTTAATATCATCTCCAAAGGCAGCAGATGCTATTTCCTGCAAGTGATTCATTCCTGAATTTTTGTTTATTCCCTGGGAGAGGACAGGAAAATCAGCTTGATGTTGTCATTTCATCACACGTTGCAGTAATCCAACCAGCAGCTCTTCTGCTGAAGCATTCTGACAATCACACAGCACTAACAGAGCTTGTAATCTAGAAACGTATACGCTCTTCTTCCATCTTTTGTGGAGAGATTTTATGTACTCTATTAATATATGACAGAAGAATGTAGATAGTAGTTAAGACTATGAGTTGAAGAATAACAACAATCAGGTTTAAAATTTATTTATCAACTCTTCAAATGTGTAACTTGGCATAGCTTCAATGGCTCAGTCACTAAAAACAAACAGGTTTTAGTCAACGCTTCATTTTCACCTGCTCCAGCTCCTCCTTGAAAACAAAAGGTGTTCCACACTTCTACCTGCTGAAAGTATGCCTGAAAGGCACTTTCAATTAAAACTTGTGAAAATTCACTATAATGTACACCAATGGCTTGAATAACTTCAGTTGGCATGGAAGTTAGCAAAGGAGATTAAAGATCGGAAAATAATGAAACAGGAAATGAAAAGAAGTTACTGGAATTAGAAATAAAGGGCAAAGGGATATAAAAAGACAAATACTTAAAAGAAAGATGAAATTATTTTTAATGCAGGAAGGAGAAATATATTTAAGATGAAAGAACTACAATCAAAAAAAAAAGTAAGACAACAAACCAGTCTGAAGAAAATTGAAAGCAAAGAGAATAAGCAAATTAGTGAATCCAAAACACGAGAAGAGAGAAGGCAAACTGCTATTATCAAATGTATTATCCTGCCTTTTTAGCCAAGCTTCTTGTTGAGAAATTTAAGTAACGAGGAGAAAAATGGATATAAGAAAGGTAGAAATTCAAATGAACCACATAATTCTCAGCGTAGAGAATTATAAATTGCTACAAAGTAAACATCTGAACATCCCAGAAGATGGTGAAATTTTATATGCTGAAACTGCCCTTTACTCAGAGTCCCTGTTTCTTAATGTATGCAAATTGACACTCAGGATTACAACCACATATTCCTGATTCTCTGTGGGCAGCATAGTGATCCTTCCCTATTAGATGTGCTGTTATTGCAGCAGAAGTAGAGATGGTTGAATATACTGCACATCTCAGTCTGTGACTAATACTCGTTTTATTACACTTGCATAAGTCCAGAAACAATTGTTGACTTTCTATTAAAAAGTTTATCTTCTCTGAATTTCCCCTACATCCCCTCCATATTTGCTTAAGTTGAATCAGAAATATGAACTCACTCGACCCTATGTGTGAAGGTCCTTTTGCCTCAGACCAAGTTTGTACATAACCACTTTTGCTCTACAGAGTAGAGGAGCCCAGTTGCGATGACTGCCATTAACAGAGAACAGTGACTTCAAATGAAAAAGGAAACCAAGATCATCCGACACATTGTGTTTGAAAGGGAGTATTGATCTTCATACCCATTTGGAGCCAAAAAAACATTAAAAAGAAAAAAAAAATCCATAAAAATAAGGCAGTTTAAGTGGCAACTGAAATTGGCCATTTGTAAAATCTGAATTAATAATATTTTCTTCCCAAAGAACAGGAAAAAAAAAAAAATACAACCACCAGCATCTGTAATTGAGAAACATCTGATTTTAATTTTTTTTTAATATATAATAATTTGACCAGGGCAGACAATTCAGAGCTACCAGTAACAGCTCAATGGGAAGGCAGCAGTCACAGCAGTAGGGCTCACATTAAATAAGAGTTGTGCCACTGAACAATTGCTGAACAATAATTTGGATGATTTCCCTGTTTTCTTACTTGAAATTGTCTTTTTGTCTGCACCTATACGTTTTGACTTAAGGCTACTACGTTAGGCAGCAATAGGCTGAAAATGTTGTAGAAAAATAGGCTTTTTTTCATTATTTTCTTCTCTTCAAAAGGAAAGAGGCTTTAAGTTAATGACTGAGGTTCAACATTTTGATGGGAAAATAATGGCACCACTAAACAGAAATTGGAAATTCTGGTCCCAGAGAAGTCGGCCAATCTGAAACAACAGACGTTCAAAAACTACAAATAACAAACATCTACAGATGGCTAAAAAGTTTGAAAACCCACGGAGAGGTTCGAGTTCAGAAATAGGAATTTTATTTCATCTTGATCAGCAACACAGGCAAGAGAGCTGCACATCAGAAACAGAAGTGTTCAACCATGAAACAAGAACAAAGGCAACTATTAAGAGTGGTTCAGTTTTGTTTAAGGTGAAAGCTTAAAAGGACCAAGATGTCAAAAGTCTTCTTGAAAATAATAGCTAATCCCCGTCAGTGACTAATATTTCAGTGCTGCCAGCACTCAGAATTCAACAACACTGAAATGGAAAAGAAAATTCAGTCACCTTGTCATTCTGAAATGGACCTATAATGAAAGCCATTGAGGTGGGTTCAGGGAGTACTACTGAGCCCGCTCAAACAGAAGACAAGCTCAATTTTAAGACAAATTAAAATCCAAAATAAAACTGATCTGACAAAATACATCGTGTGAATTTTTGTAACCCCCAAAGTAAAATGCACAACCATGATCCACAATGTCCCATCTCAGTCGTTTACTCAGAACTGTCAGCACTTTCTACTGCTTATTTCAGGGTCTGCCCGCAACCTTACAGGTTCACACTGTGATTCTGTCAGATGCTGAGCCTTACAGGGTCACTTTGGGTTAACTTGTGTGTGTAAGACCAGCTGCTACATTTCATCCTGCGGACAGCAGCACTTTAAAGGCAGGCAAAGTATGTCATGATTTCCAAAAGTCTTAGAAAACAAAGCAGTCACTGGAGGATTTTCCAAAATATTGTTTATAGGATTTAAACACATCTGGGTTTTTTTGGTAACTGATCTATATTTTATGGCATTAAACACAAACAAGTTCTCTGATGTGAACAAAATCTCTCTGCGAGGACTGAATAAGTTACCTTAAAATTAATAGTTTTTCAGTGAAAACAGCTTCTGAAGTTTCCAGTTATGCAACTACATATTGGGGTTCAAATGTCAGCCACCAGATAAAGAAATGCATCACTAAATGTGAATGCCACCAACATCTGTGAAAATTCCAATACAAGATTCCAATATAAGAACAGTAAGAAAAATTAACAGAATATAAAGAATAGGAAGAGAATTCATTTTTCCGCCACTTCACAATGGGTGGAGCACAATTCCTTCTAGAACAGCTTACTGGGATCTACCAAAGTCTCTTGGTTACACTGGGTCTGAGCACAGAGAGAAAAACGAGCACACAAAAGGCTTTGGCTACAGGATGGTCAGTAGCTGAAGTGTAAGAACCTCGGTGGATTTTCTTGGAAATAAAAGGAAGTGATACACCTCACACTGAACTTTGTCAGGTTCTCAGGAACTGTTTCAATGGGTAAGAGATAAGATAAGCAGGAACCATGGTTTTCCAGGAAGAAGATAAGGGAACCTGGGGGAATACTTATTATGTATTTTTGAAATATGATGAAGCATTATCTTCAATCTGAACATGATAAAGCTTTATCAGTGCAAGCACTTAACTTCATTATAAACAGCAATTTGTATAAAGCTTCAGGCATGGTATGAAGATATAACATACCAACATTGTCCACCTAGCACTTGTGGCTACAGAAATTAGCATAATATTGCAGAGGTTCTGTCATCTTATGGCAGTGGCATCCTCTCTTCATGTACCGTGACCCTGCAGTGGATAGTGGTGGATATACACCAGCTCTCAATGAACCAGACGTACGATCAGAATCAGACTGACCACAACACCATAACTTTGGTGGAAGGAAGTTCATGCTGCTGTGATTTACTGGACAGCAATATTTAGAAGCAGAATTTCATGGGACCTGGATAATGGAAGAAGATAGGAAAGATAACTACAACAAGGGAGGTGAGAAGGATTAACACTGATAAACTGCAAAGAGGAAAGACAACCATGATGACAGAGTGAGGAAACAGTAAACAGAATAAGAATGAAGAAGCAAAGTCAGACAGGAGACCACATGGCTTTTTTTTTTTCCAGAAGTAAAGCTTATAGCCAGGAGAACACATGGCTCCATCATTCTGCATGTGAAAGGAGGTGAAAAGAAACTCCCCCCTCACTGGGCAAGTGAGTCAAAAATAAAAATGCTCCCAAGCAAGTGACAGCTTCTTAGCTCATCTTTACATCTAACAATGACAGTTGTTTGTATGACTCAGATGGATGATTCAACCAACTGCTGTCCTTCAGCTCACTGAGGAAAGTGGGGACAGGGAAGGAGAGAAGACATTTATTTTTGAGTATGCCTGCTAACAACCTTTTTTAGGAGAAATCCTTTAGAGTTCTTTTTTTGCCTTGAGAACTGAGGTCCTTCTTAAAGTCAACTTCAGAGATAAGAGCAAGTGGCTTCCAGCCAATCAGAGAATGCAGCAAGTCTAAAGGAGCAGAAAGGACATACTTGGAAAACACTGTGTGTCAATGCTTGGTCGAGTCTTATGCAAGCGACAGAAGTCAAGTCCTTGTTTGAAGAGAGCTCTAGAGACCCACAGTTTTGATGGTTCTGAAACAGCACTGTCTAGTGGCTTATTAATTATTAAAGAAGCTAAGATCTCTTCCTCTCCAGCAGCCATTATATCTTTACAGGCTGTTCAAATTAGCCAAGAGACCAGCTGGACAAGTGGACAATTCACATCAACAGCCTGCAGACATCTTATCTATCCTCTTTTCATCCATAATGAATCCAGATCCTGTAACCCAAGATGCTTTGATTCCACTAAGACTTCCTTACCTAAGGCATGTACCAGATTTATTATGAATTAAATCTCAGGAAACACACCATCTACCCTTATGTAGTCAATGAATATTTAAAGACTATATATTTCAAATAACATCAGTGAGGTGTTTTAGTGTTTCCAAAGGGAGAAAACGTAACCTGAAGGATAAGCCCTACTAGCAGCAGCTCTCTCAGGAATACTAGCTTAACCTTGCACAGAGCAGGAAGATATCCTATTTGTTTTACCGGAGACTCTAAGTATGAAATGGTCACCAAATTGAGTACAAGTCAGAGAATTGGTCACCAGACATAAAATAAAGATCCCTTTCAATTAGATGGAGAAAATCAGGATTCTTCCCCCAGAGCACCTATACTACACAGCTGCAACAAGCAGAAATCCCAGAGCTCTTCTGGGATACAACTGTCAGAAATGCCAAATGATTTAGTGGCCTAGTCCACTTACGTGCAGTCATATCCAGGCCAAGTACCAAACCTCTCTCAGGCATCAACCCAGGAGCATTGCCAATTGTATAGGGATGAAAGCAGCATCAGCTGGATACTTTTTAACACTGGCTGGTATTTCATTTATTAAGCAAGGCTGTCCAAGATGATTAGCCTGACCTTTGCTTACTGGTTTTATTATCCAAATTACAGCAATAGCTCCCATGGCTTCACTTTAGGGAATTTCCTATGAATTTTTGAAACACTAAGGCGTGTCTATAGAAAACAGCCTTTTTTTTAATATTCAGTAAGGTAGAGACTTTAGAGACTATAAATCCATGTATCTCGCTCTGTTATTTCAGAAAGTAAACACTGAAAAGTAAAGTAAAGCCATTTAATCCAAACGATGCAGCTGAAAGAAAGGAAGAGCTACTTTGTACCTTTACAGCTTTTCCTGTTTGCACACCGCATACCCTTAACTGAGCACAGAATTGAAATCACTGACAGATTTACATGGAGTGGTGAACTAGAAGACAGATAAAAGCCAAGACAGTTGATGTATTCTATGTAGGCATAAGAAGAACAACACGACCCATCTCCTACCCATGCAGTCTGTGTATAGGCCCAATAAAAAGTTATGCTCAGAAATGGTGAACAGATAAAGGGCTTGCACTGCTGCTGACACATAACAAAGGAGGAATGAAAGAACTGGATGATCACAGCAGGGTGTAAATGCTCATGGTTTAAGTTGAACCATACATTTACCTTGCCAGAAAGCTCAGGAATGTAAGACATCCCTCCAAATCAGGAATTCAACCTATAAACAGTGTTTGAGAACAAAGTAGTCAACAATTCTCATTTCCCCTCCCCCCATAAAGGAACACTTTTTGTGCAGTAAATGTTTTGCTTTATTAAATTGCTTTTTGTTTTCCCTCCTGTCATTCCCCTAAAGTGTTAGCAGAGCTGTTTACTCCCTGACTTCAGATTTCATATGGCTTTCTATAACATCGTGCCAGGCATATTTTTCATGTTCTGCTGCTGCAGAGAGTAACTTAATGATACTTTTAAAAAGAACAAGTCAGGTATCCAACCTTTTGTAACTTCTTGTGGTATGTCTCCCATGTTATATCAAAATACTTGGAGCCAGTCAATAAATACAGTCCTAAATACTACTCTGCTGGGACACTCAGGATGTCTTTGTTTCTTCCTTATTCCTTACAGCCACATCAATGCAAGTTATAGTCTAATGTGAAAGGAACAATTCTGCAACTCAGCAGGTAACAGTAAACTCTGTCATTACAGGGAATGCTATATAATTCTTCAGCCTTTCAAGACAGTCGAAGCTGCAAGTAGGGTGATAAATCTTGCTATTCCATATTTCAGATATTAAGGAACATCTACCTCTGAAGCCAAGAATTTGTGACTAGAAACTATTGCTGTGATGCCCCTGGTTAGAGATTCCTAACAGCCTACAGGCTCCAGCAGAATACAGCTTTCTGCCAGCTCTCCCCAGGCATGGTACCTCTTAGAGAAAGTCATCTCCTCTGATATTACAGGGCTGGCACAAAGCAGATGTACAGCCAGGCGAAACTGGGAAATAAACCAGGTGAGAAGCTGGACATTGTGCCCACAGAGAAGATATATGGCAAACACATAAAAACGTGAACATTCATACTGGAAACATCCCACATGTCAGTTTTACACAAAAATTGGAGATAAAGTTTTCTAGCAGAAGCAAAGCTGCCTACTTATCCCATGAAGCACTCACTGTGAGAAGATACAGGGAGTTTATGATGGAATAAGAAAATACAGTACATGACACATTGAAATTTATAGTTCAGAATATGGAGAAAAAATGCAAGCTATCAAACATCATTTCACTGGATGTTACAGATACTGCCTAAAGCACACAGCACACTTTTAGAGGTAATAGCAATTCCAAACAGAGGAAATGGCACTACTGTTTTTACAGAAAACAGTATTTTAGGTCCACGTTCATGCAGTCTGCAGGTATAAAGAAGGATATAAAATAGTTTCAGAGACAAAGAGACTGCCCAATTCACCGTGACAAAGGTAAACACAGGTCATCTCACAGAGATAAACATTTTAACAGGGCTTCATTTATCCTTAAAGGTTTGGTCTCTTAGTTGGCTGGCTGCAATAACCCATTCAGTACCTCTGGGAGAGAGAAATATCATGTTTTTCCTTCATTGATGAAAAGTATATTTACAGTATTTTCCTCTAGCAGCCTTCTGTTGTTCCCCTTGCTTTTGCTCTCCTGAACATCAACTGTTTTTAACTTCTGAATTCAGAGAAACATATCACTTAGGTAATCAATCAGATCTTACATCTGAGATCTCATCATTCCAAGCTTTACCTCATATAAATCTCAGAGCTCCTGCCTGCAGGTCTATCTCTGCTTTCTAAAAAGATTACATGGACCAAAAGAAATCACTTTCTTTTGCCCTCTGGCTTTCAACGTGAAACAAGTGTCATGGTGAAATGCTGACAAAACCTTCTCATGTTTCCTAGCTTTGAAAAACTGCAGCACAACTCTGAAGTTGAAAGTACACCAGCAAAATACAACAAGTTTTTATGATAATAAGCTACATTATGATGCTTCCCTACATTTTAGCAGATGACACAATTGTGCACATCTGCATGGAAATAAGGACAGGAAGAAAATCTTACAGATGCTTCACTCTATTTGCTTTCTATATGAAGACATAGCACAATTCATTTATGTAGAACAATAACTGTTTGAAAATCATCCTCATGCTACATGAGAAATTAGCATCCAGGAGATGTTTGAATGTCCTGCCTTATAGAGGTCCTACACACACACTGGACTTCACCAGCTGTTACAAAGATCCTTCCTTCTTTACTCTCAGCTGTATTAGAGCACCATCCAAGGGAACCAAGTAACTGCTTCACAAATGAACTTGCAGCAGCGCATGATCATTCATTCAGTGGATGTTCTGTTTTAAACCAAGATTTTGCCATCTGTTCCTCTGTTAATTACGAATGCTCCAGATATCCACAAATACACCGCAAGGAAAACACTCGTTAAAGCACATGTATCTCACCCACAATGCATCAGTGTGGTTTATCACATTAAAACCAATAGCACTTACCACACAATAAGTCCCACAATAGGAAGACCACAGAGGCAGATGTTTACAGCTTCTCATCTGACAATAAGCCAACTACGGCTTCTTGGAGTCTAAAACATTTTACGTATACTCAGCAAGAGAATCTTCACAACCATGCCCAGAATCACAAACACTTTGTAAGTAGGGGCTACCAGAAGCTCACAAGGACAGTTGCTACCCAGGCGAGAGCCACCAGGACACTCAGCAGCAGATAACAGTTTGCAGATGTATCCTCTCCAAATCCCTTCCTATTCTTCTCTCCCCTCCAACCTCAGCAATATCATCAACCTAAGTTTTTGGAAAGCTGTACGTACCTAGTATTTAAAGACAAAACATTAGCTTAACATCAGGAAGGCTGGTTAGTCTTGCTTCACATAGAAAACATGAATGAAGTTTCTCCCAGATACACCCTGAATGAAGCTTACGTTACCAAACAAGGAATTAATTTAACCCACTAAACACTGCTGTCAGATGCTGGCAAGAATGCCCAAAGGAAACTGTCAAGCTTTATCTCTCTGTATTCAAGCATAGTATTCAGATCAGTAGAAGAGCACTGTTCTGGGACTACATGACACAAACTTGGTTGTTAGATCTGGCATTAGGATGATGGATAACTCTGAAACAAGCTTTATCCTCTGCTTCTACACCTTTCTAATCTTGATCTACAACTTGGTATGCCTAACCACGTCAAAAAATTGCTTTGGTAATTTGTGTGGGAAAGAATGCCACAAAAGAGCAGATGTAACAGAACATCAGGAATTGGCTTTTCCACAGACAATGGGGAGGAATGGGGTTCTTTCAGGAATTGGAGCTGCCCAAAGCACAGCAGTTGTGGATGAAGTGATAACTCAGAACAATTTATTTAATGAACATTTGTAGGTACAGTTAAATTTTCATCTGAAAAGATTACTAGTACACATCCCTGCATCCCCTGCAATATGATGGAGAGGGAACATACTGGAAAAATATAGAAAAGCAATTCATTTTGGTACCAATGTAGGGAAAGTCAGTGAAAATATCTTCATCTCGTGTTTTTGGGATGACAGCACAGGAAAATGTGAAAGCAGCCATAGCAGTTACAGGGGGTGAAAATATATATATAAAATGTCACTGCATTTCTGAAGCATCTAAAATTTGCTTCTACTAATATTTAACAATTACCATTACATTCTACCGAGGATCTCAACGTTTCTAGCACAAACAGGAACACTACTTTGAAAACAATTTTCTCTACTCTTCCCTTTGAGAAAGTAGCTCAGCACCCTCCTGCTGCAGCCTCATTTCTTAACACTGCAATAATCATTTGTAGCATCCACAGGGAGGAAGTTAAAGCACCTCCTTGCTCCTGCCTGCACACCCACTCCCAGATCAGAGACTGCAGCATCCTCTATTGCTTTGATCTTCTGTTCATGTTAAAGTAGCCCAACCATGACAACAAGAAGAAAAGGCATAGAGGATGGTATAAAAGTACTAGGAGACAATGCTGAGATAGATATCTGAATAGCCAAGGAAACTCAAGCACAGAAAGGTGAGGACTGTTCTCCAAGATAAAACGTACATAAAACTATCAATGAGATATTCAGTGAAATTTCTAATTAAACTGTGTACATATACAGACAAATTTCCCAATTGGACAGTTACAAAATCACCTGTACAGACAGGCAAGAATCACCGCCTCTGTCAGTCCCAGTGTTTGCCAGAATCCAATGGTATACCAGGATACATGGAGACTTCTTGAAAACCAGCCTGAAATAGTTACTTCACCTGCAATTTTTAATCATGCATTTTTCTACCTGTCTAGGAGAAAGCAATCAGCTAAGTGGATTTATGACGTTAAGTTCATTAAAAGGACAGCCAAAATCACAATTAATTGAAGCCCCCTTGTATCTATTTAATGAGAATGACTTTCTGTTACCCTGGATTACAAACCAAGCTGTAGAAGTGACAGATAAAGACCATTCTGGTTCCTGCCAAAGCCTGTCTTTGGTAGCTTAGCAATTACTTATCTGTAAACTTTATTTTGAATCATATCTTCACCTTGAAACTCATTAAGCATTAGACATTCAGTCCAAATATATAATTCAATTTCAGCTGCCAGCCTGCAAGAGCTAATCCACAAATGATAACCACAGGTGTTAATCTACCTGATGATAGATTATTCAGAGCTAAGGGTTGATATCTTAGCTGCAAAAAGGTCCCACAGAAAGCTGAAACAAAGTGGCAGACATACAGAAAGTCACATTGGAGACAGCAGCATCACCTTAACTTAGCTGTGTCAACTCCACTTCCTTGTTTTGGAATCTGTCAGATATGTACTTTCTAGACTAGAGATGTTTAATTCATGCTTGAAGTAATTGAATGGCCTTTGAATAAACACATTGTGAAAAAGAAAACAAGTTCTCAAACCTCAGATGCAGTATTTGACAGAAAGCAGTAGAATCCCAGAACGATTACTCTAAAAACTGGTAAAACATAGCAGTGAAAGCATCAGATATGCAGGATTTTGTAGCAGGGACATGATTTGTTACTGCAGTCCACGGAAACTATAGGAGTTATAAGTTGAAATGCAGAAACTAACATCATAGTTTTCCACTGATCTGTTGAGCTTTACAGTCACAGGTCACTCTAGGCAAGGTGGATACATGTCAACTCATCACAAAAAGGTAGGCTCTCTGTACCTCCCAAGTTAATTATTCTGACATAAATGCCATTATTATTCCCCTTTCCACTGCAGAAGGAAAGTGTCAAGTTTGAGACACGCATTATCAGTAAGCATATGTTCTGCTTGCAAAGAAGCAAAATTGCTTCTGACAGGTTCTTAACAATACCAGGCAAAGTATTTGCAGGTAGGCCAACAGTCACGTACAGAAAGATGTACGCACCCCAGTGGTGAAGGGGCTCTTTAAGTACACAGCACACCCTCTCAGGAAGCAGCCCAGGTCCAGGCATACCCTCCCTTCAGTGGCTGACCCACATATGAGCCCACCCTGGGTCCAGCCCTTCTAGTCACATGCAGAGCACAGGTGCAAATAATTTGCTTGTGCCTGCTGGGCCAGCTGCACCCCTTCACCGGGTGCTCAATCACCAGTTCAAGGCCAGACCTAACAGCTCCCCTAAAGCATGTCTGTTCTGTTTGTAAGAAGCAGACAGTGAATTACATTTGCACAAATCTGGTCTCATATTCTGCTACTCTTTTAAACTTCATACATTTTAGGCAGATGCATCTCAACTGTTCTTTGCAATTACATTTATATTCCAGCCTTGCCTCCCTGTTGAATAAGAATTACCCTAAGAGAGAAAGTATGCTAGTGCCTGAGTGAACTTGTAAATCATATTTCAACTCTGTTGCTCTTCAGTCCAGATCTGCCAGAATCCAGACATACAGCCCTCACCTTCGATTAAATCTAAAGGTAGTCATGGAATGATAATCTCCTAGGAAGCAAGTCTGAGGTGCCCATGTCCTGTTACATAACCCAGCCACTTTACTGACAGGATGCATTCATCCATTAGGTATTCCTTAAGTGTACTGTAACCCTCCTTTATGACTGTCTTACAATGTAACTTGCAGGTCCTGAATGGTTTCACCAGGAATAAATTTATCGATCACTAATACCACAAGGAAAATCTGTCATTACATTTGAGGTGAAGAAAATAAAAAATGCAACAGCATAGTAATAAATTGCGGGTGAGATAGTACTTCATTTATCCTGTAGACCTAAACAAAGAAGAAGAAAATGCCATCCCAAATGAAGTAGCTTCCCCTCAGCATTGAGTGTACTGGGTGTTATCTTGGAACAGGTCCTTGGTAGTGAGATCACACTGAAAGCATGAACCTGTAGTGAAAGTGACAACAGAAATCCCACAACATCTGATACTCAAGTGTCTGAGATATCTACCAGAATAAAAAATGAAGACAGGGAGAAAAACAACCACCTTCAAGGGGGTTTAACCTAAACAAAGTGGTGGGAATGAAAACTCAAAGGTCTCTGGAGTTCTAAAATCCAAAAAATCCAAGCTTTCTTATTACAACTGACTGTATCATAATCTATTAACATACAAGCTCTGTTTTGAAACAGAACTCATTGACTTTAGAACCATAAATCTGAGCGAATTAATGTCCTTATATCCTAAAATCAAGTTATTTTTGTTAGCAGTTTTCTACTTTCTATCTCAACTTCATACAAAGTTACTTTTGGTATCCCTCTCTCTAAACACTTTCTGAAGCAAATCTACCCTTACGGAATTAGTTTTGCAACGTGTATCATCTCTTCCTATGACACTATGAGCCATTTCACTCATCAACTTTGTAAAAATTCATCTCTCTTCCATTTCAGTAATTGCGAGTGCTCACAATATTCCTAATTAAAGAATTCTCGCCTATGCTTTGTATGATTCTATTTCTTTGTCAGAACAAAAAAACCTTTCATTTCATGCATTTTTACAGTATATTTCCTCTCTTCAGAGAAGCACTACTTTTGTTACTTAGAATAACACTGAAAATCAATAAAAGCACACAGATTTTCCCTCTCATCTTTTTCAAGCTAAGCTGCCAGGACCCAGAATAAATTCATTTTAGCTCTCAGTTCCATGACCTTCTGCTTTGTACTTTAAAATTTCATTTCATTTCTGTTACTTGAGTTCTCAAGGTCTTCAAGTCCTACCTGCTTGGTATTCCAATCCTTCTGCACATTGGCCAGGCTTTCCAACTCTGCTATCAAATTTCACTGTCACATGTTCCAAATCATGGGCTAAACAAATGAAAGTGGTTAAGTGGAACAAGAAGAAAAGCAGGTGCAGAAGCATGAAGAAGCCAGAACAAAGTTCCTGAACCCACTGGTGCCGACGCTGGAACAGTGTATCTCCTTCAATTCCTGGCCCTGTATTTGCTTTACCACCCCACACTGACCTCATACTGCACTTCTGCACAGGTGTGAGGATGAACTCAGTCGGCTCAGACAAGTGCTGTACATGAATAAAGACCAAAATCATTTCTTCATCAAACTCTATCAGGGGCTGGTGGTCTATGTCAACAGAAACCGAATATATTATCTAATCTCCTACAAATAACTGCTCATACTTATATGCAACTATTTACCTACAATAAATTTGTGGAATTATATCTATCTATCTATCTATCTATCTATCTATCTATCTATCTATCTATCTATATTTCCCATCTTGTTTATTAGGCGAGCACAGCCTGAAGACATCTCAGGACATACAATGTATAGGAGTATAAATGTGATAGCCTGAACTGAAGCTGCAAGCAGTAAAATTCAGAGAAATGGCTTAGTTAATGCTTGGACATGGTCTGGCAACCTTCCATACATAAACATGTATTGAAACCAGTACATGTTAGTATTCTTCATTTTCAGCCTCACAAAAATTCCTCATATGGTTTGTATTACATCCTCTAAGTTCTTTTAGCTTATTTTCTTCTCTATTTTTGCAGTTTAATCCATAGTTAGCTGAACTTATCACCTCATTTATGTAAGCATTAATAATGTAATAGACATAAACTCAAGCAAAATTAACAGAATTAGTGTGTCCACATAATCTTGATGAAGACAGGTCTAACACTAGGAGGAGTTTTACTTTGTGCCGAGCCTCTATGAACACAATGAGATGCTGCAGTATGACTTCTTACATGTATACAGATTCACTTCATATTCAGGTGCTAAATTTGCACTCCAGCTCCTCTTAAACCAACTAACCTCTCTTGACAGATTTGACTGAATGATGGAGGCATCAAAAGCCCATGACAGACTGGGAAAATGGGGTAGAAGGCAAGAACATCAATTTCAGGCCATACTTAAAGCATATCAATAGTGAGACATCACACTACTGTTGAAACTTGATGGCTGGACCATCTACAAGGTTTTCAAGAGCAAGTGCTTCACAACACATCCATCACACTATCCTAAGTATTCATTAACAGGCTTTGCTTGTTTTAAAATTGAAGTAAGTAAATATTGCACAAATGGTTGTCAGGACACATGAAAAGATTATATTGTGAAGTTGTTTGTTTTTTTTTTTTAAAGAGATCCTTTGTGGCCTTTTGAAAATGTTACAGAGCACCATTACATTGTGAAATTCAGTCAGATTGAACAATTTTGCCTGATTGTGTGGATACAACAGATACACGTCCATCAGAAAACAAACAAAGAGAAAACAAAAAGCCACAAATTGATCTCTCCAATCAGGCCATATCAGACCACACCTCAACATGGCTGACCAGCCAATTGATTTTTGAAAGTAACTGAAAAAGATGAGGGAACCCCAGTTTAAAATCTTACATCCAGTTGTTTTCCATATGTTAAGAAACCAGCTGGCAGTGCAACATTAATGCAGATCTACATGCAACACATGCACACTACATGCAACAAACAGTTCAAAGTGGCCACATCTACAGCAATCAAATCTGAGCTCCATACGTGCAGTGATTCTCCTACTGTGCATAAGGATGCAGTTATATAGACACTTGTGCAACATTACATATATTATGTGAGCTAAAACTAGGAAAGCTACTAAAGGTAGATACAATTGTTACTGCAACATTGCTTCTGCTGCTCCATAGGCTATGGCCAAGGCCCTCTGCTCTGTAGCAGCTGTTTAGTCTATGCCAAGGAGGCATTAGTTCAAAGGCTATTTCCAAACTCCAGATTCTTGCACAAATCCCACACTGCGAATTTCATCTAGTAACAATGCACAGTTACAGGTTGAGAACGAAGGGAAGATAGGAAAACAGTTTCCCTGCAATTCAACGGTTATAAACATGATGCTAATCTATGCCATACATAGAGGTTAGTTAATTCTGCCACGTGTCTTCTCACGAAGCACTTTGCATTCAGTCTACCCCAAGATATCTCAGACATGAAGCCAGAACTGCATTTCTTCCAATAACATCTCTGCATTGCTGCAAGAAGCGAGCTGTCATTATTGTATCTTCCATGCTGGCAGAAACTGTACATATGCATGTCTTCATCTCTGAGCACAGAGCTCTCACAGAAGATTATGATACACTAAAATTACTTTGGTTGAAAATATGTTATTAAAAGTTTAATTATGTATGCAAGCTTATATATTTTCTCTTTGAAAATGCTTAGAGGATGATTAGCAGTCTCTATTAATTTGCCACATAAAATGTTTCATGGGTAATCATACACAGTTATAACATGCAAGTTTTGAAGTAATTAAATAGAACTATTAAAACAGCTGAATAGGAAGTTATGCATGATTTTATATCACTTGCTTCTGCTTGGCAGAGGACTGGCTTAAGAGCTCTTCCTATGGGAGGGAACTTCGAGGCTTTACAGACTTCATATTTTTAACAGCTCTAAAAATGACTTTTCCAGCTGTGAAACCTTAAAACATGAAAGAATTAATATTAATGAATAGAGAATCATAGAATGGTTTAAGTGGGAAGAGACCTTAATGATCACCCAGCTCCAGAACCCTCACTGAGGACAGCGTTGCCAACCACCTCTTCCTAAGAAGAGCAATCATGTCTGTGACAGTCACGCTTGGGAAAGGGGATCAGAAGAGAAGTTGCAAGAACTCCAGCTTTCTTTAAATTTATCTATTTAAGCCATAAAAGGAAACAACTCTTTGAGTTCCATGAGTCTAATGTAATACAGAGTCTCAATCTGGAAGGAAAGTGTTGAAAGATGTGAAGAGTCTCCTGCTATATTTTTTGACCCTAATTACAAATATTTTTTTATGAACTTGGAAGTTGTTCTTTCAGTTTATGATTTCAGATGGTACAAAATCATCACGTCAAGTTGGATATAGGAACTAACATCCTCTCCTCTGCTGGCTTTTCCAGGAATCTATTACATGAGAACTTCAGTAGCCCCAAGAGGCGAATGTCATCACAGTGACTGCATGCAAATACGCGTTCTGATAGAACAACTGGTGCCACAGATAAATCCATACTTTGCTACATTGAAATGTATGCTTTTTCAGACACAGAACTACAGAAGAATACAGAGAGAATAAGCTAAGCAAAGCTATGTAACATTTAACTACAACAACTGAAGCTTCCTTTTTGCATTGTAAGGTGTATTGTTAAGACTATGGAGAAAACTGCGTAACATCCAACTTTAACTTTCCAATGTATTATAGAGCACCTGAGCTTCTTAAATGAGAACAAATAAATAGCGGACCACTGACACAGCAAACTTACACAACAGCACTACCAGAACTGCCGGCCACTTACACACTGTTCCCTGTCCTACAGGCACATTGCAGCCAAGGTACACAAATCCCATGCAGCATTTAACCCCAGGCTGCTGATCATCAAAAGCAACGTTTCCCCTGTCCAGCGTTAGGAACACAGCACAGGCCTTTCTGTGTGCACTCCAACAAAGCTGTTTCAACAGACAGACAACGAAAGCAAAAGGAGCTCCAGAATCGTCACACACATCACGGTGTTGCATTTTCCATTCTCTGTCTGATTTCTGTCCTATATCCCAACGTGTCCAAACTAGTGAAATTCAAAGCTCCCTGTTAAGAAAGTGATTTGTTTTCAACAGATACATCTAGCAATGCATACTGAAATTACGCTTATTTTCTAGGCTGTAAAGCACCGAGTCAAAGCATTGCATCCTTCAAACACACACCGCTGCCCAAATCTCCACGATCTGAATGGACAATAAAATACTTTCTGACAAACCTACAGGCAGAAAAGAACCAAAACCCAACAGCAGCCTTCGGTGTTTACCACCTTGTGGCTCGAGCCGGTAAATATTCCCTTCTCACAAACACATTCTTTCATCATTTACAGTCAACGAGCCCCTCATGCAGCAGGCACTGAAACTTCTCTCAAAGTTCCTCCCCGAAGGAGAGCCGAAGAGCGTTATGCTTCCATAAGACCGACGTGGAGCCCCACGCATACCGAGCGATGGGGGAACCAAGAACGCCGGGACTGCCTGCCCAGCTCCCAAACGGCTCCGAGCATCCTCAGCACAAGCAGCAGCCCAAGCTGCATCTCTCCTCCACTCACACCTTCTAAAAGCCAGCAGCCACACCACCGAAGACGTACAAACGAAGCGAACACGAAGTACGCGGCAAACAAAGCCGTACTTACATCCCGGAATTTGTTCCAGTACTTGTCTTTATCGTATTGCGAAACGGTGCTCAGCCATTTGTCATTGTCCAGGAAATTGCCGTGATTGCTGCTGCCCGTGACGATCTCAGGATGCCGGCTCTCCACTTGCAGGAAGCACCAGGCAGCGATGACCAACACCCCCGACATCTGCAAGCAGAGGAGAGAAGCGAGGCGTCGCGGGGGCTGCTTTCTCGAGCGGGGAAGTTTGAGGAGACCCGGCTCCGGGCTTCGCTCCCCTCGCCTTTCTCGGCAACTTCTGGCTGCGGAGACGGCAGCTCCGCTGAGACCCACCCAACCGCCCAGCCCTGAAGGGAGGGGAGCAGCGGAGAGAGCGCAGACGGAACGCGTTACCCCGGGCCGGGCATAGACGCCAACCAAAGGCAAAGAACGCGCTGCCGAACCCCAGCAAAACCCGCGGGGGCAGCTCCGCGAACTTTGCACGTTGCAGGATCCCCTACCTCCGCGCGCTGCTGCGAGACGGAGCTCCGCGCACCGCCGCCTCTTCGTGCGGCTGCGGTCGGAGAAGCGGCCGGTGGTTGAGCCGGCAGCAGCCGCCAGGCTCCGTCAGCGGCTGCGGGCGTGTGCGGGAGGATGCGTGAGCGAGGTCCGCGGCAGCAGCCGAGGTCTGGTGCCATCTGCGGGCAGAGCGGCGGCGGTGCGACCGGGGGGCGGGGCGTTGAGACGCCCCCCAAGTGCGTAGCGGTTGTTGTGGA
Source organism: Coturnix japonica (assembly GCF_054131305.1). Classification (NCBI taxonomy): domain Eukaryota; kingdom Metazoa; phylum Chordata; class Aves; order Galliformes; family Phasianidae; genus Coturnix; species Coturnix japonica. Next base: position 1,291,362 of record NW_028188951.1, read on the forward strand.
TGAAGACCCCCAAGTCGGGTGAGGAGCGGAACTGAAGTGCTCGCGCTGTGCCCAGCGAAGCACCTGCGGGTGAGTTGGCAGGGAAGTGGGGCAGCTCCGCCTCAGGACATCCAGGTGTCGTGAAGAGGCAGCGGGATGGTAACAGCCTGGGGACCGGCATCTTGCTACACTCTAAAGTGTGCCAGAGCCATGAAATCGGCCTTAAAAACAAACAAACCAACAAAGAACGCCCAGCAAACACCAGCCGCAAAAAGCCTTGGGTAGTACGTGGCTGTTTGTGTCAACGGACTCGTAATGTTCAGAATTAAGGGCATCTCAAAGGCAGGACAGTTGCCCCAGACTTCTAAATTCCCTCTCCTACAACACCAAGGGGTTTCTGCTCCCACACCATATGCACAAGGTGGGCTTTGTGCCGCTCGTTGCTGCCAGATCCATCCACAGAAGCCTATGAGGAAGGCACTCCTTGGAACCTACTGCTGAGTCTTTGTAGGGATACGGAGTACAGAAGTTGTTGTAAGAATATGGCTTTCTGTCTCCCAGGAAGCTGTAAATGGGCTTAATTCTACTTTTCCAAACAGTTCAGTTTGTGTTGTGCTGTTATTATTTTTAATAACACAGTAAAGGGTCAAGTTTATCAATCTGCTGCTGCTGTATCTGTGCACTGAACCCAGCACACAGTTCTGTTCCTAGATTTGATTTGAAATACAGTTCCTAAATGACCCGTAACCACAATCAAAGCCTCTGGGGCTGAAAAAAAAACCAATGAAGGTTTATTAATTTTAACAGCAGAGAACAAGTATATACCCAGATAAGTACCCCCCATTGCATTTTCCCCCCGATGCACATACACTCTAATGAAAGCTACATGCCTGCAGGAGGTCAAAACATAACCCAATAAAAACAACAAATAGAAGAAATCCAAACCAAAGCCCTGCAGAGTTGGATGTAAATCTGTGCCTAACTGCCTTGCTCTGCTTTCCCTTCTGCATTGTACCATACCATTTTTTCTAAAGGCTGTCCAGCATTGCACTCTAAGATCCTTCCATTATACACAGATGTTCCTACATAAGCATTAGTTTCAGCGACAGGTAAGGATTAAAGAGCTTTCCACTGGCAGGGTGATCACAAGCTTTCTCCTTTCTTAGTTATACACAGTTATAAGCTCTATGCAGCTTTAGGCTACATACAGCTCTATTTGACTCACACAGACATCGCTGCACTGGAGCAATAAAGTAAAATAAATAATGAAACAACAAAATCAACTCAACCCAACCCAACTCAATCCAATCCAAACCGTCTTGTTTGCTACTCACAAATACTTAAGGGTTGTTATGGACAAGGGACTATATCAGTGCTTACCAGTTTTATGTGGATACACTTGTTATTCCTTTTGTGATCCCACTGGAGGTTACACTAATTTAATCCTCCTCTAACTGTTTCCTTATTCCATGTATTTCCAGATCAGGACTGTGTAGAGCAGCAGAACGTTGTTCCTACTAAATTTGTAGGAGTGCTACTTTTCTATATTTCCATCATATCTCTCCTTTAAAACATATTTCTTAAAGCACAGCAGGCCAAACTGAGTCCTTTGGTGACTTCAGTACAGTTGACTTAGTATTAAGCAGGTTAATATGCTTCCCAGTCAAAGACCTGAATGGTAAGCTACAGAATCATTGCATATAAAGTAATTACAGTCTTACATACAATATTTGTGTCAGAAATGCATCTTCATTCTCTTAATTACTCCATAAAACATGGCTAATCTTTCTTGATCCAGCAAAACACAGACTTTCTATTGCACTCTGATAGGAATCTATCTCCTTGCTGCAACATTTCACCTTCAACCTGTTTATTATCCTTTACTATAACCGAAATCTAGTACAAGAATGTAAGAACTCTCTATAGTGGATAATAGTGGATAATTCAGCTTGTTGGGTATTTTGGATGTTAAAACTTCTTTGATTCCAAGTTATCAGTACTGACGATTTAACTCACTTTCAGCTGTAAGAAGTGGCACAATATTGATTTTGGATATTATTTGCTCATTCATTTGAGCTGTGTAAATCATTTGATCAGAAGTTGTAATTGCAGCCATGCCTTGCCACACTCCCCGTGCTGCAGTGTGTTCAGGCTTTAATCTGGAAACAATCTGATGCAGAAAGCATTTCACACACAGGATAAAGGGCCAGATCTCAGTTCCAGCTATGTTTCCCATGCAGAGCAGTGCTATAGTTGTCTTAATAGGGCACTTCGGGACTTTCAGTTAATACAGAAAGCCTTCAGCACCAGTATTGTAGACAACATAAATAAAGCAGGATGACTTCCCCTTAGATGAAATAAAGGATGCCCGGAAAATGAAGCCAGACACTCTTTTTTACCCTTAAGCCATACCAAACTCATCCCACATCACAGCCAGTAGCAAGCAACTGTCTACCCAGTAAAGTAAAGCCAGCAGCAAGAGCATACACATGCCATGTAAAGGGTTCTACCTCCCCCAGTTATCTTTGCATGACAACGAGACTCGCTGTTTCACCATCTTGATTGTTTCCATAGCTCTTCAGGCAGTGGCTGCAGACTTTGTTGTAGAGCCCTGAAAATCTTCAGTGGAGGTTTATTGATGGGTTTTCCCCACCTCTTGTAAGGAGTATTTCTTCATCTTTGTTTTTTTTTTTTAACATCCACTCAAGAAAGAAAATCTTTACAGTAACAAAGGTTTAAATTGCATTTCTGCGCTTTACTCTGTACCTTCACTACTGCATTAGGGAAATTTTGCTCTTGTAATTTAAGTGGATTTAAAAATATATCACTTTAAAAGTACACTCAGTGGCACAGACCTTGATTTAACACCCCTTCGTATCTCCCGTATACCACTGTATCATTTTAACAGATAAGGGATTTATTTCCTCCCATGTCTCTCAGGACTGCAGATTCAGCTTTGTTAGCTCTGCTGGGCAATTGTGCAGAAAAACTAGTTTAACCTGTGCAGTAAGTGATCATTGGCTTATACAAAGCTACTGAGACACTTGTCCATTTTACAATAGACTGCAATTTAGAAATACCACAAATACAAGTTCAGATTTGACCTCTTTATTTGCCTCTGCTCCTGACTTCCTTTCTTTAGAAAACAGCCATATTTTATAGCAATGGAATCTGAAATTCTGCAAGAATTTGCTAAATGTTTGAAACAAGTATCTTGCAAGTGTGTCAACAGGCAGGAAAATGATGGTTTTCTAGCAGATAAAGTGACACTGGTTACTTTGAAGATGCTGCAGTTGGTGCAATCCTCTGTTTATGACCTGAACTGCTTAACCCCAACATCAGTGATTCCAGTACAAGAGAAAACACCCACTGATTGGAAGAACCCCCAGCGTGTTCTGCAACCTACTTTCTAGCACGTATTAGTTATAATATCCCAGAGTAACATGAAGTACTGGCCAGTCCTGGGAAAAATAAAAGGTGTTCATCATTTATGTATGGTAGAGATGTATTAGAAACATAACGACTCTAGCAAAACAACAGTACAAATAGTGGATAAATAAAGTGTTTGGGAGTGGTTTTGGGGGGCTGAGTTGTTACCGCCTTGCAGAGCTATCTTGCCTAATGCTGTCTAGAAGAGAAAAATACTTTTAAAACTGAAAAGGCTTGAATTCTCACTCACACAAAAGAAGTATAATCAAAATCAAAACTACATTGAAATTGAAAGACAGGATTGAGGCCGGTGCAGGCAATGTTTAAGTTCTGTCTTCTGAGGCTAATCCTTCACAATTTCCTCTGTCATCAGTAAAAAGAAACAGGTTCTTCTGAATGATGCCTCAGAGCAGAAGTCCATCCTAGGCACTGTGGATTGTTTGCTGAAGGTTGTTATTGACTCCACGAAGAACTTGCAAAGATAAAGAAGAGGTACAGCTGTGATTACTGTCTTCAGGACGTGCTGACATATATAAGAAAAAGCAAACCACAAAACGTCATCCCACATGTATCAGTTTGTTCAAGTCCTCTCAGTTTGTCCAAGTCGTATCAGAACATTTACCAATTTAATGACTGTATTTTTATATTTAACAGATGGTTTCACTTTCTTATCTTTCTAGAGGGGATTGTCATCATGGCAAAAGCCATCTTATGTTATTTCACAGAGTGCCTTGTAAAATAGAAGCCTTATTTTATAGTGTCTTTTATTACTACTGGAACTTTTACAAGGGATTCCATCACAAAAATTGGTTAGCATAAATATCATAGTGAAGAAATCTCACCATTAAATGCCAGAGTTAACTCTGCCCATGCAATCTTCATTTTTAGGTGGAAGAAGTCATTGGAATTAAATTTGTCCTCAGACTTCATACTCACCTGGAAAGAAAGACTGGTATGAAGTTTTACATCTCTGCTCAGCCTGAAAACTACAAGATTTGCCATTGCCAGGCAACCATAGAAAGTTCCATAAACCATCTCTAAAGCATACGAACAGAAATAGATGGTTGAAGATCATGTGGAATGTCACACTGACTTATCCAGTGTTTAGCATGCTGAGACTGTTTTGAACATCTGTGAGATGCCACAGCACCAAATGATAATAAATAACTCCATTAACACAGATTTCAGGGATTAAATTTGTATGGGAGTTGGAGCATCATTAATGGCTGAAATACCAACATTAAATTTGCAATCATGTGGAAGTTAAAGAAATGTCAGGTGTATTTGTTCTAACCCCATGGTATTCTTTTCATCTTCTTTTTTAACTATTCCTATTGCTCCTATTTTTCATATCTCTATTTTCTCTCTGCTGTAGGCTTATTAAATCTTCATATTTTGAGCTCCTTTATGACCATTTCTTTCACAATTCCCTTTCTCCTTTCAGTTACTTCACTCTTACTGTCCCCCTTTTCTCTTGCTTATATAAATACATACCGAGATCCGTAAAACAAGCAGCAGCTTTCCTGGAGATTACTGATTCAGACTGAAAGAAGTGCTGCCTGATGGACAATGAGTCCCCAACTGCCCTACAACTTCAGAGGCCAGGTTTGGTGTCAGCCCGGTTACATATGGTTCACATCAGACATGAATTTGCTGACTAGAGAGAAAAGAACAAGAAAGGAGGATTTATTGTACCAAGCAATCGTCTGGCTCCTGCTAAACCCTCTTTTCATTAAAGAAGATAAAACAGAAGTATTGATGTATAAAGATGAAGACAATAAAGATGAGCCACAAAGGAGCTGTAATGGTTTGCATACTCATAAACCCTTCACAGTCTTCGTGATTCCAGTGTTTTCCTATGGGGGATAATGTTAAGAATGTGCTGGAATGCAATGCTCTCAGATAATGTAGAGAAACAATTTTCTTTCTCCCTGCCACCACACTGTAGTCATGAAGCTTAAGCTCTCTAGGGAAGCTGACAGTTCTCCTCTCCAATAACTTGAATCCTTGTGGGGAAAAAAAAAAGGCTGTTTTACACCATCGCCAAATCACTTGAAGTTAGTGTGCATAGACTGGAGTGTTTTCACGGGGAGGGAAGAGAGCCATATTGTGCTGCAATAGTTGGGAGGCAAAAGATGCAAAGTAGGGTCAGCATCTGCATCTGCCAGCACCAAGGATGGAAGTAAGAACAATGAGAAATATGGACTGTGTGGTGCAGGTGCAGCAGCTGGGTTCTGGGTGTTTTCTCAGAGTCAGCTTCAGGCCTTAGAATATTGAAGGTGACACAGACTTGACTATTGGCTCAAATCCACCACAGGATGCGTATTGCTGTGTCTGTCACAGCTCAAGAACAACAGGGGCAGACCCTGATCCAGCAAAACATTCCTGCTGCTGTGAACAGGCAATTCAGTGATGTGGAGAATTGGTCTTGAAAGTTGGACTCCTTGCACAAAGGACAGTATTCTGTAAAGGACCATGGGCTGGTCAGAAAACAGACAAAAATGTAAAAGAATTCTGGACATCTTCCCCTTTTTTTAAGCAACTTCTGAACTATGATAGCATGAATATAACAACAAAGAAACTCCAAACCCTAAAAGTACACTTAGGGGGAAGAATTAGAAGGGGGGAAGATTCTTTACCCATAGTGACATTTCCTTGATATGTGGAGGATGCAAAACGTCACCCTGTGTCAGCAAGCACTGAACAGGCAAAAAGGAAGGCAGACAGACAGCACTTTATATCTCACAGTAACTGCTTTTGAAGTGCTTGATGTGCTTTCAGTTAACTCTGGCCAAATCTGAAACTGTATTAAAGGAATCTGAGGAGTACTTCACTCTGCATGGAAATGAAAAATGAGTGATAAGTTATTAAATGCAGAGCACAAAAAGAAGAGAAGAATTCATCCATGGTCTAATGTAGCCCAAGGAGATGCAGTTCTAAGGTGTGTGAGAGGGACTGAATCCATCAAGAGAGGAGGGGAGCAACACACAACTGGGAACAGAGCTCTGGCAGGGAAACTGCATAAGACCTAGAATTCACCCCAGACACAGCAATCAGAGTCTGCTAAATGAAATTCACACTACGATGTAATTTATGGAAGGTAGGCAGCGCTTTGATTCCACATGGAGTAAAAATAACCCACTGATATTTCAAGAATGGATGCTTGGGGCCACAGACATATACAGAACTAAATGTCAAAGTCCACAAAAAAGAAGTACATGAGGTAGCACACAGTACCATATGTTTGAGCCAAAATTTTGCAGATGTTTGGAAAGAAATGCAATAATAGCACCTATGTGATTTCACATGCCCTAACAGAACATGTGCTACATCAAAAACCATTACAGAGTCATTAGAAGCTGGGAAAAATTCTTCATAGGAACAGTGCATTACACTGCAGTAGAAGATAAATGGACTATCTGCCTGAGAGGAACTGAGATGTATTAATTTTAGGTAGGATTCTGGTGCACAAACTGACAAGATGACCAAAATAGTATTTTTAGCAAGATCAAAAATGGATGAAGAAACAAAAACACTGATCAAACTGAGTGGCTGTATCTGAAAGCGTTTTAGTTGGGAGCTCACACGTTCTCTTAGGAGTGCTAACCAAATCTACAAGGATGTGAAGATGAGAAAAGAGACGGATCACTCCTTTTGTCTGATTCCTGCTCTTGAGGATTCCAAGTCACTCAGAAAACAAGAAATCCCAAACAAGTAAGGAGGGTATGTGAATATCTTCAGAGGATAAATGACAGTTCAAGTTGTAGAAGAGTTCCTCTCACTTTAATGCAGAGATTAAAAAAAAGAAATGGACAGGATGAAAAGAAGTAAAACGCATTGTTCATTGGTCCAGCCCAAGAACAAAATTGCCCGAGATGGGAAAAATGAAACTGTTTCCTTATGAACAGACTCTGAGGAACAATTCACATAAACTGAGAAAGTTTTTCACCAAGGGACAGAAATGCCTGATACGATAAACCTTTGTTCTCTGCGCATCATCAGGCTCTGAAAGAGGTCTGTAGGGAGGGAAACAAAGTGTAAGCAGAGGAGATAACTTTTACCAACTCTCTGTAGATTGATTAGATAATTTCTTGAAGTCTTCCTGGTCCTCTGTCTTTGATTCATTGCTCTTATTTACTCAACATCCCTTCCAAGAAAGAGGTGTGAAAAGCAGATCATCTTTTTAACTTAATACGAGCTCCTCATACTGGTGCTTATAGGGCTGATGAAATGAGAATAGCACTGCTCTGTATGGAACTGGTTCTGAGCTTGCAAATTTATCCTGAATTGCTAATCTTATCAAAGAGTAACCAATTTTGAAGTCTGGGACATGAGGATAAACAAAGCGGTTCTCAGATGTTTTCAGACACTTGTTGGTTCTCTTACTCCGGAGACCACTACAGTGCAAGAACCCGGTAGCAATAAGCTCAGATAAAAAAGGAATTTTTCATCTTAACCAAAGGTTTAATATTTCTCATAAGTACTTTGGGAGCCTACAGTCAGCTCAAATTGAGTATAGACAACTTATTGCCATTGCTGGAGGGCCTGGCAAATAACCGATTATTTTTCCTCATCTACAAGTATGGGATTCTTGGCTGCATGAAGAGAGAAGTGCAACAGAGCAAAGTACTGAGCTTGATTATATACAGGTTCCCCTAAATTCGATTCACACAAAACAAACCATGTGACCTCAGATGAAGTATAAATTGCATGCTCCAAAACTACAGATGAGATACCTCTGAAGAAAGGAATTAATACTACAAGCACAAGTCAGGTCTGCACGTTTCAGACCCACATACTGTTGTTAAGGAGACTGTTACATTATTGAAGGGGCAACAAGAGTAGTCACTAAAGATGCATTGGAAAATGTGAGGATGTACACAAGCATGAAGTGTAATAGTCTGGGAGATGGACTGAAGCCTGGACTCGAATGAAGCACAAACCATACAACGTTGTCAGGTAGGCCAGTAATAGACACCATGCTGCCTGAAAGAGCCTATTAGGAGACAATCACCATCATACTGATGCCACATAAAAGGAGCTGCCTGTCCTCTGCTGTCATCTTCAACAGAAGGATTTAACAGCGATGGCTTGAAAAGAGCTGTATTATATTCTGTCCCTATCTGCAGATTTCTTGCAAGATGCTACAATTAAACAGACGATCCTTTGTCTCCATTTATTTCTTTAGACATGTTAATTCTGACAAGCTCGATAGGCTGTTTACTATGTGTAATTTTAAGCTATCAATTTTAAACGAGACTTCAGAATCCTGACCAGTATCTCATATTATTTGTAGAACAAACCGTCACCAAGCCCAAGTACCAAAAGAACCACAAACCTGTTGAGAAACGCTGGAGTTTCAAATGGGCTTGGGTCCCATTTATCCACAGCACTCAACTGAGACATCTCTGCCACTAAATCCCCCAAAGAAGAAAATAAGAGCACTAAAATCTGACTTTCTCTTTACATTTGTAATTTGGTTTCCTTTATTAGTAATAAATGCAAACTCTTATATTTCATCCCCAAGTACAACAACTGTGTAGTTATTTCCAGATATTTACATCTTGGTTTATGCCCAGTAAATATACACCAACAAATTCAGCAGGAGCAAAATGCTAAGATTACATGGGAAAGCAATAAGTCTTTTTTTTCCTTCCTAAACCTGGTGGGTAAAGTGCAATTCCCTCAAATGGTGGTAAATCTGCATCAGATGCACTAACATTACAGCATCGGACCATGAGTTATCACAGGAAAATCTTGACTTTCAGCCTTTGTAAATAAAGATAAGGAGTGAAACAGGGCAAAATATAAAGAATAAGCAAAATTTCTGGAGAGAGAAAGATATTAAGACTCAGCATTCAAAAATCAAAGGCCTCAAAGTTTCCCCGTGGAACATTTACAGTTTGTGCTCGTGGTTTTCATTCAACTTGCACTTCTATTAAATAAAGATTAGACATTAATTTTGCTTTTTTTTCGCAGAGACTTTGTATAAAAACTTCAGAGAACTCAGTGCCTCTGTGCTGGAAAAAGATTTTAGAAGTTTCTGTTGAGTTAAACAGTGTGAATATTCCATCAGTTTTGCATTTATTGGCCTGAATATGTCTGCTTTTATTTATACCTCTTCATAGAAGAATTCATTCAGTTATTTGCATGATTATTCAAAAGGGGATGTCTGGAAAAGCAATGAGACCAAGGCCAAAGCTCAGCCTTCCCAGTGTGGCCTATCTGGAAATGTTCTTCGAGATTGCCAGCCTGGCAAAAATATAAAGTATTTGACAGAATGGTGATGCAGATCCAGTAGCAGAGTAAGCTAGGGTGGAAAGAACACTGCAGAGATATAATCTAGGGAATACTTTTCCTGCTGTGTTTGTGGTGGAACATGTAAACAGGGTACATCTATAGTAGGTGTAGTTACAAGAGTTGGCGTATGGAAATTAACGGTTGAAGAAAAAGCTGTAAATATTTATTCAAGCATTTGAGACACTGCCTATTGAAAAGTAAGTAGTGAAAAATCAAGTGATCAAGGGAGTGATCAAGAAAATTAAATACAGAATGGACATAACGTGAGGTGTTACACCGATGATGAAAAATAGGGGTGAAAAAGGTGCTAAAGAGAAGAATCTGCAGTATTTTAGTTAATTCTACCAAAAAAAAGAAAAAAAAAAGGGAAAAAAAAAGCCCTTTTAGAAATGCTCCACAGTCCACTTTCACTACATGTTAGTATAACTTGTATGATTCCTAAAAGCAAAGTACAGGTTCTTGGAAGAGAGGTTTTAAAATGCTCCTTACATCAATCGTAGATATTACAAAATGGGCACTAGATTCTTTGATGAGGAAAAATAGAGCATGAAAGAAAATAATTCATAGGCAATGTAACAAATTAATACCTTGTTTGAAGTCTATCAAGAATTATGAGTTAAAATTATATTTCAAATTTAGCTTAGAAAACTGTCTTATAAAATGAAGTGTAAGATAATTAAAATGAATCAATTTGAGTTCTCGAGGACCCAATTTTTAAGAGTTTTTAGACATCAAATCGTTCCATGGGACTGAAGAAGGGTTTGAAGGTGGTAGCACACGGAATTACCCCAGCACCTGGATCTTTGGACATTATAGGAAAAGTACTGACCACTTTCTCTCTTGAATGGATGAATCAGGGTCTAGGGAAGGAGAGACAGGAAGAGCTCTGGCTTAATAAATATAGGATGAATATAAATAAGTGTTGTCTAGCACTAGGATCTAATAGACTGCAGTCAACTCCCAAAGGAGACATTGCTTGAGACTCTTAAGAACAGGATGATTAAGGTGTTGGTGAATATACCCAGGGGAGCTATCCTGCAGTGGCAGAGAAATGGGTTAGAAGACAAAACAGGTAATTTCTAGCAACTTCAAGGCATGGAATTCCATCCTCAGCAGCCATTCAGAAAACTCCAGAGAGGAAAGGTTATTTCCTATGTACATAAAATAATCTTGTATGGGAAGAAGAAACTCCTGTATTCAGCATATAAATGCACACAGTTGTTTGATCTTAATGCAGAATGTAAATAAACAGTGACAGAGATGCTTAAGATATACACATAGTAGCTGACAAGGAATTGCCCTCACTGTATCTGAATACAAAATAGGATGTGGCTGTCTCTGTACTACATTCCTTTCAATTTTCAAGTTTTTCTACAGCCTTTACAGGCTGAACAATTGCTGTAATTTATTTACTTTTAGCGCTGACCAATGCCAAGGATGAATTTACATCTGATCCTTTAATCCAAATGGATTTCTTTAACAATTATATACTGCATTTAAAATAAAAAGTTTCGATATTGTGACATTCAAAAAACAACCAAAGGTTTTCACTGGTTATAAGCAGTGAGGAAATAACGTATTATTCAAGCTCCAGAGCTCGCTTAATGCAAGATCAATTTTGTTAAGTGTTGCTTAGCAATGGATTATGAGTGCAGATTCTGAATATTAATGCAAGATGGGTATGGCAGCAGTTCCCGTGAACTTATAAAAGGGAAGGATTTTCCTGGGGAACCACAGGCAGATGAATACCTACAGAGTTCCATAAACAATGAGGCCTCATGTCTTCTGCATCTCTTGCATCATTTATTGGCAACCAAACCACATAGCAGGAACAGTTGGATCATCTCTGTTGTTTTCCAGGTATGCCCCCAAAATGTTGGCAGTTTGCACACGATCCCTGGGGCAGGCAGCAAGACTCTACAGTGGCACAGTATCAAATCCAAACAGCAGAGTCCAGTTTTGGTAACAGCCCATGAGTTTCAAGGAGATGTGAGAGTTTGATAATGCTTTGTATCCATAATGCAATATGTCAGTGCATTTATATCCATTATATATAATAATTCTATGTCCTTATAGAAAATGGTGATGTAGTTCTTCCTCATAATTAGTTCAAAGACTTTTTATCTCTTGGCATATGGGTGTCATTGCAGTTTTTGTCATTGTTATAATATTAAGTACCCACCACCTTATGCAGAAAAATCCTGTATAAATTTTATTCTGTATTTTACTTTTATGTGGTCTGTAGATGAGATGGGAAGTGGGAGAGACTCTGAGAATCGCGAACTGATGGAGAGCAATTCAGGCTCAGGAGCTGCAGATCCACAGCAGGTTTGCACCTGAAATCAAAGTTTCAGGGCTGGTTTGCTGTGATTTAGATTCCTTTCACAAACCAAATCTACTGTCGTGCATTTGAGAACAGTCTGCTCTGATAATGCTTTAAAAAAGCACTAACAACGTTTCTTTGTTCTAAATATAGACCCTTCTATATTAAAGGTTGCAGTACAGTTTGTAATACACATTGCAGCTTTAACTACAGCTTTGGCAAACCCTGGGGATGGCAGAATATCATTCTGACCTGCTAAATGAGATAGCAGGTCTGTTCTTTTTATAATAAGTAGTTATTTGAATTTCTTGATTTCGTGGGGTTTTTTCTACACGACACAGCAAGCATTTCTATATTACACTATTATTAAAAGCTCCTGCATATTTTTTCTCACCCTGATTTATTAACTATTATTTATTTTGCCTGTTCACAAACTTGATCATGTAGAATGAAGCACATTTAGACCTTTGTCCTGGAAGATATCGAATTTATCCCACTTCTCCTAGCACCTGTCTGCATGACTCTGTTGGGATTCTGATGTTATTTTCCTAGGTCTGTCTCCTGTAATGACATAAATTTACAAGAGCAAATTTATTTGACTCAGATTGCTGTCCACTTCTTGTGAACAGGTTCTTCCTTACAAAATAATAGCTTTTCAAGTGTATTTCTTCTTTATTCTCGACCTTCCATGTGATTTGAGTCATCTTACACATGTGCTTTTCTCCCTTCTGACTCAGTTTTATTTCCTACATCTCACTTTCTTTAAATGTAATTTTAAATGAATTACCAATGGTTTCGTGTATCTCTTTGGGGAACTGAGAAGAAGAATATACAGATTTGTAAGTGTGAGATGATCCTCGCACTGCTTTCAAGTAATAATTAGACTGTAAACTTTGCAGGACAAGGACAGACTCATAGTCTACATCTGTTAGAGCAATGCATTCCAGAATCTGACCGTTGTCTTCAGCCATAATGTAAAAAATAATTGCTAGCATTTATATCGTAACATCAGCTGGGGATTTCACAGTTCATACATAAAATATGAGACAGTTCTCTCTAGATCCTTAATAGCAGGAGTTAGTTCAGCATAGTGCTTAAACATAGATGTAACCTTGTGAGTAAACCTATGGGGAACTTAGAAAATCCTTTGGTTTTGCATTGAAGTTCATCCTCCCTAACTTGGTAGGTTGTTTAAGAATCCAAAAAGAGAAACAGGCCTGTAAAATACATTCAGCAAACAGCCATATTGATAGTAACTTTATTCTTTAGCAGGGAGGAGAATAACTTGCTCTTCAATTCTGGAAACCGTTTACTAATAGTAAATATCAGACAAACATGATATGGTTTTGTAATCCAACCATTAGTGATAAACTTATTCCAAATTCTGCTGAGCCAAAATGTTGAGCAATTTGAGCTCAGGAACTGAACAAAGACGGCCCAACCAGCTTCAGAGAAACTCATTGCTCATGACCAAGACAGTCTGACTACTGACTACTCGGGTTTAGATAAACAGCAGAAATCTGCCAGGCTGCTTTTTCCTACTTTCTTGATCAGTAAACTCTAGATAGCATCTATTTTCTCTTCCACTGTCATGCTCTTACATATGGGGCTGTTCTTTCTATTGTTCTGTTGCCAGAGAGATGATTTCATTCACTTGTTGAACAACAAATGTTTGCTATGAAATGATCACCTACCTACAGCATGGTTCCTGACTTCCAAATTCAGCCCTGCTCTACAATTACCATTCCCTGCCTATTTTGTTCAGTTCCAGCAGTGACTGCTGTGATGCAGCTATGTACAATAAATGTAATAAACCTGGGCTAAAGCAATGCTGAATATGACTATGGGCCAGGCTGTGCACTTACAAAAAATCCAGTCAGCTCTAATTCTGGAATTCATATTTACAGAGTGAGACACTTCATTCAAGAAAGCAGCCTCCCTGAAGTCACTGTCTGTACTCCTATAGTGAATATTGCTAAGTGAATATGAAAAGGGCGTGATGTTTCTTTAAAAGGTATGCAAGTAGCTGAGACAGATAGTGAAAAAACAGTCTCTAAAACTACTAAATGCTACGACCTTTAAATATACCTGTCAAATTAAGAGTGCATCACATTAAACTTGCACATAATCAGACTGGATTGCAGGGTCAAACCTGTTATTCAGCCTGCAGTCTGCAACAATTCTGTTCAGAATTTCATCTCAGTGTTTGAGATGTATGTATTTCATTGCACCCATTGGCCAGAGATCTTCATTACACAGAGCTGCCACACTCATTGCTCCCTCATCACACTCCACACTTTCATCTTATTTCTGTTAACCCTGTAACTTGATGTATATAAACATCTTTCGGAACCAGAATAAAGCAGTGCCAGTTCCATTCTTTCCCAACACACTGCTCTAACAAATGCCCTAGTATATACGGTCTGTCCCTAACAAATTGCTGTTATGTTTTGCCCTTTTTCATCTTCTCAGATGGAGAACCACACTTTGTTGTTCTTTTTTTCTTAGTCAGTTGTTTTAGACATTCCTGCAGTTCTTATGTATTGAAGTGCTAGTATACACCTGTACACCCCAGAAGTAATAACTGAATTTGGAGGATAAAACTGAGGAACTTCTTGACTGCTTTCTGGAGCTACTCCCAGTCTCAGACTGGCTGCTGAGAAGAAGTGATTAATTAGCACATAAATCACATGAAATGTGCTGTGCACTTGTCTTATGTCAGAGTAGGTGCTTAGAGCCAAACTTTTATTCAGCCATGTCCAAATCCACAGTGATCCTTTAACATCAAGGAGAAGGTATTAAGTAATCCTTCATCAAGTCGTCATGTCTTCATCAAGGCTTGAAGAGAAGGCACCAAGCTAAATCCCAGTGACACTGGTTAGTGGAGGAGCTTCTGCTAAATCAGATCCTCTGCTGTATGAATACGGATTTGGTAGCTTACAGCTATATCTTGGAGTAATGAAGGCTAATTCAGGAAGAAACTCTCCTGTACCACCAGAATGCCTTTTCTATTAAAGGATAATCTTTAGAAGAGTCTCATTATCCTTGTGCTGCTGAAGGAATAGGTGCAAGAAACAAGGCTGGATGTTTTCAGTGAGGAAAAGAATTAAAAGATTCCTTTCTTGAAGGGAACAAGCCATCTATTATACCATTACTCCAGGCTGGATTATCAGCATGTATAAGAAGTCACAATATATAATTAAAATCAATAGAGGTATGCTGATTTACATCTAGTAAGAATCTAGTCTGCTTCAAGCATCCAAATCCCAGGTGGAGCTAGGAGGTAATTTAGATAAGAACCGCCAGCTTCTCTGAGAGCTGACATAACTGATTTCTGAGGAAAGATATGCAGAGCTTTTCTAAAGGATGTCTCACAGTATTTCAGGGCACAGGATGATAGGAAGGCTCTGTCACCTGTAAGAATTTGTTTCCTTAGAAAGGGAGTGTATCAAGAGGGGAAAAAAGAGGGGAAAAAAACTTAGTGATAGGCAAAATTCAGAAGGGACAAATTAAAAGGAATCAGAGTAAATGTTTTCAGTAGCTACAGTGGAATAGCATGGAATAGTTTTGCTAAGGATAAAATGAAAATATGTGGTTATGACAGCATGAAACTAGATGCAGGTACATTAAACTTTAATGGAAATTTTCTACCTTCCCTTTATCATATGGAACTCCATATGATACAGTATTTTGCTTACAGAATATTCTTATCCAAACTGGTACCAGTAGCTGCTAACAGGATTGAAAATGCGTTTTCAAGTTTTGCTTGGATTGTTTTGCAGGTAGACCCTGTAGTCAAACCCAGGGGAGATATAGAAGCAAATATTGGCTCATGTCCATTAATCATAGAATGGCCTGGGTTGAAAAGGACCACAATGCTCATCCAGTTCCAACCCCCTGCTGTGTGCAGAGTCACCAACCAGCAGCCCAGGCTGCCCAGAGCCACATCCAGCCTGGCCTTGAATGCCTGCAGGGATGGGGCATCCACAGCCTCCTTGGGCAACCTGTTCCAGTGCGTCACCACCCTGTGGGTGAAAAACTTCCTCCTAAGATCCAACCTAAACCTTCCCTGTCTCAGTTAAAAACCATTCCCCCTTGTCCTATCACTATCCACCCTCGTGAAAAGGCATTCCCCCTCCTGTTTAAAAGCTCCCGTCAAGTACTGGAAGACGGCAATGAGGTCTCCCTGGAGCCTTCTCTTCTCTAAGCTAAACAAACTCAGTTCCCTCAACCTTTCCTCGTAGAAGAGGTGCTCCAGCCCTCTCATCATCTGAGTGAACTTCTCTGGACCTGCTCCAAGAGCTGCACATCCTTCCTGTGCTGGGGGCCCCAGGCCTGGGGGCCAGAGGGGGACGCTCTCCCTGCTGCCCCCCCCTTTTTTAATGCAGACCAAAGCACAGTTGGCCTTCCAGGCTGCAAGCACGCACTGCTGGCTCATATCCAGTTTCTCATCCACCAGTACCCCCAAGTCCCTCCCTGCAGGGTTGCTCTCAAGGAGATCTTCCCCCATTTTGTATAAATACTTGGGATTGTCCCAACCCAAGTGCAGCACCCTGCACTTGGCATTATTGAACCTCATTGGCCCACTTCTCCAGCCTGTCCAGGTCCCTCTGGATGGCTTCCCTTCCTTCCAATGTATCAACAGCACCACTCAGCTTGGTATCATCCGCAAACTTGCTGAGGGTAAACTCGATGTCATCTTCTGTGTCACTGATGAAGATGTTAAGAGCGCCATTCCCAGGACTGACCCCTGACAGACGCTGCTCATGACCGGCCTCCACCCTGGCACAGAACATTGATCACAACCCTTTGGCAGTGTCCAGCCAGCCAATTCCTAATCCACTGTACAATTCATCCTTCAAATCTACACCTCTCCAATTTAGAGAGAAGGATGTGGTGAGGGACCATGTCAATGGCTTTGCAGAACTCTTGATATGAGTGCTTCATTGCCATTGCTACAAAAAGCAAATTGCTGAAAGAGGAGAGTGCACACTACTTCAGCACACATCCAAAATGCTGTATTTGTTAGGAACTTGAGCAAGAAAATATAATGTTTGGGTTTGTTTGTTTTGTTTTTTTTTCCTACCTGATGCTACAGGTGCTGAGGAAAGGGAAAGAAAACTCCAAACATTTATTTGTGCATCTTTACCATCATCGCACCTTTAGAGCCAGTAAAGAAAAAGAGAAAGCGTGAAATCTCACCTCAAGTCCTCGATTCCCCATTGCTATTTCTCCTCAGAGAGACATGTGGATGGGAGTGATAAGGAATAGGATATAAATCCCACCAGCTCTGTAATTAAACAATTGAAATGGGTATATCTGAAAAGCTATTGCAGCTTCATGGCAAGCATGGAGTTAAACAGAAAAGAGAAGTTATAAAGGGAGATGGACAAAAGTCAGAAGAGAAAAATGTTAAACTGAATTGAGATTTAACTAGAAGTGGTGAGATAAAAGCAAGATAAGGACCTGGCTGTATAAATTCAGGAGTTACTTGAAACAGAATGCCTGAGAGTGTTTTATTAGAATTGGACTTTTAATATAAAAGCAGGGGCTATTTAATAAGTATTCCTCCTAAAGACTTAAAGTGTCCTCTGTCCGTGTAGGCTGCATTCCAAGGTTATTGGAAGAACTGTTGCTCTGGGCTGAACTCAATTTAGCACATGCTTTTTGTGTGGCGAGTGGATGTGAAAGGGGCTCAGCAACACAAATCTCTGTGTTCTGAATGTGAAATGAACTTTTGTTAAAGATCTTGCAAACCTCAGCTCCAGCTGCACAGTGCTGCTATAGCCAAGCAAGAAAGGATGACATATTTGTGTCTATTTGAACTTTTTATTCATCATTAGGTCCTGCAGCCATACACCAAACAGGATGATATAAGAAACTGAGCCCTTATGCATTTAATGACCTTAGTATGCTGTTTAATGTGAGATTTTACAAGTGTAAAACCTCTTAATGTAAGAAAATACAGTATGCCCAAGAGATTTTTAATCATGGTTATGATCAGTGAAACTTCCAACTCTGCAGACATAAGGTGAGAAAGGCCACGAACTGGAAGTCATATCTCATTGTTGGGATCCACAGCAATAAATGTCATTTCTCTACAAAGGCAAAAAATCGAATCTCAGCATCATCAGAATACCTGGTATAGGTATAGGAAGGCCTATCATATGCCTGCCCTACAATATTTGCACACATTTCTCTAACAGAAGATCAAACTCTTCTCTCAGCCCTGTTAGCTTTTGTTCAGATTGTTCAAGAACCAGAGATGTAAAGAGGATAACAGTGAAATGGTTTACCACCATACTGCGGCATCTAATGGTATTCTTGCTCCTGTTAAACTCTCTCCCACATAGGGAAGTTCTGTGACCCATCACAAATGGCACCAGTTCAACCAAATAAGAGTTCACCACAGAAGAGATAGAACAAGACATTTGATGTTGGCCCAGTGCACAACATACACACTAACAAGCTGTTCAGGATTAAAACTTGCTCTTATCTTTACACACACTGTCATTAGCAAAGAAAAGACCAGTTTGATATTATCTAAGAATCAATTACATGAAAAAGAAAAAAGTGAAAATTGAATTGTTTAAATATTCTTGACAACCACTTGGATTAAAGGTTAATGTGTTTCACATGTACTCCACACTCCCCTCTCTGTCTCTTCCCCCAGGAACACCCAGAGCATATGTAATATTTTTCCTTGTTTTACCTTTGCCAGAAAACGAGAGGGGAATGATGGACAAAGTTCCCCTAATACGACAACAAAGGCAGTATCTGATGCTTCTAGCTTATCCCAGAGTCGTGGTTATTGTTTACTTAGCTCACTAGGGTCTATAGCTTATTGACATTATAGTCTCCTGTTCACCTCAAGCACACATCCTAATCAACTCTTGTTACAGTCAAGTAAGTGGCTGGAGGCAGTTCCCCTGAAAATTCATTGGTTTTAGATCCGTTTCTATATAATCAGAGCTCCTGTGTCAACACTTATAGGAAGATTGTTTCAGCAGCTAAGTTGTTGTGGAGCTGGTATATTGCTTCCTGATCAAATCTCACAAAATCAGAATTACCCCCGTGGCCAAGAGTGTCTGGTAGGAAACTAAGAGTGCAGCAGATCTTGCTCAGGTTTTGTCTTCAACTGCTCTTTCCTGGCTCTTGTTCTAGGACTATCAGGTCATTTTCTCCAGCCTTTGCCCTGAGCAGATGCTCCTGTCTAGTTGCACACAACATTTCTGAGATGCTTCATGTGGAAGGGGCCCAGAGGAGTACGATGTAATACTGTCTGGAGTCAACAGGGATCAACATTACAGTATACAAGCTAGGATGTGTATGTGCTGCATAAGCTATAAGAGCAATCTCTTTTCCTTTCTCCCAAGCTTTCCAAGATATTTCTTCTCCTGTACACCTTCTACATTGATCCTTGAATAGCTTTCCTGTGCCCACTCCTGTAAAAAACAGTCCAGTTCTGCTATAGAGTGTGTGCAAGTTGTGTAGGTGAGTAACCCATCAGCTTGTAGGTGCTGTGTTAACTACGTAGAGAATAACATGGAATTATGAGGCAGTCACATTCACGATTGTTAGAGTCCAAGGTAACAGATGTGATTATCTACCACACTTCTGAGCATGCACCAATCTCTGAGTTAACACACCTGAGGGTATTTTCTGTAGGATTGGTACATCTCAGTGTTTAGATCAATAAAAAGGCTCTTACATTCAGTACTTGTGTCTTTTTATGCGTGAAATTGTACTGAGCTTCCTTTGCTTATACACACATTATAAAGAGAGAGAATATTCACTGGAATTTTAAGTACTTCATTCACTACAGTTAACTTATGGAAATCAAAACTAGGCAGCACTGGGGAAAAACTTCAAATTTTGAGAGTTTCAAATCAAAAGGAGATCCCTGTGTTAGGAGTCTGCTGGAAGAATTCAATGTGTAGGAACAGAACAAAGAAACTCTTGCCTGAGAAAACAAATGACACAAAAGAACAGTGGTGTTCTGTGAGATAATTCCTTCACCCAGCTGCAGACTGTGACTAGAACCAGAGGGGCTCACTGCATATATTAAGGCACAGTCTAGATACTGACACACAAATGTCAACATTAAGTGGAAACAGAAGAGCATGAGATAATGAAGTGAAGGTGGGCAGGTGAATCCCTGAGAAGCAGGAAGGAAACAGTGAGCAATCACAGCAAAAGTGCAACAGCAGAGTGAGAGGGGTGTGCAAAATTGACTTTTCCCTGAGTCCCAACAAGAGGGAAAATATAAATGAGAGGAAATAAACCTTCCAGGTGCCCTGCAGAGATGTCACTGTGTCATTGATTCAAAATGTCATTTGATTTTCACAGAATTCGGTGCACAAATGAGCAAGATGGTTCGAATAGAAAGGTGGTGTGGTTACCAGGAATGATATCAGGGAAGGATCTGACAGGTTTTACGTTGCCTTTGTTACTTGTTTTCATTGGCATGCAAACTGGTAACCTGGCCCTGAGCCTCTGACTTGCTTTCCTTGGCTCTCTTGACTAACTTTTCCCAAGTCTGATGCTTCAGTTACAGATAGATATCAGCTGTAGACTTCAGACTTCCCTCCCAAACAGGCTTGGTGTCACACTGTAGAAATGCTCTCCCTTTTCTCTCTGAGCTCAGGGTCAATCCAGGAAGCTTAAATCAGCCGCCATTTAAGCAGCCCTTCTGACTTAAGGTTGCAGGGAGCCATGCACACAGTCCTGAGTGAGGTGCAATGGAGAGAGACCCAGCCTTCCATGCTGCTCCAGAAGCTGCAAATTGAAACTATGTGGTATTATTTAATAACCAAAGGATGAAAGGTAAGACAGGAGGGTATATGAGGACACAAAACGAAACCACAATGTTCAGGGAATATGTACCCTTTAAACTCTCAGCTTTGTTTTGCCAATGCGTAGCATAGCAGTAGTCATGTCAGCGGCAGGTAAAGCTGCAGGGAGGATGCACATTCTGTTCCATGGCAGCTTTCAAGATTAGACAGTTTTATTTCACCATGAGCAGGAACAGGACCAAACCTTGTGAAAGCTGTCATGTAAAAAAGCGAGCACTCAGTTGCTGATCAAAAACATTTCATTTCTGGACAGTACATAAATGCAGCCTTCTAGTAAGGGCTTGTCTTCACTGTAGGTGATTGAGTATAAATTCCTGTCTATTCACAGTATGGATCTTCCACTTCTGTTGTTGTTGTTATTGTCCTGGAGCACTTTGTAAGCTGTCAGAAAGTAAACCCAAATCTTTTTCCTGGCGTCTCAGGGTGACCTAACAAGCTACTCTTCAAACTGTTTTCCCTTCCCATATCACAGTTTTCACTCCATTCTATACTATTCAGGGTTTCTATTACATTTAGGTATTGTTGTTTGTATCGCTTGCTAGCAGAACACATGTTGCAGCCCTGGGACTGGTTACTCTCAGCACAGGAGGGCACAGCCATGAATCTCAGTGGATACACTTATCCATTCCACATAGGCCTGTAGCACAGCAGGTGTATTCCTATCCAGGCTGCAGCAGAGGGACATTGAAATCTGAGCAATATCCATGGGGTCACACTGAGAGTTGCCCCAGTGCTGCTGGAAAGTTGGGCATCTTTTTTGTCTTCACTTTGAAATGAAGAAATGAATTACAAAGTCTCAGTGGTGTGAGTAGCTGAGCTGTTTCCTCAGAAAAGTGCAAGTCTTGATTAGAAAAACAAAAACTTCAAACAATGCACCCAGTTAAAAGGCTCAGGCTATTTGGCAAGTTATAAATATTCTTGGAGAGTCATCAGCATCTTTCAGAAGCAGGAGAAGTTTTGCTTTGTTGGAATTGCTGTTGCACATATATAGCAAAGCATCAAAAAGAAAGAGGTCTGGCAATGTTTCTTAGAGCGGAATTATTTACATGAAAGGCTTGTGAAATTAGATCCTTACACCGTAATCAAAATACTCTTTATGATAGTATGAAACGAGATGCTTTCATGGTGTGTATAAGTCATTCCTGTATTTTGTCTTTGTATCCCAGCTCCTTTAATCTCATAGCATGATGTGGACATCAGATGAATCTACAAGCCTTTTAGCTCTGCAGAGGCATTGCCCGGGAAAAAAAGAGCTTATGATGATGTGTGTATTGGAAGTAGAAAGGGATATACTAATACAGAATTCTTTTTACCTTTGATCATTTTCTTTGTTTCACAATGATTTCAACTCAGTTTCTAAACAGTGGTATAATGCAGTACAGAAATATAACCTGAACCTTTGTTAGCTGGACCATCTTTTACTCCTCAACATCCTGAAGATAAGGTATAGATGGGCTGTGCAGCAGAAGGCTGCAGCATTAGATCAGCATCGTTTAGTTCATCATTTGATATCCACCCAAATCTCTTATAGAAATGTAGGAAACTGTACCAAATACCAACCTGGAGTGCCTGGTTTTTAGGAACAGAAATCAGGGGAAGGTTTTAATTAGCAAAACTGCAGCCCTTAATTTGTTTGTAAGAAATGACCTAGGGGACTTTGGATCATCTTGGTTTGTATTTCACAGTATTTTTCTCCTCCTCATGCATCTTTGCCAGCTTTCCCCTCAGTCTGCAGGATTCACATAGCTCTCAAGCATATTCAAACAGTAAAACAGAAGACCATCAGAACACTTGGCCTTCTGAAATGAAATCCTTTCAGCTGGAATACTGGAAGCCCAGAATGCACTGGTTTTCAAGGCACAGCTAAAAATGGCTTTACATTGAGTCTACATACAGATTTCCAGGAGTTTTAGGGTTCTCCAGTGACAAAGTCTGAATGTTGGAGAACCGGACACTGATGTGCATTGACCAAATGTTTGTTGTACAACTGGTCAGAACTAGCACAGGTTTATTTTTTGATGCAGTTTAATGATAGATTGTGGATTTCTCAGTTGTGGAAGCTGTCAGAAAACCCTTTTCACTTGGCTGAACACAGAATTGTAGGCAGACATGGATAAGATGTGTGGTATGATTATTTTGACTTTTTCATTTTCTTTTTTTTTTTTTTTTTCTTAACTTTAATCACAAAATGTAAAGTTTTACTACAGAACATCTGCGAAATAAGCAGATACATTTCTTGTGACAAATGTTACATGAAAGCTTTTCCAAAATCGGGACAGGCTTGTGTTGATGTGTTGTGGTTTGGGAGTTTTTTAAAGCATTTTCTGAACATTCTGAAGAGTGAGAAGGTCTGCTTTGTTCATCTTCTGCAGAGTCATCACATCTGCACATCTAGCTTGTGCATTTGTTTTCTTACATATGACAACTTCAAACATCTAATGAATCATATAATCTATGATGGCTCTGGTGAGTTACTGAGAAGTTGTGCCTCTGAATACATAAAGGAACAGGAGGAATTATTTTTCTATCTTGAATTTGCTTACAAGGACAATTGCTCATTATTTTTTAAAAATCTGCCTGCAAGCATTTGCATTTTACAAAAGTGAGGGGTCTTTTCAATGGGCCACCATCATCCATCATGTCAGCCATAGCACGCAATATTTGCATTCATTGTTTCGAGGTGATAATTAAAGGGAATGTTTGTAATTGCATTTATTTACACTTGCGTTATTCGTGGGAGAATGATGGCAACTGGGCTGAATGCAACCCGCGTAAATTTATGGTGCTCAAAATGTCGTGCATTTCATTCACATTGCAGTGGTACTATTGGGTGTAAAAGAAGGATTCTCTGTTCTCCGTCAATGAAGATGAAAGCAGTAAGAAAATAATTCCTCCAGTCCAAATGACAACAAGATGCGTTCAGCCTAAGACAATCAAAACCCTTCCCCCAGAGGTAGCATTTTTAACACCGAGGTGTTTCTGCCCACCTATTTCACAAGGAATTAAATAGCACCTTGCTAAACCACTGACTGCTACCTCACAGCGGAAAGTAATTTTCACATTTCAGCCCTTTCACAGAGTTTCTTAACGTTTGTATTTGTCATAATTTTCTTCTGTCAGAAACAGACGCTCAACACAGTTTGAAAATTTAACGATTAATTCAACCTGTTTT
Source organism: Coturnix japonica (assembly GCF_054131305.1). Classification (NCBI taxonomy): domain Eukaryota; kingdom Metazoa; phylum Chordata; class Aves; order Galliformes; family Phasianidae; genus Coturnix; species Coturnix japonica. Next base: position 1,315,420 of record NW_028188951.1, read on the forward strand.
GGAAAACTGGTATCTCCAGATTAAAGTTACTATCGGTCACTTAAACGAGTCTGTTGGTGGCACACATGAAGGCTGTTTTTCACTCCCTCAATAGTGAAGTTTATTTCAACATCGTGTTTGTGACTCCCTGATACAGCATTTCACAAACTGGTTTATCTTTTAGGAATAAAATCTACTTACCTGCTATTAAGCTGCCCCTCAAAAAGAATGAAAGAAGTAATTGAGCTAAACTAGAATATAAAGTCATTTGAGTTTATGGCAGATTTATTATAATAGGCAGTCATCATCAGTGACTTTCTTAAGGAGGAATCACTTGCACTGGTTTTTATTAAGTTTTCTCATCCCTTGCTTCATATGATGTGATATTAGTAGTGGAAGCAGAGGTCTATAGACCTAATTCTTTATAAATCCTACAAAACAGTTAAAGCAGAGCAATTCTGAATGCTACAGCATGATCCAAAATCTTGTAATCACAATGCCAAAGGCTATCAAGCATGTTCTTGACAGAAATGTAAACCCTAATTTCTATTATGATAAAAAATAGTAGCCACTCTGAGGAATATGCAGAGATTAAAATAATCTCACTGCATTAATCATCTCACTTTGTTATCTGATTTTGCTTAGTACCATTAAGTAGATACTTGGTTTCGGTTCATCCAAGAAATCAACACTATTTGCTACTTACTCAACTGCAAAGAATCAGGTAATGGGTTCCCAGAAGTGTTTTGTGAGAGGAGCATGGATGATCCTAATCTTAGCAAGGTGATTTATATTGGGCTGTTTACCATTGTTAATTCTGAGGTCAGTAAAGCAAAGAGACATGAGATCTAGACTCAGAAAACAGATTAGAAAAGCAGACAAATAAATCTGCTTTTGCATCTTTAGTACTTATCCCCTTTATGTAGGCAGAGCTTGAGCCTAGCTTAGTGAGACTCAAATGCTGCTGGTGAATCCTTCTGTTCTCCACAACATCTTCTAACATTAAGCTGTGAAATATCTTCCCTATCCAGCCCCTTCTTACAAAACCAGCAAAAAGCATGATTAATTATCATCCTTTTTACACTGAATCCATTATCATCTTTAGGAATAATTGCTCCCCTAGAAGTGATTCTGTAAATAGCAATACGTTACTTGGCAAAGAGAGACACAGCCTCAGCAAATTTATTCCGAGCAACAGGAACCCAAGAAAGCAGTGCAGGCATCTCTAAGTCACACAAGAACAATAGGTGAAAAATGCATAAAGGTAAAATGTTACCTTTAACAAGTTTTAAAACATCATCATTGCTTTATCTGAAGGTCTACTAAGATCCACATGCGAAATCCACATTTTGGAGTTCAGTATTAAGTCTGTATTAGGTACTGGAAATCTACCAAACAGGAATCAAACAAGTATGGTTGTTTTCTCTTCAAGCAGACAGCCTGTGAGTAAGTATTCAGGTTTGCGTGCTTTGAACTGGCTCTTTGGGGTGTGCATGAGCTCAGGCAGATATTTAGCTTTATGTCTTCAGGTGGTCTGAGATGCAAGTGCAGGAGAAATCAGGCTTCACAATATAAATGCCTGTAAGGTGCTACAGTATTTTAGACCTTCAAAAAGAGGAAAAAAAGCCAGGCTCTTTATTGTACAGCTCTCAGTACACTTATCTATCTGTTTTGCCTTTCCCCAAAAGAGTTTGTGAAAAATTTGGCATCAGCTGCAACTCAGGCCTAATTACAAAGGAATGCTCAGTTTGCTCAGATCTGACTTTACAAAACCTGAAAAAGCAGAATCCTGATTAGGTCTGGAATTGGATAGTGCTCACCTTTCAATATGAAATCATTGAATTTGGAGCTGAATCTTTCGCTTTGCCTCTTTTAATCTTTTCAAGGTAGGTCTTATTACTGTTGGTTTGTGTTTCTTTGTTCAAGATTTAGCTTGTTAGATTTTGTTTCTTTTCACATGTCAGGAAAAGCTTCAACTAATTATTTTTGGAAGAAGCTTTTCTGCTTCACCTCTTTTTAATGGACTTTTTAGAAGAAAAGAAAAAAAAAAGTAAAAATAGAGTAAATAGTGGGGATTGAAGCAGGTTTGTATAAAAGGCAAGAAGAACCAATAATATTCCAATACTTCGCCCTTCCTCCATTGTAGAAGTACCTACAAACCACTGCAAAGATAAAAAAGCAAAACAAGAAAACAGAAGTTTGGGAAACTCCTTAACCTATTTTAAGATAAGAGACTGGGTGGCTTTGAAGGGTTGGCAAAGTAAAACCCTGCAGCAGATACATCAGAGGGTTGGTATATGCACGTGGGAGAAGGGTCATGTCCGGGAACAAATATGTATGGACATGTCCCAGGTGTATAGGAACACCACATTCATGACTTGCAGAGTCAAGATTCTCTTTCAGTCTCTCTTGTGCCAGTTATTTCAGTTTTGATGCTGTTCTTATGGAAGAATTGGGAGCTCTATTGTGTATTGCAATGGGGAAAGTTTTAAATGTGTGGAGATAAAAGGACAAGAAATATTTTTCTTTGACAACCTCTGTGCCCATTGAGATGTTTATCTGTGCTGGGGTCACTTCTGGGGCTGAAGTCAATGACACCTCCTGGATCTGAGCACAGGAACAGGCAGCTGTCCCCCCTACAGAAGAAGAAGGAGGACCTGGGGAAGTCCCATCCTGACAACAGAAGAGGTAACATCCTTCCAACAATGGCAACCCGCTAAAGAGCCAGGCACAGCAAGCAGAGAAGTGTTTCATCACTTATGCACCACCTAAACCAGGAGATATCAAAGCTTTGAGTTCAGCGCAACTTCACATTTCAAGTAGCCTACACTGAGGCAACAACAGCAAGGCCTTTTTAATAAATAGCAGAGCCATCTTACCACCAGGGTATTTGCCTGGCAATTCAGAAGACAAACTTAAAGCACCGATTATCAGGGAGCTGAAGTAGTGTCTTTTTCATTATCTCCATGATGGGACTTCTTGCTCAGCAGACGGCTTTGTCAGTCCCATTCTCACTGAGCTTTTCTTCCAGCTCTGCAGCAGCCCATCTGCCACAGTTATTATTCTATTGTCACAAAGGAAATAACATTTCTTTCCTGGGCATGGCAAGGGATAGCTAGTTTTTAAAGCTACCTCCTTGTTTTAATGACAATATATTTCCTAGTCTAACGCTATAGAAAGGTTGCAAAAGCAATGAACAATAATGCAGCACAATATTGCAGCACATATACACATTAGTCATTCAGTTTTAAGAAGCAAACAGAACATTATCTTGAGAAACAAACAATGGCTCTTTTTAATAATGACATATCTTCCTCAGCAAAAAAAAGCCATGTTTATTAGAAAATCACATTTTTCATGTGAGAAAGGACATCTCCAGCAATTCTTTACTTTCCAGACCATGCCTATATCATATCCTCATAGAAAAATATTGAAATAATTTAATGGGAGTCTTCTTTTTCACATTATGTACTTAGCTTCCAAAAGTGTATAATAGTAAAGACAAAAGAAAATCATACACCACTATCTGAAATGTTAAATTACAGTATTTGAAATCTAAAACTATTTGCTATCTGCTACAATTTACTTAAAATAGCTCAGAAACGATCCAGTTCCAGCAGGCCATCACACAGACCTTGCTCTACAGATGGGCAGTTTAGAAATGCATGGCTCTGGTCTGACTAAAAGAGCTACACCTTCTATTGGAAAGCTAAAGGGAGAGAAAACAGGAGCCACCATTTCTTTGAATAAGCTCGAAAAGGCAAAATGTATGAAATATGCATATGCTTCAGCACCATACAGCCTGCAGTGGGATCACATCAGGTCCTTTCCCACTCTGGCTGTCTGCCCTCAGGCAGCCTGTCCTGCCCAGCTGCCTTATGGCTGCAAAGCCTTCTTCTGCCAAGAGGCAACGCTGACCTCCCTGTGGCAGTGCCCTCCTGACAAAGCAAGCTCTTAGTCCCTCCCAGATACTTCTCTTTACAGGTGAAGTCTGTAGTGCTGCACAGCCCCAGACCAGCAGTCTGGTTCCCTGCAGTTGCAGCCCCCAGAGCTGTGCCTTCCCTTTCTGCCAGGGACAGGAAGCAGTGACTTTGCCCAATGGGATCAAACTTGGTCCTTGCTTTATTGCTTTATTGCTTTTCATCACCCACACCTATAAATCGTCTCAACAAATAACCCTGTGGCCTTACTGCCAGCCAGCTTTTCCACTTCTGCCTGGGTAGCTGCTTCAGACAGGTTTTCTAATTGTCTCCTTGAACATGACAGAAAGGTGTAATTAGGTGTTGGTGCCGGAGATGGAGCTGGGCAGGCTGTGTGTATCCCAGCACACAGGAGCACACTGCCCTGGACATCCTCTGTTACGGTCCAAATTAAAACTCCTCACAACCTACTAGTTCTTGTAGGGGGTGTATAGAGAATCTGACCCATATACTTCTACCTATTAACTCCCTGAAGCAACGATGCAGATGATAAGAAAAAAAAGTCTCATAGTACACTAGCAAGAGATAAAAACACAGGTTATATGAATATATTTCTTTAAGTAATGCACACAAACAAGAAACCACTGTACATCAACTCCATTCTCCACGTGTCTGAATTTTCTGTAAAGAACTTTTGAGTTTAGAAACAAATTTAAGAACGTTTTAACTCCAGAAATAGCTGAGATGCATCCTTTGGGCAGGATGAGGTGGAATCAGCACAGCCCGGTATTTTCAGTAGGAAGTAATTCTGTCTGGTGTTACACACTGCTCAAGCACTGTCCTCATTAAATTACTGGAAATATGGGTTCAGATCTCAGTCGTACATCAACCACCTGAGAAGGCAGATTCTTCAGCTCAATGAGAAACACGCAGTGACCTGCGAAGGTTCTTTTCAGTGATTCTTCTCCGTGACATCGGCCTCAAAGCAGAGATCCTTGGCACGCCAGTGCTGGCAAAGGGAGGCCTGAAATATGTTTCCCTTGCAAATAAAAGCAATCTTTAGCAGGCCAGTCATCTTTAGCAGGCAGTTTATAAACTGGATATTACAGTTAAAATATTGATCTCAGATATTTTGCAATGTCTCCAGTGTTTCTGGATCAGCTGGGATAAATCTTGATGTTAGAAAAATAGAGCCCATCCTTGCTGGAATCTATATTTCTTCTCAGTCCCTCATACTACAGTAACCAAGAGTGGCAGAGCTGATTTACCCATAGGGTAGCTAAGTTCTTTCATCCTATCTTCCCCAAAACAGCTGTATGAAGTTAAATTCCATTGTTTGTGTGATCAGGGACCAAATATAGTGTATTACAGTGTTTCCATTGTAAGATAATAATAAAAGCATAGCAGCTTCGTGCAACATTGTGACATCTACTGTATGCAAATAATGTATGTTTTCATATACTTGTCTTGAATATTATATTGCAACTCAAAATTGTTACTGAAACAGAGCTTAATCAGGCAATAAGATTTGTATCTCTGTACTCTCCCTTATGAACCCTTCTGGAATCATTGTTTTATTACATTAGCTGAGCTCCTTATTTTTTAATATGAAGTAGGACAGGACTTCCCACTTCAAAGGTAAATTAAGACTGAGGAAGCGAGTGAGACTCTAGGAATCAGGTTATTAAAGTGTTTACATTTGCAAAGCAAAGGGCCTAGTGAGGATTTTCATGAGTGCTGAAGAAAGCTGTTAAATTCCCAGTAGACTTCAGTCCATTTCCCTGGGGACATCTCTGCAGGGACTGATCTAAGCTCTTCCTTTCCACAGGATAACGAGGCCACAGAATCATAGAATCAGTAAGGCTGGAAAGGATGTCTAAGATAACCAAGTCCAACCCCAGCGCATCTGCACCATGCTTACTGACCACATCCCCTCAGTGCTACATGTACATGTTTCTTGAGCACCTCCTGGGATGGTGACTCTACCCATTCCCTGGGCAGCCTGTGCCAATGTATCACTACTCTTACTGAGAAGAAACTGAGGCTGTTGAAGGCCAGGAGCCAGTCTGCCACACTTGGCATGATGCTCAGCCTCCACTGAGGTGCTGAGATCTAAGGTACATGTGCTCAGTGCTAGCCCTATGCCTTGCCCTGTGACAGGTTCTTCTGGCAGCTGGGAGTACAGCATTCTGTCTGGTCTGTCTGAGCCCATTGGGCAGAGGCTCTCTAAATCCTTATTACTCACCCATTCTTGTACCCAACTCAGCAAGTAAATTACAGAAAACCTACAGAGATCTTCTATAGACTGCAACACGTGAACAATAATTTAACCCTCTAGTCTTCTACCTAACAACTTCTACAACCTTAATGTTGTGTCTGTATGTAAGATTTTAGTGAGCTGTTTGTAAAATGAAGGAGCAATTGGTAGATTTCAGATTCACATTTGGAAACAGCTCTTTGGTATATCGCCTCCTGACTCGGGAGAAGACCTCTCCTGTTAACAAAGTCATTGGTACTGCCCAGCTCACTGTAGGAAAAAGCAAGAGACTAATTTGTCTTTGCTTAACTCTAAGTAGTTTGAAACCAGACTCATTTTTGCTTTTCTAAACCTCCATTCTTTCCTGCTGCAAAAATTTCCCTGAGGTCAATGCAATGCATTCTCTGACATTCTGATTCAACCTCCTGAACTTCTCTGCTCAGCCCTTTCTTTTGTTACATTGGGAATACCTACAGCTAAGTAGAGGAAGGAACTTCTCCCAAAAGAGCAGGGTTATTCTTCAATTGCTGTTGACACTGCAGGTTGCAAACCAGAGAGCTGCTCTCCTCTGGGAGCTTAGCATGTGAAAGAAAGGTCATGCATGGTGAAGTCGACCAATAGAGAAAAATGTATGTCTGTGTGTTCAAAACATGCTAGAAGAGCCTTTGAGGATGTATGCCTTCATTAAAAAAAGTAAGAAGGAAAAGGTGTGTAGATTGTTAGAGACACTGAGTGGGTACCTTGGGATAAAGATATTCACTTCCAGAGCTTTTTTTTTATTATCTTTTTCTTTTCTTTTCTTTTCTTTTTTCCTTGGACAAATGAGGAGTTCTGGTCCTGTCTTTGCACTGAGTCCCTCAGAGACTCTCATGCAAAAAAAAAAAAAAATGAATGTGATGAGAATTTTTTTCCTTTTTATTCTTTTTTTCTATCCTTTTTTTTTTCTTTCTTTTTTTTTTTTTTTTTTTTCCTCTCTCTCTTTTTCCACCGATGAAGTCTTTGGGGATTCAAGATACAGAATTGAATGAGAATACCGAGAGCTTCCCAGGAGAAGCACAGAAGAGGCTGCTCAGCTCTTTGTTACTTCTGGCTTTTTCTCTGCACTGCCCTTGTTTGCAAAGAGCCCATCCCATTACATGGAGGGGATATATACACATACACAGAGTGGGGAGGTTGAGGTATCTCCATGAATTTGCAACAACTACCCAAACATTTCACTTATTTTTTTTCCTTACAAATGAGATGCATCTCACATTTCAGTGTTAAACAGAAGAACAGTACACAAAGTTATTTTGCCTCAGCATGCCACGTGTTCTGTAGCTATCTATTCAGCTCTGATATTTTTAATTCATTACAGTTATTGAAGTCACAGCCAGGTGATCACAAGTTGGTCCCTTTTCAAGGAGTTTCATATTTTCATACTTTGAAAATGGATTGCAACTGGTTCTGGACATCCATTGCCACATACGTGCTTATGAAATGGATGTCTCAGAGAGAGAAGAGTCAGTAAGGCTCACTGCTGACCCAGGGCTGATTTCTATGGGACCTATGCTCTTTGGAAACTTTTAGCTAACAACTTCAGGGTGCTATAAAGGCCAACTGGAAAACAAAGCAGAACAAAAGCCCAGCAGGCTTCTCTGTGAGGAGAGAGCTTTGGGAGCACAAAGACCTTTGTACTGGAAGTTATTGGTGTAAGCAGTCTGGCTGGGAAGGCTGCAGTTTGGCTCTAAGCTGATTTAGTATCTGCCTGCCACTGAGTGGGATGGCCTCAAGCTCCGTGGCTCCATGCAGCCTCACAAGAAGCAAAGTGTGTGGGGAAGGAGGAAGAATTCTGAGCTGGTAGCAGCTGGCTCTTCAGCATTACTTAGGTGTTAATCTAAAGCACACTTCTCATCTCTGAGAGTAAGAGTGCAGGGAAGGCACAGAGACATCTTTGGAAATGACATGGCAAGCTTTCACACTTGCTCAGACAGGCACAGCTTAGCTCTTGAGCTGTCAGTTCTTGTAGCATTTCTCAGATTTCAGAATATTGCACACTTTCCTTAAAAGTTGGGGATCCCTAAACTCCTTCAGAGCCACAATTCTCATTATTGTCAAATGAAAATGTCTATTTATTTTCTACATTGCATGGATTTCCCCAGTTCTACAGAAGTGATTTTTAATAGCTCAGAAAACAGAAAACAAATCCAATTCAGTACACTTCAAAATGATTCAAGGAACGTTTGGATGTTTTGTTGAGGGACATGGTTTAGTGGGAGCTATTGGTAATAGGTGAATGGTTGGACTGGATGATCTTTTAGGTCTTTTCCAACCTTGGTGATTCTATGATTCTCTGATTTTTTCAGTCTCTCCAGATCTTGCAATTCTGGGGATTTTGATTTTCAAATTATTTTATATATTATACCTTGCATGGCTTAAGCTATAGCAATGACAAGAAAAGAGATACAGAATAAGAGAAGCATGTGCTGGACCAATAAAAGAAAAAGCAAGCATCCCTACGTCAAACATTACCAGTGTGGATAAGGAACACCGGCAGAGAACTGAAACAGCATTTCTATTACACAAGAAACCAATGTGGATCTCATTAACAGATCTCCTAATTCTGGTGCCCTTTCTAACTATCCAGGCTGTCTTCTCTGGTGCAGACAGCACTCCAGACCTCACAGAGAGAGGATAACAATGTTTACTCTTGAACCCTATTGCTCAGTATTAATTTTCATTGGAAAACAAGAGTGTTGGATGATTAAAAGACTTTCATGATAACTCAGTCACTACAAATTCAAGATCAGTGGTAGAGAGGTAACCCGCATTATTTATTTCCTTCTCTCATGAGTTTCTAGTTGATGAAACTATCATTTTTTAGGATCTTGGTTAAAGAACCTCTATGCAGGAGGAGCTTTTGGTCAATATAATAGCATGGGAGTAAACTTGAGACAGCCTGGTACTGCTTCCATCTGGCCACTCTTCTGAATTTGTTTTAATGAAGCCAGAGGAAGAATTTTCATGGTCAAATAACAAACCTAAGAAGCAAACAACTTGGAGGAGAAGTGATGGATATGTTTTCATTTTAAGAGTTGTGCATCTCACAATGGATTTGAAAATGACAACATTCCAGAAAGGAGTCTTAATAGTCCTATTGGCTACCACTGTACATGCAAATGGGAATTAGTTGTTATAATTACATGTCAGCATAAGCAGTCAGAAACAGAATCCGTGAGTGAATTGTTTTATTTCTTTTCCTCTTATACAGAATAGTCAGAGAGCTGGTGTTGAATTGGCTAGAGTTAACTTCTTTGGAAGCCATGATATGAATCCTACAAGGGTAGGATTAGTTTTCAGGCCATTGTTAATAGAGTATCATAAACTTAAGACCTATTCTGACTTGATCTAAAATATCATAGAATCATAAAGGTTGAAAAAGACCACTAAGATCATGTGGTCCAACCATCCAGCTGCCACCAACACTGCCCACTGAACCATGTCCCCAAGTGCTACATCTCCAAAGTTCTTGAACACCTCTGGGAACAGTGACTCCATCACCTCCCTGAGTAGCTGTACCAATGCCTGACTGCTTTGGAAGATTTTTTCCCTAATTTCCAGTCTGAACCTTCCCTAGTGCAACTTGAGGCCATTACCTCTCATCCTATTGCTTTTACCTTGGAGAAGAGGCTGACCACCAACTCACAACAACCTCCTTTCAGGGAGCTGTAGAGAGTGATAAGGTCTGCCCTGAACATCCTCATCTCCAGAGCGAACCATCCCAGTTCCTTCAGCTGCTCTTCATAAGACGTGTGCTCCAGACCCCTCACCAGCTTCACTGCCCTTCTCATGCATTGTCCATAATCAGCTTTGAGATGCTGCCCACTGAAAAGGCTGCGTATAACTGCAGAAAACCAACATATAACAGCTGACTAATTTTTGGCATCTGTGACTTCTGCTAAAGAAATAATTAGTTTTCAGGCCAAGAGTGTATAATTTGGTGAGACATTATAAGTAAGTACAATAACAGCAGCAAACTTTAAATCACTAAATATTTGGAGAACTTCTAGCAAATATACTCTCCTGGCTACAGTGATTACCTACTTGATGCAATGTTTGCACACTTGCCTGTTTTTAGTATCACCCTTTGTCTGCTCAGTGTAATACAATGTTAAATCATTTTTCAGTGCAATCTTACAAAGGACAATTGTCTGCTGTTTGAGCTGCAGCAGCTAAAGCTAAGCTGAATTACAGAGTAAGAAAAAGGACCAAATAAGAAGTAACTCCCCAGGAGTGTTTGCCAGTGTAGGTGATTGTCTTGTTGGTAACCAGGAGTGGCTCCAATGTCAGCATCAAGGTGAAGTCCCAGCACTTCCCATGAAGCTGCTTAGAGCTGGGTACATTCATCAGGTGTCCAGTCTGCTCCCAGCAGAGAAAAGACAGACAAAGGGGGAAGGCAAGGATATGTGGAGGGCCCTTCTGGATGATTCCTTCCCTCAGTTCTCTGAGTGTCTTTGTTCTATTTGTGGTTCCCAGAGGTTTGATTTAAATGACAGAGTCCCACTTCTCAAACCTTGTTTATTTGACAGGCCTTGACTCAAACATTTTGCATACGTTTTGGCTCTTGGCTACAGCTCTGATTGTAGCTTTTGGGTCTGAGATTGCTGGACAGTAAAGTTCTGGTGACAAAATGATCAGCGTTGATATCTTTGGAGCATGGTTCATAGTGTGAATTAGTGCACTGTATCAAATTTTGCCACATTAAATAGATGACACTTCCTGAAACTTCTGTAGTCATTTACACTTACACAAGGTAGATATTAAAATATTGAAAAATATTTTGTTTTGTCATCCAAATAACTTCATAAAATTAGAATACACAGGTTTCTACTTCCAGTATGGGTGCAATGGGAGTTTTTATGTACTTTTTTTTCCACCAAAACTCTCGTGAATGTTTCTTACGTGTCCATTCCCATCAAGTGATCCCACTGAATCTTAGAAACAACAAGATTTTACCTTTGTTTAAAAATGTATCTTCATCCCAAACTGGCAAATAGAGTTTTTTGGTCTCATTAACCTGACAGAAGCTGTCCGTGATATTGCTTTTCCTTTCCTCATATATAGCAGCCTGTATTATGGATATCTTAATTCAAGAGGCAGATGGACCAGAAGAACAGCATCAAACACATTCTGAAGCAGTGATGAAAAACACTCCCTGACGATGTGCACTATATAGGAAAAATAAGCAATTGCCTAAATAACACGATAGCACCAAACTCCAATTGTTACTAAGAAATTAACTAGTTGGCTTGCTGGAATAAGCAGTACGGGAACATGTTTGCCAGTGAGAATGGATATGGTGTACAGTAAATACAGATTATCAGCTCAATATTTAATTTTTTTCTGATTTGCTTCTTTCAAGTGTTCTCCATTACTGAGCTAATCTAACGTATCCAGGCAGGACTCAAACAGCAGAGGGATCCTAAATACTCTGCTCTGTTTTCATGTTTGTTTCCCTTCTAGCACACAGTGCAATGACTTTCTGCACAATGAAACATCTCATGTAAGAGAATTTTGAGGAGCAACACAACCTTCCCAGAGTGCCTTCAAACACGCATGCTGAGCAGCATGCAGATTAAGCTCAGAGTTTGGCAGTGATGTTGGTAATGCACCCAATCCTCTCACGTTACCCCTGTCCTGAGAATACTTCAAGCCCAAGTTTGTTCAGAGCATTAAATTGGCCTTGAGATGAAACAGCTGGCTGCACTTCCTTGGAGGGAGGCCAGCTGGCTATTAAGGAAGGCAATGGATAGCCTAAGCAATATTCCTGATCTTGTCCTTTTATCTAGTGTCCCATGACACAAAGAATGATCTCTTTCTGGAAGCTGCGTTGCAGTGTGTGAATATATTAGATATGCTGGTTAAGCCATTTCTCCTCTGTCCTCAGCTCAATAGCCCTCATTCCTATTGTTAAGGCAATTTAAAAAGCTGCTTTAAAGAACAACAACCCCAAGTAAAACCTTCAGGACTGCAAGTGTTGTAGTCTCGGAATACCCAAGCAAGCTGAACTCTGACATAAAACAAAAAAATGAGCAAGAAGGTGATTAAGAACAGGAGCTTTGTTCTGTCAGCATTGGCTGGTGAAGCAATGTGTGCATCCCCACAGCATGCAATGCCACATCATCATCTCCTACTCACTTTTCTCCTAATTCCACCACAGCTGGGTCATTTTGTCTCAATTTCTTTCAACAGTGAGATCCACAATTAAGAAATAAAGGTGTGAAGAAAACCATTTCATTTAAGCTAGCGCAAAAATACACAAATGAATGAGTATTCCTTCAGAATTTTTGACCTTTTCTGCTTTTCTTCAGATTCAGAATAAAATACCATCTCAAGTGATTGCAGTCTCTAATGAGACAGAACTGCTGTCCTCTTCACGGCTCCTTGCAGCTGATTCAACAAGTAATTACGTATGACGGCAGCATTTTAGAAGAAGGCAGTTTGAAAAGCTGCAATTCTTCTCTCACCACCTCGGAGTCATCCATGGTTAAAAAAATTATTCTTCTAACAAGCTGAGTAGTTTGGTGTTTATTGAAACCCAGAGATCAGTGGGTTTGGTTAGCATGTCATGCCTCTGGGGGCCATACACTGCCGTAAAATAGAATCAATCCCACAAGCTGTGCGCTGATATGGCAGATAAGAATTTTAACCTTTCAGGCAAAAAGAAAGTCCTCCTCCTCCCCCTCCTGGCTTCCCTCAAGAATCCACTTAATCATATTTTGAAATCTAATAGGTTTTGGAAGTGATAACAGTAGTCTGGGCTGCAGCAATAGAAAGAAACGGATTGTTCTAACCTTTAGCAAGAGTGAATGCAAAGAGCGATTAATTTGTGAGGCTTTCTGGGGTTAGAGATGAAATCTCAGCTCCCTTGAAGTCTATTGTTTCAGCTCCTATGGAGAGTGCCCAGCAAGGATCACAATCCAGCTCCTGTTTTATTCATAGAATGAGCAACCTGAAGTTATGCTATCACCAAATAAGCTGTCCCCACATAGAGAAGAAAAATAATAAACAGTTGTGTGGTACAACTTAAATTCAAGGCGAGAGCTTAATACAGAGATGGAGCAAGTTCCTGCCCCACATTTTGCAGCAGATTGGAGAAGATAATCACCATGGACTGCCTGGTTTTAGAGTTAGGCCATGAACAGAGGAACCCACTCATAGGAGCCCCTGGAGGGTTGGAGTACAAGCACTCTGGAGCTCCTGTAACAGCAGAACAAACAATATGCAAATCACTGCTTTGAGCTGCTCATTCCCATACCTGTTTTCATTTCCACCAAAGGGCACTTCCCAGCAGTGGCTCTGATCAAGCAGACTTATGTAACTTTGATTATCCTTTTCCTTAGTTCTGTTGTTGGGGGTAACCTTACATTGACTGCGTCCACCTGGTTGTGAAGTTCCCATAAATGCAGTGTGTGTGTTACAAAACATGTATAATTTGAGCTGGGGAGAAAGAGAGGAGGGATGTTCATGGGGAGGGGCCAGTGCAGAGCAGAGGAGGAACTGGTGGTGAGCAAATCTTCTTTCTGGGACAGATGGGGCCAACAGAATTCCAATCATTCTTCAACATCATGGATTTTCATGAATTGAAACAGGGGTGCCATTTTTAGCATCATGAGTCCCGTGTGTTCCATACTGCCCAGAACAGATTCATTTTCTACACTGTGAAGTGTTCTGCATCCTCTTCTTTTTTTCTTTAACTGTGCAACAGGACTCTGAGAGTTTTCCTCTTCAAGTCATTGGAAATTTATGCCAGACATAAAAAAAAAAAAACAAAAAAAAACCAAGAGTGAGCACCCTTGATTATAGATGTACAAAAATATCACCTATTTTACTGAGAAAAAGCCTAGAATAAATGTATTTATCTCTTTGCTTCAGGTAGATATTTAACCTTCACATCTCATTTTGATCCTTTCTGCTATAATTGCTGTATATTCTTTGAGAGAGATTCTTCGTATCCTAGAACGGTCAGAACTTCTCAGTGCTGAGAAGACAGGCAGAAGATACAGCGAAATGATTTTAAAAGCTTGGGAACTTTTAAATTCTAATGCAAAAGAGTTTTCCTATTGAACACACACACACGTGGCAATGCAATCCGTTTGTACACGCTTTACCAGTAACCAAGGCATCACAGCAACCTGTATATCAGCTATGCCCATGTGAGCAAATCTGCTGTCACTTAAACTGAAGAGACATTTCTGGGTTTTCTGGGCTTCCTTAAAGCTGGCTGCATTTAAGAGCTCATGATTATGACGTGCCACAAAATGTTTTGATGACGAATATTTACTTTACAACTCGTTTTAACTTTTTTGGCTGACACAAAGCAGATCTGATCACAAACAGCCTGGGTGATGAGTGCAGCTGCAAGCCTTTTATTTATTTATTTGGTTTTGGTCCAGCAGCTCCGTAGTTTCTAGATCTAATCCCCTACAGAAAATAAAATGTCACTGAAGATTGGAATGACTTCAGGCCTTTCTTTTTCCTTTGCGAACAGTTACAGAGACCAAAGAGCCACAGGATGGGAGGATTTAAATGTATCAGATATCCATCTCATCTGACACTGTCCATTTCCCTAGATTTTTGCCCGGGTTGAATTGAATCAAGTTCTTATCTAGGAAGCCTCACATTTCAGGACTGTGAAATTTGCCTTCTGCAGCTTCACTGAAGGAATGACCCAACACATTGCCCGTGAAGTGCTCTCTCATGATTTTAATGCAGATTTGCAAAACGATTTTACATCAGTGGGAGATGAGGTGCGGTGAGCAGGAGAGCGCAGGAGGCAATCCACGTGGGCTTTGGGTGTTATTACTGCAATCTGAAGAAGCACTGCTGGCTCATTAATTCTTAGTGCACTCTTAATCTTGGATGCTCACTTGTTCTGTGATCCTGCTAGGTCTCCATTTAACACTGCCCTCTTTAATATTCCTCCTTTCAGCTTGTTTTTGCTGGAACGCTGCTGCTCTCTAGCTTTCAAAAGCTCTTTGTATCCCCCTCCTGTTTTTTATTTTCTAGTTTTACAAGTGCTTTCTTTGCACAGTTCTCTCCTTCCCTAGTAGAATGAAAGTCTACTATCAATGTCTGAGTGAAAGATGGTGCATGAAACATCACCAGTTGTTTCAGGACAACCACAAGGCCTCAGACTTTGGGTGCTGTGCCCACCATTACCAGAACAGGTGTTAAAATTCAGTGTAAGACTGTCTGAGGCTCAGCCAGCTCAAGAAATGAACATTTCAAAGTGGAGCTCTGGTTGTGACATTTATTACCTGGGTGGGGTGGATGCACTTCTGTTGCTCTGCAGGAGGGGCTCCCCCATGTAGCCCTACATGCTCAGAGTCACAGGGATGACTCTGAAACCACTGGGATCTAAAGGGGTTTGATCAATGAGCTGACTTTCATTTCACAGATCTAAAGGCAACTTCAGAAGCCATGTCCAGGAGAGAGGCCTTGTTCTTTACAAACCACACGTATCACCAAAGCAGGGCTCTTTGATCTGGATCACTGTGCAAGGGTTTCTCCTGACCTTTTCTCCCACACGAAAGCACCTCTTGGGACGAGGTTCCAGTAGAGTTCAGTTCATATTCTCAGACATTTCCTGTGAGCTCCTCCAACCCTGATGCACATCATGATTGTATGAGCTATCTGAGAGCAGAATTCAGCTTTTCCCACCCCCTACCAGTGAGAAGACAAGTTCAGTTCTATATCCAGTATCTTACTGTCAGTTCCTCTAGGCCCAGGGAGAGTTTTAATTAGAATAATCAACTGCGTTGTACAGCTTCCAAAATACCACGGTCTGACAGTGTCCACAGTGTGAGCAGAGGGTTAATAGCCTCAAATGGGACTACTGCACAGAACTTAACCTGCCCTTTTACCTGCATACAAGGATATAACTCCTCCATAAATGAAAGGGGAGATGCTGAATGAGCTCCCTTCTCAAAAAACAAGAAACCGTGGACATACATCCCTGTCTGAGCTTTGTAGCACTCAATATGCTATGAAAAGGCACACGAGACTGGGACCAAGTGATGATATAAAATGAGGAATCCCTATATGAACCATGTGAAGCAGCTCAATCATTAGCTAGATTTCTCCTTCCTTAGTGCCATCTGTGAACATAATGATTCAGAGTTTAGCACACAGATCTATTTATTGTTGTCTGGAATTAACTTAAGCAGGAAGCAAGACCACTGAGGTTAACAATTACAGTAACATACTCTCTACTGACCAAAGGCTTCCACTGCTCCCAGTATTCCCACAGCCAAATGCAATGAGAGTCTCCAGGCAGGTGTAGACTTCAGCAAAGACATAAACGGAAAAATTAATTTACAACTTGAAAGTTTTTAAACGGGCAACAGTGCCCTCCTCTGGGTTCTTGCCCAATTGCTTCCAGTAAAGCAGGCGTTTAATCTCAGGGGCTGTAAGCACGTGTGTGCTTTGCAGCTAATTTACCACCCTTCATATATTTAGAAAGAATCGCTAATGCAGCATGAAGCAACAGTGAGGAAACAAAACCTTCCAGAATTATTCCTTTCAATATCTGAAACTGGACACCAGTCAGACTGCTGGGAGCTGTTTGAATAAAATCCTGCACAGCTTGGAGATTTTTAAGTCATTCACTTTCCTGGCTGTTCTGATTGTTTTCCAGCACCCAGCATTGCCACAAGTACTGGAATGACATTATTTAAAAGCTTTCTCTTTTAACAGATGGAGAATCTGTGGCTACATCACGTGAAAAAGAAGATATCCATGTACTACACAGGCCTTATTAAACTCCACTTCATTGGATTCCAAGTGCAAAATAAAAATATCCAATAATAAATGAAAAATAGGTACAGATTATTTCTTATCTGACATACATATTTGTGCAGATTTCCAGACTTTAACATAGAGCTCAAGGCATCCTAACACCAGGATATCTGGGCTGTGGTTTGAGGCGTTTATACCATATGTTAAGGTAGGGAAAAATTCCCATTAAGCTCACACAGTTTTCATGTCAAAAAGTACCTTGGAGCCCTTCCTGAATCAACATTCCCCTCATCTGGTTCACTGCCATTGAGTCTCTTCTGTAGTCTGTGTCTTTCTGAGTAACTGTGAAATTCAACTTCACCTTCAGGTCTAACTTTCAGAGTTCAACCCAGGCCATGTTAAAGACATAGAGCTTGGTTAAAAATGCTTCTAAAATGAGATTGTAATTCACATCTCAGTTTTTGAAGTTTTCAAAGCTTAGTTAGTCACAGCAGTGACAGATATCTCTTTCACAAACTGTCAAGCAGCAGAATTGATCCTATCTGTGTATTCAGTGTAACTGGAAGACCAACAAACAACGGGGAGGCAGTGACAGAACAGCTGCCAACAATGAGTAACAATCAGAAACAAACAGAATGTGGACATCTATGAAGGATAAATATAACATTTGATGAACACAACTGAGATTTAGTGAGAAATAATCATTGACACCTGTTTTCAAATACAGGATGCTGTATTTGAAAGGTGATTTGGCCACAGCTACAGCCAACTGCAGGCATCCATCTGAGGGAGGGTGGAAGGCATCTGGGGAAAGAAAAGTGAGGATTGCTCAAGTTATAACAATTGGGGACTGGTGGTTGTTTTTACTGTCATGTTTTGGAGACCAAGATGAAATGAAAACAGGGCATAATCAAAACCAGAACTGTGATGCCAGGAATGACTGATCTGCAATAAGCAATACATACATCTGCCCAAATGTCCTGCTTTGGAGAGAACTAGTTTGCATGGTTTGCATGTTTCCTGAAGTTATGTGAGAAAGCACATTTTTCTGTTCTGATGGAACACCTGCTCATTTTCAAGAACAAATAAAGTATATCTGTCAAAAACTGATTTGCACACCTACAATAAAAGCGAGTGGCACTGCTAGACTGAACCATAGAGTCCAGAGATTTGTCAGCTTTGCTTTTGAAGGACAGACCCCATCCCTGTTCTGTCAAGGAGAAGGGTTCAGGCTGTCAGCTTCAGGTGTGCTTCCAGCTCCCCAGAGCCCATCCCAACCATCACTCAGACAACACCTAACACCTAAGAAGGGTTAGGAAAGAAGAAAACTAAATTCAGATAGGGAAGTTTCACAACCACTCGTGCTTCTGGGATTTTCAGTGCTTTGTAAATCCTTCCCAGTTTCATCCCACAGTCAGAAATCTACCCAAGTACAAATGAATCCAATGTATTTCCAGCACTGACTGGACAGAAGGAAAAAAAAAAAAAAAGAGTTCAGCTGAGATCTGACCAAGAATATTTCCTGTGCTGTGACTGCACTTGATCATAATGACACATCTCCGTTGGTACCGTTTTCTCTGCCTCCTGAGTCACACCTCCTCCAGTCAGCAGAGGTCACTGCAGCAACGGAGTCACTGCAGACTCTGACAAGTCATACAAATCAGTTTATTGACATCTGTCTGTCTCTACTTGGAGGTAAAATTGGCTAATTTGCCAATAATGATTAATAAGCATTAGAAGTAAGAGTGTTTTTGGCGCTGGAGTTGTTTCCATGCTAAAAAATTCTAGGACAATATTACATAATGGTTACTACAAAGAGTAAAGATAAAGAGGAAAGATAGAAATCAGGGTAAGGAAGACAGACAGACAGATATACAAACACCACTCGATTCAGCAACGCCTTGGGGTCGGGGGATGCTGATCTTTGGTGGTGGTCCGAGGTGCGATGGTCAGTTGGTGGCAATAACGAACTCACTTGTTTTCTTAGTTACAGTGCTGAGAGGCACAGCCTGTTCTTTAGAATGACGGCTTCTGGCTTCGGGGATCTCAGTAGGGGCTCTTTTGTTCCTGTTATCCAGGCCTTGCAAATTCAAATCAGCGGAGATAGAGGAAGTAAGGAGACGCCAGCTTGTATCTTGCCTTCACAGGATACAATGGTATCGTCTCCGAACTTCTTGTATTTGCTCCCAAGCCAAGCATTCAGCCAGAAAACACCGCCGGGCCTTCCCATTCAAAGGTAAAGAGCTTCTGGCTCTGTCCATAGGAATGCTTTTGACTGTGAAACTGTCCACGAACTGTTGCTGATTGTCTCACATTCATTTGAGATAATGTGCTCCCTACCAGTCTCAGACAGTGCTGATGCTTCTGTGCTGAGTATCTTTCACATCGCAGGTAGGAGAAAGGACCTATTTTTAACTCCAGGTATTACACGGGGATGTTAAATGCTGATGATGGAGGGGACAGCACGCAATTAGCTTGAAGCCAGACACGGGTGTTCTTGTAAAGGCAGCTCTTGTACCTCGTGTCACTTACAAATGGAATCGTGGCTAAAAATATGCAGCAATGAGATAAAAATATATTGTGCAAAAAAAAAAAAAAAAAAAAATCACAGAGCTAATCAAAAGGTCCACGGGAATATGGCAAGTCACTGCTGTGTTTCTACATCTGCTCAGAATCACCTTAATCAGATAATAAAAATTGATACCCTTTAATAGCCTTCTGTGGGTGGCTTTAACACTATCCAAAAAGACTCCAGCAGGTGCAGTAGGGCTTCGGGGTGGTAGGAGAGCTGCAGAACGGTTCTTAGAGCAGGACTGTATCCTACAGGCTGCTCTGCGACCCACACCGAGAACAGAGCTCAGTGCGACTGCACGGAGACTCACACGTGCAGGGTTTGCCCTGGCAATGATCTCAGGAACAAGGAGTGCTGCTGAAGCAGATCTGCTGCTGTACAAGTGACTGTATGAGAGCCCACAGGGGCCTGAGTTGAGATGCCCACACATCCTCGTCTATCAGGCAGAATGATGGGGCATGTCATTTATTAGTTATATGCGTGTGGTTTTTTTCCCTTTCTTTTCCACCCAAACAATAAAGATTGCAGAAACTCAGAGCTGTTGAGCTCTGCTATGTTTATATTAACTACCAAGGACACATTCTTTGCCACGTTCCTGCCCTCCTGCCCCGAGGGATGGAGCCGGGCGAGCTGCCTCCGGGCAAAGAGAGCTCTTTAAATGCAGCAGCAAGCGGAGCAGTAGAGGGCAGCAGCACCGCACAGAGCGGGGAGCGGCAGGACGGAGCCTTCCTGATGGCTGCTGCTACGGGCACGGGGCGGGGAAATATTGCAAAGGGAACAGTAGAATAAAACATTCGAAGTCCAGTTTGGCATGAAAGCCTCTTGATTTCTACACGCCCA
The DNA here is from genome assembly GCF_054131305.1 of Coturnix japonica. Taxonomy (NCBI): domain Eukaryota; kingdom Metazoa; phylum Chordata; class Aves; order Galliformes; family Phasianidae; genus Coturnix; species Coturnix japonica. The sequence goes on from NW_028188951.1 coordinate 1,335,767, forward strand.
ACTTATAGCCACTGGTCACAGCATGCGTTGTAACAGAGTGATGGAGGGTAGAAAATTCATAGGCCTATAAAAATAACGGGGGTGATTAAACTCTGCTGCCCGCTGATTCACAGGATCATTAAGACCTCTCAGATTCCTAAGCATAACCCCAACCCATCCCACCATGCCACTAACCATGTCCCCAAGTGCCACATCTCTGTGGTTCTGGAGCACCCCCAGGGGCAGTGACCTCCACCTCCCTGGGTGGCTGTGCCACTGCATCACCACTCTTTCAGAGCAGAAATGTTTCCTAATATCCAGTCCAGTTCTCCCAGGCTCCTTCTGTTTGGAGCAGGATGATAATTCCTCCAAATTATCAAAGGACTTCATAACAAAGATGTGATAGAAAAGAACAATCGCAGCAGGAACTGATATATCAATATGCATTTAACCATTCTAGTTCCTGAAGCATTTGTCACTGTCTAATTCTATTCCATACTGGGCACAACAAGTACAGCAAAATGCAGTTTCTTTTCCAAGGCAATGTTCAGTTCATCACCTGAATCCCCACTTCTACCATACTCTAAATTACCTGCACTGACCAATATCATTCATCAGGTTTGACCATGGGTCGCAGCAGAGATGAACTAAAAAAGCACAATGCTGCTTCTCACAGTGGAAATACCCGAGGAAGCAAAACCGACTGTCTTGTACTAATTCATTCTGTTGTAATGATTGCAAGTTGTCTTACAGGAAAACAGAAAATAGAGGTGCTTTAATTGTCTGTATCTGAAAATACATGCAGGCAAATAGGTTATGCATTGATTTTAGTTGATTAGGAAGCAAATGAATTCCCATTAATAGGAAGAAGTATTAGGGATTTGTGGGCAGTTTACACAAAGAGATGCAAGTAGGTAATGCTGCCAGATGGAAGGAAGGGCAGTGGTGACAACTTTTACTTAATTGGTGAAATTATGTAGAAGTTTGCAAAAGCAAAAACATTCCATTATAAAAAAAATACTCATCTTGCCTTTGGTCATTCAATATTCAACTTCAGCGATAAACAATTAACATTCTCCTTCTGAGTTTGATGATTTGTAATAATGCATTTAATTACTCCTTAGAGTCTGTCGAAAGCTCACAGCACACACAGTGGCTTTCTGTAGTGCTCATATACAAAAAGCTGCATGCTGATTATGCAGGCAGCCTCTGACCAACACTATTTACATTTTTACAAGTGAAAATCTTACACTTAATGATCAGCAGTCACACTGTGATCTTAATTGCAGTGGTCAGTGCCGATCAGTTTGGAACCTTTTCACTGAATGAAGTCAAGATGGCTCTTACAAGTGCTGGGTACGTGTTTGGCACATTGATTCCTTGCTGCAAATAATACACTCCAGTAAAATGTTCCTTCTTTCCCTTTAGGAAGAACAAACTGTGCTGGGTGTGCAACCACACAGTGCACCAAGGGGCCTGGGAGGCAGTTACCCTATGGGCTGACCTCAGCTTCATACAGAGAAGCCTCTTTTCAAGACATAAAAATAAATTACATCCCCCCAGAGCTCTTCAAATATATATAAAAGTAGAATCCTGGGAATACATAGAGAGCACTGACAATGACTTTATTTTCCACCACTGTGTTCAAGACTGCAGTCTCAACCAGTTTCAATCCCTGGACAGACAAGTTCCTGGCAGAGTATCCCTGAATCATTTTTGCTGTTATCTTTGTTATTTATTTATTTATTTATTTATTTTTGGCATACATGGATACTGCCAGCAAGTGATTCTTCAATTTGTAGGCAGAATTGTTATTGCTGTCCCAGGCCTGAGTACATCAGTGATAAAGTAGTGTGAGATCATTGCTTCCCCTTGCCAGTGACTGTGAACACATAGGTTCCACAGTTGTTATTAAATGAGATCACAAACCTTGTTTTATTTTCTCCCTTTTCCTGTTTTCAGGAGACTATATTACAGCATGCCTCCTTTAGACTGTGCAGCAACAAGAATCACCTGCAGTTTCCATTGCAAGACATTCTATTTGGGAAATAAATCCACTTTGGTTTCAGGTACAGAGCAGATCTGTGGTACTCAGGCTCTTGAGTTGTACTGTATGAAGCCAGAAGTGATTTGTGACCTTTTTATTCAGCTCAGGAGAGCAGTGTTACAGCAATGCAATCAGCAGGGCCTGTGCTGGAAGGCTCTGAGTTAAATGGGAACAGTGTGGGGACAGCAATTTCTGTAGCACTGAACTCCAAGCTCTCTTTGGTGCTGGTTCCTTAGGGCATCACACTGTGTGTATGTCCATGGCTCTCAGGATCTGATGTGTGCACCAACCTGGAAGCCTGCAATCCTATTTATTTCTATGGAACATGCAGATATACAAGAGTTTGCAATAGGGGAAAGTTCTAGCTGAACCTTTCTCCTTGGAAATCTAGAGAGGCAGACAGCAAAGCCATCATATCTCAGCTCTAAGCCAGACTATACATTAGTTCACACTTTTTTGGTAAATTTTGTTCCAGCCTTGAGCTATCCTTTCATTTCTTTTCTTATGGGATTTCTCAGACTTCCCGGAATGTCATGAATATTTGCTTTTGCTCACCTGTAATTATTACTCATCTCATCTTTTCAGGATGGATAGCTGTCTTCTACTAGCATCAGCCATGCTAAAAAGGAATAACTAAACTATGTGAAAGCCAAACTTTGAGGATGTGACATCAAGATGAATTTGGGGTTTAAAAGCAGAGTTGGAACGAAATATTAACTTTATAACCTAATGTTGGCTGCACTGCTTTACACTTAAGATCTGCAAACTCTGAGCAGTTCTGTGGGGACAGTCTTTGTTAACGTGAAAACAAGGAAACTTGCATAGAAGAGATTAAGGATCTATTATCTTCAAGAAGACGTTGCTTGGGTTTCTGCAGGTTACACACTATTTTTCAGACAGACCCGCTGTAATGTCACTGTTTTACAGTGTGGATACCACAGAAAAAGATCTTCCTACTTTAATATTTTTATTCTCCCTCAAGAGCTTTTGTTTCTTCTCCAAGGCTTGCAAGACTCAATCAAAGTTTGAACAGCAAAGTCCTACATTAAGGACGTTTCACTTTTCTTGGCAAGTTCTGAGGACAAGGTTGGGTGCACGTGGTGAAATAGGAAAGGTAAAGCTGCCCAGGTCTGGGAGAAAAAGCTATCGGAGCGTGATGAGGACCAAGAAATGAAAAGGTTGACAAAAAGCACAATTTTTCTTATTCTTCTCTAAGAAGAATGAGACCTGGAGACTACGATTAATCTCCATGTCTCTTGATTTTATGCAGCTATCATTTATTGAAAGGAGAACTTAGTCTTCCATTAATAAAGTGAGGGTCTACATTCTCAGAAAACCATTGCATAAATTCTGTGATTGTGATAGCTGGGTCCATGTTGTTGTTGCTGGTATTAATTAGCCAGCAGCACGTAGAGCATATTTTAAAACCGCTGCCTAATCTCAAAATGAAATCAGGTCAATAATTTGCTTTTTTATTCCCTGCAAGTGCTTTTTGCTTCCTCAAATGAACTGCGTACGATAAAGATGATGTTATCAAGAGATAACAATTTTCTCCATTTTTTGTGGAAAGGGACAGCTGAGAAGGGAAGGGACTTGTGAGTGTCTCCACTAGGGGAAGTGTGGCAGAAACACACCACTTGGATATCAGAAAACCCAAGTGAAGACTCTTTCAATCAGCCAAGTGCAGTGAAAAATTGCAGTCAGGACTGGAGTTTTATTACATGTTAGAGAATTCACCCCTCAGGCACCTGTGGTTTTCTTTTTCTTTTCTATTTTTCTTTCTTTCTTTCTTTCTTTCTTTCTTTTTTTTTTAATGGATATTGTCTCTGTTGTCTAAGGAGAGTAGAAAGTACGCTGAAGCTTTGGTTAAATTCTGCCAAGGAAAGTCTCTCCCTGACTGTGTGAGCCCAGCACAGCGCTGCTGCCTTCCTGCAAAACAATCAATAACTTGCTTGAAGGAAATTTCCTCAGTGCCAAATTTCTTCATCTTCCTATTGCCCAGAGCTGTCTTGTTGATGCAGCTGTGATATCCATCATCATTAGAGAAAGGGAGCATCCACTCCTGAACTTCAGAAAGAAATGATCGTTTTTTCAAATGGAACAATCAAATGGGGGTCCCCTGTGCTAAGGGCCACCCAGGCAGCCCGTGCCCAGCACTGCCCATTTGTAGATCTGGTGTGGCTTCAGAACACACACAGGCACACAGTGTTGAGTTGCAGTTAAAAATGTTCCCCTTTATGAGGCCCTCCTAGCAGGCATGATTTTCCATGATCCTCGGGTATACATTCCACTGGCAAAATGACTGTCCATAGAGACAACGACCAGGAGATTTGTAATGGCACAGGACTGCAGAGTTGGGCATTTCTGCATTTTGCTACCTGCAAGGTACTTACAACAGCAGGCACTTTCTGTGTGGAAGAAGGGAATAGCAAATTTACTCTTCTCTGGACCCCTGAGTTATTCCTCCAACACCTGTCTGGCAGAAGATACCATCCATGTTAAGAGATGTCAGAAACAGAGCTTGCAAATCAGTTGCAGCTTTTATTTTGTTTGATGGCATCAAGCAGCCAATTTTCACAGCTGGTTTCAGATTCAAAGAGATATTTTAATTCCCTAGAAATGAAAGTGTGTTCTCGGCTCCTCACAAATTAGGTGACATCTCCAATAGCCCAATTTCCTTCTGTGCCAGGAAGTCACAGTGCTAATCCAGACTCTTCCCCTGTGGGAGACGCAAAGGTGTCTGTAGAAGTGCTCTCTGCTCAGTTGGTACTCACATGCTCAGGAGCTTTGAACAGCATCTGTTTCTCCTGACAAGCTGTGATTTGCTCATTGCCCCAAACAGACACACAGTTGTGTAGCAGTGATATGAGGGTGACTATGCAGAAAACAAGGAAGAGAGATGAGCGGCCTTGCTGATGCTTGTAACACGTCCTCACTCTCTCAGATTTCTGTCTGGAGGACTGCCAGAGTACAGAAAGAAAACAGGGAGGCATGTGGAAAGCGAGGGGAGGGACATTAACACAAAGCTAATTATACTGGATTTCCACAAGGAGAGTCACAATCTGCTTCAGCAAACACACTGACAGAAGGTGGATAAAGAGAAATGGGGGATAACCTCATGTTTTACCCCTACCATGGGATGTGGATGACCATTGCCAACAGAATGAAGTAGCATTAAAAAGGCCAAGCCTGTCATGAAATCACAGGAAATAAGGGCTGAAAGCCACCACAAGGATGCTTTGTCCATGTCAAGGCAGGATCAGCCGCTCTAGCAGCACTGCTGGCAGAAGTTCAGGAAGATGCCATAGTGCAGGTCCCCAGGTAGGGGATGTCAGCACTCAGCTCTGCTCAGCCCTGAAACACTTCCCTGAACCAGCACTGCCTTTACTGTAGTTCAGACTCCTCATTAAAATGCCAGGGAATTTCATACCTTGGCAAAAGTTCTCATAAGCAGGAACTGACTTGTGAGCATGAGTGCTTGAAATCCTCCTGAAGCACATCGTGCTGAGCCTGGGCCCAAATTAATTCCGGCATCTCCACCCTTCAGTCTCTGCTCACTGACATCAAATGACTTTTTCAAATGACTGTGGCAGTGACCTCTAACTGCACCCTGCAGTGTATGGCATTTGGATGGGAAATAAAGCCTACTGGTCGAGTAGTAGAAATCTTTTCCATGCATGGATTTTAATTTACTTCCTACAGAGCAACTTTTTGCATCCCAGCAAGTTAATGCCAAAGTCAGTGATGACTGCCATCATCATCTCAACATTTGGTTCAGTTTCCCAAACCACATCTGTAAAACAAACCTGTTATTTCCATAAAATGCATATGCCAGTAATTTGATAAGCTCTCTGAAAAGACACCATCATTCACTATCACAAAGATAATTGCAGCTAGCTAAGTTGTTACACCAAAGGATGGTTTTATCAACCTCTGTGCTAGAGCTGCACAGCTTTCCACTGCTTCCTGACTCATTGCTCATGGCTCAGCTCCCACCTGGTCATCATGCCTGACATGTGGTTAAAGAAGTACAGTAGAAGTCCTTCATTTTGAATCATCTCAATGAACTTCAATCTTCTGATATTTTTAGGTATCAGGGCAAATGCATTGTAATTATATTCAAGGTCCATATGCTTTTTTTTTCTGTAACAGAACTGCGGGAGTAGGAAGGGACCTCAAGAGATCACTGAGTCCAGCCCCCCTGCAGGTACCTCACAATAGGTCACACAAGGTGTCACTTGCTGTAATTTGCTGTGAGAGAAATCTTCTCTCTTCCTCTGCATTCTTTAATTTTTTGTTAAAACCTGAGAAGGTACATTGCCAGGATGTAACAGACATGCTTCAGTTCCTCAGATCTGGCTGCCAGGTGGTTTGTAAGCCTTTCGGGTAATTTAAACACCAAATCAGGATTGTGGATATGAGAATGTGTGTATTAAAGGTTAATCAGGGATTTGGTGTTTGGTTTCTTAACACCGTTGCTTTTTCTGTTCAACGTAAGATGTTACATCATCTGCAGTTGGCAACTCTGCCTGCAGAAGGGAGGTTGAAACTTCATGTTCCTCGGGGTCTATTCCAACCCAAGCCATTCTATGGCATTATTGTATTGGTAGAATGGTCTACCACAGGCAGAAGTAAATACATTGGGTAACAGTTCTCTATGGCACTGGAAGTGTAAAAAGCAGTCAAGAAAAAAGGGTGCATTTTTATTACAGCGCTCCTGCCTTTTGTCATCAGAAGAGACATATTATACTCTTGAACTACAGATGGACAATGAGTTCATCAGGTTAGGTGCTGAATTGTACCAGAAAGCACAAAAGCTGCAGATTACACAGTGCACTGAAAAGCACTACAAATGTGATTAAAAATACCATGATACATGTCCTTTTCATGAGTGTTGTATTTTCTTGTAATCTGATGAGGAATGCCCATAGAGTGCAACCTTTAAGATGCTCGTATTAACATGCATTCTCCCTTGTGTACCTTATGGCTGCATTTGCAGAGATGACCAACAAGATGATCAGGCTTTAGCAGACGTTTGGTTATGAGAAGTCATGGCTTTATTCTGAAGAAGTAAATAACATCAGATGGCGCTCTGTCTCCTGGCTTTGAGAGGCAAATAGGACACAGTAACAGAACATTCTGCTCTGCTTCCAGCATTTAATAGGACTTTCAGGGGAGGGCTGAACATGTTCAGCCTTTTCTTTTTTGGCAAGTGATTCTCCAGTACGGGGATTCTTTAATATCTTCATCATTGCTCATTTTTAAGGCTAGATGCATAAAATCACAAATCACAAAGCTCAGCCCCGCTTAGCTAAAATATTTTCTAGGGCTCTTGATCTTTTCAAGTAATCCTGGGCTGATTTAGAGCTCCCTATAAAAGTTAAGCAGCATTTCAAAGTTTCATGTGGATGTGTCAGCAGAGAAATGATTCGGTTTTGTCCACAGTTTGCTCTTTGCCACCCTTGAGCCTCGATTATAAAAATACCCATTTGCATCAACTCATTCCTGCGTGATGAGAATGAAGGGAAACATTCAGCCAAGTCTCTCTGCATCTTTGGTGCTCTCATTTTCGGAAAGCTTCTGTGTTCCTCAACTTCTGACACATGTATTGTGATGCACTGAGAGGTCACAGCAGCAAGGTAACTCAGACACATACACCCACTCTGTTAGCAAAAGCTCCTTTTCAACCTTATCTCTCTGGGTGGCATTTTCTCAACATTTTGCACTTGGGGTCAACACTGCTGACTCCACCAGGGTCACTTCCGACTTGCATTTCCCAAGATAGGAATCAGAAACAACCCTTAGTTGTAGATTTATGGGCCAATGCTCAGAGTAACAACAATATTTTGCAAAGTTACTGATGACAATCACATACATCAAAATAGTGTGATGAATAACTCATTAGTATCTCTTCCTTTGCTTCTCTTGTGTACACTGAAGTCTTTCTAACCATGGGCCCACCATACTGATCCTTCACATCTGATTTTAAAAGTCTCATTTTCCCTTTGCTTTGTTGGATACGTGGGCTGGATATGGATGGGAACTGAATTAAGTCCATATGTGCAATAAGTAAAACCTTTTGAGCTTGCAGTGTCACACTCCACAGACATACCCATTAAGAGCTGCTGTTTGATTGGAAATATAAATATGAGAGTCATAGAATGGTTTGGGTTGGAAGGGACCTTTAAGATCATCTAGTTCCAACTCACTTCTATAAGCAGGAACATCTCCCTCTAGACCAGGTTGCTCATTTTACAAGTGTTAAGGCTCTGCTTTCATAGATTCTGAGCATTTTGAACAACTAGATTCCTAGTAGGTTTTCTAAATATGTGCAGAAATAGTAGGTGTCTAACTACCCAAATATTAACCCATCATATTACAATGCTAATCTGGACCAAGTTCACGGCCTTGTGAAGACAACGAACTTTTATCATCACATAGGAAGTGCTGCTTCTCAATGAGCACAAACTGTGCTGCACAGTGCCAGGAGCAGCAGCAGGATACACAGTGGGAAGCACACAAACAAATGTGATGTAGAGCCCTCATGCAAGAACTTTTCAAATCTGGGGGCATTCTGAGTTTTATTTCAATTTTATTAATTGAAGACATGAGGAAAAAAGACCCAAACCTCCCTGAAGTCTTTCTCCATGAGAATTTCCATCAGCATTGCTATTGTTGATGATTTCTTTATCAGTAAAAACTATTTTTTTTCTATAGTGAAACATCACAACCATGCTGTAATTGCCAGCTGCTCGCTATTACAGGCTGTGTTCTCTTCATCTGAATTCTGACATAAAATAGCTCCAGGTACACAAATTGAAAAGCAAAAATCATACTAATAAAGCTGTTAGTTCTAATGTTTCTACATCCTGATACCTCCTGAGATAGCATTCTACAGTTAAAATGCGTAATATACAGAGATCTCAGCCTGCCTTACCACAGTCTTTTCTTCTTAGCATAGAAGGGAACTATAGATCTGACATATACAGAAGGTTAAGGAATGTTTAACAAGCAAAGCAGCACTTATGGTAGAAAACAGACATTGCAGGCTGCAAGCTGATCTGCTTTTACGTTCATTTGAGCATCCTAATAACTTCAAGTAATAATCACTTCTATTACAAAATGGTGAGTTGTTTTTTTAAATGATAACCAGATACTGAATAAATGGAGTGCATGTTAGGCATGTAATTATTTTACTCACCGAATTCCATTAACTAGAAATAGCTGTGTACCTGTACCCATTTACGGGGTCATTGTCAGGCTCCACTTGCCAAAATGAGTGCATTAAGCATTTTATCCTTAGATACCCTCCAACCGCTATTTCAAAGCAACATCTTAAGATCCCCATGTAGGAGCCTACTAACAGTGCATGAGTTAATTACTGAGGAATCCAGCTAGGAGATGCAGATGTCTCTCCTCTCTCTCAGTAGTTTCATTCTCCATTCAAGTTTGGATACCCGCTGTACCAAACTTGCACAAGCTACAGCAGCCTCCACAGGCACTGTGCTCAGAGCCCATACCCTGTCAGTATCAAAACACAAAGAGGAGAGAAAGATGAGCACTTGCTGGAGACAGCCCAGCTCTGTACAGGAAACTCTAAGCAGCTCCAGGAGCACAAAGGCAAGGCAGGGAGCAACCTCAAACACCACAGGAGGTATCGGGCTCTCCTCATCTTCTACAAGCAGATCAAATCCTGGACAAGGTCAGATAGTGCTTGCAGTTGTCATCCAGAGCATAATTAAAATTATTCTCTGGCTTTTTTTCCAATTATATCTAATGGTTAGACTCCAAACTTCAAAACAAAGTGAGGAATGAAGATATATTATTAAGCGCATCAGTAAGTGTACATGGCAGCTAGAGGGAACGTTTGGGTACAAGTGGGGAAGAAACTTTGGATTATTTTCTGGTAGAATTGTTCCTTCATTTCAAACAGTTCTTCCATGAGGGCAGAAAATTGATTCCTGACACCGACTGGAAGCTCTGTGGCATGTTACTGGAAGTGCACACATTGCTGCTGTGTAAATATTCAGCATATGCATAAGAACAACAAGCGAGACTGCCAAATGTATTAACAGTCTCAGGCATAACAGCGCACAGTGCGCAGGGAGATTAATGACCTGGGGCACAGCACCATCTTCCCGAGGGAGCAAAGGAGCACTGAAGTAGGAATGCAAACAAATCGTATCATTTTCTTAGGCCCTGATCAGGCACTAAATCACCCCTGGTCAAGGTTCCTGCAGTCCTTGAGCACTGACAGGTGCAGATCCTCTATTGATTCCCTCTTTCATCCTAGCAAGGTCAGAGCACACCATGCCCTTAGTTTACTGTTTGCTGCACCATTTTTGAATATACTGCAAAATACACAAACAAGAAACCCAGAGGAAAACTGCAAGCCAGAAGAAATTATTGCAGATAATCATTAAAACTTCATTCTAATCTGCACAATATAATCCTTACATTCATATTTTTCCTGGCAGAAAACATTAAAACTGACACTCAAATACACCGAATTTAGCTGTAAATGCTTTTTAGTAAAATTATTGTAATATTTACACTGGAAGTCAACATCTCACCAGCCATCTGCGAATGCCTGGAAGTAACTGCACATCCAAATGCTGATGGCTCACACTGTCTGATAATAATACACACAGGCCCTTGTCATCTCACACTTGATGGCAAAGCAGCTGGCTTTAGCCATAAAGCTCAGAAAATGAAGTGATGCAGCCAAAAGCAAGGAAAGAGATGGGAGCTGGGCATTTCCAGTCCCAGCAGATTGCTCTGTGAAATCTGCCACACAGGGTTCAAACAGTGGACAAGAACCATGTGCACAACAAACTATTCAGGACACACAGAAATCCAGTGTTGCTGATAACGTGGGTTATTAATTCTTCTATAGTATCACTTGGAGTTGTCAAGACTTGGTGTTCCCATGCAACAGCAACCAACATAAGGGAGATCCCATTGTAGGCACAGCCAGTCCATACCAGCTGCATGGGTAGAGTAAATGCTGCCACTTACCATACTAATAAAGTGAGAAAGTTGTTGTGCAGCACCCTTCCTATTTACTGTGAGAAATTTCTCTTTTTATTTTCTGGCATATTCTCATACTGTTACTGTCAGTTTGTTTCATTAGACTGAGATCTGCTTTTGTTTCATTGCTGCTAGAGGAAATGGATGTGGAATAAAACTTCTAATCTAAATATTTCCTCAAATATCAAGAAGACTCAAACCTGGATTGAAGCTTTCTATCTCAGGCTCTTTATTAAATGCAAATTATTCTCGTTAAAAGTAGTATTCTGAAGACATATCTCCAGACATACTACTGACTTGATCAAGCCTCCTGCTGAACAAGGCTATAAATATTACTATAAATATTCATGAACTTCATGTAAATAACATCTCCCACAGTGCTGCTGCTGCTACACAGGTGGAGTGTGTAAAATTCTTTTCTCCTAGAGAGTTGGTCCACTTCTCTGTTGCAGAGAAAGGAGTGAGCCATGAAGAAATACTGTGGTCTCGTAAGGGTGAAGGCAACGCTGACTCTTGTTCCAGCTTTGCCTACAAATGGGAGAGAGATTCATCTCCTCACTTCCCTGCCAGCAGCAACCCCAGCTTGAAAACAGAGTAATTTTTGGCATAGCTCAATAGCAAATTGGGTACACAGTCAAGAATGCCTTTCCCTTTCCAAACCAGTCACTGACCATGGCCTTGATGCTGTGTGATGCCACGGTCAGAGAAGGCAGTATGTTTCTTCTCCAGGTGAATTGCCTCAGCTTCTGCATGTCAGATTGGTGTTAAGCAGACAGCTGGCCGAGTCCCAGAGTTATGTCTTGAAATAATAACAGGGCTGCAGATGAAGGAAGTCACCGCTCAGTGACAAGAAATCTAATGCAGAGTGAAGGGCGCCTAGAGGTTTTCCAGAACACTGAATTCAGCACAATTAAGACCTCTAAAAGGGAAGATTCAGGCCAGACAGCTCTTACTCTGTCTCTTTTTCCTTGAACAGACAATGACTGCTGGGAAGTATTTCATATCTCTGTGATCTGCTCACAGTGAAGGAACACCTCCCATTGCTTCCAACCCAGCTCTGCTCAGGAGGTCACGGCAGTCACTGCTCTACCTGCAGCACCCAACTTTTGTCACATGACTGAGGCAGTTCCTGAGTCATTAGTGCTGCAATTTTTATCTTTTCTTTATAATTGTATTGTGTCCTCCTTTAAAGGGCTCAGCATGAGGGAATAAGCTCTATTTGAAAAAGGAGAAAGAGGGAACTTGAAGAAAAAGCCACCATTAATAGCTCACACCAAGGAACTGCTCTGAACCACTTTCCACAGAGGAAAGCAATGGTTACAAATATCTCATCCAAAACTAAAATCTGAACTGTGAATTGGGTAAAGAATGTTGCTTTTATTTGAGGTGTTGCTTTGTTTGTAAATAAAGCAAACAAGGAGTGAAGGTTGTCCTTTTTTATTTATGCTCCAGTCTTGCTGTGGGGGCAGTGAGTCTAAATGCAAAGCTCTTTGAATCCTCCCCATACATTATGAGTTTCCTTATTGATCACTGGGCAGAATATATATCCATGAGTCACCTGCACACATCAAGCTATAACTCATTGGTGATTTACACTTCTTCTTTTTTTTTTTTTTTTTTTTCTTTTTTCAGTTCAAAATTATCCTTTAAATATTCAGGAGTCTGCTGTAAAATAGTATTTACCTACATCACTCCTATGCACATCACTGAGGTATCTTATTTTAGGGATTTGAAAATACATATACACAGAGAGAGGAAAGAAGTGAATAATCATCATGGTGATTACCAGAAATGAGAAGCCAGGCTCATGAATGATGGCCAAGATGCACAACGAGCTGAAGAATCAGCATAAGGCACAGAGAAGAAATAGCAGCAATCCCAGTTCACCTCTGTGAGCTCAGTGTTTATCCAGTTTTCCACAGCCTGAGGGACAGGGAACACCTGATGGAAAGTGGGTTTTGAAAACAGTCTGATCAGAAAATCATTGGGTCCCACTTTCTTCCTTTTAATCAGAGCTGTGATTGTGACTGTGCTTGTTTATCTACAGCTCAGACATTGGAGCTGCTCAGCCCAATGAGTACTGGTGGACTACATGAAAGTTAATACAGGTGCTTTATGCCTACGACTTTTAAGTCATGAATTACTGCATGAAACTGAGAGTAGCTTCAGATTTAGATGGCAATCTTATGTAAAACACACATTCTGCTTATGGCATGGCTCAACACATCGGTGTGCTCCCTGCCCACATCAAAGTCCTCAGACAGTTTACAGTGCAGCCATGATCAAAACCCAGGGAAAAGCGTAATAGACAGGGTTGTAATGTTTTATCAGCATTTAACCACTTGTGAGTATCTGCTGGCTCATCTGACCCTCAGAGTGAAATCCCAGCATAGCTCAGCACTTACCTATGCAATTAGCTTTAAACATCCAACAATTCACATACATTCATAAAAATTACAGAGTTTCTGAACAAATCAATCAAATTACTATTTCCTTTACATTTTCTACATAAAAAGCAATTGCAGCTCTTGGCCCAGAGGGGATAATCCTGGTAAATCCATCAGTGTGAGCAGAAGGAATGTTGGAATGCCTTACATGAAAGGTACATTGGTAGTATCAGTCCTGAGTCAGACTGAAGAGCTTTCTCTCTACTAAAGCCATAGAATCATCAAGGTTGTAAAGGACCTCCAAGATCATGCAGTGGATCTGTCCACCTATCACCAGTATTTCCCCACTAAACCACAACCATCCGAATCTTTCTTGACAGCACAGTCCAACCCAAGGCTTTGTAATGAGTAATGCTTCAAACAAGTCAAAGAGAACAAAGTATCCGGGTGTGACAATACCATCTTCACACAGGAAAACAAAGAACTATGAAAGCTTTCCCTTCTCAATTGCTGGTATCCTTAAACATAAACGAAGACATGGAGAAGCATAGCTGTGAATTATATTGTACTTAACAGCTACCTGGGATGCAGATGAGGCATTGAGAACAGGCTGACATGGAACAGAGAGAGGTCAAACCAAGCTGTGGTCTTCTCCATTGCTTCTCCCTTTATTGCTGAGCAATGAGAGTAAACTGAATTTTATTTACTTTTAAGTGACTGCCCAAGATTGCACACATTTGTCTTTTTGTTTCCTGGAAGAGAAGAATTGCTCTTCTCAACACTCCTGCACTATACTTTAAAAGCAGTGACTTTTTAAGCACTGGGCTTATTTCTTTCCTCTTCTTTCTGTTGCAGGAGGACTGGGTGGCATGTTCTCTTATTTTTTCTTGATTTCACCAAAATGTGCCAATCTAATACATTTTACCACCAGAGACTGAAGATCTACAGTCTGTGGTGCTTTTGGTGTGCTCAGAGCTAAAAATTCTTCTGCTAGAGGGGAGAAAATATATAACGGTGGTTTTGAGCAGTTTACTTTTTGGTCAATTTGGCATGTTTGTCTTTTCTGTCTTTGGGCATTGTCAGCAGGAAAAAACCAAGCTGAGAGGAGGCTTGCAAGTCACTGATTTCATAAGCTCACCCAAGGAAGAGAAAGATGTACTGAAGACAAATAAGAGGAGATACCTCCTCATGCCCCATCACACCTTGAAAGAGCTCTGCCCTCCATTACACCCACCTCTCCTCAGACAGGTGGGCATGGTAGTGACAACTGTCCCTGTCAGAGAGCAGCTGAGGTCTCCCAGCATAGCTCTGACCTCATGGAACTGCAAAGCATTTCTCACCAACATGAAGATTTGCATCATTCCTCTGACAGTCTTTGCTTTCCTGAAACTATGAACGTGTGTTTCAGGGGAGTAACAGGGTCGCTTGGCTTTGAAAGGAAGCATAAGAGAAATGGAGCGTTGCTAAGCATTTTGTGGAAAACTGAATTGTGAACAGAATGGCTAATGTGCTTTTTCAGGCTCAGGCAACACCAACAATCACTTATGTGAACTCTGATCAAATTAGATATCAAGTGCCTGAAAAGTCTACGATAACTAATGTCCCTCTTCATTTATACTTTGCTCTCAGCATCTTTACATTGTAAGAGTATGAAAATCTCAGGCATTTGCTTGGTTTTGTAAAGTTGGTGGGAAAAGTACAGAATAACCATGTGGTGTTGGTATGAAAGGTCCAGTTCTCTGTTTTGTACATTATTGGTCTCCTACAAGTTCAGAGGGCTTTCAGCTTTCACAGGTTTTACTATAAACAGACCAAGGAAATTCAGCACATCACATTCATGAACTTTTCTTTATGATTAGGGATAACTTGATGTTAAAACACATTAAAACCTGATAAAGTCATTTCTTAGATCCACTTGATAGTGATGTTTTTCTAGCAACAAGATTTTCTAGTCTAATGCAATTTAGTTTATACTGTTCTTATTTATTCTTTAGTAGTGTATACAAGAGCAAATGCAACTTTTACCAATAAAAGTACATCCTGGTGTATGTATCACTGTAAGACATGTACATCTTTTTGATATGAAGTACATTGAGATACGTGTTCTGCTCCCAAATCTGTGATTGAAATTAAGGTCACATTTTCCTGAGAACTTACCAAAATGTGTCCTGTTTTTGGGACCTGGTCATGTCCACGTTTGGGAACATGGGTGAAAAGTCTGATTGTACAGTAAATATGATGTATGAATGTAGAATACCAGAGCAGTGCTACTCCTCTTACATGGCATTTTCTACCATGTTACACAGTTACTTCCCCGCAGTTGAAAGCCCACATCTTTTTTCAGACTTTAGTTCTAAAATATTGCTTTGGTGACTCATTTGTTGCTAGCACTAAATTGTACATGCTGCTAAAATAGAATTGACAGGAAAAAAAGCTGCCATATCTTTCGGGTGTCTCTATTAATTATTTGCACTCTTTGGGTCCAAAATACCAAGACTACACTGCGGTATATTTGGCTGCAGGACATTGTAACACTTATTTTTCTTTATCCTCCCTTCTATTTCTGTCTCCCAGTGCAACTTACCAGCAGTAATGGCTCACTAGCATCAATGTAGTTAGAATTAAAGCTTGATCACCTGCACACACTCCTTTCTGCAGAAACATACAGAGCTCAGCCTCTGTCTCTCACAGAGACAGAAAGAACACCCATATATCTGCCAATTCTCTTTGCAGCATTACAATGAAATCTCTCATTTTGGGATTGCTATTTTTGAAACTTTGCACTGGTTTCCATACATTAAATAATGCACATTACTGAAGGAAAGTCACCTACTGCTCGACTGCATGCAAAGGATTCCTGATGCAGGTGATGAGCAGGCAGCACTGCTTCCCCTCAGGCACTGCATCCTCACTTCTGGCCCTGTTACCCTCTGCATACCCTGGAGCCATTTACCAGGCAGCGGCATTACTTCTGAATGCAAAACATGTCCTGGGAACCACAGTGCCCACTCAGGAGTATCTTGAGGTTTCCAATTATTTTACATCACCCACTGAATAACAAAAAAATAATAATATGCAAATGGATTACCAACGTGCAACACCTGAATAGACAAAAAGTCTGAGTCTCAAGACAAATGAAACCAAAGCAGAATGGTTTCCTAGCCCAAAGGGGTTTTTCCTACTCAGTAAAGCTTTCTCAAAACAAAACAGAAGTGATTTGTACAGCTCATCTGTGGAAGCAACACATGGAAGTTGAGGGTTGAGGTTCTGCTACCATCAGCTTAAACAGCACAGACACCAGCTGGAAACCACAGTGCTGGAATGGAACCTCCCTGCAAATCAGTCCTTTTCCTTCTCATACACAAAAAGTTATCAAACCACTTTACATGGATAGATAGATGCAATCAGTGCATGCAGCCCACTGCAAACCTTTGATTAATATATGGTGAAATAGCAACAGTTACTTTGGGGTAAGAATGAATGAACCAGCATTGCAATTATGATTTAAGGGGATACCTTGAAACCAGTTTAATGGGACAGTAATGAATTTATTGTAGACCTTACACAGCAAAATTCCCAACAGTGTCAATGGGAGCTAAGCTGATTGCTAGAGCAAACCTCTTCTCCAATAGAACTGCAAAGTCCATTACTTATGCAATGGAAAGTATACAGCACAAAATCACAATATCACTTGATTAACTTTTCAATTTATGCTAAATAAATTTCTTATATGCAGTGTGAAATATATTCTGCAAGGGGCTGGGAGGGCACTGTTAAATTTCCAACTTAAATTCGCTGCTCTGAGATGGGTGGATCATCTCATTTGACACCAATTTGTATGTAAAAGACTCCGCAGTGCTGAGAAACAGACTATTGGATGGATTTATACCACACTTTTGTATAGTTTTCTTCAAATTCAGGCCTGAGTTACTCTCTACATACAGCTTATCCTGCTTTGACCCCAGAGGGCATCTGTGGTGCCAGAGCTTTTGTTGGCAGCAATGCCATGTCAGACCATGCAGTCTTTTGCCACCCAAAGCCCACAGGAGCCAAAACAGTGGGTGGCCATAACAACTTCACAGAACAGTGGCTGCTTCCTTGTTATGATTCTTATTGCCTTTTATGTCTTACTAGAAAGCAGAATTTGTGCTCTTTTATTATACTTGGGAACACACTGTGCTACAAAGAGAAACTGCTGCCTCAGGTGTCTCTGACTAAAAGTAAAGAAAGAGATGGAGACACAAGATCTCTGAAGAAGGACATTAGTATCGTTGATTATATTAAGAGGTAGTTTCAGCATGCCTACTGCTATACATTGTGTATACACTTAGAGCCTAGTCCCCCAAATCACACAAATTATGATGTATTTCATTTTAACAGGAAAACGTGAGAGAAACTGAGGGTACTTTTAAGATGGCTGAGTGTTTCTTTTGTATGAGAAAAAGATGCCTGAAAGAAGCAGAACAAGACAGTGGGCACATGAAAACAAGAACTGGCAATAGGCTACAGCTTTCTGTTTCACAGAATCACAGAATCACAGAATCACAGAATGACCCGGGTTGGAAGGGACCTCAAGGATCATGTAGTTCCAACCCCCCTGCCTAGCAGGGCCACCAAACATACACCTTTACTAGATCAGGTTGCCCAGGGCCCCGTCCAACCTGGCCTTGAACACCTCCAAGGACGGGGCATCCACAACCTCACTGGGCAGCCTGTTCCAGAACCTAACCACTCTTCTAGTAAAGAACTTTCCCCTAACATCCAACCTAAATCTTCCCTCCTTCAACTTAAAACCATTTCCCCTAGTCCTGCTATTATCAGCCCTTTCGAAGAGTTTACTCCCTTCCTAGGAGTAAGTTCCCTTCAGGTACTGAAAGGCTGCAATGAGGTCACCTCGCAACCTTCTCTTCTCCAGGCTGTTTGGGCAGATTCCCATTCCAGACAATTTCAGTCTGTACTATACCTCCACAACAAGCTCTCAAAGTGCAGGAACCTCGACCCTTTCAAATTGGGTCAGAGTTTTACTCTATTATTTCCACATAGAAGGTACCAACAAATCAGTCAAACAAGCTCCTGGCATTCTCCTTTCCTCTGGGAGTTATGGTGATAAATACAAACACTACTGACTGTTCTCCTTTTCTGCAACAGCTTTCTTGACTTGTTTCCTCAGAGGAAAACTCCTCTTGCCCAGGTTATCACACTCAAACACTGCCATCTGCACTGGAACAAGGCTACAGCCATAGTCAGACACCACTGCAAGTCTCCTGTCCTACCATGCACATCTTCAGTTGGGATGACAAGTTCCTTAAGAGTCCAACTCCACCTCACATAGTCAGGAGAGATGAATATTTGTTTATTTTCAAGGAAAGGGTTGTCATGGCAGAGCTGCCTGTGGGCCACCCACAAGAAGAAAAATTACGCTGTGTGTTGTCAGAGAGAAGTGAGCCATGACTTACTGCCACGGCACCACTGTTAGGAAGCAATCATGGGATGCTTATAAGTCCATGAGAGTTATGATGCTTTGAGTACATTTTAAATAGCATTTTCCCACTGCAACATTTAACCCATCCTTTGTGTACTCAGCTAGAACACCATTGCAAGTGCTTTGCTCTGCATGAGTGCTTTCTGTTGTATGAATTATTTTGATTCACTGGAGATGATTCCTTGGTTAGTGCATTAGAACTGATGGTACAAAGCTAAGGGAAGAATGAGATCCTGCTTGATTATTGTTCTAGAGAGGATTATGTATCAGAATGGAATTCATACATGCAATTGGTATTATTCTCTCTTTGCCAGGTAGATGTAGAATTTAATGTCTCTATAACAGCTCACAAATCTCTTATCACCACAGACAATTAAACAAAATATTCTATTATATTAAGGGAAAAATGCCAGCAAGATTGTCTGTTGAAAAGCTTATCTGATGAAATCTTCTATTGTGCCCTGAGATGATTCTTATTACTCAGATAGTTATATTATATGTAAGCTTTACACATGTATTTTTACAGCCTTTCATTGGTTACCTGATAAATGAACATAGTCATACTGAGTGCTTTTATAGAGGAAGGACAGAACAGTAAACCCACCGAGAATATTCTGAAGTGTTATTCTAAGTGTGCTCATCTTTCAGCTAAAAATTGCGCTTTCTCTTCCTCCAGCTTTAATTAAAGTGTCAGTGGAACTGTAGATAACAATTCAGAATCTGATCTGGAGGGCTGAGATCAGTAAGTCGAACCCCAGCCCACCCCCACCATGCCCATGACCATGTCCCTCAGTGCCACATCTCTATGGCTCTCAAACATCTCCAGGGACAGTGACCCCATCACCCCCCTGGGCAGCTGTGCCACTGCATCACCACTT
The DNA here is from genome assembly GCF_054131305.1 of Coturnix japonica. NCBI lineage: Eukaryota > Metazoa > Chordata > Aves > Galliformes > Phasianidae > Coturnix > Coturnix japonica. The sequence continues at coordinate 1,355,570 of NW_028188951.1, forward strand.
TTCCTGAGAACAAATCGTTCCAAATACCCAACCTGAAATGGAGAGCCTTCCAGACAAGAAAACAGCATAGATGGACCAGGAAGGGAGAATAAAACTTTCTCAAAGTCATCTTGGCTAAACCTTCCTGAGCTGCTCCAACACTAAGTGCTTCTGCCTCAAGAAGATACATGTAGGGCTGAAACCCTAAGGGAAAGCTTCCCATTTCTCATACTCCTAGAATTATATTAACTCTCAAATTACTTCTACTGTGATGGTGTGATGGGAGAGGAAGGACTGCACTATGAAAATACAAAATAGCCTGTGTCCATTACAGATCGGTTAATAATGTATACAGTGCCTGCAACATTCATACATCTATAGATTTATAATTCTGCTTCAAAATGAAGAACAAGGATAACATTAATTTTTATTACTGTGTCAAGAGAAAATAATTACTTAAAGGGTTTTGCTTTAATATTCTTCTGGCTTGCTGAAGTCTGAATTACACCAAGAGGGCAAATTTTAAAATCAAAATGCTTCCTGGGAAGGAGGTATTTTGAAACACTGGACATTTTGTAGCCAGAGAACAGACTGGGACTATGTGCAAAAATTACACCTCTTTTCTGAGTTTTCCTCAGAGTTTTGTTGTCCTATTTGTAAGACCTGGAATTTGCTCTGAACAACCCTGGGGGCACTGGCAACATTTGCTAGCAATAGACAGCAACTGAAATCAGCCTCCTCTCCTCCACAGAAGTGCATGCCCTTTCTCCAGGAGTGGAAGCAGGAACTGAGATGCTGTGGAACACTCTTTTTTAAGAGTTTGGCTTGGTGCTTCTTTTGACATCTTGACCTATATTTATTTTATGTAGAACATTAATGAAAGCCTTCAAACTGATCCAGATTTTTGCTGGCTCACTACAGCCATTCAGAGCAGAGGCCACGAAGGTGCATGTTGCAGTGCCTTCAGAGTTTGCTCTAGAAAAGACAGGGCTCAGCAAGGAGAGAGTAAAGGCATGGAACCACCCCCTGTGCACCACCTGTCCACTCCTCAACTTTTCCCTACCAGCCACTTGTCATTTCATTGCTCACTTTGCAAAGAAGATGCTCCAGCTCTGTGTATTCAGAGTGAGTGGGATGAGAAATCACTGTGACAAGCAGGAGGAGTGGGACACCTCCCTGCCCCAAGCCCATGTGGCTGCAGCAGCACTGGCTAAACTGGTGCTCCACTGGTGACAGAGCAAGGTGAGTACAGAACTAGAAAGGATAATTTCAGTCTGTTGAGCTAAGTTCTAATCATATATCTTTAACAAATGTCAGGAAAACTTACATGGCTAAATCCCTGCAAAATGTTTTGGATATCCATCTCAGAAAGTCAATTTTTGCTGTTATCACTGGAGGAAAGAAATAGGATGGCTAAGTGGCACATGCAGCATCAGACTGGCAGGATGAAAAGATCGGTGGCTGGGAAGCATATCCCACTGTGTTATTTCCCTCTGAAGGGTAACGGTGCTTCTGGCACACCACACATTGCTGTCACCCACCAGAGCTGCATACTGCACATACTCCAGCCGTACTTCCCTCCAGGGAAGGGCACCAGATCATTGCAAGGATTTCCATGTAGGAATACTTAAATGCCTCCAAAGTGCTTGAGCAGTTCGTTGCCAGCCCTAGAAGTTGCTTTTAATGGCAGGCTCTGTCTTGCTAATTGTCACTGACAAAGCATTACCATATCCCTTAGTACTCTCATACAGGGCTCGACACAGCATCCCTGTTCCCCCCACCACTCAAAACAGCTCTGGGGCACTGAGCACCCCTCCATCGAGGTGGAATGAGATGTTCCCTTATCCCCTGTGGGGTACAGCCTGCAGACACTTATGGAACATGAGTGGTCAGACAATCTTATAACTAATTTCTTTCAGTTTCCTGATAATTCTGGAGTGTTTGGCTTTTTTGTTTTGTTTTGTTTTGCATTGCTTTGCTTTTTCTCTTCAATAAACTTTGGGAAATCGTGCCCATCCGTTTTTGAAAGTGTCCAAGGTGCTCCTGTCACCATCACTGCTGGGTGATGCTCTAATACCCAGGAGACTGTGAGAAGGGATGCAGTGAGCGAAGAGCTGAATAGAAACTCTCCATAAGGATGGCCCCTCCAGGCTTTGTATTTCAAATTTTGGATTAAAACAAAGACCTACCTGACAAAGCATCGAATGCAACTAACAATAGTGAGGTCCTTCATGGTTCCTGGATGAGCTGAGCACTCCCTTCTGCCCACTTTTATCCCCCAGTTACAGTGCAAAGGTTGCAATTCTTCTCACCAATCTCTAAATATAAAGTCCCTCTTTGTGAAAATTTCTCAGCCTGACATAGAGAAAAAAATATCAAACTCAAACACATTAAGAAACATTTTCAAAAGGTTAAAAAGTGATTTCAGAACTATCATCTCAGTGGCTGATAAAATGTGATTGCCAAAATCTTTGCAGCAGACACTACTTTATCTTTCCCATCACCACCAGCTTCACTCCAGAGCTGAGGCTTCTGACCATAAAGTATCTTGCTTTGCCAAGTTCTTAGCACAGAAAAGAAAGAGTTTCTGTTGATGTTCCAGTTCTGCTCGTGGCTGAAGAGTGAGCACAGTTTTGACTTTACAGAGGTACAAGCACATTACATACTTTTAATATTACTCACAGGATTGAACTGCAGGGAGAAAAAGCTGAATGTTTGTTTTCCTATTCCAAATCAAGAACTTTCTCACTCATTCCTTTGTATCACCACCAGAAATGAAGTAAGTGGCTTTGCACATATGACAGAAGTGAATTTGGCTTTAGAGATGAATTTTAAAACCTTCCCGAGGAAAATCGGTGACAGAAGAAACTGGAGCAGAGCTTTTCTCACATTTTCAAACTGAGACAAAAGGTGGTGAAGTGAACAATATTTACTCTGCTGTTATTGGTGCAGATTAAACCAAACACAGAATAAAAACAAACCCCTTCAGATGTATTATCCCCCTCCTCTCAACACTCACTTCATTTGAATGTTCTCTTGGGGTCAACACCAGTCCCATAAATGAGCATTTGAGTTCACCCAGAACTGACAGCTGAGTGTGTTTATTTGAGCTGCATTTCTATCTGGTAATCAGGTCTTCTACCATAACTGAGAGCAACACAGCAATTTATTATTATTATTATTATTTGTTACTAAACGTACTGAAGAATTGCAGCCATGGTGGTTGAAAACCATCATTGCTCTGTATTCAGTAATGGATTTCCCTTTATCTAAAAGGAGATGTGAAAAAGACAACAGCACCTGAGCAGTTCTGATGGGTTTTTACTGGCTGAAGTAAGAATAATCCACAAGATTTTGTCTTCTTTACAGAGAGATATTCTGAAAGTAGATTTTTTTTCCTCCTTATGGAGATGTAAATGTCTTCAAGAGGAAAAAAGCCCTAAGATAAACCTGCAGGAACTTCTGTACAAAACACTGGAAGAAAATAACAGTGGCAGTTCATCCATCATTAGGTCTAGAATTAAAAACAGAACCTAAACAAGGATTTTGGCAGATCAAACAGCACTTTCAGGAGTGGGCCCTTGTATTTCTTGTGATGCCAGTTTTTCCCCTCACCCAGCATCCAGAATTTCATCCAATAAACACTCCTCATACCACACAGGAGATATATGTTCTGTTAAAAGATCAGTTCTGTGATGGCGCTGTGCAAGATAGCTTGGTTTAGTGCTAATGTAAATTGGTCACATGAAATGCAGTTTTAAGATGAACTAATGCAATGACCTGGGCATTATAAAATATGTTTTCATGGGAAGGATGATTTTCTATTCTTTTTTCATAGCAATCAGGCCACACAATTGTAACCAGTCTTCACGTTGCCTCCAGTTTCTACCACTTTGTTTTCCTAGTGTTCCCTGGCATATCAGCTACAGAGGAGCACACGGCACGAAGGTTTGGCAGGCAGTGGAAGGGTTTTTAAATGCTAGAAATAGGCTGAATTCTCCCAGGAGAGGTACACGCCTTAAATTCCCCAACTGTTTCCAATCCGTTGGGTGTCTCAGCCTGGCAGCGTATTGCACAGCTGGCAGGATCCCAGGCAGAGCTGAGCTATTCAGCTATCCCAGTATTTTTTCAGCATGAGCAAAGATCTTTTTAATGAGAGATGTCAGGTGCCAAAATCAGGTGATTACTGGTTATAAAACTATTAGCCTGGAAAAGTGTCCAGCCTTTGTGTCGCTCATCTCTAAATGACCCACTTTGAGTACATCATTCATCATTGTACAGAGATAGTCTTTGTTACTAGAAACAAAGCGTAGACTTTTAATATTCATCAAGGATGAAACCAGCCCATAAAAGTAAAAGCATTTTAATTTGAGGTGCTTGATTGTGTGGCTTTTGCTTTTCAAAGATGACACAGTGCGCTGCAAAACCCCCTCTGTGTGGGTGTTTTTCGATTAATGTGCAGTAGCTTAAGGGAGGAAACGATCTGTCCTCTGATATATTAACATCCTTCTAAGTGGGACTGGAAAGACCTACAGGAGAGAGAAACCTTTTGCCAATACCATGAATTATTTAGTTTCTGGGGTATAGCACACATTTATTAGATTACAATTGGTTTGATTTTGCCAAGGGGAGGCTGTTTATCATTACCACCTCTGCACTGGCACAGTTGATAGAACAGGAGTGATTTAAGGAAGGCAACATCTGTTTCAAGCTGCTTCTCTTTTGCTCTGGTTGTGCAATCTATAGGGACAGGATGGTCCCATCTACTTTAGTACTTAAAGAACTTAATGCTACACAGGTTGTTAATAAGCACCAAATATTCAGCGCAACAATGGAGTTACGGTGTAGCATCACAAACACATTTTTACACTTCCCATATGGAAAACCAAGTTAGTTAACAACAATCATTCAAGTAATTTCCTCTTGAGAACTTACTGCTGGTCCAAAGTAAGTGAAATCAGATACAAATCAGGTTACTAACGAGCTCTGAAAACATAGCAGGGATCACAAGTGCAGGAAGTTCATACCACATGAGAATAGAGGATACTCAGGAGATTTACTGGGTAAAGGAGTCCCTTCCCTTATGGGTTATCTCAGCTAGGTAGCTTGGAAAGCAAGTTGTCATGTCTGAATGTTTATGATGAGTTATGTTCAGTCATGTATTGAAAACATACAGGAACTCTGAGGAACTGAAAATAGATTTAGAACAGATTCTTATTGTTCTACTTCAGAATTTTAAATTGTGAAGTGAGCAGACAATTCAGGCAATTCAACATGCAGCTTGCTTGTATTCCAGAATGTTCATTCTCTTTTCACATTTAATACACTGAAACATGTGCACAATCGTGCTGAGCAGAGTAATTGAAAAATAAACAGACAGAATTACTCACAACAGCAATATTTTAAATTCAAATAAGTTTCATAACAACATATGGCAGTTAGGACGCAGTCTAACAAAACATTTGTAGCTGCTCAGATGGAAGCAGGTGCCTGGTTCTTTCTGTACTGCTGGATCTGCACCTGTATTGTCTGAGGTGCAGTGCAAGCTTCTTAATGCATTAGGGGTAGTCCCTCCCAAACTGAGATTTCATATCAACAGCTTCATTCTCTTGATTGAATCTAATGCATATGTACAATATTGAAACATCATTACTTGCCCTCCTTTCCTATGGCAAAGCTGGCAACTTCCAAATGAATTATTGGGTTGATTTCTAGAGCGGAATTTCTTTATGCACACATCTGTTTATGCATTAGATCAGGAAACAGGAAGGTTGTCCTTTAACAATATGTGGTGTGAACGACAATGACCAAATTTCCTTTTCCTTGCAGTGTATGATACCTTTTGAGCAAGAGTGCAAGAGCTGCTGTTATCAGACAGCATATATATAGCCTCCAAATATCTAGGAGATAAAGCACTAGGACAGCCCAGTGCTAGATGCCTAATGTATGGACAGAACCTGGAGCAGTGGTTCTACCTACGCTGCATGGTTTCTGGAGTCAACTTGGAGAACTGACCCAGCTCTCAAAGCACTGCATGAGTTGGACTGGCTTCCTGCAAGCACCTCGCAGAGATGATTAAAGGCACTGTGCCAGCTGAAGAGTGCAACTCCACCCAAATGGGTCAGCTCTCTAAAACCATCATGCCCCCCCCCCATAGTGGGGCCTCACAAAGGTAAAGTAGAGGGGGAAATCACCTCACTCTCCCTGCTGGCCACCCTTCTTTGATGCAGCCTAAGATAGAAGAACCACAGTTCTGAATTCTTGGATTTCTTATGCATATGGGAATTAAACTGAAAGTGTTAATTACTTTTCCTTTAGTGACAGGTGGCATTCTTCTGTCATTCCTTATTCCTTTACCACCTGTCATTTAATCTATTTGTGGAAAAGTCTTTAACAGTAATGCTTCTTGGCTGGGAAACAATGAGATGTAGAGTAGAAAACTGATGCTCTTCATTACAGTAATTTTCAACCTGTCTGACAGCAATAGGAATTCAATTACAGTCCTCCAGCGGCAATAAGCTCCATGCACTAGATCTTAATTGTTCAACCATTAGTTTGCAATTTGCATTTGTACTGTAGTGACAGCTGACTGTTTCCATCAGTAGTAGACATTTATATTCACTAAAAAACAAATATATCAGTAGATCTAGCTCAGCAAGGAAGCTTTCCATAATGATAGAAAACAAGTTACTTACTGAAATTATTGCAATAGTCTGCAGCTTTGGAGTCTGACAGACCATTACTGAGCAGAGATCCAAGTATACCATTTGAGAAGCAATGACATATAGCTCCCAGTTATTCGTATTTTGATTCCCTTAACCCCCTTAAGTTGAAAAAACTTAATAGAAAAACATTATCAGGTATAATCTGAACATATGATAGGCTCCCAGAGCACGCATTTGAATTTGCATGTCTACAAATACAAGTAAGTGTATAATTGTGAGGTCAAGTGTACAGGGATAGTGCACATATATAGTGCACATATACAAGTTGGAGAGGCAGAGGCCTGTGTAAAATATCTCACAGCACAAAACAGCTCTTAAGAAACTGGGATCAGAGTCTGTTTCATCACAGAATCATAGAGTCTTTAAGGTTGGAAAAGACCACTAAGATCACGTAGGTCATATTTGGTGGCTCTCTCAGGCAGAGACAACCAGCACAGGGCAGGTTTGTAGTACAGAAATAGCCCACTGTTGAGCATCTACTTGCTGGCCAGCACATCAACTCTCCCAGTAACATCAGCCGTACAATAAAAAGCACCTTACTAAAAGAAAAAGCCGCTAAACAAAGTTTAGCCAGCACGGTGCTGTTACTAATGGGTTAAGTGGTTCTTTTTCCCATAACCTTATGGATACAGCCTGGCAGCTCGGTTTTGGAGCATGCAGTAGGGCTTGGCAAATTACCATGGGTGCAGCCCAGGTACAAACACCAGCTTCTTGCTAACTCCCCACTACCAGCCACAGCCAAGTGAGGTGAACCTTTGCTGATGGTTGCAGCAAGAAACCTCTCATAATGAGAGAGCTTTCATACATCACTGACACAATCTTCTTAACTCATTAGCCCATCCACTTTCATTCCTCTAAGTTTATATTAACATCTATTTGCAACTGTTGCCACAAAGTGAAGTGGGAAAACACGATTATTCTATCAGAAGATGAGAGGAGATTGGACTGGCACAGGTATGAGCAGTACTGAGAAACTACACAACTGCAAAGGGAATTTCAAGACAGCAAAAGAAGACGGTTAGGACTGAAGTTCAGTAACTGATCAACTTGAGGGAATTGGGCAAAATAGCCACCCATGTATCACCTTGATTTGGCAACTTGCATCAATCTTCACCACTATTTTATTATTTTAAACATGTTATTAAGAGCTATGGAAAATAACGACAAGTTGGTGTTGTGTCCTGCAGGCAGCTGCCTCCCCCTGATGGATTGCTGCTGCCTCTCACTGCACAAATCACCCCAAGGCCTGCAAGAGAACAAGGGGACCATTCTTGTGGCAGGAAATATCAGGCTAAAAAGCCATCTACTTTCATGCAAATAACAACCTGAGACTAACATTTCCAAGACATTATCCAGCACAAACCTCCCAGCCTAAATGTCCTTGACTAATCTGTAATGAATCTCAGGCTTTAAATATCAATATGTCAAGGAATGAGACTGCTCACAACACTCCTTTGGAAGAAACTTTCCACTTTCCTTCACCATGGCTTTCCCCATTGTGGGCATTATTCACATTCTTGGTATTATTTCTCACTTGTGTTCTCCGGTATCCTAAATCTAAATAGGAATTTGTGGCTGACTGCTTTTATCTAGTGGAAAAATGCTGCACCTGCAAAAGTAGGAAAAAGCATCAGAAAAAAATGTAGATCACTGTTTTCCTTTGACTTTTCCCTATTGGGAAGATTAAAAAAAAAATGTTCAGAGCAGTCAAATGTAAACTGTTTGAGTTGACTAAGCTGAATGACAGCAGCTGAATCTTGACCATTGCAGATCTGAGTTGCAACCATGCCTCAGAAGCATCACATTTAGATATGCCATCTGCCTGTTTTTCCTTCAAAGGCCAGGCAAGCCACAGCACTGTCACTGCAGTGATTTCTAAGGTCAACACCTTGTTTTGCATTATGAGATTACCCTCATCTTAATCTACATTTTGCTGTTAATTAGGCTGCAAGGACTCTGTTCAGTCAGCAGTTTGCAGGAGCAAGTTGAGTAGTACCTGTGTGTTCAAGGAGACTTTCTTATGGAGAAATTTCAGCACACCAATACCAAGCAGAACATCATCCTTATCCTACAGTAGGATGGAAATAAGTCATTCACAGTACTCTGCCCAGAAGGATGAACTGTTTAAAGGCTGTGAGCAATGCTGGTAAAATATTATTGACAGCACTGATTATGACAATCCTGTAAAGCCTCCCTTTAGTTTCTTACTTACAAGAGCAGCACAGATGTGAGTCTTTATGAGCAAGCAGTATTCCAGATGAGCAATGAGATACTGCATAATCACTATGAGAGTGCTGCGAGAGAATTCAAAGCTCTAAAGGGGCTGTTTTGATCTACATAACTGCTTCAGAAAAGGTAAATCTCCATCAATACGAGATATGTAACTCCTCCAGAACATGTCAGGTGTTATTGTCAGCTCTCAGCTGCGTGCTCTGAGCCCGAGGATAGTGAGGAGTTGTAAAGAGCGCACTGGCAGAAGCGCTGAAAGCTATAACACCTGAAATCAATGGTGCATGTACCATTCAAGCAGGACTGGTGAAGTAACAGCAAATGCTATTTCAGGTCTTATTACAGCTTCGTATGCAACATTTTCTCAAACTGATTTTGTCAAACAAGTCTTTCAGGCATCTCCCCCTCCCTACATACAATTAATCCATGTTACTATTCAACATATGCACAGCACTTGTTTGAATTTATGTTCCTTAAAAAGTCCCTTTTCTCCTTTCTTCTACAAAAGACAAAACAAAACAAAGAAATTCCTAAATTCAAGTTTGCCATTTAAGAAGACATGGCAAAATTCGTGTCTGTATTTTCTCCTTTGCATAAACACAGCTTTGCATCAAACGTTGACTGCAGTGAGCTTTGACTGTAGAAGATACCACCGTGATTCATCATGCATATATGTTTACTAAATGTTATGGATAGAGGAAAATAGGCCATAAATACTGCTTTACGTTTTAAATCACCATTTTTTTCTGGGGGGAAAAAAAAAAAAAAAGTTCTTTCATGTAGTAGTGTTAGAAATTCTGATGTTAAAACAGTCATGTGCTTCATGCAACGAGCTTATATTGATGGGACAGTAAATCTCCCAGATAATGTGGATCCAGCAAAGAATAAGTTCCAAACTGCAGAAACAGGCAGATATCAGTGTCATATCCTGATCTGAGCCCACAGAAGACTCAGAAGCTCAGGGTCAGGATTCAAAGGCCATTTCCCAGACTGCTAGGAATAAGGAAACATCAGCTAGACTTTGTTTCATTTAAGTGAAATAGGCTTCAACAGAAAAAGTACTTTTGAAACATGAATTCTGCTTCATCTGCTGCATTGCAATGCTGAAGTGGGAGATTGTTTTCCATGGCAGCTGAGGTTTTGCTCCAGGCACAGCCCTTGCCCAGAAGAAGCTGCAGGAGCATCACAGGCAGCTCGCCAACCCAGCAAGGCTATGCTAATGCTGGAGCTGACAGTGCCAGTATGCAAGAAGATGCTTGTGTTGAGGCTTTTTTTCCTCCTCTTTATTAATGTATATATGGACAAATCCCCAAACCATCAGTGTGGACTCTGGGAGTTCAGAGAAAGGATGTCAGGCTTCTTCAACATCCAGGTTTTTCTCTTTCCCTTTGCTTTCCCCTGCAAGAGCAGAACGCATATCTGGATCAAAATGATCTGCCAGGTTCTCTCTGGCGTGCTTGGGAGGCTTCTGAATGAGAAAGCAGCAGCTGATGGACCACCACAGTTAGGTGCACAGCATGTGTTAGACAGAGAAGCGGCCATAATACACATACATGTCCCAAGATCCAACTGACACAGCACAGTTGGAGAGGTTCAGCCAAACACCAAACAAGAACAGGAACCAGGCTCACTGAATATTTACATGTAGTTATCTCCTACACTGCATAGCTCACTCAAATACATTTCAGGAAATGGCCTAATCCAAGCACACTCCTTGGGAAGTCCCTCTAAATGAGTTCATTAAGACCTTGTTGTGTGGCTGTACCCATTTTACTCAAATCCTCTCCCCTATTTTAGTCTAGAAGGGAAAATAAAGCATTTTCATCAGATTCCTCCAACTGAGACAACTAGTGAAGTTTGCCTCTACAGAAGAAAAACTCCATCCCCAGCCTTATTTTCTCTAAGCCAAGAAGATTTGGTTACAAGCCTCCAGGTTGACTTTGGGGACTGGAAACAACATAACCACATTACTACTCCTTGCCTGATGCTATGATTGCATGGGAAAGGAAAACTTTCCATGACAGGAGCCAGTGTTTAAGAACATGGTGTAAGGTAGGGGGAGCTTCACTGACAGTGTTAGAAACACCTTCTTTGGAAGATAGGGGATATCCCACACTACAGGTTCTACCTGGCTTTTGCAGCAAGTAGAAAACATCATTTTGAAGTTTGACTCCTGACTACATATGCAGCAGGCATCATGGCTCTTTGTATATATGACTAGTATTGGTAAGGCACAATATTCACATTACCCTTCTGGATTAGATGCTAACATGTAAGAGGATAAGGAAATCCCAAACTGAGTTTAGAAAAAAAAAATGTTTTTTGGAATAAATCTTCAGATTGGCCTTGGAAACATATAAAACTTACAGTGGCATTAACATTACAGGAAAAAAAACCCTAATGTAATTGCAATATAATTTTCAATAATTTACTTCTAAAACATTTTAAGAAATAAAGAAACAGAAGTCACTTTCTTTCTAGACTACAGTTCCCTGCATTCAACTTGTACATTCACATCACTGAACAGCATCCAGAATCTCCTGCCCTACTGGAAGAGATGTTAAAATAAGCAGACATGCATCGTAAACTTACAAACCCTAGAGGAATGGAAGCTTGAGCTTACTTCCATGAAAACATTAACTAACACTTCAGAGATGTGAAAGTTTCATCTTTGCATCTTTTTGGAACACTAATCTTCATAACAAAGTAAAGCTTGCATTGAATCTGCAAGTAGTTGTGTATCAGCACAGAAAATACAAATGTTCAGTATTGCATCTTGCCTTTAGTAATAAGGCAGCAAAGATACAGGGTATGGGGGGAAAAATTGAGTGCTTAATGATGCAAGACTCAGGAGAGAGGATGGGGAAAGCTAGCTAATGCCAAGATCATCTTTCTCTCATGAGGATATGTAGGTAAAAAATGATTATTGCTGTTTAATTATAAAGACAAAAGGCTAAAAGAGATGGTCTCCTGTTATCAATAGTTTCTTCCATTCATTGCAGCCTCCAGCAGTTTTAATTAACATGTTAGTCTTCTGCAGCTTATCATTTTCTAATGTCAGATTATTTCCATGTCATATTTCTTGTTCAAGTGAGAAGTCATTCGTGTCTTAAAAAAATACGCAGCGGAAAATACAATGGAGATGAAGTCATATAGCAGAAAGGAAACAGTAATAAAATACTGGGTATCACTGGCAAGTAGTCCATGAATACAAGTCAGACTAGCAAGGAAATAGCTTTAAGTAGTATAATCAAAATCTTGCCAGCAGCAAACAGAAGAACACCCCTCTTCTCTATGAGATACTTTGCCTGGAGAAGGAAAAGGAAATATTCCTGTAAACAAAGTTGCTATTGAAAATCTCCTCAGCACCAGGGGAGGAGATCTGGCTTCTGTTCATGGCTTTACATTAAATTATCTCCTTAAACACAATATCTCAATCCTTATCATACAGATGGCTCTATGGCCTGGGTCAAGAGAACAAAAAGATTGCCTCATGCTCCAAATGAGATCTGGTTCACTCACAGCACAACTTCAGACATAAATGCAAATCTTGTCTCTGTAATGCAGAGCTTTCCTAGGACTTGTCACCAGGCAGCAGGGTGAGTCCCACAGGAACAAAATGCGAGCAGAGATCTTCCTCATCATCTTCTGCTCTAATGCGGTGGGGCCAATGTGATTGTGAGAAATGGAGCAAGTTGGTCACTTAACAGTTACAGAGCACTCTGCTGCATATCAAGTTCCTCCGCATGGGAGCAGGCTGTGAGAAGACATGACCTGCACCAGCACCCTTGAGCTCAGTGCTTGCAAGAAGTCATAGCACTGTGATGGAGAGTGTCTAAAGGGAGGGCAGAAAAGGACAGGAATTGAGCCTAGAGGTACAGGGAAGAAACAGCTGGCAGCTGAGAGAAGGGAAATCCAGTACAACTTGGAGGTATTGCCAAGTGTAGATTAGAAAGACAACCAGCAGGTCAAGCTGGCCACATATAATCAGTTCTATCAGACTTACTGTAATTAGTACACACTTTGCTGTCTGTGAGCTCCTCCACTTGTATGCTTCCCAGGTCTTTCCTGTTACCAGTGCACTATGCATCATAAAGGATCATGTCAGCCAGCAGAGAGGAAACTGGCTTCATTTCCAAGGGCTTTGGTGCTAGATCACCTCATTAGCAAAAGATGGACAAACCTAAAGGTTGTACAGAGAACAGCATAGAATTGAGGCAGATGGAGGAGGACTGACTTATTAGAGAAGATTAAAGGAGCTCAATCTGCTTAGCTTGGTTCAGTGGTAGTGTCAACGCAGCACAGACAGATTTTTTAGGGCATGAAAATGAAAAATGTGCATTTAAATAGTAAAAAATGCTGAACTAGAATGAGAAAGGTGAAAGTAAAGAGACGAGAAACTATGGTGGATTCAGAGTTAGTCTGTACAGAACAAGGTTTGTGTCTACTGTAGGAATGTTTAACAAGGTCAGCGCATTATGCAGCTGATGAATTTGGCCTTCAGGAAAGCTGAGCTGTAGATTTGTTTTAACACTGCATAGAAAAGTCTTTAAGTTAGTTGGTAAAATAGTAGCTGAGCATATATGTATAGATCCCTTCCATGCAAAGAAAACTACTGTATATATGTCTGGAGGCATCCAAGCTGAAGCATGAAACTGTTCCCTGACAGTCCCCACATTCTACCTCTCAGCTGAGGTTTGGCTTAGTGCCTTCCCGTCTGCTTCTATTCAGCAGTTCAAGGTGAGCATCAAATAAAAATTCATCCCTGGCTCCATTCCATGCATTTCTTGTTCAATTTACGAGGACTTGGATCAAAGCCTTTTAAAACAAAGGGAAAAGCTCCCATCACTTAGAGAGTTTCAGGTTGGCTCTAAGGCTGTTTCTCTAATTGAACAGTGTAGAGATGAATGCTGGAGTTATTCACCAGTTTAGATTTTTCCTGGAGGTCAGGGCGCCATGGCACAGGAAGAATCCCAGTATCTGCCAACTCCACATTTAACATTAAAATCTCAGACAAATGATTTTGAAATGATTACAAGAAGCCAGCCCTCAGAAAATATCTCAAATTCATGGCAAGCCTACATTATCAAGTATTCATTTTTAGTGCATCTATTCTATTTAAGAACATCACCGTCAGTTTATGGGTCTTTTCCGCAGAAAGAATGGATACTTTGCTTTTCCATTTATAAATGGATAGCATTTATCGAGCTTTTAGCAGACTGCTGGCATTAAAACACTGCAGCATGCATCATATATCACAAAATGTGTGATCAAAGGAGACTGGCTCCTACTAAAGTTTCTTTTCTTCTAATCTTCCTTCCTCAGGCAAAAACCTGCATGAATAGATAAGGTAGTCCCTGGAGATGGATGAAACTTTGATACCAAAGATAATGTCTCTTACACTGATCTTCATTCAAGTTTCTCAAAATGTATACATTGTTATTAAAGGAAAACAAAGCCTTGCTTTCTTCCAATATCCAAGTATATTTTGCTAATATATAGGGGTAGAATTGTATTCATTTATTTTTTAATGTAAGAAAAACTTTTTACAAAGAAAAACTTCTACCAAATCCTGAAATGTTTTACAGTGGAAAAAAATCATGGAGGGTTGGGAAATTATCTTGTTTTGCAATGTGTATATAATAAGCTAGTAAAATATATAAAGCAGAAAGGATGGTCTTTGTAGCGTATTTTAACATGCAGCCTAAATACCCCACTATGAAAAAATGTTCATAAAAAATCTGATGTTCTCAATAGAGGTGGCCAAGGTGCTCTTCTTGCTGTTTGCTGAGAAGTTAAAGGATGAACATTATTGACATTTCTTTACTTCCTTGTGGCTTTAAGAGATCTAACCAGTAGGCCAGAAGCTGTAAGGACGTATTTTGAGAAGCAGCTGGAAGATTTAACGCTCTTTTAAAGATGGAGACACAAGGGACAAAACCATTGGACTTCAAATCCCTGCCAGCAACTTCAATGAATAAATAAATACATGCCATTTTGCTGTTACCATACCAACCTGAGCCAAGGGTGGTATCATTTTTTCCTACATGCAGAAAAAAAGCCACCTACTTAAAATAATTACATAATTAACTAGGTGCAAATACCTCTATTTGTCTCATGAGTTGTACAAAGTTTTTCTTGAAGGAAAGCCACAAAGTCAATGTTTTAAAGGAAATTTTCTCTAGAAGTAAACAGATGTAGGAGAGAAGGGATTTTGGTCTGTGAGATTTCTGATACTGAGCAGTGCAAGGCTGGAATGAGCCTCACAAACCCTGCATAGAGGCTCTCTGATGGCTCATGGCCAGCCTCCAGACTGCAGTCACACACAGATACATGCACAAAGTTATTTGAATACATATATAAACATGCACATATCTATCAACTAGATTACTGTATCATTTCCTTGAATAAATCAGTCTCTTTCTCTCTGCATGCTGCAAGCGCACTGTGAACCATAGGGAGAAAGCAGATTTCTGCTGACATCTTCAATAGCTTCCTGGCTCAGCAGGTTTAGTCTTTGAAGGCTCATCTATATTATTTCAATAGTCTTTCCTGCACATCACCAGGCAGGCAGCAAACTCTTCTGCTGGCACAAAAGATCTGGCCTTAGTGTAGTTCTTGCAGCTTTAGGCTTTGTGCAGGGACCGACATGACTCTGTATACACAAACTGCAGCAAAGCCAACTGTCATCAAGTATTTCAGATTCTGGTGAGGTGCTGAAGTACATTATGATGGAAAATGGAAGAGAAGTTTACCTTGGGGTGGTGTTTTGGGAAAACAAAGAGCTTTTTACTTTTTGTGGGCTCAGATTAACTGGCAGCAAGGAGAGCTGCTTGTATAAGAGGATTTGGACTAATTACATAAAGTATATAAATAAAAGTGTTTATAAAATAATAGATTTGAAAGCCAGAAGGTTAATATGTACACTGATTCTGAAACCTTTCACCGTCATGAATTCCCACAGGGAAAAACAGTCAGGGCGCCTAGTAAAGCCCCAGTGTGATTATGGAAATGATCACTCAGCTTTGAACTGATTAAGAGTTCCCTTCTGCACTAGTGTAAAAGGACTGGAGAAGTAAATAGCAAAATCAATAATCAAGAAACATGGTCTCATTTTTTGTCATTAAGGAAACAGACAGAATCTATATGTAATTGGTTGCTAGAAATCAGAGGGGTGATTGCAGCCTGCCTATGTTTTGGCCCTTCCAGCTCAATCCTATGCAGGTGTCAAGGAATGCTTCCTACACACACTTGATTTAACCCGCTGTTATTTGCACTCTGCACATACCTTCTCTTAATATACGCCATTTACAGACCTTACAACTTTGCAGCTCACTGAACTCATTAACCACTGAAGTCAGAAATATGCTTCCTATAAGCACTCAGTATCCTTTTGTTGGAATTCGTGTTAGCTGGTTTTGCACTACCAATCCCATGGTGGGAACCAGGTGGCACACAGTGCTCTGGTGGCAGAGTTTGCCATGTGTGATTTTATAGCTCTGTGTAACAGAGACGTCTACGAGAAGCAAACACATCCCTGAGGGAACGAACAGGGTCAAGAGGAGATGTGATAAAAGCCTGCTCTTTTTACAGCAGGCTGAGGAAAGGCATTTCAGCTGCCACATCAAAGGAAGAAATATGTTCCTTTTTCCAGCAGGTGCTCAGGATGAGTACACAGAGATGGGATGGCTGCAGCAACTCCACAGGCAGCTCCAGACTCTGAAGGGGACACATAACTTAGATCACATAGCAGGGCAGTTCCACAGAATTTTTGAGGCAGTATTTCAAATATTAAACTTGGAGTGATAATTCAAAATCTTGAAGTTTGAGCAACATGAAACCTCACAAGCTGTTATAAGGCATTAAAAACTATATGGTTTTTGAGATGTGCTTAACTTGTGCTCCAAAGCACCTTGAAAAAGATTTGAAATTACCAACTTTGATAAAGTCAATCTGAAACATGGAATAAGGGCTCAGTATCTCCACAAAAACTTGCTCTCACCAAGACTGCACTTTAGGGAAACTAAATATTCCCATATAGGAAGTTTTAATTCAATCTGACAAACAGCACCTATGGCATTATATTCTTAGATGACCATTCTGCTTTGCTCATATTGTTTTTCCCCTTCTCAGTCGTCAGAGAATCAGGACCAGTTCTTGAAATATTGATCCTACTTAATAAGAACCCCCAACTCCAGCTTCAAAATTCAAAATACATTGAGCTTACAGAGCTGATTTCCCTAATGGCTCCAACCCCATAGGCAAAGACTGTGGAATAAAATTTCTGTTGCAGTGATTCACACTTTAACATAGGGGAAATATAGGGAAAGCAAGGTAATGGCAGATGTGCATTCAGTTCTGTGGAATGAATGCCAGTGGGGCTTGGGGAGGCATTGTGGATGTTTTTTCACAGTCTCCCATTTTTGCTTTGTTTTCAAGTCATAGATGAACAACTGCATGGTACCCAACAAGAATTAAAGCTCCTTGGAGTATGATTTTTGATGATGGAGTTGGGGGGATGAATACAGAAGTGCTCAGCTGCTCTTCCCATCTGGCTGTCGCTGCAGATCTATTCCTCAACGTAGAAACAAAAGGTACAGTACAGAACATGGTGTATTATAAAAGAAAAGCTAAACTCCACCTTCAGCATTGCATTGAGTCATGTTACACTGAGGCCCCATAATCGCAGCCTAATGGGATCTCCCACTGGTGGGCCATGTCTGCTTAGGGAATTCCCACAAATCAGAGGCAGTGTCCTTGATGTGGTCCCCAAGTAACAGTGGAAAATAAACAAGTATTTTTAGGATGGAGTCCAAAGCCTACTGCTGTTCTAATCTTGTTTTGAAAAGTGTTACACATTATACAGTTTAAACCAAGCTGCAAAGTCATAAAGCAACCATAAAACCAGCCATAAAGACAGAAGCTTTTAACAAGGGCGGTGTTTTATGAAGTTGGCCGGCCCTCCACTTGCAGCTGAGATCCACCAGATGGCTCAGAAAGAAACTTGCTTTACAAAAACTAAGATTTCAGGCTCCCAGGGTTAAGATACTGACTCCTGTATCTGAAAAACCACAGCAATTGCTTCACCACCTCAACAAACCTGCTCACTGCTGGCACTCTGCTAAAAGGAGCGTGTCTTGCAAAATGCAGTTTGCAAATCTGTCCTTGGTCACGTAACTTCTTTTTCTGAAGCCGTTTGCACAGAATATCATAATTGGTAGAGAATACATTGTAGGAAAAATATGGAGAAACCTGGGGAATTTCTCTCCTGAGAGATGTTATTTTGACTAAACAAAATATGTAAATGACTGTATAATTTCTCATATAGTTTGATTAGAATTTTGGATTGAAAGACTAGCAAAGAAACTTCTGTAACTTGGATGTGGAACTTTTCCTTTAGAAAAGGAGGTGTCAGAACACCTCATGAGAAGAGGAGTATTTTCCATATGCAAATCATTTAAATTAATTAAACATATGGAATATTATTTTATAGCGGTTATCAGCAGTTATGAATCGCGGCTTGGATTCTTAGCAACAAAAACAAAACCAACAGTGTGAAAAGGAAAGAGAATCTATCCTATTGCAAAAGAATAAGCCACAGAATAGGCAGAATGAAGGATAGATAAAGAAGGGATTCATTTGTTTGTATCTTCTGGATGACAAGTAAAATGCCTCACTTAGTGTAAAGGATGAAACAACAGAAATACTAAGTGGGGAAAAAGACAAGAGTATATCTAAGAGTTCTGAAACAGTCTGCATGGACTTACATCCTTTGTGGCTGATGGGTGTGTATAGAGCCACCTCTTTCAGTAACAGGACAGCAGCAGGAAAACCTATAATACCAATTCAGAGAACAAATTGGTAATGAATGTGAAATAGGAAGATATGCAAATATTAACAAAAAGAAGACAAGAAACCAACCAAAAACCAAAAAGCAGGCAACAGCTGTGGCCCTTGAGGCTGTTTTGTATGAAACAGAAAAATAAAACCCCAAAGCCTAAAAATACTCTGCACTGGTAGAGGACAGCAGACATTCTTCAGTCTGCACTCCCTATAGCCCTTCCTTCTTGTTGTGGACCCAGAAATTCACAGTATGTTTCTGGAAAATAAACAAAAAAAAAAAGACGGCATTATACTGAGCTGTTTGGGTCCTGTTAACTTCACAAAAGCAAATTTTGCTCATACCTCCTCTTTTCTAGTCACAGACAAGTCCTCGCATTTATAATGAATGAGTGTTTTTATTCAAAATGCGCTTTATTGATTAGCCACTTTATTCAAGAGCATCATCAGAAACTCATCTACTTATTAATTTCAGCTGTATAAGTTATCTCCGCACTCTCCCCTAGGCACCAGTTCTTCCTCAGGCATATCTGTCATTTCTGTCGAGTACCTCCAATTAATTGGCAAGAGAAACTGGGAAGAACTGAATGTGGAAAAATGATTTTGGCATGGGAATTACATCAGGTTGTGGGAACATGGACATTGTCTGTAAGAAATAAAATGCAATGAAAAGAAAACATTAAAAAGACAGCATAACACAGTGCAAAACTAGACCAAGGGACTCACAGATGATGACAATGAGAGCAGAAATTTAGACAGATTAAAAGCACTAGGAAGCATCATATAAATGAGAGATGATTATTGGTATCATGGAGTTGCTTAGCTCTTTGGGCATCTAGAGTTGGGAGTGATGTTTAGAGTTCATCTGCTCTATGATGAGGTGGTAACTTTTGTCTGTTTTGTGTTTCTGTTATACTAGATGTTCTTCAGGTCCCTTCCAGCACAAGCTATTCTACAATTCTAAGAACTTTATTACATATCTGCAGTGAGCAGAATGAACACTGCATTAAAGTAAACACTATTATAAGGTACACTCAGGGCCGTGCAGAGATTTGTTCAAACATCATCCCCAGCTGAACTATATGCACCGAGCATGCAGGCAGGTCAATACTATCCCACTTGAGAGCATTCACCGCAGTTCATAAAACTGAAGTCAGGTTCAAGACCTGACATCAAGTGAAAGTCAGTGCTTGTCTCATGACACCAACTCTTGCAGACACAAAGGCAGAGACACATAAGACTGAAAGACGAAGAAGACAGCCTTTCTAGCCTTCAATGGCTGCTTGCATTTGATGTTTATTTCCAGCCTGAGTCAAGCTCCTGCACCTAATCCACATCTGAAAATGCCACTCAGGCCCACGATAATAGATTAAAATGCTGAAGCAGGGTTTTTTAATTTTCAAGATCCCACTGGAGTAAAGATTTTTTATTTTTTTTATTTATTTTTTTTTTAATACAGACAATTTATATTTGCATAAAATGGCTCTAGGATTTCACAGCTTGGAAGCCTAAATTGTAGCAGCACAGGAAGGTGGCCCTCTAAAACACTTGATGGATGCAAAAATGTAAGACAGTTGACAGCTGGATAACAATCTTTCTCTTGTGCAGTATCATTGTATTATCACCAGCTGCTTTGTGAAGTAGCTTTTAGAAATGGCAGCGCATTGCAAATGTTGTACCACTTAGCAGGCTGTTAACTCTCTGAATTACTTGCTTATTTGTACCCCAATAAGAACTGGAACATGCCGTTTTGAGAATAAAATCAATAAGATCACTGAACTGATCTATGATTGAGAATATTTTTCCACTGAATCCAGGAAGTTAGGAAAAAGGAAAGCAAAATAATTTAAAAAGCCTCCTATAAGTCTCCTAATCACTTTTTTTCCACTATTTAATACAGGTTCCAGCAGATCTCATTTCAGAACCTCATTCCTCAAAGCCTTTTCCTTCTTTCAAAAACCAAACTTGAACATAACTGATTGATTGAGAAGATGTGAGCGACATCTCCAAGGAGATGATCACCCAGAAATGCAGTAGCCTGCCTCCCCCAGCCAAGCTTGCATTTTCAAGTTGAAAGCCATTTTGTACTTGTGCCATCAAACCTCCACCTGCACAGCAGCAGCTCCCAACTGCTTAAGTACAGAAGTAGCAGATGTAGAGAGGATTTTATTCCCACCATCTTCTTTAACATCACACTTTGCTTCCTTATAGTTACATTTCTTTAGTAAACACAACACAACAGCCTAAAATTAAACCAACTTCACATTCCTACATTTATTTTCACAAAAGAAACCCTAAATGCTCCCAGAGAATAAACTCAGCAAGGAAGCACTTCATAAATCTGCTTCTCTAACTAGCCCATATTACTTGTCACCATTAAACACATATTTTTCCTTTGATAAACAAAATATTATTAGCAATGCCTACACTTCCAGACACCAAATGAATAGGTAAAGCATTCAAGCTATTTGTCTTTCTCAAGAAAAATACTCCAGAGCTTCCTTTGGCACTTGCAATAATTTAGTAACATTTATATTTACAACACACAACACATTAGCACTCCTATGAGCAAGAGAACTCTGCATTTAATTTGTTGAAAAACTGTCAAATTACAGTGTCACATTAGTTACTGCCTTCCCCCCCCCCCCACACACACAGCATTTTAAATCAAGTCTAGTAAGAATTTTGCTTAAAAGAAATATACACTCGGCTATTCTTTATATGAGCAGACCCCAGACTAGCACTTGGAATGAGGTATGCCTTTCTCAAAAGCAAAAGCCCTGCAAAAACCAAAATACCTGAGAACTCAAGCTTTATTAGAACATAAATCACAATGATTTACTTTTAAAGCAGGGCAATTTCAAGAGCAACTAGGTTAGAAAAGAAAAACAGTTTCCAGACAGCACTGGACTGCTCACCTGGTCTGTGCAGATGTGTTGGTGCCTCCAGGCTCAGGGACAGGCCTCACCCAGGACAGCTGTCTTGTCAAAATTACTTGTAGGTGAATCTTCTACCGCTAAAGGCTGCTTTGTTTCATGGGATATTTTTTGCTTTAAGATCTCTGTTTTGTAATATCAAAAACAATATACACAGGGAAAGGATCTGGGGGGCTAAACATGAGCCTTGAGAGGACCCAGGTATCCGAGATGGTGGATGGCGTCCTGGTGTGTGTCAGCAGCAGTGCAGGCAGCAGGAGGGGAGCATCCATCTGTTCCAGCACTGGTAAGGCCGCACCTCAGGTGCTGTGTTCAGTGTTGGGAATGGAGCTGTAAGGGGTCTGGAGCACAAGTGTAATGGAAAGAAGCAATGGGGTTGTTTAGTCTGGAGAAGGCCCAGGGGAGACCATATTGCACTTTATAACTCGCTGTGGTGAGGTGAGAGTAGGCCTCTGCTCCCATATAGCCAGGGATAGGACAAGAGGGAATGGCCTCAAGTTCTGTCAGAAGAGTTTCAGGTTGGGTATTAGGAGAAAGTTACTCTCTAAAAGAGCAGTCAGGCATTGGTACAGCCTGCCCAGGGAGGTGGTGGGGTCACTGTCCTTGGAGGTGTTCTATAACTGGGGAGATGTGGCACTTGGGGATGTGGCTGCTTTAAAGGCTTAATTCAGAAACTTGCTAGTCTGGGGAAGGGCTGGATTTTTGAAGGTAACTTTGTAATAAATGTTAGTGTGTGAATTTATAGTGAAAATTCAATAATTTAACTTAAAATGAATGTCCTATTGCACAATCTGCAGTATAGCATCATGCCGTAATATTGCAAATGGCAATTCCCAAAATGTAATTTTATGTCTTATTCCTACTACATCTTAGAGACAGTTTAAAAAAAAAAAAAAAGAACCTTAATGGCAAGTCCACGTAATTTTGCATTTATTAGAGAGAAGAGGGCTGCGGGGCAGGAAAAGCTGTTTGGAGGCTGGCATTTAAGTCAAAGGCATTTTCTAAGCTGCAACAGCCTGTTCAGTGCCTGCAGCTGGCAGGTGACCAAGTAACCAATGCTTTGAGTGACCTATGTAGCTGAAGGAAAAAAAAAACAACTAAACACCTGAGATTTAGACAGTAATGTGACATTCTGCTTCATAGTCTCGCTCAATTAACAATTTAAACAAATATTTAAATTATATTATTTAACATTTTAATTAAGCATGTGCTTAAGGATTCAGTTGTCTAGCGAAAGCCACCTGACTTGTAGTTCCTGTAATTAGAAACTGCTCTGAATGGACACCACCTTTTTGGTGGGAAGGATTTTGTAACAGTGTGGTCTGGATACAGTTTGGTTTTGGGGTGGAGAAGACAATAAGCTGCAGTAAACACACATATAAACAACTAATTGAATTAAGCGTTTCTGTACCTCAGAGGGAGCCATTAAAGAGTTTCTCGCACTGATTTTAGTGTTCATGTGATTGTAATACTGCCTTCTCTTTCATACTGGATCAAACCAAGATAGTCAGCCTTGGGCTTTTTCCCATTGTGCCTTCCTAGTGTTGCTGATACTGTAGAGTTCTCTGACACATGGAGCACAAAAGGCCTGAGCCCCTCTGTTCTGGCTGACTGTCAAGCACGGGGAACCTTTGGGGTTTGCATTTTCCTGATGTACAATCAGAGTCACCAGGATGGGAACAGATGGTTATACCATGGTAAAATTACTAGAACAAGATGTAAACAGTTTAATCCAAGCTAAATTCTGTTTCTGCACACAAAGGCAAAAGGAAAAACTGGAATAGAGTCTGGTTTGTTTTATTTAGAGCATTTTCAAAGGTTTCCCTTACAGTGATTGCACCTATACCATCATCCCATGCAGATTTTAGAGGAGGGGTAAGCGTAGTATTTACTAAGTGGCAAATACAAGTAACAAACAGACATAATTCTGAGCGGGATGGTAATTCTTCAAAGAGAGAACTGAAGTTGACTCTGCTTTTTTCACATTGCCCTCATGATAATGTCAACCAGGTTTATGGTTTTAGCAACAAAACTGCCAAGTTGTTACAGAGAAGATTAGAAGGTGGAGAAATGTGATTCTAACAATTTATTCTTTGGACCCAAATTCATCACAACATTTGTCTAACTTGTAATGGAGCATAAAGAAAATTTCACTACTGTATAAGCCTAAATACTGTTCCCTGGCTGATCAAACACTACAGCAAGAAAGAGGTGGATGAAATACTCCAGCACTCAAAAATGTCATCTATCACAAACACGACTGTTTGCATTTTGAAAAGCTTTCGACTTGGTCAACCTTTGATTGCTGCTTCTTTAATTGCCTTAATTGGGCACTTTCCTCTGGTGTGTGTTGGTGTCTCTCCTCGCTGCCAAGGCGAGGAAAGCTTGTCATCTTTCTGGGAACAAATGTTTATTCTGTGCTGCCCCAGAGCACACCATTTTTGTCTGAGTTTTCTTTTCCTTTTCCTTTTTTTTTCCCCCCTGATCCTTGATACCCATCTGGTTGATTATTTTATGCTTTCAGTTCCTACAAGAGGCACAGTGAATGACAACGTGCTTAGATCTTCATAATATAAATATAAAAGAAAATCCACTATAACTAAAGCAAAAGGTCCAAAATGGATTGCACTGAAATGCAAGGATCACTGCCTGAAAATGGAACTTTGGAGACTGGGAAATGTAATGGTGTATCTGTAGGTCAGGCTCTTACTTTTCTGCTTTCTTTGCTCTTTGTGATGGTATAGAATCGAAAAGCAATGTAATGTTTTACTCGCCTAGGATCTTGATTTAATATTCACTTACAGGAGCCATTTCATCATTTCACAATGGAAAGGACAGAGGAATGAATAAATAAATGGTCTTTTCTGCTCTGACCTATTATATTTTGCTGAAGGCTGCCACAGGCTTCCAATCCCTGGAAACTCTTTTCTGGGGCACTGCCAAACCTATAAGCATGTGGAGACACTAATTAAATGTTAAAGCTTTACTTGCAAAACAGGGACATGAAAATAAGTAACAATACGCCTTTCTTTAGGACCTTCAATGTTATTCAGCCATATTTTCTATGGTATTAAGGACTGAGGTATTTGGTTCCATTTCAAAAAGCAAGTGTAAAGCCAGAAGGCAGTTTTTGCTAAAATAACATTTACTAAACATGCTTTATTTCTTAGTTGTATTTTATGAAGATTCTGCAATAATCTCTATGCTCTCAAAATGTTAAGGTATTTCAAAATAACTTCAGCTCTAATTATCATTATGAATGAATATTCAGAGAGGCGCAAACTCTCATCTCTTTGACATTAAAAATGAACTTATATGACTGGAAAGATCTCAGTCAGATGAAATTTAATGCCTGACTTCTTTTATTTTCCCCTAAAATTAGTCAACTGTTTTTTCCCTCTCCATATTTTGTACCTTTTTCTATTACATAATATGTTTTTTATTATTTTTTCCCTGGATAAAACCCTTCTCATCCAATGTGCAGACATCCAAAGGAAGGCTCATGCTTTCAGTGGGAGTTGCTGGTCCTCCCGAGACACGCAGTACTACCGTGCAGCCTTTGGTGCTGTGGTGGAATTGCAAATACTGCTGTCTCAGGCTCAGAACAGAGCCTGAAGGGAAGTTAAAAATGCAGTAATTCCAAGAAGTGAAGGGGAAGTAGTTGCTGCAGCAACTGTGCCCTGTGCAGGTCTCCAGCCCTGCAGCCAGCACGCCTTGGGCTCACTCACTGCACTTCGCGCTGATACTCCTCACACTGATCCATTGCTAATGAGAGGTGCTGGACAACCCGAATTACCAAAGGATCCCATGGCTGAGTTCAAATTCCAGATTTTGATTACAAATAGGAGCAGATTGCTGGGGGACTCTTTACCTTTTGTCCGTCCCTTGCATCTGCAGCAAATTTTTCAGCATTCCAGGCCCACAAGTTCATATCAAATCTTGAGGGCAAAGGAAAGATCTGTTTGATGTAATCATTTACTTTTCTCCCCTCTAAAATGCAGACTTACTTTTCTAGAAGTAGAACATTCTGCTTCATAATTTATTTTTATTATTTCTTGCACGGATGTGAGAGCAATCTTTACAGTTCTCCGTTCTTCATCACTGCCCAATTAGGTACACTGGACTGAAATAGCTGTTACCAAACACTGTGCTTTTCCTCATCTTTTGGAGGCTGTTGGAACCCTATTTTTGCATAAATATTTACTATGTTTAATGGTAGTTTAAAAGAGAAAGGGATGCTTGCTGAGCATTTCTACTATTTTTCCCTCCCTGCCTTTGTCTGGTGCTTACCCAACCAACCTTTTCACAAAGCAGAGCACTGGGAATTGGTCCCTGTGATGAATCACCCTGTCTCACAATGCTCAAAAGCCCTTCAGTGCCATTAAATCAGCCTGATTATCTGGATTTTCTGATATATGGTTCCATGCTTCAGCTGAATATAGGTGAAGTCAATAAAGACATCTTAGATGTACTGCATCAGCAAAGGTGAGGTGGGGGATGGAGTTGGAGCTACTTACACTTGTGGCTCTGAAATACAAGTCTGGGAGGTTTCTGATTCTTTTTTACAGGCAGATTGAGCAGTTCATGAGTCAGAACTGAGAGGATGAATCTTCTGGAATATAACTCTTCAGCTTATTCCTAAATTTAAGTATCCTCCCTTAAGAAAAAAGCCCATCGTATCTATTTAAAAGAGATAAGTGCATTTGTCTCTTAAGTAATTTCTCTTTTCTTCTGCTTACCATTGCATAATTTCACAACATGTGCTCACTTGAACACTGTGAATTTGTTTGTCAGTGGAAGATGGGGTAGGACCTTGGGCCTCTTCTTGTGGTAGATTTAAAGGCAGAAGTGTTCCTGAGATCTTCAGTACTGAATTGGAATGATTACAAAACATAAAATATTAAGATTGTTCTAACTTAATTTTTCAGGTTCCTGGATGGTAATTTGAAATGACAGGTTTACACCTGCAAAAGTACACAGAGCTCCAGTGAGTACACAGAAGTCTGTGCTACTGGAGAGGTCAGGAGCTGTTTGCAGGGAGGAATCCAGGATCTCTCACGAGACAT
Source organism: Coturnix japonica (assembly GCF_054131305.1). Taxonomy (NCBI): domain Eukaryota; kingdom Metazoa; phylum Chordata; class Aves; order Galliformes; family Phasianidae; genus Coturnix; species Coturnix japonica. The sequence goes on from NW_028188951.1 coordinate 1,382,345, forward strand.
AGGAAGAGAGGAAGAGGGGGAGAGATGCTTGTCTGCATCAAAAGTGCTTCAAGGGATGGAACACCTCCCCTGCACACAGGCTGCACAGAGAGCTGGTGGTGCCATGTCCCTGCAGACAGCCCGGGTCAGGCTGAAGGGCTCTCACACCTGATGGAGCTGTGGGTTAATGGCAGGGAGTGGGACCAGATGGCCTTTAAAGGTGCCTTCCAACTCAAATGATCCTATGATTCTATGAAATATTGCCTCTATTCTCTTTGCATTAAATTAAATAAAATCAGACCTGACACATAGCAGGGATTTATTCTGTGTTCACACTAAAATGCACAACTGAACTGATCGGTTTTATTACTACTTTTACAATACATTTTTAAACGTGGTCATACAAAACACTCCACTGCTGGAACCGCTCAGGAAAGTTTTCAAGAGTGAAGGAAAACAGGCAAGTGAAGGAATAAGCTATTAACAGAGGAGTCATGGAGAGGAATGTACTAATTAAAATCAGAGGAATTACTTCAGATGAAGTGGTTTTCCTTCCAGAGAAATGAGTATTCACTTAAGAAAACTGATGAGGAGTTGTTAAAAAGAAATACAGCTCATCTTGTTTTGTGATGTTTTTATTTCTAATACAGTTCCCTTCAAGCAATTTTCAGAAGCTTTTATATTTTACGGAACAAAGATAAAATCTCAAAATGGGCAGAAGCACAAGAAGTGATATAAAGGCAAGGATGTATTTCCTTTATGATTTTGATATATATGTGAAATAGAAAAATAAATCCCCCCCTTTTTTTTCTGTGAAGGCCATGTTTCTCAGGAGGGCATGCCACTCTCCTAATTCACATACTCCACTCTCAGAGAAGAAATGGTTCTCACAGTATGCAACCAACAAATAAATGATACTAAATCACACGTGTCCCCAGCTTTTTGCTACTTTAACAGCTGAATTTCATTGAGTCCCAATTTACACCCATGGGGAAATGAAGAACAGAAAGTCCAGAGGAGGAAAGCAGTGGTTCCCCACAGTGTTGCACTGAACATCATCAGAAATGCTGTTTCTGTGAGCTCCTGTTTCACCCTGTGGGGCTGACGATGAAGAAAGAATGTCTGTTGGGAACAGCACATATTTAAGCTGCAAACCAGATGAGAAAAAGAAAAGGAAAAAAAGAAGGAATACTAAATGTAGAGTCTGGTCTGATTGTCTGATTGCAGGGCAACATCTGATGTATATGGAGAGCTGGTGTGCTCAGCATCGCCTAATCCGCATCTGGATGGTGCTGCTATTTCAGCTCATTTAGCTGAAGTGACACTTAACACTGCATCTTTCTAGAGGCAGTTTCTTCCCCCACCAGTTCCCACAGCAGTCCCCCATTAAATAGCAGGGGTTGGGGATGGACCTTCCTGAAGCTGTGTCAAAGGAAGTACCTTACTGTGTGCTTTACTACATCTTGTACAGAGATCTTCACCCCAGAATGCTTGTAACTGTGCATTTTGAAAAAGACATATTAATGATGCTCTGAATTTCAAGAGAAAAAGTCCTTATCTGGGACAGAAAGGTGTCTCACAGGAAGATGGTGCTGAATGTGAGCAATCTCTTCTGGAAGATCATCCTGAGCTGCATAAAAGGCCAAACTGCTGCAAAGGAGAAAGAGCGAAAATATTCTTCCTTCCTGTCATGATATTTCATCTATTTGTGAGGGACTGTCACTGCATAGACACTCTTTCATCATCTTCTTTGCCAGTTTCAAACTGGTAGGGCCAGAAAAAGCTTATAATAGAAAGACTTGGTAGTGAGAAATTAATTGAGGCTTTGTCTTACCTGCCGCTGCTGAATTTTGATGATGTTTCACAGCCTTCTCCTCTTCTCTTCTCTTCTCTTCTCTTCTCTTCTCTTCTCTTCTCTTCTCTTCTCTTCTCTTCTCTTCTCTTCTCTTCTCTTCTCTTCTCTTCTCTTCTCTTCTCTTCTCTTCTCTTCTCTTCTCTTCTCTTCTCTTCTCTTCTCTTCTCTTCTCTTCTCTTCTTTCTTTTCTTTTCCTTTCCTTTCTTTTCTCTAATATGACACAACTGTGGATGAAATAATGTGCTTTCTCCTTTTGTACAGATTATGGATAATAGCAAGAAAAATACAGCTCCTGACATACTTTTGTCAGAGACTGAGACCAGGTGATTGACAGAACTGCTAACTGCAATCAGAAATTACATACTGCAAATGAGGTTTTTGCCTGGTTTTACATATCACTACAGCCATTATTCACTGGTGAAAAAAACCCAACAAATATATGGTGAGAGCATTGAGACAGAGAAGAAATTGAAAATGAAAACCTTTGAGGAGCATAAGCAGAAAGACAAACAGCCTTGAAAGGAGATTGGCAAACTCCATCACAGTTTATTTTCCAAGTGAGCTCAGTATATCTTCCTTAAAGTAATAACTGATATACAAGACAAAACAGCAAGAATAACAATAACAATGGCAGCAAGAATAATGAACATTCTCTATTGTACTTCAAATGAGGAAATGTGCTTTTTTAAAAGAAAGCTACATAAAAAAATATTGCCATTACATTCTTCTTCTTTTTTTTTTTTTATGAATAAGTGGAGTAATGGGAAAAATTACTGCTAATTTATGAAAGAGAGATAAGGATAGAGAAGGCACTGAGCAACTCAAAATCCAGCTTGGTTAGTGGCTGAACATGTGACTGGGAAAAGGAAATGAAGGTCTCTTACTGGCCCTGAGCTGCTTTTTGACACAAAGCAGATTGATGGGGAAATTTACCATTGCACAGAAGAAAAAAAAATGCTTTTCAGAAGGATAAATAGAAGATTGCTAAACAATGTATGGTTCACATTAACTAATTGTGGAGTAGGTGCCACACTGTACAGGTGTGTAAGATACAGCACTGGGGTTGGGTGTCTGTTGGAGTGACACCAGAGGCCCTGGTCTGCAAACAAAATGTTTTGGACCTTTCTGAAACTGCTGGAACTGGATGTTCTCAAACCCAGATCTTCTGTCTGACGTAGACCTTGGGTATATAAAACAGGCACCAATTATTTTCTGATTGACAGAACTGATTGTGAGTGATGGGACTGGTGGCTATCACCAATCTATTCTGAGAACCTTGGGTGAACTGAGATCCCATTGAGATCTGAGAAGCTCCCAGTAGCTTAAATACATCCACACTTAACAAAAACGGCTTTGTTTTTAAGTCTTGACATGCATTCGGATGTAGGATATTCTTCTAGTTTACAATCTTGTGATTTCTGCGTTGAGGTTAAGAAGATGTTGTGAGGTAACACCAATTTTGTTTGTCTCTCTGATGTTCTTGGATTTCCTTTTTGCACTGTAGGTCAACTCAGTCTAACTCCAGTTTGCATTTAGATTAAAAGGAACAGTTCATGTGAAAAACCAACAAAACAGACCTGAAACAAAGTAAAAGGCACAAAACCGTGAATTCTACTTTATATTTATCTCTTGTCACAGTCTGCATTTTGCACCTTGTGCTGGGCTATTGCACCTAACTGCCTCCAGCACTGTTACAGTGATGCATGAACAGAGCTATGTGCTGGTGGCCTCTGTGCCAAATGCTCCGAGGCACAGTAAGTGTCCGAGTCCATTAGAGCAGTGAGCCACACACCCATAGAATTGCTCTGTCTGTGGTCATAAACTTCACCGGTGTTCCAGAGCTGTGAAATGACTGTTTCTTTTACCTGTATAGTTGGCAGAAATACCACAGTGGATATAAAAGATTTAGACATGATCTCCAGCAAGCAGTAAAGTCTCACAGATTTTATTGATATAGATGCTGCTGCCTCCAAGACAGCCTCTGGGTTTGGAAGTCCTTTCTGGTCATTATTTTTTAATTTCCCTTCAATCTTTCTGTAATTTTAAGGTGAAACATCACCTGTTTTTCTTTGTGGAAAATGAAGTGTGAAAAATGGGCCAGCTCAAGTGTGAGCCTTGGGCCTGGCTGCAGGATTCACATCACCTGCCCCAGAGATCCAGGTTTTGGTGTCCACTACAGAGTGTGACCTTGCTCGGGTAACGACCCTATGTGGAAGCCCAGACGCTTCCTTACAGAATCTGTAAGCTCACAAAGCTATGACAATACAGATCAACAGGAAAAACATAGTCCATGTGCAGAGCAGCTACAGTCTTTCACTATATGTGTGCAACAGCTGACACATCTTTGTGCAGTTTATGAACTTTTAATCCCTTGAACATACAACATTAAACATGCAGTAGCTTGTCTCGTGCATGGGTGGCTGTACACAAGTTGCTTCTTTTCTTGTTCTCTCTGTCACAATTACTTCTAAGTTGTGCTTTCAGCTTTAACACATGCATGGTAAAATTGTTTGTTTCTAAGGCTTATCTTCTGGTTTGCTGAGAATTTTGGAAGGTATTATTGAATGGTTAAAACAAGTCCATGATGCATGCTTGTCATTAGAGCTAAACTGTATGCTCTGGTTATGAAAAGTGAAAAAATCCTGCTAACTGATTCAAATATGGCTGTCTTAGCAGCTATTCTGGATCTTGCAAACTCCTTACATTTTATTTGTTGGGAACAACTACATTAATAGAAATGGTAACTGCCAATAATCATAGAATTACCCAGGTTAGAAAAGACCTTGAAGATCAAGTCCAACCGCAGCCTAACCAGAACCCTAACTCTAAAAACCCTACACTAAATCATACCCCTGAGTACCACATCCAGACAGCTCTTAAACACAACCAGGGATGGCGATTCAACCATCTCCCTGGGGAGCCAACCAATAAGCTGCAAATGCACACTTTCCAGCTACAGATCTTAGAGTTCCTGTACGATCTCTCTGAGACTTAGGATAACTCAGCCTGGGACTTCATGGAAGGTATTATTCAATGCTGATACCAGCAGTGGGGAGATCTCAGCAGGTGTTCGCTGTGGTAGATCTTTATTCTGAGAACTGCAATTTAGAGTTTGAATGGCAGGTTTAAGTGAATGAATGAGACTCAGTCTGTGGTTCTACTGATACAGACAAGCCGTGTGTTCATCATTTCAGCTCGAGATAAAGATTACCCATTTAATACATACCACTATTTTACCTGTGAAATACTGCCCTGATAATCTCTGTTCTACACCTGCATTAGGGAATTAATCAGAGGCCCTTCATGCTAGTAAATTAAGTCTATATGAATAGCTTGTTCACTTTACACTACCTTTCATTCATGTGGTAATTTGCTGTCCTTCTTTTAAACTGTTCTGCTCAGCCACCTCCTTCCCAAATATCTTCTGAGCACTTTTCCCTTTAACTCCTCCCCCCACCTTTTCCCCCACAGTCTTTATTCATTGTGCAGTGCTGACTGTACTTCATTAATAAATGTTCCACACAACGTCCCTCTTTCCACAATACAAAATTACTGTTAATCAGTCTGTCAGTGATACTCATTACTCATAAACAGATGCATGCCACAGCACTGAAAACAGACAATCTGCTTTGCTCTCACTTAAGATCCTTCTAGATCTTAAACAGAAGACAAGAAACAGATCAACATGCTCCATGCTTTGACAAACAAGAGAAAGAAAGGAAAAATGGATCATCGTAGGCCCTAGGAATTTTCCATTTGGAAGCCTTATGTGCAGTGGTCAGAGGACAGGAGGAAAAACACTCATTTCTTTATTTTGAAACATCCTCACCTTCCAATATTCAGCAACAAAATCTATTGGCCTTTCCTTTCCACGCCTTCAGCTGTCCTGAAGCACAGTTAAGATAAAAAGGAAGATTATGAAATGGTGAGATTGGAAAGCAGAATTGAAACAGATGTAACAATGGTACCCAGAGAAAATTAAAGAGAAACGAAGGCTGCATGGAGGCTTTGCACCACTAGTTCATTTTCTCCTCTGTAATTGTTTTGTCTATCTCTCTTGTTAAATCACTGCCCATATATAAGTTATGCTTTTATGTGAGTTATAACTTTTATTGTGTAAAAGCTATACTCTAGATAATGCTAATGCCTGGATTCGTTAATAGAGACAGGGAAAGTGTTATTCACCCACAAATGGACTTTCATAGCTAGAAAGGGATCATTTCTTACCGGCAACTTCAAGGTAAAGACTTCGCACATAGATTTTTAGAGTTGGAATTAGATTAACTTCCATTTAACAAATTAGATTAACTTCCTTCTGCTAAATTTAACATTGGTTCTCTTCATGAGCATTAAAAAACAAACAATAATAATAAATCTCCTGTTCTTGAAGCAAAAGCTTTGCATTTTAAGTTTTCAAGTAGGCATATATTTAAATCTTAAAATCTATTCTTTGTAAAAAATCTTCAGATACAAATCTCAGTCATCTACCCTGTAAGGTTCGTAGTGGTTGAGAGCATCAATGAACCAAGCCTTGATGAACTTCAGTCTTCCAAGTTCTCCAGCTGGCAGACATGGAGTCAAGGTTGTATCTGTTCCCTGCTTCTTGAATTCTGTTGCTCCTCAGAAGCCCTGGTGAGGGGTTCTGCGTTACTCCTTCACATGGGGATAATGCATGGAGATGCAGAAAGAGGCCGTGCTATCTCAGGTAGTAACCTGACCTGCAGATCTTTTCTTTTACAAGTTAAAGAAGGATTTCGTTTGTCTGAGTGGTGGTAAAGGTGTTGAAAATCGAAAGGACATATGTAGGATTTCAAGAACGTTGTTTGGTCTAATGTTATATTCACATTAAATGTGAATGAAGGCTGGGTTTAGGTAACTGAATTAACGTCTCTGTTTCAAATGCATTTGTTTTACTTAGAAGAGGTGTAATGCATAAGGTTATTCACTAAACTGATAGATGAAAAGAGGAAAATTTTAAAGTGGATTAGTGTGAAGTTCTAATCTTTGCATGCATGCAGGCATAAATTTAATAATGAGCAAATTAATGTTTAATACAGTGAGTTGCGTGATCTTTACTGTTGGAATAAAAAGTTACTAATGTTAGTGCTGAAGAATCAATGTTGAAAATTGAAAAACATGACAAAACTAATCTACTGTAATATTTCTTTGTTTTTGCTTAACTATTGTAAATCGGTTCATTATAAATCCTGCTCAATTGGATCCATAACAAATAAAGACACCTTTTAATAAATAAAGAATATTGCTGGAGGCCTCCAGAGGAGTTTCCTGAACATTATTGACTCTTAAGCAAACTCTTCTATGTGGATGAAATCTTTCTGATATGGGTACTGTTAATTCTTAAGCATTGGGAAGATTCGAGGAAAAGAAAACAAATGAACATGAACAAAAATGAAACCAGCACTCTCATCACTTTATTAGCTCTGTGGGAATATTTTATGGGTGCTTATCTACAGATCTGAAGCACAGTTCCCCCCCATTCCATTTGATAGTAACTTTCTATTCCTTTAAAGTCCAGTATTTGGCTCAATTGCTCTTTGTGTCAAAAAATTACAGTGCAATTTTACAGGCTGCCTTCACAGCTAAAGTTATGGATTCTGACAGTCCTTTGCTCTGCTTGACCTTACCTATGGCAGCATCTCTCTGTCTCTTCCAATATCTCTCCTCCCTTCAAAAGAAACTGGTTAGTTTATATATTTGCCAATGTATTAATCTATATTCCTGGACTTATTTCTGCTACCATGTGATTGCATTTATTCACAAGACTCAATAGTTTTTTCCTCATAAAAATGTCTCTGTTCCTCTGTATCAATAAATATAAACTGAAATTTAAATATTAAATTCTAGATTGATTCCATTTTACTAGTCTCATTCTTTGATAATACAGATTTTTCTCAAAGACCATCCCCTAATGAACTGAATGCCCTCATAAGTCACAACAGATCTGTCCCTGGCCATTTCACACACATTTCTTACCTAATTTCAACCAGATTGCTGTCTTCAAAATCAAAAGTCCTCCTTGAACTTCTCAAAGGATACAACAAATGACTCTGACCTGCAGAACAATAGAAAGCAGATTTAGACTGATTTCAGAGAGGTTTTTCTGGAGAGGTTTAATCCAGGAAATGATGGCACCCAGATTCTGTGGTTTAAGGTGAAGGCAACATTAGTTACATGTTTAAGTAATGTCAATAAATATATAATTCATCCAATTTAGGTCTTAATAACAAGAGGAAAAGAAATTAGAAAAAATTCTTTGTATGAAACAGGAATCAGCTTGATTTCATGCTGAAAATAAATACTCTTAATAATGCTCACATACAGAGTTCTTAGCACTGAGCACACTATATACACATATCTGTGTGCAGGTGTTTTATATCAGAAGGGAAACAAGTAAGCTCAGACAAAATGCTGAAGTATTCCCTGGGTGTAAAATGTTTCTAGAGCTGTTCTGGCTTCTGTATTGATATCATTAATGTGTTCCATGGAGTGTATTGCTGGAGTGCTGAGAACCACAGCAGCCTGTGTGAGCTGGAAGAGCAGTAACAAACACTGCCTGTGCCATTCCAGAGCTATCCTGCTCAGTGCAGAGAGCTCAAAATGAGTTGTGAGTGGAGAGAAGTTGATTGAAATGTCAAAGTGCTCAGAACCCCATGGAGCTCCCGCAGATGAGACTCTCTCAGCAGAGGATGGGTTTGACAAAGGAGTCCTGCTGCGTGAAATTTACAGCTATACCTTGTGATGAGTAACCATGTGTTAGGTTCACCAACATTCATCTTGCTGCTCAGATTGTGAGACATTAGCAGGGAAAATTGCTCTAAAGCCAAACTGCCAAACGACAATTCTATTAAAATCAGTCTCTATACGGAGAGATTGTCTTGCTTTATGATCTTTGAAGTCCGTGCAGGAGAGGGCAATGGTTGTGAACTGGAGATAAGGAATCCATATGCGGAATGAAGGTACACATATAGGAGAAGGCACAGGCTTCATCATGTGAAGCAGAATAAAACCTCTGCCTGTGCTTAGGTCTTTTTGGGATTTGTGGTGCAAGCAATAAAACTACATATCTGGTAATAGACTGTGCCTGATTTCTAAAGAAGTAGAACAGTTGATGCCTAAATTTGCTTCAGTGACCCTAAATAATGCAACAAATTGGAGTTTGATCTTCTGGCCGAATGTACTCTTTGCTGTGAATTTAAAAATATGTTTTCATAGTTTCCTTTTATATAAAAAATAGAAGCAATCTTGACATTGATCTAACAAGCAATACAAACATGCATATGTATTTTCTTGCCGGGTTGTTGATTGAGCTTTGCAGCCAGGAAATAGTTGGGTGCACTGAGAAGCTGGAATCACACCTTGCGTTCAGCTTGTCTCTGATTTACAGCAAACGATGGACTCAGTACTTCTAAAAGGAATATGTTCATTTTTATTTGTCTGGGGCTTTCGCCACCACTATTTATCAAGTCTTTGTAGCAGGATTTGTAGTAGTGCTATTTCCACCAAGAACAGACAGAAAAATCTGTTCACAAAGAAGGTGTCATCCATGAGGACAGGAAGAAAGTCTTGGGAGCTAGAGAAGCAGGGTACGTACAATAGCGGTGCACTAAGTGTTTGAGGGATTGGAGGAGAATGGGCTTCATCTTCTCTAATAGCTGTTGGTTCATCACAAAGGCAGGGGAAACAATGAGACCTTTGGGCACTCAAGAAAGGCTCACTGTCAACCCCATTCAGTAGAGATAATCACTCATGAAAACAACTAGTTGTGTGAGGATAGGTGCTGGACAGTCATGAATTTTTCTCTTTTGTAGCATTGGTGCTGCATTGCAACAGGCCTTGTAAATTATTAAATGTAAGAGGATGTAGGAAGGAAAGCATGGTCAGGAGAAGCAAGTAAAGGGGGCTGTGTGTGTAGCAGGAGAGGGTATAAAAGAAGTGTATTTCCATATTTGCCTCTGGCTGACAAAGAGGCAGCTGGGGTTCTCAATTGCTTAGAGCAAAACATGTACATGACTTCACGATAACCCAAGTTAGGGTGAAGCAGAAATTTTCTATAAATTCATCTCTCTCCAGTAAGGCTGTGGGCTTTCCAACATTATTCCTTCAGCAGCAAAATTCATTACCAACCTGACTGCTCAAGCTGCAAGCTGTCACCGTAACAAATTGTTCTTCACTTGGCACCTCCGCTACAAGTGTTCTGGAGGAATGAACTGCGATGTTTTTGTGGTATCACTTTGGCATTCAAGGAAAACTTGATAACAACTTAGTACAGAAGGAAAGTGTCTGTCACAGGAATGAAAATGTGAATTACAAATGCAGAGGATAGCTGTAAATGTTTAGCTTTGCTCTTGCTAGTATATAGGTGGAAAAGCCTATGCCACTGCAGATTATACTGGCATCTTGTTGGGAACTTAGAGCTCACATTTGGTCTGGGTAAAACATAGAAAACATTAATTAATCTTCTAATATGTAGAAATATTCCCTGTCCAGAGCACTCATCCCAGCAAACAATTCCACATCTTCAAACCTCGCCAAAATTCGCTTTACCCAAATGAATGTTTTTGTATGCAGGAGATTTTAGAAAAGTATGAAAACACAAAGTGGAAGACAATGGCCATGTATTTCTGGACGTGTGCTTTTATTTTCTCTGTCTAATCTGCTTTTAATTGCTTCTAAACAAAGCTAAAACATATTTGCCTCCCCTTTGCCTTCAGATTACTGTAACCGGCAAGCTTCTCTAAGGTTTGAGCTTAGCTTGGCTAAGCGACATGCCCCAGTTTGGATGCCTTTCTGAAGTCATCAAAGCATCCTGGATCAGCCAAAATTTGCTTGAGAACTCTTGAAAGAGAGCTGTCTCAGGAGCTTTCAAAAGTTCTGGCTTCCAATCACACTGGAAGTGCCATGGAAACAACACTTGTAGCAGTCCAGTTCCTGGCTTGGCATTTGGAAAGAAAGAAAAAATGACAAATTGAAAAAAAAATATAATAAAATTAAAACTCAGTAAATATTCAAATGTGGTTTTAAGGAAATTCTGAAGTAGTTCTGCATTTAGTCAAATCTGATTTTTCTTTTATTTTTTTCCCTTTGTGTTCAAGTGCCCACGCTGTGTTATTCTACTTCAGATTTAGAATTTCAGAAGTGTTCAGTGCTGCCCTAAATCTGTTGTCTTTAAAGCCAGTGGGAAGAGTCTGTGTTTCAGTGGGAGATGAGTACTTTTTAAATGACTGACTACATTTTTGATCAAAAGCACTTCCATCCAGCATTCCCAAAGCAATGTGCACAGGTGATGGCTGTGTTTCACTGAGCTGCCTGTGAGAAGGGCAGGGAGTGGAGGGTGTTCTTTGGAAGTGAAGTTATGACTACCTAAAGCTGATAAGGATTCTGTCCCCTCTTGGCATTGAATAGATGAGTTCATCAAGACATGGCCAATTCATGCACCTGATTGTCAAAGCTCCTGAGTATCTACAGCTTAGGCTGAAATACATAAAGTTGCAAGCTTTTCTCAGCGTTTCAGAAAGAAGTAAGACCATAAATAAATCCAAATTGAGAGAGTCCAAGAGGAGCTGCATTTTAAAGAAGGGGAATTGTTCTATTTGATAAGTATTGAAAGATTCTTTATCTCAGTATGAAAGCTGCACATTTCTCCACTAGAGCTTCCTTCTTCCTACACACCTTACCAGTGCTGCTTGCAGAATGGAATTGGCATAATCTTTAAGCAAAGCAGTGTATTCTTCACATAGCTGTGAAATTTTTAATATCTTCTGGGCATGAAGAAGGCAGAATCTAACAGGAATACTGTCTCTCCAAAGAACAGCAGGGTACTTCAGACTTGGGCCAACACTTACTTACAAGAAAGGCACTGTTTGGTGCAAGATTGCCTGGGTACCTTGGCTCCAGTAAAGGTATTGCAAGGTAGTGGGCTCCCTGACTTTGGTGTTGCTCAGGCTGGCAACAGCTACAAACCTGTTAGAATCAAAAAGACACCTTCAGTCTAATTGCTTTGGGAAATGATACGTTTTCAGGCATCATGACCCAGAAGCACTTTGTGACTGGAGGATAGTTTTATGGTGGTCGTGGAAAGTCAGCTCTTATATAAAGGAAACAGTTTTCAGTATGAGTGATTCCAGCAGTGTTTGGGAGGGACTTGGATCTCGTAAATTAGTGCCCTGAGTGATTTGACAGAAGTTATCACCATGCACTCAGGACTATTGCTGCAGATCAGCTGACACCGTGTAACTTGTTCTGCTGGATTACCCTCTAATTGATCTATCCTCTTAGCAGGTCCTGAGTTAGACCCTCTGGCAGTATTGGTAGGCAGCCCCATACCACATACATTGTGTAGTGCATCGTGACCTAAGCTACAATTCCCCATTTATACTGATTTGATTTTACATTTACTTTTCCAATCTGAAAAGCCAACTCAGTTAGAAGCCATTTTTTTTTTTAGCATGACACCCTGATCCAGCAATGACAGAAAAGCTTTTACAGCAGATTGAGGTTTAAATGATTTAAATAGCTGGAAAGGAACAAATATGAGTCGAAAGGAAACTAAAAGAGTTGAGGTAAGAAATGCTACATGGTACATAATACTACCTAGAGGGAAGGAATGCTATTCAGAAAGGTATGGACAGGCTTGAGAGGTGGGTCCATGTCAACCTCATGAAGGTAACAATGCCAAATGCAAGGTTCTGCAGCTGGTTCAGAGCAATCCCAAGCACAGATAGAGGTTGGGTGGAGAATGGCTTGAGAGCAGCCCTAGGGAGAAGGATTTGGAGGATGTCGGTCGCTGAAAGATTCAACAGGAGCTGGCAATGTGCCTGTCTATAGCAGAGAGGTTGGAAATAGATGATCTTGAAAGTCCCTTCCAACCCAAACCATTCTATGATTCTATGATCTGACTTATCTGAAGCATTTAGGTTTTCTGAATAATAGATAAAACAGTGCCTAAAGTCCCTTTGCCTCACTTTCTGACATTTCTCTTTGAGGGTGAATCTGCATAATAGTTGCTTGCTCGCAGGACATGCCATTCTTCAAGGTTCTTTGACTGAGACCTTCACTTTATGCTGGACTAACATTCCTTCTTGCTTAATGTTGGCTGTATTCATGATTTATAAGACCCGACCTTCAGTTAGAAAAATTATGTATAAAAATATGTATGTGCTGTTTTTCACAATATTTAATGCTGTTGTAGATGGTGCTACTCCAAAGTATAATGCTGGGTTTGTAGAAGGTTGACTTGTACTTTACATACTCTTTTTTATTTATAACCTGATGCAAACTAGGCAAATAAATGCAAGTGTGTATGTGCATATTTATATATATATATACAGAGTTTTATACAGGTACATCTGTATATGACATTTGAAATTATAATCTTGAACGTAAAATTTTAACACCGGTTTTACCTTTCTTTGGGGTCATATTTTCCAAAAAGGTTGTATTCACTTTTGAATTACTAATTCATTTTCTCAATTGAATAAAAACTCTTGGAAACATGTATATGTAAATTTCAATGGGAAAGGTCATGACAATTTGTCAAAATATTCAGCTTGCATTTATTCCTTCCCCCCCTTCCCCTCTTTTTTTTTTTTTTTTCCTTTTGATCAAATAAATATCATGTGGAGGGAGAAAGAAGATAAATGAATCATTCATGTTATGATATTACAGACCATTAATTTGTGGTATGAAGTTATCCTATGTTTTGGAACCAAATCTGTTTTTCTCCTTAAAAAGCACATTTCAGTCTTCAAAAATAATACATGCTGTACCAGGCAAAATCCTGCTTGGCAATGTTGCATGTGTGATCTGTCTTGCACACTAGTGGCCATATGCTCTTGGAGAAATAGCAAATTCTTCAAAACAGTTTCAGACAACTCAGGAACTGCGGTAAACATAGGAAATAATTTTAATTGAAGCAATACTGAGGTGTCCAATCTGTAACGTTATGCACTGTGCATGAAAGAAAGACTGGGATTACTTTCTACCATGCTAAAAATGAGAACTGCTAAAATTCTATGATATGATATCATGATATGATATCATACAGCTTTGTACATCTGATTACATTCATTTCAGCTGATACTGCTCAGTCATCTGATGAATTTATAATCTTGTTCCAATCCACCCCAGCTGATGAGAAGCTCTGTCCTGGAAGTCTTTGACCCCTCATATGCTGAGTTCTGATGATATGAAATGCTCAGTGATGACAAGAACTTAACATCATGAAGGACCAAGTCCATCATCCCACAGGTATCCACAGCACAGAATTTCAAGCATGCTGCATCTGCAAAATAAGGACATAAAATATTCTCAAAATGTATAGGATTGAAGTTTTCTCAATACTGTCAGGCTCTCTTCTGCAGTTTTTCAGTGATTAGTTGTAGCAACTAGGAAAGGCATAGAGATTTATTCAGGCATAGATTCAAGAAGTGCAAATGCAAATATATAAATAAATAAAATGAAGAAAGTTAATGTAGGAAGAATCCAAAAGAGCAGACATGGTAACAAGACTACAGCCCTGCATATTCTACAAACTCTATCCTCCGGTGTTGCCCCCTGGAATATGATACAGCTTCTCAAGCTGCTTTCTTTCCAGCTGTGTTGGAGACAAGGCCTACAATGCAGAATTATTTAGATTATTTAGGGAAATGTCTTGGCCCGGTCTGTGATGGGTGGTGATTGACATGGAACCTGTTTTGGTTCCGTTCTTAAAACTATATTTGGGTGATTTATTCATAATGAATGTTTCAAATCAAAACTCAACAAGTCCATTGTATTTTGAAAGCCTCCATGTTTCACATTGCTAGCAACAGAAGCACAAGATTATTCAACTCAGTAAGCTCTTTTCTAAGAAGCCTTACTTTGGGATATTTAGGACTGACCATGAATGCGAGCTCTTTGTTTTTAGGGCTTAACCATATATTTATTTTTTTACAGTTGACCCTCAAAAAGCACAGTTCACCTTTCCTTGAAAAAACATACACCGTATGTGGCAAAAAAAGAAACAAAATCTCACCAGTTAGTCTATAATTGTTTATTTAAAGGAAAATATTTTTCGTTGAAACACATTTCACTATTTTTCAGGCAGATTGAGTTGTTAATTGTTGGCAAACTCAGCGTGTGCTGTGTGGGTGAGTGTGTTTCTGAAAACAGAGGTCTTATTTGAAACATTAAATTCCAAAGCAATTTGCGCAGGAGGAAAAGAAACATACCACGAGGAGATTAAGTTGTTGCCCCATCAAATGTCTCAGCTGAATTAGTCACAGGAGATATGCAAAAATCAACCTACTGACCAATGTGCACCTTGCAGACAGAATTCCTTGTAGACAACTGTCCTTGAGCATGAATGGTCAGCAGAAGAAAAACTGCATTGCAAGTCCTTTAAAGCACTGAATCAAAGGAAGAAACATTCAAATGCTCCTTTTCTTTGAAACTCAAGTGTAACACCTAATGGAAATGCTGCTGTTTTTCTTTCATATCTACCTTTAAAAATTTTACTCGGTTGGTCAAGTCAGCTATCAGCATCTCTAGGTAAACTGAAGGCTTTGACAGATGATAATTAACAGAGGGTGGACACAGTTTTAGAGGCTGTGGTGTTCCATCATTCAGCCTCTCAAATACTGAGGAAGAAGGGGCCTACTTAGATCATAAACATGACAGTAGCAGACAAATGTGCTCACTATTAAAGCGCAGAGCACTCAGTGATGCGTTTGCAGCTACACTGGGATGGACACAAGCTGAGATGGCTGATACATACTATATAAATAAGGTTCATTCTTAGCAGATGTGCTTTGATAAAAATTCCAGCCTCCTGTTACCTCAGGTACTGATCACAGTTGTGTAGCTGTAGTGGATAGCAGATCAAGAAGTGATTTCTTCCATGGTCATTTTAACATGCAAGTACAAGGAATGTCCCTTGCTTCTGTTTACCAGCTGCTCTGCTGCACTGATACTGAAATCTGTGCTGTTTCAGGTCATCATTTGTTATTCTGGCAGGTCCTCTGTGTGTAATTTATTCCATTCTTTACCATTTAGCTTTGCAAACGAACTTTTTTGTTTTCCAATGTGCACTGCTGCAAACACAGGCAAGAAACAGAGGTCTTTTCCTTGCTGGTTCATTTCTATCAGTGTGCCCAAGGCGTGAGCAGGTGGAGAGCTTTTAATCATTTTCTCAGTCTTTGTCAAAGAGGACTGAAACATTTTTACTTTGTGCACAAGACACGTCTTCTGAAGGGTCACCCAAGCAGGAGCACCAGCAGGGCGGTAGAATCAAACAGGCCTATACAAAGATGTGAACCCACTCATCTCTTACACAGCAGTGAGAGATTTTAACTTAAAGTCAGACGTAAACTTTCTACTGTCTTATTATTGCACAAACAGTTTGACAGCTGTCTGGCTGCACTTGAAAGACATGCTATTTAACACTCAAACTGAACAGAAAACTGACTTGAAAGAATGAGAGCTACAGACGTGGGGTTCAAGGGTGCTCCAAAATTCTTTGGACAACTGGGAAGATCTGCAAATAATAAAGGCTGTAGTACTCATCCCCTGATGAGAAAATGGCTTTACTATTAGTCATTATATGCTAATCATATTCAGTTAAAAAAAGCCTGTAGTGAAAATCAGAGGACAAATTCCTATTGCTTCATTGTAGACGTTATTTAGAGCATAGTCTTTATGCAACAAGCACAGCTGAAGCAACTGGAGCATGGAACTACATGCAGTTATTTTTTGGTTACAGGATGCTTATCTTTATCATTTGATTTTCTTGTGAACATAAGATATTTTCATGTATCACAGTGTTAAGCCTCTCTGACAATCAATACCTCAAGACAATTTTGGAGTGTCTAGATATGGAATTTCAATATTTCACTGCTAGTTGGATCAGGATGAAAATTGCTGCTGGGCTCATGACTGTTTCTTTGTTATCATAATGGCCATTTCCAAGGTTTTTGCTGCTCCGAAATCCATTTGGTTGTTTGAGAAGTGCTGGGATTTAATTCATTATGAAGTCTGAATTTTGCATTCGGCTGTGGAGGCCATTGAAAATCAATTTCTCGAAGCCTGGCATGGGATTCAGTATTGAAAGTCCAGATTTATGCTCTATTGAACCATGTCTTTATGCAGATTAAGGGTGTGGAATAACAATTAAGTGTCTGCTTGCACAGGAAATGGTTACCTCACTGGGGAGGGGTGAAAGAAGTTCTAGGTAGCCCCCATTTCATGTTCTTCAGATTCTCAAGAACTTCCTCCTGAGTTAAGTCTTCAGGCCTTATGGATGGGAGAGTATCAGGGAGAGACCCGTCAAAATCAAGGTGTCGTTGAAAATATCATTTCAGGCTGAAAAACAGAAAATAGTCTCAAATCCACTGATAGATGCAGTCTGGGTTTTTATTTTTTCATGAGCAAAGTGTCCCTGATGACTTTATGTAGCTGCCAACAGAGATCAAGTTAAGCACAAGTGTCAGGAAGTGTCTTTTAATCTTTCCAACAATGTTCTTGTGTCAGAGTCAGGGATGAGCAGATCACACGGGTCCCTCCGTGGTCCCAGGGTACGAAGAGTCTCAAGGGCTCCTCCTTCATCATGTGCTCAGGACAGCAATGAAAGATGAAATTAGCAGTCTCCAATGTGTGTGAGTGAGTTTATACCTCAAAAAGAACTTATTGTCATGTAAGGGCTCATCAGGTGTTTCAACATCAATGTGTTGTGCTGGTCGTGATTGCAAATGAAGTTCTTGTCGTCATGCCATCACATTGAGGTAAATATGTCATTGAATCCTCAGTGTATGTGCAACTACAATGTAACAAGAAAGATATTTATGTGCAAAAAAATGAATAAGAATAGTAATGAAAGAAGGCAGGAAGGAATGTGGCACTGGAGAAAACAGAAGTGAAGACACACACATGGTTGAAAGAGCTACAATAAGAAGTCTGCTCATGTTTTTGTTCCTATGGGTTTACAAAGGAGTTGATGCCTTTCTCCTAGCAGGTGTGTGTGCCTTTCTGGAAAAAATCATTGGACAGGATTGGTAACTAGCTGGATTTGTCTCTGCAAATGATGTCAGTGCTGTGGGTTCTGGTGGAGTTCTGAATGGGTCACTCCATCAAATCTGGCTTTAGACACAAATGTTTAAAATCTGCTCACATCTCCTGAAAGGGGCAGACAAAGCATTACGACACCAATCGCGTAACTATTCTTTTGTGAGATTAAAAGCAAGGAGTGAGAGGCAAGGCCAGAGGGACACTCAGAATGGCTAATGCAATTTATATCTTGCTCACTCCGTTTTGCTGTCTTACTAATTTATTTTAAGATGTTTCCTGAACCTGTCATCTAGATTTAGCATGCAGTTCACCTTTCAGACAAAAAAGGAATTTTCCACTGCTGCTGGAGCAGTGGGAGAGCAGATGGCTGAGAGCTGAGGAAGGCAGCAGCTCCTGGTGCAGGGCAGAGTGTCGCGTGCGACAGCATCCCCAGAGCCAGCATCCCTCTGGGGACAGGAGAGGGGCTCCTCTCTGCTTCTGGTTCATTAATGCTTAACGAATTGTTGGAATTGCTTTGGAAAGGCATTGCTTATGCCATTAAAATGAAGATAAGTATGGCTGCTTAGTGTTAATCTTGTAAAGTCTCTTGTCCTGGAAAAGAAAATACATATATCACAAGTGTATCTGAGATGAAATTTTAATTGGAGCAGAGCACACAAACTCGGAAATGAAGTTCTCTTCTGTAAGTGCCTCTTGGTCTTCTGTGTGGATTTATTTATTCCAAACTACACATAAGTCAGAATAATACTGGGTTATCCTCATGTAGCCCTATTTAAGAGTCACATTGCCTTGAATGTTCCATGTCCTGCAGTATAATGTGGCCATGATGGAGGGAAGAGTTTTAGGAAGTACTGATGAGAGAGAGAGATTTGTTAGCTGATAACTTTTGTAACCCTCTGGCATCATGTGGTGTCCCTGAGCTAAGTGATGGGATTTCTCGGCTGTGCTGTGTCCTTCTGCTTCTTGTCCATCCCTAATTTACACTCCCTTCCCTCCAGGGCCAAACAGATGTGTCAGTTCTGATGCCAAATGGAAAAAGTAGGTCCAAGAGGAAAGTAAAAGTGGAAAAAGCGCTTGTTGGAGGATATGAAGATAAACTTCTTGAGATTTTCTTCATTGGTAATTTGTTTGCACTTTGTTAAAATGTTTCTTCCTTCTTTTGCAAAGATTGGAGACAAGCTGAATCATTTGTTCTGTTTTCACTGTGGTGTTATTGAAGTCTTCTGACCTTTCATTTTTTTGTTGGTTTTTTCCCCCCCTTTTTGGATTGATTCAAGTTTTAAAATGCTTTCATTTCAAGGACTGTGAAACTTCACAACCCACTGGAGGCAAACTGAACCTTCCTCTCATAAAACAAAGCAGTGATATCATTCATTCTTCTGTTGGTATCTATCTCCCTCTTTCTAACCTATTCTCAGTTAAACCTGAATTAACACAAAACTATCTGTTCTGTCTGTATTCTGATTTCATCTAATAGGTTGATTTTAACTGCGCTACCTTGTTTATGGAGCTGTGAAAAACTTCACAGTAAGGTGGAAAGGGAAACAGCCTGCAGAATGTTATGAGAAGGGAAGGAAAATATTTAGCTCAGGACATCTCCATAATGTTTCTCAGGGGCATGTTGATATTGTCCATTAAAAGTGGCTCCACTCATTCATCCATTCTGAGTCTTCTCATGAAGAGTAATTGGATATTATTTATTATTTGGCAAATGAATGCACACAGGAGAATAAATGGGAAAATACAGCTATTCCTACCTATTAGATTGCCCCTCTGGTGCAAGATAAACTCTGCTGTTTACATCTCCTGAACCATTATCTCCTTCACTTCAGGGGGAAGGTTTAGTGGGAACTATACTGGTTTTTGAGGATACCTCCAGGAGGCTGATTTCTGTTGGGTGGGAGCTTGTGTGGGAACCACTTCACACCTTGAAGCTCAAATGTTCCACACCAAAATGAAAAAAAGAAAAATGGAAAATGAGCCATGAAGGAAAATCAACTTGTAAACGCAAGTAATTGGAAGGAAAGCCTAAAATGCAGGGATAGAAACTGCTTTCTGTTGTTTTTTGTAAATAATAAAAGTGGCCATAACATCTCTTAGTTACTTTCTTTATCTTGCAGGGAACAAACAGTGGTGGCAGATTTTTTATCTGGTCCTAGGGAGGCATTTCCAATGGAAGTGCATCTTTGGAGAAAGAACTTAAATAATAAAATTATATGCTTGGCTTAAATAGGCTTAAATAGGCCTGCCTATTTTAACTTTGAGACATTGAACTGAGATCATTAGCTGGGTGGGAAATCTCATACTCAGACTCCTATGAGGAGCAGAGCATCCAGTACCTGGGTATAGGTTAGCAAGGCATCTCCTGTGATCTGCTCTCCTTCCTTGTCACTTTAACAGAGTGCAGCCATGCTGTTAGCTTAGTGTTGTATCATCACCTCTCCCCTTCTTCCGAGAGAAGTTTCATTTTAATCACTGCAGAAGTATTAACTGTGATAAGAGGGACTTGTAGTCTATTAATTTTTTCTCCATAGTAGGTTGCCATCACTAATAAGCATTGCAGGCAGCTCATGCAGTGCTAGCTGCAGTTGCCAGCTCTTTCCCTGATAAAATCTTGTTTTAGAAACTCCAACTTAGTGAACTTCCAAGTATTTTATAGTAAATTATCCATATAGAGCTAGGAAGAGTTTTGATCTTTATTGCCAAAACTGCAACATATCACAAAATTATATCAGTGTAGAGGAAATTTAACTGGGAATTAAAGGCAGTCATTTCCTATTATGGAGATAGCTATGAAAAACTAGAGAGTGAAGGATGACTCATAACTTTAGGACCTACATCTTCATCCTGATCCACTTTTCTACCCCAACACCACTAAATGCCTTGATGTCCAGTGCATTGCATGGTTTGGGATGAATCTAAATTTCCAAACATTTTCGATGTCTGAGGCTCTTGCTGTTTTGCACTGTAGAATGAGGAAATGTCATAATGCAATAATTTATGTTTTTTCCCATTGAAAAATATAGTTAGATTACCAAGATCAGCCTTTGAAGGTGTGAAAAGGCTATCTTGCTTTTTCATCACATTCGCTGCATTAGTTGTTATCTGTATCCAAAATCCAGTATTGAAATCATCTTCCTGGATATTAACTTGGACTTTCTTGGTAGAAATAAAGGGCACAAAAGCCTAGTAATCCTTCCTCCTTTTTCTAATGAAGCTGCAGCATTTCCTTTCATTGCTTTTTCTTCCCCCCACCCCCCCACCCCCCCCCCCTCTTTTTATTCAGCAGTTGTGGTGGAGCTGCAAGTTCTGCCCTTTAGGGCTCTGCTGAAGGCTGCAGCAGTTAAGTAGTTCAGTAATATTGCTTGATAATATATAATGAACTCTACTTTTGAGAGAAATAGCACACATTCTGTACATGATAATTCAGAGGAAGATGGTTTTTATATTTCTTTCATTATAAATGAAACTATTTAACAATTTTGATCTTAAAACAGGAACAAGAGCAACAAAAAATGACTCCACACAAAGGGAATATGAAGTTATAAGCCTGAAATGAAAACTGTCTTGGTTAATCAATCTGCTAGGGTAAATTCCAGAGCTGAAAGAAAATGGGTGAGTTACAGCTTACATTAAAGTTTCTCTATTGTCTATTTCACATTAGTGAGATATAGCAGAACTTAATAGAGTTTGAAGCATGTTTGTAGAATACTACTGGATGTACCTAATTTAAATGAGCTTTTAAAACTTCAGCGATGCAGAGCTATATGAGAGGAACTCTACCAACTCTGTCACCTTCCTACACCCTCTCCCTGGATTAAGCACCCCTGCCTGACTCTCGTGTTTGCCTACGCATAGAGGATTAAATTTACTTTGCCTAGTCAGATGTACCATGGTCAGCTTCATTTTATAATTGAATTTTCTCTAATGCATTTTCTATGCTCATTAAGCCCCCCCAAATTAGTGGGAGTTATCATACACTAAACTGAGCAGATGAATAACCGAGTGCTTGAAAGGCTCTGCAGCAGTTACTTTGGACCTCCACTAAAAGCTGATATTTTCTTTTGTAGCAATGCCCAGGGAAGTGGAGAAGAACTACTGTGATTTGCTATTTAGATGCTATAAAATGGAAGTGAGATAAAGGAAGGTTTTTGCAGAAAATACTTTGGGTAAGAACAGACTGGTTTAACAACATTAGTCACGGCACATTTACTTATATATTTATTCATCTGAAAGGCTTTCTGTAAACTTTGAACATAAATACAAACATTGCAGTTACTCATATAGGAAAACAGATTATTGCACTCCATCAAAGGATAAAGCAATGAAGGATCTGTGGGTTCATCAATGACAGAAATCAGCTTTTCGGATCAGCTCTTCACATCTCCAGCAGGAATCCATTGGGAGGTACAGAAACCATCTGCATCCTAAGCATTTCATTCAAATCTGCATGTCAGATATTTACTACAAGGTCTTCTTTGACTCTGCATGGTATTATCAGTGATCAGGAAGCTCAGATCATTGTAGTAAGTATTGAATATCTTATTTCAAAACCAGTCTGGAAACCTTCCCAAAGATGCATCTGCTCTTCCAATTTAGTACAGGGGAGAAGAAATTGTGAGTAAAATTGAAGCTGGAGTAAACTCTAAGCATCCTACATATTGATGTTGCTGTGACAGAAAATGTATGTAAAGATGGAAAAAGCTCCAATAGTTGTTCTGCTCTTAACCTTAAACTGTAACTGATGGCACAAAAGAGATCAGTCTTTTTCAATAATTTGTGTGTGATAGAAGTGTTAGATAATTTCTGAGCCTTCAGAGGCTCTGCTACTCGGTATAGACATGGATACTCAATAGCAATCCAAGATACTGTACTATAAAACAAAGTATTTTACAGTGTACTATAAAACAATAGACCTGTGACTGATGCAATAAGCCTTAACCACTGAACCTGAGACTGAGGTCTGGCTGCAGAGTATCCAGAAGAAGCAGGGGAAAAGATGCAGTGAGAGCTTTACAGGCTTGCTGCCAAGGTGTCATTTGAACTTGCTTTACCCACTTGCTCCAGAGAGTCTTGCTCCAGGCTGGGGAGGGACTTAGGGAAAAGGTTGTGTCCAGAAAAGCAGCTGCCCTGGGGTCTTATTGCTTTGCTCTGACATGGTCTTTCCTTAGCAACACACAAGCACTTTCCCTGAAATTCTATCTCTTTCCATTGAGGACACACTTTATTTCCCTCTTCTTACTCTTTATTTTCTCTGTCTCAATGTCCTTGACTCATTTCTTCTTTCCCTTCCTTGAGACTGCCTTGCTCACCAGTAAATCACCTCTCTGCATCCCCCCTGCTCTCTGATTCCCTTTTCAGCCTAACCTATTAGGTATGGCTTGGAACAAACTGACGTGCTCCCATGGAGGAGGAAATACATGAAAGATGCACTGCAGGTAGCTTAGGTGGTGGTGGTTAGTGGCATAACATCAGGATTATAGCTAATAAATCCTGGAGGCTGGCTGCTCCTGACTGTGCCCAGTACAACTTCCATTATTTTCTTTGCTTTATTTTTCTGCATCATCTAGCACATAACATTCAAAACATATCATTATAACTTAATGCTCTTTAATGTATTTGTAAAAGAAAAAAGGTTGGTTGTATGTGTTTTTGTTTTCCTTCCATCTCGGGAAGAGGACTCTTAAAATCAGTTTATGCTCAAAATGTTTGAGATGCCAAATTAGAAGAAAATAGTCTGTACTGTAGGAACAATCCTGGGGAAGTTATCCAAGGAGATCACTGTTTGGGCGTAACTTTGTTGGGCTGATTGATGATGTAGTTTGCACTTACAGCCCTGTTTTATGCTTTGTATACCTCTCTTAATACTACTTGTTTCTCATCCAGCTTATTTCTAAATGCTTCTGCTGCTGTTGAATTTAATGAAGTTGTGGAGGGAAATTAGTGTAAGCATTCTCTGATTTTTATTTCTTTCTTAATCTATTTTTCTGCAAGACAACTTTTCCCACAGTGTTATGCAGCTATTTAAAACAGGAAAATGTAATCTCCTTTTCACTGCATTGACTGTGTGTCGTAGAAGGGAATTGCACTATATGTCAGACAAGTGGTACAACTAGTTACAAGCCTGTAATCAAGCTCTAGAATATTAAAGCAGTTCTATGCATTTTCTACCTCAGTGACCCCAAAAATCAGTTTAGGTTGCATGTGGTAAGTGCTGTTAGACAGAAGAGGTCAATTACAGCTTAGCTTCATGGAAACTGTTAGAGCTGTAGTCAGGTAAGTCAGAAAAAATTATCAGTAACAGGTCTTAAAAGTGGACTATTTCTTAATGGCAGCTACAATGGCACTATTGCTGCTTGCGAGCTAGAATCTAATCCTGTCTTTTCAGCAATAGAGATACAACTCTGTAGAGCAGTGTTTTCATGAACCAAGCCCTGTAACCATCAGTATTCTCTGTAACCCTGCCCTACTTTGTCATAGACCTGTAGCATGCAGTATGAACATTTTTTGAATGTAGACAATATACAAATCAAGGCAAAGTAGGAACTCAGCAGTGCGATTTACTGGCACTTAGAAATCGTACTTTCATCTGATGTAATTTTCATTTGAACTTTAGAGCCTGCTGTATTTTTCCCCTTCAGTTTTATTCTGTGATTTATCCTTAAGTCATACTTCTGCTCCTTTTGGGTTCTTCCTGTGCATGTAATTCCTTTGGGAGCAGCTGCAAATGAAAGGCAGATTGGATGTGTCTGTTTTCTTGTTTTTGCAACAAAGAGTGAGGCTGCACAGAAATGCTTTTATTCAGATCACCGCGCTCAGAGTGCTTTTGTTTGTTTTCTTGGCTTGAAGTGCTACTTCCATTTTCACTTTTCTGCTGGAGTGAGAAAACAGTGAGCGCAAATGGTAGAACAAGGGTTGGTGTTATGGAAAAATAACTATTTATTTGCCCAGGTTATTGAAAACTTTCAAACACCATATCCTTGTAAGAAAAGAAATCAGTGAACTCTAGAATGTATATTAATCACCTACATTGTAGGTCTTGTTGATGGCTTGATACGTTTATGCTAATAATTAGGTACTTTCTTTAAACACCTACTGAATTCCTGTTATATTTAATCCTGGTTCACAGTTGGGTGGGGGACATCACAGAGGACAAATCTGAGAGAGAAGGGCTGTCTGTGAGCAGAACTTTCTTGATGCACATCTCGGAATTGGAAGTTCTTGAACAAAACATCGAGAACACATTTTGTAGAACAAAAAAGCAGACCCAAAAATTGTGAAAATAATCTCTTTGAGATCTTTTTTTTTTTTTTCCTGGGAAACTGCATTGCTTACAGATGGACAGAGAGAACATGTTATCCCTTGTTTAAGAGCCAGTTGGTCTGGATTTGCTACTCAGGTCTCTCTGGTATTCAATTTGTCTTTCCTTTGGTGGAATCATTTGTAATTATTGCTATATTTTCTCCAGTTGCTATAACGATGTGGTCTTTTCACAGTTTACATTTAATGTCCCATGATATCAAGAATACACAACAAATCTTCATACCCTATCTCTTTTAAATATTTAACTTTCATTTTATGTCTATGAATTATTACATTCAGAATAACCATTGGAAAATCCCTAAAAAAAATCTTACAACTTTCCACTTCAAAAATTTCATTTTCCAAGACACCATTTCCTTTACATTCTTTTTCCTTCTCTTCCCTGTTGTATCATTTAGCTACTTAAATCCAGCTGTTCACCTTTCTCTGGTTCATAAACTTTTCTGTTTCTTTGATGAGTGAGTGCCATCATCATCTCGGAATGGATAAAATGGAAGAATTATGAATCACTACTACTGAAATGAATGTCATAAAGAATTGTCTTCTTGCATGTTAACTTGTTTTATAGAGCCTATGGGAATACCTAAGAATAGAGGAAATGTTCTCCACTTGGTTCAGCCCAAGCGTTTTAAGCCTGCCTTGTATCAGCCTGCTGAAAGCAAACCTTGGCTCTTGTGCATGCTTCACATCCCATATGGACACAGGGCTTTCTCTGGTGTGCCTCTTGTTGACCTCTGTCCCATCCATCTGTGGTCCTACCTGAGTGAGGTCTGAGTGCAGATTGCCTGGATTTAAGGGCTCTCAGTTCCCTCTGTTAGCAAGGCCTTTTGCTGCTTGATGCTGGAAGGATTTTGCCTCCAGTGAGTCTCTTCCCCTTTTCAGTGCCGTTAATACTGCTGCCACATCCCCTTCCCACAGAGGTGCAAAGCCAAAGATGGAAAATAGGCAGAAGGCTGCAAACTCCTCCTAATCTCCAACTGTGGGAGCAGGGACCAGGCAGCATTCCAAATTTTCACTCATGCTGTCTGGGTAATCTGTGGGGGGATTATGACCTACTTCAAACCTTATGGACAAGTGGGCATGGCTCATCTCCTCTCGTTTCCTTCTAACATGCATCATGAAATGATAAGAAAAGGATCATTTTATTCTTTAATTTTGGTGGGCCATGAGAACCCTTAAATCTTCAGTCTCAGCAACTCTACTCTGTATATTGTTCACACCTGCGCTTTCACTGTTTAAAAAATAATCTGTGCATATACTACTTAGAAAAATATTATACAAATAAATTAGAGCAGCCTTAATTAAACAATTTAGTGTTTGCCTAGTCAACATGATTAACATTTTGTCCCAGTAACCCCTTAAATGATAGCACTAACAAATAGTGCACGGCGTCTTAAAATTAAATGAAATGTTCCTTTGATTACATTAAAGATAATGCATTTTAGAGCTATTCCTTCAGGAGCTGTTTCTCGCCTTTGACAGCACTGATCAATTTGCTGTGTCTTTCCCTCCAGGAGTAATCTTTAAATCTCCTCAAGTCATTGTTTGATCAACGTGCATTTGCAATTGGGTGACTGGAGCAGTCTGAATTGTCATCTTAATGTAAAGGTCCTATGGGAAAGAGAAAGAAAAGAGAATGTACTTATGCTCAGGGTAATAAATTGATCTGAGTACGTGGGTAATTACACACAGGTAGAAAAAAAAGTGAAAGTCTTCGAGGAAAAACTGTTCTTAAAAGTCTTGATAAGGATATGTTTCAGCTATCATTTTTTCCAGGAAAACCAAGTCATGACTTAATGCTACCTACAGGTGCTTGCAGGTGAAAAATGACTCCTGGTTAGCAAGGGCAAGACACAGAATTCAATTATCTCACAAATTATAGTTTATTTGTGAAATGTCCTCTGTAGGAGGAGACCATGAAGGATTGCCAGCATCAGTCCCTTGAGCTATGAAGGTCAGGTTGGGTCCTCTCCAGTACAGGCAGCCTGTTCGCTGGGGGAAACTCTCCACTCACCTGAGAGGACATTATCAAAGAAACAATAGCACTGCTGTCCTCAGCTTTGGGAGAGGAAATGCTTCATTTGTGGGTGACAATAATTCATTTGGCAAAATTGCAGAAATATGGATTGCTTCCAGTCCAAGCAAGTGTGAGTAAATTTGCTTTTACACTGCACTACCTGAATTTGAACCCAGACCCTTCTCAGATCCCATGCCAGGGAGCAGACTGATGTGCTGTGTGCTTACTTACAGTGGAAATGATAGTTGTAGTGAGAAGTGGTTTTCTGGGCTAAGGACATATGGTATGAGTTAGGAAAAAAAAGGAAATAAAGTTGATGCAATTTTGCCATCATATCTTTTGCTAGCACTTGTAAAAACAGCTTTAACTTAGAGAGGTTTTTGGCATTTCTAAGACAAATTATAGAAGGTGTGTTTTGAAATTGTTTACTAAACTTGAAGTCCTGTCTCATGATTTGTCTTTTATTTTTGCCTTTCCCCAAAGATATCCGAGAAGTAACCAAGATAAGGGGTTCCAAATGTGTGTGTGTGGAGGGGCGGGGGGGGGGGGGGGGGGGGGGGAGGGGGGGGGAGTGGAATGTTAATAATGGTAGTAGAACTGTGAGAAAAGGTTGTATAGGAAATTTGTCCTATCCCATTTTCACTTTTCAAGATGAGCAGAAATTAATTTTTCTGGGTATTTTCATGGGCATTTAGAACCAAAGAAAGCAGGAGAGAAGCAGTGTGGTTGTTCTCATGCATAAGCCAGTAAAGCCAGGAAGAGAAGGAGGATTTTGGGGTATTTGGGGCAGTTGGAGCAGTTGCAGGCTTGACTTAGCAGGTTTTCACATAGGTGACTCTAAGAAGCTTAGAGTAAGCTCAGCAGTATTCCTACTGCTGAGCAATAAATGACCAGTTTTTGTATACACACTCCTGGAAGCAGCCTCACAGACTCCTGTCAATGCCGCTGTTGCACATGGGCAAGAAACCAAAGCATTTCACTGACAGCCACAGAGAATGAACTACTGAAGAGCAAGAATGATACTTGCCTGACAATGTCTTTTAATTCAGATGATAGTGCAATAGTATTGATGCTATCCAGAAGGCAGGATGGGATTTCCCACAGCTGCAAATCTTGATGAAAATATTAGGGGAAAGAAAACCAAAAGCAAAACAACTGAACTAGCTCTTCTCTCTCTCATCCCTTCATATCCTTTTTGAAGAAAAAGACTGTAGAAAAAAGGTCTTATATGTGGTTTGGGGACCAGGTTCAACAACAGTAGCATTTTCTACAAAGTAAGTGCCTTTGAGAGACCTTTTGGGGGTTATGATAGCACAGTCCTGGTGTGAGGACACGTCAGCCTTCACTTTTCACCTCTGTTAGGAACCTGAGGTGACTGGTTTAAAAGCCTTGAGGTGAAACTGGCTCAGATCTGTGGCTCTTAAACAATGTTAGTTAGCTGTGCCAACTCTTGGTCACTGTTCAAGGCTGAAAGAGGATAACAGGTCCGTATAATATCCTGTAATATTGGAAATGTATATATATATATATGTATATATATTTGTGATTGTTTCTTAATTTTGCACTTGTCCTTTCCTTTTCCATTCCCCATTCTTTTAAATTTATTACCAAGTTAAAAAAACAAAACAAAACAAAACAAAACAGCTATTTTCAGATTAGCCAAAATCTGATGATTTAGGTAAGCTTATACAATATCTAGTAAATGATAAGGTTCATATTGGTTCAGTTCACTTTAATTAAGATTGCTAAAATGCTGTAAGCCTTGTTTTGAGACTTTTTGCGTTGGGGCTACTGCTTCTATACATGATGAACTTTAAATGGAGCCAATTCTCCCTTTCCCACTTTCTTAAGTGGATTTGCAGCTTTGAAAGTTGTTAGAAATTAGTGGTTCCAGATGACTTGCCAGCTTCTTGTAATTCAAATGTGTAGTTTCTGAAAGTGACTTTCCTCCTGTATCATTTAAGATACGTTTTGCTATGTTCAGAAGGAAAGGCAGAACAATTTCATTTATAATTAGAATTTACTTTGTGAAGGGTCATTTTAAAATATTAAATACAAAGAATATTTCATTTGGGCTGGAGCTTAATGCATGTGATGAAGAGCCAGAAGTGGTTCATTGATTCAGTGCCAATATATTCATTGACAAGACAAGCTGTTGCTTTACGCAATCAGTTGCGTTATTTTATGTGAGTGACACGCATGAACTTGAATTGATAGTAAGAAGAAGAAATCAATCACTTTCCTTATTTTTAAGCCTCCCAGTTCATGGCTGTTTGAAAGCTCAGTTCACCTTGGGACACCCTGCATAAAGATTCAGAGAGCACGAGTTTAAAATTAATGTAAAGAACTATGAAGTATACAGCCATAAAAACTACTTTACTCACTGTAGTCACATTCTGTAACAGATCACCACTGGTTTATGCACCTTTTTCATAGGAGATAAATCACAACTATTAGCTAAAAGATAGTTTCAGTAGCTTTTAACCTACGTAGTAATTAAGTGGGAAAGAATAGATTGCTACAATGATGTGAACGTTTAGATACCATTTGTTGGTAAAATCCAAATTGTGAGTTAGAGGTTCATTTTGGAATTTAATTTTTCCTGAATTTTTTGAGGTTATGTACTTATTGGCTCTTTGCATGGACACCAATGTAACCATGTTGTTTACAGAATTCTGGTGTTAGCTGCAAGGGCAGGAGCTTGCTTTCTCCTTTCAAGCCATACTCCCCATCCTCACTGCCCTGGCACTGGACCACAGTCCTGCAATTTAAGGCAAGTAGTGCCTTCCTCATTAAGTGAACCAATGAGACCATTGAAATTTTAGATACAGAATAATCTACTTGTAGTAAGCACTGACATTAAATATTACAGTGAAATGTCAGCAATGTACTTTTTTGGGGGAGAGGAAGGAATTAAAAGCATATTATGGAGAAGTAAGGCAGTTTGCGCTGGTATGAGTTATACAATTACTTCAAAGCACAAAGGACTTCCCAGCAATAGCACATAGAGAGCAGGACATGAGAATGGAATTTAAGATGCCAAATAAAAGCCTTTAACAACTCCTTGTAGCTTCATTTTGAATTTACAGACAGTCTGAGGGATGAGAAGTTAAGTAGTATTAGGGCTGTAGCTTGACAGATACTGAGGATTTGAAATCTAAAGCTTGAAGTTCCCATAAATCTTTCTATTAAGCTCTTAGACAAGTTCCAGAAATCCAGGCAATAGGATCTGCAGTTATTTATGTTCTACCTGACAGTAGGTAATAAAAGCGTCCTACTTTCTTGGAGGTATGTAAAAATGTAAATTGTTTTGAGACATCTCTAATTTACACATTAGGTTTTCTGATGTGTATTTCAATTTTCCACATTTTCATTAAATGAGCATTATTGCCTGAAGGGAGAAAAACACCTGTAAAATCCTACAAGGCTTTGTATATCAAGATGTGCTTTCTGGATGCAACTCAACCTAATTATTCATGCTCTCTGACACTGTTCAATACAATACACAGGAGCTTCAAAAGTAGGAAAAATTGCTCACTTTGGGCACTTGAAAGCAATTTCTGCATTAACTTTAGGTTCCTCGTGCTGTGAGATATTTACATGAATGGCAACATTCAAGCAGATGAGTAATTCTGTTTAAATCCTGATACTCTGATAAACATTTAATAAAGGCTTTTCACCAAAGGAGAAAAAAACAGATTTTTTTAAATGAAGTACACATTTTTTTCTTCATGTATATGTCTTCTCATTAATTCCTCTCCTTACTTGTAGTCTGTAACACAGATGAAATTTTGATTAACAGATGCTGCCTAGTGACAAGAGATTGCAAGTTCTGCCCTGAATGCATTACTCTGTGATGCAGGAAGGCTGAGAGAACTGAGACTGAAGAGGAATCGCAGTAATTGTTCAACCAGCTTGAATATTGCATTGAAGTATTGGAGTGATCATCATGAAAGGATATATTGAATATTCCTGTGGGAGAGCGGCTTTAGAAAAGGCTTATTCTTCATAACTCACATCTGATGTGTTTCCTTTGCCTCTGACACACAGGGAATGATTACTTCCCTGTACCTGGATATAAGGAACACAGAGGCCAGGTGAACATTTTCTCCCATCAGTTCACTGTGTTTGATAATTTATACTGAAATTTTCCAAGTTACTCGTGAGATTTTCCCAATAGGATTTAGTCACATCTTTCCTATTAAATTACAAATCAAGTCCCCGAAATCATTTCAAAATCACAGCCTTGGTGCTGTAAAATCAGTAATGATTTCACTCAGTTGGGTACATCAGTTCCCTATACAGCATATATTTTTCTTACTTGGAAATGGAAAATGTGGTGTATTTCCTGAAATTCTTTTTATGAAAGAAAAGAGAAAAAAATGGACATGCTAATGGGTTTGAATCTTGTGTATATACTAAATATTCCTAAAGCAATGCAG
The DNA here is from genome assembly GCF_054131305.1 of Coturnix japonica. Classification (NCBI taxonomy): domain Eukaryota; kingdom Metazoa; phylum Chordata; class Aves; order Galliformes; family Phasianidae; genus Coturnix; species Coturnix japonica. Next base: position 1,414,020 of record NW_028188951.1, read on the forward strand.
ATGTCTATATCAAATAGTAACTGTACATTGCTAAGATGACAACACATTTCCAGTGCCTGTTTATGAGATTTAATTCCCTAGTTTTCAAGACAGAGCATTTTCGAATGGTCAGTTGTGCATTCACATTGTGTACAGCAATCCTCTGCAAGTAGAAATCATTCAGGAATGCTTTTAGATAGGCGTAAAACAAATCTGTTTTAATAGTTGAATCCAGTCACTGCAGGAGGCTTCCCTCAGTGCTGCATCATTTCGTCAGATGGGTAATGCAATTTACAGAAACTATAAATGCTTTATTATATCCCTGCTTTGGGAAGAGGTGGATTTGTTTATAGTCTGTCATAATCATAATAGACTAGTGCATGTTTCCAGCATCACAGTGTACTCTTTTTCTTGGGTGAACCAGAGGGACTTTTTCAGAAAATAAAAGAAAGCAGCACAGCTTTCACTGGCTGAAAATGAACAAACTGCATAAAAATAGATTCCTATGTAATATATATTTTTTTAATTTTTAAAATACAACTGTAGTTATAGTCAGACAAGTGTGGAATTAATAACAGTAAAGCAGTACTTATGGCCTTGTAGGTCAGGGGATGTTTTCAGCGTCCATCCATGATCTACTTCAATACCAGCAGCAAAAATCAGATTAAGGCTCACATTGTTCTTGTACATTCCTGCAGATCCAGACTTGGAGTTGATGCTACTTCTATTAAAAGTTTATCACAAGCAAAATAAAATTTTGACTTTTCCTTACATGAATAGCGTTCATTTGCCTCAAACCAGGATAATTTACATTGTACTTGTCTTGGTGGATTAATGCTGATAAAATTAAAGCCAAAGTTAAACTTTAAGAGGAATTTCTACAAATGGAATGTGCTGAATTTGTGCACAAGGAAGAGAAAGAGAAGAGCAAGTAGAAAACCTGCGGAAAATGAGAAAGAATATCAAAGATCCAGCCTCTTGATGTTAAATGTGCACCCGCTATTAAAAAGCATAATAATAATGAAAAGCTCATGTAAAAGGTAATGCCAGATGGGAAAACATAGTAACATAGTCAAATCTAAAGCATTTTTCCTCATATAGTCTTGCTACACTGTGAGAACTCATTCTATGAAGTTACAGCACTGGAAGAAATGGAGAGGGGTCAAAGAAAAGAGAGCTCTCATATAAATTGTGTGGTGGACATGAAAAGAAAAAGGGATAAACAAGGGATATACAAGCTGTGTATAACAGCCCAGTATGCACTGCAATGAGCACAGGGTAATCTCTACTGCATCTTCCAAAGCAAAAACTGGTGGTTTTGCTGCTCTTTGATACATATCCTAATCTTGACTGCTCCAGGTGTTTGCCTTGCCTGTGAGGTAGGATACCAGATGAAATGCTTGTTTCAGTGTTAGAAATTGAATGCAGTTGTCCACTGTTGATCATTCTAGCTGGACTCTAGAAATACCTTGCCTCCTTCAAGAGCTCAGTAAATACATTGCAGAGTTGAAGATCTTTGCTTATAGAACTGGAGGGAATGAGCATTATGGTGACAAACCTTGACCAAACCACTGAAGAAGGTCTCATCTTCAGTCAATGCTATTTATCTACTAAACAGACCAAACCAATATCACTATGTGATTTGTTGTCTGAATATGGATAAGGAAAAAAAAAAACACATTGCTTTGCAGCATTGTGGAATTATAATAAGTTGATAAATTATCTCACCAGAATGTTGTATATTCTCTCGTCCTGCAATTAATCTTGTAACAGAGCAAACAATGACACAGAATTAATCAACCACTGTGACAAAAAAAAAGACCGTGATGGAAAGATGAACCCAGCTAAAATTAATTTTTTGAGCGACAGCTTGAAGCTCAAACAAGTGGAAAACATGGTGCAAATTGTACCTTGCTTCAAGAAAGGGATTTTAATGAGAAATGCAATGGCACAGCAATACTAATCAGTTATAAAAACACAGTCCTCCTCAGACCACTGAGTGATATCCTCCCATTCCTGCACATTCCTTTCTCTCAGATAACGCCACGGAAGGAAGAAAAAATCTGCATCACTCACTCAGAGCTGGCTGCAGAGATGAAGAGCATCGGAGGGAGCAGCTGAGTGGGTTTGTGTTTGTGTGCTAATAACTGAGGCAATGTCCTTTGGCAAAGGCGGTATGATCACTGATAATAGAAAGTGATTGAACTTTCCATGTGTGCCCTGTTTCTTACTAGACATAAGACAAACAGAAAATGTCCCGTGAGCTACATTTGTGTCTGTCACACACTGACAGCTGTCAGGGAAGGAGAGAAACCTTCATGTTGGCATCACTCTGCAGCTGCAGACAGGACGAGAATCAGGGAAATTGCATGAATGTCAGCTGGTATTCAGCCCCTTCAGCCTCAATTCCTGGCTATAATACAGCAAATGTCATCACCTTCTTATGTTTAGGGTGATCAGTTTTATGTGTTTGACTATTTTTTTTTTTTTTTTTTTTTTTGTATTTGCAGAGCTAGGAAGTTTTCTGTGCTCCTTATTTCCTTGAACTGCCAGAGAGAATCAGGTAGTATTCCATGAGAAGTATGTATTCCCAGAGATACATACTTTCCTATATTGCCAGGGCTGATGGAAGCCAAGGAACAGCCTGATTACTCCTCCCACAGACTCCTGGCTGAAGGAAAATTAATCCTCAGGCTGCAGCTGTATTTCATCTTGAATGACAGGAAGGGAGGGGAGATCCCAGTCATTTTTCATGTCCTGCCCAACTGCTGCTTTCAGTGATTTTTTATTTTATTTTATTTTATTTTCATACGTGCAATTGGAAGACAAATAACTGTCCCTTATCCACCTAAGGAGAGGTGAACTATGACATAATTAGCCCTAAGTGTGTGTTGTTATCTTGTTATATTCAGCTTTGCAGTTTTGAATCAGGTGGCTCAATATTGTTACTTTCCTTCAGTCCTCCTCTGGTATCGGTCAGTTGGTTCCAAATGCTCCTAATGTTCATTGTAGGTCATGTTTTATACTTCTCTAGTCAACCAACTTTTTCACTTTAATTCTAGATAATTCACAAAAAATAAGAAGAAGAAATCAAAACTAACTGAGAATAGCACTCTAACTCATGGTCAAGAGCGTCTCCTGAGGAATATTCCACTTTGTACATTTTGAGTATATTGTTATCTTTTTTCTACACTGTGCTTTGTATGATATGACCCAGATTCTTACCTTAAGTCTACATTGCTTCACAACTGTTGTGAGCTTCTATTCTCATCGTGTGTTTGTGGAGATAACATACTGAGACCCTGGTAAGGGAACTGCCTCAACCTAACACCACAGTCTGATGAATTCTGCAAGAGCTAAAATGCTATTTTCAATTTCTTAGTTTATATTTAACATATGTATACATAATTATTGTATATATAATTAACATTCTTACTTCTGGTTTTACTGCTTGGAGTGGGACTGAATACGGAAAGTATTTTATTAAGGCACGGGAGCCCTTTTTTTAATTGATTGTAATTGCAGAAAAATGCACTCAATTGGACGCAGCTCTTCGTAATCAAGGCTGCTTCTAGACTCTCTCACCATAAATAACCTGGTCTGTAAGCTTCAGGAGTTCATCTTTCTCCCTCGCATCTTTCCCATTTTGAGCCATAGAGTGACATCTGCAGTGAAGCTCATCACACTTTGCAGCAAAGTTTAAGCAGTCACAAAGCTGAGAGTGATTCTAGGATTTCTCCAGCTGCATGGTGGATGTATTGCAAAGGTTTCCACTTAAATAAATCCAGCAATAAATAAATAAAATCAGGCAACTTCTAATACTTGGGTTGAATTTTTATATTCAAGCTCTTGGGTTTGTAAAATGACTTTGAAACAAAACAACAACAGCTGTGATTATAATCTTCCTGTGACTGTTCCACCTGCTGTATTGATTTATCTGCTTCCTCCTTTGATTGGACTTTTGTTCCATGACTTTCTTTTTCTAAGAGAAAGATGTCATCAATTAAGAATTCTCATCTTTACTTATTGTTTTTTTGCAGACATCTCTTGGAATTACACGTTAGATTTACTTTGAAGCGTTAGTTTTTTGGACCTTTCCAGTATCCATTAGTAGATAGACATAACTACATGTGTTGTCTGGGTTTATGGTTCGTGATGTCCTTTGTAAATGCATTCCTCAAAGTTTCCAGAAGAAAAGGATATCAGCTGGCTCAGAAATACTACCATCATTTCACTGTGCCAGCTTGAGTAGTGCTTTTGCCAGCAAGCAGCTGGAGGAAGGGATGATCAGAGTGAAATGGAGAAGATAAGGGGGAAAAAAGTGAAATGAAAGTTGTCTGTTCTGTATCATCCCAACACTTTGAAAGGAAAGAGGGAGAAAGAAGAAGTGACCCCAGAGGACCGAGAGAAACATCTGATTTCTTGTCCCTTGTGGCCCTGGCATATGGACCCTCATGAGTATTGGCCTTTCTGTTCTGCTTTTCAACATGTACTTGAAACCTCTGGGGAGTCCTTTGTCCTGATATGCTGCTGACACCCAGCTGTACACATCTTGTGCAACAGATGTGCTCTCCAGATGTCCTCAGGACTTAAACAAACAGAAGTTTATGTGGAGCAGCGGCCAGCTGCACTTGGCTCCAGAGGAAGAGGAAACTGATAAATGAGGGCAATGCTCTGGGAAACCTGCCCCAATGTTGGCTCCAGCTGCTGTCATTGAGGTAGACTGGAAGGTTCTGCACTGACAAAAGAGAGATTTCTGCACCTTTTCAATTAGTGAGAGCTTGGATGTGTCCAGTTTGCTGGTCACTGCTAGGCTAAGTCAGTGCAGGTGTTGGAGGTCTCAAATCCATCAGCTGGTTATATTCTGTAGCATAATTATGTATGGAACAGCCCATGCTGGTTTTGCTGTTAAAACTGAACCAAGGTTTTCAAGGTGAGCTTTGTTTTGAACCGTGGATGAACACAAAACCAAAGGACATTCACAACAAACATAGCTTGTATGAGGTCAATACAAAGGTCAGCACACCAGTTAGACACCTCCCTGGGCAGCACACAGCACACCTTTCATTTTGTGTGGAGTACCAGAAGAAATTTATAGTGTGCAGCTGTAGAACCATGCAGAATGTTGCTGATGGCATTTGTGTTTGGTGCTGTATGGAGATATTCAGGAATGCTTATTGCCTCTTTGGATAATACGTTGATAGCTGGTGAATGATGCTGCACAATAATAGAACAACTGGCATATGTTCTTTCTCTTAAGGCAAAAAAAGTTGGTTATACATCATTTTTTCTACATCTGCCATGCAGACTTTGGTGCTGATGTTCCAGATTTGTTAGATATTTTGCTCTGTGGAGACTAGTAATTAGCTGAGCAAGACAATTTCCCTTGGCAAAAAAAAACCCACCCAAAACAATATGAGGTTAATACATCACTTAAATGTCACCTATAATTCATTTTGAAAGTTTAAATGTTTTGGTTTTGGAGGAGGGGTGGAGGAGAGGAAGGTAGGTCAGGTTTCTTGTCAGGTTTTTATTAACAGATAAACTTGATCATGTTAGCAGTAATAGAAGGAAGACCCAAACTACGCAGTCTGTACAGCTCACACACCAACAATTAGGACAGTCAGCACTGAGCAGATTGAGGATGGGTGAAACAAGAAGCTGGGTGGTTTTTTTTCTTCTTTCCTCTTTCACTTTGTAATTTCATGTGAAATGACCTATGTTCTTGCTGTATCTAAATACAGTGATAGTTTAAACAAAACAAAAATACAAGCAAAGAAAACGTGGTTCTAGCCCAGAAATAATTTAGTGGAGTCATTTTGAGTTACTACTGCTGTTCTCTTTTCTGTTGTCCCAGCCTCTCTCAGCCTTCCTGGATGTTCCCTCTGCTGGACCATTTTTTTCTGTCAGTCACCTTCAGTCTCCCATTTTAAACAGTGGGTCTTTTGTTATCAGAAATCAACTTTATCTTCAGAACAGTTATCTTTTAAATTACTGTCATGGAAAGGATGCAAGGAAGAAGGTTTATTTTCCTAATTTTCCTCCTTGCCTTTTATGCACAAAGACTCTGGGAGGAAAGGCATCGTTAACACAGCATCAAATAATCCAAAGAAAGAATAACCTTTTCTCAAAGCAGGGATGGCTATGTGATGAAGAATTGGCTTAATTTTTAGCCACCTTCTCCTTTCAGATGAAAAGCAATAGAAATTCATGTCAAAGAAACCAATCATGGTGAAATCTCTGTCCGATAGGCAGGCTGTAACAGAAAGGGATGATAGCACAAAGGGTTGAAAAAAGAGGCTCTTCTTTCTCTCTTCCTTTTGTTGTGAGCACAAAGATAAGTGCATGGCAATCAGATGATTTTAATGAACAATCCAGTTGTTTGGCCTGGATGGTGTAATTCCAGATGCAATCTGTGGAAGTTGTTTGAATTTGAACTGCTTCCTTTCTAAATTTTCTCTCCTCTGGCAGTAGCCAGCCCTGATGCAATGGAACTGCCTTCTCTGGAGGGTGCAGATAAAGGTGTGTGAGACAGCAGTTGCAGGAGAAAATGGTGGGGTTTGTATCGAATGCTTTTTTCCTCCACATAATTTGCAGGGGTTCCTTTCAATCACAACATGCTGGACTGCTCTGATTTTGAGTAAGGAGCTCCATCTGCACTGAGTAACATCTGTGGTGATTATAAAAAGCCCTAAGCTTTAACGCTAAAAATTTTATGTGCGTGAATGTAAGGACAAAATATGGTCTTTTATTTTTTTCTTAATTACACCTAACAGCTCGTTTTGGTAATAAGGGTATGGCAGGCATGATGTAGAAGTGGGAGACCACTGGGGGGAGTAATTGAGCACGATGGTATAAAGAGTTTCAATTAATAAGTACATAGAGAATCTTCAATATTCTGTGAAGCTATATAGTAGCAACATGATTGGAGAAGTAATGGAAAAGCTATCTATTATTATTATTTATTTTTTTTTCCCAAAACACACTGAGAGTTCTCTTAAACTTCCCTAGCAGTTCATAGAATCATAGAATAGCTGTGTTTGTAGGGACCTTAAAACCTATCCAGTTTCAAGCCCTACCATGTGCTGGGTTACCACCACTGGATCAGGCTGCTCAGGGCCCCATCCATGGCCTTGAATGTATCCAGGGCTGGGGCATTGTATTACTTGTTGTAGTACTTATTAAGAAATGAATTATCTCCCTGGAGCTTGCAAAGAGATTCAGGGCTACTGACTAGGCCTGGGGAAGTAAAAGAAAAATCTTACTCATCACTCATAGCAATGTATGAAAATAATAATTAGTTGGAAGGTTAAACTGATTTCCCTCGTTAGTTCTTTTGCACAGCACTTGCTGAAAAATGTTGTGGTTGAAGTACAGGAGTGCTCAATACATTGGATATTGACAGATAGATGTTCTCCCTTATGAAGAGGAAAAGGTTGGGATTTTAAGGATGAGCAATAATAGAATCCATGCGGATTGATTTGGTCCAGCCATCAACCCACTCCCAATTACCACATCCCTTGGTGCCACATCTACTCTTTTCTTGAACACTCAGAAATGGAGACTTCACCGCTTCCATGGGTGCCTGTTTCTATACCTCACCAACCTCTCTGAGAATAAATTTTTCCAAATATCCAACAATTTCCCCTGGCAAAACTTAAAGCCGTTTCCTCTTTCTCCAGTGATGCAGTCTAGCAAATTTCAGGGGAGCTAGGAAGGAGGACAACAAAGAAGGTGACAACTTTAAATTTGACACACAAAAGATGGAGGCAGTGCGTATGGACTGTTTAGATCTATGTTAGCCATTCAGCCTTGAGCTGCTGTATTGAGCCAGGAAGCACCATGAGAGTCAAAGAGCAAAGTAAGGCAGGAGGAGCTATGGGTGTTGCAGCCACCAGGCCATGCAGAGAAAACAAGCCGTGCAGTAGAATTCAGAACAGACAGAAATAGATTTTGGGAAGCAGAAGAATCTTCAGGGCTATGATAGGAAATAAGAATAATAAAATGATTTTTCCTGTTCTTGGGTTAGTTTCTGCCAACTAATGTGTTAGCTAAATGCACGGAGGTGCTGCTTTGCCTGATGAAAATACATTTCTAGTCCTTGTTTTAGGAGCCTAACTTAAGATTTGTTTTTAATTTGTGTTATTTTTAAATTACAGAAAAAGACTTCACTTGTTTAAAAAGCAAACATAGATAGTGTTTATTTTGCTGTTCTTTCATCCTCCTTTTCACTTGTTTCTCTAATTACATAATCTTCTCTCTCCCCATTTTAACATATGCAGAAGATTTTGCAAATCTGCTCGAAGTCCCCAGGACATACAATGCATTGTCTAGAATCCATTCCAATGATGTCGCTTTCTTTTAATGCAAAACAGCCTTTCTGCTTCTCACCCCCACCAAAATAAAACACTGCAGACTTTTGCAGCAAAGATCTCATAGAGTGAGAGAAGTGATGAGAATTTGATAGCTGCTTATTCACGTTTTTCACAGCTTTGTTTTGTGCAGTGAACTCTTTGCTTTTGCCTTAAGGAGAATTTCTGTGTCTGCCTTAATGTGTGGAGAAGTCTATAAGGGCAGAGCGGTACAGTGAAGCGGTTCTTGCAGAGAATTTGCTGCATTTCAGTTCAGCAGCTGAAGGATTTGGTGTCCTTGAGGAGGACTGGCTCAGTTATGAACTTTGCTGATGTGAAGGCTGTATGCAATGCTGGGCTTTTGTTCCTGCCTCTGCCAGAGTCAGGGTGGAGTTTGGAAGGTGTGTCATGATCCCATTAGTGAAGCAGCAGAAATACTCCGTAGTATTAATGCACTAATTATTCCTTAAAGAAATAGAGCTGTGTGACACCTTCAGCATTCAGAAATATGTTAAGGAGTGAGGACTACATAACGATGCGGAGCTGTCACACTCCTTGTATAGAGCTGTCCTGCTAACACATGCATACATGAAATGTTTCAGTTCTGTCAGATGGTTCAGATGGTTCACAGGACATTTGATTTTGTTTGTTTTGTCTGGACACAGCCATTCAGCAATCCCTCTTCATCATTGTAGTGAGGGTTTTGATTTCTATTTCAAGCTGGCTTTAATTTCCTTCTTGGCTATATTTAAAGGAAATCTATTAATACAGTCCATTTCCCCAGAGAGACTTGATGGATATAGCTTTTGTAACGTCGCATAAATTAGAAATATTTTTCTCCTTATTACTTTGTGTAGCTGTTTCATTTATTAACTTATGTTGTGGAATGAAAAAAAAAGCTTTGAATCGGATTCCCTTTCACTTGCAAGTAATTTACTGTGAGATGGTTTGCTTTATTGGATTCAGAGTTTGCTTCCAATATGGCAAGGGAGAAACATAGTTTAGTATTGTATACATCTCTTATTGTTTATTTTGCCTCTACTTTCAGTTTCAGCTCTTGCTGTTGCTTTTATGGGACAGCCAGAACAGTCCACACCTTCTGTGTTAGAAGTTGTGGAAGGGCTAAATGAGTGCTGCTGCATTTCTAAATCTGTTTCCCTAAAAGAGGTAACTGAGATTCCCTCATCTAATCAAAATACAATCGTTGCCCTTTTGGCACATCTCTGAGGTCATCTGAGACTTCTTGAGACAATTTATGGGATCCCTTTGGTGTTTTGCTGTGGACAGAAAATGAGGCATAGCCACATCCTTTGCAGCGCTTCAACAGACTGTATGAGGGGTCTGTCCTTCAAAAAATAAGAGCAAGAATACTGATGTTGTTATTCTAAGATTTTAAAATGTCTGGATTATAAGAGATCAGCCCCAGCATGGTGCTGGAGGGGCAGCCAACAGCATCTCTCCTCTCTTATCTGTGCTCCAAGGTTTCCATCAGGCCTTGGCTCTTCCATTGGCAGCAGCTCCTTCTGAGCACTTTGCAGGACATTTTCCTGAGCCAAACAGTGAAGGCAGATAGTTGGAATGAGATCCCCTGGATCACTGAAACCTGGAGTCAGATCCCTAGTCTTCCAAGTACATCACTTTGGCCAAAGTGCTCAAACATCTGCTCTCAGGTTGTGCCCCTCTTCCCATCCTCACACTTCAATGAGTGCACCAAAGTAGAAGTTGTGTTCAGAAGTCCCCAGATCAGCAGGTCCTGGGGTAAAAGTATTCACCTCCAATGGATCTTGCTAGCGTGTTTCCTTAAAGCTGTTTTGCAGGTAGAAATATCGCTGTTAGAAATGGGCAATGAGGGGCTGACTCCCAGGGTGAGAGCATTGCTATCCGGGGTAGATATAGGTATTAAATATATACGTACTCTTATGGTTCAGTGATTGGGAGTGGAGCCCCAAGGAGTGGATTTCTGCCATTGGCTGTGTCTCTGTGCCCCTCTGCAATGCTGGGGGTAGTGAGGAAATCTGTGCTTTGGGAGGCTGTGGGAACAGCTTTATTAAACCCTTTTGTGTGTCTGTTTTTAAATATAGGTTTTCTGTATGCAATTTCCTATATTGGTTTATAATAGGGAACAGTTTTCATGTCTGCTGCACTAGAAACTCCTCCGTCTATCAGTGACTCATCTGGCTGTTCAACACAAAGAGCCAGCCTGGCTTAAAAATCCATTTGTGTATAGAGCTGAGAGAGATTTGTCAATGCTGGAAACTTTTTCCCATCATGAGAGATTTTTAATTTATTTATTTTTTTCCTTTGGCTGTCACTGCCATATATTATCATTCCTAATCATTTAAGACTCAGGAAAAAAACTGAGGAAGAAAATGAAAGCTTTTTTTAGGCAGAAGATGAGTTTCAAAGTTTGCTGTTTTTTTAGTTACTATCTCACTGTCTGTTCCCACACCGCTGCTGGTTCCCCTGCCTCTGCAAACAATGTGATCTGCTCTTATAGTCTGATTCATTTCCATAGCCTCAATTCTGGCACCATTTAATCTACTTTAATTGGACTACAATAGTAGAAATGGATGCTTATGTTTAGATTTCATTATGCAGAAAATTAATCTTTTTTTACACTTTTAATAAATACGAGCAGTTGCCCAACACTTCCCACTCCATTGCTGCTGCTTTCAGGCTCAGTCAGGCTCCCTTTGAGATGAATTCAATTCTGCTATTTATCTCAAGGTTTATCTCTAAGCATGAAAGTTCTTTTGTTATTGCTTTTTTGTTCATTTGCTCAAGGATGGCCACAGGTGTTTTAGGCATGTCCCTAGCAGAGAAACCACAGCCTTAGAAGAAACTTCTCAATGAAGTAAATCCCACCACATACACTCAGAGCAAAGCTGGACGTTTCCATCTACATGAGGATGGCTACTATTCCATTCTAAAAGAAGCACAACCAGCAATTCTATGTTGCAAAGTACTTTATGCATTTAAAAGGAAAAAATAAGATGCTTAGAGGCCATGAACATTTATCTTCAACTTTTCGGTGGGGTAAGTTGCTCTGTAGAGTACAGCCAAGGATGGACAATGGCTTTCTAAATGCTTTGTTCTAGCACAGAAGTTACCATTGATTTTTGTGTTAGAATTTGGTTACTGTGAATCCATGAGGATCCTGCAGTTCTATATGGCAGTGCACCTCTGGCAAGCTTTACTCACCAGTATTAGAGACTTTAAATCTAGAGGCAGCTTTTCTCCTATATCTCCCTCCAAGACAGAACTGACATATGCCAGACAGTGTTTGGGTCATTCTCCCGCTGTCACTGCAGTAAACAGCAAAATGATTATTCCTCACGTTTTGCAGAAAACATGTGGGAGGCAAGAATAGCACAAATGACACATCAGGTCTGTTAAAGCAGAGGCTGATGTTGGTGGCAAACTGTTGTTAAATCCTGTCAAGAAGCAGCTTTGAAAATTATTATGTCGTATATTGGTGAGGAGTGTTTTTGTTGTTCTGAAAGGTCCTGAATTTTGGGCTGGGATTCAGGAGGAATGAAGCTGCTTGATGTTATTATCATGTTTTCAGGGAGCAGCAATTGGGAAAGCACCGTAATGGTCAGGTGGCCTCTTGACACAAAAACATCATCTCCTGCCTGCATTTGAGATGGAATTGTGACATTGCAGGGCTTCATCCCATTCCATAGCAGCCAAAATGCTTCTTGAGATGAACATGGGTCTAATGAGACTCATCTCCCCACTGACACAGCCCAGAAGCTCACCAGGATTGGAACAGGGGTTGCTGTGTGGGCAACTTGATGGAACCACAACCCGTTTAGTTTGTGCAAAATTCAGGGATATTCATGGTCTCATTTAAACCCCTTCTTGAAGAAAAGTTTTCATAAGGTCACTTTTTAAGTCCATGAGATAAACGGAATGAAATAACACTAGAAAAGATACAGAATTCAGCTCCTCCCAAAGCTTTAAATGTACTTCCTGGCATTGACTCACTGATCAATGATCACAGCACAGAAAAAATCCTTTGGTTCAGATATTAAGGTATTTTTCTTATTTTTATTTTTTTAATAATACAAGCCTGCAGTGGAGTGTTCTTTTGAACATTTCTATTGCCCTGATGGTGCTGAACATGATGGGGAAATTGTTTGAAAGGAAATGAAATGCTAATTATACCTAAAAATGGCAGCGTCTCTTCCATCTGCATAACCTAACTTGTATGGTTGTCAGTAAAATGTCAAACCTCCAAACAGGCAAGTCTAGTATTTATGTGTGTAGATGTGCCTTAAAATTGTAAATAGAGGAAAACTCTTTTAGTTCTGAACAGCAGATTTAATTCGGAGGAGCAGATTCCTTTGCTGGGACAGGACAGCAGAGGACAGGCACTGCTTGAATGATGTTTAGGAAGAAAAGCATCATTAGTGACTGACTAAGGAGTAGGTGTTGCACTAGAAATGGTTACAGGCTTGTCAGTCTTCACCCTGCACAACAGGTACTGTCAATCATTGGCAATACTTGTAAATTAAGTATTGATCTGTTTGGCTTCTTACATATGGAAGCAGGAAAATCTTTCCCCATGCAGCTGTTCTTGCTCAGGTTATTCTTCTAAAAGGCATGGCCCTTCTGCTTAGCCCTCTTCCTGTGTTTGTATGTTAGATGCAATTCCCTGTTGTGTCAGCTTTATGTCTTCAGCTGTGAATGTAGGTCACCTGGCTGCCACGCAGTGTACTTATCGCTTAAAGCACAAGTCCTCACACGCAACTCCACTGTGTGATGCATTTGTCTGTCTTGTAAGAAAGCTCATTTCACTGGAACAATGAGAGGTCCAGCTGCTCTTCCACCATCAGCAGTGCCAGCAGTCCTTGTTAGAGCCATCCCATGGCACCAGCCCTGCTGCGATGTGGCCACCACCAATGTTCTGTACAATGATGCCTGGAGTTAATGCTGTGTCACTGCGATGCTGTTGTTGTCTTCCACTGTGTAAACAAGAAGAAGAAATTAAGTGATAATAAAACCAGAACAATGATGTCTTCAAAATAAATAATAATAACAACAACAAACTAATCAACAAACTCACTGACATATAATATTGGAAAGTGAGATTAAATTCCATGTGTCAGCATTTTTGAGAACAGCAGCTCAGCAAAGATTAAAAGGCAATTAAGTGAATGAAGTCCTACCCACTGCCCAGTTTTAAGGGCTTGTGTGTTCTTTGCTGATGAGATCTGTGAGTTTGAAGGCTAAATTTTGCAAGAAAAATGCTTTTTGACTAATGTTCACACCTTAGAACTAAAAACACATCCAATGCCACAATTGCATCCATGGGCGGCTAACAGCAGATAATAAAATACTTCTTTAAACAGTGATGGTGACTGAGCAATGGCACAGGTTGCCCTGAAGGCTTCTGGAGTCACCATCTTTGGATTTCTTGAATTCTGGATGCTGTCTTGGACAGCTGGCTCTCAGTGGCCCTGCTTGAGCAGTGGGTTGGAGCAGATGGCCTCCAGTGGTCCCCTTCCAACCTCAACCAGTCTCTGATTCTTTGAATGCAAAATATGTGTAAATTAAAATAGGAATGCTAGTACAATATATATTTTTTTCCCATTGATTTCGTAGTGATTGTGAGTAGTCTACAAACTTTATGGATCTTGACTCATTTCCCTGTTCAGCCAAAAAATTCATTTTCCTTTCATCCATAGCATAAATAGTGCTAAACTATTTATATGAGCTTTTTGCCCTGAGCTACCTCAGGGTTTTCACACCTGAAGCCAGTTTGTTTCTTTCCTCACTATAACTCTGCCTGACTCATACACTTCTGACTCCAGAGTAGACCACAAGATTGCATGTCCTCAAACAATCCTCTTGTTGCTGTAATCACAGCTTAAGAGGAATCTGAACTTAATATACTTTCCAATCTCTGCATGTTTTCAAAAGGATGTTTTAAAAGTGATGCTTTTCTTTTTCTTTTGGCTTCAAGCACCATTAAGAAGCCTCCTGCAGATTTTTGCCTCATCTCTCTTTGTAGATATTGCAGTTGGTATATAGGAACTCTTTTTTCCTTCTATGATCAACATATTTGTCATTTGGAACATGATTAGGAAACTGCAGGGTTTATTTTTTCCTCTTAAAGCATTTAATTTTTTTCCCTTAAGGAACAGAAATCCATCAATTCACATGTAACATTCTAAACCCCTCTTTTAATAGGCATGCTGATTTCTCATTTATAACATAATTATTTCACCTTCCCCAAAAGATCCATGTTTCAAGATGAAAAAGACAAATTCACTTGGAGTATTTGCTTGGCTCTGTATACAGTCTCCTTTTGCAGAGCCTCCTAACCACTTTCATCTCTCTCAGTAATTTTGCATAGACAGAAATTCACCAGCAGTACTTAAATTGAAAACAAAACAAGCTTTGGGAGGGAACAGTTTTATTTTTCTTAGGCAACACTTAATTATCCACTTATTTCATGAGGAATTTATTTTCCCATTAGGCTTAGAAGGGGCTGCAGCTGTATCCTTCCCTCCCATCTCCCAAAAATACCTCAGTATTTTCTTTCTGGTCATTTAAACAAACCAATTCAGTGTAAAAAAAAATTACCAAGCTGCCATTTGTGGAAATGGAATCCCTTTAATAATCTACATAAACAGGGACAGCTATGAGGAATCTTCTTTTTACCTGCTGTAGTGGAGGAGCTGGCTCTATATCTGCCACAGCAGGTATGTTGATTTTGGCCTCAGGATGTAGGAAGTCTGTAGTAGTTTTGGACTTCCCTTGCTGGGTAACAAGATGAAGTAGGCAGAGAAGCTACAAGAGAGGATGAGTTTTTTTCTTTCAGAATTTCTGCTTAATGGAAAGGAACTGTCTTTGCAGCAGCCCTTATATTTATGGACTGAAATTGGGTACAGCAAGGATTTTGTCAGCACTGCCAAAAAGCCCTGTACCCAGTGAAATTCATTTGTTTTCAGATTTGAAATGCTGAAACAATTGCGTAATACTACTTTTTAAATGAAAAATTCCTCTTTTGTTGTTTCTGCCAGATAAACAAGAGTAGAATCATGGAATTGTTTGAGTTAGAAGGAATCAGTTGTTTGAGTTGGGAGGAACCATGTCCCAGGCCTTACTGAAGTCCAGGCAGACTTCATCAGTGGCTCATCCCTTCTCCATTGATGCAGTTATACCATCACAGAAGGCCACAAGGTTGATGAAGCAGGACTCATCCTTGGTGCAACCATGCTGGTAGTCTCATATCACCTTCAGGTCTTCTATGGGTGGTAGCATAGCTTCCAGGAGGATATGTTCCAAGATGTTCCCTGGCATAAATCTTTCCCCAGGGTTGTCATTTCTACCCTTCTTAAAAAGAATGCAACATTGTCTTTTCTCCAGTCACTACCGGCTTCGTCTGACTGCCATGATTTTTCCAATATCATTTATATTGGCAAGTTTACTGATCCTCAGGGACTTTGTTGCAAACCTATTAATTCCAGTAAAAACCCCCCACAGAAACAACAACAAAACCCAACTTTGTCAAGATTGTGAAAATATGACCTGCCTGTTTGTCTAAGCGATCACTGGAAAGAGGATTTCCATTTAATACTCTTTATTCCAGTCACATCTGTGAGAGTGTAATATTAGATAAAACAGAAGCCACCATGTATTAAGCAATGTGAACAATCTACTGCTAACTAAAAGTGCAGAATCTACAGTAATTAGATTTTGATAATTTTTTCAGGAAATCAT
Organism: Coturnix japonica; assembly: GCF_054131305.1. NCBI lineage: Eukaryota > Metazoa > Chordata > Aves > Galliformes > Phasianidae > Coturnix > Coturnix japonica. Next base: position 1,430,084 of record NW_028188951.1, read on the forward strand.
TTTGCACAGCAGAGATTTCACTGGGCAGTTGCTTCACAGTCCTACTGGTCAGGATGAAAAGAGTTAGAATAACTAGGTTTCCTGTTCATACAGCTAAATGGGTCTCACTTTCCTAGAACAGAAGCTGCGGTGGCATAGCTTCAGATAGGTAGGATCTTTAAAATGTACCCTAAAATGATGGGTCACTCACAGCTGATATTAACAAGAAAGACTGTTTGAAGTTTAGATTTCATTGTGAGACAGAGAAAGACAGAGTGAGATTGGAAGAGTTTGCTGAAGTTCTTGAATAAAAGCAAAGGCAAGAAGTAGTTGTCAGGCTTAATTTGGATCAAGAAAGTAATAGGGAGTGTGGAGTGTGAATTATTTTGTGCATGTGTTAAAAGAAATGTGGAAATAATGTCAGTATTCGGTTCTGGAGTTATAGAAAATGATGAGCCTGTCTATATGTGGTGAATGAATTTGTTTCAGACTAATATTAGGCAATTGCTAACTCCAGATTTAAGAGCATCTTTCTGCAGGGTGGCAGGCAAGACAAACATCTTGTGTCAAGTGTTTACTCTGAGCATCACCTTTAGATAATTTATAAACAACGGCTCTTGTCTGTAAAAGTGGGATATGTCCTTTCAAACTCAAGTGTCTGTAAATATACCTGAACTCAGTAACTTCTGCTCAGGAAGAAGAACAGGTACGCTGAGAGCAAATTGAAGTAATCTAAACAAAGTAGTCTTTCAACTACTCTGCATACTTCTGGTATGACTTTAACAATAAACGGTGTATCTGATCTCTAAGTCAAAGACCAATGACATAAATGGTGTACGCAGTACCTTAATTGCACCATAGGTTCACAATGGTCACTTTTCCCCCAATGAATATATGTATAGTTAATAAAAAAAATCTCACAGCTTTGTCTTTTGGCTGATTCTATCCCTCAGTCAAGGGCAGGGAAGGCTCTATAAAGTACAGATATTAAAAACCCTCACATGTTCTGGAATGAATTACTGCTCTGGGCTGAGTGAGCTATATTTTATTTTAACTTATACTCAGCACATGGAAGCATTTTTTCTAAAACAAAATTTACGTTGTTTTTTTATTATTATTATTTTAAGCATGATACTCAATCATTTGCCCACAGTATTTGCATATTTTTCACCAATCAACCATTGAGACACAGTTTCTGAAAGCTCAATCATCTCATGCAGGATTCTTAAATGTCAGAGTTGATTACTACGTAGATTAAAAATGACAGTATAAACATGATGTGTTTATCATGCCAGTTAGGTTCACAAAAGATACGATATAAAACCTGGAATGTGGAAGAACAGAGGGACTTCCAAATCCCTTGGCACTACTTGAACTGTATTTGGATTCTGACATCTTCTTGTGATGACAAATAATGAATGATCTGTCTCTATTGTTTGTAAATCTAATTTTCTTGTATCCTTTCTTAAAAAACAGGAGCATGCCAAGTATAACCACATCTGACTTACAAGTGTACTTGGCATGGTGATATGAAAAACCTATTTTCCCTGACTCTCAAAGGTGACAGAATTGACAATTTGTTTTTACCATGAAACAAAATGTGCAGTTTCAAGGTTACTCCTGCCTCCAAAACAAAGTGCATTGTTGGTTTCGGATGCTTTGAAGAGAACATTCACCAAGCTCATTTTCCAGAATAATAAAAAACAAGAAATATGTTTTCTAGGGACATGAAAAAAAGAAAATACTTTGGGGTTGTAAATGCAATGAAATAGAATTTGCCTGAAGTCAATAGGGGTACACACTGACTTACTGCAATGTGTGCCCTAGCCTAGCAATATTAGTTCGATTATGTTGTTCCTCACTGAACTGAGATGAAGGAATTTGTGGGGGATTTGACCCCTTCTTCCCCATGTTGATAAATAGATGTTAAATAGCTGTCCTGTCTTTGATTTATTCGAGTACTAAGCAAGAACCTTAGTGATACCAATGTGTGGCTTATTCCTGACATTTCAGAGGTGTAAAATTTCACACCTAGCAGTGCCTGAGTAGTTGTGTGCAGGATAGCATCTGAACTACTGTAGCATCGTAACCAAATTCTTGTGCTGAATTTGACAGTGCTCTCTGAGAGCACCCTGTGGCATATGTAATTCAGCTTTGTTCTGCACATTGCCCATAGTGAATCTGTAATAAAACCATGGGTGATGAGAGAGAAATAGAGATGTTAATATCAGTACTGCAGTGCATGGCACTGTTGGGCACAGCCCTGGTTTGCAGGAGGTAGGAGAAAGAAGATGCAACCTTAATCACATCATCTTAATTCAAATTCAAAAACTCATTGTGAGCTTTAAACACCTATTTCTGAGCTCTCTTCATTTCAGCGGGGATGGAATTGACAGTGATAAGAAAGCTCATATAATTGAAGCACTGGATTAGAGTACAAAAGATGAGGCAAAGGAAGAGGACTTGCTCTATTCCTTTCTCAAGTTTCTCTTGTCCACAACTTTGCAAGCAAAGGCAGGTGCCAAGTTAGAATTAGATGTTTAAGAAAGACAAGTAATTGATTACCAGCCTTCAGAAGGAGATCTGATGTGAATTTATCTTTAATAGTACTTCACTTGCAGCATGTAATAGAATGCAGTGTTGGAAGCCAGGTATCATGTGTCTAACACTGATAACCATTTAATTTAGTCTTTAGATTAATGGTTGTGTAATACCTTCCTTGTGAGGGTGTTTTCCAGATTGGTATGAGAATATTCTACTGGTCAAATAAACTTATCCTTAGAATAAAAAGTCTTTTCTGTATTAGGAAATACACTCAGAAATATATCGATGTGAAGTGTATCTCAAGATGCTTTTTTGTTATTTATTTTTTATTATCACTGAATATAAGGACTTTGTCAGACAAAAGTGAAGCTCACAATCTACTTGTCACAATATGGATACTCTTTATCACAGTATTTCAGAATTCTCAGTCTTTGCCAGTCTAAACACATCTCCTAAGCGGACTAAACAGATCACAAGCTGTGGAAAATGAAGCATTTTCTGTTTGTCCTGAGGTTTGCTTCAGCTTCTGTCTTCACTTTCACAGAGACTATTAATTCCTTTTAAGCATTAGTCTATAGGAAAACTAGTAGTGCTGATGAAAAAGTGAGCTGTTTTCTTTGTAGTGAGGATGCCTGGAGATTCTCTGTGAACCTGACAAAGCCAACATGGAGGGATAGCATAAATTCTCACCAGAAGAGCTGCGTGGTTTCATATTTTCTTTCCTTATTTTTTCTTCTGTGTTGAGAATGTAGAATAAGACAAAAGGTCCACAAATCCGAACAGTGTGCTAAACACAGTAAGATGTTCTATGGAACAGCTTTTCTTTTATGGATATTTTTAAGGTCAGAAAAATGATTTGAGATGAAGGTGCATGGGATGAAAGAACAAAACCAGAAGGAATGAACTGAGTAAATACACTGCCTTGAGCATGTTGACTTCATTCAATGTAGTGTCAATAAGGAATTTGCTTGTGGTTTTATTTACTGAGTTAATCTTTGCTAGCTCTCTCTTCTGTTCTATCAGTGAGTAGATATATTATATGAACACCTTGGAGAAAGCACAGCACTTCTGCAGGCTAAATTTGGTGCATGTACTAAACCTTTCTGATCAAATCAAACAGATCAAATCAGATTGTAGTGTTGGACCTGTCTACCCGAAATCTTGACTCTAGAGAGAGCAAACAGGGATTCTCATCTCCTGCATGAAATTGTTAGGAATTCTGGGATTTATATATTTCAGATAGAGAGATTGATGTGTGTGTGAGCTGATCCTTTATCACTGACATTGTCTTAGTGCCAAAAGAGGCCGTAACATGGTCTTTCATCTCAAATATGCTGATGACACCATACCATTTCCATGTGTAACTGCTTCTGACCAATTACTGACAGTCCTGGAAAATACTTTCTAATGACTTTCTGGTTTCCAAGAGATTTATTTTATTAAGATTATAATTTTTTAAGTACTACTGGAAAGCTCACCTTCAGATGCACTACATTAGCTGATAACTCTGAGAGTACTGGCATCGCACCAGTATCCATAAGCAGATGTGCTTCAGGCAAGCTTGGTCTGGTGATAACACTGTTGACAGAAATGCTCCAGAGAAGAAAGGCCAAAACAAAGTTAGGCTCAGAAATGTATTTCCAAATGTCTTTCAGGCCCAGGACATGCAGTAGGATGCTTTAGGACTGCAAACTGCAGAAGCTGACAACATTTGTACTATCTCAGAGGTTTCAGACTGTATTGGTGACAGATGTGTTTGCAAGTATTAAAGAGAAAATGTAATGGAAACCCTGATTTGAAATGCTAAGCTTTTCCATTTGGTAGTTTGGGTTATTACCAAGGTCTCTTTCAAATCAGAGTAAAACTGAATTAAGTAGATCATCATCTGTCATATATTGTGTATCATTTCCAGAACACAAAAGTTCAGGTAGAAAAAAATTCTTTTAGAAAAACACAGTTAATCTTGGTTCTGTTTCTTGGTCTCTTGGAATACCTGAAAGAATCAGAAAGCTGTCCCAAAGTGTAACCTAATGTCCCCTGAGAAGGAAAGAAATTGTGAAGAACATCAGTCTCTAGGCTCTCAGGAGACTGTCTCTGCACATGAGGCTCATCAGAACCACACTGGCCATAGGGAGGACTTTGTCTTCTTGCTTTTCAGTCTCAGTCCAGACAGTCCCTGTGGGACTTTAGAGCTACTCTGAATTAACCTACAGCACTGAGCTGCTCTAAATTACCCCTGATGAAAAGTAGGGGTACAAAAATACAGCTTTGATATCATGCCTCTATCTTCTGTTTGTTTCATTACTACAGGATAAGCCACAGGATAAGCATAGCACACCTGAGAGCCTGCACTTACATTGGTTGAATTCGTATTTACATCCTGAGAGACATGAAGAATATAGTGTTTTAGAAGGGCTAGAAACAGTGCATGTTTCTGGGGGCTGAAAAGTCAAAGAACATTTTGTGCTCAGAATCTGAAGCAGAGCTGAAAGCTTCGTGGAAAGAGAGTGAATGTTTCTTCAAAACATGTTTAAACATTCATTTGAAAATACATTATAACGTTGAGATTTATTTTTCCGCTTTGCAATGGCCACATATTTACAGATTGCATTCTAAATCAGACTGAAAATACATATAAAGTCATTTACTATCATAGAAGTAGAAATATCTCCTTTGAGGTATAACTGATTATTTTTTATCATCGGTATTGTTTTAATTATCTGTTTTCCTTTCTCAGGGAAAGTATTCATAAAATTTCTCATTATGTTCTGGTTCTTACACAGAACATTCCATTTTACTTTGCTGTTTTTTCCCCCTTTTGAGTATTTAGTATTTATCTGAGTGGCAGCTTGTTCTTTTTCGAGGCTCCTATTTCTGCTGTTCATTCTGTCCATGTATTCTCATTAAAATGAATTAAAAATCAGTCATATGTTGTTGTTAGTTTTTTATGTACAGTGTTTTAGGGCTCAGTCTTATCAATGCTTTCTTCCACAGGGACACTTATAAGGAAATAAAAATATGGGAAAATAGTTGATTTCTATGAATACTCTTAGCAATAAGCACACAACTGTATGCAATTTCATATACCATGAAGTTCTTTTCCCATAGGTAGTTATTTCATTTTCTAGAGTACAGGAAAATTTCTGCACTAACAGTTGTGAAAGTTTTTCACCACGTAATTAGAATAAAATCTAATTTCCTTGAAATTACACCAAATTATGATACGGTGAAGAGAATAACAAAGAGAAGAACAGAATGTTGTGAAAAATTGGGAAGGTCTGAACAGAAAATACAATAACAGAAAAAATATCTGTATCTGGGCATAAAATAAAGTAATTATGATTTTGTGGACATATATTTTTGATTTTCAGTTTCTATAGATTCTGTGCTCAAGAAAAGAAACTTCCAGGTTTGTCTTGTTATATTATATTTCTGGAGGGAATAATTGAACTGAGATGTAAGTAATTCGAGAGACATCAGTGAAAATGTTGAGAAGGGACATCACTGTGAGTGTAAGGCATATATTTTAGCTTTTAAATGCAATTAGAGTGGGATCCAGGATGAGGAGGTATCATGGGGAAAAATGCCCAAAGGGGCTGTAACCAAACACATTTTGAAATCACGCAGGAAGCATTGCATGAAATCTGATTAGAAAAGACAGTGGAGGGAAGGAATTCAGAAGGGAAATGGGAAGTGTTCAAGGCTAAATTAATATATGCTCAAATGTAAGAGTGGCCATCTGGCAACTCATCCTTAACCCATACCCTGAGGAACAATGGAAAGGAAGAAAACTTGACCAGAAAAAAAACCAACCACTTAAAAATACAAATATTGCAAGTTAATAAGGCTTTAGAAGCTTCGGTAAAGCTTGGGAAGAAACAGTGAAAGCGTAGGTGATCTGAAAGGCATGGTGTGGGTTGTGCAGGTTAAGGGTTAACAAGGAGTCTGTAAACACACAGCTTTTCACAGACTTCCTTCCAGAAATCCATAACAAAACTTCAGCTGCTGTTGTAAGAAAGGAGAATGAATGAATGAATGAATGAATGAATGAATGAATGAATGAATGAATGAAAAGCTGTTGTATTGCAGTGTTTCCAGACCCCTGACATGATCCTGACATACAGAATTGACAGGAATTCAGACTGTAAAGAATTGATGCCAACAGCAAGGAAAGCTCTATTCATATTTGTGAGAGTCACATCTGAGTGGCTTTGAATATGTGCTCAAAGTGGTACAGTGAACACGTGGGTTTGAGCAGGTGCTTAACATTAAGCACATTTCCAGCTGTTGTGTTAAATGAGAGTCTAAGCAAACAGAGAGAAATTTAATTTGTTTTTAACATGTCTGAAGTTTGTGGAGTTTCAGCATCACTGTTTGGCATGAAACAGCAGCAGTAAATTCAGTTATGTGCTCACGAACTTCTACAAGCAACAATAAGTATAGAGCAGGTAACATCTCACATAGAGAGCACTCCTTGGTTTTAAAATAATCATCAGAAAGTACAGATACGATTCTTTCTACAGCCATAACTACAAGATGCATATAGAAGTACCAGTGTCCATGTTCTGACCTGAACAAAACCTGGTCATAACTTTCAAAACAAAATAAGTCTGCAATATTAAGAAGGGCACAGGTTATGTTTATTGATAGCTTTTGAACCCATATATATATGTGTGTGTGTGTGTGTGTTCTGTGTTTCTAACTTCATAATGAGAACAAAGTTCTCTAAGGGATTCAATAATTTATTTGTATTCTGGAGTTTCTTCTGATTCAAACGCTAACTCTCCCATTTATTAACAGATAACTTCTTTTTTTGACGTGTAAATCTCATATACTTTTAATGTGGAAAAAGTGCGCCAGATCTGATTATCATACAAATTGTTCTTGAAATAAAATGAGTTTAAAGAAATAGGCAGTTGCCAGACCTGTCCTGTTGCTGGTAGCATCTCAAACCAACCCATCTTTCATTCTCTGGCTACACCTGTTAATATTGTTTATGATCAACTTTATTTTAGGTAGTAATAAAATGCTGCTAATCTCAGTAAAGTTATCCTGGAGTAGTTCGGTCAGCAATAGAAGTGTTTAGAAATCACAATATGCCAGAGAAGGGAATATAACTTTCTTCAATAGTTCACAGCTAGACGGAATGAGTAATCTTAATGTATCCCAATTATGTTGTCTAATATGAGGACCCATTTGGCACTTTTTGTCTTTTTTTTCATCTGCAAGGATATTATCATATTAGATGAGACCATATAGCCAATGGGGTTACTATTCATAGATATTCTTGTAAGCTGCCAGTGTCACAACCAATAGCTCTGGAAAATGGAAAATTCATGATCTTATAAAAGAAACAATAAGGTGCAAGGCAATATTTGTCTTCTGCACCAGAGCCAAAGCTTGTTCAGCTGGGTACTATTCCTGAAGTAATTAGAAATATCTGATATACATATTTGCATTATCTTGAATTACACAGGCCTGATTCAGGCCTATATGCTATTATTCAGTTACAAGTAATAAGTTGGTGGGTACAGGTAGTTCTGTGTGGGCTTGGTAGGAGACAACTTGTACTTCTGCTTGCCCACGTCTCTCACAGGGTATAAGTGCTGCCCTTTCCTCCTTTCCCACCTTTTGTGTTTTGGTTTCTCCAAATCACAACAGAATTCTACTTCTTTTCTTCTGATTTTTTGGTTATCACTTCAGTCCTGGGGAACAGCATCCATGGAATAAGGGGAACAAAACTGGAGCTCTACCAAAATCTGCTTATTCTGTTAACCCTTTTACTCAATTACTTATATTTTAGCTGTTTCACTGAGCTGGTTAGTTTGAAATGTTGGTGCTTAATGAATGCATGCCTTTGAAACAATAATCAAATCAAGATTTTCAGTAGTCTGTGGATAAAGGGACTTCGTAATGAAAAGTGTTTATCAATGGAAGCAGAAACAATTATGACAAATCACTTCATCTGTATCCTTGTTTGTTTTTTTGCTGGTTGATAAAGCAGTGAAAGTATTGAAGACTGGCAATGATTAACAGAAAGCAGAGACTATTATGGTGAATAATGGGACAATTAGCTACTCTGAAAATGAATCCGAAGTTTAACATCATCATTTTTAAATCATGATTTTTTAACTCTTTTTGTTCCATTTCAATTAAGCTTCTTCCCCCAAATAACCTTTCTTTAGCATCAGGCTTAAACAAAGAAAAGTAGAGCTTCACCTTCATTTTAGGGCTTTCTCATGCAATTTTCTCTCTGTAATGTATCTGTGAACAAATTAATATTTGAGAATAAAGAAAACTGAGCATAAGATTTCACCAGTTTTCAAAATTATACACCTTGAGAAGACATTGAAGTTGTCATAGTTCAGAAGCTGCTGAGCTGTATCATGATTTCCTGACATAACTACATATTTCCACATCTCACAGAATTGCTCAATTGTTTCCAGATTTTTGTTCCGATAGAGAAATGTGTGTTTAATTGGTTGCGGAAAGATACAACCTGTACAGTGTATTTTGTTCAGTGTGAAATGGTGAGATGAAGAAAAGAGTTTCTCAGTTCTTTCAAATGAGTATCTCATTCTTAGCTCCAGCAAAGTAAGCGCATTTTCTGATGCAACGTACGACAATGCAAAGTATTGATGACGTGTAGGATAAAACCTTGTATCATGTAATTTTTCAGTCAGTAAGTCCTTTATCAGAAAGGCTCTCTGTAATGTTCTAAGCTGATTTCTCAGCACACTTCTCATGTGAAACTGTTTCAATAGCAAAATATAAAGCGAACCATGCCTGTAGAAGTTCTGTACCATGCAATAGGTTTCTTGTAAGATTTCTTGATTTTGGTGGCTGTGAATTTTTACTAATTCTGCTATGCATTACCTTAAACCTACAACCATAATAAAAATGTTTAATTTTTTTTTATCTTCTATTGAGAACAAGAAACCATAAACTTCCTGAATCCCTTTTGTCTTTCATAAATAATTTCCACTCCCACCTTTTCCTTTCTCACGTGGTGATCTGACATAATTAACTGCTATTGGGTGTACTGTCAGTATTTTATCAGCTGCATATGTTTGGAGTGGGTAAGCTGTTGATTACTACAATTACTAAAAGGTCCTCCTGATATCTTTGAGTGCTAGATGCCTCTGAGGCTTGACTATTTTATTTAGAAAAATGGTATGCATGAAAATATATGCAGTGAACATTTTCTTTTGCATTTGGAGCTAAAAAGATTCAGGAGAAAGAATTGCTGCTGTACAGACAGATGAAGCAACATGCTGATTCCATGCCTGATTTCTTTTTTTCTTTTCTCCTAGATATGCATGGCAGAAACTTTACCTGTGTTTAGTCAAATTAATCACATATTTGAATGGTTTTTTTTCAGATAACCTGATAGTATTGTCTATGAACAATATAAATGAATAATCTCTTTTTGTCTGATTGCAACTTATCAACCCAATTAAAAAAAAAAATCATGAATAAGTTGACCTTTTGTGAGTATTCTCAGTCCTTGGAAAGACAATATTAATAAAAGAATGTGTCATTTCAGGTTGGTATCAACACTGTAAGGGAATATCAGTGAATTCTCTCTCTTGCTTCCCCTCCCCCAGGTGTCTTTCCCAAAAGAATGCCATTCTCCTCTGAGCCCAGTAACATCCCTGTTCTTCTCATATGTTTTCCCATATGGACTTTTCTGGCTTTCCTAGTGCATTCTAAGACATGTGGTGGGATATTTGTGTCTAAATAAATAGGATCAGATGTGCAAGGGGACTGCATTGTATGGGGAAGGACAGAGAAGGTCATGGGCTTTGAGAGATTTGTGTGGCTGGAGTTACATGGGAGGTGGTGAGAGAAACTCGTTGGTCTGTCAGGCAGTACACCTGCTCTTAGCACTCAGAATAGAGTGCAGAAGGGTACACCAGGGATCTTGTGTGAAGTCTGAAGTGGTTGTTCTGGTGACTCTCTTCTGTCAACTAAGAGAGCCTATTGATTTTCTTCTTATTATTATTTTTTTTGCCTGTTGATTTCGTTTCCCTCTCCTCCCTCCTTTTCCCACCATCACAAACATCCACAACCTTCTTACGGCCACCCCAAGGGAGACAAGCAGAAAACGTTCTCAACCTGGACACAGCAGGCAGGCAAGCAGAAGGGACAGCAGAGTCATATCAGGCAGACGAGAATCCTATGAAAGAAAGCCCCCCGCCCTGCTGGGCGGCCCGCAGGCAGCTCTGCCCTCCCCAGGAGGGTTCTTTGGCCACGCCTCCTCAGGGACAGCCCTTGGAAGAGCTCGGGGGCACTTGCACAGCTCCGGACGAGAAGGGGGCGTGCTGAAAAACATCAAATCCACACCTACAGGAGGAGAACGGCGTGGGAAGGGAGGGAAGGAAGACGGGAAGGACAACGCAACTTACATGCCAAGCTCGCAGAAGGCTTTTCCTTAGGAAGAAAATCTCCGGCTCTCCCGAATAGCTCTGCCCCATCCATCAGGAGGACATTAGGATGAGGAGCCGCTTCGACCGCGCCGCGCTCAGCTCCCGCCCCGTCCGGCACGGCTGAGTGCCGCTTCAGCACCACGGACAGCGCCAGCAGCGCCGCCATGGGGGGCCGCGTCCGGAGCCCCGCGCCTCTAGAGTGAAGCCGAGCCGGCCCGACGCGCACATGTAAGCTGCTGCGAGAAGGGTTCTGCTTCTCCCACAGCCGGTTCGCTTTTAGTCTGGCTCTAATACCAGTCTTTAGTTGTGCTCTAGGAAGTTTTGTTGGGAATGGAGATGTCTCAGTCTCCCACGAGCCTGGGTCTGGGCTGGCAATGAGATGGGTGGGTGGCTATGAGTGCAGTCGGTTTGGCTTTCTACCCTTGGAATTTGTGAAAACTGCTTGGTTTCAGTGTACCTGTAAGGGTTTGCTGTTTGTTGCTGGATGTATGGTTCAGAGCTACGTTGTTGTCGTCTCTTATAGCTGGGTGAATTTTTTTTTAAGGGTTTGCTTGGCTTGAAAACAGTTTGACCAACACAAAAAGAGGAAAAATGACAGGTCTAAAAATTCAACATGGTATCATGTCTATTTCAGTTTGCTGGGTCTAAGTGTCAGGAGTCTTTTTGTGTTTTTTCTTGTGACAAATATCAAGTAGGCAAGTGAAAAGGGTGCAGCAATTAGGCAAAACAAAATACACTCAGTAGAACTGAGATTTTCAGTTCTTTTCAGACGTTTTTCTTTTTTAAATAGAACGGTTTGTTGAAATCCAGCGTTACACTGCCCCCTGCTTGCACAATTAGAAAAAAAAATCATTATTGTCATCAGTAGTAAAAATTTATGAATGAGCAAGTATTCCTCTGTTGTGGTCTGGGTGTGATCTCAGCTTGACTTCTGAAGTGCTTCAACAGAAAGGATGAGTTAGTCCTAATTCAACAGCTAGGTGTATTTATTTACAATAACAGATTCCCTTCATGGCAGTTCATCTGGTGGCCAAACATGTTAATGAATGAACAGCTGGAGACAATGTCAGAGTAGAGCTGATTTTGATATATCTCACAAGCACTCTGTGATAGTTTTGCAATAATCAGACATTTTCAATACTATCTATGAAGAAGCCATATGGAATTGGGAAAATAACCCTGTAAATAAAAAGCAAGAGTAAATTGAGTATAACCAAGATGATTATTTCACAGCCTCTTCTAGCATTAAAGACTTGTGTTGATGAGTTTTCTTTGGAATGGGAAAGAACATGCTGATTCTTAAATTATGGGAAGGGGAAACAGATAGGAAGAAATGGATTTTTATCTATTTATTTTCTTTGTGAGTGTGTGTGTGTGTGAAAGATATCTGGTAAAAGTCAGATTCCATTTCCTTTTTCTCAAACCACAGGACAGAGCTACCTGCCTTAAACCAGGAAGGAATTCAGGGAGGATATTAGAGATTAGGTGCCAATAAAGATTCAGTGTTCTTTCAGTGTTTTGGGGATACTGGCCTCAGACCTCATGTTTTATGACAAGAAGATTAAGGAAGTTAGCGTGTATAATTCAGTAACATCCTTTAATGACACGTAAGACTTGGTTTATATGCCTGAATGTATCTTACCATGCCATTTCTTACAGAGATTTCAGAAAGTGTGGGTTTGCTATTTGCACCTGTATTTCCTCAAGGCCTCTTTTCAGAGATTGACCTTGAAATATCTTTTTCCTTTATCTATGAGCAGTGGGAATAGTGGAGGTGGGGACATTTCTTTCTGCAACTGCTTTGAAGGACTATACTGCAAATGAATTAATTTCTCCAATATTTACTGGGCAGGGACCACCTTCCTCCCCCATCTCCTCACCCCCACTGTGTGAATAGAGTTAAAATATTTCATTAATTATTCCTGCATACACATGTAACTTTTCATATAGGACAAGAACTACATTGTTAACAGTGTTGTCATAGTTTTATCTATCCCAAGACTAAGTAAATAAAGGTTCTTTCGCATTTCAAAGCATAGAAAGCTTAAGTATAATCTGCTGTTAATCAAAACCAGCCATATCAAATGGTATTCAGTATGAATAGTAAGTAAATCAGCAGTATATGAAAAATAGCACTTAAAACTTTTGATTTAAAGGATAACGTCCCATTTAAGGTAAGATTTAGATGGTTATTTAAGATATTGGAAGAAATGAGGATCTGAGAGAGATCTAGCAATAAACACCTGTGCAGCATTTGAAACTCCAGTGTAGCCTGTTGCATATATTAAAATATTTGAAGTTTGAGTTCAGTTTGTGATTTTCCCCTGAAGTTGGAGTCTGCTTCAAAACATGATATCATTTTTTTACCATAAAGGAATAACATCTTCCAATTTTGCTCAGAGCAATTTAATATGCTCTTTAAAATTAATTTCTATCTATTTGTGTCTTGTCATAAACCTTAATATCCTTAATTTTTTTCGTGTTTATAGCATGTTTTTAAACAGTTTGGTTTGTGTGTGTGTGTGTGTGTGTAAGGAATGTTCAGTACAGAAAAATGGTCCATTTGATGGATTAAATCCATGACCATTTCAAAGAGGCCTCAGGGGATCTGCAGTCTTGTTGTGCCTTGGCTATTTTTTTTAAAACACTGGAGTAATAGAAATTAAAATAAGAAGTAAATTTTCCAACTGGCAGTTTCTGAGTCTTCTCAGAGATGTCTTTTTCACCCTAACAAAGTCAATGTCTTATCATTGCCTACCTTCATGGTTGTTTTACGCAGTGTGGATTATAGTAATGGTTACTTATCCTAGATTTCAGCTGAAGTTTCAGGACAAAAAGAGTAGGTGAAAGAGCATAAGGAAGACTCCTGCCAGCTTTTCTCCACCAAAAAGAAATTCAAAGAATAGTCAGAGTCCTTAAGTTCCTAAAGTTGCTTTTCTAAATGCCCTGCTCAGTTTTTAGGCTTTTAGTCAGGTAAAGGCTGACATCCCCTGAGATTTCCAGAATTACCTCAAACGCAAGTACCCATTGATTTCAACACCTATTCAAGCTTCAAGTGTATCTGTTCTAGTAGGTACCATTCAACCTGTCCCATGGGCTTTCAAAGTTCTCTTTCAAAGTACCTTTGAAAATTTTCTCCAAGCCTGAGCTCTAGGTGGTAGTTTGGCTGCTTCACAGTTGCTTTCACTACTCAGGAACATGCTGTATGGGACCAAAAAGTTGTCAGGAACACTCTGTATGGCACTAAAGAGTTGTCAGAAGACCCTGCATGGTGTAAATGGGAGCACTGTGGAAGGGAGGGTCAAGGAGACAACCCATTTACTAGGATATGCTCAAAATGAAACAGCCCAGTTTCTTCTCTCTTTCCCTTGTTCTACACATCTGGCACTTAACCAGTTGAGGGAATTTGGTTACCAAAGGAAGATCTTCAACAGTGTTTTCAGTGACACTTCACTAAGAACAAGCCTCATATTATGCCATGTTCCCATGTGAGGCGTTGAGCGTCTCAGCTCCTAGTAACTTCAATGCAAGGACCTACTCTACGCCACTTTAATTAGGAGCTGTGATATTCCCAGAAGATGATTTGTTAAAAGCTAAATCACTACAGAAATGGTTATTCTTCTCCACTCACCACAGGAGTCCAGACATCTTATGGCTCCCTCAGCTGTATATATCTAGATGTACATTGCTGCAAGCAGTACATGGGCCCATTTCTTATTCCCAGATCACTTTATCTCAAAAACACTGCATACACTGGCATTCCTTCCTCAAAAAATACAGTGTTTAATTGCAGTGCCTGATGAGCTTGATCACTAACTGTCTCAATAAAATACACAAATACAGAGACATTTCAATACAACCCCCCTTCAAATGTTAAGATAAACGCAATCAATTTGCAATTGCTTTTAGGATTTTTTTTTTTTAATAGGAAGATATTACACACACTAAGTAAATATGATTAGTTCTGAAACAGCCTGAAAATGACTGAAAAGCAGAATAGAAAATTGTGCCGAGTACAGTCATGACTTTATAGAAGGGTTGGGTTTCCAAGATGCTTTGATGATGCATAAATTACTCTTCGCACTGCCACTTCTCTATCACGATTTGGTGATTGTGTCAAACATAATTACAACTTTCTTCTCAGAACAGGAGTTGATAGCTGAGCGTTCCTCATGAAATCATTCAAAGTTAAAAGCATAATTTTTTATTCATCTCCTGCTCTCTATAAAGTGCAGTGGCAGAGATATTGATCTTCCGAGCTCATGCCCTATGACTAGGGGTCATAATTCATCTGAGGTGAAGCCCTCTGAATTATGGTGCTTTCCCCTTCCTTTAGGCAGTGAAGATTAACTCTATGCTGCAGGGACATCCCAGTTGAACATGTATTATAAGCACAAGGTTGTAAATATGCATTTTTTTGAGCTTGTATTCTTTTTCTGATATAATTTCTGTTGCTAGAAACTATGGAACCAGTAGAGTCTCTGAACTGAAGGAAATGAAATGAAGGTCCTTTTTTTTGGCATGTTATTATGTACGCAACAGACTGGTGTGAATTAGCTCTAGGCTAAACTCTAACCTCCTTTCTCAGGCAAAGCTTTCAGTTGTTCAATGGTAGTGTTACTGTAGTTTCATGTTTTCTTTATGAGATCATCTGTGCCTTACCTGTCAGGAGAAAAAAAAGCTATATAAACATTTATTTGTGTGTGTGTGTATGTATGTATATGTATACATCAAGAATAGTTGGACACTGAGCAGAATATTTAATATGTTCCTCACTGCTGGAATTGCTCCATATTTCTGGGATGCTTCCAGTACTAACTGTTAAATATAACAACAAACGTATGTTTGCCAGTTATTTTACCATACAACATTTTTAGAACATAAAAATAAATGCTTTTAGAAGATCAGAAGAGGCCAGTGGAATTTCTCTTGCATGAAGCACCTATTGCAACTATATCCTCCATTATTCTATTTTTTGTCTTACTTCCCGTATTCTTTTTTTCTCCTGAAGAACATAATACTGAAGGCAATGCATCTCCTGGTTCTTTTCCCTTTTGTCACTCTTGACAGTACTTTCAAACTCCATTAGTAATTTTTCAGAGCAACACATGAACTTTTCATTGAGTGAAGGTCAAAACTGACTTGGAGAACAGATGGGGTGTGGAAAGATGAACCTTTGCCACCCACTGAGCATTAACACCTGCTTATTTCTTACATCTGCCTGCTGCAGCTTACATACACCTGAAAATTTTACCCAAGTGATTTAGGACTTGCAATTGGATTGAGTGAAAATGGCATTTGTGAAAGTGGTTTTGTTTTCACCTTCTTAGTCATGCTTTGCATTCTTTGAAGGTGGAAATTAACTTCATGCGCTTGGAACCTAACAGAGGGAACGTGATTTTGTTGAAATGCTACTGCAGTAAAATGTAAAAAAGGGCAGCAGTGAGATGGTACTAAATACAAATTGTGAATGTTTCAAAAGCACAGGGAGATCGAGCATTTTTGTACAAGGGGGTGCCCGTTTCCCCTCTGAGCCCAGTTATACACAGCATAATTTTCTTTGGAGGTTCCAGAGAAGGTGGCATAGGATGGTTTGGCTTCATCCAACCAACTGGAAAGTGAAGGCATTTTAGCCACAGAATCAGTGGGGAAACTAATGATCCTTTCCAATCTGTTCACTCCTTTGTCTTCAGCTGGTACTCAGATATCTGCACTGTTTTTCAACAGTAGCTCTCAGTAAGCTTCTTTCTGAGAAGTGATCCTTAAATGAGGAATTATACCTGTGTTTTACAATACTGGTCTCTGGATTTGAGTACTTGTATTTAGAGTAGCTGCCAACTGTATTTCAACATGAAAATTAGACAGCCATTCATTAAAAACTACTCTAGGTCTGGAAAGAGGAAAATGGTGTTATGTAGCATGGAAACAAGCAATGAATGAAAAGGTGGTTTATTTGTACCAGCTGAAACATAGCAGAATGCGCAATATATTTATTCCTGTTGTTATTATATGTTATTATGTGTTCAAAACTAGATGCATGTCTTTAAATTTTCTCTTAACTATTTATATAGCTTATTGGTACAAGAACTATTGATGTGCTAACTTTCTTTAGCTTACCTCATTAAGAATAATTAGGAGAAATACTATGTTATGCATACAGTTCCTAAGCAAACAAGAAAAGATAATGTATTTGCACTGCTTCTTACATGAAGTTCTCAAACTAAGAATGTTCTTGGCAGCATACGTGTCGAAATCTAGAATATTATACATCAGGAAAAGACTTGCCCGTTGTCCAGAAGATATTCTTTATTCTGGCTCAGAATATACAAAGCCAGCAAGATCAGATCATAACAATGCATTTCCATCTTTACTTCAATTTACATGGAGTTATGAGTCTTCAAGAGCGTAACTTATGTTCCTTTGTGCTGGTTTCTTTTTTCCAGGTTGAGAAACAGCAATTATAAAAACATGCATCGAAGGCACACAACCCTTCGGGAGAAGGGCCGCAGGCAGGCCATCCGGGGCCCAGCCTACATGTTCAATGAGAAAGGCACCAGCCTGACTGCGGAGGAGGAACGCTTTCTTGATTCTGCTGAGTATGGCAACATTCCTGTTGTGCGAAAAATGCTGGAGGAGTCCAAAACTTTGAACTTTAATTGTGTCGATTATATGGGACAAAATGCCCTACAGTTAGCTGTAGGGAATGAGCATTTGGAAGTGACGGAGCTCCTCCTCAAAAAGGAGAATCTAGCTCGAGTTGGGGATGCGCTTTTGTTAGCCATCAGTAAAGGATATGTGCGCATAGTGGAAGCAATATTGAACCATCCTGCCTTTGCACAAGGGCAACGTCTCACACTCAGTCCCCTGGAGCAGGAACTGAGAGATGATGATTTTTATGCCTACGATGAAGACGGAACTAGGTTTTCCCATGACATTACCCCTATCATACTTGCTGCCCACTGCCAGGAGTATGAAATTGTTCACATCTTACTTCTAAAAGGTGCACGGATTGAAAGGCCACATGACTATTTTTGCAAGTGCAACGAATGTATTGAGAAGCAGAGGAAAGACTCCTTTAGTCACTCTCGATCGAGAATGAACGCCTACAAAGGATTAGCCAGTGCTGCTTACTTGTCTCTTTCCAGTGAAGATCCCGTCCTTACTGCTTTAGAATTAAGCAATGAACTGGCCAGACTAGCCAACATTGAAACTGAATTTAAGGTAACTTACTTCCATGGCATTTTTCGTGGGTCAAATGTGTTCAGTGCTCTGTGTATTTCACATGTTTGATCAAGTCTTGGCTTGCAATTTGGGGGGAGGAAACAGAAAGTAGAGAATCCGTCTGTATGGTTACACAACACACAGATCCAGATCAGTGTGCATTCTGCAAATAATAAGTATTTGGAACTGAATATTGCATACTGCATCAGTGCTGCCCTTAGTGGGAATTTTCATATTGTACTCTATGATTACTTAGAATCTTTAGTTTGAAGCAGGAAAAAAACTTAAATTATTTTATTCCAAAAACGAAGACTTGGTTCCTGTAAGAAAGGTAAGTCTTCTTAATTGAGCAATGTATTTTTAGAGGCAGAGCTCTAGAATCTGGTGTAATTGATTGAGATTCCAGAACGTCTAGTTCTGTTCCAGTGATAAAAGGTATAAATTAAGCACTTTTGGTTTTCTGAAAGGTAATTAAAATTGCATTTCATCTTAATGGTTGAGAACTGCATCTCTGTATGATAAATTTCATTACAAAGGAGGGGAGAAATTATAAATAAATTGTTATGAAGTCAATTATCATGCCAAACAACAGTGGAACTTGCAGAACTCTCTGACAAGTTATTCAATATTTGCATTATCATAATGAGTTTGTAAATGTCCAATGTCATTTGCATTATTTCTCTATGTCATTTACATCGCATAAATAACATTGTCACCCTTTATAAAATAAATTAGTCATGAGAAAAACCATTTTCAGTGGTTCAGTCATCAACTTTAAGCTGTTTTCTGACTTATAACTATTGTTTAGCTACAATCACAGTCAATGACACTGGAGTAATAAAGCATATATTGTGAGTAAACTAGGGTAGAATGCCAGCCAGAAATCCATTATTTTTAATTTAGAAAACTATTCAAGTGTTAAAGCATCCATTTCATGACTTACAGCTATATGATAGCTAATCTAAAACTGACAAGAAGCATGCTCTTAGGTTGTTACCTTTGAAACAGTGTAGTAAAAGAAAGGTTTTTTTTAATCTGTCCTAGAAGAAATCTCATTTAGTTTTCTGAGACAACTGCAAAGGGTTACTTTGGTGTGAAGCCACATGGGTTCACCCAAAGAGTTAACAACATTAATATCTCATTAACATTCCATCTTCTTCTCAGCAGAGGACCATCTCCTTGTGCGGAGCATGAGAAGTCTCAGTATTGCATACATGTCAGTTCTGATAAAAGTCTTGGTGAAGAAATGCAAATCTACCAGAATCCTCCCTTTTGTTCATAGAGCTGCCAGCGTGGTCTAGACTGTCATTGGCAGGTACATGAATCCTCCAGGAGCAAACGAGATGCAATGCTGAATGGTCTCATGATAGTTAGCATCCATCTCCCCAGGCTGACAAATGGATGTGAATAAATCAAGACAGGAAAATCACTAGAAAACGTTTGCCAGTTTATTGTATTTTCAGGAAGGTTTTCCAATTTTGCTCTCCAGTGAGAAGGTTCTGTGCAAAACACACCTATATATATATTAATGAGGTACCTCTTAAGTTAAACTGACCCAGCAGTTTCCTTCACATTTTTAATATTCTTTTAATATATTGCCATTTCTAGAAATAAGGAATATCTCAAGATTATGATGCTCTTTGCTGTAGATAAAAATAAAATTTATGTATGTATTCAGAAATATTTATTCTTATTAACATAACCAATGTGGCACAGGATATAGCAGAGGCTTTTTTCACAGAATGTGACATTTTGAGAATTTATTTCTAGAAAAGAATGCATTCATTGGAGATGTATTTAAGGCTACAAATTATGAAAAATGTATGAAGTCAGACAAGCTCCAGAGGTCTTCTTTTGTGTGCATCTTAAAATAATATCTCCCACAGCTTCCTACTTTTTAGTGCTGAGGTTCTGTAATTGCCATCCCTGCTCCACAACCATATAGAATTATCACTTGGAATTATTTGGAATTTGGTAATTATGCGCAGTCTTAACAATACAGTTTTCAAGAGGAACAAAAAGTCCTTGAAACTGAAGGACACAAGTAGGATTTTAATAATGTAGGTGAAGAAATAGTAATTAAGGGCTAGATAACCTACCACTGAAGAAACTCTTAGCGTGAGATAATTAAAATATAAATGCAGTGCCTCTCACCCGCTGCTTGCTGCCCTCAATCTCTAATGCACCATTCATAGGAGTATTATTGAGGTTAAAATGGAAGCCTGGACATATGCTAGATCTCACTGCTGACCTTTGGCAGTAATTCTGCTGACTGATCAATAGGTCTTAATATTAAGAGTAGATTCAATCAGAATATCGCCCTCTCCCAAAATAAGATTAAAACTTACTGTGCTGGTTGTTTCTGCTGAGAATACTAACAATTTGGGTGCACTAAATGACCTGACAGTTAGCCTAAAGATGAAGCAGGCAGGAAAGTCATCCAACGAGGATTCTTGAAATTTCTGAATACCTCCCAGTATTTGTATACGTTGCATATAACTCATATTGTGCTAAGATATTACAGCTTTTAAGTAGAGCTGAGTGTTAAACACAGCTGGCTATTAAAGGAGGTGTTAAGCAACTGAAGCTACAGGGGAAGGACGTGATTTTACTCAAACAGAAAGACCTATGTGCACTCCCATTTCTTTCAAAGTTGGCAGACCTTGAGCATGAGTCATAAAGCAAATAATCCTTCTGTCTTCGATCAGTGAATTCTGTTTGTTTTGCTCACGCAAGTAATATGTGAATAACATAGGCAGGATTTGTCCGCACAATTAAGTCACTGCCTGTGAATCCAGCTGGTAAAGGCTGCTCTCCCCTTCAGCCCAGGGAAATCAATCTTACTCATGTCACCTTGGCAAGAAGCTGGATGCAGATTTCTTCACAGATATTGGCTCTTGACAGCCAGGTGACTCTTCTAAGACTGAGATATTAATAGCAGAGTCAATAGAATCATTTTCATGTGCTTGCTTATCTCCTTTTGAAGATAATCTTTCTAGCAAACAGTCTGCAGAAATGTTTGCACCTTGCAAGTTAATGGTAGCATCAGGTTTAATGCAACACTTCACATCCTGCAAACTGAGCAGTAGCTCTGCTCTTTTTTTAAAGCTGTGATGGAGCACTCCTGTTTCTGGTGAGATCCCAACCCACACCCAGGCCTGCCTGGATGCAAACAAAATGCATGACATGCTTTGAGATCAAGAAACGTCCTCTTGGTGAAGACTATCAGCCAATTCATTCAATTTAGCAACCCAGACAAATTAAATTACAGAATCACGAAGGAGGCTGTGAAAAGATCTCATGAGTTGTATGTAGCAAATAAGCTCTCAGCTCCTGTTGACTACAGTATATCTGAAGGTGTGATCAAAACCACCACCTGAAAGACATATGGTGTGTGCTTATGAATCCTACCAACATGCGCTATTCATTTACTATAGCACGTTTTGTTTCTAACTGCTGTATCTCTTGCTGATGCTTTTCAATCAACTGTAGTGCTTTCTCTAAAAGATCTAAAAGATCCAAAAGTGACCTTATCCTGTCTGTGTGTGTATGTGACATGTCCGGGCTCAGCTGGTTGATGGGCTGTGCCTGGCTGCTGCCCTATTTATGGGGAGCGATGGCTTGTGTGGCAGCTAGTCAAGTGTGTAGATGCCTACAGAGATATGCCTGCTAGGAACTGCTTGTCATTTCAGTGGGGCTGCAGTAATGTGAGACAGCTGAGACTCAAAGCCCTGAACCCTCAGGGAACCAAAAAGAATGGCAAAACATCCCGGGAGACTTAATGGCATGTATCAGTTAGGGATGATCTGGCATTCCTGCAATGAAACTTTTGCTCCCATAACTCTGTACTACTTTTTTTTTTCTACCTAGATTGTTAATAGAATGTGCTTGACCTAAACATTGTAAGAAAAATAACCTTGTAATATTCCTATGTATTACTTTATCCCTGCAAATGTGGAATTTGGACCAGACTCTATGCTGAGGATGTGATAGTACCGCTGCTGCAAGATAATACACACTGGTGTATCTGATTGTATCTTGTGGAGAAGCTGCAGTTCTGTCCAAACAGAAGAATCTCTTTGGCATTTTTGCTCTCAGGATTGCCTGGAGGCATTCCCTAGGTTTCATCTCCCATGAAAATAAAGATGCTGTTGTGAGAGTCGTCCTAATTAACTTCATGAACACTCTTGTAAATCAGTCACTTTTTTTTCTACTCTGACCAACTCTTCCATGAGTGATCCTTTTATCCCTCCATAATCCCTTGATTCAATATTCTCCTTGGCATGCATCTTACTTCTGATACTTTTTATGCATCTTCCTTCTGACACCTTTTATTAGTGATATTTATTATTTTGGCTAGATGCTTACTGATGCTTTGTGTTTTTATCTGGTCTTCCAATTTTTTTGTTTAATTTTCCAGCTTTTTTGTTCTTTTTCTTTCATCTAGAGTTGATTTGCTCCTGTAAAAAAGACAGATTTTCACATATGCAGCCTTGTTATCTTTGCTGTTTCACTTCGCTGAGTTTTAGGAAGAGAAGACAAAGAAAACTTCTAAAGTCTCCATTACCGGGAATATACTCTCTCCTTTTTACTGCTGCTTTTCTGTTCTCCTTCACAAATACCATTAGTCTTACCCAGTTCCTATTTTGAAAATCACGCAAGTCCATCATAAATCTTTTGAATCCATTAATGGTCGCTACTTCCAAATGATGTCTTTTTTGCACTACATCTGTGCACAGCTGCAAAGGAACTGCTCCTCCTGTGAGTTGTCTGACAACTGCTCCAAAAAGCCCTGCTTGGGAGAGAAAACCACCTCTCCTTGCATCCCTTTACTGTCTCATGTGTCTCACTGCTAAATTCCCAATTGAGAGAGCAGGCCAGCAGTTTACTCAGCTTTATCTCAAATTAATGCTTGATGACTCTGCCCTTCGATGTGGTTGGGCCAGAATATCCCTTTCTGATGCTTCTTACTCTATAATCTGGGTTCTAATTAGCTCGTCTTCTGTTTCTCCTATTGGCTCTATACTACATCACTACCTTTGGCTACTCCAAGGGAAATCCTTGCTGCCTTTCAGGCCATCTTGATACACAGTGCCAAAAGGATGAACTCAGGCTGTGAATCTTTTACCCAAATAAGTATAACCCCTGCAAAAGAAGATAAAAACCATACAATGCTAAATGCATCTGTACCTTCAGAGCACAATGCAAAAGAGCTGTACACTCCTGTAGATGTGATGACAGCCGCTATTTCTAAAGGTACAATAGTAACTTATAACCATTTTTGTTTTGTGGTGGACGTGAACGTTTACAGGTCATTCTGGGATGAGAACATTATTTGCTCTTAGAGAAGGATAAAATTTGGTATTTTTTTAACTTAAGAAAATAACTGTCTTCCTTTTTCTATTCACTCTTACCTAAAAACCATTTACCCACACTTCCTTGAAAACGTGCACTTAAAAGATTTGGTTCTTTTTCAAAGTTCTCTACAGTTTGCAAGTACATAAGCAGGTACGACCAATTACCCAGCTCACGATACAGGGAAGAATCAAGCAGGAAAACAAGCTCCTATTATTAAAATTTTAATTTACTGGATGAAATTAAATATTAAAATAAGAGAGCAAATAAGGAGTGATGGTGGAAATAAACTGGGAGAAGGAAAATACGTTTAAGCCTCATAGTGAAATTTGCGTTTTGCTCACAGAGTGGGACTCTGCACGTGAGGATCTCATTCTCTGTGCTGTTCTTTTTCAACGACAAATCCATACATATTAGATTGTACATTGGATTTTTCTTGAGAGCTAAACTGATTAGCCACATTTTGCATTGGTTTGTAGCAGGAGTTATTGAAAATATATAGATGTATATAGAGAATCCTTCTGACCTCTCCTCTATGGTTCCATTTATATTTTTATAAATTAAGAAGAACGTTCTGTATTTGAGGAGCTGTTCTTGTAAGTGCTTTCTCTATGCCTGTTCTGTGATTAAATCATTTTCTTCCTGGCGCACTGCCCAAGCAAAATGGTTTTAAAATGTTGCATGAGAAGAAAATCTCCAAAGCTTTTCAGAATGGGTTTGTCCAGGGCCAAAGCTGTGACGCCTGGAGCTGTCTTCAAAAATATACCTGTATGTGTGAATGTGAAGGTATGTTAGCACCTGTCTATGTCTATTCACGGTAAAGCAGAATAGTAGCTGCTGTGATTCACGGTGAAGGGTATAACTCAGCCATCTACAACCCTCATCTGCACCTGGAAACAGTAAGGCCATTATTCATGAAAGCTGTAACTCTACTGACAGCACAACTCAGTGTGCAACTGCAGAAAATTGGATCCTGGTCACTGCTTACGAGGACGTTTAGCAGATTTTTGGGGTGATTGAGTGACATTATTGCTAAATCTGTTGGCTGATGTTAGTGAAAAAGAAAGAGAAATCTTTAAAAGTCAACAGAATACTTTCTGCAGGGAAATGTTCTCATCGCTGTCCCAAAGGAAGAAGCTTTTGAATGTATTGGAAGAGTGCGTGGGGAAAAGGATTCAATGGCTCTAATCAGAGATGTGTCAGTGTAAGAAACACAAATATTTTCATTTTGTCTCCTTCAAAAAAGCCTAACCTGTTTGGAGGACATATCTAGTCCTGTATAATTTTACTGAGACACTGTTGTTAGGAAATATATTTGAATGCAAAATACCTTGTATAGCATAATTTTGTGTATGTTTGAATATATTCAGATAAAAGAGCTTTTTCATTCTTTATAAAACTAAAATTTTTGGTAATGAATACAAGAGTCTCTTACCTTTGATACAGACCATCTCTGAATTTTTTGTAGTCAGCGTGAAACATAATATATCTTGGAAGGGGTTGATGAGGAATGTGAGATGTTTTGACAGCAGGCAACAAATAATTCAGAAATAATTTCAAAATTTAATTACATATAAAGACTTCAGCCTTCCACAACATCATTAATTTCATATTTTGTAATAGCTTCGTTGTAGAAGAAAAACTCCAGTACCTGGTAAAATCACGGCTCCTTTGACCGTCACATCCTCTTAGGACTTGCTGAAACCATGATTTAATTCCCACTCTTAAAAGAACTATGTAAAGTGAAACCAGAGGGTCTGATCTGAGCCTGAGCACTGCCTATAGGTTTCTCACTTTGTATAAATGAGAAATAATCTGTTGTATCTCAGATGAAGAGATCCACCAGAGAAATCTAATCCATCAGCTGCTGTTTTGGTCAGTAGGATTCATGCTCTGCCACGAACTTTACCAATGGCCTGGACTATCCCCCAGCAATGTATTTTTGCCTCTCCACTCCTGGCTGCTGAGGGATTCTCATTTGTGCTCAGCTGTATCCCTGCTGCCTTCATTAGAGGAGCAACTCGTGTTGTCTGCCGGCTTTGCTGCCAGCTGCTAGTAGCACTGTGATAAATAGGGGGAATAATTTGGCCAGTTGCCTGAGTTTAGTTAACAGTGACAGAGTGTTTTCCTTACTTACCCACTGAGCGTGCAAGGCAAAATGAGTTTTGGTGTTCCAACTCGGTGCATCTATCAGTGGAAATGCCAACAGGGCTCCTGCCACCTGTAGTGGCTGCTGCTAAAGGAGAGGGGATATGTGTTGGTTCTTCCCATGCCAGTCACTGGATCCTCCTGCAACAAGTGCAGAGTTGGTGTGCCTTTGAGTGTGCCCTTACTAGAAATCATTTTAGAGAGGGTTTTTTCTTGTTGTTGTTTGTTTTTTCAGAACAGTTATAAGTCTAAAATTACACAGTAATACAATTACCCTCTTCTCCCCCCACCGCCACCCCCCAAGCACTAAATGCTACCAAGAGGGAACGCTCTAGAGCACCAAAGATGAAGACATTTTTCAGAAAGATGAAATCAAATTATTAGTGAGGCAAACAGATGGAAAATGATGCTACCACAATTGCACTATCAGAGTAACACAATATTGGTAAGCTTTGTGTTTAATTAGAAACATCAAATGCCCAAGCTTTCGGTTAATACCAGCATCAGTTTGTAGGGAATAGTTTGGAGCCAAGCAATTTGTTATGAGCAAGATAACTGGTTTCCAAAGACTGCTGCTTATTATTCACGTTGGGCAAGGATATCTACTGAAACTACAAATGAGCATAATTAGGACTATCGCTCTGAATGGAATAATAATATTAGATCAGCAGATGGGAGAATAAAGTCAGGTACATTTATCCAAGGCACTGTAGGGAATTCATATCATATTAATGAATGTAAACCAAGTAATGCATTCTGAGGATTTCAAGTCCAATATCAAAGTGGATGCAGATGGGAAGTGATTTAGTTTATCACTCATTGTGTTTGTAATTGTTGTTATTGTAGATAATTATAATGAGCCCATCCCCATTGCATCTAAGCAGACTATCCACTAGATTGTGGATAAACAGGAATGATATACAAATAATTTTACATTAGCACAAACTGGCGATAGGTACTTTAGTGTCTATTGTTTCAAGCATTTACATGATCAAAAATGCCAATTGCCTGGAATATAATTTGTTGCAGAGAATTTTACACCAGCGTAGCGTGAAAATTACTCATTGCCAAGTGTGTCATTTCATGAGCATTAGCAGAGTGTTATCCTGAAATGTGTACTTTGTATTTTATAAAGAGAAGCTGTTGATGACAGGACACGGGGAAACAAACCCTCTCCTTTGCTAATGCAAGTATTACCTGCACTTTGCATGCCAAAGCATTTGCTTAATACCTCTGTACAGCCTGTCCTGTTTATGTGACATCCAGGGACTCTATAGTTTATCTTCTGGAAACAGGTGTTTCAGCATAAGCATTCAAATGAGCCTGAGAAAATCTGCAGGAAGGTAAAAACCACCTTTTAATTAGTTGAGCAATTAAAAGCATGTGGCTTACTTGTGATGTGTGTTTGAAAACCAGCTGAGGTTATATGAAAGAGAAGGATATCAAGCATTAAAATGCCATATTATGCTGAAAAGCTTCTATGCCAGCCTTGAGATTTTAAATACTCTGATTTAAAAAAAAAACAACAATCAAACATTGCCAACCAACATCATTTCTGCTCTAAGTGCATTTGAATATCTTCAGAGAGATGGAATAAGACTTTTGTTCTCCACTGAATAACACTGATTTTTTTCTGTACTCACATGCACTACAGAGGTGGCCGATGACAGTGCTTGTCAGAAAGAGGGTGACATTGTGGGAAAGGAGTGCAGGAGCTGGAGGTGCTCTTCAGGCAACTTCTTCAATACCTATTCATAGAATCATCATAGAATCACAGAATTACTTAGGTTGGATAAGACCTCAAAGATCATCAAGTCCAACCTCAGCATCATTATAGCACCCTAACTCTAACAACCCTCTGCTAAATCATATCTCTGAGAACCAAACAGCTCTTAAACACATCCAGGGATGGTGACCATTCAAAATGGCAATGCCCCATTCAGAGTGAAAGCTTCCAATAAGTCAAGAGATACACAAATTTCTGTGTACATGAAACTTATTTTAAATTTAAACTAAAAAGTATATATATTAAAAAACCAAAGTGTTTTTAAAAATGGTGGAGGGGACTGATTTTAAAGTCTTTTAATCTAGGAAACATGACTTTGGGCTAATGACTTGGGAATGGCCTTCAGTCTCAAAACATGGCTTTTTTCCTAAGATTGTGAGTACGTTCTTGCAGTTACTTCCCCTTGCAAGACATTTTGCCATGGCAAATAGTAGAAAATGAGCTTTAAGAACTGCATGAGAAGAAGTTTTAGAGTAAATATAAAAATGAAATGTTTTGCATCTTCCAGTGTTTTTATTGGTGGGAATAGCATGGGAATAGAACTGATCTGTTGTTTTTTGGTTTTTTTTTATCCAACAGAAGCTGTGTTTATCACTAAAACAACTTCCCCTAATTAATTGCTGGTAGACATGTAACAGAGAGAGAGGAAAAACAGTAGAAGTAAAATGGGGACATTTCTGCTTTTGACTGTACCCACTCAAAAATCCTTGGAATTTTCAGTGATAAACCACCTTATTGGATCTTTTTCTTCTGTTTATCACTTTAAATAATAAGCTTTACTCTGCATTCAGTAATATGAACTGGTAATTGATATAAATTATAGTGCACAATGAGGTTTTTACTGAGGGGGGAAAAGGGAAAGAAAAAAGAAACAGCCTTCTGCTCAACATAATTAATGTTAGATTACATCTGCCCTACCATTAATGATATACTACTGCAGGAGGTTACTCATACCACCAGACCTGTGAGAATACAAGAAAAGCAGAGTTATAAACTTTAAGAGATTTCCTGACTCCACAGTGGAAACCCCTTAACACCTTAACCCTTAACACCACCCCAGCTAACTTCTTTAACATGTCGTTGTATCTGCTGGGGAACAGCCCCAAGGTGAACCGCGGAGTGGGTGAGTTGGTTTCATACAGCTCTACCCCACTCAGAGATCAGCCTCTGCAGTGCATGTGAAGAGATGAATTGCAGCCAGAAAGTCTGACCTAGAGAGGAGAAAAGAGGTACAAAAAAGCCCTTCCTACAATAAATCATTCAGTGCAGCTGCCATTGAAATTCCTGCAGTGATGCAAGGGATGATATTTTCATCGCTTATTGGAAGCCACACAATTTTTGCTCCTCACTCAAAGCATACTATTTTTTTCTGGACTTCTCTGGCCAAAACTAACTGTGAGCACATCACTTTCTGCTTTGCCCTTGGGCTCTTTTGTAGCACACATCCTTTGTTGTCTCCTGACACTCCCTTACAGGACTTAACAAGCACCCTTAGCCTGGAGTCATGACCCCTCTGCAGCTCCCCACTGCAGGAAGCAGGCAGGTGCCAGGCTTAACTCTGCTCCATTTAAAAAGGACCAAACTGTTTGGAAAACAACACAGAAACATTTTTGAAATGTCAAACTTCCATTTGAACAGCTTGTTTATTATATTGTGCTCTTTGGGGGTGAAGAAGTCAAGGTCTGGCTCATTGCAAAATGAGCAAGTGGCATCTGTTGCTACCTCCAGACGCTCTTAACAACAAATACCTGAGGAGTGAAATGCTTTAAATGAGCACTTAGCTTCATTTTCAGAGATGTGCCCACTGGGTACAAAACAAAGCTCCTAAAAAATTGCTGATGTGCTGCCATTTAGAAAGCACAAGAGCATAAACCAACTAGATGTTGTGCTGTCTGTAAAACTAACTGTAGAGACTTGGCATCACCTATACATACAGGCATTTAGCCTGGATAGAATAGAAATGCACTCAACTGTAGTCAGATACCAGCACTTATATGCACAGTCAGCAGAGCTCTGGGGGTTCAGTGCCCCTGAGATGTGACCGTGGTGACAAGAGCAGTGTTAGGGCCCTTCTTAGCATCTCCTCTTGTTTCCTTCCCTCCCACAGACATTGTGCTTTTTCCTTCTGAAGCATATGGCTGCTTACAGGCTGTGTAAATACCCAGAAGGAAATAGGTCCAACAGCTTCTTAGCTGGCTTTTGCATTTTTCATGTGAAATCTAATTAGTAAATATTTCCAAGCACTTTGTCTGCTTGACGTGATTGTTATTTAAAAAGTGTGATTCAAATCCACCATATTATATTATTGGCTTCCCCCCTCCTTTCTCCTGCCTTTGTTTTCTTTCTACATGCATTGTTATCTGGGGGCATTTTCTGCTGGTTTTCACAGATTTACTTTTGCATTTTATTCTCTTTCTGCTGCTCCTGAAAACGATAATCCAAGCAATGCAACATTTCTCTCCGTGATATATGTGCACACATGACGTAAACTAAATAGAGAGAGCCAAGAGCTTCAAAGAGACACTAAGAACACAACACACTTAAAGCTAGGCAGAAACACCAGATTTACTGCCTAATACACAGCTCCTGCATTGCTTACAAAAGAGAGGCTGGATGTAGCAAGTGTGTGCCATGCAGTTAATCTGTGGTTGCACTGGAAACATACAGATAGCACCATGATAGACCCAATCACGAGTGGAGGATGTACATGGCCATAAGTTCCAGAAGTCTTGGGCTTGTGTGGAAACCCTTGCATTGCAGTGGGACAGATTTACAGGATAGGCAATATTTGAAGGACAGAGCTTTAAATATGATAATATACTGTAGCAGAAATGCAAGTCATGTCTTGAAGCAGTGATGGAGCACCTGGTGAGAAGGCAGGGCCAAACAGGGGAGATCAGGTGTGTATGCAATGCAGATGAGTACCCAGAAGGGATGGAGCCAGGATCCACCCCCCTCCCAGACCTCATTTAAAGGTTGGCAGGGGCTTCTCCTATAAGATCTCTGTATGCTTCAGACCTTCTGAAGGTAAGCAGCTTCTCTTCTTTATTTCTGTGCATATAGCTGTTGTATTTGAGCAATCTATTGCTTGCTGCAGCCTGGGACCTTGCTATACTGCTGTTATTGTTGTGGTTTCCATTGTATTACAAGTAGGCATTTTAGCTATCCTATCTACTCCTCATTTTCCTATTTGACTTTTATTTGGCAGGGGAGTACATATATTGGCAAACAACATTAGGCTGTGCTTTTTAATTAAAAAGGTGGTATAGAAATCATTCTTATCAAGTTATATAAATGTATATTTGAGGTGAGACTCAACTGTGATATTCTCTTTCCTAGTGCCCAGGCTAGTTAGATAATGCCTAGATTTTGTTACATACTAAAAGAATAAGATAGTAGTAATGGCTAGGAATCTAGGAATTATCTCTACCTGGAAAATCTAATGATGGGTTATGCTTCCTGTTTTGCTCTTGATGTGTTTTACTTGGAAGTAATTATCAGAGTGAATTTAATTAAATGCCCTAAATGGGATAGATGGAGTGGTTTTCTTGAATAGTGCAATTGTGTAGGTTGTTTTGTGTGTGTGTCGTTTGCTCTTGTGTGGGTCTGTGGCCCACTGTGTTGTGAATTATCAACAACAACAACCAGGCAAAAAATATGTTATAATAATGAAGTGTAAACTTCAGCACATTGCTTAGAAACATTTTGTCAGTCTCAGCAGAACTTAAGCCTACAACATTCTTCTGAGCCTGGGACTGGAAAGGCAGAGTCAGCAGTCATCTTGAGGGAGATGGAGGATGAATGCCAAGTGGTACTTCTTCCTACTTCAGTGTGTGGTAAAAACTCACCTGTACCTGGGGAGTTCAGCACATCTCAGACCATCTCGCTTCATGCCAGATTCCTCTGCTTACTGCCCAAAATCTTAGAATATCTCAATTTAGGAGGGACCCGTAAGGATCACTGATTCAAGCAACTGGAAACACATCTGCCAAGCTGATATTTAGAGGTCGGTGTCTCTGCATAAAGAAGTTCCTCTCCAATCCCTGACATGGTTGAAGTCTGGAACAGGTTGCACGGAGATGGGGTGGATGCCCCATCCTTGGAGGTATCCAAGCCCAGGCTGCACCTGGCTCTTAGTAATGTGATCTGGTAGGGTGTCTCTTTTTACAGGGGGGTTGGACTAGATGGCCTTTAAATGTTCATTCCAACCCTGAGGGCTCTGTGAAATAGTTGTTGGATGGTTTTGTTTGTTTTGGGTTGTATTTGTTAATTAATCAAGAGAGATGACTGCTATTACTTCATGTTTCATGTCACTTCTCAACTTCAACTTAGGCTGTATCCCTTTGACCTGAAAGAGCCCTCTTCTGAGGAAATCTGGGTGGTTTGGAACAGATGCAGAGATATGATAGAGTTCACTTAGAACATAATCAACAGATAATAATAGGGTACTTGGAGAAATTGCAGTGAATGACAAGTGCCATCAGCCTTTTCAAAACAGCAGAATCAGACATTTTTAACTCCACATGCACAATGGTGTCAGGAGAAGCAGGAAATAGCTGATATTTAGTTCTTCTATTCTAACTTAAAAAAGATATTGTAAAATTGCAAAGGGAGATGCACTGATGTAGTAGAATTGCTAAGTGCTGTGTGTGTTCTCATTAGCAAACAGAGCAGGATTTTCTGTGCCGACCATGAACATCAAGGAAACCAGCACAAAATGATAAATGATTTTGGAAGAGGAATCTAGGTTGAAGGCACAGCACTATGAGCGATCCCTGAGGTTTGCCTTATGTGTGAGAAATGCCTCCTGAGAGCAGGGAGCTGCTTTTCAGCCCAGTTGCATATCGATTGGAATGTTTTTTGTTTTTTTTTTTTCATTCTTTACACATCCTGTATCTTAGTTAGATCCTGCTGCTTCTCGTGTGCACTTATAATTGGAGTTAAATGATTTTGAACAGAAAAATCATCCTTGGTTTTTGCAAGCGTACGAAATCAGAAGCAGCACTGGGTTTTCAGGGGATGTGAATAAAGCTGGGTTGTGATGGAGTGTGCCAGCTGGGAGCCTGCCATTTACAGTTGCTTCAGAAGCACTTTTCTAGTTGCTAAGTAAACTGCTTTCCTTAAAGGAAGTAGAAAAATGAGAGCTAATACATACTAGTTGTTCAGATGATGTGGAAATAGTGGTAAGAATTACCTAAAATATGCTGGTAGGAGGTAAGATTGTGAACTTTGTAAACAGTGTACAAATAGGGAATGTTATTACAGTTTAGTCAAGTTCTTACTCTTGTTTCCTTCAAACCTGCTGGTCTAATTCAGTGTCTCCATTACCTGGGGCACTTTTGCACTTCACTCCCAGCCTATACCCCTTTTCTGGTCTGTATTTGCTGTCCTTCACTGCTCCTGCAGTTACTTTAAGCTGAGGTTTGCTTTTGGGCGACTGGGCTCCCAGTGTGTTTTAGTACAGAGAACTCCTTGGCATGATGAAGATTAAAGCACCGGATTGATTAGAGAGGAGCACTCTGAATCCTTATAGTACAGTCTTTTATTTCTGACACCAATTCACACTATGTTTGGTAGCATTCACTTCCCAAACCCTGTCTCCACGAAATACTTTGCTCAATTTAAATGCAAATGTGCAGTCATTTTCTGCCTGACCTTAAAGACCTTTTATATGTTTGTGTCCTAATTTGGCCTTTTTATAGAAGTCTTGGTGTCCCTGTTTCTTCTATGGGGCATGCTCCTGCTCTACCAGAGATAAATACCTGCTTATGGTTATGTTGTGTCCCTTTTAATGAAGATTGGAAGTTCTTGCTGACTTCTGTTTATGAGCACCACAATTGAAACATGGTGAATGACTGCAGTGCACAAGAAGAAAATGGGAAACCCGGGAACCTTCAGCATTTGCAGCAAATAGCAGAATGTAACCACACAAGTTCCTCCTCACAGGAGGTCTTATAAGTAAAATACATCCCCAGCTCTGATCTCACAAACACCCATCAGAAATGCTATCTTTCTCTTTCTGCAAGAATCTCATCCTGGACCTGAAAGCACCTTTGGGCTACATGCAGCTGATAATTTTGAGAGCTGTCTTAGGATAGACATCTTGCTTTCCTAAAGACCATCAGCCCAAAGCACAGGCAGGAGCCGCACTTCCTACATCGCTTCCTTAAGGAGTGAATGTGTGTTCCAGCTCCTGTGGCAAATCTTTGTGCATGAAACTCTAAGCCTTAGGAAGTAAACTGGAGGCACACCCATAAAGTGGATGCTTTGTCAACAAACAGTTGTATGTTTTAAGAGGCAGTACATTACTGTTGTGTTAACCTGGATCTGACCTGGGAAAGAGTAGACTTCAACCCATGTGACAGCATAATAACCAAGGTGTATGTGTGAGAGGGCATCAGATGAGCCTCAAAAGCCACAGCAAAATTCTTAAACCATCTTATTTAAGAAAATATTCATTGTCAAGAGCAATTTGGCTCTGAAGGATGAAACTCCTATCACTTCCAAAGAAATCTGACGACCTCTAAGCATAACACCATCTTTCAATCAGTGCTGTGCTGTCTAATTAACTAATGTTTGCATTGTGATTTGAGATATTGCTTTACAAGGAAGGCTAATATGTTGCTATGTTTAAATGTTAGAATTAATAATTTAGAAAATATGAGAGTACAAAGCCTGGTTACTCATATCATTTCATCAAAGTCAGGTTTAACTACCTTCTTTTTGGCTTCTTGCTTAATTAGTTAAGCTGCTGAATTTAATTAACTCATTAAACTTAATTTGGAAAGATCTCTCAAGACAGTAGGAGCTTATCTTATGCTTATTATTCCTATTTGTTTCATGAAATCTTTATCACTGTTTTGTTAGGATATTAATGGTAGCATTAATCGTGTTCTTCTTTACTTCATTTACTCTGATGGTGGCATTTTCCTCATTTTAAGTGCCAGCATGTGAAAATCAATCACAATTTAAGATGGTGAAATTGCTCTTTAGCCATCTCTCAGGTCAGCTATGTACCATCTCTTTTCCCGTAAATGTAAATTGGGTTTGCAAGGTGAAGTTATTTCATGGAGAATCATGTTAAGTTTCTGAAGTCCTACGTCTTGGAGAAATGCTATGAGGGAAATGATCCTCAGGATGCTCTTTTGGAACAGCTTAACTATGTGTTTAGGTAATGTATTTGAAACTAGAAGTGGTATTACAATTCATTATAATTCATTTAAGCTCATCTGGATGTGATGCTGCAGCTTGATGTTGATCTGCCACTCCTTGATATTTATTAAAGAGTTTATTGCAAAAGGTATAAATAGTAAAATTTTATGTAAATTCAAACTCGTTTGTTTGGTTGTCTTTTTTCTAGAGGGTATGCACAGAGAAGAGGCTGCATCATTACTTAAATTGGGATTTCTTTTCAAATTATTCATCCATTCTTCAGGGAGCATTTTATTGTGACTCAGGATATACTGCTGGTAGAGACTTTGCCAATTAATTGGGAAAGGAGATCATATGTTTATAATAATCTAGTTCTGTTCTGGCTGAAATCAAATACTTCTCTGCTATTCCAGCCAGCGTGATTTACAGATGTATCCATGCTCACAGTTGCTCTACTGGGACTCTTCATTGTTGTAGCTTTAGTCTGAGGCATGCTCTCAAATGGACAGTTAAATAGCTTGTGTCTTTCTGTTTTCCCATAGAATGACTATAGGAAGCTATCTATGCAATGCAAGGACTTTGTAGTGGGGGTACTGGACCTGTGCAGAGACACTGAAGAAGTGGAAGCAATTCTGAATGGAGATGTGAACATACATCTGTGCCCTGAGCATCACCGGCCAAGTCTGAGCAGAATTAAACTGGCAATTAAGTATGAGGTCAAAAAGGTAAGCTACTTGTTTGTGTGGATATGTCATTGCATGTCAGCTAGACGCCACCTGGAAGATCAGGGAGATGGATTTTGGTGAGAGCCAAGGCTGTTCCTCGAGTCCTAGCATGTCATGGAAATATGTCCTATGAATGGAAAATTTGATTCTGGCAAATTCTGGGTCTGGGTGGTCCTGATTAATTGCTCCTACAATATGTGTAGATAGAAAATGGGCTCCTGCAATGGGCTTGGAAGAGCATTCCAAATTTTCAGGCTAACATCTGCTCTCTTTCCCCTTGCGTGCCTGTCACCTGCTCCACTTTTCCTCTCGACTGTGTTACTCTGCTGCCCTGAGAAGGTTTTTCCTGTTATGAAAGCCATTAATTGAAGAGAATCTTAGAGCTCTTATTTGAAATGCATTGCTTTTGTATGGGAACACGTAGTTTGGAGCTGAATATGGTTTCCTAGTATGCTGTGTGTGGTATCGTGGTTAGTAAGGGGCCTTTCCACAAGCTGGGTCAAGTTCAGCTAGTGAAGTTGTTGCTTTGGTAACGGGGCCAGATTTGCTCCAATGCACTTTCAGATACTAAACTCAAAAGGTACTCATAGCTCATCACCAAGGAATACCTCCAGTCACCCATAATCTACGAGTTATTATGAAGCTGGTCAGAACCTCAAGTTCTTTCAGTGTGTGAATTTTTCTGTGCCATTTTCCTCCTTAATTCTTTTAAACATTTGCATCATCTTTTAGATACTGAGACCATTACCCAGAGCTGAACTGCTGCTGGTAATTGTGCTGCTTTGAGCGTGTTTGTCTTGGCTTAGACTGCTTCAAAGGAATATTTCCTCAATTTCTCCTATTTTATATTAGATGGTTATTTTATGTCTGACCACTTACTTAAGGCATCTGTGATCTGCCACATGCAGTTTGTTGTTTTGTTTTATAAATAACTTCATATGCTAGAGAAAGCAAGCGTCCTTTGTGGATCACAACAGCTTGTTGCCCATGGATAACTGTTAATTACAGAATATAAACAGAAACATTACTCAGTCTCATGTTGACTCTTTAGCGTTTCTCAGAATACCCTTTTCAGCAGTGTTTGCATGTAAGGTGAGCATTTAACTGCTAGCTGGAAAGTAAGATAGCTTCATCTGTGGGAGGCAGAGATGCATTCAGATAAATGGCTTTGGTTATTGGCAGTGGCTTGTGATAATAAGATGGTATTTATTGCACATGCTGAACAGAGATTGTGTTAGGGTAGCGCAGTAATGATTTCCTTAAGAGAAAATAGGTTTTGGGTACAAATTTTATATGCAGCTGAGGGACATTTAGGCTTATGTATATGAAATCTGTGCTCTAAAACTTATTGTGAAGAAAATTATTTAATAGAAAGGGATGTGATGAAGAGTGAGTTGCCATACATATCTGATGGATTCTTGAACTGGTTCTATAAATTCCAGGTCATATTTGCAAAGTTAATGCAATAAAGACTACATCTGTGCCTGTTGCTCCTATTACTAAAACCCTCCTACCTTTACTATTAGCATAAACACTCAAAGGTTTGCTTCCAACTCCCCAAGCCCTAAATAAGCCAAGGAAATTAAGATTTTCTTACTTTATTTGGGGGGGGGAGGGGAGGGACACTCCTGAAATATTTATCCCTTGTCACAAAAAGCAGGAAGAACTTTAGACAAGATACTCTTAAGGACTTCGCAATAGACTAGGGAAAAGTAAATGTTTTATATTACAGGTATTTTTCATCGAGCTAATATCAAAACTATTTGCATCTTAAGTTTTCAGAGAACTTATTTTGCTTTACATTTATCTCTACCATTAGCTTCTGTATTTACACTTTAATGTCTACTGTAGGCTTCAGTTGATGAAGGTTTGCAGAGAGCAACTTTATATTGAAAACTATCCATGGTTTTATTGTATAGCTGCCAGTGCAATCCTCATTTAATCACAATTTGTACCCATATGAAGGCTATAGGAATGCAATTAAGGTAATGTTTGCTGTTCAAGTTGTTAGTGCTAATTTTTGTCCTGTCACAATATCTTAATTAAACAATATCCTTAATTTGGCAGTCGTGCTCCTAAATAAGTGACAGTTGCTGGAGGTATGGGCTGCACTTCCCTGTACAAAGAGCAGTGAATTCAGTCATCAAACTCACGCTTTTAGCCAGATATTCAGTTTTTCCCATACCTTTCCTTTTTAAGACCAAACCTCTACTTGAAAATCCCTTGTTCCAAGGGCAGCTTGGCCTTGAATTGAATGGGAGGCCAGGGCTGTTCACTTATCACACTGAGGGTACAGGAAGATTTGTACACCAAAGGAGGGACTGGAGCCTCCTTACATCTTTTACCCAGGACCCTGCAGCTGGTAACCTCAGCTGGTCTTGTTCTGAGTTCTAAACCATCTTCCCTCTGTACTAATGTATTGATCAGAATCCTTTTCTCTTTCCTTTTTTCTTCCCCCTTTCCTATTTACAAAACCTCAGATGAAATGGAAACTCATTCAAGAGAGCATCAGAAGTTTCAGACTTTGGAGCCCCATTTGCCTCTACTTTGTACTCTTTTTCCTGAAAAAGCTTAGTGTGTATATATAATACTTGCCAAGAAAGCAAGTTTAAGCCTTGATAACACATCTGAGGTATTTTATATACAAGGGCAGTGAAGAATTAAGACCTAATGCTTGCAGATATTTCACAGCGAGGAAAAAAGCTTAAAATTGCAGTCGTTTATAAAGCATCCTCCAAGAACTGTATGACTTGAACTCTCTACCTGAGAGAAATAAACTGTCACTCTGTACCCAGAGGTTCTTGGAAAACTGCACTCAAATACCCTTTGTTCAATTTCACTGGGGATATCACTCCCTTCAAATTAAATATCTTAATGATTCGTGATTCCCTGAAAAATTATTATAGTAATGGTTACAATAGGAGCAGTTTGTCAGGGATGAAGTAAATGATTTTCAAATGTTGGAGCATTTATAAAGCCCTGGGTGCTTGTCAATAAAAGAATTTCTAGCGTACACTATGGAGTTGTTGCAAACTTGTTGCTGCCTCCTGGTATAACCTAGCTGGGTTCACACGTGCACCCTGGTAAAGGTCTGGATTCTTTCTACTCCATCAAAGGGAGGAGGGACATTGGGAGCAGGGGTAGCAGTGGAACCCACTGTGGCATAGCAGAGGGCTTGGCAGCCTAAATTGAAGTGCTCTTTCCAATGAAATAAAATAACTGATCCCAATGATAGTGCCAGCTTCTCTTCCATGCTTTCTCTCTCTGGCTCTGTCAGAACCAGGTTACTTATACCCCAAGCTTGATGTATTCCATAGACCTTTGATATTTTAGAAGTTCATCTGCTGTGAAGCAGTGAGCCATTCTGTATCTCTGTAGCTGATTAGTAGCATGCTTGCAAGATATGAGTTAAGTTCACTTTCTTGGTAGGAAACTGCACAAGACTGTATTTTCTTTAAACAGCTGAACAATCCCAATCAGATATAGGGAAAACCTGCCCCACATTTTTATTTCCCGTGTTTGAATTTGTTTTTAATTCATCCAGGGTGTGGTTTATTTTTTTTTTTTCCACTTGTGAAATATAGGGACAGAAGCTGGGACAGCTCTCCCTTGAGTTCTTCCCCCAAGCCTCCAGCAGTGAGGAAATGCCCCTTTTCTTGGCGTACCACAACAAAAGCATTTGAGGAACACTTCCTATTTTCTGTTCTTATTTTACTCCATGTTGCTCTGCTGTGTTTATCGCCCTTTAATATTGGCAAATGTGTTATCTTTTGACACTCACCTTTGGATCTAAGGCTGTTGCTTCTCTATAAGAAGTGACATTCGCTCCCTTCTTTCTCAGAGTCAAAAATCATTGCTGCTGTATTCTTTTAATTGCAAGCGTTGAGTGCCCTTCTCTATTTTCTCAGTTAGAAGCTCATTTCATAACTCACAAAGCCAGAGCACCTCTCTCTTTCACGAGTTTTAATTAGATTAACAGTAAGGCACACAAACTGAGTTTTAAAAAAAAAATTAATAAGAGTTAAACAGAACACCAGATGGCTGTGTAAATCC
The DNA here is from genome assembly GCF_054131305.1 of Coturnix japonica. Lineage (NCBI taxonomy): Eukaryota > Metazoa > Chordata > Aves > Galliformes > Phasianidae > Coturnix > Coturnix japonica. The sequence goes on from NW_028188951.1 coordinate 1,469,476, forward strand.
TATTTAATGGAGAACTGGAACAGGAACTTTTCTCATAAATGTATTATTAATAATTAACATATGGAGGATGCTTCAAACAGAATACTCGTGGCTATATTAGATTATAATTTTTTCCTGCATTGGTCACATAGCTTTTGTAAACTGCTGTGACAACCTCAGTGTCCCATTCATTTGCTCTGAAGATGCTGTTTTGCTCTGTGCTGTACCTCATATGCCAGCTGCAGTCCAAGGAGCTCTTTGTTGCTGCATGGGACATCAGTGGCTGCATCCATGGAACAGGCAAAAGAATCAGCTCTTGCTGTCAAGGTTCAGGGCAATCTTCCTAATGGCTCTTTGTCACTCTTTAAAACAGGGTGAAAGTTTAGGGTATATTCCATGGGAAATCCCAAACTTCTCTATCCATAGTGTGCACAGAAAATGGTTTAAGCAGGGTAAGGCTGTGTTTTACCGTCCAAATGTCAGGCCTTGAGGGGAAGAACTTCTCATGTAAAAGGTTTTCAGGAAGTTGGCTTTTTGCTTTGGTGTTCTCTAACTCCAGTCACTTTTAACTACTGAATTTCAGGAATAGCTAATTGAAGTCCATCACTGATGGTTGGGCCCACAGTGTAGGGATGAGAAGTGTCTCTTGTCTCCGTCACCAGAGCCACCTGAAACTGTAAAAAAGACATTTTGTTTTTATGTGACAATAGAAATACCCTGGTCATTCTGGACTCCTACTTCTATCCTTGTAATTTTCCTTGTTGTATTTTTACTTATTTTACAGATTTTTTAAGTGATAGGGAAGGAGTTACTTTCCTTCCTTACGGAAACAATTTTTATGTCTCTGACTATTTCATTAGCAAGGTTCCTTCCTCCCACTAAATCTGTGGCTCTGATGGTATCCATTTGCCCAGATGTTTTAATTTCTTTTCCAGGATGAATCTCATTTTGTTATTTCCTGCCCATAAATTCATCCTCTCAAGGCTCAAATGAATCATATCTCCATCCTGAGTGGTGTTTGCAATATTCCCAATTTACAGTAATATGCAGACTTAATTATTTTCATTTGCAAAGTACCACAGGGTCTTAGATGTTCATGAAGTCATTGATGAGAGAGCAGGAGGACACATCAAATCCTTTGCATGTATTTCCATCATAGATAAAAGGACTTAAAAATTACCTTTATTAATATTAAAATTCTTTTAGAAAAGAACAATTAATATTGTGTGCTTTAAACCTGACCTTATGTGCCCCCAATTTTGGCTTCATTTATCTCCCCACAGGCAGTTGACCTGCTAATGTCTTTGGGACAGAAAGTCAGATGGGGATGAATACAAGCCCTCAAGAACAGAATAGGTTTCAGTATTTCAAATTGAAGGCATTTCTGAAATAGTGTTCAAATTTGAGCATTTCCATGAGCAGTGACCCAAGTTACATCTCTTCTATTCCATATTCTTGTCACACGCCTGTAGATATCCATATTTAATAACTTTTTTGAACTCTGCCTTATGGTGAGGGGACTTATCCTACAAGAGAATCTCTCCATCAACTCTGGGAGTGAAACCCTCTATCTTGGAGGCATTAGAATTTGAGCATTGTATCAGCACAGTCTTTCCTTGTCATTTGGAAAAGAGTCGGCTGGCTCTATTGAGGGAAGAGGTTATAGTATTTTAAAACTCTATGCCCACTGTGGTTGTTTTCTATTTAGGTACCCAAGGGAATTTTTTCTTTGGTAGCTTTTTGTTCTGGCATGCTTTCAGATAAATAGGTAGGTAACGATTTCCAAGTGGTTCTGATTCTGTAGAAATAAGAAAAACCTGGAATGCTTGAGGTTGGGACTTTCACTTCATTTGCTTGTTGTCAGATAAATAGTTCAATTACAAGACTTATTTATGCACATGAAATGAGAAACTTGGCATTAGCAACAAATCTCTTCATAAAACATGCAGCATATTGGAATATGGAAGTGGAGATTCCTCAGAAACAAACTACAGAATTCATTACTCTGTAGGAAATAAAATGCCTAGCACAAAAGGAGTACTCACTCTTGAATAAAGGAAGAGAAATTGAAAATAAGCTACAGACAGGTTTAAATTAAAGAATTTCTTTAAACACTACATTTTCTAGTTTTATACCTCAAATATATCACTTAATTTTGCAAAACAAGGATTGAAAATAAATGACAGCAATAACAATGAAATCTTTCTCGATTGCTGTAAGGATTATTAACTTTGTTTTCTCTCGGTACTGAAGGTTATTTCTGTTAGTAGGCGAATTGCAATCAAAATGGTCCTGGCAGCTTTATTTACCCCATTATTTTTGTTTTCTATTAGGCTGATTTGTTTTTATTTGGCTTTATTTTGTCTGTTTAATATTTTCTGCCTAGTCAGACCCAGTTTCCATTCACATTGCTCATTCTAATGGGACTACACTGTCTCCTTTATAGCTCTGTATTGCATAGGTGCTTTGGGCAGTTGTGCCAGCACTGGTCTGTCCTTCACTACCTTAGGCTCTACTGCTTATCAGTTCTGCAAAGTGAGATCCCAATCCCATAACTGTGCTTGCTGATTATGCAAAGTTCAGAAAATCCATTCTAAACATCATGCTTGCTTTTATAGTGCAGACTGAGTTACATAAAAGATATGTGGTTGCAAACAGTAGATATGTTAATGTTTAAAGTGCCAAACATCAGAATTTGGGATTAGATAGAGTTAATCAGCAAGTGGATCCAGATATTGGATTTCCATAGCATTGAGGAATATGTGGATGTCTTGGGATTTGATGCAAGCATGTATTTCCCCACTCTAATTGCTCTACTAAGAAAGTTTTCTTGGTTAAGGAGCTCCATGTATGAGGTTTTGCAGAAGGCAGGCTTTATTACTAACACCATACTGACTACTTTATTGTGTGTGTCTTTAAAGTAACTGTGTCTGAAGCTGCACAATCCATTTTTATTTTCTTCTGATAGTTCTAGGTCATCTGGGCTCTGCCTGCAAATAAAAACCTTCTCCCTTTACAAGGTTTATATCTGTCTGACTTGATACCAGGACCGAATATTCACTGAGGCTGTCAGGAAAAAAATCATCTACAGGATGAGTGAGATCCTCATGAATATTTGTGTGATACCATTAGACAGTCAAATGAACCCCAAGGAGGGAGGAAAAGCCGCAGGAATCCTCAGGGCAGGGACATTTCCTTGCTTCAGGTTCTATCTGCAGCAACTCTGACAGCCCAGGGGGCCTTCCTCATATAGGGTTTGTTGATTTCCTATGGTCAGATTATTTTTTGCTCTTAGGTGGAGGTATTAGAACTGGCTGATGTTCTTATCCCTGTAAGGCTATTCTGGTGCAAATGGTTTTTAAAATGTGGCCTGTGGCCAGGGGTAGCAGTTAGCTATAACTGAAGTGGGTCTCTCTGGCAAGGAAGACACCATCCCTTAGCATGGGTATTTAGATTGGAACTTCACTTATTTGTAATGAATAAAACAGATGACAGTGATTTGTACCCAAGTAATTTCCAATCTCTCTTAAACTCTGCAGCTTTACTTACACACTTTATCAGGTCCATCCCTCACAATCACAGTGCCTGCTGACATTATAGATGTTCCTTTGAACACACTTGTTGGTGTGACTCTTTCTCCAGCATTCACTCACTGGTTAAACACACCTCTGCTCCTCAGAATTGCAGATTTAATTGGTGATGCTTGCCAACATCACAGTGCTTACAGTGAAGGAATGCTCTGTATAATAGGACATTGAACTCACTAGTTTGTGTTGTTCTGGCATGCAGTTTGTGCGCTGCCTCACTGAGTTCTTTCTTCCTACAAAACCCTTTGTCTGTTTTGTGCCATCTGCATGAGCAGAGCAAGTTAAGGCTGTATGAGTGGTTAATTCTGTTGCATTGGTGGTGATAATATGACAGCTCATTCTTGTATCTTAGGCTGGGCTGCAATGTGGAGAAACTGCTGTCCTGTTAACTATCTGGTGTGATCTCTGGAACTTCCCCTTCTTTTGGACTCTTTCAGTTCTCACCAAAGGCTTTGAGAATGTTGTTTTCCTTATTTTATTTAAGGTCAGCTTTCACAGAGTATTTCCCTGTAGCACAGATCATTTTTGGAGCTGTCAATACTGCCCTGTCTTTCAGAAGCTCTCAATAGTGTCACTTTATTATTAAAATTGTTTCTTCATGCTGACAAGTGATTTCTTTCTTTAGGCCTTTCTAACTTAAAAAATATATATATAATCCATAGGCTGGAGAGAAGTGTTATTTGTACCACTTATTATTAAAATATGCATAGCAAAAGGAAAAACCATGGCCATCTATTGGTTTGTGTGTGGCATGGGATCAGAAAAGCTGTTGCAGTCATTTCTGAATGTAGAAAGCTTTTTCTACATTTATGATGCTAAGCAAAATATTAGTGTAATATCTCATCTGATGTCTGTGGCCATTCTCTGAGAAAAGAGAAAGTTAAGCAGCTCATCCAGGTATTTTGGGTTCTAAGATTGATTTCTGATGCTCTGGGTTGAGAGAAGGCTGACATTGTCCAATGCTCGCTGTGTATTTCATTAAGACATGAATGAAATGAAAAATGGTGCTGCTTGTTGTAAGCAAGAGATGAAAATTTATTTGTACTCTTATCTTTCTTATTCTGATTTTTTTTCTTCATTTTCATAAGAATCAGACTAAGATGATTACCATCAAGGCTTTATGGCACACTGTCAATCTTTACTGTCTTGTACAAAATACTTTATTCCCATGAATTTGGCTTTATGGCAATTGCTTCTCCATTTCCCTGAATGTGTGTTTTCATTTGAGCTGTTCCCAGACAGAGTGAAACAATGAACATATTAAAATATCTTGTGAGTTCTCTGAAATGCCAACCAGCAGAAGTCTTTGTCTGCCTCATTGCCAAGGGCAACTGAATCTCTTTGAATCAGTTCTCATAATATGGTGAACAGTGACAGGTAGGAGGAAGCCAAGAAGCCTGGCTGTCGTTGCAGAAGTCTTCATGTCTACCACTGCAACTTTCCTTTCTATGAGCCATTAAAACTGGTGTTGATTTAATCCCATCTAAAAAAAAGAAATAACTTACGAGGGAAATCAGTTCTGTCCAACTTCCTTCCATGGTTTTCGGCTGTTTGCCAGAAAGATAATTAGCCTGAGCAAACAGGCTAAGGATTCGGAAATCCTTCATTGTAGTACTGTTGTTATCACCTTAAAGTGCTCGTGTGATTAGGACTGATGATTTATAATCTATCTTTTTAAAACACTCTTTTTTTTTTTTTCTGGGGGAGAGAAACCGCGTAGCAAGTTGTTCATATTTCGAAGAACCATTCCTCAAGATGGAAGAGGCTAAAAGTACTTACCAAATTCTTTCACCCTGAAAGGCTTAGTCACAAAAGATAGTTTTCCTTTTTCTTTTGAGGAATGAAGCCTCCCCCCTGCCTCAAAGCCTAATTCATCTGAAGAAGTGCGTTTTAAATGGTTGCTCATGTGCTGTTAAAGATGGAACTGCCCTATTCCGCTTCTATCCCAATTACTGTCCTACTGTATTTCACTCTGCGCTACCAATGAACAGGTGATTAAAGATCCCAGTAATAGTTTTGTTATTACACCATTGTCTAGGAAAAAGGTCCATTATATTTCTGGTGTGATCGTTTTTGCAGAGATGATGAAGATGAGAGCACAGCAGGAACCTGTAGCCCCTGCTTTTCTCCTCTTTCTCTCTCCAGCTTTTCCCCCCTCTGCCTACCTCCTTAAAGATCTGCTTTTTGAAACAGTGGGGAGTTTTGCATTTCCCTTCTTAGCACATTTAGTCACCCACCAAACCCATAAATGAAATGTTCAGTTATCCAAACGCAATTAGCCACATACCTATTTTTCATCCTTTCTTTCAGTTATTTTGCCTTTCAATTATCTCTCTTTGTTATTAAAAACAGTCACATGCTAAATTCAATCACTCTGATGAACAATATGAAATAAAGTTCAGTCTTTTATTATAAAACTCTTGGATCTGGTGATGCTGTGTTTTTGGTTTTTTTGGGGTTTTTTTTTGTTTTGTTTTTTAACCATTAAGAAATTGCCCTTTTCAGTTGTATGCTGCTCCATTTTTCTTTTTTCCCTGAACAATAAACAGGGAAATAACAGTTGTAAGATACAAAATATGCACTTTCTGTATATTTCTGTACCAGTGATGTGCGGAATCAAATTCTGTAACCAGAACTAGGTTATAAAGCAGGTATGTGTTTATTCTGCACTGGGCACGTGGGGGAATCACTTCTCCTATCATGTGCCTTGATAGACAAAGTGTTGGAAAGTTATAGGGTAAGCATATACATATACAAAAGATTTCCAGTAATGCATCAGCATATTCATTTTGTCTCCAGGAATTCATTTGCATGCTGTCCCTCCTACTGATGTATGTACAGTCCATAGTGGGGGTCTCTCTCCGGTGGTTGTGGGGATGAAGTCAGAAGTCTTCCTCAGGTTGACCTTCCTTCTTTGACCCAGCTCCTTCACTCAGTCCAGTCAGAACCAGTTTCTTTCCCTTATGTATAACCAGCTGCATTATCTTGACTATAGAAATGTTGACATGTCCCAGTGGTCCTTTTCTTCTGACTTTCCAAAGCATAGGATACTTAATCTTAACGTGAAAGGCCCCTATTTACCCCATTCCTGATTTCACCAGAGCTCTTCCTTCTGCTTCTGAATTTGTTGTTTCTCTGATCAGTAAAGAAGGAGTCATTGTTTTTGAAAGGTAATCTGAGAATAAAGCATTTGATGTTGCTCACTGCTAAATATCAGCCAGACTCCTTACGGTTTAAAGAAGAACAGTGCACAGTGGTTCACTTTGTGTCAATATGCAACAAATATAAATAATATTACATTAGTGCTGTGTTGAGCTACTCCTTCAATGGCCTCTTAAGGCTTTAGCCATTTATCAGGGATTTTATCAGCTGCTAGCATCCAAGTACCTCTTTGTCTTTTCTGTATCTCGTTGTAGACTGTCTGAGCTTCAGACCCTGACCCTGAAGAGGTGCTTTGTCTTTACTGCCCCTGTAAGGCACTGGGTTTTGGCTTATGCAGTCTGACAAAACCTTTATCTAGAGAGAAGACCAGAACTGAAACTCATTCTGCCAGTGCATTGGGGTGGATAGTTTGCATTTCTGTTTTTTGACACCAAAAGCTATGTTGGATGACAAAGACATGTCCTGTGTTTTTCTGTTGGACACGTTCAGCAGATTGCTTGCCAAAGTCTCATTCTCTTCAGACGACGTTGCTAATATTCCTTTCTCTGTTTCTCTTACAGTTTGTTGCTCACCCCAACTGCCAGCAGCAGCTGCTCACCATGTGGTATGAAAACCTCTCAGGCTTACGGCAGCAATCCATAGCTGTGAAGTTCCTGGCTGTCTTTGGGGTCTCCATAGGCTTGCCCTTCCTTGCTATAGCCTACTGGATTGCTCCCTGCAGTAAGGTATGGACTTCCAATGGTTCATATTGTTTATTCTGACACTTAGTCTCTCATTCCTTTTCTGTACTTACTGTTGAAAGTTCTTCACTTCTTCTGTACTCCTTTCTTCCCTTTTCTCCTTCTTTCTAACCCTCTATCTTCAGTTAGCAGAGCATTATTGTGGCACATGTACCTGAAACTCTGGCAAGACACAGAGGACAGCTCAGGGTTGCGGAGAAAGCTATAATTAATCAAACAATCTTTATGGTTTTGAGGGAAAAGATGATGTAATTTGGAAATTTTCCATATTCCTAAATATGGCTGTGCTCTGTCTCACAGCATCCAGTGGAAGCAGGAGTGTTTTGCCAAGGCTTAGAGGTCACAGGACTAGAGCCAACCACTGGCCTGTGTACAAGCTTGAATTGTCTGTGGTATGAGCTCTCTAAGCAGATTTCCATCCTGAGGGAAACTGCTCAGATGAGTGGAGATAAGTAGATGTGCAGCTGACTGATAAATAGCTTTTTTCACTACTCTTACTGAAGGAAAAAGAGGTGACAAGGGAGAAATTCATTTCATGTTCAGCAGCAGCATCCCTTACAAGGTAGAGTGTTCTCAGCAAGAGGATTATCAAAGGTACTTAAGTCTGATAGAAATGACCCCTGGCATTGGTAATTTACTCCATCTTGAAAGCAGCTTCTCATGTTTCCTTTAGAAATCCAGCAAGGGATTGTCTAAATTTGCCAAGCCCAACAAATTATAGATCTGCTGGTGGGTGTTAAGAAAACACTGTAATTTAAGAGATATATCCGTAGGTAAAACTAGATAAACCTTTTGAAAACAGTCTTCCAGGGCATCCAAGATAATAAAACAATTTTAAGGCTCGGTGTCCTACAAAACAAGCACTTTCTCTCAGAGTGCTTTAGAATGCGGCTTCATTTTGTCAAGATAGATATCAACACATGAGCCTGTAGGTTTTATGAATACTGGACAGGGCTCCTGAGTTTCTTATGGAGAAGCACATGTGAAAGTCAGCTGTACTGTGGTTGGTCTTGGTTAGGTGACAGTGGGAATACATGCAGACGTAACATTGACTCCTTTGTGTCAGAACTCAGTCTAGTTGGGATTCGTGAAACTCTTTAATTTCCTTCAGCTCTGATGAATGTGCTGGGAGTTGGCACACCAGCCAATAGCAATGTTTTTGGTGTATTCCCAGAATTACGAGCTTTGTGTTTGAATACAGCAGAATGTGGGGGAAAAGGTTAGATGAGAAATAAGCAGAGAATTTAAATTAGAAGAAAAAAAGACAAACAAAAATGACAGGGTTAAAACTCACCCAAAACTTTGAACTAAATTTCAGGATAAATAGAAAATAACTGAGAAAGGTTTTTGGTATTTAATTTCATGAGGTAGGCACATTAAAATAAAAATATACATATTGAAATATGGAACAGCACATTTTTTCCCTTAACTTTTCTTTTTCTTGGTGATTTTTTTGTTACACGAAACCTTTTGTGCATTCACATTTTCCATCATCCTGTTTTTGTGTTGCGGGTTTTCTTCTGAAAAAGCTCATCTATCCTTCTATCTTAAAGTCAAATTGGAAGTTATTTCAGGACTTGTCTTTCAATGAATGGTTTCCCATCGATCAGAACAACGTAGTCTCGATTTTTGGCTTTCTCTGGATGTTTTCCTCTGCAGTTAAGCTATGCTTTTTTTCTACAATATGGGTTGTGCTTCTGCTAAGCACGTAGTACTGAAAATAGTGAAGAGCTTTTCTTTTTTGCAGTCTCTATTTGTTCCTACCTCATGGAATTAAGATTAATTTGCATTTGGAAAGCTGTTTCACCCTCTCCCTTTATATGTTTTCTTTTTCACATGTCTGTAGGCTTTATTATTTTCCTATGATGCAGATAAGATTTCAAGTCATGAAGTGAGATATTCTCTTAAGAATGAACCTTTGTATTGGCACTCTGTCAGCATTTCTGTCATCCTAACAGCAGCAGTCAGGCATTTCCCTGCAGTCTCTATCTGAAGTAAGATGAAGTTTTGATTTAATAAAGAAATCAAGCAGTTGATATGTTCAAGAATGACACACCTTGAGTTTAACAGTATCGTGGTGCATGGAAAAAATATCTTAATGTCATAATGTATTATGCTGAGTGGAGGGATTGCTATAATCTCAGGTCTTTATTTTTTGATTTTCTGTAGATGAGAGAAGATGTTTTTCAGAAACAGTTCAGGCTTCAGATGAAAGTGCTTCTTTTAGTGAATTGAGGGTGGGAATGTGATGTGCATAGGCTGCAAATGCACCTTCTTAAAATCTACTGAGAAGGGCTCTGTATACTCACAGTGGTTAAAATTTGCTCTTGAAGCTCTCCCAGGCTGGTCACATAAGGAAATATTTGAGGTTACTACTGTGTGGGACATCTGCACTGGAAACAATAAGGTCTGACGTCAATAACTGACATATAAATACCTGCTGAGAACTAACACACACAACACAAGGTTTTGCAGCAGTTGAGTGAACCACTGTCATCAGTGTTGGGATTGTTTCTAACATGTTTCACTTAGTCAGAAAACCTCCTATGTCTGCCATAACATTTCTAGAAAAGAGCAAGGAGACTTGAGTCAGGGCCATGTCCATTTTCCTAAACACATACTTAGAAACCTTGGTAAGAAATAAACTTGTTAATGAGAGCTTTTGAATAGAATAGATTGTGTTAGAAAGTCTTTCTGGTACTAAAACATACAAATTTTCCAATAGTTTGTGACACTGACAGAATGAAATATCCTATTTTTGGCACTTTGAAATTTCATAAATGAGAAAGAGGTCATAAGCAGAACCATAAGGCTCTATTTATGTTTCTGTTAGTCCTAAATAGCTCTCCTTCTAAAGAGTCCTTTTGTTCAATGGCCAGAAACTTGTTCCTTCAAAAAGGGCTTTAACCAAGGCTGCTGTTGGAGCTAAATAAGAAAACATGGAATTTCCTACCTGATTCCTTTTTCACCTTTCGTATGAGGTGTTACGATCAAGAGGGTAGATATTAAGAAAATTTGAGGATGTCCAATAATCGAGGGAAATTAATCAGTGTGTAGTATGCTGAAAAAAAAATAAATGAAAAAAAATCCCATGTGCTTTGAGGTTGTTCTGGAAAATCTATGTACAAGGTGGCCCTTGCACTGCTGTACATTGAGATCTTCCTGGAATAGGCCACAGAAAAGGAAAAAAGTGTAATTGAAACTGATTAGGAAAAGTTTTTTAAAAAGAACAGAATAAATGCTAGTTGTAGTAGAGTGGTCTTGGCTCAGATCATTGCTGTGCTTATTCTTGGCTTATTGTATTGAAATAAATCCATATGTTCTAGGGAGTGAATCTGCGGATTTTGTGGTGATTTTAAGGGAAGGCTTCCATATCGAGGTGTATGAAGACTATTACAAAGGAATCTTTATATGAAATGATATTTCCAACATGTTAATGAACCAAAAATTCAGCATTGATAAAAGATTTGAATATATTACTGCTTAGGATGTTATAAAGAAGAGGAGAAGTAGGCACATCATTAGGTTTAATTTCATTTTCTGCTTACTACACAGTCAGGAAGGTTAGATAATATATATAGTTGAATGGGACAAATTATACTGACATGCATTAAAAGAAAGCAAAAATCTTATCTTGTGTGTGTTTCATTTCAGTTGGGACGGACGCTCCGAAGCCCCTTCATGAAGTTTGTGGCACACGCAGTTTCTTTCACAATCTTCCTTGGACTGTTAGTAGTGAACGCTTCGGATCGGTTTGAAGGAGTAAAAAATCTTCCCAACGAAACCATCACAGATCATCCCAAACAAATATTTAGAGTCAAAACAACTCAGTTCTCGTGGACAGAATTGCTGATCATGAAGTGGGTATTGGGTAAGCAAAAACAAAATGTCTTAAAGCCCTTGAGGGAAATTAACTAACATAGCATGATAGACAGGGATATCCCAAAGAGAGGGGGGAATAATTTATAATAAGATGAAGTTAAATTTCAGGCTGATTAAGGTAATTCTGATTGATTAAAACATAATCAGAAAAGCCTTTTATTTTGGCCCCTGCTTTTGAAAATATTGAGTGATTCTCAGCAAACTCTGACTTTCCATTTTCTGTTTTTTCCATTTTCTGGGGCAATTTCTGGAAGATGTGTGTATGATGTGGTTTCTTTAATCATTGAATCGTAAAGAATGTAGTATTCTATGCAGTCATTGTAACTGACAGCTTCTCTGAGTGGAAAAAAAAAACATGTCCTTTGGGACATGAACAGCCACCTTCTTTTATTACTCTGCTATGGCATCCTATTATAACTCACAGGACCTCAGTTATCTCATCTGTAGAACGGGCATATATTGCTTTTTGCTTCTTTGAAAAGAACTCTGAGAATCTAGTGATGGAAGTTGGTGGGTAAATAAGAGCTGGATTTCATCAAGTTCATAGTATGAAACTGCTACAGATGAGATAACTTTTTATAAAGAAAGGAAGTTGCCTAAAATTTACAAAGCACAAATTCATTTGGATGAACCCTTCAAGTGCAAAACTGTGTCACATGCACAAGTTAAACTTCATGGGGATTTTTTTTTTTTTGGCAGATTTAGATGTATTTCTTTTGCTGGCACAATTTATTCCTGGCAGGTCAGCTTCTTTGAACCACTAATCTCAACATGCTCAGGAAGATTTATTGGGAAATTGAGCTCTTAGACTCTGCAGAATCTTTATCTACCTCTTCTCTACCTATTTTTACTTTTCACCATGATTCTTATTATTTTCTTGCACTAGGACAAACAACGTCACACTTCTGTAAGTACTGATGACATTAAATCCCTCTGAAAAATAGAATAGGGCTGCTCTATCTGATGACTTCCTGGCCGCCATTTCTTTGTTCCCCGTCCCCACAATAAGTGAAGTCCCATACAGGATATTAGACAAGAGAAAAAACTGAACAGATGCCAGACTGGATGGAGTAAGAGATATTTATAAAATGATATTAAAGCAGTTGGACAAGATGATTAGATTTTAGCCTAGGTATTCTTTTCTCATAGGCAGAAGGTATCTGCCTGCCTGGAGAGTTCCTGAGAGATGAAGAAGAAAACATTTCATCTAAAAGCAAAGGTTTCACTTTCCTGGGAGAAGGAAAGTGATTCATTGTAGAGATTTCTGAATATAATGAGATTTTCTAATGACTGCCTACATCAGCACTGACAGCCTTCTCCAGCCATTTTGTCTGTCTGCCTACAATAGAGCTTCAGATAATGCTTTAGCCACACTAATGTGAAATTTCAGTGCATGTAGACTATGGACAGCTGGCCCGGGGCTTGGGGGTTTAATGGGCCATGTATGTACTATCAACTTTATCAACTGTCAAGGTACTAGAGATCATGAAGTGCCTAGTTGTTGGGTGCAAAAATATTGTAGATATTGTAAGTATACATCTAAAGGTGTAAATATAATTAAATGTTGTGCTACAGCCAGATATCACAGGCAAATATAGCAAGAAATGCTTCTTTAAGACAGAAATATAAGTAGGTAGTAAGTATATGCTGAAGTGTAGTAAATCTCTTACGTACTAAATATACATGACTGTATTTAATCTTGCTTGGCAATGGCTGCATCTGCTCTCTCCAGTCTCAAAAGCATAATGATTACCTACATTTCAGTTCATAGCACAATCAAAAAGTGAAATCTTTATTCTCAGTTTTAAAACACCTTATTTCTGTATGTTCTCTTCTTCATATTATGGCAGCAGTGATGAATGCTGATGGCACCTTACTTGTTTCAACTATAGCAGGCTATTTTTGAGTAATTAGTTTACAGGTCCCTGATCTTGATTCTCTTGGGGGGGGAGAGTAGAGGGGAAGGGGGTGGATATTGGCTATACCTGGTTGTCAACAAAAACATTGCAACAGATGTTCAGAACAGCATTGTTTGAGAATAATGTGACACTTTAACATACCATGTTGTGGCCAAGAGTGAGCAAAACCTGTGATAACACAAATAGTCTTGCTGGTACGAAAATTGATACACATCTATAATAAGAGAAAACAGAGGTGCAAGAATGACAAGCTACTGTTATACAAATAGATCCCATTGTCATGTCTAGCTCCCAACTCTTTATAATGGAGGTGAGTAGTGAAGTAAACTAAGCAGAAACAACAACTTTCAGCCAGCCAAGCACTTTATTCTGCTCAAAAATCAATATCAGAGGCCCTGTTGTCCATTAGCCACCAGTTCTGAAGTGGCTGTAAAGGATTGCTGGATCAGTCAGGCAGTCTTGGTAGCCCATTTAATGTCACAGTGAAGAGCCAGATAAGCAATAGCAGTTTTAGATGGGAAAATGCTGTTTTGCTCTCATTCCTCTTTGTTACAAATGAGCATTCAAGAGCTGCTGGTGGCAAAATCATCAGTGCAGAGAAATACAGTGGCCTTAGAGTGCTGGGCACTGCATGTTTGACTCGTACACCTCAGGTGTTTGTGCTTCTTGCCTGTGTTTCAGCCTGCATCCAGGTCTTCCCATCTCTTGTGTGAGGAAGACTGGGATTTTCTGTGCAAGAAATGTGCCCCAAATGCTCATTAAAAGTGAGAAGGTTCTATTTAGAGACACATTTTCCCCACTGCAAAAGCAGCAGAGCAAGCAGTGGAACTCTGGGTGGGCACAATCTGAGCACAACCTTCTCTGCAGCCTTTGGCAGATCTGAAGAAGGCTCAAAGTAGGTTCTCCAACACTGTCTGTTCATGATTTATATATCAGGCCAGTGGATATAAAAAATCTGACAAACTGTTCCTCTTTGTGCACAGGTGGTGAACAGCACGCCTTGCATATTTCCATTTTTCTCCTAAGCAAGCTGTGCCTGTAGCTTGACTCTAATTCCCCTCCTGAAACTGGGAGAGTCCATCAAGGTGACATTTCCAATTATCCCTGCCATGGGACAGCAGGTTCCTCCAGGAACTGGGGAGCAGAAGCTGCTCATACACCTCTGTGTGCTTCAAATTCAGGGACGTGACCTCTCCCAAAGCCATCAAGGACCTCAGAAGTACCGTGCTGAAATGCCATTATACTCAAGGAAACCTACTTTAGCCTCGCTGCCTGACCTATCTCTATTCTACATCCCATCTGAAGTCCCGTCCCCTCAATTTTATCTACATTCTCTCTCTTCAGTATTTTTATTGTAGAAGATTTAAATACTTCCCCACAATGTATATATAATTAGCCAGCAGTACTGACCACATAATTACTGTAACTTTTTTACTTGTCCCAAATAGACATTTTTCCGTATGTATGGATAAAAAATGACTGCCACGTAGTTGGTGAAAAGAACGATGTAAATTATAGGCCAACAGTGCGATACTTCCACAGAGTGATTCTAATTTTAGTCAGTCTACTCAGTTTTAGACATGTCTTACTACATTAATCTGTGACTTAGGTATATTAAGTGACCGAGATTAGAAATAAATTTGAGTAGGAGAGTTAATATTTAAACCAGGAAAGACATTTATGGGCGTTGGTGAAGAAGTGCTGTGTTTGGCAATGACGTGCACGTAATATTTCCTGAAGTACTTTAGTACTTTTTATATGCTGTGCGCACATAATGTGTAGCCTAATGTCTCATGTCTATCAGTTTGATAATTTTTTATTTTGGAGCCAAAAATGTGTTCTTTTAATATTTCATCCTTACTCCAGAACAGTTCCTAGGAAACCAATTCTTTCACTTTCTGCCCCAGGCTATTTGTTATTAAATCTCACTATGGTAAATGATGGCTTGGGATGAAGTTCCTGCTTTTACTCAGCCAAAAACCTACGGATGCTTTTGCCTCCCCCTGGCTTTGCTCAGTACTCAGCAGACCAAGGGCTTTCTCCCAAGATAGATCTATATGAGCCATAACCTGTGTTATGGTGTACAGCTCCTGGGTTCTGCCTGCAGGTCCCATGGCTACAGAGGTCACTGGCTGGTGGTGTCTGAAATAGAGAGAGCTTAGCTTTCCTTTGTTTTCCAAACCCTTACCAGTGCTTGGAAGACTGATGGCATTTGTTCTTAATCCTGTCAGCCTCACACTGACTTATTTCCTTCCCTATAACCAACTCCTGACTGTTCCTTTTGGGACCCTGTGTGCTTCCAGGAGTCTCTGAAGTAGCTGAGGAAATGCACTTACATGCCACACCACAAAAGCTTCTAGCAAAGAGGATGGAGAAGAGTTCATAGAAAGGACATGGTTGCAGGAGGCTGCATGGAAATTGGTCGGCCCTGCTCATGCTTGATTAAATGTGAATTTTGCTGCTGCTATGGAAACAGGATTGGAGGAAATATTTATAATTAACCAGTGGATAAAATATTCCAACATCTTATCTGTTCTGAAATGTTTTGGCCTTGGAGTCCTGCTATGATTGAACATTGAGCAAGCTGGTGAATCTGACCTGAGCTCTCGGCTCCAGTTCATCCAGTGAAATCGTCTCCTTTCCCCAGCACTCTGCAGTACAGCATGGATGTCAGAGTCTTTGAATTCTATGGCTTTGGTGCTTAGATTTATCTATGCACTCTTAGTAAGATCCTAAATTCAGGATAAAGTCGGGATTTGTGGAGTGGTAAAGCAGGCTTTACTGTCTGGAAATTCATTATTATTTGGTATATAAAACTTAATAAAAAGCTCTGTAAGGACAGAACTTCCGATTTTCCTTTTCTCTGATCAGGCTACATTTACTGCCAGGTCAGATTTCCTTTCACAATGCCATTCCCATTCTTAAAATGCTCCCAAGCTCTGCATTAAGGGAGAAGAAAAACCCCAGCAGAGTAAGTAGTGCTGTCTTCAACGGCCCAGCTTAGCAAGGAGATTTTGAAAGGAAGAGAGGAAATGTGCGTTATTTTTTTTCACAAGCAGATCAGCTTGAGGATTTTATAACATCCTCAGTATTTGTGAACTCTGCTTTCACTGACGTCAGCAGAAATCTGTTTTACCATTGATTAATCTAGTGAAATATTGAGACGTTAGCATTGTATGCTCAAAGGACTATACTAGCTTAAACATATCATTCAAAAAAGAAAAAAGATGGTATTAAGTGTTCTCTTGAGAAAGTCAATTTAACTGAAGAATTACTTCAATCTTAGAAGCCACTGGTAGCCAACGAATGGGTCTGTCTGAATGCAAAAAGTGCCTTTGTCAGCTGGTTAAACGTACTGTGGCCTCTCTGCAGGCATGATATGGTCAGAGTGTAAGGAAATCTGGGAAGAGGGCCCACGAGAGTACGTGGTACATCTCTGGAACCTTCTGGACTTTGGGATGCTGTCCATCTTTGTGGCATCGTTCACCGCCAGGTTCATGGCTTTCCTCAAAGCGACTGAAGCACAACAGTACGTAGATCAGTACGTTCAAGATGATGACCTCAATAACGTCACCCTTCCCCCTGAAGTTGCTTACTTTACTTACGGTAAGATGCTTTTTGCTGTCTAACATTTCTTGTTCTTTCAAGCTGTTGTGTGGTAGTGCTGAAAGTACCTTTCTTTTTGTCATATGTCTGGAAATTATTTTCAAATTAAAATATTCTGAAATTTACCCATTCCAGCCATTTTCATAAGCAGCCAAAAAGAACTGAGATCTGACCCTCATCGAGTCTCTGATTTTGCTCTGAGGCTTAGCTCAATCACGTCCTGAAAAATAGCTTGAGCAACAAATTATCAGGACCTGGGAGGATGTAATTTAAATTATAGATGATGAACCCACTTCATTTTCCAAATGCAAGAGGAGGGACATGTGAACCAGTGTGAGATCTGGAGCTGCATTTTTAACTGGTGGTGTGCTCTGTATCTGTTACATCCAGCGCCTGTGTAATAGACATACAAATAAAAATCACACTTATCACCGCTACTTCTCCAAGAGGAAACCTTTATTTCTGAGATCCTATATGACTTATAAGTGCTAACATTTGGAAATGCAAGCAATAGCATAACCTTGGTTAACATTATTTTTGATGCTTTTTCTTTGATATTCACAAACAAACTGAGCTTTACACTCCTGTGTAGTGGCTGGACTTGTTGTCTGCCTCTGTAAGCTTGAGATGTAACCTTGGATAAAATCTGTGGGGACTTTATGGAGGGCTGCAAAGTCTGTGGGTGTGGGCACAGTGGAGCACCCTGTACTCACGAGGCTTGCAAAGCAATGTTCTAGCAATGAGCTTGGACCAGAGAGGCAGATTTGGGCTGGCAGTCTTCATTCACAGTAGACTTGCACCGTGTGGCACCAGGGATGCGTGCCCTGAGCCCACAGCCATGGGCTTGCTCAGCATCCTGCTTGCCTCTCTGAAGGTAAGCTTCCCTCTTCCTGCACCAGAAAGCAAGAGGCCTCCCAAATTATGTTGTGGCCCATTTAAAGTGAATTCATGATATAGAAGTGCAAAGGGTCCAGAAAAGAGTATCGCAAGCAGATCCTGTGAATTCTTCCATCTGCTGCTTTTCCTTGGGCACGAATTACTGGAAATAATGCCAAAGTTTACTGCTGTGTCCTTAAAGATGCCACTTGCTTTGGCTCTGAGTCAGTACTTTCATGAAGGAGCTCAGCTGATGCAATGACATTTATGAGCTACATTAATATAAATGGTCAATTTTTCAGTAGAGTTAACAAACAATGCATAACTGATATCAAAAAGACATTTTTGAAGTAGAAATATTAGAGTGACTGTGTTGCCAAAATTGGTTTCAATTTGAAGATAACACAACAATGATACGTTTAGTGGCTGTATCTGCATTATCTGAACAAATTCAAGCTTCCTTGCCTAAAATTACTGAGAGAGACTTCAGCCTCCCTAACATTTTTCTTCCACATATTGACATAGTGCCATGTATCCAGCTAGAGTTATGGCCAAATTCTGCTTTGTTGTCATTTTGGTTTTCAGTCTCAGGGGTATCAGCTGGAAAAAGGACAGCACAGTTGATGCTCCAACAGAAAATCAAAACTCCCAAACTTTTTTAAAGTTGCATCTTTTATCTGTTGTGTGACTTTGGTAAATTTTGGTGACTCGCTCATTTCTCATCTTTTCCATGTCAAAAACGCAACTGTTTTTTGCCCATCCTGGTAAAGGATGCTGAAGGCCTCAGCAACCAGTTGTTTCAAACCCATTTTTTTCCTCTAACTCCTGGACAGAATCAAGATTCAGCCCTAAAAAGGGAGTCGTTCATCATCATAACATCCACCTACCACTTTTCATTGCTAATGTCTAATGTCCGTGTATTGTTTTAGCCAGGAACAAGTGGCTTCCCTCGGATCCTCAGATCATTTCAGAAGGACTGTATGCAATAGCTGTGGTACTCAGCTTCTCCCGCATTGCTTACATTCTTCCAGCCAACGAAAGCTTCGGGCCCCTGCAGATCTCTTTGGGAAGGACTGTGAAGGATATCTTCAAGTTCATGGTCATCTTCATCATGGTGTTCCTGGCCTTCATGATTGGAATGTTCAACCTTTACTCTTACTACCTTGGCGCAAAATACAACCCTGCATTTACAACGTGAGTACTAAAGGAAAAGGGACTGCTCTTACAGGGCTCTGTTTGTTCTGGAGCACAGGTCTTATGTGGAGCAGCTCAGGGAGTTGGGATTGTTTAGCCTGGAGAAGAGGGGGCTCAAGGGAGACCTCATTGCACTCTACAACTTCCTGAAGGGAAGTTGTAATGAGGAGGGGCTTGGCCTCTTCTCCTAGGCAACAAACAGGACCCAAGGAAGTGGCTGCAAGTTGTACCAGAGGAGGTTTAGATTGGATGTAAGAAGGAACTTTTTCTCTCAGAGAGTGGTCAGGCACTGGAATGGCTGCACAGGGAGGTGATGGAATCTCCATCCCTGGCAGTGTTCAAGAGGCGTCTGGATGAGGAGCTATGAGAGATGGTTTAGTGGTTTGTTATAGCTGCAGTAGGGGGAGGATGCTTGGACTAGATGATCTTGTAGGTCCTTTTCAACCTCATGGTTCTATGATTCTATGGTTTATTGCTGCTGCTAACTCTGCCCAGGTAGTTGGGATGCTGCTGAACACTCTTCTGCTGTTATTGAGGTACTTGGCTAAAAGCAGAGAGGTGTCTGTACAGTGGGTGATTCTATATGCAAACAGTAGTCCATCTCTTCAGCATACCTTTGTGTTCCCTATTCTTCCTGTGAGCCCACCAAAAACTTAAGTCTCCCTTCCTCTTAGCTGCTCCCTCCCTACTTCTTACTGGGCTTCCCACAGTGGGGCTTTCCATCCCACACACCCACCTGTGAGGGAAGAGGGAAGCTTGGTGTGATGCTTTCCCCTTGCTGTGATCTGACATCAAGGCAATTTCACTGCACTTGTAAAGCCTGAGATGAGGAGCAGACTGCAGCTGGTGTTGGATGTGTCATTCCTCTAATGTGTCATACAGCAAGCCTCAGCTCGTAGCTCCCCTAGGAGAAATGACCTTATTGGTATCATTGCTGCCCTGTGAGTGGCTGTGTCCTTCCAAAGACAGGAGCCAGTCTTACTACACTGCTCTCTTGTGCAACGCATACTTTGTACCACAGCGTTTAAATTTTCTGATTGAGCCAAATGTGCTTTCTGAACCTTCCTGTAACCTCAGGATACACTTTAATGGAAGGATTTGTGAGGGCAGATGCAATTACATTTATCTGTGCTCAGTAGTAAGAGAGAAGAAAATTGAGTGTGGGATGTGACTTGGTTCTTATTGGGAGAGGAGATGTCCTTGAAGCAGAGGAGTTAATGTGAAGTTGAGTCGATGCCGTCCCTTGATTGCAGCAGTTGTGGTGTCCCCCAGGCACATCATCAGAGCAGCGGTTAACAGATTCTATCTCTGATGCAGTAATGATAACCGTTCAATTAACACACACAGCACGAGTGGATCCCTCCATCTTTTGATGGAAATAATGAGCAAACATTGCCTGAAAGGGTGACTGCTCACTGGAGGAAAGATTGCTCGAGTGCCTGAGGGCTGTGTGGGCTGGGGGGAGTCCTGTCAAAAGGCACCACTCGTCCTCCTTAATGTCAGCCTTGTGATCATTTATCCTGGAGGGACTTCATGGTGTTACGAAGCAAATTTTCCATGAAGATGAATTTTCCTTTTACTACTTTGGAAAAGACTTAAAATAAACCTGATTTCCTCTGATTATGTAAACACACAGAGGCGTTAAAGCATGATGAGTGAAAATGAGCTCTTCATCGCACGAAACAAAGAGTGTAAATTAACATTCATCCTCAAAATGCTTCTCAGACGCCTCATTCAACAAACCAGAAACCCACAGTCCCAAACAATTTTGACAAGCTAGGAACGATACGTTGGCAGAGGGGCCAATCCTCACAACATTTCCCTCTTTGCTTTTCTTGAGCTGTCTGTGAGCACAGTGCTCTCCTGCTGCCATTCACTTATTTGTGACAAGAGGGGAAGTCTCAATATGTTGTCCAAATTCGCTGAGGCAGAGAGAAATGCTCACTTTGCTGAAGTCGTAAGCATTTTGTGACTTCACTGACTTCTCTGAACGCACCTCATAGCATTGCTAAGGAGTGAAATTTTACAGAAATTAATTTTTCTACTCAAAATGGTGGCTGTTTTACTATGGGACCTAACTGTGGTATCAACTGGCTAATTGTGACAGAAGAAAAAACCTGCTGGATTTGTGCATTAATCAGGGCACTGAATTGACAGCTCCCTCTGAACATCACAGTGGATATCCCCAGTGATACCCTCACAGATAAGAAGCTGCTCACAGGAATAACATTGAATTTGAGACAACCGCAGCTTCCCAGGACAGTGTGTAGGAAGAAAAAAAGAGTGTATATTTGTCCAGGTCTCACTGAGAGGAAATTGCATGCTTAGATCTAATAATAATAACAATCCACAAATGCTGGTGTAGCTTGCACTTTCGGAATCCTGTTCATTTTGCTCTCTGCAGAGCAGGCACACAGCACCCCAGTGGCCTCTGAACCATGTTATCACGCAGTTTCTGTCAGTTCTTCAGTTTTAATGTTCTTGACGCAAAGGAAATGAAAGCGCAGTGTGCTTTTTCCTCACGCTGTTAAACATTGAGGTTATTTAGCTAACTGGGGTATACTTTCAGGATTTTCTTTTAAGTTCTTCGGTGCTGAAAAGTAGACAGCTTTCAGGACTCTTGCAGCCGACCCCAGCACTGTTTATGTGTTTATTGTATGCTGTGTATAGAACACAGCTCTCCAAACAGCCCGTAATTATGAACATGCTATGCAAACAAAATTGAAATGGAGGCAAGACTGATTGTGTTCATCTTGCTTTCTGCATGGCAAATCAGGCTGAAGGCTACAGCATGAGGGTTTCTGTCTGCTTCTCCCCAAGGGGAACTGTGAGTCACTGCTTAGTGCCAATGTTACTTAGATGCTTGGAGGCTTTTTTCTTCTCATTCTGCTTTGTCAAAATACGATATTTTTGTAGAATTATATTGACTGCATTGCTTTTCTGGCAATGTTAAAGCTCTACCAATCAATTTAAGGAAATAACTCAGTCTGAAAGGATGCCTTAAGCTTTCTTAAAGAGGAGGATGAAAGACACATGAAATCATGGCCTCACCGTGATCTTTTTTGATGAACAGCACACGGCTGCTTATAGAAGCAAGGAAAATCTGAAACTAGATGATTGCCTGTGGTCTGTTTTCTTCCTTAATTCAGAATCTTTATTCACCAACACTGTTTATTGAAACAAAATTGTTACCTCTCCTATAGTTGGCCATTCTGCAGCAAGGAGAGCGCACCGTACCCATCCCAACAAGCAGCAACACTCAGTCTGCCCCTGCCAGCTCCCCCTGCTCTCTGGTGCTGTGAAGATGGGCAGGACTCCTGACATCTTCCCTCATTTGTTCGCCTTTGGGAAGGGTAAAGCACCCTGGGTCTTTGCAGGAGGGGGGTAAACAGCATAGTTGGCACTGACAAGACACATCAGTGTCTTGGAAATTTCATGACGTTGGCTCCAACTGTCCGCATCTCATATTTCAGTGAGATCTTCTCAAAAAGAGAAGAATAGATTCCCTGTGACCTGTGCCAGATTTTGTGCAAACTGGCAGTAGTGAGAGGGGAGGAACCATCCAGGCTTGGTACAGGCTGCCCAGAGAAGCTGTGGATGCCCCCTCCATGGAGGTGTGCTAAGCCATGAGTGGGGCCCTGGGCAGGAGAGCTGTTGGTTGGCAACCCTGTCCGTGGCCGGGGGCTTGGATCTTATTGGTCCCCACCAACATAAGCCATTCTATGTTTCTCTGATACAGCCTCTTCAGAAGGCGGGGATGTCCTAGTACCAGGTCCCTTCAGAAGCATTTCCTCCACAAGTGGGAGCTCTATGTCTTTCTGTAGGCATTGCTGAGTGCTGTGTTGGGATGCCACTTCTACCACTATCCTGCTCCCATACCTGCTCTTTCCCAGCTTGAGGCCAGGATTAAGGACCTTGGGCATTTGCAGAGGAGTGTGGCAGCTGTGCTGGATCCCTCACCTTCTCAGGGTGGACAGGGCCAGCCAGTAATTAACTTTTCAAGAAGAACCTGACACCTCTCCAGAACAAAGGTTAATGCTTGAGCTGCAGAAAAGGAGCAAAGTTGACATGTTGTATTAAAAACCACCGGCAGGGTGGAAAACTAAGGGAACCTTTCCAAATTAAAAAGGGAAGGTTAATAGCAGGGTGCAGCTGGGATCAAGGCTGGTGGTTATGGTTTTCATTAGTTCGACAAGTGAGCTTGATGACAGGTTTCAAAGCCGATGGGTTTTAGTGTTGTACAAGTTCTTTAACTGGAAATACAATGTCTAATAGAATAAGAACTAAGCAGATTACTACCATAAAAGTGAAGGATATCTGACATATTAACGTCAGGTGTCCTTTGCTGCGTGTAATGGCAGGAGACAAGAGCAGAGTGTTTGAGGAGAGGAAATACACACCAAGTAGAAAAGAGGTGGTGCTTCTGTGAAGCAGTCATAGCTCATCCCACAGATATATCTCTGTGTAATATCCCAGCCTCATGCAAAACAGCAAGGAGGAATGAACAAACATTTATTTGAGGAAAATGGAGACTGAATAGAAAGCCACATTTCAACCTATTTAGAACACCACTCAGGATCATCTCCCGTGAGTCAGTGTGGTTATGCTGGATGAGAACAATGCCTGAATATTCACTGCAGTCTTCCTTCTACCATATGCAAATGGAGGAGGGGATGCCAAGAGTTGTGATGGGAGCTAAGAGCCAGTTTGCTGAGGCTGAAAGGAATTGCACAGTGCTCTGCACTGACCCTCCAGAGAGTGTGAATTAATTTCTGCTTGCACACATAGTGTAGTAGATTCCAGAGTGGCTGCAAAGTTTATTGTTTCCCTAGGACATGTTTTAGTTTGTGTCTATTATCTGTTTTTATAAATAGATTTTGCAGGATTAGTCTGCCACCCTAATAATAATTAAAAGATCCTAAATATAGTTAATGGCTTTGTTTTCTTAAAGGGCATTTACCTCCTGGGATGCAAGTAAAGGCGTTAAGCTAAGCAAACTCATCCTCCCCCTTCCTTCATTTCTGTCTAGGGTTGCTTTCCTTCTGCCTGGTACAGCTTTGACTCCCCTGAATTAAGCTCTCCTTTTGATCTGCTACTCAACCAGCATCCTTTCCATTTCTTTGTCATTACCTTATTCTTCTTTTTCCTGTCTTTCAGAATTTTATTTTCCTCTGCTTTCTTTCTTCTTCCAAGTAACTAATAATCAAATTGAAATGCTTCCTGTAGCATCTTCTATTAATCCTTAATTTCAAGTTGTTTAGGAGTTTAAGGTTTTACTTTTTACAAATCTTTGGGTGCCTGAATTTGTCTGTGGTCCCAAAGAAGATCAGACCATGGGATGACTTTATCTGCATAGTGCACTGGTTATACTTGTGCAACAAGTCAGAACTTTTCACAGATTCCTTTTGTGCAGAAAGTAATGCTTTTCTTCTGCCCTGGGAATCACATATAAGACAGTCAAGATAAGTTCCCTCTTCCCAAATAATCTGTGCTGGTCTTCTCCAAATGAGGAATAGGTGATGGTGTAGAACTTCTGAGGCCCTTCCAAATTGCAAGTGGCCCATGGTGAAGTCCTTAATAGGGGCAGAAAAGCCAAGTGACAAACAACACACCTGAGAAGAACAGATGGAGGGGTAGCTGCCACTTTATAATGTTAATAGAAATAGTATTTCTTTATCAGATCAGAAAATTTAATCTGGCATCTCCCAGGGTGATGGATAACTGCTTGTAATTACTGTGCTGAGGCATCATGTTTATATTGGTGGGTTGCCACTTTTGTTATTAGTATTTGTTCTGGCTAATTTGCTACCAACTCTATACAGTGATCATTTTCTTTATTTTTAGGGTAGAAGAAAGTTTTAAAACCTTATTCTGGTCAATATTTGGCTTATCTGAAGTGATATCTGTGGTGCTGAAGTACGATCACAAATTCATTGAGAATATTGGATACGTACTCTATGGAGTATACAACGTGACCATGGTGGTGGTGCTGCTTAATATGCTAATAGCCATGATAAACAACTCCTATCAGGAAATTGAGGTAAGATAAGAAACTGGGTTATGAACACAGTATGTGTAATTATTATTGATAATGAAAATGTTAAAAGAACAAGGAAGTTGTTGTTTATTCCATACGCAAAACTGGAGCACTACTGAAACACAGTTCTTAGACTGTGTAAGAATCAAAGCCATATCAATCCCAAATTAAGGCTCAATTAATAACTAACAACGAATCATTTCTATAAAAACTTCAACTTCCTTGCTTTTAATGACCATCTGTGGGCAATCTCCATGTTCTTTGCACGTATTTAATGAAAGCAGTTTGTAATATTTTTTACTTCCTATGTTGGTTGCAGTAATTTATCCGCATGTACTGCCTTAGCTCTGTTGTTTCCTTATGACAAATCAAGCAATATTTCACCTGTTTCTCCCCCTATTTTTTACTGGCTAATCTTGCAGATCCATCTAGGGCTGAAGCTCATAGATATACATATAAAAATTTCTTAATGTCCAAAAACCAGCATGACATTTTGGTTTTTTATTACTTTTTATATTTTGAGGAGTCTTTGGGCCCACAAATCATAATGGCATGAGCAAAAATCAATCAATAAATAAAGCCCCAGAATATAAAGGATATGAATACAGCTATCACAGAACATGAATAAGGATCTGCAGAAAGGCATATACAGGGTTTACCCAACTTTGTTCAATAACACTGGTAGAAGCTGGCTGGGTTGGCTAAATAACTCTGGACAAAAACAACTCCCTGCTAAATAAAAGAGAAGAAGAAAAAGAAAGGATTAATATTTGGACAGCGATTGAATGCTGATTCATCTCTTTCTACTGATTTGTTAAATGTCAAGTTTCTGTCGCTTGGTTTGTATTAATTATTTGCTCTAATCTCCCCTCACAACCTGACACTGCAAAAGGCCACAGCTGAAATTATTTTCTGACTGTAATGTCTGATTCCTCCATGTACTGTAGTGCAAATAGAGCTCTATCTCATGTGTGCTGCAACTGAGTCTAAATGTCAGAGAGACCTTACATGTGCTCTCTGCCCAGAAAGCTTTCTTGTGTGCAGAAGGTATTTTCCCAAAGCTTTCTAATCACCTTGAATCACAGAATGGCTTGTGTTGGAAAGGACCTTAAAGGTCCCTGAATTCCAACCCCCAAACCTTAAGATGAAGCAGCTTCCTCAACCTTCTACTGAAACAAGATCTACTTCTGAAGGAGTCTCAGATTCTTAATGCGTTTTCTAGTTCATTGTAGTAAGTAGAGATGTTCTCGCAAGTTTACAAAAGAAAAAGATGAACAAATGTCTCAGTAGGTGGCCTGTGTTAGTGTTCCGCTCTATATTGCATATTCCATGATGAACAGTCTCCTGGAAAAACCTGTAACATCTTTCTTGGCTGCCTGGAGCTTTTGAGAACTTTGTTAGAGAACATCTCTGTCAGCAAGAGAAACAAATGTGAGCTGTTCCATCCAGGCCCTCCTACTTGAGAACTGGGGGAAATGTAGTAAATCTCACACTAATTCCTTTAAATCCTCAGCGACACAGAGATTAAGGAAAGACAAAGTCATCCTACTGACTAAATAGAAAATCCTTTCTGTTTATCTGACAACAGCAGTGTCAATAATGACAGAGGATGGTAATTACTTAGGAATTAAATTCCATTGCAGTCAATGGGGAAATGCTTTTCTTTTAGCCAGTTCTTGTGCTTTCCATTGAATGTCTCTTTTCAGCTAATTCTAGTTTTCTTCTGTTTATCCCTCAAGTATTAATGCTTCCTGACTACTTTGGAATTTGTATTTATGGAAAGGAAAAAAAAAAATCCTCCTGCCAGTTAGCAAACTTCCATCATTAGCTCCTTAGCTATCATTTAAAATGTTAGCAAATTATTTCTACCATAATTTAGTTCTAGGCTTTTGTTAGATTCAACCCCAAACAAGGAGAAGGCTGAGCGGCAGCACTGAGTGCTGCCTTGTTGGCAGGAATATCACTGCAGATGTGTCAGAATTAAGCTCAGTTGTGGTATGCCAGGTTTGACATGGTTTTGGAGGTAGAAGAAGTAACCAAAGGTTACTGATTTCAGCACAGCATGGATGTATGTGAGTATAAGGAACCAGAAGCCTGTGTTTCTATCTGTGCTGCTGGTCTCCATATAGACTGCAAGGAGAACAGCTGTAGAGCAGCTGTATCTCCTCTGTGCCTTTTCCTGATAAACTGTCCTGATGGATGGGTCTGACCATCATCCTCTGAAAATGCCAAGTAGTAGATCCATAAAGGGTGTGCTAACCTTAACCTTGTCCTTGTGCTTGGAAATGATCCTGGCCCATCCTGATGCTTCATAAAGATTCATAGGCACTGAATCATGGTTTTTTTTTCCTACAGCTGCTTAAGTTGCAGGTGGTGAGTGGTAGGAGAAGTAAGGTGCATTGATCTGGGCTTATTGTGGTGGTGAATGCAGTCAGGATTAACGTGGAAGTAATCGGATGATAGAAGAAATCAGTGATCTGGTCTCCTCTATGGGTGATTCCTGGCCAGTGCAGTGATAAAAGTTAGCAGGCAATTAGCACTGCTCTTAATCAGAGGCAGTCGTCGTTGTTATATGTGTAAGTTGTTCTTCTCCTTTCCATGAATGTATGTATGTTTTAGTACAGTTATTTAGCAGCAAAGCACAAGCACTGGGCTGTTACTGAAGGACGAGCCCTTTGCTGTCCAATGAAATAAGTAATGTTCAGCTCAGAGAAACCACACTAGTGTGCAAAGCACCTTCAATAAACCCAGTTACTGGCCGCCACTATAAAGACGGCTGCAGCTGTGCTGCCATGTTCAAATTAGACAAAGAAACAGGGAGAAAAATACCACTCTGAAATGATTTGCTCTTCATTATCTCTCTCATTGCAGCACAGCTCTGCTCCAGCCTTCCTTGCTCCTACCTCCATCCTCCAAAATGTCTCTTTGTGACACTGTACTGCGTTTCTGCAGCCTTTGCTGGAGAGAAATGTGAACTCGTTTGTATCCCATCTTACACTGACCTTTCTGGCATTTGCCTGGCTTAGAAGGCAGAAACAGTTCCCAACTTCTTCATAATAAGCAGTTTGTAGAAATTGTCTGTTGAGCAGAAATAAGGTGGCATTCAGTCTGGTATTTGGAGGGCTTGTAATCTGTTTATTCATTTCATTGTTCGTTTTCTCCTTATTTATTTGAGATAACATTATCTTCTTAGGTTTCTCTGTCGCTTTCAGGTGTCCCGTTTGGGCTGATTCTTGTTAAATCCTGCCTGTATGTTTGTTCTTATGATAGCTCAATTCATTTCTTTGTGCCAATTATGCATTTGGGTGTTATTTTCTCTTCCCTTTCCAAGGAGGATGCAGATGTGGAGTGGAAGTTTGCACGTGCTAAACTCTGGCTGTCCTACTTTGATGAAGGAAGGACTTTACCTGCTCCCTTTAATCTAGTGCCAAGCCCTAAATCATTTTATTATCTCATACTGAGAATAAAAATGTGCCTCATAAAACTCTGCAAATCTAAGGCCAAAAACTGTGAAAATGATCTTGAGATGGGGATGCTGAACTCCAAACAACGGGTATGTTGCATCTTTGCTTTTCACCTTCTGTGTAGAATATTGGATTCGTGGCTGCAGGGACCTTCTGGAGGGGGTTGTGTGGTTTGTGGGTTGACCAGGGACAGTGCAGCCTCTTGCTCAGTGTTGTTACTTGTCCTATATCAGCACCTAGAGGGTCCTCCCAGACTTGCAGCCTTGTTGTACCAAGCGCTGTCAGTACACTTGTGTCAGAACAACTGTTATAAAAGGAGGCACTTCTGTAATGGGGTTTCCCAGATCATAATAGACAAAGTCAAAGACCTGGGGCAGAGGCACAAATAATATCCCATCTTGTCTGGCTCCCAGTCTGCCCAGCAGGCTTTTATGCCTCTTCAAAACACACTCTTGACTTTAAGTGATTTCCCAGTTAATTTTAGTGCCATTACTTTAACCACTGTATTTAGTACCATTCCAGGTTTGGGAACAAATTTCCAAGCAGTTACTAATAACACCTCCTAAATGCCTATAGCTGTAATTAGCAACCCCTCTGCTTACTTCTGCCTAGTGCTGGGTAGCACTGATTGGCAGATCCTGCCTCTTCCATCTTTTCTCTGGCCACTTGAAAGAGAAGTGTGTTCCCCATCATCTGTTTAGCCATTATCAGCTTGCTGGTTAGTAATAATAATGACACTGTTTCTCAAGATCTGTGGGACAGTTGGGGATAAAAGTCCCTTAATTAAGGACCTCTCCCTACATACACTTGTATACAGTTGTAAGAGTCTGTTTTAGCTCCTTTGAGTCTACAGTATGAATTAGTTCCTTTGAGTAAGTACTAGTCTACTTCTCTAGCACTTGGGCCAAAAAGTTCATAGGTGGATAAGAGCGTCAAAGAAATCTGTAATGAATCTTGGGCTTCTGAAAAGACTTTTGGAAGCTTCTAGAAGGGAAAATCAGTAGCTTTGTTGTCATCTGATAAAAAATAAATACTGTTCTATTTTTTAAAAGGTTTCAGATAAAAAAGTAGCAAATTGTCCTCCTGTTTTCAGAGAACTGCTGAAAATCAATTCTGTTTCAGAATTTCTGATAGCTGCATTGACTTGTTCTCTACAAATCTATTTATTTTTTTAGAACTATGCCCTCCATTGGTAATCACCAATCTAAGATAAATACATTTTGTTTTTCTTAGTACCTCCCTAACCAAAACTTGTCTGAGAATGCTATTTTTGCCTTAACAACTTAAAATCCTTTCTTTTTCCCAGCAATTTTTGGTTTTCAATTCTTTTCTCTCTTTAGAACGTTACCTTTTTAGAACAGAATGCACTGGCTTTCATTCTACCCAAGCCTTTAATCATTTCCTACTGGGTTTTACAAATCTCCATTTACTTTGGGGTTATCCACATGTGAGAAGCTATCACTGACCTAATACATCACAATGTTTTATCATTTCAGAAAGTTCGTTTTCAGTCTGGCAGTCTACATACAGAAAATTTTTCGCTGAAGAATGCTTACAACAAGCCCACGAGATACCAGGTAATCACAGAGCGGGGCAAAGTGTGTTGGTGTGCTGCTCTGCTGGGCTGTGTTGCTTGGATCCACTCAGTGCCATCCTGTGATGTGCTGAGCTGTGGCTTAATGCAGTCACAGCACTCAGAGACAAATGCAGTGTATCATCCATGGAAATAGAAGTGGTGTTAACATAGGTCACGCTAATTAATTCCACTCATGGGTATTAAGCTTCATAGTAGGACTGTCATTCAAGTTTTAATCTCCCAGTCTTGCACTGGCAGTGTTTCATTGTCATGACATGATGCCATCCCTCCAGCCTTTCCATTGCCATTTGCACATGCTTTCTCTGTCAAGTAACATGTCCTACCTGCAATGTGGTATGGTCCAAAAACACTTATGGCTGCAGTGGTGGCAGAAGAAACCCCAGCATGGAACTAACACAGCTCTGTCTCACTGCAGCATTCGATCAGCAGAAAGTGTTGTTTCTTGTGCAAGCGTATAGTGGGGGCAACACCATAAGCAAAATGTGTCCCATTCAATTTTTATTTTTTAATTATACATTGAAAAAGAATCAGTTGGCAACTACTGCCTCTGGAGGAACTGACATGAAAGAGTTGAGGAAAATAATAGTTTGATGGGGTAAAATGTGCACTGGCAGTTCTAGGACTGATTTGTTTTATGTTGGTGAAGCCTCCAGCACAACGAGCTCCTGGGCTGTGTAACAAAATGGCACTATTATGTTTCTGGTCATAAAAGTTGTCCTTGCTTTTATACCAAGACACCAAGGTATCTCTGAGACTCAGTTGGAAGTGGAATTTGTTCATTTTGGCATCTGGATTTAGCTGGCTTAGCACCATCAAAATTGAAGGGAAGAGAGATGATTGTCCTTCTCAAAGCAGCACTTTGGCATTTCTGACATTTTCCTGTACATTCAGGCCCATGGATTGCAGAAAGATGTGTTGGCTTCTGCTGATATAATTTGTAAATGAGATCACCTAATGTTTGTGGTAAATTAAGCCCTTATTTGTAGGGTTGAGAAAGCCAAAGACAGCTGTGAAAATAAGTTGAGTTTTCAAAGAAAGACAGGCATGAATACTTGTTACTTTCTCTTGATTTTGCTCCTACTGGACTTGTCTTCAAATGATCTTAGAGTGTCCGTTGCTGTAAGAAGAAACTGTCAAATAGCACAAGAAAGGTGTAATAATCTTCATTATCTAAGTATAGAAAAAGAACAAACACATTGATATCTGGACAGCAAGCTTTCTTCTGCAGCTGAGAAGATGTTTGAAGTAGTGGCTTCTCTGCACGTTTCCTTTAGTGATTCTTACCAGGTGAAGTAGACCTGTGCTTTGTGTAGCTGTAGTATGATGTTCTCATGGGACACCAGAAGATGTGCAGAACCTAAACATGCAGTACCTTGAGAAACAGGATAAACAGCTCAACAAATAGCTGCCATGATGTGGAGATAAACTAGGCTGAGTAAAAGGATGTCTTCATCAAACCCTCTTGAGATGAGGCTTTGAAGGGAGCACTGCTAAAATGCTGCACTAAGTTCATCATGTGTCAGTCCCTACTCCTAGCACTGGCAGTCTGTCATGCTGTCAGCAGCACCTTTTTCTATAAAAGTCAGAAAAAGATTTGTCAGGGAAATTGGAAGGACTAGTTGGTAATTTTAGAAGCTCTGGAGTGTATTTATTTGATGTTCGGAGTGATAAAACAGCTGCAAGTTAAGAGATGAACAAATGTGATGGCTCAGTTCACTCTGGAGCTCTTGTACTGCTCGATGGGTAACGTGTGGGTTAGAGACCAAATGTATTTAAACTGTTTCAAGTTTGGCCTTCATTATCAAGATACTGTCTTGAAGCTTTATTCTGCATTTCCCTGTGATAAACAAAACTGTTTTGCAGAGAGGCTATTTCGTTTACTGTAGCTTTAAGGAACAGCACTGGGGAGAAGGAGAAAAGCAATCCTGGGGCAAAACCAAATTACTTTCCTATACCTACTGGCATACACTACACTACTGTCTACTAGGTGACTAAGGAGCCTCGTGTTAGGGATGGCCATGTTTTTAATATTTAGTTTCTGTAGACAAATCTGTGTGCATTCTGTACTCAGTGGATTAGGTGGGCACCTTTAGGCTTTTGGCTTTCACATACAGCAGTTAATATAGGACTATATTTGAGTAGTGGCCATCAAAAATACCAGCTGCATGGGAAGTGGAGTACATAGGGCTTATTTTTTTTTTCCAGATAATAATAATATTGTTTACGTTGATTCCTTGTTTTAGTCTAAATTTCCTGTCACCTGTTCTGAAACAACAACAAAACAAATCATTTATTTTGGACCCAGGATTTTTCTACTTTCCCCAAACATTACTTCATTTATGTTTTCCCAGGTGCCAACCCTACCTCCCTCTGGATTCTACTACCTTGGCCATCTTCAACACACCGTACGTGCGCCGTGCCTCACCTCTGTTGCCTTAACTGACCCACCTGGTTAGCCAGATGCCTCTTTGAGACAAGGACAGAGTCTTTAACATCCCACATTCCATGACTTCATGACCTATATATAAATGAGTGGATCCTTCTTTGATGTGCACGTGCATTTTGTACCGTTATAATTCATAGCTGGCTTCTAGGGAAACAAAAAGAACAAGTGTATTGACTCCTTAATTTGAGTTTCACAGTTTTTGCAGTGATTTTAAGTGAAGTTCAAAGCAGACGGGATTGCTCTGCAAATAGTTGAGCTCATGCTAAGAGAGGAAGAGAAGAGAGGAAGAGATATTTGCATATCTTCTCTTGGCCATCAAGCATTGGGTGCCCAAGAACTGATATAAACAACCAATAAGCAAATTTAGGTATATTAGTTTGACTCCTGATCATTATCTCTGACAGAGAAATACTTTTACGTTTCTCACAGTTCAAATGCTTTTTTCCCCACTAATGAGCATATTTTCTGTAGTGAGGAGCTGGCAATGATGTAGGCCTTCTGCCATAAGCCACTTGGCAGCCTGAGATTGACTAAGTTACTTTCCTTCTACATAAATAAGGCATTTTTTGAACAATATCACATTGCAAGCTTGTATCCATCATCACCTCTTACAGTTTCCATGTATCTGGTTCCTTACTAACAGTCATTGCCCATTTTACAAATCTACATGATGCTGTTTTTGTCCTCGCTGTGTCCCATAAAATCCACCATTTCTCTAAAAAAATTTCTCCTTCTCCATTTTTCTTCTCTCTTTCTCTAAGTCTGTTTTCTCTCCTCAACCCCATGTTCCAAAACAAGTATTTCTGTTTAGACTTGGGTCAGATGTTCAATTCATCATCATTAGTGAGTTTGTTACCATCATTAACTAACAACTTATTTCTTCCAGTAAAGCTTATTTTATAGATGCATTAAATGGCAGCTTGTTCAAGAAATGGTCTGAGTCCTACTTCTTAAATTGCTGTTGGATCATCTGTGTTTTCATTTGATCTGTGGGACATACTCTGCACTCGTGTATCCCACAAACATAATGAGGACTCATTATGGAATGGCTATCAATCAGCTATTTCAATACGAAGTTCACAATATAAAGTAGTAAATAAACGAGAAGTCAGCAATAAAAATCCCTTTGCCTCCTCTGGAGCCAGGCTTCATCCATAGAGAAATCAAGAGCTTGAATTTCTCAGAATTGAGGAGGTGTGGATAAACTCACCTTAAGTGTTTCTGTTCTCTTTTCAGAAGATAATGAAACGCCTGATTAAGCGGTATGTGCTAAAGGCTCAGGTGGACCGAGAAAATGATGAAGTCAATGAAGGTGAGTGGATTTTTATTATTGCCACAAATTAGAGCATGTCGTGCTACTGCTACTGATATCTCAAGAGAAAGGGTTGAGCTTTGAGAACAGCCTTTGTGGAGAGGAGACATGCCTCAGGCTCACATGAAGGCAAACAATGCTGACTCAGAGCCACCTTTCTGCTCTGAAATTTTCCTTAGCAGAAAATATGTATTATAGGGTCTGTCTGTGCATTGTCCTGCTTTGCCTCTTAGCTCCACATATCCTTCCTTTGCAAAACCCAGGGCATTATTCATACTTAGCCTTGTCTTGGGGCCCAAGTAAAGTAGTTATTGGCTGTACTGCCCATGTCCACCACAAGGGCATTGCTGAAACTGAATAAGGATATGCGCTGCCTTGGTGTCTTGTGGGATTTGTAAGCAGATGGAAAAGACACTCTTTGTAATGCCTTTTCCCCGCTATCCTTCTGCAAACGTCCCATGTAGGTGAAGGTCTACACATGGAGAGAGAACAGACTTGAGAAAAAAGATGAATTTTCCATACATAGCTTATACTGCTGTTGGTTCTATAAGCCAAATATTAAATGCATAAAAGCAGTAACATCATATAGAGTGCCACAAACACCCATGTCCAAGCTCAGGTATAAGATAGGAGATAATCTCTCCTGTCTTAAACCCATAGGTATGATTTCCTTGATATTGCTAACAACAATGTATTCCTCCCTTTAGGAGAACTTAAAGAGATTAAGCAAGATATTTCTAGTCTCCGATATGAACTCCTGGAAGAAAAGTCCCAAGCTACTGGTGAGCTGGCAAGACTCATACAGCAACTGAGCGACAAGTTCGGGAAGAACTTAAATAAGGACATTTGATGGTGAGCAGAGAGGAAAGCACCTGGTTTTCTAAATGATACTCAGTCTCAACCAGCATCTTAAGAGGACAAAAAACAGCGCAAAAAAACAGGGACCAGGCACTCTTCTATAAACTGGCAGGTGTCAGTTGGAGCACTTGCATTCCTCCTGTGTTTGGTGACTTTCCAGTTAAAGCTTTTATGACACAAAACAACTTACTGTTAAAAAGCATACAACCTTCAACATCAGAAGTAAAGGAAGCGTAGGGAAGGCACCTTTAGTTAAAGGCAAAAAAGCCAGACCTTCATCCACCTGTCTCCAGTGAACTGTGCTCATTTACCTTAACTCTGTACTGACAAGAAGTAGGTGAAGGCTGAAGGAAAAACATGCCAAGCATATTCCTTGAGAATTTAAAAGAATCCTGTCCTTGGCTGTGTCCTTTTACGTTTACATGGGCA
The DNA here is from genome assembly GCF_054131305.1 of Coturnix japonica. NCBI lineage: Eukaryota > Metazoa > Chordata > Aves > Galliformes > Phasianidae > Coturnix > Coturnix japonica. The sequence goes on from NW_028188951.1 coordinate 1,504,564, forward strand.
TCCACGGAGGTAACTTTGAACAGCATGGTGGTTAATTAAAAGCATAGAAATCATCTGCTGAAATGACCAAGGCTGATTATCAGCTACTTTTCAGACTGGATAAGAGAGTTGGAGCCATGAACCAAACTTGTTGGGTAAAGCACCCTTCATCCCTTTGCTGGAACCTGATAAAGGGATTCCAATCCAAAAACCCCTCTCAGCTTTTTCCAGCTGTATTAGCCAACCCACTAATGGATATGGTCCCTTTGTACACACACTGAGCCTCTCTTTTGTCCATAGATGATCCAGCTACAACAACAGTGTACTGAAACATTCAGTGAAAATCCACAGCAGAAATAAAGTATTTTGTGCTTATGTGTTCAGGGCAAGGAACAGCACTAACTGATGACAGCAACACAATTCAGCTGCTCTGCTTTTGGGTTCCAGAGTTCAAAGAGGAAGCCATAGCATGAGGTAAAACATGAAAAACATACCCCAGAAGCTTCAAATCTTTGAATCGTAGGAAGAAAAGGCTTCATTTCCAATGGGGATGTGCTGACGAGTAAGAAATAAGAAGAAGAATGAATTGTTGGAGAAATGATTGTCCTGAGTTATGTGTTTGGCTTTTATGGAGAACCTGGAAGGAAATAAAACCACTTCTAAGGCTGTAATACATCCAGACTGCACTTTTACAAAGGGTAAGCAGCGAGTTGATGCAAAGCAACTGGAGACTTGGATTGCTTGAGTTTCTACATTTAGCTACGTGATTTCAATATTTAAAGCACACCTTACTACTTGGGAACCGCTGAACTGTCCTGTTTGTTCACAAGGTACACCTACGAGATGACCGTTGTGTTTAGGGATCAGCTGCAAAAAACAAGCAGAAGCAGAAGGTGACCCGTGATCAGTTCTTAAGTGCCAGATGAGAACACAGATAGCCTAATAGTATCATAGTTATATTTGTATAAAAACAGTGAGAAAAAAAAGACAATAAAAACGTGTACTGTACGTAGATCTGTTTAGAGAAAAAGCAGAATACTGTATTTTTACCTTTAATAAGATTATCTTGTATACTGTCATATTTTTACCTAAAACCAGGAAAAGAAATAATAAAATTACCTCATAATATTTTGTTGTACACTCGGTGAAATACTTGCCTGATCTTTTGGGTATCCCAAATATTTTGGTGCTTTTCTGCAGCGTTAATAATGAAACCATCCAAAGAAGCAATTTTGCCATAAAACTTCTGAAGTTTGGCAGAGTCAAAAGGCAAAACTGAAAGTATATCACAAGGGAATGAACTTAAGGAAACTTCATTTGAAATTATTAGTATTGTCATCAGTATTAATGCATTTCTAAAACTACAGTGGGAAATCTGCTACTTTTGCATGATGGTTCTTGCAATGTAGTGTTATGATGAATCCCTTAATGCTAAGGAAATAACATTAACCATAATTTCTATTTCTCATTATACTACTTATTGAGTCAGATAAGGAAGGTAAGCAGAAATGCAATGATACACTTACATTTTGCCTATTTAGATGCAGCACACTATAGGATTTGTCCTAAGGTCCTGTGTTGAAGAAGGAAGTGTTCTGGTGCTGAGTATTGCATCCGTGCATGCTCTGGTCAGCACAAATAGCAGCGCAGTGGGAGGAGCTTTGTAGAGCAATGTGGGGGCACAGCCGTGGCCCATCAGCTGCCCTGTGACTGGTGGGGTGAGCAAAGCAGCACAGCCCTGCTCTGCATGCAGGAATTTGCTATGAAAGAGCATCACGTTTTCTAGGACTTCAAAAGGAGACTGAAAGATGCACAGAGAAAAACACAGTTGGAAAAATGTGCTTCTTCCCCTTTTTTGCATTTACATTCCATGAACTATCCAGGTACTGAGGCTTTTTTGTATTAATATTCATGACAAGTGTATAGTTGGAATAATACAGGGGTATAGTTGTAATTACAGAGTAAATGGATAAGCAGAGGGTATATAAGAAAAGACTCACCAATGCTGAGGCTTTCAGTTGAGATGGATGCTCACCAATGTTGAGGCTCACCACAAAAAGCTCCACAAAGGAGCAATCTCCAAAAAGAGATGCTGCCTTAGTGGTGATCAGCCCTTAAATGGGATTTAGGAGAGGTGGAGTCAAGCTCCAACCCTTCTGGGAGCACAGCTCAATTACCTTCACCTGTGCTCCTGCAGCTGACCCATCATTGCCTCAGGTGGTTAATGAGAGATTCAGGCTGTGATCAACAGTTTCCCTTACAACAAGCAAAATCCCACTTCTCCAAAGCACTTTCCTCATCTGGTCCCAGGAATACCATGCAGCAAGAAAGCTGCATGCTATGTATTCACGTGCTATGAGCAGAAATGATGTTAAATTCATTGCATGGTTAATGAACTCTGTTTATAAGAAATTAAAGTTAAGAACCTTACTAAATGATCCCTGAGAGAAGTCAGGGATTTTGGAGAGGAAATATCAGAGCAGTTGGGACACAGAAAGGAGCAGATCTGGTGTGTGCAGCCCCCTGTGCCATCCCCCATCATTAGTCACGGGCTGGCTTGAAATGTGGGGGTTCTATTTCTTGAACAAATTCATAGTGGATTCCATATCTTCCAGGGAGCCAAAGAAGCTGGCCTAATTAAATAAAGGAGACACTGAGGACTCAGGAGGGGACAGCCCATCACTGCATCACAGGTGGGCTTCACATCAACACTGAGATCTCTTCACTACAGTTAAATCAGTGCAAACTGAAAGGGAGATAATAGCCAAAGCAGCCAAATAGCTGAACTGGATGGGGAGCTTGCAGTGTATTTAGCAGCAAGTAAAAGCATGCTCACTTACTTAAGGTCACTTGAGAGAGATTTAACACAAACATGCAGCGTGATAAAGAGGATTTGGAAGGGCTTAAAAGGTTAGTGAATAGCTAACAACTTGTTAATATTTAAGCAGTATTGACTATAATGCAGACTAATATGTAATTCTCATACTAACGATTAATTATATTGATGCAAGGATTTAATTAGGACTTACCCAGCAGGAGGGACGAGGGATCTGGTGCTGAGATGAATTTCCCTGCTGCAGCCATTTGTCCTCACTCTGGGCAATTGGTCCATACATACTGAGGAAGCAAAAGGCTGAAGGCTGAGATCTTCCAGAGGATGAATGTCACCCTTCAGTACATCAAAGACAATGGCACATACATAGACTTCATAGCATATTGCATCTTGAAAGAGAGAAACAAATCCCCAAAGGAAACCTCTACCTGTGTCTGACAGCTGCTGTGCTCTCCCTCTCAGTTCCATTTTACTCTATGGTAAGAATTACTTTACTTCCACCAAGTTTAAAAACTCACCTTTTTTTTTCTAATAGCAGACTAGGGATTAAATCCGCATGGTGATGATTCCCAGACAAAAGAAACAGAAGTGCATTCATCCTCCAACAAAGCTTGCTGTGCGCCTCCATTTAGAAACAATGCTGACTGATTTTATCAATCATACTTGTAGCCTTCCAGGCCAGTAGAACAGTCCTTCAGAAAGCCAGCCCACTCATCTTCCCAACCTCGCATCCACATGAACTCACATCCCAGAGACTTCCATTCTGGTCACTTTTCCCCCCAGGTCCCTGAGCATCACCATCTCTGTGCCACACCTCACAGCATCATCGAACCTGAAGCTTTTGGGGGTGACAGCTAGGCCAGCCCTGAGCCAAAAAGGGGCTGCCAGTTTTGTCACTGGGGGCACTTATAAGAAAGAATCCAGCTCGTGGTTTTCTGGCAATATCTGACTGCTGAAAAGCAGTGTTTTTGAGATTCAAGAATGACAGTAAGTGAATAGCAAATAACAGCTCCTTAGAAGGGATATTCACTGCAGAGTAAAAAGACACAATTTGGGAGAGTTTTGTATGTGTTAAAGATGCTTACCCATGCATTGTGTGCCTGTTAACACCCTTGCTGTTATCTAGGCATGGCACCAAAGCTGCATTTTCCATAACGTTTCTCCAGCATCTTGCATTAGGAGGTTCATGTCTGCAGCTCTTCCTAAGGGAGCAAACGACAGAGAGGGAAAGGTGCAATTTGAAAGGAGGGAGGAAGAAATGTCACGCTACAAGTTAAAACAACGGCCACAACCCGCAATAACCCCACAAGCCCTGTGCCCCCGGGTGGTCTGAGAGGAGAGCAACCGCTGATTAGATCAGGAGATCTTTATCTGCCCTTTCTCGGAGCGCTACGAAGCGGGGTTGGGGCTGCACGTCGCGCCGGGACCGGTAGGCAGCGCTCAGCACCAAGCGATGCGCAGAGCCCGGCTTCCAAAGGGAAGCAGCAGCTACAGGAGCAAAGAAATCCTCTTTCTGCAGGTTGGTTTCTCTCCCACTCTCTCTCTCTCTTTTTTTTTTTTTTTTAAGCTCTTCGCTTTCTAAAAGTGCCGTTAAACTGAGGGATGGTGGAACCGATGAGTTCTTGCTAAGGGGGAAAGTCAGCATTTCCCTGCTTGAATCTGATTCATGCTGAGATGGGTTTCAATTCTTTGCCTTGCTTATCTTCGTGGAAAACATCTTCCTTGCTCCCACGGGACCACATATTTCAGTGCTTGGCACTTATTCCCACCCGTGTGGAGATTAAAATCTCCATCAGCAAAATTTGGACTGTATGTTGTCCTTAGGACCAACTGTGCTCAAACCACCACCTGCTGCTGACCCAAATGGGAGGTTCAGATATTCATACTTCAGAAACAGCATGATTTGGTTTTACACTTAGTCAATATAATAGGTGATGCTCCTATCCATACCTATATAAGTAAAAAAGAAATCATTCTAAATTGAAAACAAAATCACAACCCTTGCACCATGTCACATAACTATGAAGGGTTTTTTCAAGCCATCCTTTGAGTTTTAATAGCATCACCACCAAAACAGGCAATCTACCTACATTTAAGGTGCAGAATGCAGACATATTCGATAAGGAGATTTTGATCCAAAAATAGAAATTCTTCACTATGAGGGCAATGAGGGCCTGGCATGGGCTGCCTGGAGAGCTGTGGATGCCCATTGCTGGCAGTGCTCAGGGATGGGCTGAGGGGGCTGCGGGCACCTGGGCTATTCAAGGTGTCAGTGCACATAGCAGGGGTTGGGACTGGGGGTGCCTTGAGGTCCCTTCCAACCCAAAGCATTCAGTGATTCTAAGTACCAGAATACTTGGGATATCAATCTAAGGGCAGCAGCGGGCCAGCCCCTGCTCGCCTACAATACACTCCCTTGCACCCTTTCCAAATGCTAATAGGAACTCCCTTTGTCATGCGTATATCTTGGAGAAGGACTTAGAGCCATTAGCCTTCACTTTTCCTATGCACATATCACGTCCTTAGCAAAAGACACCACTTCAGTAATAAACTATACGACGAGAAATTTATTTCTTGCTGTTCTTGCAGTGATGAGTCAGAAATCTTTGCATTATGACAGCTTAAACCGGTGAATTTTGTGCTCCCAATTGCAATTAAGAGTCAGACAAAAGCTCCAGAGTCAGCGCACCCCTCCTGCTCCAAACCTGGTTTATACTCATTCCTGACATTTAGGTCTCCAAGATGCACCTTCAGAGACTCCTCTGAGATCTCGATGAGATGCAGAAGTGACACAGAAATAGTGGGACGGCATCCACAAAGCTTTCTTTGATTTTAATTGGAATTTTACAGCAGAAAGCTGAGTTGTCCCAAATAAGGAAGTCATAATGATAATAATAAGGAGAACAATAATTATGATAGGAGTAGTAATAATAGTAAAACATTTCGGAAGCACACAATAACTGTATGAGCAAATATCCAAGAAATCAAAGCCAGCCCATCAGCAGCTCTGTGTCAGACCCACTACTTCAAGCCTCAGTGCTTTCCAGCAAAGCTGAGTTCCGGGCACATACTTGGGAATAACCCCAGCCTGCATCTTCCTTGGGCAAAGGACTGTGGTTCAGAGCCATGTTGGCATCATTTAAACCAGCCCTTGAAGCCAACCAATTCCATTGCATTGAAAACACCGCCCACATTCCATAAAATTCAGATTGGAGATGCAGCCCACAGGGATTAATGAGGGTTTGAATTTATTCCTCAAGAGCTTCTGGTAGTTTCATTTTTCTGCTGTGCCACTATAGTCTTCCTACACACTAAAGTCGCTCGCTTGCTTCCAGCTAGGGAAGGGACTTGATTTCACAGCAAATAAGAATTGCATTCGGGTAAAGGAAAATAAATAAAGCAATTACTCACGCTGTACTTCGGCACAAAGTCTGCTTATGAAAATTGCCGTGCAGTGGACAAACAGTTCCAGGTGATGTTTTTCTCAGCAGGAGTTCTGCAGTTTGCAGGCTGTGCCCCTACAACGCTGGGCACTGAGAGCTTGGATTCCTGTGGGAGTTGGGAAGCTCTAGGAGTGAAGTCAGGAAACAGAAAGCACTGGGGGGAGCCAGCAAGACCCGTCCAACCACCCTCAGGTTACAGACCTTGTGACCATTTGTTGCCATTCAGGCAGTCAAAGCTGTTTTAAATACACATCAAACATCCTACTGAGCGTAACATGGAGCCATCAGGCACTCATTTCTGCACTCCCCAGCTCTTTTGCTGCGACTTTTATGAGTTTGGGCAGAGTGGGCAGGAAAATCTCTTGATGACGTTCTTCACACATGCAGCCCCAGCAGAATGTCTGGGTTTTGCCTTCCTCTCTCTATGAGTCTTTCTGATTTTCAGGTTTTTTTCCAAGTTTGAATTGGACATCAAGGGGGGAAGCAGCAGAGAAGAAACCCAGTGTTGGCTCAGCCAAATAATTGTATCCTCACTAACTATAAGAACATCTGTCTGTCCTCTTCACCTCCCCTCAGAAAAGAAAAAGATTACATTAATCTTCACTCAGCACTGTATCATACAATCATTTGAATTGGAAGGGACTCTTAAAGGTCATTAGGTCCAACTCACCTGCAATGAACAGGGGCACCCACAGCTCCACCAGGTGCTCAGGTTATGTAGGCTGACACCTTGAGTGTCTCCAGGGATGGGGCAAGTACCACTTCTGTGGTTAGACCGTGGCAATGCCTCACCACCCTTATTGTAAAACACACTTTCCTTCTGGTTAGACCCAGAATGACATCATGAACCACGACTGTCTGATGCTTGTGATATTCCTGCTTCTGCATGTGTATCTTTTTGAGTGACGTTCTGCATAATTCAGCACAATTCTACATGTTCCATTGTTAATGTGCTCAAAATACACATTACTCAGCTTGACGACTAGGTTTTGTCTTACAGCCATCTGGATGGTTTATTTTAGAAAGTGAATTGGAAGAACAGTGCTTTATTCACAGTTATTAAAAGGGCTCCATGCAAACAGGAGGGCTGCAGGGATGGAACTCCTCAATGTGCCTTTGCCTTTCTTCTATTAGCCTCCAGCCTCAGCTTAATCTTAGCACTTCTCATGCTTTTTTCGAAGGAGGAAGATAAAATTTATCATTTACCACAGTGTTTTTATCATGGATACTCTATTGGAAAGCTTTATACAGAAGTACCATAAATCTCACCATAAATCCATCCATTGATGACTGCTGTTTGCACACCATGAACATACACTGACCTGCACTAGGCTACAGCTGGGTAACAAAATCACACTTCATGTTGATGCCAATTAATATTCACAGGAGACTTACCTGGCAGTGGCAGGAGGAGAAGGAGGACAGGGTCCAAAAGCCCTTAAGGGCAACTTCTGAAACCGTGTACCAGCAGCGCAGTGCCTGAAATGGCTGGAAAACATCACTTGACTTCCATCTTCCATGTAAATACATTTTCCTTTGGATGAAGATGTCCCAGTCAGCCTCTGGGGAGGCAGGAATACACCAAGCAGAGGGAGCTGAAATGGTCACAAAAGATCAGTTTTATATTAACTGTGGATCTGTTCATTGTGAATATGTGGCATTCACAGTACTACCCACTTGGTAACTACAGGGTATTTTCATGGCCCAGGAGGTACTGCAGGATCATTTGCAGCAGCCTTTACCCGTGTTTTCTCCTCAGAAGAAGCTGTGGAAGGTTTCCCCATCTCTAATCCACTCAATAAAGGCTTTGGGGACTGGGTTTGCCCTCCTGTGTGTGTCACAGCCAACATTGCTTGTTTAGAATGTTTCCATTTGTAATTATTGCACAATTGAACGAAGCGAGGAGCTTTGATCACATAATCATTACACCTCTCCTGCTTTGAGGCTAACTGTGCAGCATGACAGCATCTGTTTTAATCCCCAGGTGGTGCCTCTAAAAACAAGAACTTGTAGTTTAATACAAACCTGACTGTGGTCTTCTATTCCTTTAACAGCTAATGATAGAAGAAAACTACAAAATATAGCAATGATCCCACAGCTGCAAACTACCCATTACAGCAACACAAGATGTGCAAAGGATGCCTGCTAGCACGCTCCAAGCCAATGAATCATCTAATGCCCTCCCATACGCAGAGAGGATTGTAGATTTCATTTATTTCACCGGTATCTGTCGGAGCCAAAATAGAAGTGCATTTAACAGGGGATCAAAACCCATCACTACTGGGATTGGGATGGAACTTCTTCAATTGTCAGATTTCGCAGCAGAGACCGCATGACACTTTGGCAGGACTTTCACAACCCTGCCAAGTCAGAAAGCCATAGGACTGCTTGCAGCTTGATCTGCAAAGCAATTGTTAGTTGGGAAAAATAAGCAAGGACATCACCCATTATATTTCACAAAGCACAGAACTGAAAAATAATAACAAGACAGAGAATAGATTTGGATGACTGAAGCAGATGGATATTCCCTCAGTGTAAATGGCAAGTGTCAGTTAGATACATCAATTTCTTCTCTGCTGTAGATTTTTAACACGACAAACAAGATGATTAGTGTGGTGGATACCATGAGTCTGAAAAGGTCCCTGTGATCTCAAGTAAGGTGAGTATACCTATTGTGCTCTTGGTGGTCTCCAGGGAGGCATTCTTAGTTGACATTAATTGGCGCAGAAAGATCAATGAAGCCACGTATACAAGCTGCAGTTTTTGCCTTGCTCTTTCTCTTCCATCCTATTTGTTTGCACAGAGGTAACTGTTTATGGACAGATTCCTCCCTGGGATGATTTGTGCTAACTCCACAGCACCTCCAGTAAACTCATATTTCTTGAATCCCCGCTGGTACAGGGGCTGACGAAGGCAGCTGTGATTCCTGGATCTGTGCCCTTGGCCAACTTGTGATTAATACCATCTCTTGGTCTTGGAGACTTGGGATTTTAAGAACGTTGTGGTTGAAAACTTGAATCTGCCAGACCACAGGAGCCTGAAGGATTTTTAGTGCCACTTGTTTCCTCTGTGGCATCAGATTAGCCTCATTACTACATTATTTTGTCCAGACTTTGCGTTCCCAAAGAGTCCCACAGGGGTCCCTTGCAACCTCTTTATGTCATACAGAGAAACACACTCATGCTTTTCTGCTGCTCTCTCCTCTGACTCTCCATTTTTACTGCACTCTCCTGTTGATTCTTCTCCTATATAACTTCAGTAATTTATGGTTTTTTTAATTACTTTTTTTTCTACTTGGTTTTTCACTTGTTTCTTGTTGGTATTTGCATTTATCCCATGCTGGTGTGGTCAAACCAGAGAGGGCAGGATGGAAGCCTTTCAGGCTCAGCAGAGTAGTCCCCTCTTGGAAGACCTGTGGGGTTGTGTACTAACCATACTGTAGCCTTTTATGAACATCGAATAAGGGTTGGAATTACAAATATGACCCTCAATACTGATGATGTGTATAGAATCATTCTGTGCATATAGAGTCATAGCCATCATTAAGGTTAGAAAAGACCACTAAGATCACCAAGTCCAACACCAAGCCATCCCCACCATGCCCTCTGACCACATCCCCACTTGCCACATCTCCAGTTCTCAAACACCTCCAGGCATGGGGATTCCACCACTTCCCTGGGCAGCCTGTGCCAGTGACCGACCATACAGTTAAGAAAGAGCTAAGCTCACCTTTGTATTGTGTCCCAGGGGCTTCTTCTGTGGTCCAGCATCAGAAGGATTTGTCTAACAGTAGCAGAAGTAGGTAGAATGCTACAGTAAAAATGAACAACATTAATAGCGAAACAATGAAATAATTACATAGATGGGAATGAGAGAAGTAGTGGTGTAGTTAGGCTGGTGCAGTGCTACAAGCAAGAGTTTCTGCATGTCCTGAGGACAGAATATTCATCTGTGCCAGCAGAACTATTGCATCCCTCCATAGGTTTGTGCTCACTTGTGGACAACACTGTGAGCATCTCGCGTAAGAAAGATGCTCCTGCCTTTCTTTCATGCTGTGAGGTCTCCCATGGATCAAAGAGCAGCCAGGAAATAGCCCAGGCTGCATAGTCCCTGCTGGGACAGGCTCAAGAAACAAAGGGCTCGGAAGATGCCAGCAGGCTGATTTGGAATGAGGTCCTCATTCATCTCTGCAAAGCCAAGGAGCAATAGAAAGCAGTGCTGAATGGCTGCCCTGGTCCTGCCCCAGTAGTTCTCCATAGGAGATTTGCTGCTGTCACCTCAAACACGGAGCAGGTGACAGCACTGCTCTGGCACTACCCGCTGTCCCCTCCAGGGCAGCGTCAGGAGGTACAAATCCACACATCCAGTCTTGGCTTTCTGACACTGCAAGAGAAAGGACAAACCGAGTCTGACTTAATGACACCAGCTAAAGAGAAAGAGCTCGTAGCGCCGAGGACTTAAATTATTCTGTCATACATTGCTTCTGGCATGAACTGTTGGCATGGAGACTATTGCGAAATGTAATACAACATAAATAAAATATTAATGGCACACGAGAAACTGGATGTGATTTAAAGAGATACTGAGCTGCCAACTGAGCTACGGTTTGGAGTTTATCATGCAAACAACAGGGAAAATTATGACTGAAGCTATAAAGGGCAACAGAGAACATTCCTGCTCTGACAAAGTACCCTGGGCCCTCAGAACTCAGAAAAGACTGATTTGGCAGAGGGATGAAGTACTTCCTAAAGCTTCTTTTTTCCACCTACAAATGAAAGGATAAATATTGCTTAGAAGAGCACAGGTGACATCACAGCGTTCACCAAGATGAGAACAACGCTGCCATCCCTTCTGCCTCACCATCTCAGGTTGCCCTGGCAGGAAAATCAATATCCAGAGTGGAGAGAAGGCAACAGGAGTCTGCAAGGCTGAGCTGAGTGCCCAGTGGGGCTGGTGTTCCTTAGCATGGATGTAGACCACGAGGTTGAGAATCAGGTCATGTATGTTGAGATATGAGGTTTCCACAGGCTCAGGTGATTGCAAAGCTGTTAATAAAGCATAATCATAGAATCATTAAGGTTGGAAAAGAGCACTGAGATTATCTAAGTCCAACTGTCTACCCATCAAATGACAGTAAGACAGTTGGCAGGACAGAAGTGACAGAGAAGTTCCTGAGCCAGCAAAATCAATGCCTCAGAGCCAGGCGCACTATGCTGTAGTAGTTGGCCTCAGTGGGTTCACTTCATAGTCATAGAATCACCAGCACTAGCAAAGACATCCAAGACCATCAAAGTCCAACCATCCACCTAACACCACTATTTCCCCACTAAACTGTGTCTCTTAGTACAATGTCTATAAGTTCCTTGAACACAAATACTTGTGGCAGAATTTTACCCCAAAGCAACACATTTGTAATTTATGAATGTCTGAAGGAATCAGACTCAAACCCTCTCTACTCACACTCCTTTTCTCTTTGTAGGGTTTTGGTATCCACGTCCCTTCCTTCAGGACCTATTGCTGGTTCCTCAATGTATGTAAATATCATTAAAAATAAATAAATGTTCTGAAGCCTGATAATTTGCAATTTACATAAATCATAAGAACTATTCCCAAGGAGAGTGAATTGGAAGAGAAAGCCTGAGCGGTTTGGGAATAACTAAGTCTATCTGATCTAAATACCTATGAGATAGCTGCAGATGAAAAATTTCCATATACAATGCAAAACATCAGCCATAATTTAAAAGCCCTGTCTCCAGGCAATAGAATTCTCCCAAGTAACAATTCTAACTGCTGAATTTCTTATACAGAACTTGCAGAACTTCTCACCGAGAACTCCACGCATCGCAGAGCAGCACCGCAAACATGGAGAACAATGGAAATTGGATTATAATCACCAGTAATTTACATACATTCGTTAATTTGCTATTCAAAATGAACCAGAGAGATGCAGGGCTCTGTCTGCAGGTGCAGATAAATCAAGTCTCTGCTTGTGCACAGCAATGCAGACTTGTGCAAAATTTACCACAGTGACTTTTTGCACAAATGCGTGTATTTTCACTTAAAATATTTTAAGCATAATTTGATGGTAGGAAGTTTACAGATGCGAAGAAAATGCTCTACGGAGTTAACATATAGGGAACAAAACAAGCTCACATCTCCATTCTTTTACTCAGTGAATGAGGCCAAATGCTTGGACTAGTCCACAGCCCTATCAGTTTACTGTGCACTATCTAGAAAGCTGCATGAGGTGCTTATTGACTCATGGGATGCAGGGAAACACAGGAGAATGGTGTGGAAGTGCTCATTAAAGTGTTTAGCACATGCGTCCATTGTGCTTGTCTTCCTTCTATTGTCTCTGGGGCAAGGCAAAGGCTGGGCTGTTCCCACAGAGAGGATGTCTGAAGTCAACATCAAAACCATTTTCCTGGGAAGTGGATGCTGATTTATAAACAGAAGTGCTCTCATCGAGGCCATGGAAGGTCCCCAAGGTCTGGCTAACGTCACCTCTACCCCTCCTGCCTCAGAGGAGAGTTTTCCTGCCCCACCTGCTGGGCCTGGGCTACTGCAAGGCGCTCTGCTCTTTGTCAGCAATGAAGAGCCCTATTGCTCCATGGCTTCTCCATGTCACTCCTCTCTGAGGACCCCCATGTACCAGACCACACACATCCAATTTGCTAGTTTTAGGGATGTGCTGCCCTCTTCTTTCTTTCATGTTTCAATAAAAGACATTAAAAAAATAAGCTTTGTTACATACATACCTTAACACTAACACATTTTACAGGTGGCCAAGGACAATTCCTCTTTGCTCAATACGCTCCAGGCAAGCCAAAATGTTGGACAGAACTGTCTTCATTCAGAAATGACTGCTCCACAATTCCCACTTCATAGCAGAAGGAAAAAAAGACAAACAGAGGCCTTATTCAGAGCACCTGTCAGCATAAGAACAAAAAACAGTTAGAAAAAAATAGGTATCTGATGGAAAAAAAAACCCACTTACTTGTGCATTTTTTCTGGTGGTGCCATGCTTCTGTGTGGAACCAGGAGCTGGATTCAGTGATCCTTATGGATTCCTTCCAATATGGGGTATTCTATGATTCTATAGAAGTACCCACCAGAGCTTTGTGCCCAGCTTTGGTTTTGTTAATATTATGCTATCACATTGCTCTATATTTCCATTACTATAGCTTCAAATGCTTCACTTTATTTCCATTATGTGCTAGCAAAATCATCTGTGAAGGCATTTGTAATTAGGCAAGTAATTATAAGCGCATTTACAGTAATTCATCAACATTAGATGGCTCAGGAGAAGCAGATTTGCAGGCAGGTGGGTCTCAGCAGCACCAGCACCTTCTCACTGCAGAGAATAAAGGTGATTAGAGGTGGGTACAGCAGCACAATCGCACTCCACCTGGCTTTGCCCTGTAGGTGTTTCTGTCATCCACATGCAGAAGGGCTCATTCCTCGCCCCTTATTTCATTATGGCTTATCCAGTAATACACAGAGGGAACTCATCTGCTGTTTGAAAGCCACATGTTGCACCTGTGGCAATACACAAATGGGTTTAGCCTCTCCTCTCAGGGAGACAAAATGATGTATAAAACCACAAGAAATACAAAATAAAATGCAAAACCACAAGCCTGAGTTGTGGGCATATCTGCTCATTGCAGGGGTGTTGGATGAGATGGCTTTTAAGGGTCCCTTCCAACTCAATTCCATGATTCTGTGAAGAAACAAATACAGTTTGGCATGCTGGGTGAGCCTGATAGCGAGCAAGCTATGCCAGCTGGGAAAGATGTACCAGAAATGACCAGAAGTGCCCAACATAAATACAACGTAGGGAAATGACAGCTTCAGATATCAATGTTAATCTCCCTACCCGAGCTGCCCTCCGTTTGGCTCTGCTTTTATGACTTGCTGTGAGCTACCAAACAACAGCACCTAATGAGCTGTCATCACTCAGCGCTGCTTTTGGAGTCAGTTCCTCTTCTGCAGAAAATGATAGTTCTGCTTAGTGGGAGTGACGTCTGCGTGCAAGGAGAAGTCAGAACCTGAGATGAACCTCAATTTAGTTTCACCACCTGCACCCTGTGTGCTATCTAGGCTTGTTTCTTTTAATGAGAGCACACCTGCCTGTAGATGCAACCTTTCCAGCAGTGGAACACAAGGTTCACATTAAACATGTTCCTATATTCTGGATCTCACTTTGGATGTTCATTTCATGGACGATTACTGCCCCAGCCTTTCACACACCATTTCCCTGTGTGATTGCAGCCTATTTTCCAAAGGAAATTTAAAAGCCTCCTTGGGACACGGAACAAATAGAGAAAAAACTTCCCAAACTGCTTTTCTCAGGTGAGAACCATGCCTTTCTTCTTTGCTCACAGTGGATGAAAGCACAGAGCTGCTCCTCACTGTCACACACTCACCTCACAGTACTGCACCTCATGCACCCAATCCCTCCTTATGGGGTCAGTGTTTCCCCATTTGGGGTGCCATGCGGTGCCCAAGAGAAATAAGCAATGCCTTGCCTTCCTAAGACTGGTCCCACTGAATTCACCTGTGCCATTGGAGCTCAGTGCCTTGGCTGGTGGGAGGTGTAGGAAATGCTCTTCATGCACTGCTTTTGTCATCGGGCAGAGATTGTTTCCGTCTCTGTGTACCTATGGGAAACAGCTGCAGGATCACGCTGGCAGCATCCTGTTTGTTCTGAAGGAGAACTGCCCCATAAGAGTCCTGTGTTATCCCTCACACCTTCACTATGTGGAGCATCCATCTGGCCTGGGAGGAGGATTCTGGTCTGGTTTTGGGGGCTCTGCGTTTTTGGGGTGGCTGTGAGGCACAGCTCTGGCTGGAAGAGCTCCCTGCTCTGCTGGTGTGTGCAGCTCCCCAGTTCCTTCCCAGGTGCATGTGAGAATCGTGCTCTCCCCTCCTGCTCCATTACCTGCCCACTTTCCCACCTCACACTGTACAGCCTCCAGACGTGTAAAAGCCCACAAACAAATGCATTTCAATAATGAGGTGTTTAAATGCTCTAACACACATGCCGGAGCTGCTGTTGCTAATAGAAACGTGTTGCACTTCTATAGAGGCAGTTTCCTCGGTAACTGATGCCACCACAGGGCCCCATCCTGCACGGTGCTGACTGGTCCATGAGAGCAGAAAGACACAGATGTGCTGTGCATCATCCCATACACAGCTCCATCACAACAGGCAGTATCCAGAGTAATCTTACAGTTACAAGAGGGAGGAAAACATTACACCCATCAACGTCACATTCAAACACTCTAACACATGAATGGTCAGTACTCTGCAGTATGCAAGCAATGGTTTCTGGTGTTTGAGGATACTGTGGTCACTCTCTGCCACTCTTGGCCATTCGCTTCCATGTCAAAGGCAAGAAACTCCCCAGGAGTGGAACGATAATGAGGAATTTACTTAAGCTTTTATTGAACAGCAGATGGACACACCAGGGAACCCTGGGAGGATCCCTGAGGGTTTTTCTGTAGCAGTGGAAAACTATGGAAACTCATCTTGACTCATGAATACAGTGACTGCTATCTGTCCACACATAAAAGCCGAAAAGGACACACAACTAATCGAGCACTTAACAGCTCTTCTCAACTCCTACTTAGCTTTGAAGCCTGCTGTTCCTATTCACAAGCACTAAGATGCTGAAAAACTCTCCTAATTTTCCACTAACGCCAGATCACCTGAGGAGGTCTGCCTACAGACCTTGTGCTGCCTGAACATGGTCTTCTTATCTTGGTGGCATAAGGCAATGCACTCGACGATATCATGCCCAAAGTGATGATGATATCAGCACTTGAAGTGATCTGTAGGAAAGATCTTCCTCTAATTTCTACGGGTGTCCTGAGCTGCATTTTTTTTCTCTCTCTATAGACACAGTGCAACGAGCTGCTTTGCTGGCCAGGCCTGGCCTTCAGCTGGGTAACTACCAGCAAGGAACAAAGCAGGAGATGATGCCCACTTGTGATCCCTTTGGTCTGACTGCTGCAGTGTGATAGAGGCTGACAACAGGGCTATGGGATGCTTGACTGCCAGCAGCGCTGAAGGAGACCTCCAGGGACCACCTCCCCCATCTCCACTGCAAACAGCAACAGCCACATCAATGTCACCATCGCCAGGTGCTTCTCTAGCCTCCATACAGACCCCCGTGATGGTGTCTTCATGTCTATATTGGCACCCTACCTGTCACTCAGCTGTCTTTTACCACCCTCCCTCCCAATCTGTCATGTCTTGCCTGTCTTCTTTGGTTTTGTTCTGCTCCTCTTTCTGTTCTCTCCTTGTCTGCTCTTTCTCTAATTCTTGGCATTGATTTGTTTCTCTTCCACTGAAGAGACTAATTTGAGCTTTTCAACACTTTCTGCTCCTCCTTATCCTTCATTCTGCTCTCTCCCCCTCCTCATATCAGCCTCAAGCACAGACCAGGTCACAGAAGGCAATCAGCTCTGAAAGCCTTTCCGAACTCTGTTTTCCTTCTTGGAAACAATCCCAAACACAAATAATAAATGCTTCTTTTAATTAGAGAGACCACTGGCCTAGCATTAAAATTACCTTCTGCTGACAGGATGCACTTAACTGACTGCTGATTTGCTCAGTCAACAATGATGCAGGATCTGTTCATTAATTCCAGCAGAGAAAAAGAGTAACTTACAACAGACTTGGCTCTGCACTTAAACAGCACCTGCAATTATGGCAGCACATCTGTGCTTAAGGTTAAAGCAGTGTGCTGCTGCAGTCTGTGATTTCCAGGCTTCTGACCTGGCAACAAATGACCTGCTGAACCACAACTGCTGTGTTTTGCTCCTCTGCAAGTCTCTCTCATCTGCTCTTGTGAGGCCCCATCTGTTGTACTGTGTCCAGGTGTGGAGCCCTCAGTACAAAAAAGATATGGAGATTTTGGAAAGGGTCCAGAGGAGGGACAGGAAGATGATCAGGGGGCTGGAGCACCTCCCCTATGAGGACAGGCTGAGGGAGTTGGGTTTGTTCAGCCTAGAGAAGAGAAGGTTGCGGGGTGACCTCATTGCAGCCTTTCAATACCTGAAGGGAACTTACTCGCAGGAGGGCAGTAAACTCTTCGAAAGGGCTGACAATAGCAGGACTAGGGGAAATGGTTTTAAGTTAAAAGAGGGAAGATTTAGGTTGGATGTTAGGGGGAAGTTCTTTACTAGGAGAGTGGTTAGGCCCTGGAACAGGCTGCCCAGGGAGGTTGTGGATGCCCCATCCTTGGAGGTGTTCAAGACCAGGTTGGACGGGGCCCTGGGCAACCTGATCTAGTAAAGGTGTATGTTTGGTGGCCCTGCCAGGCAGGGGGTTGGAACTACATGATCCTTGAGGTCCCTTCCAACCCGGGTCATTCTGTGATTCTGTGATCTGCAGCACCACTCTAGAGAGGCAGGAATGTATTTTTAAGCCAAAAAGACTTTTCAGTTAAGGTAGTTTCCCACCTACCATGTCAGTCTTCCCATTACACAGGTGGAGCCAGGAGTTCAGCTCCCAGTTCTAAGGGCAGGCACATCACTGTGCTCGTGGTAGTCACGGAACCAGCAGTCACAGAGTGGCTTTAAGTCCTTCCCCTATTGCTGGTCTTTGGCAGGGCCTCACATTTCCTTAATGAACAAAAATCAATTGGGACCCAAACTAAGGCTTCTCTGACTCTCCTGGACAGGGAAACCCACTCATTTCGTCTTTGCATCATTTCTTAATAGCAGTAGTTCCCTGGTTTCCCTATAATGGTCCAGGAGGGGAATTTGGGGGGGCTCAAGCTAGATGTCAGCTCTTACACTGAGAATCCATTTAATTTCTATAAATATCAACACACAGCATTTCCCTCCTGGGTGGAGGAACATACTGATGTGATCTAACAATTGATGGGCAGTTGGAATGGCTATTTGCTTCCCCGAGTAGAATGCATCACGTTATGTTACCTGCACCTTTATGTCCTTCTAGCTTCTAGGACTGCAGCTGGGCAGTTGTTAATGCAAGTTCCTGCTGTTATCAGGAGACACCCATACAGATCTTCAGAGCTTCTACCTCTGAGGGTATAGAGGAAAACAATACTCACTGACTGTGTCTACTCCCAGACCAGACACAGCCCTGAGCTCTTGGAAGCAGGCTGACTTGTTGTGCTGCAGTTGCCAACATCCCACAGGGCAGCCAACCCTGAGGGCTACAGACTCACCCATCTTTCATGCTGTGGGGATGGTGAGGTGAGTGCTGGTAACAGGGCCAACCTGCTCTGAGCACTGGGTCTCATCTTGCTCTGGGATGCACCAGCCTGGCTGCTGAGACATCCTGCTGCTAAGCATGCACTACATTGCCCCGGGCAAAACACCTCCGGGTGGTGCCCTCCGAGCAGCTCTTCCAGATGGTGTTTGGTGTTTGCAACACACCCACACATGAAGCAGAAGATGCTGCTTTCTCGGGACCATAGCGACCTCACCACAGCAAACTTGCTGTAAGGTGAAAAATTGCTCCCCAGCCTATGGAGCTGTGGAAGGCAGACTTAAACAAAAGGCTCTTTCCTCCTCCCTTAGTCTCTTTTAAATGACAGACTCCCAAACTCCTTGATTGAAGGTTGACATTTCTCCTTGTTTAAGAGGTGAAGCCTGCATCAGAGCCGTCACTCACGCTGTTGGCTGAGAGCCCGATGGGCTGCGAAGGGCTCGTTGCTAAATTGGCACTGCCACACAACAGGGGGGATTATCCTGTTGGGTGTTCAGAAGTTACATCTGAGCAGCGTGGCTACAGAAGGAGCACAGAGCCCAGTGGTGGAATAATTACTTGAAAACATCCACAGGTTTGTCACAGTGGATTGTTTTCACAATCAATATGACGGCATTGTCACATATCTGTTACAAATGAATCCCTTGAAACAAATCCCAAACCCATCCAGGTCTGCATTGGCCTCACTGCAAATCACCATCACCTGGTGACATTTTGGAGCTGGTAACCATCAGGCTGAAATCTGTGCTTCTAAAAGGATTATCGGTTCCGTGAGGATTGTAGCTGGATCAGGCATCACTCAGTAAGTTTTCCTCCTGGTAAACACACACAAACAGAATTCAGAAACACAGACTTATTATAGAAAATAAATGACAGTGTTGGACCTGAGGATGTGTTACTGACTCCCTGGTATAATGAAAGAAGAGAGCACATTATTTATTCCTGCAGGAGAAGGATATTTAACAAAATTACACTCTAAACATTATTTATAGGGTAACCTTGTCTCCACAACCTTTTCCAGCGGAAACAAATTAGGGATCATCCATCATGAGCAAACTCTGCTGTTCCAGTCTCCCCCCGGCAAGGTTTTGTGCCAGACCACGCAATGCCCCAAGATTTCACCACCACCTGGAGCTCATCCCATCTCAGCCACCCACAGCTGCACTGGGTGATCACACAGTGCCTGCAAGCAGTGCAACCCCAGACAGCCCAAAAATCCAGAGCTGCCTGCTCCAGTTAATCACAGTCGGTTCCCCCAGGGCGTTTATCCACTGAGAGATCAGCGCAAACCACACGGTGTGAATTCTCAGTGCTGTGAGCATTAAAGCCCTCTTAATGCCCACTAAAATTGATTGCTTCCACTTCAGCCTAACCCAGATCCCAAACTGGCCGCAGCCCAACGACATCCAGGTGATGCGGGAGAAGAGCCAAGGTGCAGTTCAGCAGTGCTGGCTCTGCCCATTCTTACAGCCATGCCAGATGGGTCTTTGGACATGTTTCCAATTAAAAGTATGAGAGTCACCCTCCCTCACTTCCTACCCACTGTCTTATTTTAAGTAATGAATCACACATTTTATGTTTTGGGTTTGTTTTCTCTTTTTTTCCTTTTTCCCCTTATGAAGCTGAAAATGCATTTTGAGCTCTTCCAGTCCTTCAACATTCCGGACTTCTGCAACACCTGCAGCAAATAACCTTTGCCACTAATGAACATTCTTGTAGCTCTTGGCATTGCTAAGCGTCATTTGTCATAGAGGATGTCCCTTTTATGATCTCTTCAAACATTCCCTGTGGCAACAGACTTGTTTTTCCCCAGTTAGCAAACCTCACTCGTGATATTAAGTAATAATGGATACTCTGAAATTTCGGGTTTAGCTGGAGGTCACATCCAGGATCTCCTGAGCCATGGCCAAGGTGAGATGATGCACCATGTTGGGGTATTCTGTGTCACAGCAAGATGATGCTATACACACGAGACCTTGTTACCCCAAGGCACTTGGAGAGAGGAGCCAGAACAATGATGAATGAGGACAGCGTGGGCAACCTGTGCAAGAAGTCACTCTATTGTGGAGCCATTACATTTGGGCTGTCCCATGGAGCAGGATGGGTTTGCTTCGCCCCCACCCAGCCATTCAGGGCTGTGTTAACTCCAAATGTGGCATTTTGTAAAGTTCTATGGAGTGAAAATGCCTTCTGGGTCAGGAGGATAGGGACTGCTGTCAGTCATGTGCCTTCTACAGGCAGTGACATAAAAGAAAAGTGGCCAAAAAATGAAGACTAATGAAGAGGAAGCAGAAACCTGGGAAATAATGGCCAACCTGAAAGCTGCATGTTGCTTCGTGAGCTTATTCAAAGAGTATGCAGGTTCCAGAGACTTTTCTCTTTTAACTGGTAAAAATAATCAACACCTACCCACCTTTGAAGTTCAGTGACAATAATGAACTGGCGAATATTTATAGGAAAAGCCATGGCACACGAGGTACTCCAAAGGACTTATGTAAGTGCCACTTTCTTTAAAACAGTTCTAGGGGAAATGCCTTAAGAAGCTTTATCAGCATAAAACATACTTTGAAATTCATGCAAATTAATAATTGGCAGGGAAAAGTCAAATCCATCTTGAGTGGAATGACTTAACCCTGTTGGACAATCTTTTTTTTTTTATTAACTCTAATTGTTAATCTGCAAGTTGAGAGACGAAAATTCTCTCCTGTTGTTAAACGTAATGGAACAAATGAGGAAACCTCTCCAGCTAGCAGGGACTTTATGGAAACCAAATAAGGTGACAGGTTCTACTGAATAAGGCCCATTCTCCAAAATAAAACCAATTAAGCCAGAGAAAATTTTGGAAATTGATGACTCCAACATATTTTTGCACATGAATGGCAGAGCCCAGGGTTTGAATTCTCCTCCAGGAAGCTCTGGACAACCACAGGGCCTTTGCAGAGTCCTTCTCCTTTCGGAGCTTTCTCCTATGCTGTATTTTTGGGTTCCACACTGGAAGAATCCATTGAGACAAATCAAAAGTGGTTGCCAGACCTCACATGGATGAAAGCCACACAAACAACCAGGCTATGTGGTGTTTGCCTCTTGGGCTTAGAATGGATAAGAGTTGGTGCTTTCTAAAATCTAAGACCAAATGTAACCTCCTCCAGCCTTTCTGTACATCTAAAATTAATGTTTTGCCCTTGAAAAAACTAAAGCCACCCCATTTATCTCATCTCCTCAGGTTTCATTTGCAGCCTACTCATCCAACAGTCATTTCAACTTCATATGTTGAATTTAATTTGTCTGGTTACAAAACTGAACCTGGAGAAACAGTATGGAAAGCCATCCGCTTGTCACTGTCTTCCAACACAGAACTGACAATGCAGTTTTTCATAGGAATACTCTTTCCACCACAAACTCCTTGTCAACAAATGGTGGTTTGGTATTTGTATTGGGTTTGAGGTCTTTTTTGTCCTTGTGCTGTACCTGACACATCACGGGCCAGATTTGCAGTTACGAAACATATAATAAGATCTACAGCATAACATGGTATAATGAATGACAAAAAGAGGAGACATAAATGATGTCATTTGGAGAGCACTACCCCTGCCGTTCCCTGCTGCAAGCTCTTTATTGAATAATCTTGTGCTCATGGTTTCTTACTGTTCTAGTAGGTTGCCACTGCCATTACATCTGTCTGGGTTCCTAGCTAACATTTCTCTGTAGCTCCACTTCCATGGGGCACACTTACAGCCTATGCTACTGTTTACGCCTTTATAATTATTATTTCCCTTTCTGCTTCACTCCCCGAGAATGCAGCGTCAGTAAGAGCTTCTAAATGCCAACAGTGGCCCCTAACCAGAATCAACCCTTGCAACATCCCTTCTGCTTCCACCACTAATTAAGAAATGAGAGGAAAAAAACAACGACAACAACAACAAATAACACTGTCCATATCTCATCACTACCAACTCCTCCTTGGTTGTCATTAGATACTACTCAGGCTCCACTTCAAATACTCCTTTGAGACCAAACTATGAAAAAGGCAGCTTTGCTCCGACCTGCACTCTACAAATGATGCCTCTGCTTCTGACCCACCAGTGAGATCTGATCACTTTCACATCCCCTGTGCTTATGCCTTGTCTCAGTTTGGAGCTCACAAGGTTCTCAGCCCTCTTCCCATCTGTGCCACCTCCCTCTACTTCCATCTTCAGTCTGCACTTTGCAAAACAAGTAGCAGAAGCTAATACAGGGCTGTTTGCTTGCATTTCTATTAATCACCCACCCTTCATCCCATCTGTCACCTCTCTTTTTCAGTCTGGCCCACCCAGTTCCCAAATTTACAGTGCTCACAATGCAAAAGAGTTAATCAAGTACCATCTCTCAGCACCATTTCTAGCATCTGCTGTTCCATATTTGGTTTCCAGTAAGGGATGCTCACTCCCAGCCTCATCTGCACTGTTTGTACTACAGTGCCCATCAGACAAAATGAAAAGCATAATTAATTAATTGATACCCAAACTTGAGAGCTCCACATGCATCACAAGAAACAATCAAAACAGTTCTGTTGTAAGTGGGAGCATCTTTCAACCATGTTTTCCTTCACTGGATCTACTATTTGAGCTGTAGCAGTAGTGAAAACTCCAGCCAAGCACAGAACTTCAGCACTTAAGACTCATTCAGAACAGTGGACAAATAAACCAGAGGCAAAGGACACCAAAACTGGCAAAGACAGGCAAAGCTCCTCATGTGGCCTATCCCATGTGTTCACTCAAATAATACTTGCATCCGTTTCCTCCTGCACAGCTAACTCTGAACCCTGGTGCGTTCTGCAGATAGTAACTCATGAGCCTACTGTTCTCAGCAGCAAGGATGTAAAGGGAGAAGGTTGGGGAATGTTTAATAAAAATATATATCTTATAATGCTTACTGACCAAAGAGGCATTCAACAGATGCTCCATCTTTAGCTGTGCTTAAATTATTCCCTAAGGAAACAACACAAACTCCACTGCCTGTCTTACAAAGTACAAAAATAAACAGAAAATGTAAAATATATGGTCCTGGTGGAGGACCAGGATCCCATACAGAGATCTCTGTTTCTCCTTTGCTTAAATATTTTCTGCATGATGACTGCTCAGTAATTTATTTCTTTACTGGTCACTAAAAATTAAATGTCAAGAACTGTTTATCTTAGGAATTTTCAAGACTAATCACGAGTCTCCTATTTCTGCTTAAATGATGCTGTTGGTGAGATACGTCTTGATGGATTGTTCAAATAAACCCAGCTACAGGGATAAAGGAAAATGAAGAACTGCTTTCTTTGTCCCCTTTTCTTAGTTTGCCAAAGGGACACGTGAACACTGTGATCAGCACTATTTTCCTCAAGGCTTCGGAGGTGGTTGTGTCCTTTACAGAGGAATGAAAAATCACCACCTGGAATAGATTAAACAAATACAGCTTTGCTGCTTTCAGGTCCTTTCTCTAAGAACTGCTCTGCACCTCACATGAGAAGCAGGAGGGGCTGCATGGGACTGGATGACGCCCCCACCCCATCAGCACCAGCCAGTCACTTCATGACCAGCTCCATCCATGAACAAGACCAAAGATGCCATTTGACCTTCAGTTTACCCCCACAGATGTTGCCATATACAATCACTTCCCACCTTGACTCCTGGATGCAAAGTTTTGGCCAATAAATCAGACCCCAGGTTAAGGAGCAGGAGGCAACGCAGCTAAAGTTGGATCTGAGCAACAACCCAACATGGCCCAGCAAAGACTCAAAGAATCATTGAGGTTAGAAAAGACCATTAAGATAATCTAGTCCAACCATCCAGCATCCCACACCAGCCACAGATGAGCTCCCCAGAGCTGCCACAGAGACTGAAATAAGACTCCAGCATGCATAGTATAAATGCTTCCCAGTAATTAAATCATTTGCTCACAGACTGTAAATGGTGAAGAATTTTAATACACATACAGCCACCATATGTTAATTCACAAAAAGAATATAGCGATTTATTTCTCATGAAACTTAAAAGGCAGAGTAAGAGGCAACTTAGAAACATTCTGGCACCACTGCCAGGAGCTTCCCTTTATCTTAGCTGCAAAAGCACAAGTCGGGTTTTCTCTCTCCGTCTTGAATCTCAAACAGAAAACAACACTTAATACTCCTCTCCAAAGTCCAAGAGCTACCATCCACATACTGCCAGCAGATCACAGAATCATAAGGGTTGGAAAAGACCACTAAGATCATCATCAAATCCAACCATCAACCAACCACCACCATGCCCACTCAAACATGTCACTGAATTCGACTCCACCTTTCTTTTCTTGAGTAACTGGATCCTGCTGATTTCCCCAGTGCTTTGTGCCATCCAGGATGAAAACACGCATCTAATTGGGGAAACCCTGTTACTTTTGGAGCTCTCTCACCATGTCACTTCCCACAACATATATTTGCAAAGAAGCCGAACAAAAGAATAAAGCATCCGGGAGTTAATGGGTCTGATTCACAGTAGTAATGTTTCTCCAAATTTAGCTAATTCCTCTCAAAACTCTGTTTCAGAAATGCATAAAAATGGAATACAGAGACCAGCAGTGAAAGCACAGCAATCACTGTGAATAGTGATGCAGAGTGAGAGATGGTGTCTTTGAGAAAAAGGAAAGATGCAGGTAGAAAGAGAAGCAAGGAGCTGGCCTCGATTGATCACTTACCTGCTCAATGAATATATTAGCAAGATGATGATATGCTTTACATTGCTAGCAGCCACCACTGCAGATCTTTTGCTTATGGGGAAGGGAAGTGATAGATTTAACAGCCTGGGGAAGGTTCTGTGGGCCTGGAGGCAGCAACCACCTTCACATATTTCTGAGGTGTAAGAGCTGTGGATAGTAAGCAAGGCTGATCTGAAGCTCTTCTATTCACAACAACCACTGAAACACAACAAGGAACGTTTGTATACTCCAGTGCCAAA
Source organism: Coturnix japonica (assembly GCF_054131305.1). NCBI lineage: Eukaryota > Metazoa > Chordata > Aves > Galliformes > Phasianidae > Coturnix > Coturnix japonica. The sequence continues at coordinate 1,530,021 of NW_028188951.1, forward strand.
GCTCAAAAAAGAAAAAAAAAAGCAGCAGATTATCTCCAGGCAAATGGATTGTGGATCAGGGAACTTTCAAGGGAAATGCCTGCAGAAGTGTAAGCATTCACAGGTTCTGACATTTGCACATTAGGAAACTGCTCAGCCCATCACCTCCATGGAGTCAGAGCAGCAGAGACTGAAATGTGACCACTTATCTGGGCAGGAGGAGCACAGCATTGGGATGGAGCTGAGAACAGCTGGGGTCCAATGCCCTCCCTGCCAGTGTGCACAGCTGTCAGTCAAAGAAGACAGCACGAGCTCACATAAATGGGCCTTCTGCACCTCTCAGCTGCTGCAGTGGGAATACAATACAAACCACATCACTTTCCTGTTCCTGTGGCTTGGGTATGTCATGAGGAACTTCTCCATCTCTGCCTTCCACTGCTCCACAGTGACTGTGCAGTTCCAGCTGGCAAACATTGCTAGGGAGTTAGAGTTTATTATTGAGGAAGCATGAGCAGACACAGGACTGATTCATTAGAACTCCTAAGCTGGAAAACACTTTCAAAAAGCCCTGAATAGAAATATAGATTAGGAGAATAAATATGTAATGAAACACCTCTTGTTGTCAATGAACTTGGTAGTACAAATGCTTTTATGATGCATTTGTTTGGGAAGGAGACAGTGAGAGTCATTATTCTGCAGAATGCTTCTGTAAGATGGTATTGCACAGAGATGCGAGTTCAGGCCCTGAGATAGGAGCAACCCAGATTATCTGGGATATCACAATGTACAGTTGTGCACTGCCTGCAAAGGAAACCAGGATAGCTTGTTATTGCATAATGATAGCCTCATTATCATCATGACTCACTTATTATTTTTACAGCACAGCTTCTTCTAGTGTCAGACCCGCAGTTATCTCTAAATCAGAGGCTGATATTCAAATTCTTGGAAATCAAACTTGGGAACAAAGGGCGTTTTGCAAAGTGCATTTTTGCTGACCTTTTGCTGGTGCCTCTGTGTTAGTCTGTCCCAGCCAAATCCCTGCGTGCCTCCTTGGACAAACAACTGAGCTCCTTCCCCCCCAAATTTCACACTCCTTCTGCAGGCTCCTCGTTTTTTAATGATTCCATCAGAAAACAGAAACAAGAACATAAGGCTTATCTGAACAGTGATCCCAAAACATGAGAAACTCACAACCCCTGCACAGTTATCTGTGAACTGAAGAAAAGGTTCCGCTATTTGGCTCACAGAGGTATTTACTCGGCTCTGGGGAGAACACTCAGCTGAGGACCCACAGATTTCTATCTAATAACCCCTCTGGTGATGGCTCAGTATGGAATTTGGACTCTGAGAGCATAGCTGAATTTCAATAAGCTTTTCCACACACAAAAACCAACACTGAAAACTGTCCTTCCTTCTGGCCTAGAGGTGCTTCCATCACAGGGCATGCAAGATGGCTCATGTTGTATGCACTGATAGACACAGGTCCTAAAACACACACCTCTACCAGTGGGGTATTAACCTACTGGGGTGATACAAAGCAAAAAGGCAGAGATTCTGGCATCCTAAGAGAGGTTTTAGCCCACTCCCAAGTGTCACATGGCAGTTAACATGGAGCTATACTCATGTTTTTATTCAAAGAGCTACTCTAAAATTACAAAAGATAACTACTACCTTTCATCATGAATAAACTTGAATACGTACTAAAAATAATCCCTGCGTTCACTCCCGAAGTTACTGCCTTCTGGAAGGTGTAAATGGGTACAGTTTGCAATTACATAAGTGTATGTAAAAAAAATTAAATAAATGAATCAATAGAATGAAAATTGCACATCAGAAAAGTGGCATTTTGAGAGGCATTTCAGACACACACACACTTTGTTTCCATCTTTCAGCTAAGCCCAAGCTTTATGACACCATTCATATCGCTCTAACTAGCTGGCATCAGAATCCAGGGGAGAGACAAGGAGGGCTGAAACACATTGTTTAGGAATGAGGGTTTCATTTTGTCCCCCCATGCTTACAGCAGTGAAACCAATGACACCATTGTCACTCAGCAGTGATGGTGGAATTCCAGTGACAGTAGTAGGGTTGGGGCTGGAGCCCAGTGCCAGGATCCTTGCTGAACCCTGTGGGCCCCAGAGCAGCACAGCACAGGGCATCACCTTCTGGCCCTGCTGCCATGGAAGGCACTAAAGCTCCTGCAAGTGCAGAGATTTCTATGTTACGTACTGCTTCTTTCTTCAATGCAAAGCTCTCACAATACCAAAGTGTGGTAATAGGAAGAAGTATGCAGCAATGAGAGGAAAAATGCTGCCTGCACCCACAGCAATGGGGTTACCTGGGCTGCAGTTCTTACCCAGAACATGGAAGCAAACCCTTGCTCTTGAATCAGGAATTATCTTCATGAAGAGCAGCTGCTGAGGTTCATCAGGAGAATATTCCAAACAATGAATGATAAAATATTTATGAAACCCAATGCAGCAGATTAGAGCTTTTATTCCTAGAAGATGGTGTGCAGGCAGCTTCTTTCCACATGCAAGGATGAGTTCTCAAATGCAAGCAAGGCGATATCACAAGCAGACAAAGCACAAGGCAAAATGAAATCATAAGTGCTAGGTGAAGAGCTTGAGAACTATTGCAAAGGGGGATTTCAGATCATTTAAAGCATAGAAAGCTGTACCTTATTGTAACTTCGGGATACTTCAGGACTTATTTGGGGGGCTATATTGTTTATAAAATGTCTAAAAATAACCTGATCTTAACTCTATATAAGCTTTCTTTCATTACAAAGTCATACACATGTAAAGATGACTCCATTAAGCATAACATACAATACTTCTACTCCTCAGAAACACAGAAATTGGTACCCAAACATCAAGCCAAAAAACGTGCAATAAGGCCATTCAGTGCATCTGGAAGTTCCAAATTTAGGGAGAAAATTACACACGGGATCAGCTCCCAGAGGCAGCTTGTCAATTACACTGAGGTCCTTCAATCATCATGCATGCAAGCTGTCTTGCTAATGTATTATGTTTGACACCATTAGCATTTCCCCTAGTGCCAAGGCAGGCACTGGAACTCCCTGTGCAGAGGGGAAGGGGCTCCACTCAGCTCTGCTCAGCTCTCTGGGAATAAGAGAGACGGTGCTGATAAAGAATTAAGTCAGAAATGTAGAGTGGATAGAGTACATACCTCGTTACATGATATCAGCAAATGTGAGGCATAAGATGAGACGAGATGGTTCAAAGACTTCCCCTGGCAGAGGAAAGGAGCTGTGATCTAACCTCCTGAGTGTCACAGGTGATGACATCCAGCCTTTTGCATGACATTAGCAGTTGTTTAATGCAATTGTCATCCTGAAAGGTACCAGTCATAGCTAAAAGAAAGCAAGACCTAAAGAATCAACTATTTTCCTTCTGGTTTGTTGTTAATTCCCCAGCATTTAAAGGTTTGCCTTGGGTTAGCAAGAGGTTGGGGCCATCAGCTCTTGCAGGCAGACCTCCAAGGTGCAGCACAACACCCATAAGCACATACACTGGTTGTATAGTATCATCTTCCAGACTTCTTTTTGGCTAAACAATCAGGATCAATTTTCCTATCTAACAAATCTTTATTTACCTTCTGACTGTAGTGATGCTTTGTGGCATTAAAATCTAATAATCTGCCCCAAATGACGAGCCTGAGCATCACCCAGTGGGCGATAATGTCTACATGCTGCGATCGGTACCTTCAGTTCTGAGTCATAAATGCAAAACCTGATGGACAAACTCAGCTTCTATATTTAAGTGCTGCTCTGCTTAACTAAGACAAGTACCAAACCAAGGCATGCTGCCTTTGCCATGCAATGAACTTGAATTTAACAAGTAGATTGCATGCATTTGTTGTAAAGCCAAAAAAACCCCATCTAAGGACCTTTATCACTGGGAGCAGTCATTTGTCATCATGTTCTAGTTCTCCCTCCTTGCATACTTCAGCAAAGCAACATGATTTTATTCCTTATGTAACACAGTCTGGGTAATGCCGTATGTCCCATATGGTGTAGGTCATTCCCACAGCTGTTGATGCTCGATCTCAACTCCTGTTTCTCCATGAACAGGCACACTACCAAGTTCTGATGCACATAATATATTAGCTAGAAGAAAAGGATTCCTTCTCAGTCGTAAAAAAGATACTAAGGAATTAAAACAAAGATTACAGCAGAGCAAAACATTTTAAATGGAGCTCACCAAAAATAAACCCAGTCCAAAAGAAAAGTACCCAAACCTCTCACAAGATGGCAAAATTCACCCAGCTCCAAAGCCACGGGGTGTATGCTGAGATAAAAACCCATCCCAACAGCAACACCATGAGAAGAGAGGCAGAAGCAGAGGATGCGATAAGCAGCACGGTGCTGCCAGACAGGAAAACCATTGAGGATCCTTCAGTGGGGACTGACGCTTCACAGCTTCTCACCCGAGGTGAAGAATTCCTGGGGCTTCAACAGCTTTATGTTTGAGGGAAGGTAGAGAGAGCATTTTGTGAGCAAAGTAGGTCACGGCTCAGCAGGAGAGGCACGTTGTCACATTTTATCTGGGAAGATGCACAGCTTCTAAGAAGGTTTCTTTCTTTTCCCTGCCGTTATTTCATTTAGCAAAGTAGAATCCATATTCTAAGCAAAACAAATGGTTGTTATTTATGGGTTGGCCCATTGTTCTTGGAGTGGCTTTGTGAAAGAGGAAAGTGATTGTACTGTCTCGTTACAAAAGATGGTGATTTCAGTAAGCAAGCTCAATTGTCTCAACAATATTCTGCAAACGAGCGTAAAAATTATATCAGAGAACAAAGTGTGAGTCATGCAGAATTACTCAATACGAAGCAATAAGTCAACCTTCATAGGATTTGGGTAATGTGGTTATCTCCTGAAATTATGCAGCAAGATTCATGATGGAAACAAGACCCAGAAAGCAACAAAAGTACCCACCTGCTTCAAGAGCAGAAAGCTGACAAAAAAAACCAAACCCACAAAACAAAACAAAACTCTTTTAGGTCATATATCTGATAGTTTACGTCAACTCTGCAAAGCGAGCACAGAAATTACCCATAGAGGTCTGAGGAACAGTGATGTTTCACCTGCTATCCCATCAGGAACGAGAGACTGATGACAGCAATGATTGAGGCTGGATTTTGACACTTGGAAGTACATAGAGTAGGTGGAGAGAAGATTTCAGTTATGCACACAGATGGAAGAAGTAGATCACTGGAGGACTGAAGAGTGACAGTATTAAGACAGATAAAGTAATTTATTTTATAGGAAGATGATTATACAGCTGAGAGTCTTTTTTTTTTCCCCTCCAGCAGAGAAATAAAGGAGAGCAAACCTGCCTCTCTCTCCCATGATCCACGGATGTGTCATGTGCTTCTGATGGAGTCAGAGAGAAAGAAAACGGTGGAGAAGTAGGCGAACATTTGGATCATCACCTGATTGACAACGTGCAACTCAGGGAATTGGCCCAGCATCAAGGAGTGTCTAACAAAAAGGAAAATGATCACAGAGCAGGCTCAGAATCAAAGCATTGCCCCACATTTAAAGAGCCACCATTGAAATGAATAATAACTCTATTAATTTCCCATCCCAGGCATCAGTATCCTCTCTTGGAGCCAATATTGGAAACAAAAGATCAAATCTGAAATTTTACTACAAAAAGATGAAAGAAAAATAAGGAAAAATGGCTCAAAGTGCCTCAAAATTGTTCCTAGAACCGATGGCCTTTGAGTTGGCAATGCTATTTAGGCACCAGGTCATCAGTTCCGTCTTTTACAATGTAAGAGCTCAAAAATTAGAGGGTGGAATACTTTTTCGAAGGCAATCCTTTCTTCCTGCTGACCTTCCCTACTATCATCTGCAGAACACATGCAGACGACACACACGGGCCCTCCCTATTCTTTTGTGCATTCTTTCTTTGCACACCTCTGAGAGAGACACAAAGGGTTGAACAGATCATCAGAAGAAATGCATGTGCCTAAACTCTTTTCCTTTCAGTATTCTGTGTATTTTCTGAGGATCTGAGCCTGGAGACACCAGATGGTGGTTTTTTCTCACATCTTTATGCACCTACACATGGCAAATAGGTGCCCAGGGCTATTTTCAAGCACAACCAAACACTTCACTCTCTAAATAGCCATTAAGAATATGGATGCAGGGCAAAATTCTTCTTAACAAAAAGAACAAACCCAAAGGTAAAACTGCTTCCAGGGGAACTTAGTCAGAAGGGATGCACACCTGCAGGGCAGAGAGTGGATACCGCACAGATTAGTGACATTGCAGCCACATGGCAACGTGAGACAAAGCAAAGCAATGAGAGTTGCTCTAGGAATAACCTGGCACTAGAAGAGACAAAAACAAATCAAGGCAAAAGGGCTTTCAAGAAATTCAGAGAACCCAGCTGAAATTCTGCCTGTAAACACCCAGCAGTGAGGCCTGAACCACAAGACGAGGCCAAGGTTTACCAACAACCAAGACCAAAGGCTCCAGGCATGTTTGCTGGGAGCAATGAGGAATCGGGGCATCACTGTGGTTCTTCAGCATTTCTGCTTTCCAGCTGCTCTTGCAAGAGGCAGTTTTTAACCAAGAGATTTTCCTGATAGCTCAGCAAATTAAGTTTACAGTGGAATACAATGGGAGATTTGGGGAACAATTAGAGAGTTTTAATATGAAAGAAAAAAGAAGTCACGAGGAGAAGACTCTTAACTGTAATTCCTATTTCTGTCTCGAAGGGAATTAGCAGAATTTTATGACTTTGATCTTCTGAAGAATGTGTTTCTGAACCTTACTGGTCATTTTTCTCAGTTTCAGATAAGGATTCGATGAGAGATAAAACACCAGCAATTTAAAAAGGGCAGTTCCTGCCTGTGTTTGTCACCATTTCCCTACTGATCATCGCAAAAGCTCAGTTAAGGAGATTTTAAAGCAGCCGATTTGTTATAATTAATGAGTTTTGGTAATTAATGGCTGGCCTGATGTAGCCTTCGAGAACAAACATAACTTTTCTCCCCTTAAAAACGCAGCAATGGGTTAAATGACAGCACGGGTGAGACAGTTCCACCATTAACCAAAGTTAATAGTCCTTTCGCTGGCAGTTCTCAGAGCCTGTACAAACTGTGCTAATTATTATAAAGCATGAATTTTAATAACAGCACCGCACTGCATTTCTCACACACATAGGTTCAAAACTAATTAAATACAATGGGAATACATTAGCCTCTATACAGACAAGGAATATTACTGAGTAACACCACCTCACTGCGTCACCTCCAAAGGAGTAACTCGGTAACTGCTTTCTTCTGCAAACTTAAAGGTCAGGTGAAGTTTGCTTTTCCCAGCTGTTCTAGATTAAGATGCAGATATTTCAAGGGTCTGAGATTGAAGGTGTTTCCTTTGGCTTTGTATTTCCTGCAGTTTTCCTTTTGTGACCGATGTGAAAAAAAATAATGCTGTTATCCCAAATAATATCAGTTATTGCACTTCTCTAATTTATCTCCATGAAGTTAAGGCAATGAAATTAAAAACTATTTGTTTGCTCCACCAAAGAGCAGATGTTCCAGAAGCAATAAGATTTTAGGTTATTAAAATAATCCCTGTCACGGGCTGATAGATTTTCTTTCCCAATTTATTCAATGAGCTTTTCCAACCACAGTGGGCGCTGTGTGGAGGAGCCTCTGCCCTCTGTGGACCACTGATCCAATGATCCACTGCTAGAGCTGCTCAGCTTTGGGCAGGAACCTTGCCTTAATTAATGATAATTGCACCAGGCAATGAGAGACAGAGAGCCAAAGGGTCACCAGAGAGAATGAAAAGTCGGGATCTACAAAACTCAGCCATGCTCACAGGTAAACCAAGATGATACAAGTGGCTCCCCTTCCAGCAGATGTTGCTGGCTGAGCTTTGCTTTTCTCTGTACTTTATTTTAGCACTGAGAAGAACTCTGAGCTGAACAGCACCAGCAGTGTGATCTGTTGGGTCAGGTTGCTATTAATGATAAGACAGAAATGATAAAACTGTTCTTTACCAAGCAGCAAACAATTAAACATCAGCGCCCTTCCCCAGCTTGCTGAGGAACTCCACAATTGGTTTTCCTTTAATTCTGGGGGGTCATAGGTAGAAGTGCACCTCCCAGCAATAGCCAGCGACACAACCTGGCACTTTCCAAACTAAAGTTTAGCTCAGCCTCTGAAATTTATGCCCACCCTGAGAAGGGTGATGTGCTGCTCTTTCACTTGATTTAATTCCTACCACCAAAAGGTACCCAAGGGCCCAAGAGTTAGTGCCGTTTGTGTGAACAGTATTTCTGTGCTGACACTGTAAGCAGCCTTAGCTCACACCAGGAGCAATAATCAGCAGCTGACCCTGCAGAATACATTTGCTTTGCTCAATTACACAAGCAGGGAGGAACGCAGGCAGCAAGCCCTGCTGGTGCCTGGAAGAGAGGACTTCCTATCTGGGGCAAAGATGTTAGAGGAACAGGCTCACAGCTACATGATTCTCAACTCAGACTTGCAGATAAGTACCAACAGCTTCAGAGATAGAGATTTCAGATTGAATGCTACAAGGATGTGGGAAAACTTTCACCCTATTTTAGCTGGTTCTTTGCTCTTATTTTACTGCATTGAAGCACCTTGCCACCCTCCATGATAAATGCTCAGGATTCTTGCAGTGTAGCATCAAGGCCATTTCTTACCCAGGGGAGCGGGTTGCAGACTAGGCCACTGGTTAGACCGATAGCAAGATTGCTCTGTGTGCAGGGAGCCCAGCCTGCCCCTTGTTGCACAGAACACACGGGCAGGTCTGGGTGTTCAGCAGTTCATCCACACTACTTGGTGCCACAATCAAGAACTTGAAACTTAAAGAAGAAACAATAATCTGAGAAGAAAAAGAAACTCCACCCACCCCACCTGTCTGAGAAAAGCAGACACCGACAGACGAAGTAGAATAGGAGTAGTTTCCAACATCAGAATGTTATACAGGAAACAATAACAGTACAGACAGGCTCCACCAGTCAGACACACCGTGATGACCTGAAAAGCTTCCCTCATGATTCTCCTCTCATTCCACACCAAGACAGGGGAGAGCAGGGGCTGGCAGAGGGGCAACGTGCTTCTTCCCTCCTTGGAATGGCGCCTTGGCCAACTGAAAGGCTCCTCACCACCAGATATGTGCAGAGCACTGAGGAAATGCACAGCAGCTCCCATTTCCATTAGATCTGCAGACCTCTCTGGATGCTTTTTAGATGCTCCTGTTTCAGCTGGCGAGAACAGACCCCAAGAAACACGACGTTAGAGCTCAGTTTTATACATGACAAACACGTTCTTAAGAAATAAAATATTTTCCACACTTGTCTGCACTCAGGCCAGTTTCCTCAGGCATCCAGATCTGCTTTTAAGCACCAAAGGCTGCACCCTCTCTTTTAGGTGTCTGCTGCTTCGCTTTAAGATCCTGCACTGGAAAATATGGTCTTTGGTATTTGATACTCACGCACACAAAGTGTTTTACTTCAGAGCGTTTAAAAAAGGAAATGACCTCTGTATTTTATTTTCTCCCTCTTTATTTATTTTTTTAAAGGTTTTCAGGCTGTTTGTACGTGACACTGGAAAACTACAGCCCGTGATTTATGGTTTCTGGTCTGCTAATAGAAACAAACCCCTCCACCACCACTTACTCCTCAGCAGAAAGATCGTAACAGATTGTAAATGGTTGCATTACTGGGAAAGATAATGCTCCTTTCCACTCTCATTTCCCTTGGTTGATTTTTATCGTGGTAGGGGTTGAGTAAGCGTGTAAGAGATAGATCATGCATTATTTACCAGGCTGGAAATGGGAAAAGGCACCAGCAATCTGCTGCACAACCAAACCCTAAGCACTGGTCACTCACTGTGTTTTGCATCCTGCTTGTTTGCAGCTTGGCTGATAGTTGTTAAAGCAAACGCTGTGGTCCATGTCTCCGGGAGATTGTTAGATGATAGGGCCAAGCACTGAATTCCAGGCTGTTTGTACCAGCATTGGTTGTACCGTGGCAAAAATGGACCATGGTGAGGCCAGAATCACCAGAGTCACCACAGAACCATGGGATGGCTTAGAAACAAGACTCAAATGGCGCTCAGAAGAACAAGGACTTCTCTGGACTCATCCCCATAGTGACACTGACCCAGATCCTGAGGGAGCCAGGAGGCTGCAGCACTGAGAGGTTCATTCCATTGCTAACTCAGCCATTGCTGGAGGCTCCACGTGTGTCCTTGCAGCACCGTTTCCAGCACACACTACCACTTCATCCAAGCAAGTCATTAAATGCTGGAAACCCTAAAGAAAAGTAAAAGGAAACAAGGAAAGAAATAATAACAACAAAGCTACTGAAGAACTTAGTGAGGAAAAATTACAAGTAACTGAGGACTTTAAATGAGCTTCCAAATTAAGGAAAACAAGGGGAAAGGATCAGCTCTCATTTTTTGCAATTAAAGTGTTATTTATAGCAATTTGGGTTTTTTGAGATTAACCCTGGATACGATGCTGCCAAAAAACACATCTGATTTACTACTCCCAGGGCTTCTCATCCCTTTGTATATCAGACAGGCAGCTTTTCCCACCCCAGAGCCTGCGTGCACCCAGGACAGCTGTAAAACACCCAAGGATTGATTCCAGTGCTCACACCGTGACCATTAGCAACGGTTCTCAACCCAAAGCCATGAATGTGAAGCCATGGCACTCAACTATTGTATCCCCTGGGCAGAAAACAAATGCTGAAAGAGCGTGAGATAACATTTTGTAGGAGCTAAAGGGAAAACATTCTGGTTCCACACCAGCAGGAGTGGAAAGAGGAGGCTCAAGTTGTCCCTTCAGCCTTGGGGACACCTCCAATGCAACACTTCTGTGCATCCATCGCAGCATTATTTGAGGGGTTGGCAATGTTTGCAGAGAAGCCATTTTAATGAGCTTTGGGCTGAAAGACGTGAAATACGAAGACAATCCTTGCTATTTACAGCACTCAGCCCCCGGTTGCCTCTCTGTTTTTCCTACCGGATTAATAAAACCAATACAGTAAACAAACAAAGGATGCAAAGTTTGGTTAAGGCCGACCAAAGTTCAGGGAGGAAGAGGGCAGGGTGCTGGGAAGACACGCAGACCTCCAACCATCCACTTCCTGCACTGCTCAGTGCTGCTCTGGCTGCAAGGAGACACCGTAGGTAGGACAGTTGGGAGCTGCACCAGCTTTTTTATGGCTCTATTGACTTTTCCAGCCCCTGTGCTGGCTGCCTGCCTCTCCTCGCTGCTCTTTGAACCCATACAGAGTAAATACAGGTAACCAGAGCCGCTTTGTGGGCAGGGGGAATGGTCCCAGGAGGAGCCACTGCGGCACCCTGTTCTGGGGTTAAAGATGGGGAAGTAAACCAGGGCACGGGGAAGAGTCAGCTCCTTTGGCTGAATAGGGGGGTGGGGGGGAAGGAAAGGAAGAAAATAAAACCCAGCAAAAGCCTCAGAGGAACATCACCCTGCAAATTCACATCTTGACCCAAATCACGGAGGCAAAGAGCAGGTAGGGGCTGTTCTGGTGATGGGAGCAGGAGGATGGGGAACGGAGCTGTGAGCAGACGGCAGCCTTCAGCTGTGCCACCAGGAGGGCACAGGGGCTCAGCAGGTACCTGGAGCTCAGCAGATAGGTACAGGCTGCACAAGGGCATTGCCTCCTAGCAGAGCCTTCAATTCCTTTGATTTAAATCTGCCTGACACGGGGATTTCTCCTCTTTTCATTCCATCTTTCTTAGCAGAAACATTTATTATGCTAATTGAAATGCTTAACCTCCCTGGACCGTCGGCTGCAATAGCTCATCATAAGCAGCTTTAATGTTTGCTTGGATGGGTACCTCGGGGATGGAGAAAGCGTCGGACTCGTCTCTTCCCTGCCCCTCTGCACCCTTCCCTAAGTTGGGGCGAGTTAAAAGGAAGCATTAACCGCGCTTATCAGATGCGACGGGGTGAGCGCAGGCTGGCGAGCAGCCAGCAGCTAATAGCGGCATAAAGGCAGTTTGATGGAAAAAATTAACATGCTAATTGTCAGGCTGGAGAGGGTGCCGGGGCCCGTGTGAAAGAAAGAAAGAAAGAAAAAAAAAAAAAAAAAAAAAGAAACAAAAAGGCATTATCCGTGCTGGAGAGATCAATTTTAACAATAGAGATTTGGGGAGGGAGGGGGGGGGGTAGGGGTAGAGGGGGGGAAGAAGAAGGAAAAACGAGGTTTCGATGCCGTCACCTTCTTTCGGTCCCATTCTCTGCTGCCCTCCCCCAGCTCCAAACCTCTCCCCGCAGCCTGGGGCTCTCACTGGGGTTGCTCGGAGGATCTCTCGCCGCTCAGCGCGGTGCACCAGGCAGACACACCGCGCTCCCTCCATTCCCGGCATCAGAGTGACGCTGCGTTGGAGCTCCGGCAGAAGGCAAAGTCCCGTTCGGCACAATCCTGCCCAGTCCCGCTCCGCAGCGCAGCTGAGCTGAGGGGCAGAGGGGAGGTTTCCAAAGATCCTCTCCCCCCTCCGATTAACAGGGAGGAATTCTGCAATTTCTATTTTTTAAAACAAAGGGAACTTGGATATATATATATTTCCCCAATTGGTTTGTTGTGTTTTGTTTCTTTTTTCTTTCTTTTTTTTTTTTTTTCTTTTTCCTCAAAGCGAAAAGAAATGCTTGGAAAGCAGCAAGCCCAGCCTTGGAATGAGATCTACACAACGCATCGCTAACCAGGATTAAGAAACTCAACTCACGCACTGGGATTCCCGCAGCGGGGCAGGATCCTAGGGGACAACACTGAGAACCCAGCGGGATGCCAACGCTTCAGCCGCCTCTCTCCGCGGATCCCGTTTAACCCCGGCTCCATCCCACTCAGGAAAAGCACCTTGAGAGCCGCCGTGCCCTCCCCCTGGACGGCATCGAGGGCTCCGAGCAGCCCAGACCCGGTCCGAGGGCTGCGCGCTCCATGTGCCCGCAGGCGGGAGCGGCACCGAGGTACCCGCGCCGGTTGTGATTTATGTCTGTGGATGAATGCTGTAAACATGAGCCACGGAGATTTAAGAGCAAAGCCCCTCGCACGGCTGAGGGAGTGATTTGGTTTTACTTTTAGGCAAAATGCGGCTCGCTGGCAGGATTTTACAAGCGGGAATATTCTTCTTTCCCTATGCCAAACAGTGACTGTGTGTGCTCTCGTTCTTTACTTCGACCGTGGGGGAAATTTAAGCAAGAACATGTATAGTGAATTGCTAAACTCAACCAGTGCCACCGAAGCTCACCTCATCCTTCAGACCAACACTCCCTACCTGGGCAGCACGCAGCGACCCGTCAGCTCCTCCGCCTTCTACATGTCGACAGCCAGGGTGCTAAAAGAAGGCGAGATCAACAAGCCCGACCTGGTGACTTACATCATCCTCTTTTTCTTTCTGCTCCTGACCGTGACACTCATCGTGCTCTTCATTAACTGCCAGCTGAAAAATTCTTTTTTTGCTACTCTTCCTTACGACAGATCCCTCCGGGAAGCGAGGAGCCCGTGGAGGACACAGGCTGTGTGACACGAGGGGGGGAAAACAGCGTCTTCCAGCAGCAGCAGCGCTGTGCCACGCAGCCTTGTCGTCCGCATGGCAGCGGGTGGGTTCGACCCTCCTTAAAATAATAGGCTGCGCCGCGGGGAAAGGCTGCTGAAAGAGACGCCGTACGCAGATGGGAATAGCTGTAAATAAAAGGCTGTGCGAGGAACTGAAGAGATCACGCTTTGGCAAATTGATCAGCGCAAAAAGGAAATTGCCCCCCGATTCCAGATTAAGAGCTATATGTATGCAAATGTCATCACCGACCCATTCAGTGCCCATAGAAGGACGTTTGCATCCACAACAATCTCTGATTTGTGCATCTGGTGCAGCTTGTTACCCATGTTTATGAAATCACAGCACTGAATGTAAAACACGGCGTATTTACCTAATGGCTCCACTCTGAGGACCAGAGTTTACTTTTCTGTTTCTCTCCACTGCTGCTGAAACGCTCGGTAATGCAATGGGAGCGATGCCTGGAAGGAGAAAACCAGAAATGGTGGTTTAGGATTTGACTGGGATGCTGCTGGGGGTGGGGGTGGTGTTTTATGGCATCTAATGTCAGGTTTCAAATCACTGCCAGCTATGGGAACCACTGAATACTTAAGTAACTCGTTTTCAACTTTCTTAAGTTGTAAAGGAAATTGCTCGCCACAGCGTGAAACCAAAATAATCAGGATGGAGAGAAGGAAGGAGAGAAAATAAACACCATCAATCGTATGTAAACTAATGAAAGGGGAGGGCAGAGAGCTCCGAGCTCTGTACAAGAAGCAGATAACTTTGGAGAGCCGCTGTGTTACAGGAGGAGCTCTCGCTGTAAGGCTATAGCAGTTAGGAGCGTGCTCCATCGAAAGGGCAGCAGCATGATTGACTGACGGCTCATTAATGGTAACATACACCGGTTTAGCTTCATTAGCAATCTGGGTTTGTTCGAGAAGCTGTGCTCCTGCTTCAACTTCGCTGACGTGCTATTTAAATAGATGACAGTTTTTAGGAAATTTGCAATTAGAGTGTCATAATTATAGACCATACAGCACAAACCCCAGCACAGTATTCATGATCCCACTGTGGGCAAAGGGCTCTTTCCTTGTTGTTTTCTCAGCTACAGTGTCTCTACACACAGCTGAATTGCAGACGGCCAGAAACACACCCTTAAATCCAACTTCTACTCCCACTTCGCAGGTGGATCTTCCATCAAAGGAGAGGGGTTCGTGCAGTGCCAGATCTGCACCTCTCAATGCACCCTTATCACACTCAATACAGCCAAAGAGCTGTGTGTATATATGTACCTAAAGTATTTCATCCAAATGAGAGGATTTTACAATGCAACGACACACAAGCACGTGGGACAGGGACACAAACATACCTGGGGCCTGACTGCGAGCTTTTATTACCTAGAAATTGCACAGTTGATATACTTCCAAGTCACTGTCTTGGTTATCATCTTTTGTTATGCTCAAAAAAAGTTAAGTCTACCACAGAGCAGCCTGAGATACTTTATTCCTTGACAGGTGGCCAATTTTTATCTCATCTGAACCAAATTTCACTGGTGTAACTCCAAATCATTATTCTAATGCAGAAATAAAGAATAAATTCAAGTGTGTTTATCTCAGCCCATTTTGAATAAATTCAGTTTTTATCAAATCAGCCATTTCTCATTTATTTTTAAGTAATGACAGCTTGTTTCCATCTATCAGCCATAATGAGCTCGGTCTAAAAATTCCTGCTGGCAAAACCCTCAGAACCTGATGGAACACATGTTGCATTGCACCATATTGTACATTTTCTCTTATTAAAATGCTCAAGAATAACCCTGGAATAACCATATTTCCCCCCCCACCCCACAGTTTGATACTTGGAGCAATGCTCCCAAAAGAATGACTTCTACTGCAGAAGAAAGTTCCATCAATGCTATTCTAAGCTCTGTATGGAATAGATGCAAAGAAAGCATCTCTGCTTAGCAGGAGCTAACAAACAGGAGACTGACTTTTTACAGGGTCTGATAGCAATAGGGCACAGGGAATGGCTTTAAAGTAACAGAAGGTTTGGTATTGCAAGGAAATACTTTACTCAGAGGGCACTGAGGTGCTGCCATGGATGGGCCCTGGGCAGCCTGAGCTGGGGGGCAGCCAGCACATGCAGGGTGGGGCTGGGAGCTGTGAGGTCCCTTCCAACCATTCTATGGTTCTGATTGTTATCCTGTTGTTCTGCCAAGACACTGATGCTGTAAACCCAGCAGGACCCATCCTTTTTCTTGCTTTTCCTAGGTGCAAGTAGATTGGGGTGGGCATTTCTACTGGCATTCATCCTCCTGCTTTTCCCTTTCCCCCCATGCAAAAACCAGGAGTTGGGCATGTTCTACATTTCCATCACTGCTGACACGTGGGAAGGACTCACTGGTAGGACTCACAAGGCTGTCATAAAAGTAAGCAATGCAACAAGGCAACAGGCAAAGAATAAACACAAAAGCTAAGCACCTCACTTCTATTTAAGATGCCTCTTTCTATTCAATTCTATTTAAGATTGGTGCTTCATGGCAAAGCAAAACGCAGGGCTGCGTTGCATGACCACGCTCTCCTAATTGGTGTCAAACCACAAGAGTCCCACCAATTTGTAACGGTACTTGCACTAATGAGTTTGTATCTAGTAATGTCTTCAAGAGAAATGAAGAGCCCTCATCCCAGGACATCACTTGAAGACAGAAATCACCACCACAGGGCTCCTCAACTCAACTTTCATAAGGAAAGATGAAGCTTTTCATTAGGAGGAGAAAAGGATTGAGGCTGGGGACTGGCACAAAGCCAGCAGAGAGATCAGACTGAGAAGAGGAAGATACCTTGGACTGGGCATTTGGCTGTAGGAGTTTGCTCCCTTCCTCCCCTTAACATAAGACCCTGAGCTTATACCATAAACTCCAGGCATAAGCAGATAAGTTTGCTTTACATCTGTTAATTCACACAATAAGTCTCTTAAGTTGAAGGTTACACTTATGTTTTTCCAAGTTTTTTCCTTCCCTCTCCCTTTTTACCCTCCCAGCAATGCCCCAATTCCAACCCAAGTACCACACTGAGCCCAGCAGTGTGGTACAACCACAGACACAATCTGCTCCCTCGTGACCTTCCAGGACTGCAATACAGAAGACTTCAGATCTCTTTCCACAGATTTCCTTTTAGGGAGCGACTGCTCAGAGACCTGAAATCTCTTCAGTCTCAGGACACGATTCCCTCTGTGGCTCTTACGGAAAAGGGTCTATTTTGTCTTGCATTATCCCTAAAAGTTCTCCATCCGAGCTGAAGTCTATCTCACCCCCACAGCTCAAAGCATATGAGAGGCTGGTGTGTTTGCTGAGAACTATCTCTGCTTCTAAGAGGCTTCAGAAAATGAGATTTCACAGGAATGACTGTATTACATAGCGTTTCTTATTTAGACCTAGAAATAACCACACTGTTTATAATAGGAGAGGTGTAACTTCAAAAAGAGAATGGAAAAAGTCTATAAAGAAGAAAATTCCTGTCCTTAGAATAACAGAGCTGTCAGGTTTGTTGTTTTGTTGGTATTTTTTTTTTCCCCAAATGTTTTATGGGGGAGAAAAAAAAGAGGAGGAGACAGCATTTATCCTCTCCATCTCTAAAGATACCAGTCTGCTGCTCAGTATCACTGCCAGCACTGGAGTGTAACCTGCCTCCTCTTACTTAGTAAAGGCAAGGTGCTACAGAGGGACAGAACAAAGTATGGCTGCCTGCAAGGACCACTGCAGTCTGAGCCAGCTGCTGTATGAGACTCCCTATGTGTCCAATACACAGTGAGGGGTCTACAGAATTTCCATGACACCAGCACTACACAAGCAGCCCCCTCTGCCCTAGAGCTGCTCAGAGCACTCCTTTAGCAGTGGCTTCGTCCTATCAAACCCACCTCCAACCTCAAGCAGGAGGCAGATGGACACCTGGCAGTCCATGGGCACCCTGACTGCTGCCTTCTGCTTCGCTGCCTCCAGCACAGCACCTCTGAAAATCATTCTGACAGCAGCCAGGCAACACAAGGAGTCCAAGAATTAAATACAGACTAGTGATAAAGCAGCCCTAGAGATACCTGCTCTGCCCCATTAGCAGCCTTCCCATCATATACGGCTATAGTAACACTGCAGCTAGCACATCAAAGCATGCTGAATAAATAATACTGTGCTTCTCACATGCTTTTGTTTCTTAATGGAACCATGTCTTCATTCTTGCGTTAAATGGAATACTTCTATTGCCTTAGAGCAGAGCTCCTTCCAGAGATACCCATGCAGAGCTGCTCCCTGCAGTTTGCCCAGCCACGTGCTCTGTATCAGGTATAAACATCTCACCACAAATCAGGACATGGGGCAGTTGTGCTGCTGGTTTCTGGCCATCTGACATTAGAGCACAAGCTTAAGATAGCAATGAAGAGATTAAAAACAACAAAAATAAGCAATGCTGCCTGGCACACTCTGTGCACTCTGGATATCCTGTCTCCTCATTTTTGGATGGAACATCCTGCTTTCACTTGGATCCCCCTTGTCCTCCAACAGCATTTACCAGCCAACCCATCTGCAGCCTCAAACATACCTTGGGAAGCACAGAACAGCAGAACTAACAGGATTGCAATCCAGGCCTTCCCTTGTGCTTGCACTCAGAGCTAAAAAAAAAATAAAATAAAATATGTTGTTTACAGAAGGGTTTTTACAGCACGTTTGAACATGTGGCCCTATAAGGCAGTTAACGAGAATATATTCAAAGAAGAATTTGATGCAAACTGCCTGGAAGTTGTAAAATGCTGAAGCGTCTCTCACGTGGGTATTTTATGTTGGTGCTCGGGCCAAGTTCTCTTTTATTAAGGCCTGTTCTCTCTTTTAATACAAAAGCACTACTAGAACTCCATCAGCTGGAGGCTGCCTTCTTACCAAGCACGAGAGCTGCTCCTCTGCACTGCGCTCCGTGGGTCTCTCTGGATGGTTTAAAAGGAAAATGTGGCTAAATACAGAAATATAGGACAGAAAACAACAGGCTGCATGTTTCAGTCTACCTGCATAAACTAGCCAGCCCATTCTCAAGGCACAATATGCCACTGTCCCCAGTGTATCAGGAAACCTGAGCAATTCTATGTGTTTTCTGCAGAGGAGTGTCCTGCAGTGTGAACAGATACGCTGTTGTCTACAGCACCAGCTATCCAAAACTTAAGGGGAATGATTATTTGTGTTGAGTGTTATCAACACAAAGTGCTAACGCTGGCTGGCTACAGAGCACTAATCAGCGCAAACTTCTCTGGCCAATAATAATCAAGCAGCAAGATGATGCAGTACCTAAAAGCATGTAGACGTAACTGAGTGGCTGGCAATTTACAGGTGCTTTGGGACTTGTTAGAAATGCCTTAGTGCACACAGAAGATAGCTGGCTCTGCATCTCAAGTCAGAAGACCAACAGTGTTTGAGAATTTGGGATTGGAGCCAGCCCCATTGCTATGCAGTCCAAGTTCTTTCCCCCCCCCCCCCCCCATATTACAGTGTCCGGAAAACACAGCAGATAACAGCAGAGCTTTCTAGCAACAGCTGGTGGAATAAACTAGAACTGATTCTGCTCTAACTTGCTTCACCCCATCACACAATCATCTGTCACAAACACACACACACACTCCCTTCCTCCACACCAAAACAAAGTACAATCCCAGGGGTTATTTCAGCTACTCACAGAGATGTAACCATCAGCTGCACATCTGAAGGAAAAAGAACTACCAGAGTTACATGAACTCAACATAAACCGACACCTGTAAAGAAGTATTTCAACACATACTGAGGTAAAGATGAAGGAAATCAGAGAAAAATCTGTTGGCTTTGTTTTGTTTTGGGTTGGTTTTTTTGTATGTTTATTGAAATATGAGCAGCAGAATGCAAAAAAAATATATATATATGTATCTTTAAAAACATAACATAGCAAAAAACTAGTAACTGTAAAATTAACAAAATAAAAAGATGTTTAGAGTTAAATGAAAAAGCTCATCTCTAGAACTGTGTTTCCTACAATGTAAACAAAAGCATAAAGGTTATGCTTGCAACAAACACAGAAGCAGGCTTATGGAGCAGCACAATAAAGCAAGTCGATGCTGTAATCTGATGGTTTGGTCTATTGATTTGAATTCAGAATGGGTTTCCCTCCTAAACAGCAACTTCACAACCACAAAAAGCAAAAGTCACATTGGTCTTTTGAAGCCAAATGATTAGAAACTGATTTGATGTTTTCTTTAAGTCCATCACTAACCGTTACTTCAGGTACCTAAAACAATATACAACAAAAAAAGCCCCAAGCATTCCAAACTAAAGGAAAAGCTTGACACATTTCAATGTCCATCTAGACATACGCTGTAAGAGTATTTGCCTGAGATCTGATAACTTTTACACTGTAATACTGAGGGGAAGGTGGGGGGAGAGGGGGAAGCCATGCAAAAAAAGAAAGAATTCCAGTATTTTAAACAGTTCTACACAGAATCAATGCGTAGGCTATTCCGTCACTGTTTTGGTTAATGGGATGTTTTGTTAATTGTCTCTCATCAGTCAGCCATACTAGATTTAGTTTGGTCCTATAGATACGATAAACCAACGTCAGCCCTTCATGAGTAACTATTTAATGTGTAACATAATTAAATGAATGTAATACTTCCACAAGGTGCTGGACTGACTGCCAGCAAGACTGATGCCCACAAAGGAGGAATATATATCCAACATAAGATCTTATCTTAGTGACTATAAAAGCAAACCCAGAAAGAACTACAGTGTATGCCTGTTCCAAGCTCCTTGCTGGTATTGTCAAAGCTGTTAATTAGCGCTGTGTTTGACTGTAAGTAGAAATAGGCCTTAAAAGAAGAAAATACTTAACACTTATAAAAGCCAGAACAGTTTTTGCTGAAGAGCAAGACTCAGTCTAAGCTGGGCTATATATAATGCTTCATCTTCCACTACCACGCTACTGCCTGATTTCATTTTTCCATCCCTCCATCTAGATAAAGTGACTTACACACAAGTATGCTGAGACAGAAGCAGCAGCCTCTGTTATCACTACACTTAAAACATAATTAGTGTCAAACAGTTCTCATCCAACCTATCCGTGCACAGATATCGGACCTTTCTATTGGCAGCACAGATAAACCAAACGCGATTAGGAACACCGGGAACCAACAGGCACCATCAACCAAGAAGCTCTCAAAAATAAGTTCTACTTAAAAAGAACAGAAAAGCAGAGCGTAGACAAATCGTTTACTTGCACTCTGCTCCTGCAAGCCTGTCCTGGCAAAATCAGCAGCCGCGAGGATAACCTCAGCACTGCATTTATTACAGATCTAGAATATGTACACAAGCACAGAAATGCCAGAGTACTTTAATACTTAATGACAGCATCAGAAGTGGGTTAGCTAGAGAGTATTGTAGAAATTATGGTTCACTGCATGGGCAGCCAATCTAACCACAATACAGCAGCTCTGACTTGCAAACACCCACTTCCAGCACCCATTCTTCAGTCGTTTATTCAGCCGCATCCAAACAAGTGAATGGAGGTGGAGCCGGGTGAAAAACGTTTTGGATAAAGCAGAAGCTTGTACCTACAACTGAGATCTTTCTTTGATCCAATGTGCCAAGACATTCGTTTTAAAAAGCTCATCAAGAAAAATATCTGTAGTGTCAAATATACGTATTCAGCAATTTGATAGAAGTCGGGCCTGGGGAGAGGAAAACGGGAAGCCTGATCCTGTGGCCAAATGACTTTGCATCTTATTCAGTCAATGAATGAAACTTATTCATCTCGAAGAATGAAAGAGGTGACCCCATAAAGCAAGAGGCAAATACTGTTTTTCTCCTTCTCCTGAAGATGCACATTCGCTTTAACACACACTGTAGAAACCGCTTTAAAAAAGAAAAACCCAACAAGAACAACAAAATAAGAAACAACAACAAAATCACCAAGCAATATAGAAATTCCTGTACACGAGAACATGAGGGTTCTGCAGAAGTGTTACAGTTTATCTTTATTCCTTTAAGGCATTTCATAAGAAACATTTTAACGACACGTAAACAATTTCTTTTCCTTTAAGATGATCTCTTACTTAGGTACCATATAACGCACGATTTCCACGTTTGAGCAGAAACTGTCATTCAATAGAAGACAAAAGAACTTGTGTAAGCAATCAATGTCTCAGGATTGCAGTAGTTAACTGCAACACATCTTGCAATAAGTGTTTGCGTTTTAGAGTTTTCAGTCTCTCCCCTGGACACCGCACCCTGTCCTGAAAAGGTGTTCAGGAAAAAGGAGGAATCAGGGAAAAAAACGTAATAGGTCTTTTTCTGCATGCAAATGGATTTTGTATAATTCACTTCTAATTCACTTAGAATGTTCCTACAACCTTTACCATTACTTTTTTAAAAGGGGAAAACTATGCATATGTTACGTAGCTGATTTCTTTTAGGGTTTAGTACAGTGTTTGAGTGATACAACAGCAGAGGCAACGTAATTCCTTACAGAAAGATAGATTTCATTTTAATGCAGTCCTTGATTTCCATGAAGCTGCCAATTATAAGTATTCTGACCGAACACCTGTTGCTAAGAACAGGCTCAAAAATCACTGTTTCATGTAGTCTACAAAATAAGTGATTGCTTTTGGTCATTAACAACAGGCCTGTACTAAATTACATGATCTGGAAGTAAGAGCTTCTGCATTCATTTACTAAGTTGCTAAGCCACTCGCAGTCTTCAAAGAGACTCAAACTCATACTGAAAGTGAATTAAATACAGTGTAATCACTAATACTGCATAATGTCTACTGAGAGATTAAAAGGCTTAACACAGATCAATTCCAGACAGGCAAAATAAACAGCTAAAACACCAAAAAGAGAATTAAAAAAAACTTACTCCTTCGAAAAAGTAGCAAGGCGCTGCCATTTACAAATACTAGTGTTTATGTTAAAATAGAGAAGGGTACCTAAAAAGAAATAGGCCTTGGCAACCACATCCAAATGGCATGAGTGTAAGACAAAGAAAAACAAAAATTACTACTCCAGAAACGTGCAAGATGTTTACCTTGTATCAGTTACTATTTAAAATGGTGGTTAAAAGTAATAGTACAAAACTGAAGTGGGAAAAGACTAAGAACTGCTATTCTGCATTCATATACAATGTGTTTATGACAGCATTTTCCAACAAAGTGTTTTTACACCACTCTGATATTTGTAAAAAGTATATTTCATGTGTACATTTTAAAAAAGTCACATTGTTCAATTAGGCAAATTAGCCATAATAAAGCCTAATTTTCTTTATAACAAGATGTCAAACTTAATTTGTTAAGCAACTACACTAAAAATACAGCTTGCAAGCTGGAGCTGCACATGTTCAAACGTTTTTATAAACAATAAAAAAAAAAACAAACTATGATATGTATTTATTTTCTGAAGTCAGTCTTCATCATTCTTGTCCCTACAGGACAAAAAATAATTTCCAGTTAAGACATATGCCTGTTTAAGTTCTACTCCAAGAAGGGGAAAAGTGTTCTGAATTTCTTCAATAGATATCTATTTTTTTTCCCTTAGGGCTCAACTGTCGCTTAAGCATCACAAGAACAAATTGAAATGTAAAACTGCTCAGCTATACACAATGGAATTGGTCACAAAGGGATTTAAAAAAAAAATAGAAAGTAAAACCACAAGATCCATTCTCCATATAGCTCACAGTATCCACGCTGGAAGTTTCTCTAGAATTAGAATAAGTTCACTAAAAATAAGGCCGAAGATGGAATTTCAGCACTATGAAACAGATGAAATGGGATTAAGAGGAGAACCCATTTGTGTAAGTACTTTATCCAGCCACTGGAGGGGCCCATGAAGATGAATTTCTATCCAGCATGGGGTGCTCGTGACATCTTGTCGGTGATATTCAGCTCCCCACCCCTAGAAAAAATGAACACCACGTTATCAATCAAGTTGAGAATATGCTTGTATTTAGAACTAACAGTATTAGCAAGTAGTAGAAAGTCATCATCTAAGAAATTTATCTGAAGTTAACTCAAAATCTAACAATTCTTATCTTCAGAAAACAAAAATCAGCAGGTCAGGAGTGGCAGGGAGGCTGCACTCAGAAGCCTCAATCAAGTCTTCCCTGCTTGAGGCCTGGCATGACTACCCAAGCTCCTTTGGAAAGCAGACTGTTGACCCTAAAGTAGTTCCTCATTTTAGCTACAGTTCTTTTCTGCTTCTTCCTCCTGCTCTCTTTCCTCCACGCTCTCCATCTGAACAGTATTTATCACAATTAGCAAGATAAAATTTCAGCAATTTCAGAAAAGCACCTCATTGTATACTCAGTATTTAACAGCTGGGGCACCCTGAGGCAAGATCTAGCAATTTGTACTGATGTCAACAAGTCTATTTATATCTGTGGTACAAAGGCTTCCTAGCACACTTCATTTTAACTCTGAACGCTTCATATCAAGCTTTCTTTTTGAACAAGATGAAAAAAAACAGACCAAAAGCCTGAACTTTAAGCTAAATCTGAAACTGGCAGCCGATTTTGAAGAAAAACCACAGTGGGAATAAATCTGTAATGTCAGACTGCCCTGTCAAACAGAGTATTTTCTCCATGTTAAAAATACAGTTATGCATCTTTATTTTTTTCTTTAAGTTTGTGAAGTTTGAACATCTGTTCTGCAGTCACTTCTGTTCCTCTTTACCCATGCTGCTTTTTGTACAGGTTGTGTAGTTAGTTAGCTTTGCTCATTCAAATTTAGTGCACAAGTCCAGACCTCCCTTAGTCATTTTATGGTAACTACAATGATTAAAATCATGTCCCGAATACTGAGGTAAATACAGCCAACACTTAACAAGACAAGCTGTGCTTTT
Organism: Coturnix japonica; assembly: GCF_054131305.1. NCBI lineage: Eukaryota > Metazoa > Chordata > Aves > Galliformes > Phasianidae > Coturnix > Coturnix japonica. Next base: position 1,554,475 of record NW_028188951.1, read on the forward strand.
CTCGCTTCAATTTCCCTTTCCCTAATTAACCTTTCCAATACATTTAAAATGGAAAGACTCATATGAGGTCAAAACAGCTTCTTTACACTGGTACTGTTTGCTGACTACTCAAATCCACAATAAGTTTAAGTGCCTCCCGAAATAATTTGCTTACCTTTACAAAACTCATCCGAATGGTGCACATTTTGGTGAGCTCATACACTGCTTCAAACCCGTGGTTGACAGACTGAGCTAAAAGCTGAGCAAATTCCTGATTGTTAAAGATTTTCAGGCTGCATCCGCTAGGAATCTTGCATACAGTTGTTGGATGAAAGCCATGGTGGTAGTTGCAGTTCCTGCTCTGTACAAATATGCTGCTGTCACTTAAACACTCAGCATAGACTTCCCCGCCAACATAGTAGAGATGAACTCCTTGAAAACAAAGTTGGAGAAAAACATTACTTTTTTTTTTCCTCCGAAAATACTGTATTTCATACAATCCCCCTGAAATCAGAGGCAACTAAGTAAGTTTTCTGTCTGAAGAGCTTTTCTGAAAAGCTGTTTTGTTCCAACAGTCTTCTGTCTGCAGGATATCATCATTTCTCATTTCAAAATACAACAAGCTTCATTACACATCAACCACTAGATGTCCTTCTCTTGTCAATTACAGAAGAGGAAAAAAAAACCCACAACGAAACTGCTTCCATCAACAGTTATTCCAAGCCAGTTTCCTAGAGAACTTTAGCAGATTTAAAAACTGCAGTTTTATAAAGTGGTAACTTCCGCCTATGGGAATTCCAATGAAATCCTCAGGATCAGGGATAGACACGAATGTGAACATGTATCTGCAGCCTGCTCATTTCTTTTTAGCACATTTTATCCAGCAAAATGAGATGCAAGTCCAACTATCTGGACAACTTAACTAATATCAGCTTTTACTGACCTTAAAAATGAAGGGAGACCCTAGTTATCCCAACTGCCTGCATTCAGCTATACATATAAATGGTTCACCCCCTCTCTGTTATGAAGAGCATACTAGAGCACTGTGTCTTATTCAGTGCATTTAAAAGCCACTGATCGATCCCTTCAGTGCTCAAACACAGATTCTCACTGATATTTCAATTGAGATTCCTGCTTTCTTTCTGCCAGACCTTCTTTTCCCCCACCCACTGCAGTCACACACCTGGGATATGGCTCACTTTGGTAAGCTTACTGAAATGCCCTGCTGACTGCTCCATCGTTTGCCATACGAGGCTCTAGCAAGTCAGATACCAGCTAATCTTTCAAACAGTAACAACTGTCGTGAGCATCTCTAGATCCACTTGGGACTAAGGTGGGATGAAGTTTACATAAAGGAACCCTTGGCTTGACCTACTATGAGCAGCTGGCAGAAAATCTGGAGTGTGCAAGACACATTTTCACTACACAATCCTGTTTATTTAAAGAGACAAGGACAACTGCCACCTGCTGCTAAATTCTTTTGGGTAAAAGCCTACTGAGGGAGCTAAAAAGAATTAAGATACATATAACAGTCTAAGAACACTGATAATTCAAAAATAATCCAGCACACAAATGGAAGTCATTTACTCCTACAATGCAATACATCTGCAGAAAAGGCTGAGAAATCCAAAGTAGGTAGCTCTAAAGAAGCAAAAAACCACAAGATTTTCCAAACAAAAGCCATAAACAAATAATACTGTACACCAAAACAATCTTAACTGTACATTGCTATTGTAAAGCAAAGTTTTAGTTTAATAGCTAGTACTAAACACACAGGCATTTTAAAGCTCCAGATTTACTTGTGATCAATATTACTCCACACAAATTTGGATCTAATTTAGATGTATGATCTTCTCTAGCGGATATGAAAGGCTTCTCTGCTACTAACATCCACAGCAGTAACACAAACCAAAAGAACCTCACAAAAACTTTCCCCTAACTCCATCCACCTCCCAGGTCTGCTGTTCTCACTTCATACCATTACCTTTTCTCAGATAGCAGAACTGCATAGATATTAATATTCTAACAAATATTAGTATGTGTTTGGTGGTCTCCAGACCAACTGCAATTTCTTGCCATGTTTATAGTAATTTCTAACTAAAAGCCTCATAAGAGAAATTACAAGCCTTGAAATTAAGCAGTATCACTCAGTTGCATTAAGAAAACAGGAGCTCAACCGTAACAAATGATTTTATGTGCTAAAAAAGGCCTCATACGTGCAAGAGAAAACAGGTTTTCTTCTCAAGGGCTTTGCTAGTTATTAAAGAAAAAGGAGGTACTCAGAAAAGGAGCAGTACATTTTAAGATAATTCAAGCACATTCCATCAAAGATGAACACTGTGCATCTCCATGTACTATCAGCCAAACATTACGGGAAAACTAGAAGATCCTGCATAACCTGCTGGCTCCAGGAATCCCTCCCACACATAAACACACCCATGGATTCACTCAGACAAATGAGCCCTTGCAGTTTTGCATTAGCACTTCAAAGTCTCACTGCCAACTTATGCAAGATATTAACATACTGCAGACAGCAGTGGAGTACACTCCACGAACAAAAATCCACCGCTTCGATACACTCTAAAGCAGCATGAAGTAATTGATTTAAACAGCAGATACAGAATTTCAGAAGTCCTGTGTGTTTGTTGGTGCTGAAATAAAACTTTCTACCTATGGAATATCACTGACTGAAACAAAAAAGCCCCTACAGCAATAGTTTGTAAGAAAGTAGTCATATTTACCTTACATGCAACTCCTAAATCGATTAGAATCAATCCACATAAAACAGATTATCTTCAGATATCAGAGAGGAAGATAAATCACAAAGTATTTCAATACCTCTGCACTACCCCACACTACAATGACTACTCATAAATAAAAGCAATAACAGTAAAAATAAGGATTAACTTTGTAACTGTATAAAACACAATTAAACTTCACCTTTCCCAATGTGTCGTCTAGTGTTCTCAATTGTAGAGTTGCGATTAACGTTTGAGAGCAAACCTAGGCAGAACCTGTTTTTATTATTGGAGGGATCTGTAAACCCATCTACTAAGACACTTGTAGAAGATGCATGAAAGGCCTCTCCAACACGATTGTTTAATTCGTAATACACAATCGAACACCAGTGTTTGGGCTCTTCATAGGCAACAGGCTGAACATCTGAAAATAAGCAAAATGGAAATACCAGTTCATAGAAAATTTAGCATATTACATATAAAACTGTACATATTTCCAAATACCATTAAGTAACAACTTAGTCAATATTTATGATGGGCAAGAGCAAGTCTTGACTAAAATCTTAATGATTTTAACTTACTTTCATACATTTCAGCTAGGCCATTGATTTTGTTTTCCTGTTTTAAGGCAGATATCAAGCAAAAGACCCTACGCAAAAGATTCAGATGACTGTGATAGCAGGTGGCACATGATTCTTCTGTCCACATTTTCATATTCTTTTTATTACTGATATTCTGGGACTCAATCTTCAGAGCTTTGTGCATATACAATTCTGACAGCAGGTAAAAGTAGCAGCAAATGAAAAAGTTCAACTTATAGTAAGCCACACTACACATGTGAGGCTTTAAAAGCAAGAAGCAGAAGAGCACAGCAACTTTTGCTTCTTAGTTCTTGCTGCTACAAATCCATTTTTTTCTTGGGCTACTTCAATTTACCAGCACAGATTTAATGCACCAGTTGAGGTTATACATACAATTTGGTTATGAGTATTAAGAAGCCAAACAAGGTTATTTCTGCATCGCTGTACACAACTTACCTCTGGTAGATATATTTGGCATGATTTGAGGGATCATTGTATTGCTTGTGTCCATAGACTGAGAGTTATCCTGCCCCATTTGATCATCAGGGGGCATATATGCAGGAGGTGGAGTATCAGCTATATACAAGAAAAAAAAGACTGAATAAACCTCAACAACGTAGGCTACTATTTCTTCAGTTTACAGCTGACTTGTAAACACATTCAAACAGTTTTCAAAAAGAGATGTTAAAACACTTGTTCTGCAGGAACCTGCATACAATTAGAGGAGGGATACCATGTAGAATTGACACTAACAAGGCCATTGAGCTCCTGGTAAAATGAATTCTTTAATCCTCTACCTTCTCAGCTTTATAAATCACAGCAATAACAAGGCTGATTCAAGGCCTTCTTTCCTTTGCCCTTTCCAGTCAGTTCCCACCCCCTATTATTTTCAAAGTAGTTAATTTTCTCCTATGGAGAATTATTTTTTATTTCAGTTAAATACTATATTTAGTTATTCTCAAGAGAAGGATATTAATAAACTTTCTGCTTTGACTGTTCCATCTGCTTTCTTTCATTGCTAGATGTTCTTCTAAAGCACACATCAACTATCTTACAATAAAACTGTGCAAAATAACTTACTACTACAGTACACACGACAAAGAATGTTTGGAAAGATAAAATAACAATTAACTCTGGCAAGCAACAAAACTAGGATTAAAATTCCTTATAATGCAAACAAAGCAATTTATCCTAAGTATCACAGCAGCTAAGTACTGCAATAAAATCTCTCCATTAAGTTCACATTTAGGCTGTACTTACCAGGTAGCTGAAATGGACTAGATGGTCCAGAGCTAGCTGGGGAGCTTGGGTAAGTGCTGCTGGCTGGAGAAGGTGGATAGGGACTGTTTGGTGAAATGGAAAATGGAGTGCTGTTGGGTTGCTGGAAGGAATCTGGAAATGTCGCATTATGTGGCATATGTGGTTCGTTGTGGCTTAGGTTCCTGAACTGAACTAGCAGACTGTGCTGTGGATTGAATTCACTATGTCTAGGCACTAACACTGGAGGTAGAACTGGGGAAAAAAAACAACACAAGAACAGACAGAAAAATGTCAGTACCAGTGTGTATGGAGGAAAGGACTCATCTGTTGTACCACCAACCCCTCTTTCTCCTTTACTTTAAGTTACACTTTATGAAGGACTAACACCTTAGTCTTGCAGACAAGCAGAGCAGAAATATTTACATTTCATGCAATTGAAAGCAACTTTTAAAATAAAAACAGTTTGCATGTAGTGCACAACTACTGTTTTGGAAGTGTAAAATCCACTCTGTGTATGACAAAAGCAGTACAGATGGAAATTCAGTCAATATTACTAGTCAAACTACACAGTTATACCTAAAACTTCTCAACAACGACAATAAAACACAATGCATAAGTATTGCTAAGTTGGTATTTTAACCTTTAAATTCAGGAGTACTAAAGCCTGGAATTCAAGCACTGCACTACAGCACGAGCAGACAACAGTCAGTTGCAACAGAGATGGAGAGACTTTTGATTACTGCCTTCCTTCTTTATTGCAAATTAGCACTTTGCCACTAACTTGACAGGTAGCAGTCTTTAGAGATCTGTGGGAAAGCCATGTTTTACCATAAGGAAAAACAGCTGGTATGGAATGAACAACGACTCACCATAGCCTCAAAAGAAAAAAAACCTCACTTTTGAATACATTATACTTCCATTATACACACAATATACTTCCTTATGCATCAAGTTCAGTTATCTGTATAGTACAGATATAAAGAACACGTGACTCCTGAAGATTTTATTTTGTTTTTAGATAGCCATGCTCAAACATACCTGGGCTCTCCACCCTCTTATAGTGGTAAGGATTGATGCAGACTTCCTTCTGTTTAGATCCAAAAGGAAATTCACAAATATCCAATGGCTTCAGCTCATGATGGCTTTGTAGATCAGGCCAACGCCAGACACGACAGTAAATTACATGGGGAAGGCCTTTTCTGTGAGAAACCTGAAGTCGTCCATCTAAAGAACGAGGGATAGTAACACACTTGCTGGGCTGTCCTGGGCTGCTCAAAGCTTTCTCCAGTTCTTCCATAGCACCTTTTTTCTTTTTCAGCTTTTTTACCAAAGCATCGACAGCTTTTTCTGCCCATTTTTCCTCTTCATCTCCTTGTTTCCAGCCCAACAGACGCTTTACAGCTGGGCTAGTAAAGGAGAACAAACTGGCCATTGACGTCATTTGACACACGTCTTCAAAAGATTTGTTGGGTTTTGCCTGGTTGTTTTTTGGGCTTTTTTTTTTTTTTTTGTTAATTCTTGTTTTCAAATAAATGTCAGTGTATACCAAAAGCAGTTATTGCCACTGATGAGCTGTATTATTTCTTGGACGCTGACAAATAAACATACAGACGCCAGTGACGAAGTCTTGCCATCAAAAATAACAATCAATTCTTCCAATTTAGCTCTATAAAAAAAAATGAGTAAACAAGCAATTAGTAAACAAGTAATTAATAAGGTAGAGCAAAAAAATATATGAATGCTAATTTCAACTCTAGTTGTCGTAACACCCCCCCCAACCTACTAGAATCTCTGTCTAAAGCTGAATATAGGAAAACATTACCAGAGATCCCATTCATCTGTAATAGGTGAGAAAACAGACATTCAGAGGATCAAAGGGACAGCATGGTTCCTGTCAACATTACCGTCCAAACACTTCTTTAGAAGGAAACTCTGCAAGGAGCTGGAAACAAACCTTGGAAATATGCTTTAACATTTGCCTTATATCCCTGTCACAGTGCTTCACCAGAAGATACAAAGCTGTTATCAGAAACAAGCAGAAGACGTGGTGGAAGCAGCAGGTTCCACAGACAGAAGTAATCAGCCTCACAAATAGATCTTTATTTCTGAAAAGGAGAAAACGCCACAGCTCAAATACTTGAGCTCAAATTAGGTACTCCATCATTTTTAAAGAGCATAAAAGCCCCCGAAACGATCCCTTATGAGCCATTCAGAAATGTGGCCAATCTTTTCAGCTAGGCTATTTTTACGCTGCACTTCCTTATATCTTCTAAAAAGAATATTTGAAGCACTGGATATTTTTAGCCTTTGGCAAAAAAAAAAAAAAAAAAAAAAGATTGTTTTCCTTTCCCCAGAAAAGAGCAGGGGGAGCACAGCAGAGCAAGCGACCTCTGCTATGAATTGCCTCAGAAAGGAGAGAAGGAGCAAAACAAGGCTGTGCACCCCAAGCAGACTCATGAATGGTGTTTTTGCCACTCACCAGCTCTCCTGTAAATCCTTCACACACCACACACACCATCCCCCCTCCCAAATCAAGGAGTAACGATGACAAGAGGAAATGATGTCCTGTGGCAAAGAACTGATAAGAACTTGTAAAATCTCTTGTGAATACTAAATAAGCAAGTATAGACAATGAGCAGCTGGCAAAAAGCAAGAGCAGAGCTAAGAGAAAGGATGTCAATAACAAAAGATGCTTCCTTTCTTGCTACAGAGACTGCCAAACAACATTGTCTCTCAACTTTTGATAAACTGCGGTGCATTAAAACACCTAATGTACCCTGAAACACCAAATGTGCACATAGGTGAAAAAGGGGTAACATGAAGGTCTGTGAACCTTTGGTTGGGTTCCCTTAGATTCCTACATTTAATCAAGGGTATCTTTGATTAAGTTTCTGATAAGGCTTTTCCAATCATTTAGATATTTAAAACCACACTTAAAGACAATGATGGATACCTTAACAAAATTAATAAGAACAAAATTGCTTTCCTAGCCACTTACTGTACTTTGGTATTGCACTGACATAACAAGAGCTCAAGCCCACACTAAACTACATAGAAAGCAGCTCCAATAAAAGATGCAGCACACACCCCTAGACAAAGCATTTACACTGTCCCACATACAAGCATTCTAGATTCTATGCCACAGGAAGTGAGGGAAGTGGGGAACCGACCTAAAGACACTCAGCTGTGATGAAGAGTACAGGTTTAACATTTTATAACCAACTTTTTACAGGAAAAAAAAAGTACATCTATTTCACTTATAGCTCAACCCCACCAGTACTTCTTTGATCCTTTAGCTTTTCAGTAATACAGAAATAAATGGAAGATAACAACAAACACAGTCAAAACAAAGAGAAGTTAAGAAGTCTGATGTCTCCCACTGCCTCACCCTTAGAAGAGGGTACTGCAAAAATGAAAGGAAAAAAGCAGTTATGTTTCACCAACTTACAGAAGAAATAAGGGACATGGCAAATCTCCAAGGTTGGTTTAGTTCCCTAGGACAGCTGCACACGAGAACCTTTTCACCCTTCAGAGTAACAGGAAATAGATAAAGGGAGATAAACCTGGTCAAAACCAGCCTAAACTTATTCTTTTACTGTGGATAAAAGTTTAGTGCTCTAAAAAGTAAAAGCTGTTCATAGTCACAATTAACTTAGCTCCATTCAATAGCTGTAAGATTTCAGCTGCTCACACCCCTACAAAGGAAATGAACCCACCTAGAATCTTAGGCCAACGAGATGACAATTAAAAACTTCTTTTTTCTAACTATGCTTTCAAAGAATTGCAAGCACGGAGGCAGAACATGCACTAGAAAATCCTGCGGTCAAGTCAAGCTCAAAAGAGAGTTCAATAAATGCCCCTCAGCCCTTGCAACTCATCTGTTCCATTACAACTGTGCCATGTTCTGTGATCACGTGTATTTTTCTTTCTTTTAGCATATAACAAGGAATGAAATTTTACTGGTTGTGTATCATTTCAACATCATTTACGCACAAATATACTCTTAGAATAAACAAGCTAACTGGGAGCAGGGAAAGCTGGAACTGCTCTACTAAAGGAATTCTCTAACTGGTATTTGTAGGGCAAGTCTAGAGAATTTTAAGAAATGACTTTGTCTCTATAAACAGTAATTAAAGAAAAAAAAAATCTCTTCTCAAAACTTTACGTTAGTTAGAATCCCTATCACCAAAAGCAGAAACCTAGAGGTACCAGGATTCCTAAAGCACTTCAATCCATTTGGTCAAATCTTTCAACCTCACCTAAAATAAAAGATTTTACATACAACTACTGAAAAACGACAGTGCTGAAGCTGCAAATGATACAAATGGCTGCAGCAAATCCACGCCAGCCACCCACGCTGCTTTCCAGACTCTTCTGCTGAAGTGCATTTTTACCTGCTCTAGAGAAGTGTGGGGAGGAAGGAACCCAGCAGCAAACTACTGACAGGCTTCCAGAAGCATAAACAACACTGAATCCATCTCATCACAGGCCTTGGAGAAGTTTGTTTTGGAACGAAGCACACTGAAAAGTTACAGCTTTTTCGTTAAAAAATATCAGAATAGTATTTAAAAGATTGGTAAATTATTTGTCGACTTCAAAAGTCTTTCTTTCTTTGGAGCCATTTAAGGTCACAGAACATGGGTTTGGGCATTTATGCACAGGAATCAAATATTTTCATGTAGAAGCTGCAACTCTTCAAGGGTTTTAAAAGTTCCACATGAAGTGCATAACGCACATTCAGAACATCTACTTGCACGTGATGTAATCTCAGCACCTAATGACTGACAGGTTTCTATATAATCCTGACATTTACAAGGAACAGCTTCACCAAATAATCTACACTTAAAACCAACTTCTTCCAGGGTTTTAGACCTGCATTACCAGCTGTGATTGCAGCACAGCACAGTAAGATACAAGAGCAGAAAAATATGCTTTAAATAGTGACATCTCCATTCATAGTGTCACATAAATTGCTCACCCTGTTGTACCTCTCGAATCAGCAGGCATTAACTTCCCCAGGGGGCAAAAGAAAAGCTTTCTTAATTTCCTTAAGAGGCAGAAGGCCTAGGACACATTACCTTCTTTTACTGAATAACATTTTAACAGAGGTACAAGAGAATCTGGGTTGAAACCATTGCAGAGTGATGTGTTGCATGAGATGACACGAGGGGACTTTTAAGGGATGAAAACACAAGGAAGCAAGGGCTGCATCCAAGCAAAAGTTTGGGGCAGACATTATTTATACTTCCCATATAGAGTAGAGCAAATGGAAGGGAACTAGTTGGGTGAATCCTTTCTTAATACCCCCATCAAGCCAACAAACTACAAACAAAGCTCATTAACAGCACAACTCATGAATGCTGGTATTTCTGAGCATCTCTTAGACTACTGCCTCCTATTCCAAACACAAAATGTCCCACCTGCAAGATCTAAATGTTAAGTACTATTAATCAAGTAGTCCATCACGCTATAAGAACTATAAATTGGTTAGCAATTACTTCATCCTCCTTTCCTACTGTCAACACTAAGCGTGCATTTCAAATGCACAAATGTTATTCTTTCCCTGCCTAATTTACTTGTTTGCAAATTAAGAAAGCTTCCTGTAGCATCATACTCAGTCTGAAACCTGAACTTCACTGCTCATGATTAGAAACTGCCTGGAGACTCCATTTCATAACGTAAACAAACCAGTCCTTCTAACCAGCCCCACAATTGGGAGTTTATTAGAATTGCTTCAGACTTGCCAGTTCAAACTGCTTTGCCGACAGTTTTTGTGCCGAACCAATTACCCCTTCAAATTTGATATGCTTCAGTACTTTAACTCCATACACACACTAACACTCCACATGCTCACAATGAAAGCACAAAAAACTCCATTACAGCGCACCACAGCTTGTTACAACATATGCAGCCATCAGTACATTTTTGAAGCTCTCTAGAAGTACAATCTGGTACATTCCACCTGGTTTCAGTCCGATCCTTCTTTTCCTTTTAAACACAATAGTATTAAATTAGTTTTCTCTCAAGGACAAACACAGAATAAATGTTAACTCGGTATTTTTTTTCCCTGCATATTAAGGTTAAAATTAATCCTCAGGTCACATTAAGATCTTAGGCAATAATTCCCAACCATCACCACAGCTTTGGAACACAAGATATTTTCCTTTAATTACCCTACGTGACATCTCACTCATTAAAGAATATCATCAACTATTTGTTTAATTCATCTCCCCTCCTCCCCCCGGGGTAAGTAAAAGATGAAGAGATTTTATGGAGGATACCAACAAGGAACTTGTGCTATTACCAACAGAACTGGACTTGTATATCTAAAGGGACACTCAGTTAAATGAAACATTGATGCTTTTATACTAGCACAAGACTTCTCTGCTTTAAACATGCCTTGTAAGGCAATATATTCTAACTAACAATACACATAAACAAGAACAAAAAAAGAATTGTCTGGTATCTTCAGAAATGTTATTAAGTGTGACTGGCTCCCCAGACGAGCAAAAAAATTAACAACATCAGACATGGCTTTTTCACACAGTACTTTTCATTTCCACATCTGTACATCATCTAGCACAGCTTAGAAAAAAGATGAAGCATGTAACTCTTGTCAGCTGAGAAGTATTTAACTGGCTCTGTTTAAAGAGACAAAAATGGTGAGGCCAAGCCTAAGATGCAAGTAATGAATGCACTGTGTGCAGCAGAACTGATACCATAAAGCCATACAGCTCAGATAGCAAAGGTGATGATTTGGGTTTTTCTTAGGAGTCTTCTTATAACTAACAGGCAAAAAAAAAAACAAGTGATAATGATCTGTATTACAAAAGAGGTCCAAACACAAAGAGCTCACAAGAACCCCACTGCATTTCAAAGGTACCTCAATTTCCCAATGATGCCAAGGAAACCACAGGAGAAAACGTGACCAAAGAATAGAAAGTTGGAAACTCATTCTGCACCACAGCAAAAATAGTTTAAGACTGATACACAGTGGGGGGGTCAGAGGAAGGAAAATAAAACAGCCTTCCCAAGCCTGAAAAAAGTTAGTACCTACTCCTTAATACATTCATTTAGAACTGAAAATTCATCTGCTCACATGGGCCTGGTGTCTGAAACTGCTCTACTTCCATAACTCTGTTGCTCTCAAAAGCTACAAATACAGTTTGAGAACCCAAATCCCTCTTCTAAGCATTTCACTAGGAACATTTGCTCTCTCACGCTCCTGTTTCAGCTAATTGGCGTTTTCCAGCAGAAGTGTCATGCTGAAAAATGTCATCATCTATTATAGGAAGCACTTCTGAAAGTCAGCCCTCACACTGCCTCATGTTTTTAAGGTTATTCAGGATCTACTGTAAGCACAGCAGATAACTACAAGCTGGCATCCCTTTCTCAATTAAATTCACATACAAGGATGTGACTAAATTGCACTACATGTGAAAACCAAACCCTGTGCTTCTATTGGTAGACAAAGCCAAGCAAACGATGTTTAAAATGGACTCAGAATTCCATCTGGAAAAAAATAAGTGGGAAAAATTGGACATATTTATGCTTTCCAAATGTCCTAAAATACATGAAGAAATTAACACACAGAACAAAGCTTTACAAAAACTCAGCTACTCATATACAGATCTTCATTAAAGAATAAAATCCTGAACACTCACAGATAAGTGAATTGCCAACAAAGGGTGCAACCTGAAAGCAGAGACTCCAGGCTTTCATAAAGCTTTAAAAGATGGGAAAAAATAAAGCTGTACGTGTGTGTGTGTGTGTGTATACACTTCCATTCCAACTGAATTGCATTAAGACTGTGACAAGTTTACAAAAGCTACAGGATTCGGAGGGAACACTGACAATAGTAATTCAGCAAGCTTTGCCCCTTCGCTCCATCCCCCCCACTTGCACAGAATGAATGAATGGCGAAGTATTCTAAATTTGTCAGTTTGTGACATCCACTGACCCAGAATTCAGAGACACTACCTCATAGTTGGTGGATCAGTAGCAGCGATTCTGACAAAGATCCTCTGTCAAGGATGACAGTCCTGGCAGGCGCAACCTTGGTGGTAGGTCAGCAGGGATACAGACTTGGCAGCCGGCGTCCTGCACCTCGCCAACCCACACTGGTCAAGCACACTGAAGTGCCAGCCAAACTTTTCTACGTGGTCACAAGAGCACCGACGAAAAGGCTTCCAAAAGCAGCGCAGGAACTTGCGCTGTGACTAATGATAACTGCTAAAGTGCTAAAACTACTGTTCCACTCGTTTGTAATGAGTTGTTTATCAGCGTTAGCCGTGAAACACCTCAACGGGGCTCAGCTAACGTGAGAATAAATATCTGCAAAATAAATATGAAGCATTTAACTGGCAGCAAAGGAAGGAATACGGACTTGTATTGAATTGCCACAGCAGTATGTTTGCAGGTACAGTTTGGCAAAGGCAATAAAGGACTTTCAAGTGTTTTCTCTAGAGGGCCATAAACAGAACACAGAGAACATCCTACTGAAATTAAAAGTGTCCTCTGGAACATTACAGATCGCAGCGTAATTTTCAAAGGCCATTAGACAAACTACAGGAATATAAACTACACTTAATAGTGCATTAGCACACTATCTCAAGAGATGGAATTTCTTCCAGCTCAGATAATGTCGTACCATCCTGAAAACTTTGCTAAAGAGATTATCTACTCAAGCTACAGGATGAAGAATTTGACTTCATAACAAGAACCAAGAAGCAAAGGGCCAAAAGATACAATTCCTTCACGTTCATCACAGGTTAAAACTCCAAACCTCCAACAAAAAGCATCCACTGCAGCTGCAAGCAGCATAATTGCATTGCATCATTTTGCTGTGACCTTTTGTGATCAAGAGAGGGAGAAATGCAAAGGAAGCCACTCATCTTCTTGTTCTATTTCTCACCCTACCTCGAGTGCCCATCTTGTGCACTTCCTGGGCTTCTCTCTTGGAAAAAGAGCATAAAACAATAAGAACATTCCTCCCTCAAGTGTATTTTCTCCGTATTTTGAAGGAAAATAAAAGTTTGGACCCCAGCAAGAACAAGATCTGCTGTGATTTTGTTGTAAGTGCCACTAAGCACTCACCAGCAATTTCAAGGCCAAGGGTTCATAATTTAAATATCAGATGTAAGAGTAAACCACTATCAAACAGTAGGGATTAAGACATTAAATCCAGCAACACCCTACACAGACAGAGCACTCAAAAGTTACAACACACGCTAATTATGAAACATCTTCAATTAAGTTATTTGCTTCTTCTATTAACTTCCAGTACCAACAGCTGCCAACTTCATAAAGTATTACAGCTTCTGAAGAGCACGGGCACGTGACTGTGAAACATCTGTACCATTCTATCCTTCATCTTCAATCAGATTCTCTAATTCCCCAGCGTATTGGAAGGACACTCTGTGCAGAACTCCCCTAAGTGAGAAGGGCACAACACGGTTTCATTCCTCACGGTTTTAAAGCCACACGCGGCAGATAAATTACCTGAAATTAACAAAGGAACGAAAACCAGCAAGAGATTTCATCTAGAGCCATCACATGCCAACAATCTCATTTCCCAACACAAAAATTACAGCCTAACGCTCACCCTGACAGTTATTCCCCAAACGTTTTGTCACAGCGCTCCCATCATTCACTGAGTAACATCTATGAACCCACAGATTCCATCAAGAGATTCAACACGCTGAGCCTCTGCGAAATCCGTTCTTCCCATTTTCTTGAGGCTCAATGGATTGAGGAGCCTCGAACTCCTATCAGAAACTCCATTAAGAGGACACCGATCACTTGATTCCCGGTCTTGTGCTTTAACCACAAGCCCATATTTCCTCCTATTTGCTTTACAGTGCCCAGAAAACAAAACTTGCCCCTTTCCATCCATCTGTTGCCAAGCAGCTGTCAGTACAGGACGAACACTGGGCTGAATGAACGTGCTGCAAGAAAAGTGCACTCTTTACCAAAGTATTTGAAGCACTTTGGGTTTATCACTCCACGAGTCCGTTTGATCGGGCCTTAAAAGCAGAGTTCCTCGTAGATTAAATAAAAGAAAGAAAAAGGCCCATGCTCTCATTAGCATTGCAGCAGCGCGTTTCTCCACTCAGGCACACAGAGCGCTGCAGCGGGCACACAGCGGGGCTGCCCCCTTCTCCCCCCCGGCCGCCCCCCGCTGTCAGCCCCACACGATCCCCTCAGCGGCCCCACGATGCCGGGCGGGCCCGCACCGCCCAACGGAGCGAACGGGAAGAGGAACAAAGTTTCCCAGCGGGCCCGCAGGCTCCCCCCCCCCCTCCGCCTCACCACAAGCCCGGCCGCGCCGCCACCGCAACCCCCCCCCACACCCACACACCTCCTGGGCCCCAACCCACCCGACGCGGAGCGAGGCGGCCTCCGTCCGTTAAAGCTGGAGGCGGCGGCTGGGCCTCGGCCGGCCGCTCTCAACTAAACTTTATGCGGCGCCCGCGGAGGGGACAGCGGCGCGGCGGCGCCGGCGGGGCCAGCGCCGGGACCCGGATGTGAGAGAAGGGCGGGGGGGAACCGGGGCGACGCATGCGCGATGCCGCCCCGCGCGGCGGATGGGGAGGAAGCGGACGAGGCGGGAAGGGCCGGGGCGGGAGCGCTGAGCGGAGAGAGGCGGAAGGGCCCGGTGGGATTCGTTCGTGGTAGTCACTAAGTAAAACAAAACCGTAATTAAACAACAACAACAAAAATCCTACGAAGAAACGTTCACAAAGAAACGTTCACAAAGAAACGTTCACTGTTGGTTGCCTCAATTTACCTCAAGATGGAGGAACAAAAAGTCCCAAGTCAAAGCCAAGGCCCAAACTGATGGCACTGAGAAGCTTATCTCTGTGTGGTGTAAAAAGATGCACAAACACAACAAAAATCCTACAAAGAAATGTTCACAAAGAAATATGTTCACGGTTGGTTGCCCTAATTTACCTCAAGATGGAGGAACTAAAAGTCCCAAGTCAAAGCCAAACTGATGGCACTGAGAAGCTTATCTCTGTGTGGTGTAAAAAGATGCACAAACAGAGCAAAGTATTTCACACTTTAGCCCACAGAATGATCTTAAGAGAAAACTTGCTACAGGAAGACTGCTAACTAGTTCATAATCCAAAGGTGCCTTAAAGGAGGCTGAACGGACGTCTTTCAATTTGCTGAGCTCAGCTGAATCCCAGCCTGATCCACTACACAAGTTTCTAGAGAAAAGTTACTTCCTCTGGCAAAAATATCCCATAGGAAGGATATATTGGGCCAAACCATCATTTCTATACACGTTTTTTATCTCTTGCAGGACATGGAACTACACCAACTTCCAGCCATTAAGAAACTGTTCTATCCGTTGTATCTGGCATGCAAACTGAATCTCGGTATTAAAAAATGCCTGTTTTGGAAAAAATAGTAATATTAGAAACAGGCAAATGAAAAAGGATTGTATCTATACATTACATTTTATATGTTACATAATTAAGCCGTCAAGAAACCACATGAAACCCTATGCTTTATTTGTGTAACCTAAGAAAAAAAAACAAAACCAAGAAAAGGAAGGTAAAGGTTGTAGAAATGGGAAAAGAATCCAGTGAAGCCAAAGTGAAGTTTCAATTCCAAACGTGTTTTCACTTTGAGGAAATTATTTTCTGGCTCAAAACCGCGTGGCTTTTGATTGTTTTTAAAGCCAACAGAAGTTTATAGTGCTGGTGTACTCTGAGCAGATCTATACAGAGTTCAATGAATAGACCAACAGGATATCTCTACTAAAATTTATGACAACAGTGAGGGTGTATGGCTTCAGTCTAATTTAGTGAAAGAACAGAGCTAACCTCCTTTGGGGACTCCTATGCATCTGTGCACCAGCAATTGTTCTCCTCTCGCTAACCAGTCCAAAATATGGGACAAAAAAGAAACAAAAAACAACTGTTGGTCTTTTTCCAAATCTTTTGTGTAACTTAATTAATAAACCAAGTAACAAACAACAAATTGGCAGCAGGCATTTTAGGTGTTGTTCATGTGCCAGCCGTCGTGTCTCTACAAAACAAAATGTTCTCTTATTAAAAGAAGTTACAAAACAGTTGTATGTTGTCAAGCAAGGCTACATGGCTCTGATGTGCTTCCTCATGCAGAGGTACTAGAATTCTAATGACCAGGAACACTGCAGGTGTGCATGAAAGCATATGGGAGAGGACAGAGAAAACGGCAAGTTTTCTAAAACTAAGTTGTGCAAACTTAGTTTTGCACAGTTTAAAACTATTGGCAAGTTAGGCATGTCTGTCTGCAACACACCATTCCTCTGAATGCACCTGGCTCTTAAGCACAATGTATTTATTATTATCCTAGTCCAAAATTGTCTGTATAATCTATCAGCTGCAAAACAGCTTTCCTCCTCTTTGTCATTTAGTCACAGATTACTGACTCCTAGTCACTGGGGCAGCGTAAAGGATGAAGCAAATTACACTTACCATCTACTGATCCAAGACTGTACATCCTCAAGGTGACAGGAAAATTAACACCACTTACACCTCTGTTTACTATATACATGGTTTTCGCCACTTAAATCTCCAGTGCCATGCTTCAGTAGGTGCACTCCAGTAACATAAAGCTCAATAAAAGGCTTGCAGCAAGCAGAATCAAGGCATCCTGAATGCAGTTTCCAGAAATCATGTGACTTCATGAATTCAGGAAACTCATGGATTTCATAACTCATGAATCCAGCAATCCTCTTTCAGCAAACCTGGAATCTTCAAAACACAGACATGCAACTCTGATCATCTAAGGAAAAAATAACCAGCTACCCTTCTTATTACCTCAACAATTTAATTGTGCGTTCATATTCCTCAGAGACAACTGCACACATCTTTATACATTTCCACAGGCCTTGTAAGTTCAACTGAAGCACAACTACCCGTCTCACGTTCCTTTGCACACAGCCTAATGGCAGTGAGGACAGAAAACTGTCTTCTCATAAAACCCAAGCTGTTCTACACGTTTACATTGGAGCTGGCTATAACCTTACAGCCTGATCAAAGTACGAACTAATCAACTGAAAAATTGCCACCGCTTTGTATCAGGCCTTGCATGGCTGAAAAGCAACCATGAAGCTCAACAGGCATCTTATTGATTTATTTGGCAGTGAGGAGAGAAACACGCCATCCCTGTTTGAAAACTTTCAGGATGGGAAAGGCTAAGGAGGGGCTAATATACTGTACATACCTTTACGTATATTAAAAAGAGCATTATGTTTAAGCAGAGCCAGTGGAAAGGAAGGTAACATTCACTCTGGCCATTTGGTCCTCTTAAACCACCTCCCAATGTACAGCACGCCGAATGCCAGCACAGTGATAGTAAGTGTCTGCCTCACAACAAGAAGGCAGTACAAGTGTTGTGTACATCACATCACACATATAAGAAAGTTAAATCTAATTGAAAAGGGAAAAAAAATAATGCTTAGCATCTGGATGAAATATATTAGAAGTGTTTATTTATTAGAAGCGTTTAAGCCTTTGGTGATGTGGGCTGCTGCAAAGTTACGCTAGCTGGCTCATGGCCATTCAGTTCCCTGTTATTGTTACAGCCACACTTCTGGAAATCTGACATTACTCGACTCACAAAGCAATACTGAGAAGGAGAGAGAAGGATTGTTCTTGTTTCCTGAAGCTATAGATATAAGACATGAACGTGGAATGATCAGGGAGGGAAGGTAAGCCAAAGATACACTCCCAAGCAGGCTTAAGGCTGCCAATTTTATTAACTAGACTGAAAGGATAAATGAGATCAAACAGGCAACCGAGTACTGCTACATCTCTAAGATGTTTGAAACAAAGACACTGTGTAAAGGTTTTGTCAATTCAAATCAACGTTGTCTTGTCACACTCTACAGAATAAAAATGTGAATATCTTCGAGGTGGTATTTGAGATGACAGATCTGAGAGTCAGCTGAAGGTTCAAAACTGAACACACCATTCAACTTATAAACCTGACACAAAAAGTCAAAGTCCTAAGAAGGGCAAAAGGACAATGCAGGAAGAGTAAGATGCCTAAGAAGTGATAAAGAAGAGAAGGCTTTGCCTGACAACCCTGAGACCTGCTGCAAAGTCCCTATCAGAGCATGAATCTTCTACGACTGAAACCTGTGCACAGCATTTGGTCAGGGCAAAGTACTGCTAAGTTCAACCTGCTTCTTGGAATGGGAGGCGGAAGCCTTTACAGAGGGATGGAAAAAATGTCCCAGCTGATTAACACGAAGTGACACACTGTTCCCACAGAAGAAACGATCAATAAAAGAATTTAAAATGGTAAAATTCCTTTCAATATTCTTCCAGTGTTGCTGTTTTTAAAGACTATCTCCTTGCTGCCACTCGCCGTTACTTCAACAGTAAATAGACACATAGTGCTCTCACTTCCATTCTTCTAAACCTGTGATGTTAAACCATTTCCAGAACATAACCTCACAATAAAAGAACACCTTATGAAGCCTGAAACCTCACTGCTGAACTCAGAAATGACAACCTCCACTTCCTGCAGCTGCCTACAACAACCTGGAGACAGTGGGGAAGATGCAATATTATTATGATCACTGAGCTTTCTTCCATGTCGACTGTACTCGATATTAGACATGAATAAAACTGTTTTTACTTCACTCCCAAGGCCAAGCTGTGCCTTCTGAGCTTGCTCCCTTCTGAAAGGGATTGGCATTCGAGTGGGACAAATTCTGTCTTTGGGACAGCGAGGACATCAAACATGCAAGTTCACATTCAGCACAGCCATCTGTTGACACAGTCATGAGCTGGAATTCCATTTCTTGTAGTGAGGGTTGGGACCAACATCCACAATAACTCTGCGCTGAAAACTTGTATTTGTGGCTCCATGGCCAAAACCACAGGGAAGCTATTTTTAACACAGCAGAGCTCTAAATAGTAGAAGCACTGAAAATTTAGCTCGCATTATGGACCAAATTCTTCTCCTGGTTACACCCACTCTATGGAGAAGCCTGAATACTATAAACAGAAACTCTCTCAGAGATTAAAAAAACAAAAATGCCCCCAACTTTTCCTTATGAGTGAGATCAGTATTTTAAAATGAAGAAAGGTACAGCATGTCCTTTTAATAAAGTAAAAGGGAAGGAAAAAGGAGCAACCGGAAATAGAAGGGATCTGTTACAATAATTGAATCTATGACAGTAAAGATAATACCTCCTACTGCATATGCCAGAACAATATGTATAGCTAAAATCTCTCTGGTCATCATGCAGATACTTTTGGCTTTGGCCAGCCAAGAGGACACTGTGTTTTATAGCAGCTAGACCTAAACTTAATTACTCACAAGACAACTTTCTAACAGCACTTTATCACCCAAGGATTGCACAACACCAATTAGCGATGGCTACACAGAGCGCTAAAGCTTTCCCATGGAGCAGCTGACAGGACCTGACTTTCTCCTTCTGGCTGCGTTTCTACAGAAAAAAAAAGCCCTCGAGTTATGCCATGCCAGGCCTTTAGAACTGAGCTCTATTTAAATTTCGTGGCACACTGTGGGACACTTGTTTTTTTCCCACCCAAGAGTTGGGTTTAACACTTTCCTCTACAGTATCAACATCTGCACATACAACCAGAATAACGCCTAGCATAAAATAAAAGTGCTTTGGGTCACAGCACGGCGCAGTTTTGAACAGCACATCGTAAGTTATTTGCTTCTGCTCACTCTAAAGATATTTCCACTTTAAGAACAGATATTCAAATTCAAGGGAGAAGCCAATTAGATGAGGTGGTCACTGAGCAGCTTCTCATAACAACAGCCAAATGCTGTTTTCCATTCAGTATTTTACCTCTGACAGGATTTTCACTCTTCCCTGCCCTATGGCACACATTTGGAAAGTAAACACAGGGAAAGAAATCAACATTTGAAGATTACATTTTCAATGTTCTATTTATCTGAAACAAGCCGGCCTTGCGGTTATGATAGAAACACCTCCATGTTTCACACTGTCAAGGAAAAGTTCATTGACTTCGTGCTCCAACAGCACAGATAGGGCCCATTTAAGGCACAGCCCCTAAAATAGTTCGCAACCCAAATTACAATTCACCACATCTTGGGAATGACATTTAGGATTCTCGAGGCGCTTTTCAGATCATTTTTAGACCGTGAATGTAACTTCAGCTGTCCCTAAGTAGGTTTTATTTTGTAACAGATTTTATCCTTTGGAATGTTATGTTTGGATTCAGCTGCAGAAACGGAAAAATAAATGCTCCGCTTTGCTTAACCAACTGAAATATAACTCCTAAAACAAAGCTGAAACGTTCATACAACAGCCCGTGCTTCAGCACACAGACCCCGAGTTAAACTGGAAAGTCCCCATGTAGGTTCGGGAAGGGGGGCAGGAGAAAAACCTTTCTCCCTTTTCAGACTCCATTAGCGTAGTTAACGAGAATTCCCCATCTCCGTGCACATTAAATAAATATTTAACGTGTCAGGATTTAATCGGAATCCCAAAAGTTAACAATAGCCTCTGCTATCGGCGTTGCTATCTCGGGACATGTCTTCGCAGGCTTATATTTAGATCTCGGCCACCTCGCCCAGCCGCACTGCAAATAGGTCAGCCCCTCTTTAAAAAAAACAAAGAAAGAAAGAAAGAAAGGAGAGAATAACTCCTCAAAAAGCCCCAAATCAGTAAAATCTGCCAACTTTTATAAAAGTGACGCCATCTCTGCTGCAAACATACCCCACAGCTGTGCGAAACGAGCAGCAGGATCGAGGGTGGGGAGGGGAAACGAGCAAATGAACGTGGCTTTACCTTCAGAACATTAGTGCCGCTCCACGTTCTGCCCCTTTACTTTCGCACTAGCTGCCTCCCAGGCGCTCGCCGTTTCTCTCCCTTTTTCCTCTCATCCTGGCGACTGCGGGGCGAGGGGCGGAGCTGCCCGCTGGGCCCGGGGCTCGGCAGCGCCGCGGAACGGTGCGGGGCTGTGCGGAACGGGGTCGGAATGGCGAAGAACGGGCGCGGGAGGGCGCGGAACCCCCGCGGAACGGCCTCGGGTTGTATGCGAGCAGGGCAGGCAGTTCAGATTCCCCCTTTAGCAACATTCCACGCTCTTAGTCTATTTTTTGCTCCCGGCCTTCAGCCTGGAATAATACTGTTGGTGTGCAGCCATGTTCTGCGCTGTGTCTTTTGTGCAGTCTGTACCAAAAACACTTTGCCCTGGTGTAAATCGTGCCTGGAGCGCTGAGCAACTCATCCAGTGCAGCTCTATTGGTGTGCAGAATGAGAGCACCATCCATCACAGCGCGCTGACTATTGCATTAGGTCACTGCATGAAAGAATAACAGATGCATAATCTGGACACATTAAATGTATGCAGTAGAATTATAGAAACATAGAATATCCCAAGTTGGAAGACACCCATGAGGACCATTGAGTCCGGCTTGTATGCAGGCATGCACACAAATGTCTCAAAATGAGCCAGGTTGGTTTGGGTAAGGTCACCTTCCATGTAAAAAGTGCAGTTGTAAAACATGAATGATCTCCATTGCAGGCCTTCTAAACTTGCATTGTACCACTT
This sequence comes from Coturnix japonica, assembly GCF_054131305.1. NCBI lineage: Eukaryota > Metazoa > Chordata > Aves > Galliformes > Phasianidae > Coturnix > Coturnix japonica. Next base: position 1,576,597 of record NW_028188951.1, read on the forward strand.
CACATGTATGTATATAAAAGTGGAAAAAAATAGGAGCGGTATTGAAAAATGGGAGTGCAATAGAGATGGCTCCCACTGTGGATTTACAGAGCTGAACACAATAAAAGCTGATCGGTCGTGTTGACAGCAGAGCTCATAGAGGTTTCAAAGTCCAGCTAATAGGAAGTGTGACAGCTGCACACCCTTAGAGCAGAAAATGAAATCTGTGTGATTAGGTGCTTGCAGAATCAAAGCATTTATTGTTAAACTGTTAAGTCTTATGATTAAGCCTAATTATTAGCCATTATGTCTAATCATTAGCCATTGGCCTTCATGAATATGACTAGAGTTGTGTCTAAATTATCAGCTCAGTCCTGTCCAATGGGTTCTTAACCCCACCATGGGCTGGGTTCTCATGCCAAATTTTGGGTTATTTGGCAGCATGTGAGACAAGAGCAGGCAGGACGGCTCAGACCCCCGTGAAGAAGGTGTGGGGAAGGATAAGCAGGGCTTGGCATGGGAAAGCTAGACTTTTGGAGGTTTCAGTCAGCGTGTCAGGATGGTATATCTTTGTTAATGAGGGAAACTGAGGCAATGGTCTCCCAAAGAGGTCTAACTACTCAAAGGAAGGGAAGCAAATATCTGGTTATACATGGAATTTTGCAGGCAAGCAGGCACACATTGGTGCTGCTCAGCCTATTCCATGGGAAGGAAGGAGTTCCTTGGGAGTAAGGCTGGAAGGAAATAAGTTACCTGCGGACAATGAAGTTGTCAAGGAACACAGAGATGTAGACTGAAGAACTCCAGGAGGACTTCAGTCTTCTGCCTGAGAACAAAAGGCAGATGACATTTGGTGTAAGTATAAATGTCAGGTTACATGTATTTGGCTGAAGTTGCATCCAAGACAATGTGCTGTAACCTATTATTAGTCAGGAACAAGGTTTTGTAATAGTTTGATGCAGGTGTTGAGAGCACTTTTGATCACTGTAAGTGCAATGAATGGCAGGAATTACTAGAAAAGGAAAAGCAAACAACGCAAAGATGATCGTTACAACATTGTGAGTTCCTGGTGCACCTGCATCGCAGATTGCAGACAGAGTGCTGGTACTCCATCTCAAAAAGAAACACTGAAGCTGGCAGAGGTAATGACGTGGGCAAAAAGAACCATCTGAAGCAACAGGTGGGTCCTATACAGGGAATGTCTAAATAGTTGTTCCATCTGGAAAAGAAACAGCTGAGAAAGGATGTTCCAGACGTGTTTAAAAAGCTTGAGAGGAGCAGGGAAGGTAAAGGAATGTTCTGTCTGCCTTCCAGTTCTGGACAAGTTGAAAGCAAGCTTAGCCGTGGGCTTTTAAGAAGCAAAAAGTCATTCTTCACATAAAGCATAATAAGGGGTTCAAATTCCCAAAAGAAAAACCCACTAAAGATCACTAGATGTAAGGACACCAGCCTCAGGAAGTCCCTGGGTTCTGTGGAATTACACATTGCCTGGTACTCACAGCCTTCCTCTGGGCATTCTCTGCTGCTGGCTGCTGGACAGGATGCTGTGCTGGGCTGAGCTTTGGTCTGACCCAGCTGGGCTGTGCTCACATTCCTCACATGTACTTCCAAGAGCTGCAATTAGCTCACATATGAGCTGCTCAGGTCTTACTGGAGCCATATCTCCTTGTCTAAAATATCACACCTTCTGCTCTGTATTTTTTCTGCTTGTGTGATACCCCAGTTTTTTCTCCACCACTGTAAATACAGCGTTACATGCTTATAAGTTATGCATAAAAGTGCTTCTATTGGTAGGAATAACACTCAGCCAACAAGTGTGAAATATTTTGTGTTTAGCATTCTGGCTTTCTCATTATATTCAGGAGAAAAACTTCCAAAAAGCCAGTAATGAGTTTATACTGTGTAATGCAAAAATGCATTAACTACTCTAATCTGCATTAAGAAACTATTATTAAGAACTCCACATTAAGGGTAATTTAAACAGAAGCTTCCATTTAGTGAAGCTTTAGCATGGTGGAGCTCAACTATGCAGATAGAGACATTAACTGAACTAACCACGTAGTATCTTTTAATCCACAATTTTATATCATTATGTACAACAAAGAACACCGCGTTCTGAAACGTGCCTCTGGTCCTTCTCTCTTCCAGCGATAGGAAAGCTATGCAATAATGAGAAACTGCCATTCAAAGCTGGGGAATCTGGCTAACCAGGCTTCTTTGCTAACATTAGCTGTGAAGGGAGAAATGGTGGCAAGGAAGAGGATCCCTTTGTATTCAGAAAGTTTCATTATGGTGGGAAAATATATATATATATATCCCTTAAAGCCATAGCACAAATGAGCACTGCTTAAGGGAAAAGCCATTTTCAAGCTTTCTGTTTTGACAGGGATGGGACTTGGGATTTCAACTCAACTTTCCCATTTTCCCATTCGCATCCTTCTCTAAGCCTCTAATAAAAACAAATGTATTTGATAAGGCATTTTAACAAATTCCTGTTTGCCTGTGGGACAGAATTGTGTCAGTTTATTGGGTCCAGCTCAAAAGGACAGCAATGTAATTAATGAATATTTAATTATTACGCTTTCTGAAAGGGAGGTGGTTTTATTCCTATTATAAATACAAATAACATGAAATTCATCAAGAAAATGCCATCTGCCTCTAATCAGTCAGATGCACCAGAGGCAACTGCAGAAGCTGGAATTGCTAATTCAACCCCCAGTTTCGAATCCCAAACAAAAACCTGGTACTGATGTTCTCAAGTGCAAAAACACTTGGTTGCATTTGCAATGAAGTTCTGAATACACCCTGAACACTGGATTTAGACATTCCCTCACGCTTGGGGATTTCATAGAACAGAGAGGTGTTTTCACTCTCTATAACCAGGGCTGTGTTTCTGAGAAAGCCACACAATTCAATGTGAAATAAGCTCTTTCCTGCCTTTATTATACATAACTCATCACACCCAGAATTTAATGTGTTCTTTTTGCAAATGTGCTCTGCCAATTTATTGTATAAGCAACACCTTGATCTTCATCCTCCGATACAAATTTCTTAGAAAAGCTCTGATCTTGGTGCCAGGTTTTATTGGTGGGATAGTTGGAACAGCAGAGAAAAGGCCATAAACCTCACTGTTAGCAAAACTATTATTAGTGCTTACATTTAAGTGTGAGAATAATCTCTTTCCTATTCTGAGAAGTATTTAGTTCTATGCTTTACTGTAAGTGCATGTTTAAATTCAATTAACTTCATTTTAATCACGGGCTTAAGTGCTTTGCTCTCTTGGGATAATAAGACCATTGACATTCCATTTACCTTGCTGAGCTTGTTTTTAAGTAAATTTTGTACTCTCAAGTACAAACTGACAAACATGCAAATAAGAGTTACCTTTTTTGCCTAAAGACAGAAAATGATAAACCGAGTAGTTCTACAGTCCGTAAGGGGAAACACCGAGGCACAGAGTAGCTATTCATTTCCCTGATACTATCGTATTAATTGTTAGTGAAAAAGAGCCTTGCGAGGCAGTGCCATCTTTGATCTGCTTCAGTACATTACCAAGGACAAACTTAACCATTATTTTCCATTAAAATGAAGAACTTTGCTTGCTTGTTTGCCAGACAAAAGCAAATGTCTTTGAGACATTGTGGCCCATAGCTTCTCTTGATACAAACTGGCACGTCTCTTTCATTCCAGTGGAATTACAGTAGTTTTACACCTCGGAGTAACTCTCGGAGACTTTCCACGTCATGTATCAACTTGAATGGAGATTCTGTAGCATGAGGTGAGATCATAATGTGCAAGCATTTCACAGACTTAAAGCTATGAGGTCTGGGAATGCTTGACTGTTGCTAGTAAACACAACATGGTCTGGTAATTAAGTGGGACTGATTATTTACAAGAATAAGCCAGTTTGTAAGCAGGGCCAGAAAGCAGTTTTCTTGCCTTGGTAATCTTAATTAACACTTTTTCCTCCCCAAAGCTGTAAAGTGCAATATTATGGTTTTATTAAGTTTTATGTTGCTCAAAAAAAAAGGGGGGGTGGAGGGTAAAGGGTGGGGGGTAAAGGGTGGGGGGAAGGCCTTTCAAACTTCTTTGACGTTTGATCTGCACACCATTAAAAAAAAAGAAGAAACAGAAGAATAATTGGAAAACATGAAAGTCAACCAACTCATACCACTGGCAAGAATAATCCTGAGGCAAACTGAGGGCAGACATAAAATAATGCCCGTTTTCCACTGTTCCATTTGAAAGAGAATGAAGTGTGTTCTATCAGTTGAGTCAGTTACTTCCCTTAACCTGAAATGAAAGCTGGTCAGGATTTTGTAACACCTTGTAGCGTTTAGGGAATCAGACCAAAAGAAAATCCAGCCAAATGGATTTTTCTCTTTTCCATACAGATACATCTACAAGAAGTGATATTAACAAAGGCTCACTATAGAAAAATGTATTGAGAAGATGGGAGAGCTACTCTGCATCTTACACATGGGCTGGGAGAGGCAGAGAGCCCCAAGGAATGATAGTGAAGTGAGGCTATGAGTGACTCATAGAAGCACTTGGGGTTTTCCCCCTAATCACAAAATGTTTGCACTGTTCCTGGTCACTCCAGAATGTATCGACTATCAAAATGATGGTTAGAATGGCTTTCCAGGGTCCCACCTTTCATTTGGTGGACAAATACCTTTGTGTAAGTTGAGGAGAAGCTGGTGGAGCTCTGACTTCTGGCTGAGCAATTCCTTCACCTGCCTTTTTCCTTCCCACTTGTTTTTGCAGGCTTCACACTGAGAAGACCACAAAGCCATTCAGAAGCCCTGGATCTATTATTTAATCTAAATGGAAAAAAAAGAAGACGTGTCAAAGGGCAGAATGATTTCAGGATGTTCCAGTTCCTGAGGTGGGAAACCCCATGGTTAGTCAAAGACAATCCTGTTGTTTCCACCAGTTTGACAACAGTGTAACCATCATTTCCTGTTGGGTGGTAACGAAGCCGCATTGGTGCTAAAGGAGAACAAAGCCAAACCATCCCAGCTTCTGAGTACAGAAGGGCTTTTGGACCTCCGTACATTTCCTTGTAAGCAGCAGTAATCCAAGACAATCCTTCCTAGGTTCTTTGCATTTAAACATCAGATAGGATGCATGACTTCAGAAGTGTTTTCTATCATCTGCACTGTAAATCAGAAAAAAATAATAAAAAATAAAGGGCAATGAAAGTTAAGAGCTTCCTTGGAACAAATTAGCATTTCGAGCTAGCTCACCACTATGGTGTACCTGAGCAACAACCCTGAGTTCGTGAAGTTCAGCGAGTTCAGTATAATTTAATTGAGATTTTTGTATATTAGAGTCATATGGAATTCCTTTGCGGGCAGAAGTCTTGCTGCTTTCTTTCTGAACAGGGCCTGATTAGTGACAGCAGAATTCAGCATTATGTTAATGCACCATTTAGTGCCCCGCTTTCGCACGCTGCAATGCTGCATCTGTGCCCATTTCAAGTTCTCAGTTAAACTGGAAGCAAAAAGAATGGATTGAAATGGTGCATTCCAAGTGTCTCTCACACAGCTTTGCCTGCAAGCTGAATGGTCCTTTTTGTAACCCAAAGAACCAGAAGCAGTCTCCTTTCCCATCTGGAAGCCTTTTTGAAATCTGGCTTTTACATTTCTTTATGGCTGCAGAGAGGAAAAGACATAGCCTACATTGATGCTGTGCTTGCAGGTTGTCTGCCATTGCAATGGGCACAATGCGCTTCTCCAGCCAATGTGTGGTTGTGCTCGAACCATCCATTTTTATCACTTTCAGTTATTGTTTCCTTCCTCGCCACAAGTATTTCCCACAGTGCCACTGTTTTCTATTGGCCTCCTTACTCAGCCGAGCTAATAGTTAGGGGCACACTGGGCATTTTGTTATGCTTTTTTTTTAATGTTCTGGTAGGCATGAAAATACTCAGTAGGGATTCCATTATGTTTTAGCACTTGTGTTGAGGGGTGAAATAACTTCACAGCCTGTCAGAGTAGTGATGCGTCCTGAATAGATCCTTCTTTATTCTACATATTTTTATTTAAACATTCTTAACCATGTTTTGTAACAAGCTGCTTTCACTGTACTCGACTGTCTGGAGTAGGAGGGTCTGTTTTAACTTTCAAATGACCATGAAAGATTGGAGAAAAGCCACAAACAAGAACATTCCTGTATTAAGTTATCACTGTTTTTCCATGGATCTGAGGCTGGAGAGCTGAATCTCAGCGAAGAGTTTTTACCTCCATTTGCTGTTTTGCTGCCCTTGCATTCAAAAGATTGTGTTGTTTTCACCTGAGTGCTGATTTCATCTCAAACTTGGACAGTTTTGTCTCTTCCGTGATTTCTTTGAAGACTGGATGTCAGAACTGATGAAGGCAAAGTGGTGTTAAAACCCATGAAGTTTGTGCTCGCGTGCCCCCTTTTTTCTCAGATAATCTTTGTCTTCAGAGCCTTGTCAACAACTCCAGCTTTTCCAATACCACCAAACATCGGATTCACCTTTTTTGCTGTGTAGCCAGAACTCGTCACTGCATTAAGCTGAACAACTGCACCAAGCCTGTGGTTAATGAGTATCTCTGATGAGCTCGTTTTCATTAAACACCCAAACCTCTCTACCAGTATCAGTTGTATGAAGGTCACACAGCTGCAGCGTGGGGATGTGACCAAGGCCAAGGACATAGCTTCAGTATGGGAGAGGAGGAAAGGGCATTCCCCTGCATAGCTCACAGCTCCTCATGGTGCGGTTCAAGCCAGAAGTCACTGAGTGTTCCTGATAGTCCCTGTGCTCTTCAAAACAAGAGCATCGGTGATGGAAGGACTTTGTATCCACGCTGAATGAATTTAGGACACAAAAACTCATCAGCGTGCTTCTGAAACACCACAATGCTCTTTTGGTTTAACTTTCAGAATCTCTCAGGGCTGAAGCCGCCAACCTCAATGGTACATCAGAACATGACAATGTACCAGCAATACCGTGGCCTTTGTCATGTTGCCTCGTGTGCTGACTTGGATAAAATGTCTTCGGTGGGCCATGACAATATATCTCACCCAGATGACCACGGTTAAAAACAGCTTACACACTAAATTATAGAACACTGAGTGAAAACAGGAGCAATTTCTTCACGCTATACAAGATGGCCCAGTCAGGGGCGTCTGCTGCTGCTTGCCCTAAACCCCACTGATGGTGGGCAGGACACGTTCCACTGGAGGCCGGCTGAGAATTTGGTCATGACTCAGAGTGTTGTTAATCTTCCTTCCTTAGGGTTTCCTTCCTCCCTGTCTCCAGGAAGTGGGTCCTGCACCAGCTTTCTGCCTGGAACAAAGAGTGGCCCCACCGCGGCATCCCAACCTCACCTCTCGCAGAGGAAAGGAGTTCACTGTGTGTGCAGCCCCATTGGTTCCTGCTCACAGCCCAGGAAGGACAGAGCTGTTCGGCTGTGGCCTCTCGCCTTGGTGCTGCTCCTGCTGGGAAGAGCTTGTCCAGGGACCTAGCAGAACACAGTATAGCAAAGCACTCAGTAAAGGGAAAGATGAGAACCCTCTCTCTCTAAGGCTTTACAGTTCTCTGTTGATTTACAAGTCCTAAAGACAAAGTTCATTAACAATATTTCCCTCATGGCTTGACCTGAGTTGGAAATACTTTTCAGCTAAGAATATATCCTAAGAATGCTAACACAGTATTTTCCTATTGACCCAGCAGAAAAAAAACACAGGATTAAAATAGATGGCTGTGTGGATTCAGTCATGTAGCTGTGTAAATTGAAGCAATTGCACCAGAATTACAGCAAGAATTGTTAAGTAAGCATTAAAATACTTTGGATCTGTCCTTGTGTTCAATTTTCATTGATTTACTGTAATTGGAAGCATCGAAAGGAACCTTTTGCCTCTAAACCCTTAGTGAGCAATAACGAAGTTTCTTTAACACGATGTCAAATTTGGAGAGAAAGGGAGAAAGGGAGAAAGGGAGAAAGAGAGAAAGGAAATTTTGGAAAGCTCTGCATCAAGAATCTTAACTGGCCTTTTAAGGATAGCACACAGCAGCTGGGTTTTACAAGAGCAATTCAGTAGATTCTGCAGCACAAAGTCAACAGCCCCTTGCTCTTTTCAGCAGGTATGTGGTTTTTTGGGGAAAAAACCACCCCAAAACACCACACCCCCCCCTTCCTTTTGTCTCTATTTTCTCTAAGTTTGAGTTTACTTTTTTCCATTTTTTTAAATGTAAATTGGCAGCTCTTTTATTGACCTGTATATTACAGGAATAAGTGTGAACTGCAGGGCAAGGTTGCTGGCTGCAAGTAGTTTGTGCTGAGGGACACAAGCTAGGACTCATGCTCCCTCCCACCTCGCAGTCATTTTATCAGCTGGAAGTAAATTAATAACATCCCAGAAATGATTTGCATTCACAAACTCAATGAAAGAGAGGCAACACAGAAAAAGTAATCACACAGGAATGTAGAGAACATTAAAAACAGCAGGAAAAGATAGTATATAGTCAAAACACAGGTGCTTCATCATCATATTTCCACTCGAGTGTCCGTATCCTCAAATAACCTGCAGAAAAATCCCTGAAGGAGGTGGTGGTGGGCGGGCTGTGGAGGATGAAGGACGTGAAGTTGGCTCTGCTGGCACTGAAGGGTCAGAGACAGCAGGAAGGTCTGGGTGAAGCTGCTTTTCAGTGATACAAAGCTGCTTGGACATGGACTTGGCTTTCTGGTGATTTACCTGCTTGTATTTTTGCAGACGAGATGGTAGAACCCATGAATTACATGCCTAATAGTCATGGTGGTTTCTGAATAGTGAAGAAAGACAATTAACCCTTTGAGGCTTAGAATTGTACAGGTGATGGCTGAACAGCAGGAGGAGCGGCAAGTCCTTACTGGAGAAAGGAAAAGCAGAGAGCAGGGCTGTGTGCCACAAAGAGTAGTGTTTCCAGTTCTGCATGTGCTGACACTAAATCACAGTAAAACAGATAGCAGAAGTCCAACAACATCTACATACAGGTTGCCCTGAAGACGTGTTCCCTTCATCACTATAAGAAAGGTGATTGAATAGCCAGAGCTGCGGAGGAGTAGATGTCATATTCACTTTTTAACATCTCCAGTGAGAAGAAGAAAGGAGAGAAACCATGCATGCTTGCAATTAGAAGTCAGGAGCCTGATCCAGACCCTATTGAAGTCATCAGAAAGGTTTCCATTGACGTCAGCAAGTGCCGGGATGGGCCCCCAGAGCTTCACCGCCTGCTAAGGACATCTTGGCTGCTGTCAGCCAAGCTCCAGTCCCAGGCCTGGTCCAGATGGATGCCTTCGTCCCCAATTCTTGTTGTATGGCTACAACAGTAGCCTTCAAGCAGGGGGACATAAGTTTTAAGGCTGGTTCCAAACATGGGCCAAGCAACAGCATATTGCACGGCAGCCTTGGGCTGTACTAAATTAATGCCATCTGCTCCTGGCCTTCCTCCTCTCGCCTCCTCCCACCTCCTCCCTCAGGGGCTCCTGACGGTGGAGAATAGCTGGAGTACAGTCACAAGCATCACGCCTCTTCCTGTCCCTAACACACCCTTTACACCCTTTGTTTCTCTCTAAGTGTCATGGGTGGAGTAGGATCCCAGTACGCTGGCTTGGAACCAGCTGGCAGCATCTGGCCAGGCTGGGCCCCATTCCTCCCAGGCTTGAAGGACCTGAAGTCGGCAGAGCCTCAGCTCTGCAATTTCCAGGGGTTAATGTTTGGGATTTTTGTTTTGGTTTTTTTTTTTTTTGTTTTTTAGTTTTTTTTTCCCCACCAGATGAGGAGTTATTCTCAGTGACATCACTGCCCTCCCGGCTGAAAGCTTATGAACTTTCCAAATGTGGAGGAGAGTAGCAAATACCGTGTGAAATCTCTTCTTGCCCTAGGTCAGAACCTTTGCCAGCAGCCCTTGCAGGGAAACTCCCACTGCTAGGCTGAGTTCAAAAGGTAGCAGCCATTTCTCACCACGAGTGTTTGTGAAACGCAATAGTAAGTAAAGATCCTAATTACATTTGGCATTTCTAATAGACAGTCTCCCGCTAAACAAATGACATCATTTGTGGCATTGGCAGTAAAAGAGCCCACTGTAAGAAATTGTAAACAAGAGTTCATGCAACCTCATTCTGCTTTAACAAAGGAAGGGAAAGGGGGGCCAGTCTTGTTCAATGACCATGATGCTCACATTTTTTTTCCAAGCATTAAGCATGTTCTGATACCTCTGCAAAACCATTTTGAAATGAGGAAAAACATACTCAGAAAACAGACTGGGAAATTATTGCACTTGGGTTGGGGGCATGGTCACTGAGCTTTGCCAGTATTAAAGATGTCTGAAGACTGCACTGAGCCTCCTCTTGATCACTGACAGCTATATTTGAAGTTCTGATGGGATGTGTTTTCCAAAAGAGGAGTTACATCCACATCAGGAAAAAAAAAAAAAAAGGTTGTGCATCAGTGCTTCCTTCCTTACACAGCACTGCATCTGGGGGTTAGGAAAAGGTAACTGTACCAGAGGGTTGTGAGCATGGAACAGGCTCCCCAGGGCAGTGGGCACGGCCCCGAGCAGCTGAAGGTCAAGGCCAATGCTCTCAGACATAGGGTTTGGATTTTGAGTGACCCTGTGTGGATCCAGGAGTTGGACATGATGATTTTTGTCGGTCCTTTCCAACTCAGACTATTCTATGATTCTTTGAGTTCAGTCTCAGTCTGTGTATTTTCCAGTTTGCCCGTGCCCAGCACACTGACCTCATGACTGTAGTAGGGATCCGTGCGATGCAATGAGCTCTGCCAAGACCACAGGATCCTTCCCTCTCCTTCCCTCTCAGCCATCCTCCTCTGCTTACTTTGTGATATTTGAGGGCATTCCAACATAAAGTGCTGCAAACACAGACCATTAGTTGTAACAGGATGCGGTTGGAGGCTTTTTGATATCCACATGCCCGTAACCATAACCTGCATTCAGCTATTTTCAGCCCCCAGTGCAAATTAGAACTCGCATTTGCATCCAGATTGCCCTTAGTGCATAGATATGATGGGTGATAATTTCAAACCACGGCGCAAGGGGAATCTTACAGCATCTTTTTCATGTCAGATATATATGCATGTATTCTCACCTGGCACTAGAAATAGGTGCCCCCTGTCAGATTCCTTTTTAGAGAGCTGCTGTTGCCGATGCAGAAAAACAACTGTTCGCACAGACTGCAACTTCAATCAAGGCCTTAATACTTTCCCACTGCTCAATTTTTGAACTTGCTGTGCTCCTAACAGCTTCCTTCCCCTAAGAAAAGATCTTACTCTTGCTCTGCTTTTCCTTTCCAGACGCATGACATACATACTCAATCCAGCAATATGGAAATATCCCCTTGCCTACAAAAAGAGATAGGTTCATAATGTTCCTTTCCCGTATTAATTTAGTTGCACTGTCTGAACCTCATGCAAACCTTTTTGGGGTACTAAGATCTTATTCATAGAAGCACTCGCCATATGGAGTGTGAAAGAAGCCATTTATGCCTGATAATGATAATAACCAGCAGCTGGGGGTTGGGAAAAGAAAGGAAAATACAACCTCAGAGAAGTTTACAGGAAAGGACGTTCAGTGCTGCCAGCAGGGTGAGGAGGTCACACATCTGGTGGCTGGTTGTGCTCCTTCCTTCGGGGTCCCACAGCCAGCCCATTCTGCCCTGCCAAGCTGCCAAGAATGAGCGAAATCTGGCACAGAGGAGAAAAAAAATCACAGAGTTTAAGCTGGGGTAAGGACTACAAAGGAAGCATTTGTGAAATCCCTCAGAAATCATGTCGTGTTCATCCCTGTTAATCGTGGAAAAACTAACAAACAAGGATCGCATTGACCTGCATGCACTCAGTGGTCTCAAGCTTGCTGGGCACAGACTGCCACTGTTCAGATGAGGAGTGTGTTTCTGGGAAGCCAACTGCGAACCACCTTGCCACTCGTATGTCCTGCATTACTGCCTTATTCTGCTCCAGCAAGGCCTAAAATGGCAAGTGTGTGGAAACCGTGAGCATGAAAATCACAGCTCATTCTGGATGCACAGATCTTCGCCCATACTGAAATACATAGAGGTAGCACAGAGGGACCAACACTTGCCTAAAACCTAGAATAACAATGGAGTTCTACCTCCAAGGGCTCAGCAATCCACAGGAGGAACAAGTATCTCATTACCAAAACCCCATGAGATCTTACATTGTTTTTCCCTTGCTTCTGCAATTTCAACACCTCCAACATTTATCGTAAGCTATCCCAAACATTCACTGTGTACTTCAGTTTATGTCGATCTCCATCTATTTTTAACAAAAAACAAACTCAAATGCATATTGGAGAAGGATGTTTTTTCTCTTGAGTATCATAAGGCTGCTTGATCACATCTTTTCCTTGCACTCAGTTCGTTGGTTTACGAATTATTTCCTTACACTGAGTACATAGTTGATAGTTTAATGGTCGAAAGCGATTGTTCTCGAAATATGGATGGAGTTGTCATGGCAATACATTGCTAGGAAGATTAAGGCATGCTTAAATTAAAGCATGCATTGAATTCTCAGTTGTTTTAGCTACTCTTTCCTTGCCATGTTTGGAGAACATCACATCTAGTGAAATCCTCAAGGCGTCTTAATGGATTACCCGTCAAGTAGTGACTAACCAGTGCCTTGAGTCACCAATCTGCCATCCCTGGAGTCAGGCCAGTCCCGTGCAGCACGCTCTGGGCTTCAGGGGCAGGCAGGACAGCCACTGGGCTCCAGCGCAGTGTTTTGCAATTCCAGAGATTCTTTCCACCCCTTTTGAACTGAATCTCAAGCAGACAAACGCTCTGCTGGAGCATTTGGCTCCAAGACGTGCAGGAAGAGTTTTGAGAGCGAAGTTCAGACAACGAGGAGAACTGAGTGGTTGTTTTTTTTTCCCCTTCTTATAGGGTTTTAAGAGCATCAATAGCAATAGAAGGGACATAGGAGATTTTTAGAATTGCATATTGAAAGCATCGCCTCCAGGGTTGCCTCCTACACACCTTACACAGCAATTTGTTCAGCAACTATCATCGTTAGTGATCTCTATCAGAAACTCTGATGAAGAAGATACTTAACCCAGCACCTTAGTGTTTTTGCTAGCCCGATAGCATTTCCACCTCAAAATGCTGATGCCAGCTGAACATCTGGTCCAACATGACCTGTCACCAGGGATTGTCACACAGTGGGCTTTTGCACAGGCTCAGTGACAGCCTGAGGTCGAGGTGGGTAGGTGGGGAAGGTGAGGCATTGATTCCCAAAGCTCCCTGCAAGCAGCCCACCTGCATATTCCTTCACAGCAGTTTAGTCTGTGCCTCCCCATCCAGGCACAGTGCTGAAGAGCACATGGAAGCCTTATCTTTTACAGCGTTCAAATGAGAAAGAAGCATTATTGCCAGTACAAGATCTCAAATTCACACTGGTAGGTGAAACATGAGTTATGAGAAACCTCCAGACAATAAAAAAATATAAAAGGTTTGTCTACTTATGTATAGAAATGCAATTTTCAAAGTGGCCTAAATGAAACAGAAGCCCTATATTTATTTCTGAAGCACCAGTCTCTATGGACAAAGCAAATCCACAGCAATAAGCATTTGCAAATAGAAGTTTGTTGTCAAACCCACCCATGTGCAGTAATAACTTACTGCAACTGTTGTAAACACCTCACTTGTCAGTCCTGCAACTAAACATTCACTGCCCTGTACGTGATCTGCAGCCTACAGCCAAGATGACCCCAGGCACATGGGAAAAGGATCAAAACAAAAGTCATGTGATGGTTCTTAACAGAAACTACATTATCCATAGAAGAGACAAACACACATGGCCTTCAGATTCTTGTGAAACAATACCAGGGCTGCGTCGGGACTGTGGCTGGGAAAAGCAGATGCTGCCCAAACAAGAATACAGTGGAGAAGTTTAACATGCACAGCACATTGCAGGAAATGGTAGTGCTTTTGTGTGAGCAGAGAAGAGCTCATTGCAAGCTCATTTCCAGATTGCACTGATGAACCTCACTTGGGAGAGACGGCAGAGGCAGAATGCAGAGCAAGATGGGTGAGCTCTCTGAGGCTGGGTGGCTGCCCTTGTGTTCAGCTTCTACTGCAGGCAGGGGTCTGTGAGGATGGGGCTGCTTTCAGGTCAGGAGCTACTAAAAATGTAGGAACGTTTCTGCAGCGTTTCCCCTTAAGAGAGGCTTTTATCCACTGCAAGGACTAGACAGCTTCAGTTGGAGCTAGTCATAAGATATGAAAGGCACAGAGCAGGTGGGTCCCTGAGACATAGTAAGGAAAAATTTCCTCTCAAACCACATTTCTGACCACTTCTGAGATGTATTCAGTTCACCTCCTGAGTTTGTTTCTACAAGTGCAAGAAAACTCCCTCTAACTACTTACTAGTAGGCACTAAAATTGCTGTTTTGAATAGGATCTCAAGTCAGCGTTGGGCCTGTAGGAAGGAATACATGATCTGCTGAAGCTGTTTTTGCAGTGGCTCACATAATTTTGCACTCTGCAGACTCATGCAGACCACGTGGAAGCGAGCAATGTCATTTCTAAGGATGAATATATTTTAATCCTTTTTGTTGCAGTAAAACAGCCGCTACCAATGTTCAGAAACACACACGAAAAAATTACAATGTGTTTATGGTTGATGTAGAAGTAAGACTTGGTTTATGGTTCAACCATGAAATCTCATTAGCTGAAATGGACATACATACATGAGGTTCATATGAGCCGTGTGTCTTGCATAGAAACATCCTCTCCTTGAAGCATTTCTGTGGTCCTCACCCCATCTCACTTCCAGCACTCCTCCAAAGTCCCATACAGCACCATGTGAACAGCCTCAAGTGGACAATGGCCCAGCTCAAGCCAGAAGTGATGCTGCTGCTGGCTGCATGTCCTGCATAGGACAGGCACAGCATCATGCAGGGAGCAACAGGCAGCAGCTGCCTCGCTCCTGGATGTGATCTGTCAAGGTGAAGGAAAGCAGCTTGTGCCCTCAGTCTACCCTCACCCTTCCTTCTTTAAAAAAACATAAAATAAAGCCAGAAAAAACAGACTATTAACACAATGGAGCTGATGTTTGCTCTGAAAGAACTCTTGAGATTTATCCTATGGGCATCTAACAAAGCTGAAAGTCCCCTCCTTGCTCAGAGCGTGACCATGCAGTGACAGACCCCATCTATGCACTGAGTGCTGGCACAGCATGAGAGCTGCCCGCCGGACAAACACGCGAAGCAGCCACTTGAAAAACAAAATTCCCCACTTTCTTGTGCATGTGGAATGAGCATGATTTATCCGGGAAGGAATTTGCCCTCGGCGTTGATCTCCTTAAAAGAGATGGTAACTAAAATAGCTACGGGCTGCTCGAAAATTAACCAGTTGTCGTGAGCAGGGACTTTCACAGCTTTTCCCTTCATCTGAAGGCACCTTCAAGCATTGGTGCTGATGCCTCATATCCCACAGCAAATAGTGGCAATGGCTGTGAGCTGGGTTAGCATTTTGGAGTAGTTTCTAATTGAGAGGTCCCAGGACACAAACATGTCCCCAAGACAACGGAGCACTGCAATGAAGCAGGGTTAAAGTCACAGTTTTGCACAGCTGTTGTTGGCTTTGGAGCATTTGTGAAACCTGTTGTTAGTCACCAAATCTTCGTTTCGATCTTTTATGGAGAAAAAAACTACACGAGTTTACTGTAGGGTTTAATGAATCTTTGAAGACTGCAAGGATTGCCAAATTAACCTGCCAAAACAGCATTACTGAGCTCCTGGAAATTCACGACAAGGAAACTCATGTTTAATGTGCCTTATTTAAGTCATCTTATTCAGAGGAAGCAGCAGGTGCATCTCTCTGAAGCTCCAAGATGCTAATAGAGACAGCGTGCAGTCATTCCATGCCTGTGCCTTTCTAGAATTGAAGGAAAAGTCAGAGAGAACTCTTTTGCTCCAAAGCCTCCAGTGAGCATTCAGCTTCTCTTTAAAGATCCATCACTTTCATTTTTTCCCATAGCAGAAACCAGCATTTATCTCCCTCCTGCTTTGTGTTTCACCACAGCTCAGATGCTGAATTCCAACAAACTTCCTTCCATTCACACTGCCTTAAACACAGAGCTATTAATGTACTGCATTTGCAGTGTGGGGGTAAGGAATAAGTGACAAGTTCCTAGAGCACAGCTCAAATACCTGCCCATAGCAGCTGCTCTCCGCAGATGTAGCAGAGGCAGCCACAGTGGCACAAGGGCTCACAGCAGCCAGTACCAGGGGCATGTCACTTAACTCAGTTTATGTTTATATATTCCCCCCATGCTGCAGCTAGAGATGCACACACAAATAACTGAAAGTCCACTGATGCAGAGAGGATGGTGCTGTAGCTCACTGCCTGGCAGGGTGGAAGAGCAACCCATTCAGATCCTTGCTTCCAAAACTGCTCCATCTGACGGCGAGTTGGTGTAAGACACATCCTTAATACTACAAGTGAGAGTTCAGGTCCAGCTGAGAAACTCCCCGCATCCACCCCAATAGCAGCTTCACAGCAGGCTGCAAATGCTCACACCGAGACTCACATCTTCAGCACCAGAAGTGATCTGCCTACATAGAACCCCCTTCACTCAGCTCCCAGCATCAACTCTGCTCCTCTATAGCAGAACACTTCTAATGCTGTGAACAGCACATTCACTAAAGAGCTGATAACTTGCACAGAAATGGAGCAAAGAGATTGCCTGTATGTGGGTGGAAAAAAAAAAAAAGGCTTAGAAACCTACAAGCTGCCCATCAATATATCAATATATCTTCGCTCTAATATAGCCACACTTGGAACTGACTTTCCAAGGCCACCGGGTCCAATCTGACACCCCCAGGGCAGCAACCCAGGAGCTGGACAAGGCCTTCAGACAGAGAACATCTCCATCCCTCCAGAACAGTCACTGCTGAGCCTGCAAATAGCCTGCAAACAGCAGCAGCATCCCCTGGCTTTGCAAAAGGTACATGCTGCTGGACGTATGAGATGGTGTTAAGACAGTGAGAAATCTTAAATGATCAGCTTCATAATCACTATGGGAAACAGCACTGGGAAGCTACCTCCAGCTAGCACTGGGCTGGAGCTCAGCACCCTGATGGCAGCAAAGACTGGGATTCCAAGCAGAGCCTCTCTTGCATTGTAACATAAGGTGATGGAGGCCACTAGAAGCAGCAGCGCCAATAGGCACGAGCTCCCGGCCACCCGCCCTCATGCTATGGGGTTCTGGAAACAATGCTGGATTGCTCCTGCTTACTAAAACAGGAGTCGTTTTTACAGCACCATTTAAACGACTTCCTCAGGAAATTTCACAGGCACGCTGGAAGGCATTGATTTCAAGCAGAAAATATCCCAGCAGGAAACTCCAAAAGGAAAGATGTGCTGTAATTATATCTCCTCTGTGCTTGCAAGACAGAGGAAGACAAGACAAGCTAGCACGCGCACTGAAGCTATAATGTGAAATAGTGCTGCAATTAATACAATCAAAGCTCTCAGAGTGCTTTTCTTGCTATCTGATTTTCAGAGCCTAAGTGCACACTTTTCCATTTGGTTACACACACAATCGCAGCAGCATCTCCATCAGTGGATGCATCGCAGCACCACGATCAGTTAAACAAGCCCAAGCAATTAAGAACCCATGATGGTTTCTGGTTCACAGAAAGGGCCTAGGATGCAAGCTGAGGCTTTCAGTCAACGTCTAGAAATAATAAATGCTTTAACAGAAGGAAAACAACAGCACAATAAACATGGATAATGGCTCCGAGGCCTTAAATGGTTTCAGACTGCCACAACTATCGACATTCCTTTTATGCAGCTCCTCTGAAATAACCTTTTCTCAGCTCATTTAGGATCTGCACACACACTTTCTCTCCTTAGTAAACTGGAGATTAACTCTTGGCATCTTTTTGCTTCAGAGCTCACACGAATCACCAAGCATGGATGGGTTTTAGGGTGATTACTTAATTATTTTCTGGATATCCAAGCAAAATTGCCAATACAGAAATAAGGGATGGAGGAGGGACTAGATACATAACCGTTTCTTTGTTTGTTTCAATGAAACATTTCAGGTCCTATGCTGGAGACACCAAGTATCTTGCTGTTGGTCTCCCAGTGGGTCTGCAATGGAATGATCCCATGATCCCATCAGCCTCGGCTTTACCTGCAGCACTTCTGAGATGCTGATGTAGGCAACACAGTTAGAAATTCTCTTGGTGTTATTTTGCTCTCAGTCTCTCCATTGGAACAACCCCACCAAGACCTCCCCAACGTCCTAAAGCCATCACGCTGTGCAGGCAGGAGACAAACCACCCGGCTGTTTATTTAACAAGGGGCTGACCCTTGTGCCGAGGTCAGCCACAATGAGGTCACAGCCACAGACCATGCAGTGCTGAGGAACAATGACTGTTCTCACTTTCAACCACCCGGGCTGCCCTTGAACTCCCACTGCACGAGGCCATCACCTCTTGTAGTGCTCTTGGTGACTCCCCAGAGCATTCTTTCATCCAGAGGAAGAATACAAGGAGGGGTTTGGTTTTGTTAGGTTTTGACCATGCCACTGAAAAAATAGGAGAGGAAAAACAAAAAGAGAAAATAATCTCCACAAAGAAAAGCCATAATTACAACCCAATTCTTGCATTTGAACGTTTGTCAGATGTGTTTCGGATTTATTTCTATAGACCTGATTTTGCAGGAGTATTATATAGGCTTTCATCTCCCACTACTGCAATTTAGTGCCCATGTGGCCTTTGCCACATACACATCAGATTTGTTTATAAAGGGGGAAGTCACACTTATTTCCTCACATTTCTCCCCAGAGCATCTCTACCTATTGCAGCTTGCAGAACAAACAGAAGCAAACCCATTTTACTGGTATAAACACAGAGCTTAGGCCCAACTTTGCATGTGCTGTGCTGATGGCTGAACACAATGACCTTATTGGACTTTTCCAGCCATAACAACTCAGTGATTCCAAGTTCCACAAACCCACCCTGCAGGCCGGGTGCCCCTGCTTTCCCCCATAGCAACTTGTCCCACTTTCCTTGCCTCGGAGCCAAACAAGGGCTGTGCTCTCACCACAGGGCTCGGCTTTGCGCTGCTGCCAGCGGGGCTATTAATAACCCTGAACAATAGCTGACCTTGGCCCGCGTGAGCTCTCGGCTGCCCTGAGCTCTCTTTGTCCTGCAGCTCCCACCCTGCTGCCATGAGCACAGCCCTGCCATGGCCACCGAGCCCATGGGTGCTGGGAAGGGACAGCCCCACCATCACTGCTGCAGTGCCCAAATGGACACAGCCATTGTTCCGGCCCTGTAAGCACAGAGAAAAGGTCACCAGCTCCCCACTGAGCTCTGTAATTAGGCAGAAGCAATTACCGATAGCAAAGCAAACTTTGAAACACAAAGCAAACGTTTCTCCCTAGCGGTTTGCTTCCTTTCTTTCTGGAACACCACACAGGTGGCTCGGTTTTCCTCCTCGGTTATTTTTACACGATCTTCCTCTGTTTGCTCCGGGCTCAGCCGGCCAAATCTTTTACGTTCCCCCCGCTTTACCTACTGGGTTGCTGATGCGGGGAGCGGCCCCGGGGTCGCCCAGCAGAGGGACCTCTCGGCCAGCGCTGCGCTGCCCTGCTCCGGCAGAGCGTGTAAGGCAGGAGGCACAGCACTGATGGGATGCTCCTGAGCAAACCTGCCCACTGCTTGTCCATCGAAATCCGAACCTGGCCTAAAGAAAGC
Source organism: Coturnix japonica (assembly GCF_054131305.1). Taxonomy (NCBI): domain Eukaryota; kingdom Metazoa; phylum Chordata; class Aves; order Galliformes; family Phasianidae; genus Coturnix; species Coturnix japonica. The sequence continues at coordinate 1,596,338 of NW_028188951.1, forward strand.
ACGCGTGCATCTTTCATTGGGAATCGCGTTCCTTTTCTGCCTGATTTTTTCCCAGAGAGCTGAGCTTGCACCTTAAATCCAAGAAAAGAACTTTTGTTCCCTCCCCACCCCCCCCCACACGAACATTTTCAATTAGGAATTCAATTTAGCCTGAATTTGAGATTTCCCCAAAAGAGTAAAACCAACACATTCCTGTTAAATCATTTGACAGTCTGAGTTTCCCAGCTCCCAGTATAAACCGTTCTCCCCAGGGAACAGTCCACCACACAAGGGGGGACAAGCAAGTGCCCCTGTATGCAGGTTCAGCCCCTCCGTAGGCAGATCTGAAGCCTGCACAGACCAGTGGGGCTTTATCAGAGCAGCTATTCGAGGCTGAATAATTTCCTCCTCCCTCTTCTAATAGCATCTTCAGCTGGCACGAGGCCCGGGGGCAGGAGGAACCTGCCAAGGAAGTAGTTCTGAGCTGCAGCAGCTCTGCTAGGAGATGGTAATTTCTCTCTAGCACGACTCTGGGTATAAATAAGCTGCAACAACAATTGGATTAGAGGTTAGCTTGCCTCCAAAATCCCCAAGAGAGCAGCAAGAAAACAAGGAGAGGATACAGAGCTGCCCAACAGGCAGCTTGAGCCAGCATACAACCTCAAACTCACAAACAAAACCAGTCAGGTCCCAAAACACAGGAGGACGCAGCACCCAGAGCAGCCATTTCTCCTTTGGGGCCATGGGAAGAGCAGAGCATCTCCTGCCTGTGCTTCTCAGCCCTGGGAAGCAGCAGGCCACCCCACAGCCTTCTTCTTTTCTTTGCAAAGCTTGGTCCAGCTTTTGCAAAAACAAAGTGCATTCTGGAGCTCAGTTGGATGTTCCTCTGCTTTTTCATGTTTGCCTGTGTTAGCACAAGCAGCCGCAAGGCAGAAATCCCTCAGAGGAATTTTACTGCTGACACTGTTTGGAGGAAAAGTTCAGGGGCAAGTAAACACATAGAGCCATTTACAAGTAGAGACCTGCGATTAACCCCGGCTTCCTGAGGGTTTCCTTGGAAGTTCCTCAGCATTGCTACTGTGTGAGAATACACACAGTGTGACAGGGACCAGCACTGCAACACTACAATGAGGGGTAATGGCCTGAAGTTGCACTAGGGGAGGGTCAGGTTGGATATTAAGAACAATTTCTTCTCTGAAGGAGGTCTGGCACTGGTACAGCTGCCCAGGGAGATGGTGGGGTCACTGTCCCTGGGGGTGACCCAGAACTGTAGAGATATGGCACTTGGGGACACGGTCAGTGGGCATGATGGGGGTGGGTCAGGGTTGGACTTGGGGATCTTAGAGGTCTTTTCCAAACTCAATAATTCTATGATTGCACCAAGAGCCCCAGGACAGCAGCGCTTACTATAAAAAAGGTGGTTGTCTGGTTTAATTTTTCCACATCATATAATCTAAAACCCCAGGAATGAAACCAGAGTGAAGAGCAGGAACTTTCCCTTTGAGGAGGAGCTGGAAGCAGATGGACTCATCTTGGATTGGTTTAGGGGTGGCTTTTTTTTTGGAACCACAATGCCATGGTGATAGCTCTGAGAAAACCTCCCACAGTTTGGACACAGATCCCACTGACTTAAGCAATTTCAAGGATTCCCAGTGCATTGTTGAGGCCTGGAATGAGCTTGGCTGTGTTGGTGGTTTGCTCCATTGCGCAAGCAGGTCCATCCCTCATACCCACTGAACTGCAGCCACCTCCTGCTCCCACAGCCAAGCCCCATCACTGCCCCTGCAGTCCCTGTGGAGTGAGCTCTTTCTGATCACAATCTCCTCACTTCCACTCCCTTCTTTCCATTCACGTTTTAGCTTTTCCTTCTTTTCCCTTCTCTTTAGACAGATCTTTCTGTTTTCAAATACATCTCCATGCATCTTCATTACATTTTTCCTCCATTTACTGGTGGGAGAGATATTCCCGAGAGCAACTCCAAACCCCAAAGGCCCCAACAAATGCCTCATTCCACCATTACAGCCCTGACAACACACCAAACTGGTCTTGCATCACATACCCCTCTCTCACAGTACCTGTGTGTGTTATGATGTTGCTTTTCTTAAGCCTCAAGTTTACATAGCATTCTTGTATACTCAAAAACAAACAAACAACCCCCCCCAAACATATTCCTATCAGCTTTTAAACAAATTCCTGCAGCTTTCACAAACAGCTCTCACTTATTTGCACACAGCAGCAAGGCCAAAAGTAAGTGGGAAACGATGACTGCAAGCCAAATCACAAGCGCTCTGAATTATGTGCAGATTAATTCTCATATTGATGTTAAGGGGGTTTCCTTTCTTGATATGATCATTTCCTTTAACTGCTGAACTTGGAAAGGAGCCGTCCCCTCTGCCATTGTGCAGGGCCGAGCGGTCCCTGGGCGTGTGTTCTCATGTGTGTGAGTGCTGCCAGGGTCATCACTGCTCCCTGCCCCAAACGTGGCTCCCTATGGGCACAGTGCTCATGGTGCAGATGCAGCCACCAGCCCCCCTGCCATGCTTTGTTGCCCAGAGAAAATTCTTTACTCAGAGTCATAGAATCATTAAGGCTGGAAAAGACCTCTAAGGTGCCTCATCCTTGGAGGCGCCCCAGGCCAGACTAGATGGGGCACTGGGCAACTGAGCTGGGGGGGAACCAACCCATGACAGGGGATGGAACTAGATGGGCTTTAAGGTCTCGTACAACCCAACCATTCCATGGTACGTACCCTGGTTTCACCTCTTTGTGCTCACTGGCACAAGCACACCTATCCTGTTCCGATGGGCCACAAGCATCACCTCCCCAGAGCAGGCTCCAGACAGCACCTCACTGACCCTGTTTTCCCAGTGTCCCAGACATGATTTCAGCACAAAGCAGTTTCGTCATCAGCAAGAGCTACAGTGCTCTAGGAATTCCTTGCCTGCCTCACCATACTGCTGCTGATTAACGCACCACAGTCTTGGAGGAAACAACTAAAAACAAAAATAAAAAATCAAGGCGTTACAGAAGGGAAAGATATTCCTTATGGCCAACTTTAACTCCCACTGAAATTCCCGTAACTCTCCCCACTGGCGCCAGGAGGAACTGAACCAGTTTGGGAGACAACCTATGAATAGATGAGATGTCTGTTTGAGTCATCTGTATACACACAGTCAGATATAGCTCCTCTCTCTGCTGGATCTCTCATCTCATAAACAGCACTGATGTAAGGAACACTGCCCTCCCATCACCCCAGTGCTGCCGAGTACGAAGCATCACCTCCTGACTTTGTGTTGGACTATAGACTCAGTTTTCCCTTCATGTCAGCGTTTACATACAAGCATCAATTTCACAGCAAAATCTTCTTCCTCCATTTTGAAATAGCACATTTGCCACCACCGCAGAGCAGGAGGGCTTCAGCAAGTTGTGTCCTCCTTGGTGCCAGTTTGGGAGGGTGTTGTGCCAGATGGCACCAACCCCTGCCCAGACTCACTGCATTATCAGCAGGAACGTGCCATTACCAAGTCTACAGAAGCACAGGATTTAAGCAAGCTGAGGCCAGAAAAGCTCTTCAAGAAAAGCAAGGGAATGTAGGAAGGTTTCCACATCCAAATCCACCCTAGTCTGCCTGACCAAAGGACTACTCAGGTCAATTGAAGGAGATTAGAAGCATCCTAATCTTTGTTTTAAAAATTGATGGCTGAAGGCACTGGTATAGAGAAGAAATACATAATGAAAGAGAAGCCCTTAAAAAGCATGGATGCCGCCCTCACAACATATTTGAGACAAGGGAACAACCCAAAGCTGTGTTTACTAGAAGGAAGCATTCCCAGAGCCAGCAGTTATTAGCACAAAGACAGATATATACAAAATAGACCAGAGGGCAAGCAGCCAGTCCATGTCCTCAAATCCCCCTTAGTATGAAGGTCAGACATGGCCATAAGGTCATTGCTTCACCCTATGGAAATTGGGCTTGCCACTATCTCCCAGGATCCTCCTTATGCATCCCAATGTCTGTGCTCTACATCTCATTCATTGGTCATAGAAATCTAATTGTCCTCACCTTAAAAGATGGGAGAACAGATGTTACAGCCTGCTAGTTCAGAGGGAAAGCAGACTGAAACATAAACACTGACGTAACATTACCTCTCCAAATGTGATTGAACTAAAACTGCTTTTTCTCCCCTCATGTAATTTTTAGCTTTTCAAAACCCCATTTAACAAAATTCATTTCTAACAGCAAAATCAGAATCCGGATTATTGAGGAAATTTTCCTTCATTTCCAATTTTTCCACTCATTTTATTGCTTGGCTCCAGAGCAAGCTGCACTTTCCTTATCAATCCTCCACACTTTCTAGTTTTCTTCTATAAGCTGAACTCCAGATGCCTCCCCAGTAAAAGCATGTTGGAATTTACAGTGGCACCAAACTGGTGCAATAACGCCTGCAGAAACCAAGCGGATTGCATTACTGTCAGTGTGTTTTTTGCATCAGAGGAAAAAGGACAGTTCAAATGGCACAGAAGAGGTAGGATCGTTTCACTCAGAGAGCTGGAGGATCTCTGTCCCTTTGCTATTTCAGCAGCTGTAATTCCTCAGAGGGGGAAACTTCAGGAATCTGGAGAGAAAATACTGAACCAAAACCTCTCTCGCTTTCACCATGATTCAGATCGGCACAGGCATGCAGCAATAAGCCTGTTCTGAGTCTCACTCGGCTCCTAGAGGAGACTTTGGTTCCTATTTTAGACTATTGCTGGTTAAGACAGGTCTGGAAAGAGGTTTTCCAAACTGATGAAGAACCTAAAACACCTCCTAAAGAAGCACGTTCTGAAGGCATCTGAATTCCATGTTAATTCTCCTTGTGCACTCCCCAATACATTCATCCAAGAGCTCTGGGATATCAGATATTTCATTTCAAATCCTATCAAAGCTTCATTATTATTATTAACTTCCATTTAATTTTTAAGCAAATCTCTTTTCTCTTGCCATTTTCTCCTATGAACGTGTTGGAATGTCTGGGGGTGGCAAGACCGGGTCCTGCTGACCATCAGTTCTTAGATGGTGTGGAATGCTGCAGCGCAGGAATAACAGACATCAAGAGCACTTTGTGAACACACTGCAAATTCAGGAACTGATGGAAGGAAAAGAAACTCAAAAAGCAACCAAGAGGCTATAGGAGAAACCCAGCACATGGTATATGGGAATATGGAAGTATTTTATCCTCACACGAGAATACAGGCTCTTTCAATCTGCAGTCACTAATGTGGGCAGGCAAAGTCATAAAGGCTCCCTAAGATTAAAAGTCTATTGGTAAAAAAAGCAAGAAGGTTTAGTGTCTTAGTGCAGGAAGACAGGCCCAAGGGTGTCATTTCAACCCCAGTGGGGACTGATGACCTGCATTACAGCACTGATCCCATGTTCTGGCCATTAGTTTGTTTTCATCAGTATACAAAATGCAGGAATAATTCAGGGGTTAAGTTCAGCATTGGTGTAAATGGGATCATCACCAGTTAAGTATGAAAGCCTACATCCATCCACCAAGGAGCTGGATTGATTTGCCACCATTCCTGTATCTGGCTCTATAGAACTGGAGGCTGAGGAAGGACTTCATTTTTTCCACTTACCAACCCACACCCATGTTCTTCCACTTCTCAAATGAGCACAGGAAATCCAGAAAGTTCTGACACTGTTATATAAGTGAAAATCATATTAATTACACAGCAATAGACATGTATTTATGGTGACACTAAGCAGATGATGAAGAATTGAAACTTGAGCTCTAGAGTTGATTATTATATATTAAGGAATATATGACAAGACCATGTGCTGACTCCAGAGCCTTTCAGTCCCAGAGAGACTAAGGCTCCTGTGTGTTTTAACATTACTACAATGATTGCTAGAACTGTCAGATTAAAAGCCAACTGGTGTGTGCATGGCTCATGGTCTGCACTAGCATTCCAGATTACACAACCAAAGGTGAAATAACAAAACCATCTGGAGAACCAAGGCATAGAAAACCACAGGATCCAGACAAGGGTTTACTGCTTTTTTTGGTTGCAAGAGAAACAGTATTGTCTGAGTAAAATCAGAAACAAACGCGTTCTTCAAGACACTGGGAACAAGCTTAGAATTCAGCCATTCGAAGACAGCTAAGGTGAGGAGGGAGGATGTATGGTCTTAAATGGCACATGGTAGAACAATAATCAGAAATCCTAATGATGGTTCTACACTCTTGTTTCTGACCATGAATCTTCATCTCAACATTAAAGTAGTTCTCAGTTACTTTTTTTGTTGTTTTTAAATTAGAATTAGCTAGGGAAAAAAAATAAATTAATATGTAAAGCATCAGGCACGTCTTTGCACTGCCACCACATTGAAGAGCTTTTGTCTGACATTACTCCAAAGTGATTAGCTCCATGGGCAGCAAAGGTGATAGGAATGGAAGGACAGTCAGATGATGCTGACAGACCTATGCAAGATGTTGTGCTCCACACAGGACCCTCTGGAAAGCTCAGAGGAAAGAAAACTCCAATCGTTGCCTGCTCTTAAAGTTAACCTTGAGGCCACCAACCCTGCAAGGCCAAGTGGGACAGGCTGGGCATCACATCACAGCCTAAAACAGGGCCAGTTCTATCTCTCGCCCAAAGGGTGATCCCACTTAGATGACACCAACATCTCTGCAAAGACAGCAAGTTGGGAAGATCTTGGGTCAAAGACTCCATTCTGGTACTGCACAGCCCAGCAAAGGCACTTTTACTACTTAGTATGAGGCATCAGTTATTGAGGAAATGGATCAAGGTACAGTAGCACATTGAAAGCAACTTTGCAGATGGTGAGTAGGCTGCAAAAGAAACTTAGGCACACCATGTTATAGGCAAAACGAAAGCCTGAAACAGCAATAAATTTAAGGAAATGATTTTTGAAATCCCTAGACTGTCTGGATACAGTCTGGCCATATTAAAATGACTACGTTCATTCCACAACTAAAATACTTGACGTGCCTGAAGGAACTTTATGTAAGCAGGCTAATAATCTTGCTTACGTTCAATACAGCAAATTGGCGTTTGTTGTGGCACCGAGCTCTTAACGTTGGCACAACAATTAGCTTGCAGTTTCAAAAATGGAACAGAAAAGCGGAACGAGTAGTGGGAGAGACCCTCCCAGGAAAACCACACCAAAATACCCCGACCAGAAGGACTCTGCAACACCCCTGCTCTGCTTCTGGAGGAGAAACTGGGATGTCTGGGAAGAATGACCATTATCGTCCCTGGTACTCCCAGACTATCTGGAATAAATCAGAAATTATCACAATCAATCAGGCTGTGCACTGCTTGCCTTCCTGCTCCTTAGCTCATAACCCCTCTAGAGTGAAAACACCTTCATGATCTCTCTTTCTAAAGGTTTCAGATATATGCATTCCTTCTCCATTAGCTGCTTACTATTTACGGGAGATGGTTGCTTTGGAGAAAGCAGCAGCACATCAGAAGCCCATCCAAGAAGCTATGGTTTGGACAGCACAAGAAGAGAATAGCTTTCAGTATTAAAAAGCTATTTTCCATTAATATTTGGATGTCAAGTGAGTAATTTCAGCATGTGGAAGCTACTGATGGGAAAGGATGTTCATGTGTTAGTTAATGAGCAAGGGTCATCTATTCCACGCAGCCTCTCTGGAACAGGCCAGCGGCTGGAGAGGGGACAATTGGAGCTTGTATGGCCTCAACCCAGGCTCTGCTAATGAGTCATTCTGTGCTGGGAACATTTCTTCAGTACATCTGCTTCCAGATCCAAGTGTTGACATGCATGGTTGAAGCCTTCAAAGGCGTAGGAGATTCGGGCACTGTTTCCAACACCCCCCTCAAGAACAGGGAGTTCAAGTACTCCAAACATCAGGTTCCATGCACGGAGTCTTTTTCCTCAAGTGCCATGAGTGCATCCACAGATATTTCCCACACAGAAGTTAAAGAGAGCGTGAACAGTCAACATCTCAGATACTTAGGGAAGCTGAGAACTTGGCCATCTCCCTGTAGTCAGAGTTTCAAGCAGCAGTAGCTCAGCTGCATTCTAAACTCTCCACTCAAGAAGGACATTGGTAAGACCACAATCAGAGGGAGTGAGAAGGAGGACTGGAAAAGAGAAGAGATATGATATGAAAGGAAGGACAATGAATTTGGCCAAGAGAATAAAGAAATTTAAAGTGGGTATTTTCTGAGGTGAACATGGGGAGAAAAGTGTGAAAAGCTGGAATGTGAGTAGAGATGAATTGGTGAACGCTTCTCAAAGCAAAGGTGCTCTGCCAACCCAGCTGGAGGTTGCTGAGCCAGCTCAATGCCATGTTCAGCATTCTCACTGCACACTGAGGCAAGAAAGAGGATGAGAAGACTAAACAAATGAAGGGAACGCAGAAGGGCTGGCATTTGTAAAGCAGAACAGCACAGACACAACAACAAGGTGAAGAAAGCTGCACAGCCGGTTCTACTTCAGCAGCCACAGAAGGCAAACTGAAGACCTGTTCCCAAACAGCAAGAGACCCCTGGAGACCCAAATGACCCATTTAAGAGAGCTTTGCTGCTACAGATTAAGAGCTGCCCTGTGGCTGACAAAGGTCTGCTCTACTCATTCTGACTAGATTAGTTGTACCTATGTTCCCATGACTTAATGAAAGCAAGAGTAGGAGGAAAAACCCCAAGAACCTCCTACATTCACCCAAACCTTCCATTTGTCCTGACATTCCTCCTTTCCCTTCTCCCTGTGGCCTCCCAGGGAAAATAACATTTCCATGCTGCAAGCTGGAAACAATTAATGCAGAGACAACAGAAAAACATCCTTTACAGGTTTTAGCTCACATAAGTAATTGCATTAACGTTCTCAGCAAAGCTGTGTTGAAGCCAAAATGCTCCTGGCTTCAGTGAGTGCAGGTGGTTCCAATTATAATAACCCTCTTCAGAGGGAAATCATGAGCCTGCTTAGAGTGATGGCAGTTCTGTGCCCACAGTAAATGTGTGACACTTTGGATATATTTGACTGCCAGAGACATGGCTATCTAATCTCCAGAAACCGATTACTAGAACCAGGAAAGTGTTCAGACAGACAATTATTCTCCTACCTTACAGTGGTGGTTCATTTTCTACATAAGGCTCATAAAAAGCAACAAAAATTCTCTATAAAAGCCAGCAGATGAAGCACAGAACAAATTCCAGAGTCTTTGCCAATGCAAAGTGAGCAGCACTTACAGCCATCAGACTGAAACCCTCCAGCAGCCTGCATCCCATAAGCACACAGTTGCAAAAGGACAAGTCATCTTCCACAGGTAGTTAAATTGGATGTGGTGAATGGCATACAAATTCACTTAGGCAGTGTACTTAAATAGAGAGGTGGATCTGTGTGGCTGACAACATCAGCTGAGCTTCAGCATCATTCCAAGCCAACATCTGCAGCAGAGTGCTGTGAAGTTGGGATGGGGCAGAGAAGGAGTTAGCCAGGAGCTGCCTGCCACCAGGCACAGCCATTGGAAGTTGGGTTGTGAGCAGGTGCTCTGCCTGCTACCTCACTGAATTCCTGTCCTGACTAAAATTAGCAAGGGAAACAGAAGGTACAAGCTTCTTTCCATGATGGAGTGGGCTGGGAGTAGATAACTCAAGTACATGGAGTGTTGCATCTACTAATAGATACCTGGTGGGTGGATGTCTTTTGCCACAGCAGCATTAATAAATATATTATACAGTTGCTTTTAGCCAGTGTGTGGCACTTATTGATCCCCAAAGGGTATTAATGTCCAGGCTGAGCCCAGCAAGGTGTGTACATCACAATCCAGGTAATTAGTGACAATACCAGAATTGCTGGGATGGGGGCATTCAGGCTGTGGCTTAGGCTGATGACCACAACAGTATCATTCTGCCTTTGCTCACAGGCCCATCTATCCTGCCCTACAGCCCAAGCTGCATATTGTTGTCATCAGGATGTGAGTAGGTGAAACTACAGTGCCAGCTGAGCAGAGCCTCACTCTTTCTAATGGGCAGAGTTCTGAGAGCCTTGATTAATCTATAAGAAAATCTATTTCAAGGTGCAGGCTCACTTTCAGCAGGACAGACTCACTTGGTATAGCACAGAATGAAGGAAGCTACCCTTTGAAGAGCAGCTCAAAACCAGGAACTGACATTTCTTCCCCTTTCCCATCCTTTTCAAGGCAGCTACCATTGCTGGTGAGCACATGGTACAGAAGTCAGGGAAGGTTGAGGTGAGCTTCTTTCTAGCCTAAATTCAGCCTGAAATACCAACCTCAGCTTCTCAAACCCAAGTGTGAGTTATGCTGTGATGGTCTCCATTCCTCTTACCTTGGGTGGAAAATTTGGTATAACAACAGCTTGTCTCATATGTTTCACAAAGTTACGGTTTCACTGAATCCACATTTCCCAGCAAAGGGAGGTTTGACTGGAAAATTCCTTAACCAGATCTAATTTGCTACTAAGTGTAGTCAAGATTCCAGGCCAGCTCAGTGCTGTAAGCCCAGAGCCTGAGGCATGGTGGAGCAATGCCACCTCAGCAGGGACTTGGCACACAGGGCTTTGGCCGGTTACTTTCACTCTTCATGGACATTCCAGTTTGCATTTACCTTAAACAACCCATGCTACAGTGGACAGCTGTAGTATTAGATCTGTAGTTTGTCCCTCTTTTCACATCTCTCTATTCAAACTGTCATGGTGATGTCTTACACTGAACCATCTGTAACCTGATGTTTGGCAGTGGATGGTGCAAGCCATTCATGACTCAATGTTTGTCTTGGTTTGGAGTGAGTCAACTTTGCTTTTTGAGACACAGTTACCCACTTCCACGTGTTTTTCCCCAAAAACCTGAAGAACAGACTCAGTTTCACTCTACCTTTGCCATTCCCTATTAATCATGCAGAAATTGAGAGAAGAACATCTGAATAACACTATCACACTTATTTACACTAAAATAAATAAAGAGGAGGCTCAGGCAATGTCCTTTCAGGTTGATGGGCAGAGATATAAAAATAACCCCAATCCAAACAGCATTACATCTGAGGGAAAAGCAAAGCTCTTAGCTTAATAATAGGCAAGCAGAACTTTCTCATCAGTTATGCAGAAGGAGAATCTCACTGATAGCTTTCAGAACTATTAAATAAACCTCCTCCTTGCCACAGCCCTGGTGCCTGACCTTAGCTCAGCTGCTTTGTCTTGCATCTGCATGTTGCTGAGTCTCTGTTGTCAGGGGATGAAGCTGAACTTGGGGACACCTGAACACAAACAAGAGGCAAAGAATAGCTGACTGTGAGGAGCTGAGGCTGCCCCAAGGGCTCTGATGTGTGAAAGCAGGGGAACAAATTCAGTCATCTCCTCATCTGCACATGGTTGCAAGATCTTCACCAAGGCATCACACCAAGGCACTGACCAGCCATCAACTGCCATCATGGAACTGGATAAGGAATGGCTACCAAAGGAATTTAAAAACAGCGATGCCTAAGTATCAAAAGACTTCAGCAAACTCCTCTTTCCATTAAGACACTACCGTAAGAGTTTACTGAAAAACAAGCTTTTAGGAATAGTTGTGTATGAATGCGATGGCAAAGATGGAAGACAGACAGTTATTTCCAAGCACTCCTGGTATAGTTTACCCCTGTTTGATTTGGAGAATATGATTTCAGAATACGCACAGTGAGGACATCTGATTCATTTCATCTCTATTTCAACACCTTTGTCTGTGAAGTGACACAAATCAGTTTTTAAAAGCTTAGTAACGCCTTCCGTCTGAAGAAGGAATTTGGTGACTTCATCAATGGCAGAAGTTGTTTAAAACAAATAAATCCACTCAGATTTGGTGTTACATTTTTCTGTGCCTTAGAGCTCCAAAATATCACCTCGATCCCAGCTAACAAACGAGCAGAAACCAGAAAATCCTAGAAAATAAAAACAGCTTCAGGGAAAAGAGCTCAAAACATGAAGGGCTGATTTCCTCCTGGTGGCCGCTGCTCACACTTGGCTTCATCTCTAACTCATCATTTTCCACTCAAGTTCTGTATTGTTTTCACTAACAATTACATTAATAGCTCAGAATGCCAATCCACTGAGATGGGCTGCTACCACAAGAGCATGTGCAACACACACCACTACAGAAAGCTTCCCAACAGCCCATCTCTGGCTCCAAACAGCCGTAATTTATAGGCTGTATCGCTAACTGGACTGCCACACTGTGCAGCACAAAGGCTTGTATAGAGGTCTGGTTTTAAGATAAGTCAATAAAACCTTCCACATCACTGTGCAGACACTGCTTACAGAAAGGCCTGTCTGCAAAGCACAGAGATGTCAAGAATCATGAACCTTTCTGAGAATATGGAAGTCTGTTGCTATTTAGACTTTTCTTTTTTTTCCATTAAAAAGAAAAAAAGAACTTAGCTACAGTTTACTTTTCCCACTTAGAAACGTGGAAAAGTTTGTTCAGCTTAAAATTTCCTGTTTGGCATTAGCAGCTGCTGGCTGCGGTATTTATAAATACTGCAGCAGACATTTCTTGGGGAATCTGGTTACAATTAAGCAGGAGCAGGGCAGCTCCGCAGCCCCCGTGCTGCAGGAGGAGAGGTTTTGCTGTGGGGTGAGCGTCAGCAGTGGGGTTGCAGCTTCGGGGGCTGTTTCTAAACAGGAAGGTGAAGTCACTTTACTCATGGTATCCAAATATGGTAGCTCAGAGGAACGTTTGGGCAGCAGGCCTGGGACCACCTACTCGGTGCATTACTCATTGTGTTCCCCAGTGCCCCCGAGCATCCCCAGGTTGGGTGTGCAGAAATACATCAGCATGCAGAGCATCCCACCCTGCTACCAGCCCCAAGCACCCCAGCAACCCACACTCCCCATAAGTACAACCAAACTATCCTGCAATTGTCCCCTAAGTGACATATTAAAGCAAGAGCAGGAGGCAGAGCCCAGCTAAAGGCAGCACTTTGATTCTCTGAACACGTCCACCCACAGCTTTCTGGAAGATCTCAGCACCTCCTTTCTCTCATCAAGGCTTTTACACAGTGGGCACATGGTATCCTGACCCATTATGACCCTCAGTGCCATCTCCTTGGGACTGACAGAGGAAGAGCAGACAAACAGCTTCCCAGTCAGCAGCTCAGGGGCATCGGGAAACCCAATAAACAGTGAGGCAATGGGATTGCTTCAGGAACTGCTAAGATGAAACAGAAGCTGCACCTCTTGCTGTAAAGGTGCACCGGGTAAAGGTAACCAGACAGTAACTGTAAAGGTAATCAGACAGCTCCGAGACTGTCTGGTTTTCTGGTTATTTCTGGAGAAAGGGTATGTTCCTGTGTGTGTGTCGGTACAGCAGCCTGCATGACCCTATACGTGAGCTCACAGTGCAGTGCACCCCAGTCCTGGAGGGGTGCCCTGTTGGCAGGGTTCCCTTTCCCTGGGCTGGTGCTCTGCCATGGCCACTTGCCACCATTTTCCTTCATTTCAGGCTAACAGCAGCAAGGATATGAGCTAAAAGCAGCCCTGCAGAAGAAAATCCACAAACAATCCTGGAGTCAAAAAAAATCTATGAGAAATATGACTTTAAGTTCCCAGTTTGCTGGATTTATGTAAAAAAAAAAAAAAAAAAAAAAAAGGAAAAAAATAAAAGATGCTGAGCAAATGAAAGGCACAACTGCAGCACCTCACCCCTTGTCTGTTTCCGGCCATGCACGCTCGTACCATGAACTCCACCAGGAGCAGCATTTCCTGACCCTGGAGTGCTCACAGATGGTGCTCCTAGAAGCACTTTCTGCTGATGCTCCCTGGTTCCCTTTGCCTTGCGTGACTGCTCTGTGGCTTTGCTTTGTTTATTTCACTTTTTCCTGCTCTTTAGTTACAAGCTAAGGAAGGGAACCAGCCACATTTGCTGGTTTAATCACTTGCTGGTGCCAGTCCACATCCTTGTGGGCAATCAGCAGGGTGTGTCCCCATCACACATGGGAACCAGTGTTGCACAATCAGGTCCCTCCAGCTGGAGCACAGGGATGGATGCCCCGCAGCCAGGCAGAAGCCTGTAGGTAGTTTGCTGTCTGTATGACAGGAGAGATGATGATCTGTTACCTGCCCAGCTGTAGGATTACACTGAGCTAGATGGGTGCTGGCCCATCTGTGCCAGCCCCGAGCTGGAAGCCATCACCTTGTGAACCACATCCAAAGCAATGGACACTGCTAGAAGCATGCATGCCATGCAGGGTACAGAGATCAGGAAGCCTACAGCTTGCAGCAACTGGAGGTGCCCTCAGTGTCATATTATAAAATCAGCTTTAATGGTAAGGTCATGGCTGCTAACACCGTCATGGTGCCACCTCACCTCTCCATGGAGCCATCCTCTGGTTCACAGCTCTAAGAGTGCTGTGAGGAGGAATAGCAATGTAGTATTGGAGGATCTATGGTAGGAGCCTTAGACACTGAAATGGAGCACCCATCCCCTTTGTAAAACCTTTGGACCAAAGGCAGAATGCTGAAAGAGCTGCACAGGTGCAAGTCCTGAATACATCCACCTGGATCCAAAAAACCAAAAATGCAACAAGTGCCTTCTGAGGGCCAACAGGATCTGCAGAACTGATTTCCAAACTGGAGACCGTGATTCTTCTCCCAAAGGAGCAGTTATAATAAAACCAGGTTTGCATTTGTTGCAGACAGTAGAGCTCGATGCACAAGTGGTGCATGGAAAAAACCAGAAGGAAGTAGAGAAAAGGTGTAAAAGAAGGAGGAAATGGGATGCAACCTGCAAGGTGCTGAGCTGCTCCCTGGGGAAACCCCAGCAGGAGGACCCTCCATGCCCTCAATGGCACCTATACCTCTCTGCACAGTGCCAAGTGATCTTTCCTAGGAGCAGTTCCGGACTCCTGCAAACTGCTTACTCAAAAAAACCATTACAAAACATTAAGGCATCGCTAATCATTGCAAAGAACATTTGTCTTCCAGGAAGTTACAGGTTTCTGCAAAGTCTCCCACACGTGTCACCAAAAAGGGCTCCGAGACAACCCACGAGCTGCTGGAGCCACAGCTGGCTGCCTTGAAGCCCATGTCTCAGTTGAGCCCATCCTTCCCCTGCACTGACATCACACAAGCTTTTCCTTTGCACTTCTGAGACCACATCTCGCAGGTGTGATGACTCCCCATAAACCACGTGCAAGCGAGCAGCAGAGCAGCAGCACGGTTCTAACAGTCTTGGCATGTGGGTGGCTCACTCCTGCCCTCAGCTCTGCCTCAGAGGGGTCACCCCACGGCGCATCTGGACGCATTGCATGGCTGCATTCATCCCCTGCTTGCTCCGCCTGCCCTCTGACACGGGTGAAGGCTTCACCCTTTCACACCCACCTCTCCCGACCACCCAAATTCCAGCACGGGGCGGGTTGTCTCTGTGCTCCTTTCATCAGCCAAATTCTGTGCTCCCAGATTTCCGTGCTGCCGGAGGAGCACATGTTTTCCACTGCAGCACTCCTGAGACAGAGCACACCATTGCTTTTCATAAAATAAATATATTTGCAGAAAGCCACCGGAAAAGTCTGACTTTTCTAGAAGGAAAGCGGCTCTGGTTCTTGTCTCAGGATGTAAATGCACAAACCCACTGCATTAAGCTCCCCATTTCACATTCAGTGTGAGGCTTCCATTCCCTCAATGATTCTGCTATTCATCCCTGCTGGGATGCCCACACCACCGTGCCCAGCAGATGGGAATTGCCCACTGCATGTCAGTTTGAGGGCTGAGCACCAACAAGAAGTCAGCACCCAGCAGAGCAAGCACTTAAAAGCTATGTTTGTCCACTTTGTTGAACTGGAGCCACTGCAACTGAAGGAGTTAGTATTATAGTAAAGTAAACAAGGGAGTCTGCACAGCCCTGAAAATATTCAATAGGAAAACACACTCTTATTTACTTTTTTTCCCCCTTTTAGACTGAAATCTCCTTGAGAAGGCACATACTTGCTCTCATTTTGTCTCCTTACTGAAACGCCCCAGCCCTGGAAGGAGCTCTGGTGCAGCACAGTCCTGCCTGCATTAGCTGCATGTGCCCACACACTCTGGGTTTTGGAGTGGAAATGCTCCAACTCTGAGAACAGAGCGATGCAGTGCAGCACGTCCATGGACTGCATACCCCCAGGAGACCAATCTTACTGGTTGCTTTCCCATGACACTGGTTGCAATGCCCAGGATGCTGCCAGCAGCATTCCTGTGCTGGCATATGCAGAAATTGCCCTAACAAGGCCTTTCCCACCCCAGTGCTGCTGCCTGGAAGCGAGCGCAGAGGGGACTCCCAGCTCTCATCCCACTGCATCCCAGGCTTGGGACATCCCAGGGCCTGGTGCAGCTCTGTGCCCTTCAGCCAGCCCTTCCCCACAGCAGTTATATTTCTCCACACCACCAACGATTTCCTTCCACTTTTCACTTCCACCTTCCATTACAGTGCAAAAAAAACCCACCCCAATACAGAATTTCTCTTCAGAAAATGGCAGCTGAGTTGGATGTTTCCATGGCCTCAGCACTCCTCGTTTCCTCATCTCCCAGCTGCTTGCCTCTCGCTTCCTCCCTCCACGCCTCTGTCAGGGGAAGCAGTACCATCTCACTGTGGGACGGCTGCTGCGTCCCTGATTCTGCTCACAGAAAGAGGGGAAACGCTCCTGAATCAGGGCTGCTATCAGGGCATGGCATAGGCTGCCCAGGGCTGTGGATGCCCCATCCCTTCAGGCGCTCAAGACCAGGTTAATGAGGCCCTGAGCAGTATGACCCAGTGGGGAGCAACCCTGTCCACAGAAGAGGTTGGAACCAGATGATCTTTAATATCTCTTCCAACCTAAACTGTTCTATGATCACTGGAGAAGGGGACTATGTCACCTCCAGAGTTCCCACCAATGCAAACCATTGTCTGGAGGCACCAAAGCATTGAGGGTTACCAAGCATGGGGACCATAGGAAGGCTCCCTAGGACCACCTCCTATGACATGGGATTCCAGGGAATCCAACAGACTGAGACAACAGACCTGCAGCCAGAGTGCTTGGGGAGCTGCTGCAGCACCACCACTGCTGGGATTCATTGAGTTTGCATCCCCTACCAAACAAGCATGACAAATCAGGCCATGCACAGAACACAAAGAGACCACCCCTATATCACCATTAGACCCAATGCCTGCCCATAAACCAGGAGGTGGTAAGCCAGAACTCTGTTCCTAGAAGATGAAGACTGCTCTCTGCCAGTAGGTGGGATGCTTACAGATACTAAGCACATCCAGGAGTTCATCCCAACTCTGTCTATTGGTGGTTTCCTTTTTGCCAAGAAACATTCAGCAACACCAAGTCAGACACAAAAAGGTACCAGCAAAAGGTGCTCACCTGGAGGAGGTGCAGATCTGCATCCCAAATGGTACAGAGCTGTATACCACTTATTCTTGATGCATCAAGGGAGTAAACAGATGACACCAAACCAAACCAAAATAAAGTGGAAAGACTGGCTCTGTAACTACATGTTCTACTAAGGAACTTGTAAAAAGGTTTGTTTTTCTCTTTCAGGTTTTTGTATGAGCTCACAATTAATCATCCTGATTGCAAAAAGCTGAGCCTCCCCCAGGAGCCTATCTCCTAGGGTTGGAATGGGCAGCTTACAGTATTCCCCATCACTGCAGGCTTAAATAACAGAGGGCTGCGTTACCCCAGGGAAGCGAGAAGACGAGATGGGAGGCTGGGGAAGGGGAATAAGAGGGTGATTGTTTTTCACACATCTGAATTATGCAGATAGCTCCTGCACAGCAGATGGGATTTCAATTTGAGCTTTTATTGGAAGAAAAAGTGCATATCTCAGCCAAAGTGACCAAACCCAGCTGGGGTTTTGTGGTTTTTTTTTATGCTGCACTTGATACTCTTTTTCTTTGGTAATCATGGGTTTCACTACAGGTAATATCCACTCAGTGAATAAATACAGAGCCCCAAAAGGGGTGAGGTGCTGCTGCCATTGTGATGTGGCCAATGGTGCCCTTGGGATGTAATGCTGCTGCTGGTTAAGGTAGGTGTGGGAGCACTTTAATCCTTAAATACATTTCCAGGACACCTTGAGCCTTCTGAGCTGTGTTGGATATCAAGCCCTGCAGGGCCTGGGGCTGCCCTACATCCCTGCCCCCATGGAGGGGAGCACTGGAGCCAGCCCAGCCGTGGATGGCAAAGCCCAGCCTGCAAAGAGCCCCTCAGAGCTTGAGGGGAGGGCGATATCGTTGGAGATGCAAAATAAATGACGTTTGGATTAATCTGCTTTCTGCTGCTATGGCTGGTGGTTGCTCAGCTCTCTCTCTGCTCACCTGTTTGCCAGACCCAAAATATTACAGACACAGAGGGCAAGAAAAAAGCACCTCGCTACTAGGCACCTCCCTCCTCACCAACCAGCTACACAGGAACAATAGAAATCTCCCAAGGATTACCAATGTTTCTTGTTATTTGTATTTTTTGATTTTATTTTTGATTTTTTTTATTACAAAAGAAGAGAAAAAAAACAACCCGACAACCATTATTACAAAGGCACCATTTAATGGAAGGCTTCTGCCAGGGAGAACTCTCAATTCAATACTTTTTGTGACCAAAAATTAAAATCCAGAGGCATAAACAAAACCCAATTAAAAATAAAAGAGAGATCTGTCCAATCCCATAGCTTATAATTATGCAGTTTCTTCAAAGTCAATAGAAGCTTCTGTTAGAAGCCATCGAATGAGAATCATATGGTTGACTTTTAAAGTGAAGGAGAAGGAAACCAATATTTGTTCAAAAAAACCCAACAAACTCACCAAAAACAAAACAATAAAATAATAATTAAAAAAATATAGATATTGTTTGGGTACCGGTTATTGAATTCAACAAATTAACCTTCTCCGAATCAGTCACCATTGGTGGCACAGTTGACAAATCTGATGCCATTTGCTCAGAAAGCTGGACATCCACAGACCATTCCAGCCAACATTTCCCACTTCTGGCCTTGGATCGGATGGGGGTATTGGTGAGCTCATGGCCAGTTTCCCACTTTGGGAGCCTGGTTTTTGCAGAGCCCACAGCTGAGAGCTTGGAGCAGGGGGCTTAATTCAACCCCAAGCGAGGCAGCCCCAGGGCAAGCTTTAAGCATCTCTCTGTGCTGCTGAATCAGGCCTGAATTAGGCACCTGTCCCTGTCCATCATAGGGAGCGAGCCCAAAACCGGGTATATCAAAAAACCCCAACCCAACTATCATCAAGGTGGAAACTTTGTGGTCAAGAACAAATAAAAATGGTCTTAAAAATATATACATATAGATATGGCTTTTCATTTTTTCCAATGCATTCCATTGGAAACAAAAATAAACTTAAGGGCGATATTTGGTTTTCACCGATTCTGTCCTTCCCCCGTGGCGTGGGCAGGGAGGGGGGATGGAGGCACAGGGCATGGTTAGAATCCACCCGAGTTCTCCTTCATCTTCGCCAGTAGCCGGGAGTAGACGGGTGCTGCAAAGGGGAAGAGAGAACAGGGTGGGACAAATGCACGGACACGCTCCCTTCCTGGGTATGCTGCATCTTACTTGCAGCAAGAGCACAGAATAAACTGTTTTTAAGGGATGGGATATATGATGGAGTGGAGAAGTGGAGAAGTTGCCTTACCTAGCCGAGGATTCCTTTGAGAAACCTGCGTGGGGAGAAAACATCGTGTTTTAATAACTACAACAAATCCCTGACATGGCTTTGCATGCCAATACATTCACCCTTAGTCTCCAAAAGGATGCCCAAAGTTACATGCCACATATAGAATATTTCTATTTCTGATGTTTAGCTACTTGCCAGTTCTCCTCACACTGCCAAAAGTGCTGAAGAAGAGGCAGATAAATGACTCTTTGGTGCCATTTGCACTATTGGAGGTTGACACACATAGCAACGTGTCAAGGTGTACAAGGTATGCTATCAATGGTAGCCTTTGTGTTGAAAAAGTATCACTTCTTAGACAATTAAATAATGAAGAGATGATGGATCAAACCAGAAAACATACACATTCACTCTCTTTGGAAGCCAAAATATCTGTATGATCCAAAAAAAATGGATTTTTTGCTGTTTTTAACTTTTACCTTAGATAAAGCAGATGCCTGTTTGAAGATCTCTAATGCAGGGTCTGCAGGCTCATCGCCTCTTTCTTGTGGCCTTGAAGCTAAAAGTGGGACAGAGACAGCATTGAAATACTAGACACATAAATATATATTCACACATACAGATGGCATTCAAAGCACTCAGGCTGCTTCCTTACAGTATCTCAAAGCATGTGTTGAAAATCCCATAACATCTACAATAAAGTGAAGTAATTGCCCCCTCTTAAAGCAGAGAACAGAGTTCCAAAAAGGCATGGCAGCAGAGCACCCTCTCCAGCGAGAGCAGGCTGTGCTGTACACCCATCATGCATGCCCTTCTCCATGTTGTGATGTTGCTCACTTTACACACGAGGTGGTTTCGGTGGCAGCTCTGCTGTGATGGTGTGGCTCTAAGCATTTCCAAGCACCAACCTACCCTGAGGCTGCAGGACGGAGCTCACAGCATGGATCACACCATTCGTGGCCATGATGTCGCTTTCAGCAACAGGCTCCTTGTTGACGTGTATTACGTGGTTTTTCTGTTCAGGAGAAAATAAAGTCAAAAAGCAGAAAATGAGAAACTTTTGTCATCAGTTGCTTTCCAATTTTATAAAACCTTCATTTGAACTCATTCATTTACTAGATGGTTGTAAGCATTTTCACTTCCCTTGCCAACCGAGAAGAGCATAAAACCAAATGATAGCTTGAGCAGAGCAGCCAGCAGGTTTTGGAGCACAGGCTTTCTCTGTGGGCTGGGTGGAAACACTGCACATGCACCAGCATCCTGGCACAAGGAGGGATTACTATGGGGATTGCAACAGGAGTGAGCAGACTGTGGCTGGACATGGCAGGGGTCTGCCACATGGGTTGGCCAACTCAACACACTCTGGAACAGCAACCTTTCCATTTTTGTCCTGCATTGTCTTCCTTATGCACAGAGAGGGCTGTGAGTTACATATTTTCTGAGACATATATATATTTGTCCTCAATAGGGAATTCTACATTCTCTTAATGTAGTGCAGAATTTCTGAAATGAAATTATACATCTAAATAAATCCTGCTGTGTTAGAGGAGCCCATGCAGAGATCATTTTCATTACACTGAAAAAGACATGTTAGCTGAACAAGCTATTCATTTGATTTATTTATGTTTTTTTCCCCATGACTCAGGGTTAAATTTATAACAGCTCCTGGAAGTCATTTACAATTGGCCTTCTGGGGAGAAAGCTGAAGCAAACCACATCTCAAGGTTGCCAACTTGCTGACTTGAATACATGGCAAGTGTCCCTCCACTACAGCCCCAGAAACATGTCTTGGTGGGACTCAATGCACATTTAGGACAGGATCCCACATCACCCAACTGAGCAGACATCCTTTGTGCCCTGACATGGGGCTCTGGTCACAGACCACGTCCCGTCAGCGCTGACTCACCATGCTGACTTCCAGCTTGTCTCCCTGCATGGACTTGAGCCGTACAAGCGCACTGACTGCGCCGCTCACCAGGATCTCATCAGCCATGTGGAACTTGAGGATGCTGGCAAGCTCTTTGGCGTTACCTGGGGGAAGCAAACATTTACATTTACATCACAACTTGCTTCCTGTGTTTCATCTGCTGGAATGACCCTACATGGAAAATATCATAATTTCCTAAAAGGGAAAGGAAACAATGTAAAACTGAAAAGAACTGTCGGAAACCCCTTGGTTAGAGCTGGTTAGGGCATTGGGGCTGTTTCTGCCTGAGCAGGTCAGGATCCCTCTAAGATCTTCTTCCCTGAAAGCATCCCACCTTGACACACATCAGCCCTGCCCTACGTATGAAATCCTTTCCTCTTGGTAATGCAGTCTCCTGCTTTTCTCACTGTGCACTCTATGAACCTTTTTCTGATGCTATTTTCACTTCTCAATGAAGTTTAGAGGGGAAAAATCTTTCGTTAAATAGGGAATCACAGAGAGCACCCTGGTACTTGCAAACATTGATACTTTCATTAACACTAATGACACTCTGCAATAATCTCCATGGGTGAAACTGCAAGATTCCCATGTAGGAAAGGGAAAAGTGCAGGAGAGACAGACTGTGGGTGTCCCTGATCACTGCAAGGGAGTCAGACTAGGTGAGTTTTAAGGGTACCTTCCAACTCAAACCACCCCATGATTCTATCTCACTGATGGTACACAGACTGAGAGCCTGATCGTCTCACCAGTGGGGTCTCTCTCTATTCTTCTAGTTGTCCTCTGAAACAAATCTTAGGAAGACAAGAGGTTTTCCCACCACCACCTATTTTCCAAGAGGCAGCCATGTGCACAGCATGGGCCAGTAGCCCTCCTCCACATTCTTCTTTCCAGGCTGCAGCTAAAACCCAGAGCAAAACCCAGAGAAAGACAATGGAGAAGAGCCAGTGCAAAAAATGGCCTTCACATAGGAAACCACAGAAGCTCCTCCAGCAATGCGGACTTCCTGTTTTGCTGCCTATATCTGATACACACTCTGAGCTTCTTTTCCATTAAGAGTTTTTCTAGGGTGGTCACCACTCACACTGCACAACCTCACCAGCATGATTCACTTCTTTGTCAGAAGCATAAGCTAAATATTTGCATGAAAAAACAAGAACATCTGAAGTGCCCACATCTGGGATACTTCATTCCTGCAGCCGTTTATAATAGCTGCAGAACAGTTCTGAAATATTTATACATTAAGCCCTGCACTGGATGTGGAGTCTGATATCACCAGTTCCTCATCCATGCTCTTAAAAGGATAACCAGCCACCACGGGCAGATGCTTCCTGAATTATGACATCAGTGTTTGGTTGGGCTTTAATGACGAGAAGATGTTACATTGAAATACCTGGCATTGTTTCCAACCACAGCCATTTTCCAGCATGAAGAAAATAAGAGATCCTGCTGCTTATTCAGAAGAAGGTTATTAAACACTCCCACGCTATTCTTTACCACCAGTCTGCATGCCTGTGCTTTTCAGGATATTGGTCTCCATCTATGCTAGACCAGAGTACCAGCTGTGCTAGATCAGACTTCCAGCTTTACCCATGTATGCATAAATGGAACAACAGCTCCATTCTTTTAATAATTACATTTCATAGAGAGCAACTTGAGGCTGACCATGGATGATGTTTGCTTTCTTTAGACAACCCAAGCCTGTGCTATTAAAAGCTATGTTCTCACTGCTATCATCCCTGATATGCAAGGCAGAGACCTCCTCAGTTTCTCTAGAAACACCTTAAAGGTGTCTTACTCACAGCAGCCCAGCCAAACTGAAGTCATAGGAAGTTTGTACAAACACATCTTCCCAGCAGAAGTATAAGCCCATGGCCATGCTTTGTGCAAGGGCTCAATTCCACTCCTTTCTGGGCACTTTCAGCTTTCTGCTGCACTGGGCTTTTCCAAATCAGTCGTGTAGGAGCTCTGTGCTCCCAGCAGACAGGGTCAAAGAATGAGATATGGCAGAGGACCCGAGCTGTTCCTTCATACCACACCAACAACACATGGCAGCTGAATGCTCTAGGAACGCTCACCCATCAGTTTGTTGAGTTCCCCCTGTGGCATGGCTTGGAAAGCTTCATTGGTTGGAGCAAACACAGTGAAGGTACCCGGCCTGTTCAAGTTCTCCATGAGACCTGCAGATTGGATTGCAGCCACCAACGTACTGCAAGACATATAAAACATCGATGACTTCACCACAAACTACATTTGTTGGTCTTTGAGATGTAAAGTTACAATTGCAAAATCCTGCTGGGGTCCAGAAAGTCAATTAATCAAGAAGTTGACCAGACAGGAGATGATCCTGCAAGGCCCAGCAAGAACATCCAAGAAATTACAATGGACTGTTGGGGACAAAGTGGCCTGTGAGGAGACATGAAGGCTTGGCCACAGCAGTTCTGATAGGCTGAGGTGGCTACAGAGCTTCTTACTTTAATATTGTGCTCACAAGGGGGACCACACACTCTTGGCTCACAATTCAAGGAAGCGTTATTTGAAGTCTCGCTCCCTATAATTTCAGAATGAGACTGTGGTTTTGGGTGCTCTTCCCATGTTAAAAATGTTGTATATAGTCAAGACTATGATCTGTAGTAAATAGAATAGCAAATAGAAGCAGCTCTTCGCTTCTAACCGGCACCTAGGAAGAGTAGAAAGGTCACCTGAAGCGATGGTCTGCCTTGAGAACATCCATCACTGTGCCAGTTGGTGGGGTCAACATCTTGTCCACGCTAAACAGTGTCCCAAACCTTCCTCTCTTGTCATGGGCGGCAATGCAGGCATTTTCAATGCACAGGTTCTGCAAATGCAATTCCAGAAAAACAACTTTATCAGTCAATGCTGGGAAAGAGAGATCTGAGATAGGACAGAAGTCACCTGTGCGGAGTGACTGCCCATATTTAGCATTGCAAGCTGCACAAACTCACATTGCGGTACACAAATACTCTCAGTTCCTTGTCACCCAGCGTCTGCAGTTTCTGACCGTGGTAAAGATATTTAGAGGAGAGCTGGTCTTTAACAATGTGGTTCAGCAGCAAGTTCTTCATATTGCTGTCAACAGTGGGGCGTTTATCTGCAGCCAAGAAAATAAAGACAGAACTGGTGACTCACTCAGAGTGACCACAGTGACACTAAAAACGTCCACATGCAGATTACTACCCACACAAGAGTTTTTAATTTTGAAGCTACATGTCACCATCTACAGCTGAAGCACTTGAGAGAAGGTTTGCATGCTTGCACACTGAAACTCAGCCAAAGAGAGGCAGCTCAAAGCAGATGTATGGCTCAGACCAATAGAAGAGTGGGATTTACCCCACATCTTACCTTTGAAGACCTCATTCACTGGGGCAAGGAGGGTCACTCGCTCACTGCCAGTTAGATGTGAACTTAGCCCAGCTTGTCTGAAAAGGTTCATAGACTCAGAAACTTCAGATTCCTGGGCCAACTCAAACAGGGTCTTAGCTGAAAAGAAAAGCAATGCAAAAGCAATGTAATATCTCATTAAATATAATCCACTCACTGCTATAAAAAAAACCCTCACGTCCTCTAAATCTTCTTTGACAAAAAAAAAACAGACAGAAGAAAGGGAATAGGAAGAGAGATGCAATAGTGCCTCCCCTACCTGAGTCTGGGATCAGCAGCTCATTGACAAAGTGGACAACGCCGTTGGTAGCCAGGATGTCCTTGTTGGCAATGATGGGCTTCCCATTGAGCGTCAGCTCTTCCCCACTGCAGCCCACATCCAGGGTGGTTCCTTCCAGCGTCTCCATGGTCAGCCCAGCGATGATGGCCTCAGCACACATGGCTGACTTCAGGATGTGATGGTTCAGCAGGTCTGTGAGAGAAGCGAACGTTTTAGTGAGCTGGAAATATCAACCCTGCAATTACAGCAGGTTTTTGGGATAACATTCTAAAGGTGAGGGCCTCGAAAGTACAGAGGGAGCACAGGGCTCCATGACACAAGACGTGCAGCTATTTCAGACTGTGCTGGTTTTAATTCAGCAGTCTGTGAAATGAAGTGTTCAAAATGGATGGTTTTTTATGTGCTTTTGTTAACTTCAGAAAGGTCTTGCGTGATTACTCAATTCATTTGCAAAAGGAAGTTACACTGATTAGATGCTAGTGCTCTTCTTGCTATAGACTGATAGAAATCATTACCACAAAGAGGAGTGCTAAGAAAAGATTTGGAATGTTGCTTCATTCTTTCCCCTATATCTGTTAACACCCTCTCTGCCACATCTACATCCAAAGAAGCCTGGACTGTCCAAGCTTAAAAAATGGAGGATGTCAAATGTGTTGACTGCAACTATGGTTAGACTGTACCAAGGAGTTGCTCAGATCTATTTGAAAAGGTATTCCAAAGAACTGCAGAATAAACTTTGGTCTCTCAGTGGGCTCGATAAGCAAAGCACTTACCCCTCAGGGCTTCTGGGTCCCCCAGGATCCTGTTCAGCATCTCCCGTGGGATCTTCTCAAAGGCTTCATTGGTTGGAGCCAGAAGAGTGTACTGGCCTTCACTCTCCAGCAAGCTGTTGAGGTCAGAAGCAGCCACAGCAGCCTTCAGAGAAATGAGAATAGAGGGTAAAATGCATCCAGCCAGAATGCAGAGGTCAGCAGCTTTGTCCAGGCAGCCACTGAGAGCCAGATTTATTACAGCCTTTAGAATTTCAGTGCACGTACAAAAGTCCTGAATAGTTTCTTTCAGCACTTTGGTCCCTCTATAAATTTGGCCAGGCTTCTTGGTTCTCTTGTGCTCCAGAAATTTGAGTACAAGAGCCTTTTTGGGCCAGTCTTAGAACTGGTTCGAATACCCCAATGTGCCTGGAAAGGGTCACTGCAGTTCCAGTAAATAATTCAGACCAGACTTTACAGCTGGCGAACTGCAGAACTCCTCTGCTTTCCTCTTTATTCCTTAACTTGGCAGATAGCAAAGCAAATATGTTGGTACACATCAAATCTGAAGAGTTAACAGCTCCAGAGGCTGGTTTTGTGATACAAGAGAGAGGGGCCGGACTCAGTCTGTGTCTTCCTCCTGACAGCAGTAGCAGGTTGAGTTATTCTCATAAAAATCAACTGATACTGAGCACTCTTCCTACAGCAAAACAAACTCTATTGGCACAAGGATGTTATCAGTAGCTGTAGAGTTACAGCATTCACACACTGGAGAACTTCACCAGGAGTGGGATGAGTGATTATCTATAGGGGGCCCGTCAGCACACATGGGTCAGACTCACCCGAAGGGTCTCCAGGCTTTCCTCAGTCTCAATGATGTGCTGAATGCTGTTCGTGGTAGTGGAGATGACTTTGTCAATGACATGAACCACCCCGTTGGTGGCGTGGTGGTCAGCTTTCAGCAGCCTGGCACAGTTCACAGTCACAATCTGCAGAGGGAAAGATGCACAGGACGTTATGGGCACTAAAACAAGAAGGTGAAGCAGCCGCCGCTGTTATTCTATTTCAAACACAGTGAGCACTCAAATATTGAACCAGCAGGAGCAGAAATGTGGTTTCCTAAAAAAAAAAAAGACCACAAAGAATGAAAGTGCTCTTTCAAAAACTGTTTGAATGGTGTTGTGTTTAAAGAGCTTTGAAAACAATCAGTGGTTTTGTCTACCCTAAGAAAATATGCAACGTCAAATCCTTACACAAGCATCACATTATACAGCAACACGGGCAACTTCCCTGCAGCAGCATCTACAGAACCAACCACTTATAAATATTCTTTTTAGTTCCTTCTAGACATCTATCCTGAGTCAATAGTCTTCAGCCTAAACATTACATAGGTCTGGAGAACAAAGAGCTGCACAGGAGCTGCAAGACAACACAACAGCAAGCCTGCTGTGGGCAGGTTGAATGCCAGCATCTTACCCCATTGGGATAGTGGTGGATCTGGATGGGCAGGTTCTGGTACATGGAGTTGAGTGTTGTCCCATGTTTCAGGTCATCCGTAAGGACCCGTTTGTTCACCATGTGGTAGCGGAGGGCGTTGAGCAGCTCAATGTTGACATTGCTGACCAAGGAATCCAGTGTTTCCTGAAAATCAGCAACATTCATTTTTCAGCACTTGCTCATTTTTTCAGCTTGTTCTTGTGTAGAGTCAGGAGGTTTGGCTGTACCAAAGGGCCACATGTGTGTGTGTATGAGGTGACGTGTTCAACCTTATGCCACCTGTGCAGGCTCAGAGCTCTAAATTCCATCAAAGCTCATCTTTTGCCTTAAAGCAGCAGCAAGCACCTCTGGCAGCCCTGTTCTTGGCAGACAGATGGCAGCAAGCTCCAGAGTGGGGTCATGGCGTGGACATAAGCAATAAGGTGACCAAAGGCACTGACAAAGAAAGGTGATCTTCCACGCCAGCCTTGCTGCTGCTGCTTGGGGGTAGAGGCTTCTAAATGATCAAGAATAAACAAAGCAGTACAGAAAGATTGAAAGAGATGGAAAGTTCCTTGTTGTCCTGCTTCAATGTCTAACACTAAGAAGCAGGGAAAGCTGAATGAGGTGACTGCTATATCCACCCCCTGCTGAGCACCCACATCACTGGGCAGTGCTGGGCTCTGTCAGAAGCAAAGCTCTGGAGCTGACAGCAGTTCCCCTCTTGGAAATTCCCAGCCCTTCCTACACTAGGATGTGCCTGTTCTGTAGATAGGGCTGAATCTCCATTACAGAAAGCCAGGGGAAGAAGAGGAAGAAGGAGAACAAACTCTTACAGCAGATAAGGAAGCCCAGGCCTCATTACTTGGGGCGAAAATAGTAAAAGTCCCAGGTCCTTCGATCTCTGGCCTCAGGTTGGAGCGGTCGGAGTAGAGTTGCGTGGTGGCAGAGCCCACCACTCCCAGGGTCTCGTAGATGTTTGAGAGCGGCAGTGCTGAAAGAAGATAGGTTATGTTCCCATAAGACACACTGTGTTCCCCATTAGTCCTCTCTCAGTCCCCACCAGCGAATGAGCTTTATTTCCTATTAAAGGGAATTCTGCCAAGCTCACACTGGCCAAAACAGAACTGAGCAGAGACTGGCAGAACTGTCTGTTACTCTATCGTTACCTTGTATTGCATTTCCAATCGAGCTGTGTTACTTGTTGGAAAGAGTAATTCCCTATGGCCCTCCCATGCTTGATTGAGTTTAATTATATCCAAGGTTTAAAGTTGTCTGGAATACTTCGCACGCTTTGGAGCTAATCTGGCACTCAGCTGGTGCTCTGCTGAGTCCATTTTTGACTCATTCAAGGCAATCTTGTGCACAAATTGCAAAGCTCAAATCCACTCCGAGTAATTTTCTAGCATTCTCCTTAACTGGGCTGACGTAAGACTTTAAAAAGTCTAAAAAATGTCAAACATGTTTTTACCAGCTGGGCAGCCTTTTTCTCCAGGAACTTTTTCATATCCAGGACAGCACTCGTAGCTGATTACTCTGGAATAAGAGATGGATACAAGAGATTAACCAAAGAGTGTTCCACTGCTTTTCCTATATTAGCTATAGCCCTGCCTGCACTCATCCCCACTTGGTGATGTTTCTAAAGCAGATGCTTCCTCAAAAACATATACTTGAGCAAAAGACAAACCGTACCCATCATCTCCTCCAGAGCCGCACATTGCCAGCTTCCCCACGGAACAAAAACAGAAACTATTTCTTTTCAAAACCACCCTTGCCCAGCTATTTTGTTGGTCTCTGTATAAACAGCGATGGAGACTGATAACAACGGGCCCAGCAGAAATCCTCAGTAAGGCAGTGAGCTCAACACCAGCTCAGGACCTGCACAGGACAGAGAGGTGAGGCACAGACCTATAAGTGATGGTGGACATCTATATCTCCAAGTATCTCATAGGTGAGGACCCAGAAGAGATGATGATATATCTCTGCCTATGCAACGGGAGAGGAACTAGGGTGATCTTGTTGGTCCCTTCCAACCCAAACCATTCTATGATCTCCAGGTATCTCCTAGTGGGATTTGGTTCCAGCTGCCTATTTCCCAGCTGTTTTGCTCCAGCATAAGCCAGCAGTGAATACTGAGCACCCTCTTATAGCACAGAGGGGTTCAAGCCAATAGCTGCTCACTCACTCAATGTACACAAGATTAAGGATGGAGGAAACTCAAGTAATTCTTTGATCCATGACAGAGTGAAGCAGCGCAATACAAACCAAAACACCCAGTACCTCTGATATGTATTTGTATTTCTGGCAATGGGAATTCTGTTCATTGAGTTCATCCCCTTCCTCAGAAGGATCTGGGGATCACCCAGTGTATCTGCTGGGTTTGGGCAATGCACTACAACTCCAGTATGACTGCTCTACTAAACTAGCAAAGTATTTCCCCAGTGTTTCATCCCATTCTTGTCCACACCAGAAACCATTTGCTTGTTTATAGCAACACTGGCATGACAGATCCAGAGGGGAAAGAGCATCTCTGATCTTGATTGCTTGGAACCAGTGATGGATGTGCATCCACGGCCTGAACGCTGCACCCATTGTCTGCAGCTCAACTGGAAATAAAAGAATTCATCCAATTCTGGCCATTAAAGGGAACGTCACCATATAAACAGGAAAAAAATATATTAATAAAAGTCAGTCTGGGAGTGGCCTGTTTATTTTTCACAGGGTTTTTTTTTCACTTGTTGCTCTTAGGGTTGGTGTGAAAGGAGCAAGGCCATCTGATGGATGGGCTGGGGCAGTGACGGATCAATATTCCTCCTAAAGAGATGTGCTTCCTCTGCGCTCCCAGCTGGATTCGAGGCAAGTCCGGTGCACACCCACTCAGAGAAAGCAAAATGCTCAAGCTTCAGATATTTGTCATCATTTTAACAGTGTTAACAAACAGTGGAAATGCCTGGGGTTTAAGAGGGAATTCTTTGGGGTAATTAAGAGCCAGCAAGTGAAACAAATACCTGCTTTTCTGTGACAGAAGCAAATAAATTCTGTCTCACGGTTTCCTAAGAGAATTACAAAGCAAACCCAGACTGATTGTCTAGACATTATATATTCCATGTGGGAAAGAGTTTGCCTAAAGCAATCCCTTCCTTTGACTACTGGAGATCTTAACACCCTGCTGCTCTGCTCTCCGCAGCCCCCGTCTCACGTTCATTACAAACACACACTTTCTCCCTCTGCCACCTCCCTCCCCCTACCTCTGATTTTTCATTTTTTTCCATCCTAGAAACTAAATCCAGTCTAGACAGTTCTCCTGGTTCAGAGCTGTAATCAAAGACGAAGAGCTGATTAAAAAGAAATCATTGCAAAGTTCAGCATAAATAATTCCTGAGTGCTGACATAGGCTTTAAAAGGCTTATTTATGGATCGATGGGAGCTGAATGAGCTGTGAGGAGTGGGAGGGATGTGGTGCACACAGGGCTCAGTGCTGGGGGCTGGAACAGGAGCTGAGGGCAGTGGGATGGGACAGGACCACACCGCCTGCTTTTTGGGGTGGGGGTCACTTCCTGCATCACCACACGGGGGCAGCTCATGGCAAGAAGCACCAAGGCCAGAAGTGGGGTCAGCTCCACTTGTGGGCAGGCTCCTTTGAGCCTCCAGTCTCACTCACTCACCAAAGGGAACCACCAGCATCACCTGGCCCTGTGTGCCAAGTTCACCATTCACAACCTCCCCTCCCATCTTGTCCTGTATGATCTCAACAGGGATTTTTTTTAAAGCTTTCTGAATACCAGGAAAGGCTGGGTGGACACAGAGGTGCTCAGCCAAGCACTGGCCCCTACAAGGAACCAGTGCCAGGGCTCATGCAACAACCCCTTTGGGTCCCTCTGGTGACCCTGCCCATGGCAGGGGGGTTGGATCTGGATGATTTTTGAGGTCCTTTTCAACCCAGACCATTCTATGGTTCTATGATCCCCAGCTTCAGCCACGCACCTTGCTGTGCCTGATGGGTGAATCCACCCAATGTGACCACCCAATGAGCCCAATGAAACATGGATACAGCTCGAGGGGCTGCTCAGTGCTGGGGTTCAACTGGTCCTGCAGCCACATCCAACCCCACGGGGCCACATGACTGTGGCTGCTCTGCCCCATTTTCAGGATACGGTACCTTACACACCTATACGGGAACAAGGATGTTTCTTTGATATGTTCTTCTCCACAAGCCCCAGCTTTCACAAGATGAACAATCTGACCCTGCTGTCCAAATGCTTTGGCTGTACCAAATCTTTAAAATCCAGAGGATGTGGCACAAGAACCCAATCCAGGTGCTGGTGTCACCCCAGCTGGCTCCACACAGCAGCACAGGTTCAATAAGCAATGCTGTCCTACAAACAGCACTTGTCACCCACTCTATGACACCTCCAGCCACAATTTCCTGAACCCCTCAATGAGAACTTCAGACTTGAGCCTTTATAGTTCTTCAGCCTTCGGTTTGGAAATGCTGCACTCCTAAATGGCAAAGTGTCTGAGTGCAGAAGCAAACCCCTCGCTTTTTATTAGTTATTGTTTCATTGCTGGGGCATTCTTGGGATCTGAAATTAAATTTTAAGTGCATTTTTCAAGGTAATAAAAGTAAGCTTAGGCACATATTAGTGAATAAAGATCCATTTGTAATAATTTCCTGTAATAAAACCCATATGTTTTGGTTTTGTAAAACGTGTGCCAGAGATTCATTGCTTTTCCTGAGCCGAGGAAAGCACAAAAAT
Organism: Coturnix japonica; assembly: GCF_054131305.1. Lineage (NCBI taxonomy): Eukaryota > Metazoa > Chordata > Aves > Galliformes > Phasianidae > Coturnix > Coturnix japonica. The sequence continues at coordinate 1,628,514 of NW_028188951.1, forward strand.
AAAATAAAAGTTAATTCAAAAATAAGAAAGAAAGAAAAAAGGTAAAGTACTGAGGGGCAGCTCACTGCTACCAGTTATTCCTATAATAATAATAATAATAAGTGCATAAGTCATCCCATTCTCAAGGCAAAAAGTGTGTGTGGGAGGCATTCATTGCAACCCCCACTTCCAAAAGAATGAGCCCAGTGCTTAAGGGAGGTAGGAACATATAAAAAGCCCAGTCACAACGATGAGAATATACTCTAAATAAACTATTTCCTTGGCCTTGGAATAACCAACAGTGGAAAATTACCTAATTACCAAAACAATCTTGTTTCAGTGCTCATTAAAATCAAAGCAGTGTCAGACTTCTTGCCAACTGCCTTATCTCACTTCATCAGCAAGCAATGCAATGATAAAATGTACATAAATCCTTTATCTAATTTTTCCCCCTCACCGCGTGAGCCAGCACTTTAACAAAGAGCAGAAAAGCAGAAAAAAGAAGTGTAGATAAAGAGGTGAGAGTCCCATTCTGATGCATGAGCTGGATTTTCCATCATACACATCCAGCTCTGGCGCAATGCTCCACCCCAGTCCACTGGAAGATGCTGTTCAAGAAGCAAACCTGCAAGGACACACCACCATGACTGGTGCTCACAGCCAGAACTTAGTTCTGTCAGGTGAGAGCTACAGAGCAATGGCACACAGCACCCTCTGCACCTCTGGGAGTGGTACTGGAGCAGCCATGTGCCTGAAGGCAAGATTGAAGACCAAGTATATCCTAAGTGTTGGGTTAGATGATCTTCTTCCAACCTTATTGATTCCATCATTCTAATCTCTCCAGTTTCTCAGCATCTCTGGACATGGTAGGATGATGGAAAATAAAAGAAACCAAAAATCAAAGCAGTCAAATCTACCTTCCTGGATCCAGGTATCTGCACCTGCAACACACTTCCAATTTGTCATACCACCAACCCTTCAAGCAAGTAAAGATAATAGGTCAAAAGCGAAGTAGATGCACTGCTTCATATTCCACTTCACAGACATGCAAAAAAGCCTTTTAGGAAGAAGAAAGAAGTGATGATGCTTATCCAGAGAAGCTGGTGAGTTCCCCCCATGGTGGGGAACACCCAAGCGAAGGCTGCAGCCTCCAGTTCTGCTGACACGTGCCAAATCCTGAGTATTTCTGGGACTTGAGGTTATTCTCAGAGCTCTGCCCCAGCTCAGCCCCACACACGGGGCTGGTTTTGGGGCTCATGCTGGGCACCATCACCTGTGCCCATGCATCCCCTTGGGAGGCAGAGCGCCCAGCATGGAGCACCCCAGACCCTGACACTGCAGTGAGAGTCCACTTGCTGCAGCACAGCAAATAACATCCTTCGTGAACAGCTCCTGATTGCTTCCATACGCCGGGAGCACCGCGTCCAGCGGGAGCCATCGCCGGCAAATGTCTGTAATCAGAGCTGTCCCAGGGTGCTCCAGAAAATCTGAGTGAGGCACACATCCTTTGTTCTGCATCAGCATATAAAGAGCAGAGCAAAGCCTGGGCTCGGAAAGGGCTGGGAAGGGAGAAAAGGACAGTAAAATCCATTGTTGGGGTGACGCAAAGTGAAGAACAGCGAGCAAATTCCATGTGTAATGGGAACATTATCTCATAGGTTAACACACAGGTTAATGCTGCATGTACTTTCTTTTCAGTAGTGCATCATTGGATAAGACATTTGGGTAAAAGCAGGGAAAAAAAGGCTGGAAGAGATCAGCCCATCTCCTCAAATGACATCACCAAGCACTGCCAGATGCCAGTCCCTCCAGCTCCTCCTGGAGATAAGTGGGTGAGTTGCTTACTGCAAATACACACTGGGTTACTTGAGGTTTTGTTTCTGATGTGCTTCAGAGCTGAAGCAACCCAGGGCTGGCACCTCCTTGCCCTTCAGTGATTTTAAGGGCAAAACAATCCCACACCCACGGCATTACCTTGTTTTGTTTGGCAGCTGTGCTACTCCTTTATCAGAAGAAGCGAAGATGATACCACTCTGCCATGCCAGGATCTGGTCCATTGACATCAAAAAAGCCACTGTTCAGCCAAGACCGGAGTTTGAATTCTGATCATTCCAATTAAACCTTCCTAGATTTGGTGCTTTCATAGAACTAAGGGGGTTGGTTTGCTCCGCATGAGGGGCAATTCTACCTCCCTCCTCATAACACCAACAGATCCATAAAACCAAACCCAACAGCCAGCAAAAACAGCTAAACCAACAAAGGCAACAGCAGCACAGCTCACCCCCACTACAGACCTCAATGCCCGCTGTTTATGACAGAACCAAGAGTTTATTTAATCAGCAGTAAAGAGCAGCACGTTCCTATAGATCCAATTACACATCACAGGGGGCTGCACACAGCGGATGGTTCCTGTTGTTTGCTCTAGATCAGCAACTTCTCACAGCACATGATTTCAAGCGAGGAAAAGCTGCTTGGACTTTGATTTCATCCGTCTCAAGCCCTGTTTGGACTCCAAAAGGCTTCCCTGCTCCCAGCTGCAGCCTGGCGCTGAGTCAGGCATGCACAGCCATCGTTATCTGCTGACTGCATCACTCATAGGAATGTCCCTGGGCTGCTCGTGCCCATACTATATACAACAGCTACTTGAATATTATCATTTAGACATGGAATTGGCCCGTGAGTGTAATTAACTTTCCTGGTGGAGTCATCAGAGCGCTGGCTAAAAGCAACACCTCTCTCTCTTTATTTGTTTCTACTTCCAAAGAAAACATGTGCAGATGAATTTGATGCTCTCTCCAATATCCACCAGGCTGCCTTTTCTGCCTAACCATTAGAAGACATCTGGTCCACGCTCCATTATAGCATCCACACTTACAGCACCATACAAGTACATATAGAAATACAGCTAGAATAAATCATCAGGGTCTGAATAGCACAGAATCCTAGGATGGTTTGGGTTGGAAGCGACCCCTTAAGGCCATCCAGTCCCACTCCCTGCAGTGAGCAGGGACACCTGCAGCTCCATCAGTGCTCACAGCCCCTCAGCCCAGCCTGGGCTGTCTCCAGAGATGGGGCACCCAATATATCTTCACCACCCTTCCTGGAAACAGTATTTCCTTATATCCAGTCTAAATCTCCCCTCTTTTTGTTTGAAACCACTTCCCCCTCTCTAATCACAACAGACCCTGCTAATGAGCCTACAGACCCAGCATTTTCCATTCTTAACATCTCAGTATTTCAGACTCATGTTTGTCACAGGGGAAAAACACAAGACACAAGCATATTTTCAGCAGCGAAAGGCTAAAACAACTCTTAACATCCAATGCACACACCCAACACGCACTGCACTACGTGCCTCTCCATCCCAGCACCCAGCAGAGGCCTTGGGGCAGCCCTGGAGGTTCCCAAGTACTCACGTTGCCTTCCCGCAGATCTTCCTCTGGTACCACTGCTTGCAGTTGGTGAAGTATTTCCTGTTGGTGCCAATCAGCTTCTGCACGGCACAGACGTTGGGGCTGCAGGAAGGACAAAATAGAGAGGGGTCCATCAGGGTCCCAACAGCAACCAGAGGGGTCAGTGGGGAGGGAGCACAGGGAGTGGGGTGTGTTGGGGAGGTCACAAAGCAAAGGGGGAATGGGAAGAGCTCTCTCTCCACTCTGCAATGTTGTGTTTTTCTTCCCCATGTATGAAAGCTCCACATCTCACCATCTTCTACCTCTTCCCAAATATATAGGAATAATGGTTTGGTTTAGATTTCTATGGCAAACAGTAATTTACAGTCCGGAGTCCCTACTGAAAACTAATACATTTCAGCAATAATTCAACACATTTCCCAAATGTTTATGGTTTAGGAGCTAACAGAAGACAGATATGGATCAGCAGCCAAAATGGGTCCTTCTTCTGTCTGATGGGCTCTACCTGTGCTGGAGGTGGATGCTGATGGGGAAGGGCAGCACTGCATGGGGTGGCACAGACCAGCAGTGGCTGTGAGATCCCAACCTAGCAGCTCCCAGGAGCAGCCCCCTCCACCACAGAGCAGACGTGAGGCACTGCGTGTGTGAATCATCCCAGTGAGAGCTGACAGCAGCCTTTCAGCTTTCTAAGAAGCTGAGAGCAAAGCTGTGGTCAAACAGGAGCTGACTCGTGTCTGCTTTGGCCAGCACAGTGCTCCCCTGCTCCTCCCATCGCTACCACTTTGTGCTTTGTGTGCCAACAGCTGCAACCACAGGCATGGCACCCTGCGCCCACAGCTAGTGTGAGTGGGCACACATGTCACTCCCTTGCTGTATGTGAGGGATAAGTAGAGAGCATCTATTATAAAAGAGTAGAAATCACAAATCCAAACATCCAGCTGGCACAGGCTGGCGGCAGCTCAGTGCTCTCCACACCAAATCACAGCTGAGAGACACGTCTGTGCTCTGTGACTCAGCCCACCTCAGCTCCCCTGGCCCCGCCGCACTGAAATGTGGTTCCAATTAGATTGAAATTCCAAATCTCGCCTCGATTTCAGCGTCTGGCTGACGGCGGTGGACAATCCCTCTCATATTCATCTTGACAAGCCTGGCTACTGAAGGATTTATTTGATCACTTCTCCCACGTCCCCAGGAGCAGCCTGCCAAGAAAACCCCAAACCAGTGCTACTTTTCCCCCCTCCTCCCTCACCGGGACCGAGCCCTGCAGGGGGATGACCTATTGGGAAAAGCTCTTCCCTGGTTTTCCTCCATGCAGAAAGGTCCCCTCGGGGCTGTGCTGTCAGTGAGTCCCACAGGCCGGCTGTGGTAGTGGCTCCCTGCTGTGAACATTCTGGGTCTTTGCCCAGCCTGGCTTAAAATGAATTTGTCAACACTCTCCCCTCTCCTCATTGGAGTTCATCACCTCTGCCATGGCGTTCCCAGCATGCCACACTGATCAAACCATCCATTGTTGGGCTGTGCTGGAGCCCGGAGCTCAGCAGGAAGAACTGCTGGGCTGGGGACAGCCCTGGGAAGGGGCAGAACAGAGGGGGGCCCCTGCACAGCCCCCTGGGTCCTGCAGCCAAGCAATGAATGCTCGGAGGTTTTCATCTCCAAGTGCTAATGCTCCCTCTATACTTTTCCCCTCCCAAATCTGAACTGATTCACTTAAGAGTTAATTAAGATGTCCGAGTTGTGCTGCAGAGTCCAGCACTTCCACCCGGCTCTCTCTATGAGCACTGATGGCACAGGGGATGCTCACAGCAGAGGTGCACTCCTCCTGCACATCCCTCCTGCATCCATCAGCTTTGAGGTCTGACATCACTGCATCCCTCTGACACATCAATGTTCAAAAGTCAGATTAAAACTGAGCGTGGTGTAAGTCGTGCTCCCCATAAGGGAGGGACCCACAAGCCAAGTGCTGTCATCAGCTACATGGGATTTATCTCAGCACAACCTCACCACCTCTACAGACCTTGCCATGCAGCGCAGCCACATCTGCCCGTGTGCTGCCCTCCACCCTTAGGAATAGCACCAGTGCCGGGTGAAGAACAAGGCTGTGTTTGTACATCAATCACTGCGATTCGAGATCTTACAAACAAACATCTGCTCAGAGTTCGCCTGTTAGATTCTCTATCTGGTCAGATACTCAAAGCATTCCCCTCCTTGTAAATACCGGGCTGGGTCCCTGCTAGGCAGCATCAAGCTGCAACATCTCAGCCCAGGTCATGAATGTTATTCATTTCTAATGTTATGCATTTCTAAGGAGGCTACAGCTCAATCCACACCACCACAATGAGCAATAAAGCCACCTAAAGCTGCTCTCATCGTTTCACTCCAACTCCTTCCCAACACTACAAAAACAGTGGGAGCAACCATGAAGACCTGACCTGTTTTCTACCTGTGATGAGCTTGTTGCTCATCCAACAAGAGATCTACCTGCACTGCTGGGATACCCCGTATCTCAGAAGGTCTATGATTAAAGAAGTGATGACTTCAGTCAGGATGTACAGATTAAACTGGTGCTCACCCACAGAGATATCTTTCTGCCATTGAAACCATTCTCTTTTTCTATACATCCACGAAAACAATAATTCCTTCCATGGGATGCTTAGCAATTCCAAATCTGGGCTATTTCCTTTTTCATCCCTTTGCCCTAATGAGACTGACAGCACCGCTGAGCGATCCAACAGGACATCGGGACTAGGAAGCATCCTTAGAGAAAGGGGGAAAGCTGTCAGAGGAAGGAAGAGAAACCACGGGGGAAGGAAAGAAAAGTCCTGAGGGAAGGGAAGAAAAGTCGCAGAGGAAGCAAGGCAAAGTGGCAGGGGAGGAAGCAGGGCACTGATCGCAGCCCGGCAGCTGCACCAGTAGAGGGGAATAAAAAGTTCTGTGGGTATTTCTTTCGCTTTATCTCCCCCCTCTCCCCGCCGGCAGAGCGGAGCCGCCGCTTACCCGTGCTGCCGGCCGCGGAGGCGGCTGTGCTGCAGGACCTGCTGGTACGGGGACTTGGCGGCGGCGGCGAGTCCCAGCGCCAGCAGCAGCAGCGGCAGCGACGGGCGCCTCATGGCCGGGGCCGCTTCGGGACGGGCCGGACGGGCCGGAGCAGCAGCGCGTCCCCGTTAAATGCGGCGGCAGAGCGGGGGCGGGGAGCTGCGGTGCGGCCCCGCGGGGGGAGCGGAGCCACCGCCCGGCCCAGCCCGGCCTTGCGGGAGGGAAAGGGGGGTCGGGGGGGAGGAGGGAGGGGAGTGGGGGCCGCCCCGGGGACGGCATCCAACCCTCGGGCCGCCTGCCCAGCCCTCCGCCGGTCCCCGAGCGCAGCGCTCCTCCAGCCTCCCCGCCGGCGCCTCGCTTCGTCTGCAGTGTTTTTTCTTTTCCTCCCGAGCCCTTTATTCCACTCCCCTTCACCGCTTCCCCTAAGTCCGGTCCTTGTTGTGCTCCGGGGGTCCCGTCTGATCCCACCCCCGTGGGAGCTGCCGGGCCTGCCCCCAAGGCGCTCCTAGAAGCACCTTTGTCCACCTGTGCTGCACCTTCTTACGTGGCTGCTGCACGCCTCCAGCTCTCAAGGCCATGCTTGGTGAGAGGCTTCTTTTATAGCCCAGTAGGAGCAGTGAGGCTGCCGTCGGAATGCTCTGCTAGACCAGGTTGGTAGTTTCCCCTGGGTTAATTCAGCAGTGAGCCACAAGCTGACCCCTTACACCAAAAGGCTTCAGGCACTGAAAGGTGCCAGCCTGTCGCGGCTGACATGATGGTGCTCTAGGAGCCAGCACAGCCCTGAACACATCCCTGGCATTCCGGGCAGCACAGCAGCTTGCATGGGAAATTTCCACCCGAGCTAACAGCGTTCAGTGCATGTAACAGCGACTACAGCAGATAAGTCAGACCTGCACCGAAGCCATCACTGCACTTACCCTGTGGGTGCCCCATAGGAGAGGGGCTGAAACGTGCGTGGAGCACAAACCAGCGCTCCTCGTGTAAGGTCAGCACACTGACACAAGGAGGTGGTGGAGTCACCGTACCTGGAGGGGTTCAAGAAATGGAGCTGTGGCACTGAACGCCCTGTGGTTCAGCAGGCACGGCAAGGATGGGCCAGCAGTTGGGTGAGATGATCTTGGAGGTCTCCTCCAACCTTAATGATGGGTCCAGGGTCATGGAAGCCTCGTGTCACCTGGCTCCCAAGTTCCAGCCTGATGCACTGCAGCATCCCAGCTGCATTCCTGATGAACTCAATCCATTTGGACCAACACCAAACTCTAAGGTCTCTTTCCTCCCTAAATCTTTGTGGAAGGCAGAAGGGGTCCTTTGTGGCCACTTGTCCTTAGGGACAGACTTAAAGCCTCGAGGGGATCTGCAGGCTACAGGAAGGGCAGCAGCTCAGCAACGGACAGGAACTGAAATGTAGCCAGGCAGCAGCCACTGAGCCAAACAGAAGAACTCTTTAGCAATAATAAACATTTTTTATTTACAAAAATACTTTTCCCACTGCAGTAAATAGATCTGATTAGCGTAAACAGCATTAATCCCCTGGGATAAAATACACAAAACCTTCCCCCAGTGTCAGGTTTCCTCTCCTCAATGCTGCCTCCATCAAACAGATGGATCTCAAAGTCCTACCTGCAAGGGCTCTTGTCTCCAGCCTCAAAGATGAGGAATAGAGACTTCATACGTTATGGAGACAAAAAAGGTGAGATTTTAAACCCTGTCAGGTATTGCTTAACCCCAACCTTCCTCATCTAGATCTGATGTTTTTATCTCCTGCTGCAGCTTTCCTCCTCCCCGTCCCTCTCTCCCGGTCCCACTCTGCCTCCTGGTTCCTCTTCAGTGCATCCCCATTCATTACCCCATGCCAGCAGGACTCTCTGTACTGACCCAGCCTTCAATTAGTTCCCGTGAATCACTTTGAGAGCGGTTTGCCTGTTTCAAAGGAATATTCCAATACACTGGGCCATCAGACTGTGACCAACCTATTTGTGAATGGCCAGCGCTTTGCCTTGCACTCGCTTTAACCTCTGCGTTCAGACAGATGCTGAGCTTGAAATGAAATCCATGTGCAGCGGGCTCTGTGCACACTCATACAAATACTCTGAGATCAATCACGTGGAAAATTGCACTTACACAAACAGACACCGGGATGCATTTCAGGGTAACAGCTGCTCCGCTGACAGAGGGGATGGCAAGACATGCTCCAAAGCCTCAGCAAAGAAACCTACAGCAATCGCAAACATCTATTAGTGAAAAGATTTGGCTATGTAAACAAATCTGAAGGCTGAAATTACTGAATCATTCAGAACATGTGTTTTGCTTTGCTCCGTTGCTGCACAGGAAGGCCAACAAAGCACCACCTTCCCATCTCCCCAGTAACAGCCTTAGCAGGGGGGTGATGGGCACCGTGGTGATGGGTTGATGGTTGCACTTGGTGGTCTTTTCCAACCTTAATGATTCTATGGAATTTAAAGGCTGCCATATTCAAGCTCTGCTTTCCTCGTAGTAACATAGGCATTAATGATGAAAAGATCTAGTTGTATATGGTACAACCCACACCCCTGATACAGACTGGATCTCCACTGAGTTTCACACACTGAGGGCGCAGCAGATGCTCCTTAACACCAAGCTTCTCTTTCACCATGCAGTCCTCATTGTTTCCCTTTGTAGGCAGCTTCATCTTATGTGTCTGGAGGCTGCTGATAAAGGAAGAGGACTAATCTTGCTTTCCTCACCACCCTTCATGCTGCAGGAGGGAATTGGTGAGGTTTATCTTTTGGCTCTTCTCAAAGCTCTGTCTAAGAGACACTGTGTGTGTGCAGTGCTATAGCTGCAGTTAGACAGGGATCAGCAATGCACAGAGCTGCAAGCAGCACAGGCTGTCTTGGAAAGCTCAGTACAGCCTGCAGCCTGTCTGGCCTTTGGGGGATGGTTAGAAAATCAGAGTAAATACAAATCAGAGTTGTGTTTGGAGATGGAGGAATAATGTAGAAAACAAATGGAAAAATAGAGAAGAATAAAGAGAGAGGAGAAAATGAAACATGCTTTGGCTGTCATATTTAGGGCCAGGGACCACTGTCTTAGAATGCTAGAAATAGAATCACAGAATCATTAATGTTGGAAAAGACCTCTCAGATCTCCTGGTCCAGCTGTTCATCTATCACCAATACTGCCCACTAAACCATGTCCCTAAGTCCACACCTACATGTTTCCTGAACCCTTCCCAGGACAGCGACTCCACCACCTTTATAGAGCCTGAGAGAAAGAAACCCCTCTGACTTTATCCCCATCACAAAGCTCTGCCAGTTCCTGCATCTGCAGCACCCATACAGGGCCTTCCCAGCCCCTCTGGGTTCCCAGTGGCTTCCAGAGCTGCCATGCTCCATCCCAAACCCAACTCTGCATGAGGGAAACCAGGTGGAACGGCTATTTGTTTGGGCTCTCCTTTCTCATTAAGCCCAGAGTTATTGCTGGATGCCTCGTTAGGTCTGCACAAATTAATTAATGACTACCCCATGGACATTTAGCAGTGCAGCAACCCTATGCACTGCAAGGCACCCTGCTGCCCTGGCCCTGGGGAGTGCTGGCCAAAAAGGCAATTACACGCTATACTCTGCTTCCTTTTAGTGTGTCACTGAGATGGAAGAAATACGTGTTTCATCTTCTCCGGGATAAACAAAACAACTCTCTTACCTCACTGTGTAAGATTGTAACTGTCTTCCCACATTAAATGCTTTGGGATAAATCTGTTTCAGAAGGTCTCTGCATTGCTCCGTTTCTTCTGCGTACACCAATGGGCACAGACACAAAACAAACCCACTGAAACTACTGAGCAGTGCTGTGGGGCCGAGCTGATATCCCCCCATCTGTTTTCTATTTCCCCCTGCCCATGCTGTAGATATACGATACAGTAAAATTATAGGGCAGGAAGTCACAAGGAGCAGCAATCCAACTTTCAAGGAATAATTCAGCATCACTTAGTCAGATCGTCCGTATGCGAAAAAGAAAAAGGAGATAGAAAACAGCTCCCACAAGGCACTTCTTTAGCTCTCACATGTTCTCATTTTGTTCCTTATCCCGCAATTTATCTTCTTGTTTTCAGCAAGCCAGCAATGAAGTAGAAAAACCCCAAGAAATCCTGGTCTGACGTATTGTTCTGGGGAGTATTCGTTTCCATGCGTTGCTGCATAAGCCATGGAAAAGTTGGTGCCATCACTGGAGAGCAAACCACTTGAAGAGCAGCCTACAGCCCTTAAAATGGATAAAAGCAAGTTGTTTCTGGCCCACTTCGACTGATTTAAGGCCTGATAGACGCTCGATGTCAGCGCTGTAATCTGCTGGGCTTGGCTGTTGGCCACTTGGTAATGCAGGAAGAGAGCAAACGTTGGAGCATCCTGAGCCAAATTACAGCAGAATGTTATTTTGAGATGCTAAGCTTTGAAATCTGAATTCATTTAATTTATTATGATATACTGAAACTTCCTTAATAAAAAAAAAAAAAAAAAAGAAAAGAAAGAAAAGAAAAGCAGGGGGTTGGGAGGGAGTAGCAGTTAATTTCTGTTAAATACAGCAGGCAGATGAAATCACTCCCTGCCAAGAAGATACTGCAAATACGTTATGTCAATAAACCATCTTGTAGTGGGACACTCATAGCCAGGAGGCTGCTCCTGTCATCCTACAGACTTTGGATGAAACTCGGTTCATTGAAACCATGACAGAGAGACTGGTCTTCAACCAGACTTGAAGACCAACCTCAGAACAGCCCTGCACAGCTCAGCACCATCATTTCTCCTGCAAGGTTGAAGCAGCTGCTTTCTCCTCCACCTCTCCATCAGAACAACATGATGTGAGAAAGCAGACACTGTCTGTGCCATCATGCCCTTGTACGTTTCATGTGGTGGGTAATGAAACACAGGAACAAAAAACATTAGAGCAAGAGAGTGCAAGTTCCCCGCTGTATACTTTGCAATATAGTACCCATATTTCTGTAGTAAACCCAAGGGTTTATACAAGCCCTGTGGGCTCTCACAGTTGGGAGCACACTAAAAATATTTACAATTACAGTGTTCAGGAGCCAAGCGCAGCACTGGGAGAACAGCAGAGTGTTTCTCAGGGCAGAAGGCAGAGGTCGCAGTGTCTCACTTGAGTCACATCTTCAACAGCAGGAAAAGATGCTGCATCTAGGAGAAATAGAAAGAATGCGAAACAAAAACAGCATAGAGAAACTTGCACCAAGCCAGTCATGGAATGGGGAGATGGACACTGGCAAGACACAGACATCCCATTCCCCACTATCTGCTTTGGGTGACTGCACACCAAGCAGGGCTTCACCCGCTAACGTGGTTCTGGGGCACTGCCACCCGTATACATACACATACAGACAGAAACACATGCACTCACAAGTAGGTATCACTGCAAGGAATCATGGCGGACATATGGCTTCATTTAGTCACAGTGGTTTTGTAGTTACAGTCGAGTAGATAACATGACAAGGCTCGTAATCGTTTCTGAGAGGGAATGATTTAGTAATGCAGTCTACCCAGCTTGTAAAGGCTCCTTGATAAAGGGCCAGGAGAGCTGGAACAGTTTGGATGCATTTCCTTACCGCTGCTGAGAACGAATGCTGCAATGTGTTCGGAGGGCTGAATGGAAAATAATTGCCTTCATTATGCAAGTTCAACATACAGACGTGTTCCTGGATAAACCACTTCTATAACCAGCCAGGTCTACGTAGTTTCCTTCTTGTAGAATGCAAGGAGTGGTGTTTTCCATTGGTTTCAGTCAGGCATTGGGGCAGGCACACACAGATGTATCTAGCAAGGCGTGCGCACATCGCTGACATCCACATGCACTTGGGTTTGTGACTTTTTACATGAGACATAGGTGTGGGAATAGGTCTGGCAGGGGATGTCTGAGCGTGCACCAGGAACTGGGTATAGCCATAGCTGGTGGAAAGTGGAGACATAGATTTATATGGGATACACAGCATGTTGTAAAGCAAGATGGTTTGGGCCAAATCCAGCCCCTCTTGCTCAGGCAAAGCAACCTCCTGGTTTCAGTGGTGCAAGGTAAACAGAAACCGAGCTTCTGGCACCGACAGGAGGAGTCACAGAAGCTATTTCTTCGTGCGATACAATAGGACTTTATATTAGAATTAGCCCCAAGTGCTAAAAAAACCTGGAATTCAAATGAAGCGAAACCTCACTACAACTAAAGAGAGGCTTAAAACCAAAGCTGTTTCCACCAGTGCTCCTACAGAGCGGCATTGCCAGCTACTAAGAATGTGAATAAGTGATGCTCTAACCTGGGAGGATGCCAGCAGGATTAGTCTGGCAGTTGCAGCACAACCAAGACAGACACATTTCTTCATTATTAGTTTTTAATTCTTCTACGTCTGCATTTCACAACGCTTTGGCAACTGTCTGTACTCATCACTCTGACTCTCAAGCTGGCAAGCAGACACATTTGCTTTCTCCTTTCAATTCAAGGGAGGGATGATGGGTTAATTGACACGAGGAGGAGCACAGGGAGCTGCTGCGGAGCCCCATCGCAGTGGGAAGCAGAGCTCCCTCCTCCAGCTGCTGCGGGAGAGATGTTTCGTCCATGAGCAGGAACAAATATTTATCAGCCTTTCCAGTCATATGGTCCTAATCCTCACAGCAATGTGAAACTCCCAGGATGAGGTCATGGTTGTTTAATCGCAAATCCCAAACTGTACTCCTTTTTTTTTCTCTTTTCTAGAGGCCAGGTCAGGAAGGTAGGAGAGCTGAAAGCAAAGAACCCAAGAACACGAAGCACGAAGTGTTGCTCTGGGGCACAGTAAGCTGTCAGGATGCAAGATATATGTTTCCAGCACCCACACTGATGCTCTGAATTTTCAAGGCTCGTCAACAATTCCAGTTGTCCAACTCCCTGAAAGTTCTTTTAAACAAACAAACATTCTCCAAAGTGAAAAAATGAAATGAATTAAAATTGGTTCAGGGTCATCCAAAGCCTATTATTGCTGGGAATACTTTCATAGGCGGTTGTGTCCTTGGTCAGCTCATTAGCCTCACTCTGGATCTCAGTGATTTGCCCTTTAAAATGAGAATCAGGGAACTCCTCAGCCGTTCTCCTCCTATGACTTCTTGGAGCAGGAATTTCCCAAATTAGGAATCATATCTCAATCCTACCAAGGTCTGAGCCAACAGGCTGACTTTTGACTCCTGGACAGACCCTTATTATTTTAGCCCAGAGGGCACTAAAAGAAAATATCTCAAAAAACACGAGACACCCAGTGACATATTCCAACAGCAAGTTAAACACACAGACCAGCTATTCTCCTTCAGACTTGCCCTTATGTAAAGAAGGCATGTCATGCATTGGATAGCATACCAAATCTTATGGGATGTTAAAACATGTGGCTCATCAGCGTTCTGTACAGCAGCATGGTTCTTAGGAAGGTCACCTCCAGCAGGACCAAAACAAGGGCACGAGCACAACACGTCTCAGCCACGAATGCTGCACTATCAGTTGCAAGGCTTCCCAGATCCCAGACAGGGAGAAATCTCTGCCAGAATAACCCGACAGCCAAGCCACCATGCAGGTTGGAAAGTCAGGTCGCATCTCTATAGAACCAGCCTGTTCCTCTGCAGCTTTCTATAAGACTGAGCAACCTCTGAGCACCACAAAGCCAGCAGCCTGCTGCCCTGCAGCCAAACACCTCCTGAGAATCTTCAGTTTACTTTTCTCCTTCTACCTCATCCCCTTTGAATCCATCAGGCGAGGAGATGAACGGTGCCACAGGAACCAGACCTTTCTGCTAAATCCTTTCCAGATGTTCAGAGCTGCAAACACGTCTGTCATTGACAAGAGCCTAATGATGCGTTGCTCCCCATTTACCAGCAGTGGCTACTGTTTCCTGGGAAAAAAAAAAAAAATTGGTTCTTGCCCCCTCAACCTGTTGCAAGGCTCACAGCATTGATTTTCACACCATTCTTCAAATGCATTTTGATCAGTGCATGGTTGGTGTGTTGGATCTGCCTTACATCCCTACCTGCTCAAAAGCTCAGGCTCAGTCAGCCTCAGACAAATCAACACCATTCATAGTGCAGATTCCTGATGTTTCTCTTTCACTATCCTTTCATTTTAATTAGTGGACTGACTTTGAGAAGTGCTGTGGGCCAGGAAAGACTTTCTTCCATGGAAAGCATCAGGGATGGGTAGGCAGGACTGACTGATGCAGCATGGCTCACCTCACCCCCAACCACACCACCACAAGGAAATGATATCCAGCAGCTCACCCACTTTGGCACAGGGGCTGCAGAGAGATGCCAAACCAAAGCTTGGTCTGAAGGCTCTGAGAACTTCTCTTTTCACATAGGTGCTTATTAACATAACCCCACTTGGGGATATTTCTTCCCTTATCCTCTGAATTACAGAAACCATTTCAGAATTTGATTCCCATGAAGTTTGGGCATCGTGTCAGCTTTAAGAAACTGAAAATAATGATGGGTTCTTTACGGTGAGCAAAAGAAAAACCACACACACTACTCACAGTCTGTCATTTAGAATTACAAATGTAAAGTCCACTTTTTTTGACATAATCCCCTTGATTTAAGCCTGTGGTTTCTGCACACAGTTTCCATTAATATTAGCGTAAGTCATCTGGGCAGAGCTCTCACTAGTTGGCAGGATGAAAGGTTCAGGTTCAATTCATGGAGTTTTATCCCTTGTCCCTGGATTTGGGGCTCACCTGAGTGGGATCCAACCTGGGTTGCAGCCTCTGTGATGGGGGTGAGGTGCACATTCCAGGCACCCAAAGCACCAAGGAAGGTTTGCAAACACCTCTGGAAGCAATGCTCCTGAGTGCAGGCTGGGAACAAGCACCAGAGATCTGCAAGGTAAAGCACAAAGCCAGATGTTACTCACCCCTTACACTGCAGAAGCTGTGGGCTGATGTTCTGCCTGGTGCCAGGCCAGCTTCAGCCCAGCTCCCACAGCAACGCACCGCAAATGGGGGAAGTGGAAAACACAGCAACTCAGCAAAATCCCAGAGAGGTTTGGTTGCAAAAACACAAACGTGCTGTAAAAACATAGAGCCATCTCATCAAAGACACTGCTGCCTCATTTAAAGTCTTACCCATCGGTTTTGCGGAGGATGGTTCCCATCACAGTCAGCCCAATGGCGACACCACCAGCAGTGAACCAGCACCACTAGGAAACGGAGATGCCCAACTGCTACTCACCAATCCCTATGAATCGATGGCAGTTGGATGCCTGGCTCAAACACTGCCTTAATCCCCTGTGCATCTTCACAGAGGATTTCTCATGCTTTTAGAGCAGAACTGAACTTTCCCATTTGGTCTGTCCACTGGGAAAAGTCTGGCACCAATCTTAGTCCCTGGTGGTATTGCCTCATGTTCTGCTTGGTCTGTAAAAAGCAGAAAATGAGGAAGAAAATGTCCTAACCATTAAATAAAAAGCATATGGTGGGGGAGCAGAGTCAAAAGTGTATGAAACAATGAGTGGATGAGCTAAGGCAGGTGAAATCCAGTCCATAAGACACTCATCAAGAAAATTTCCTGCTAAGTCTTAGCTCAAACCTCTCTTTATCCAGAAAAACATTTTCCTTCCTTTCAAGGGCTATCGCATTTTTCAGAATAAAAAGCAAATGAAGTGTCTGACGTGGGGAATCTGAGCTACTGTTTGAACCCTGTAAGCTCTTAAATAATTAGAGACATTCACTGGTATTACGTTAAGATAAATGATTCCATATAGTCCAAATGTTATCTGTGCTCTTAGTCTCAGGGTAACAGTAGGAACAAAGGAACATTGTACAGAAACCTCCCCGTGATCTTTTCATATTAGAAAAATGATGCAGTTGGTTTTGAAGCTCAATAGAGTTTGTTGTTGTTTTATTGTTATTATTTATGTACACTACAAAGGAATTTGGGCAATATGTAGCTTGCGACATGCAAGAAATAAATTCGCTGCCACTATAGTAACAATCAGGATTTCTCTTCCATTCAGATCAGTGCTCGTGTATTATTCTTTCACATAGACAGACATACATATATGTTTGCAGTGTGTTATCATAAATCACATGCAAACGTTGAGCAGCTGCTTTATGGCAGCCAGGATTAGCGTGCTGTGGTTGTGTGACCTGCAGCCAGCACAGCACAGCATGCCTTGCTGATAGAGTAATGGGGCTCCCTAAGAAGGATAGCTATACTGGGGTGAACCTAGCTGTGCTTTGTGTTTTAAGATGAGAGGTGACTTGCCTTGCTAGTCTGCTCTCAGATGAGTCATGCTGCATGTAGTTTCGTTGGATGAATATTTTCCAGTAACCCCTCATTTGTCACTGTCTGCACTCACAGAGCCCAGGTTTCCCAGCCACATCCCTGGTGGGTGCATGGGGTCCATCACAAGGACAAAGGTGGCCCCACATGCCTGCGCTGTGGGACTTGTGTATCTGCATCCCAAAAAGGAAGCCCAAGAGGAGAGCAAGGCAACCCTTCCTCTGAATAAACTGCTTCCTTTGCTCTTGGTTGGCTGCCCATATTGCTAAGGATGGAGCCATGGCTGCTGCAGATCAGCACTGCATTGCAATTGGCATTTCTCTGCAAATAGAAGTTACAGTGATGAAGATCAATACACAGTACATACATAAACATATAGGAGTTGATAAGAAACTAAGGATGAACACAGCAAATTCTTTCTCTATTCAGCCCTATTAGATAAAACACAGAAACAGATTCAGTTTCGTGCAGCAAGCCACATACCTGGGGGACTCCCAGTGCAATGCAGCCTGAAACCTCTTGCTGACGAGTTCTTCTTCAACACAAGCACTAGGAAAGCTTTCCTAGAAGAGGAGGAGAGCTGGCACAGACCTACCTCCAAAGCAGGTGAACCCGAGGCTGCCAAGAGCACATTTTTGCACAAAGAGAAGGTAGAGGGTTGTAGAGGTGACAAAGAGAAGCCCACTTGGCAGCACTCGTGGCTTTGTGAGAAACATCCATCTCAGCAAGGCAAGGTGGGACCACAAACAAAACGTGGGAGACATGGCAACAACCCTGCAAATATTTTCCACATGTCAGAGCAGACAGCTAGCAATGAATGAAAAAGTACAAGTTTCACATACGTACGTGTTTGGAGGTTTACTGTTTGCTTGTTTTTAAAGTAAAAAATAGCACCACTTTCTATGTCACCCTTGCCAAGGGGTAGCTCTAATTCATTCCTTTGGCCGTTTCTGTTTTATTTTCCTCTCTACAATTTGCTAAACAGCCACATTTCCATGGATACCACAGCTCACTACTGATACTCCCCAAACATACCACACATTTTTGCTGGAGAGCCATGAATGTAGACACGATGCCGAGCCAGTCACACTCACCCAACTGCCCCAATGCTTGTGGCCACGGCAGAGCTGGAACTTTCTTCTTGCTTCGGGCACAGATGCCACGCAACCATCTCACATGGACTGAGATACTCGTCGCTGGCCATAGGACTGCACTATGGGAGCCCCTGGCTGTCTGCATTGGTACATCCAGCAGCATCTCCTGCAAGGGAAGCAGTGGTGGTTGAGTGGCCAACTCCCAGCCCTCCAGCCCTGCCCCTGGTTTTGGCACACATACAGACCCACGTACACACACGGATGGGTGGTTTTGTAGGCCAAAATTGCTGTGTTAAATTCAGACTATTATTATTAAACAAGCAATTACTAATTTCCACCAAGAGATTATGTATTTTCCTCCTTTTGATGTCTAATAATTTAATTTCAATCTAGAGGTCGTATAATTCCCTGCTTTTGAAGTCTAATGAGTAAATTGCACAGAAACCTCTGCAAAGCACAGAACACGTTAATAAATGTATAGTCCCTTTGTCCACGACTTCCAACTTTAAATCAAATGCACAACAACCAGATGTTTTTCACATTACTGCATTTCAAGGTTTTACTGGAAGTGATCTCATCATACATGCTTAATGTAGGTGTCCAACTGTGCATGTTATTCATATCATGAATGAGACCTTGCAGCTTTAGGACACGGTGTGGCAAACCCAAGTATTGTTTAAAGTGGATAAAGTTGAAGCTAAGCTTGCCACTGGGATATGAAGGAGACCAAATTGGATGCAGTATACTGATTTTGATGAGTGTCAGAAGCGAGGAAATTATATCGCTCAAACATTTGAGCTTATTGTTAGGAAACACTGAGCCACTGTTTCTGGGAAAGATATTGAATTTAGCCGATCTAGTAAATCAAAGACTTCTCTGTTTTTCTTTGAAGTAGGCAATTAACTGCAAATGCAAAAGATTGAGACCAGAGCAGAAGCAAAGCTGAAGCTAAGAGTATGTTTTTCAAAGAAAATTAAAAGAAAAAAAAAACAAAACTGCTTGCAAGGAGGGTGGAATTGTATTTCAGTAGGAAAACATTGCTTCACCACTTTTGAAGAAAATATATACAGTTATGCTAGGATTTGAACTTTCTGTTAGGAAGCGTGGCGAGACAGCAGAGCAAGGCTGCCTTCCCAAAGGGATGCAGCTGAGTCTGCGCACTGCAGCTTCAGCTCCTTTGGTCATCAGGGTAATACCCTCTGTGGACTCTGACTACCAAATACTAATTATTCACCTACTAATTACCAGCAAGGAGCATGCTGAAAGTTATTAACGTCTCGCTAAGGGCAAGCTCCCATCTCTGGTTCACTGCAGAATGGCTCATCTTCTCATCTGCCACAGCAGCCCTCCTCCGGAACAAGATGTTGAGTTGGCTCAAGAACACAAGAAATCTCTCAGGAAGGATTCTCAGGGGCCACTGTATTCTTGGTTCCTTCCTCTGCTGGAAAACCCACAGGAGCTCAGAACATGCACCATGGGCTGCTCTGAACCATGGGAGGCAAGGAAGGAGGATAAGCAGTGTTTGCTTTGAGAAATAGGCGGAATTGTCTCGTCTAACCCTTCATACCAATTCATCCCAGCCTGCTCTGAAGCCACCCTCCTACAGAGACCACATTCCTGTGCTGCTCTACCACACTGCTTTCTGGGGTATCTTCAATGGCCGAGGATCCCCATAGAGGAGCAGCCAGCAGAATGGACTCCACAGGCCCTTCCCATGGGCCCATCTGGGACTCACACTACAAGCAGCAGTGAAGCAAGACTTTGGTTTCCTGTTCCAGAGATGAGTGCTGTTCACCCCATTTCCCAGCCTCTTCACACGGAAGGAAAAGAGGAAGTTGGAATGACTCATTTTTACATTTTGCCATGAAAGGAGCGTTGCGGAGCTGCAAATTTGTGCCTCTTGCAGCTGGGTCAGAGCAGGATGGGTGGGAGCTGTCCAAGTCTCAGTGCAAGACTGAGGATTGCATTGGCACATAGGAACAAAGAGTCACATTTAAATGAGGGGCTTTTTCTCTTTTTTAGATGAAAAAAGTTTTCAAACAGATCAGTACACCCTTTAGTGACATCTAGAGATGGCTCAAAATACACAGGTAAAATCACACAGCCAAAAGAAGAACAGCAAATTGTCCTATGCTGTACTTAAACCAGAGCTGGGGCCCTTGGCATGGCCTTGGATGTTGGTGGAAGCACTAGGTCTGAATATGGGCACACAGTGAAGTTCCTACAGCAAACAGATCACTTTTTGGCACTAATTAGGTTAATACCCAACAGCATCTGAGGCAATAAGGGGTGCTCTGTCCCGTACAGATGGCACAGCTGAGGGCTTGGCTCTCTTCCTTTACAAGAGGAATAAATGTGGCACAGTGTTTTCATGCCGCTCAGCAGCACCCTTCAATAATCTCTGTAAGCAGCATGTGGCAAGGAGAGTTTGCAAATATTTTTCACAGGGAGCACAATTTAATTTAGATCCGTAGCTCATTATGAAGAGAAGATAGAGACTGCATCCAATTAGGCTGCACTCAGTTCATGTTCCAGGTCTTAAAAAGACCATGAAATCCCCATTCCCATCTGAGATGTACTGTTTGCATGTTGAATATTTGCAGAGGAGGTTTTGCAAGCCATCAGATGACTTTTGCAGTCCTCATTATTCCCATGCCAATTGCTGTCAATCATAACCAGCGCTGTAAAATAAATAAATCCTGCACCACTGCAAAGGGGGTCAGGAACCTGCTGGAGCTCTGGCATTTGCATCACACTGCTTGCCAGTGAGTGAGCTCAGCACAAAGCCCACTGCTATGAGAGTAACACAGCCCTGAACCGCTCAGCCTCCAGCATCAGGCCTGGGTCTGTGGTCATATAAGAGATCTTAACACAGGGAAAGCAATGCCCTACCCTTGTTACAAACACTGTGCAGGCTCTTAGAACAAACCTCCTGTCCACTGCTTGCCCTGCTGCCTACTGATAGGCATTCCACGCAGCTGCATATTGAAGAGTTCCTAGAATGAACTATAACACTGTTACACTTTTCTCTAAAATTGAGAGATGTGGGCATTAAATAATTCCAGTTTTCAGACAGCAGAAAGCCCCTGAAATCTCTTCTTCCCTTCTTTTTTTTCTTTTAAAATAAAGGGAAGTGAGGGCTGAGCACACCCTCGGGATCAGCTGTGCAGACTCGAGAAGCAGCTGCACCCTCTGCTGGGAGCTCTGAGCAGAGTCGTGCAGGCCGGGCACACGATCTTCCCTGCCTGATGTTGTCCAATACAAGAGGTTTTCTTCCCCCCCCAACCCCCCCCCAGAACACTCACCAGCCACCCCAAACATAAAGGCTTCGGGACCAGAGGTTTGCCAAGGCCATGGCTCTCTCCCTTTACATGTTACTGCTGCTAAACCAAAGCCGTGTGTCCAAGCAGGGCCTTGCAAACAAGCAGGATTTTCTTATCAGAGCTGCAGGAGAAAGCAGGCAGCCTGCAGATACTTGATTGCTTCCTAAAAGAGAAAGGAAAGAAAGAAAGAGACTTCCCTAGCCATCACTGCATCAAAGCAATGGAGCCTAGGAAGGATTTAATTAACCCTCAGCAGCCAACAGAAGGAAATAGCACAGCACCACAGGCTGCTTTCCAAGAGAAGCCATACAGGAAAGCTATCAGCAGCCCAGCGATAAGATACGGGGCAGGGAATGAGCGCAGATTTAATGGCGCAAGAGGGATTTATTGCAGATCCTCTCTTAATGGCACAACATTGTTATCATACCCAAAGTACACCTTCAGCTGTGGGTGGCTGATAATGCCGGTAGCATTTACAGCATTGCAAAGCAGCAGTGTCACCCCCAGGTACACCAGGAGGATGATGGAAGTGCACAGGGTACAGCACAGATCCTCAGCTCTGATGCAGCCAAAATGGAAGAGCTGCTGCTGGATACACATTGCCAGCCTTTAAATGGAATGCTCCTTCTAGTTAAAGCAAGAATTAATTTGGGTGACCTCAGCAGCCAGCTCTGGCCACAGCATTTGTGTCTCATTGCTCAGAGGACCATAAGCTCATGTTCTGGCTCATCCACATAACCACATCACCGGTGTTACAACAGGTTAATGCCTCACTGTGAATGCCAAGAGGTTTGTGCTGAAGCCAGCAATCAGAGCCTGTGCCCCAACACTGCCTATGGAAGCAGCCCCTTCACTGCTCATGCAAAAGCATGTGCAATGGAAATATCTCTATAAGAGAAATGTTATTTAGACAGACCTCTAAATAATAGCACAAAAGAGAGAGGTTTCCACCTGAACACATTTGAGGGAAGAGCTGCTTTTCCCTAATCAGAATCACAGCAGCAAGGAAGGATTAGTTGATGTAGAATCAGCAACTTTATCCACAAATACTAAAAATACCCTTGGATAGTGGAAATGTGATAGCTGAAACACCCTGCTGTACTTTAGGCTAGGCAGTGGTTGCTAATGGTATGGTTTCTGCCCCAAGCCCTGCCAAAGGGTTCCTCCTACACGGCCCTCATTTCTGCAATGGCAGAACTCTGCCAGCCCCAGCACAGCACTTCTTCACCAGGTCTACAGGGATCCTCGTCCTTTCTACCTCATTTGTATTACAACTTTGTCCCATGAGGCTGCAGACAGAGGTGGGACCCCAAAACTCTGAAAATCTCATATATCTAGGTTGTGCCCTTTCCCTTGTCTGAGCAATGAGGGACTTTTGGAGGGTTCAGCAAGAAGTTAGTCCTCCTCATGAGATCCGATGTGAGCAGCAGAAAGCTTTTCCTCTGTGTTCCTTTATAATCCCTGACAAAACCCAACTCAGACTTTGCTAGCATATTGATAGAGGCACAGTAAATTCGAGGTGTTAGCTTCAATGGGAGCTGCACACCAGCACAGGGCCTTTTCAGTTCTCTCTGGGCAAAGAAAGCCTATGCACTCACAGCACGATGCAAATACTCAATGCCATGAGGCAGCGAGCCTGGCAGCTGGTTAGCTAGCACAGCCCAGTGGATTCCCAGCGATACTACAACAAAACTGTGCAGACAGCTCATTTCACAGACCTCTCATCTCATCCTACTTAAGTGGTCAGAAGCCTGATTATAGATTAAGAACAATTTGTTTTCTTTTGTTCCAGATTGTTTTTCCACCATGAAAGCCCACATCAGTTGCACGGGTAAATAATTCTACAGTTAATTTTTAAGTTATATCTCCAATGTTAATGATGAGAACAAAATGTATTTTCTTTAATGGCATGGTGCACAAAGCTCAGCTGGGAGGCAAAGGCCCAGCAGCGACTTGTTCCCAGGTTCAACAAGGGCAAGGCCAAAATGTTCTTCAAAATAAATCTAGGAAGAGAACTGCAAACCTACAATTACCATCCCACAGCATAACCAAGAAATAAGACATGGTTCTTCCTTATCCAATTCTCTGGGACTGCACTCCTAAAGCAGAAGGGCTTTGTGAACCAAGCGATCAGGTTTTGGGCACTGGAAGCATCAGAACATGTAGAAGAAATGTGGCAAACCAGCCCTTTTACTGATACTCCTACCCATGGGATTTGCTGTCATTTCCCACTAGTATCTCAGCTTTCTGTCTTTTTCTTCCAAAGATGTAATAAAAAAAATTAAAGCTTTATACCATTTGTAAGATGGATGTACCACTAACTGTACCTGACTTCTACCTATAAAATGAAGCTTGACACGCCTCACTTACCATCTGTTCCTACTGCTCGCAAGAATAGCAAGGAATATTTCTGAACTGCTTTTGTACACATATGCCAGGCCCCAACCTGGCAGGGCAAAGCACCCAGTGGAAGGCCCATGTTTGTTTTCAGTCTCTGAGTCTCAGTTAACTCTTCCGACACCCACAGAAGAATGAGCTTGAGCAGACAGTTATGACATCTAAAAATTGATCATACTGCAGAGCACATAGCAAGAATAGTTCTCTTACCACCTCTAATATGCTCTAACCATGTTAGAATCAATTTAAAAGTCATATGGGATATAACACTGAGCAGTTATATGCAGAGATGCTTCCTAAACGTGTTTGTATGAGCAGAAAAGGTTGATTAGAAACCCAGTTAAACCTTAGTTTAATTAATCCTCCTCAGTACTGGAGAACTGTCCTGAAAGCCGTGCAGAACTGCCCCTGAAGAAGGAAAGGAACCAAAAGTTTCCTATTTGCTAGGTGGGGCCATTGGCTACTTGGGGGAAAACATGGTGAGGAGCCAAAACATCACCACCAGCACAAACACCAGAACTAGCACCTTCATGGAGCTTGTTTGAAGAGGAAAAGTAGTTAAGAATGACATTTCTCTCCTTTCAAAGCAAAGCAGCCATAATATCGTGCTTACAAATAAAGCATGAAACAGTTCAGGTTGATGTTGGAGGCACATAGCAAGGCCTTAATGAACCCAAGGAGCCATTCTGATAACCATACTCTGTCCTTCTCCAAAGTCTGTAGCTGTGAGCATTGTCAGCCATGAGCACCTACCTTTGAGCCCTATCTTGTCAGAGGGGAGGAAGTGGTGTAACTGCAGCTCCATGCAACTACGTGGTTGTTCCATATCCTTCTGTTGGTGTGTACTAAGGGCCCAGCTAGGCTCTTTCACAACCACACCTCCTGACTGTTGGATTAACGCTTCCATTGCCCAACGCAGGAATCCCACCAGCATCAGTTCACAGCCCCATTGCCCAACAGGACAGGCCTGCAGCTCCCTGAAAAAAAGAAAGAGAGTACGCACTGAGAAGCCTGGACCACCATAAAATAAGCTTGAAAACTGTTTTTTCTTTTTTTAAGGATACTCTACCAGAATTGCACTATATGTTATTGTAGCGAAAGGCATTTTAACATGGTTTATGAAGAACAAAGCAAGATACAATATAGTTAAGATCACTCACAAAGAAAAATTGGCTACAAGCAATGCAAAGTAAATTCAGTAACACAAAAGTGATGGGAAAAATGCAAAGGCGGGGCCTTGGGGCAGCACCTGGCATTGAACTACCTCCTGAAGGGAGGTTCTGGGCTCTGCTGTCCTCTAACAGTTGTCTGGGGATTGAAAATAGGTGACAGGCAGCAGCTATGGAAGTTTGTTGGCATGCACAAATATTGTTATGCAGATAGGTGCAGAGCTCTACCAAGTTCTGGAAGTTGCAAGTAATTTAACCAAGACATACAATCTAAGATCCAACAAATGTAGATGATAACCTGAGGTGTGCTGAAGTCCAAGAGGGAGCAAGGGACCTAGGTCATAGAAAAGCATGAGCTGCCTCGTGAGACTCAGGTCATTTCTTGCTGGGAGGGTGCAGCTCTCCATCTGAGCACTTCAATAGCTGTAGAAATGAAGGCGAGCCTGGAAAGATACAAACAAATTTATAGAAATACTTGTTTGGTGACTACAAGCGTGAAAAACAGTATTTCCTTCTGGCAGAACAGATGAGCAAGCAGCAGGGATAAAGTCACTGAAGTCACTTGCAACAATGCCAGGGAAGACCAAAATATTCCAAGGAGCAAATACCAGCTGTAAAAAAGGTTGGAAGCACGAGGCAGGAATTTGTCTCCAGCTGTTTGTTACATGGAGTTTTTTGGGAAAACACAACATGCAGATGCTCTCTGTCAGCTAGAAGCTCTCAGTAACATCTGTTTCTCCTCTGAACAAAACATGTGGGCCTTCCAGAGGTCACAGTCTCTTGGAGTACTGGAGAGCTTATGGGAAAGCTCCATGACTTCTTTAAATGTTGTGTTAACTAAAATGTATTCATAATGAAAATCTAATGCCTTCCTATAAGAAATACAGAAAAGTTGAATAGAAGGGACAATTAAAAGACATTAATCAAGGCATTAATCAGTCTGCCTAACAGCTCAGTAGCTGAAGTTAAGCAGATACTAAATGAACCACTAGAAAACTTAGTTTGTGTGGCTTTTTTAAACTCCATGTCAGTTATGCAATGTAACTGCGGCTTGCAACCATCCCTTTCAGAATCTGAAGAGGTTCTAACAAGAATTTCACCGTCTAAAAACATGGTTCCAGAGAAAAGATTCTATGGATTGATGTCCACACTAGGTGAAAATATCAGATGAACAGGAGAACAGATCACTATGCAAAAGCATCTTCACTTCTTAGCCTAAGTGAATATGTGTACTAAAACAAACGTCACACCTTCGTGTGTTCTCTGCTGTGCTGTTAGAAATATGGGGACATACAGCTGGGGAGGAGGTACTGGAACCAGCAGTGAAAGACGAACTGGTGATGCTCACAACAGACAATACATGGAGTTTTGCCCATCTTCTCCCACCAGCTGAATCTTCTGGATCACATTCTTGTTTCCTACCATTTTTTTGCCTAAGTGTGTCCTTGCTTGGGGAAGGAGAAGAAAAAGCGTTAAGAAATGGTTCAACCAAAGCTTCCTGAAAAGTGGGATGGCTCATTTCCATCTGTTAATGTGAGCTAAGACACCCGTTACTTTACCTGTCTTTCCCAACCAGCTCTAAAAAACCGTTATATGGTACAGATATCTTCAGTGCCTAATATGGCAACGCTGTCTGCCCGGAGTTGTAACACTTGGCTCAGGACTGATTAGCCAATACAACAGACTCACACTTTGGAAAACACATAAATACAACAGAGAGCTACCGTAGGATGTCTTTGACTCACTCAAAGGCACGAGATGCCAGCCCTCAGCCTGATCGCCCTGCTCAGCCTGGTATCCACTGGTGAGTTGGGACTGCCCTGGTGCAGTTTGTCTTGAGTCTGTACAGACAGACACTAATTAATTACTGAAATCGATTTCAACATAAAGCTAAGCTCTTTAAATCTGTTTTTATGATGAACTATAGTAATGTGTGCTAGTATAACTATTACAAAAACGAAAAAAAGGGAATGTTTTTACAAATAGAGCTATACTGAAGTATTTTGGTTTCATGGAAAAAGTAGTTGGTATTATAGCAGAAACTAATACTAGAAATTTGTGTCTACAGCTTTACTTTCTTTTTCTGTATTTACCTTTACCAAGGCACAAGGTTTCCAGGAAAGCAGTCAAATATGCATAATAGGTTGCTTAATGTTCTTATAGCTGCAGTTTGGAACATTATGAAAGCCCACAAACTGTCATTTACCTGTAATTAAGGAGGAAACTTCTCCTCTGTGGCAGAAGTCATGACAGGCGTCTTCCATCTTAAACACTGCATTTTGCAGCTTACCGCTTGCAGTTGGACAACACTAACACATTCCCATTTCTTTATTTCTCTCCTGTTTTCCTCTTCTGCACGAGCAGGTTTTACCAGTCAGTGGGAGGTGCACCCTCCCCAGCAGCAGGGCAGGCACTGGGCACAGATATGCAGCGGGAACCCTTTCAATAGAATCCGGGGCTGTGACAGATACGGCTGTGGCAGTTACGGAGCTGACAGGTAACAGAGTGGGCAGCAGGACCTGGAGCAGGGAATGCATCGTGGCTTTCCTACACCAAATGTTCACAAGGAAAGAATGAGATTTAACCAACTTGTAAAAATGAAAGGCTTGCTACTAGTTTGCCTTCCTTCTCCAAGATGTAAGAACAATATGCAAAACCAATACTAGCACCTTTCAAACATCATTCATTGAAATTTCTTCTATACTCTAAATGAAAGAGAACTTCTCTGTTTTCTTTAACTCACTTTGAGACATTACTTAGCAATCTCACTAAAGGATATCAACGTGATTTTGATTAACAGATGTATGGATAAGTAGTAAAGAAGAAAGACCACTACATAAACTAGCAGGCTGAGTAGGAACAGCAATGGAAAGCATTCCAAAGAATAGTGTAATTCATCCTTGGTTCTTATAGATGAGATATTTTACTAGCAATCATCAATAGAGTTTATAGGAAGCCCTACAAATTACTTTACAAATGCGAAAGATCTGCAGGCACCATAGCCTCTGCATAGACATCTTATAACCAGGAAGGTTATGCTGTCGTAAAAAATGCTACTAGGCCCTTCCAACTCAGGATATTCTGTGATTCTATGATTTCCAACACAGAACCAAAGAATTGCTAAGTGAGAAAATGCCAAATATACAGTTCTATTTGACATGGCACAGATGGATTGTGGGGTGGAACAGGGGTATTGTGATGGTCTGGCATCCTGTGAATTTGGGACAATTAAAAACATTCATTAAAGTTTGAAATTCTGCCCCCCTTAAAGTGGGTCATACTAATACAAACACTTTGCAATAAAAATACAATTGAAACCACTAACTTCTCCCAGTTTCACTGCAGATGTGAAGTCTTTTAGCACTAAGTACTTCACTAAGTGATCTATCTATTAGGCCTGACAGATTGCATAATTACTTAATTATATCTTCAGACAGGGTAAAGGAGAAAAGCACAAAGGCGTGGATGTCATCTGCTCTGATGGATCAGCAGTGTTCGCTCCCTTCAGTGGCCAGCTCTCCGGACCCATTCGATTCTTTCATAATGGAAATGCTATTGATGATGGAGTCCAAATCAGTGGGTCAGGTAAGTAAAAACAGCACATATGTCACAAGGCAACCACAAGCAATCTTATTTACCTGAGTAAGATATTTCCGCACCTCTTCAAGTCAAGCAGATTGTTGATCTAGTCTCTCTTGTTCTCATACTGAAGCACAATTACACTGCTGTTCAGAAATACCAAAAGCTCCAGCAGCATACAGCCTTTTTCTTAGAGAGAAGGGAAGAAGGCAGATGAAAAACACACAGCAGAAAAACAACCAAGTCAGACAAAGGAAACAGTAAGAGCAAAGCATCTGAACTCCTCAGTTTTGCTGAGATGATATTTTCCTGTCCTGGCTTTCCAACTTCCTCTTTTCCTTTTTCCTATAGGGATGTGAGTACTTTTAGGATTGTTGGTACCTTGACTCCATTTCTGCTTTACCACCATAGCCCCCATTAACAGACCAGTGAGGAAGATTTCTTGCACTCTGCCCCAACAGATGCAGCTAGTGTTTCCTGACCTTCCTGTCTCATCTTTTCCAGGTTACTGTGTAAAACTAGTCTGCATTCATCCCATCAGATACCATGGCCAAATCCAGAGAGGGCAACAACTTGGAAGAATGCTGCCAATGCAAAAAGTGTTTCCTGGCATTGTGTCTCACATTCACGTTGAGAACTGCGATCAGTCTGATCCTACTCAACTCCTCAGACCTGGTAAAAAGCAAGCAACAAACATTTGATTTTTATCATGAATGATAATATGTTTAAACACAAATAATATCAAACAACAAGAGTCTCCTCTGTCATAGGGTCTCCTTCAAGAGCAACATCCAAATGAGAAAAGACATGCATTATAGCATAACAAGGCTATAGAAAGGAAGGAGCATGTATTCGCTTACCAAGCTTTGTTTCTCACCCCTCACTGCTCCCCCACGGGACAGCAACACAGTCAGATATCTCTTGATTCTTTTAAATACTAGCAATGTTTCCTATATTACATCCTAACTAGATCAGACTTTAAATTTGCACTTTAAAACAATCACCCTAAAGATTTTGGTGATGATGCAGAAGACTGAAGGACTTTGATTCCATTAGTATAGACATAGAATAAGAAAATTCCAAGTCCTCTCCTGCCCCTCAGTTTACACTCTGGTATATAACTGCGATAATCCTGTTGTTTTCTTTTCCCTCTTGGAAGCATGTTCTTTATATCAGCTCACCCTAATTACAAAGCACTAAGATGCAGTTTGAGGCATTTGTTCCACTTACATTTCCAAATGGGTGACAAATTTCATGGAGGATCAAACATCAACTGAACGTACAAGATGCGATTCCAGCATGTTCCTTCATAACAAAAATGAAAATGTAGTAGTTGCAAATATTAAATACATGAAAAAACACACCCTACCTTTATTTCCTGTTTCTGTATTTCATAGATGTTTCACCACCATTCCCACAGCAAGATACTCACTGGGCTACAGTATGCGCTGGGAATCCTACAAATGAGATAAGAGGCTGTGATAAATACGGCTGTGGATACTTTGGAGCTCCGAGGTACTATGAACATGTGGGGTATTATTGCTATTGTTGGAATAGGACAGAACTCTGTTTAAGCTCCAAAAGTTTAAGTTGAATATGAGGGAACACACACTGCAAAAGTAATGCAGCACAAGAACAGGCTGCCAACATTGTTTATGAAACCTCTACAATTGGAGGTGTTGGGTTAGACAAAGCCATGCCTGCTGTTGGGAACAACCCAAGTTGGAGGTAGGGCTAAACATCCTTCCACAGGTACCTTCCAACCAGCTCTTCTATAGCTCCTGAGTTCTATTTCAAATCTAGGGAGAAATGTCTCCACCCACACAATTCTCAAAGCTGTAAATTTAACAGACTATATAACATTACCTTACCTACCAAAACAGAATTGCTTCAGATTCTTCAGCCATGCTCAATCATGGCAGCACCATCTTAGTACTATCAACCTGTATTCAAAACTTGCTAAGCAACCTCTCTGCATAATGTTAGGTCTGGCAGATTTCTCTAATTATATATTTGTTTTCAGACGCAATGGTAAAGGAGAGAAGCACAAGGGTGTGGATGTCATCTGTGCTGATGGTGCAACTGTGTATGCTCCCTTTTCTGGTGAGCTGTCTGGACCCGTTAAATTCTTTCATAATGGAAACGCCATTGACGATGGAGTCCAAATCAGGGGATCAGGTATATAGCTATTCTCATTAATTTAACAGTTGATATTGACTCAAGCTCGTGCAGGATACTTTCCCTCACAAGTAGTTGAATATATCAGCAAAGCACACGTTTCCAGCTGCTGTATCTCCATATTCAGAAATTTCTGCTCCTTTCTTAGAGTGCAAATATGGACATTCAATCTTAAAAGACAGTAAGGGAAGATTTTGCTTTCATGAACTATTATTTTTGATAGTACTGCACGTCTAAAATTGCTGTATCAGTGGAAAGGACAAGAGTTTTTCATATAGAATACAGCAGAACAAATGTACATCATCTGATTTTTTCCCTTCTTCTTCTTTTAAACCAGGTTTCTGCGTAAAACTGCTGTGCATCCATCCCACCAGATACCATGGTAGGATTTCTAAGGGACAAGTCCTTGGCAGAATGCTGCCAATGCAAAGAGTATTTCCTGGGATCACTTCTCATATTCATGTTGAGAACTGCGATCACTCAGATCCTACTAGCAATCTTGAAAGGGGGAAAGGGAGAAGAAAGTGAAATGGAAGTGTAATAAGTTCTGAATAAATACATCTCAGCATTCAAGTGCTGTTTTTGTTCTCACATGGATGGTCTGTGTCAATGAAAGAAGGAAAAATGTATTTCATAAATAGAATAAAGCGTACACAGCAGGCACAACAATAGATTGCTGATGCAGTACTTTGGGCCTTACTTAATATTGTGAGGCCCCAGCAGCAACATCCCTGCCAGGTACCAGTGAGGTACTGATTTCTAAGTATTAGTAGTTGTGAATATTGCATCTTAGGCTAGTTTATGAGCTTTACTGCATTTCGGAAAACAAATAAAGTTACTGAAAGGAAGATTATTTCAGTTTTTGAAGGGAAATTCAGTTTTAGAGGGAAATTTACTAGAAAACTCCAGAAGACATAAAGATACTGTTTAGAATTGTCATACCATATCTGATGCCTCTATAGATTGTCAAGAGGGACTCCAAAATAAAGAGATTTTGTTTGAATTTGCATTTGTAAGATTATCAAGAAATTAGCAATGACTCATTATAAGCTTTGTCAATGAGTCAGTCAATAAAACTGGAGATTAACTTACCCCCTCGTGTGGCAGACAAGGTGCATTGCTGCAAGCTTCCTGCTGAAACTTGGACTTCAGGGAGTGACCATACAAATCGTCTTCATCTTTTAGGTGTAGATCCCGCACTTTACTTGGAGGGTTTTAGTTACTTTAGCATCAAACTGCATCCTTGCATTACACAATGAAGAGGGGGATGTTTAGAAAGTACAAATAATACGTGTATCATACCACCAACACACGACGTTGAAATCTAATATTAAAACTAAAATCCAGCATTAACCATATCCAGTGCAACCAAGTAAACTCATATTTCACATGAAGACTAATGAATCAATTTTGTTGATATTATCAGTCAGTCTTCCTTATTGACATCGTTCTGAACAAATATACCAAAAGAAATCACCACATTAAAATTTACATCGCTAAAAAACACAAACCCATTTTCAAGCTTGGAGCAAGCTGACATTAGCAGCTTCACAGAAAAGCTGCTCCAATAACAGAGGAAATCACAATACTCAAAGCATTTTATATTTCCCCCCTCATGTTTTATTTTTGTATATAACCACTAGTGACTCATACCGTGCTAATTCCATTAGGTTGGCTACAGGGACATAAAGGACTCTAGAACTTCTCAACCCTCTTAAAGATTTGTCAGCATATCTAAAACTCTGATGCATAAATGTGAAAGGATGATTACTAATTCCCTATAACTCAAGCAGTTCCATTACCTCTCTAGGTTTATCATGTTAGAAACGTGACAAAACCCAACCTAAAGGGAATATGAGCAGTGCAACAGACAGATAAGAGTCTAGGATGAGTGCAGGTATTAGATCAGTTTATTATGTTTACAGTTAAAGCAAATCACACATCTTAAACCAAGAACTGCTTGAAAATACCTCAGTCTTCTTTTCGATTCCCTGACTAACCAAAGCAAATGCTTAGGTAGTTAAGTGCTAGTAACCAGAGCCAGATGCTTCTTTTCTTAACTGTACAACAAGCAATAATACATGATTGATTTCAACTAGCATTGTATATTACTGGAATCCCTTTAGCTTGTAACTGTGAACAAAAGTCTGATCAAAACAACAGAGGTTTAAACCTCTTTTTTTTTTTTTAACTGTAGAAAAGTATAACCATGGAAGAAACTGACATTATCAGATGTGACAAATACCACCAGTAACTTAAATGTAGACTTCTTATTACAAATAGGAATATAGAAATGCAGCATGAAAAAAATTACAGAAAAATCTGTATACTACACATCTCAATTCACAAACTGTGCAAAACATGATCTCAAAAAAACGTACTCTACTTCACATCAACTCACTATTCCTTTCCACTGTAAAGAAAAGAAAGTCTTCATCAAAAAAGCAATTAATAACAAATATTAAACAGTCTTATATAATTCCTCCCAAACCAAAAACCTCAGCATCTCCTCCAGCAATACATACTCCAGGAATCAGGGCTTACAGCACAGCTCTATACAAGAAAGGCAAGACAAGACTACAGAAAGTCATTTCAGCCTCTATCTGGCAATTCCTTGCAACGCTCTAAACCCTTGACTTCAGAAAGCAATTAAAGACAATTGCATTCCATCTGATCCTTCTTTTCTACTAGCCACATTCATGAGATTCTTATCTCTTATAACAAGAGCATAGAACAGCATTCAGACGTCAACCTTTGTAATCAAAGATACGAACTCTCAGACTCAGAAGTGCTTTGTCATTCTTCCAAGCAATCAATTTACTTTTTATTTTGTTAACTTTAATGCAATCTCCTTTCTATCCACTTAATGCAAAATATAGAAAAACAACATACTGTACAATGCTGTCTCTATAGTTCAGCTAATCTGATAAAGTGACTTAAAGTGCAACTTAAAATCTGAAAGCTTTTTTTGTTGTTGCAGAAACTCATTTACAACAACATTTTAACATACTGTCAGCAGTTTAAGCTAGATTATATTTGAATAACCTGGGCTGATGTTAAGTACTTTTATGTACAAACTTTTACATGTGTAACAAGGATGTTTTGAGAAACAGTTGCATAAAACTTCATGACAAACAGAAGTCTTAATGAAGTCCAAGTTATACCCAGCTTCCCATAAAGTTAGATTTACTCAAGGAGAAAAGTTTCTCTTGTATTATTCTGACTACAGTAAAAATACTTAAAGACAGACATGGGGGGGAAAAAAAAAAAATCTTGAATTTGAATGAGACATTTAAACTGGAGCTCAGAGAAGCTCAAGTTGACTGAAGCATGAAGTGCTTGTAAACCAAACTTATTTTCAGTGTTAAGTACACTTAATCTATTTTCTATTTCAATATATTATTAACATTCTTGAATATCTTCCTGTCATGCTACTAGAGGTTCTCAAGATAAAAAAAGAAAATCATATATGAAAATAATTATTCACATTTTGTTTTAGAAATCTTTATTTGCATAGAAAGTAACGCCCTGATTCTACCTGTTTACCCACAAATGAAGAGTGTTTACCATGTTGGCATCATATCAGGAAACCACATTCTTCCAAGGTGCTTGGACACTTCCAAATGAAGTCGATCTAAGCTATAATCATTGTCTGGAATCAGTACCTCCTCCATTATAGAAAGCTGCGTGAGTCTGCCTCCACACACCTTAACAAATTCAATAAAACCCCTGCAAGTTACTTCACATTCCCCAAGTCCCATTGCTGTTAAGTTCTTACAGCGCTGAGCAATCTGAATAAGTTCATCATCCAAAGGTTGAAGTCCATTAGCGCACACAACCAACTCGATTAACCTTGGGCAATTCAGGCCAATACGACCTAGCATTGCTTTGCTTACTGCACGACCAAAGTAAAGGTGTGTAACAGGGGTTTCCTCTCTGAAGAAAGCATCAAATTCATCTTCATATAGGAAAAAATACATCACAATGTTGACTTTGGGGGAGTGTTTAACAAAAGCGTCCCAGCTTTGCTTTTTAATAGTGTGAAATTCAACCTGTCCAGGATTTTCACTCACAACATCTATGCGAAGGTGTTCAAGGTCAACGTGTTTTTCACTTGAAAGCGCCAGCAACAGTTCATCACTCAGTATGTAGTAGTTCAAAGCCAGCTCCTTAAGTCCATGACACTGGTCAGCAACGCAAAGAACTCCTGAGAAATGAAAAACAAACTACTCTGTAAAACAAAAAGTGAACATAAGCACAGTAATGTGCTGCAAAGCTCAAGCAAGCACTATGTCTATTGGCTTGAATGCTCATGCCTATAACAAAAAAAAACCAAACCCAAACAACAAAGTATGATAGAAGTTCAGAATGTCCTTTCACAGGGTTTTGGCCACAAATAGTTATCAGCAACATCAGGTAAGAACCAGCCAAACTTGCCACTGTTCCCTTCCCCAGAGCTCATTCCTTCAGCACTTATCTGACAGCTCTATATAAATGAACGTCAGCAGCTAAGTTTAACAGCTAAGCTGTAACAAAAGCTTCCCCTGAGCTAAGACAAATAACACACTGCTCTTGATCTGCTAGAACAGGGTTCACAGATTAAATTGCCTTTTGTGGCTGCTGGATACTGAATACAAGAAAAAGACTAAATCAGCATTTCCCTTACTTTGCTACAGGGTTTCAGGAGAAAGGTAATTGAGAAGGGACTGAAAGGTTCTTTGAGTTTTCTATCAAGCCTGTATTTTCTAGAGCCTTTCAAATAGGATCAACCATTTGCCAAACTATACTTAAATGAGCAAGTTCATGGTACTAGATCTGGATACAGGAGGACACTAAAGAAACTGAAAGACTCTTACACTTTTACTACTAGTTTTAAAAATTCACTTACTCATCATGTTTTTATTAATACAGCTTTAAAATGTTAACATTAAAATTATTTTTTGCTCAGTAAGTTAAACTTACAGCATTTTGCTAAACAGTTTGTTTTGACATCCCTCAATTCATCAGTAATTAATACATTCATCTGGAATTCCGCACATATATTCCCACAAAATATTAGTTCAATTTACAAGGTTGCACATTCATATAAACTGCCTATATAGTACATAAATAATTGTTCCAAAAGTAGGTCTTGACTACTATCTTACGTTGCTTTTCTACTATATTTTTCATGCA
Source organism: Coturnix japonica (assembly GCF_054131305.1). Taxonomy (NCBI): domain Eukaryota; kingdom Metazoa; phylum Chordata; class Aves; order Galliformes; family Phasianidae; genus Coturnix; species Coturnix japonica. The sequence continues at coordinate 1,664,122 of NW_028188951.1, forward strand.
TATTTGCTACTCACCAGCAGGTGATACGTGAGGACAGCTGCTCATTTTAAGCAGTTTTAGAGTATCGCTGTTATTAGCAACGAGAACCTTCAAAGAAGGATCATCAACTGGCGTGTCATCTATCTTGATTGATGATAATGACTTGGAGTTTACAAAAACTACCGTCAGTGCTGAAGCAAAGTGAGCCTGTTTGGATGAATTGAAAGAGGGAAAAAAGGTCCTAAGACAGGTGGAACTTCACCAAAACTTTAGGTTTTTCAGACATAAAAACATCAAAAATAATTACTACATGGGTAAACCCTTTATTGTGTAAAGAATATATGCTCATCATTGCTTAAATTATTTTTTCTTGAAATATGGTCTCCAAATTATTAAAAACAAAAGAATAGAGTACCTTAGAGACATTCATGAAGCTTGGTTTTGCTGTAGAAATCAAACCCAGTGTCTTGATAGAACAGTTCACCAACTGAGAAAGGATGTTACAGGCTGCTTCTGCTGACTCAGTACTACTATCAACCTATAAAAGCAATTTAAAAATCATGAAGTCATTCTTTGCTGTATTTCAGAAAATAGCATCACTGACAGCCAAGAACACAAGGTCCATGACCACTCAAGCTGCACTGCATCAGGCAAAGACAAGAAAGGAACAATAGTTAGAAATTCCAAGACAAGAAAGACTTTAGGAAGGTCAGTAGTAAAAAATATTCCCCAGTATGATTTTAGCTCTACACACTACAAACAGACAGCATAAATCTAGGCTTTTTTTCCCCTCAAATAAGCTCATGCCTATCCAAATAACTGTAACTAGTGCCAGCATGATCAACAACAGTACATATGTATTTTAAGTACAATTTCCAGAGTTTTAGAGCAAAAAAAATGTTGAGCAAACTAAACCATTTTGCCTGTATGGGGGAAAGCTTTGCATCTTTAATAATGAACTGATTCCCCATTCATCTGTGAGATCAATGACAAACTTTGGATAAATCACCATTTCATCTCGCGTTCTTCCTTTTTAATAGTTGAGATGACAGACAGCTTCAATACCTGAAGAAGTGAGATATACTTTTAAGTGCCTGGAAAAGGGCACAAGCAGCAGAAGCAGACATTAGACTGCCAGTTCATTATCATCTGTTACCTGATGTGCAAAAGTAATAGGTATTTAATAACTTATCCATGGATCTCCAAATGTCAAACTCCTATCACTGCTGACAAAAAGCAGCTTCAGATTTCTATTTAAGCTTTAGCATCAGTTCTTTCTTCTGCTTTTCCTTCACAGATATGACCACCTCCTCTTAACAAGGGGCTATAAACTGTTAACAAAACAAATGCAATTTCAACTATGATCTTCTCATATAAATTAGTAAACCCACGACAAGTAATCAAATTAAATAAGATCAAGTTTATGCAGTCCTGAGACTACTAATATAGCCTTCCTTTAAATCAAGGTTACTGTTACTTCATTACATCCTTACTTATCAAGCACCTGTATATACATAGATAACATCTCTCCCCTGCTCAGATGAATTTTAAAATCTCAAGTTGCTCTTCACAGTACAGACAGTTTTGCAGAATTACACACATAAGACTTCAGTTCGCTACCTCCAATTCATCATGTGTAAGAAATGTTTATCCACACAACAAATCTGCTGAGTTCTTAAGACTGCCACCTACACTGGCACAGAGAAGCTCCACAGTATATTCTGAAAAACATAACTCAATCTTCAGTGCAGTACCACATAACGTTAGATCTTTCCTTACTATGTAGCAACTAGAGTGCAGAAATCAGAAAGAAACAGTGAGCATGTGTGAAAAAATAGTTATCCCAGCAGCTGTCTTTTTAAACATAACACTTTCCCGGAATAACACATGAATGAAAAACACATTTGACTTGATTCTCTGTACTCAGAAGCTGCACACATGATGCAGGGCAATGTGACAAAACAAGCTTCCATTCATGCAAGACATTACCTTGAAGCTGACATACTGCAGATGATCAGCGTGCCTCTTGATAATCTGCTGAATTAGATCAGGATGAGTAGACTTTAAGTAAGAAGTAGCTGGCTGGTTGAGTTCAAATTCAAATCTCCTCCAGAGATCTGGGATGTGAAAAACTTCATTCCACCTTCGACAGACGGATGATGCTCTTGCTCGATCTACCAAAGGCAGACACTGGAAAATGCGCAGAATAACATGGTGTGGAAGGCTTCCCCAGTCTATTGAGCCATGGGGGTCAGACTCACTAAAGGCCGACCCATAGAAGCATGTTTTCTGTTTTTTGTTTTCCTGTGATGTTTGAGGAGCTGCATTTTCAACCATAGCATCCTGCCTGGCTCTCTTCATCATGAAGGTTTCAGGCAGTGAACCAATCCAATGTATTCAAGCTGTACAAGTTTCTTGAAAGTCCTCACATATAGTAGATCTCTAGAAAAATAAAGAAATTAGGGAAGACAGACAATAAAGATGGGGAAGACACAGCAACAGATAAACCATGTCACTAACCTACCATTTTTGCCACTAAAAACTCACGTCCATGTGTTAATGTTTAGCATATAGACATGAGCAAGGACTTCGTTTCTCAACACCATTCATTTGTACAAATTATACAACTCCATTCTTGTACAAACAAATTAAGAAACAAGTTTCCTAATTTTGTAGAAAAAGCAGCATTTAAGAACAATTTACTTTAGAAAAGGCAAATTTCATACCTTGAAGCTAATCTCAGACTACAAGAACTCTATCATCTACAGAAGCCAATTCCCAAGAACTTCCTATAAGCAAAAACCAACTTTTATAACACGTGTGCCTCCAGAAGAATTCAGTTCAGTAGTTTTGCTCACCTCCTTCATAGTCTTTTAAAAAGACAAAAACCAAAAAGGCTGCCAAACACAGAAAAGGTCTGCACAATGAATAGAAAAAACATACTGCAGAGGCCACTCAGCAAAACAAGAAGTGAGATTCCCATGCTGGGTTTTTTTTTGGCACATAAGACAGTGATCTCACAACACAGCAAAGTGCACTACCCCACCAAACAACCTTTGTCATCTGAACCAGAGATTAGAGAAGAGCAGGAAGAGTTTTGATTTTATATTCTGACACCAGGCAGCCTACCTACATCTATTCAAGACTGAATTCTATTCTGCAGTTAATCCTCAGTAACTGCTTTAACTGTTTCAAGAGCTGCTCCAATTTGCAGTGGGGGCTAGGGCCCTTCCCAAAGGTTCTGCTAATTACATGTTCAGCCTGATCTCCTCTATTTGCAACCAGTCTGAAAGGAAATTTTGCACTACTTTATCATGCATTCCTCACAAATAAACAGAACACGTCTATTGTTAATTGAACTGTCTTTCTATGACAACCCTCGCAGCATGCTTTCTCTGGGATTCAACTCTACTTAATGTTATCTGTTCCCTCTTTAAGCATTAAATAAGGAAACTTTAAGAAATAAAATTGGTTCTAATTCTTACTCCAGTTTACTAGTTCTTTTTTTCCAATGCATTTTCAAATATGCCCAGCAGAAAGAAAAAGAAATAGCAACAAGAATAAAAGATCTGGTAAATTTCAAATATTCACAAATTTATTCTGATGTTCACATTTTGTTTTATTCTATCCCTTGTCTTGAGTTCTTTAGTTTGTCATAATTCTCAGGCAGCTGTAAAGTCTACTGACCTCCACTGACCTGCTTCACATGGCTCACATACTTTTTTGCTCCTAAGGGAGTCATAGTATCAGTGAGGCCCTCAGAGATTGCTGCTCCATGCACACAGGAAATATCCACCTTATAACACTACACTAACCCTTTGCCTCAATCCAATGCAAGTCTCTTCTCTCTCTGACAGGACATTAGAAACCCCATACACCTGCATTATCTTGTGCTTAAGAAGAATACAAGCATTTGCTCTCAGCTCTTAAAAGAGGGCAACTCAATCACTGTTCTGACTCTAGTATATTAAATACCCAAAATGTACGAGTAAGTTCGATGCACTGCATGTATTTGAGATTTAGGGTGGAAGTTTTCCTTAGTATCTCATGCACTATGAGTATTATGACAGGAAAAAATAACACAACCCAGGAACCAAAAGCCAGACTATCTTGTCAAAAATTCTGCTGTCTCCCACAGCTGACACATCCTGATCTGTAGGCTACCAATGTGATTGACATACAAGCGTAGCAGTCCACTCTTATGAAAAGAAAGCACATGTCTACTTTGAGAAGTGGAGAAGGAGAACCTATACAACTTAGAGCTGTTTATATAACCAGCTTCTCTAATGCTTGACCTAACAAACAGTCTCAACCACCAAAGAACATATTCCAGCAGCCTTCAGAAATTTTCGCCTTATTCTCTTCATGGCTACATTTATGATATAAGCAAGGAATACCCACAAAGAAATAAGCTATTAACACTGTGTTTTATTTAATAACTGGATCTGTCCTTCCCTGAATAGACACATGCCTGACATAACAATTGGGAAAAGGCTGCAACTCAGTGAAAATGATGAGTGGCATGCATACATTTCAACATACCCTGCTTCAAAACAAAGCACTATTTCTACATCAGCACTACTTATGTAATGAAGATGAAAGCTCAGCATAAATAAACACTCTGCTACTATCAAATTATCATCTACATGATAATTCAAATTGCTGTCTACGTGACAACATTTTATGCCTTTCGAGATCTTTAAGTCACACAGTGAACAGGCATTCCAAAGTATTACGAGTGGATGTAGTAATCAACAGTTACATAATACATACTCTCTCTTTCAGTTACTGGTAGCTGAGCTAAGTTTAGTTTGAGTCAATTACCTTCTAATTTTTTCCTTCCTCTCTCCTTTGAAGATAGTGGGGAAAAAAAGCTACTTTCTAAAACTGGGGCCAAGGCCAAAAAATTAAACAAATGCTGTTCCCTGAGAAGCATTTCTATGCTTCTGCTATTCTCATGCCTGTCTATAAGATCTCAGTAAAACATTAAGTCCTGAAAAGAAGAAATAAGAGTTCACTTTCTTTTTTAAAACCTTTTTGAGCATCACAAGGTGCAGCTTTAGCTCCTGAAAAGAGGTTCTGACATAGGAAATCTCCCAGAAATGCCATTAGTCCCCCAGCCCAAAGGCCAGGCTACAGATGAAATTCAGTATATCCAAAGAGCTAAATGATGTGACAGGGTACAAACGGTACACATAATATACGTATCATCAGCAACAGAAAGCAGCCACAATTTGCCCTTGTTGCTACAGCCCTTTAAAACTGATAATTCTGCAGGTTTTATTTTTAGTACTGCAGTACTTTTTAATACAGCAAAATTACATTGTCCTACTTTGCAAGATGCAAAGTCAGCAAGATGTTCCACCAGTTATCCACAACAAAAGTTTTCATCAAACACAAAGCCCTAATATTCACCATTAAGTTGTAAATACCCATTTTGTTCTGAGTACCTGAATGAGGAAAAGTATGTGAGATTATGTTTGTTTCTATTTCAGAACTTAATTGAAGTAAATAATAGATCCACGTGACATAATCGGGGTGGTAGTCAATGAGACATTTACATGCACACATACCTCCAAAGAATGTGGAAGTTCCTGTCAAGTTACCAGCACCTTTTTGGTATCTGAACATCCATCCCACTGTTGAGTCATCCTGTATGTGTGCAAGGATTCCTTAACCAGAAGGCAGGGATGGGTCCCAAAAGATGAACTGACCTGCGAAGCCATTGACCAAAGAAACAAAACTGTTCTGCAAAGTTTGGGAGACCCATGGGAAGGACTAAGGTCAGTTTTGGAACCAAGACTGAGAGGAATAGTACACTTTGTGCTGTAAGGCAGATATGGCAGCAGAACAACAAAAGTGGAAAGGAAATTAGTTCTACCAAATGTCATCTAACAACTATCATTTAACTAATGGAAAGACGCATGTGTTAGCATAAATCTAGCTTTAGCAACACCTACAGTTTTAGCCACATCAGTGTCTCTATGCAGCAAGAAAACACTTCTGAATTCTTGATTTGTATATTTTTGAAGGAAGTTAGGCATCTAGATAACAAACATTGTGGGGTTTTTAAAAGCTGTGGACAATAACTAAAAGATATAACTCGCTAGCATTGTAAAAGTTAAGGACTTTTGGTTTAAAATGCTATTCAGTTGTACCACAAAAGTGTGCTTACTGCATCAATGTAAACACAACAGTAAAGTTACTATAGCTAAACTAGATGCAAAAAAAGACACTGATGATGTATGAATTTGCTCCCATCTGCTAATACAAAAAAGACACTCTGAATAATAGTATGAAAGAGTATCTTGGTCTGCTGTAGGAAGGTGTACCCAAAACTTCCAAAACCTTTTATCCATTGGACAGTATTTGAAGAAATTTCAATGGAAAGTCATAGGAACAGCTACACCCACCTGGTTAAACTAAGATAGGTTTAAAATGAAAACGCAGATTTAAAAACTGAACAACATTACAACGTTAGGATGCTTTTGAAGCTGCATCTTCAACCAAAGATGAGATTCCTAGTAGATTTTTCATGCTAAACTTTCTAATTATTATTAAAAAAAAACCCAGAGACATCAGGCTTTAGATTCTCCTGAGTCATAAGTCATAACATCCTTTAAATACTACACAGTTAATATCAGTTTAAAACAGACACAGTACATGTTCTAGATACAAACAAGAGAAGCAGCCTCTATCTTTTAAGCAAAACTAAAGTGAAATGCTAAACACCTTGCAAATAACGTTGTTCAGCTCACATACAAGAAAATCAAGGCGTGTATAATCGTGTTTGTAATTAGAGTTGATCTACATTTACAGAAGTGTGCACACCTAGAGAATTTTGTAATTTATGGTGGCCTTGTATTGCACATAGAATCTACAGGTACTGCGTGTACCATGCTAAGCACGTGCCTTCTAACAGCTAACCATGTGCCTCCTAACTCCACATGGCACATACAAATCACATTCATTTGCAGAAGTGCTTTCAGTGTCTAACACAAAAGATAGGTTCATAATGACACGTGTGAACAAAACACAAATGACAACCGAGAGAAGAAAACACTGAATGTAATTAAAATATTTTGTGCAGCTTAGTTAAGAGTAAGCTTATAAACCACAGGGAGTACTTTGAAGTAGTTTTCTTACCTGAAGGACGCTTCCAAGTGACAATAGGCAAGAAATAAATGAACTGATGTAGCTGCAGCCATGGGGCACTCTGAACCATCTGTCTGCTTTCCTCTCCTGTCCAGATTAAATGCCAAAAAATGAAAATCTTTTTTAATTAAAACAAACAGCTAATAATACATCTCATACAAATGTAATAGGAAAGTACACAGACACTGATTCAAACGTTTTCTTGCTTACTAGAATGGTTTCTGAGGAATCACCTTAACCCAAGGAAAACTTGTCTCACATTCCAAATACTGTTACTGATAGAACTTTGAGGTCAGGCTAAGCACAAAACTGATGTGAAACAAATGTTGCAACTGCATTTACATTGTACATTGTCAATAGTACAGTGTAAACAGCATGCTTTCAATATTTGCATTATGGTTACTATTAATAGTGAAGTCTGTTAAACAACACTGCCTGTAACTGTTATAATAATCTAAGAGTTGTGGAAAACAAGGAATAATAAAAAACAAACAAACAAAAAAAAAACAACAGAAAATGCTTTTTCTGCCTTCTTCTGTTTCGTGGCAAGGCTGACTATCATCCCAGGGATCTATGTGACAGATGACCTAAATGCAAGCATTCCCTTCTACCACATGGCACAGCTTCCTACCATCAACCGTGCCAGCAGCATGAAGTCACCACCCAGTCCAACCCTTGGCACACAGACGCACAGCAAAGAGCAGCCCATGAGCTGCAGTCCATCAATAACAAATCACTCAGCCTGCATCCTCCTCCTCCCTGTTTTAAAGTTCCCAGGAAGCAGTGACAGACTGCCTCACCTTGGTCTATCAACTACTGTACCAGGGCATTTATTTGAACAGTCCCTTAAATCCCCTCATTCTGCTTGTTTTTAATACTTGAAGGACAGAAAAGTTTGTGTTCCAGTGTCTTTCACCATGAACACTCACTGAAAGCTTTACACCAAGCATATTACAGAACTAATTCCTACAAAAACACGCTCAGAACAGAATCCTTCTCACACAAACGTTTTGACCCTCATCAGGACAGAAAAAAAACCTACCCTTCTATCTATTCTGAACACTAGATTTCAGTATTCTGCATATCACAAAGATTTAAACTTGTTACTTTTAACAGCTGAATCTTTCCTACTAACTACAGACTGTAAGTAATTGCTCACCAAGCGAGCTCCTGTTCAGCAGAGCTGCTCTAGCTACTCAAATTATTATCAAAGATAAACAGCAGCAGCAGAGTTGAAATACTTGATAAACTGATGAGGTCCAGCAAGTCTAATCACACCCCATTTGTACAGAGCAGAACATCAAATACAGGTGCACTAGTTTACACAGCTGTTTCCCCACTATAAACTCTTCTGACTTCAATATACTGCTGCTGCAGTCTGTTTCACAGCGGCACGTTATCCTACCAAAACAAACCCAAATCCATATTATCAGCAGGGATCCTGAAAAGTTCAAGTTCAATAGCTGTTTCTTCAGCTTATCCTGGTAACAGAAGCATAAACTTCTGCTAAAATTAAGACTTGCGAAGTCTCACACCATAAGGGGTCCCAAGCAGGGGATTCCAAGAAGTGGTCAGCAGTGGCTCAGTTAAGCCAGCAGCTGTTCATTGTTTCCCAAGCTAAAAACCAGTTGCAAAAAGTAAAGAAAGAGCCCATATCACACATTCAGGCCACAAAGAAATAACTGCTTTCTCAATTCAGATCCCACCTGCAGTTTTTTAACATCAAGGCTCAATTGGACTTGAGAAAATAAAATAGCATAAGATAGATTTTTAATAAGAGATGCTAAACACAAATGGGACACCAGGGGATCTACCCTTACCAGCTGAAATACCTGCCATGTTAATAAAGCCTTCTGGAAATCATGTTTTGATGGGAATGTGATCATTCTCAGAACGCTGGGGCCTGCCTAGGAAACAACAAGAGCAGGTACTGCATGCAGGCAGTGCCAGAGAGCTGCTGAGATGGTGACGCAGCGAAGGGCTGAACTGCTGACTACTGACAGAGTACAGAAAGGAGATCAGAAACGCATTTGAAGCCTAAGACTCAGAAGATCCACCCACCGAGTGCAGCGAGGTCCAAGATTAAGCCTTTCCTTCATTTAGGACACAGCAGGCTTTTTTATGGGTGGGGGCAGGGAGCATTTCTGCTTCTGAGCTGGGTTGGTTTGTTTAATCAATCCTCATCTTTCTCAACCTCAGCTGTCTCTTCGGGGATTTATCACTTTAAAATACGCTTATGACAAAGCCTCGGAGACCTAAAAACAACAGCATTCGGTTGTATTCGAGCGTTTGCATTAGTCCTAACTGGAGAAACAGAACTCTATTACCACTTGAGCGCTATCTAGGTGACAAAGTCTAGCTATGCGAGCTCGGCTGCCGCACCACTTTAAAAATAAAACAGCTCTCATCTGAACACCCTCCTTACCAACTGCGAGCAAACCCCAAGGCTTCCCTTGTTTAACTCAGCGACACATCCAGAGCCCCATGGCTCTTTAAAGAGTCCTCTCCACAGCTCTATAACGAGTTCTCTCCCACAGCTCCTGTCAGGCTGCTGCCATAACTATACCATAGCGGGCAGAGGTCTGACCCCACACCCCGCCTGGCACCGAGGGTCCTCAGCAGGCCCGGCCGGGGACCGCTCCTCACGCCCACTTCCAACCCCTCCCAGACGCAGTCCCCGCAGCCCCCTTCCCCGCCCCGCAGCTCACCGCCTCCTCACGCGGCTCCTCGCACGGGCAGGGTCGCAGAGCAGCCCCGAAGCTCCCAGCCAGCCCAGCGCCCTGCCCTGCCCACGCCGCCGGCCGAGGAGCGGAGGGAGGGAGGGGAGGGACCGACGCGGGCCCGGCCCTGGCACAACACGCAACCCCAGTGCGCAGGCGCGGCTACGGCCCCGCCAAAACAACGGCGCCATTTTAAGCCCGGCGAGCTTCGCCTCGCTGATAAAATGGGCGGGAGGGGGGCGGTGGGAGGGTGGTCCCTGTGTGCCACCTGGTCTCTGTTCTCTCCCATTTCCCACTCTAAAGCAATAGGAGTATTTTTTTATTATCCCAGTTGCGGGAGATACTGAGATTCCTCCACAAGGAGGGATGTGGCTCCCAGAGCTGACAGGAGGTGCAGCCACCTCACTTGAGGCCTTGGATTTCTACTGGTAAAAGTGCCCCTCTAATTCAATACTTAGAGTGTAATAAGCAGCAGGTTTTATTCATGTAGATATACAGCATCACTCTAATCAACATCCCTTTGTGATCATTGCAGCATCTGAGTTATCCAACACATCCAATGTTTATTAATGGCTGCTACAAAATACTCAGGACAGATCTGGTTCCTGCATGGTGCAATAATTAAGCATTAATAAACCTCTATAACATCATAAAAAGAGATAATGCTAAACTCTGAGTTAACATCATAGAAAGAGATAACGCTAAACCCTGAGTTCTGAGCTGACTCTGAGTTCTGAGTTAACTCTGAGTCCTGGTTCAAGTCTTTTGTTCCTGGTGTATAAACTCATATAAAGTCCCGCTATCCAAAAGCACTGTTAGCTCTAGAAATAATATTTGCAGACAGTAACAGAGGATGGATTGTAAACAGAGATTAACAGGGATTTGTAGCTTGTATCTAGATGGGCCAGTCATGGGTTTCTTGGTGCACGGCCAATAGCCTTTGGGGCTGCTGCACGGGAACAGGTTTAAACATAAAGATTGATATCAACAAACCTTTGAGACTGGGTACATGAGTTTCTTTTTCTGATCTAATCTAACTTAAAATGTAAACAAATGTGTGTATGTGTGTGTGTGAGGGGGGGGGGGGCGGAGTGATACAGAATCATATGCATTTTATTACATGTAATCGCAATAAAATGCTTGCAGATATGTATGAAAAGCAAAACACCCATCAGTTCTGGATTTGCCACAATTGCACAAAAATGGGCGCACACCAGCAGCTTCTACTTTCTGTTTATCTTCCAGGTATAAAGCAGGTGCTCTGCTGTATGCGTCTCCAGGTATTTCATCTCATGCTTAAGAGGCAGGGAGGGATATATGCCCTCCTTCTCTGACCCGATGACTGAGTTACTCACGTCATCCAACTGCTCAAAGTGGGGCTTAGCCTTCATCCTGCAGTTGTGTCTCCTGAAGGGAGATTTACAGAAAGATATTCTGCCCTCATCTCAAGCTTAGGATGCTAATGGGAATATTCACCCACTTCTTTGTAACATACTCTTTATGTGCTTTAATCAGCAGTGATATTCCACATAATCGCACAAAACAGCCTCCTTGCAGCACTAAGTAGATTTGTTGGTAGCTGCTCAGGCAAATAAGCACTACTTTATTGCTCTTGGTTTGAAACACTTAACTTTAGGAAGACTCATGCACTGGAAGCAGCTACTTCACTGCCATCCTCCCCTTAAAACCCAAATACTCAAGCTTCATACAATCAAGCAATGCAGTTCTAACGATTTAAAACTGAACTGAGCAGGCTGAAGTAGCAACTGGCAATCGTGGTCAAAAAGTAGGTTAGTATGTCATGCTTGCTGTGGGGCTTGTGAGCTCCTACAGGACACCAGCTGCTTCACAGGCAGGCAGTGAGAGACACACTGCCTCAGGAGCAGAACTTAACCAAGCTCTGTAAATGTTTCCACATTCAATCCGAAATAAAAACAAAGGCATTTGCTTATTTACATACATAAGCATGAATCATTAGCAACCATTATAACCATGTTATAATTCTACCCTTTTATGCTTTGAGCAATTGAAGCACATATATTCTTATTTTTTAATACATATACTGCTTAAACCTGTCTTTCAGATAAAGCTGATAATGGGTATAAAAGTATCCGCTATACTGCAAACAGGGCACCAGAAATCTATGAATAGAGGAATACTGGCCTGGCAAAGAGGACAGTCAGGACCCTGAGCTTCAGGAGAGCGAAGTTCCAGCTATTAAAGGAATTATTGGATGAGATCCTCTGGGAAACTGTTCTTAGGGACAAAGGAATGGAACAGAGCTGGCAGCTCTTTAAGGACGCCTTTCTGAGAGTGTAACAGCTCTCCATTCCGCAGCATAAGAAATCAAGTGGAGAAAGCAGGAATCCAGCATGGCTGAACAAGGACCTGCTGGTCACAGTGAGGGATGAGAAGGAAATGTACGGACAGTGGAAGAAGAGATGCATGGCCTGAGAAGAATGCAGGGTTACCATCTGGATGTACAGAGAGAGGAGAGGGAAAGCCAAGGCACAGATGGAACTAAAAGTCATGAGGAATGTATGAAATACCAAGAAAGGGTTCCTCTGCCAGGAAGGAAAACTATGATAAAGATAAAACCCAGAAAGGCTTTTCACAGATTTCCTCCACCCTCCTCAGATTTTGTCTTTCAGGTCTAGGATTCAGGTGTAGATAAAATAACCTTTATCTTCATCAACTTTATCTTTCCTTTTCATTCATATTTGCAATGCTGCTTTTCAGAGTAATGTTTCTATTAATTCTTCTTTCTGTGCTATACAAATGGAGTAAACAGCCACTAAACAACAGCAACAACAAAATACAGAGCTGTAAATTAACTGTTTCTTTGCCCTGCAGGGATCTGATGTTTAAGCGTATCTCGTTGGCATTTTTTCTTTGTTGGTCCTGGGTTTGGGTGTCTTATTTGAACTTCCAGGAGCTGCTATAGCATCCTTTGGTCACAAGAGGGACGTCGTGTATTATCTGCAGGGTTCATTTTTTAACAATGAGAATTCTGCAGCCTAATAAAGGGGATGTGTTTGGATATGTATGTGCGTGAGGCTTGTAAATGTGCTTATTAACCTGTATATGTATTTACATACACGTATCTTTCAGTTACCAAATCAGGGAAATCATTTGTAGAAATAAGTAACAATAATCATTGCTTGCAGAACAGCAACAAATACCCTTAGAATGGCCTAAAAATAACTTTTTTACACTCCTGAGTGCTCACATTCACAACTTCTCTCTGTAAATCTTGAAGCTAATATTACCTATTGCTATCAGGACTCACCCACATCATGCTCCCTGCCAGCCCGGCCTGACTAGCAGGAAGCCTTTTGCAAGCCAAAACTTAACCCTATTTGAAATTCACTCCTGAATTCATAGCATTAAGTGTACATGCATTTACTTTGCTTTAATAAGCACCACTAATAAACCTAACATGGCATGGCAGGTTTTTTTTGTAAACCTATCTACAGTATCCTGCTCTGCTGCTAGTGAAAACAGCCCATTGTGAGATAACTGCTGGCAGTTCAGTAGTTAGATTTGGATCTAGATAGTTTGATGTTTAATTTGTAGCTTTCAGGGAGATAGGTTTCCTTGGAATCAACAGCAAACATCCTGTAAAAGTAAACTGCCATGTCTGGCCCCAGGGTATGCCAGGTCCATTGCACAGTTTCATTAAACTCTGCAGTCTCCAGCACACATTCCAGTAGCCCTTCAGTTCATCCCAGGTCTGTGAACCAGTGCAAACTCGCTGTACTGTGCCAACAGCTGCTATGTGACACAGTAATTTATAGTTCATAGAATCATAGGGTTGTTTGAGTTGGAAGGGACCTTTAAAGGCCATCTAGTCCAACTCCCAACTGCAGTGAACAGGAACACCTAGATCAGAGCCACTACCTCTCTGTGCAACCTGTGCCCCTATCATAAAAAATCTTTTGTCTCATAACCTATCCAAATTTCCCCTATTTTAGTTTGGGACCATTTCCCCCTCATTCTATACCAGCAGACTCTGCTAAAGAATCTGTCCCCTTCCTTCTCGTAGCCCCCTTTAAGACACTCTAGGGCTGCTCTCAGGTCTTCCTGGAGCCTTCTCCAGGCTGAACACACCCTGCTCTCAGCCTGTCATCACAGGGGAGGTGTTCCATCCCTTGGATTGCTTTTGTGTCCCTCTTCTGGACATGCTCCAACAGGTCTGTCTCTTCCCTGTACTGAGAACTCCATATCTGCACACAGCGCTGTAGTTGAGCTCTCACTAGCTGAGTAGGCAGCCATGCTTCTTTTGATGCAGCCCAGGATACAGCTGGCTTTCTAGACTGGGAGGGCACAACTGCTGGCTCATGTCCAGCTTGCCATCCACCAAGTACCACTAAGTCCTTTTCTACAAGTCTGTGCTCAATCCTCTCATCCGTCAGCTTGTATTGATAGTGGAGATGGACACGATCCAGGTGTAAAATCCTGCATTTGGCTTTGTTGAGCTTCATGAAGTTGGTTCTCCTGGGCCCACTGCTCAAGCACTAAACATTCCTCCCTCATAAGCCACCTATATCCGTTTTAGAGAGAAGGATATTATGGAGAACCATGACAAAGGCCTTGCTGGAGTCCAGACAGATGACATCAGTGGCTCTTCGTTTGTCCACTGATGCAATTATACCAACAAAGCAGGCCACTGGGTCAATGAGGCAGGACTTGCCATAGGTGCAGGTGTGCTCACTGTCTCATATCACCTTCCTGCCTTCCATGTGCTGTAGCACAGTTTCCAGGAGGATCTATTGCATTATGCAGTTGCATCATGTAGTCCTGCTTGGTTTGGCTTTTGGATTTGTCATATCTATTTTGCACATTTTCCTTGTTGTTCCAAGACATTGTGACTTCTTAGATGCATTCAGGTTTTCTGTCTGTACAACTACTACCTTTCAAATGCAGCTGGGCTGCATCCTGAAGAACATCCCCTCCATACCTGTGGCTGATAGCACCCATAAAGATGCAATGGAGACTGGGCCACACATCAGTGATGTGTTGCAATGAATTTAAAGCCTGTGAGAAAAGACGACTTATTAGGCACCGTAGGGCTGATTCCTAAAGCTCTATCATGGATTGTGTTTGGGATCTGGAAGTAGATGTTTGGAGACATGCACAAGTTTCCACATGCATGAGTTGATTCTCTTACACTGATTTTTGGACTATTCTATGAAAGGTATTATAAGCAGGAGAAGGGAGCTTTCCTAATCTAAGTTTGCTTACCGAACCACCGATCATGTGGTTATCTGTCAGGTTTGATATATGGTTTTGAAACTTGTAAAAGAAAGCTACACATAATTAATCATTATCTATAATCTGCACATCTGAGTTATTAAACAATCTGATTACACCACACCTGCATATCATTGTTGTGTTTGTATGACTTGTTGGGATGAGAAAGTTTGCATGGTCTGATTCAGAAAATCTTGAAAGCCTGGGACTGAACAAAGATAAACTACAAATAACAAGGCTAGACCTCAAGCCAGGTGTACAGTGGTGAACATGCCTCGTGTTGTTAGGACAGCACATGGTAAAACACAAACACAGGCAGAAAAGCACTGAGGTGAAGACTTTCTCAAGGCTGTTTCTTTTTACTGTTAAAATATTTTTGTGATTTGATGCTGCTTCTGGAATTGATTTCTGTCTTGGTAGACTTTTAGATAAACTTTACTGATGTCTGTGTGGGTTCTTTGTTATAAATGTGGCCAAATTACGGGGCTGAATGGTCCTTTTTGGGAAAGAGTATATGGTAGGATGAAGTTGTTATTCTCCGAGTATGGGTTTTGGTCACTCTAATGCACATGTATTAATCTGCAGTAAATGGTCTTCCAAACATTTTCAATAAAGATTGATCAGGAACTTTGGTAGGGATGATTGTAGATCCATATCAACAAAAGCAGGAAATAATACCAACACATGGCAATAATTGAATTTCATTTAGTAACGGAGCTAGAAGAGTGCCAACCATAGAACTATGTGGCAGTGTTTCGCTCTTTAAAGGATATGAAAAATGTTCTATTAGAACACATTAAGAACTCATTGATCAGACGATATTTCTAAAGAGTGACAGTTATGCCAGGTTTTCTTTCATATATGTTAAGAGGATTAAACATGTCGCTACAAGTGACATCGTGGAGTTGATTGAAAAGGTACCTCTAAACAATTCACTTAAAACTGGGCATTGTGGGCACAAAAATTGACAAGAGAAATTTCACATTGTGCTTCAACTTACTTAGCTGAGAGCACCCATGGAAGTGTAGTCGTGCTCTTCTTACAGATGGAAAACCAAGGGCTATTTTTTGTTGGTCCTTTACACCTGAAGAACTACACAATTGCTGAAGCTATCTGTGTTTAAGAAAATTATCTCTGATAGGACATGTCACTATTATAAAACATTTCTAACACCAAAAACCTGCCAGACAGGGCTTTAGTGTAGTTCTACTGAACACCTGAAGGTGCATCCCTCATACATTCAAATAGAGGCATTCTTCATTCCTTAATGAAGAACAGAGGCATTTCTTAAATCCTTGTATCAAGTAAGTACCAGATAAAATCATTGCCCTACTGTCTGCATCCGTGAGGCTGGCAGCAGTGCATTCCTGCAATGCACATGCAGCTCTTGCCCCCGTTTCACCCACACTGCTCCACTTTGCTGGTAGTTTCCTTTCATGCGAGGGGATTTCTCAGTTAACTACTTGGGAAACTCTGGTTCCAAGTTCCCCACAGCAAGGTTGTCCTTGTGTCAAAGACCTTTCCAGCTCCTGGACCTTTCTCGGAGACAGCTGATAGAGGACATAATACACAGCAGTCATTAGAATCTCCTGCTCTCCCAATCTGTCCAAGGATTGCCTCAAAGACAAGCATAAAATATCCCGAGATTCACCAGAGCTCCTGGTCTTTAGGGGTTTGGGCCTCTAAGTAGTTCATGACGATCAAATGCATTTTTGCACTTTTCCTCTCTTGCAAACACCACAGTCTTTATTTCTAATCGCAATATTGCGACATGTATGGCAAAAATACTCTGTATCAACAGGAATGTTTTAGGTCTTTGTGTTTTCCTTTCTCTTGCATTTTACTAAGTATTGTGATGTCAAATGTATAGGAGAGCAGAACAATGAGGCTGAGACACTTTTTCTACTATGGAACAGTTATGTATCTAAATGGCTGATTGATATCCTGCCTGAAGTCGGTGTCATACAGAAAATCTCTCCCACAGGCTGCTCGCAAAGTCAGAAGTAGGCTGATCATTATCTGCATCTCTTAAGTCATGATTTGCCTCTTCCTTTGCTATTTTACAATTCCAGTTTTGTGGGGAGTCAGGGGAAACTCCCCTCACTCCTGGGCATTTCATTGACCTATTACTCCTGGAAAATAGTTATTCACTCTGAAAGTTATCAGAAGAAAAGCCAAAGATATGAATGCAGTAAATAAATCTAAGACATCTGTTTTCTTGTGAAGCTTCTCAATGAGGACTATGATTCTGATATGACTAAAAAGGAATCTCACATATATTTTACACAGATCTTTTTTAATACTTTCTTATTTGCTGTCACTTTATTCTACACTGTAGCCTAGTGTAAGTGTTGAATGTTCATAGGATCACAAGGTTGGAAAGGACCTACAAGATCACCCAGTCCAACTGTTTTCTCATGTATTACTACACTGCTAGATTCAAGATAGTGGAAATAATTCAGACCCATTACTCATTTGTAAACATCTTCAATTTTTAAGGGCAATATTTGAATCAGGAAGAAAAGCCATTGTGTCAGTCCAGGTGTTGAGTTATGGAAGCATTTGGCCTCTCTTTCCAGCCCTTCCATCCCTTTGGGTGCTGAGCCATGCAGATGCTGAACTATAGACCATTCTGTGCCCCAACAGGAACACTATTTATCTATTATCTCTGAATAGTACTATGAGCATTCAGGAGTACCTGCAGATGTTTGTGTCAGACAAAAGACTGTGGTTTGAACTGACTCGTGTTGTGCAGCTTACAGCCTGGAGCACATGTCCATGAAGATGCTGTACTTTGTAGACAGTGACTATGTTGTTTCCATGGGAGATGCATATAAAACCCCTGGGAATCTTCCATTCTAAATTGAGAAAACAAATCATACAAATACACAAAACTGCTTTTAAATGCTATGTAATCTATTGCAGGTAAGCCCTTGAATGGCAGCCCAGTGCCCCTCCTTCCCATGCTACTACATATACTGGACTTGTTCCTACAGGGGTGCAAGAGGCTTAGATCAAGCCTCCCCAAAAGTACCTTCTAAAGCTATGTTCTCCTATGTTTTGCCATTGGAGACAGCTTATTAGGTCTTTGACACTGCTAGTGTCTTGGACTTGTCTGGCAGCAGATCGTGGTGCTCTGTAGAGGGTAGGACACTGAAGACAGCACAGAAGTTTTGAAACAACCATGCTACTACATGAATACCCAAATTAAGGCAGAAATTACAGCCATGGCACTGTGGATCTTGTGAATGGGTATCTGGCTGACTGCTGTCAACAACAAAACCTTTCGAAGAAAGTGTTGTGCACTGACTGGTATCATGGGACTGCAGGATTACTCCTTGCAGGAGAATTAAGTGCTTTCAAAACAGGTTTTGGCAGTCTGGAGTAAGGAATTGGTTTGTACATTGCCAACAGTTAACTCTAGTAAGACAGAGATGCCAGAAGGAAGATGTAGTATGTGCACAGATAAGGCAGGCACTCCTGCTCCTGGATCCTCAGGATTCTAGGGCTTCTGTCTCAGAAATCCTAAATCAAACTGGAAACTGATAGTGAGACATGGAAGCAAGGCAAACACTGATCTGCACATGTTCAAAAATGAGCATGCTCTTTGCTATGGGCACCTGGACGGGTTTGAACTGTTAATTGGATGAAGGGTTCATTCCTAAAATCAGGGTTGATTATTGATTTCCCATTGTAAAACTATTCCACAATGTAATTTATCTTGCAAATCTTGTATATCAAACCCCTGACCCTCTTCACCTCCGCTGTCCCCATGTCACTTCCTTTCTATCAGAGAGAGTAGTACAACACAGCCTGCTAGAGAGCTGTCAGACAGAGATCATTGAGATAACAGAAAAAGCTATTTGTTACAGTAATTAAGTACCTCAATTGATCTGTTTTCTTTTGTTTTTATCTGGCAGTTTCACATCTCTGTCACAAACCAAATGAGAAAGAGTGGGAGAAGAGGCCTGCAGGCATCTGAACTTGGAGCAGAGAGGAGCTGAGCCGGAGTAGGCATTCTGCATCTTCTGATATTTTGGCTTGGCTTTTTAAATTCTTTGTGAGAGTTTCCCATTGCCATACTGCAGAAATGTTTTGACTGGACATTGATTTACCTTTTGGCCTCAATTTGGTTGAGCTGGGTGGTGGAGAAGCATATCTGAGCTCATGATGTTAGAAAGATCTCCAAAGCCAGCACTAAGTATGTCCTGAGAAAGAAACACCGAGCCACAAGTTCCAAACAAACACGTGAGCCCATTAAGAGCTTGTGATTCACCATAGGTAATCCTCTTGCTTTGTATGTTAAGATATTCACAAGTTCTTCACTGCTTGAATGAAATAATGAAGCAGATATGGGCAGGAAAGACTGCAGCATTGCCAGAAAGAAGATAAGCTGCTTACTCATGGTGCATAGATCATATCTAATAGTAAAACTGATGTGAAAAGAAAGCACAGAACTTCTGTTAACATCAGAAGTCCTCAAATATTTTGGATGCTATACAATGATTAGAATGAAATAAAAATGGCTCATGAGAACATTAACATGCACAAATGGAAGCCTTGGAGTTCTGCAACAATGAAGTACTTGGGACAGGGAGGGAAATGGGCACCAGCTCAAGTTCATCAGAAACACAAATGCATTTTGCTGTTCTATCACACGTGAATTAAATAGTTGTACTGGAGCTTTGCAGAAGCACTGCAAAACCCTCTGACACAAACTCAGATGTTCAAACCTTTGACCAAGTATGAAACACTTAAAACGAAGACTCCTGAATACCGCTGTTGCTCGCATAAGCAGCTTTATTGATTTTAACAGTTGTTATTTCTACCTTTGAATTTTCAGATGGGCAATAAATACAATAAATAATATTTCCCTCCCCTCTATTTATTGCGGAATTTCACCTTATTTAACTTTTCTTTAAAACAATTAAATTCTAGATTTATGGATTTCCTGATAGGTTTTCAGGATTTTTTCCAGAAATGTCCTCACGGTTCCCTTGGTCTTGTACTCGCATTTTTTTCCACGTGTCAGACTCTGTGGTACAAGGAAAAATAATATCTGGGTTATGAAAGGTTGTACACAAAGAGATGAAGTACTTAGATGAAACAGCAGGGTGCAGAGCTGGGAGAGAGCAGAGCCCTGTGGCTGCTGTACGGCTCTGATAGCATTCCCTTTGCTGAGCTCAGTGCTGGCTTCAAGGAGCTGCAGCATCACTCTCTCCCCTGTCTCACTGAATCACTGTTTCACTCAGAATGTAAATAAAGGATGCTTCACTGCCTCTGAAAAGAACCCTGTGGATCCAGGAGCCTTTCTGAGCATCATCTCAAGTTCAAGGATGCCGCAGGTCGGAGCAGTGTTCGGTGCTCAAACATCCCTGAGGAAATTGCAGCTTCAGGTAGAACTAATGCTCCAGAGAAGAAGGTTGTCCCTGCCTGCCTGCCTTGCTGCTTCTGCACATTTATTCCACACTTCTACATCAATATTACCCAGGGGGAAGTTCTTTACTATGAGAGTGGTGAGGTGCTGAAACAGCTGCCCAGAGAGGTTGTGGATGCCCCATCCCTGAAGGGTTCAGGGTCAGGTTGGATGGGGCCCTGGGCAGCCTGGTCTAGTATTAAATGTGGAGGTTATTGGCGCTGCCTATTGTGCCTATATTATGCAGGCAGCAGGGGAGTTGGAACTTCATGATCCTTGAGGTTCCTTGTAACTCAAACCATTCTATGATTCTATGATAATTTAGTGTAGTTGTATCTTCTGAGAAGAACAGAAAAAGCAATTTAAAGCAAGCCCCTTTCCCATAGTTCTGTGATTAAAGGTGCTGATGCTAACATGGTTTGGAGAAGGAAAGAGGACACAGTGGCACAAAGACCACGTCCTTGTTTCCCATGCCAATGTTAACAGCTTTCTATCACCTCATGCCAGTCCCAGCTACTACATCTACCTCCTGCATTAAAACAAACAAACAAATAAAGTATTTTAAACACATTTTGACTTAAACAGCTGCAAAATACTCAAGCTATAAGAACCCTTTCTCTTGCAGAAGGGAAGACAAAGACATATAGAAAAACAAGAAATGGCTTACTTCACAGAGGTTTCTATCCCGTTGCATCTGGAAGGATTGATTAAGCAGAAGAAGTTTTGTGTTTGAAGTCATGTTGTGCTCCAACATGTGCTCAGTTCCTTCCACAAAGCATGCCAGCTCGTGGCCAGGCTGTTAAATGAAGAACATATTAGAAATAGAGAAAGGAAGTGGCTAGAATGCATTTGGTGCTTATCTATAGCAAGAAGAAATGTGTACTTCTTTACATGGCAACACACTGCAAAGCAATGTGGCATGCTCTGGGTTATCCTGAAAACTGATAGAAGAAATCTGTGTGGCTGTAAAACACCCAATCATAATGTGTGCAGTGAGGCTTACAGGAGTAGAATGGGGCTGGGAGAGACCCAGAGCTGCCACCTGTGCCCAGCGTCCCTGCCCTACAGGTCTGCAAAGTGTTCTGGCACCTAATCAAAGCGCAATGTCTGTGGGAGATTTCCAAAGCAAGCACCCGTATCTTTGGGTCTGTGAGCCCACGCAGGACTTTGGCCTGATGTTTGCGTCTGGCTGCAGCAATGCTGAGAGGACACCTGGCAGCTTCCCCACCACTATCCAGCAAATTCTGTGCTCAGCCACAGCCAGTGTGTTAAATACTGTCCCAATTAATGAAAGCAGAAGTAAATAAGAGGAAAGAGAATAACTAAATCCAGTGGTAACCACAGTTGGTACTGTATTAGACACATACAGTAGCTTAGAAACCAGACTTACCTCAGGGATGGGAAGACATGAACAAGGCTGAAAATGAAAAGAGTGAGCATTACAATTCTGCACTGCTAGCATTCAGCATGCAGATACATTTTCATTTAGCTTCATGATATTCTCAAATCCAATGTACTCACAATGGCAGCTGTCTCCCTACATGGGCAACATCCTTGAGTTTTGTTCTGAAAAAAAAAAAAGATAACAAGAGAGAAATCAGTATGTATTATCACATGCTCTGCAAGCACAAGTCTTTGCAGAATGAAGGTGTTTAGCAGCTACTTACAAGCAGACTCCTTGTATTGCGGATAATTTCGCTGACTTGGCAATTCTGTGCTTGCACAGAGAGCAGCACACAAGAGAGGAGAATGTATGACAGCATGCTGGCATTCATGTGCAAGTCAGACTGATGGGTGGCAGGAGAACAGGAGGCCACTCCTTTTAATCAAGTCTTCACAAAATTCCCATTCTCATGGAAAAACCCAATTATAAAAGTGATACCAGGTGCCCACCTTTTTTTCCCATTAGCTTGGACTGCATTTTAGAAAAGTCAAACGTGGAATTGAGTCACCTACTGTTAGTGACTGTTCTTTAGTACTGTGGAAATTCACCAATGCTCCTCAGAAGTGATAAATTTGAACACAGTGATATCACACCCCAACAGGAAACAATGGTTAAAAATCTACGAAAGCATTTTTTTCCTCAGATGTGGCTTTTGCCTCTTGTATTTATGTAAATCGTGGTTCCATGAAAGCAAAGAAACAACAATGTTCCGCATTGCCAGTGTTCCTGAGAAAAATGGGCAGCCTGCAAGTTGGCTCTCTCCAGAGTTCAAGGCAGGACTGTCCCAAAGGAAGCTGCTAATGCTGCAGGAATTTGTCAGCCAGACAGAGGAACCACTGGAGCTGTGCAGCAATGCCTGCAGAAGCTGTCATTCCAAATATCAGCTGCTATATCTGACAGCCCTTAACAGGGTCCACCTATGCACTGATGTGCTGCCTCTTTCCCTTTTCCTTTTAAGCAGAAAGAGGTGACAGATTTGAGACTTTCAGTCTTCAAACCCGGCTGGATGACTCCTAGAACTTTCTGTGGCTGCAGGGGTCTTCTTATCCCAAGAGTGTATGGCAGCCCTTCGATTTTCTTCTTATTTGTGGTTCTGGTTGTAAAACCTCCCTCCTATTACACTTCCATCTTCTCCAAAAGCCTCAGCCTTGAGCTGCTCAGTTGGGCTGAAAGATGAGTGCCGCTTTCTCTGGAAAATATCCTGGAATGGGCAAAAAAATAAAAGGAGAAAAAAAGAAAAAAGAAAGGAAATAAATACTAAAACCAGTTACTGTCTCCATGCCTCTTCCCAACCCCACTGCCTTGCTTTGATGTTCAACCTTAGGTGGTGAAAGGTGAAAAGTATACATCCCGCTTGGCAGCTCCAGCTTTCAAGCGGATCTGGGGATTGCCTAGAAAATGCATTAAATCTGGCAGTGCTCTACTTGTTGCACAAAAGTATACTGCAGGAACAGAGGGTGTACATGGGGTACTGCAAGGCAACGGGCTGTTTGAGCAGGGTTAGGCTTTCCTTCAGGCAATGGGCATGCTGCTCTCTGGTTCTTTGGCCAGTGAAACCCCATGGCAAGAATGGGAACAATTGGTTCAACGCATAAAGCTCAATGCAAAATAAACACTGCATAATATTTCTGGGATCTTTAGTATCTCAGATGGCTGGAAACACTATTTTTCATAGTTTCAAGGGCAGAATTCACAAGCATCTCTGATTAAGGCAAAGCTGTGCAAGGGATATGGGGAGAACAGGGTGAGGAGTGAGGTCTCCTAACAGCCAAGTATTGCTACTGCTTCTCGGTTTTAAGGAAAATGCATCCATTAGAAATCACATTTTTTCCTGTAGAGGATACATTCAGTATTGGGAAGGATTTTACAAAGCTGGTACACTTTGCAGGGCCCACTGATGAGGCTCTTTGCCTGAGGAACAATATTGCAATACAGCTGCCATGCCCCGTAAGCGAAAATCATTGGTGTCATACACGATATGCAAGATATATAATTAAGACCTTTCCCTCCATCAGTTGTAATTACGTTTGCTAAACAGCCAACTGATAAGACAGCTTCTTCCCAGGCCCAGAGTGCAGGAGGACAAGGCGTGTGTGTGTGTGTGTGTGTGTGCTGCTGGGTCAAAATGAAAACTCCAGGAAATGAGAGGAGACATCTGGGATCCATCTCCTTAATACAGCAGAAGTTTAAGGACAAAATCTAGGAATTTCTTCATGCACATTTCACTAAAGCTAATGCACCTTCTATTCTTGAACGTTTCACATGGTGGGGAACTCAACTATATTCTTTTTGGATTTGCTCTCAGGTCAGACTTCATCTATGAAAAAAGGCCATAATTCAGCCATACTGAGTAGTGTGGCCACATAAGAGAACTGCTAATTTTGAACTGAGAGGAAAACTGTAATTCCCTCTAAATCACACTGAACTCCAGGACTACTCTGGAGCTGCTAGCCAAACTTATTCTCCTTGCAGTCCACAGCTGGTAGCAGTGCCAGCGCTATCTCTGCATCTCTACATCTCCCCATCTGATTGCTTATTGAGATCTGGATCATGCTGCTGGTGCTCCAGGGAAAACAGGTCACCAGGGAAGCTGTAGCTGCAGTGAGTCAGAAATCACTGGGATTGACCTGGCATAGAAAGATCTTTGCATGTCATGACTGTAGCCATAGTGGACTGGGCACACGAGTGGCTGGTACTGATGGTGGCTTCTCTTGAGAGAGCTCAAGTGCTGTGAAGTCTGTGGTGCTGTGGTTTAACCCAGCAGCAGCTCTGCACTGCGCAGCCTCTAACTCACTGCCCAGTTGGGATGGGGGAAGAGAATTAGAGAGTTTATAGGTCAAGATAAAGACAGCTTGCTGGGTTTTAGGTAAAGCAAAAGCTGTGCGTGCAAGCAAAGCAGAACAAAGAATTCATGTGCTGCTTCCTATCAACTGAAAGATATTCATTGCCAGGAAAGCAGGGCTCATCACAATTAACAGTGATGGCATTGCTCCAGACATCCTTCCTCCCTTCTTCTTTCCCCAGCTTTTACTGCTGAGCATGACACTCATGACACTTCATGAATAGCTCTGTGGTCACTCTGGAACAGCTGTCCTGGCTGTGTCCCCTCCCCGGTCCTTGTGCAGTCTCACCACCGTTTTCATCAGAAATCCAAAACACGGCATCGTATGTGCCTCTATGAAAAGACAAACAAACATCAAACTCTGTTCTAGCCAAACTCATGACACCTGGTAATTAATATTTGCTGCCATCCCAGCAAAAGGACAAGGTTTGCTAGACACAATTTTCCATGCATTACTTTCCATTTCTTATTTTGCTTTGATATTTTAAAGTTCTTCAGCTATGGCAATGAATTTTCATATACATATTGTCATTTGAATGTTAAATGCAGTCAGCAGTTTACTTGTTGTCTTGGTGGCTGATCTCCCACTGTTCCTACCCTTTAATTTCTCTTTAATTGATACAGAAAAATAAAAAGCAGAGAGAAAATTCAGATTGTTTTGCAAAATAAATGAAAAAAGAAAGAAAGAGAGAAATATGGGAAGAAAGCGGTAGCCAGAACGCTAACCTCAAACAGCAGTAAGCAGAAAGGTGACTATTGAGACCACTTCCCTGCGAGGAACCACAGACTGTAACCCTCAGATGGCCCATAGCCAAAAGGGAGAGCCACCACAGTTAAGTCTGGCCTTTATGAAGCTTTTTGTTTTTCCTTTGAAGCTTTCTGGCTTCAAAATTCAAACCGAAAGAAGAACTGAGGTCAAAGGTGCGTTAACCCATAAAGACATCTCCTACATCACCATTGGGAAACCAGAGTGGTAAGCCTCTTGTTGATGCACAGATACCTTGGGGTATATTCTCTTCTGATGCACCTCTTTTGAGGGTGGGTAGATTGACTGGAAACACCACACGGATCACCAATTTCACACTAATATTTCAGCTTGACATTCATCAACCTCCAGACCTTTTGAATTCTCATGAGAGAATTTGTAGCCCACTGTAGTGTTTCCAAGAAACCCTGTGCAGGGGACATGGGGAGGAGTTGGTTTGGTAATTCTTTTTTTATGTGAATAGAAGATTCCTTGTAAATGTAAAACACTAAGATAACACATGAGCGTATTTTACATTTGCTGTGCACGCTGATCAAGATGTAAGATCTTGCAAAGACCACAAATGAAAAGATGCAATGAACAGTTTCATTTTCCAGAGACGAGCTGCTTTGGAGGTGGTTTTTTCCCCTTTCTTTTTATAATGATGACATATTGCTGTTGGAGAAAACAAAAGCTAAATCGAGGTCATTTCAATTCCCCAGTGAAAGTGCAAACCCTGCTTTAGTAATACCAAGATTACCTATGACAAAGAGATGTAAAAGCCCAGATGAACTCAGGGAACACTTCAAAGTATCAGCTGGAGGGAGGCAGCAGCATCTCCTGAGAGCCACACACTCAACTCTGGGATGCCCTCAGGACACACATTAGCTCCTGCGGGCAAATGAACCTCTATTCCTCAATTAATTTGAAACTGTTGAAATTAACTAACCAAAACAACACATGATGCTCAGGAGCTGTGAGAGTGAGGAGCAAACATGCTGGGGCACACCCACAAAGGATGCTGAGAGCTGTAAACCTTCCATGTCTCATGCAATAATACAGCCACCAGCACTTTCCAGGGCTTTCTAACAAAGGGAGCCAAGCGTCCTGTGCTGCAACAGTGTTTACCAAGAGCTGAGGCATCTAAAAGCAGAAAGCCCAAAGAGCAGCATGCCAGCTGTGCTGGGCGTGGTGCTTAAGGCAATTGCATCTCACAACCAGCAGCAAGCAGAGGAAAGCAGGAACAGTCAACAAATGTCACCAGATCTCTGTATTTTAAAGTTTCAGCATCCTCATTCCAAGACAGAGAAACATGGCAGAGCTCTCATATCATAATCTTACTCACCCTTCCTTGCACGTTCCACAGCTGGGTTTTGCTTGGAGGAATGCCTAGCACAGGGCTTCACTCCATGCCTGCATAGGAGCCCTCTACCTGCATTACAGCTTCCTTTCCACACTGGAAGCATTTAAAAACCACCTGCAGTCTGCTTGATAGAAAGGCTGCAATCACAACTTAATAAAGAAGTCAACACAGCTGCTGGGTCACACCTAGTTGCGTAAGGATAGGCTGGCCCTCTTCCACAGCAGTTGGCAGGATTTTCTATACTATGGGCAAAATATTTTACATTAATATGTTTTGAAACATGGGAGAACAGACCAGTGCAATCCATGAAGATGAGTTGTCCTGGTGTTCTTACAGCAGATGTGGCTGCAGGTGGGTGCCAACCTCAAAGCACCAGCTGCTGGCAGCAGGACAGCAAGGACAGCCCCGGCTGCAAGATTCTTGCTTCTCCAAACCATTCTCTTCATAATCCCAAATTATCCCTTTTTTAATAACTCAAGTGGAGCTTCATATTCTTTCCAGAGATTTGGTGCTTTGCCACACTGTAGCCTTAGAATTCCAGCTATGCTAAGTCAGGATTTCTTGTTTCATTCAGTGTCTTACATCCACTGTTACAAAAGTTCACGTGGGGACTTTGAAGGCTCCTTAGAAGACACTTTCACTCTGTTGTATATCTATGGCTCTTTCAGGTTTGTTTGACTCTGGAGCTGTTGTGGGTCACCCTGTTTAGCAAAACTGTTTTGGAAATCACCATAACTGCTTAAATTTCCTCACTGCATGGTTTAATTCTCTCCAGATGCCACCTCTCAATGTAGACTTTCCATATGACTTATCTAAGTTGGTAGCAAGCCATCAATGTGTTCCTATAGGAAGATCCATAGGAAGAAGGTGGCTTTAGAGAAAGGAAGCGGTTCCTGTGCAGTCAATATTGAGCAGTTTGAACTTTTTCCACACTCATCTCTTTGGTTCTCACATTTTTTTCCCTAAACCCACATTTTATATTTCCTTCAATGGCACAAGAAAAGCACTGACCTTCCTTTCTTCCACTAATTTGATGGGATGGGAGAAAAATCTTTACCATACCAACCCCTACTACAAAAGAAAACCTCAGCTAAAGCAAGTAGGTAGATGATAGTATCTACTGTCCCCAGCAGCTGTTGGACACAGAACCAGGGGACACAAGAGGAGGTGGCCCTCTGCTTCCCCCCCACCTGAGCCTGATCCCATCTCATACCTCATGGGCACCATGGAGCTTCACCCCGCACTCAAGACCGTCCTGCAGCCTAGGGCTGGTGGCCATTAAAATGGCCTCACTCAGGGAAATTAATAAAAAGGAGAGTGGGGGGAGGGAAAGGATTGGAGAGGATAAACTATTGTTACCTTTTCTTCCCATTGCATTGAGTAGCATATGAACTAGGAAAAGCAGCTGAACAGCTTGCACCTTGTTAAGTAATACATGGTGTTGTAAGAGATGGAACACCACCAGCAACAAGAAAATTAAGCAAATACAGACACATTTAAAGTATGACAGGTCTGAGTATTCTGTATTCCAGGCAAGAAAAGCACAGAAATAGATATCCCTGGTCCCTCCTTTCTCCCTTCCCATTTTCTTTTTACCATGTTCAGTACTTAACTGCTTTTGTGATAGCAATGTGGGGCTCTGGAAGGCTCTGTGCATGAGCTGCCAAGCAGAGGAAATGTCTTCTACAGCCTGCGTGGGCTGGGGGACGTGCCACCAGTGCTGGCAGAAGAGCAGGTGCATGGCTGGTAATTCAGGGACAAACACACCAAAACATGCAATTGGTGCTCAGGCATGGGATGTGAAACAGCTAAAAGAATCCCTTAGAAATTCTCTAAGTTCTCTTTCAGTGGACGATATCAATATTATCTCACAAAAATAAAGCATTTGTGGACTGCGTGCATTGATCTGGCAGCAGCCAGGGGCTGAACGGACACGGGACGAGCCCAATCTGGCTCCTGCGTTGGACGAGAATGCCATCAAGTGGCCAAATGCAGTTGCTTACTTCCCACCTCGTATAAAGCGTTTCTTGCTTTCATTTCAACTCAAGCTCTTTCTGTCAGCTCCAGCCTGTCACCCTCAGAGCTTTGCATTGGTAAATCCTGAGTGCCCATTTCAACGGTGGTTTTGCTGGAGGAAGGATATCAAGGAAAAATCGCTAAGCATCACTAACACACTCGAGTGTCCAGAGGCATTGAAAGCCTCAGACCTGGGCAGTGTCGTATAGGCACACAGCTCATAGCAAACCTCATCAGTTTAATTCATTCAACAGTCCATTTTACATAAGACAGGCAGATAACTGACAGTTTTCTTTGCACTGAAAATATGGTCCCTAAGAATTATCCCTGGAGACATAAGGCATTACACATCTAAAACAAGTTCCATGCATATACATTAAAATAAGTAGCACGGAAAACTTGACTCCTTAAACGTAGCCTGCAACAAATACTTGGGTGAAGGCTCATCAATTTTATATATATTGTTTATCAAAAGCAGTTCTTTGTGTTCTTGCCAAGCTGAAAGGCATTATGTGGCTCTTTGCCTACAAGGTCCGAGATGAAGCAACCAGCAGCCGTTCCTCACTCTTCTTCAGGCAGCTTCTGGGTAAAGCCACACTTGGGGCTGTAATTCAGGCCCCAGCAAAGAGGAGCCCAAGATGCTCTGGGTGGTCAGGGAGCCCATTTCCAAACACTGCTCCAGGCCTAAAGCCATAGGCAATTTCTGTTGAGGTCTACAAGTCCTGTGGGCCAGGTCCTCCATGCACTGAGGGACAGGGACATGAAAGCTTCTTCCTTCTCCTTTGATGAAGGAAATCCAGATGGCTGTTTTTATGAACATCTGCTGGGCTTCATCCACTGCTCCAGAGAGTGGGGGAAAACCATGCACTTCCCAGAGGACAGTATTGTTCCAGAGCATTCCACCATGCTGCACATCCCTTGAGGTCCTTCAGCTCTCCTGCTACTGCCACTAGAGTCCTCCTGGCCCATCAGTTCTGCTTGTTCTTTTGGCATCAGAGGCTCCATGCTTAGGAAATAAAGAGTGGAGGTATTCACAAGCATGGGGAGAAATCATCATGATGTAAAAGGTCTTCAGATGAACTGAAAGACTGAGGTAGACCAAAGAGAGACCTGGGTGCCACAGTCATCTCCGTGGGATTGCAGCAGAGTTGGACATCTAAAACTGGTCTTTGTATTTGAGAGAATACAGCTTGGGACAGACTTTGCATGCTTTAGAGAGACACTTCCTTTAGTGGTATCTGCTAGAGAAGGCAAAGCAAGGCAGAGTCACCAGGATTTGGCAGTTGAACTGTCCCATCTGCAAACTCAGGTGCTCTGTCAGGTACCTGCATGTGCCTCTAGCAGGCCCCTGGAGAGCTATGCAGCAGAAGTTCAATCAATAGGCAGTCATCTTTGTGAAGTGAGGGCTAGTCCTATTGCCTTCTGAAGAAGAGGAGCAGCTTAGAATCTGAATTTAATATCTCAGTGTTCCCCGATTTAATTTGCATCTTAGATAATAAAGTGTAAGTCATATCTTTACAAGATAATGTATCACGCTTTGGTACAAATGGGGAATTCTGTGAGCAATCATTCACATGAGTACAGTCACCCAATTCTTTGATCCTGAAAGCAAGTCGGGATTTGATAGGAATCCAAACCTTCCTAAACAAAACGTACCCATGCACCCAAAGTGCTCATCCCTTCTCTTTCCAGAGCAGGAGGTCCTTATTCACAGAGAAGAACATTATGCACAGTATCAGGCAAAAGGCACAAACTCAACTTATATCACGTGGGGTCATTTTGGTTGCATCTCATCTGTGCAGGTAAGGAAAGTTGTTCTTTTGGCTCAGTGAGAAAAACATCGTTAGCAAAAAAGTGCAGCACGCTACAGGAATAATTAAAGTGCTCTAGACAACAGAGTGAGAGATTTAAAACTCGTAGTCTTTGGATTTGGTTGAGCTGGTGTAGGTTTGGAGCCCTCCAAGGCCCAAGGCCGAGCAGAAGGGAAAGCAGATGCCATCACTGGGGGCTTCTGTAGTGCCAGGAGTCTTTGGTGAAAGCAGTGAACTCTCACCACCTGTTGGTTTGGCTCAGGAAAGGAGGATGCTGGTCAGGTCTTCTTGGCAATGCTTTAGAAATGAGAGGAAAAGGAGGTTTATGAAGTATGACATAAATTATAGTAGACTGCCAAGTATAATGTGGAGTTTGTCTGTAATGAGATACTGTTAAAGCTGCTCCTTTAATCAAGGCTGGGTTTAGGAGTGAAAGCAAGACTGTGAGCTGATAGTCAAAACGCTTTGGAAAGGCTTATCTTAACCTCTTTGTGGATGGATCAAGAGAGGAAAAGATACTGTGCACATACTTTAGTCAGAACGATATTTCACAGCTCATACAGTCTTAGACAATATTGTGCTTTCAGATTACCTTTTCTGATTCACACCAATCAAGAAAATCACAACAATCAGAATAGATTGCAACAACATTCCAGCAGATCTGGAATGAAACCGAAATCCCATGGATATGGATTTTGGCACTCCAAATCCCACTGACCCAAATCTGAATAATGTTTGACTATCCTGATAGGTAGCCATGTAAGTTACCTGACTACCAGAGGTTCTCTACAATTGCAATTCCATTTGATTAAAGGATCAGTCCTCTAATTTTAGTAAAAACTAGAAGATCTTTATGCACTGACCTGGAAGTCAAGGATTGGTCTCAGTTTGGTCTCTTCTCATTGCTTTCAGAGAAAGTTCATAGCCAAGAAACATGGCTGAACTCGTTGGAAATCCTCGCACTGCATTGATAGTGATGCCCCTAAAAAAGACCTGTAGGGAGATGGAGAAAGGTTAGAGCATAGGAATACACTGGCTATAACAAGAAGAAAACTATAAACTAAATCATTGTGGATTTCTGAAGAACTGTGGTTTCCTCAGGATATATTCTTCATCTGCCACTCTTTGCTGAAGTATGAACTGGAGGATTGAAAAGCAATGGTAAAGTGGCCGGTTTGGTATCAGTCTGCTCCATATTCATTGTAGACAGACCCCCTTCTCTATCTACCAGCATGAGCTAGAGGCCTCATGCCATTGATGGAGAGCAAAGTTCTTCCTAACTTACTACAGTTCCTTCCTCTCATTGCATACACAAGCATGGGGGGGTGGTGGGAAGGGGATCATGTAGACCCCAGGGTACAACAAAAAAGCTGCTGCTTTTATATAACAAATGTTCAAGTTTCTGGGATTGGATCTTGGAGTTCAGTAGATACTGGTCACTAGTCTAGCATTAAATGTGGAGGCTGGTGGCCCTGCCTGCAGTGGTTGAGTAGGAGCTTGATGATCCTTGATGTCCCTTCCAAGCCTAACAATTCTATGATACTATGAAGACATTTGGGAACTGGAGAAGGAACAGTGTGTGAGCCGTCACCATTCAGAGGCTTTGGAGTAAAGGAACAATTTGTCCTTCTCACAAAATCACCCCATTAACTATTCCGGCTAATCACTGCAGCCCAAACACCAGACAAGAGAATTTACATTGGCAAGGCAATCTCCCATCCAGACTTCAGAGCTCCCACATGAGACAGAATCTAAACGTGTTCACATTGTTTAGGATGGAGTTTTCAGTGTGAAATAGTGCTGCTTGGATATTTGGGCTATTGTCTGGTTTTCCTGGAGTGAGTTTTTTGGTCTGGAAAGACAGAATTTTCTGGAAGGAAATTCATATGTTTCTAGTATCCATACGGTAACGTGAGAGAGCCAAGTTAAGTAACAATGAAGATTTATGAAGAAAAGCCCAGAGGGGTAAATTTTTTCTCATCACAGTGTACACACCCGGCTATAAAGAAAATTGTTATATGTACGTTTCTCTGTGTGACACTGAGAATGCTGCACCTCAGTCCCAGCACAAAAATGTTCAGGCCTGGGTTTGCCATCTCCCAAAGTACAAAGTGATTTTTTCTTATGATGGAAAGGTCTTATCACACACTCAGCCCCACTGCACATACTGTCCAGGTGCCAGGAACAACAAAAGCCAAACCACCAGCTGCTCAGACCCCAGGCAAGAACACTGAACACTTGAAATAACTCTAAGTATTCAGGCAGGACAGCAAGCATGGAAGTGAGGATGACCAAGCACACTCCTTAGCAGCTCTCCAGGTGTTGTGCTTTACAGCAGTGTGACTCCCTTCATGCAGCAGCCAAAAGCAAACCAAGCTGCAAGCTCCTCTGACAGCAGGCGTAACATAGATGTATGCTGTCAAATGCTGAAATCCCACTTGTGATTTTGTAGGTTAGTTTCCTTTCTTCAACTTGCCACTCTTTACTCAGCATATGAAAACTAACACTTTGGAGCTGAGAGCCCACATGACGTTTTGATGACAACTTAAATACAGATGGAATTCAATATCAGAAGACACCACTTCCCATAAGCACACATTGGTGGTGCAACGAAGCTGCAATCTCTGGTTCTCTGCCATTGACATCTAATTGAGACAAGGTTTGCAGACAGAACAAACAACTTTTATTACACTACTTGATAAAGTTGGAAAAAGAATGGTGCTTTTTGGCGCACAGCTCTTCCTCATATTGGAAACCGAAGCAATCCTGATTTAAGAGCATTTTCCACCTCCGAATTACAAGAAGTCAAATCATTTCTGCAGTTAAGAACCATGACAACAGTGTTCCTTTAATTTAGTACCACCAAGGACCGTGACCCCTGCTCACCCATTTTTCCCTATCTACAACACAGATTATTACTCTTGCTATTATGATTTGGAAAGAATCCATGCTATAATTACCTACTGCCACTATTATAACTGACAAGTAACTGCCTTTAGCTGTCTCTTAACACTGCAGATGGCTTTATAACAGCCATTGTATTTCCCAGCTAACAAGCAGATATCTGACACCCAGATTTTCCTCCAAACAGCACTTACTTTGAGGCCTTCGTTCTGGTAGCTCTGCAAGATGCAGTCAAGAACCCCCTTGTATTTGTTTAGATAAACTCCATCAGCCTGGAGCCGACTTTTCACAACATCCATTGGAGTAGCAGTCCCCCAGGAAATGGCTCCTAGAAGAACACAGAAGCAAATTCTTTCTTTATCCCAATACATGCACCTGGGCTTTGGCCATGACATGGTATATGAACTTCTCAGTATTTCCTTGGCTGTAGGCCAGCAGATGGCAATGTGATGCCTCACCTGCTGCATCATGGTGGGGCATCAGGGCATTCACCCTGCCCAGGTGCTGAGACTTCATTTCTGGGAGCAAAGTTCCCTGTTGCAGAAAGCAGCACTGAGATTTTGGGGGTTTTGTGGGTAATCAAATGCAGGCAGCCCAGCAGGCAGAAAGGGACATGGTTTGGTGGAAACAGACCACCAGAACTGCAGACAGCTGCACTCTGGGGCCACGTCAGGAAATCTGAAGTCCTCAGACAATATTTTGAGTTGAGAATAAGAGGCTGTTTCTTCCCACACAGCCAGGGATAGGATCCATACAGTTATCTTGTCATTCCTCTACAGAAACCCTCAATTTAAACCAATTAGCCTGCAGTTAAATGGGACATTCTGCCTCTCTCAGCTCAGTGGTGCTTCCAACAGAACAAAGCTGCTACGTGTCAGTCTTGTACACGTACAGCAAATAATCTCCAGTTGTTCCCACTTCCCCAGACACATCACGTTGTTCCCTTGCAGAGAGATGTCCTGGGTTATGAAATTTCCTTGCATGTGACTGCAATATATGGCACAGCTGGACTGACAAGAGCAAGTCCGGACCTACATGAGTGTTGGGGCATATTAGAGAAGCTGTCCAGATGGGTCACGGCTCCATTTATTTACAGTAAAAACAGTGAAAGTGGGTTTTAATCATTACTTGACCTAAAGATCAATCTGCCTTTAGGGATCTGCAACTTAGAAAGTGCTGATCAGTGGGCAGGGAGCTTATAAGTGAACTAGCACACATGGGCATGGCAGGGTGCACATGGCAGCCATCCAGGCAGGTGTACACAGGTGTCCCTGGCCCTGAAGGGAGAAAGGTCATCAGCCTCATGACCCCTCCTGACAGGCAGCCCCAAGCCAGCCCTGGATCCCAGCCCTGGGACACTCCTGTCCTTGTTTGGCCAATGCTGTGGGGCAAAAGGCACTTACCTGCAACACCCCCTGCAAGCCAGATGGAAGTAGGATTAGGGGAAATGCATTCATCAGGGGTAATCCAACCACAGAAAAATGTGTAAGGGATGAAATACAGGCAGTACCCAGGAACATCCCTCAGCAGCATCGCTCCCATGCCTCGATATATCCCTGCTATCCCTTCTTTCTGTAGCACTGTCTTAAAGCAGTGAATAGGGCCTTGATACACAGGAAAGCCAGGAACCGTGGGCTTTAGTTTAACATTGGCTAAAAAAAGAGAAGAAGAAGGGAAAAAAAAAAAAAAAAGAAAAAAAAAAAAGGCTTTTTAAAAAAGACACAACATTTATAATATAATATCTGTATCACTACAGTTCCTTGCAAAAGCTTCCCAACAGACAGATCACTGCCATCCTCTTTTGGGATCACTACACTGGGAAAATCAGCTTTTGGAAAGAAGACTTAGGTCTAGTTTTCATAGACGTCTGGATGCAACAGAACAGTTTTTCTTAGATGCAATTCATGCATCCCAATGCATATGTATTCAGTGGAACTTCCAAATGACTAGAAGGCTATGTGCCTTATTTTCATAGGTTTCCACATCTGGTGCCAAGATGCACCTCTGAAAGCCTCAACCTCTTCAGAACCTGACCCTTCCAATGCAGAGGAGTGAGATGCTTTTGGAAAAGGACTAGGTTGCTAAACTGCAAGGAAGCTTTAAAAATGGGCATCATGTTATTTTATCAAAGCAGCCACGGTGATGTTGGTGGGCTCTCCAAGAGACCTGACAGCTCTGGGCAATGGGAGCAGCCACAGAGGCAACATAGTTACAAAGGGAGACATGGATAGAAGAGGGTGCCTGTTGTAATACTGGCAGATCTGGGAAGCCTGCATGAGAGCCAAGCATCCCTGGGAAGTGCAGTTGGCATCTCTGAGAGATACATCCTCAGATACCCCCTATCTGCATAGAAACAAGAAACTGCAGCAACAGACTCATCAGCTGGGAAGGTGAAAAATGACCAAAAAAAAAAAAAAAAAAAAAAAAAAAAAGAGGAAAACCATCCTGAGGAAGAAGGAATTGGCCATAGCTATTGGTGCTGCAATTCCCACACAGCCCTGTATGTGGTAGCAGTGGCTGTGGAAGGCAAATCTACATCAGGATCCCAAATACACAGAAGACGTGCAGAGCAAGGAAGAAGGAACACTCGCCTTCCTACCTGTGCTGTATGTCTGTGTTTGCATCTGGAGCCTGATCTTCACCAGGTCAACAGGTGTTCCAATGCCGACGGAGATGAACCCAGCCACTGTGCTGGCAAGAGCCACATCCACCAGTGCTGGTGTGTGGGATGCATCCCCATGCCTCAACTGGCCCAGCAGCCTCTGAGTGTTGCTGAAGACACCAAACACCACTGAGCTGTAAACAGCAATGCTGGCCAGCGGGAACGACATGCCTTTGAAGAAGCCAGCCACCTAGATGGGAAGGGAGCAGGAGGTATGAGGGCAGCTTGGCATGGCTTGCAGCCCAAAATCAGCAAAATGCCACCAGCTTTTCCAGCACACATAGCCAAACCAATGCAGGTATTACAGCCTGACCCACATGGAGATGTGGGTAGTGTCATTCATCGCATCTGTCCCCTGCAGAGAACTGACAGCAGGAGGAGGCTGCAGACTCCCCTCCTTCATCCAGCATTGGATGGAAGCACAGCAGCTTTACTGGCCTTCATGTAACCATTGGTATCAACACAGATTTTATATAATCACTTCATGTATTTATTTACTCGTCTTTCTGCATTTCTTACCAACATGTTTTAAGCAAGATAAACTACTTACAGACTCATTTCTATACACAGTAAGAACACAGTTGAGTGTATTGCCATATCCTTGTCCGGCTTGCAAGCGAGTCTGCAAAACACATTCAGAAAAAGCAATTAAAACACCACACTTCCAGCTGGGTGAAAGCTTGTGCTGTGTAAACAACACGTACTTTGCTTTGAGAGCGCATCCTCACTGAGCTGTAAAGAAAACAGAGCAATAAAACAAGATATATGTGCATCCACTCCCCTTGAACTTTGCCAGAAGCCAGGCTCAGCAGAAGGCTGATGCTTCCTGCAACATCTGGAAACAATGACTATCAAATCTCCAGCCCAGAACAGCCATCCCAGCTCAGTGCTCACAGCAAGGCAGTGGTGTGCAGCACCGCTGTCTGCAAGTCTGTGATTGATGGGGAAGTTTGGACACGATGTGATGTGGCACTGAGTGGAGGCTGGGGTGCATTGATAGAGGAGAGCTCCCATAGGACACTCCCAGGGTGCTGATTTTAAGGCACAGAAAAACCAATCAGGTCCAAATCAATGGAGCTCCATCTCAGAAATTCTTTGGGCTCCTCTCCAAAGTACATCTTCGCATCATTTCCAACAAAGATATTTTGTATCTGGAAAGCAATGGCTACATGCTGTCCAAAACATGCCTACAACAGCTGTGAGAAATGACACAGTATCATTCAACATCCCTCCCCCTTCTCATGTGTATATATATATATATATAAACACAAAACAAACACATATTTAGCTCTTCTTTTGCTCACAAGTTTGCAATAAAATAATCCTTACAGTAGGTGATGCATTTTGGGGCTCAGAGGTGTGTGAGGAAATGGAAACCCCATTCTGTTGCTTCACCCATTAAACCTTTGCACAGAGATCAGAGGTTATTTTTCCTGCAGAACAATGCTTACAGGAGCCTTATTTGGGTGTTTAAAGCCCAAAGGAGCTCATGTGTGGGGAGAGCAGGGTGACTGAACCTGGTCCAGAGCCAAATGGGCACAGTCCAAACCTGCATGCAGCCCACAGGCTCCTATTTTGCCACTATGGGCTTGTTTCTATTTTTCTTCTTTTACACAGTAACCAGGTATTCAGAGGTTTAAGTTAATACATTTCTTGAATAACTGAGGGCAACTGAGTGTCCTGACAAGGTTTTCTGTGCCCCTGGATACGCCATGAGCACCTGGCACTGAAACCCTGCTGGCACCCCTAAGTCAGCTGATAACAGCACGCGCGTTCCTTGGGAAAATGCACTTTTCTGTTACATTTTAATGAGCACATAAAGGCTCTCGGGTGAAACCCAGAAATAGAACAAAGTCCTGTGGAAATGAATGCAAAGTGGAGGTTGAAAAGCAAGTAAAGGTAAAACTACTCAAGGCTTTGCAAGGCTGGGAAAGAATGATGTTGGCTCTCCACTTCCCATCCCCTACATTTGGAAAGACAGCAATTCTGCCTACTTGGTATTCCCAAGCCATGGCCCAGCTGAGTGCACAAGATGCAGCCTGACACTTGCATTTACAGGCGTGAAGGATGGGCTCTTGGCACCCACAAACACAGTGCAGGGCTATGGGATCCACCATTGGATGGTGCCAAACTCCCCCCAGCCTGGCAGTGAAGCCTGAGATGGGGATGCCAGCATGGGAGCAGAGTAATGAGAGAGTCCATAGATGCCTGGCATGTTGTAAGAAGGAGAAATGAAGAAGAAAGGCACCTTCCATCCTCCTCCATGGCTCTGCATGGCAGTAAGCTTGGTTGGGGCAGGCAGTGTTAATGTCTGCATAGTCATCTTCACCAGGGTTGACAAACCATCTAGCCAGTGTCTTCTTTCTCTCTCAGTCCTTCCCTCTGCTTTCCTTACAAGAACAGCGAATGCTACCTGTCATAGCCTGGGATTCCCATTTCAGCATTCTGTTCTCACAGCATTGCCCACACTAGGAAAACATGTGAAAATGTGCCTGGAACTAAACAAACACAGCACACTCACTACCTCTTGAATGCTTTTCAGGTGGCAAAGTTCAACTGAACATTAGCAGAACTGTTTGGTAAACCCAACATGATGTAAGGCCAGTTTTACTTTTCTGTATTAATCCCCCACCTGAGGAACCCGCACACGTATAGGGCAGCCCTTTGTGCCACTCCAAAAGAAAAGAGGAAAAACACTCTGGTCTATGACAGCCTTTCTACCCAGGCTAAGTTCTGCCTTGCAGCAATGGGAAAAGCAAAGGTCTTTGCAGCATCACCCTAAAGGAGCCCACCTCCCCACCTGAGACTTTTGGGGTGGTGATGTGAGAGCAAGGATCAGTGCTTTACCTTGACAGTGTCCAGGGGATGACCCACAACCACACTGGCAGCTCCTGGGGATGAAAACAGAGAATTAAGCAAGATGATGATGAACTTTTTGCGCTGCGATAGGAAGCAATGGGCTTGGATGGTGACTAATTTGTGCTGCCTCCACACCTGCAGGTCTCAGTGCAAACCTACATCCCCTTTGCTGGGTTAACATCAATCCTTTAGTGACCTTGGGAATTTCTCACCTGTAAGGTGGTCAGACTAAAAAGAGCACAAAGCTGTTAGTCAACACATTATGAAATGATGAATGAAACACTAAAGCATCCCCCCTGTCCCAGACCTTGACCTGAGACCACCTTCAGCCCAGTGTTATACATGAAAACTCACACTGGATATTAGGAAAAGCATCTCCAAAAGAGCAGTGATGCAGTGGCACAGGCTGCCCAGGGAGGTTGGGGATTCTCTGTTCCTGGGAGTGTTCCAGGAACATAGAGATGCAACACCTGGGGACATGGTCAATGAGCATGGTGGGATGGGTTGGGGTTACACTTGGGGATCTTAGAAGTCTTTTCCAACCTGAATGGCAGCTGAGTGCTGGTGGCCATTCACCTGTGATATCCTGCCCTGTGCTTAGGGTATACATCAACAGCACAAGACCAGCACAGAGCATTCTGGCAGAGATTCTAGTTGTATTAGATTGTCCTGTTTAACCCAGTGTGGCTGCTCGGGGTCTGTGAGCCACCTCACCCCCCTGTCCTGAGCCTGGCGTCAGCACAAGGCTGCAAATTGCTGTGAGTGCAGCACTCAGCCCCACGCCCTGCCCATCCCCACATGCTTTGCCACCTGTCACATTCAGCAGGAACGTGAAGTTCGGAACTCTCAGACACAGCACAGCGCGACCGTCCCGACAGCCCTTTGCCTTTCCTTTCTTTTCTCTTATCTCTATTCCCGACAGCTGCGATCAGCATTTTTTCTCTTTTTTTGCAAATCGGGTCATTGCCCCGTCCCTCCCCGCTGCCTGTTTGCTGCACCTGGAGCCCCGGGGCACCGAGGGGCACTCTCCAGGGGTGTGCGCGGCTGCGGAGTGCGGGTTGGCTGCGACGGGACCCGGCCGAGCACGGGCTGCTACCACCGGACCGCAGCCCACGGAGCGGCGTAGAGGCAGCACCGGTGTCCCCGTGTCCCACCTGAGGGTGAGCAGAGCGGTGCGCCGCCAAGATGCTGCTGCGGCTGCTTGAACTTCATTACTTGTTCTTTGGGAGCAAAAAGCACGCAACTCCATCCCCCCTCCCCCCAACCCCCGGTCCGACGCACAGCTCCCACATGCCACGTCTGCTCGCCCCCAGCCCAGCAGCACTCACCGCCCACCCAGCCGGCGGCGAAGTCCTGGAGCTGGAGGCTGCCCATATCGAGCCGCTGTAGAAGGGGACCCTGGGGGGGTCCCGGCGGGGCCGGAGCGGACGGCTCGGAGCGGAGCCCGGCGGCGGTGACATCACGGCCGGGGCTTAAAGGCGCAGAGCGGCCGCCCCCGCCCTACCACGGGCCCGTCCCGTCGGGAGCGGCCGCTCCGGTGCCGCTGCCAGGGCCGGGAGAGGTGGGGCCGGGCTGGGGCCGGTCCGCTCTCGGCTAAGCGGGGTCAGATGCAGCGCTCTCCTTTTCACGGTGGAGCTGTTAGGGCCGGGAGCCGAAAAAGCAGAATCGCTCCTTCTTGAAACAGACAGAAGTTGAGGGGAGTTTCTTGAAGGATAAAACCAAAGATTGTTGGGGGATTGTTCTATAAATACCCCCAAATTAATGGATTTCAATGGTGAAGAGCATCTCTCGCTGGTTTACCGTTCCTTTGAAATCTCCCTGCTGTTTTTTCAGGAGATGCACCCCCTTCCCTACTTTGAGAAACATTGAAGAATCTCTCCCCAGCTCCTTCTTTCTTCACAGCATTCACAATTTCCTTAGGTCCCTATTCTCCCTCAGCCCTGCCTTCATTGGATTCCAGAGCCCAGCTCTGTTATTTTCACTCTCTAGTTTAGCTCACCCTCCCCCAACATCTCCCTGAGCAGTGCAACAGAACCATGGAAGGAACACACCAGGTTTTAGTGTTTTGATCTCAAACCCTTCCCTGATCATTCCCGGCATAACTTTGACTGATACTGAAGACTGAACTCTCCTTCCTGAATCCCTGACTTGGAGCCCAGCCTGGCTATTTCACCTCCTGTGTCATTAAAATCTCATGTCTTATGCCAGAATAACATCCAGATGCTCAGCAGCACTTCTGCTATCCCCTTGCTTCTAAACCAGATCATCCTTGTGCTCTCCTTCCTTTGACTGCAGGGAGAATGACTTGCAAAAGATGCTTTGGACCTTCCCCATCTTATGTACACATCTGTCTCACCTGTAATTTATGACAGCCTGAAGTGCTTTCTGTTCTGCAGGAGTCAGATTGCCACAGATAGCAGCTCCTTGGATCAGTCCTAGGTGCTTCCTGAGAAGAATGGTATCAGGTTCCTATTGCCTTGCTGGAATATTACATTGTTTTTGTCAACAAGTGTTTTGTCTGCATATTCTGATAGGTACATAGGTGGGTAGTTCATAAACAAGAACTCCTGAACACCTAAATAGTGCCTTAAAATATAATATTATATAAAATATAATGAAACTGCCAGTGAAAGAATTAATATGTGAATCTGCACTGGAATAATCATCATTTTCCACAGAAAGATACGTAACAATTCAAGCTGTCCTTACAACAACATTCCCTTCTGTACATGTGCATTGGAAACACAATCGCTGGGTTGGCTGAAGGGAGCTTTTGCCTACAAACTGCTTAAAGGGATTCAATATGAGGTGTGTGGTTGTCAGCTCTGATCAGTCTACACCCAAAACCTGAGATGCATCAATGTGCAGAGCACCACATGCCCCCCATGCAGGGGCTGCTCCCCATCCACCCACTCAGCTCTGGGCCATGTAAATGTCAGAGACAACACACAAACTCATCCATTGTTTGTTTCTTCAGATGATTTTGCTTTCTTCCTTTGAGAAGAGATGGGATCCCATATTTGCAGTTATACAGGATGTTATCCTCCTTTTCCATGCACATTCTCTCACAAAGCCAGAACTGGCTGACTGAGCTAATTATTCAGATCACAGCAGCATTAATCATCAATCTCAGCAATTCTCTTTAACACCAAGCAACACGTTTCCACGCCAGATTCAGAACATCTGCTATCTCAGGCAGAACACTGGACATGATCTTTGTGCTGAAAGCTTAACTGAAAGCAAATGTTATGAGGGC
Organism: Coturnix japonica; assembly: GCF_054131305.1. NCBI lineage: Eukaryota > Metazoa > Chordata > Aves > Galliformes > Phasianidae > Coturnix > Coturnix japonica. Next base: position 1,706,547 of record NW_028188951.1, read on the forward strand.
TTCAGAGTAACTCTCCCAGCCTGGAAGAGCAGGATGGGGTGGATGCCGGGAGCAAACAGCAATGCTCTGGAAGATGTTCCTCCAAACAGACTCAGCAGCCTGCAGGGCATTTGAACTCTTTGCAATACCCAAAAAGCCCAATAAATCAGCCCTAAAATGTACAGTCATTTGTGCATAAGCTCAAAGTGCTTGATATTCACTTGTTAAAACAATTGGCAGCTGCATATTTGTCCTCAAAGATATTGCAGGCTGCAGCCAAGCAGTGAGCAGAGCAGCTCATGGCTGTCCACAACCAGACAGCATCAGGGTCGGTGCATGCAGTTCACAGCTGCCACAGGCTCTGCTTGTGCTGACAGCACTGTTGTATGGAGAGCTGCAAATGGAGGCAGATTTTTGCTGCTCTGAATCCCAGCCTGGCTCTGCAGCTGCTCACAGGAACACTGGTTGGAAGGGGATGAGTGTAGTTTTGGGTTAGGGATGAGGAATCTTCTGCCTCCTGCCAAGAGGGGGAGCGGGAAGGTTGGGTTATCCTGGAAGTCACTCTTCCTTCTTCCTCCCCAACCAGAAAACTACTTCTTTGCACAACACTGCAATCCTTTGCCCAACTGATGTGCTTTCCACAACAGGTACCAATGCTTGAGAACAAAGCAAGGATTTCCCCACACCTCAGATGTGGTTCCTGGAGGTAAGCAGTTGGGTAAATCACAATCACTCCACATGTAACCACTCATGGGAAATCAAAAGCAACTCAGCACAGACAGAATATGCTAAAGATGAAAAGGGATTGCACATTTCTTGCCCAATCATAAAGGATTTCTGGACTGTGATGAATTGCACTGGAAATACTGCTGATCCAAGGGCACGTTGCCTTGAAGTATTAACCTTTTAATGACATATAGTGGCTTACACTGCCAGGCAAGATAGAAGTAAAACAACATGAAACCTTTCTGTGGTCATCAGGGTCTGATGGCAGATTCACAAGCAGATCTGAAAGCAGTGCCTGCAGACCCCCAGGGCAAGGAGTGATAAGGGGACAGCTTCATGGTCTGCATCTGCCAGACACATCCAGGCAGCAGGAAGACAGGTCAGGGAGCACATAGCTGACATAGCTGTCCTGTCCAGGAGCTACTGACCAAGCTCATTTCTATGGGAATGTGTGCAGAAGATAAATTAGGGATTGCAAAGAACAGATGTAGGCATGGAGGCTCTGCTATTGATGGCTGCAAAGCTTTTCCCTGCCTTCAAGCTCGGTACATCTTGCTAAATATATATTTTCCCAGGAGGAATTAGGCAGCGCAGGGAAGCCTTCAGTCTTTTCATCACCCATTGGCTTATTCTACTCTCTAGTGGAGGTCTCTGACAAACATCAGGAGGAGCTGGTGTCCATAAGGACAAGATATGTCTTAGACCAACAGGATGTTGCAGCCACAGATAAGACTGTAAAAGCAGGAAGATCCCCTGGCAGAGACAGGCATGCTGCTGGTGTAATGCTAATGAGCTTAAGTGGAACACTTAACTCAAAGGCATTCACAAGTTCCAGAGCTCTAACTGTAGAACAAACAGGCGCCTGCTCAGCCTCTACAGCACTTCATAGAGGGACATTTCCACCAGCAGAACATCAAGGCAGAACAGAGTGCTGCCAAAGAAAAAGCCAAGAGAGCAGCTGATGTTCAACCAGCACAGACCTCAGTAATGTGGGCTGTGCAACAGTGTGATGGTCATGGGGAAGTGACCAACTGTCTCTGTCCTGGAAATGGTGACCCCCGTGAGCTGCTCTCCTACATGTTGGGCCCTCCACACTCTCACAGAGAGAACTGGGGCACGGAGAAAGGGAAACTAGAAATACAGGAGCCACAGCAGGGCTGGCTGGGGAAAGGAATCATCTCACCACTTTGAGCAGGGTTTGTCCATTCTAACTTCTCATTTCCCTCCCACAGCTGTCAGTGTCTGAGCTGCTGATCTTAGTGGCCTCTGCAAGCAAAGAGTCATCCCTGCAGTGCAGCCTGCTTGATCCATGTACCTGCCCCTAGGGTGAGCTGTGGCTGTGACAAACAGGAACCTATATTCACACATACATATCTGCATTACAGAGATTCACATTTAGGTCAATTCCCATCCTTGGCTTCCATATCCTGTGTTGTGCCAGCCACCAGATGAAGACCCAGCAGGTGGGATGAGCTCCAGCTTGATGAGATCACCTTCCTCCTGCTCCTGTACAGATGTGGTACTTGGCATATACACTGGTGTAGCATAACACACAGCTTCTCATGCAGGCCCCGCTGGCAATCTGAAAATAAGAATAAAACAGTCTTTCCTGCTGATGAGAGTTGGATATCCAATTCTTTGGAAAAATTAATGCCTGCTTGGAGCTTGGCATAGCCTTGAAATTCTCAATAGTTGTAGTCATTTAGTCCTCATATTTAGTTTAACGTTGTGTGTGCATTGTCTCCAGCTAAATATAGCTTCCTCCATGTTCACCCCTTCAAGCATCCTTCCACCCTTCTGCTTCTATTATGCTCTTCTAGGAAAGGGATTTTGTTATGCTGCCAAGCCCCTCTGGGCCAGGGTAGTAGAACATCATCTGGGAAAGAAGAGCAGGCTAATTTCAAGAGGTGAACACTGCCATCTGCCAGGCAACATCTCTGCCATCAATAATGCCAAGAAGAAGAACAGCAAACAGAGTTAAACTGAGATCTTCCAAGTTGCAAATAACAATCAGAGGGCTTGAAAGTTGCAGGAAAATTTACGTGAGAGAAGCAAACACCACTTCTTTGTGGGCAACAGTTTGACTAAAGCACAGTGAGATGGTCTCTCATTTATGTTAATGGAAAAGCATCCTTTGTTGGTGTTCAGTCCCACTCATTCCCTGCTCACAATGCCCTATTTAAGCTCTATTAATTCACTGCAGTGACTTTAGGAAGAATTTGCCTTCATCCTCACTGAAGGGATTCACAGCATCATTGCCAGTGAAAGCACCTATTGCAGTGGTCAGATCCTTCAAGCCATACAGCTAAAAAAAGGCTGTTTGTCCCACTTCTGGGTATCTTTACAATCACAAGCAGAAGTACCATGGCACAGTGGCACCCACCATTTGCCTCCTTGATAATTCACAGTTATCAGTTAGAGTCTTACCACGAAAAAGGCCTCTCAATGCAAGATTTGAGACAAGCAAAAAAAAGGGAGGGGGTTCAGAAAGCCATCTTTCTCAGCCCAAGATAGGAAATCATCCCTCACCAACCTCTTTATGACAGTTATGTGGCCTTATCAGTCAGGAATACTGCAAAGTCCCCCACAAAAGCATAAAATAAAGCTACACTGTTAGTTGGGCAGGATGCCTGCTTGTATGTTTAGGGTCCATAAGCTATGAAAGAAGGGAAACCCCATGGACTCCAACAACCTCTGTGTAGCCCCCTCTTCTCACCCCAGCTGGTGCTCAATGCGTGACTATGTGAGAACCACTCACCTCTGCTGCCTGGATGTCCAAGGAAGGCAATGCGCTGCTGCACAGGGCCAGGCCTCCTGCTGAGCTGCAACAAAACAGAGCTACAACTGTTAAATAACTGTTAAAATAAAGAAAGTTACATATAGAAACCCCAAGCTCAGCCTGGACCAGTGCATATAGGTTTGCCCAGTGGCTCTTTATAGCTGCTGCAGTTGTAGCTAATTACCAACTGCAATCAGTGCCTGATCCACACCTTTCCTCCAATCACTGAGGGAGCAGCAGCAGCTGTTCACTGCAATGCACTCCCACCAACAAGGAGGGCTGTGTTATGTTACCTGAGGAAGGCATGAGAGACTTCAGCCAGGGCAGTAGCTGGTGACCTGGTAATATTTGGGCAGATAGTGCCACCAAAAGGATGTAGAACAAACTAAGAAAAAAGAAGTCTTCTTTTGGTGCTTTTTGAGCTGTTGCCATGACAATCTACCTCCACAGGTCTTTGCTTAGTTCCCTATCAGCTCGATTATAGCCCCAAAGCACCAGAGATGAGAAATAAACAGGTTGGGCCATCCTGCTGCAAAGCCTCCTTTTAGCCCAGCAGCTAAGGGGCTTTCAGCCCAGGCCACACAGTCCTTTAAAATCCTTTTAAAATTTGAACGCAGAGGAACTGTATCCTTTGAGGAGTTTAAAAAAAGCACATTCCTCCACATCCCACAAAGCAAAACTTTGTTCCTTATGCATCTGATTCATGGGAATACTAACTCAGTTTTCTTCAGAGAAGGTGTTGCCAAGGGGAAATGAAAACTATCGGGGTGCCTTAGGGATCCAAACTGTGCTGGTTTTATGTGACTTCACTGCTGGATGCAGCTCTCCAGCACAGGGGACCACAGGAGCATCACGTGTGGCCCTTCTCTGTTGGGGCTAAGAAGGAGATGGACCTCCCTGCTGATGCGCTGACAGCACAGCTGCCACTTTCTCTGATCTAGAAGCACAAAGAGATGTTTCCTTACATGGGGTAAGGTGGATTCGCTATTTCCTTGATGCTGGGTTATTGGGCTCCGGGGCTGCAGGGGGAGCTCCTCTGCTGCACTTCCAGCAGCACGGCTCGGCAGGAGGCAGGAACGAGTGCTTCCCTCCTTCACTGTAATCCAAACCTTTATCTCCTTCCACAGGCACATTCTTGCACTGAGTAATGATAAAACCAGGCTGTGCTCACCCTTGATTTTCCCTAATTCGGGAGAGAAAGCCACCAGGACGACGTGCCATCACAAGGCTCACAGGGAGGGTGACATGGGCAGACACAGGTAGCGCTCAGCATAGTCACCTCTCCAGCCGATAGTGCCCTGAAAGCGCTTTCACAGCACTCACTGAGATCATTTCTTGGTGAGAGCTTTCAAATCCATTTCATTCCAGCATCAGATGCATATGCCTTGCTCATCATCAGCCACGTGATGTTTTAAAAAGCTGTTCTCTTAACCTTACAAATCCTGCCATGGTTTTACTCCTTGACGCTATTGGGTCTCCTCTCATCCTGCCATCCAGCAGCGATGCAGACCACCCTTAGGACTGTGATTCCCAGCTCTCGCCTTGCAACACGTGTGATTATTTTCCCCTTGGTGGGTACACCAGGTGCCAGATAGCAGATGTCACTGACAGACTGGTTGGAAAGGGCCAAAGGTGGTGAATGCCCTTTCCAGTCTGGACTGTGACACTGATACATATGAAACACAGTTACCTTCTCAGGGTGTTTTTGCTTGGTTAGTCTTATTTTGGATTGTATTATTTTCTTTTCATATTATTTTCAGCATCATTTCTGTGGCTTTCTGCCTGTCCCTATCAAGAAGAGTAATATCAGAGAATCACAGAGACATTAAGGTTGGAAAAGACCACTGACATCATCTGGTCCAAGGAGTAAACCCCAAGCTGACTGAGATTTGTGGTGGCTGCTACATGAGCACTGGGGCAGGAATGGACAGTGTTGAGTGAGGACCCTCCCAGAGGCAGGCTGAGCTGTGCAGGGAGGAGGCAAGTTCCCATTTCCATCCTCAGCACTGCTTGGATAGGGCATGTAGTCCCTGGTGTTCCAGTGGCATCTGGATTGCAAAAAGGCAGAAAAAGAGAAGCAAGAATGTGAAAAACGCTCACAGGGACTTGAATGAAACACCAGATGACCACTTCTCAAACTGCCCCAGGATCATCCCACTACATCTGCTGCTGCTGCTCAATGGAAAAATGGTGAAAAACATGCAAATCATATCAAAAAAGGAGACTTACACAACCTCTGTGCATAAAAGCAAACAGGAACCTGTCAGCTTGTTTTATTACCCACTAACTGCTGCTACTGCACCGTGCTCTCTCCAGCCCATGCAACCCAGACCTGGGAACTGCACCTGGAGGTTCTGTGTCTGGCTAAGGGGACTGATGGAAACTTCAGCCCCATCAGCAGGGCTGTCCCAGTCATGCAGCACAAGAGAGCCCAAAGGGAATGAACTTCAACCACTATTAACACAGCAGCTGCACTCAGTGCAATCCGTGCCAGCAGCACTGATATTGGTAGCACCCCTGGCTGCTCCTCTCCTTCACAGAGCCACTGCCAGGCTCCCCACTGCTATCTCTTCTCTTTGTTTCCATGTTTTATTAAACTTCAGATTTCCTCGATAAGCAGCATCATCCTGATTTCTGTCCCTTCTTTTCCCCGTGGGACAGCGGCAGCAATATTTGAAAAGGCAAAAATCAAAAGCCCATTAGCATTTGCCTGTTGGTGAGTCAGGAGTGCTGTGGTTTCCCCTCAGCTTCTCTGGAGTTTTCAGTAGTTCCTTCTCCTGTCCATTTTCCGTGATAACCGAGTATGAGAAACATCTGCACCCCATTAGGAGCAGCTTTGGGTACATAAAACCGAATACAAAGGGTAAAAAAATGTTTGATGGCCGAGTCACGCTCTCATCCAGGAAGCAATCTGGCAATCAGCACAGGGTCCCTGGAGCATCCAAGCTGGAAAACAGGCTCAACCCTCATTTCTAGCGCTTCAGTGAAGCTACTTACGCTGTTAAGAGCCTAAAGCTGCTATGATTCATACCTAGAGCATGAGGGACTCAGCGTCTACTGTGTCACTTAGTGGTGTAGGCTTCCTTTTTGGTAAAAATTGCCCAGTAAAGTGCTGTCACAGTGCCAGCACCTGGGGAGAGGGGCTGTTACCAACTTTCTGTCTGCTATGCTGATCCCATTCACTTCTCATTTGCTCAGAAGCTGGAACTGAGTGCTCAAAATCGGACTCAGCAAGAAGCTTCAGGTGGATATGATTCAGGTAAAGTGGAGCTCTTTGGTTATCCACCCATCAGATAGCAATGAATCGTGGTTAATTGAGACCTTCCTGCAGGATAGGTCCTGTCAGGCTCAGGTCACAAATTCTTGCATGGCCATGCAGGCACACACTTTGTAATATTTCCTCAGAGGCCAAATGAACAAGGGATGCTCAGGCTGATCAGTGTAAGCCATGGCCATCAGCAACACCAAGAGGGTGGGATGCAACCCAAAAGTGAGCTCCAGTTGCTACTACAGGAGCCACTGCTCTGCCCCGCTCTGCATTCAGCAGCTTTAGGCTTCCTGTGCCAGCACTCCAAACTGAGTAGCCACGGCTTCAATGGATAACCAGAAATAACTTAAGACAGTGATAGACCAGAGCCAAATGCCTTGCTGCCTTGCATAGGCAGAGGATCATGGCTTGGGAAGTATGGTGATTAATTTGTTTTCATAGAGTAATTACCAATTAAACATTCGGTTAATGATTCTGTATGAATTAATTATAAACAGACTTCAGCCTAATTATAAGGACTCAAAGAGATTGTTTAATTAAATGTTTATTCTTCCAAAAGTGCTGCGGAAGACTTAGCAGCTGAATGCATACATCCAACTGGAAAATGGCACGCGTTTGACACCATTGGCTGCTAAAGAAGCCTTAAATTACACCCTGCTGTAATTAGCAGCTCAGTGGTGTACCCTTCTCTGAGCTTGACCCCTGTGATCGTGCCAGTGGTTGCAGCATTCAACCATTCTTCTACATCAGACCTCTTGTCCTGAAAATATTGTTATTGTTTTGCCGTTATTTATTTCACCAGATGAGCGGGCTTAAAATAAGCACCACTCTCCAGGCTGACACGTGGCAGCACTTACAATGAGTTGAAAATAAAATTGCACATACTGTGCTGCTTAGAAGAACGTCCCCCAATTGCTGCGTGTATACCAGCTGCATGCAACAGCCGAATGCTTCACAGTTCCAGCTCCCCCGTGGGGGTACATCTGCCAGATGTAAGTATTAATGAAAGTGAACTGTGACAGAAAGATGAAGCTTCATTAAGGACTGTTATTACCCAGTTTCAGGTGCTAACGGGGCAGCTGCTCAGGGTGGGATGCTGTCACTTGTGTACATCAATGAGGGTGCTCGAAGGAAGTGAGGTCTTCAGGAAGCAATGAACACGCTGCTACCCAATGTCTTAGGGAGCAAACCCTACACAGGGACCAAGTGCAGGGTCCCCAGGAGGATGTATGGGAAGGGGAGGAGCTGGGGCACAGCCTCACAGCGTGATGTCCTCATTCAGTGCATTGCCAGCTCCATTCCCCAGTGCTTTCCCCTCTCCCCCAGACCTGCACACATCCCACGCACTGATGGTCCCAATGCCACGGAGACATCACGGTCAGAGGAACCAGGAAAAGCTGCAGCTCTTGTCCTCCTGTGGGATATGGGAGATTTCACAAACTTTCCCATCTGACACGTTGTTCAAATGCTCTGCAGCTGTCAGAGCGCTATTGTTCAGGCTCAGATTGTGCTGGAGTTTGAGGTGTGTTTTTTTTAATCTTTTTTGATGTCTCAAACATTGCAGAGCTTCAGAGTGGGAGAGGGGACTGCAGCTCCGCATTGATCGCTGCCTCCCAGCCAGGTCTCTGTCTGTTCCTGCAGCATAGCCCCATCTCCTCACTCTACATCAAACTCCCTCTGCTCTGACACAGTGCCCCTGCCCTCACCCCTTGCTCCAGCTGGAGTTAGTACTAGCCCAAGAGGAACATACTTGCACCTTGGTCCAATAGCAGAAGGTTTGTTAATCCTCCCATATCTTTGCATCCTTTTCTCCCCCGTCAGCATGCATGCTGCTGTGTTCCATGCAATAGCAGTTGCACATGAATGCCATGGATGTGAAGCACTGCCCAACATGACTCCTCCAACACCAGCTTGGAAGAGCACCACAGACCAGGAGATCTTCTCCCTAAGGCTGTCCTGGGGAATTCACGTCTCCATTTAAATTCACCAGTAGCAGAACCTTGCCCAAGGACACCAGCCTTGATAAAACACTGCTAACTAAAATACACAGCTCACACTTTCTTTTTCCCATGTGTAATACCATAATGGCTGCTGCAGAAGCCAAAATAAAGACTGCCTAACTGGTATCAGGTGCTGGTATTTCTGCCTTCCCTACACCTGCAAACCTCATCAGCACTCATTCCTGGGAAAGGCCAAAGTGCCCTAAGCAGCCCAGGAGGCTGGAGGGAGTTAATGAGAATTGGTAGCACTGGGGTAGGGACAGGTAGATTTATGGGGATCACAGAGGTCAATGGGCTTATTTGTTCTCTCCTCATCTGTTCCCACCTGTGTCATTATCCAGGAAAGGATTACAGGCAGGACAGCCTGCGCCTTCATCTCACCACAGCTTTGCTTTTCATATCTGAGTAATAATTGCTCTGGGCAGAGACCTCACTTGGATTCCAGCAAAAATTGAAAGAACATCTATCTAGATAGATGGATATCTGTCTGTTTAGACAGATACAGATCTGTGTTTGTGGGCCAGGACACAACAGTTGCCAACATTGTGCGTGTGCCTGTTCCTGTATGGGAGGTATGTGTCCCTTTATTACTTCAGGGTATCCTCTCAGCGCTCCCTGTAAAGAGGTTCTGAATGGAAGCCAGCTTGTTTCGTGTCCATGAGTCATTTCCATCCCTTTGTTTAACGCCTGGCTCTGCTCCGCTCTGGTAGTTGCTCCTTGTCAAAAGTGTCATCTCAGAGCTCCAAGTCAAGTCATTAAGTTATATATGCCAACATAATCAGGTTTTGGAGAGGGAACAGAGCTCAGCTAGACACAGCCGCTGGGGCAGGAGGCACTACTGACACAGCTGAATGGTGGTGAGATCATTTTCTCCCTAAAACAGCATCTGGAGGGGTTCAGGTTTATAGCAAGTGAACATTCCAGATGCGCTATGTACCAGGTGGAGAAACTGGAAGCCCAGGCCCAACCTGGATGAAAGAGTGTTCTCAAAGACTTCAGGATGCTTTGGGTCCAGAAATTAAGGGCTGAAATGCTTGACTAGAGAAGGAACCTTTTAGCTGATTTCAGAGAAATTCCACACCCTGCACTGTCCGTGTGAACCTTTCCACTGACTTTGAAGTCAGCTTTTCCCCAAGGCACGCGGATTAACAAACACTGTGACTGAGTCCCATTTCCTCCTTTCCAAACGAAATCCAACATCAGCGATTGAGAAAGAAGAACCTGCATTGTAATAAATCCCCACAGTCACGGTCATCACCGCTTTTGTTATGAAAGCGCATCTTTTGCTGCGGTTTGTTTGTTTTGTTTCATGAATTAACTTTGTGTATTCGCGAGATTAAAAGCTTAAATGGGATCAATGAAGACTACACAGTGTGCATCAAAGTAATTGCGGATTGTTTTTGCAGACTCCAGAAGAGCAGTAATATTGAAGTGCTGAGGGCTTAGGGCAATAATTATGAATTTTTCAAATAAAGAGATGAAAGGAAATACGGTGTTGGTACGCTGGGCTGAACCCAATGGTTTGTTGTTTCCAGCACACTGGGACCTCTCTTGGGGCAAAGGTACACCATGTCTTCTTGAAGGCAGCAATCCGATCCTCCAATCACTTTGAGGCAAATCATTTGCTGTCCGTGTACAGGATGTTAACTATGTGGAAAAGTAATAAAGCGGTGTAAGCCTCAGAGAGAATCACAGGAACGTCCAGCGCTGCCTCCCATCCTTTCTACCTTGGAGCAAAGCTGTATGGAAAATATATTAAAATCAAGAGTTCAGCACTGCTTTCCAGATGGCATCATATGATATGATATTTGCTGGCATTTGCTTAAAACTAGACTCTTCTGATCCAGAAGGGTAAAGCTTATAATATTCTCATCTTCCAAATCCTTGATTTCAGATGTTTGTCGTTCCCATAAATTACCACGTACAGCCAATAGAAAGCAGTTATTTTCTACACAGTGGAAATAAGAGAGATTTGTGGATGTGGTATTACATAGTGCGAGCTATTTTAATATGCTGAATGTATAGCAAAGCTGAATTTAATATTCTCAGAATAAATCACACCCAATTTCAAGGCAGAATTCCTTCCCTTCTCCGTTCTGTTCAATTCAGAAAACCCCACATATTTGGCATGACCTTCTTTCAACGCACCCAACACATAAACCTTTGTATTTAAAACCTCTTCCATACAGTCTGACACAGTTCAGCCAGAGTTCTTATTAATTGGGAAGGTGATGGCTGAAGAGGACCAGTGGCTGGATGGGACGATGCTGTGGTGAGCACCAGGCAGGGACTGTGGATGAGGAAGCCACACTGGTTGTCTTACCTATGTTTCCAACACAGCCATCTGACACTGAGATGAGTTGGCACCAACTCAACCAAAGAGATCCGTTTGAGATTGCAGCTAATGACATGCAGCCATCACAGAAGCACTCACAAACGCACTAAATAGTTGGACTAAGTGGGACTACTTTGAAGAGAAGTTGTCTGCGCACGTAGCAGGAATGGGAAAAGTCGTGTTTCATCAACTTGTGTGGTGTCTGAAAGAGGTGACATAGTTGGCAGTAAGAAGAGTGTGTTGCAACGTTTCTCAATTGCAAAGAAAACACTGAGCCATGCTTTTCTGGACAGATCCTCATCTGGTGTAAATCAGCGAAGCTTCACCAATGTCAAGTTGCTCCTGGATGCTGTTGTCAGGTCTTCCAGAGTCAACACTATGGAAGCCCATAGTTGCACATATTAAAGTAATCAGGAAGATTTTCATTACTGACTGCGCAAGTGAAATGAAGACCGACATAATGGAAACGTGTTCAAAAAATTTTACTGACAAAGATTTTAAATAAAAATGCTTTTTTTCTCTTGTGTACGACTGTTGTCTAACAGATGCCATTAATACAATGGAAGGATTGTAGTGGAGGGGAGAGGAAATGTATTTCCCAATTCCTACTGGAAATTACGTCTCCACTTAATTCCTCCAAGCAGCTTAGATTCAAATAACTCTTATTTCTTCCCGCTGGCCGTTTCCCATGGCTGCACATCCCTTCTGCATTGGCACTGTCGTTTCACAGCTGTCACACATTCCCATGAACAACAGATCATCACTGGCCCTGTACAAGGCATACTGGGGGACCTGCAGGTATGGATTAAAGGTAAAAAGGACATTTTCAATTTGCAGATTATTTGCTGGCATTGTGAGTAGATTTACTATCTTTGTAAAGATGGGAATTTGCTCTTCTTTATCTGTGTGGTCACCTCTTTCACTTGGTCTTGAATGCAGCTGCACAACATGTGTATATGGATCCCAACCAGCACGGCAGAACATGGGTTCTTCAAGAGAATTAGGGATCATCTCATCATTCTGTGCCCAGCATGAGGAATTGTGTGTTACTGGGAGGGCTCACTCTGACCGAGAGGTACTGGGAGTTCCTCTACTCTGGGCCTGGAAGGGAGCAAGTTCTCAAGCAAACCTCCATCCTTTACTGTTAACCACAGAAAAACATGGTTCTGAACTTCACCCTCTTCCTTCATCATGTTTTCTAGAGCAAGTTTTTCCCAAGTCAGACATTTCCCTGCTGCTTTCTGCTGTCATTACAGAGTCCAGCTTCTCATTTACTGTTTTATTCAAAGGGAGAAGTATATTTATTCCATATTCATACAGATGTTCATGTGGCTATAGCCAGTCTCTGCCTTTTGCTGACAAGCTTGCTGCTTTGTTCTCAGGACACCAAGCAGCTGGCATCAGAATACCAAGTGTTTTTGTCTTCTACCCATCTTCCCTCTTCATTCTCCAAATTTTCTGTCCTGGTGGGAAACTTGTCACACATTGCTGGGCCGATGCAGAGCTCTGCTTCTGTTCTGTAGTAAGGGAAGTATCCACTGGAAGAAAAGGGCCGGTTCAGGCCTGGCGGTGTGGTGGGGAGGGAGAAGGATGGAAGGCAGCCTTCCAAGGTGCTGCCTCCTGGGAGCTGCTGGGATGTTGGCTCTACATTGGCCATGGAAGAACACAGCTTCCTCTCTGTCCCCAGAGCTGGGTGGGCGGTCTGTAACAAACATATACAGGAGCTGAGGTATGGGTACATGGAAGAGTGAGGCTGACACATGGGAATGATCGTTAGAATTATGTGTCATTCAAGGAGGGATGGATGCCACCTGTGAATGCCTGGGAGTGCTGCCCAATAGATACCTACAGTCACGGGGAGAAATTTCCCTTGTAATTTACCTTCTCAGCATCTCCACCAAGCTCCACACATCCACCTTCTCCTTCATCTTTGTTTTCAGGCTTCTCTCCTTCTTCATTTAAGTCATATAAGAGAGGTTCGACAAAGTACTCCTCATTTGATCTGTAATATGGAAAATATCCTGTGGAGATGGCTGAATAGTTCACATTCTCCTCCTTCTCAGAATAAACCTCGCTGCCATCAAAGCTTTCTTCTGTTTCTGGGTTGATCTGCAAGGCAAAGAGGAAAGATGGGACCATAAAGACCAGTTCCTCCTCCCACCTCTCTGCCACAGTCTGCTTGAGATAAACAGAAATTTCCCATCAAAGCCATTTGTGATGGAAAATTGGGTCTTCAGTTGAAACATCTGAAAAAGAGCCTACTTGCAATGCAAATATTTGCAATTTGTTTAAAAGCTTATGTTTCAAAAACCAGTTATGATGTAAGAAAAAAAGACAGCTCTTTCCTTCTGAGCCCTGAAACAGTTTCCCAGGAAGAGTTTTCAACAAAATCCAAATACAACTTAGCCTCTGTATTCTCAAGCAGTCTTTAGTAGCTGACACAGGCTCTTTCACATTCTTTTTGTCCTAATCAAGGGTCACAATGAGTAGACTTTGGAAATGAAAACCCAATCTCCAACCCTTCCTGTTTGATTTTTTACTCTTGTTTGGCGTAGCACAAACCACGACCTGCAGAGACAGCACTTGTACCTGACTGGAGGTTAAATTTACTGATTGCGTGCGTTTCCTTGACAGATTCCAAACCAAAGTCATGGCACCCCCACAGTTGATTTAGTTTGGTTAATGGTCTCTTGAAAATCTTGGTAGATCAGCAGTGCTCCTGAATGTTCTGGAAATGGAAGAATACTGAAATTTCAGTAGAGTCTTAAAAAAAGCTGGTTCGACCCTCTTTTCCTCCTGATATTTTCCTTTTGGATTTTCCATGCAACCCAAAGAGGCACGTGCAATTCAAGGCCTTGACTGAGCTTGGGTTTGATGTTTCAAATCAACTCCCATTTTATCATTTGAAAAGTCAATTTATCAAGTAATCACTATTACAAGACCTCATCTCCTTGAAAAATATGGTCATATTCTAGCCACGTTCAAGGGCTATAGACAAGTTCAAAGGAGTCTTAATCTACACATCTGGGTAACACAAGTGCAGCCCAAGGGTTACCAGGGGAGAGACAGAGGGTATTTTTATGGTTACTACGTACCCAAGAAGTATCAGAGAAGAGAAAGCCTGTTGGGAGAGCATCATCCCACACCCGTTTTGTTCCCTTGGTGATGGGGTTCCAGGGTAGCATCACAAAGTGAGTGGGACTGTTGTTCCACTCCTGGTTGCTTTTATCCATATCAGAGAGGAAATAAATTATGGAAATAACCCCTTATAAATGATCATTTTGGATTTATGACTGTATTGCATTTGTCATACACATAAAACCCATCTTTTAGAAGCAGGTTGGCTCTTTCCATTATTAGTCTTTTTCCCATGGTTTTGGCTTTGTCAAGTGGTTATCAACTATAACTAGAAAGAGATAGGAGATACCCTACAAGATCCCCAGTTTTACACAGTCAATACATGCTTAGAAGCCATACTGCTTGCTGCTCAAATTCTTAGATGAACAGCCCTCATCTAAGAGGGAAAAATGAGGAAAAGCTCCACTTGAAAGCTCCCACACGTTTTAAACCACCACTAATGATGACAGTGTGGGCATTTCATTGCTTTGCACAAGGATTACATCTCTTGGTGAAACCCATCAGCCCTTAGCTGGGTAGGGGTGGATGGGGCTGATGAGAGCTCATTGTGGTTCTGAGCTTTCTCCACATGTTCTCTTGAAAGTGAAACAAGCAGTTTTTTTCCCAGGTTCCAAGAATGGTGAGTCAGGGTGACTTCACCAGCACAGAGCACAGTAATCATACGTCTGATCTGAGAGGAAATTTGTATTATGCCAGTACATGTATGAACTTTATCCAGGGAATGTGCCAAATAGAGACTTCTGAAAATGGGTTGCTTTTGTTTTCAGTTCCCCCTGGCTATGAAAACTGTCCTCTCCATCCCTTCAGTGACCAAGCAGCTCTTCAGGACCACTCCTCTACTGCTCTCTGCAGCCCCACAATGCCCAATGAATGGGCAGCTAAAGTGATTCACACGGAAGGCTGCTTTTCAACAGAAACAGCATCAGATTCAGGCTTTTTTTTTTTTTTTTTCCCCATTGACATACTAATCGCTGCAAAGGCAGTGATCAGTATTAATTTCCTTTTGCTGTGACAGAATAATGCCGCTCTCTTCAGCTGATACATGCAAAAGGAAGAAGGGAATGCCTCAGTTGTGCCTTTCAAGGCATTTTCAAAAGCTGCGTATTTCCATACTTACATAAAAGTACTTACTATATCCTGTAAATATATAGAAACACACAAAGACTTCCTGATACTTCACATCGAAATAGTTATCATCTCCTTTCCTTCATTCAGATTGCAATTACTTTCTGCTAAATGACAGATGACTTGCCTTATTGCCATAACAGCGTGTGTGTACTTCAGTGTTTAACTGGCAAGTGTGACAAAGTGGAGCGCATTCTCTAAGAATACATTAAAAAAAGCCCATAAATAACTGAGTCACTGAGAAATTCAGAATACGATTCATCCTCATATACCATTCAATCTACTTACCAAAAATTCCAGAACTCTAAAGCATAGGGATGATTGTGAATAGCCTGAATTATTATTCGTCCCATTTATTATCCTTGTTGCTGCCTGCAGAAAAACGTGGTTTATTATAATGTGATTTCTCAACTGCATCACGGTGATATAGCAGCAGTTAATGAAGTGTTTGGGCACCGACAACCCCGGCTTCATTGGAATTCATTACCACAAAAATACTGCCAGAACTAATTGCTGTCAGGGGCTGCTTATGCATGTGCCTTAGTTCCATTTCCCAAAATGACAGAGCTATCGCCGGTACAAGTGAACAGAAAAAAAACATCAAAGGGGAAAGGAGCAGCCCCTGAGCTCCCATCCCTGCAGGTGCATCCTTTGCAGCGCGTGCCCATGGGATGTGCTCATCCCTCAGCCTGGCAGCTTCCTCCAGGAGCCAGCGCTGCTGCTGTGTCCAAAGCAAGCTGAGGATTTCTTTGTCTTTAACTGAAAGGTAGCATCTTTCTGCAGAGGAAATTAAGGGAGAATTAAGGAAAAAATTAAGGAAGAGCAGGGCAGGGTCTTAAGGAAAAGATGGAGAATCCCTGCTGCCTCCAGCGCACTCAACTTTAGGCCTCTTTTCCCAGGTAGCAGCGAGAGGATGAGAGGGAATGGCTTTAAGTTGCATCAGTGAAGGTTCCAGGCTGGGTATTAAGAAAAATGTATTCTCAGAAAGGGTGGTGATGCACTGGCACACGCTGCCCAGGGAGGTGGGGAGGGTGGGGGGGGGTCTCCATCCCTGGAGGTGTTCAAAATGTGGAGATGTGACATTTGGGGACGTAGTCAGGGGCACGGTGGGGTGGGTTGGGTTTGGACTTGGGGATCTTAGAGGTCTTTTCCAACCTTAATGATTCTGTGATTCTATGATTCTATTCTGAATTGCCAGTGTGTGGGAAAGGCGTGGG
The DNA here is from genome assembly GCF_054131305.1 of Coturnix japonica. NCBI lineage: Eukaryota > Metazoa > Chordata > Aves > Galliformes > Phasianidae > Coturnix > Coturnix japonica. The sequence continues at coordinate 1,723,114 of NW_028188951.1, forward strand.
CTTTGGGCCAGAGAAGAGCCTGGGATGTGATGGCAGGAGGCAAAGGTGAGCACCAGAGCTGCCCGAAGGGATATTCCAGCCCCTCTGCACTCCTTGGTGCGCTCCACTCCCTGCTCCCCTTGCACCCACCCCCATGCAAGGCACAGATCCTCCCTATGCTCCAAAACAGATGCCCTCACACTGAAAAAGAGACCCTCTTTCTGAGCTGGGAATGCTTCTTTCCAAAGCAGCCAGGAAGGAAGGGAGAGGAATCTGTGAGCACAGCTGAAGCTTGTGAAGCAGGGACTGCTGGAGGAGCTCGCTGTACAACTCAATTTGCACGATGTCTGAGCACTCCTCTTTCAAAAGTCAGCCCAAGCAGATCGTTCCAGATTCCCCTTGCCAGAATCCTTGGGATAGGTCCAAGGGAATGATCTTGACTGCTCCAGGTGGGTTATGGATCCCCTGGGAGGTGCCTGAGGTGTCGAGGAGTTCACTAATTATGCTCATTAAGTCTTCTAGGGGAAGGATGCTCTCGGCACAGCAAGTCATGGTGCTCAGAGCAGGACACCTTTCATACACCTCCTGATGCGAGCAAGGTGAAGAGGGTCATTTCTCCTTGCATTTCTACCTTCTGGAGTCTGACTTTGCTCCGGAGATCAGTGGGAGGAAAGCTGTCCTTTTTTGGAGCCTTCCAGTGTTTTCCATAACAACTTCCCTCCAACTTCAGGCCTCTGTGACTTGGCCAGTTTCATTCAACAAAGACAACTTTTATTATCTTACTGAAAAGCCTGGATGTACTGCTATGTCGTGCTTGCTACATACACATTTTTAAGCATTAGTCATGCCACAACATCTGCTTTTTATTGGTAATTACACTATCCACATTTTAATAAGAGGTAATTCTTAAATTTCTCATAAAATATATACGACTCCAGGGAAAGAAGGTGAAAGGTTTTGCAAGCCTCTCACAGCCACAGGACCAAAATGAGTGGAAATAAATCCTTCCCAAGCAAAACTTGTACAACCCCTCATGGCAGAACATCCAGGGATGCCGTGTGATTTGCCGTCCCCTTTTCTCCTAATTGTTCACGCTCTGCAGAACAGACCTGCACAGTCCATGTGCTGCAGCCCTTCTGGGTGCTATTAATTTGCTCACAAATAGAGAGCCGGTGCTAAAACTGCCCATACATGGACACCCCCTCCTGGGTGTGACCTCCTTGGAATTAGCGTGAAGGGGTTTCTGCGAGATCAGGTCAGAACTGGGGAGCAGTAAAAGTTTTAAGGCTGTTTCCGCATGTTGTAGACACCCCAGAATTGCAAATAGGTGTCCGGATTAATGGACCGAAGCTTGTTTTTCTTATTTGTTGTAAGCTCAGTTGAAACAGAGTCAATAAAAAATGGCTGAAAAACGAGGCACAGCTACAGCAGAAGAGGTAAAGCATCATGAAAAAATCCTTCAGGGTCCATTAAAATCTTCCTGTTCCTTATTTCCCCCTCTGTCTCTGCAGGTGAGTGCTGCTGTGCTGCTCTGGTCATGGCAGAGTTTGGCTCTTTGATTCCTCAGAACGTTTCCAGGGATATTATCCAGCCATTCTGGCAAATCTGACACTTGACAAACGACACTTCTGCAAGGTCATCCTTAAACCTTTGAGAACTGGGGAGCTTTCTCAGCTGCCCCTGCCCTTCCCTGAATGCCAGCAGCCAAGCCCATATGGAGCATTGTGGGCTGAGCTCGTTGTTGATGCAAATGCATACGACTAGTTTTGATTAAAAGCAAAATGCAGAATTGACTCAAACTGCCTTTTTGTTTGAAAAGCTTCAAGCTCCTCATTATCATCAGGCTTTCTTTCAGGGCAGGAAATTAGAATTTCCATGAAATAACGCTGGATGGCACAGGGTAAAGTCAAAGAACATGAAAGTTCCAAACAAATGGAAGGATAAATGTGCAAAACAAATTTGAGGACACTCAGCTAAACATTTGGAGGCACGTTATGGCCCGTGGGTTGTTTAAATTATGCTATGTGTATAAATCAGCCATGTACACCACACCAGCGGTGGACTTGAGAGCTCTTTTCCATACGCACAATTACTCATAGCTACGCAGTACATAATTACAGCATTCAATAGGCAAGAACGGTTTGTATTGCAGTGTGCCTGGATTGAGTGGTTTTCATGTGAACAAGGAGCTCATTCCAGAGTCCAAAGAGACTTTGTGCAACCCCAGGGCTGCTCAGTAGTGCTTGGGAATGCAGTGCCAGGAGGGATGTGCTGAGCACAGGCAGCATGCAGGTGGGCCAGCACCAACCTTCCTCCCTGGGATGTCCTGGCTCATCGGAAAACCCTCACGCCAAAGGAAACTGGAAAGTGGCAATAGCTTTCTTCTGTCAACACAAGGATGTATCTGGCAAGAGAATCTCTTCATTTTTATGGGGTTTTAATCATAGCCAGGGCTGGCAGTGGTCCTCCCAAATGAGAGCGGTTGGTGTTTCCCAGCATAGGAGCAGGCTACTCCGTGTGCGATGTTACAGAGTGGTTTCTTAAGTTTCCACAAGGAAGAAAATAAAAGGAAGCACATTTTTTGCCAAGGACTATATTAAAAAGTTGTATTTCAGTTACAAAGAAAAGCTCCCTGGAATTAGAGAATCGGGGAATTGAAATTGCTTTGTCCCATGCTCCGTACTGCAGATTTTAATAACAAAACCAGTTATTTCCTTGTGTTTTCCGCCTGCCTTCTCAGCTCTGCAGCAAGATTGTGGCACTTGGGTCAGGATTTTCAACGGGGATGGGGAGAAGTGGCTTTAAGACATTGTTACACAAAGGATATGGTGTCTCTGAGCAGGTGGGAGTCTGCAGATAGGTGACCACTGCTTCACTCTGCTCACACATGGCATTACTGGAAGAGAGGTTGCCTTTGGGACATACACTTTTGATTGCAGAAATATTTGCAGAAATTAAACTCTATTAAAAAGCTGAAAGTAATTAACAAGATGCCTGTTAACCCTCTAAGCCTCATGGAGGTGTCAGGACCTCACCTCCATCCCCAAGAGGAAAGCACACTCTGGTTTTACCTTCACACATCTCTTCTTGCTCTGGTGGATGAAACGGGACTGTAAGAACAAGAAAACCAATTATTTTTACTCTGTTGTTGTTCCACCACAAACAACACATCACAGAATCATCAAGACAGCCCCAAAAGGAGGAAAGGGATTACAGCTGACACTACATAGGAACTCTAAGAAGCTTAAAACAGAGAGAAGAGAGGGAAGGTGTATGGGGGATTGGCACTGTAAGGCTTTCTTATAACAAACCTGATTCTGCTTTCATGCTGGTAGGTGACAGCAGAGAGAAAACTCCATGTGTGTTTAAAAACAGGTCATCTTTAAGAAATGTTATGGAAACCTTGAGTAGACACAAGCAAACAGCCCTGCGGCCGTCATTTGTCTTTGCTGTCAAGAGGAAAATTAAGGCTCCAGGGGAAACAGAGGCCAGGTTTGATGGATGCCTGCAGCAGAAGGCAAGTGGGTCAGCATTCCTGTCTGCCATAAAGTCGTGTTCTTTCCCAGGAGAAAAGTTACTGCACAAACAATACACCTGTAGGGAGGAGAGGGGATGAGAAGAAAAGGAGTGGAAAGGCACAAACATTTTTAAGTGTCACTTCTGGTTTGGTATTGACAGAAATTACACTTCTTCAGAAATGAAAACTACATTCCATGAGCTGGGGGCTTTCTGAGGCTGAGTGTATTTGTGAGCAGAGCACACACATCTTCATTAGCTTTAGCAAACAGATCTGTGCAGTGGGTGTCCACACTGCGTGTTTTCAGAGGGATCAGTCCCAATATGGACCGACCATTAGTGACCAAGCACTTGAGCGAGCCAGGAGCACATCATCTCCTGCAGTATCCTCCAAAAAGGAAATGAAACTTCTATTTCTGTTTAAATCAAAGCACAAGAAAACACTGCCTCTTTGATGTCTTATAGCTCTTCTAGATCAAGTATACTGTCCATCCTCTTAACACATACACTCACAGAGGACACCTAATATCATAGATCCATTTTAAAGGACATGCAAACCCAAATCATCTCTGCAACATATACATTTCTACTTGAAAGCAACATCAGACTCCTGCAGGCATCCTACTTCAGCCAAGGAAGATACAGTGAGTCATGCTGCTAGTTTTACTGACTTTGTTTAGTTTTATTTTCTGATCAGATTTATTTCAGCCACAAGACACTGAATCTGGTGATCAATGTTCAGCAGATTTCAGCTGAGCGATCTATAGCCTTGGGTTACTAATATATTTAAATATTATGTATGTATTTTGTGATAATATTTCAATTCTGATAACTGCCAGGGCTGGAGAAAAAGCCACAGGTAGGCTCCAAATCTTGAGACTGTCTTAAATGTTATTAAAGGCTTTCAACTTTGTAATTAAATTAGGGTCTTTTCATCTACTTTTTTTCTGTGTTAGCACTGAAGATGTACTGAGGTCTTTAAACTGACTATTCTTAAGGGCTAAGGTAATTACGGGCTCTGGGAGGGTGACTTAACAGAAAGCACAGCATATAATGAGACATGCTAGTAAGCTGCAGAGTTTGGCAAGCACAGAGACTCTAGAGAGACTCAAGGTGTTTATAGACATTTCAGCCACCATAGATCATAAGGACTCGCCTTTAAATTCTCAGTATCTGCAGCTGTTTCGGAGCAGGTACAGAAGGTTCTGGTGACACAGGGCAGGACTGCGCTGAGAGCAGTCTCTGAGCACAGCAACCCCTCCATCAGTTAATCCCCAGGAAGGGACAGGCTCCTCCTTGCCTGCAAACCTGCCCAGTACAGCATCCTTAGAAGCATTAGAAAATTACAACTTATACTTCTGTCCATCCTGTGGCCTTGAAAAGGGAGGGAGAAAGGGAAACGTTCTTGGGGTTCCAGCACTCCTCCACTCGCACACACTCATGGTGGGCTGTGAACCATAAGTTGGACCTTCTGTTCATGCTGGTCCAGTCAGCCATTCCATTTGTTTTAGGGAATATATCTCCACTTGGCATTCAGTTCTGAACATCCGGGTAGAACGGAATCATTCACACTTGTAGCAGCTCTGTAGCACTGTGTCTGCTTGAAACTTTGTCTCTTTTTTCCTCCAGCAAACTCAATGGTGGAGCTGGAAAACAGGTTCACAACTGTCCATGGTGCCTCTGGGATCATCTCAGGCTTGGGTTTCTAACACAGATGCTCAACCCCTATTCACTACTTACTGCAGCAGTGTCTGCAAGCAGCTCAGTTACTCCAGATTTCAGTGTAAGTGACCTCTGGTGTTTGTCCTTCTGCAAGAACCCCAGTATCCCTTGTGCTCCTACAGGGGAGGATGTAACGTGCAGGAGCACATTCCCAGGCCCTAACAGCACCTCCCAGAGCTGTGTGAGAAGGGAAAGACTGGGCTGACTTTCAGGCTCCCCTCCTCACCCAGGAGCAGGGCTCAGAGCACATTTGCTAAAGCCGCTTCTGTGTTTTTCCCAAACTCCCTGCTTAATACTTCCAGTACGATTCCGAAGGAAAATTAATCCTTAAGCAAGGGTCAGCATGCAAACTCTTAAGAGATCTCCACGTGTGCACCCATATCTTCCCGCTTGCTGTCATGAGGGACATCAACAGCCACCATTACTTTTGCCTGATGGACTTTGACCAAACTTATCCACAGTTCTCCTATGACCGAGTTTGCCCAAAGAGGTGGCTTAAGGGAAAGAAGTGGAGTTCACCCACACAAGGCTCAAGGGAAATTTGAATTCACTTCGCACAGTTTCCTTGATCCAGAAACCCCATTTCAATATTCACACTTCCATGATCCAGCACTATGAAAATCTGCTGTTTGCTCTACTCCAGAGAGCCGTGCAGGGCAGCAACAGCACACTCCTGAGTATTATGAAAAGGAGATTAATTTTTCTTCAGTTGCAGATACATCTGAATCTGTATTAAAAGTGAATGACAAAACCATGCACTGTTGGAAGGAGCCAAGTCAGACCATGGTCAAGCTAAGATCTGCAGATACACCTTCAGAATCAGTGCTGGCTCCCCTGTGATGATGGGTTGGTGAGCTTGAAGCAATGCTCTGAGCCTGGAATTCACTCTGCAGGAGCTGTGGTTGGGTTTCCTTTTGTTGCTGTTGATTTTGCAATGCCATAATAAGTGTTGGTGAATTTGCAAATCATAAAAGCTTGAACCATGGGTGGATGCCTTCATCCAAGGACTAGAACAAACATTTTTGGTGTCAGTCCATTCCAGAGGGATTTTCAGTGTTATAAATTAAAAGATAATAATAAAAAAAATTAGCAAAAGAAAGCTAAACAAACAACAGCTGTTTGGAACCAAGCCCTAAACCCAAAGTGTATAAATGGTGTCCAGACAAAAGCTTAGAGACAGGGACCAAAAAAAATGCTCAGCACAAGAACTGCAGGGTGATTTCTGACTATTCTGCTCGCAAGACACTGGTTTTCATCCAGCCACAAGGAATTGACTCTTCTCAGTGATGAGAAACATATGACTCGCAGATCCACTGCCACACTGACCTGGTGGGCATGAACTGCCTCAGAGATGATGAGTGGCACCTTTGGGACTCATCCCTACTGACTGAGCAGGGGCTGCAGGTTAGGAAACATTTAAAACTGTTGAATTAGGAAATCACCCATGGAAATCTGAACAAACAAGAGATAACATGAGAATAAACATCCAAAGAAAATGCAGCAATCCTGCACAGCCACCAATAGCCTCCTATCAAGGAGCTGTAGACACACGCAGCCCTCAGCTGAATTATAAGTATTAATGTGTTTGAAAGGTATTTGCCCTTTGGACAGCCATGTTTTTGTTTGGGGCTTCAGAAACATAAATTACAGCCATTTAAAGCCCAGGCTTACATTTTACTTCAATGACGTAAATGAGTTCCCGATTTTCAAAGGCCAGCTGTCCCTTACAGCAAGAGGTTGCAATTATATAAAATTCTTTTATTGCATGGAGGTATTTTCAGTCCTTTAAGTTTATGTGCCCCAGGTGAAGCAATATAAACAAACTATGGCTGTCGCAACTGTGTTAATAATGGAAACTGCATTTGGGAAGTTTTAGGGATAAAACCTATAACTTTATACTGCTAAGGTGTCAAACCTTTCAAATGTAAAACAGAAGTGCAGCTGTGGAAGACCTCAAGAAAGGTTTCTGAAAAGCCAATGTTCACAGTCTCTTTAGATGTAACAAAGGCAGTAGCTTCCAAGCTGCAGTCATTAGTAAGAGCTGCTGGAAAAAATAAGGTTAAGAATACATCTTAATGGATCTGAGTTTTTGGTGAGCTTCAGATACACAGAGTTAAATCCACTCCAATCCAGCCACACTGAGATCTGTATTTTACAGATGCGTGTGTAATCTTAGCCCATGGCAGAAAGAAAATGCTGAGGTACAGGATGAGCTTGGATATGCTGAAGAGGAACACTACAGTACAGGTCTCGGCTCAAGGAGCTGCTCCTCAGCTGCAATGCTCCAGCTTCCCACTGTGAATTTCTAGTCCCTTGGCTTAAATGGACTGAAATGGACTTGTCAAAAATGGACTGAACCAGGCAGAACAAATGTTTTCCATACTGCAAGAGTTGGGTTGGCTTGTTTGTTTACTTTTCCTTTTCTCCAGCCCCGGTAGATGTGAATTGCCATTGCCTTAAAAGTACACAGAATATTCAAAGCCAACAAACCACATCAAAAAGTACCGATGTGTCTATGGATGGCTCTGATTTTCTGCCCCTTCCAACCTGAGACCATGGAGTAGTAGCCAAGAGAACATCATGTTCTCAGCTGTCCATGCATCTGGAGCTGAGATTATTCTCCTGTCTAATTTGAACAGCGTAGAGTAGTGGGGAAGCGAAGGGAAGCTCATAAGTCAATGGCCACGATGTTTAGGGAGGCACTGAGGGCAGCAAGGAGAGGTGAGCTCCAGCAAGGCAAAGGCTTTGAGGCAGAGGAAGGAAGGTTTGGATGCAGCGCACGTCTCATGCTTGGTGAGCTGACATGGAGGAGAATTAAACTTCAAAGGCACCCATTGCACAGCTGATGACATTTAGGAAGAAAAGGGAAATTGTTGCTTTTCTAGAAGATTTACAAATGCCATCCGTATCCACGGGTGTAATTTTCCATTAGGGAAAAAAAGAATATCTTAAGAAACATATGGACCATGCAGTAAAGAAGTTACCATAGCAACTAGCTTCCTAAAAATCCCTACATATGTATACAGAAAAAAATGCATGTAGTAATTATAGATGCATGTCTGAAGTCATTTATAAGCCTCATCTTCCTAGCAATATTTTTTCCTACTAAAAACCAAATTCATGCTTCCAACATCAGCTTACTGTGCTGCCTCTTGAACCTGCAAAGTCAAAAGCCTCACGACTGACAGTCACTGACAACAGAGCAAAATCTAATTTAACTAATTCAAAATATGTGCTTTAAGCATTAAAGGATGGTTATAGAACCAGAATGAACTGAGATCTGGGACTACAGCTGAGCTGACATTTAAGTTCAGAAAATGTTAGATGTTAAAAATAAACAGATGAAAGGGTGTGACCCTCAGAGAAGTATTCAAGAAAAAAAGGAAGGGGAAAAAAGGTGAATTACCAAGGCACAAAGGGTTTTCAATTCTCTTTGCACTGTGGTCCTGGTGTGGGGATTGGTGGGACATGCCACAGGTCACCTCCTCTCATAGTCCCAGTGCTCCCATCATGGCAGGCTCAGGGACTCGCATTTCTCCTGTGTTACTTTTTGGTGGCGTTTGAATGGATCTTAAAGACTTGGTGGCTTACCCCAGCGTGTTTCCACATTCCTTCTATTTTCCATCATCAGGAACCAGAGGTCTGCCTTGCTGCCTGCTGGTCACCCTGGAAATTTAGTGAAGATGGATTTCCTACATGTCCAAGCCCTGCTGCTGAGAGGAGATGAGGATATGGGGTCAGCGCAAAAAGAAGACCTTCTGCAGACACAGCTGGCTGTGGGATGGGAGGCCACGAAGGAATTCAACCTTGTCTTCCAGATCCTGCTCTAAGAGATGCGGCGAGGAGACATTGCGCCCTGGTCCCTGGGGCACAGTCATGTCCTCTCAGCTGGCCAGAAATGGGGAGGATTCATCATTAATTAAACATAAATTTGGCAGCCCGATGTCACAGTCCTTGAGCTGACAAATAGGAAATGCTGAAGGTCAGCTGTAAATCAGCACTGGGGAATGTGTTCAGCTGTACACAAAGCCCCAGGTGGGGCTCAGGTCTCCTTTTGATTTATCTTCAGCCAGCAAACAAATCAATGCAGAGTTGAACAACTGAGCAGGTTCTCCCTACCTACTGGTGCTACAGAAAATCCCTCATTGTGGTTCTACACATGCCCCAACCCAGTGGCACAGAGTTAAAACTCTTTCTTTCCATCACACCTGGCTCCCATCACTATCGGTCGAATCTGGCTCTGGATTTGCTCCACCAAAATCTGAGCTCCTGCTCAGGGGATGCTGCAGCCCTGCTGCACAAACAAGGCTCTGCCATCACAGCAGCAGCTGGTCTGAGGAAGACACTCACTTCCTTTGTAAAACAAATCATCTGAGGTGTCAAGTGAGTACCTGCCCACTGCTGGGATATTTCACAGTCCCTCCATCCTCCAGTTGCTGTTTCCTTCCCTGGCCAGAGCATCGCCTGTGCAGGCTCTGTGCAAAAAGAGCTGCATTTAAACCTGTGACACCTTCTGTGTGTGCTGTCTCCACGTGCATACCTTTAGAACACCTACAACTGCTCATTCCTTCACCACTTCAAGAAAAGCAGTTGGTGAGAAGACAGAATAGGGAGAGGCCCAGCAAATGTGTCTTCTGAAGGAATGTGTGGTTCTTAAAGAGACGTTTCTCCTGCTCTGAACATTGACAGAGAGCTAATAACAGTCCCATGTCCCTGGAGCACTTGTTCTTGATGAGAGCTATTTCCATCATGAGCATCAGCTCTCTCCCTCTGGCTAATTTGTGGCAAAGTCACTCACAAAGAGATGCAGCCATGGCTCCTCTTACATGAGCAAAGCATTATTTGTTCTCCATGAGTGGAAATCAGCACAGTTAGAGACCCAGAAGAAGACCTGGGCTGAACTTAAATCCTTTCTGTAGTGTGAATGGACACCTTCTTTCCAATATCATTGAGCTCTACTTTTGCACAGACATTTGATTCCACCTTGTTTCATCAAAGGCATCTTTGGACCTGAAAGGTGCTACCTATTTTCTGCAGTGCTGAAAAACTTCTTTTCTGCCTTCAGGGAGGAACAGTTTTCAGCCCAGATGAAAAATCATTGCTTTACTTATTTTTTTTTTTTTCTGTGTAGGCAATAGGGGAGAGGCCTTGCCAGGCAATGAGGAGGCAACATCTCATTTGGCCAAGACTGGTGTCCTACTGATGGAGAGGAGGCTTTCAGGGGTGATGGCCAAGCTCAAACTTCCAGCTTACGGGAAGGTCTTTCCACCTTGCTGCTTTGCCCAATGACCAGAGATGGCACCCAGTGCTCCCCCACCAGCTCCCTACCCCAGCTGAGCAGAGGTGGTCCTCCCTTGGTATGAGGCAGAGCAAGGCACATTCACGGGGAGGAGAGCAGCCCATCACAACATTCCTTCCAGCTCACATTTTGCCATAAATGGAGAAACAGATGGCTTTTAGGAAATATGGAACTGCATTCGCATGTCATGGAAAGGCCACACTTGTCCCTCTCAAGGGGACTACAACTCCACCCTCCTCTCACTAAGAATGTGTGGTTTTATGGATGATACGAAGTTACGCAAACACTTCTTTGAAATGGCCATTCTTGCTCCTTATGGGCATATAATTTTCCTGGTGGCCAGACACATCATATTTTCTCTTAATTATTTCTCTATAAAAAATAACCCTTAACACCAAGAACTTTATGTGTCTCTAGGACTCTAACCAAGGAATACCAGTTCTGAATAGGGTAGATCACAGCAGTATTTTAACATCTGGCAACAGCAACAGAAAACCAGCTATGAGAAAGGGGCAGAGAGCAGAGCTTTAGGGCTGGCTGGCAGACTTCTTACCATGCAGTAGGCATTCCTGCTTGATCTTGTACGAGATAATTCTCCCTCAGGTCTTCAGTTTGGCACCTGTAAGAAGTAGAGGTAGAAATAATTATATTGCTGCATCACTATTGTAAGAGAGGAACAGTTTGACGGTGATACAGAGGACTGACACAGGAGGGCCTTTCTGCAGACACAGAGATAATGGGTTTTTGTAAAATTAGTTACCTAAAGATGAGCTCCACTCTCTGCACGTAACTTGCCAAATGCAAGACTTGAACATTCTGTTGTGTCTGCTTGGCATACCCCAGTTTCTCTTGCTGAAGGGAAGCTTGCCAAGGCTGATGCTGTGACCCACAGGCTGCATATGCTGGAGGGCAGCACACACAACCTGCTGCCTCCTCCTGACCTGCTGGGCAGGGTCTGTCCACCCCCAAAGCACAGGTACTGACAGACATGCAGGTGATATCAGGTGTCCTGGAGCACGCACTGTGCTCATCTCCATCCAAATCAGTGCAGCGACGCCTGTCACCACTGCTGGCACCCATTCAGGAGAGCATCTTAGGACAGATCTCACGCTCTTCTGAAATGAGATTTAAGCACTAACTCAGGGGCCTCCTTGAGCTAAGACACATACACACATGGTGATGGGGCACAGTTCATATGGCACAAAGCCTAGTGGGGAAATTTCCAACAACCATGTCCTCCCCAGGCCAGCAACACAATGCTTCAAATCCATAGATTTATCCCTCAGGCTTGTAGAGATGCCGCTCATGGGACACACTGCTGTGACCTTTTCTGAGCTCTCCCCAGTCTGGAGAAGCTGGGTCTGAAAAAATGTCATTTGCCAAATGATTTCTTAATGGTTGTGTCTTTGGGTAAATTTGTCATAATTTTAATCTATTGCAGAAGAAAAGTGGAAACACAGAAGCCTATGGTTTTTAATGTCCTAACACTTATTTCTGTGCTTCAGTTTTTATTACAATTATGTTTGTGGCAGAAAACATTTCTAAGGGCCAACATCTAATGTCACTTTCAGCTTCTAACACATTTTTAATTAGTTTCAGAGAACACTAAAACCATTCGTTTACTGCTTCAGAAGTGAAGAAAAGCATCTGATACCTCAGGGTGTAACACTTCTACTCCTGTTAGAAGTGAACAGCGGTGAGATACACTTTCCTTTTCCCGTTTCCTTTTTACACGGTTGTGATGTTCCTCAGCTGATGATCGCTCATGCTGGATTCCTCTCTGCAGGCTTCTTGGTGAGAGTTTTGCAAAAGCCAATCGATCTTTTTAAGGCTGGCAAGTAAGAAAAAAAAAAGCAGCTCTGTTTTTTTATCAGAAATGCTGAATATGCATCTCTTGCAACATCCAACCACACACCCATTTATTCACCCACATCTGTGTTGGGTTGTCCATTGATGTGCACCACCGTAGCTCCAGTGGCAGCGCAGTGATGTGCAAACCAGCGTCATTGGGTGGTCTGGATCTCGTTTCAAGGCTGCATGTTCTTCCACATGACAAGTGTCCTTATTGAGCAACATGCTTTAGTGGGCACAGTGGGGATGAGTTGACAGTTGGACCTGCTGATCTTAGTGACTTTTTTCAAGCTTAATGATTCTGTGAATCTGTGAAATAAAATGTATAAATTATCCACTTAATTAATGACCCTGGATTTAGCCCTTTATAACTGCTAACAGCTTGCATCTACTTCTTATATTACACAGCACAACAATTGGGAAGTTCCACCATCCAGTGAGCTGCGCCACGTTCTGGCACCTCCCTAACCTTTAGAGCAAGCATAATTGATGGACCAGGTGCTATTCTTTAACTGCTGTTTCAAGAGAGAAATGTTGCATGAATTACATGTCTTGAAGAACAAACTGAAACATAAGTGCTGAGAGAGAAAAGGCTCCTCTTTGTGTTCTGAAATTCCAATTAAACAGCGCTTCCCCAGCCCCTACCTGTTGGGTAATCCTTATGTTTTCCATCTCCAGCGCATCTTCATGATTCCTGAAAGGAGTGACTGGTTTTCGGCTGCTTCCCTTCCTGGCAGACAGATCTCACATGCTGGCTGGGGATGCTCCAGCACATCTGTGCAGGGCTTTCATCTGGCCCTGCCCTCCCCTTTCATCTGCTGAGAGAAGAGCGCGGGTGTTGGCCTGGCTGCACAACAGAGCAAAGGGAACGGAAACCCGTGAGTAAACAGCTCCTCTGTGCTGCCCTCTGATTACCTAGCAGGGGAATACTATGATCGCTAATATTACAAATTAAGATGTGGACATTATAAATAGAGCAAATGCATATGGTGTTCTCAGAGATGCATAATGCAGACATCACATCTTGATCATATTAGGTAAGGCTTATGTCTATAGACGGCGCGTTCACTCACAAGCAGCAATTTGGGAAGGAGCCGCCTGGACCAGGATGTGAACTTTGCTATGAGGCTCTCTCATGGTGCAGAGCCATTTGCTGCAATGTGTGTCCAGACGTGCTGGACTTGCTAAATAAGTTTTTTCCCAAGTATGCGGATTGAGAAGGATGGTGGGAGGTGAAAACACCAAATGTCTTACATGGTAATCTTGTCTTACCATATAGGTCAGGAAACTAGGGACTAACGTGGGGATAAAAACAGCAAGACTCTGAAGACTAAACATCCAGGATGAGGAAAATGTATCTCATGCTGGCAGTAAGACAAACAGATTAATGTAGAAATGTAAGAAAGGCCATAGTGGGCCAGAAGGAAGGTGGAACTGTCCCAGGAGTCTGTGGCCAGCTGCAGCCAGCACTGCACATCTGAGGACCACAGAGACCAGACTACTGGGACAAGGCAAGCCTATGCCCCATTGGTTTACTTTCCCAGCTTGAAGATTATTGTTTTATATATATATATATATATATAAAATTTTGTTTAAACTCTGTACTTGTTGCTTTGCATCATTCCTTTGCTCCATAAAACAAACTAAACTTCTTTGCTGCCCTGAAACAAGTGACATTTGGGATCATTTCATGCGCAATGGCCCCAAAGGAAGGCTCCCATGTAGCGTATCAACCCAACATGGTGACAAAGCCCATGCACAGCATCCCATCACATCCACGCCTCATTCCTCTTGGCCACTCACAGAGGGAGGGAGCTGTGGGACACAGGGATGGCAGCATTAGTCACCTCCACACCAAGGCCCCTGGAGCCATTCTGTGTTTGTGAAATGTTTTGATGAGTGTTTGGTTTCTATTGGTGACATAAATCAATCTCCCTGCCATGGCACTGGTTTTCCAGAACAAAGAATTCCCAGAAAAGGGGAATCCTGCTGCTGGCTTGTATAACACAAATGTAGGATCCTGCTGGCCACATGGTATTTCCAGCACTGGATTTATTTTCTTTCTGCAGGATGCAACCAAGATGCTAATGAAAACAACACATGGAAGACCTCTGGATAAGCCCCAGTGTCTGCTGAGGAGCACATAGCTCTAGTCTGGAGCCTAAAGCAAACACAGATGCATCTAAAACAATTATCAAAGATAAACAACGTGTGCCTTGAGAAGGAAAGGAAGGCTGCCCCTGTCCTGCTGCACTGCCAAAGATCCCAACTGAAAGGTGAACTGTGGGTAGTACGAGCAAAAGAAGCAAAGCCAAATCTCTGATACTTAAACTGGACCTCTTCTGGCTGGAGGGAACTGAGGAGCAATCTGTTTCTCCTGATGTGAGCGATGTGGGCAGGCCTGGGCTAAAGCCTCCACAGACACCTTCAAAATGTTTTGACAGCTTTAAAGGGGAATTTCTGTAGAGGGAGAAAAAAAACCTTTCTCCCAGGATAGATTACAACAAATGGCAAACATTTCTCTCAGCTACAGAAGTGAATTTTTTATGTAGCTCTTTGATGAGCAAATTTCATTCTGATCACAGGTGATATATTACAAACATCCATAAAACATGCCCAAGCAGACAGATGAGGAAAAAAAATGTGATTTTCTTTTTGGCAGTTCACTCAGTGGAGAAACAGATGACTGAGCATAAGAGCACTGCAAGGAAAGGTGGTAAAAGCAGCCCTCAGCCCAACAAAAACTTTTCAGACCAGTTTCATGCTATCCAACGTGCTGGGTGGCACACATTGCATGATCTAAGAGTTCTCCCAAATTACTAATATGGGTTTAATCATATTTGTTGTGTCTGAGTCCTGTAATTTGTCAGTGGAAGGCACTAACGAATTATAAGTGGATAAGAAATTATTTGGTTGGAAAGTTGGGATCTTTTTCTGCCCCAGAATATCTCTGGCAAAGTATAAAGCACTTTTCCATCAGTATTGGCCATCCAGTAGGTTCTCATGAAATTTTGGTTTGCCTTGTGATATTTGTCAGCTTTCTCCATGGAAAAGTATATTTTTGGACAGGCTGTAGAAATACCCAAGAATTCAGAACACAGATTTCAACATCCCCCGGCTGCAGGAATTTGGGATTGACAGCAGATCTGTTCCCCAGTCTACACAGCAAGATGAAGCACCATCCTGCAGCCAGAACCTCCCTACCTTCACTCTTGTTTCCGACACCCAGTGAACACAAGAGCTGAATGCTCCGCCAGGTGTAACCCTGCCCCTCTGTCATTGGTTCTGACCTTCCCTACACAAGAAGAAACTGAACAGAATGAAACTTGGAGGGTGAGGGAGGTAGAAATCATTGCTACATTCATTGCTGGACTACTGATGATGATGATGATTCACCAAATTTCCCCAAGCCTCAAAGCAATAATTCTTGAAGATAATCCAGTTATCTTTTCTACTAATCAAACTTCATTTATGATGAAAATTTACTGTTTCTTTCCTGGTGTCAAGCCCATCTCCTCTCCAGCCACTCACCCACAAATGCAATTGCTGACTAGGGAGCAAAAAACAGAGTCTGCCCAAGTGAATGCTATCAGCAAAATCTTTGCAAACTTTTTGTTGGAGAAACCAAGTAATTCGTCTTGCTACAAACTTATTCACTGGGAATTCAGGAGGAAAACATCTCGGTGACAACAAACAGACCTTGTATTTTCTGTTTAATCACACATCCAATGTACGTTCCCACTTGATTTCTGTCCCACTCAGAGCTGCAGAGTTCCATGTTTTATTTTTTAAGTAGGCAAAATGATGGTGCTTTTGGAAAACCTTCATATCCCCAGTCTGTGGTGCCGGGGCTTTACACATCTGTTTATTCTGCCATTCCGTGAAAACAGTGAACCCATCACATCACACTGGGAATCTCACTTTCTTCAGAACTCAGAAAGAAATAAGTGATTCTCCAAGAAAGCTGTAAATTCTCTGACTTAACAACACACTTTGGAGGTTTTTCTGCTACACAAAGTACTCCTGACTTAGCGAGCCTGCAACAATTCATCCCAAGTGTCATTGTAATTCCAAAGGGAAATCTGAAAAACATATACAAGTTCTTTCAAGCACCATGTCAGCTGCCTACCCTCAACATGATGAATACTCAGGTGCTGTCTGCTTTCTGCAGCACCTCTTATTGCTGGATTTCAACAGCAAAATCATATTTACAATAGTGAGTGGAGAGAATACCAACAGGCCTCTGTAGGTTTGGGTTTGGTTGGGCAAACCAGAGAAGAGAGTGGTTAAAGACATTCTCTCCTCACTATGGCTGTGCTCTCTGTTGGTTGTTTATATGATTTGCAAGCATCAGATTTTTGCACTGAACATTTTCTGCACCGAGTGCCCAAGCCTTGGGGATATCTTTCAGTTTGGGCAGAAATGGCTCAGTCATAGGACAGGACAGGGGCTCTGCTGCACACAGGCAACACCCTCTGTGTGACGAAAAGAGAGAGGACCTTTTCAGGTTCCCAAAGCAGACACTTGTTCCTCTTTCATCTAAATTAATGAGACTTAAGCATCCAAATCCCCAAGATTTGCTAATGCCCCAAGTGTAGACACATTATGGCCTGTCTTTGAATATCTGAAATAACTGAACATAAAGAGCAGGAAAGTGGATTGAATAGACACATGCTCTCCTCATAAAATAAATAAATCAATCTAATCTCTACAGTACTTCTATCCATGAGCTCCAGCACCATATAGTTTCCTTCAAAAGTAAAAAGAATTAAATCTGTTCAAATATTTAGGTTCCTTTCCTCCTGTGAGTCATGCTCAGATGATCTTCAAGGACCTTTCCTTCTCTGTCTGCCTCACATGTTAATCCAAATCTCCTCTCTTAATTAAACTTCTACTCTACACGAGTCTTTAACCTCTGTTTCCAAGTGACAAAATCAAATCCAGTTCCTCCTGATAGGGAAAACTCATTTCTGTTTGATTGACATGTTTAATTAAATACCTATATATTATTTTAAATGCTAGTTTATTAGCAAGACAGCCACTCTGAGAATTATAGCATGTGCACAGGGAAGAGTATCTAACAATAGAGCTGCAAATGTTTTTCCTGTTCTCTGATTTCCCTTCCCACCATGCCAAGCCCTGCTCCAGATATATCTCTGTTTATGCTGAAAATTGCCATTAGTAACCAAAAGATGGGAACTGTATCATGAAAAACATCCCCTCCGCATTCCTGGGGCTTCTCCATATTCTGACACTCCTCAGTGTTGCAACACAGTGTGTGCTGCCAGAGCAAGTGGAAAAACCTGCTGTCTGTTGCCAATAACCATTATCTTTTTAAAGCCATCAAATGCACAGAGAACGCCGTGGCCATCACATACTGGGGATTATCTAATTAATTCAAACCTCGTTCCTTGTGAATCACTGCTCATTTCAGTTGCAGCCTGAAAACAGACATAGGAATAATCATGTGCATATGTAAAGCTTAAGTGTGAAGGGTTTGTTCTTGACGCTGATTTTAATAAATCATTGGTGAACAGTAAGCAATGGCAATTCACTTTTTTTTCCCCCAGGTAGCTGCACTTTGCTCTATTAGACTGTTACTACAGAAAACAACCAAACTGTAATAGAAAGGAGCTAATAGGTCTTTCATCTACAATACAACCGAGCCTTCTTCCCGCTGTAGTGATGCTTTTTGCGGGATATGAGTCACTCATTAGTTCTGTACAAAAAATAGAGCAGTAGAGCTGAATCATATGAAAGGTATCTTGGTAATGGTCTTGGTGACAGAGTAAATCCCCAGCCAAGCCTGACAAATTCCACTCTCCTCCATAAACCACATAAAACAGTCTCAGACAGCAGAGATACTCAATAACTCTTTCAAAGAGCAATAACATCCTAAAGCTCCTTATCTTGACAAAGACATTGTCACAACATCAACGACTGCAAACTATTCATCATACTCTAGAAGATCTCTTTAATTTTTGTATGCATCTTATCTGTTTATTGTTTCCTATCAATTGAAGGAACACTGATTAGTATGTACTAACTAGGATCTGATTTTCATATGGTCTTCACCATGAGTTTGACGACATACAGAAATGAGGGATCCTGATCACTGATCAAAGAGATGGAGAGCCTCTGCTACCTTTCCTGGGCTCATTTCTGACAGTCACGCTGAAATTAAAGCACCAAGCCACAGGTTTGTGAAAGCAGGAACTGAGTGGTGAGTTTAATATTGTCTGTCAGTAAAGATCTGTTCAACTCATGCATCCTGACATGGACTGGCAGAGAAAGGAAGCATCAAGTCCAAAAATATTATTGCCCAACACAAACCTCTGAGATCTCCTTCATTTTAATACACTCATTTGAAGGATATCTTAGCCACAGATAGTCAATTTTGATTCTCATTAGGCACCTTCATAAATCTGCATCCACATGACATTGGTATGTGACTGTAAGTCCATTTTTATTTCACCTAATCTCACTTTTCATAGTTGAACCTAAATTCAATGCCAGCAAATCATTCTGATATCACAAAACTAAGTGGTCTTCTACCTTCTGAAATCCTAATATCACCATGGTCTCAGGGTTGCTCCTCTGTATCTGTACACGCCATATAAACTCCATATAAACACCACAAGCCAATTGACTGCATTTAAAAAATAGTTAGAAACAAAAGCATTCATCGTTCATAGTCCCACAAACAACAGCCTTGACACCCAGACATTACCAAGGCCTTCTCAGGGATTTCAGGTATAATGCTCCCATTAAACTTAACAAAAGCCAACAGACCCCTGCATACATCACCAGGACAGACTTCAAGATGACTTTGAACAGACAGTGTTTGACTTTGAACAGACTTTGAACAGACAGACATTGTCAAGATGACAATGAAGTCCCATGCTGTTCTCCTACAAAAGCTGGCAGCCCGTGGCTTGGATGAGTACACTCTCGGCTGGGTAAGGAGCTGGCTGGAGGGCCGGGCCCAGGGAGTGGTGGTGAATGGAGTTAAATCCAGTTGGAGACCAGTCATGAGTGGTGTTCCCCAGGGGTCGGTGCTGGGACCTGTCCTCTTCAACATCTTTCTTGATGACTTGGATGAGGGCATTGAGTGCACCCTCAGTAAGTTCGTGGATGACACCAAATTGGCAGGGAGTGTCAATCTGCCTGAGGGTAGCAAGGCCCTGCAGAGGGATCTGGATAGGCTGGAGAACTGGGCCAAAGCCAACGGGATGAGGTTCAACAAGATCAAATGCTGAGTCCTGCACTTTGGCCACAACAACCCCAGGCAGCGCTATAGGCTTGGGGCGGAGTGGCTGGAGGATTGTGTTGAGGAAACGGACCTGGGGGTGCTGATTGATGCTCGGCTGAACATGAGCTGACAGTGTGCCCAGGTGGCCAAGAAGGCCAACGGCATCCTGGCTTGCATCAAAAACAGTGTTACTAGCAGGAACAGGGAGGTAATTGTCCCCCTGTACTCAGCATTGGTGCGGCCGCACCTTGAGTACTGTGTTCAGTTTTGGGCCCCTCGTTGCAAGAAAGACATTGCAGCCCTAGAACGCGTTCAGAGGAGGGCTACGAAGCTGGTGAGGGGTCCGGAGCACAGGCCTTACGAGGAGCGGCTGAGGGAGCTGGGATTGTTCAGCCTGGAGAAGAGGAGGCTCAGGGGAGACCTTATTGCTCTCTATAACTTCCTGAAGGGGGGTTGTAGTGAGCTGGGGGTTGTCCTCTTCTCTCGTGTAATCAGTGATAGAACTAGAGGGAATGGTTTTAAGCTGCGTCAGGGGAGATTCAGGCTGAACATTAGGAAGTATTACTTCTCGGAAAGAGTAGTCAGGCATTGGAATGCACTGCCCAGGGAGGTGGTGGAGTCACCAACCATAGGAGTGTTCAAGAAACGCTTGGATGTGGTGCTGAGGAATATGATTTAGCCTGGAAGTATTGGGAATGGTTGGACTAGATGATCTTCTAGGTCTTTTCCAACCTTAATTCTGTGATTCTGATTCTGTGAAAGAAATGACCCAGCTGCTCAATATTCAACTTCTAGTTTGGGTTACTTACACCGTGACATATTCCCCCATCCCATAGCTCCACTAACTTGCTTTAGCACACAACCTGGAATGAGCCATTCAGTCACTTAGAGCATGAGCAAGCATGCCATGCACATGGGGAAAAGCAGGTTATTCCCTCCACGCTGCAACAAACCCCGAGCGATGAGTTGTGTGAGAGCGTTATCAGACACAATGATCAGCAAAAATTGCTTCCTTTCCAACATCCTGTTATTTTACCCACATGGTGATTTACTGATGTTACAAATTGGGTCTGGCAGGTGGAGTGCTCCTTGTTGCTGGGAGCTGCCAGGCGAGCAGGTGTCTGGTTTCAGGCTTTAAGAGGTCTTTTGTTTACCATGCTCGGATATCTTTTCCTTTTTGAAGATACCTTCCCTTTCTTCACGACTTTGTTCTCCTCTTTGCAATTCGTATCTTTCTTTTTTATTTTTTTTCCCCCTTTCTAATCTCTAATTTTGGAACATACCCACATTTGACTGTCACTAGTATTTAAACAACTTCCTAATCTCTAGGATTTCCTCTCCTCTGTAAATCACCTTTAAAAACCCAGCAATCCCTTATTATTTCTGCTTTCATTTTCATTGCTTCATCTATAATAAGCAACATGAAATCCAGAGAACATTTAAGACTATTTTCAATTTCTATACGAAAACAAACAAAAAAGCCCCACATTTTGTCAAGCCCAAAGGAGGATTTGTGCCAGAGAGAGTATTTGTTCTCTCTCTAGTAACAAGGTGACATGATGCCAGTTCAGCCTATTTTCACATGGGGCCAGGAAAGGCTCATTTAAATGGCCATAATATTCATTCAGCACATCTTTCACAGTGTCCTACATAAATCAAGAGCTGTGTGATGTCTGCTGAGCAGCTTCCTTCCTCCCAGGGAGATCGGACCGTGCTTATTTTCACAGGTAGCAAGAAAAGAGACCATCTGCTTCACTGTTTTATAATCAGCTTATTTGACTGCCTGCAGCCACTGCGGGAGGCTTCCACCATGTCCCCAAAACCAATGGCTGCAGGGCAGCATGGGTGTCTGCAGACTTCTTGGGATGGGACCAAAGTCCGCCCCTACACTCTCTAACCCAAGAGCAGTCTCTTTAGCTGCACACATGCTTGATGTTGTTTCCACATATCACAGACTGAGACTCCAAACTGCAACAGGTGGAGTGAGAAATCAGCAGAGTGGATGTGTCACAGGGAACGGAAGGGGAAAGAAAGGGTTGGCAGTGAGCTGCGTGCAGCCTCCGCAGAGGTAAGGAGCCCAGCAGTGCCAATAATTGCAGTAATCAAAGTAAATCACATCTTGCCTAGATGACATTTTTCTCCCTGTACGTGACAACAGAGATGAATTTTCCGGTTGCATTTGAAGATGACGATTTCAGAGGTTTTGCAAGAGGATTAGTTACACATTTCAGCGGGAAAAGCAGCTCATGTGAAAAAGAGGAATTGAGAGATTTCCTGAGATTCTGAAGAATGCTGTGGAGAACTGGACATAAGTCAGAAGTAAAAAAAAAAAAAAAAAGGACCCCATGACTACAAAATGGATTGTGGATATCTTGAGAAGAGCAACTGTGCTTTGAAGTCCAATACAAAAACAGAGGTCTTTATCTCAATGATGATAATTGCACTCAGACGCTTTAATCAGCACGCTTTAGATTTAAGCAGATGGATGCAGAGGGCAAATCTGCAAAGGATGAATTATTTATTTTGGGTACGCTAAAACTTTGCCTCTTAAAGGTCATCAAACTTCCAACAGAACTGACAAAGTTTGCAGCATATGTGAATGCAATTAATCTTCTCATTAGCAAGAGGCAACATTTTCTTTGAACTTGATATGCCTACTAGGAGAACCAACGACAAAAACAATAACAAAATCATTGATGGAAAAGTACAGCTGAAGAGCATCTGTTGGTCTTACATCAGTGGTCCCATGCAATTGCTTACTGAAAAATTAAAATAGAAACCTTAGAGCAGAAGGATGCGTTCTGCCCAATAGGCGTTAATATTTGACATATGTACCAGTTTAATAGGATTATAAAATTAAAAGGCTACAGATCAAGCAGTGCTTATCAGTTAGCATGGTGCCTCTTCAGTGGCTGGCTAAGGGACTTCAGTGTCAAAGGCAATAGAAGTCATTTTCAGTCTGTACCAGAAATCAGCACTCACCAAAGAAGAAAGCAATGCTGCTGTTCATCACTGAGTTCATTGAGGCTACTCGCATAGGTCAGCTTAAACACATGTAGGAATGGCTTTTAATGATCTCCAATACTTTGAATTTAAATCAGACATGGGTCAAAACCAGGTCACCATCTTGAATTTGCCCATCTGCACTCTGAGCAGTGGATAAAAGCACTGATTTCTGAGGTTGTGTTGGGGCTAAGACATCACATGGCCATTGGACATGGAGGGAAGTGGGCATGGTGAAGGAGCCAGGTCCTAAACCTGGCTGATTTGAGGGAATCCCACCTCTTGGAATGGAGGTGTGTTTATGGGCATCATCACCCATTAATTCTTTTTTTTTCAAAGCACATTGAAATACACAGCTGATAAATGCTCCAGGTAAGTTGTATGGCACAAGCTGTTTCCCATAAACAGCATTTCTGCCACTTCTACTAAAGAACAGCTTAATTTTTTTTAGTAGACGGGTGCTATTTTAGAAACATCCTATGTGATCGCTTTTGCTGTAGGAAACCCTTTATCTATTTGCAATCCCTCAATCAAGAGTTAAATGAGCTAATTAGGGACTGGACAGGACTTATTCCAACAGGCTCCTGAGCGCATTACAATAAACCCAGCACTCAGAATGTTTGACATCAGCAAGTGCCTTAAAGAAATCCTTCACAGAGAAGGGAAGAGAGAAGAAAGAAGAGCAGCACAGCAGGGCCAAGGCTTTGCTACATGGAGCCATGGATCATGGGAGCTCAGAAATGCAGAGAGCGTTTTCATGCCACCATCAAATCAAGGATGTTGCGGGACTGCTGCACCTGAAAGGGGCAATTAATTTAATCAAATAACTGATAGCGCTTCTTAAAATTGCACCTCTCCTCTTCCCAGGTGAAAAATCAATAGGAAATTACTGCCTCGCGTACTTGAATATTAAAACTCAGAGATTCATGTAGGATAGGAAAAGGACACAAGATCCAAACAGTTATTCAGATGACACCATTTTGGAGTTAATGACACAGAGCTGAGTTGAGTTTTATTTTTGGAGTTGGGCCAATTAATGGTTAATTCTGTGACTCCCAGAAACAGCACAGAGCATTCAGTGTGCACAACAAAAGCCAACCATTTATCCATCAGTACCTACTTCTCTGCAGCACGGCACAGAAACACTCAACTGTGAGATGTGCACCTCTACCTGTACCACAGCAGTAACCCAAGGAGTGGAAGAATGGCTCCTGGCATAGCTTTGTTTGCTGGTAACAGCTGAATAAAGCAAACTTCACATGATTGGTGCTTTGCAGACGCTTTCTTCCTAAAGAGAAGTTTGTAATTGAATGACCCTGGGAAGAAAAGGGCCTTTGAACAATGTACTTAATGAAATTCTACATTTAAATTTAAGCACACACACACAAATCATTTCTGAATGTTTACTTCATTCCACAGTGGGAAAATCCCCCTTCCTTCTCTTGGAAGTATTACCTTCTAATGGGTACCAGAAGATTCCCTCACAGCCATAATTTTTTCCAGGATTTTCCTTCCTTCAAATGTCCACAGTGCTCCCTGCTCTGTGCAGCAGTGCCAGAAACATGCCCTGTATTCTATGGGACAAACTGCAAACTGGTTTCAGCAGCATCCACAGCATCCCGACTGGGGATGTGAGCACCAAAATCACCCTCATGCCAGCGAGCTGGGAAGGCAGACTGACTTCATTCATGGCAGAGGTTGGGAAGGGCAACAGCCAGGGCAAATTGTTTCCATCCATTTAAACAAAGTAATTTGCTCCCCTGAATCCCATCCCAGTCTTCCTGGCACAGAAAGGACATTCCTATGTATTGTGTGAGACACTCAACCCTGTGATATAAATTAAAATCAAGGATCTTTAACATGGTTTTGTTGCTCAAGTCAACCCCAGGTTTTATCATCATCTGATGTAGTTTCTTTCTAATGAAAAAATTCTTCCAAAATCACATAATTTTTTTGCTTAAGAGCCTCAGTATGCAAATGAACTGTAATTACAAACAAAAATGGATAACTGGGAGTTATTGGCACAGTATAAAGGATGAGTAAATGTATGGGAACCTGTGAAAGCAGGAGGAAGTAACGAGGAACTGTGAATGCACACCCCAGCAGTACACAGAAACAACTTCTTCTATCTGCTAAGCAGATGCAAATCTGAAGTTACACAGCTAAATCTGGGAAGAGGCATTCCCTGCATGCAGGAGCTCCATTCCCAAAGATGGGAGAGAATCAGCCACCTGAACTTCACTGTCTGTGACCTGACATCAAAAAAAGAAAAGTATAAACACTGCCTGTGCACATTACAGAGCTTAAAAGGCAATAACCGAGTTAGTAATCTAGTTCAGCTGCTGAAGTTCTAAGCACTGCAAGGAACTCAATTAGTCACTGGCTCCAACATCCAAACAGACCGAATGCCAGAGTGGAAATATTTGACATTTTCTTAAGAAGTCAAAAACTTCCAAACCAAATCCTTTTGGGGTGTACTATTCCTACTGAGCTGCAGACCTGCACTAACAGTGTGGGGGCAGGGAATCTCAAACCCAAACACTGAAGGAAAAAAAAAAAAAAAAAAAAAAAAAGGTAACAAATCCCATGTCATGTCCAGGAGCTGACATCCAGGAGGGTTTTCCACTTGCTGGAGGACCCTGGGTTTTGGCAATTTAAGCATGTATTCTACGCTACCTTATGGTGAGAGATTTATAGGAAAGGGGAAACACGATCCAGCTCTTAGGGAAGCACTGAGCACTGCAGGGTTCTCCCCAAACTGAAGACCTGAACCAGCTGAGCAGACACTGATTGCTGCAGGATTTGGGTGGTGGGAAGCCTACACCCATGTTGGGTATAGGATACTTGGGAACCAGCTTCTTTTCCTAGGAGACACCTTCCAAAAGCAGATGAGGAGTACCAAGAGAAGGGACAAACCTGCAGCTTGCCCCACTGGATCTTAAGGAACGTGTGGAGCTGAGAACAGGATGCTCTGCCATGGCTGTGATATCTCATAAATTACTGGGTTTATAACAACTTGGGATACACTCTGTCGAGCAGGTTCCTTGCCCCATCCATGGGACATGGTGTTCTCCCCAAAGCCTCGAGTTTGCCAGCTCCTTGCAGAGCAGCTTGCAGCTCAGGCCATCAAGGAGAGGCTCGTTAGCAGGAGAGCTGCACTCGAAACATATTTCCTGGAAAATGATGATTCCCACATGGTCCCAAACTGCTGGAGAAGCTCCCACTCATGACTTACATTCTCCAACCACGCTCAATGTCTTCAGTATGGGTCGCTGAGATTTTGGTACCATTTTCCAGGAGCAGAAAGAGCCCAGGGAAAGGCTGGAGGGGAAGAACCCATCTGGGGGGCTGCCTTTAGATTGACCTCTGCTAGGAATGAGCAAAGGTAGGACAGCAGGAACGGAGGAGAGGTGGGACACAGCAATGTGGGAGCTCACGCTCCCAGCACAGCTGCAGAGATACCTCCTCGCTGTGAAGGTGACAGGGGGGAAATCCACAGCTGACATGTGCATTTTTCTGCTGGAGTATTTCATGTCTTTTCTCAGGGACTGGGATGAATTATGCAAAAATAATAATAGAAATAAAAAAGCAGAAAATAAAGAAAATTACAGATTTTGTTGGCAGATATTAGACATATATTATATATATATATATATATATATACACACACATATGAAAAAAACACCAGCAAGCTTCCAGGGGACAGTTCTTAGGAATGACCAAAAAGAAAGGTCAACAGCTGCTTCTCAACATCTGTACTGCAGTCATGCTCTAAAAGGATGAGTAAATGACCAGAATAGGAATTTATGAGAGCTCTTCTGCTCAAGCCTGAGTCTGGGGACTGAAGGAGCCCAGAGTGGCACCAAAAAGCA
This sequence comes from Coturnix japonica, assembly GCF_054131305.1. Lineage (NCBI taxonomy): Eukaryota > Metazoa > Chordata > Aves > Galliformes > Phasianidae > Coturnix > Coturnix japonica. The sequence goes on from NW_028188951.1 coordinate 1,749,608, forward strand.
GTCACACTTCTAATGTATGTGTGTCCATCTAGAAAGGTGCTGAACCCAAACACAGCTGAAGTATGAGATCCCCAGTAACAGCTCAACTCATTTTGGAAGTGCTGAGTCAAGCCAGCTCACCCAGAGATAACCTGAGGTCTCATCTCTCCAGCAACATGGGATCTGGGAGTACTGGGCTGTCAGTTCTCAGCCTGGAGCAATGCAATCACATTCATTCCTTGCTTTCTCTGACCACTTCAGTTTCATAGTCAAGTATTTGAATTTGATCACCTGGTGGCTCAAAACCAAAATACACACTCCCTCTCCATTTCCTTGCACATCAATAAAGCCCATTTCTTAGCAGTGAGGGCATGACTCCTTGATTCTGGATACTTAGTGTCTGTTCTGCTGACAGCAGGGCCAGAGGGAACCCTGTGGCTCAGACTGTTTGTATTTTACACACCAAGGCCAACAACTATCTGCAAAACATTCTGATGTGGCTAAATCGATCCAGCAGAACTTGGAACTGGGCTGCATATCCCCCCAGAGGATCTCACAGCATTGACATCAGTGTAAATAATCCAGTTGAGTGCTGCTTTGGCTCTCCAAGTTGGCCTGCAGGTGCTGCTGCAGCATTTCTCCCCCCCTCCCCCCCCCCACCCATATCTGCAGCTGGGGAAGCTGGAAGATTCCCCCCAGCATTGAGAGCAGGGCCATAGTGGGGTCTGCATGTAGAATGGAACCTGCCCATAGGCACAGCCCCAACTGAACACACAAGTAGCCCTCCTGAACACCTCATTCCCGCCCGCTTCTGCTTTAGTTCCTCCCTTGAATCCATCAATGTCCATTTTTAATAAGCATCCAAAGGAGCTGAAGGCATCTTTATTCCCCTGTGTGCTTTCTCTTTCATTACAGAAGTAATTAGCAACCTGCCTGTTGAGATGCAATAAGACAAATGTGCTGCGGACTGCAATTTAATCCCATGTCAGGTGAGCTAAATTAATTAACACACTAAGGAAATCCAAACAACAAATACACACCGAATCCAACCCAAAGCAATATGTAGCAGCCAAGAAATGCCTTCCTGTTAGCAGTGGGAAAAATGTCTTTGAAAATCTTCTTAGAACAAGCAAAGACAGACGCATATATTCAAATAACACGTTCACATTCATTTGGCACTATCTCCAAGAAGAATTAAATACATTTCCAAAATTACCTACATATCTCATCTCAATATTTTCTAGAAGTACATCACTTTTATATGAAGCAATACCTTTTTCCCTCATTTTCTTTGTGAAACTGATGAGAACTGAGGGAAAAGACCTCATCTCTTGAAATGCCTGGAAACCATTTTTTTCAATAACAGCTTAGATCAGCTCACTGAAAAAGCTCCTATATCTTAGATCTGACTCTCTAGAGATTGCACTTTGATTTCATTAATTAAAAAAGGGGGGGATGAAAAACAGACTATTGAGCTTGCCTCAGAACCTCAGCTTGCATAAATCAAAGAAGAACCATAAAAAGAGACTTGGAGCTGCAAACCTGTCCCATTTTTGCTAGAAATACGTGCACTGGAATGTCACATACACTCTCACACACTAATAGCAGTGTCATCTTAATGCTGTGAAATCACACTTGTGAGCTGCAGTCTCCAGTGTTACTTGGGTAAAAGGATTTCCAAACAAAGCCCACAGGTTCTCCAAACTCTGAAGGAAAGCAGAGGGCCCTTTACACATTTATTTTTGACTCCTCTGTCAATACCAACTAGCTGTGGCTTATCACGTAACACAGCTGGCAACCACCCAGCACTGAGGGAAAACAACTGAGAAAATCACCATGAACGTTTTTGGGCTGAAATGATGCATTTTGGTAATGAATATTCTAAGCTCCTTTGACATTTGCAGCACTTGATCCCAGGGTGGAGGTGGATTTAAAAGACAAGCAGAGGATTCCTGAAGGGTTCTGTGTCTTCCTGCAGTTAATCAATTTATCTCCCTTGGTGCTGTTTGATTCCCACCAGCTGGAGCCCTCCCGTGGTTGGCCATGGCTGAGCTGTGCTGCCCTGTCCATCCACTGCCCACCTGGATTTGGCTCTGTTGAATGAGGCAACTCCTCTGATTTTGGGTTATTTCTCACTATTCCTTCCAATTTACATTTTGGAGTCTCTCCCTGTAGCATTCCCATTTGCTTTGGAAAACCCCAATTGGCCCCAAAACATACACTGTGTCTGATATCCCACAGGCTAAGACACCAAACTTCTACTCATTGTTTGCATCACTATAAGTAAGGACATCTTTTCCCCTCTGATGCAAATATCCGACCCATATCTGCACAGACTCTGCCTCATATTGCACGCTTGGCCGTAATTACCACTTTCCAGATCTTCCAGGCAGAACACTTTGCAGTCTACAAGCCTGTTTGACACCAGTAGGAAGCAGAGTTCATGCTCACAAGCCCACACACCCTGCTCCCACTGAGCCTGAAGCTCTCCTGGTTTGTCACAGCACGTCACCAGAAGTAGCAGCGGAAGGACTGGGAGTGGGAGAGGTGTTTATGTCTGCTGAGCCTTGAGCAAGGCCAAAAAAAGAAAGCGGCTACGTAACTGGAGATGTTCCTCCCACAGAGATGGGAGATATTCCTCGCTGCAATGTGGGAATCATTTAAATGGGAAGAAGAGGTCCTCTATGAATCTTTAAGGTTGGAACTGATCTTGTATTTCAGCTCTGTAATCTAGGACCATTAAATATTTATGCCACCGGGATCCACACAAAGAAAATTAATGCCTTTCCAAGTGAAAAGGATCAAGCTGGGAGGGAGGTTAAGAGTAAAAGAGAACAAAATACTAAGTAGGATTTTATTTCCATTTTTATACTCAGCTCTCCTTCTGCTAATGTGTTATTTCACCCTCGATACCTCTGACAATACCAACTGCTTTGATCCCAAAGGCTTATTTGTTCCTTAAGTCAGCAGGTTGGCAATAGCTTAAATAAACTCCAAGAGGTTCAAAGCCCAACAGAGAAAGATAAAATACACTTTAAAAAGACATGAAGTCAGGAAGGCATGTGTTTCTTAATGACTGTCCTGGAGGCTCTCTCTCCTCTCCCCCTCCCTCCTCATCTACCTTCCTTCTGCTTTCTGGCTTAAATTAGACTGTAAGATCTTCTGGATGGTGGACACATCCCTCCCTGTGCATGCACACAGAGGTCCATGGTCTTTACTGGAGACTGCTTGACCATGGGACTGAATTTCCATCCGTTGTCAAGAGCACCTCTCTGCTCCATTGACAAGTAGTAAACCAAACAAAGGAAAAAGAGCAGTTCACATGTGATGGATTATTTCTCATCATCACACTGCTCGTTTCTCATCTCCAGAGGCTTCTTTGAAAATGCAGGGGGAATTTTGTTCTCATGATAGTGCAGTGGAGAGGCTGTGGACAGCCATAACAAGCCTAAACAAGTCATGGAAACTAGGAAGACCGATGCTGTACGCAACTTAATTTATTACCTGTTGTGTTTTGCTAGTGGCAGGATTGCATCTGTCACTGCCTAAAAGAAGGTATGAAGAGATGCCAAGCAAGTGAAATATCATACAAGTTACTGATTGCCTCAAAGATATGGCCCCTGGAGTTAAAAAGCAACTTGTCCCATGTGTAGGTATGGGGAAGGAGAGACAAATAAAGTACAGAGGATCGTTTTTCCTTTAATGTAAAGAAGGAATTTTATCTATGACAGCACTGAGATCAAAGCTGTGTTTTGCCCAGAGCCCTTCTCACCTTCTTTCTGGTGAGTGATCCCAATAATGTTTCCTTCACACACTGCATATATCCACCCTTCAAATGCTAAGGACATGAGCAGAGAGCTTTGCCAGGATCCCTGGACTTCAAACACCACAAGTGAGGCTGCATGATTTAAAAACATGAACTTCTCCACTGCTGTTCTGTAAAACACCCAAAGAGGGACAACACTGCAAGGAAGCTGGGACTGTAGCTTCCCCACTAAAAGGAGGAAAACAAACAAACAAAAAGTATCACTAAACATTATGTTGGCTGCCAGTGCTTGAGCCCTACTTGATCTGCTTCTGGCACAGGATCCAGCCACAGCAGCAATAGGCAAGGGGTGGGATGTGGCACTCCATCACCTCCCCAAGCACCATCTGCCTGTCTGCTACAGAGCACGCTGTCCTTCTTCCAGAGTTTGGGGACTCTGGTTTGACTTAGGAAACGATCCAGCTATTTTCTCATTGGCTAATCAAGAAGAACTCTGTGTTTTGCTTACCATCAAAACATGGATTATTAAATTATAAGTGTTTGCAATTCAAGTAAATTGCCTTTATGGAGAGCATTTGTTCACATTCCTGCAGGAGGGCAGCACCTTCCCTTCTCCTTCTGACACTGTTTTGCTGGGTGTGACCACTCAATCTCACTACATAAGACTGAAATTCCACACAGAGTTGCTTATTCTTGTTCCCTGAATACAAGCAAGCATAAAAGCATCCATCTGCTTCAGATATGGGATTCCTTTTTGACAACCTGGCTGCCATCCCAGGCCCCAGTTCAGGTAAGAGCAACTGTTCTGCCCACTTGGAAACTCTTTCCTTTGGACCTCCCTTGGTGTGTGCCAAGCATCCAGATCTCAGAGTGCTGTTCTGAGCCATAAAACCCAGTCCACTTCTGTGCAAAGCCCTACAAAAGCTGCAAGACAGAGGGTGTATATATACAAATATCAGTTTATTATCTATCAAGGGAACAGACACAAGTTGGCCTAAAGTCACTGCAGCCATATTCCTGTGTGCAACCTGCCTATTTCCAAGCCTCCTTAAAAAACAGCCACTGACCACCAACCATATAAACCCTTCTGCACGTCAAACTCTGCCTAACCCTCTTCTTCTAGAAGCATTTTTTGTAGTTGATCTTAATCCAAGACCTTCCAGCAGTAGAAAGTTACTGTGTATTAGAAACATATGTAAATCGTTGGTAGATTGTGCCCAAAAATGCTGAGAACAACAAACATTCTCATCTGACCAGTAGCCACAAGTTTTGTTGTAAATATTTATATAGAAAAATCTCAGGCACAAAATCTCTGTTTACTGCAGAGCAATAACACTCAAAGTCAAGGAATTTAAGCGTATGCGGAGTGTTTGTTAGCTGAAAATCTGCACTTGAAGTCTGAGTGACAAATCTTGGGTTTAGTTACAAGTCAGCTTGAGTCTCCCAGCCTGAATTCAAGGGCTCCCTATCTTTGGTAGCAGTGATGAGGAGCTCTCCTGAGCCATTCCCCCCAAGTTCTGGACCATCCCATAAAGACCTCATTTGTCAGGGGTTGGAGATTCTCTTTGAGGGGGTTTTATGCACTAAATTAAATATGCACAAAAGTAATGGTGGGCTTTGTTGGCTTCTCTCCTTTTTTTCTTCAGTCTGTAGGCAAGCCCTTTGTGACGTTTGTTTGTTTTAAACAGGATAGCCAAGGAGTAATGAAGCAGGAAGGTGAACACAACCAGCTTGCCAACCATCACCCAAAGAAGAGCTAAGGGTGAGAGCTCATCCCACAGATGGTCAAATGGCTCCCCCTGCACCAGCCACGTTTTTCTGTCTACTTCCAGGATCCTCCCTACAACACACTGCTTTTGTAGCTCCCTCCAAGCCATGGATATGGGTACGTGCTGAGGGAGGGAGAGGATGACCATGTGTGGATGGTGACATGCTTACAGTCAGTTGGGCTGACTTGAGCTGAGAACTGCATGAATCAAGATGTTAGATTTTAACACAGACAGAATTAATGGGGAAGGGAATTCTTTTTTAACCCTTTGGTTTCTTCCAGAGAGTTTCTTTGAATAAATGAACTCCCCCTGAATACTCTTCACGGGGAACAGTCAGCTTGGAAAGAGAAGGAAAAACACTGATGAACAGCTGATCTCACATAGGGACAGGCTAAAAATATTAACCCCATTTCCAGTGCATGAAAAACAATGAAATATAAAGAACTTAAAATAATCTACAGCTGATCAAACCTGGAATATTTCACATTATATGTAATGAGAAGAGTTTGCTGAAGGATTTAACCTTTCCTCAATGCACCCTGTACTACCTACTCAGTTCCTCTATTTCCTTTGCTTTTCATAATCTTGATAATTTCCTATTTTGGATGCAAAGTAACAAGTAATAGTCACTCAGGGAAAAAAAACCTGTCAAACATAGGAGACGACTATTTTTTCCCCCCACTTCTTCTGCTTAATAACTTTAGGAATGTGAGTCAAACAATTTCTTTCTCTACTTCTATTATATTAATGACACGTGTAGGTTACAAAAAGCTCCATCCCCAATATTCCCCTGCATCTTTCTTTTTAAAACCACATGAAATTAAGACGAGGTTTTAGGGACACACACCCCTGAGCCATTCATGTTCACTGCCTGGCATGGACTTGGGTGATGCTTCAAAAAGCTCTTTGAGAAGCTCAAGCCATAAGAATCCCCACACCTGGGGCACCATCAGCCAGCCCACCTACACCATGGTAAGTATGTTGGTAGGCCACCATGAGTTAAACCCTTAAAATCATGCTTAAAAATTAAATCCCATGCTCAGAAGACATTGTTCCCTCTATCTCCTTGAATCATAGAATCACCAAAGTTGGAAAAGACCTTCAAGATCCTCCAGTCCAACCATCCACCTATTGTGCTGCTCTACTCATCTTTGGTTTCCCCTGGCCAGAAGGTTGCTGTAAGGGTAGGGAAGTGCTCCCAGCTGTATAAAAACTGCCCCTTTTCTACTCTCTGCTTACAGATCTCATGTCTCATGCTGATGAAAAGAGAACAGCTCTTGCATTCCTCTTCCCCACAATCTTCCTCAGCTGTGGTGGAGTGGGAGCTGCACAGAACCATTCGCTGTCCGCCCTCAAAGCTGGATTTACAGTTATTGGGTAATTCACTAACTCTCGATCTAGTCCTTGAGAAATGAGATCTGGCCTGATCTTCCTATGGTGGCAATAGGATGTTAATGAAAGAACTGTATCAACAGCTCTGGAGTTGTCTCTGTGATTTATGCAAGAAGTTGGCGATAGATGCAATTATAGTAGATTAACTTTAGCATACCTTCAGCAAGAAAGCAGTATCACAGGGCCAAATCTTCTTCCAAAGATAATCTCTCTACCACCTTGCTTGAGTTTCTATTTGTTAGCCTTGGACTGACAAATTTAATTCAAAGAATGTAATTACAACTTAATTTGCCACTAGGATTTTCAGGGTGATATTATTCATTGCAAGGGAAAGTATGTTTACTTCTCACTGAGCTTAAATACGAAGGTTAATTTTCTTCGAGCCAGAGGATTTTGATTCTGACTCGATTTCTATGCATTTGGGGCAACCAGCACAGCTGTGAAAACATAATTGCTGTTAGAAATGTAGGGCCATTCGTTCTCATTTTCAAAATTGCTCGCTCTTTTGTGTGCTTCCCACATCCCAGCTTTGTGAAGTGGCCCTGATTAGCTGCCCCAGGTGCCAGCCTTCTGGGCTCTTTGCTACCTCTGCCTCAGATGCTTCACACGGCTCTCTGCATAGCAAAAAATAGCCTAATTACAGACAACAAGCTGACCCAACAAATTGGCAGAGGGGCCGGAAAGGGAAGCGGAGAGGTTTATTCTTCCCATCAGAGTGCAGAGGAATTTTGCCTGCAGGCAGCCCTGGTGAGATACTGAGGATGTGCAGCTCCATGCACCAATGAGTCCACAGCTCCAACCTCCCCTCAGAAGGCTGGAGAGCAGATGAATGGCACAAATCCATAATTTCTGACCTGATAATATAATCAATGGTACAGTAGCAGCATCCCTGGACCCTCTATTCTCAGAATACTCCAAAGAGAAGAGAGACTTTTCTTCCCAAAAACACAGAGGTGAAGACAAATCCCCATGCAGGCACCAATGCCTGGTGAAGCACAGGGCAGTGACTGAAGCCCCAGCCGTAACAAGCACATAAATTAATCCTAACAACCCCTCCTCCAGCCCACACTCCGGGGGCTGCTTGAGCAACACTTGGGGCTGCAGTGAGCACAAATGGCTCTTTGACACATCCCAGCAGATGTTACTCATTTTCTCCTCATCTGACTTGAAGTTTTGACTCCATTCTTTCACTGCTCCCAAAGCCTACCAGTTGTCCTAGAAACCTCTCCATGGGCAATGGACTGTGCTGGTGGGCCATCCCACCCGACAACTTTTCATCCTGGTTGTCACTACATTCCCCACTGAGACTTATCTACTGACTGTTTCCATTGGTGCACATTGGTAAAATGCCAGATGCCTCATCCCTCTGCACAAGGACTTAAAAATGCTTAGGGACATTTGCAAAACTGCATGGAGGACAGTCACAGCAAACAGCACCGGGTGCTCAGTGAGAATGTGGTTTGGTTTGGGTGAGTTTGCCTGCATGCAGATGAACCAGCAGAGCTCAGATTTGTTGAAGGTACCAACTGCAGTGCACCCGCTGCAGTACATCACCTCAGTATTAAATCCCATTGGAAACTGTATTTTTCAGGACAAAATAAACATAGTATTCAGCTCTGAATTCTTTCTATTCCTTGGTCCCCCAGCTCTGCATGAAAATCAAAACATCTCCTGCACAGCCCTGGAAGAGCGTGGGCCTGACTGCTTTGACTGAACAGCATGAGTAGGAGTCTGGAATGCACTTGGTACCTTCCCATGAATTATCTTTTAATTTTAAGGATCCCAGAAGAAACCTAAAAATCCTCAATAGGTACTTCATTTTTTTTTTGCCATGTCAATAGTTTCAGCTGTGTTGCACTTGGTCAAAGAAAAAGATAATATGACCAAATTCTTGGAAATGAATTGCTGACAATACATGTGTATGTATTTTTACTCAAATCTATATACCAGTTGTGCATTGCAAGACACAGAAGTCCCTGACCAGTCTATAACTCAAGATAAATAACATTCCCCATGGATCCTACCACTTATATTAAGCACACAGATCACCCAAAGTCAGTTGTCACCGCCAGCAGGAACCAATCTAAAATAAATCAGGCAGGAGAGCTCCAGTGCAGTGCTTGGAGCCCAGGGCGAAGGGGAAAGGGGCTGTTCAGGGATGTGTGTTCATGCCCAGCTTTATCCTTGGACCTCCAAGCTCCGAGTGGTCGGGACCTGCCCAACCCATGAGGTTCCCAGCACTCTTTCAACCATTCACAATTCCACAAGAAATTCTGAGATTAATATTAACTTCATGCATTCATGGGGAATGCAATGCAAATATTAGTGAGCAAAGGGTTTCATTCTCCATTCATTGAACAACTTTAGAAGAGTCCCGGGTAATTTAGTAGCAATGTAACAACAACCACCAGCATTCAGTTTATATGTAACTCAGTCTGTAAGTAACATCATACTAGGACAGAGAAGCTTACCAGACCACTCAGTGGAGTTCGCGTTTGTATAGATGAGAAAAACATATATATATATATATAGGAATACCTTCAGGTAATCAAACCTCAGAACAGTAGGGGCTGGAAGCTGCCTTGTCCAACACTGTGATTGATTTGTGAGATTTGCGGTTGCTCTTTGACATAAGAAATGTGCCAGTAAATGATGGGATTTATGAGCATGCCTCTGGGCTGTCAGAACCCTGCAGCCACAAGCCAAGGGACGGCACGCACCGTGTTCATCCATGATGTATTCCAGCAATTAAAATACCAAGCAATACGCTGTAGCAGTTCCTTAAAGAAAACTTGTAAATATTTTGCAGGCAGCAGGGTTGATATTTGCCCTTCTATTTCCTCTCCCTTGGCAAACCCAGCAATTACAGATGCTGGGAAGGTAAAGGGATCCATGCACAACAGGGAGAGGAAATTACCATAAATACAGCTGCTCCACTCTTCTACAAGCATTGCTTTCCAATCACAGCCCTACAGCACCGTGCTGTGCCCCAGCTCAGCTCCCCTCTATAGAAACCCATCACATTGTGTTGCTGTGCCAACAGGGATTTTTTGTGGCACATCCATTCACCGCTGCTGTACCCACCATACACAGCTGCAGCTCACAGAGGGGAAACTGTGTCGGCAGAGCCCAGCCCTGAACACAACGAACTGAAAGTGAGTTATTTCCCCAAACAGAGGCTGGGGAAGATGATCCGAAACAAAACAAATCAAAACAACTTTTCAGCAGGAAACAATGGGACAGATGTAAGAATATTTATTACTGGAAACTGCTAAACATGCCAATTAATTTTGAAGGGACTTAAATGGATTAAGCTATTTTTTTAATTTTTTTTTTTTTTTACTGGAAAATGCGAACGGGTCATGAATCAGAGTAATACCTTTAGCAACATTGATGTGTTGTCCTGGAATCTTGCTCAGAAATCAAAGAGAAACTCTGAAAGATCCAAACCAGACAATGATCTTTCTGTTGCATTAATTGCACCAGTGCCTTGCACCACCCCAGAAATGATTCACTTCCATCTCTCTGGGGGCTAAAACTAAGCACAAAATCATGGCTTAGCACCCCAGGGCCAACGGGCTCATCCTGTGCCTGCAACCACCCAAGTGGCTGTGACCAAAACCCCTTTTCCTTCGGGAAAACTCACAGCACTGACCAGCCCCAGACCTCGCACAGATTTCTCACTCACCAGCAGAGACAGCCCCTTCCTAAGAACAAAACACGAGAAGTGCCTTTCCAGTAAACTGAGGAAAAACAACTTCATTTTTCCAAAGGGCACTGAAATTTGTCCATTGTAAACACTGGTTTTGCAAAAGGACGCTTTCGCTCTCCAGAAGGACTCTGCTCAGCTCTACTCATTATCACCCCCCTTCCCTTCCTTTCACATTTTATATAGCACTCCATGTTACCTTACACAAATTTGTCCTGTTCCTCCCCAAAACAGTGTTATATTTAGAGAGGTTACAAGGAGGCACAAATAAAATGGTGGTTATTTAAAGAGTACAGGATAAATGTGATACACACACTCCTCTAAATAGAAAGCAGCTGGAGGAATACTAACAATGTCAATGTTATGAGTAAACCCCGTTTCCCCATAGAAAACTATGGAAACAGAAAAAGAACCCAGAAAAATCCACTTTGCTTATGCTGAGACTTACTGCTTCTGGGTATAGCTGCAGAAAGAGAAAGATTGCTTCACATTTCCAAGCTTTGCTATTCTGATCGAAGCAAGTTTCATTCTGATTCTCTCCCTAACATCATAAAGACCAGGGAACTGTATTTCCTTTGGCAGATTCATAGCAATTGTGGAAATATTTTGTCCCTAAATACGAGCAGGTTTTCTCTTCCACAAAGTGACCTAAACCCTTGAAATGCTGACCCATTTATGAAGACCGTAAAGCACAACTCCCATGTCTTTATATTCAGCAGGAGCTTTGGCACTATAAAGAACCTGGGACAAATCTTTGTGGACAGTCACGTCCAAAATCCAACCCAATATCCACCAGTTATCTGTGGAGGCTGAGGCACAGAGGTCTCCTGCATGGCTCACTTAGAAATGTGACTGCCACCAAAGGGGCAGCCAAATCCCACCAAGGGGGTCCTTGGGAATAGGAGAGAAATGCCACCAATTCAGCCTGAGCCCTGCAGGCAGGCTCTTCTCTATGTAAAGTCAGCACTAAGTCCCAAGCAATGGGAGCCATCCTTTAGGAAAGGGTTAAAAAACCCTCCAGTAATGAGAAGCAAAAGGCCCTGGGGCACTTCAGCTGCTGAAATGCAGGTGTCACTTACGGAAACCTCACAAAACACAATCTCTTCCCTACCACCAATACTCAAGCCCATGAGGAATTCCTCTCACACTTACAACCAGATGCTGCAATCAACACTCAGCAAAAGAGGGGAAGGACCCACCGCATCCCTCCAGCATGGGACAGATGGAGCCAAACCACGCTCCAAAGACACCAACAAAGCCACCCTCCCTGCAGCCACACAGTGCTATGGGATGGGGACTGAGGAGCCGGAAATTTCTACACAATTAAATTCTACACAATTTCTGCACAATTTCTACAGCAATTAAGAAGCTTTCAGGTGGGTCTGTTCTTATTTATGGGAAGCCAAACCTCTTCAATTATATCCCCTCCTCACTCATTAAATTCAAATTCCTTGACTATGAGGACCTTCTCTTTTTCTGGGCATGGCTCATGTGCAGAGAACACAGACACAGTAGCACACTGCTAACTAACACCACCACAAGCTAAGATTCAAATGAGTGTTGTAGTAGAGGCTGCTCCCATCCCATGTCTTAAACCAGATACACTGCCAGCATCACATGGAGAAAGAGGGAAGGCCAAAGGCTCCCACTGCCCCTTGCCCCCCATGGTGCCCATACAACACAACTCCTCACTCACACCATCCCCAGTTTAGAAGAGGGTCACATCCTCCCACAAAAAGAGCATGCACATGATGGAAAAGCCAAGCAATGTGATACTCCCCTTTGGCTCAGTCCCCGGTGAGGTCGTGTTTTACTAAATTAATAATCTATTTAGATCTGTTCAGTTTCAGCTTCTTAAGAAACTAATCCAGACAAGCCTAAAAGTACTAATAACATTTCAGTCTGGGCTTGAAGAGAGATTAGGGAACATTTATTTAGCTTCCAGTATTTTCTCATTGCTCTCAACTTTTCCTTGCACCAGCACCTAAATGAGGAACTACAAGAGGAGGGGGGGAATGTTGTAGAGTTTGTGTTGAATTAAATTCCACTAGGAAAAAAAATACATAAACATATCAAGGCAACCTCAGTACAATTGATCCACTTAACATTCAGCAGAAGAAATACAGAGGAACACACTTAGCTCCGCACGCAGAAAATTGGGGTTTTATAGCTCCATATTTCAAAACTACTGCAATGAACTTCTTTAACTCCAGCTTAAATCTCAGCTCCCAGCACAGCTGCCACTTGCAGAAAGCTGTTGTGCTTGAAGTTTCCTGCTTTGATTATTCCTTGGGCTTGGTGCTTGGGTTATTTTGGGGTGTCTCTCAGCATGAGCAGGTGATAGAGACCAATGCCATACCTAGATATTTTTTTAACCATAGAATGGCTTGGGTTAGAAAGGACCTCAAGGATCACCCAAGTTCTAACCTCCCTGAAGAGAAAAGCATTTCCAACCACGAAATCCTGCCACCTCTGCCTCCCTGTCCTTGTACCCTTTGATTCCCTCCAGGAAGAAAACCCAGGCGCGTGGGCTGGAGAGGAGCCATGGCACCTGCATATATGTCAGGTTATTATTGGAGTGCCATGAGTCAGTGCCTTGGGAAGCAAAAGTTGACTTGTCCCACTATGAGGAAGGTTCACATTAATTCAGGGTAAAAATAAGCTCTTTGAATAGTTTGTGAACTTTGCATGGCCACAAAGCCACTCACCCTATTTCATTAGGGTATGGGGGCACTGCTGTTCTGCAGACAGGGAGAAGTGAGGAGGCAGCAGCTCCAGGAGCACAGGGACACACAAAGAGCAGCACCGTGGGCACCGCTCCGGGAACACAAGCAGGAAATATTCTGCAGAGCAGGAAAGCACAACCAATGGAAGGAATAAGCCCTAAAGATATTTCAGTCTTTGCAGCCCCCATCTTTCTAAAGGCAGCCTCCAGGCAGAGCCACAGGCTGTAATACAAATCCCTGCATGCATAATACAGCGGTGACAAACTGCCTGCAGCCTTCACAAGAACCACAGAATCATTAAGGTTGGAAAAAGAACACTAAGACCATCTAGTCCAACTGCCAGCCCATGCACACCGTGGCCAGTAAGCCACGGCCCTGGTGCACTGGAGGCACCATTTGCTTCTTTCTCTTGGAGGCTGCAGACAAAGCAAAGGGCATTACGCTGAAGGCTACCATAAGCCTCTACCTGCTCCTTGTTCCTTTGTGTTCCCCAATGACCATAAACCTGTGAATTCACACCTAACATGTAGCATGATGACATTTGCTGGAGACACACTACATACAAAACTCAGCTGCCTCGCTCTGGAAATTGCCTCCTTAGCAGCACAGAACAGAAGATGAAGAATGTTAAAGATCAGCTTGTCTTATCATGCTCCAGCCGTAGATAGATTTGTACAAACAGAGGTACAAATTATCCCTTGAAATAACAGGCTGACACTTGAGAAAACACATACAGCACCTTTCCCCACCCCCATCTACTCTCATCAGCCAGATTCCCATCTCTGCAAATCCAAGAACCTGAATTACACATGAGACCATCACAGAAGGGAAGGACTGGCATAGAAATCCCTAATGCCAATCACTGCATTAGGTCCAGAGGTGCCTGAATGCTAATATAAGTCTTGAAGTGTGACATTAGGGTGCTATATATCCTCAGCTGTTTGCTGCTGTGTCCAGAGTTCCCATAAGGAATGAAAGGAAAGTTTACGAGAACTTCAGCATAGCTGAAAATGCCATTGTGCATAGTCACAGGGTGAGGGGTGGATGGAAGCAAATGCTTAGCTTGAGCTGGACCAATGTAAGAGGTTCTTAAGGAAAAATGCATACAATGAGTCAAAATCAGTCATGGTGTTGCTCAGAAGGGTCAAACCAGCCAGCAGCTAGCGTGACCATGGACACAGCACCAGGCCAATGAAGAAGGCAGACATACCGTGCCTTTTCCCCTTCTTGCAGCCAGCCATAACCGATAGCTTCATTTGGAGCTGTTTACATGCTAAAGGCATCGCTCTGGGTACAAACATGTCTAAAGACTGTGTGGGCTGCTTCTCATGCTCAGAAAGTGCATTTTGCTACTCAGGAGCCAATCCAGCATCCCATTTTCACTTCCGGACAGCAGTTCCCAGGCGACTCTCTTCCGCTGACCTTCCCCAGTGAGGAACACCGCAGGCCTTTGAAGATGCAGCCAATAATCCCAATTCTCCTTGGCAAGGACCAACATCTGCAGGGCGGCCGTCCCACCTGGTGCTCACAGAGCAGTGGGGTGGGCTGCACAGAGCTCCTCCCAGGCCAGGCACAAAATGCAATTGGAGAAAGTGGAATATTCTGTCTGTAAGGTATCAAAACAACAGGCAGAGATGCAGGAAGCAGAGCACTGGCAAGGCTTGGACTGCACAGAGCTGGCCTCTGTGTTGTTAGCATCCACTGTGTTCAGGCATGGTGAGCAATCACTGTTTAAGAGCTTTTTTGTGTGATATTCTTTGCATATGGGGGAAGCTTTAGTTTTGGAGCCTGTTACTGAAACCAAGGTGTTCTTATTGCGGAAGCACCCCAAAAAGCAATGGAAACCTCAATATGGCAGGGGGAGGGCTGCTGCACAGCACAACCAAAGGCACTACTAAGTGAAAAGATGAGCCCACCAGCAACGCCTGGAAGGGAAACCAGTCCCCAACCAACAAACACGTGCAAAGCACCAGAGATACAAATGCCAATGAAGAATTTATGAAGGCGAAGGAGTTAATTAGAGAGACTTCAGTCTTAAGAAACGGTGACAGTAGCACAGAGATAAATCATTCATTTTGGCCTCCGGCAGCACCTGCCTGCTGTCAGCCAGCTGGTTGAGACCTGAGACCAGGCTTGTGTGTCAGGCCAGGAGCAAAACCCGACTGTGTGTGCATAGGCAGACAAGAGCTGGCAGATGGCTGCAAGAACCTGAGCCTTTGCTCACAGGTACCAAAAGGACAGAGCAGACACACCAGGCCAAGAACACAACAATCATTTTTTCAGCCTCCAGTGCAAGGTTTTTGACACTATGGAGTGGTGAAGGTCTTTTGGACTATGTCAGTGTTAAGCATCTGCTATAATGGCCTGGAGAAGGAGGGTGCGTGCTACTCAGCCCTCATTAGATGCTCCTGCCCAGTTGATGTTGAGGTGATGGCAGCCCCCATCTCAGACCATGACCTCATATAGCAGCATCCAGCAGCATCCCACTGCTTCCATCTGAGATGGGCCACTGCCACCCAAACCCCTACAGAGGATCACAACTTACAACAAAATCTATCTAACAAAAAAAATCTATCTGGCTCTGCTAAAAATATAAGAATATTTGATCCTCCAAAGGGAAAATTTCCCAAGTCACTATATAAAATAACCCCTAAAGTAGCATTTCCTTTGATTTCTCATTTCCTTTTATTTTTCCATCGGTCTCATCACATTCTCTTGGCTCATCTCATAGAGCAAAGCAAGAGGACAGCTAATCTGTTTTCCCTCTGCACTTCTTAATATCCTCTTGATTGAAATTCACATTAACTCTTAGGTACCCCAAACTCAGAGAACATCCATAAATCCACATCCACTCCTATAAAAATCAGTTGCACTGAATCTTCTCCACCAAGTCAATGAGACCTGGGGAGATCTCAGGTACGGGCCAGGCACACCTTACTGTGAAAGGAAAGAAGTGCCAACTGTTGAGTGTTTCTACATTGCTGGTTAATTCAGAACTTCTCAACTTTGTGCAACCCCAAGAGTCATTTTGCTGCATTACTGTGCCTTTGCTACACTAATACAGTTTTGGAGTGATAGAATCTTAGAATCATTAACGCCGGTTCTTTTTAGACCGCTAAGATCACAGTCTGACCGTGGACCCATCACCACTACACCCACTAGGGCACAGCCCTCCCATGCAGGATTACGGCTCCATTCTGCTTCCAGGTCACCTGAGCAACAACTGCCTGCCTTAGAGCCAGCCAACTGCCAGGAGAGTCTGCCAAAGGCTCTAGGAAATAACTGGGAGCTGGACACAGCTTTGTCCCTGAGAGGGAAGGCAGCGGAGCCCTATACTTAGGGCATGGAGTGGGGGGCTGCATAGCAGCTTTACAAGCCCTGTCCCTTCCCAGTGCTGCTGTGCAGCCCTACAACATTGTTGAGTTCAATATTTGCACATTCTATCAGACCCACCTAATTCTCTTGCTGATTTCACATTTAATTTCAGCAACAAGCACCACTTCTACTTCATCACATCAGCTCTCCAATGTGCCATCCTCACACGATGTTATGATGGATGGCAGCCTACTAATCTTCCATTAAACATCCGAAGCCTGCATCGTTAACTCATTCATTTTGTTTATCTTTAAAGACGTTACACATGCTTTCTATCCCAAGGGGTGAAAACACTCAGCATATGAAAAATACCCATCATTACCAAGACACAGCTCAGCAGAAAATAAAGAGACGAGCAGCACCTAACCTAGCTGCAGCAGACAGGGAGAATTAAGCTTGCAAAGGCTTTAAATTATGAAGAATTTGATCTAATACCTTTAAGTCTCCATCCTGGACAGTTTTGTTGCCACAGTTAAGGGGCAACGGTAAGCAGTAATGAAAGCAATCAGTCCATCCTTTCATTGCAGAGGATTTCCTCAAAGAGCACAGAACAGCCCAGAGCTTTGCAAAAGACCCTGAAGAGCTGCAGCAGATAAATCCCAGAGTTACAGCACAACAGGTCCAGGGTGATGATGGGTCATCTTCTGCTCTTCCTGCTGCCTTTAGTGGTGGTAAATAGCCCTATACTGATGGGCTGGCAGAGGACCCGCTGTCTTTTAGAGAAGTGGCATCAACCAGCAAGGAGAAAGCTGCCTATAGCTTATTACACACATAGTCCTACCCTATCCGCAAAGCCATTCCACATGAAAACATGACACAAAAAAATTGACCCAAACTACCCCTTCTACACAGAAAAAGAGCTGCAAAGTGCAAATCGGGAAGGCACAATCTGTTTACTGCCCTGGAAACGTAGGACACATTTCCCCAGCCATAGGATGAGAGGTAACGGCCTCACGTTGCACCAGGGGAGGTTGGAAAAATTTATTCTTTAAAAGAGTGGTCAGACATTGGCACAGGTGAGCACGGTGGAGTCACTGTCCCTAGAGGTGCTCAAGGAGTGTGCAGATGTGACACTTAGGGATGTCGTAAGTGAACACAGTGAGGATGGGATGGACTTAATGGACTCAGAAGTCTTTCCCAACCTTAATTCTATGAAATGTTCTCCATCCAACCCACGTGTTGCAATGGACAAGGACAGCCATACAGCATCCTGGCTCAAGTGCACAGCCCACAGCCAAGAATTAAAACCATTTAGGAAAGGGAGAAGGGAACTGAACCCCAGTACCATCCTAAGCAGGGTAACAGCAGCTGCCTCTTTAGCCAGTCCAACTCACTGTATGACTACATGCAAAAACAAATGCCTGCAATGGTTCTCAACTCAGAACTGAGAGGACTGTATCAAGGCAAACTGTGCTCTCACACAAAAACAAATGGTAAGTTGTAACAGCAAAGGAAATGAGTCAGTAAGAACTTCAACACAACTCACAATTTTCTCAACATAAAACGCCACAAAAGGTGGGATTAAACCCTTTGTTTGCATCTCAAGGTGATTCTCGGATCACCTAGCCGAAGCATCAGGGCTCAGCTTGGCCATGCTATCGAAACCCCTTTAATGATTCATGATGATGAGCTTCAAAGAGCTCCCACACACAACAAGAGACCAACCCGTTCTGATCTCAGCACAAAACTCCAGCTTGGTGAATAATTCAGGTCTGTGAAGAGAACTGTCTTAAAACTGCTCCCAGGAGAAGGAGCAGAGTCTAGAGTTTAATCTCAGAATGGAAATAAAAAAAATAAAAGGAAAATATCAAAAGAAAGCAGTGACTGCAAAAACAATACGAGGCTTCTTTCGCAAAATTCAGCCATTGTGAAATTCCACAGAAGGGAACACAGCTGTTTTCCCTGAATTATGTTTCATGTTTCCCCGAGACAAAAGATGAAATCTAAAGCTTTGACTTTCAACTCGCGATAGACAAACACATAAAGGATGACACAACTACTGTGCATTGCTATGGAGGCATGAAAAGGTCTGTCTGGAGCAAGAGGTGGAAACACAGCTTTGCCCACATCCCTGACCACATCCTCCAGTGAGGGAGGATAGCACCACAGGAGCTGCTTGCAACACGCTCCCAGATCTATTTGCCCAAATCTGAGGCAATCTCCACTCACCTCAAGCCTGAGGGCTGAGTTTTCTGCTGGCTCTGCATCTCACCCATGTCACACATTGCATCTGATGCCAAACACTAAGAGGCTACACAGCCCCAGAATCTCAAGAAATTAACTGCATCATCCAGGAGACAACTCTGTACAACACACAATTCATCTGTGCTCCTTAGTTCTGAATGAGGGAGAATTTAAGCCCAATTCCTGCCCCAGACTCCTGATATGATACCCAGGGACTGTGTCACACTGTCACATCCCTCTAAATGCTTCATCTCCTCAGCCAGATGATGAGGAGATTCTTAAACACAGCACAACAACAGTAAATAATATCAGCTTCACGGTCATATTTTGCTCCTTCTCAGCACATGTATCTTTCCTTTCCCTTAAACACTTTACCAAACCTTTTTCCACCTCCCTGACTGTCATTTGGAGTTGGAGCAGGTGTCAGAAGCAGCCAGACATGGCTGCCAAAATCTGCCACTCTGCAGCCAGACACACCTTTGAGCTGTCAGAAATAATTACTGTCAAGGTCAGCACATGGCACAGCAACACCAAAGTGCTCGGGCACACAGCATACAGTTACCATATCCACACACATCTCATACACATCCATTTTCCCACATAAATCAGAACTAAAACAGAGTTCTGCTTACTACATAGCTCATAAGCTCGGCTCCTCTGACACTTGTTAACAAGAGTCATATAAAACAAGAGGATTCATTCCTGGAAAACTCAAGAATTTCCCTTCCTGCAGCCTGTACATGAGTTTCTCAGTTTGGGGGATGTTCAAATTGCCACCGGCTAAAGCTGCACCCAATTTTTATTAGCAGAAGGGAGGGAAGATGGTTTTCCCTTCCCACAGCCCTGTCTCAGCCCACAGCTGCTCCCACACACACAGAGCAAGCAACGACCCCAGGCTGCAGCAGGGCTGGGATGGGTTTAAGCTGTCTATCCCAATGCCCTGCCAGCATCCTCCCCACACAGCCAGCAACTGTTATGGGATTTGCCTTTTCCACTCTCCTTCAGTTTTTTTTCCTTCTTCATGGGAACAGGGCACTGCCAGCATCTTTCAGAGGTTTGCCCTGACCTCTCTCTGTTTTATCACCAGGCCGCAGCACAAACCTGCCCCTTTAGTTTTGTTGCCACTGAATAATACCCACAGCAAATCTTTCCCACCAGGATTCAATCTTAGGAGCTGCTTTAGAACCGAGCAGCCCAAATACCCAAAGCTTAACAAACACTCCCACACCTCCACACACCGACAGCCCTACCCAGAAATTAGCTTTTTAACCCCAAAAGCCCCCTGCCACGTCCCCCGGCTCCCCGAATCAAGCTGTTCCCGACGTGTCGGCACGTCCCGCATGAAACCCAGCTCTTGGAACAAGGCAGACAAACCGCCTGCGTGCAACGTGCAGGCTGCGTGTGGTACGGCTGTACTCAATGCCTGCCAACACCCGGCCGGGAACGCGGAGGGGCGGCCGCTGCCAATGGGAGGAAAACGGCCGGGTGGGAAACTTCAAATGGAAATGGGGCTGAAGGCGTGTAATGGGGCTGGGAGAGTGAGGCAGGGATTCCCCAGCTAGGGGTATGGCTCGGGTCGGTTTGTGTGGGTATGGGAGCAGGGTGCTGAAAATAACCAGGGTCGGCGAAGGTGGTTATTAGCACCGTGCTCTGAATTCGTCATGAGACTGGGGACCCGAGCGCTCCTCACCCCCTTCAGCTCCACTGAAGCGTGGAATTGGGATGCTGAGGACGCTCTTATAGCAAAAGTGAAATCAGAATCAGCTTCTGCGAGGCAGAGGGAACACACTTCTATTCCTCAAAGTTTCTGTCCGTTGTTACCTTCGCAAAAAATTCCTTGAGCGTTTGCTCAAGCCACCCTAGAACTCCCTGATTTCCTGAAATACCCCATATGCCAAACCCACCTAACACCACCCTCCGGAGCACGGCGTTAATCTCACCATCCATTTCACCCCATTTCCCTCCTCTCCGCAAATCGGAGGTGCCTCCCGCAGCCAGGTGAGCCCCCTCCGACCCCCATTCCCAAAGCGGCCACCCAGCAGAAACCCAACGGGGCCGCGGCCGCCGCGTCCCCCCCGCCCGCCCCGTCCCTCCCCGCCGCCCGCCTCTCCCCCCGGGGCTGCGGAGCGGAGGGAGCCGCGCGGCCCCGCATGTTAATGAGGCGGCAGCACGGGCAGCGGGAGCGCATTTAAAAGGGGACGAGCGGGGGGGAACGCGGCAGAGCTCGGGCAGCAGCACCGCCCGCAGCCGCTCCTTCCCACCTCGAATACAGGAACACAAGACCGAACCCCGCTGCGTGCGCTCGGGTACCTGCCGGCTCGCCATGAAGCTCCTGACAGCAGCTTTACTTCTGCTGTTCATCGCGATGTGCTTAGCCAGTGCGGAAGGTAAGAGGATTTTTGCCTATTCTCGTTTAAAATTCTCTCCAATTCTCTCCCCCTCACCCTATTTTCCTCCGAAAAGGACAGTTCCCTGCGCGTCACTATAAGTATTGCAATGATTCCACAGTGTGAGGTAGCGCCTTGAGATATTCTTTGTTTTAAAAGGTAAAAGCAAAAATACAAAGTTGCATCCTCATAGCACACCCAGCTGCACCCCGTGCCCTCATTGCTGGGGGGGCACACCTCGAATCTCCCCCCCTCCCAAAACGAATGGCGATTTGCACAGGGACGACAGAGCCAAGTTAGAAGTGCACGAATCCCACTGCCTTTGCCAGGGTGCATTTTCTGCTGTACACAAAACCGGCGGCTAAAAAAACGCTCGGCTTTTGTCTGGCTGCGAATGCACCGCAGCATCCGTGAGAGGAAAAAGGACGGAAAGTGCTCCAAACTGCGAGAGAGACACGAGCAAAATGAGAAAGGAGCTGAAAAGGGCATTTGCTTTTTCGGTTTAAGGTGAATTCCCGCATTGCCGTTTCCCTCCTGCTCAATACAATTATATCCAATCCCAACAGGTGCACTTCACAAAGCTCTAAATTTACCGAGCTCTAAAATACATTTCTTGGGGAGCTGCTACCTGTGGCAAAGAAAACATCACTATTATTAAGCACAGCAGCAACACGAAACGCAGCTTTTCCCCTCGGCACCAGGCAGAGTGAGCTGCATCCTGCAGGCACGCAGGGTGAGGGGGGAAGGGGATATCGGGCACACCGGAGGGTGAGCAAATGCTTTCTCTTCTAGGCGTAAAGTGCAAGTGCTCGAGGAAAGGGCCGAAAATAAGATTCTCTAATGTACGGAAGCTGGAAATAAAACCGAGGTACCCGTTCTGTGTGGAGGAGATGATTATGTAAGTTTTCCTTCATTTTTTTCCCTTTCCGTTTTATTGTCAGCTGAATTATATTTGCTTTACTCTGCGAGACCCTTCTTTGCTCTTTGCTTTTATCATTCTCTGGCATGCCGGCTCTGGGGGAAAAGGTCACTTGCTGTCTTCTCCAATGCAATAAATGTGCAATTCTGATCAAGAACTCTGCTATCAGTTTTTGATGCTCTTGTCTGCTCAAGGGATTATATGCAGAGCAGGTAGCAATAAAAGGAGAATAAGTTTGAGTGAAAACAGGGACTGAAACCACGGTGAACCACTTGCTGTGAAATCCAGAACTATCACCAGAGATTTTGGGGATGAGCAAAGTGAGAAAAAGAGCAGGATTTGCTTCTACATAGTTTCATCCCAACCAGAGTCCTCAAACCAACACAGCCCTGTGCGCTGCATGGGATCACCCAGCACAGAATCACCCAGCACAAAACTCTCCTCCAAGCTGCACTACCAGCCCTGAGTGATGCTGCTGGAAGCCTTGGAACAATGTACAGCAAAGTAAGGCAGCCACAGGGATTAACAGCATCTCTGATGGAGCAGTTTCCTTCCCCCCCCCCCCCCCCCATTTTAAATATGGGTGATTCACAGGGGTTCTCTGTCCTGGTTTGGACAATTTCCAGTGCCCCACAAAACCCCATCACATGGAGCTGGATGATGACCAGAGTAACTGAGAAAACTGCAATGAGTTTGCCACTTACAACAGGGAAAAAAGGGTCCTAAGTGCAACCGCACACCCCAAAATGCTACAGATCAATTCACTCCAGCGTTCACTCCCCATTCACAGAAAGAACCTCAGCATCCTGCCCTGCACCATAAGATCCCCAGGGCCTCATCCTGCCCACCCTGCCTGCACAACCATCATGATGCCTCCACAGCTGAGCCCATCCCTGCAGAGATGCTGCCCAGGGCAGCAAAGTTCTGTGGCACAGGACTGGAGATCTGCAACAGCCTTCTCCACATTGACAACATTGTCCCTGTGAGCAACCGAGCCAAGCTTGGCAGCCAGCAGAGGGGAGAACACCACGTGTGGAATAGATTTCATTCATGCAACTTCTCCTTTTCCATCAGGAAGCTGGGAAATCCCCAATGCCTGGGTTGCTATCCCAGCAGAGAGCTATGCAAATGCAAAGCAATGCTATTCAAGCCCACAAAACTGCAGCAGCTGCTGGGACAGAGCTGTCCCATCACTCTCCCATGCTCCTGGAGACACCCATGGGCCAGTAACATGCTGCCTTCGCTGCCTTCCCAGCCATCCCACTGCAGCCTGAACAAGTTCAAATTAATATTCAGAGCCAAGGGATCTGTGAGTCTCCGGCCGAGGCACAGAAGAGCTGAATTCCTGCAGCCCAGTGTTTGTTGCTGTGGTGATTGTTTAAAATGAGTTGATGAAGCTGCTTTCCCTCCTGCTTTCCTCAAAAGCTCTTGTACCCCATACAAGTGAAACATGATAGAAACGAGGTCTGGCAGATTAGGAGGGGTGTGGATGCAGTTTAGCAAAGCCCCAGGTGCAGGGTGAAAGCTGAACTGATTCCTAGCCCTGGTTAAAGCCTACCTGGATTCATGGCACACCAAGTAGGAGGCACTTTTCCCCTCTGGAAGAAAAAAAGAGGGAGTTTTAACACTTTGTCTGAAAGCAGCCATCCCTTTTGTGCATCTCCAAGAGGGGAACATATCTGGTGCTCAACACAGAGTTGGGGAAGTGAATATATCAGGGACAGTGTTGGCACAAAGACCCTTAGACACACAAATGCCACATGGGGAAGCCCCCTGGAGCTGTAAGAGACCTGCTCCAACCATCCTGCTCAGCCTGTCCCTGCAGCACACCCAGACAGATCCTTGGTCAGGAACTCAGCTTCTACAACCTCTCTTCCTAAGCATGTGGCACTAAACCTGCCCAGCAGCCTGCCTGCACCCCAAGGTGGCATTGCCCCACATCCTACTGCCACCATCCAGGGCTGTGCCCTCAGCACCAAGAACCACAGGGATGTCTCACAGATCTACGCTTGACATCAAAGCAACGCATCTCAGCTAAGAAAAACCTGTTGTATGGGATGGGGTACTTCTCAGATGGACAACTGAGAAATGCACCAAACATCTCCTCTTTCTTGCACTGCAGGGTCAGAGTTGTCCTTCACTCTCTCCTGTTTCTCAGAGGAGCTCCTCTCCTCCTGTGATGCAGCTTGGCTATCGCTTTCTGGAAATATCCACTGTGCTCTGTCATAAGAGAAACTCAAGCCAAGGTCTGGCACAGGTCAGTGCAGATGGTACAGCCAAGGAGGTGACTGCTGGACAGAGAAACTTCATGCCAACCTCAAGCTTTCTAAAACATGCATGCTTTGTGCCTTCACTAAGCTTGGATTCACCACCTTTCTCATGTACTGATACCCAGGGGCCGGCTGAGGTGGCATCAGTGATCCACAGGTTGAAGCAGTGACCCCTCCCTTTCCATCCTCTGCAGTCCAGAGACTTTGAAGGCCATCAAATGTTCTTCTGTGCATTGGGGAAGACCTAAGTCCTCCCAACAAGTAACCTGAGGATTACACCTTGTTTTCTGTGACTTTAGCTTACACTTGGTGGAGGGAAAGCAGAGAAAGAGAGCAGGAATGCGGGTTCATTGAAAAGGAAGAAATTGAGCTCGTTGTACAACACTGAAATAGGAAACACAGTGGGACCCTCAGCTGAACAGACAGCAGACAGCAGTGTTTCACTTCCCACAGGGGTGGAAAGTGCAACAAGGGGTGTACTGGGGAAGCACATGAGGCATTCTGGTGGTGCCAAGAGATGCTCAGCTCCTTTCTCTGAACCAAACCATGCCAGAAACCTGTTATATTCACAGATATTTCTGGTTTTCTATTTGGCTATTCATGTTTCTAAAAGCATTTGACTAATTCTATTATAACATCCTGGGTAAACTGGAAACCCTTCCCTTTTTGTGGATGGTATTTATTGAAAATGAAATAAAGCCAGTAAAAAACTGCAGGGTTTCCTCAACCACCAAATGAGCAACTAAACTAGAAAACCACTTTGTGTTGAGTCCTGAGAAGCACAAACAGCCCACATCTCCAGAGAGCCAACATCTGGGGAAGCAGTGCCAGGGTTCACCTATCAACTTGATTGGGGCAGAGCCTCCAGGGCAACATCATTGAGCAACCTGGGAGGAAACCTGGAGCTCCAGGCAGAGATCTGCCTCACAGCAATGCTCATCCTGGCACTGAGGGGACACCAAGGCAGTGCTGCTGACACAGGCACACTGATATGCCTGCAGTCACAGGAAGATGGAGCCCCAGCCGCCCTGCTGGGATCAGCAAATACCCACCCATGTGCAAGTGTTTAAAATATGATTGAGTAAAGAGAAAAAAAGATCCAGGTTTGATCTTTTCCCCTTGGATGCAACGTTGTTGAGCCTAAAGGAACCATCTCTTCCTGCAAAGACCTTGTGGCTGCCCAAATGAGCCCTAATTAAGCCAGCTATTAAACTCGAAAGGAAATACCTAACAGGCAGACAGAGCAACCCCACCGATTAAAAATAATGGGGACGTCTTCATCTGGTACAACTTAGTCTGGCTCTACAGACAACATACTGAAGTGCACTGATTGATAACAGCTGAAGATCTGCTCCAACATTCTTATAACTCCAGCAGCTGCCATAAAACACAGCAGGAAAACCTCCTGCTGCCCCATCGCTGCCTGGGTGAGTGCCCTGAGCAATTCAGGCACTGCCCCGCAGGCAGAGCCATGAGGTGGAGCTGTCTGCAGTGCCCATAACTTGCATGCTTCCCTTGCAGTGTGACCCTGTGGACAAAAGTGAGAGGAGAGCAGCAGCACTGCCTCAACCCTAAACGCCAGAACACAGTGAGGCTGCTGAAGTGGTACCGAGTATGGAAGGAGAAGGGCAGGTAAGAGAATGGGCACACACTGCCAGTGCTGCATCCAGCATAGGGGATGCATTTCACTGCCAATATTATAAGTAGAAACGGATGCTCACGATACAATTTCTTTCCTGCCACATGCACTGCTTGCTTCTATTTTAGGATTAGGCTGTTATAACTATAAATAAGTCGTTATTTTCTGCTAAACTCTTTGTCAGCTGATCTTGGCTATTTGCATGCACTCACCTCCTCATTACAGCTAAAAAGCCAAGATGAAAGGCCAAATTACTTCCATGCAGTCATAAGGAAAGCAGTCAGCAGAGCTGGGGATACGCTGCCCTACTTTATGCCACACACTTCAGTTGCAAAACTTCAACATCTACAACTCTCAGTGCCACAGGTCTTGGCCAACGTTAACTATTGCATCATTCCCAGGGAATGCTAAGAGGCACTGCTACCTTTCCCCTTCCAAAGACCTATGTAACTGATGGCAAGCCATCAGGTTTTGTTGGTTGTTTAGGTTTGTTGGCACAGCTCCTGCCTGCTGCTCAGGCTCCTCCACAGCCCAAACTAAGCGCAGCAAGGAGATATTTCAGACACAAAGAGCCCAATTTATTTCAGTCACTGAGTTCAAGCAAACAACTGGTCAGCACCTTTTGGGCCAGCTGTATCAAACCCACTGAGTTACCCTCCAGAAAAGGACAGTGGATTTAAAGGAAAATAGCACAATCACTGGTTTCTTCCCCAAAACAGCACTGTCCCTGCTCTGTGTAAGACTATTTTCACCCAAAGAGCTTGAGCATGTTAGAGTTTGCAGCAAACAAGGCTGCCAGGTTTGCTCCTCAGGGTGTAAGCTAGAAAACTAACAGAGAGCCTGGTATTATTCCAAAGATGACATACTGTTAACTTACAATCCATCCTAATACAGATGTACAACTATGATTTACTTCATGCTTGCATATAAGAGAGGGATTCTCCAGTGGTTAAAGAGTACTATGGGACGTGGATTTCCCCATTTTGCATGTCCCACTCATTGCGGCCAAGCACATCAATAGCTTTCCAACTTACTTAAGCAGAGGCTAACACTCTGGCTTCTGGGTTTTAATTATTTGGAAGGGAGTTGTTTCCTTCATGGTTTAAATACTTTGCTCTCCACTTTCCTCCTGTGCAGGGTTTATGAAGAATAGGAGGCGGCGGTGCGAGGAATGGAGAGGACTCCCTTGGCTGGCATAGGACTGGGCTCTGCAGAAGATTATTTCTCTCTCACAGACATAAGACACAAATTCTATATTATTATAAAGCACTTTTTACCAAGGGTCAGTTTTTACATTTTATAGCCGTGTGCAAAAGGCTTCCAGATTTCACAAGCATCTGTTGCACTTCAGATTTCACACCTGCCTGCATCATACCAAGGTTGGGGAAAAGAAAAAACAACCTCATGTTTGGCATTTTAAAGAGGTTTGGTTGGTTTGGTTTTGTTGTTGTTTCCTGCTTGTTTTTAATTCTTATTCATTCATACTTCACTATGATCGCAATTGAGCTTTATAAGCTCATTAGACAATGTTTGTATTCTCCAGCTGCGTCCCTCAACCCCTTCAGCAATGGGGAAGCCTCAGGGCTGAGGCTGTTGGTCATGTTGGCAGCCCCCAGTGGGGCAATGCTGGGACAGAACAGGAGCTGGGTGAGGTGCCACCAACACACGGTGGCTGTGGTGTAGAAATGAGGTCCCTTGGCTCATCAGCAAGGGAGTGCAAGCACCACTCATGTACCTCTTCCTTCACAGACCTGGGGTCTTGCTGCAAGGTGAAGTGTACCACCCTCCCATCTAATTTTCCTACACTAGAGAGTATTTCTAGGTCTTTTTTGTTACTAAGAACACATTTAATTTCTTTCCTTCCTCCACCTGAAGCTCTCATACAAAGTTTGTGGCTTCAGTACTCAGCCATTTTCAGCTTCAAGACTATTGTGTATCATTTCCTAGATTTGTAGCAAAAAAAAAAGCCTTTAAAAGGCATCTTTTTATGAAAAAATACAGTAGGGCAAACATATAAATACCTATGTTTTAGTCACAATACAACATATTCATTATTTCGAATGTAATACTTCAATGTTAAGCAAAGCATTCCTCTTTTTAAAAGTAACAAAACTACCTTTTCATTTGTAAATATACTCTAGGAAGTCTCCCTATACTCTCTTTTCTGTATAATGTTCTGTACTGCTAAATTATCGTATACTATTTAAATGTTTGAAATACTTAGGAGGTTGCATGCAGATTTCATATTTCTTTCTAAGACAAATGGAAAAAAGTAATAAAAAAATATATTTAAAAAACATATATGTGATCACTTCTCCCATTTTTCCTTCAGGAACCCCAGCCATTTCCAACCCCTTATTTCAGTGGGCAGTTTTGCTGAGGGTAAAGCATTAAACTGGAGGCTGATGTAGAGTAGAGGCAACTTGATAACAGCAGGGTTAGGAGAGCAGTTCTGGGGCTGTTTAATTCCCTTTTTCATTCTAGGATCTGGACTTTACCTAAACACTGAGGAATCCTACTACACAAACAATGGCTGTGCCATGTGCTTATGGTAGAGTTATGTTAAATATAAACCAGCCACCCTGGGTGTATATAAAAGAGTAAAATACGTCTAGAAAACACCTCAGCTAGATGGGGGAAGGCTGTAACCAAAGGGCTATGAGCTCCCTCCTCCTCTTCTCCTTACAGTTTCAGCCCTTACACCCAACACATCTCCCACCCCTTCAGGGTTCAGTGCACAACAGAGTGATATTCTCAAACCCTGTGGATCTGAAAAGAAAAGCAGCAGGTAGAACAAAGAGGTTCTACATGCATTAAAGCCAGCCCTGCCCTGAGCAGCCTCAACTCCCACAGCACTATCCATGCTGCCTGAGCTCAGCAAACTGTGCCATATCCAGGTCTGAGCTCAAGAGGTTTCTCCAGTTCAGACAGCAAATTAAGCACACAAGTGTTACATGCATATTTACTGTGCTGATACTCCTGCAGAGATGGAGAACAGCTCTATTCTGCACAAGGATGCAGCAATACCTTCCTAGTAAAATGCCCATTCCACTCCCCTTCCCCTACATAGAAGCCACACATTTGTCCTTTGAGACTGAAAATGAGGCCCCACCACAAGGGTGAGGACCTGTCCAGCATCCCCACCCCTCCCTGACCTCTGCCATGGGTATCACCTATTCAAGAGCTGTTCTACCCACTTTTATTTTAATAAAAGCACAAGGCTGAACCCAGCAGCTGCAGTGAGCTGACACAATGTGTGGGGACCTCTTCAGCAAATGCACTACATGGGATTAGTAATATTATACAGATCCTTTCACCACTTGCCTTTCACTTGCTCATGTATGGTCCAGGTTAGCAGTGGACAAAAAGTTTATTAAGCAGCAGTTGGATGCCATGTGTGGGACAGCACAGTCCCACTGCTGCCATGTCCCTGAGCTCCTAAACCAATTAAACATCAGGCTTGGCCCTCACTGATCCACACTGGCAGAAACAGGAGCAATTGAGAATAAATCCAGCACCCTGCCCAGGGTGACTGTGCCTTGACATGGTGAGCAGGCTCTGCTATGAGCCCCCAAAGCACACTCCCCATCAGGTCTAAAGAAACACCAGCCACACTTCCTGCTCCCACCCCCTCTAAAGTCAGCTTTCAGAAATGAATCACCTGAACCCAGATGCGCACAGCATCCAAGGACCTCACTGATTGCAATGTACTCAGCACTTCTGGCTGAGTTCAGGTTCTGGTCCAGGGGGCTGGGCAGCCTATTTCACAAGCCTCAGCCACACTGACTTCATTTCAGAACGGCTTCCAGTTTCAGCACTCTGTAGCATTTCCATTCAAGCACTCATGCTGGGATTTCTGCTTGTTGCATTTGCTGCCTTCAGAGTTCAGAGGTGCGTGAACCCAAATGGAACTGTATGAATTTCTGAGGACCTCTTTGCAGATTTCACTGCCCTCATCTGCCCTGTCAAACACCATTATTCACCAGTTCCCTTCCAACTCCAGGTTACTAAGAGCTGAGCAGCCCCTGGGAGGTGCTCAGTTTGCCCAGAAAAGGTGCACCAGATATCCCTGTAACCACAACATGGTTTAGTAGACATGGCGGTGACATATTGGCAGCTGGACCCTGATTTTAACGGTCTCCTCCAACCTTAATGATTTCATGATTCTAATTCTCCCCCATGGTTGCCCCCTTGCCTGTTGCCCCAGTTAGCAATGCCCAACCAGTGCCTAAGCACCCTGCCCAGATGGCAGTGTCACAGCAGCTCTCAATCCACAAGAAGCTCTAAAACGTTTAACATTCAGCACAAAACTATAAGTTTGTTTTTGTATTCTTTTCCAGGCACCGTCACCTCTGTTAACCTGCAGGACACGAGACAAAGCAGGGCAGGACCCGGGGGGTGGGGAATAGCAGCCCTGGTTCAGCACTTTCTGGCCTGGGCCAACAGTCCCAGGTGCTGTGCTGGAGGAAAGCAGGGCTGAAAGGACACCTAGTGGCAACTGAAATCCTCTCAGACAGCCCGGGGATACCTCCACAGCCCCGGGTCTGCATGCAGGATAAATCAGTTCATTGCAACGCTGCTGATGGGAATGCTCTGCAAAAACAAACGTGCATTTCCTTACCCAACCACGAGAAGCCCCTGAAGCACAGAAAACACAGCTGTTCTGCTGCATAGTGGACTTGGGGAAACACTTCTCCAAAGACACTTACACACAGTTAGGCAGCAAATGCAGGATGTGCATGCTCAGGGCGCAGTGGCCAAGGGACACATGGCTGCCACAGCATCTGCATAGCCACATCCATTCCACCTGCACAAGGCACTGAGTGACTGCACAGCAAACCCCAAACCTTCAGCACACGGGGTCTCTGCCCCACACAGCCATATGCCAGTTTTACCCTCCTGCTGCTGACACCCAGCCAGCCCCAGACGCAGCCCAGTTGATGTTCTCCAAGCATTGTGCTTGGTTCATATCCTTGGACTTGTGTGCCAGACTTCTCAACGGGGACACAAAACCACACATGCACACTATCACCCTGAATGCTTCAAGAAGATGACTTGCTCTCTCTTGCTGGGTACAAGCAGATGATCATCCATACTCCAAAAGAAAGCCAAGATCCCTGGAGGGAATGCTTTACAAACATGCAACATGCACTACCATTTATCTTATGAAGCATAAGCAACATGTTGCATTTCTGATCCTTTTGCCAACCTCTGTAAAGCATTCATCTCCCCCTTTGATTTTTCTCTCATCTTTTGCCTGTTTACATTATCAGCTCTTTGGGCAGAGGGCACCAGCCCATCAGGAGCAGCTCCAAGTATGCAGGTGGGATCTGGGAGGGACGGATGACATGACACAGGGTGACAGACAGCCAATGCCTGAGCAACCATCACATCTGGGCTTTTGTTTTACTTCCCACTGAACAAAAAAGGTTGGCAAAGTCCTTTCAGAGGAGCTTCAGATCCTCTTCTCCCCTCCCAAGGGGGGGAGGAAGGAAAACTTCTAGTGTTTGCTTGAGGCTGATAATTACAGGAATTAATTATGATTTATTCCCATCATAAATCTTGGAGCAAGAAAAGGATTGAGGCTTGCAAGATTTGCTGGATGGCAGAAGCAAAACAGCTCTAATTGCCTTTCTTTGTTGTGTGCATTTAAGGATTCCCAAGCAACAGATCCCTGCATCCTTCCATGGTTAGAGACCTGTAAGGCAAAGCAGGGCTCTGTGCAGAGCCACCAATTGCAGCTCTGTTGGGTTAGCAGGCACTGTGTGCTGCAGCTGAACACTCAGGGACTCCCAGAAAAAGAAGCTTTAAAAGGAAGAGAAATGCTACCATAGGCTTTAAAAAGAGGGAAAAAAAATAGAGATTATGGCAATTTTGAGCTCACTTCTAATCCCAGAAATCTCATGTCTTCGCCCCACAGGAATTTTGCCTCATTATTGACCATTCATTTCCATTACCTTCATTATTACACCATTTACATTTTACCACAGCGTTTACTCAACCTTCCTCTCTAAGTCCTGAAGACTTAACACTCCTGCAAATACATTAGCAAAACTAACTCCACCTGGAGCTCTTTAACCCAGTAACTCCAAGTGAGGCACCACTTCCTCCCCAGCAGGAACCAGTTTGCCAAGCGTTCCCCCTCCTTTTCTACAAAGCAGCAGGAATATCCCGCCAGGGAAATGAAGCTCTTCACTAAAGTAATCAGCACTAAGTGGTGACACCTGGCCTCAAGCAATGCCACCAACCCACAGGAGACTGAGCACCCTTCTGCTCAGGTTCTGCAAAGCTAAGGGAGAGCAGGAGATTATCAGGATCACCTGTGAATCTGAAGCCACCTGCAACAGGAATTTAAAGATAAAGGCTCGTTGGATTTATCATGCCTGTGAAACTTCTAGCCTCTTAAATAAGGGAAAAGACAATAGGATGCACAAATAGGAAAACACAAAATGAGCATCAGTAACGATCTGAACAACAACAGCCGCCCTCGAGGGTTTTGCATAGACCATTAGGCTGATATGATGCCCCAGTCCCAATCCAAAAGCTCTTCCCAGTCCTAATGGCACCTAGGCAGAACCACACCTGCCAAAAAGGGTCACTGCTTAAAGTCTTGTTTACTTTTATCATACGAATTGACAACTAGGGCTGTAGAACAAGCTCAGGAGCACAGAGTTGAAACAAACTGAAAGATGTTGTTTTCCCACAGAAAAACATTCACCCTGTTTTACTAGGAGTACAGTCTTTGTCACACCGACCCAAAGAGCTGACCAAATGCCAATTATTCCGCTTTAAGGGCAATTACAGCATTACAGTCCACAGGAGAGAAGAGCTCCTGTGTACAGCTCCAGGGGCTGGACAGGACCTTGAGCCTTGTAGCAACTTGCTGCAGTGACTCATCACTCATAAATAAGATGTAGAGTTAATAATGCTTTTTCCTCATCTGCCTTCCACCTTATCTTCCTCCCTCCCCCCCCCATGCAGATAATCCTTTGCAGAATTCACTACACGCAACAATTCACTACAAGCAACAACAAGAACTTGGCTGAACCACACAACAGATATCAAAGGGGAATTTTAAAACGGTCACAAAGTACCAGCAATCGTAAAACATTCAACTTCTCACATGTCGAAGTAAAAACTTATAGGATTTGCCACGCTTACCTGAAGCAGACTGAAGGGCTTTCCTCCAGCTCCGCCGCGTGCAGAGCAGAACCGTGTGAGAATCAGCAGCTGGGTAGAGACTGACACCGTGTGGCTGCTTCTGGCCCTTACAAACAGGGAAGGCTGAGCTCTGCCCCCTTTCTTAAAGGAGGTTGTGGGAGGAGTGCATAAATTAGAAGCTCAATTCCCAGCACCTGGAGTGTAAAACGTGCGGCTGGTTTGGGTTGAGCCGGGCTGGAGCTTACTTGCCTTACTTTGCCTTGGGTTGAGCTGAGTTGATCGGTAGCAGATTAACAAAGAGAAATAACAATAAATGCTTTTTCTTCTTCTTTATCATCATCATCATCTTCTTCTTCTTCTTTTTTTTTTTTTTTTAAATCATACATCACTTATTTATTTATTTTTAATTAAACCCCACCTCTTTAGAATAGAGTCCATTTGCATACATATTTAAAGCTCTAATACAAGTAATAAATAAATAAACAAATAAAGCAACTTTGTGAATGATGTTTCCCTGCTATCTTGCAGCCTGGCTCCCTTCCTCAGTTTGCACAGCAGGGTTAGATGGTCAGAGCCTTTCCGAGCTCTGACAGCTGCTTTGGAGGAGTTTTGGCTGCACTGACTCCAGAGAAATTATCTCTAATTCCCAGGAGAGTAAGTGGAAATAAGATCAAGCCCAGCAGTGCATTAAATCTGCTCTGAAAGAAGAATCAATCCTATGGGCTTACATCCAAGAGGGTTAAAACCAGGGGAAGGCTGCAGTCTCAAGGAGTACATTCACTTGACAATTAGCAATTGTACTTATTTTGCAATTTTCTGTGAGCATAGAATTTATTGGAATTTAATACACACTTTCATTGTAAAAGAGCACAAAATCCCTGCAGCAGAGGCTCAGCGGAAACACATCAGCCAAGGCCGTCTCCCCTCATTAGCCAAGGGCTGTGCAAGTGCATGAAGCGCCTGGAACTAAAACTCACCTGGGAGGTTTACTTTTCCTTAACCACGTTCCTACACCATCTTTCTAACTCCTTCACTGTTGTAGTTAAACATGGTGGGGGGGGGGGTTGTTTTGTTCTGGGATGATATATATATATATTTAAATTATTATTTCATTTTAATATATACCCAGAGATATCATCAGTGAAAGAAACACGATTGGGCTGTCAGTGATGGAAAGCAGCCCTGAGCCCCCCCAGCTCTCTGTAGCACCTCACCCTGACAGTGGGAGGATTCAAGCTAGAGATGAAGATGGTTAGAACTGTGTTTTAATCCCTAAAAAATGGGGATATACAAAGATACACTGCACATCTACTGCTAAGGTAATGGACTGCAAAGCAATCCAGTTAAACGGGTAGCCACAGGCCATTTAAGTCAGTGCAAAGCACTCCTTCAAATTCCAGAAAGCAGAGCGACTCTACAGGTTATTTAACATTCGCTTTTGGCTAAGATGAGTTAGTTTTATTCTTCTATATAGGCAATAAGGCACTCTTTGAGTGTAGTGTACACATGTTCACTCACGTGTCTGTGTGTGGATGCACACATGGGGCTGCCTGACTCGGGAAGGAAGCAGGCAGTGCTCTGGCGAGTGCAGCGCCTGTACAGACAATGCCAGGGAAGGGATTATACCAGGGATTAACATTTTAAACCCCCTCACCAGACCTTCCGACCAGAAGATCCTCTGGCCAGCAATCATCCCACTATCTCTGGAACTGTTACGTACCAGATTCAAACCTGAGTTCCAGGTGAAGTGGATGAGAGTTGCCTCAGCCCCCCATCCCAGATCCTCAGCTTTGGGGCTTTTGTCCTTTTCTTTCAGCCATTCTCTCTGTTTCTCCCGCCGTGACCAGGAGGAGACCCCATGAGCGCTTTTCTTGTCGCCTGCCTCCTCCTAATTCCGGGTAATTTATCCCGTATTAAAATTCCCTTAAGGAAGAAAGACCCAGAACCCAACACCTGCTATGCAAATGGCAGCAAATCCTCGGCCCCACTGCGGGCGGTGCAGACCTGTGGCTGCCGGTGGTCCTGGAGCTCCCTGGCCAGCCCTGTGAACCCAGCCCAGCACTGAGGAGCCCAGAACACCCCAGAAGCTCGCATCAAACAGTTATATTACATGCATCAAACAGTTATATTGGTTCAGGTCTTCACAGATATCTTTGATGTAATGATGAGGAGGGGAGAGGAGAGGAGAGGAGAGGAGAGGAGAGGAGAGGAGAGGAGAGGAGAGGAGAGGAGAGGAGAGGAGAGGAGAGGAGAGGAGAGGAGAGGAGAGGAGAGGAGAGGAGAGGAGAGGAGAGGAGAGGAGAGGAGAGGAGAGGAGAGGAGAGGAGAGGAGAGGAGAGGAGAGGAGAGGAGAGGAGAGGAGAGGAGAGGAGAGGAGAGGAGAGGGAAAAAGAAAGAAAATGGGA
The DNA here is from genome assembly GCF_054131305.1 of Coturnix japonica. Classification (NCBI taxonomy): domain Eukaryota; kingdom Metazoa; phylum Chordata; class Aves; order Galliformes; family Phasianidae; genus Coturnix; species Coturnix japonica. The sequence continues at coordinate 1,785,289 of NW_028188951.1, forward strand.
AGGAAAAATAGAAGGAACTTGGAAGAAAGAGGGAAAGATAAGTAAACTAAAATGAAAAAAGGGAAGGATGGAGGGAGAGAGAGAGGGAGAGAAGAAGGGAGGGAGTGAGGGGAGGGAGGGAGTGAGGGAAGGGAGGGAGGGAGGGAAGGGAGGGAAGGGAGGGAAGGGAGGGAGGGAAGGAAGGGAGGGAGGGAAGGAAGGAAGGAAGGAAGGAAGGAAGGAAGGAAGGAAGGAAGGAAGGAAGGAAGGAAGGAAGGAAGGAAGGAAGGAAGGAAGGAAGGAAGGAAGGAAGGAAGGAAGGAAGGAAGGAAGGAAGGAAGGAAGGAAGGAAGGAAGGAAGGAAGGAAGGAAGGAAGGAAGGAAGGAAGGAAGGAAGGAAGGAAGGAAGGAAGGAAGGAAGGAAGGAAGGAAGGAAGGAAGGAAGGAAGGAAGGAAGGAAGGAAGGAAGGAAGGAAGGAAGGAAGGAAGGAAGGAAGGAAGGAAGGAAGGAAGGAAGGAAGGAAGGAAGGAAGGAAGGAAGGAAGGAAGGAAGGAAGGAAGGAAGGAAGGAAGGAAGGAAGGAAGGAAGGAAGGAAGGAAGGAAGGAAGGAAGGAAGGAAGGAAGGAAGGAAGGAAGGAAGGAAGGAAGGAAGGAAGGAAGGAAGGAAGGAAGGAAGGAAGGAAGGAAGGAAGGGAGGGAGGGAGGGAGGGAGGGAGGGAGGGAGGGAGGGAGGGAGGGAGGGAGGGAGGGAGGGAGGGAGGGAAAAGGATATAAAGAAAAGCTGCTCCTAAACAGAATGATTATAAAAGTCATAAAAGTTATAAAAGGAAACTCAAGTATCCCAGCAAGCACTTAATGTTACTGCTTTGCACATTTGCACTGCAGTCAATGAATTTCACCCCTCTTTTTTTCAGATAAGTGTTCTAGCTCCAATTGACAAAACTAAAACCAACAAAAGGGGGAACTGTGGGTGGTAGAAGGTGGATAGAGAAAAAAAAGAGAGAGAGAGAGAAGAAAGACTTATTGCACAAGAAGGTGGGGAAAAGGGTTCATTTCTTGGAGGTGACATTCTAATTACATTTCTCCCAGAGGACCGAGGAAGCTGGGAAGAGCTGGAGGAGCACGCCCAGCAGCACGGCCCAGCGGCAGGGCTGCCCCAGTACATGGCCCAGGTTGGGCTGCAGGACCCTTGGGACCACTCTGGGTGCAGCCCAGCTCTTGGGGTGCCCATGTGGACATCAAGGATGGCATCACCATGCTGCAGTGCCCCCGGTCCCTGCACCCAGCCCTCCAGCCCCAAGCTTTATTCCCATCTCCCTTTAACACTGAGCATCTATTTCCCAGAGCCAAATGCTTGATGGACATTCAGGCTATTATTTGGGGAGATGGATTGTTTGGCTGAAGGTGCATTGTTTGGGCTCCTCATAAAAGAAACAAGTTAAACGCTGCAGCTACCACACACAAAAATGATTCCTTCTGGACGTAAAACCAGTGGGACAAGGAAGTGGCTGTAGGAGTCAAACATAATTGATGTTCAGTACGATGTTATAAATAATCTGAGCTCGGTCCTCTCTCATGTGCCTCAAAACCACAGAAAGTGGCCCTTTTTTTTTCTTCCTTTTCTCTTTCTTTTTTTTTTTTCTTTATCTCCCCTTGAATTCAGGAGCATAATACCCCATGAGCACCAATAATTGATGTATGTTATAATTCTTCATTACCCTATCGGTAGTCTGGGAAAATTAGAAGAAAAGAAAATGCCAGAAAGTTATGGTAAAACTTAAGATGCGACAGAAGTAGCTTTCTTTGCTCATGCTGTGAGTGTTTGAATAAGAAGAATGTCCCTGCACTGTAACAAGCTAAAAGAATGAGGAAGACAAAGGATTTCACGAAAAAGGTTTAGATAGAAGACAAGGCAAGTGAAACTGAAAGGAAGGGAAAAAAACCATTTACAATGGAACAATGCGTGTACTAATCGCTTTGATATATTATACAAACCCAAAGACCCAAAACATTGTGTAATTATTTATAAATGACTTCTCCACTCCTGTGTATAATACCGAAGAAAGAATAAAACTGCAGGCTACTCTCTAAACTATTTCTAAATAGACCTAGCTCAAAAGGAAGCAGAAGTGTTTGAAAAAAAAATAATTAATGGTTGATTTTATGGTTGTCTCATTAAAACATTTTAATTACAACAAACAAAATACATTTGTGCTCGCAGGGAACAATCGTTTACCTACTCCCCCCACCTTCAAAAAGAAAAAAAAAAAAAAAAAAGAGAGAGAAAGAGATAGAAAAGAAAAAGAAAGAAAGAAAAAGTTGTATCAAATGTTTGAAACCTGAAAATAAAACATCTCCATTATTTTCACAGAGCCTCCAGAAGTGGCTGAGCCCCTTGCATGGGGTTCTGGAGTATGACCAGGACCCCAGCTCCCAGCAATGCCCTCAGCACACATCCTGAGGCTCTACACTGCTATGGGAGGATATGGGATGGGTCAGGTTCTTCCTAAAGAGCCCCTGAGCTACAGGATCTCACCTGGAAGAGCTGGAGGGTTTACCAGTGCCTCCCTGCAGGCTGTGAGCTTCAACAATTGGGTGGGTATCTCTTCAACATTGGGTGGGTATCTCTCTGATGTTGGGTGGGTATCTGTCCTACACTCAGTGGGTTATCTCTCCAGTACTGGGACTGCAGTGCATCAACCTGGATATTCCAGGTGTGAGGCAGAGCGACCTTCCCTTCAGTCCTGCAAGTTGAGATCTGTGCTCCCAAGTTGATGGTTCAGTCATGTTGTGCCCCCAGATTCACACCTTCTGTAGGCAGCTCTGCCTTCTCACTCCAGCCATGCTCACAGATGAGCACAAAAGCAGTTTTCCTGGTTGATGCTCCTCTCAACATCAGTTTAAGCCCTTATGTGCTGATGTAACAACACTTAATTTGGTGAGTTATTGCATCTATGTGCCTCCTAAACCTAAACCTAAATAAATAAATTAAATAAACAACTTTTTTTAAAGAATCTCTAATGTGTCAAAGACATCTTCCAACCATAGGAGCAGCTTTACTGTGAGCCAGGCAATTCCCTGCTTGGGAAGGAGCTAACACCATCATAACCATCACAGTCCATGCTGGAATGCAAGGCTGACTTCTGGCACAGAGATCTGTTCAGCTTCATTCGGCACATGGGCTGCCCAGTCATGTCCATGCTGGAAGCAGTGCACCTGAAGAGCAGAGCTGAGTGCTGCTGCACTTTCTTCACCTTCCCAAATTCCCTATCTTTCTGGTGTCCAGCCACAGAAAAGACCCAACACATCCCATGGGTGACATCAGGGCCTCATGCTTGAGGTCGTCCATCACCAGATGAATGCAACATATGGGGATGGGCCCACAACACTTCAGATCCAGCTCTGTTTCTGTGAGTTCCACACTCAAAAATACCTCTTTAAACTTTCCACTTTAAGAGCAAAGTGTCCCAAATCAAAAGGACGATGTATTTATGGTTATCTTCTTTGGAGCTCTAACAATGAACCTAAAAGCATCTACAAGCCTGTCTGAGACTAGCCGCACTCATGTCAAGGCAGAGGAGATCATGTCAAAGAATAACACTGGAAATACAGCCTTGAGCAAGATGCTGGGAACACACACAGTGTTCTGTGAAATCCAAGGTCCTCTTTCATTTGGGGATATTTTTCCTTCCCCAACCTCAGAAAACTTGGGGAAAGTTTGGCAGCCGCTGTCCCCAGGAGCAGGCACATAAGGTGTAGGGGCCATTATCTGCATTGGCTGAATAATTTATCTGCAAAATTAGTAGAATGGCTGCGATAGAACGGGTTGAATTATTCATCGGGAATAAATTATCCAAGATATTTAGCACTTCTTTCTGTTTGCGAAGGCTTCCTGAAACAATTCTGGTTCTGTGAATGCATTCGTTATTCATAAGTAGGCAGTGAATAGATTATGCAAACAAATTTCAGCCTATGGGTTGTTTGTGAAACATTCAGTGCTGCTCGGGCTATTCATGGCTGTGACTGATCACAGAGACACATGGTGCTCTCTCCCCTCCTTGATTGGAGCACAAACTTTTAAAACAAGAGAATAACAAATGACAAACTGCAAATGATGGATAAGGACTAATGAATAATGCGCTTTCACTGCGAAACCCTCAGACAAGTGATGGGTTGTGCCAAAGTCTGTGAAACTCTGGGGAATCATAAACATTTTAATGAATAAACTATTGACTGCTCCAAGACACCTAAACAAAAGACAATAAAAGTGTTGCAGACAGCACCGGAGTTTATATCGCTATGTGCAAAGTGCACATTAACAAAAGTTGAACATTTTTGACCATATGCTTCCATAACCTTCAGATTTGAGCCCCTTTGACTTACCCCTGCTCTGCAGCGAAGCTCTCTGCCTGCCTACCCCACTAAGCCATCAATTCGGGACATGAGAGGCTCAATGAAGTGGATCTACTTAATGCAGGGAGTCATTTAGGTGTGCACGGGCCCTAAAACCATCGGCCTGATTGCAGGTCTGGTGATGGAGAGGGCTCCCAAAGAACAGCCAGGCCTGGTTCTCCGCTGTTATATTGCACATTTCAGGTCTGTTTACCCATAAAATGTTACAAAGCACCAAGCTCAGCCACTAGAAAACTATTTCTGTTTTGAGGCTCGTTAATATTCATCACCCAGGGCCTTGCAGATTGCTCACTTCTGCGAGGAATCCTTTTAGCACAAAGCAGATTGTTGGTGGCAATGAAGTCAGAATGCTGAGATAAAGACTTACACTGTCAGTTCTCTCTGTTCGCCAAAGGGGAAAATCACGGGAGAGGGAAGGAAGCTGCATTTAACACACAGGGAAATTATGTCAATAAACCTGAGCTTGGGCACAGAAGCCTAAAAATGACTCCTGATAAGTGGTGAAACCGAAAACCATCCAGGGAGTCAAGTACCTGAGTGCTGACAATGGGGCAGCACTGATCCGTGGGATGCACTGTGCCAGATGTCAGACCTGGGGAACGCATCGGCTGCTTCCCCAGCGATGTCCGATGTGGGGATCCGTGGGCACTTGATGCGGATTAGCAGCAATTATGTGCTGTTTTCAATGGGAGCAGCACGGCTCTTTTTGGTTGTTCGTTTGCATCTGTAGACAAAGAGTTGACAGAGCTGTCTCTGTACACCGACAAACGCTGAACTTTATCAAGGCTTAGGTTGGAAGGGACCTTAGTGTTTAATGTCGTTCATCGGGCAACAAGATGAATGGCACTGGGAATTTTTAGCTCTCTGAGCACCTGTAATAACCTTTTCAAAGTGAAACACTCTAAAGCCAAAGTGCCTGTAGGTATTTAGAGACGTAAGAGGGAAAAGAATAGCTTTGAGTGATTCTTCAGAGTATTTCTTGAAGTTAAACGTGAGTTTCCAATTTCGGGCTGCATTCACTTTGATGGAGGCGTGTAGAAAAACTACAAGGTGCAAGAAAAACCCCGAGAAGTTCTCAGACGGGGTCTGCAGGGAAAAAGTAATCATCGGAGCGCACGGGGCTCATCCTGCGGCAGCTCAGACTCTCCCCTTCTATCCCAACCCTTTCTCGCCGCGATTCCAACCTCCGCCGGCGAAGGGCCAGAGCCCGAGGAGGGGGGAGAGGGGGGAGCGGTGGGATCGGACCGCTGACCCCTCCACCCCCCTCATGCCCCCGTCCGCTTTGTCCGGCCGCCCTCGGGGGACAAAAGCCCGAGATGTGTGTGTGTGTGTGTGTGTGTGTGTGTGTGTGTGTGTGTGTGTGTGTGTGCGGGGGGTTTGGGGGGGGGGTTGTTGCGCGGCAGATGCGCGGCTGCCCGCGGTAATTGCGGGCACGCTCCGGAGGGCGCGGCGCACGGGGCCGACCTGCCGCCTCGGCGCGGCCCCGCGGGGCGGCCACGGGGCCATTGTCCGCCCGCCGCTATAAGTACGGGCTGCCGCGCCGTCGTGTGCCAAAGCCGCCGCTCACACGAGCGGATCGCTGCCCGCAGCACTTCAAAGACAACAGCGGTCGCGTGTCCCCCCCACCTCCCCCCCCGCCCCGCCTTTCGCCGGCGAGCGCTTTTTTTTTTCTCCCATTTTTTTTTTTTTCCTTTTCCTCGCGGACCTGCTTTGCTGCTTTGCCTTCCCCTACAGCGAGGAGCTCCGCTTTCTCCTCTATTTATTTCTAAACCGTTATTGCTTAACCGCAGCCCCAGGAGTGCCTTTCCATGTGAGTACGGGGGACACAAGCACCTGCGCGGCGGTGCGGCCGTGCCAAGCACTCCCACCCTCCCTCCGTACCTCCTTGGGGTTATTTTGGGATTTTTTTCCCCCCTCTTTCCCCCTCCCCTCAGCACCTTCCCCCCGCTACCCCTGCAGCCCACTGACGGCTCCGGCTTCTCTCCCGCAGGATGCCCGCGGAGGCGGCGAGCAGCGGCGGCGTTTCGGAGCCGCCCGGAGTCCCGCGGGAGCGGCGGAGGAGACGCGGCCGTGCGCGGGCGCGGACGGAGGCTTTGCTGCACACCCTTAAACGGAGCCGCCGGGTGAAAGCCAACGACCGGGAGCGGAACCGCATGCACCACCTCAACGCCGCGCTGGATGAGCTCCGCAGCGTCCTGCCGACCTTCCCCGACGACACCAAACTCACCAAAATCGAAACCCTGCGCTTCGCTTACAACTACATCTGGGCCCTCTCCGAGACCCTCCGTTTGGCCGAGCAGTGCCTCCCTCCTCCCCCCGCCTTCCGCGGGCCCCCCGCGCCCCCCAGTCCCGGCAGCGACGCCGGTTCGTGGCTGTCCAGCGGTTCCCCGGCCGCCCCCTCGCTCTGCGCCTCCGCCTCCGGTCCCAGCAGCCCGGCCACCTCCGAGGACTGTGGCTACGTCCCCTCGGACGCCCTGCGGGCCTTTCGCGGGCTGCCCCCCGCCGCCCCTGGCGCTCCCTGCCGTTAGCCGTGCCCGTGCGTGTCTCCGTCCCCCTTCTCCGTATCCCGTTGCACTTTTCAGCCCCTCCCGCCCCCCAACCCCTCTCTCCGGGGTGCCCTTTCCCTTCGCCCCCCCGCCTCGTTTTCCATACGACTTGGAAAACCCGGCAAAGAAAAGCGACAGATTTGCTGCCGCAGACGAGGTGAAAAGTCAATTTTACAATTTGTAGCTCTCCGGAGAAGAAAAACGAGCATGAAAATTTGGTTTGAACGCCTTGACAATGCGATGAAAAGGCTTAGGGGGCCGATGCGGCCCGGGGCGCAGCACGGGGCTCAGCGCGCTGCCGCCCCCCTCTCTTAGTTCCCCCCCACCCCCCACGCCCGGGGCGGCTCAGCCCCTCCCGGGGGTCCCAGCACCGCGCCCGATGGGACCCTCACCCGACGGCCTCATGCATTATAGATGCTGACCCCCGGCGAGGCGGTCCTGCTTCAGAGCGGGAGCGCACACCGGGTATTGAGCCACTGGGCCGGTTTAATTTATTCAAGATGTTCATTCATATGAAAATTGTATTTTTGTACATAAAGAGCTTTATTCTATTATTATGCCTCTTATCAAAGTGGGTTCTTTTTTTTTTTTTTTTTTTTTTAAGAAAATAATTGTACTTTACCCTGTAAATAAAAATTTTTAACGTTTTTTACTGAATGTCAGCAGTGCCTCTGGAGTTTGGTTTCTTAAGTTTGGGTTTTTTTCAGTTCGAAAGGTTGGAAGGAAAGGGTTCACCCCAAGGTGATGCTCAGCACAGGCTCACATAGAATCCCTGCACAAACATGTGCAGATCCTCCCAGGCCACCTGCAAACATCCACCACTCCTTGAATCTCATAGGGAAGGGCTCAGAGACCCACTTGGATCCCCAGGCAGGAGCTGGTCAGTGCTTCCAGCAGCACTGGTTCTCAGAGCTCCCTTTCCCAGTTTTCATGTGGGGAGCTACAAGGTGATGGGGGATTTAGGGCAACAAATATATTCTACACACCTGTATGGGGTTTGCAGCTCTGCCCAGTCCTTTTGCATAGGGAAAGTTGGTTAGCATGAGTCTCTTTTCTTCCCCCAGTCTCTTTGGTCACTCTCACACATGGAGAGCAGAGAGAGAGGAAAGGGTGACTGAGGCACATTGCACAGCCATGGCACCAGCCCTGGCACAGCAATGGCTCAGCAGCAGTTCCACCTGCTTCTCCTTGCTATATATGGGAGCATTGAGACAGCTCAGCCATGACCCCCATTTATCTCCCAAACCTGTCTTAGCTGAAAGGGCAGTAAATTGAGTGTTCAGAGGGAAAGGAAGTGCACGCATGGCTATATGAAGTTATGCAAGCTGGAATATGCAAAAAAAGTCTTACACATCTCAGATGAGACAGCCCATGGCTATTGGAATTCATTGTTTTCATTTTCTCATGCCTCCATTTCCCATTCATAAATCTGGAATACCACCATCCCGTCATATTGTTGGGGCGCTCGATGATTTCAGATTACTTATGTGCCCAGGATTCTTGCAAAACCCAAGAAACAAATCAGTTATGGGGATGTAACTGTGTCCTGAGCAAAGGAAAAGGCAGAAAGCAAACACTAAGGGCAAAACACTATAAAGCCATTCAGCAGACAGCAAAAATGTGTGCCTTCCCTTCAAATCTGCCCTCCAATTTAAACTGGGGTTGCATCAGAAATATAACCCGAGATAATACAATTGCCATAGAAATTGGAAAGAGAGAAGCTGAGTAGATTTGGGCAAACGTGCACAGATGCTCAGTATCAGCATCTCCTCCTTTCTGAGTGCCTGCGACTGCAATCTTTGTATTTCTTTAACGTAGCTTTCATGTGCTCGTCCATTCACACACACACACAGAGCTCCGTTTTTCAGTAAGTAGAAGTGCTGAAAAGGAAATGCTGCTGTTTTGAAATTTTAATAGCGGTTTAATACTTGTATTAATTAAAGACGCCAGCAACAAGTGTAGTCCTGTTCCTTAATGATGTCCCATTAAATAAAAGAGATTTGTGAAATCTAATTCTGGCAGTAACAGGTCTTGATCTGTGACGCAGTGAAGCTTTGCTTGCACCTGCCCTTGAAAGCCAGGAGGTTTTGTATGGAGTAGCCTCCAGGGGCTGAAATTTAGTACAGTCTATGGAGACGGAAGGTCATCTAAAGTCACTGGGTCCCAAGACACTGGACTTCAATCTCAAAGAGAGAGAGAGAGAAAAAAAAACCTCCACAAAACTTCAAAATATCCTCTATTCCTTTGTGTTTTCTTAGCTGCCAGCAGAGATCTGTGGACATTATGCAGTATATAAAGACCATACATCTAGCAAGACTCAGTTTATGATGTTAATGTTCCTAATGGGCAATGAAAGCTGCATACTGCGTGAGGATACAATTAGATTCATACATTAACATGAGTCGGAGAACAGTTTTTCCCCCAAGCGGTGATAGGTTCAGACATAGTTGAACAAATCTGCCGCTGGGACAGATGGAATGCCTATATTCAGAGGCTGCAGGACCCAACTGCACCCCGGTTTACAACAACGGGGTTTGTATTTGTGTTTATGAAAAGAATGGTGCAGTGAGCTGGCAGGGAGCTGGAACAGGCTGCCCCAATGACAAACAGGCAGCTGATGCTTGCACCAATGTCACCTCTTTGAACAAATAAGAGAAGGGAAAAATAGGTAAATTAAATGCTAAGGCTGATGAAATCCTCTGCAAATCGTTTGGAAATCACAGTCACAGAATTGTAGGAGTTGGGTGGGAGCCCAAGAGATCAGCAGATCCAACCCCCATATAATATATATACTGCTTAAAACTGTTTCCACATACTGGTACCGATCTCAGCCTGAGTGGAAGATGGGGGAGACCTTTGCTGACTTCAGAAATCACAGGTTGTACCCTTCAGAGTCAATGAAATCACTTGAATTTGAATCTTGCACCTACAGAGATGCACTTTTTCACCTGAGTGATACTAGGTGTTGGTAATCCCCCCTCCTTGCTGGATCTGAGCCATCACCTCCGGGGTATGCAAGTGTTAGGGACCCTCCACCAGCAGTTCTGCAAGTCCTCAGGTCTCACTTAATTCCCCTCAGATTAGGGAGGAAGTCTGAGATGGCCCCACAGATAGGGCACCCTGCTGGCCGGGAATCCTGCTTCCAGTGCAGACTTTCTCAAAATGCAGCTGATATCATCCCACTTTGCTGAGATTCACTGTGGGTGAACGGTCCCCTACCAACGTGCTCATGTGCTTCGGGACCTCTGTCCTTCTATTTTTCCAATCGGTTTGAATCTGGAGAGAGACTCTGTGAATTCCCTATGATTGGAAACCAGAGGAGGAGGATACGCAACAAACAGCTGTGAGCCCAAAAGGCTGAACAGGTTTTAGATAACAAGGTGTTCTCTGGGATCGTGATGCCATGTGGTGCACTGCTTACTGTTGTCACCGCTGAAGCTGCTCCCAAACAATGCTCAGGGTTTGGCTCTTCACAAGGACATTTTCAGAAGGATTTTCATTATTCTGTGTCAATCTGTTGTAGATTTTGATTTTACTCTGTGTATGATCTGGAAAACACAGTCTGCGCTACAGCCTGTGAGCACATGAAACTTAATACTATAATTATAGATCTCTGTGGCTCAAATGCTCCATTAAGACTGATTTGTACAGGAGGTATAGATTATCAGAACAGAAGCAGGTGAGAACTAATTTTGAGGAGCTTTTTCACTGGTGCCATATGCAATTGAGAGGAATCGTGGAATAGCAAGGAGCTGCTAAGGGCTGAGCAGATTTAAGGGCTGCAGGACATGAGCACTGCAGGATGGAGATGCCAAATACCACATGAAATACTTCCAGCTTCTGACTCTTTGCTGCAATTTTAGTCTGCAATGGACGTTACTGAATCCCTTCTTCATTTTGATTAACAAATTAAATGACACTTCTCAATGGATAATGTCTTTCCCTGTCAGCATGGAAATGCCGATGGCACAGCACTAGTTATTATTCCAGTCTCCCTCTCAGGCTCTATCCGTCTCTGCAGCAGTATGGATTAATACCTCCCATCTTGCTGTTTGAAAATCTGATGAGACAGGTAGTTCAAAGAGGGAGAAAAATATATCATCTTAGAAAGGCTGAAACAGAGATGTGGTCTTCTCTGTGCTATGTGCATGAATTTACAGTTGTAAGGAATGGTTCTCATTTGGCTCCTACCCCATTCATCTGACTTGATAACTGTTGGCAAGACATTGGCAAAGGCTGGTAGGACAGAGGTCATGTCATGATGTGATCTTCCCAGCCCAGCTGTTTCCTTCACCATTACCCCCATCTTTCTTTCCCCAGGTGTAAAAGCCTGTCCTTTCCTGTTATCTATCCCCTCAGAGAGATGGGTACATCAGGTCTAGATGTAGCTTTTATGTACATTATGCATAGTAGAAATGGGTAATTGCATGTAGACTAAAACCTTGCTAAAGCAAGACCTTTAGGTCAGAGATCAGCTTTATTCTTTGAGGTTCTCTTCTGGGATAACCAGTGTGATGTTGCGTACACTGTCCCAGTGGAAGTGTCACTGTTCAGTTCAGAGAGTGCTGGTTTTTCTAATGTTGTAACTGGAAAACAAACAAACAAACAACAACAACAAAAAAAAAACCAACACAGACTGAACTGTAGAATTATTAAGGTTGGAAAAGAGCTCCAAGATCATTAAGTTCAACCATCAACCCAACCTCACCATGCCCAGTAACCATGCATCTAAGTACTACATCCACCTTTTTCATTTCCAAGGAGTGTCTCCACCATTTCCTTGCATAGCCTGTGCCAGTGTCTCACCACTCCGAGACCAAATCTTTCCTAATATCCATCCTGATGCTGCCTCACTAACATCCCCACTCTGAGCTCATCCACTGTCTTGCATTATTCAGCCCCTGCTCCCTCACTTTCCACCTGAGACATCCACTGGGCTTCAGGGAAAGACCAGCCTGTGTCCTCACACTGCCTCCTTTCCCTTCTGATCTCATAACTCTGAGATGTACTTAAATCAGAGCATGGGAGGGTTCTGATACCTCTATTTCCCAAATAGGGATTTGTCAGAGTCCTCAGGACTTCACTATCTCTTTCTTGGATTATTACATTTTGCACATTCCAGAGTAATCATCTTCTCTTTAAAAAAACAAAAACTCAAAGATTTCACAACAGCCTTTAAAGCTTTAAAGCTGCCTAATGGCAGTCCAAAGCTATTACGGTTTGTTGCACAAATAATGGATTAAATTCCATCTGTAGGACTTAACTGGACTTATTCCTACAAACAAAACAACTTGTTCTGCCTCTCTGCATGGCAGATGTCAGAAGTGTTCGTAAGGATACCCATAAGTATCTCCAGCAGAACTGTCTGCAGCACCATTTGACATGGGTAGCCCAGCCCAAACCTAGCAGGCCTTCATGGATCTCCAACCTGCATGTTGCCATTGATGTAAGAGACTAGAAGAAACACAGGATTTGCAGATACAAGGGCTACAGATACAAAATCCAATAGCAAAGATGGTGTCTGATCACTTTTGAAGGTGAACACTGGACAACCTGAGGCCAACACATGGAGATGTCCTCCAACACACTTTGGTTTGGATGAAGAAAGCCAAACAAAAAAAGGCAAGCATCAAAAGCAAGGAGAGGAAGCTAAAACAGCAAGAACAGTCATATTCACACTGAATTCCCCATGCTGACCTTCAGAATAATGTGAAAAACAAATTGTGTCCCACGGGCAGGGCCAGAAAGAGTAGAAATCACCCTATGGCAATAAAAGCTGAATTGCCTACGCTGAACAGCCCTCTCACCTGATTTTCTCTTCAAAAGCTTTGGAAAAGCAAACCTCTTGGTGAGCCCAACCTCCTTGTGAAAGAATGGAACCTGGGGGACCCTGTAAATCTTAACAGGGACCAGAAAAACATGTCTACTTCCTCTGTGGTTTTCCAGTTTCATCTCTGGATTTAATAGCAAATATGCAATGTTTATAGATTATTTTTCCCAGATCCTGTAAAAGTTGGCCTTAAGAGTAAAGAGCAGTGACTGCATGCAGCTGAGTTCATCCCTCCCTCCAATATACATAATTCAATTTATGTTTTTGTATTTCTTTCCTTGCTCATCTCTAGGCACAAAGTCATTTCTCTGTTTCTTTGGTCTGGGTATCCAAACCCAAGGAATTTAACTCCTGGGATAAAAGAATATGGCCGTTTTTTTTCCCCTTCCTCTTTGAGTACCATCCATCCTCCACCGAGCCTTTTGCTCTGAAAGGAAAACCTTTCCTGTCACAACATCGGTAATGGATATTGCTCTCTCAATTACCCCTTGCTTCACCAGGAGAGCAACTGATGCGCATCGTGTTTATCCAGCTCACTGAAGTGCTTTCATTATCTGAGAAAAGAGGTTAATTAGGATTTAATCAATCTTTTCACAGGGTACAGTTTCCTCCTCTCCTATTTGCAATCCAAAAAGATGTCAGCTCCCAAAGCCATAATGCCCTCTTGATAAATCAAGTGGTAGCTAATGAGGCCCGCATGGTCTGGCTACCTGACCCACTGTGGCTGTCACCTGCACAGCTCCTGTCACCTTCCTGGGCACACCAGCAGATGCACGGAGCCATTTGGGAGCCAGCAGGCAAAGGTATGTACCAGCAGTTGTGCACAGCCAGACTGGGGTGTGTGTGTGTGCACATGTGTGTGTGCATATCTCTGAGCACTTCCAGGCTCTGAGGAGCCACACAGTGTGTTGTGCAGAAACTCTACCCTCCTGGAAGGGACAGATGGGGGTTTCTTTCTCTCTTTTTTCTTTCTTTCTTTCTTTCTTTCTTTCTTTCTTTCTTTCTTTCTTTCTTTCTTTCTTTCTTTCTTTCTTTCTTTCTTTCTTTCTTTCTTTCTTTCTTTCTTTCTTTCTTTCTTTCTTTCTTTCTTTCTTTCTTTCTTTCTTTCTTTCTTTCTTTCTTTCTTTCTTTCTTTCTTTCTTTCTTTCTTTCTTTCTTTCTTTCTTTCTTTCTTTCTTCCTTCCTTCCTTCCTTCCTTCCTTCCTTCCTTCCTTCCTTCCTTCCTTCCTTCCTTCCTTCCTTCCTTCCTTCCTTCCTTCCTTCCTTCCTTCCTTCCTTCCTTCCTTCCTTCCTTCCTTCCTTCCTTCCTTCCTTCCTTCCTTCCTTCCTTCCTTCCTTCCTTCCTTCCTTACCGGCAAACACCTTTGCACCTGTAAGGGGCTGAACTTTAGAGGTGAATCAGAGATGCTAATGATGCTCAGTGCCGAAAGTTATGGATAATAAAAACATTTGCCCTCTTAAAAGAAACTTATGTAGAAGGACAGAGTTTCCTTCATGAGGCAGGAGTCAAGGTTTTGTTTTTCCCTGAAAAGCACCAGGAGCAAAACCGAAGCTCTTTCCCCATGTACCCCGCTGGCTGGCTCTGCACAGCTCTCCTGGTAAGAAGCAGCCACCAAAGCAGAGGGGCTTCATGCTGGCCACCATCAAGGAGGATCTTGGGTGAGATACTGCTCCTGGACAGCTGTCCCAACCATGCAGCCTTCCTAACGTCAAAAAGATCCCAAAGCATTTGTAATAAGAATTCTTTTCTGAAGTATTTAAGCAGAGAAATTTGCCCTTGCATCCGCATGTTTAATAACTTTTGGCCACTTAGCTATTCTGCCCGTAGCTGCTGACAACGTGGGGCTGGGTTTCATGCCCTGCAGTAGCCACGCTCAGGATTTCTTTCCCTGATTTTGGGAAATTCATTGTCTTTAGCACGGTCTGTAGGCTCAAAGTCTGCTTTCACTCGGCAGGGCGCCTTTTCTAGGTTCATAAAGCTACGTTCAGAAATCTTTGGGCAGACCCAAAGCTGACAAAAGTGTCATTAAATAATGCTGCCGATGAATGAAGCTACCAAAGAAGACATAGTCCAGTTTGCATCTCAGTTACAAGAAGAAAGTGCAATGACAGAGTGAGTAATTGGCTAATTGTCTATACGAGCTCTATTTTAACAGTGCAGTCGTGCGATCGCACCATCTGGGGGGAGTGAGGAGGGAGCCCCATGCACACACAAAGCCTCTTCCCGACACACAGGCCGTGCAACTGCCTCCTTCCCAACCTGTCATGGGGCAGCAGCCCCCCAGTTCCGATGGAGACCCTGAACTTCTTGCGAGCAGCACCCAACCAACACGGTTTGGTTTTGCCAAACAGTTCCCATGGGTTCGGTTGAGTTTGCCAAAAGTTTTTGAGTTCAGCCCAAAGCCCACCTGAGTCGTACATTGAAGCAACCCAAATGGCAATGAAAGGTGATATCTGCCTGATTGCACCGCTGCTAATGAGAACAATTAAGCAGGCGATGTCGGATTGGTGGTGGGTGCAAAGAGCCAGCAGCAGCCCCTGCCAAGGCTTGCACAGGTCCCTGTGCACGGAGTGCTCTATGGGACGTGCAAAATGATGGCATTTCCCCCTCCTCGCTGTGAAAAAGCTGAATTACTGCCTTTCAGTCCCCATCTATTTTCCCGCAAAGTTACCATGAAGCAAAAAAGTATAAATCACACTTTTAAGTGGGGCTGGCACCCGGCTCACAAGAAGAAGAAGAAGAAGAAGAAAAAAAGAGGTAATGCCATAATGTAAAATAGTTAAAAGCTTATTAGAGCCGTTCAGGGCAGTATGATTTCCACTTTGTTTCAGAACACCCCAAGCCCATCCTTTCATGCTATTGTGAAGGCAGCAATTCAAATCTCCCTTTGTCAGTATGAATGGCCCCTCTTAAAGCTCTTTTATGCCAACATATTCCCTACAGGCATATGCCCTTTAGCTCTATTACTGATTTACCCAAGTATTCAGCCCATACCTTCTGCTTTTCTTTTTTACTTACTGAAGTTCCACATGACACGAGCTGCAGCCCCTGCTCCGGGGCCGGCCCCGCACCCCGGCCCCAAACGGGGATGCTGCTGTCTCCGCCGCTATCTATCTCACCGGGAAAAGCCACACACACAAGAAAAAAAGAAAACTAACAGAGGAGACTTTCCCGATGATTGATTTTTTTTCTCCCCCCACCCTGCACCTCTCCCCCTCCTTTCCAACCCCACATTTGTCAGCGCAAACAAACGAGCGAGGGTCCGTGCCTCCCCCCGCCCGGCCATAGGCGAAAAGGAGCCTTGGGGGCTTCGAGGGGGGAAAATGCGAGTGTAAAAACGCAAGTGGGCCTATTACCTCTACTTACCCTAATTAGACTTGCTTTGAAGGGCTATTCAGAGGTTTTGAAAGGCTGTCCTCTCCCTGCATCTCATTGTGCAATGTTTGCAGAGACATTTGCATCTGTTTGTGCTTCTGAAAATAGCACTGGATGCTTTCAAGAAAGCCAAACCACCTCCGAGCCCCGAGCTCCGAGCCTCGGGGACGCTCCGAGCCCTCACCGCTCCGGGGACAGCACCGCTCCCCGGGGGGACAGCACAGCTCCCCGGGGGACGCTGCCGCGCCCGGGGGCTCGGAGCTTGCCGCTGCTCCCCGTTTAAACAATTGCCCTTAACAATGCAATTTGAGGCAGAAAATCTGCTAACTAGATTAAATCCAGATGACACAGGACGCAGAAACAAAACAAAACCCCCCAAAAATCAAGGCTAAAGCAAATGGTAGGCACCCTAACAGGATAGAAAGTGTGAAATCCATGCAGAGCTAGAGAGAATAGCGGGCAGCGCAGGCCGGGCTTTCATACGCATATGGCCTTGACCATTTGACTCTGGGCCCATTGAGGTGATCAGCTGGAGACGGGAAGGGGCATCTCTGGAAGCACACACGCCCCGCTCGCTCCTTGCAGAAAGTCCAGGAAAATAAAGCTGCGCAAAGGTGATTGATAGTAAACATTTTGTAATTTGGGAGGATTAAACTTTCGGATGATCTTGATCAGGTTCTCAAGGCATTGCCAGAATGCAATTACATCAGAATAGCCGCGGCAGGATCGCTGCTGGCAGAGCCACAATATCCGCCAAAGAAAGAGGGTGTGAATGGGACAAAAGGGTTAATTTGAATACGTGCTGAAAAGACTGGAGGTGGACAAGAAACTCTGCAAGGACTTCATCAGGAGCCATGGGCAGAAGGAGACGGTTTTGCAAACACAGAGGGCGAGCGGAGAGGATGTTTGTAAAGCGCAATTGGAAAGGGGGGAAAAGAACATAAAGCCCCACAAAGCTCAAACTGCTTCTTTCTTCCACTGCCCTCGGCTACGCTCAGAGCAGCACTTCAGATGGATTAATCACAGGGGAAAACAATAGGATGAAAGTCGTCTTCTGCTGGAGAGCTCTCCTGCATCGCTCTGCCCTCTGTCCATCTGTCCTCTGTCCGTTTGTCCTCCTCTCTTGCTCATTCCCACCCCACCAGCAGGATGCAGATTCCCAGCCTGGGCATGGACCCAGCACACTTGGGGAGCGGCTTCTGTGTTCTGAACCTTCAGGTGCTCAGAGTCCCACAGTATTTTTATGAGGGGCTCCTGATGCTCTCAGTTTAATAAAGGTTTGATCAGATAACTCCCCCAAAACACACAACAGGATTTAAGGACGCAAATCCATTCTGCTGCTCCAGAGACAATACAATCCCCAGTGCCAGAGAAATTCTCCTGCTAGCTCAGGCACCCATGACATGTGCTTTTCCACTCATCTTTTTAACTTTTAAATACACACTGGCATCTGGAAAATGCTCCCATGTGCAGGACAGGCCTGGCTGCTCTGGGTGGCCAGGAAGCAGTAATGCTCCCCACTAGGCAATGTCCTCCCCAGAAGGTGACAGTGGAGATCATCTGTCACCTCCTCCCCATCCTGCCTGGTGCTGTGGTTGCATTCACCCCACTGCAGCACTTCTTTAAAGAGGGAGGAAATGTCACCTGCCCTCCTAGATGTACTGGAATCTGAGCCTGGATTTGAGCAGCAATTCCTGAAGTCAAGCAGGGATGAAGGTGGGGGAAATCCAGGTTTCGATGGAATAGGTGAGAACATAATGCCATTTCACCCAGCCAGTGATTTATGGCCAATCTCACACTGCAGCTTTCGGCATAGTGGCTGGGTGCTGTATGAAGCTGTTGCTGTCTCTGTTACGGTGACAGCAGCAGCTGGGCATGGCTTTGAGTTCCAAGGTCAGGCAGGATGGTGACCCTCAATACATAAAATATACCCTGGCTTCTCCAGCAAGGAGGTGGCTGTGTGAGCCAGCAGCCATCGCTGCCCTCTGAAGCACTTTTGGGGCACTGTACTGCTCTTAAGCTGTACAGAGTCAGGCACTGCATGACAACAGCGGTAAGGCCCTGGCTTGCTTACCAGATTGCTGCTCATCCCGTGGTCTTAGTGACAGTACCGACACTACAAACTGTGCCATCCCCATGGACAGTAACCACCCCTGGAATAGTGTCACCCCTGTGCTAGCCCAGATGGTGATGGCAGCCCTGCAGTAAGTCAGGCTTGGCATCCTCTGTGGCACTCACTCCAGCCCATGTTTGACATTCGAGGTGCTGAACAGAATTTCAGCACTTTCTGACTGAAATATAGAAGCATTCAGCGCCATTCTGTTAGTTTGGGTCACACAGGTGCAGCACACCACCTCCATGCTGTATCTCTGCCCCAGCATTCATGACACACTCTCCAAAAGCAATGCAAGCCTGTTTGCTTTCAGAATGGAGAAAAGCAGCCCCTATGGGGAAGCCCTCTTCCCATCTCCCCAGCCTGATTCACCAACCCCACAGCAGCAAAGCCCACTCAGCTGCCCAGGGCCCTTTTTGGGGGCAACACGTGTGCCTGCACTTTGCTCTCAGCCTCTCTGCAGCTTTTTTTGGGGGGGGGCTTTTCCAGCAGGTTGGGTTTTGTTTCCCTTGAGAACACCCCCGTGTTTGCGTTGCTCTTTCTCCGCAGCACAATGCTCCTCTCCATTTCCTCAGCCGGGGTTGGTGCGGGCGTCAGATCTCGGCTGAGCAAAGTTGCAGGGGTCGCGGGTCACCCGAGGGCATTGGGGACAGACAAAGTCCCTTCAGCACTAATGTAAGCCGGGGAGCGGCGGGCTGAAAGCGCATCCACTTGAGACCATCTACAAGGCACTCAGCCCTCTCTAAGGGCTTATAATGTTGACTCTGCTGTCATTGGATCCAGCCCTACTACAAGCCCTGGAGGTATGGGGGGCTTAGAGACATTCATTCAGAAAAATAAATCCCCCTGCTCCCATTCTCTTCATGAAGATAAATATACCACAAACAGAACAAGGAAAGAGGCTGAACTCCTGATCTCTGCTCCAGCCACTTAAAAATGAATGATAAAAAAAACCAACCCTTTATTGGACTCCTTTACTATTTGCCATTAAAAAAATAAAGTAAAAAAGACAAAGTTTATTAGATCCCAAAGCAGTTTGTGAATCTGCTTTTATGGCAAAAGTTTCTTTCAGTGTGACATCACTTCTAGTTCCATCCAGAGATAAATAGGTTTTGTTTGCATTTGAGCTCAGCCTGGGCAGGGCTGTGGTTTGTCCAGGGCTGTGTAGATCCAGAGGAGCCATAGCACAGTGGCTTGAGGTCACCACCCATTGTGACTCCCACTGCAGTTGTCACTGACTGCCTCATTGTCAGTTTTACTTCTATTACTCTTGCCCAGTATATTTACTGATTGAATATAGCTGAAATATCCCTCAGCACCTGGCAGTGCTGATGGAGTTTTGAGTGGCTGCATGTGTATGGAACGTTCCTTTGAAGGGTCCCTTGCTGTCCCCTCCACATCTGTCTTTCTCTGTAGGCACATCCCATTTGGGGTGATCCCAACAGCAAGTTTGTTTCTCATGCCTAGGGCTCCCCATTTGATCTGGTGAGCTCAGGTTTGATCTGTCCATGAAACTAAGAGTCTCTTGGTCAGAAAGTGGGACATACTGAAGGGCTGCAGCAGGAGCAAAGCACAGAGGGTTCCCTGATCTGATCTATGGTAGCATCAGTTCTTCCACTTCTATATGGTTGGCTCACTCAAAATAGCATCCAACCAGAGGTCTTTATGGCAGTGCTGGCCTTGCTTCTGCTGGATGAAGGCTTCAGCCTCATGTCATTAAGTTTTGCCTCCCACCATCAGGTGTTAAAGCCTCAGCAGGCTCTTAAGTACAACAAATTCTTTCTTAAGTTATGAAAAAACAACAGAAAAACACACAGAACGTGGGTGCTCCAGCAAACAAACCTCCATCCTCCACCTCTGTTTTCTGTTCCCAGTCAGTCAGTCTGGCTTGGAGGGGCTGATAAGTGGCTGCCACCTGTGATGGCTCGGGGAGAAGGTGCTGCTGGCAGCCAGGCTCTGGGGCACAGTGTGTGGACGTGAGCTCTGTGAGCTGGGAAATGTGCACAAAGGGGGAAAGTTGTTGCCTTGGGGAGAAAACAGGCTGCACTGATCAAACAGCTGATCCAAAGGGGAATAATGGGATTTTGCAGGATTCACACTGATGCTCAGATGAGAGGAGCCTCTGCTTGCTTGCTCTCTTTCAAGGCACTGAACAAGCATCTTAAAAACCCCTTTAAAATCTGCCTTTGCTGAGCTAATTATTATCACAGGAGCTATTAGACAAAAGCTCAATGGCTCTTCCAGTGACTCTACAGCAATTTCAGGGCTGCATCAATACCAAGAACCACAGCTGTCTTTTTGCCACATGCTTCACAAAATATTTAAGCATTGATCTTTACCCCTACAGAAAACACCTGCAGAAGAGAGGAGCACTCAAAGCTCAGTTCCTCTCACCTGCACACACTGCAGCCACTCCGCACAGCCCTGTCCATACCCGGAGCCCACCGGGGCAACAGAGAATGTCACAACAGAGTATCCAGTTGTTGAGCAGTGAGACCTGCAGGAAGCCTGCTCCCAGCGAGGGCTATCCAGTGACTTATTGAAGGGGGTCATTGACACCTCATCCCCAAGGAGCTGCCACACTGGGAAGCCCCGAGCACAGAGTGAGAGGGGGGCTGGGGTGTTTCTGCCTGAGCAGTTCACCAGAGAGTTTATTTTATTTTATTTTATTTTATTTTATTTTATTTTATTTTATTTTATTTTATTTTATTTTATTTTATTTTATTTTATTTTATTTTCAGAAGGAGTTATAGGTGCGCGGTTTTTCAGTGGGGTGTTCAAGGAAATGTAGTAAGCAAAGTGAGAAGTAATAAGCATGTAAGCAAAGAGCACAGCTGGGTGGTTTGGAGGTAAAGCACAAAACCTGCAGCCCTGCACGGAGGGCACAGCAAACAGCAGCGTGTTCTGCAGGGGCACAGTTTGATCCCTCAGCATCCCACCTACACACCCACCCTGCCAACAAACTGGGGGATGTGAGCTAAAAGCCCCTTGCCCAGCGCTTCCTGCTGAGCCAGAAGAGGTGCAGACCTGATGCTGTTTCCCCTAATACTTAAAAAATATTGTAGCAAAACCTCTGCCAAAAATAAATCACCGATGGAGTAAGCAGGTGGAATTGTTTGTGGGAATGCAGTAGTCACAGATCTGAATCCCACCAGCCCTGGGCTGGTCCTTGCCCCACTCCCAGCAGCGGCACCAAAGCACTGCAGCGATTCCTTTCCCATTGTTTTGAGAGGGCTCTTGGAGATGAATGGATTTCCCCCCCCCGCCTCCCCCCCCATAAGTGAACATCTGAACAAAACCTTTCCAGAGACGCTGGGAGTGATGCCTGATGGACAGCCAGGAAATGGAGTGATCCATCACTGCCGGCGGCCCAGCGCTGGCACCAGGCTCAGATTTCGGAGCTGAGCCCGTTAACGAAACGCACTCATTTGTGCTACCTGAGCAGCTCACCCATTCCTGGCAGTCTCCCAATGTATGGAGTTAAACACATCACGGATGAGTTGGAAGGGGCTGCTCTATCTCAGCTGGGTTGGTGTGGCTGGAAGATGTCCCTGGTGCCATGTCCTGGAGCTGGGGTGATGTCTCTGATGCACACTCACTGCATCTTGTGCACACTGAGCACACTCACTGCATCAGTGCATACACAGCCCCAGCACCATGCCCACACTGCTAAATTTGCCATAACAAAATGCCATCTCTATGTGCCTGAAATCATGACAGGTTTTATGGCCCTGTGTGTGCACTGAAGCTGGGCAGCAGTGATAGAATCAAAGTCATAGAATCATAGGATTCTATCATAGGATCACAGAATGGTTGGGCTGGAAGGGACCTTGAGGATCTTTCAGTTCCATCCCCACTGCCATGGTGGGTAGGGTTGGCAACCACTAAAACAGTCTCTAGATCAGAGCCCCATCCAGGCTGGGGACTGCAAACAAAGATAAGGCATTTCTTTCCCCATGATCACCCCATTAACATTTTAAGAGATTTTTCAAGGCTCATCCCTTCTTCCTAGATGAGAGATAGATGTGAAGCAGTGCTGCTCATCTGGAGCTGGCACAAGGAAAACCCATGCATGAGGAAGATACTGTGGAGTCAGTGCATTGATTCAGCAAGGAGAACCATTACCTCCACTGATTTATGGGTGCCAGCAGGTGCACAGCAGCATCTTCTGACATGCCACCCTATGGACTAAGACAACACGCCAGCCTTGCAGGATCTCCTCATCTTCACCCCTTCTTCTGACTCCAGAGGTGTGTTTTGGGGGGGGCATCACTGACCGCCCCCCAAAACAAAGCACCAAGACACCAGTCCCCAGAGGCCCCCAGCTCTTCTCCCTTCCCCTCCACAGAAGTCAGCTATTTTGTTGTGTGTACACACAGAAAACAAGGGGCTGCCCCTTGTCCTCCTCCATCCATGACACATCAAATTATCCTGCCTCCAAATATCCCATCTGGCTGTTAGTTTTTAGCTTTTTTTTTTTTTTTCTTTTGCCCCCTCTAGGTTGTTTCTGCTTTCCTCCTCCTCCTTTCTCTGCTCTCCAGCCCATGTGTAAAAGTAGCAGGGGGGCCTTTATTAAAGGCAAAGCCCCACGGCAGCAGCTTCCCAGCCAAACTGCTCTTGTATTACTTTTTGATGAGTTTTCAATTTAGGCCTTTGCAGACAGGGGGAAGAAGGCGACTTGAGAGACAGAGGGGGGAAAAAAATGCAACAGATGGGGCCGATTGTGCTCTCTAGGCAAATTAAGGAAGACATCTGTAGCTCCCAAATACTGGTGGTCTAAAGCAATTAGTCCCCTGTGAAAAGGGGCCTCTCTGAGCCTCCTCCAGCCAATCGGCGCCCCAGCAGCACTCACGTTACAATGGCCTTGACCACAATTCACTGAGCCAAAAAAAAAGAAAGATTAATCCAGGAGGAGCTGTGCGGCCGGGCTGGAGTTGCTAGGCTTAAAAGGGAAGGTTACATACGTTTCTGCCCGAGGTTTGAGCAGAAAAGCAAGGTGCAGGATGTTTTCTTTCTCTTTCTGCCTGTCTCCAGCTACGTACCTGTTTTACTTGTGATGGTGGGACTGTGTGTGTGTGTGTATGTGTGCGTGTGCCCCTGTACCGGTTGTGAACTGCAATCTGTGAATTGCTCAGGGAACTCAATTTTCCACTGGCTTGCTTGGAAAGTGATGAATGAAGACACAAACCCCTGCGGTTGGAATTATCTCCTCCAGCCCTCCTTGGTCCCCTTCCCTCCTCTACAGAAATAAGCTGTTATATGATAAGACCCCTCTGCAAGCGATAATTATAATGATTGTTATGGTGCCAGGGTTCTGCTTTGCACAATTGGAAATAGGAACTCCGGCTGAGCTAATCCGGCCGTGTGGTCCCTTGTTTCGTTCGACGTCGGGAAGCTGAGAGTGGAAAAGCAGAAAAGGACTTTACCCAAGCTGGTTATGAGCCCCCTCCCCCTGCCCTCCTCTCTCTTGGCTCTTTTATTCATGCATATTTATGATCAGTAGATCTCAGCGGACGAGGGGAAAAAAAAAAACACAACCACATACAGAAAACAAAACCGCCAGCACAATGGGGAGAGCCGCTCATGG
The DNA here is from genome assembly GCF_054131305.1 of Coturnix japonica. Taxonomy (NCBI): domain Eukaryota; kingdom Metazoa; phylum Chordata; class Aves; order Galliformes; family Phasianidae; genus Coturnix; species Coturnix japonica. The sequence continues at coordinate 1,809,134 of NW_028188951.1, forward strand.
GAGGTCACAGCACCTTTAAATTACACCTCTTGGCTTTGTTTGCCCCCTTCACAATGGAGCTGAGAGATAGGAAGAATAGCACCCTGCGCCCTGGTGCATCACAATTCTCCCAATGATTTCAAAATGAAAAGGGGGAGCCAACTAATTTGATATCTCATTGAGTTTCTGTTAACCCAGGGACGTGCCTCATCCCAGGCGCAGAGCTCAGCCGGGGCTGCTCCGTACAAAGAGCACTTCTGAACCTCTGGGTTTCGCCAGTCAAAGAAGATCTGTCTTGGTCAGGTTTGAATTTGAGCTGAGTTAACTGGTTTGGAAATACAAAAGCACCACCCGCCCACTGAACCTTTGCCCCTTTAAATTAATTAGTTTAATTAACGGGCTTATTGTCATGGCGCCCGTCAGAGTGGGATCTTCTTGGGGCTGCATCAAACTCAAACTCATACAAAGGAGACGGGTGCGTGGTTTTGGAGCTGAATTTGAACCAAATGACTCCTCAAGCCCCAGAAATACGAGTCCATGTATTTATTCCTCCCTCGGCTTCCTCCAATCCTGCCACTAGGACTGGGGAATCGCCATGCAAACAACTGCTGCCAGCAGCATTTACTGCCACAACAGGTAATGGAAACCAGTCAGATGCAAAGAAAGGAGTTTTGAGGTCAAATATCATTTCAAACAACATTTGCAGCAAGCTGTTACACACACCAACTTGAATATTTGGTTAAAATTGCCCCTAAAGACAAACTAGATAGGGAAAGATGAAACTGGTGCTGATACAGAGCAAAACAAATCCCTAAAAGAGGGAGCAAACCTGCCTGGGAAGGCTCTGACCACTCTGGAAGAGGAATGGATGGTTTATTCCAATCTATAAAGACCAACATTGCTCCTTGTCTGTTGCCCTCCCACTGTATCCAGGTCTGCAGATGAAAACAATGCAGCTGAATAGAGCAAAATGATCCCAAGCCATTTTCAGACCCTGAATGCTGATAATATTTTAATGTTGCAAATGCTGTCCGTGTTAAATAAAAGTATACTGCTACATTTAGAAAGCTATTTCAATTCCAGCACTGCACAGAGGAATTTTTGCCTGAAAAGCCTACCCACCAATGCCAGCACCCATATGTGCACAGCCATTGCTGTGGATCATTGGGTTGGGCTGCATTGTCACAGCTAAGGGATGCTAAAATCTGCTTGCTGCAGTCAAGCAATGAAAAGAAATGCAAAATTCATTCCTCCCTACTTCACCCTCTTATTCACAATGAGCAGAATTAATACTTAAATACACTTGCATTTTAATATCAGCAAAAAACCCATCTCCTTCCAGTCCTACAAGACTCCCAGACCTGCCCAGCAATGCCATAGAAATAGGATGCTGAAGTTATCCCATCCCTGTGGAAGGACAGAGATTGGAAGAGACTTTCAAAGTGCCTTCCAGCAGAATGTTTTCCCAGCAATATAACCACATCTGCTGTGGATCTCTGGTGGAAAGTTACTTGCCCACATTTATGGAGGAACTGGGCCAGGGTATGGATTTCTTAGCCAGGAGCCAGAGTACGGCTTGACTGACATCACCATGGGTACTAAGAACAGAAGATTTCCCCAAAGACACTCGGGGCTTTGAAGAAAGATCTTTCACTCTGTGTTGAACGTACAGATAAAATGTCCATGGCAGAGCCAAAGAAACTAATCAGATAATCTGTGGTTTGCTTTGCTGTTTGCTCAGGTCACTATCCCATGATTTACAATTATCTCAGTCAAAAGCCATACAGATGTCCAAATTGGCCTCCTGGCTTTTTCCTTAGGAGTCCTAATTTGGAGAATAACAATTTCTACTGGGAAGTTCTTGGCCAAGTCCTTCACATTTAAACCTATCTCCTAGCACAGAGTCTTGCTCTGGCCTTCAGGCAAAGCTGAAGCATCCTACCAATGTTCATGGCCAAAATATGCACTGAAAGATCCTAAGTCACACTGCAGAAACTCAGAGCAAAAGATTTATACACTGGGAGTCAAAGACAGGGGAAAAGGAGGCAAGAGTCTCAAAGATGTCTGCAGGATTACATTTTCATAGCCATTTAAAAGAGTTGGGAATTCAACTTGTGCATTTTTGGGTTATCTCTGGGAATTTCAGTATTTCATTCTTCAGCTTTTCTGGTGAGCAGTGGAGCACACGTGCTTCACTTCATCCATGGGGCTCATCCCAATCACCAAGCTATAAGCAGTGCAGTGGTGGCATATCAATGGAAGTCTGCTGCTTGGTCAGGGCGTTGACCATTTTACCATAAGTATCACATTTTAAATGGGATCATTGTTAATAATCTGCTTAACTATGGCTATAATAAGGAAGCATGACCATGTGGCAGCACCTGCTTTACAGTCCAGGAGTGATGAGGTTGTGCTTGGGGCTGCTGAAATGCTGCTGGTGAGAGGCTAATAATACAAGGGCCCCAACCCCAAAAGTCAGTCCCTCTGGTCAGCTTCAATTGTCTCAACAGACATTTGGAAAAGTGCCTGTTTCCATCTGCTTTGCTCAAGGTTTTGGTGCTGCAGAAGGAGCACACACAGCTGGGAGTGCACCTGAACTGGTGCTGTGGATTTTGGCAGAGAGCAATCAAAGGGCTGGGGCAGCACAGCTGAGGATTACTGGGGTTTCACCCAAGCCTCATACCCTGTCCTGCTTAAGGGTAGCTTTTTACCCACATGAGAGTTTACAAACCCAAAGCAATTATCCTAACAGTGTTGTACACCTGATACAACCGTAAATTTAGTTTTGGTTGATGTAGGCTGGAAGAACAGTTTTAAAAATTAAGTTCAGAATAGCCTTCAAATGATGCATCCAAAGCTGCTGCTTGTGCTCCTTGCCTGCCCCACAAACATCTCTCTGCCCAGCACCCCACAGCAGCAGCAGCTCATAGCAGCTGCACTGAGTTCTGCAGCATGCATCGAGCACCACCCTCTGGCACAGAGCTAAACTGGAGCAGAAACAGGCAGAGGATTTGCTCTGTATTGGGGTATCCTGAGTGCAAAGACACCAGGACAGGAAAATTCTGTACGGCATTGCAGCCTGAAAGGGGAAGGATGTTCTTGTGGAGTTACAGTGGCCACATGAAGTTAATTAGTAGAACTAAATTAATCTCTAGAGCTTAGATACTGCAAGTGCAATGCATCCCAGAATAAAGGATCGGCCTGAACATCTTAAACTTCTGCTCCTAGGGACAAAGTTTGAGTGGGCTTAGTGTTACATGAGAGCAGAAGCAACATGGCCAAAGGGATCCTGGTGCATGGGAACCTAAATTTAGTGCCATAAAACCACAACTGAGCAGAGGAGTAATCCCTTCATCTCAGCTCCTTCTTCATCTCAGTTCTGCTTGGGAAGTGGGAAGCATGGACTAATGACATGGACACTTGGGACAGCCCAGTCTTCACTTCACAAGTGCTGGGGCAAAACTAGGATTCATAGAATCAGATTCAGATTCCTGAACTAGCTCCTTTGGAGAGATGGGCTATGGACAGATCCTATTCCAGCATCACCAGCACCGAGTCCTACACGGCAACCTGCTCAGCCAGGCACTGAAATTCTTTCTCAGCTACTCCTGGTTTTCCTTTCCCTCAATAAAAAGCCATTGAGTACCCAGAGGGTTCTTATGGGTTGAATCCACATGTTCTCCCATACTGAAAGTTGGTCATCTTAAAAAAGAGACGGAAAACACCATTTTGTCAGGCTTCATTAACTGCAGCCGTGCCTTCTGTTCATGCCTTTTTCTTCTTGCAGAGGCATTTTACAGGAGTCTGTTACAGGTTTCTTACATTGTAAAAGAGACATTTTGGTAGCAGATATTTCACAGGGTCACAGAAGCTGCCGGCATTGTCATAATCATAAGGTCAGGCTTTAACAAATCTCTATTTTGTGTCATTTCCAGAAGATGGAGCCAGAAAGCCAGGAGTAGTCAGTGCAGCCTGGGAAAGCTGTGGTCACTGCTGCCTCCTCCTCCCCTCCTCCTTCTATCCTCCTCGTTCTCTTCTCTTCATTCAAACCAACCACTCTGTCACTTCAACTCAAAAACAGAGTAGACATAATAGGCAAAATCCACTGAAAACAACTCAGCTGGATACTTATGAAAGACTATAAATTGTAATTCTATTGGTTTCTCTTGCTTTATTTTGCCAAGAGGATCACTTAGAACAGGTCTGGTAGAAAAGCAGCCCAAAATTGCAATGCTCCTTCCCAGTTCCTCATGCCAGCTCAGTGCCAGCCATGGGATGCTGCTGTTTTTGGCTGCAGTCTATTCCCCAGTTAAATGCAGCCCAAATGCTAAACACCATCAAGAATTTCACAAGGCAGCAGTGCATTTCTCTTTCCGGTAGCGAGGAAAGCAGTGTGGTTTGTTTTGTGTATTCAGGTAACAACGTTGTTTGAGTGCTGCTCGTGATTTATGTCCCTTTCAGCAGCAGGACTCTGGAAAACTACTTGGAAGATATGAACACTGAGCATTTTTTCATTTTCTCATCAGATTTCAATTGTTATGATATATACACCCGAGAGACTGCGAGGAAGGGAGAGGGGGCAGGGGAAAGCCTTTTAAAGTATATTGGGATCCATATGGAAAAAATATATATTTCCCACACATCCGACTCAATACAGAGCTCACATTTGTAAGGCACATGTGAATGAATGCCAACGAAGGTGAATTTTTATGAAACCAGACTGATTACAAGGCAAAAAATATATCGGTTGAAGCTCGATTTATTTACAGCACTGTCAGTTGGCTGCTCGGAAGGGCTGGCACTGTGCTGGCAAGTGGGATGACTGGGGAAGCATCGAGATACGTTTGACAAAAGACACCAGCTGAAGTATCTGCTGTCATGTCTGCTTGGTTCACAACGAACCCAGTGCTGAGTAATGTCACTTCTGGATCCAGAGGGGGAAAGAGAAGGGAAGGAAGAATGCTGTGGGTTAAAAACATAATGCATTAGATGAGGCTCCAGAGATTTGGGTTTTATTCCACTTTCTGCCCCTGGCTGGGGGGTGTATTGATAGGACTAGAGGGAATGGCCACAAGTTGCACCAGGCACAGATTGAATACCAGGAAAAAGAAATCTACTCTGAAAAACTGGTCAGGTGCTGGAATGGGCTGCCCATGGAGATGGGAGAGTCTCCATCCCTGGAGGTGTTCAAGAAACACTTGGATGTTATATTAAGGGATGTATTTAAGAGGGGAAATATTGGTGGTAGTTGGACGAGATGATCTTGGAGGTCTTTTCCAACCTTGGTAATTCTGTGATTCCTGGAGCAGATCTGGAGCAGCTATTTCACCATCTTCACACCATCTGGAAAAAGCTCTCTTCCAGCAGAGCTGGGGCTGAAGGGAGGAAGAAGAAGGTGGGACCTTCTATCCTGGGCTTATGCATGGCCACCTCAGCACTATCTTCCTCAGCCAAACCCTGGAGTATCCAGGTGGGATGACAGAATCATAATATCTCAGAATGGTTGTGTTGGAAGGAACCTTGAAGATCATCCAGTTCCATTCCCTGCATGTTCTGGCTGCCCCCAGCTCAGGCTGCCCAGAGCCCATCCATGGCTGTGGGTACCTCCAGCAATGATGCAGCAGAGCTCTGGGCAGCAGTGTCAGTGCCTTAGTGCATTCTTAGGGTCCAATAGAGATGGGCTTCCAGGAGAAGCATGGAGAGCTCCAGTAGACCTCAGCAGTCATACAGCTACTCTTTCCAGTACAGAGGGAAAAATATCTGTAGGAACAAGTCTGCTGGCCTTCCCCTCTAGCAGCTCTTGCTCAGGAACACAGGATTTTGGCGTTGAACAAAGCTTTTTATGACTTGGAGTTACCCTTTGTTTAGTTTTGCCTTGTATTTCTCATTCCTATTGTCCCTTTTCCTCTCCACTACACTGTGCACAGCAAAAAGGAATTAATCTTTTATTTCTCTGAGTTCATGAGCAATTTTAATACCTGGCCCTGCAATTAGGGGCTCATTTTCTAACTAAGGGAGAGAACTGGAGCAGAAGGAATCACGTCAAATGCAAAGAAATTGTGTTGCACCACCAGGTATCCCTGGAGACACTCAGTAAGTGCTAAAAGTCATCCTTGTTCAGAGCAGTTGATGGTCTCATTACATTTTCCTACATTGAAAAGATGGGGCAGGTTGAATCTTCTATCCCTCCCAGAACGAGGCTAATTTGGGACCAAGCTAATGAGTTTTGAAATATTTATTTGCATTGCAAAACAGCAAAGAGAGTCTGAAAGAAGATACAAGAATCTTGCTTATAAGCACAGCAGCGTATATGGCTGCACACACGCTCACACACATACTTTTTTTTTAAGCAAAAGCAAACCAGATTGCATTACCCAATAAGATTAGTACTTTATTGAACCTCATTATAGGTTCACGTCCTCCCATAGTCATATCCCACTGTGTTATTTTTGGCACACGGAGCCATCATGATTTAGTATCCTGTGTGAGAAAAATGAAGTCTCTTTCTAAAATATGTTGACTATTATTCCAGATGTGGTAGTTGCTTGAGATTCTTTTCAAGCAGGTTTTTATGGCCGAGGTTGTTTGAGTCAGGCATTATTTATTTATATGTTGGAGGTGGAGAAGGGGTGGGAGCGGTTTTTAATGAAAGCTGAAGGAAAGGGGATAATAAAGTGTGCTCACTGGAGAAGAAATATTTACACATAACTCTTGTATGTTTCCCAAGAAAAATAAAATGAGGGCATATTGAAAAGAACAGTTATTATTTGGCATTCTCCTGCAACAGCAAAATCCCAGGAAAAGGCTGAATTTTAAGCAATTAGACTTTCCAGTTAATTAACAGGTTATAGCTAACCGTGTTATTGGCAGGAGGTCAGGGAGAGGCAATGAGTCACTGCAGATTCTTGCGAGGCAACATCACGGATTTGCAGATCTGAGGGGAGGGAGCTCCCACACTGATTTACACCGACCCACCAGAAGCAGAAGGGCTGAACACACAGAGTGAAAGCACCAGGAGTCAGAAGGGAAAGTGGTTGAGTGACAATAAGGAGGGAGAAGACAAGACTGGATTGAGTGAGGAATAATAAGAAATGAAAGTTGGGAAGAAGCCACCAAGGTTATGAATGCTTTCTGGTGGTATCAGTAGGGTAAGGATGTGGCCCCAGAGTGGAAAAAGATGGTGCTCATCATTGTGTTCCGGGCATTAATTGACTTACTGTTATTACAGATGAAGGGGAACTTTCTCCATGAGCAAATTCCTTCTAAATGCCCATTGGTGTTCTCTGGGCAGGAGCTGTGGTGCTGAGCAGCATGGAGCATGAGCATCTCCACAGAGCAATGGGCTGGGATTACGAAGAATCTTCCCTCAAAATGGCCAAAAAGAATTAAAAAGAAGTACACAAATCCTGAAGGAAACTCAGCCAGAAAACGAGGTCTTAAGGAAGTATGCTCAGCTCCACATTTCCATGAAGCATCCAGCCCTCCCTGTTCCCACAGAGATTTTACTCATCCTTCTGAGTGTCTGAAGCAGAACTAAGAATGGAAGCATTGAAACAGTGGGCAAAGTGCTTTCTCCTGGTGCTTCCCCATTGCTGAGAGGAACAAAGCTCTGGAACCAAGCTGCAGTTCCATCCACCAGGACATGACACGGTCAGAGCTGAGCTCAACAGATGGGTTTGGATCTTGCTCCCAGTGCAGTTCCTCAGAGGTTTGTTTATTCCACTGGGTTTTGCTGTGGGAAATTGGTTCATGCATTTGGTGGCTGCTGGAGCATTGCACTGCTCTGTGTTTCCATGACAGCTGCTCACTGGGATATCTCCTCAATGCAAACAGAACAGGAGCGAGCCTGTTGTTGGCTTGTTTGTTTTTGTTCCTCCTGAGACAACAAATGTTTCCAAATCTGAAAAAATTAAAAGATGAAAGAACAAAATGCTGCACTCAGCAGTTATTTTAGACCATGCTGCCAGGGCCGGGCTGCTCCCAGCTGTCCAGAGGAGATGTGCAAATCCCCATGCTGGGCTCAGCACACATGAGTGGCTCAGCCTTGTGGACATCCCTCATCACATCCCAGCAGTGCTCAGGAGGCTCTGATTGAAGATATCAGCAGCCACTGCTGACTGCCGGGTCTGGAGGTCCCCTCCCCTTCATTCTGTGCTCCTGCTGAACCGCCCAAGGGTGCTGGTGGAACCGTGTTGTGAAATTTGACAGAGCCTGAGTCCCAAACACCCACTCCTGTCCACCCCAATACATGGGGTGAGAGCTTGAACTTGGGCTGAAAAACATATAGAAACACTAAGAACTGGTTAATTTACTGCATAGATATAAAAGAAAAGCCTACATGTCTTAAATTATGCCTGAACTCAGTGACAACATCTGGTTTGTAACCAAAGCATCACATTGCTGGCAACACATCTGGCTGCAGAATTACCTTCTGCATATTTCTCCTCGCCCATCCAGTAGCTTGCTCTTATGGTGGCTTATGTGAATTTGGTTCACTCCATACTGGGATGGATGAAAAGCACCCATGGCAGCCTCTCAAGGGAGTGTGAGCAGAGACTTTGAAAGCTATTGTTACTATTCTGTGAGCCAGTGCTTGCCTCATGCCTCATGAGCATGTCCTGTGGTCCTGCATTTAGCATGGAGGATCAAAGAAGAGACAAGTGCTCAAAATCAGAAAAGGAGAGAGCAGCTAGAGAAAATATCCTTGCAGAATGAAGCCCAAGCTTGCTGGGGTCTGCCTTCAAGCAGAGGTAATCCATCCCAGGCACAAAACAATTCTTGTTTGCTAGCAGCTCTGTGCACATGAAGTGAGAAAAGCAGCACAGAAAATAAAAGTGGAGATCAGCTGGCTTGCAGTGCAACAGGGTCTTATGTGCTCATGTGTACACACACACTTGTGCTCAGAAAAAAGCTGGGAGCTTCTTTAGAAGCATAATATGAAGGAAAAAGCAAAGGAATTGTGGCCATGAGAGGAGAACAGGGCTGTGTTAGGATGTTTTTCCCCACCTTCAACACAGCAGCAGCACCAGGCTGTGAGACTGCTGGGTGCATCCCAGTCTGGAGCTGCCTTCCTTCCTCTTTGTGCCAGAATGACACTGGAGTGATCCCCAACCAGCCTGCATGAGTGGGAAGAGAGTCGGGTGTTTTGTTGGCTGCCTTTTCAAAGAGAGCTCAGCAGCTCCCCGGGTTCTCACTATTGGCAAAAAAATAAAGGGGCTAAATTCAGCAAATAAACGATATATCTGCCGCTCTAAATCTATTTGCTGATAGCCAGATGTTGGCTGCAGTGTGAGCATTTCATCTGGGAGGCACAGAAGGGGCAGCTCCGGATGAGGTAGAAGGAGGTTTGCTTTCATCCCAAGCCTCCATCAAGTCTTTAGGAAAAAAAGTAATATCACCCATTTGATGCCAAAATAATTCAAAGTAAATTGGGCTGAGGGAAGGGCATGGAAGGAAGGGTGGTGGTGTAAGAAGCATCAGCCCCTTTCCAATGATGCAGACATTTTCTACAACACACCAAGCAAAGCACAAGGCAGAGAAAGAAGAGCCTTTGTTACACCAACAACCATCTGCCCCCAGTGCTCTCAGATGAAGAATTTGCACAAATCACTGTTTTCAATAATTTCTGTTGTTGTTGTTGTTTGCAATTCCAGTCATTGCTACCGATTTCTCCTTTTCATGCTTCGTTCTTACAGTTTCCTTCTCCAGCAGCTGCTGCTGTTGATACCAACACAACCTCCAGTGTTGGCACTTGGTCATTGCTCAATGTGCTTTCATATTCCAGCCGCTCTTTTAGGGGTAAAAACAGAGGATTTCACACTTTGGCCATCACATAGGCACACTGTGGTACTGCTGTGAGGTTTCACATTTTTCCAACGTTACTCAGCACTGAAGTAAGAAAGGCAGACGATGGATTTACATCTCTGAATTTCAGTGGATGTGAAGGGTCTAAAAATCTCCCTCGTGTTTCTTTTTATTGATTGCTCCCAAGATGAAACAATTGGGAGTCAGAGTGAATTTATAACTAGCTTGTGAAATAAGCCTCACATCTAGCAAAGATATTACACTGAGCAGGAAACAAGCCCACAGAAATTCATTATGTTCCCGGAATTAAATGAAAACAATATAGTTTATGGACCATAGAAGGTAGTTACAGGAAAATTGAAAGGAAAATCCCCCGGCTGCACAGACAGCTCTCGCCGGGGTCTGGGGTCCTTGGGAGCAGCTGCCAGTTTTGTGTCATCGCTTCAGCACTACTCATCTCTTAAGACATGGAACAGAAAAATGCACACGGACATTGTTGTGCTTCCTTTCACCCCAAAAATGCAGCCAGCAAAACCCTTGTGTGCCATTGGGTATCACAGAGGGATGCAGTGATCCTGATGGGGTGCAGCATCTGCAGCCAATGGAGCAGCCCCTGGGGTGGTAGTGAGAGGCAGAAGGGATCCTGCCAGCCCACCCCCAAGCATTTATTTTTAGAAGACTCATTCCTCTCCCACCTCCTCTGTGACCTGATTTGGGTGGCTGCAGTGGGAACCCATTTGCTGGATTTCCAGCAGTGGAAAACTGCTTGCTCCTGGGTAAACACTGAGGAATGTACATGTATATACAAAGTAAGTGGTGTTTCCACGTTGCAGGCAGATGCTGGGACATAAAAGAGGAGCAGTAGGTTTGAATATAACTCAAAAGTTGAGCTGTAAAACCCTGACCAGCGATGCCGAAACCCATGGCAGCAACATGCAGCTGCAGGGCCATGTCGTATGATTATACAATCACAGAATCACAGAACCATGTGAGCTAGAAGTTACTTCTAAAGGTCATCTGGTCCAGTTCCCCTTCAATGAACAGGAACAACTACACCTTCATCCATACCTAAATCCATACCTACATCCACACTTACATCCACACATACATTTACACTTATGTCACCACCTACAGCCCAGTCAGGTGCTCAGAGCCCCATCCAGACAGACTTTGAATGTCTCTGGGGATTGGGCATCTATCACCTCTATTCCAGTGCCTTACCACACTTACTGTAGAAAATGTTTTTCCTTATATCCAGTCTAAATCTCCCTTCTTTTAGTCTGAAACCATTTTTCCTTGTTCTATCACAGCAGACTCTGCTAAAGAATCTGTCCCCTGCTTCCTTACAGCCCCACTTAGCCACTGCCAAGCTGCTCCCAGGTCCCCCCAGAGCCTTCCCTTCTCCAGGCTGCACACCACCAACTCTCAGCCTGTCCTGCAGGGGAGGTTTTCCATCCCTTGAAGCATTTCTGTGGCCCTTCCCTGAATGTGCTTCAACACGTCCATGTCTCTCATCTATGGAGGACTCCATACCTGGGAGTCCCCATGGCTGGTGCTCACCCACAGCTGCAACCTCAGGAGGGTTTTAATACAGGAGTGGGGAAGGATTTCTGTGGCTGTAGCTCCCAGATTTTTGCATTAGAGAAAGTAAATTCAGCTGGGCAAGGCCAGCAAGGTGATGGAAATGCTGAGCAGAGCTGGCAGGCCTGAGGTCCCCTCCCAGCCTCCATCCCTCATTCCTTCCATCATCCAAACACATGTTCCCAGAAGAGGGGAGAGCTGAGTATCAGGAGAAAACTGCTCGAGCAGCATCAGCCAGAGTTTGCATTTGGAAAAAGACAAGCCATCAAATGCCTTCATCATCCCTGCAGTTCAAAAATCCAGAAGCCAAAAGCCAGGAGGGCAGCTTCCAAAAGGGTGAACTTCTTTAGGAATTACGGCATGGAAGAAATAGAAGTGATTCGTGATCCCCACTGCTGGGGAGAGCTGCATGGGGAACAGCTTCCCTCCAACACTGTGTTTCCAAAAGGAACATTTCACCTCTGGAAAAAAAGGCTTCACATCCCCTGAAATAAGAGAAGATGTAGCACACAGTGTAATGGAAAGCTGGCTGGGCTGTTTCCCTGTGCTGGGTTTTCCTGGTGCTTGCAATGAGTTTCCACAGCAGTACTCGGCTCCAGGCAGGCACTGCGCATCCTGCACAGCAGGGAACTTTCCTGGCCTGGCAGCCCGACTGGCCTGGCAGAGACTTTTAAAAGAAACCAGGTTCCCCCTGCTAAAAGTGAACCAAAAAAATAGATGCGAGAATATTAACTTCTTTGTGCTTTCTAACATGGAGATTTATACTGTGAACAGCGAAATTAATAAAGCTGGGGTCTCTCCATGCTTTTCTTCTTATGATTGATTTTATAGGTCGAACAGTCTTTTGGTGTTGGGCTGCTGAGAGGAGTTGTCACACGTGGGGCTCTGAAGCCAGCCTATAATGTTTCTCAGCCAGGACAAACACACATCGCTTCCACTCCCCTGAACTTCTAAGCTTTTAGTTCTGAGCCCCAGAAGAAGTCAGGCTCAGGGCTGCTCACTCTCCTGAATGGCAAAGCAGTGGCCACACGGCACTGTCTCCAGACACAAGGAGCACTGCTCTGCTGGGATCAGTGTGTTACCATTTATCTGCTTGCAGACAAAGGCTAAGGAAATAGCTGCAGATTTCCCTCACTGACAACATCTTCTCCAAGCCTCCAAACCACTGGCCTCGCTATGTGCCAGCCACTGTGTGCCTTCATCCTTTGGGAAAAGCAAGTTTGTTGGTCACAGAAATGCTCTATGTCATGGCTGGGCTTTTCCCCCAGTACCCAGGGGTTGCTTTTATTAACAAAACCCCAAACATTTGTCACAATTTACATCTGTTTCCTTTTATTTTTCTACAACCTCAATGTAAATATTCCAAAATAAGGTGAACTATGAATCTTTCGGGCATCACCCACTGCTGCTCTGTACCAAGGCTCGCTGCTTTCTCACTTGGCCTGCTGACATCCAGCAGGACACAAACCACACAGCGGAGCTTTCTCAGCCTCCTGCACATCCAAAGGCTGCCTTCAGATGGCAATTACTCCCACAGTGACTTATGTGGTTGAGCTGCTGAGGCCAGTGCTGGCAGGAAACACATGTTAGAAATTAGTGTGTGTCTGGTACTGTCTCCTTTCTCTGTTTCTCCAGGTGGCTGAGCAGCAGCAAGCGCAAGAACGTTTTCTGATGCTGACCCTGGTTAATGTGAGTATAAATACGAGGTTAATACCCAAAGGATGGTTGATGAAGGAAAAAGTGAAGAAAAGTAATCAGGATGAGGAAAGTAATTCAAACAATTCCTTGAGAAATGTGCACCTTTGGCTTGTATTCTGACAACAAAGAGCGAGGATTACCATGAAATAGGAGAATAGCATGTGTTATGTTACTTACTCCTCAGGAAGTAAATCAACAATGTAAAGAAGAAGTTAAATCTCTTAGCAAAACGAATGCTGTCACTGTTTGGAAGCAAGCAGCGTGGCCCAGCAGAAGGCAGCATGTGTAGAGCCCTCTGGCTGAGTTCAGATGGCTTCCCTCTGCAGACAGATAATATGTTTTTTCAGTCTTGCACCTCAGCTTATCCTCAGGGCTTTCTAAACCAATTGCACTGAAATGAAAACCCTGCTAATATGTTTGCAGAGCCATGTGCACCCTGCTGCAACACCCCCTGAGCATCCATGGGTGCTGGAAGCTGTCAACCACACATCTCCGCACTCATCACCTCTGAGAGGGGCAGTCTTATGGAAGCTGCAGTATCTCAAGTATCTTTTCAGTTCTGGGAAGGTTGGTGCAAACATGGACCTGGAAGAGCTCTGCTAGGGGGTATATTCATCACAGAATTATAGAATCATGCAATCATTAAGGTTAGAAAAGATGTCTAAGATGCCCAAGTCCAACCCATTCCCACCACTCCACCTGACTGTGCTCCCAAGTGCCACATCTCCATGGTTCTTGAACACCTCCATGGGTGGGGATTCATCTCCCTCATTTTCTTGACTTTATGTATTTTTCCCTTACTACACCAAGCATTTTGCAATATTACATCCTTATGTTCTGAAGCACCATCAAACAAGAAGGACCCATGGTTTTGCCATCAACCTGCTGTCTTTCCTGGGAGTGATGTGACACACACATGGGTGGAGATGGAGGCTCTGCACTTCAGGTTGGGGCAAAATGGTCCTCAGGATGACAGCACTGCCAGGGCATACAGGATACATGATGTGGATGGGAGGTTGAACATCGCCTTCTCCCTTTTCCAGCCCTCTCAAACTGACCTTTCCTGAGCCATTCAGTGGTGTCATGTTGGGCAAATAAATGCACTAAGTCCTGCATTTTTTAATGGCAGAGACTACAGAGCTTCCCGTGGGAAGGAAGAGGGAAATTCTTGCCCCTCCCCCACCACACACTCATGCAAAGTGCAATCTGTCCCAAAGCTTTAATAAATTTTTATGCATACTTCAGGACAGTTTCTGTTCTGAAATTCATCAAGGTACCTCTGAAAGAAGTGGATCTGCTCCACTTTCCCTGGAATTAGCATTGTCCGCTCTCTGCCCAGCATAAGTGAAGGACATTGATGGGAACACAGCTTGGAGGCCCTTTGTGGGGGCCTTCCTTTTCTCTCTTGTCCAGAGTCTTGCTTCATTAGCAGTGATCTTTGATCACAGTCAGCTATGTTTCATGTCCAAAGACTGCAGGAGGAATCAAAGCAAAGGGCAAAGAAATGTCTCTTCAGACGATGACAAGATCAGGATAAGAGAAGTAGCTCTTATTCATAGAAAGGAACATTTCCAAAACATTAAGAGCAGCACAGGAGTGCGTGAGTGTGTATACACTTCCACTCCTGGTTTACAGCATTGGGGATGGTTGTTAGGAAGAAGGTTTTTTTCTAGAGAGAGGCTCTCAGCATGAACAATGGGCAAGGATGTGAATACTTCTACAATTGCCTATAAATTCTTACTGAATGCTTAGCAAGGAGAGTTAAGAATGAGCTTGCTTGGTTACAAAATTGTATTCCATGTATTTCAGACACAAAAAAATGAAAATTAATACAGTGTATGTTGTCATCCTTCCACATCTCATCATGAAGCAAAGTACAGCTCAGCTTCTGATCCTTTGTTTTCCCTGGGAGCTGCAGACCAGAGAGGAGAGAAGATTTGAGCCTTAGGTACCTCCTGTCCACACTGGCCCTTCCAACTCCGCTCAGTGTCACACTTTTTGCCTTTAGGTTGCTTTTCTCCTCCTATCTTGTAACAGTGTGCCAGTGGGGGTTCAGCAAAGGAAGGGATCTGCTGCTGGAAGAAGTCCCTCTGAAGACTGAAGTCCAATGTGAGGCTGGTGCCCAACCAAGCCTTGAGCTTGGATTCTCCTGGCTGCTTGACCCCTTGATTCTGACAGAGCAGTGCCGCAGGAGCAGCGCTACATCTTTATGTCATCTTTGAAATCAGCTTTACCAGGCCTCACCACGTCTCCCAGGAACACGTTAAAATACACCACATTGCACAGAATCGTGTGCTGCGGACAAAAAGCTGGCCTAGAAACACTCCTCCCTCAAAGAAAACCAGACATCCTTGCAAGACCTTCAATTACCCCTCAGCCACCTTCTCCTCCCTGCTCCACTCATCCTTACAGCCCCTGGAAAACAGATGGTGCCTGCAGCTCGTCTGCGAGCTTAACAAATGTGGTGTCTGATGGAGCAAGGGAGAGGGAGCACAGTGCAGGAAGAGGGCTGTGACGAGGGCCCCCACCAGGTGCTCTCCTGGTCCCTACACATTTCAGTGTGAGCTCCACGTGGGTGTGAGTTGTCTCAAGGAACCCTGTGACTGCCCTGTGGTGCCAAAGAACACCCCTCCTCCTCAAGCAGAAAGTTGTGCCCAAGATGTCCCTGCCCTGTCTCAAACAATTAATGTGCTCAGGAGACAGATAATGTCATCTCATTTTGCTGCTGATAAATATATCTGAATTTATCTCCTGCAGATGCTTCAGAGGAAACACATGCACCGGTTTTCCCTTTGCTGGTTGGGCACGTACACAGCTCATCCCTGCTTATTCTAAGGGTGCCTCAGGGAGCACTGTCACCATATCTGCTGTATTTCTTTGTGCTTTATTTTCCCTCTTAGATTTTTTTTCTGGCAGGAACCCCAGCACGACCATAAGGCAAATCTCCTCTAAAGCCACTACCTGCTGCTGCTCGTAGCCAGCCATGGGGATATGCCTCCATGTGCATGAACTATTGATGAGAGAAAGTCTTCCAACAGCAGCTCAGGAGTAAGCACTGCAGCCATCAGCACCTAGTGCTCATCTATAAAGCTCAGGTCCAACCTGGATCAAACATGTGCCAAAAATATGGACATATGCAGACCGGGTAATGTTGAATGCTTATAATCAGCTCATAAAGAGGACTTTCATCAGCTGCTTATACAGTTTCCCTGGCCAGGGAGGCTGAAGTGATGAGTTCGGTGGCTTGGTGTCATCCTTCCCTCTGCTCCAAGCCACATTAGGCTGCAGAAATGGTGAGGAAGAAGAAAATAAAAGGATGAATTTTGCTACTTTTTAATTTAAAACTCAGTTTGCTGGAGAATATCAAATAGCTCTTATAGGTATATGATGGGCTTATCTTCCCAAAGCAGCTCCCAGAAAGGAAATCTATTTCTAGCTGAACTCAAGCTGCACTGAGGCTCATGGTTTTGGGTAACACTGCCTTGGTTGTTTGGCCACAGGACAGAGATGTCTTCCCAAATGCTTCAACATTCTTCACAGGGCCATAAAATACCATTTCCTTCCTCGTTCTGATGGAGCAGAAGGAAGAAATGGCTGCGATCCCCCAACGCGCAGAGAGCTCAGCCTCTGCTCTAATGAGCTGCTATCACCCTGACCAGAGAGCAGAAATATTTCAAGACATTGCTCAGCAGCTGCATTGCCAAGTTAATGATCTGCTCATTGCCAGAGCACACACAGATTCAGACTGAAGGGGATGAAGTCGGCCTGCTCTCCCTGAACCCTGCAAGATTAACCAGCAATGCAACCACAGAAAGGAGTCAAAGTGAAGAAGTGAATCGCAGTTGGACTGGCAAGAGTTAGTTGCTTTGCTTCAGTGAGTGGAAAATTTTACAGAACAGAATGACATAAAAAATTCAGCAGAATAATTCCAGTATGAGAACAGGAGTGTTATTTTAATATACTTGAGTGTAAACAGAGAAACCGGAGGACAGTGCCCGTATCCGAAGATTTTTCTAAAAGAAGCTTGAATTTACAGGCAAAAAATTATTGAGAGGAGAAAGCTTGTTATATAAAGGTATATAAAAGTTATATAAAAGTACCCTGTCTGAGTCAAAGGCACTTGGGCTCGCAGAGCACAGGCTCATCAGAACCTGTTTTGCTGATGTCCAAGTGTCTCGGTTTGCTGAAGTAATACTGAAGTGTTTATATAAAAATGAGAATTGCAGTGAAGCACTTTGAAATCACCTCTAAATGCTGAGGACAGAGCACTTGAGCATCCGAGATTGCTGGGAAAGAAGAACTTTGGGGAACAGAACCTCAGAGCAGCCAAGGACAATGCAGCGGAGAGGGAAGATGAAGCAGATGGAAGGAGAAGCAGGGGAGGACTGAGAGACACAGTCATGAAAAAGCCTCTTCACATATCTGTGGCCTTGAGGACAAATAACTCTCAAGTACTCTTGCAAGCATGAGAGCAGGGGAATTGAGGAGAATGAGATTTGCTATCAAAATGCTTCTGACAAATTGAAGAACTCGTTGGCATGAGCTCAGCTTTTCCCCAGAGCTCTGCTGTGGAGTGGTTGGGTTTGCAGGAGGAAAAGCTGCAATGGCATCCAGGGCTGTGATCCTCTGGAGACCAATTGCAGCCCCAGCACTGCCCCCGGGCACATCTCAGAGTGCACTGAATCTGAAATGCACTGCTTGAGGGACTCAACTCCATTGATATCCTGTGGGAAGCTGGAGAATAATAAATATGTCCGAGGGAGGCTTTCATTTTATTGCATGAGACAAAATGGATGTCGTGTGCTTTATTTCAAAATCTGGATGTTTAAAACTTCCCACTTTAGTGAAGATTTCCTTCTTCACACACTGTGTGTCATTCATTCAAGGAACACAACTCACTCTTTTGGACAGAAAACCCTTTTACTGCCAACTTCATGCAGGTCAAAAAACTTGTTTCTCTGAATGCCAGCATGCAGAATTCAAGGTGCATTACCCTACCATGAGCAGGCAACCCTGGTCCCAAAACACACCTGCCAGCTCTCAGTGACCTCACTGACCACATCACCCAGTTGGGTCTCAGGTGATGTGCAGAGCATTTCTCAGCTGTAGAAAAAAAATAAATAAACATGAAATCACAGAATTACAGAATAACACATGTTAGAAGGAACCCACGAGGATCAACTCCTGGCTCCACATAGGATCACCCAGAATTCAAACCCTGTATTTGAGAGTGTTGTCCAAGTGCTCCTTGAACTCTGCTAGGCTTGGCATCATGATCACTGCCCTGGGGAGCCTGGTGCATGCCCACCGCCCTCCAGACAAGGCCAGCCAGAGATAAGGAAGGGTTTAGTGCACTCTATTCTGTGAAATGACCAGAGCTCGGGTCTCAGCTCCGCAAGTCAGTGAAGCACAGACTTGGATCTTAGCAGATGAAGAGTCCCTCCTGCTTAATAGACATTCTTTTCCAGAGCGCATTGATAACAAGACTGGACAGAAAACAGAAGTTAAAAAAGTCCAGTTCCCACAGTAAGTGAGAAAGTGAGAAGGAGGTCTAAGAAAAGTTCATTGTTTCTCAGTGTTTGCTGCCTCAGATGAATATCGTGTTTGGGTCTGAGCTGAGGCTGTGCTGTGCCAGCAGGTCAGCTTGGGGTATTTTCCTTTTCCTTTTCCTTTTTTTTTTTGTTTGGAGCTTTTTGTGGATAGCTCAGCCATCCACAAAACTATTTCCCAGTATCGCAAGCTTTCTCTCAATGTGCTTCAGTCACTGTAAGTGCATTTGCTGATGTTCTTGGTGCCATCAGGGCTATCTCATGGCTCAGAATTACCTTGAAACCTCTCTGCATAAGTAGAGCCAGGGCTCTTCCAGAAGGAGCTGCAGAATTTAATTAACTCTGCTCCATGTTTGCAGCCCTGTGATTTCTCTTACCTTTAACGTGAACTCACATATGGATTAAAGTGAAATAAAACCTACAATTTGAGTTCAATTCAAAGCTGATTGGAAACATGTATTACCTTTCCTTGACCCGACAGTGAGAAGGGAAGTTATTACAGTTCTTTAGTGAGTTTGTAAACTCTTTACTGCTGTGGCAGTTTTAATCCTGCTGAGAGAAAATCTGATCTGGAAAATAAATTGCTCCCATTTTATTCTGATGTTGCACAACCTCAGGTTTAGATAGCAAATAAGCATCAAATTCTTTGGGTATCAACAAGCGAGAGTATTGTCAGCATCCAGGCGGCTATTTTAGGTTAAGCAACAAACAAAGGTAAAGAATAGTAAAGAAATGCTCCAGACCTTTAGTATACTGACACAAGGCAGGAAGAAATGGAAATGTGAAAGATTTGATTATGCTGTGACCAAGAAGCAAGTGGTGTGTCTGAGCAAAATGTGCCAAGACACTGCAGGAGAAGCTACCAGATTGTAGCCATCCTTTGTAAACCTGTATGTATCCTAGGGTCACATAGAAGAGAATCACATACATGAGATGCAAAATACTGGGAACAGCTTGACAGTGATGGGGATGCAGTAAGGGTTTGGTGCCCCCCAGCCCAGAACACAACCCTATTAGCTCCAATGCACTGATGAGCAATAAGAGCTGTTTGCCTGTCAGCAAATTGAGCCAGAAACAAAGCACGTGCTCTGAGTGATGGGGCTGATTAACACGTAACAAAGGGTAGAATTGAATTTTCTCTCTCTTGAGGGCTTCAGACCAAGGCAGGATGCTGCTCTGGAAGATGTGCTTTGGTAAAGCAGAAGCCAAGCAGAAATGAGATGGGCAATGTTTATTGGGCTGTGATAGATGAGGTGTACCCAAGGTGTGCTTCATCTAATGTTTTTCCCACTTCCCATGCCATGAATCTCCGAGCAAAAAGAAAGACACAGGAAATCTAAATCAAATATCTGGAGGCTGTGCTAAAATAAAGCAAATTGAATGCTTTGTGCAGACTGCTGTGCCCAGCAAGCACTGTGTTCCCCGTGTTTGTTTTTGTACATTTGCACTATGGTAAGGTACTAGTTCCACTGCAGCACGGGGATCCCAGATTTTCCTTTCAGTGGACCAGGATGAATGGGCTCTGCTCATTCCCACCTTGTGAAAACTCAGCCTGGTCCTGTGTTGTGTCCACAGGAAAGGAGCCAACTTGTCAAAGTCCAACTGCATTTCTTTTAGCAATGGAATCAATGCCACCTGCTAAGGATTTACAGGAGCATAAGGATGCATCCCTTTTAGTATAACCACTTTTTGCATGGTGCAATGGTAAAATGGAAATTTACCAATGGTGAAAATGAATCAGAAGATGATCCACTGTAAATAGAGCATAAGGGAAGCACTTTCTGGGTTTGCTTCTGACATCTGTTCCTACTAACACACAGCATTACAGAGAGTGATCAGCCATTTTCAAGGGTGAACAGAGAACTAGTGATAAAAAAAAATAAAATCAGGAGCACATAAGGTGTATAATGGGTGATGACGCAGATGAACCAGCAGTCAGGGGCTGGAGCACAGGTTTGTGAGCAAGAAGGTGGCAGTGGATGGGTGCAGTACGCTGATTCTCCTCACCTTGCTCTGCTGCAACCTGACTGCAGGGCTCCCAGCCTGAGGTTCGAGCCTTGCGCTGCTGGATGAGGATTTGATTATACTCTGCTTGTCTAAAAGCAACCGTCCTGAATTTCACTGCCTGTTCCCTCCTTTTGTCTTTCAGCAAGGACTAATCATCCCTATTCAATTTTTCTATCCACACACAGTTTTACTGATCCCTATTCCCACTCAATCACCTCCTTCCCAAGCAGAAATCCTGCTTATCCTGTTTTTATGGCAGCAGTCAGATATTTCTGGCTCTTGTTCTCCAGACCATCCTCAGCTTGAAGTCCTTCAGCAGCTGTTAAATCAGGAGAGATGTCCCCCACCACTAACAGAGGACACAGTCCTGCTCCAGCCCTGCTCTGCTCCCTCCACAGCCCCAGTGCCACTCACACAGTGGAGAACTGAGGACAGGAATTCAGAGCCCTTTCTTCAGCTGACGGTGCTCCCCCAGCCCTGGTTTGATTTTCTGTCATTAAACAAGGTCGGGTCCAGAATATTGAAAACCTCGGAGTGGTCAATGTAAACTACACCCGTCAAAAGCTCCTGATCTGCAGCCAAAGCTAACTCATTAGGTACCAGAGAAACAGCAGTTGTAACACTGTTTTTCTTGAAATGCTGACTGCAGTGGGGATATTATATGAGGAATGTTTAACTGGAATATAATTTTTACTTGGTTGGTAATAACCCTATGAGGTTTGTAATTGCTCAGGTCTTGCGGGTCATGTGTTATTAAAATGTAGTTATTAATTTTGCATACCTACCGATGTCTGGCGTAGTGCTCTGAGAGACAAAAGAAACATTTTGGAGGTTGGGAAAGAAATCAGTGCTTTTGGAGGGGGCAGAATGGGCACTGATGGCAGCAGTGGGACAGGCAGGGGGAGTAGGGAGGGCAGAGGCTTGGGCATCTTGCCTTTGGTAGCAGGGATTCTGCCATTTCCGCTCTGTTACACCAAGCTTGTGCTCTACAAGCTTTTGTCTCCATCCATAAGGTAGAAAAGAGGGAAACTTGCAATTAATCGTATATTTAAACAGTTTTGAATCTGGGAGAAATTGACCCAAATCTACCTACAGCCATTTGCAGTGGGGAGAAGAACCAGAGCAGGACATGCTGCCATGTTTTAAGCACCACAGCAGTAAGATCTACTCATTTAAGGTCATTACAAGAGATAACAGCCTCGAGTTGCATCAGGGAGGGTTCAGATTGGATATTTGGAACAATTTCTTCTCCAAAAGATCATTCAGGCACTGGCACAGGCTGCCCAGGCAGGTGGTGGGGTCACTGTCCCTGGAGATGTACCAGAACAACCAGAGATGTGGCACTTGTGGGTGTGGTGGGGGTGGGCTGGGCTTCTTGGGGATGTGAGAGGTCTTTTCTAACAGTGTGGATTCTATGATTCTAAGGAATCAAGCTCTTCTTGCAAAGCAGAGATCTCTCCTAATGCCATCCCACAGACAAGGAATGCTCTGAGAGCAGGATGATGAAAATCATCCTGGAGAACGTTTCCTTCTCTCTCCATTAATTACAGCAGGGTCAATAGGATCATGGGAACATTCAGCAATCATGACTCTGTGCCCAGACCCAGGAGGGCTGGGCAGCAAGATGTGTGGATGGGATGGAGATGATAAGAGATGGGAATGGAGACGAGGTTGGCGATGGGAGGCAATCTTTCCTTGTGCTGCTCCCTTGCAGACTTATGAGCTTGCTTGCTCACAACTACACATTTCAGCCAGGCTTTCAGCACTGCTTTTGTTCTCGTTCTGTGTCTAAAAACCTGCCAGGGAAATGCTGTGCTAACACGTTCAACCGTGCTGTGCTCAACACATGAAGGGAGAAGGGGGGGACGCACAAGCACCAAAACCCCGGGGTCACTGCACCGATGAGAAGCACAGAGCAGGCTTTGTGCAGATTTGCCCTGCCAGCTCCCTTCATTCTTGACTTGAAACACTTGCTGATAATCCACTCCTTGACCTCTCCTACACAGGATGCAGTGTCACTATATGGAAGCCATATGGAACAAAGGGATCACTCTCAGTACACGCTGAGCATAAGAAGTAAAGTTTACAATGGCACTGTAACCAAGGCAGCTGGGTCGGCTCCTTGCCAGCATGCCCTGGTTCTGGCAGCTGGCAGCTCTTGTGCCTGGTATGACAAACTGGCACATCAGCCTTTCCTAAGGCACATTTCAGCCAGAGGATTTGTTTGTATCTCTCTGTAACTGAGCTGGCTCCTGAATTTATTGTCCAGCTCTTTTTTTTTCCCCTCCCCTTTGAATAATCATTAAAACTGTGAAATGCTTTCTAGAACATGAGAAACAGATACAATTCTTGATGTTCCTGTTCCTTTGAAGGAGGATACCTGGTTCCCATTAATACCCTATGTGTTATGAGATATAGCTACGGACAATTTGCTTTCTAGCGATTGCAGATTGGAGTACAAAGCTCAGTAATGCTCTGAAAATGCCTTGAATTTCTGCTCCAAATGTTTTAAATGTGCACACATATCTCATGTCTAAGAGGTAGGAATACCTCATTATTTGCAGATTGGTCCTCTGACAGCACCTGAGCAACTCCCACAGGGATAAATGACCTATGTGAGTGTTTGAGGGACCCAGCTCAAAAGAAACACTATTTTACAAAGAAAGACTCAAAATTTGCCCCTTCAGCACAGAAACGAGTACGAGGCTCCAAATATCCCTGGCTGCAGATTAAGAAGGATGGAGCTCCATGTAAGGTTTTGACCTTGTGTTCCATGTTTCTTCCCTAATCTTGTTCTCTAATAGCAGAAAAGATGTTCTGGCAGATACAACAGCCACCTGATGACCAAATTCCAGCCGGCATTTCCCCCTCTCATGTATTGACAGGATGCCAGCCATGCCCTGCCCCGGCTCACAGTGCTTCTGGAGCAGATGACTGGAGGCAGTTTGCAGCCAGCATCTTGTCTCTCTGCTCCTTCACCTTTCATGAGGGTTTTATTGGAAATCTCATCTGCTCCCATTGGTTTGGGACCGCGCCAGCCCTAAATGAGAAATGGCCTATTTCCCATTTCATTTCCCCCAGCAACTTCATGGGGAGTGCTCAGGGAAACTTGACGGCTCCCAGCCAAGCTCTGTCGAGAGAGACCAGCACGGGCTGAAACCACAGCCAGGAGCAAACCGCCTGGTTTGATGGCACCATTTGGGGGATGGAAAAGTGCCCCAAAGCACTGTGCTTGCTTTCAGTCTCCATCAGTGTCTTCTGTCCTGGACAAAATGCAACACACATATTTGTGGCAAATCAAAGGAACATCTGAGTGAGGAATTTCTCAGTGTATGCCATGGCACAGGCAATGACTCTTTCAGCAAGACAAGAGAAACCCTTCAATTTCCAGCTTCCAAGAAGCAGGGCTGGTTCAGGGCTGGGTATTCAGTTATCAGGTTCAAGTGTTCAGTATCCAGGTGGAAAACAATGGAAGAAAATATATGTTTTAAAGCAGAGATTGGGTGACTTTCTTCACACATTGAACCCAGCTTGCTCCTCCAGACTTTTGGGTGGCAGAAAACAAGAAGGGCAAAATGTGTCCTTTCTTGTAAGCTAGCAGCTGACCTCAGAACAGCCGGAGGGCATTTTAAACTTATCTTCGCCTTTATTATGTGTGTCATATGCCCCTATTCATCCTTTGTAGTTTAAAGAAAAAATGACCTTTTATAGCTATCTAAAGCGTAATTTTGCTCATGTTCTCCACTCTCACCATTTGTTTTGAGTTAAATATCAAACAGATGTGCACCCATTTTTGAAAAAAAATATTTAATATTAGAGAGCATGCCCTCATATAAGACTGGGAAAGCCTTTCAGGGAAATAAGCCTTTCAAATAAAAAGGCATATTAGTAATTTTAAGGTGATTTTAACTGTATATTTTCAAGCATTAAAGGAAACAGATCCAGCAAGCCATAAAGTGACAAGTGGGAGGTGGGGAAAGATATACGGTGCTAGTTTGAAAGAGAAATTAGACCTGGAACAGAGTGGAAAAATTCACCTACCCTGGAGCTATTTGGATTCACAGAGAGACATGGGAGGGAGGGAGAAAGTGCCAAAGCATGGGATCAGCACGGGTATGGGCATCAGCTGCATCCTGCAGCTCAGAAACAGGCAGAGAGGGTGACAGCCCCCAGGCTTGGTGTAGGTCTCATGACATAAATAAAGAGCAGAGTGAGCAGGTTTCCTGAACCACCTCATGGATCGAATGCCTGCTGTGGCTCCAACGAATGGATTGATCATCTCAGCAAAAGCTTTGCCCCAGTTCCCTTCCTGCCTCTGTAATGCTGCATTACAGATTCCACATCCCCTAAAATTTCTTGGCATTGCGTGTAAAGTTCAGGACCAAATTGCCTGGCTCCCATGCTCTGCAGCAGCCATCTCCTGTGATGGCTAAAGCTGAATTAAAGTATTTCCATGTGGCTGCTTGGATTTCTTCTCCTGTAGGAAAGGACTTTCTCTGCTGACACATGCCTGCAAATTACATTTCCATTTGGCACCCAGGGCGGTTTACATGACATTATTCTGCTCCATTCTGGGGCTATTTCATTTGCAGTTTGCAGCACTAGGGAGGAGAGCTGATGCCCTTGGGGAGCTGTAGGGCTGTTGGTGTTTTACAAACCTGAGACTGTGTCTGCTTGCACAGTGCAGGAAGATGTGACTGTTTATCACTCCATCAAGCTGTTGCAACAGTACCTGAAACCCATAATAATCTGAAGTCATTTTCCTTAATGACTGCTTAAGGGAAATGATCCTGTTTCCATCCACTTAGCTCTGACAATGCAACCAAGCTCAGAGGTCTGTAGAAATTAGAGCTTTGAAGACTTGGGGAAGTAATTCTTTAGCTTGCTTGCTCTCTGTTTCTTTTACAAGTCAGGCTGCCAGCCTGCACATCCACAGCAGTCTTGTAGGTCAGACTGTTTAGATTTACTCATGGTAAATGAAATATAGCTTTGGGCAAAGAAAATGACTTTTCTGTTTCTTTTAATCTTTTTAATCTTCATGAGAAGTTGAAGTGAGAAAAGAACTTAATTTGTATTTTGTTTTCTATGTGGAGAATCTGTGAGGTATTTTCTTGACTGTCCCTGCTGTGGAGTTGTTTCTGGACCATGGTCTCACCACTGAGGGCAACAGAGCCTTAGGCAGAAGGAAAAGCCTATGTTTGGGTAACATTAATGGACCCAGGAATGGGTCACACAGAGCGAAGGCAAACCTCACTCAGCGGGCCATACACAAGGGCAGACAGAGCCCTGTGTTTCATCCCTAAACTTCCCTGGTCCTGAGGCTCTTGTCCACTATCACCAGAACATTTGTTATTGTCTCAGTCACTCTCAAACCATCTAGTGAATATGACCCTAATTAAGAGGGTTACTCCTGCATTCCTAACATGAAATAACTTCACTTAGCATCCTGGGTATCTTCACCACATAACTCCAGCTCAGAGTCCTCACTCACTGAATTAGCACCGATTTTGGCTGTGTACATTCACAAAAGAGCAGTTCAGCTTCTTGGGGGCCTTCCAGCTGACCAGGGCCTGACCAGACTCACAGCCATTAAGTGCACACATCCAGGAGGAAAAGTTAGCATGAGGCAGGCTGGAGAGGGGCAGCAGTAGGAGATGCAGCTGGATTATTAACGTGACTCAAATCACAATCCAGCAGAACTCAACAGTGTGTTTTATTATTATTTTTTTAAATTCAGTCCATTAAATCAGGACAACTCTATAAAACTAGATTTTCACCCTATCTATGGAAAAAGAACAATGGAACTACCGCTGCTCTTTGGACCTGTTACTTAGCTCAGTAGGATTTTCCCATCTTTCACTAAGAACAAACAAAGCAGCTGCCAGAATGTCAATGTGTGGTACCGGGCAATGAGAATCATTTAGATTCCAAACCATCCCATCCTAATCCTTGCCTCCCCACTAGCCGAGTTATTAATCGGATAACCAGAAACACCTGGGTACAAGGAATTTCCTGCTGCAATTCAGCCTTAATTTCCTCAGATAGTAAAAACCTAAGGCTTGCAAAGGTGAAAGAAACCAGCAGTCAATCAAGTAAATCACCACCACCACCACCGCAACAGTGATAGTACATTCTAAATTAAATTTTAATTCCCACCTGATGGTTCACCGGGAGTTTCTTTTATACGAACCATTCATCTGACCCACCTTTGTATTTCAGACGATTTGTTGGGGTCCATTAGTTATTAACACCCATCCAAGTTTCAGATCAGGTTTTGCTGTATTTGTGATCAGAATGAAAACATGAACCAAAGAAGGCAAGGCCTGTAGGTGTTAGTGGGACAGATACATTAAGGCTAACCGTTATTTTGGAAATCAGTGGGCAACAAAAATGCCAAGAAACTTCCCAAAAATGAAATACATCCCTAAAGCCAGATTTTTAAGAGGGATATTCATGGAGCTTCTATTTTTACATGCCCAGCACAAAATCTGCTGTCATCTCTGCCTGCAAATCTGCCAGGTCTGTCAAAGCAATAGACACAATTAAGGGATGTTTGGCAAAAAGAATACTGAAAAAATAAAAGCAAAACAAACAAACAAAAAAGCTGTAGAGGAAGAAAGTGAGCGCAATAGAATATTCACCAAAAACTTGCTGACATGCCTTTTTTCTTCTCAGTTAGTATAAATATGGATGTTCAGAAATGCTAATGAAAACTAAATTCTTTATGTTTAGTTTTGTTAGGCAGCTTCCTACTGCACTTGAAGACTTAAAAGCAGGAGGTGTGTTGTCCTTGCTGGGGCATGGGAAAACATTAAGAAGTGTGTTAGCAGACAGCTGTCAGTGCCAAGCAAGCAAGACCCCTACACTGGGTATCATTGGTAGGTCCAATGAGGCAGACATTTCAACAACATGTATTGCAGTCTTGGCAATCCAAATATTGAGAAATACAACTACATATTGCCATGGTGGGATTCTCTTTGCCTTGTGGGTGAGGAGAGATATAGTAACAATCTCCATACATCAGTTGCCTCTCTTGCATCAAAATCAGTGCAGTGTAATGGAGATCCTTCCAAACACTGAAACAAAGTAGTGTAGCAGGTATCTGCCTGCAGTGACAGGTAGCCTCAGCCCGAGGTTAACAAGGGAAAAAAGGCCTAAGGTGAAGGCATAGGAAATTCTGCCACTGCAATGTAGGAAACAGAAATGGATGTTATGTGAACAAACAAGTGATGTTCTTGCCAGAGTGAAATTCATGTTGGAAAACTGGAATCCTGTGCATAAAAGGAGAAATCAAAGAACAGAGTACATCCAGATCTTTATATTTTCTGATTTGTTATACTACAAAAGTGACCAAAGTAAAAAAAGTCAAGATCACCACTCATCTAATATGTATTGCTGGGATCACATGAAGGAAAGGGAGGAAAGTTTAAAGCTGATGCCTTTGTAGGGTCCAACTCCACCATGGTCTTCTTGCTTATTCAAGAGAAACGAGAGCAGAGCTACCAAAGCTCTTAATATTTAAAATCCACTTGGTTCCTGTTACTTGAAACTAAATCTGCCAAAAATGGCAGATCAAGATAAGCACTGATCTTGAATAGGCAGTAGAGAACATTTTCCAGCCTGTAACATGCAGATTTCCCAGACAGACTGTGCTTTTTGTTATTGCTTGACTGGTGCATGCATATATGGTTGACTACATTCACTGCACAGCTTTAAGAAGGGAAGGTTAATGTGTTAACTAAACAAGGGCTGCAGCAGGAGTAACAAACACAGCCATTTGAAAACAATTAGATCTCTTTCTTGGGGGAGGAGAGCTCTTTCTCCTTCGAACTTTTCTGCACATTCTTCCCTTTCAATTAACCTGGACAACTCTTTTACCCGTAAATTGTATTCTGTACGTAGGATTTTGCAACCTCCTGGTTGTTTACAGTAATTAGGGTTGCCTCTGTAGTGATATCATATCTGTTTAAAAATGTTTTTCACTTAGCACTTAACTAAATTTCAAAGCATAGCTGTTGCTCAGCAACAGAGAAAAAAAAAAAGCCAGCTGCTGTTTCCTGAGTAGAAAATTAGGAGTGTAATCACCTAATGGCATCCCATTCACCAATAATTAAGCAAATTATGTTCAAGGAAATGCCTTGTATTAAGGTTACATCAGTGATTTTTCTTCCACCTGCTCAGATCTTGGCTCCTCCTCTGGGCAGCCTGAATAAAATTAATGTTTAATGAAGAATGTTATTCCTAAAGCCTAGGAACACAGAAGAGCCTCAGAGATGTAACCCATACCAGGGCATGAGAGAGAGAGGGAGGAGGGGGAATTACATTTAGATGTCTAGAAATTCATCCTACCACCCTAAACTCAACAAAAGCCTGCCAGAACTGCTTGCAGTTATTTTTTGTTGATCATCATGGCCCTCTATGCCTCCTGCAGCACAGAGAAATATCTGGCTCCAAGGTCTTGTGCATGCCCACAGCTCCATTGCCCACACTCAGTGCTCCCTGAAGCCTTCTCAAAGGCCCACAAGTAATGTTCTATGAGGCCTTCTTAATGGCCCATCAGTCATGTCCTCAAGGCCTGCACTGTGGTCCACCTGCATTGCTCCATGAAGCCTGCCATCCCCATGGGCCACCTTGGCCTTAGATCAGGTGGGCTGACTCCTAAGAGTTGCTTTTTGCTATGTGCTCTTATAACAGTTATATGCAGTCTCAGGCGGCACTGATGGTTCTAAGGAAGCCTGGTCCTGTTGTGCAAAGGACAATGAGAACTTGGTCCTACAGGACCTTTCCCAGCACCCACAAGAGGAAAGCATGGGCATCCTGAACAGCTTAGAATCCTCATAAAATAAGAGCAATTAATTTTAATCCCCACTAGATGGTGCAGGAAGTCAATAAATGTCAATCGTCCTCTAACACTGGTCTTGACTTTCAAGCATTTCCATATTCCTCTGCAATGCCTTGTCAGATGGTTCCTCTCAGGAAGCCCTAAGCAGAGCTTGAGCTGGAATCTGAGCAGCACCTGACTCGCCTGCTGCTCACCAGGAGTTTTTAAACACCTTTTGGGCATAGCTAGCTGTGTTTGTGCAGCACATTGTTATTATGATTAATAATTAAAAACTATGTTAATAATACCTATTTAGGAATTCTTTCTCAGACTAAAGAGAAAAGTAATTCTTCAGGTATGCTGAACTTCTCTGTGAGATTTAATAGGAAAGGGTGTCCTTTTTTCTATGATAAGATGGTTTGATGTATCAAAAGACAAGATCCGTTGTCTTATAACTACATTGTAAATGATCTGGAAGTACAGACTGTACAGCTTCTAGTACAAATGGTCTAATTCACAGTTAAAGATCTCCAAGATTCTGGAATAATATAAAAATATACATAAAGATAATGAAATCCTGATGGTTTTTATAATTATCTCTCTGCTGTGAGATTGCAATAACTGCAACCTCCTATTTCAGCTTTCCGAATCTCAGGTCATAAACCAGAGGGGTATTGCAAGATCAATATACAGGTTATTTAGAAGAGTGTTTGATGCACATATGACTTTCTGTAACACTGACACATGGCAGCATGTAGATCTAAAACCAACAACAAAACGTGCACACGCTTGGGTAAGGATGAAAGAGAGAATGAATGTGGCAGATGTTAGCTGGATCACAGAATGCTTAGCTGGAAGGCACTCAGATGCTCTGTGGTGATGAAGGTGGAATAACATCCTGTATAGATGAGAATGCAATTTACCCAAGGAGCCTGCAAGCAAATCAAAAAGTACAGTACCATACTCATGATACAAACCCCCTCTGTTCAGACCCAAACTTTGCCATGAGGCAGCACTGCTAAACATCTAAACCTATGTGGGTCAGATGAGTTTCCAGCTCTTCGAACACAAATCAAATCCAAAGAGATAATGAGCCAAACGGGGATGTTAATTATTTTTTATGTTGTCATTTATTTTGAGACATTTAATTAATGTCATAAAAATATATAATATACATTTTCAATAAAGAATTCAAAGTACCTCAATCAAAGATCACGTGACCTCAGTTTCATTATGAAAAGTACCTGGATTCAATAAAAGGAGGACAGAGCTTTATCCGAGACATAAATTTGGTTCAGGCAGCAATATTGAGAGAGGCTAAATGGTAAAGAAAACTAATCTCTTAAGGCAATATGAATAGTAGGAAAAGAGGTTGTGGAAAAGCGATAATAAAAAATCACAACTGTAATTTTCTTCTCACTGAACCGAAGCCTACTGGCTGATGGACAGCACTGCTGGTGCTCCACACCACAGCAATGGAACTGTAAACCCAACCAATTCAGGACCAAACCTGCGGCACTTGTAGATCACACACAGGCAGTGAGGGTAAGTGGAGATGCCATCCACTCCACGTTAAGCCACGAGCATCTCTGTAATGCGGCTGGCTTGAAATCTTCAAGGTCTCACTGGGGTAAAACACCACAAGCAAATCATCTTCTGGTGTCAAACGATGCAGCTGCATTCTTTCAGTGCAGCTGAGCCAGTTTACCCCAGTTGACAGCTTGGTGCCATATATTTCCTATCAGTGTAGTTGCTTGCTTTTGTTTTTGAAGCCAGTTTAGATTAACCAAAGACAGTTTTGAAGTTGTCCTTAGTTCCTCACTGTTTGTTGTATTTGCTCTTGGCCTGAATGTGAGACTACCCCAAACAAAGTGAGTTGTCTTCATTGCCATTTGCACAGCATCTTTAGATTCTGATGTGCTCTAAATCTGGAGTGGAACTGCAGAGATCCACCTCTTGGACATCACACCTGGTCACTTGGCTGGATTCTGGTGCATTCATTTATTAGTGTAGGGAATCCTGCCATTGTTCAGTTTAGTTTTTCAGTTGTTTCCATTCTTTCTCTTAAACCACAGCATGTTTGTGGCTTAAGTTTTTTAAAATCTCTTTGGGGGGTCAAATTTGATCTAAAGGAATATATGATAAAGTAATTCTTCTGCTAACACTGCTATGTCATCACAAGCAGCTGCCTGCTGGGTCTGAGCGCTCAGCACAGCGGTACAGGCATGAACAAAAAGGCCTTTAGTCTGTTTTTTTAGTTGAAGCAACATGAGCTATACCTTGATCTTTCTACAGAACACGATGAATGTCTCTAGGAAGGAATGAGACAAAGAAAAGGAAAAATGATGCCCATGTTCTCCAAATTTATTTTGGTTTACTTTAGTCTTCACAAGTTCAAATTGGAAAAATACAATTATCTGTGGCAAGCCCATCAAACCACAGCGAAAAAAGGCTAAGTATTGGAAGCATATGCATTTCTCAAGGGTGGGGCTGCAATGTGTTCTCACACATTTACCAAAGATATGACTCTCTCCTTTGGAAAATACAGGTTGGTTTCCCTTCTGGCATCAGAGAAATGCTTGCTTTGAATGCTCATTCGGAATGACAGTCACATCTGGGAAGATCTCAAGTGAAGACTTAGATTGAATCTTCTTTAAGAAGTCAGTTTGTCCCTTTATTTGCCTATCACCTGTGTAGAATCTTCTCTCAACATGCTTTATCCTGCTAAGAGCTGCCTAAAGCTATACAGAGCATCTCTGGAATGCCAAAGACTCTCCATCTCCATCTCATAACTAAACCTCTCTGATGACAACATGAGATGTGCAGGCTGAAATTCAGTTGACACGCGAGGAAAGGTTGATACTTCCAGGAATGAAAATCCCACCTCTGGTACTCACCAGCTGCATGTGGACAGCACCAGCTCATATTCCTGACAATTTTCATGTACCAGACAGACTATGAAATGGATGAAAGGCGATACCTCCTGCAGTGAGGTCTCTGTGTATTTGGTGCTCATGAGGAAAAACAGAAAGATCACTGAGCAGGACAGAACTCTTTTATGTTCTTAAGCAAACCAGGGACCTCCTCCTGTCAGTCCAGCTGTGCATGGGACACAACCTGATGTCACACCACTGTCCCCCTCCTGTACCCTTACACTGACAATGAAATGTTGGAGTTACACCCAATTTTTCTAACCCTCTGACCATTGACAAAACCATATTGAAGCACATCAGCACCCCCCTTTCCCTTTTCCCTGGCTGTTCTGCAGCCACACTCAGGATTTATTCCTTCTTTGAAAGTACAGACTAACTCCTGGATACGATTACACTCCATCATCTCTCTGTACAGAAGCTGTCTTCACCACATTCTGCTGTACTCACTGTGCATTCCTATGTTATTTTGTTGTTGTTGTTGTTTAATTAGATTAAATCTGGCTTGATAAGTGTTTGTGTTTCTGATAACCAAAATATAGTCACTGGGGTTGTACTTCTCAGTGATTTAATACAGAACCAGATCACCTGGGCTCCTTCCAGAGGAATAGGTCCAATGTAGCTAATGCTGTCTGGATAATGGGAGAATGCTGTACTCGTGTTCTACACAGTCCAGAGTACTGATGAATAACATCATAAAGGGAAGCAAAACTGCCTTATGAAATACACTGCAAGGGCTGCCTAATGAGAAAACACCCATCTTCACTATGTATGACAGAGGTCTTTATTAGATCAAATCAGCAAATTTTCTTCTGATGGATCTTCCTGCAGACTCAGTAGCTTATATCTGCTCATTCCAGCTGCAGTGTTAAATCCATTTGTTTCTCACTCTATAATCCCCCCTTATAAACAGTCAATGGCAATTCTTATATGTTGCTAACTGATCACAACCTCCTTATTATAACCTCAGTAGCTAATCTAGTCAGATAGCAAAAATTAGGGGTTCCACTTGCCCATTGAACTACTGCTTTTCATGGCCTGTGGAGCTATTTCCCGAATTTAAAGGAAGGAGCATTGCAAATCAGCGCTGTGTTTGTATCACAGCAACTCCAGAGCAGCCATCTGCAGAGGAGCAGCACGCATGCACACAGCAGCCACAGCCACAAACAGCTCTCACTGCAGCAGGAGGTGACAATTTCATGAACATACACCGTGGGGAACAGCCTAAATAAAGCAATAGCCTTTGATGACAGCCTGTCATAGGTCTTCTGCACACATAAAGCTATGCAGTACAGGAGAAAGCGCTGGAGCAAGGTATTTAATGAAAGAAACACCAGTTTCCTAGAAACCTTGGGGGACAATTTTCTATAATACTTTCCCATGGCACTTCCTCATCTTATATTTCTCCCTCCTTGCAGCCTTGCACTGGTAAAAACGGGCAACAATAAATATATAAAACATCCACTGTCTGCTTTGTCTTCAGGCTGAGGTGGTGGCATGAATCTCTGCTGAAAACAAGAAGTTACAGCAGATGATGTAATTTTAAAACCATCTGTTGTAATTTACTGAATAATGAAGTGAAGCCTGGCTCTCCCCCGCTTGCGTGCCATTTGCCAATGTTCTGGCACATCCCTAAAATGCCACTGGCCTCTTCTTGATGTCTCTGGGTGCCAAAGCACACAGGGGGATTACAGTGCTTTAGCCCTAGTGGTGGCTGCCCAAGCACTGCTCATCCATGGGAAATGTGAAATGACCAAAGTTAGTTCAGCCCCTGCACAGAGACATAACAGCAGAGCCAGTTTTGCAATGCTTTCATAGGAAGTTGTTTCCATCTCCCCAGTGTCTGGGAAGGACAAGGTCACACTGAACGAGCAGCAAACTGAGTGAAACTGGAGTTCATTGGGGGATTGATGGACTAAGATACAAACACAGCTTAAAAGGTAAAATCATATGCTTCCTCATCCTCTCTCCTTTTATCTTATATAGCAACTTAGAATTCTTTCCCTCTTCTCTTTTTTCAATGCCTGTTCACTTCTTTTGATGTCTGAAGTAAAAATCAGCATGTTGGAAATATTGCAGTTGATGTGTGGGAACCCAACCATTGCTTAACTGCTGGGATCCTGTCTGAATTCAGGTGCAAGGGCCTCATCCTCCACTGATTGCCTGCTAGATTTTGCTTGGAGTCTAAAGAAAATGACATGAGAAAGAATGAAATAAAAGAAAAAACAGCCTGATCTTGGCTGAGTATCCTGCATATAGTTTAGGGAGGTTTACAGCATTGCATAGGGAGACTGGGAAGGCGTTTTACAGCGTATCCTTTCAAGTGTGAAATGCCAGATGTTTTCTTTAGTTTTTGCAGCTTTCTATAAGAAGTCACCATGGTGTGAGCTGCTGACTCAGCACTGCCTGATAGTGAGCTGCAGGATAGCACGAAGCTGGAACACTGGGCATGGAGCAGGTCCATCCATCAGCAAAGCTGATGGAAGACTGGGGCAGACTGTGGTCACACAGCTAAGTTCTGAGGTGATAATCAAAAGGCTGATGCAAGAGAAAATGGGATGTGCTGCCTGGGACAGCAAGATGGGCTGCTCCTGAGATGCTGCCCAGCTTTTGCTTGCCTTGCCCAGCAGTGTTTGCCAACTTTCGATTCTTGGTACTCAGTATGGAGAAGTTTTTCCCTTTTGCCAGGTGGAACACATTCGCTGAACAGAGGGTACTTGGTAGTAAATTCTTTCTGGAGCTCTGTTTAATGTTACTTGGACACAGCACCATTTGTCCTCCTGCTCATTGGCTGCTGTGTCCCTGATGGGTGCTGAGACATTAACAGCAGTTCACTCTTCAGTTTTATGGCTTCCACTATTTCCTTCTGTCTTCCCAGGAGCTCTGCTGAGCAAGTGCCTTGCTGATTTCACAACATGAGCTCAGATGTAGATGCCAGGACCTGGAAGATGCTTCAATTCCTCTGAAACCTGGGCATTTTTCAGTAGTTTTCAGCAGCCTGGGTCAATGTCTTTGAGCATGCTTTTGGTTTTGCTTTGTATTTCTTCTCTGAGCCCTTTGTCACAGGTTCAGTGCCACCAGTTCAGGAATGGATCTGGTTTAGATTAAAGCAGTAGCTTTTCTGTTGCCTCCACAAACTGAAATTTCAGCCTACACATTTTTCATCAGTCCTCTGTCTGTAATTCGCATTGTCTCAGAAGCAATAGGGTTGTGTCATCATCTGCCTTTAATGGCTGCCAATTTACTTTCTTCTCCCACATAGCTCAGAGGAAGTCAGGATAACCTGGCAGGCCCTGAGCTGCCTGGCCTGTTGGCTTTCTCTTTCCTTTTTACATGCTCCTGCTCATTCTTTGTCCGGTATTATCCTGGATTTTATAGTCTTCAACTCTGTGAGATTCTGCAAGCTATTCATGCTGGAAAGGTACAAAATTTCACTCCTCAAATCCCTACAGCACAGTGCAATTATTTATTTATTTGCTTGGTTTTGGCTGTAAAGAAGTCCAGAAGGACTTCTGTGGATGCCAGCAGTGCTTATATCTCCGTTAGCTGAAGCACAGCCCATGATTGTTTTTCTTTGCAGCCTTGCACACTTCCTGTGCTGTCTTTGGTATAAGAGCAGAGACTGCCTCCAGAACAGAGCAGCTTATCACAGCAACGCTCGTAAATCAGGTCTTGCCTTTAACCTTAAGCCAAAGCTCTCGGTATAAGATAAAGTGATGCCAGACCACACAGTTCATCTCAGGGCTGGAGGTATAAGCCCTGGAGCCTGGCTCCATTCCCAGGCAGATGCCAGCCCCAGACATGCTGCTCCAAGGGCTGGCCAGCTCTGGCTTCTCTTGCCTTGGCTGCTGTTCAGCTCTGGATTCATAATACAGCTTAGTGACAGATGTAATAAACCCCTCTCTCATCTGCCTCCCATTGCTACCAAAAGAACATTATGATTTTTGTCAGCTACTTCTTGACCCTCTCATCTCTTACTGCAGCTTGCAATGAAACGTTGCCATCAAATCTTATCTGATCTTTTTCCTCTTAGGAACTAAGGCAAAAAATAAAAGAGCTAAAATGGGAATTCAGGTCAGCTGAGTGTCCCTTTTCCCTTCTTGTTGATTCAGGTGCATATCAAATTGACAGATGACTTTAAAATTAATTTACATATAGTAACTATTATTCAGTACTCCACCACTCATACTTCAAAGTCAGTGTGAGTGAGTTAATATGCCAACAATATCCCAGTGACGTGGCACACAACTAAATGGTCTGACAGCAAATGGAAGCTTTAACGACCCAAAGCTCATCCAGAGCTGTCGCTAAGAGGCACTTCCAGTAGCACATCTCCCACTAAGCCTAAAACTGAGACCGAAGTCCGCTGCTTAAATGCAATTTAAACTCCACCTGCTGGCTGAGCTCCTTAATGGCATCATGTCTTCTCACCAAGGGTGCTTAAGCTTCATCCCTTTTCTGTGGTTACAGGCTTAAGAATAATCTTGTGATTCATCCAACTGAGAAAAAGACTAGGTGAGACATTCCAAGGGGATTAGTGATTTTGAAACCTCTGTTTAATAGACACAGCTCTGGATTGCAAAATC
Organism: Coturnix japonica; assembly: GCF_054131305.1. Classification (NCBI taxonomy): domain Eukaryota; kingdom Metazoa; phylum Chordata; class Aves; order Galliformes; family Phasianidae; genus Coturnix; species Coturnix japonica. The sequence goes on from NW_028188951.1 coordinate 1,846,089, forward strand.
ACTGATCACTTTTGAAAATGTTAGCCAGAACAGTGTAGAAATATTGGAATGCAGATTGGACTATGGAGGAGTAAAAAATGTCTGCATCATTCCAAAAAAGAAGGAAAGAAAAGAGAGGGAGGGAGGGGGAGGAGGAAGGAAGGAAGGAAGGAAGGAAGGAAGGAAGGAAGGAAGGAAGGAAGGAAGGAAGGAAGGAAGGAAGGAAGGAAGGAAGGAAGGAAGGAAGGAAGGAAGGAAGGAAGGAAGGAAGGAAGGAAGGAAGGAAGGAAGGAAGGAAGGAAGGAAGGAAGGAAGGAAGGAAGGAAGGAAGGAAGGAAGGAAGGAAGGAAGGAAGGAAGGAAGGAAGGAAGGAAGGAAGGAAGGAAGGAAGGAAGGAAGGAAGGAAGGAAGGAAGGAAGGAAGGAAGGAAGGAAGGAAGGAAGGAATTATGTTTTATGAAGCAGGCTTGAGAGTGGTTGAGTAACCAGGTGGTGCTTCATTTGCCAAATCCAGCTCCCACAAATGTCAAATAATTATGTAACACTGGACTTAACCATACATACACAGAGCATGTTGCATATGCATGCAAATCCAGGTGATGAATTTGGTGCAGACAGCGGACATTAATTTTATAGAAAGTTCCTGTGTTCTTACAAAACCATGCTCTGAAAGAAAAATTGGCTTTTGTTTTCCTCATTTTAGTACCTAAAAAACAACTTCAGTGGAAAAACGATGTATAAAGCAGATGAATATGAGGGGCATAAGAAGTGTAAGAATATGAGATGTGTTCAAGTGCTGTGCACTACTAAATGCTTCCATTTGTGATAAGGGCAATTTAGCATAAGACTGCACATCTCTTACTTTCTAAAAACTGTCCAGGCCTTAGAGAAATTTTATCACATTAATGAGATGGAAACCTCTGAGAATTCAGTTCAGAGCATATAGAGAAATCAAAAACTAATTTGGGAGGCATATTCCCAAGACGTGGGCCTTGTCCACAACAATCAGTGCTCTGCAAGTCACTAAATATTATTTCCCTTTCAAAATATGCATAGAAAGATTTGGATTTTCATTTTCTCTCATATTCGTATTTCACATTCATTTACTTTCCAACAAGCCATTTATGTGTCTGTATTTCTGTTGTATGATAAGTTTGGAAGGTGTTCACCACAACTATCACCTGGAGAATGCTTTGATTTCCAGGGTATGAGATGAGGTCAACCAGCACATGAGACTAACCCTGCTTGCCTAGTTCATCCAGGAGTCTCTCAATGACTCAAGACACCTCCAAACCAATATCCTGGCATATTTCTCACTGATATTCAGCCCAATGCTTGCCATAAGCCACTTTCTATGACCAAAAACATAATCAGATGAATTAGCAAGGAACAATTAGAAGGGAATAGCATAACACCAAAATCAATTGTAGGGCTTTATGTGAAAACAGCAACATCAAGGTTATTTTTCTTCAAGGAAGGAAGAAAAATGAATCTTTCCTATTTGTGCATTAAAGATACCTGCTTATTCTTCTTGTATTCTGTGACATAATGTGAAAATGGCAAAGAAACCTGACTCACAACTCTAGACTTGTGCTTGAGTTCAACTGATGTTTTCCTGCCTTTGTATAATGTATTCCTTCTTCCAGGCCTCGTGTAGAAATATGGTCTTAGGGATGCACACTTAGTTGCATGCTGGCTACCCCATCAAAAGGACATAGGAGCACAATCATATTGCAAAGCACAAGGAGGAAAGAAAAATAAATAAATAATTAAGCAAAACTCAGAAACAATCATTGGGTTTCTCCTTAGCATGTGTAAACCCTTTAAAAGCACGAGTTCTGAATAGTTATCACGAAACCAAGGCTTTGGTTCAGAATAATTGGTTATGGTTCATCCCTGCAGCATGTGCTCAGTGTCAGCCCTACAGCCCATCTGCAAGCAGCAGAAGTGGCTGCGTATGTGTGGTCAGTTCTGTACAGGTTTGGGAGCCAGAGGCTGGGGTGCAGTACAGGTGATTCCCACAGAGGGAGATGTTGCTTTCTTTATTTCTTAGGTGGTTTTTTTTCCCATCTAATAATGGGAAAATTTCCATGTGTTCCAGTTGGTACAGACACTTCTCAACACATACGTTTTTGAGACAACCGAAATAAGCACTAGAACTTCACATTAATGTATAATCCAGAATTATGATTTTTCTATTGTCCTTATGAATAGCTTTCCTACTCCACAAAGAGCTGAAAGTAGACCAAAGTAACTTGGCTGATCTTGCTGAGCCAGCGTTTATAACAGCCCATACCTGTTTTCTTAGCCCACCCTGATTATATTCCCCAGACAGGGATGGAGCACCCAGCCCAGCAAAGCAGTGGGGCAGCTGTTGCTCCCCCAGCACCCACTTCCTTGGGTCCTTCGGCCACTTCTACCACAAACAGGGACAATTTATACCTCAGTCTCAATTGCAAACAGATATACCACCACTGATTGCTTTACACTCCTTTATCTGCACAGAGAAGTGTAGCAGAAACTCTAAGTCAAGGCTTGAAAAAGTGATAGAACACCTTGTGGGAAGGCAGGGCGAGGGAGCTCAGGTGTATGCAATGCAGATGAGTGACCAGAATGTGTGGAACCAGGATCCACCAGACATCATTTAAAGGCTGGCAGTGAGGCAATCTTGTTAGAGATCCTTACTTACCTGAGGCCTTCTGAAGACAAGAAGCTTCTTTCCTTTATTTCTGCGCCCACAGCTGTTGCATTCAAGCAAATCCTCACTTGCTGCATCCTCGGACCTTGCTGCTCTGCTGTCACTGCTGCACTTTCCGTTATGTTTCAAGAACTTATTTCAGAATAAACAGATGTTGCAATGGTTGCTCAGATGTAAGCAAGTTTAAAAAGTTCAATTTAAATTGAGAACATCTGCCTCTAGTGGTCTTCTGTCTGCTATGACAAGGGTCTTCACAACTGCAGATTTTAATTTAATAGGTAGGGGTTTATCTCATGAGATGAGTCTGTAAGCCCCTGACTGTAGTGCTGCCTGCATGGTGTTACAGCAGGCTCTGAGTCTCTCAATTCCTCCATGAACCATATTCTAGCTAATATCTCTTGTCCAGCACAGGAGCTTTTTCTATTAATGTTCCTCAGAGACTTGATCTGATTTTGCTCTTGGAGGCAAAGAAATGAGAATTGCTTTGTTTTAAAAATAACCTGTTATGTGAAGTGATGCATTGTGGAGCTCTCACACAGAGGAGCAGTTAGTAGAGTATTCCATAGCAACAGCCACATCTTAATAGAAGATCATCTCCTGGACATCTCCCTTTGCATTTCTGCAATTACTGACTCTGTCTCCTACTATCTGCAATTACATAAAATCCCTCTGGCAACTGGAGCTATTGCTTACATGGAAAATTAACATTGTGGAAGCTATGGGATTTAATAACTAAAAGTAAGAAACATGAGTTGTTGCATGACTATCCACCAAGCTTTCCACCAGCTACAAGGAATCTCTGAGCAGATCATCATGGGACATAATTTTGAATCCTTTGGCTTCATGATATAAATCATAACTCTTAGGTTTAATTCTTCATTTGCACAATAACACAGAACTTTTCCTCCATCCACTTGACATTAAAAAAAGCAGTCATGCATGAGGCCAGAAGAATATCAGAAGAAAATGAGCTGTGATGCTTAACACACAGCCTGAAAGAGGTGATGCTCCAAGCACAGGGCTGACATTGGAGCCAGACAAGCGCTCCTGCTCTGTGTGCTTCAGTCTTATTTTAGAGCATGCTTCTTCCATGCTGCTGAGAGATAAGCACTGATGTTTCCTGATGTCACTGCGTCGTACTGCAGCAGTTTTGTTACAGGTTTTATAACTCAAAACAGCATCTATCTTTTATTTAGATGAAGTACATTTTGAAATGCATTAGGTGGCTTTTATGTTGAAGGAGGAGGCTTTGAAATGCGTCATATTGGAGGTCAATATTTTCTTTACTCTCCAGGTTAATTGTGATTGTGCCAACTTTGCCATGTTCTTAATCACAGCATCCATTTATCTGCATAAGGGACTTCATAATCCAGCTTAAAAAGTGCAATTTTAAATATTCCAGATTTAAAATGGAAAAAAAAAAAAAGCAATGACAAAAATGGTGTAGCTATTCAAGAACTTGGTTTATCCCACACTTAGTTTTTGGAACTGCACAAAAGGTGGCCTGGCTACAAAAGAGGTTTGGAACAAAATAAGTCAATTATGTGCTGTACCTTGCAGGCTGTTTACCAGTCTGGAAAATGAGTCCCAGACACCCACTTGAAATGTATCAATATAACCATAACATATTAGCACCAGTTGACACTTCTGCTACAGAATAACAAGCCTGGCAACAATATAGAGCCAACAGTGCTTTGAGATGTGGACGTCAGAGCAAAGAGTGACTACCTGAAAACGGAATTAACTCTGTTTGACTGTGGTAGAGGACAGTGGATATCAAACAGCAGCTCACAAAGCTGCTTTTTTGGGCATGCTGGAAACTAAACTGCAGTTTTCTATCTGTATAATGGAACCAAAAGTGGATCATTAAGATCAATGGCTCTGATCCTGCACAAAATATATACCAAAACTCACACCAGCATATGTTCCAGCACCAGTGCTTGGTGTTCGTGATCAGTCTTGCTTGCAAAAGCTCCTGATTCTGATGGGTTAATTTTGAGTAGTGTTGGATCTGTATATCTTTATGGTGGCAGGGTTAAGTGAAAGAAAAGACCTGTTCCACATATATTCAACTTCTTCAGTGCAGAATTTCTCATGACAATAACAATCATGCTGGATTACAGCAATCTGTATGGAGGCCAGTGTCAGCCTGCTGGAAATCACAGTTAATACCCTCTGCTGTCAGGAGGGTTGGATTCTAGGTCTGTGCAATGCATTAGCAGCATGATGAGCATTGACTGGATTTGGGAGGAGGTCACTGTGCCCATCTGATGCAGAATGCAAGGATGTTAATGGCACCACACATACCATAGGCACATAGATGTGACTGCTACCTGACTCTAAGGGGTTAAGTGAAGCATGGATTAGTGGTATAGTGTGTAGAAAGAGAGCAGAATAAGCAACTGAAGGAGTTTCAGAAGCCCCTCCTGAGAGGTCGGTCATGCCTGAGGAATCTGAACTTTCTCTCTACCAAGTGAAGGTGGAAGGAAACCAGCAGGAGTCTGTTGGCTTTGCATGTTAAATCCTGAGGAAATATTTCAGCAAACTGAAGTAACTGAGGCCACGCATTCGAAATATCCAGTGTAATAAACACAAAAACACCAGCGACTAATGAGGTGACACCATCAGAATTAAGGTAGCTATTCCAATGTGAAAAAATGCTTATCTATGTTTAAGATTAAATCAGCTGCATCCCCTCCCCCGCCCTCCCCGTCCATTACTCTGTCCCCTCTAAAGGAATATTTCCTTCCCTGCTGTCTATGTTGAGTAAATAAGTGAGGTGTTTAGATCCCTAGTCACTCAAAACTGTCTTCTACAAACAGTCCCTTGGTGTCGCTCATATTGATTACAGAGTCAGTGTCAAAATGAGTATGACCATGGGAATGTGAGAACACCAACTGTTTATATAAACCATAAGGGCAGCAAAGCTCTTAGAAAGGTGCATTTTATCATTCTTTATCTAAATAAATATATCACTACTTTGGCAAAGGGAATAAAACCTAAGTCAGGATTTGTTTTAGAGAGGTAGTTTATGTAGTGTTGATTTACAGAATTCTGTAAGCAATTCTCCCTTTCAGACAATTATCTGTGCCATGCCGTGTGCTTTCAAAGCCTGATAGAATGAACCATCTTTGCAGACCCTGTGGACAGTCAGTATGATGAATTTGTCCTTTGGTGAGAAGCAAGGCAGTCGAATTTAATGTTAAAAGGACCATCCACAGCTTCCAGGAACAAATTATTTGGGCACTCTGCAAACTCAGACAGCTCCAGCCCCTGTCCCCAGTTGTGTTTGGAAAGCTTTCTTCAAAAGCTCAAAATCTAGAGATTCCCTTTAAAAAGAGACAATATGAACAATGACAGTAGAAGGGCACAGAAAGCAAGCTATGCTGGCTTCTGAGGTAATTGTCTTCGCCTGGTAGATTTGTATCAGCCCCATTAGACAAGTGATGTTACATATTCTTCAGATTCCACACAGACCTTTACAGCTTTTTCTGACAGCAGAGATATTTGGGTGTCTTTGGTTGGTTTGTTTTTTAGTAACATTTGTGTGGGTGACAGCAAAGTGGGGTGGGGTGAGGCAAGCACCACAGGAGCTGTTCTGCTCTGTGCTTTTGCAGCCTGCAGCAAGGGTTCTGTGTGGGCAAGGGAAGGGAGTGGAGCTTGGCTGCAGTGTGAACGCAGAGGAGGAGGTGGGAGATGGAGCACGTTGATGGGAACACGGGGTGTCCTCAGCTGTGTGCAGCGATCCCATGGTAGATGGCCTAATAAGGAATGTACTCACATCCTTACATTCACGGTAGGCAGGGTTTTGTTTTTGTAGGCTGGATGCACTGTGCACTGCTTAGCCTGTGCTATGCCTTCACTCCCTTTGTTTTAGAAACTTTTTCTAAGTGATGTTTCTCAGACCAGGTGCGACATTAACCTTCATCTCTTTAGGACGATCTGCTTTTTGTCCCTGACCTTTCTTCCTTATACCACCCTCTTTCTCATATGACAAACTAAAAATAAGGAGAGCTGGAGTGTGAGTAGATGAGAGAAGCTCCTTCCCTCTCCCAGCTGCTCCTCAGCCCTTCTCACCAAGGGTTTAATAGCAGTGACACTGCTATTAGCCTACAAAGAATAGGAAGAAGCACTTGGGGAAGGCCACAGGCTGCACTGCAGAGGAACAGCAGAAGGGCCTGGGAGCAGCTGGATGAGGACAGGTGTGCTGAGGGGACAGCGGGCCCTGTGCTGACTATGGGAAGCAGGAAGCACAGCAAGGTGTGCTCAAGGACATCTGTGCCTCCACAGCACGAATTCCTCCTGAAGCTCCATCTGGGGCCTTTGCAAAATGGCAGCAAGCCATTTTTGTACAGCACGAGAAGCAGAGCGAGCGGCAGCAATAATCCAGTCAGTGGTTCTCATCCCCTCGAACAAGAAAACGCCACTCGGGCAAAGAATACAGCCTTAACCCTGTGCTTTGTCCTCCCCACTCTCTGAGGATTTAAAAGCTGAGCACATTTGCGGGCGAGGAGCGGCTCCCTACGGAGAAGCCTGACTGCCAGCTTCCAGGAGGCTTCTCAGGGCCATCGGGGGGTGCTGCTGGAGGTGAGGGGGAAGCAAGGCCGGAGCTCTGAGGAGGGGGCGAGGCGGAGGCGGGGCTGCGTCAGGGGGGACCGGCACGAAGCAGGGGGCGGCTCTGTGAGGGTAGAGCCGCCGTGAGGGAGGAGGAGGAGGAGGAGGAGGAGGGCTGGGATGGGGGGATGTGACGCCAGGCAGCGCTCAGCATTGTGGGATCGCGCCGCCAGCCCGTCCAGCCGTTCCCGTTGGCCCCGCGGGCGGAGCGCAGGCAGCGGGAGCGGGGCCGCCGCCGGGAGACATCTTGCCGCCGGGAGCCGCGCTGTAAGTGGGCGCCGCCCGCCCTTCGCGATGGCCGCTCCCCGCTCTGAGCGCTGTGCGGGGTCCCGGCTGCCGCCTCGCTGAGGGGAAGGCGGAGAGGAGGGAGCTGTCTGCTTTTATTGCTATTATTTTTTGTCTCTGCCCGGTGGCAGCGGGGTGTTGTTTGTACTGAGTGTACGGTGCGGGGTTTGGAGGGAGGTCCGGGAGCTCCTGCAGCCTGCTCGCTTTCCTCCTGGCTGGGAGCAGCGGGGTGTGTGTGCTGTCAGCGCTGCACCCAGGTCAGTGCCTGCCAGAAGCGGCTCCGTGTAACAAAGCCCGATGGCGGGTTGGGAACCTTTGGCAGTGCCGTCCGAAGCATCCTGATACGGTGAAGAGAAGCGTTCAGCTATCAAAGGGGGCGGCTTGGTTATGGTAGAGCTGTCAGCTGGCGGTGTGTCTGCCTGCGGGGCCGCCGACAGCCGTAGTGCAGTGCGGGGGGACGCGGTGTCCTCCAGCAGCGCCCGGGTGTGGGCAGGCAGACACGGCTGTGCCGGTACGAGAGGCAGGAAGGGACCCTCTGCTTCTGTAACTCTGCAGTCCTTGGGTTCCTGTGCATCATCACAAGTCATTGGCAGAAAGCTGCGCTGGGAGCTGGGCCGGAGCTGGCTTGTTAGCAGAGATGCTTCATTGCTTCAGTGGTGTTGGTGGAAGGAGATGGTGTTGTGAGGTATCTGGAGGAGGTTTGTTGTTTATTTCTTGACTGCAGAAGTGAACGACCATCTTTAGCCCAGAACTATGTGAGGCTGTGACTTAGCAACAGGTCTGTGGGGAACTTCGCAGATCTGCCACCTCCCCCAATCAAAGAGTCAACAGGAATAAATGAACCGAGGGGCAGGGAGGCAATTACTGAGAGCAGAACCTGGGATCTTAAGCCCAACAGGGAGCAGGAAGAATTAAGCATAAACAAGACCATTACAGTAGCTCTGACAAACATGAATGCCATTGATTGATATATTTTGTATCAAGCAGCCTGTGGCCAACTCCTTGTTGTGCCTTTAAAGTTGTCTGAAAGAGTTATACTGTGTTTTTCCCAGGCAGTGGCTTCGGGTTGTTCCGATGCAGTGTTACTTTGTTTGTTTCTTTTTCCAGGTAGTGTTAGAGGTTGTTTTGCCTTGTTAGGATATATAAGCTTTCACATCAATGTTTTCTTGTCCCATTTTGGTCCTAAAGAGTAACTCTGTTTTTGAGTGTTTGTTGCAGAACTGAGGTATATGCTTCTGATCACCAGTAAAACCAGACATTGATTGTGCATAACTGTTGATACCCATAACTGATTTAGAAATTCCTACTTAAGGTTAGAACTTGGCTTAATGATGGTAAGATAGGAAAAGTGTTTATTCCATACATCAGCGTTAATGGAAACTAAAATCCCCTTCTGTGAACACACAAAGTAGGGATAAAGGGGCAGGAAGATGTAATTAATGTCATGGGAGAAAAAGGAGCCTCTAGAGAAAGCCTCCCTTGGGAGAAAGGATATTGACCCAGCAGCCAGTTCGGGGAGCATCAGGTTTTGTCAGCTCCTTGTTCCCTTGGGGTGGATTTGGGGGGGGGGAAATGCACTAGATGTGGTATCTGTAGGAAGGTGCACTGAGGGGATGCATACAGAGAGGCTTAGGGTGCTTTACCTAGAAGAGAGGATGTACAGGATTCAGCTTGTACTCCTAAAACTGTGATGTTCAAAGCACATCGTTCATGGCCTCAGCAGCGGGCTGAGCTCTTGCACTTTCTTCTATCAGCAGTACAACGTCTATATTACATTTCTGAATTTTCCATTGGAAACATCTGCCTGAATTCTTTGTGCTTTTGCTGTTGTCCAAACTGTCAAGCAGCAAACAAGTTCTCAAAATGCTCTTTGAAACACTCGAACTTCTTTTTTTAAAGAGCTTATAAAGCAGTCTAGCGACTTGTATCAAATCCTGTGCTTTCTACCTAATATACAGAAAGCTGCAACACACTAATAGTCTTACTTTCATGCTAGTGCTCCCAACAGTGGTCAGCGAAGACAACTGTATTTACGTTTTCCTGTCTATTGGTGGCAGGGTGCCCAGCTAAAACTTTTGTCACACTCCCATCACTGTTCAGAGTTGAAGGCTTGCACCATTAAGGGGATTATTTGTTTCAGGGTTTTGGTCCCATTGTGGGAGGAAGGGACTTCTGCCAGCTGAATAGAGTTGTGCAATAGTATCCTCTTCTGCACACGGATTTGGTGAAGATGTTGTTTCTCTTTTTACATAGCCATGATGGGAGTTTTAGTCTTCCTAACATCTGTAGGACATTTGTAGATGAAGAATGTTCTTTGGTTTTTTGAGTGAAAATAAGTGTATACTTCTGCCTTTTCAGATAAGAAATGAATGTAGTGCCAGAGCAGCTGGTTTGCAACCAGTTTCACTCCTCTCTCGACCACAAAGAATTAGTGCTTTGATAAAGCACTTAACTTAAAACTTTAAATCATGCCAGACCAAATGATTGCTGAGTTGCTCTTCTTGTATCGCTGTAGTACCTAGAAACCACCATCACAGACTGAGACACTGTTGTATTAGGCAAGCATTAATAAAGACCATTTTATACAGACTCCATAAGCAGTGCACTCTATAAATATGTCAAACTAGCTTCTGATTAGCCAAGAACGCAGCAAATTATTTGTCAAAGCAAATTCAAGTGCACCTTTTCAAAGTGAGTTCAGTGAGCAGCTATTATTATGGTCCGTAAATAGATTTAAGATGGAGTGGCAGCTCTTACTTGTTAATCTTTTGAAACAATGGAAAGAAAATAGCATTGCTGTTAAGCCCTTGTGACACAAAAGTGAACTTTTCAGCTTAGTCTTTGAACAGAGGAGGAAAAGAATTGCTCAACCTTAGTGTTTCTGCTATTGTATGGTGTACTGCATTCCACCATACTTACAGATGTGATCCTATAGATTTAAATGCAGTTAATACACCAAGGTGAGCCTGCAGTGAGAACAACCCCTGTCTGACAGCTGTAGAACCCACACTAATTTGTTAAGTCATTGAGAACCAGTACCTGAAAGCTGTTAGTATTGTTGTTTTTAATTATTATTACTGCTATTTGAGTAAAGGGTCACGTTGGCTGAGCTAATGAAGTACTGGAATTTGAGCTATTGGAAATGAGATAGCAGGATGTGTGGTCAAGTACTCCAGAACTACATGATATTAAACCTTTCAGAAGAGCAGATGCCTATGGTCATTTTGGCATTTAAAAGTATTTATCTTCATACAGAAAACTATGGCTAACATCCAGTTTCAACCAGAAAAATATCGATTATGTTGATTTCATTGCTATACCTGATGATTATTCTGCTTCTTGGAATACATATTTCTGGCTTGCAAAGGCCTGACAGCAGGCACTCTAGTTTGAATCTTCACTGTGAGTCAATATACCATCATATTCTCATTTCTGTGAATTTGGGGTTGTTAGAAAGCAGCGTGAATCTTGCTGCAGTCCTTAAGAGCTTTTCAAAAGGCCAGGTGCTGGAGGTAGGGCATTCTGTAGCACAGCAAAGCCACTGAGAAACAGAGCAACAACTTTTATTCAGAGCCAAAGGTGGACTTCCCAGGTTGACTCCTCAGTGCTATATCCCTTGATTATCACAGCGATAGCTTTGTGAACAGCCACTTTTAAACTGTATCAGCTGGTTGCCAAATCTTTGTGCATTTGACAAAGCCTTCCAGTAACTGTGTGTACATATATATACTTTGAAATACATTTGGAGTAATTTTCAGTGATTTTCTTGCCAAGGCAAGAGGGGAGAAAGAAAGAAAGAAAAAGATGGATTGTGATTTTTGTTTTTCCTCCTGCCCAAATCCAGTCTGAACTATGGTAGATGTGATAAAGTACCCTTTGGTGAGCACTGCCTCCCTCATCTGCGTGACTCAGCAGACAGCTCTGGTTCATTAACATTGGCGGTGATCCAGAGTTTCTGGTGTTACAAAGATAAACCATTTGAGAACATGTAAGGCACACTGTTTTCTTTGGATTTTGATCCGTTGCTGTGCTCTTTACATCTAACTTCAATAAATTTCTTTCTGTCTGTTGCAAGTGAAATCTCTTTTCTTTCCATGCTTTTTGCCATATAGAGAACTAGAACTAGAGAAAAGACTGAGAGCTCCTTGGCCCATCCATCCCTTTCTCAAAGGCAGGACAAGCAGGTTCTCTAAAGTGATGATCCTGAATCCATAATTAAGCCCCAAGAACTCCCATTCCAGGCTTTCTTTGCCCTTTCTCAATCAAAATGAAAAGTGGTACTTAAAACATAACTAGAGCTTCCTTCCCACCCCCCACCATCTAAGTTTTTGTGTGTTATAAGAATGGAAGCCTGAAACTCATCACATTATCTTGATATGTTGAAGTTGCAGAAGTGCTTCCTTTGTTCAATATTCAAGACCCCGCCTTTCTCATTTAGGCAAGTTTTCCCTTATAAATAAGATCAGTGTGACAAACAGTATGAAATAAAGGGGAAACTGAACTTCTTAGACAATGCAGAAGTGGTAAAGTAAGCTTATGTAAGAATGTACCCTTTTGTATACAGTGGTGCGAGGTAATTCCAGATGACAGAAGGTTTGAAGTTATTAAGTAGAAAACAGTATGTTAAAGGGAAGAACATCTCCTGAGCCAAATCAAAGATGCTGCAAAGGAGCAGCCAAGTGTGTACTGATAAGGGAGGATGGCTGAGCGTGGCCACAACAAAAGGCAGCATGTCAACAACAGAGTTAGCATCATTTCGGATGTGTGATATATATCCAGAGACAGTGATATACAGTACCCATTTGTTTCTGCATGGAAGGAACCATTTCCTTTACTTCGCTATGAACAGTCACTTCCTTGGAACTAAAAATGAAAAGGCAGTGCTCTTTCATCTCTTTCTGTTGTCAGCTACAGCATGGCCATCCATGTATTTCTTCCATTTGAGCCTTTAGATTGGTAAGTTGTATTTACTTCAGGTTCTTCAAAGCTTCTTTGGTAATAATTCTGTATCGCCACATATTTTACTCGTGCTTTGATCCAAATGTTGTAGCAGATCATGGCTTTCATGAAGGGGAATAAAAGCAGTCAGGAGATAAGAACTTCCATATTCTCTTCCATCTATTCTGACCATCCCATAGATTCAGTGAACTGTGTTTCATGGATCATGACCACAACAACCTGCAGAAGGGCTCTGTGGGAGCTCAGAGCTGTATTGCTCCCAAGGAAGGCTTGATCCAGCAAGGTGTTCTGTGGGCTCTCTTCCCCCTTCCCTTTGACTGCATTGCCCAGCATGGGGTAGGTGGGATGGACCTAGAACTTTTGCAGGGAACTTCAAGGTTATTGACTTCCATTTTCTACTCTTGTCTTCCTTTTACATGGAGGGAAGAACTCTGTATTCTGGTTTTGTGGGAAAATGCAGCCCAGGATGACCACGGTCCCTTTTGAACAGTTCTCCTGGATTTAGTCATTTCTTCCTTTTTTCCCCCCTTCCTTTTTGCTGGAAGTGCAGGTAGGTTGTTTAACTGCTGCCATCCCAATTATTAGACTCAAACCAGTGAGAAGGCAAGATCTGTAATTAACACAGGGTATTCACTTTGACCTTTTGGTTCCCCACACTATCCTGTTCTACATCAGTACCCTTGCTGCAGCTGTGGAAAGTAAATTGATTTTCACAGGGAATTAATTACCTGCTTTCAGGAGTGTTGTGCATTACAGAATGCACCTTACTGTGGCAGTTAAAATCCAATTCTTGTCTTATAGAGACACTTCATTGTTAAATGCTTAATTTAGCGTTTAGTGTAACACTCTTGATATGCAGATTACTAAGATTCCCCTGTATCAATAAAGAACCTGATATATATATTTTTTCCCATTGATGAAGTTTGCAAGCTATGTGAGTTTCTCACAAGTTACTATTTGTATATGTTAGCACAGAGCAATGAAAGTATATCTGAATGTAATTTGTATTCTGGCTTGCATGGCATCTAAAAGGAGAGCGCTGAACATGTAGGCAAACAGTTAATACAGTTTTACCATTGAAGTGTTGCAGGTTTTCCATGGGGGAAAAAAATAAATCTGGTTTTTGTCATTCACTGATCAGTTACAAAACAAAGGGACGAAGGGGGAAGCTACAAGCATGGATATTTCTTCTGTGTGCTTTTCCAAGTGCTTAAATTCAGTGAACTTCTTAATGAGATTAAACATCTGTGGCAAGGATGACAATGGAGCACAGACTATGAGAATGCAGGCAGAAAGCCCGTAGCCAACTCAAAACCACACCCAGCCATCCTCCTAACAATGACAGAGCTCAGATGGAAAGCTGTAGTTAGATTGGAGGGTTTTAAAATCAGTTGTGCCTTTCATTTTCTCCAGGGAGCAAAATGGGCATTTGTCTTCTTCGCAGTGTGGCTGCAGAGCTGAGCTCACAGTGAGGAGAGGGGAAGCAATGCTTTCAGTGGCTTCCCTTCCGATTTCATGTCTGTTTGTTGATATCGCTTTCATAAACATGGTCTGACTTTTGTCTGGCTAAAAGAAAACCAGGATTGTTTTGTTTACCTGTAACAATCTATGAGCCAGCTGACATTCCTTCATTTAACAAGTTATGCACTTTGATGAGCATAGTATGGAAGTGGAAAAGAAATGGCTGATTTTTTGAGTTTCTTTAGTTATCCTGAGTGGTCTTTGTTTGCTAGTTACATAGTCTGTATCTCAGTGACTCACTGGGGTTTCAAAGACTTCAGGATGTGTCGGTGCAGATAAGAAGTTAGAGCAGAAGTAGACTTGGTAAACCTGTTTGGCCTAATTCTGAGCTTACTTAGTTTTGAATCAGATGTTAACTAATACAGTCAAGTTCATAAGGAGAAGGAGAGAATTCAGTATGAACATGAGAGAAAAAATAAAAGGGAAACAGAGAAGTGGTATAATGGGAAAGAAGGCTTAAAGAGCTTCTTTTGAGGAGTATATAATCACACTAATGACTCGCATTCTCCTCTGTTAGGGTTTAGACACATAGAAAAGAGCTAGGATGTACCACTGGTTCATATCTCTGGTTTTCCTGGAGTTCAGGCATGATGAAGGGAGGGAGGGGAAGACTTGGACAGTCTCCTTTTCTCCAAGTTAATTTTAAAACATAGTGTGTGACGCTGAAAGCCTGCAAACTCTCCTCCTCTTTGGATTTGCCAGCTTGTATTTACAGCCTAAGCAGAAATCAAAGAGAAAAATAATATTTGACAGCTGAATCAGCAGGAGGTTACTTCACCAAGATAAACAGAGATACAGTTGTCAGAGAGCTGCTGGATGTTTAGACCACTGTTTTGTTATGGAAAGATTGAAGGCTGTACCACTACACTGTGCCTTCTAGGAATCTGATGGGCTTCACTGTGAGCAGAGCTGGCTGCTGGGAGGTTCAAATTGCAGCAGGCTCATTTCACGTCCTTTTGAAAGATACATTCAGTGTACAGGAGATGTAGTTTACCTTGTGTAGGTCTGTGTTCCGCAAATTCATTCACACTTGAAAATCCAGTTAATGGTGCCAGTTTTAACATGTTAGGAATTCCAGATTAGTAATTTCAAAGCAGGTTTATGTGAAATTACTTCCTCGATTACCACTTGAAATCATTTAAATGCTGTTCTCCCTATTGATAAAGTTTTGTTTTTGTTTCTCCCCCTAATACACAGAGTGCTGTTCCAGACCCAACACAGACAAAATGTCCAGCAGGGGAGGAAAGAAGAAGTCAACCAAGACTTCACGCTCTGCAAAAGCTGGAGTCATATTCCCTGTTGGAAGAATGCTACGTTATATTAAGAAAGGCCATCCGAAGTACAGAATTGGTGTTGGTGCTCCAGTGTACATGGCTGCTGTACTGGAATATCTGACAGGTAGGTTTTGCAGAACAACATGAAACAGCAAAAGAAATAATACAGACTGAATTTGCACAGTGTGCTAATGGAAAAGCATAAAAAGGTCCTTTGATTTACAGAAGGCTTTTGAGTGAATAAATAAGTTATGGCTTGAGTAACTGCTGTTGTGCACACATCTAAGCCAAAAGTAAGATACAGTCACCCCCGCTTTTGCTTCAGATAGTTTTTGAGCAGTTTGGTATTTGATTTGCTTTGACTTCTTCCATATAGGCAATCTGAGGGGTCCTTACATGGGTGAGGATGGACTGGATCTCACATCTCAGAACAGTAACTCTTTTTACTGTGCATTTGTTTACTTCCACATTCTGGTTGCAGCAGGTGCAAGTGTGTCCAGGGAACAGTGATCTTTAAGCTGTGATCCTGAGCTGATTCTCTGGGGAAGAATTAAAGTTCATTCTTTCATTTTTCAGTTTGAGGACAAAGTAGTAAAGCACACGGTTTAACAAGTGCCCTGATCGACAGCTATGACTATAGGCATTGAAGGCTATTTTAGATACAACTCATAATAGATATTGACAAGGAAGGACAGAAATAGGGTGATCTATTTTTTTCTTCTATAAACCTTCTTCCATCGCTAAAAATGAAGACTGGTAACAGAGAATATTTAAGTGCTTAACTTCTGTGAGGTACTCCTATTACATGGCTGAATTTTCTGAGCCATTAAACTTCTTTATTTTCATTTGTTCGTATTCACTGTTTTCCTTATTTAAACCTTTTCTTTAAAAGAATGCTCTTAAACTTCATAGATGGCCTTAAAAATTAACATTTCCTTCAGCTGGGTTTCCTGCTTAGAGCAATAACAACTCAAATAAAATGCCTCTTAGAGTGAATGGGGCTTTGAATGCTGCCCTTTTCATGAAACAGAACAATACAGGTGAGCTCAAGACTCTGCTAATGAGCAGCATGTGTTATTGGCTCACTGACTTAAAAGGTTTTCTGAGGTAGTGACTGTTTAGGCAGCAGAGTATAGGCCTGAGAAATAGAAGTGTCTCTTCAACTAACGTACATCCAAAGATACTGGTTCAGGAGATGTTTTTTGTTTTTTAATGAATAATTACACACGCTGCTACTTTAAGAAATAGTAAAAGGAGGTGGCGGGGGAGGGAAGGATGAAGGAGAACTTAGGTGGAAAAGCATCTTCTCCCTCAGAATGTTGAGGTTTTTTCTGAGGTAAGGTTTTTTTGTTGTTCTTTTTTTTTCCCTCTGAAAGTTGGTTTGCCCTCATGACATGTAAGTCCAGATTATCTTTCATTCTTACAAGGATAGATATGTCTCAAAAACAAAGATACTCTTTTTCTTCCCCTACTTAGTTTCATGTTTTATGACTTTTTCAGCCTGATGACTTTTTTTCCTACTTTCTGTATGCTTTTTTTTCCACGCTCTGTATAGCAAAGTTTTTAATAATTAATGATTAATAGATTTTCTGAGCTTGAAATAACACGTACTTTTCAGTATGATTCAGATGCACCTCCCTGAAATGGGAAGCAGAGAGATTTTTTTGTTCTATGTGATTTTATTTTATTTTTATCCTGTTGGTAGTTATTACCTTACAAAAATAGAAATCTTTATTTCTTTCTTGAGGCTCTTAAATATGCTCACATTTGAGGCTCAGTGGAGTTTGAGCCATTTAAAAATAAAAGCAGGAACATGACATAATGGAGATAAGACCATGATAATAAACTGCATAGGTCAGAAAACATCCAGGAGGGAGAGTAGAAATGTGAAATATGAAACGCAGTTACAGGAAAGAAAATCTTCAGGAAAAAAAAAAGCTGAGATGAAATGGCAGAAATATGACCTAATAGAAAGGAACCTGCTCAGGTTTGAAAACTAGTTCATGTGTGTGCAGCATCTCACTTCAGTCCTCTAAAAGATGAGGTGCTAAATTTTGCTGGCCTTTGTGAAAGTTGAACTCCGGATGTAAATCTGAAATTAGGCCATAACGTGATCAGATCTGGGATTTTTGATTTAGCTTGGGATTTAAACTTCCATAATGCTTCCAGCTGTTCAGACTTTCAGTTCAGTTTTGGGTCCATCTGTAGTTATGACTTTATCTGCTTTTACTTTGAAGGTAACTCTGTTACTATATATGTGCTCATCAAAAAGAGAAAATACCCATTCTGTAACTTCTTATAGCATGTGTGTCCACTTGTAATTTAAGCTCTTCTTCAGTCTATGCTCAACAAAGTTCTTTTCAAGCTACATTTGTGTTCTTCCCATGCTTTTCTATTAGCTTGTGTATCTGCTCTATAGCTCCAAGTGCAGGAACATACCTGGTTTTAGCTCACAGGTTAGTCTGGCTGCTTTGGTTGCTGTGAACAAAATGCTGTGCATGTTTGCTGTGCTGATTTTCATTCTCTTGGCTTCTGATGGCTTCTTCTGCAGGGCCTGGCTACAGTACATCTTCCCTGTGCTCTTTGTTGTAGTGACTCTAACAATAATAATAAAAACCCCCATAATGCTTGCAGCCAATATAGTGGTTTTCCTTATCTCACGTTTCAACATATTTAAGTATTAAGAGTTGCACAAAGAGCATTTTTCTCTTACTAGAATTTCTGCTGTTACTCGTAACAAATATTGTAAGATAATTCTCCCCACAGCACACCAAGTGTTGGCAATTTGCTTTCTATAGTCATATCACCTGCTCATCCTTTCCTGCTTTTTATCTAAGGAAATCATATGTATCGTCCACTGTAAATAGGATACAAGTGTGTGTGCAGAAGATATCACTGCGTTTTACCAATTATAAAGCAAGTGGATATACTTTCTTCACTCTGGAGCAATAGTGTGGATGATGAAGAATTTATGGTTCCTATTTGTTTTGATTGATTTCTGCTTATGCTGCAGAACTAATTTTAGGCATTATTAACTAGCTCAAGCTGTCAGAAGTTTGATGTTACTAATTCCTTCTGTCATCTTTGCTTATAGTGGCTCTTCTGTTGCAATAGTTTATTGCTTATTTATCTTCACATGTGTGGAAAACTGTGTTCATTATTTCATTTGCAACATGGTGCGTCAGTATCAGTTTGTATCAAATAAAATACAGAGTCAGGCAAGAAGGTGGCTGCTGCCTTTGGCTGGGGCATTGCAGCCATTCAGATGGCCTTGTATGGCTGGTGTTTGTCCAAACCCATCCAGATATATTTGTAAACAGTTATTGTCTCTTTTGATCTGCAGCTTGCATAGGTCACAATATGGTCCTTTGGTAACAGTGCTTGCCCTTGGAAATAAGTATGTGTACACATATATGTGTGTGTATATAGTATACATATATATATATGTGTGTGTGTGTGTGTATATCTCCTGAGTGTATTTAGAGGCAGCAAGAACCAGGCCTGCAAGCAATTTCTGTTCCCCTTGCCCCCATCATCTTCTCTATGCTGTAAACAATTTCCAATTGCTAAAATGTCATAGCAAATGAGGAAAATGGGAAGTTTATAGAACAGCAGGAGAACAGGAATACAGAAGAAATAAGACTTTGATTTATATTTGTTCTGTACTTATTGAAGAGAGGCAGGAAAAAAATGTCTGTTTTCTCCATTAGGGTTTTTCTTTTCCCCCAGAGAGATTTTACTGCCCATTGTTGATCATGTATTTTGTTAAAATGTGCAATAAGCACCTTTTCAGTCCCAGGGTTAGAACTGCATCTGAGGCATCCTGGTGCTCACCTTAGGTTTTGTTTTTGGGCTTTCTGATGTCACCAGAATCCCTTAATGGAGGTTCATGTGACGGAGTTCAGTTCATTGCATTTTCACCTTGATTAATTTTCGATGTGGAAAACTTTCTAAAGCCAACTGCTGATTGGCTGCAAAAGACAAGTTCCTCCTGAAGGCACAGTGTTTAACTGCTCACTTCAGATGCTCACTTTCCAAAGTGCAAGCTGATCAGCTTGAACTGCTGTTCACCTCTTACGTTCTGCTTGCTGCTGAAAAATTTTACAGGGTCACAGAGGAAAACAATGATTTGCCCTGTTTGTCGAAGCAGAAGTACTGCTGAGCTTCTGCTTTGAGGCAGAGGGGTAGCTGAGAGGTCCACAGTAAAAAAGCATTAGGTTGAAAGCAGGTTGAAGTTCCAGGCATTCTGAGACTGCCATAAATAACGATCCTTAGGGAGTAATGAAATTTAAGAAGAGAATTAATTGACAGTATCTTTTTGATACAGTTGAGACGTACTCACTACCAAGATATACATTCCTTCCATTTAAACAGACAGCTTCAGAAACACTAATCCCTATTACAGCATTATGCTACAAACTGTGTCCCAGAAGAGGTTTAA
Organism: Coturnix japonica; assembly: GCF_054131305.1. Taxonomy (NCBI): domain Eukaryota; kingdom Metazoa; phylum Chordata; class Aves; order Galliformes; family Phasianidae; genus Coturnix; species Coturnix japonica. The sequence continues at coordinate 1,865,859 of NW_028188951.1, forward strand.
AGTAAATTAAGGGGCTTGTAGGACCCAGGTCTTATTTAAGCAAGCATGAAACTACCTCTTCAGCTCTGGTGTGCTTTTAAAACAGATTAATACTGGGCCTAAATCACATCAGAGTTGTTTGTGCAAAAGCCTTGCAGGCAGAGGCCTTTAAAAAATAGAATCATAGCAAAGCTCTTTTGTGATGTTCTTCTTTTACTTAAGTCTTCAGTCTTTTCCTTAGCAGAAGTGAGATTGTCACAGCTAAAATTGCAATTCTTTAAGAAGTGACAATTTAGATTTAAAACTTCAAGTTTTTATAACAGGAGTGGCTAACATTCTTTCTGAATTAACACTCGCATGAATCAGTGTGCTTCTAATGTATGTAAATGAAGAGCTTTCTTTCATTGATTAGCCCTTCCTTGGCTCCTATCCTGTGAACCCTTAAGTCTGTGCCTGTCTTAACTTGTAGTCCCACAAACTCCAGTGGCTCCCCTGGTTACAAGAGCTAACCTTACACAAAGCAATTTACCAGATCAGGGTTCTGCTGTTTTCTGCAAGCCACACAGATGAAAAACAATAACAGTGAAAGCATTTTCACATGATAGAAGCCCTCCCAGTGCATACTGACTGGTCAGTATAGATGCCTATTTCAGAGCTGTATGTTTGTATAAAAATTTGCATTTGTTTCATTCACAGATCATGACCAAAATGATTCATTAGGGTTGTTGGTGCTCATTTCTTTTTTGTTTTTCACATCTTGATCACCAAATTATCGTCTCCCATTGACAGCTAAAATCAAGTTAAATTTTAATATTCTTAATACTCTTTATTCTAGTAATGTTCCATCTCTACTTGTCTAATTTACAAGTAAGCAACAACTTCTGTTCTAAGTTGTTGTTCAGTTTAATAGTGTTGTGAGCATGGCTTGAAGGTCAGCAGCTATAAAGGGGAACAGTATTTTAGTAAATCTGTGCTAGTCTGAAGAACACAGTAACAGAAGTTCTGTGTGAGGGCTGTTATTTAGCTATTAGGTTCATAAAACATGTAATTTTAAGGCTGTGCTTCATCACTGATTATCTTAGGCAATTCAAACATCTGTTGGGCTTTTTTTCCCCTAAGAAATATGTATTATTGTTAAGGTGAAAATAACTTGGGTTAAATCCCATGGTCCTACTAGATGAGAGAGCTGCTAGCATGATTGGTCAGTCCTTCAGGGCTTACTGCTCTCACATAATATCCCTATTATCCCTGCCTTGCAGAACATGTGAAAGAATACAGGACATCACTGGGTTAAGTTAGCAGTAATGGCACGCTGTGGAAATATCAAACATGATGTTTTTAACATTTCAGACACTGCAGCCCATGCGTGTAAATGCTTTCATTACTTCAAATTATCAAATATTTTATTCTGTCCTCAGACTGAGTGCTGCATTTATATTGTGTTCTTAAATGTCCATGGCCAATAATGTTTCAATTGCAAGCAGGCCTGGTCTGCAGAGCTGGAATTTGTATGGGGGTTTTCCAGCAATTTGAAGAGATTGTGGCTCAATGCTGCCAAAACAAATTTTCCACACTGTATAGCAACAGGCTTTTATGAATTTTGATGGAGAGTTTAAAAGAGTAATATTAATTCTCACTTTAATATGTCAGAGCTGTGCTTTGGGTTGTTTTTTTTATGACATCACTGATAAGAGCCAATTTCTTTCCTCACTTTTTGTCTCACATCAAGGGAAAAAAGCATTCTAACTGTACTTTCTTTTATGCTGTAAGTTTTGCTTAAGAATGCTTGAATTCTGGTTTAATGAGTTGATGTTTTCAGTAATAAACTTGGAATCCTGCTTGCTTTGCTGTCAGAGGTGGTAGCTAATAAAACTATTATCGACATCTGCCAGATCTTGTAGAAATGAACATGCTACAAAAATGAGAGCACAACATGCATGGATTGCATCAGGTCATTGTTTAGTGAGGGCTCTGACTGTAACTCATGAGCTTCGTTTCTCTCTATGTGGGCATGGCTGCACATGCCCTTGAGATACATTGCTATTTCCTCTTTCTGCCCGGGGTTTGGAGCCACTTCAGTGAACTCCAGAATTTCAATACAAAGTCATCTCTTTATTTTCTTTGGTTAATAACATTATTAATATTTACTGAGTTTCAGTAGATGATTGGCATCTGCTATTTGACTTCTTTAATGTTTGGAAATGTAAGTTCCTAATATGCCTACAGAGGTCAAAGACTAAGCTAGAACCAAGTCAGAGGACATCAGCAGCCTCCTGCCTTCTGTAACAGCCAGACCAAAGCACACATGCTGCACTTGATCAAGTAATGTCTGGCAGCAGTTAAATTAATCATGTCAGAGTGTATTTCTAAAGCATATGTAGACTGTTGGGAGTGAGAGCAGAGTGTAAACTGCTGGGGTAGGGAAAGCTCCAAAGGAAGAGAAGAAAAAAGGCAGAGTTAGATGGGATTCTTTAAGTCAACAGAGGAGAAATAGGTTATCATGTTTGAAATTAGTACTCACGGTGTAATAGTATGTTAAATAGCATTGCATCTCCTACAAGAAAAGGGGGGGTGGGGGGGGGGAAGCAAAAAGTTTCATATGAAGTGTGGAAATGAAAAAAGAGCTGAAGAACAGCGTGAGCCAGATCAGAAGGCTCTAAGTGGAAGTGGCTTTTGTGGCCTGAACTTGAATTTTATGTAAACAGCAGTCTGTCATCTGCCTCCCAGAAACACCAAACTTACAATAACTTGGCAAGGTTCACAGTTTCTCCTTTAAGGGGCCTAGTTTTGATACAGCTCACAGACTGAAGCGTGAAGGTTTTTTATCGCATCCTAAGAGAATGATTGCCCTGCTGAGAGTTGAGGTTTCACCAAAGCTTGTTCATGGCAGTAAAATATCTCGAGCTGATTTTCACTGCATCAGATTTCCATGACTTTGAACCGGGGCTGAGAACTCCTTTACTGGAATGCATAAGAGGGAAAGCGTTGTTGAATGATTCTGCCTCCACTGTTGGGACTGTGGATTCCGGGGGGATTGGGTGGAATATACAGAGAGAAGAATGCAGGAAGCTCTTAACAACCTTTGTTGATTGGGGTTGATTGGGTTAAAACCTTCCGGAATCATGCAAAATGATTCTGAAGTCAATAAAATGCTGATGGAAGGTTGATTAATTTAAAGTACAATGAACAGACTCCTTGTCATATAGCTGGCTCTGTAGCCAATACGCTTTTTCTCAATGGAATTGTGTCAGCATTCATTTTTCTTTCATTTCTGGTTATCGTCCTCAGATATTTTATTGTGAGGAGGGGCTTCAAAATTGCTTTTGGAAAAAGTTCCTTGTTGGAGCTCCAGCCTTCAGAAATTGGCTTTATGTCAACGCATCACCTGTTAGTTGTTAAGGGTTGAATTTTCAGAGCTATGATTTCATCTCCCTGAAGAGGAGGCAGACAAAAGGATTCAATGCAACAACAGATTTTGAGTTTGAGACATAAACAACATTAAAAAAAAAAAGCCAACCCAAAACACTTTTGGGATGAACTCAGACCAGATTAAATTGAGTATTTACATTTAGAAAGTATGACAGCCTGAATGCATGCTAAGCTTAAGGCTTTGTCATTTAAGCTATAAAGGAGTCTTAGTCTATAATGACCGGTAATACTTTGTTAGGGTAAATGAACTGGTGCATTGTGTAGGAGTGGGAGAAACGTGCGCTTAATTTTGTTTATATCCAGGTCTATAGTTACTACTGTGCCTGATTTGCTTATGTCCAATAGTGATTTGTTTTACTTTAACTTCAGTGTTGAGTTTTTTTTCAAAATCTGCAAGTGTTATGAAGCACCAACGCCCCGGTACTTGATGAGCAGCTGTGTCGCTATACAATAAATGCAAGTAATGGAACTGGGAACTTTGTAGGATGTCCAAGAGAGGATCAGAGCAGAGAGGTCTCTGCAAGCGAAGGGTGAGGAACTTGCTCTGGCAGCTTGCTCCAGGATGAGGTTTCTGTGGAGACTTCTAACAATTTTTGATAGTGTTTGAGTAGGAAAAGCCTTGAGAACAGCCTTTCCTGTGGTCTTATCTCAGGCTTAAGTACAAAGATATACAACCTGTTTTCTTTTCTCCTTTTAAAATGTTGAACTGAACTTTAGAAACCTCAGGAGAGGGAAAGAAAAAAATAAAACCTGGTGCTTTTGTTTGAGTGCTGAGAACAGGCTTAGACCAGTTTTCATTACCAATATCCACTTGCCTGGTTCCAAGAACTGCAAAGGATTTTTTCACTTGGTATAAATGAGAATTAAATTGAAGTTGAGAAAAAAATTCCCAACTTAAGGCTTTCTTCCCACTTCAAGCATTCACTTTAAACTGAGTATTTTGAATCAAACTAATGTGTTCGTGCTGTACTCTGACTCGAACACATCCACTGCTACAGGAAAGTAGTTCTTATGGCAGTGTATCACATGCAGGCATGACATTCCTATTTAGTTTTTTCTTGCCCAATGATTTGCTTTCTACCACTTTTTACTGGATTTTTTCCTTATATTTGCAGGTGAAGTAATGTGTGTTTTTCTGCTTTTGTTGTTATTTGAAATGCATTTAAAAGCACAGGGAAAGTCATTTATAAGCCAGCTATAAAGGGCATCTCCTCCTAGTAACCTAGATTTCAATATATAAAAATTGAAGAGTTATATCTTTGAGAGCTTGTCGTGATGAGCAACTTGTATATTTCCCTCATGCTCAAAAAAATACATTAAAAAAAACCTCCTCTATAAAGTATGTCTCATAGTTGCCTTTGTGGTGGCCATGTAATTATTCTCTAGGGTGGAAAAGCCTTGAGTAAATATATGGCAGGAGTGGAACAGACGTTATGCAACCTACTTGCATCCTTTCTGTGAGCCCTCATTTTTGCAAAGTGATCTTGCTTTGTTTTTCTGGCTGGATATATGTGCCTAGTGAGTCTGATATGAAAGCTCACAGGATTTTATTTTGCCTCAACAATAGCGAAGCTTTATGTCTTGATTCTGTTGAATTACATGGATATTCCTGAGCATCCATTTGACAAGAGTTCTCATGATTGCTATTTGTTTACTTGCTCACATACTTTGGTTTGTGTTCATAAATGCCAAATTTAGATATAATTAAATCATTAAACCTGATATGGTATCTAAATAAAGAAGTTTATATCTGTGCATTAGGCCCTCCGTTTGATTGCCTGCATTCCTGCTTCATGGTGCTCTCTGTAGTGATGTTACACACCATTAGAATGTTACCTTTAATGAAACAGAGTTCTTCTCTGACTCAGCCCCTCAAAGCTGATAGATGGGTGCTTCCAACATTGCCCCAAAGAAGGATCTGACTGCAGAATTGGGATGGAACTGCAGTCTTAATTACCTTTTCCCACCTACTACTCTTTGAGCCACGTGCCTAAATTCAGAGAGGTTGTTCTGGAAATGTGAATCAGCTCCCTTACTGACAAGGCCAGATTTTCTCACTTAAGATTAGCTTAAAACATGGATGAAACACCATTTAAATCTGTAGAGTCAAAGTAATATAGGATGGTTATGAAAGTTGGCTGCAAGCAGAATCCAGCTGTGTAGTTCAGATCTCACCCGGATCTAGAAGGTCTCCTGTCCAGCATATTCTAAGGGCTCTGATTGTCTCTGTCAGTGTTAAATCAAGAAACTGTTCTCTATATTTGCCCCATCCCCTTTGAGGGTCCCCTCTGTCCAGCCCTGTGTGCACAGTGGGGTTGTGCAGCTCCCTGTGCAGTAGGCTCTCTGCATGCACCAGCAGTGCCTGGCTATGGCCAGAGCTGTGAGGAGAAGGTCAAAAGGAAAAACCCACCCTCCATACCCTCCTCTTCTCCCTGAGCTCCTCTTTTGTGGTCCTCAGCAGCAGTGCAAAGCATTCTGTTCCCAAAAAGGAAGTGGGGTACCTCAACTTCCCTAAAGGACCATTAGAAAACTGTAATTTCAAAATGAGTTTCCTGTCCAAGGAAGAGGGCTTAGCACTTGCAAGAACAGTTCTCCACTGTACAGGGCAGACATTTGAGTTTTATGAGGAACAAATAAAACATTCCTCTGTGCTTTACAGGCATAACACTTTCTTAGGCTCTTTAGTTACAAAATGACCTGCCCGCATAGTTATGCCGATGGGTTGCAGAGAATAACACGGCCCAACTGTTCAGCGGTGCCTGACGCAGTAAAGGAGCGGAGGTGGGGGAAGCAGAGGCAAACCAAAAAGCCGTCTGCTGCTCACAGCCGTTCTTTTCAGCCTGTAGTAAACTCTGAGATACAAACAAAACGATTCCTGCTCTAGAGAGGTGGAGATGGTGGCACTGCACTGACACAGAATCTTAATTGAGGACAGTGGGAATGTGCAGGGTGTAACCAAGAGCGCAGCTTGTCCTATGGAATGTGATACAGGTCCTCTGTCACAACAGGCAGCGCGGGCTAAACCTTATATGTCTGAGCTGTGGCTTATGAGAGGTATGTGGAAAGGATTATGCCAGCTTAATTCTGTTCTTTGGAGGTGTGGAAAGCATAGCCAGGTTGACCTTACCCTGCTAATCCTGCTTTAAAAATAAATTAATTGTTGTCAGCATGAGATCTTATAAGAGTTACTTTCTGGGGCTTAGACTTTGCGTTCCGTCTTGCCCTATAATAAAGTAAATTGCCCACTTCAAAGAACAGAAAAACAGTGAAAGTCCACCAAAATCCTTGATGAAACTTCACTGTAGAACATCCAGAAGCAGCTGTACTTTATCCTGTAGATGTCATTGTAAGCTTATTGTGGGACTTGTGATTGAAAATAATTGGAGAATCGTGTTAAGTTCAGTCTAATGAAAAGCCCTAGTCTGTGCTATATTGTATTGCTTAAGATTTACTGTGTGCTGCAGTAAAGGCACGTGGTCACATGACCCTTGATTGCAATCTTTTTCATGTTAAGATTATAATCTTAATTTACTTCTATTTGCCTTTAAAGCAAGCTTATGGGAGGGTTTTCTTGGAGTAGTTCCATATTAAATGTGAAAGCACTCTGATATGCAAGTTCTAATGTTAAATTTTCACATGTTTTCATGTTCTAGGTGTAGAGAAGGTAGAGTTCCAAAAACAGTAGTGAAGCACAGTCTGTGCAGAGGGAGGTGAAAGGATAATGAAGACAGCAATAGCTTGTAGCTGCAAAGGCAGATAAACATATGCTGCCTATTTTTTCTTGTTCCGCAGACTTTGCTTTAGCTAATGATGTTCTTTGCCCAAGGCTTGTTGAGTGGAAGATAGATAAGTTAGCAGGTAAGGCTCCAGCCCTGTGCTTCACAGATCCTTACAGAAGAGCAAGTTAATCTTTCCTAATTCCAATAAAAGTCATCATAGTGCAGCTGTTAAGGGCAATTTGTCAGGGCTGGACATTTCTTTTAAGAGGATGATCTACTAGAAGCAAACAAAATGTGATTTATTGGTTACATATTCTGCCCAACTTCTTAAAGAGTCAAAAAAAATAATTAAGTAAGAATAGCATCTGAGTAGTTTGTATCTGCAGTATTCTGACTTGGATGTGCGCTTACACACTTTCATAATGTTGCAAGGAAGGAACTGAGAATAGCAGGTTCTCTAGTAATGAAAAACATGGAAGTGGTGCAAACCAGCATTTGTATTTGTGACAGGTTTTACAACAATCTAACTGATGTACTTCTGGCCCTCTGTCACCTTATAGAAGAGGGAACTGGGGGAAATAAACACACAGTGAACTTGAGAAAAGCACAGAACAGTCGAGAACTTCAGAAGGACAACAAAGTAAATAGAGCTGAGACCACAGGTCCTCAAAAGTGCATTCTGCCTCCAGCGACTGCACCTAGGGAAGCTGACAATGATTTTAGGCTTAGATATTTCAGAGAGGATGTACAACAGCCATCAGGAATAGCGTTATAGCATTCAGATTTATTATTATTATTATTAATGAATGCTAAATAACACATTGTGGTGGTTAAGAGAAATCACTGTGTAATTAAAAGGGGCTTACTTTTTTTCCCAGCGGAAATTCTGGAACTGGCTGGAAATGCAGCAAGGGACAACAAGAAGGGTCGAGTCACTCCTAGACACATCCTGTTGGCTGTAGCAAATGATGAAGAATTAAACCAGGTAAGAAAAAACCCCACCGTGTGAGGGCCAGGATTTCCTTCAGGGCTTTTAAAATTGTCTTTCCGTGTAGCTGAATTGTAATTCAAGACCTCTGCTTATTGAACAGCCCACCACGAAACAGCCCATTCACTCGCTAGCACACTGACTGTGTAACTAAGAAGAGCACTCAGCTTAATTATGTATTTCAGGATACTTATAATGTGTGAAAATAGAAAGGAAATGTGGTGTGACATTTGCTTGCACTGCTACAACCACTTCTGTTGAAGACCAGAACATTATCATAAACTCTCAGAGGGCTTTTTTGTTCATTTATTTTTGTCTTCCCCCTTAAACAGCTTAGGACTCCATGGGACCTATCCTGTTCCCATTGACATCTACTGAATTAAGAGCTCTGGAATCTTGCAAGTCTGTGTCCTTTACGGATTTCAAGATGTCTTATTTAGCAAAAAAATAATTGGGCATTGTTATTACAGTGTTGTGGTGTCAGTCAGCGGTACTGGCTTGAATTAATGTCCCTTTTTTCTTGAAGTGCTGTAAAATAACATCTGATAAGATACTGCTTCAACCCTGTGTATCGTGATAGAGCAGGAAAGAAATCATCCTCCTTCAGCTTTTGTGTGGAATTAGATAATACTTTCATCATCCTTTTGTAAGCTGAGAACCTGGCTGGGTTGTGGTTGGGGAGCAGTAAATGTGAATCAGAAGGTGGAAATACCTGAGAGGCTTTGATGTCACTGTTTCTATCTTCCCTAATGCTAAATTAGTCCCAGTAAGATGTTAGGAAAAAATAAAAGGTTTAAAGTGGTTTTAAATACAGACCATGATTTATTTCACCTCTGCTTTAAAGGCTTGAATGAACTGCATGCTTTTGAGTATTGATCTGCTTTTCTTCAACTACATAAAGATTTATTTTTTTTTTAAGAAAGACTTCCAGGTATAGAGATTTGTATAAATGTTACCCTCCATTTGAAGTTCCTTTTCCTAAGAAATAATTACTGTTTCAGAAATGCCTGCTGAAGGAAATTCAGCAATGGAGACGTGTTGTGTCACACAGAGTGTGGCACACATTGCAGTCCTGTACCTGACTTTGGGGTGCCATTCCTCGAAAAACAGAGCATCCTCAGTCACAGACATGAGGGCTTTGCAGGGCAGCCTGGCTGCTGGTAGCTGGGTTGCAGCCTTCATTTCATGGCTTCACAGCTTAATGAAGAAACAGCTCTTATGAGAGCTCAAGTGACACTCACAGTAACAGCATATGTGCAAGAACACGTATTCCCTTCACAGTTACACCTTGGTAGATGATTAACTTCAGATGTTTCATACGCTTCATGCCATCTTATTCAAGATAGATGTTGAGAAACATACAAGGATCAGTTAAAACTCAAAACAGTGCATGAAGTTTGCAGTAAATGCCATTTTCTGTTGTTGGTGTGTAAATGCTGGAGTTTGTCATCTGCAACTTTTTCTTATTAGCTATTGAAAGGGGTCACCATAGCCAGTGGTGGAGTGTTGCCCAATATTCACCCAGAGCTGTTGGCAAAGAAGCGGGGCTCAAAAGGAAAACTGGAAGCCATCATCACTCCACCTCCAGCAAAGAAGGCAAAGTCTCCAACACAGAAAAAAACTGTATCAAAGAAAACAGGCGGCAAGAAAGGAGCACGGAAATCCAAGGTAGAGTCATCCATTTATTTTCAATCCAAACATGTTGTAGGGAGCACCACACGGTTTAGTGTGTGATTAAAGATGGTGATCTCAGGAGAAGCACATGCAAATGCTGAGGGAAGAGTGCTGCCCAGTCCTTGTGGTAGGTGGAAGAAGTGGCATAGGCCTGCAGGGCAGGCAGGGAAGTGATGAGTGCTTTACTCTTTGCCAGGTTGTTGGGTGAGCACTGATGTTGGCACCAGGAGGCAGAAGACTGTGCACAGGATCTCACATAGCAACTGTAGGGATTGCTTTAGTGTGACTGCACAAGTGTTTGCATTGACTTAGAGTAAACTTGGTTGGACTTTGTTTGAGCATACTCTAAAGTTGTAAATGTTGAAGAGAAGCAGTACTCTAGGTCAGTTGCCTTGTAACAATGTCAGCAGCCATTAACGTGTCAGTTGTGTTTTCAGATGTTGTATTTTGTTATAATAACCTGGATCAATCTCTTTGTTCCAGGTTAATATAAAACTCCTCTTGTTCTAGTTCATTTGCTGAAATTCAGCCAGACTGAAATAGTCCTTCTGAAGTAGGATTCAGTTCTCCTAGAGCAGGTAGCTCAGGCTTTTGCAGCATCAGAGAAATTGTATTGTGGCTACACAGGATTTCTTTGGCTCAGCTAAAGACCCACAAATGTCCACCTGTTTGCATATTATAAATGAGATTCTTCCATGTTTAGACTTAGTGTTTTAACTCTGAGTGATCAATGAAACTAACTCAAAAGGAAGTTGGAGTTGATGGGAAGAACAAGAGGTTCAAAATGTGATTTTCTTATGCTAGAAAGCCAAGTAAAACACATAGTTGCCTTTTTTCCATGTATGGTTTTAGTTTGCAGGAGTAAGGAACCTTTCTAATGTGTGCAACAATGTGTAACCAAGGACATTTTTTTCTGCATGATAACCATTGTAAATCTACAGAGAATGGAAGTAGGAAGAAAAGTACACCCATTTTACCTAAAATTGACAGTGCATTTGAAAATGTTCCCTTCAGAGTCAAACAGCTTCTGTTGTCATCCTGTATGTCTCTCTCATTGCTTACATGGTCACTATCCTCAACATTTCACTTTGTTTTTTTGAACTGTTGGGTTGAATTCTCCCTGTTAGAACACCTAGCAGCTGACACTTTATGTGCAGTGCTTCTAATAGCTGTGCACTAATAATTCTCCTAGATCTGGATTGTTTGTCCTGCTTGATTACAGAAGCAGGAAGTCTGCTGCGGGTTTCTGTTTCTCTTCCACACAATAAGTTGTATTGTCTCCTTGCTATATTGGTAGTCAGCTAACAGTAAACTCTAGGGGAACTGAAATGGGACCCATGACAATCTAATTTTCAGAACGTTTTTGTAAAGAAAAGCATGGCAACAGCTTCTAGAAGCACAAATACACCCCTGTATCGGTCATCTTAGTTGTTCAGCTGCAGATTTAGTTTATATACTTTGAAAAGGAGTGATAGGAGAAAGGTGGCTGCCTAGTGTTTCACGTATACTTTCAGCTTCGGCATATGTAGTGCTGAGGCAACAAAGATTTAAATGAACGCACAATTTGTAATTGAGTTGACAGTATGAAATGATTCTTGGTACCAGCTGAGTCGGTAGCTGCAGCACAGCAGTCAACTCACCATCTCCATGAAGCATCCCTTTCAAAGTGTTCTTAATTCTCTTTTTTTATTCAGTAAGTCAATTTGAAACTTACCATTTAACTTCAGTCATATAATTGAAAGAAAGGGATGGTGATTGAGGAAACTGCCCCTCTGCAGTTTTATGGGAGCTAAAGGAAAGGGACAAGTGATAAAGATGTTCAGCCTTATTCTTTACTGGTAGGAATTGCAGACGTTGAGGTCATTTTTGCTATGGTTCTTTCATGATTCTTTCAGCTTTAATCAGCTGCTGTAGACTTAAGGATAAAATCCAAATGCCAGTGTTTATATTTGCCTTTATGTATGTTGTATATCTTAGTGTTATTAAACACTGTTGTACCCTATGTCTCGAGTGAACTAATTAACTCTGTTTTTGGAAGAAGAAGCAGGGAGAAGTAAGCAAATCAGCCAGTGCTGACAGCACAACAGAGGGAACTCCTGCAGATGGCTTCACAGTCCTGTCCACAAAAAGTCTGTTCCTTGGCCAGAAGGTATGCTTGTGTATTTTTATAAGTGAATACTAGTTTTTCTGTGCTGCTTAGGGAACAGCCCCTCCCACCAGCCTCCTCCCTCCCCCAGAATATCCAGGTACAATTGACATTTCTCCACTGCACCTGTGGAGGTGCATAATATTAGTTTATGAACACAGAAATTCTCTGACACAACTTGTAGAACATCTTAAAAATACATAAATGAGTCTTCATAGATGCATATGGTTAACTATTCCAATAGAAGGAAAGCCTGTGTGCTTGTAATCTACCATGCCTTACCCTCAGACAGTATAATCAGTGCAGCTAAGCCTTTGCCAAGGACAAAACTGTTCTAAGAACAAAATGGCTTTTCTGAAGGGCATCCCACCTCATTGCTGATGTGGAGGATGTACAGTTTTTTCTCAAAACCTCTTTTAGGCCTTTGTGGATAACAGTTGTCTCATGATCTGTTCTATTCTTTTCTGTTTGTCACAGAAGTTAATGCTGGGTAATAACAAATGATGCTTTTATGAAAAGCTCCGAGTCCATGCTCTTTTTATTCCCTGTGAATATGCTTCGGGACATGGGGCGGTTTGATACAAAGACATCTGTTTAAAAAGGCAATTCATTTGAAGAGACAGTTGAATAAGTCAATTTGGTTTTTTGTTTTGAAACCTGCCTTTAGTTTGCAACACTAAATTTTATTAAGTAAAACTGCATCTTTCTTCTATCATTCAGTAATCAGATCATTGTGTTGTAAGTCATAAAAGATGAACCATTATTGTCCATTGTGGGATGTATCCTCTGACCCGTTTTTATTTCATATTGAGGATGTTCTCCATTTATCCTTCCATGTTTTGTTCGCTAATTTTAACGTGCATAGAATTATTTCTTGTAAGACTTCTTGCTTTCCACTGTTAATTGTACACTTAGAGCCAGATTATGAGTTCAGTAGGGCTTTTTTGGTTAGGTTTTTTGTTCTTTGACTACCTCTGGGAGGGTGGCTTAGAATGTAATTTTAAAGACATGCAGGTGATTGAACTAGAACCCAAAACTTACTAAGTTACTGTCTGAAGAAAGCTAAGAATGTAAGGCTTTGGGGTCTGACTCTGAGCTCCTTGTAGTTACTATAATCTGTAATAGGAAGTAATGTCGTGTTCTAACAAGACTGACACTGCAGGTCAATGGAGCTTTGTGATTGGGCTCAGAGAAAGAGAGTCATGAACTCCAGAACTGCTTTAAGCAGTGATGAGCAAAGCCTCTGTCTGTTCTGGAGCTTTCCAGCAGTACCTTGTATAGGAAATGGGCTTTCTGGCTTTCTTGTACTCTTGTGAGTGCAGCCCCAGATCACTGGTGCTTTGTATCCATCCTCACACCGGTTCTTCATCTGTTAGCACTGCATTTTTTACCATTGACACTCCTACCAAGCGCATGAATGTTCAGTATCTTATTATGTGTCAGTGGAAAATGAAGTTCTTGTATGCTCTGGTGTGCCCCCAAAATAGCACATTTAGACCATCCTGAGATCATTCAAGCAGTCATGTGAAGAATGAAAAAGAGAGAGCCAAGAATACAGAATCTTTGCCCTGTGCTCATCAAAGATGTTTTATATAGCATACAAACCAAAAGATATCCCTATTATGCTGGTGTATTCCTAGAAATATGTTAAAGTATCCTACAGAATACTGTACAACACAATAATTCAGAAAATTATTTTCCAAAGGTGCATTTTCCATATGATCAAAATATTTTTTATTTTCCTGTGATGGGAAAAAAAAAAAGCCAAAGATGAAATATTCAGCTATGGAATCAGTGGGACTTCAGTGCTCCCCATCTCCTAAACTTGGGCTGGGCCAGAGCATCTGCTGCCGTGCAGGTCTGGCAGCCTGGGCTCCCACTGACAGTGCTGAGGGTTTATAATTATTTGTGAGGTGGAAATCTCAGATAATCGTTTTTTTTTTACTTTGGAAATTTAGAAACAACATGTAGCGATTTGAATCAATGAAATGCTTCTTTGTTGCCACTTCTTTACACAACCGATGTTTAAAAAGATAATACTGACTTTAAGATGCCTTAAAATAGTGCCTTGTGATATTCATAAACATAGTGACAGCAGAATTTACCTCAATAGCTGTTGTAGATAACAGTGCTGTGGTTCGATTCCTTAGGCTCTCCCTGCACGGTGCTTATTTTGGGAGTGTGTGAGGACAAAAGGTGACTGCCTGGTTGCAAGATGACCTTTCTTCCATTCAACATAACCTCACTTATAAAGAGCATTTTGAGGGAGGGAAAAGCTGCCGGCCTCTCTGGGGTCAGGATACCAGGTGGTCCAGGTCAAGGCCTGGGATATTGGACTCCTGGCTTCTGGATTTGGCCAGTTAAGAGATATGGTGAATCCACCTCTTCTCTCTCTGTTGCTTTCCCCATTTATGGAATGGATGGCAGAAAAGCTCAGTGTGTTAAAACATTTTGAGCTGCTCAGTTTGAAAGTAAGAATATTCCTATTGGTCACAGCTGTTTAATTAGCCTTGTATTTCTATTCTGTGTATTCTTAGTGGGAAAGTGAGCTACAGTGCAAACCGTCAGACCTCAAGCCTGAGCGTTAGAGTTTGGGCTTTCAGAAAAATAGCAGCATGTTGGCCTGCAAAATACATCTTCACTGTGCACTATGAAACTCATCCTGTATGAAACTTCCAATAATTTAAAGGTTGCACATGGATATCCAAGCTGTACTAGGTTTTTTTTAAGTGTGGCCCTTTAGAGGTTCATTTCTTCTGTCTAAAATAAATGCTTCATGCTATTGAGAAGTAAAATTGAGCAATAGTTCTATGGGAAAACTTTGGTTTGTGCTGTCCTGTTTGGCAGTCAGCTAACACTGCATTGAATGGCACGTGCAGAATTTAATAACTATGATATGTAGCTGCCAACACAGGTCATCAGTAATGGGCAACTTTTTAAGCATTTCATTGTTCCTGTTAAGTTGAAACTTTAATCAGCAGCTGGTTGCAATGTAAATCCCTTCTGTAAGTAGGTGCAGAGATAATTTAAGGTCTGAAACCAACACACTACTCAGCCGATAAACCTGGGGGCAAAAATCTGTAGAGCTCGATTAGGGATCAAAAAGATTCACCTCTAAAATGAATGAAATGTGCTTAGGAACATACGAATATCTCCACAAAACAGTCTTTTGGTGTCTGCATGTATTTTGGTTTTGGATATATTTTTATTATTATTATTATTATTATTTCTAAATTCATAGTTGATTTAATATTTTGGTTTGGTTTTATTTGACTTCCCCCCTCCTCCCCACTTTTTTTTCTAAACAGCAGTTGCTTGTAGTCAAACTCAAGACTCAAACTCCACTATGAATAACTCACCAGGTGTGAAGTATTACAGGACTCTGAGCTATTTGGAAAGCGAGCTTGCTTCAATTTTTATTACAAACTCCCAGACAGACCCGTACTTAAAGCAGGGCTGAATTACTCTCATTTTTAGCCAGTCACCCTATTTTGAGGGAGTGTAGTTTACTCAGGGTACGTATGCAGATGAGATGAAATTGACGACTTCTAAAAAGAGAAAGAAAGTTGATTCATGTCATCACATGAATGAAATGGAAGCATTTTTTTCAGACAACTTAAATGGATGAATGTTGGCCTCCTTAAATGACCCATTCACTTGTATTGGTTTTGTGAACTGATTCATGTTCCCTATTAATAAAATCACATATGTGTGGAGGAGACATTAATTGGCATGTTTGAATGTATATCTTATATTTTGTATGTTGAATACGTTGGTTTGGGTTAGAAGGAAAGCCTCACTTAATTTTGGTTGGCTTGAAGACTCACAGAAATGAATAAGAACTTTCTCTTTTGTAATTGCTTTCCACGTGCCCCAGTTAGCTGGTGAAACAATCACTCTGCATGTTGTAAATACAAGCATAAGTTATGATGTAGTTGTCCTATTTCATATATCAGTAGAAGCAATAAGCCCCCAGCAGTGCCCGCTTACAGTACTGGACCAATCAGCCACAATGCCAGCAGAACTGTGTGTGTGAAAACCGAATGACTGCAATTCAGGAGATGGTGGCACTAGGAAGGAAATACAGCCTTCCCTTGGTGAAGTTCTCTTTAAAACAAGCACCTGCTTTTCTAAAGATGCACTCAGATTCACTGGCTCCAGTAAGGAGCAGCTGTATCTTTCAGTGCTGAACAGCCATGGCACATCCCCCAGTGGGTGCGTAAGGAATGTTAAGGTGTCTCCAAGAAGAGACAAATACCTTTTTTATAATGCTGAAATAAGAACCTCAAATAGAACTCAGCTGAAAGCCAAGATATAGGGCCTTTTTGGTAGGTACATTTATTTCCTCCCAGCGTCAACAGTGTTTGAGTCTTGGGTTTGATGTTTTCAGTTGTTTAATTTTTATTTATTTTTTTTTTGATAACAGCCCTCCTTTATGACTTGCCATTTATTTTGCATATTTGTTTGCAGTGATGCTATCTCCATCTGTGTTGCAAAGCTCACTTTTCTGCAGCTTCTCTGTGATTTCCCAGCTGTCCTGTTATTTCCCACCTCATGCTTTTCTTTTCAGCTGAACCTTATTCACAGTGAAATCAGTAATTTAGCCGGCTTCGAGGTGGAGGCCATTATCAATCCTACCAATGCTGACATTGACCTTAAAGATGACCTAGGTAAATGGGGCATGGGTTGACACAACTAATGGTCACATGGAAATTATGGAACCCAGAATTTACTCTCTAGGGCTTCATTCATTAAATAAGAGCCAAAATTCTAAAGTTCTCTCTTGTTGAAGATCCAAATCCAAAAGACATTTCTACCAAATTTGAAATCATGCAACCACTGCAAGTATTTGAGTTGAATTCAATTTAAAACACCATTTAAATTCTTTTCCATAATGATCATATGTGACTGTTAGATATTCTGGGGGGTTTTTACGTGGCTTCTTTGAGGACTAAAATACTTTTTTTTGTCAGGTTGTTTTCAAAATAAGCAGTTTCTCCATTCAGACTGCAATCTCTGATGTTATTTCTGCTATTCAGAGTAGGCATAACCCTTTTAAAAGGGAAATGATTAAATGACTATACCCAAATTTTCTGCATCTTGATTTCATGTGTGATTCAGTCCAATTATTTCTTTCAGTTCTGTTTAAGTTACTCCCTATCACAACCATGTTCAGCTGAAAACAAAAACTGATAGTACACCAATGCTGAACTTGCAGATACTATCATTGATGTTGTATCACTTTTAAACCTCCTCCTGTCCCAGATCCATCAACTGTCTGTTCTTCACCAACCATAAAAGAAAAACTGACTTTCCACATGCTATGTACTGCCTTCCACTGTTATTTGATTACACCTGCTGTTGTTTTTTTAAAGCTTCCTTAATGGAATGCAACCCATAATTCTGCTACTGCATTTCCTGTGTGTAATTTAACAAGAAAAAGATTCAAGAAGGGTAATTTTGGATCAGTCTTTCTAAGATACGTTTATGTTTTCACACCTGTCTCATCCTTTATGACGCACAATTAGAAAATACACTTTACCTTTAAAACACAGACTCAATCATTTCCATGTTTTAAATCAAATTCAGTAAGATCCCGCCATATGTTGCTTCCTCCATATGAAGGAAACTGTCCTTTTTAGAAACCAAGTAATGAATTGCTCTGCGTATGAAGAGAAGTTCCTGTCAGCTTATTGATGCTGACAAAATGGAGAAACTAGTTATTTTGTTTGGCTTGACAATCATGAATTTCTTTTTTTAAACAGATTCCATGTTTTAGTGTCATGCTCTGTGGGGAATTAGTTGTTCTAGGATGCTGCCAAGTGAAATGGGGTATTAGCCAATCTTAAATCTTTGGAAATGATCTCGTATGATTGCTCTGACTTGTCATTTTAACATTTATTTGATCATGTCGTACTCAATATTCCTCCTCCTGTTCCCTACACCCCTTTCTCTACACACACCTGCACACACCACTCAGCATTACTCCTTTGGCGCAAGGTTTGGAGATGTGAAGGTAGGAAAATAATGGACGTTGGTACATGTGTAAATGTAGAGCCTGTGCTGGGTCTCTGTCCAACGTGGTTGATATACATCTGTTTACCTGTTGTAGTTGCAAGTTGTACAGGCTGACATTGCCACGATCGACAGTGATGCTGTCGTTCACCCGACAAACTCTGACATCTACACCGGTGGTGAAGTAGGTAATGGAAAGTTCAGTGCTGCGGAGTTTGTATGTGTGTGCATGGTCAATCAGCAGCCACAAGCTTGTCATAGCTATGCAGATTTGCATTTATTTCTCACTTCCAGCAGTCCTGACTGATAACAAAAAGAAATGAGTTGTTGCAAACTCAGTAGGTGTTTCTGACTTTTAATCACCAAATCAGGCCTTCAAAAGTAATGATAGAACGCACCGCCAAAATTTGAAGTGCAAGAACAGTGTATGTACAGTGCAGGCATGCGACCAAGGAAAATGAACATTGTATGACGTGGACTACAGTTTGTGCCTTGATCTTTAGATTTCTGGCCAGTTCCAGTACACTCTCTCCATGCCAAGTTTCAGATGTTCACATCTGACACGCTGGATCGAGCCCACTTTATTTTCCGAGCACTCTTAAGATGGATTTGTTTTTTCATGTTTCAACTCATGGACCAATTAGCTCATAGCCCTGCTCAGTGGTTGCTTGTGTCACTGGCACGTGGGTAGAAAAGACACATTTTTTATATTGTTAGTCATCTAAGCTACACTGATGAGTTAAGGTATTACATATATCATAGACATCTTCAGTTGTTATCTCTGCTTTGCCCTGAGTAACTCCTATCTTGGTTATACCTTTAATATTTTGAAGGATGTTACAAACAGGTAGCCACACTTTGTTTGATCTGCCTTAGTAATTTGAGAAGGCAAAGTCAGAATTGGGCTGAATATGGAAGTTGCTGATTAGAGCGATGACACCATACTTAAATCAATCAACTGCATGATCCCAGCCTCTTACATTTCCTGTTGGCCTCATTGTCACTGCATGAAGGGTCTCCTTCATTGAGGGCCCTTGTCCTGTTGCAGGTCAGCAAGCCTTGCAACACCCGCTGTTTCCCAAGGAGCTCCGTTCTGAGTAAGGCACAGAGGAACGTAGCCCTTTATGGCCTGTTAGAGTGGGAACAGCTGCGACTTGGCTGGTTAAACGTTATGCAGAGACATGAAAAGTGTCATAACTCCCTTTATCTGAAGAATACGCTTCTAAAGCCTGTCGGGCTCCTTTAGACAAGGTGCTTCTCTGATGCCCTTTGGCAGAGAAATGCTCAAGAAGCTGCTCAACAAAGACAATTATCCCTCAGAGCTGCACTGCTCATACCTTAGCGTAGGTTCCTGCTGCCTCTGACTGCTGTAAGAAAGAATAGAAGTGCACAAATGCCTAGCTTCCAGTGATTAACTTTTATACCCATCTAAATTTATTTTTAATTATTTTTTTTCGTTGTTGTTGTTATTTTTCCCTAACAATGTAAGTGTACTGGGGGCTTACTCTGAGAATTTTAGAGCCTAAATTTCCGCTAACGCTGTTTTCAACACTGGTACCAATGCCTGCTTCAAAAGCATGAGATAATGACCTCATTCTCATGGGAGTGACACACATTTATGCCTGTGAGCAAATAAGCTACTAACCTTGAAGCTGTGAAGCGAGACTTCCATCAAGAAACTTGCTAATATGGTGGGAAATGATTAAAGGCAGTGCCTCCTTTCCAGTTGGCAATGTAGTTCTGAAATGTAATTTCAACATAAATGAAGGAATTTCAATATAAATCCTCACTATTAATCGGAAGAACATAACTAAGAAGAGCAGAAAACATCACTGATATCACATATGTTCTTCTTTCAACCATATCTGCAAGAGCTCAGTGAAATGAGTTGACAGGGTTGTTCATTGCTTTTAATTATAAATTAATTCCCACTAGAAGGGAATAAGTTGATCCTTTTAGATTGAATTAGGGAAAACTAAGCTAAATTCCATTAAATGTACGACAGCTTTGCAATGGCGAAGAGATGACCCAGTTAATAGAGCTTTTCTGTTTCTAGGTTCTGTTCAAGGCTTAATTATGTTTCCCCTTGAAATAAGAAAATCTAAGGATTATGAATGTCGCGGGTTTAAGGGCTGATCTGAGTTCATGGACTCAAGGGGAATATAACTGGAATGCATACACAGATCTGAGCAGGAGGGATACGGAAATACATAGAACAGGAATATAACTAGAATGGAAAACTGTTTCTTTCCCTTCCTATCCCTTCCCTGTCAGAGTGATTTTACAGATTCCCTTATGTCAGCCACAGCAGGTAAACATGTTTAGCCACAGCTGCTGTGAAGGTAGTGCTGCTCTGAGCCACCAGTCCTGGGCATCCCTCTCTTCAGAGCCTGCTCTCCCAGGACACATTGCTGCTATACATGAGCCGCTACTGCCTTGTCTAAGAGATTTGCTAGATGGTGCCTTGTACTCAGCTGCACAGCTAACTGAATTTCATAACAATCTTAGTGTGGAGTTTGTCTGAAGAAGCTTAGACTAAAGTATTGACATAAAAATAAAACTTAATTGAGTCCAAGGAGCAAATTACACTCTGACTTACCGTCTGATCTTGCAATTCTGAATTAGTTATGAAAAAGCAAACTACAAGATGTATATTTTAAAATTATCCTCAGCTTTTGTACCCCAACAGCAATAAACCAACAGCAAAATAGAGGCAGGGTCAGTTTCTGAAGGAGCAAACAAATGCTGCCTTGTTTTCAAGAAACTTCTAATGGTCCTGTGGAAGAAATTTAGCAACGGGGTCAAAACGAAAGCATCTGGCAGTGCTCTAAGTTCTCAGAACTATAACTCTTATTTATTAACTGAACCTTGGAGGAGGGGCTCTGCTTCACGGAGCATACAGTATGTGCACTTCCATCAGAAAATGGGTTTGTTTTTTTTTTCCTTTCTCCATCAGTGACAGTGAGGGGCTTCACTAAATAAAGCCTAAATCATTAGGGATCCTAGTTCTGAATTTTTGGAAATCAGTTTTGGAAGTAATATCTGAAATCAGAGCCTTTATGATACCACTGCTTTTTACTTACCTGCCTTAATCATTAATGTGCACAGCAGAGAATTATTTGGGATGCTTATGTAGTTAGGAAAATGCTTTCTTGGGCTGTTTATTCTTATATATGTATATTAATACCTAAAACTAGAGCTGCAAAATAAGATCTAAACCATTTAGCAATGGACTGCCTTTGGTAAAAGCATACCTTTTGGTTGCCTTGAAACACTGCACAGCTCTTCTCCTCCCAAAATGACTTTGTCCAGCTCCTTAGCTGTAGTCAGAGAAGTTCATTGGAGGAATATGTTCCTTAGAGATTCTCCTTATTTCTGAGGCTCTTCCTCTTGGTTAAAGGTGGCTCAACAAGCTGGGCAGTTACCAAGTAAAGCAGCCCGCTGCACTCACGAGACTGTTTCATTCCTGGTGCCACCTGTTGGGGTCAGGGACCAAGATCAGGTGAGTTTCAAATTCTTATTGTGGCAAATGGCTCTTTAAAAACATTTATAAAGAGAGAGAGGGGAAATGAATCTTAAGGGAAGGAGTGACAGAACTCCAATCACTTTTGAGCTAGCACATCCTTCTGCATCATTTCACATTGACGGATGCTTGTGATAAGGAAGGAGATAGGGATGTCACAACAGATGTTTTGACTTAAAAATCAGTTGGAGGATGTTAGCAAGGGATACAGACGGAAGGTTTTTGGGTTCTTAGGGTTATCGTTTTGTTTCTTTTTCTTTCTGTTGTCATTGTTGTTTTTAATGAGTAGCTAACTCTGAAGTCCCAAAAGGTTTAGATCTTACTTTGCAGTCCCCCCAAAAAAATGTTCGGGCAGAAATAATTAGAACAATGTAATTGCAAATAATGATAAGTCTTGTCTGCTGTGGGAACCCAGGATGAGAGGAATAAAATAACAATTCTCTGTTCAGGAAGCACTTTGGAAAAGAAAGGCGGCAAGGAGTTTGTGGAAGCTGTCATTGAGCTTCGGAAAAAGAACGGACCCTTGGACATAGCTGGAGGTGAGATTCATCCATCACACTGCCTGCGTTCCTGCTGTTCCCAAGCATCACTGCTGGTTTTATATGTTACCTATATGTTATCTGTGCTCTCCAGAGTTATAATATACACATTGCATCTTAAGTAGCCATTACCAAAGTAACCAGGAAATGGCATAGTGATGCAATATCACAGGTAAGAGCAGGCTGTCCACAGATACACACATGCACAAGGGATGTTGATTGTTGAGGGTACAGATCATAAAAGCAATTAATTGGATACTTACTACTCAGAGCAGTTGAATTCAACTGCATTAAATGTCTGCTTTGCCAAGATGCCACTGACTTTCACTGAACTTAAGCACTTGCTTAAAGCCAAGCACCTGCTTAAGTACTTCATTTCATCAGTGCCAAAATCATCACTGTAGAAGCGTATGATTTTTTGATGTCTAGTTATCAAATTTTATGCAATATTTGAGAAAAATCTACCATCAGAGTACTAACATTTGGTAATGGCAATTTGACACCATCTGTGATATTGCTGATACACACTGGTTCATATAGAATGCTGGTTCTGCCATCTGTGTTTATGCTATAAAAATAAATACAGTACATGCAGTTTTGTAAACCAATTTTGACTAAAGCTGAGGGAGAGATGAAAGACTTCAGCTTACAACAGAAGGAATTGTGACTGTTTACTTCTGGTGCTTCATACAGATTTCTTCCCTGCTTTTTAAAAACGTTACTCATTTTTTCTTGGAATCTTTACTTTGCAAAAATATTTAGAATCTCCTTTATCTACACTATTCCTTACCAACTCACCACTGAGCCACATAAACGGTGCTCACAAATAAGTTGCATGTTTATCTCAGACGTCAATGCACCCCTCAGATCAGGTTAGCATCACCCCATGGGCATCTACGTGCTACCCCAGAGAACCTGGCTGCCAGAAGAGACTGGACACAAATCAACTTCCCCATTAGTGGATACCCAGTTTTCAGATTCCTCAATAATATGGGTGTTCCTTTAATAAAATAACCAGGATCCTTTCCTGGACCAGGCCTGTAACCAGCACAGAATGTGACAGTGGTTCTTGTTGTTTGTTTCTATAGCAAAATTTACTTCCCCTGTCAGAACATTTGCATTTAAAGTAAGGGACAGCTGCTCTGGGTAATTAACAGCCATCTTCAACAGAATCCTAATGAGTTAATGACTACTCTAGAATACACCCCGTGTCTGAGAAATATTGACATTGGTGATGTGTACCAATACTGTATTTTATTCTCTCAGTGTGAAGGAATTATCAGCATTTCACACTTGATTAGAGAAACATCAGCTGCTTTTATGAGTATTTTCTTGGATTTATGATGTAGTCTGGATCCCCCAACATTTGAGTTGCCTACAAGGACAAAGAAAAGTTGCTTTGAGTTGAAGTTATTCGATGTGCTTTTATGGATTTGTAAATCCTCAGCATCAGCCCTTGTGCTTCCATTGTCCTTTAAAACATATCCTGATGAACCTGTCAGAACGTCACATGACAAATGGAGGGACACTAAGATGGTGAAGGGCCTGGAGCATCTCCCCTATGAGGAGAGATTTGGGAACTGGGTCTGTTTAGCCTTGAAAAAAGAAGGCTCAGAGGGGACTTGATCCAGGTTTATAAATAACCTGAGGTGTGGGAGCCATAGTGGTGAGTCTGGTCTCTTTTCAGTAGTGCGTGGGGATAGGACTAGGGGTAATGGGATGAAACTACAGCATAGGAAGTTCCGCATGAATGTGCGGAAGAACTTCTTTACAGTGAGGGTGATGGAGCACTGGAACAGGCTGCCCAGGGAGGTGGTGGAGTCTCCTTTTCTGGAGATATTTAAGACCCGCCTGGACACCTACCTGTATGATGTGGTGTAGGGAGCCTGCTTTGGCAGGGGGGTTGGATTCGATGATCTCTAGAGGTCCCTTCCAATGCCCTACAATTCTGTGAAAGTGTGCTTTCTCTTTCTCTCTGCTTTTCCTTGGGAATCCTTCTGTGTCCCTGACAGCACCCAGGGGATGGCATGCAATTGGTGTGGTAAAAGATCCCTATACATACAAGGCCTCACCTGTTGAGGTATAAACAGTGTGAATCAAACTTTGTAGAGCTGTTATTGCATCCTGTCTGGCAGTCTGTCAAAAACATGAAAAAAGTCACTCAGAAGTGGCATTGTGTAAGCAATCTCTGATGACCCATTCATTAAAAAGCTCAAATAGAGCTGGGCCCAAAGTTATGAAATGGCACAAAATGTCTTCTTTACAATTACTCAGAAACAAAGCTGTAAAGAAAAGCTTTGATTTACCTCTTTTCCAGCCTTCCTTACCAGTTTGTGGAACTCTGAAAGCTCCAAACTGATCCAATTTGGGTTTCATTGTTAGCAGAGGTTAGCTGAAAAATAAAATGTATAGCAAGAATAGCTGAAGGTCACACAAGTCATAACTCCAGCAGGGCAGCATCCTAGTACTTACTGTAGCTCTGCTTTAAACTCTGAACCAAAGCAAGATCATCCCTAGAACAGATTTACATTCTATGAGATTACTGCCTTTTTCTCAGACATTACACAAATTTCCACAATCCCCAGTATAAATGTGTTGCCTTTGATGTCAGTCATGAATTCTTGCTCTCCAAAATAAGCTCTATTATAGTTATGATTGATAAATTACTGTGGCAAAGTACAGCTGGAAATGGGAAAGTCTCTGTAATCATGTTGTTATATTTTAAACCTGTGTGATTTCTAATCTAAAACATTCAGGGGGGATAAAGGAATGTCTGTCGATTGTTTGCTGTTTTAATCACAGATGCATTCTTTTAATGCTAACGAGAGAGTTATGTTTCACTTTCGTCCCTTACTAGCTGTTGTCAGTGCTGGCCATGGATTGCCTGCAAAGTTTGTGATCCACTGTAACAGCCCAGGCTGGGGCTCAGACAAATGTGAGGAGCTGCTGGAAAAGACAGTGAAGAACTGCTTGGCTCTGGCTGATGAAAAGAAGCTGAAATCAATTGCATTTCCTTCAATTGGCAGTGGCAGGTAAGGCCGTTACACAAACCCAATGCTTCATCTCGACTACATTTTCTAAGTGTAAGAGTTCCTGTTAGAAGTTCCTGTCTCTTCTTGCATACAAAACCCATTTCTACCACGCTAACTTCATTCTTCATTGATTTCAGTTCCCCAAATTAAACGTTTCTTTTAGGATCCTCCAAGCTGCACATGGAGCCTGTCATATTTTCCCAGTAACAGTTAAACTTTGGAATGTCCAGCTTAATCCCTGCAGTCTTACAACATAGAAAAGAGCGAAAGTACCTTTTAAGAGTGTATCAAATTGAGATAGAGAAGAAAACATGAAGAAATAGAGCCTATTTCACCTGGTTTTAGCATGTAACTAAGCCGACTGCAGTTTTGGGATGGCTAGAAGATGTCTTAACATTTGTTTAAGCTTTCACCCCAAATCCATAAACTAAACTCCACAAAGTTTACATCGTGGGACTCTTTCAGAAAGAAAAAGTTACTGTAAAAGTCTTTGCCAAGATTTTTAAAGCCTAAATCTGAAGTTCAGGTTCTCTAGGTTTGTGCAGAACACTCAGTGCCATCAGAAAGTTGGATAACGTTCCTAAGAATCTAAATATAGGCTAGAATTTTGACAAACTTAGATTTGGGAAGAGGTTTGGAACACATGGCCTCTGATGGCTCACTATGAAGACCAAATCTATGCTGAATTACACAGTGGTATATTTAGCCCTAAACAACTGCTGCTTTCTAAGTTGCCATGAAAGAAGTTGGCTGATCTTCTGCAAGAACATTCTTCCCATGGTGCCATCTTGTAGTGCTGGATTCATCTGTGCATGTTCATTGTAGGACAGAAAGCACTGTTTGAGAGTGAATAACTATAAAGAAACAGAAGTTTCACTAGGATAATAAATTCAAGTGTTTTACATCAGAAAAAGCTCCAAATAAGGCTGTTTCAAGTTGGTGTCATTTTACAAAGTTTGCTTCTGTTACTTAAACTGTGGAGTGAAGGATCCATACTGACCTGTTGAATTGATGGCTGTTGGTTCAAAGACTGCTCAGTGAAACAAGCAGCTTTTCTGCAGAATAATCCAAAATACCCAAACTAGGCTGTTCCATGAACTGCTCTTCTGGAGAAGCTGTGCCGTTCCATAGACTATAAAGATGCTAAAGAGTTCAGTACGTAGGTGCATACAGCAAGGCTATGAGAAGTGTGTTCCACGGATCTCTCTCTTTTCTGGAGGGTGCCCATTTCAGACTGTTGTTGCAAAGCAGTTAATTGATGATGGGAGATGATGAAACCCTGAATAATCATAAGACCCATGTTCTGTAATGGAATGCAGTTACTGAAAGGCAAGATCTGCGGCTGTATTCAACTTGGCATATGCATGTTGCTCTTACTCAAGCCAGTTGAACTGGTGCTTTTAAAACATGGAGAGAAATTAACTGGCACAGAGAAACATACGTTGTTTATTTTCCCTTTCTTCTTTAATTAGAAATATTCAAGCATAAATTAGTTTTTGAGAAAACAGTATATTCTGACAGTGCTCCTTACTTGTTTTTTTATGAAGTCAGAAGTGTTAAAAAAGTAAAGCTTTTGACAGCAAATACCAAAGACACCACATGTATGCAGCTGTTCTAGTACAGACATCTGTCAAGCAGACATCACCCAATAAATCCACATAAACAGTTTCATTCTCTTTTATAGTTGAGGAATGGGATTACATGAGGGCAGTTCAAATAAATCATGGGGGAAAATAAAATAGCATGCTTGTAGCCTTCAGTGGGCCAGATGCACGGCTACAGCCAACTTGTGGCAAGCACAAACTGGGTGCTGTACAAGGGTAGCCTGGAGTTCAGTCTGGTAGGGCCAGCAGTAGAACACAGAAAAAAAGAGTTTGAGATTGAAAATAAAATAATCCTCAAAGCAGGGATTTCATCCTGAGGCTCTGCCATTGGACAGAATGGCCACCAACTTGGCTGAGTTCTCCAACAGCCATTTCACGAGACCATAACAGTAGATCACTGTAAGAGACTTCTGTTTCACCCTGCAGCCCACACAAGGCCACTGGTCAGTATCTCACTTCTGATTTTCCTCCTCTCTATCTGCTTTTCCCTCCCTTCGGCAGGTCTTAAACAACTCATTTTATTCAGCTTCCTTTTGTGCACGCCTCCCCTTGATCAACCTGCTCTTCTCTCTTTCACCCTGTTGAGACCACCTTGCAGGAACATCAAGGAAGTGGAAGCTGTATGGCTTCAGAATCACTTTAAGCAATTCAGAAACAGCATATACCTTGATCTTTATGTTCTCCTTTGTGACTGATCCTTCTTATGAGCAAAATTCATCAGATGTCTGCTCTGTATATGCCAGGATGCAGCATTCATAAGTAACTAGCAAACAACCAGATGTGGAGGCACACTGACTCCATGCCCTTTTCTCTGTGTAAGCCAACAGTAGGAAGCAGCTCTGGTATCTCAACTGCTGTCAGGTCACACAGCTTGTTCTCACCAGGCAACTCAAGCTGCTTTGGAATGTTTTCAGAATGCTTTTCTTTTTTCTCTTCTGCTCCAATAATGGGGGGAAAAAGTTGTCTTCTTCAGAAAAGAAAGAAACAGATGCACTATTCCATGTAACCATTTCTGAAATACCCAAGCACTGTCTTCAGGTGGCACATTACAGACAGCAGTACTACAGAATTTCTCTTGGAGTATATTTTGTGGTAAGGTAACATGCAGTAAGCTGTCCATGACACAGGCAAGTTGACTTTCTCATTTTGTGTCCTGCTGCATATGATGAGAGTGAGAGCATAGCAAGGTTTTCAGTTCAGTGCTTCAGTGAGCAAATACTAAGTCGTGGTGCTCCTATTAATGGCAGAGATTAATTGAGCTCAACTTCTATTCTAGGTTTAAGTTTTTGAGGAAACTGAGAAATCCATTGATCTGTACGATCTGAAGTTAATTAATATTTCCCTATGTTATGAGTCAGTATTACAACTTCAGTTGGCTCAAATGGAAGGCTAAGTTAAAGGTCGTCAGCTTTCTGTATTTTACTTAACTTCATAAAGCTTCCTTCAAACTGTGATTATTTCATTTCTTTTTTGATGTTTGTTCCCCTTGGAGATGCTCACACCCTGCTGGAATTCAGCAGCAGAGCTTCTGTTCACAGAAGAGTCTGAATTCTGGAAGTTTCTTAAGTCATACCATTCCTATCACTACCACTTTCCATTAGCACAATGAGTGCTGAAACAAAGATACAGCTCTGAAAGCTGCTAATTACTATAACGTGTAATATGATGGAAATCACAGCAATGACAACAAAGCATCGGGATCCCTTGCTGCAAGCGCGTGTTCACTCAAACACAACAGCAGTAAACACAGAAATAAGAGAAAGCAGCTGCTTACCTTCAGAAGGCCTCAGGTACACCAGGATCTACAGAGAGATGCCATCAGTTTCACTGCCAGCCTTGAAATGAGGTCTGGAAAGGGGTGGATCCTGGCTCCAGCCCTTCCATTGCTCACTACATTGCATGCACCTGAGCTCCATTGGGTTGGCTCTGCCTTCTCACCAGGTGCTCCATCACTGCTTCAAGTCCTGACTTAGCAATTCCACTACAGATGTAGCTGTATGGTTATATCTCTTTAGAGGTTGGTTGAATTGATGGGGACTTGTATGGAAATAGTTTCTGTGAAGATATTGTTCTTAACTACAATGAAGAAAGGAGAAAGAAGATATGATTTGTAGTAAGGCAAAAGCTTGGTAGTGATCTACAGAGAAACAAAAGTGGATGATGTGAATCACGCTTATCAAACCTATCACAGACATGTTTGTACTGTGATTTCAAGCATCCATATCATCCAGTGGCATACTGCTGCTGCTGCTGCTCTCCATGGCTCCCCTCATGGCAGCATTAATTTCAGGACATCTTCCAGTTTGAGCTTCCGTGCAGAGGATGCTGGCTCATACTGCTTCCAGGTGACCAGTAGCAGAGTGGGGTTATTGGATAATCCTGATAGTACTTCCATAGGGCTTGATCTGCCCTCTGTCACTGACACTGAGCTATCTCTTCCTCCTTCAAAGCACGTGCAGCAGGAATTTCCCCCTGTCATGTGTAATATTAAGCAACACACACACTTGAAAGAAATAACATGAACAAAATAATTAGTTCCATAGACTGCCATACTGTGGGCAGCAGCTGCATTCTGCTGACTTCCAGGTGGCTGTGGTTCTAGTCAAAAACAGCTCTTGGTTTTTTCTTCTTCTAAAAATACTGTAATAAATCATGGGGGGGAGGGAGGGTTAATCACCGACTTATGGAATTACAAGGAATAGAAAAGATAGATAGAAAAAAAATCCTGCTGTTTTCAAAATTACAACTGCCAGAATTGCAGCAGTACCACGACTTCTTATAAAGCTGTTATAATTGAGATCATGGCTTTGTTGAGTCCATTCTACTTTTGCTGGACTCGTTTTCTCACTGCCAAACTACTAGCACTCATTCTCTCCACTTTCAGCCTGCAGCAAGACCGTGCAAGTCCCTTCTTTAATTCTATGCTGTATTGTTAACCATGAATAGCAGGAGAGCCATGTTGTACTTCATCTTCTCATGCTTCTTTTTCTGCACCAAGTTCTCTTTCCCTTTTATTTTTACCTCTTCAGGTTTGCTGTCAGGTTGGGTTTGACTGTGCGGCTCTCCTGAGCTCTTAGCTGTCTGGCCACTGCTTTACCTGTCCGCTAAACCAGAACAATGGAGCCAGCAGATATTGAAAGGTTCAACCTTTTAACATATGTGGATTCTGCGTTCCTATTTTAGGAATGCTTTCTTGTGTTTGAACATTAAGTCTTGCCTAAACAAACAACTTTGTAGCTTCTAAATCAGATGGTAAACACTAGCTTCGTAGCTTTAGTTACTGTGCTGCATTAGGGGAAAGCCTGAGCATTCCATGCAAGTTTACACTATCAAAAGCTTGTTCAGCAGGACTTGATTTTCTTTCTTTTCTTCTTTTGTCTCTCCTACTAGAAACGGTTTTCCAAAGCAAACAGCTGCGCAGCTGATCCTGAAAGCCATCTCCAGCTACTTCGTGTCAACAATGTCCTCTTCAATCAAGACGGTGTACTTCGTGCTCTTTGACAGTGAGAGTATAGGGATATATGTGCAGGAAATGGCCAAACTAGATGCCAACTGAGCATAGAAAGCTGCAGTACCAGCCCCTTTCTACCCTTCCTCTTCTCCAAAACCTTAACTCCTCGTGAAACAGAACATCCCTTATTTTAAATTTTGCTCATCTAGGGAAATAAAGGTGGTTTTGTTTTGTTTTGTTCTGTTTTGGGATTCATTTTAGTTTTGTTTTTTACTTTCTAAACTGTTTTATGTTGGCACTGATAGTTGGCATTACTGCTGTTAATGCACTGTGTACCAGGCATCGTCTGAACTTAGTGTAATCTAGGAGATTTTATAGTTTTATTTTAATGAAGTATGGGTTGAAGCAGGAAGCTGTTAGGAAAATGTAGTCTTTTACTCGTGACAGAAACAGGCCGACCCTATTTTGTAACTGTGTTGTGGTGCTTTATCAATACATCGAGTGGCGTCCCTTTCATTTTTTAAAAGAACAGATGCTATAAACCTAATTTGTGTTTGTTTATTGTCTAAATGATAAATCTGGAAGAAAAAGATGCAGAGACCCTCTTGTCCTTAATTATATTTACAATTTTGAGATCGTGTGAATTGATTTAGTAAAATGTTTGAACTGTTGCTGTTGGTGTAGTGGAATTTTTCTCTTAAATCTTTATTATCTTTTGAATTCAGAGAAGTTAGCTGTCAGTATTACAGCAGGTCTCAATCAGTGGCCCGGAATCTTGTCTGGAGATACTGGGCATCTTATAACGCACTGAGAAGATGTCTGCAAACTCAGTAGCTGTCACAACTGACCCTTTCTTCTGTGAGCATTTGGGCTTTCCTGATGGTGCTTCAGATCTCCCATAGAAGGAGCTGACTTAATTGGCTGCTTAGTGTGAGAGGTCCCAGCCTTTAAAATCAAGTAAGGCCTAGGGTTGTTTTGAACTAGTTCCAATCATTGAGTATAGGGTTTTTTGAAGCCATTCTTTATTATTTCCAAATCTTTATGAGCCCAGTTTGTACTGGTTGCCATATCGCTTGCACAGCTGAAATCCATACCAACATAAACCTTACGGAAGCCACTTGTTTTTTGTACTTTGAGAAAGGGAAGGTTACACGTTCAAAAGCATATGAATGCTCTCTGAAGAGGAAGCTCTTCCTTTGAAGTCTTTAGCCTGCCTTCTCAATAGTAGGCATACGTTTTCCATTTCTATTAAAAACTTCATTTGTTGATGAAAGAGCCCTTTGCATCCCTCCTGAGTGCTGATCCAGAGCAATGAATGGAAGATATCTGACTGCTTTCAGTAAACTCGGGACTCAGTACCACGTATTAAAAGCAGGTAAGCTTAAGTTCTGTCGAGTGTTCGTTTTGTTTTCTTTTTGCGTAGGATTGTGAATACTTTCAGCATTTGAGGGAAGTGCTGCAGAGGAACAACAGTGACAACACTGGAAGGCATTTAAAGAACAGTGCTCTTCTAAACAAGCAGAGTTAGGAGCAGAGAGTGGATGAATTCCGTGCATCAGACACGTGAAGTGTTTGACCATACGATGCAATTTGTTAAATTATAGTGTCAGTCTTTAACAATAGCAGCTCCAGCAGCAATAAGGCAGGTACAGTTCCTTACCACTGAGTTGTGAATGGCATATTCCTGCCGTTGTGTTGGTCCTCATACAGAAAACACGAAGCTGCATTTTGCACAAATGTCACTAGGTGTCACTGAAAGGATTGAAAAGCAGAGAAGAGCATGGAGGAGGGGGGTCCTGAGGGGACACCTGGGATGAGAAGGACCCTTCCTTGTTCATTGCAGAAGGAACGGGCACATCCCAACAAGTGCGTACCCAACAGACTGCAGCTTCTTCGTCTCTTTACACATTACAGTAACACATTTAATCACTGGTATTTTCAGAGCCTTTAGAAATACAGCCTGCAGTGGTATTTAACAGATCTTTTACGCTGTTACACAAGATGAAGAGATGTCAACTTTGAACTGAGAAAATCTCAAAGCAAACTGTGCCATAATTCAAATGACATGGACTTGTTTCTTCTGGCTGCAGACCTCATCTACTTCTTCAGCTTCTTCTGGCTCTGTGTACAGTTCACATCATCACTTGTGATGTGCAAAGTTTGTTTTGTATGAATCCAGCCCTTAATTTGCAAAAGGACCCGTGAATATCTCCCACCTGATGAGGATCCGAGCTCTCA
This sequence comes from Coturnix japonica, assembly GCF_054131305.1. Classification (NCBI taxonomy): domain Eukaryota; kingdom Metazoa; phylum Chordata; class Aves; order Galliformes; family Phasianidae; genus Coturnix; species Coturnix japonica. The sequence goes on from NW_028188951.1 coordinate 1,898,196, forward strand.
GCATCATGTTCCAGAGTAAACAGAAACTGTTATCAATGCTTCTCATGTGGCTGTGAGTAATGGAATGCCTTGCTTCTCACAGCAGGCAGAGTCCCGATCTGAGAGCTTTAAGAAGGTCTCCATTCTCATTATAACCCAGCTGTGGAGCATCACTTACAGTGAGCATCACTGCATTCTCCTTTCGTACAAATTCCAGAGCATCCTTCTCCTTTGTGGCACACATACAAAAGCTCCTAAACCCCCAGTGCTTCAACTGACTACTGTGAATCGCCCACTGTCCCCACAGCCTGGAGAACATTGCTCTCAAGTCCTGCAACCCAGCAAGCTGTGCAAGGAAAGCAGAAGCTGAAGATCCCAAAACAAGCCTGAACTTGGCCATGTGGTGCAGCCCCAGCACATTGTGGTGTAGATCTGATAACCTGAAAGACACATATCTGGTTACATGTATAACAAGAAAAACAGAAAAAAGTTGCTGCTAATGTGTACTGGGACCGAAACAACATCACTCTGGGAGTTGTCTTCCGTGTATTTTTAACAGCATGAACGTGCCATATGCAAAAATGAATTAATCATTTAAGGAAGGCCACACACTTAAAGACTCAGTCAGTTTGTCTTCACTGCTTGTTCTTTCATTGCTGCAGTCCATTAGGGAACTTATCTGAAAACAATGGTTAAAATGAATGTTCTCTGCAGCCAGCAGCATTTTCCATCCGCTGCCTCAAGTCTTGCTTTCCACTGCTCTTCTGCTTCTACTCCGCTGACTTTTCCTCCTGTAGGTAATTCGCTGTAATACTGTCCTTTGGGTGAATCAAAGATTGCGGTACTTTAGCAGTTCCCTCTAATTCTGTAGGCTATCATCCTGCCAAAGCTTTTTTCATCCTAAGTTGTCAGCCACTATGATTAGCTGAGCAGGTATAATTACCCCACCGCAGTCATGGTCAGGTTGCCGGGCTGGCTTTCAGATGCAATTAGCTGCTGACAGAAGCGTTACTTTGCCCCTGAGAGGAAGTAAGCAAAAATGCAAATCTGGGGTCTCTCTCTTTTCCCCATTGAAGGGGAAGAATTCATAATCACACTGCAGCTCATCTGCCTCTTTGAATCCTTCCTTCCTGAAGTCCTTTTTCCCCCCTGGAGAAATGGAAGCAATGAATAACAACATTTGTGTAACCTTTATTTTCCTAAAGCAGTTGGAGGAGGGCAGAGTATTTGGTAACCGCAGTGCAGATGTGTCTTCTGGATGATTAGCGCCGTGATGGACAGGTTAGACTTTCAGTCTCATGTTACATTCCACTGGAATCAGCCCTCCATCCTTCATGATTAATTTAAGATTCAGTAACAAATCTTGCTACATTTCCTTCAGCTCCCTTCTAGATCTCAACCTTTTCGGAAGTTTGGATTTAGCATTCTGGCAGATGCAGAGCTGCAAGCAGGCTCCTACCATCCACATCTGTCCTGCAACCCTGACTGAGATCACCCCCCTGTTCTCAGATGTGCCCTGGGCAGAAGTCTGAAAACAAACCTTCCTGCTTCGTCTCTTCCTGCTCCACTGCCTCCTCAGGCATCCAGCACTGCACAGAGTTTGGGGCATCTGGAAAAGTAAAGCAGCCAAGCAAAGACTGATCTTGATAACCACGGGTGCCAGGAGGTACAGAAATACGGTGGGGGCTGTCCCTGTTCTGATCCCTGTTTTCAACCCGAGGATACAAATACCTCTCAGTGGTATTATTATAACCACAAACATCCGCTACAAAGCACACAGTGTCACTTTCCAATCCCATGTTCTGGTTCTCCTGCACTGCTTTTCCCCAGGTACTGATCATTCTTTCCATAGAGCAGAATTCATTAACATTCTGATCATCCATTCAGTGACATCTCTTCTCTGCTACAGACTGTGAGGACATTGCACAGGCTCCATCTTTAAACTGTCACACAGCAAAGTAATGAATGCACCTGATGGGACAGCATCAGAGCGTCTGTTCTTCGGAGGTTTATCATGAACAAATGCTTCCATGGACAAGATAACTGTAAAATATCATTTTATGATTCCTTAGGAGCAGCATCATGGCTACAATTACTGTATGAAAATAAGAAGAGATGGGTATCGACAGCGAGAAGTGAGAGCTTCTCATCTTTCAGCCTGCAGACTTACTGCAGTAAAACAGCCAAGTATTTGTACAAGTGCAAGGAGGCTGGAATCTGACTCACAAGGCATGAGCAAAGCACTCTTAGAAATGCTTATTTTCCAGTCAAAAGGAATCAGGAACTCTTTGGTCTGTGACCTCTCCAAAGCCAAAGTGTATACAGCCAATGAGTCTGGGAAATTAAGAATTCAGAGAAGGTACAGCAGAAGGTAAAAAACACAGATGGGATGTAGGTACCACATACAGGCTGACAAGGGAGAGCATTCCTTGTTAGCCAAACAAGCAGAAGTCTGCAGAAAAACCAGGCTCTAATTTCCCCTATGTTTGTTAACCTCAAGTTTTTGTGAGCTCGTTTTCCCTTTGATCCCAGCTAAAATTGGGTTTCCAGCCTGAAAAAATAGGAGCTGTAGTTGCCTGGCCACTCAAAGATCAGGTCTGCAGCCCATGGAAACTAGTCACATACTCTGCTCTGTGCTGGTTTTGCAGAGGACAGTAATACCTACAGTTGTAACAGCAACTCAGAGGGAGCAGCATAATTGATAGGCCTGAAGAGCGCAGGTAAGTAGAAAGATTGTATTTATATCCCTGGCGTGAAACCCAATGGGAACCAGACTATTGCACACTGGCTAAAGTGCTTCAGAATTGCCACCAATTCCTTTTTGTGTTGAGTTCTTCAGAGATTTAGTTCATTCCTCCATAGAATCCCACTTAATGCCTCCACAACTCATGTTTAACCATTATCACTAGCACCCGGCTCATAAATGCTTCTTCCTTGTCAGATTCCACGCACAGGAATCAAAGGGAGATGATGCTGCTGTTTCCTAATGCAAAGCAAGGACAACATTTCACAGCATAGCCCTCCAAATCCCAACTCTTCCTTTTTTTTCCCCCCCCTTTCCTTTTACCAGGCTGGTTAACAGGAGAAATGTGATATTTCTGTACCTTGAAATGACCAGCTTCCTTCGGCTTCGGAGAATAAATTAAAGTTGAGCCAAAGTACACCTCAGCTGCAGCGATGGGCAGATTGATTTGCTTTCCATCTGGGAGATTAAATTCCACTGCCAAAAAGAAAAAATGGCACCAGCATAATTAGCTGTCAGTCAAGTTGCAAGAAGACAGACTATGTGGGATAATTGAAAGCCCTGCAGCTTCTCATTACATACTACAGTAGCCCTATTTGCAAATTTCCACCTTGAGGAGGTTCCCCTAACGCTGTCAGGTTTGTACTTACTCCTCCTGGCACATTCTTCTGATGTGAAACAGGAACACTGGGCAGGGATGGATTAATTTTAAGTAATTTTTGCTTAACCCAAGTTGCTGATAATATATTTGTCAATAGCCCCTGACAGCTCTGCTAGGCTTTAATTGCACACAGATCCAAACCACCAGAAGGACATGGTAGGTCTTCACATTCCTTATGCCCAGGAGATGCCTTTATAGGCATAGAAATCACCTTCCTGCCTATTTCTTTCTTTTCTCTCCATGCAGGATCCCTCCCCCGTGGATTCTTTTATTCAGTGAATTGCAACTCATAATGAACCTATCAGCATGCGATATTATAAATATAGATTACATATAAAAATAACCAACCTTCCCCCTCCCTCGTTTCTTGAGTTTTGAGCATGGTTTGGCAATTGCTGAGTGTACATAAAGCATTAGGGGAGCCCAGCAGATCTGGAGGCTCTTCTTGGTCCTCCTAAACCCATATGGAGTATGCAAAACATTCGACTTCTGAGCATAGCAGGGGCAAGTATGGACCAAAGCATTCTTTTTGGCTGAGTGTGTGTACTTTCTGTCACCCTTCCTTGCTCTCAAAGGGAATCAGGTCCATCTCTCTTGCTAATATTCCACTTTTTAACAGGAAATGATGACTGCCAGCTCAGGCTGAAGGCTTCGGCCATCCTTTGCTCCCCCAGGGAAGAGGCAGGGCTGTGCCACCTGCCTTATGGCTGGGCATTCTCACATCATGTCCACACTAATGCACTTTCATGCCAATGAAGTGGAGGTGGGAGGGGATGGGGGAGATGCTGCGGGCTTTGGCTGCCTTTGGCAGCTTCAGAGTTCTCCAAACCGGAAAGGTTACTGCTTCCCACAGAAGAGGGAGCCAGTGTCACACCTCCCACATGGCTCCGAAACCTCCGAGCTAATAAAGCCTGGTCTAATACACTAATAACTCTTAAACCAGAGCTTTCATTATAAAGAGTAATTTATGTTCACCTTTAAGAGCGCCACAAACCTGAGCCCTCTTACAAGCAGAGATTTGCCTCTTTGCTCCCAGCTTTGAGGAAGTGCTGCGGGGAGGTTTTCCAGATCTGGTAGGGACTCATTGGTAGGGACTGGGAGCCAAGCTGGGAACAGAACAGGTGGCTCATAAAACACTAACACTCAAGCCACTATCTCAGTGCCACGGTGTGGGAGACTGGCTTGGCACAGAATAGCAAGACAGAACATACAGAAAATGGTGCAAAGCTATTTCTGGTGATTCAAGCTCTATCAGAAACATAAATGCACCGATCTACCCCATGTCCAGAGAGAGCAAGTTAGGATTTGGCTTCTCCTCGTGTATGGTAGGAAATATTGCCCCTCTTGTCTGTGTACAACGGCCCTTTATGATTTATGAGACAGTCCTCTTTTTTTTGCCTCAATTACTCACTTCAAAAGGGAGTGGAAATGGGACATTCCTCGCCCTAATACTAAATGCATGTAGTCAATAAAAAAGAGAAAAAACTCTGAAAAATATTTAAAGGGAGGGTGCTTAAGTTATTGCAGCCCTTGGGAACATTAATGTATGTGCCAACAAGTTACTGTATGTGGCTTTAACATGCTTATTTATTCTGCCGTGCTATAAAACTCTGTCTTAAATATTGCCAAAACCTGTTTGCCATGGCAACCCCTCATCACACATGTGTTCCAGTACCACTTACAAGCACCTTCTTAAAGAGAAATACCCAGCAGGATGAATGGTTTGTGACCTCCAGGGCATTTTACAAAGTTTTAAGCACCCAAGTAAATATTACTTTGGGCTGAAATATTTCTCCCATATATCTCCTTCCCCCCCGCCCCGTCACCCGCACACCCCTTTTTGAGTAGCCCTTTAAGCAGTGAAGCAAAGCCTGTTCCCTACTCAATCCTCTCCAAATGGAGCCCTAATGACCTGGACAAAGCACACAGCCTGATTTTTACCTTGCAGTGCTCAGGTGTTGCCAGTTGGCTGGGGAAGCGTGGCAGAAATCAGCTGGTCTTCTGTCCTTTCAGGGGCACCGCAGCTGTTCCTGATGTAATTAGTCATCCTTTGTATTGGCTAAAGAAAATACATGTTTTTCCTCCTCTCGTTCCCTCTAAATGTTTGCTCAGCCGAACCACTGGCCGTTAAATCCAACTATGCACATGTTCATTATAAAGCCACGTAATGTTAACGTTACACCAGCAGTGCTGCAAGCACCCAGCCCAGGAAAAGGTTTGACTCGGGGTCCTTTTTTCACTGCTTATTTACCGCTGTGACTTAAACTGCAGAGAAAGGCTCATTTCTCACAGTGCAGAGAAGATGCATCTCAGCAGCAAGTTATGTTGAGCCTGTCCTACAGGATACACTGCTGGGTCATCCTCCAGATACAGCGCTCTGCTGTGTGGGAATCCAAGTAGGAAACTGGGCCCCTCAGATTGCTTTTCCCAATGAGTGTCACCATAGTGTCTAAGTTACTTATAGCTCTATGTGAAGAAGATCAACTTCCTCTGCCTTTCTGGGTACAAATCCCACTGGCTCAGCACACAAAGCTTGATTGATAGTGGACTTTTATTACTATTATGATTATGATTATTATTATTGTTGTTGTTATTGTTAGTTGTTCCCCCGATGGCTGTGCTGTACCTAAGCAACAGCACCAGAAGGCTCCAGGCAGGTTCTGCCCTAGGAGCAGGGCTGCCTCTAAGGTAGGCATACCTAGAAAGAGTTCCCTGCCTGCCCTGTTCCCACCTGCCTTCCTTATCATCCACTTCTTTTGGAAGGGTTCATGCTCCTTCTCTTCCCATCTGAAAGAGTCTTATTTCATATTTCCTAATCCTAATGGTACACCTGTGCTGGATGCTGCACCTTTACTCTCCCCATTTGGAGAGGGCAGAGCTGGGTGTGCAGCCCAGTGCTCCACATGGCCAGATATCACTGGGAGAGCCCCACCACGAGCTGCAAGGACCCCACTCATCTGCACAGCCCCCAGAGAGGATTCCCAGGAGAGCCTCACCATCACCAGAAGCTGCTGAATCCTTACAGGAAATAATTACTCCAAAGGCAGAGTGAACATTACCAGAACTGGTCATAGTGACAGCCCCAATCACAGTCAGCTCCAGGGGAAAGATCCTTCCAGCACCCGGGAGTGAAACCCTAGAAAGTACCAAAACACAGTTGTTTGAAAAATAAATAGATGTATATAAAGCAGAAAAGAAAACAGTGTATTCTTAATGCTCCATTATTAACGGTACTCAGTAAGGGATTTTCTGCTTTGCTGGAGCATGTAACAGGCTTAAATAAGAATCCCTATCAGAACATAACTCTGTAATTATGCAGATAATATTTTGCTACTGTAATGACAACATAAATGCTCACAAGCTGCATTGGGTGCACATTTCTCTGAAATACAGGGATGTCTCTCAGCTGGCACTTCAGTAACGACCACAGGCACGTCACCTTGACAAGCACTTCAGTCTCCAGGCATTTCATGGTGTTGCCCTTTGTTATCAGTGAGCAGTTCAGCTCCTGGTTCCTGGCACGTGTCCCCCCAGGAGCTGCACCAGGGATGGATGCTGATTTCCTTGCCTTGTGCTATTTGTCAACCATTTCCAGCCTTCATCAATAGCACATCCCAGCAAGAGTTCAGGTGCATCTGGTGCTCAGCAGGCACTTCTCAGAGTGGAAACCTCCAGAAGCTCCCAGAAGACACAGTGGTGTTCTTGAGCTAAATTTTCCTGTTTTCACCATGTTTGCTTGTAGAAAGTCTCTCAAAAGAGAGCAATCCAAACACTCTGCTGTCGCTCTTTATCTCCCCAGAATAATGATACCAGTATAGAGTGAGGGGAGCAGATGAAATACTTTGTTTGTTTTCTTAGTGTCTGCCCAAGTTTGTGATCTCAGTGACCATGATGGAATACAAACACAGCACTGACACGCCTGCAAGTGTAAGTGACAGAATGCAACTCAGACTTTCCAACATGCAGATATAAAATGTAATGCTTACATGCAGTAAATGATTCCTTCTGGTAAACTGCGACCCGCTTCTGTTCTACTGCACTGAGGCTGTTTTATTGCTCTGGCAATGGGAATGAACCCTTCCACAGCCAGTCTTGTAAACAGATACATCCCTTGCTGGAGAGCCAAAATGTCCTGATTACCAACACTACTGCCATGTCTCGCAGCTTCCTAAACCCCCAACTGGAAACCATCTTGACATTATACTGTGTCATCATAACATAAGAACATATAAAGTCAAGTTTATGGAGTTGCAGAATTGCAGTGCATTTGCAAAATGCAGAGAATATGTTAATGTGTTATTTCTCCTAAAGGCAGACACTGAAAACACACACTGGTCTACTCGTGCACGTGTTTACTGCTATTTCTGCCCATGACTGTCTAAATAGCTGTTAGAATGATTTCCAAGCTTGAGTGTGTATGTCCAGCTCTACTAAAATTCCCATAAATGCATATGAAATCTCTGCTGCCTGGAGACTTCTGAAAACATCGTTTTAATAGGAATCAAGTATCATGAGTGATGCCTATTACTGCATCCTATTCCATTAGAGCTTGGAGACATCACACTATTTGCTGTCACTACATAGTGCTGGAGGCATGGAAACTCCCAAGGCTGATCAGCATCTTCAGATTTCTCACCTAGTAAAGCACCTAATCCATCAGAAAGGACTGTTGGGTCTCGGTTGATCATTCATTTGTCTCATTGAAACCCTATGACTCCATTTTAAGAGCTTTTTTATAGACTCGTATAAAAGAGAAAGTGAAGTTTTTAACATGTTTGCACTCTACTAAGTCAATACACATAAAAAGAAGTACAACTGGGGTTCTTACATGGATATATGGCCCAGAAGTGCTAAGCTGGTAAAGAGATACAGCTACCAGTTAGGCAAGAGATTAGCATTTGATTGCTTTTTCTTCACATTGCTAAGCACTTTCTGGAAGCAAGGGACATCCAGAAACCCAGCAGCAGCATGAGCCAGATCCCAAACCCCCCAGACAGAGGTTCTCCTCAGAAAATTCCTATGTGTCATTTTTCCCTATGTTATTCTCCCAGAATAGTACATCTCATTCTGGTTACTAGTTTGCTGTTGCCTACCTGTCCTTTCAGTGTCAGCCCAAAGCCAATGGAGCATGAAGGCTTCACGGCAGGTGTTAGAATCTCATCTCTGTTTGGACACATACAGGTGCACCCCTGTAGCAGGAGTCCCATAGTACTGTTTCTGTTAGACCTTACTGCTCAAGAAAAGATGCAATTTCAGAAGAAGCCTCTGTCCCATCTCTGCTGCTTGTGTATATCTTTCCCACATTGATACAAAGAGCTGAGTCAAGGGATAGAGAAAGGAAATGCAGCTTCTCTCTATTGGTGCTGCTGAGGGTGCTTAGCTCCTATCTCTGATGCCTGGAAATGGCAAGAGAAACATAGAGGAAGCAAGACAGAAGACTCAGCAGCTGCAAGATGCAGCATATGAGAGGAACGTGTTTTTAAATAGAAACCATCAGTACCAGCACAGCTGTCAACTGCGCTTTGCCCCAAAAGTGAATTTTTATTAAGCTCTGTAAAAACTCCTAAATCTAGAACTTTAAAAGCTTTTTTTTTTTTTCCCATGTAAAACAGAAGTTGAAGATGGCAGATCTTTATTGAAAGTCAATGTTAAAGCAAGAGTTTTGCCAAGAGAATAGCTGAGATGAATGCTGCTATGGATTTTCAGTTAAACATCTACTTCTTGACTTTCATGAACTGCTAATCAGGATCTCCCATCCAGATAGCTAATTAAATACCACTGTTAAGCCTAAAATTTGCTAGAATCCAGCTGCACTGCCCTGCTCCAACACAGACTATGCAATCACTTATTATCATACCCAGAACTGTATGAAGAGCCTAATTGCTGGAGCTTCAGTTTTGATAGGCAATTTGACAACAACCTGAAATATGCCATACCCCAAATGAACTCGGACACAAGCAGTAAATACAATGTTTGTCCACGAATTATGGGTTTGAACACGTGGAGTAACATAAAATGAGAATTCAAATTGCTTCGAAACTTAATTACCTCCATCATTGCCTTCTTAACTCTGCCTAATTTTAATCCACCAACTATCCTAATATATTTAGGGCAGATATGTCCTAACTAACTAGTGAAGAGTTATCTGCTAGGGATGGTGGGAACTACATGGCACTGCCACACCAGATTTGCCCAAGGAGCAGCATCCCTGCAATGCTTCTCATTCTAAGTGGCTTTGTTTAAGAACTGACAGGTAGCACAATTTCACCTGTCTCTGCTGACAGTTCTGAGTTTCACCATATTTCTCACAATGAGAGGATTCTCAAAGATCCTCCAACTTTCTAAGCTGCTCATTTCAGAAAGATGATGAGGATCCTGCTCACATCTTGCAGAAAGGCCATAACAAACAAGCCATCCTAAACACAACTCTAAGGCCAAAATCTGTCCATACTGGTACAGTTCATCAAAAGATCTCTGTCCCCCCTTAACTCTAAATGGCAACACTTCCAAGCAGCTATTTCCCTGTTTCTTTCTTTGTTCAGACAACCTGCTTCTCTTTAATTAAGAAAAGGCAGTACCCTCCTGAGAGAGAAACAAAAGGGAGGGAGAACCCTGGCCAAGCGAACAGGATCCACTCTCTGATATGCAGTTTGTGCATGGTAATGGATGGTGGGCATTAATATTTCTTACCCTTTTGTCTGTGTTCACTGTAATAGAAACCCCTGTCTAGACTGAGTGGCTACTACAAGTAATCCCAGTAATATCCAGTAAAATCACTCTGAAATGCGATAGCTATAGTTATCAAGGAGCACCAGGATTAACTTGATTGATTGAACAATGGACTTCTGGTTTTTAACATGATCTATATATGTCCCAAAATCAAAAAATATACATACAGTTGTAAATCCTGCAATGCAAGGCAACTTATCATAGTCTGTAAATGTACCGACACACCCTAAAAGGAGAAAGATTAGTGCTGCTCCAAAATGAAAGGGTGAATGGCAGTGGCCATAAAGGAATACTTTCACTGAGCAGCCACTGCTTCTGCAAGGACAGGACCCATCAACCACCCTACTGACAGCTATGGAGCAAACCATACGAAGTTGGCTCAGCCTTTCCTTAAGAGGCCCACTCTTGAATACACATCACAGACAAAGATGTCTGTACTAAGTTCAACCAAGAGAGACATCTCTACCTTTATGGGAACTCAGTAAACCAGCATTTAATTGGATAAGGAGAGCTGGATTCTACCCAGAGGTATAAAATCACTTCCTGTGCACTTGATGAACTTCAATGGGTGGTAAAACTTCTGGGCCCAGGTGTACAGTGTCACCCACTTCCACTATGAAGTGGTTTTCTTGCTAACTTAGGCCTGCAAGGGTGCACCTAATGTCACTGCTTTGAGCTGAGATAGTCTGGGGTGCTTAAGACTGACCTTTCCAAAGAGTGATTCACATCCACAAATAATGCATGTCACTAGTCAGAGATACAAGACCTGGATCCAGAAATTCTGTGTGCATTTCTAGCTCAGTCCACAATCCTCTTAATGAGTTCAGTCAAATATCTGAGCTCTTTTTATGGATCCTTATGAGCCTAGAAACAAGAAAAACTATATCTAGTAAAATAGAGTTAAGAGGGGATTATTTCTTACACCAGGAAAGCATCGATATTTAGAAAAGCTATACCTTAGATCACTTTTATCCAAGGAATGACCACTTAAAAACAGTTCTACAACTCAGATTCAACAGTCAGTTCCTGCTGACTTAAAGGGGAACTCTGCTGATATAGTTGCAACATCACCTTGTTATAAGAAAGGCATCTACAGTTAAACAGCTGGATGATGAAGTTCTGGTACAGTAATATTCCCTTTAATAATACATTTTGAAAGTGAACTGGGCTTTTCCTCTCATCTGTAGCACACAGACAGGCAACATAATCACCTAAAAATGGAAAACTGCTAACCTTAGTGAATTATTCAGGTGCTCGTATTAATGATCCCGGTCATGTAATACCACAATGTGTTTAGTCACTACATGTTCTACCCCCACCACATACTGTAGCAAAGAGACACGTTTCCTTCCCAAACATCTCTGCCTTCATTTTGATAACACATCTGTACGTTATATTTCCTTTTGTTCCTGCATTTAAATGGCAGAACAGGTTTGTTTGAAAAGACCTATTAAAAAACTCTCATGATATCACTAATTGTTAAGTAGCTCACACTTATTTACTGGGGCCAAGTCAAAATGTAGGGCTGTAACCATCACCTAACGTTCCTCCAATGGTGATAGAATCCAGTGCCTAAAATAAGCAAGAGGTGCTTGACTTAAATTCCATCCACTCCATCAGCCTCTATGGAGCTTTGACAGCCAAGATGAGGATATGCTCCATGTCTAACAAAACACAGTTGCAGTGCTCCCTGCACTGACCTGACATTGAACCTTTTGCTGAGCCATCCTCACTACAGGAAAATATTTATTTTATTAGAGCCCTGCAGAACTCATCCCAGATATTCAGATTAAGACCAAATGTGGTGAGTTTGCATTAGGTGAAGCCATGAGAAATTTGTATTTGGGATTTTATCTGTACTTCTTTTGTAGACATCAATGATTTGAAAGGGCACAAATTGAAAGAATCGCTTAATAATAGTTCACATGGCATCTTGCAGGATCTTCTGGGGACTTTATAAAAGAGACGGCCCTATCCTGTTTCAAATGTTGTTTTCAAAGGATTATGTAACTAGTCTCCCTGAATCCGAAGAAATTCCTCTTACAAGAAAATTCATGAGGCTCTCCTGGCTGGCTGAGCAGCTTCAAGTCTAAAGTCTTGGCTTACATCCATTCTCTGCACATCACAGGGCCTGAAGGCAACTCTGGACCCTGCTCAGTAACAGCACTAACCACCCCAACAGCAACAAGGTGGTGAAGGAGAGAATGTCTCCCCAACACCAACTGGAAAGACATCAAGCAATAGAGAACTCTTAGTGGATGTGTGTCTCTAGGCATAGCCCAGATCTGACCTTGGGAATTGTGATAGAAGGGACCATCTGACCTGCACTGGGACTTCCTTCAGTCTGGGATGTACAGTGAGACACTCAAGAAATACTCACACGTTTCTGATTTTCACTGCATTAATGGCTGTTCTGATAGCAGTGAAAGAACTGGAATCTCCTTGGGTTGGACACTGATGAAACCATTAAAGAGTTTTCTCACCAAAGTTTCTAAGTAATCCACGTTCTCATGGTAACAGCAAAATCCCTGTTAAAATATAGTTGCAAATATCCTGTTTCTTTTTATGGCTGAGCTGATATATCAGACCTGGGATATGAGATATATGATATTTCCATTACAACTATAATGTCTCCTTGAGACCTATATGGTGTCACTGTGTATTACCAGACTTCAAGAATGATCTTGAATACGAGGATTTTATTTACTAAAATATCACATGCATCGGTTCCTCATTCATCTATGGTAATACAAGGATAATGAAAAATAGTGGAAAATAAAAGCAAGTTGCAAAATTTTAAAGGCCAAAAGTAACTTTCACATTTAGATGGTGTGGTAGGGAGGAAGCAGAGAAAAATAACGTGAGATATTACAAAAGTTCTTTTATCTGACCATGACCATAAGGGAAACACCAAATGAATACCGTGAGGTTTTATGAGTGTCTCTGGACTTGTTTCTGTGACTGTGTGAAAGAAACCTTTTATAAAGGAAGTATTATTAGAAGACACCCCCCAACCCCCACCCCCAGGTTTTAACACTATTTGCTGAAAATGTAACAATATCTATCACTAATACTGAAACTGAGATCTGCCACAGTGTTATCTATCTGATCTATGTGGAAGTAGCTTGAGACACAAGGAAGGGTGGTGAGATGCAGATGTTATCAATTAGCCAAAGAAGTTAACAAAACAACTTCCAACTGCAACAGTTGTTCCAGTTTGAGAAGTCTGAAGTTTGAAATGGGTGTTTAGCTGTTGCTGTGTGCTCAGTTCTTAGTGCACTGATAGGAAGTCAGTCAGACCACATCTGTGAAGTCTCAGCTTCAGGAACCAGATCCTTGTTGTCAAATTCAAGAGGCAGCAGGAAAGTTTGGCATCACAAGGGATTTCCAGTCCCAAGGCACAAGCCACAACTGAAGCACAGCAGGTCTTATAAAATAGCATTTGATAGACAGTAAGTGATAAAAGTAAAGCTTCTTCTGCCAGAGGCAAAGCCAGCAGTAATACAAAAGTTATGAGAATTGCTGTTAAAATGAATTCACCCAAGTCATGGTAAATAAGGAAAATATTTGGGTACCAATGATCAAGGCTAGAAATAAACTGGAATTTTGCTTGTTCTTTGCCCTAAAGTGCTATTATCTGACTGAGTTGCAGTAGAACAGGAGTATGTGGGGATTTGCATATACTTCATCTTACAAGGAAGAAAGCACAAACCGAATACAGTTTGCCTGCAAAGTTGTGATGCCCTAGCCTTGATTGTGACAAGACCATTAGAGTCCATGGCCCAAGGTCTTGGGTGAGAGATAGAAATATAACACAGTGCTCAGCAAATAAGGCTCAGTGGTGGCAAACCAGGCAGTGATCATGGGTAATGGGGCTGGGAGCACAAGGAGACCAAAATAATGGAGGACAGCTGAGTAATTGCACTTAGCACATTTGATTAAAGACCCATGTGTTTGAAAATAGTACAGCCAGAGGATTATAAGCCAGAATGTGCTGTTGTTTACTAGAAATAACAGCAAGAACTGTTACATACTCTGATAGTGAAGTGACAAGAGAGAAACGGTAAGAAGTGGAGAGGGAAGAAGTCATTTCATTGCCTTGGAGAAGAGATCTTCCTTTCCTACTATGAGTCCTACACAACATGGCCACTAGCCCAGAGCTGTTGCTATTTGTGGCGTGTCGTTTGGATTGCATCTGCTGTAGTCTTGTCTAAAGTAAAACACTAACATCACTGATTTCATTTCCAAGTGCTTGCACCAGCACTCAAGCAGTTTGAGCAGGGTCTGAGTCATGCATTTGTGGCACCTGGTACGCCAGTCCTTACATAAAATAGGACTGAGAGAGGCCTCTTGGGCCACTGCGCCTTGTCTCCTGCTATCACAGGCACCGTGTCATATAATCCCCTTCATAAACACAGCAGCAGCTGTGGGAGAAAAGCCTGGAATAGCTCAGGATGCTGAATGTGAGGTGTGAGAGGGTCCTGAGTCAGGGGGATTTGGAGTATGCGAAGAATGCAGCTTTGTGCTGTTTAGAAGAGCAAAATAATATTTTATTAACAAAACTGGAAAGTCATATATCCAGGGAAACACCCAACACCTTAATTATGCCAGAGAGGCATATTGGTAATGCAGTATTTGCTTTCTACCTCTGGCCCCGAGTTCACAGAACTCATTTTTTTTCCTGTTTCAACATTTGGCTGAGCACAACACACCAGCGAGAGGGGAAAAAACCCAACTCACTGGTTTCCACTCCTGTAAGCACCGTGCCTGTATTAAATCATGAGAGAGACTTCTAATGAGGCTGATTCATATCATGATGTATTTTACAAGCTATTCTCAGCAGATTCGCTGCAATATGTCATTCTTTATGTACCATGAGAGATATATGAGCGCACAAGCTTGCGAAGGGTGGGGAAGCCTCTCTGAGAAACAGATGAGTTTTGCACCTCGTGCTGAGGAGGGAAAGAATTGGAAGTTCACATCGACTATTGCTTCCAAGTCCTCCAGACCTCAGGTCAGCTGTGAGCTCCACTCCAATAAACGTGAACATTACAAGAGCTGTGTCTTAAAACTTGTTTCCAAGGAAGTGTCTCATTTTATTGCAGCACGAAAAAGAGACTCCAAGGTAATATTTACTTTGTTTTACATTTCATAAGAAAAGAAGACTGTAATTTCATGGAGGCTCTAACAGGAATTCCTCTTTCCATCCAAGCGGAAGAAACTGTGTTCGGGACCTTTCCCCGAGGGCTGGAGGAAAGCACTTGAACATGGAAACTCCCACTCCACTTTATTTGTGAGTGAGTCTTGCAGGAGGCTGAGACTGGAATTGAGACGCTATAACTGGACTAAGTGGCCAAAGCCTGTGACATTAAGGAGTAGGCAAGGGTGCTGAGAGGATAATCTCAGAGATGCAACTCTCCAGCTGATGAAAATCAGAAGAGCCAGATAATCACTGAGAGGGATTCCCACCTAGAAAGAAGGCAATTGCAGGGGCTTTAAGAAAAAGGATGCGGTAGTTGCTCCAGTTCTGCCTGTCATTTATGCACCGCTGCCTTTCCAAGCACTGTTTTTTAAGATGCTGGAGGAGGGGCTGAGGCCCTTTTAATGAAGTGAAAGGATGAGCGGGAGGCCTGTCCAGAACAGCAGTGGAAAGAGCAAAGATGCATATCAAGAGCCCTGTGCATGGGGAAACCAGAGACTCAGCCTGTTCCAGACCCCGGAGCCTCTGAAGCACAGATGTCTCCAGGAAATCTCCACGCTTCACCCCAGCAGAGCTCTGGCCAGGTGAGAGAGTGAGTCACAGCCACATGTGGTTGTGGGCAAGGCAGTGTGAGCCCTGGGGCTCTGCTACGCTCCAGCCAGCAGTGCTGGCCCTGCAGCACCTGGCCCCTGGGACTGCTCAATGAGGGACAGGCAGCCCTATGACTGGTGAGTCCCACCTGGTCTGTGCTTCTCCACTGCATCTCCTTGAAAGCCTGATGCCTGTGCTACACTGAAGGGGCCTGCTTTCGCCTTTTTCTCCCTGCAACTTGATTTTTGGCTAGCAGAGCTGGCTGCTATTCCCCTGCATTGCTGCCAATATACCTTCTCCTTCTGGCCCAAGGGGCCACCAGAGAGCCATACAGGCTGTTGCCAACTGCGTCTGCCTGGGAACAAGGGACCCGGCCCGGAGCCCAGATCTTAGTGCTTCCCGGCTGCTAGCCCTCAGCCCGGCCATGCTGGATTTCTGGAAGGCAGGCTGACTTTACTTACTAATAATCTTAATTTTTTGTGGCCTTGTCAGTGACTTTGTCATAACACCGGGGTCAGCTGCCAGCTGCTGCCTATTCCCACGGTATAACCTGCCCGCTTCACTGTCTTTCCTTAAATGTAATACGTGGTGCATTTGTGTCTGGGACTTTCTCTTGTTTCTGCAATTGAAATTTTATCCTCTCGTGGAGTGCCCGAAATTCTGCAGAGACACTTGCCCTGAATGCTCATTTCATTGTTGAAAGCCAATACTGCTTTAACAGATGCAATAAAACGGTGAGAATCTAAAGTTCACTTTTCTGCCTTAACTACCAAAGACATAAGAAGTTTACTCCATGCAGCCAAATGCCTCTCCTGCTTGCTGGCACATTAGCTTTAAAGGTGTTCTGGTAGTTTTCAGCCCTCTGTGTTTCCTAAATACTTTAGTCCAGATTCTCAGCTGGAGTAGACGGACGCAGCTATGCTGCAGTCAGCAGATCTATGCTGATTTATAACACCAGGCTTGTTTTTTTGCATGTAGATATCCTTAGAAAGCAATCGGCAGGCTCCCTCAAGCTGATTCCACATGACTTGCAACTGCAGTTTTGAGAGCAATGGCGTTCCCAAAGCATCAGCACTCCTTGCAGTGTGTTCCCAGTTTGTGCAGGCATCAGTCCAGAGTAAAGCAGAGTGCAGACCAACACCAGTGGCAAGTTCCCAGCCTCCATTTCAAGTATCATTCATCCCTAGACATGGTTAAGTTATAATTATTCTATTACCCTGGACAGTTTCAAACAATGATTCATAACAGTACAAAAAATCTCCAGACCAAGTTGTCAAATTATTTTCATTGCAAAAAACTTTAAAATTACTGAACTTGTCATTTCTTCACCTCTGGGAAACAAGCATAGAACAGCCCAGAGCACTGACAGGGCACACTCTGTCTAAACCCAATGCCTCTAGATTCTCTTTCAGTATCATTTCTGAAGTCCTGTGAGTTAAAGCAGTGCCTATGAGCTTCTTTCTGCATCTGTGGCCTCTGAACACCCTGTGGAGATGATAGGCTCTGTTTAGTGTACAGGACTCGCAGACCTGAGTTACATGGCTATCTGCATTCAGCAACACAGTAACTCTGTTCTCTGCTGACCTTGCAGGTTTGTCACCATTTGAAAACAATTATTTTCCTCTGACTTGGCATTTTTGGCTGCTGCCCAACTGCTTGCAGGATTTGGAGTTACAGCCCCTCAAAGGAATACTTATCTTGAAAATTGAAAATATTCCTGACTGGCTCGAATGTATCTTTCAGCTGAGTGTGGTTGCAGAATTGCTTCATCTGGTTCTAACCAATTGATCCTAATGCAATAAATTGATTGCAGGAATAGCTACAACCTGAGCAGAGAGAAGAGGCTGACTGACTTTGATATAGTTGTATCATTTACTTCTCCTTTGAGAGGTTTCATCTAGGGGATGGGTATGAATTAGATCTTCTAATTAGAATGACTTATTTTGAAGAAATTATATGGAATGAAGTAATGTGGTAAGCAAGCAAAACTAACAAAAATTTTCAGTGCTGACAAGAGAAGGTGGGAGGAAGATTCAAGGATAACAACTAGATTCAGCCCCCAATAATGTGCTTAGTGCCTAGAAGGAGTCCTTATGCACCTGAACACAGTGGTTCTAACAATGGCAGCATGTTTTCCACCACACTCTGTGACACTACGTTGCCAATTGAGAACTCTGGGCATGGGAGCTTAAAATTACATGAGCTGTACTTGCCCCCAAGACTGCAAGTGGGGAGTCTCAGCATCCCTGTGTGCTGCACAGTAATGGCAATAATGGTGTGTAATCCAAACAGGCATTTGGATCTCGGCTTTCCTGGCTAGTATTCAGCTGTGGGGCAGCACAAGCAAGCACCTAACTCTGAACAGGCAGAACAGTGTGTGCAACAGAAATGAGATTCCAGACCTAGAATTGGCAGCATTTCCCTAGCAGAAATTTTCCAGGTCTTAGTCTCAAAGGTGACTGACTACTCGAGTGAGAAAAATAGAAATAAAGCAAAAGACCTGTAAGTGTTTTCTGTCTCACAGTCAGCTCTTTGTAGCCAAGCTGTTTTGAGCCACTCACAAATGTATTAACCGAAATAGACAGATAGGTCCATGTATCTGGTGTAAGGAATTATTTCCTGGGGCTTCCCTCTCGCACCTCATGCAGTTCATACTTCTGGTAACTATGGAAATAAAGATGTTAAACTCAGTTTTGAAATCATGCTTTGATCACTAGCCATGTAATACAAGAAGATACCGCAAGTGGAACTTCCTGCAGTCATCCTAGCAAACACCATTCTACAGATAACAGATAGATTTGGGTAGCTTCAGTCTGGCACACTTCAGACTTGCTGATCTCTGTAGTCAATAAAATAAAAATGAGAGATGCCACTACCAGCACTTTTGGAAGTGTCTGTTACATCAGACTGCATCGCTTGTCCATGGTGCAGTAAACTGGAGTGGATTCATCCATGACTCCAAGTAATGCTCCAACTCACATTTCTGCACTCTGTTACTTGTCACTTCTTTAAAGAGGTACAAGGATTTCAGTCATCATCCAAGCCTTGGTTCTGCAGCTGCGATATCTCCCAGGAGTTTAGGTCTTCACCTGCTTACTAGTAAAAGATGCAAATGGCTGCAGTAAAAATAACTAAGTGAATCCAAGCACCTTTAGGTTGCTGGGAGAATGTCGGTTTTTGATCATGGCTTCAGTACAAGCTGGATGAACTGGAGTGTCAGTGCTATTTATGCTGTCTGTTCTGAGGACAACAGTTAGGTGTGATGTTGAGGAGTAACATCACTTCATCAGTCAAAGAGCATAACAAGAAACATACCCAAGCTCCTGTATAGGCAGAGAGATGAGCATTTACAGTATTACTTCCAATGTAAATAAAATAAATGAGTAACCACACTGAGTCAAAAAAGGAGGTTCAAGGCTCAGCCATCACATGATTTTGTGCACTTGCAATTTTTTCCTCCCATTCACACTAATATAACATCCTTGTAACTATTACAGCAAAAGTTATATAGCAAGATTACCTTTAATCAGGCAATTAATTGGGCATATCATGTTAAAGCAGGTGGACATGAAGAAGAAAGCCAGCAATGCTGGATGATAAGCTCCCTGCTGATATCCAGCCTCTCACACCTCTGTCATCTCAGAAAATACTCACTTAAGAAAATCAGCCAGGACATGAACATGACGCAGTGACATCTCTGCTTTCTGCAAAGCACACAGATTTACACAGCACACATTGAGAGGTAGAACTGAGCCTGCCTGTTTTACAAAGTAAGTATCCTACATTCATGGCAGTTCTGGCCATTCTTCATGCTCAGGAATAATTCCTGGCACTCCTTTTGACTGTTTCTCAGCCCATCAGTGCTTTAGTGGAAAGCTCTTCTCACCAGACATGCTGTCCTTCCAGAACTCAGCTTCTGCCAGTGCTACCTGCATGCACTAATTCATTGGGAGCATCTGCAATTCCTCAGGATTCCCTTCCCATCTGAGAGACCATCATGAAAACCTGTTGGCAAACTCTGTTTGCAAGTGTTTAAACCTGCTCCTTTAAAGAAAAGTGAAACCATGAGCAGAATAAGAGTCAGGAGGAAAATTGTGAGCACCTGGAGTCTAACACACATTAGAATAAAATACAGTGAATTTGCTTAGTGAGTGACGGCAGCACTTGGAATGCAATTGTGAAACACATTACTTATCAAAGCTGTGCTTTGCCTCATGGCTTTATCAGCCAGATTTCTCTGCAGAGCTTGACAATATCATCCTTTGAAAAGCTCATATAAAAAGGTGAAGTTCAGTCTTACCTGTCTTCACCCACCGTGCATGCCCTCGACTTGCTCTGGGTTTCTGATGCCCTCATTCCTTGAAGAAAACAGCAAAATTCAGCTCGGGGTTTAGGCGATGTTCAAACTGCTTTCAACATCCAAAGTGCTTAATTATTCAGACTGTCTGGAATACATCAGCATAAATGGTGAATAAAACCTCCAAAGTTACCACATCAGGCCCGTTTTAGTAAATCTTTTCACTTATTAAGAACAAATATCAACTACCCAAATATAAAAAGAACTCAGCGATGCATGTTTGCAGTTTGTCTATCAGCTGAATCCTCCCATCTCACACAAAGCATTTCATATAAAGGCAGTAAATAAAGTCCCGCTAGGGTTAGGAAAGCACACAGCAATGCTTCATCTGCTTTATTAGCCCATGGCTGAACTGATGGCCATGTTCTTGCCAAGGCAGATAGCATTTGGAGGAGTACAAATGCAGACTCAATGACTCCACACTTCTGGAAGAGGGCGATGTTCTACTCAGGACACAGGTGAATACAGTAACCTCATATGAGCTCCCTGCACCCTTGTATCCTGTACCATACACCATCAGGAGGAACCTCAAACAGAGCAGATGCTCTTCGACTTCTACTGGGACCTACCCTCACTTGTAGATGTGCAGGAAGACGTGCAAGTCCAGACTCATGCATTACCATACCCTTCCCCAGAGAAGTGCAAATTGCAGCGGTTTGGTCAATGTGTTCTTAACTCGCTCATCGTTTCAAGGAATCAGGCAGCAAATGGATGGTGAGTTCATTGTTATTGCAGGAGCGTCTTTGCGAGATGCTCCCCTGAGGCTGCCCTTGAAGCTTCGGCTTGACAGGTGTATGCAACGCACCAAGATCCAGGGAGAAATCCCGTCTTGTCGGCTGAACTGCAATTCAATGAACAGAAATAAGTTATGTTCGTGAGAGAAGGGAGAGAACAATGAGAACACAGTTGGGGGTTTCACACGTGGATTAATTTACAACATCTCTAAGCGTTTGCCATTTCAGTACTTGGAAATCCTGTCACATTCTTTCAGAAAGGATGGATTATAAATTCTCACTAAATGCCTCACATATACAGCTGTTCTGAAAGTTAGTAGCCTACTTATTTCTCTTTCCATGTGTAACCAGAAGGAGAAAAGGAGCTGCAGCTCAGCCTGATTAACCCATTGCCCAGTAGTGGCAGTACTGCTGGTAAGAGTTCAATTTACCATGCAGGAAGGTATTCTCCTATACTCAAATGTAACTAAACAGAAAGAATTCTATTATTTTTTTTATTATCATTTGGGCAGATTAACCTGTTGAATATAGCCTATATCTCAGAATACTGGCAATATAAAGCAATTCTGAAGAAAATATGATGTTAGTAAATTCATAGGCTGGCATCTGGGAAGATTTTACGTTGCTTTCGACCAAAACATAGTAACACCAATGATGCACTTCACAGTAACGCTACGGAAAACAAGCACAACTGCACTGCGTGAGGTTTTATTAAATCAGGAATGTGTGTTTATACAGCCCATAGAAATGTGCTGAGCTATCCAAGGAAGATTAGGGTATCTTGTTGCCACACTGCCCTCTGGGCTTAAAAATAGCACTTCTGCTGCAGAGCACTGTAACTCTGTCCCAGGTTTTCAGCTGAAATCTTTGATAGGAAGAAAAGCAGAATGGGGATGTTCCTTAAGCCAAAGATTCCCCACAGACTCCTTCAAAACTACTGTCTCAAAATCTTATGTGCTTGAGAAAAGGGTGGTTAATATTTAAATCAATTGTTTACTTTGGAGATATCCTGCACTACTCCAGACTATGTCTTAAATGGTTCACCAGTTTTTCTACCTCGTGATAATTCAAGGTGCTCTGTATTAATTCAGTATGAGTAGTGCTTGGAAATTTGGCTGCACACAAGCATGCACTGCAGCTTGCTTGGAAATACTTTTCCTTATAGCTTTGTGTTTCTGCAGAGAGCCACAGTCCTTGTGTTGTGTCATTTTATCCTCCATGCACTGCACTCAGGTATACAGAAGGGTAAGTAGAGCAATATGGCATCCTGCATCAACAGCTGTCACAAGCCTCAGTAATATTCATCAAGCTCAACATATTTATTGCTGTTGCAGATGGTGTTGCAATATTGCAATACAGGGGATAGAGCAGACACGATAAAGACAACTTTTATTTACTTTCTAGAGATACATTCCTCAGACCGATTTCCTCCTGCCATCCCAGCCTCAGCCAGGCTGTGATAATGGAGAACAGCTCTTGGAAAATCTGCCCTATGCTGAACTGTCTGACTTCAGGATCCATTTTTTCCTCTTGCTGACTGCATCAGTAAGCAGTGATAACAGCTCTTTTCTCCAGGGCCACATTAAGCAGCTTCAGGGCAGACTTTTTTATGTTCTCTTTCTCATGCCATTATGCACAGGCTTCGTGTCCAAAAAAATCATCTGTCACATTCAGTTCCTGTAGCATTATTCTGACAAAAATCAGTCACCAAGAAAGTCCTTGATGTCAGAGGTTTCGTCAAAGCAAAGTAATAAATACTGCAGCAGTCAGCTTGTCTTCAGAGTCATGGTGGTTTTGCCAGAAATCTCACTTACTCCTTCAACACTATGTTGTCAAAAGAATTTCATTTGTTGGAGTTTCTGTTTCCTTCCACTGCTTTTTATTCCCCTCCTCCCCTTTTCCTTTTCTTCTCTTCCCAAGGAAAGGAGGGGCAAATACAAGCGAGACACCGTACCATCTTTATCACTCCACCATCTGCAAATGGTTTCATTCTTCTGACAATTTCACATGCAACCTTATAAAAAGACCTCGCTCACTTATGCTGCCGACTTCAAAGGTGTATAAAGCAGTGCTGGACCAGTCTATGCTGGTGGGGCAGATAGTAAGAGGCTGCATTTGATTTCTGTGGGAATCTATTTCTGTGTCAAACGGTTAATGGGTGAGAAAACATTTCTTACGGCGGTAGAACTCAATCCTTCTTCAAGATGAAGGCAGGGAAAAAAATAGCAGCCAAGTGAGGCTAAGAAACCCCATAAGTAAGGAATGAACCTCAGAATCTCCCCCACCATGCTGCAGAGAAGGCCACGAAAGCTCTTGGCAGCTCTGCAAAAATTTCAATGGGATTTAATACTGTTCTTTCTTCATTTTAATACTTTCTCTGTGCCAGAAGTTTTGTAAATCCCTGCTGGCAAAGTACCAAACTCAAGTCAACTTCACAGTGCCCATCTTTACCCAAGCCATCCTTTCCTCGGGATGGTGCTGCAGACATACCAGAGGTGGGTTGGCAGCATCGGAACCTCCCTGTCTTCCACCACTACATCCTGTTGATTCCAAATAGCTCCACAATGCCCTCAGCACTCCAGCTCCCACTGAAAGTCATCAGGCTTTGGGGATGCTCAAGACATCACAGTCCTGTGTTCAATTTATCCAGCTTCCCTGGAGTAATTCAGCATAAAACAATTGTACATCCCAGAAGGACAAATGGAAACAAGTCTTTTCTGCATCCTTTGTTAAGGCACTTCTCTGAATTTTCCAGTGGCCATTTTCTTCACATGAGCATTTATCTGTTTTCTCTCTGTCTGAGAAGGTCATAATGTTGTATTTCATCCTGTGGAAAACTCAAGCATAAATAAAGCTATTTTTATTTTCATTTATATTTCCAGTTCCTTCCAATTTCAAGGGAATGTATATTAGCCCCTTTAAAAAGGGCTTTTTAATGAAAACACATTTTTACCCATGCTAACGTCAGGGCTTTCTTTTCTCCTGAACACTCTTGTTTTCGTTTTAAGTAGTTCTAATGAAAGCTGCTCTGGTCCTCTTCCATGTAGCAAGGCAAAGGATCTCTTGAAGAAAAGAAATTTCCAATTTTAATCCTTTGACAAAAAGACTTATTCCCTTTTTGCTCTTTTTCTTTTTTCATTGTTTGTGTTTCAAACAGCAACCATTCAGTTAAAGAGAAGAAAATCTTAAATATTTCTCTTTGGCTCTGTGCTCAAACTGAAGGTTTTTCAGTTCTCCATGACTATTCACAAGCCCAGAGGATTTCACTTTATTTTTTAAGCCTCTCTAGAAAGCACAGCTTTTTCTCTGGGGACAAGTTCTGAAAGAAACAAATCAAAGGATGAGGAATTTTAGTAGGCAGACCATTCTCTGGCCCATTCCCTTGTCTCTCTCCTGTCAAGACACTTTTGATTCTTCATCCCCCCACATATCTCAGCCTTTCGAGGTATTTATAAATTATAGAAGTATTTATTATTGTGGGGAAAATACGATCGTTCACTGAACTTGATGTGAACTTTGCATATATGCTCACTTATTTTGTCCAGAGATGCAGTTCATAGGAACAAAACCTCTTGGTTACAGTCTGCAGACTGATTTCTAAGAGCGAGATGTTGGCAAGTGATTTCAGGCTCGTTCTGCAGAATATAGAGCAATAACAGGATTCTAAAATGCTCACTATAACTTCCTCCATTCTAAACTAAATCTAAAACTTTCCCCCCATTTTTACAGTTTATATTATAGCATAATGTCTGTGTGCAAGTCTCTGGGAAAAGTTTACAAATCAACCCACATAGCTCACAAAGAAAATGTTTTGAGATTTTCAATTACCTTTCTTGCTAAAATAAATGTGTAAGAGGATGGGATGTGAAATATATATATTGTAACTGAAATGTAAGTTTCACTTTTTTTCCAGTAAATAGAAAGATCAGCTGGCAGATATTTAACAGGGATCTTGTTATTGCTCCACTTCTCCAACACTATCAAACAGGACAGTTTAATGTAGAAGAGGATTTAGGACGTCCAGGTGGGGAAGACATTGGTGATTCCTAATCTATGGAATCTGTTCCACTGCTGGCTGTGGAAATACATGATAATTCCACATTTCCTTTTATATTTTTTTCCTCTAGCTGAGAAGAACAAAGTTATTCTGTGTATGTGTGCTATTTTGTTACACCGAAGACCCTTCATGGAAATAGACACTCTGGATTTGAACTCAAGCCCCCAGAGAAGCAACTTAATCCTAAAAAACACCTACAGTAGCCCCCTTAAAGACTCCTCACTTACTATGTCTTGTGTGATATCTTCCATTAACGCTACCAAGGACCCATACCCTGCTGGATCACTAACAGATCTGCTCTCCACAAGGCCAGAAAATGAATGCGTTTAATAAGGATTAACCCGTGCTGGCACTGGGGAGCAATAAATATCATAGCACCAGCATTTGTAACGCTATAGTTATCATTGTGTCAGCATTTCTGTTATAAACCAGGGTTTGGGAGGGATTAGAATTCAGCCATAAAATTTTCTCCAGGCTGAAACTTGGCACAGAAAAGAAATATCAGTCTATGATTGTGTTTTTTCTTTTTCTTTTTTAGCCTTAGGAAAAAAAACCTCTTCGGTCTATTTTGAGTTGTAAAAGGAAAGAATATGAGACTCTTCCTAAATTCTTGAAACCTGTATCTGGGCCTCTGGGAATGAAGAAAGGCTCTGACTGTGACTGCATTTAGGGGTGAGTTTTCATTGGGGTTTCAGAAGTTCAGGGATTAAGACGCATTTTAGTATTTCTTGAAAGCCAAAAGCTTTGTCATATTATATCAAAGAGCTCTATTCTTTAGCAATGGGGCTTTAAAAATAGTTCTTGCTTTGCTTCTTGTATTAAAAAAAAAAAAAAAAAAAAAAGAAAAAGAAAAAAAATTAGTTTTAAACCAGCAGGACCTCCAACCCGATCCCTGTACCTTGCGGAAGCCCCACAGAAATAGTCCAAAAAGTCCCACTGTATTCTCTCTTTGTTGGTGGCAGAGACTGAGGGAACAGAAATCAGCTTGGTCTGAGATTTTATTCTGTGCTTCGATTCAGTTATTTTAGCAGGATTAGTTCTCTTCCAGAAATCAGATGCATGACTGACGGGATCCATGTGAAAGAAAGACATCCTGACATTGCTGGTGTTGGAAGGCATGCAGGAAGAGCAGGCACAGACCTCTGCTTTGGGATGACATGCGTGAACCAGGGCCAGCTCGAGCTGCACTCTTCCCCCTGCTCCTTGCTTACAGCACAGTGTGGGTTTCACTGTTACTGGGAGAGCTGCTGTTTGGAGAAAAGTATGATTTACTCCTCAGTGTCCAAAGACATCCTATCAAAAGGGTCACCACTGTTTTGTGTAGACCTCAGAAGGAGAACACGGATTAATTTGTTCCCCCCAAATAAGGTTTTCTTTTAGAAACAAGAGAGCTATTTTGTTTCTTGCACAGTCTGAGGTATAACATTGAGTTCCAGTTTCCCCTAAGAGCTGAACTCCATCCTCCTCCTGCTAGGATGGTTTTATTTTAGTTACCAAATATTTGAGGTTAAAGTGAATAGTTCATCTTTAATGGGATTATCTCTTCCAATGTTTGCTTTCATTACAGTTCGAATTGCTCTGAGCATGAGAACCTAACCTCACCAAAAGCATATTTTTGTAATTTGATACAAACTAAATTTAACCTTTGACTCCCATCTATAGAGACGTTAGTTTTTTCCACTGAAAAGCAGAACGTTAGATTAAAGATCTGGCAGTTTCAATTTCCAGGTTGCTAACCTTCCTGTGATTGGGTCCCGAAATGTGGAAAGATGTGTATTTAATAAATTTATTTAATATTAATTGTAACAGTAAGGATGGTTTTATACCTGCTGCTTAGAATAGCTCGATGGAGGCTCACTATGAACTTTTTAAAGGGAGAGCTGCCTTGTCTGGCGTTGCACAATGCAGCCAATCTCTTTAAACAGCAATATTCGAAATAAAACCTCTCCTTTGAGCTTCTTTACCAGTTCATCCCAGTGCTTTGGTTATACAAATAATTTTTTTTTATTTAAACACTTTGGAATACTAAGCTTAGTGTTCACTTTGTGTTCTCTCTCTTGAGGTTTGGCTTTAAATGTGATCCTGAACGGGTAACAAATTCTCTGTACTATTCTACATTTTCTCCAGTAAGCCATCAGGGAAACTGAAGGGGAAGGGTTGATTTCTACAAACATTAATGCTTGTTCCCTGTTGGAAGAATCATCCTAAATACATGGATTTTTTCACTTCTGCTTCAATGAAATTCAATGTTGAAACTTTTGCCGAAAATAAGTTTTACATGTTTGTCATAAAGGTTTTTTTTTCAAACCTTTTTGTTACTTTGTTCTATCGATGAAGTCCTATGAAAGGTAAGATGGTAAGCACAGAGCTCTGGTGAAATCACTGGGATTTCTGCCATAATGAAGCAGCAGAGGAATGGCTCATTGTGTACATCCGAACATCAAGGGGAACACGGGAGCATTTATCTATTTATTTAGCATAGGAAAATTCAACACAAACTGTACAAATCCTACACAGAACTCTGTATTCTTCCACAATTTGTAGGAAAGCCTATATATACTTACTCAGGCTTCATTTGGAAGACTGATTTACATATACGAAATTATAATGTTCATTCTGCACAGGGAAGCAAGCAAAGAATAAAGAAACCTGCCCCATATTTCAGCTCTGCAGTCGTCAGAGAAGGATACTGCAACTGAAATTCAAATTGTAGCACATACTGCGCTAATAAATGGTCAGCTTAGAAGCATTTCCTGTTTATACACTGTGTTAATAAGCATCCATCACCCATGTCACATATACGGGATACCAAATTCAAATGTCAAACAAAATGTAAGAGGTCACACATTTTCCTTTGCTAACTAAAAGTGTAATTCATAAATATTATTGCTACCAAACTCTCCATCTACAGCACTTGTTTAGAAATATGCACATGTAATATAAATTGTGATTAAGTTAAATGGGTATATTATTTCCTGTTTTAAGGGCGAACAGCAGCATGAATTATGTTTTACTCAATAGGCATTTCAATAAAACCCTATAGAGTAACAAGCTGCTATCACACACTTCAGCTGCACAGTCTAACACGAGAAGGGTCTTATGATCCACAACTGATATTTAAGCTGTTTCTCCATCTATCTGTTATTTCTGCTGATGCAAAGAAAAAACATTTTGTTGATTCTAAACCTCCTTCCCAAATATATATTTGTTATAAGAAAAAGAAAAGGCCTATTTAATTGTAATAAATAAATAAATGCCATCAGTTAATAGTTTTATTTTTGCTGAGTTAAGAAATGTAGGAATAAGCCTTTTGAAAATAACCGATAAAGCTCAACTTTTGAAACTATTCAATTTAGTTCAAACAAGGATTTCAGAAATGGCTTTAAAAGATTATCGAAAATGGGAAATTCAGTGCCATTTAGTCATGCTGTTTTGTAGAATCTTCCAGGTAATTTTCTGCTGTGATTCTCCTAACACCATATTTCTAGTTAATGTGAATCATTCTAGGGCCTGACTCAGAATCCTCTGTGGTCACTTTAGAGACTTGCAAAGATATAACCAGTCCTTAATGAGGCTTACTTCAACCACAACTGTTCAAAGAGAAGAAGGAAGGGAGGAAAGGAGGAAGGGAGGAAGGGAGGGAGGGAAAGAAAGCAGGAAGGAAGGCAGGCAGGCAGGAAGGCAGGAAGGATGGAAGGCAGGAAGGAAAGAAGGAAATAAGGAAAGTATGATTAGATTAGATTTAAATTAATTTGAAATTTACAAATGGAAATTATGATATTACAGGTAACACCATACTCTACTGACAAACTATCCTCATTTCAGGCAATAAACTAAAGATCTTGCTCACAAACATAACATAAACATTAAAGTGGAATTTAAAATGTACCATTGACTCCACTGCTATGGAAAAAAATTTACAGTCATTTGACTCTACTGAGTTCAATTAAATAATAGGAGCAAAGGCACATTTTACTAAAGAAATAGCTTGGATTCTATGTAAAGAGTTATTCCCAGCAAGGAGCTGCATAGCCCAAGATAAGCAAACTCAGTTACTGCTTGTCTTGAAGAACTGCCTACAAAACTTGGTTGCAAATACTGTCAAATCAAAGGCTTTCAAGGCAAATAAGAATGCCATACATTCCCAAGTTATCTACACTCTTTTTTTTAAAGCTTTGGTAGAAAAGAGATTTTACCAAGGCACTGGAGTCTGGTGTTCTTTTAAAAGCTTGTAAAATGAGAGTCTGAATATTTTCTTTTATTAGGAGGAACACAGTGCTCAGCAAACACAAAGATTACTAAAAAGGAAGGGGTGCTAAATATTTTAAGATACTCTGAAATCAAAATAAGTTCCATATTCTGGAAATGGTAGGAAACCAGACATACAGGAGCACTGTGCATTAATATAATTCATACTATTTTACAGTAGTATAAAATCTTTGATGTGTCCCTGTTTATGAAGTGAAGGAGACACCAAGGCAGATACAATCAAAAAGGAAAGCATCTTTCCAATTAAGCATTCCAATGAAGGAAATAGAGTCTAATTTGCTAAAATTCCACCACTCATAAATAACTAATTGCTTTAATCTTAATCTCCATGCTTTGTCCACTAAATTTCAGTGCTTGAAACACAGTGTATTGTCACTGGTATGAATTACTGAGCAATTTCCTTGAAAGCAGACACAAAAATACAAAAGAATTTCCAAATCTGTGTTCATAAATCCTTCTATTTTGTTTCGCTATGGGGTTGTACTGCTTTTTCATAACTGTTTAGATAACTTCTTTTTGTCACTGAAGAGTTCCCAGATGCAATTCCCAAGAGGAGCTTTGCTTTTCCCTTTACTGCATGGATCTATATTACCTTTCCAGCTCAAGAATAGAAATAGAAAAGACCCAAATGACCCAGGGAGCTGCCCTTAGCAGTCAGCTGCTAAGCCAGGATATACTGGGCAGCAGCAGCAGCAGCAGCAGCAAGGTTCTAGAGGGGATCTGGAGAACAAGACCTTTTGTGGGGGCACCACGACTTTCTGGATCCCAGGGGGTTCCTGGAACTTGTGAACCAGCCCTACAGATCAACCCATGAGGGAGGAAATGATGATGATAGTGGGAGAAGAGGACAGCAGCAACTGCTGCCCTCTTGATTGGATGGTGTTTGGGAAAGTCCACAAGAAAAACTTTCCTAGGGTTTAAGAGTGAAGGGTGAGGGTGTGATCCAACCCCAGGTTAGGAACTCCTGTGTGTTCAAAGCAATGCTTTTATAAGGAAAGACAATGCCCTTGCATGAGTGAAGATCAAACCCTTCCTAATCTTCTGTTACAAGAGACAAATGACTTAATAACTGACTGCATATTCTCTACATCATCTAAAAACAACTGCTAAAGTTAATAGATTGGTATCTCCAAATGTTGAAAAACTGTGTCAGTAAGAACACATTTTCCTTTCTCTCCAGGAGGACCAAGATTTGCTTTTTTTTCCCTTTCCTCACACAGTCAGTACCATTTCCTTGGGAGACATAAATTGCAATGAAGACAAACAAAAATACTGCTGAGGTAGGTTTTTCTGGTCCAAAAGCGCACTATGCATGTTCCAGCTGATCCCAGTGAGACTGTATCTATAAAATCCATTGCCTTTTTCTGTCCTTGTTGATAAAATTGCAATTCATGCCCATATGAACAGTTTAGGAAATCTCTTCCATTTGTAGACATTTTGTGAATACTCATAAATATATAAGCACAATTTTGCATGTAATACATGCAGACATTACACTTTCATGCATAATAATTCATGTAAAAATGAACTAGTGATGTTTTAGTGATGCTCGTTACCCCTCCTCCCCAAGACCTATTTTAATTAAAAGAAATGTTCAGTAATTGTCTTCTGTTTTAAAAGAGCATCCTGCTGTTTTCTTTTCATACAGTTGTTTAAAGCAGCTCCTTCTTAGAGGCGGTATAAGTTCTTAACTGCCAGGTTTCCATTTTCTTTGCCTTCCCACCTGTGACATTTTAAAACTAAAAGGAGAAGATGCAACACTGAGGCACAGATACAGGAGGGTGAATTTTTAAAGAGCCTGAGGCAAGGATTTGGGAAGTTAACAGTGCCACAGACACCAGCAGTGGGTTCAGGAATAAGCAAAGTTCACTTGAAAGCCAGCCACCAATTAAGACAAGGAGGATTTCTAACATGTACTCTTAACTTTCATTTCTTTACCAAAAATTACAGCAAAAACTGTTCATTGTCCACAGATGTATAAGATACAATTGCCTCCAATGCAATTTATTTTGTGTAAGTGTGACTAGCAGAGATCTCTCTACTGCGAGCCATCTCTCCCAAAGAACACAGTTGGAAATGCCTCAATAAAAATCTCATCTGTGCAAAAAATATCCTATGTGTACTGAAAAATGCAAGGTCCTAGGCTCTGGGGTTACACCACGGACAAAGACTATTTGGAAATGGCTGTCCTGTGTT
The DNA here is from genome assembly GCF_054131305.1 of Coturnix japonica. Taxonomy (NCBI): domain Eukaryota; kingdom Metazoa; phylum Chordata; class Aves; order Galliformes; family Phasianidae; genus Coturnix; species Coturnix japonica. The sequence continues at coordinate 1,929,712 of NW_028188951.1, forward strand.
CACCCTTCGTTTTCAGTTTTTGACCAGCACAAAATACCCAGAAATTTATATTTCTTCCTTTAATGCCTAAATGTAAATAACGATGTTGCTCTGTGTGGGATTGTCACTGTTTAAAATAAATGTGTTTGAAAGACATGGAGCAGAGCAAAATAGTCACAGACAGCAGTGAAAGTGACCTTATACCCTCACAGGAAAATGTAGCTCTGATGTACTAGTTATTAAACCTAGAAAATTTCAGTTATTGATGCATTATCTTGTAATTACAGATTGATTAACTTTGTGTATCTTCTCTATGTGCACCATAGGGAGCAAGCAGCTTGTGGGAAGTTATTTGCAACTCACAACTAGTGGCTTCCTTTAGGACTCAGACGTAGCTGATGACAGCACCCCAGCAGAAAGTGGATGTAATGGAAAACTTAATTTGAACTCTGAATAAGTGCTTGGATGGTGTTCTTTCTCACCTCCAGTTCTGCCCAGAGTACTGCTCAGACAAATCCCTCCAAAATAATAGATCTGTATTCTTGATTTTTACCTTTATGAGGCTGCCCGTGCAATATATGCTGCCTTCATTTGCAGAGGGTAGCCAAACAATCAGCACCAAGTGGTGCAAGTCACGATCTACATGAGTAAAGGTGATTAAATTAATAATAAACATTATTATTAGTTTCATTTCCAAAAAGAAAATTAATAATAAAGAGGATCAATCAGTGAGAAATGTGGCTTTCATATTTCCAGTTGGCTTGAAGTTCTGTGTACAGCTGTTGCAAGGAACAGAGGCTGAACTGGAGCAAAACTGGAGAGAAGCCATCTCCAAAAAGGAGTATCTCCTTTCCTTTTTCCAGTAATATTGCATCTCTTCCTTTGTGCCAGACAAATGAGGCATTCTGATGGGATAAGCACAAACTTTACAGTAAAAGCCAAATGATAATTCTTCCTGTTTATGTATAACTGCAGAACACTGGCTAGACCCTTCAGCGCTGTAGTGACTCCTGCAGGCACTGAGCACATGTGCAAAAGAGAGCTAGATCTACACTGAGCTTTTAGATGGCAAATATAACACCACTGTCAGGTCACATTAGAAATTTTATCCATCTACAATCAATTAAGTCAATTTAATTCCCCAGCTACTCAGTGTACAGCCTTTACCCTTTGCTATCACTTGTTTTGTTCCACTGACATTCAATCACTTATTTACCTCTGTTGCCAAAGGGACACACCTGAGTTCTGATTTATGGAGAAAAGTTGTAAGAGAGGAGCAGCCTGTTTGGCTGCTGATCACTATATTTCTGTTCAGTGACTTAACAGGTTCAACGTGAACCAGTAACTTGAAAGGAAATGAGCAAATGAAATTTCAGTCCTTCCACCTGTCCAAATGCATTCCCTACTTTTGTTTAGAGTAACAAGCTTTTCTTGTTACCTGTGCAGGTCTTTCAGAGTCATGTTGCAGTTATTTGTTTCCAGACAATAAATGAGCGTTTCCATTTTCAGGCATTTTTAGTAAGCCTGACACTTATGGAAGAGCCTTTCACATATACAGTAGCCAACCATATCCTGAATATGCCATCTTTATCACTAGCAATTACATCTCCTGAGCAGTAGGTTTGACTATCCCCAAAGCACTTATCTTACTGCACACTTGTGACTGATTTAATCTACTCATAGGCAATGGACAGAGCTGATACTCCAGGGTGGCCAGAAGCTTAACTGGCACAGTAACCCAGATGGACTGCCAAACATCTGGATATCCAGCCCTAAATCAAAAACAAAACAAAATAAACGTATGTCCAAATTATACTTAGACAAAATTTCCATGAAAAAAAGAAAATGTGTCCAAGGAAAACCAGATGTAGGAGCAGCACTAGACAGGATGGGCTTTGGGTTGGTGAGGTGGCAGGTATGGGTAATTAGTTTTAATTTATAGGAAAATAAGGTTGTAAACAGCCTAAACTAGCAATAGGCTTCATGAATAAGTGTAGGTTTCTGGCTTCTAGCCCTGTTTACGGATGTTCTGAGCACTTACAATTCATACTAAGGCAAATAGAGCTTCAGATGTTCAGTTACGTTAAAGACATTGATATCTACTGTGTCCCTTGAACCCTGAGACATAGCAGCCTTTTAAATGCAACTTCCCGTGGCTCATTTCCAGTACAGAAACATAAACATGTGAGGTCTGCTGACTCTCCATCTCCGTTTAGACTCTGGGAACTTGATAAACGCAAAACATTTGCTTACCTTATGAGAAGAGGAAGTCATGCTCTCTCTGTTGCAAAATTCTGATGGCAGAAAGAAAGACTAGCTGTTGTAAACTAAGGACAATAATGCTAGAAAACTGCATTTTCAGACAGATTGTGTGGATTATTTTTATGATTTCTGACTGTTTTGATTTGGCAAAGCAGGAGTCTAACAAAACAAGCAATGAAGGGTCCTGCCATGTGACTTTTCAAATATTTAGCAAGTATTTGTAAGCTTTATTAAGTCAAGATGACTCATTCATCTTGAGTTGCTTACATGTACGTTTCATGTACTGAACTACGTAGACCAATAGAAAGTGTTAGTCATTTGTTTTATTGCTCCAGGGTTTTATTTCAGCAAAACCATACAGTTTTGATGCTGTTTATTTTCAGATCAGCTCAGGGTGGATTTCATAGGTCTGTAAAGCCACTGGCCTTTCTAACGTTTTTCCTTGGCAAAGGAGACCTAGAAATATGAAGTAGAATCTCAGTTTTCAGTTTAAAATTAAAAGGATACGTTGCTTGCCCTTTTCCTTGGGGACCCTGTTCATAGAAATATAACTCTGGTAAAGGCAGAGCAACTGCTTTTGCACAAGGCCTGTTATTTTGAAGCCAGGAAAGAAGAAAAACTAAATAGCCAGAGGTATTTCAATTTTGGGAAAGCCTCCACACGAGATAAAGACTAGAGAAGAGAGAGGCAATGACATAGATATCTGCCACAGAGTACATTGGTATTTAAATCTTTTTCTTGACTTCAACACGTTCAACTTAAGGGCATTTATACAGTCACTTTAGAGCTGTAGCAGCCACTGGCTGCCCAAATCTGTACCAGCAGCTTCTGGGTTTGCATAGATCACCTTGCATTATGTATTTTTACAGTATCTATGGTGAGATTGTGCTCAGGATGGAAATATAGGATCTCTATGATTGTAATCACATAATCACTGTGCCATGTCACTGCAGCCATTGGAGTTATGTTCAGGGGGTTATATTCAGCCTGCTATAACTATACAAACTCACAGTGTTCGTAACTAATATAAAATGCGCTTATTACAAGTGGATGATTGTTTATTTGACCAGAAAAGGAGGTCAGTCCTTTATGTAGATCATGGCATGATCTAATGAGCTGTGTAAAAGTCTGACAAAGAGATCAGATTGTGCTAGTGAACCATTAGTAAGTCTCGTAAGCCACAAGGCAATGATTTGGGATACAAGCATTCAACATATGACCTAAATCTAACTGAGGTTTGTTCATCTAGCCAGATATTAGCATAAGCCAGCTCTGGAATTACTGTTTGGAGCCAGAAAACCACACAGCTAGGCCTTATTTAAAAAATAAAAAAATTTAAAAAAATAGAATAAAATCCAGTCTGTTTTGCTGTGGAAAATTGTTGTTCCAATTACAGGAAATTCATGGACAGTGTTTTGCTTCTGATAAAAATTTTGCCTTTTTTTTTTGGACAAAGGAAAACCTGGAGAGTGAAACCTAATTCTGAAAAACACACATTTTATGTGTAAGTTCCTGCCAACAAGTTGGTGTTAATAGAAATTTCATTTTCATTACATTTTTTTCAAGGAAAATAATGACCAGTATTTTATCTGCTCCATACATCACCAATTTCAGTTTGTAAAGTCTGTGCTATATTTTCTTATTCACGTCTCAATCACATAAACACTCACATTTATTCCTCTTTCTTACCGCTGTAGACTAATAGCGTATCTTTCAGGGAAGAGAGTGAATGAAAATTAGCTATTTTCAGTAGATACATCATTTAAATCAGTAAAATGGAAGAGATGCTATGGTATGTGAGAGATTCTTGAAAAGAAAAATATTTTAGTGATAAATAAATTTATATGTTTACATATATGCATATACATGAAGACACAGCCACTTGTGTACACACAGATATAATGCACTCACAAATAGCACATACATGTTGCAAGCTAAAGAAATGCAGCTGGGGATAGATTTATGTTACACTGCCAGATGCACTTAACCATGTCCAAATGAACCCAGAGAAAAACACTGTAGAAGTATATTGTATCTGCAATAGCAATCTACCTAATCTATTCTGGATGTCATAGGATCTTGGCTGATGTTTCAGCGTGATCTAATGTTGCCAATTGAGCAGTAAATCTGTTGGGTCATATTACCTGACATATCATACCATTCATGGTGCAAATGAGCCATCAGTGTACAGCAAATAGAGATGATTTGTTAAAAAAAAAATAAAAAAGACAATAATAAGCAGGACTGCACTGCCTTCTTACTGCAGTGTGAATGAAAAATGAGTTGTAATGTTGAACACCTGGGTCACATAATGAAAGTCCTGGAAAGCCATTATGGCTCAGAATAGCTGGCTCACGAGTATTACATACTACTGCATCCACTATCCAGGAATGTAAAGCACAGCAACCAAACGCAAAACACCTTGGACCAGACACCCATCTTGCCTAGATGTTTTTCTGATGACAGAGAAGCAGTAATGTTGTTCAGTGCTTAAGGTGTCTTGGGAGAAACTTTACTTGAATGACCTTCAGTCTGGCAGACAAGTACCAACACAGAGTGAAGAGTAGCCCATTTTGAAGGCCCTAAGGAACGCAGCAATAATGGGGTCATCCTACTATTCACTCAAGGCAATTATTTCTTCATCAGACTCCACAACACCTGACTTAACAATTGCATGTATTTTTCAAAAGGTATTCTTTGAAAAGATACTGTCTGTGAGGAGAGGAAATACTTTGTCATTCAACCAAATATTCTTGTAAAACAACAGAAAAGTTTTGGGGCACAAAAGCTGTTGTAGAAACAATCAACATTAAGCCCAATGTGGGCTGAGAAAACAATCTCTGTGTGGTGTAATTATGTTAGTCACTTACTTAGTCTGAACAAAAAGGATATTGGTATCTGAGAAGCTGAGGCAGGTGATGTTATCCCTGTGGGACAGAGAACTGGAGTTCTCTGAAAGATTAGTTGGGAGAAGGGGGTTGTGTGAGAAAAACTGTCATGTGCACTAAAACCAGAGTGAAGTGATAGAGACTCAACCATACCCTTTAGGAAACTGTTTCAACAATAAGTTTTACAACATTTAAAATCTTACCTCTTTGGTCCTGTTTTGCTTTTTCCAGCTTTGGCTCTGAGCCACGGGTTTCTGTCTGCCATTCTTAGGCAGATTTCTGCTCATGGTGTTTGAGGATTGGTAGTACAACCCAGGAGTTCCCTTCCTGTGATGTATTTTTCATTCCACTCAGAGATCTTTCCATCATTTTTTAATTGGTGCCTTCCATTGTATCAGAAGAATAAGTCTTTTGGAGGTCAATCATAGTAATGCTGAGGCTGCATAGGAAGGCATTTAGAAAAGGCATGTGGAAGGTCTAGAGAGATCCTGAGGAAAGCTATAAAGCTCTGCCATGAACACTAAGCAGAACCTTTTCCTGGAGCCTTCCTAAAGAAAACTTCGGCCTTATTAAAAATTAACATTTTAAACCTTAATCTTAGTTTGAGCTGTAAATACAGAATGAGCCCAGCAAAAGTGAGAATTAAATCAGATTCCATGGGGCAGATCCCACATGATCAACCAACCCCTGGAGGAGCAACTGTGGATGTACGCTGTTGTAAATAACAGCAGAACTGTCCCCTTATCAGGAGACTTAACTACATTGTGCCTTGCACTCATGTTATTCTTTGGAAAGCCTTTGTGTAACATTACTGGTTGTCTTGAAAAAATTGGGATTAACTTGGAAGACGTATATTGCAAATTGGATTAGACTTCAAAGAGGTGTTGCCAAAGAGAACTTTTAAAAGGCCTTTAAAAATGTATTGTACTGATACAGGCTCTTTCCCTTTGAACATGAAAAAGAAAAGAAAAAAAAAAAAAGGCAGAGTTTAATATTTCTTAAATACGTCCAACAATTAAATTGCTTGGTACTGAAGCAAACCACACTGGGAGGTTTTCAAAGGAAAAGGCATATTTTAGTGACCTATCAACAGGCTGTTTCTCCTCAGCTTTCCCATGCATCCTGAAGTAGCCATTCCCTGTTAGCAGCCCGGGGCCTGCATACCAGGAAAGGGGATGGCATGGTAGAGGAAAGCAGTGGCAATGTCCTCTCCACAGGACAAAGACTAGATGCTGAAATGCAGAAACAACCCAAAAATGCAGACAAAGGGGATAAAAAAGTCAAATATTTTCAGGATGAGGCAAAGCCCAGAGGGAGGGGGCAGGCAGCAGGCCCACCTCAGGCCCACCTGAAGCCTATCTCTGTGTGATGATGGTTCTTTGCTCAAAATGCAGCATGGGCAGCCAGATGGGAGCTATCTGCTTCTCAGCAACTGCAAGACAAGCTGGGGACCAGAAGTAGGAACTCTGAAACACCACATGGGGTCTAAACAAAGGGTGATGAGGAAGACATGAGCTGATCTCTGCTTAGTGCTCCAAAACTTGCATGTGCTTTGGCTTGGAGGAGCTGGGGTGAGAAACAAAGGGAGTATGGTTTCAAACATCCCACAGCTCTCCCTCAGGGTTTTTACTTCCAGGCCTTTGAATGGACTTTCCATCTATGTTTCCATTTTTCTTTAGGGTAACAGGCATTATTTATCAGCAAGGCTTTTAGGTAACCTGTTTTACTGCAGGGGAGCTTGGAGCAGTAAGTGATGAATAAAGTGCTTCTCCAGGAGTTTTGTTATTTGGAAGGGCATGGTAGAAGTTTGTTTGGAAATGCACAGTAGAAATGCCAAGTGTTGCTGTCATACATACCTTGGCCTACAGCAGATTTTCTATGGGGAAGAGTAAATACAGAGGCTAAAATGTCATTGTTTTTGTAGAACATAATAGCTCTCTTTCTTTCTCTCCTGAGAAGCCTGGGAACTCTAAACAAATTTGGGGGCAGTTTTATTAAACAAAAATATTCTTGCATTATGAGTTAATTTATATCTTTCCAGCCCAGCCCCACAAAAGGTCAGTTGAATAAATCACTCACTCTCTCAGGAGCTGGGGAGAAGTTGTGAGCTTACAGTAATCCTCCTAATTGCACACTACCTCAGTTTCTTATTTTGTTAATCAGTGGCCAGCAAATCCTGGCTGTTGGAGCTCATTATCAACCTGCTCTATACTCTCTCTTTAGATACAAATACTGCACATCCCTCTGGCTTCAGTGTCCTACAGGTTGCCTTCTGTGTCTTTCTGGTGAGCAATCATAAAGAGCTTTTGAATATAGGTCAACTATAAATAACAGGGGTGCTACAGCATGTATGGATTAATGCCGATGAAGAAGCAGAACAGAATGAATGCTGGTGGCCAGCTTTGTTCCTGTGGGGAGCTTTAAAATCCAGTCTGGCCTCCAGAAGATCCCGGCCAGTAGAAACTGCCCAGGCGCAACACTTCATTACTGTATCTCCCTGCCTGGGTCAGCCCCACCTAGCTTTATTATTAGACAAAATTTTACAAGTGAAAGCTCAGGTCAATTTTTCTCTATTTGCAAATTAAAAAATAAAAATAAAAATAAAAAATAAAAATAAGTGGTTTGAATTTTCTCCAGACTTTACATGACCCTTCTCTTTCAGAGTAGATTTGGCAGTTTTCAGGCCTAATGAATTTTCCAAGTTCCAGTAAAAAGGGAAGCTGCCTACAACTCTGCCTACAAGCTTCCAGGCCTTCTGGCTCCTCAAAGTTCAGCAGAGCTTTCCATTGTGGTGCCTCTTCGTGGTACGTGTAGTAAAGGTCTAAACTCCTCCAAGACTTCCTTTTTTGTTTACGGTCCAGCTCAAACACACAATATAAGTAGTATTAGAAGTTGAGTTTGGCTGAAGAACAATGACATCTGTTCCGGTGTCAGGTGACTGCCATTTTTTTGAGGGTATTGTGACAAGAACATTACATAAGAGCATGACTAGATGAGAAACATGTCCCACCTCCATCCTCTGGATTCTTCCTCTAAGACTGTCGAAGCTGCGAAAAATCCATTTTCTACAGATTCTTCAGAAGCCAGAATTTATTTTATAAGAACATTCATCTATTTTATCAGCTGTTTCAGATCAAATATCTACTCTTATCCAGAGAAGTAGTGGCTGCTTCTCAGTTTCCTCCACAAACTTCTGGAATTATATTCTTAAGAAACAAAATAACAGCAGCCATTGTTAACTAGACATAGCCCTTGCGTTTGAGATTGTCCCAAAAAGGCCAAGTCATTAGGAGATTCCATGCACATAATGCTGCCCATAACAATGTAATACCAGCAACAGCCCAGATCTCCTCACCAGATTTGACTGTAGAGTTCTTCCCAGAGACTTCCATCCAGGCTCTGTCTATCTCGAAAGCCTCTCATTTCCTGCATGCAGAGGCAGAAATAGCCACCTGCAACATAATTCACTGAGCATCTCCCCGAAGAACCCATGCTACATGCTCAGAAACTCTTACACATCTAAGCACAGTCATGTTCCCTTCCTATATGTAAAAGCAGGGCCACATTGCCTTATGTCCAAAACTAAACAACATCTCTTCCATCTTGCAAAAATAAAAGGCTGACCTAATTCATCACAGTTTTCTTCCATTTTGTCTCCTTTTTTTCTTATCAGTTTCTCAATATGCAGGTAAAAATTGGAATGGGCTGTTCCGAAGCATCTGTGTACCCTCTTCTATAACTGAAGTACCCTAAAACCTTTTCAAAATTTTGCTCTTTGCCTACATTCTGTTGAGGATTTGATACAGTCAGAAAACTGTCCTTGTCTGATGCCTCTTTTGGGAGGCCATGGGGGCAGTCATTTGTCCCTTAGTTTCTTCTCTAGCATCTGTTGCACCACTGACCGACAGCCCCACGTATCACGTGGACTGCAAACTCTGCACCAGAGGAATTACAATGAGCTTGAGGCAGCCATGATTTATGTTGCAATACAAATTGCATTGTATGTTATGCTTCCCTCAAAGGCAGGGGATACTGACAAGAGCACCTGTTCCCCAGATTCCTCCCTTTTCCCCAAGTCTCCTTCAATGGCAAGTCATGACCAGCAAGGTTTAGAGTTCAGGTCACAAGCTGGAACAACTGGGGGCAGTTGCTTACACAGATTTTGAAGGGGTTCTTTATTTTTTCTTAGTGCACAGGAAAGGAAGACTCTTAAGTTGAAACTTGTAGAGACTAAGTAAATAATAATGGTTATAGCTAGCCAGGCTGTCTGGTTTGATTGTCCTTGCTAGGAACAGGGTTAGTAATAAAAAATACCAAACTAATACAAAAAAAAAAAAAAGGGGACGTATTATCTATGGCTTTTCTTGTTTTAACTGTTCTTTTTCTTACATGCTAGCACATGTTGATAGACACTAGAAAAGACAGGCTTAACAAAGATCCTTTCAAAGTTTGTGTCATTCACCTTCATACTTACTAAGTTTTGCAGGCTCTAAGATGTAAAAACTCTGTTACAGACAAGTTCAAATCAATAAACTTGTGATGAGCAATTGTCAGCCATGAAGGAGAACCAAACATTCAGTTTTAATGGATTGTCTTCTTAGCTCTTCCCCATCTCTTTCTGTGAGTACCCAGTTCCCATCAGGCTGTCCACACATACAAGGATTTTCTTTCATTTTGTTGTCTAACATCCTACATCACCTGGAAAGCTTTTCTGGATACCCAGTCACTTGAAATGATCCTGCTTCCAGAGCTACCCGTTGTGCTTATTGCATGTGCCCAAAGCAGCCAGTTAGAGTTCTTTGGAGCAGCTGGTGCTGCTTGTCCTTTGCAGTCAGCGCACACAAATACTTTTCTGCCTTGTCTGTAGCATCCAGAAGGACGTGACAGAATAGCAGAGGTGAGACACAGCATTAACAATTGCATCAAGACAGGCTGAGTCTCATACTTCAGTACTCACCAGTGTCCTTTGGACTCTCCCCTTCATAACACGCTTGTTGTTGCGATGCATAACGACTCATATCTTTGAGAGGAACTATAAGAAAAGGCGTGTTGTATTTGTTCAAAAATTAATTATTGATGTCAGTCAAACTCCTCAGCCTTGAAGGTGTGAAGGCAAAACATTAAACCCGTGCAAAGGTCAGCTGGGACCTCCCTATTCAATGAAAGGAACTAAGGCAGGATGATGAATTGCCAATGAGTTCCTGTGTGCTCAAGCAAGTGACAAACTATTAACCTGTAAAACTGAACGTTGCAATACAGGAATCCAGTTTGGGGATAGTTTCCACTGAGGTATCTAGGTAGTAAGTTTTCTGAGTTTGCGATATCAATTTATTCATTTATTTATATTTTTATCTTAGACCTTCTACTTGGGCACCAAATACAGAGAAACAAAATAATGCAAAAGGAAATAGAAGGTACTGAGAGAAATAGAGGGGCTCCTCAGCTATATACAAAGGTGAAATGTACAGGATACTTTCGCCAGGCTAATTTTACTTTTGGCTAAAGCTAACACCCAGTTCCCTGTGGACATAACAAAAAAAAAAAACATTGCTGGTAAATGAAAAGGAGGAGCAAATGGTCACTCCATACTGGATACTGGAGCCAATATGGTTCTATCAATATGGAACCATTTGTTGAACTGGGATACTAAATTACTCCTTTGTTTATTACCCTCTTATTTTAGACCACTTATGAAACAGGAAATGTCTTAAGGTCAAATCTTCCACTGAGTTATGCTTAAAGATCGAGAACAACTAAACCCAGTAAATTGCACAACCAGATTTTTGTACAGATGGAACAGTAAATAAATTTTAAAAGGAAGTTTTGATGATTGGGTGCTTCAAAAAACCCTGAGACCAACATCGTGTCAATGGTCCATAAGACATCCCAGTCTCTCACAGGTCTCAGGATGCAGATTTTTTAATGAACCTGTTTTTTTCTGCTAGAAAATTAGCGTGCACATTAAAAGAAGCCAAGTAATACACAGCCAGTTGCCATGTTTGCATGTGATCTATAGTCCCAGCTCACAGCGAGTTTTTAATTTAATGATTTTGCAGCCCTGAGTCTCCCACACTTACTTGGATATGAACAGACACTCACCCACTTAGCAAGTTAGGATCCTAAGCCAGACCAGACATTTTTTGTTTAGGTCCTTAAAAGTTGTTCCCTCTATTTGCTTTCCTAAGTAATCCATGAGTGTTGAGCATCTGGGAATCATCTTCTGTATTCTGACAACTATGAAGAGCCTCATACTTTGAGTAAGCTCTGCAAAGTTCAGTGTCCTGCCCAGCAGGTTTCTAAACTTTGTCAAAAGAACCAAGTAGGTGTTCTCCTGGGTCTCTGAACATCCAACCTTCTTACCTGATTTGGATGGGAAGTCACATCAGTTTCGGTCTCTCCTACATGGTTTTTGTATGTAAGTGCCGACATTAATTTGGTCAGCTTATGCTAAGACACTCAGTAAAGCCGGGAAGCATTCCATTTCCATGATAAAAATAAATGTCCAAGATACTTCTTAGAAATATGCATACATTTTAAAAATAAACCACACCAAAGAAAGTAAACAAAGCAAAAGCCTCTGCTATTTTATGAGACCAATTTCATTTCAAAGTGAATTCAGACCTATGACTTTGGTTATGTCTGCTCTGGAACTCGATATCTGCCAGCAAGCCAGCATTAGAGAAAATTTCCTGTGTGTTCAAGGAGAACCTGCAAGTACAGCTTCACTCAGAGCACCAGAGTGCAGTAACTCTGCATCCTTCCCCTGAGTGTGCAATGACCTCAGTCCTCTCCTACCATTTGTTATGTGTGCATGGTCCAGCTATGCGGACACAAAGCGAATATGCAAATACATAGCACACTGATAGTCCTTGAGGGTGCCCTCTGCATTCCATACTGACACAAGCAATCGCTGTGAAGCAGGGATGCTAATGCAAAAACAGACCTGTAGGATTTGAAGGGGAGTTGTGCATACTCACCACCTTGTTTAACAGAGTTAAAGACTATATTTAAAATAAAGAAGAAAAAGGAAGAAATCTTATTCTCATTAGGATCTGCAGGCCTAGCTTGCCTAAGAACTGAAATAACTTACTGCACTGCAGCTAGACTTGGATTGCAAACATAGGGGAATACTTAAACCCACACTTGTATTTCACAATATTCACTTCACAGGTTCTGAATATTACAAATATCAGCTTTGAATTGCTGTTGCAGTAGACAGTAGACCTGACTGGACAGATGCAAACACACCTGAGTAACACAGCTGCAAATCTGAGTTTAACACAAATAAGTCACCTGAGTCAAATCTATTCACATGTGTTTTTAAAGGCTCCAGTTCTCTGCTCAGGAGCAAAGTGCTGACACTCTTACTAAAAAGACAATTCAGCTGGCCACAAACATCAGCGACTATATTTGCATCTGTCATCACAAATATATTTTGGTTTTAGATGGGGGAGAAAAGAAAACAAACACAACATTTTCTGGTTAAACAGAAACAGAGTATGGTATCACTGAGACTTTCTAAAGGAGAGTTTATTTAATTTATTCTTCTGTACACACAGCTAGTTTGCTAGGATATTATAACTCAACTCATTTCTCTGGTGACCCATGGCAACCTCTGGATCAAAAGGATTACTCGTGACTCATAACTTACCTTGGCTAAATATAAATATAGGGCTTTAGGTTAAGTAATCTAGGCCTTAATCAATAAAACATTTAAAGTGACAGTACAAGGAGGGATTTCAAAAGTTGTGCTATTTTAATATTAACTCCTAATACCTGAATTTCTTGGGCTGTTCTTTTCTGGTTTTAACAGAGATGCCCCACATCAAGGATTTTCCATGCATTTTGTACATACAAGTACAGCTGCACACGGTTTGAATGTTCTCCTGTTCCATAGCAGACGTATGCTCATTTTCCCCCACAGGAAATCCAAGCAATTGCCCCTGTGTGGAATACCACAATTAGGTGACCATAATTGCATACCTAATGAGCTTGTACATGTTTTGAGTGCCAGTTTCTCAGATGTGGCCACCTAAATGGGTATCTAAAATCTCACTTTTGGGTGGTGAGGTTGAGAAAAAACGTATGAAAGTCTTATTTCATATACTTAAATTGGACCATTTAAATGCCCGATACTTTCTTAAGTGCCTGCATTTCAATATCATGTCTTAAGTGCAAATCGCCCTAACCTTGTGGGCTAGTGTTGGCAACCAGATGTTGAGAAAACACAAATTGAATAAAATACAACTCTTTCAAAAGAAGACTGGAAACTTTCCAAATAACTGCAAGGATGTAAGGTTACAAAATAATTTCTTCTCAGCCTGGGAAATCTGCAGGGTCATTCCTGCTTGTAGCCACAGAGGTGGGTTGAGGAAAGCAGGTCGTCTTGGCCAGCCCACAGTGCCAACCCAAACCTTCTGTATCCAGATGAGCAGAGGGCTGAGCACAGGACAAGGACTCCCCACTCCCAATCAACACAAATTCCACAAGCCATCCCTTCTTTTCCTGACTGAACTCATGGCTGGCTGTTCATTACATCACTTTGAGAAGCTGTACTAATACCAGTCAGTATGGCCACCCCAAGGGCTGTACACAGTGACAACAAGCTGGAGTCTTAGATATCCGAAGCTTTTTATGCTTTTAGTACAGCTTAGCTAGACTGTGGCAAGGAATGAAATGCCGCGGGGTGTACACTACAGTAATTTCAAAGTGCACAGGCACAAATAGATTATTACACTTTATATGACATAAAATGATTTTCCGACCAAGAGGGAAGTCAAGATACTTATTAGAAGCTGGTTTTATCTGGAATTATTTTGGTATTATTCACTAGCTGGCACTCTATAAACAAATATAAACTATGTTTTCTGTTGTCTGCAGTTCCACTGATTTCAGTGAAGGTCTGGGGTAGCAAACCTCTCTCAGAGCTTGAATAGTCCAATTTAGGAATAAGTGGAACTACTAGTTTCAGTTATTAAATAACTGCATTTTTTCTTTCTGAGGGAAAGAGCAAAATTGGTATCTGGCTTTTATTCTTGCCCAGGGTAATGGAAAAGAGCAGATTAATTACATCTTTAGAAACCCTTCCATGAGTTCTTCAGTATGAATTATTTTATATAATTCACAGAGAAGGTGACATGATTTACATCAATATATACAGTTAAATTGTTCTATATTGTAAACCATTAGCAAAGAAGGATGAAGGGCTTATGAAGAGGAGTGGAGAGACTATAATGTTATGACAGAATGAAAAATTTCTGGACATGCAAGAAGACATCACACTGTTTCCATTGGAAGATAGTTGTGTATGTTTCCTACAGCAACTATAAGATCTTTGGCCTGTGCACCATAGACCATTCTGTGTTTATTTTCATTATATACCAGAACCTTTTTCACAGAAGAGCAGAGCAAACTGTACTTCAACTCCTAAATTTGGGGGAGGAGGAAGTTCCACAATGGTGTTATGTGGCAGAGGGATATAACTCACAATAAATGGGTGTTATCCGGTCACATTGCTCATCCAAGTACTCAACAGGGCAAGAAAAATATTTCTTACTGCACAGGCTGGTGATTGCAGAGGCATAAAGAACAGCTGCCCCATGTTTCCATTCCCAAATGAAGGAGAAATATCCTCAGTGTCAGCAAGGTGAGCTTCATCCAGAACTGCTGGGATAGGAAACCCTGAGCTGAGGGAGGAAACGAGAGCAGAGGCCTCTTCCTCCATTGAGCTTGGGGTCTTGTAGTGGGTGGATTTCATGCTAGAGGCTCCCACAGGATGCAGTGAGTGGAGAAAAGAGTATAATGAACCACCACCCAAATGGTTTACACTAAGGAACAGAACTTGCTCTGAAGAAAAAGGCTGGGAACCCAGATGGCACTGAGGGAACTGGAATTACTTTTGACACAGTTTGTCCTCAGAAAATAATTTTGTGGTCCACTATAAGCTGTAGTTCCCATTACAGGAAAGAAGCACTTTGCAAGCCACTACAGGACTTCCTCAGTTTGGTAGTGGCTTCAGCATTGCAAACTTTATTTTCAGTGCTGAATATGCCAAAGAAAAACTATCAGCCCAACTCCTAATCATTCCTGCAACTGTGTGTCAAGAAACATTCTTGTTTTCTAAAAGGTGTTCATTTTTTTCCCCTAGAGGCCCATTTAACTTTCCTTTCTAATCTCCTAATGATCTGGAATGAGGTCTTTAGTTGTTTTGCTTGTTGTGAAACAGCTTGGGGAGATAGCTCCTAGTCCATGTTAGCCACACTTCAAATAATCTTTGTGTGACTGATGCAAAGCCATAATCTCCCAAAGCAAGTTTATTGCCATTTTAACAACCGAGACTTAAGGAGGTTATTGCAGGATGGGCAGGGAGAGAGGGGTGAAGAACTGACCAAGGAAGCACAGTTCAGTTTGTCTTCCAAACAGCTCCATATCTCTTACAGCTTTACAAGGATGAAGTGACTGATGAACAAACAAGAAGGCCTAATCTCAAGTAAAGAAAGGGGGGGTATTCTGACCAGCAGCCTTCTTCTGGAAGGTCATATAAGCACATAGCTATTTCTATGCAGTGAAGCAAATGATTGAGTTTCATAGGACTCAGAACCTTCAAACAGAAGTGAAACATACCCTTGGGATAATGAATTTAACAAGCTGTGAGGTCTGAATGCACACACATAGCAGCTGTGTGCTGTCCTTGGGGATGTCAATGGAGAGTGAAAAAAGAGGTAAGAACTTTGTATTTTAATACCAAGGAATATATTCCACGAAGCTATTCCTCAGTCAGAGTCCACCTCTGACTTTTCTCTTCGGATCTGTCTTTTGAGAAGCGAAACATTGCATGTATCAGGGACAGAACAAAGATTTGGGTTTAAAAACACAATGGTTTCAACAGCCCTTCAAAGAAGTCTCTTGAGAACATAATAAAACACACAGTCATGTCCAGTGACAGAACTGCTTTGAGAAGATAAAAGCTTCTAAATGTCATTTTTGACTACTTTCTATTTACTCAATTTCTTTTAAGTAAGCCTCAGTTAGTTTGGAGAGTCAAATGTGGAGAAGAAGTAAGGGAAGCAAGAAACTCAGCCCACCACATTGTGGCTCACTAGCTGAATGTTCACAGCTTTAATACACAGTCTTCCTCCATGGGGCGCAGTGCTTCCATCTAAACCTGCTTGTGAGAATTTATTATCCCTGTGTGCAAGTCTTTGAAACCAGGATTTTAACGGTAATAATTTCTCAGCAGTGAAGTTCATGAGAGGCTGTAATATAATGCCAAGTCTATCCTATTATGGTTTTAATTGGAATACACGTTTTATGTGTTATTAGACCAATGTTACTGTCCTCCTTATGCTTAATACTATATGAATAGCTAAAGCCCTCTAATGACCATGTAATTTATTGTCCCTATAGTTATGGCATTAAGCTACAAGTCACCTAATACTTGCAAACATTGTAAACTCCAATTACAGCTACACCAGTGATCCTTCTGTCAACTGAGCTAAAAATGAGTCAATGATAAGGTTAAGCACTGAGCCACGTAACGCAGTTATCTGGAGCTCAGCACCTGTACTACAGAGAAATGTCCAATAAACTATGGTTAAATAGTTTTACTTTGTTATCAGATATAAGTATAGCAAATACAATCAGCTTCCAGAATGATGTTGATCACCATCATTCCAACAATCTTTTATGTATTTGTCAGCTTGATCCTAATTTACTGCTAACAGTCAATCACTGCTTCTCAAGAACCTGAGAGATTTCACAGATACCAGATTGGATTCTGGCTTCTCCTACAGAAAATCTTGGAGGTTCATGAAAGTATTGCCTGCAGCTTCTATTCAAGGGGAGCATAGTCTTCAAGTAGCTACGTAATGTCTTCAAATGATGGTTGGACTAGATAATCTTAGAGGTCTTTTCCAGCCTGGATGATTCTATGGTTCTGCGAAAAGCACTGTAAAAAAGCATGTTAATCTGGTTTATTTCCTTACAGATCATGTGTGTATCACATGTATATTCTCACAAACTGTAAATCGCATTTGTTTTGGAGTGTTTTAAGTCACACAAGAGACATTGGTCAAAGAGAATTCCAGCATCTGTTGCACTGAGAATGTAACGAATGTCAGTGGAAACAAACTGCCTCCTGGCTGATCCGTGATATATGTGTAATTCCTCTGGATAAGCATTCCTTTCTAAAGAATACACGTAGCAAACTGAATGCATAAAATGGATCAATCATCTTCCCTCATTCGTGGTGTGTGATTATTCACTTGAACCACGTAACATTTCTGCAGCCCAGAAGGTGAACTAAAGAGGAAAACAACAAATTGTGCATTTCAATCATGCATCTCTAAAAGGAATGAGCACTCAAACCACATTTTGTGACACATTTGAGATTTGTGTGTAGCTTCATACATTTCCCATGACCGTCCAAATATTCACGAAGAATTAATAGCATGGTCCGGTCTTTAGCAAGTTCCATTCATTCTTATTTGTATCTGGCTATAATCAGCACAGAGACCCCATATATTGGACGACTGCATTTGATTCTTGAGTTCTTTTCTTTTTGTTTATGTCAAAGCAAATTAGCTGGAAGGAGCCTGACGAGGAAATCGACCAAACTGTGGAAGGTCAAGAGGGCATTCCACTGAAATGTAATATAATAAGTACAACTTAAACAACGACAAATCCCATTCACCTCTTCTGTTTTCTTGAAATGCTTAGAATTATTTTTAACCATCTTTTTAATAAATAAAATTGTTCTATTGGTTTATCATACATTTGGATTTCATTAATTTTAGAACATTTTCCAGGCATCTAAAATTAAACAGATGTCATTGGGCTCATTTAGACCTCAAATAACCCTTGCAACAAAACCAATTATTCAAGGGTCAGCTGGAAGTTGGAATTTAATAATAAAGAAAAGTTGAAAAGTTAAAAAAGAAAAGGAAGAAGAAGAAAAAAAAGCAGCAATGCCAATTCTCTGTTCACACAATTATTAGTGAAAATAAATTAATAAATGAATAAATTAAAATGAGGATCTATTTTAACATTAGGAAAAAGGATGGAGCTGAAGAGTGAAAGTTCAATAGAACTGATTTATCTCCTGAACGCCCTAGTTTTTCCTTTACTGGGGAGTCTGCAGGCAGCGGAAAAAGGATTTGAGTCTCTAAGAGCTTCTAGAAATTTCCATCCCATCAACAAGGACTCAGCTTCATGAGCAGGTCACCTGATATTGGGCACCAACAGGGAGGCAAGGACCTGTTGGAGACTGGAGAGCACCTGTTCTATTTAGATGCCAAGATTGCTCAATGGAGGCCTAAATAATAATAGTAATAATAATAACAACAGTAATAATAATTATAATGTATTGTATGAAAACTATAGTATCATGACTTCAAATCCCACTGTAGAAGTTGAGGATCTCTCTGAAATGCTATCAGGCACCATAGAAAGGGAGTAGGAGACTGACATCTTAAAACACATTTAATCATCAACCTCTGAAAATCAGTTGAGACTTCTTGTTGATTTTTTTTCCCTGTGCACACAGTAGCTATATCTCTCCATCTGACCAAGCATCGATTTTCTACAAATTATCACAGATGATTTATAAAAACGCTTTTATTCCCTTGACCTGTGTTATGTCAGCTCTCACCTCCTACAAGTTGTACCTGGTGGTCTTGGCTGCTTGAACAAACATGACAGCTTGTTTCTTGGTGCTGCAGCTGACATCTCAGTACCGTGCTGGCTGCTCCCAGGAAGGCACCTCAGCACAACAGTACTTCTCTCTATAGGAATGTTAGTTGAAAGGAGAGAAGAATATGAAAGCATCAGTAATTAGCAAGGGTACAAGAAGTCCTTTGAATGATCCAGTCTGTTTGAGCACAGCTGGAGAAGGAGAAGTGGCTCCACTTGGAAGATCCTTCCAGACCAGTATCAGGGCTCTGGCATCCAGCCTGCTGAGCCACCATAGGGATCAGCATCCCAAACAGCAAACAGTAGCTCACAGCACAAGAGGATGCAAAGTTAGTGGAGGGGTACCCAGAACAGCCACATTCCTTCAGAAACTCTTAGGCACAGTGAGGGACCTGAGCATCCCACTACATAACCTCCCTCCAGCAGCTGGCTGAGGACATGGTCTGCCCTACCTGCTGGCTTATGCCTGCCCTGGGGTTGGTACCTGGGCTTAGGTTTGGCCTCAAGTTTGCAAAGCAGAGTGACTCAAAGAAATGGCATTGGCACTGAGCTAATCTAATCTCCCATAAATCAGTGAGCTTGCTGCAAGGAGCCAAGAGGGCAGTCAAGATCTGTAGTATGGACATAGCTGCAAACATCCCTATTCACTATGGGGCACACATAGCAGTGCGACAGCCTCAGCTCCCACATTCTGCACCAATCAGAGCAGCTTCACTTACCATGGCTCCGGTTGAGCTCTCAACCCTCTGCTTGTAAATAACCTCAGATAACAGAAGGCAGTGAACTTACAACTGCTGTGAAGTCGTACAACATTTTCATAGCAGTAAGGTTAGCAGACCTGCCAGGAGTCAGTTTCAGTTAAAGCAACAGATGCTGCTGCAGAACTTCAGCCTTTACAGAAAACAAATGTACCTCTTCAGAGTTCAATTTTTTCAGTCTTTTGTTTTGTTTTGTTTTGTTTTATGTTTTCCCCCTATTTTCTTAGTGCATTCCAGGTTTAAAAAACAAAGGCTGCTCGTGGTGGAGGAGCAATAGTGGCTTTCATATTTAATAACTCTTAAATCTTGTTCAACATGTGGCAATTGTTAGGTAGATTTGAGCTGCAATTAAAGAGGCACCCTTCTTTCTCTTCAGCAACAACATAGGCTCTTAATCCAACTAAAACCATCATATTTTAAGAGCTGAGATCATCCTGAGGCAAATGGCATCAAACCGAACATGGATCTGTTTTTCATAGGGAAGTTTAAAAGTTAAAGTTCACTTTCCTAGAAGTCTTCCATTAGGGAGACAGCAGCTCCAAGCACTCTTTGCAAGCATTTACAGGTATCCATCATCCAAAACAACATCTGGGGGATGGAGAAGAGAGGATAATTACCAAAATTCCTCTGTGAAGTCCCTTTTTCTTTAAGAGCCTGAGTCGGGGCTCTAAATAGGAGTGAGATGAGGGGGTTTGTTGCCTGATTATAGATTTGACTGAAGATAAAAGTACTATTTGTGTGACTCAGCCCTCGCACTGCTCGCAGCTCTGATTTGGGCAACTGATAAAGACTGTGAAAGACAGGAATAAACAGTGATAAAACAACTGAGCATGGTTTGGCTTCGAACCAAAACACACATTTAATAAAACCTGCAAGGTTCATGGGGAGATGCTGTTTCCTCTTGTGGTGCTGAGGTGGCTCTAAAAATCCACGAGCCATCAGCATGGGCCTGGTCCATGCTGTCTCCACAGCGCGGTGCAGGATACTGGGCTGCTGGTCAGGTCGTTATACTTGTGGTTCTGGTTATCTTTGCAGCCTTTGTTTTTTTCAGCTGTAAGACAAGGAAATAACTGCTGGGGGACCAAAGGTGGGGCTAAAAGATGATAGTGATGCACACAACCAGGTCATATAAACACTTGGAAGGTCCCCACACTGCATTATGTATCCCATGGATTCTCTTTTCCTTCCTCCATTTTCCACCGATCTTACACTCCAGAGCAATTTTAGCCAACGACGTAAGTCCTCGTACAGATTTACTGCTTTCATCTGTGCGAAGGTGAGACTCGGCGTGACAGCAACTGTGTCTTCCAGAGGATCTGTGCCAGGAGGTATCTATTAATACCTGCTAGTCATGCCGCTAAACCCCTGCATCCTCCTTTGAAAAAGTAATCCTGTATTGTAAAGGTTCAACAAATGAGAACACCGAGGGATTTCCCTCATTTATAATAACTGCAAATGACTTGAATGAAAATGCCTCCACACACCATCCAAGCTTGTAGAGGGCACAGAACTGAAGAGGGAACAAATAACGAGGACCGAGGGATTTGAATCCACTGGTTGCCTGGCCAGTGAATGGAAAATGCAGTTTAATGTACAGAAACATAAAATAATAAGTCTGGGGCCAGCAAACCAGACAGGAGGATATTGTACCGAACAGCGATGCATCATATTGTCCAGTGAAGGGATTTAGAGGTCACTGTGGAAAAATCCTAGAAGAATCAAACTTGGCGTACAGCTGAAATGAAAATAGCTACAAGAAGGCAGAAGAGACGTGGAGGGAAAGGGAAGGGCCAGAGCCTTCCTCCACCTTCTGTGCAGCAGAGCAGCAACAGGACTTTAATTGGCACAGCACTGTCCTGCCTGGGCAGCACAGCACAGAGACAGGAGGGTCACACCTTCCCCAGGTATCTCGGCTCCTGTCCCATCCCTGCAGTCATCCCCATGGCTTGTCCTCCAACAGACACTGAGGGAATGGCATGTCAAGTTGTTCACTTGTTACTGACAAAGCTCAGGGGGATTCAGTGCAAGTTCACTCCAAAGCTTAGTGGCACTGGTAGGCAGGAATGCAGGAACCAGGAACTCCTGCTCATTTGCTCATCTGCTTGTGCCTTGCTTCTGGCTCTGACAAGCAAGAAGAGCAGTCAGTGAAAGCCTGGTGCCACAGCAGGCACAGCAGGTCTGCTTGACAGAGCAGAAAGGAACCAAAGCACAGGTGACAGCTCATATCGCACCCCAACTCCCAAACTAGCGCTCTTATTTCGTTATTCTTTGAGGTGGTGATGCAGTGATACACGACGGAAAATGGTGAGCAAATGTAGCATCAGCCTGAATCAGCAGCTCAGACACACGCCCAGGCAGCCCTACAAGATGCGTTTGGCAGAGGGAGCAGGTGGGGAAGTGTTTTGTCAGCCCTGGTTGTGCTGGGTGAGAGCGTCGGCTCTGTGCGCTGCTTCCGGGTTAGTTCTGGTTTTTCCCACCTGGGGGAGCAGCAGAGATTCGAAGCCAGACTGACAGACAGCACATCCTCCTTGTGAAACTCAGACAGATAAAACATGGCAAACAGCCCTGGGAGAAGGGCTGCGAGAATCGCGCAGAGGATGGTCCCAGTTCCCCTTCTGCCCTTCTGCGATGCTTTCCCTTCTTCTTCCCCATCCTTCTCCATCACTCCTGCAGAACCCCAGAACGCTACAGAGGACGGGGCCAGGAAGGGCGGCTGGGAGCAGTGCTGGGACTGCTGCCGGGCGTGGGGCACTGCACGGCACAGGGGCCGGTGGGTGGGTAGGGGCTGCCAGCTCAGTGGGGCCGCTACATCTGGCAGCCTCCAGCTCCACCTGCTCCTCGGCTGCTCTGCCCCTGGCCGTGTTCTCCTATGAACGGATAGGTAACCTGGCTGTGCTCCAGCCGAATGAGCGTGCCTGCACTGCTCGGTATGAACTTGGGGATAGAAACACATTTCTGACCTATTATGCTGCCTGAAACACAGGACCTGGAACTGCTTCCAAGTTCTCCATCCAGATGCACGTCCTGGCTGCCTCCCAGCTCTGTGGCAGGTGAGACAGATGTCAGAGCCTCTTGCTTGTCCTGCTCCCATCTTTCCATAGGAAAAAAAAGGGGCGGGGAAAGGGATGCACAGTCCCAAAGCCACAGCAAAGCCTCCAGCACAGACAAGCCCCATGCCCATCCTGCCTCTGAACAGATTTGCCTGCAGTCATGAAGCAGCCCCTGTGCCAGCCCCAAAGTCTGAATTTGACCATGCACATTGCATGAAATGCTTAACACACAGCAGTTGATAACCTGTCAGTTTGATCTATGACAACTTCTTATTGAATAAATAACATTTTCGTGCTGTCAGATTGTTCCCTTTTCAGCAGCAGAGTGACCTGCATCCTGCACAAACATCAAGGAAAATAAAAACGTTGTTTAGTGCCATAATATCCCATTGCCGCCAGCTGCCTCAGGCTCACAATACTTGAAATGCATACCAGCCAAATTCACGTTTCCTTCTTTTTAAAGCAATTCCATCTCCAGCCCTTTGCTAAAGACCGCCATTTTCCAAAGCAGGTTTTGAAACAGGAATTGAACAGCACAGAAATGTGACACTGAATGCAATCTTGCAGAGATTTTCCAAAAGAACACTCAGAAAAGACTTAGGAAGGTGCAGGTATTTTCTTCTCCCACTCCTGATGCCAGAAGGAGCTTAAGAGTCAGCCCTGGAGGTGTTTTATTGTCTGAATAGACTCGTTGCAATAGTGGAGAAAAGATGAGCGGTTTTAGCTTCTGCTCTTCCATTAGTGTGCAAACTGTTAAAAGACGAGGAAAACTGTAATAATAAACATGAGCGAGCTTGCTGCAGCTGTGCCTGTCAGCTCCAGACATTAGTGTGGCTAATTCCAATTGGGAACAGTTCCTGAGCTTGGTGATAAATTAATCCCAGCTCTGATAGTATGTAAGGATTTCTCAATGCATAAGCTGAAAGGAAACTTCCCAAACTTCCCCTTGCAAATTTCCCCTTGCAGTTATTTTGGTGACTACACACCAAAATATTTAGGCTGTGTATCTTTTTTTGGATGGAGCACAACCTATTTTTTACGTTGATTAAATATATTGGAATAAGTTAGGCATCATCCAAAGGAAAAAATGACACACAGGCTTGCATTTACATTGCAGATGTATGAAGTACAGACGATGGGGTTTATGCCCTTTTTCCTGGAGATAAGCTGCTTGGCTTCATAGGAAAAAAAGCAGCACTGTTTAACTCCTCTGAGAATGGCTGACATTTTATTTTAGATTGCTGAAAAAAAAAAAAAAAAAAAAAAAAAGAAAGAAAAAAAAGAAAAAAAAAACGAAAAAAAAAACAGACTGACTGTTAAAATCAGGAAATATGATATCGTTCATCCATTTGATTTTTTCTTTCCATCTATGTTCGTGTTGGTGTTGGTCCATTGGCAGAACAACATGGGCCAGAGGACCAGCTAGAAACCCTCATGGCAATGGCAAAGCTCAAGCAGTGCCTGGGAAAGGCACAGCAATGAGGATGCCAGGGCAGCAGGGCACCCTCTGTGGGCTGCTTATGCCCTCCATTGGCTCTCCAATTCCTGTGCTTTCTCCCCAGCTTTCACACTCATACACCACATTCATTTCACAGTTGTTTTTGGTCACACTCCTGCAGGAGCTCTGGGTTTCAGGAAGTTATTCACCTGGGCAGTTTCATCTCAGCCCCAATGAATAGCTTCATTCTGACATAACAAATATAAACAGAGGGAAGGCTGCTTGCCACAAGGATTCCTTTATGCTGCGCCATGAATTGTTGGCCAGTGGCCATTTGGCATTGAAAGGCATGAGCCACCTGTGTCAGGTATGCTTGAAGTTCATATTGACTCCTGCCCACCAGTATTTACATGATGGACAACATCAGAGAAAGGTGCATTTAGTCATTAACTTTTGCCTGACACAGGAAGCAGAAATGAAAAACAGTCCTTTTCTTCCATGCACTGCCTTTGTTTTCCAGCACCATCAGTCAACTGCCAGCTCTGCATCACCTGCTGCAAGGCAAACCCAAAGCACCAGGGACGTTTTTGGGTCCCTACTGCCTGGCAGAGTGCACCCAGCAGTACCCCATGCACCCATATTGCCTCCCGACCTCAACTAATATTAAGATTCACTCGGCCGCACACAATGCAGCTTCCTGGGAATGGATTAGACAGCAATCTGTGTGGTATATTTGTTATGGCCACGACTTTCATGGAGCAAACTGTGACTTCTAACAGTTTGTGTAGACTTTGTAACCCCAGCCAGCCTGCTACTGACTCCTTCATGAATTTTTACTGCTTTGGCTCTGTTGGTGAGCGGTATAGTCGAGAGCAGAGTTTTTAAATGGATTTAAGTTATTAGTTACGTATTACCGAAGGGTGTAACATTCTTTATGTGGTAACATAAAGTCCATTTGTCTCCTCTCCATTTCCCACAGCGCGCTGTGTTAAACACAGTGCACCATTGTTGGGTTTCTCTCTGAAGCCGGAGTGGGGAATTGAGGGCCACGATGGTGCACCAACCCCGGCTGCAGTGATCACAGCAAGGAAAGGATATCATACAGGTCCCAGCCCGTGGGAGACCTTGTAAGGTTCTATCCCATGTGGGATCCCTCTTCCCATGTAGAAGGAGGACTGTCAGTAGGAGAGTGCATGGCATGGCTCAGCTGGGAGGGCTGGAAGGATTTATAAAGGATTTACAAGCCGAGGGCTCAGCTATGCTATGTGCCACTAGAAGATTTATAGGGTCTCCTATCTGCTCCCTACTGGCAAACCTTGGGGGGAAAAGCAGGATCCCTATCCATATGGATCATCTCCCCTTCTTCATGCACACACTTCCCCAGCAGGATGAATGTGCACTGTCTGGGGATGGCACAGAGGGCAGAAAATAGCCATGTTTAAGAAACCACCCATTTTGCTTATAGAAGGACTAGGAACACAGAGAAAATATGCATCATATATCTGGTTTTCTCAAACAATTATTAGTGGGCAGCCAATATTTGTGTTGTTTTTTTTTTCTTTCCAAAACAGTGGATAAACGATAGCACAAAGAGAACTGGCCACTCTGTGCACTAATATCAGAGAAAAAACCCTGTGCACTGCCCAAATGACTCAAGCCAGCCTATCTCTTGTTAAAAACTACAGGCAGGTAAGATATAGACTTCTAAATTAGGGTTAAAACCACTCAGAAGACGTTTCAGCTCTGATATCCATCGGAGCAGGGAGTTAAATCCAACCCCTTTCACGTGCTTTATAGGTTTCTTTATAACTGAGTCCACTTTAGGATTTGTGCTTTGTTGTATTTTTCCTGACCTAAAAAGTCCTCTTCTGTCTAATAATAGAAGTTTAGAAAGTTAGGCAGTTGTCCCGAAATCTTACATCTTTCTGCAATAAAGCTGAGGGAAGGGCTACAGCTCTCCAGCTGTCATAAACATGAAATCAGGCCCTGCAGAAACACTGAGCTCAGAGACCTGTTGGTAAGGGACAATTTTATGGCTGTTGTCTGTCTGTAATGCACGTGATCTTTAGGGACTGACTCTTACAATCCATCTATCACTTGGAGACAGAAAAGAAACAAAAGGGAAACTTTCTCCCAAATCATTCCAGGCCTGATCCTGCAAACATTTATTACGGGGCTTGTGTGGGATTATCCCCCTGCACAGACACCAGCCCTGCTGACACTTCAGTTCGTGCTTACCACTGTGCAGCTTGGCATCTGCATTGCGTGCATGAAATGCTGCTCACCTTCCTGGACCTTCCCCGTGCACAAAAGCGTGTCCTGGCTCAGGGCACTGCGTGTTTGCAGAGCTGCCACTTGCACTCGAAAGGAATCCACCTAAATATTTACGTGTATTTTGCTCCTATAGTAACAAGAATATTGCCACAGTACGTCTCACGTAAATGCGCTGATAGATTCTAGCATTACACCGCTGATTTAAACAGCACGCCTACGCATGCATGCAGTTCCTTGTTCACAAGCAAGCGCGGGCAGCTCGCGGGATTCTATGAACCATCAGACACGCATCAGATGCGAGAAAAAAAATCACAGAGAACGGGGAGAAACGGCGGAGACTGCAAAACAACCCCTGCGTGGGGAGCACCAGGTCCGGGCCGTGGGGGTGCAGAAAAGCACCCGCAGCCCCGCAGCGAGTGGAGGCCCCGCAGCACCCCGAGCTCCTGCGCCGGCTCCGGGCCGCGCTGCTCCACGGCGGCGGATGGTGAGAGCAGCTCCGCGTTGAGCCTCGCTGATCTGCGCACAGCCCGGCTTCCTCGTGCGGAGCCGCTGCCCTCCGTGCTGCCTCCCGGTGCTGCCGTGAATTAAGTTATTTCAGTTCTAGCTGGCGTTGTTAATTGACCTCTTGGTTGTGGGATTGAAAAAGAAATACTGTCTTCAGTATTTTAAGGTTTATTCCGTTAAATCTTGTAGCTCTGCTAAGGGGATTTTTGCCTGGATATATGCATGGATGCCTAGATATCCACGGTGGTAAAAACAGGGCTCTTGTTGCATTCTGGTACAAAACAGTGCTAAGAAGTGGGGAAGGGTATTTGAAGACAGTGCATCATTTTTTGTGTGTGTGTGTGTGAAGAATTCGGGATTAAGCTGATGGTTTGCAATAAAGTTGAGCAGACTCCACAACAACATTCTTCCTCCATCTCTCTTTCAGCTTCATAACAAGTCAAATGGAGAGCACACATCTCTCCTGTGCCTTAATCCTCCTCCTGACTGACAGTCGTGGAAACAAGGAGTTGTGCACAAAAGAAACAGAAAATCATCATTATTGATGTTTATTAATATTATTTCTAAAATCATATTTGAACCAGGAAAGCAAAACAGCTTGAATTTCCAGCATTAATTGCTAAAAATGAGTCTGGCTGGGGGAGACTGGCAGATGAATATATAGATCTATATGAATACAATAAATGAATTCAAGAAAATAATGTTTTGTGCTCACCAAAGACAAAGCTTATGAAAGAACCAATACTGAATCACTCACCGAGCTCCAGTCCTACAGACCTAACACAGGATCTGCTCTGCAGTAGCAGCAGTCCATCCTTCTCAGAGGTACTAAAAACCCTTTTACATAGGTGGTTAGAGATCTTGTTTCTACATAAAATTTCATGCTTTTATAAAAGTAAATTCCAAAGCTAATGTAACCCTTCAGAGGCATCGTTACCCAGGGTTTTATTGCCAGGCTTGTTAACTCTCCTGGTAAACACCAGCCCCAGCCACTCTGCTCAGCCTGCACTCCCCTTCAAAGGCTGTGAGATTTATTTTCCAAATATTCCTAAAGACACACTGCTCACTAACCTGCTCTCAGCGAAACCCTAGGAAAATGTCCCCTGGTTTGGTGGCATTATCCTGCATTTCACAGGTGGAAGGAAGAGCAGCAAGAGCCTCGTGGTCGCTTAACAAGAGCAGTTTTTGGCTTTGCCAGGAGATAATTGCTCCAGTAGTGAGCTGCTGCTAATCCCGGGCTGTGTGCTTGGTGCTGACCTGCAGCCCTGCTGTTTACATCAGTGGGATTTTAGGGCCAAATTTTGCAGTTAATTGCCGCCGTATAAATCTGGATTCCTAAATCTCCCTCCCAAGGCAAGGAGATCCTTTGGATTTGTCGCTTTAAGAGATGGTAAATTTGGGGCTGATCTCACAGACACTAAAATCAGTGGGCCCTGTCTCAGCAAAACATAGGAAACACGCAGGCAAGGCCCTCTCCCAAATTTCCTAACGGCAATAAATGTGGGCAATTAGGGGCTCCGCTGGCTCGGGGGAGCAAGGGCTGCCTTATCTCTTCCTGCCGCAAGATTTGGGGCTGTCAAGCTTGGGTGGTATGGGGAGGTGTCACTATTAGAGAGGCTACAGAGGGATTAATACCGCTGTGGGCTGCATTATGTCCTGTCAGAAATCTTTGCAAAAAGAGCAGGGACTGGAACTGCGAGCTTTCAGCCTTAAGCTCTGAACTCGGGGCTATACAGCAAGATTAAAACCTTCACCTTTTCATGTTTTTCTGTCAAGAAGTGAGGAATCTCAATGCATTTAAATGCATCAGAAGTTGAGAGGTTGATTTGATGCTGGTGTTGGTGCAGTGCGCTCCCAAAAGTGGTGCAGCAGCTGTGAGCTACAAATCCCCAGCAAACAGCCGGGACAGCCCAGCGCCGAGCCCAGCTTGTGCTGCAAATATGGCTCACCAGTGCTGCTGCACTGTGAACTGAACGACACCGAGGCACTACCAAAAAGCACAAACAGCAAAGTCTCTGCTGGAGGAAAGCAAAGCTCAAAGCGAAACCAGAAGACAGCAAAGTGATGAAACAACTCATTAGAAAGAGAGGTTTGTATTAAGAATTTCCTAGTTTGTAAACCAGCTTTAGTGGCCCCAGCTTTGCTGTTGCCCATATGGACATGGAAAGGTTTCGGTTGAGAATGATTTATTCAGCAAAGATGTAAATTCCACATTGCAGCCCCAGTATTCGCAGCAGTGAATTTGAGCAGCGCAGCAGAGAATGCTTTCCTTGGTAAGTTTTCCACCTACATCAGATGCATTTACTCTTCCCTGCTCAATATCAAATAAGAAAACAGGGAAGGAGCTTTCAGCCCTCGCCCCTGAAGCCCGATGTCTGTCTGCCATTGTTCCCATTGGGATGAACAGCAGCGGTGAGGCCGATGGGCTTTGGGTCCACTCCACAGGGACTGGGCACTGACACTCAGCTTGCAGAGTTCAGACTAACACCGCCGTGATTTTGGAGGGCTTGGATCAGCCCTTTTTTTTCCCCCCAGAGGCAGTTCTATCCTATGTGATGTGTAATTACTCAGTGCTGTCTTTCATTATGGAATTATAGAATGGGCAGTCGCCATTCCTGATGAACGTTTGTTGTATCATCTGTTGGCTGATACTTCAGTTTTGGTCAGGGAACAAGAAGGCAGCTTCACTCAGTGCAGAACATACAGCTTCATGCTGCTGGATCGTCATTTCCCATTTAAGCAACTGCTGTGGGAACAAAGGACGGAGGTGAAGGCACTGCTTTCTCCTTTTCAGTGAAAATATCTTCATGCTCTCTTATCCCCAAGAGCTGAGAGCAGAATTTAGATGCAACTTGTACTTAAAATTGGAGGCATCTGGGGGAGGCAGGTTTGTAAGAGGGGAAAGAGGAATAATGCATTTAAAAAAAAAAAAAAAAAAAAAAAAAAAAAAAAAAACAGAAAACAAAACTTTATTTTAAAATGAGGACAAAGGAGGATTTCTCTGAAGGCAAACAAGAGCTGCTTGTGGATGTTTCTTGCTGTTAAAACATATGTTTTCAGAGGTTAGAAGTGATGGATGTAATAAAACCGGGGACTCAAGATTGAAATAATGCTGCATCTTCTGAGCCAGCCCTCCTTCATTCACCCTGACCAGCAGACACAGAGATTTCAGTGCCATCACTTATGCAGGGAAAATAAGCAGACGGGGAATATTAAAGCACACCCAGCTCCAGAAGTGTTCAATATTATTTGAGGAAGTGTGACATATGTGGTGGATTTTAACTTAAAGCTTGTGTGCGCACACTTATGCACATCTAACTCTGGGTTACACTTCATCCCAATGTGAAAACTGATCAGAAATGCGAGAATACTGACTGCTTTCTGTTGTTGTCACATCTGTATCACAAAGTGCTCTCATTCCCATTGGGTTTGTGCCCCATCGACATCAATGGCAGCAGCAACAGCCAAAAACACACAAATATGTGTTGAGTGTTACTGGCTGCAGCAGCCACCAGCAGAGCCGGCGGCATTGCTCCATCATTGCTTTGTGCTGGCTTTATCCTGTCACTATTTTCTGCTGAGCACTCTGCAGGAGGGCTGTGTCACACAACAAACCCAAATAACACAAGTTCTAACTTTAATCCACATTTTTTTTCATGGCCAGAAATGCATAGGAAACAAATAAATGAACATTTAGTCAAGAGTTTTAATTAAGCAAGCAATTAAACATGCTCGCACTGCAAAGTCTGTTTGTGTTGATAGCATTTATTCCCTTCCCAGAGAAACCTTTGCTTTCTAAAGGTTTGTATTGTGGAAAATCACTGCCTTAAATTAATTTTGCTTGCATCAGTTATAACTTAACTCACCGAATATATTGTTATAGAATGATGCCTTGTTTGTTGTTTCTGAAATAAACAGCCCCTTCCTTGGTGGTGGCTAGGGTTGGGTTCTTTAAGTACCAATCTTAAAGAATCTTAGGAGGGAGGGAGGAATTTATTTCAAGAGGAATTTCTCCTTCTCGGGGAAACACATTGCTTCTTTGTCTATCGCAGCATCCTGAGTTTGCTGAAGGACTGCACTGACCTGAGATGAGGACGGTGTGAGATCTAAGGGCAGCTTCAGCCTGCGGTGGGCACAACATTTCTCCCCTTTCTCTGTTTCTTTCTTATGATTCTTTAAGTGAGCGTTTTGCACCTGGCAGCTCTGAGAAACTCCACAGTGCTCTGAGCTGCT
Organism: Coturnix japonica; assembly: GCF_054131305.1. Taxonomy (NCBI): domain Eukaryota; kingdom Metazoa; phylum Chordata; class Aves; order Galliformes; family Phasianidae; genus Coturnix; species Coturnix japonica. The sequence continues at coordinate 1,960,787 of NW_028188951.1, forward strand.
GCTTCCTTGCAGGATCGGGCATTTAATGAGCTCTCAGCAGCCTGATCCCGTTAGCACTTGCTCAAGTAAATAACTCGATATTGCTACACGAGTGATATTGCTACACGGCCAAAATTACTGGTCAAACTAGAGATTAACTCCAGCCCTCCGGAATGATCGTGAGTCTGTAGCTGAACGTTGCACAAGTTTCCTTAAAAAGAGCCAGGAATGGGGATCGCTGGAGAGTATCTCATAAAAGTGAATGGAGGTGAAAGTGCCACATCCGAGCACAAATTATATCAAGAACTTATAAAACTTAACTGGGAGTGGTGTCTTTTCTGGAAGTATTTAAGCTGTTCTACAGCAGTGCAATTATTTATATCCCTGCAATGCATATATATATATATATATATATATATATATATGTATGTATGTATGTATTTTTAAATAGACCACAGAATTTTATACAAATCTGACTTCAACTCTCTGGAAATCTATAGGGATTCTTCACTGGGCAGTTGGGAGGAGCGTCCATATTGAAGATTTTCATTGCAGACAGGGTTTATGTTCTGGATCCAACAAACCCTCGGTTGCCCACGAATTCTCTCCTGGGTAATCCTGTTAAGTCGCTCTGCAAAGGGTTGGACCCTCATGTGCTTCACCTGCAGGTCAGCGACTCGCACATGTAATGCCCCTTATACATATATGCAATTTATGAGATCGGACACTTCACCAGGGCTTACTTGTAAGGGTTGGCTGTACATAAAACTGAAGAAACTCACTTAAGGAACCAACTTTTTCCCACTGGAGGCAAATGAAAGCATGTGGAGTCGTAGAACTCTATCTGGTTATAGACATTGGATGCACAAAGGGCATGTCGGTGTGGCATTTCCTACCCAACGAGGCCACTTTCTTCTCCATGCGTGCTCTACAAATACAATAGAGCATTGATTGGATCTTAAACTCACCAGACTTCAATAAATTCTGAGCATGCACAAAATTAAAGTCGAAGCGAGGGACACGCAGAGTGTTAGTCCTTCTCAAAATAATAATTTAATAACCCTCCAAAAAGTATAGTGGTTTAGGAAAGGCAACCCAGATGGGAACGTATAAAATAAAGCTATAAAGTTTCCTTCAAATGTATTTTAATCATTGTTAAATATTTACATTTAATAAGCACTCGTTTTTATTGCGAGGGAGATGTAATTACACTTATCATCTGTGGAAAAAATGGACTTTTAATAGCCTGTACATTGATTTGCTAAGATGAAATGGTGTCACAGAAATATGTCGCTCCCTCTCCCTTAGGAATACATACCATATGTGAATGTAAAACAGATGAGGGTTTTTTATCAGTGCTCTATCAGCTCTGTTCCTCCCAGTCTCTGTTATAGTCAATACAAATCTTTAGGGCAGATGTTTTGCTAACTAGAAAGACCCGGTCATTATGTCGCATCCTGGCTAATAAGGTCATTTATTCAGTAAACACCAACAGGAGGAGCAGCACCACCTTGATATCGACCCACAGGAGCTGCAGGGAATCTCTTTGCAGTGCACAATGCATGCACCCTTTGGATCCAGGCCATATTTTTAGACAGCTGTGGGACATCCATGACCTTTATTAGAACCTGCCATTGCTCATGATTCAAAGCAGTGAGAGCAGAGCCAGGCAGGTGAACACAGGGATATTTGTGTGAGCATTATTGCTGCCCATAGTGAAGTACCATCATTTGGAAATACTAAACAACTCATGCTCACTCTTAGATGAAAGGTAATTGTCCTTCCAGCCGTGGTGCACATGTGCTAGCTATTATGGCCTTGTTTTGTCCATGTTCCAATAGTGGCTGTTGCAGTGAATTGAGGAATGGCTGCCACGAAGTGTCCTTCTCTATATGATGTAATGAGGGTATTGGGGAACCCAGTGAAAGCAGACTGGGGCGCTGCTGCTCTTCATGATGCAAGCAACTGTTCAAAGCACATAAGCCCAACTATTTAAAATTACTGGACTGCCTGAAAAAAGAAATAAAATTAAATTTTAAATTAAAAAAAAAAAAAAGATGGGTGGTTAATTAAACTGAAAACTATGCTCTGCTCTATTTGGGTGTCCTTGGTTTGGGGACTGCCATAGGTACAGCAGCCACACTGATGGCAGGAGATGCTTCTGTGCTTTCCAGTCCTGACCTTCTCCTACAGCACTTTGGCCATGCAGAGGCAGGCAGGATGCAGTAGTGGCAGCACTGCCTTCTCTTCCCTGTTAGCGTGGAGGCACATTGATTTTGATGAGCAATTTTTTACCATAATTCTTCATCAAACAGAGGCTAGCCATCTTGTGAACAGTGCTGTCCCTCCAGCTCAGGCACTGTTGGCCTCACAGTCCCAAACACAGCCCATATTTGATGCCCTGTGCACTGTTCCTTTGGTCTTTCTATAAAAGCATTTGAGACACTTGTGATAAGGGATGAATGCAGGTATGGCCTGATTTCCTACACTTTCTATCTGCTTCCAGTGCGTACAAGCTCTGGCTTGTGTTCAGCTTGTGTTCAGCAGTTAGAAGCCTTGTAAAAAATGATTTACTATTCTTTTAAATGAGCATTAATGCATACTGAAAGATCAATCTAAATACAAGTGGATCACAGGCACAGTAAGAAAGTCTCTGGCAGGATATAAGACACAGGATACTTTTGCATCCACTTAGAGATTCACCATAGATTCTTAATATATTACAGTAAGTAAATATTTTATACCAGAGCTCAGTGCCTGTTCTCACTGCATTAAGCAGAAACCCAGCGCTGTTGGAGAGTGGCAGTTACAGGATAGAGCAGCAGATGGCCAGGGCCAACCAAATGCCACCCTGCAGCCCAGGTCCCTGCACATCCTCTGTGTCCATCACTGCATCTCCTGCAGCTGTGCAGCAGGGTGCAGCAGCATCTTTGATCCGTTCAAGCAGAGCTTCAGCAAGTGGCCCAGGGGATTAATCCTGTCAGGAATTGTTGCTTTTCATTGCATCTTTATCACACTCCTGGACACAAGCAGCTTCTTCACCCTTAGTTTTATAAGGGGAGGGAAATGGAAAAGCAGCTTTAATATCCTTGGCAGATGCTGTCTTACAGTAGCTCAGTAATTACAGTATCTCAGCAGCAAGGTGTCTGAATCCCTTCATTGTGTTCTGGCAGCAGCCAAGGGAATTCTTGTAGGGTTTGGCTGCTGCTCCCTGCTGCAGGACGTCTGGAGTGCACCCTGGGGTTGGTGCAGGTCCTGCACCACTGTGTGAGAGCAAGCAGTGTGTGCAGGGAGCGATGCCTACATCACCCCTCTGTGTTTCTAATGCCACCAAATGCTGACAAGGTCCAGGTTGAAAAATCACAATTAGCACTGGGAAGAAAAGAGAAGCCTGGTTTTGGAGCTGGCAGATAGGTGTGCTTTTGAAGAAAATGCAACAAACATTCCAGCCAAGCTCGGAGCTGCTGGCAGGGCACTGTGCTTCCCTCAATGCTGCAGGGAAGCAAAGCAACCTGCTCTGCTCCAGCTCTGCATGCCGACTTCTTTAATCCCTGCTGGGCTGCAATGATGAGCTGCATCTGCTAACATCCCTTTAAGTGACTTCAGTGAAACGGGATGCAAACAGCAGTGCTAAAGACAAAGCACAAAAGGCACAAATGGTAACCGGTGCTATTCCCCATCCCTTTCCCCATGCATCCCACAGTTCAGCCCTTCTCTCAGCACACTTCTGGCTTTCTTGGTACAGTCCATCTCCAGATCCAAAGCACTGATACCTTTGGCTGCGTTCCATCAATCTCACATGCCATCTATCTTAATTGAACACAGCAGCGTATCGATGGCTTATCGGACAGAAAGCGATTTAATGCTTCCAGCACTGGAACAGATTTGTTAAATGTCATCTGTGACTCCAACGCTGGGCTCTGTGCTTGGGCTGGGGAAGAGGGGAGGGTGGTGTGTCAGGAATAAAGGAGGTGTGCACAGCAAACAGCTCTATATAATCATCTTGGGGGAAAAGAGCTGTATTTGTAACCGTAAGGGATTCATCAGCAATTGCAATAAGAAGCATTGCTACAACCAATGCAAATCCAGTCATAGTAAAAGCCAACATTTAGAGCTATTGGGATTTCTGAGAAGAGCTTGTGCAACACACAAACCACTTTGCTTTCCTGTTCGGTGTTAGTTACACCCAGCTAAAAGCCTTAATTGCTGCTATTTTATGCTTCACGTCAGCTGATTCCTGATTCACTTCACATGGTTGTGTGCCTTTTTGGCTCCTACCTGAAGTTACATCTATTTGAAGGATGCTCTGCAAGCAGCCTTCTGGAGGGCGCAGCCCTTGGAGCTCATCCAGCACCTGCTGCTCAGGTAGCAAAGAGTGGTGCTGCTTTGAGCCCTTCCATACACAGATCTAAGCAGGACTTGCACAAAATAAATGCTCAGAATGAATTCAGCCCCATTGCTACGGTGACCATTGGATTTGATCCCTGACCTGTTGAGTGTCACTGAAGCAGGGAGCTGCAGTGCAAACACTGGCAGATCTACTTGCAGATGTAGGGAAGCACCACATCTTCTCTGCTCAGCATCTGCTGTTTTTAACTGAGTTGTTTTCTTTTCCTTTTGTTTTTAATTTCACCGATATTTGTTGTTCTTATGAGACACATTCAAAGCAGCAAATCAAAATACGCTTTGCTGGGGAAGTAAATCTCCCAGAGCTTAATTCATCATTTTGAAGTAATACAAAGCTTAGATTTGTCTTCGCTGGAGCTGCATAGTAAGTATTCGAGCATAAATAAAGACAATATAAATAAAGCGGGCCTGAATCTATTTCACTGTGTTATTAAAATTCCATTGTTTGCTCTGCGGGAAAAGACCTCCCAAAATGACAGTGGTAATCTGGGCAAGGAGAAGATTGCTGCCAAAGGGTTCAGCTCTTAAAGGGGGAGAAGCATTTCCAAAACTGCCAAGGAAAATATTTTCATTCATGAGTTCACCCAGCCTAAACATGCATCTAATCCCCCGAAACTGACAGTTCAAAAAGGCAACCGCAGTTGAGACAGGCAAAGTGTTCAGTTCAAAGGCAAAAAAAAAGAGAAAGAGGACCTGGGGATTATTAGTATTATCACTTTATCACGAAATGACCATCAGCTCTGGGAGGGAACAGCTCCACCTCCCCTTCCCAAACCTCATCACTTTGATGAAAAGGCAGATACCACTGAGAGAGGAGAGGAGAGGAGAGGAGAGGAGAGGAGAGGAGAGGAGAGGAGAGGAGAGGAGAGGAGAGGAGAGGAGAGGAGAGGAGAGGAGAGGAGAGGAGAGGAGAGGAGAGGAGAGGAGAGGAGAGGAGAGGAGAGGAGAGGAGAGGAGAGGAGAGGAGAGGAGAGGAGAGGAGAGGAGAGGAGAGGAGAGGAGAGGAGAGGAGAGGAGAGGAGAGGAGAGGAGAGGAGAGGAGAGGAGAGGAGAGGAGAGGAGAGGAGAGATTTAAACCTATTTTAAACCTATTTAAACCTCCTTTTTTAAACCAGAAGGATTGATAGAACGTGAAGCAAAGAGCCCAGAGTCTGCAGCATCCATGGGAGTAAATTGGGAATTTCAGATGGTGCTTTTGGTCAAGGACACTGCAGGTCCTGAGCTACCCATTGCACAGAGGAAGGAACTGCAGAACCATTAAGGCTGGAGTAGACCTCTATGTTCATCCGGTCCAACCATTAAAGAAGGAAAAGCGAGATATCTCAGTCTCAGCTCCTTTACCCAGTAGGCTCTCACTCTCCCTGTTTAACATATATCAGATCGGAGAATATTAAGTATCTTTCTCATGGCTGTGAGAGAATAGAGCCGGGAACCAAATAACCAGACGTCTGGAAAAAGCTGCAGCAAGCTTAAAGTGAATCTCTGGGCATCAGGACACTTCCCAATAGGCTGAGAAGATGGCTCTTTTCATTTGTTTGGGGGATAGAAGGGTGGGGTTTTTTTGGCCCTTTTGGAAGGGTGTGTTTTGTTTTTGCCCTCCTTTCCCCCAGTGCTGGGAGTTGCCAGCCCATGTGGGAGCCACCAGCCCTGCCCCTGGCCCAAGTCATCTCTCACTCTTCCTGTCATACCCATGGTCCCAGTCAGCCAAACCAGAGCTGTAGAGGCAGCCAAGAGGTTGAGTCCCCACAAACTCTTCTAAAACAGACATCAAAGTTGTGACACTGTAAGGAAAACACTGAGGTGTGAGTTTAGTCGTGTTACAAGACTCTGCGATACCTGCATGCATATTGGGTGGAGACACCAGGGAGACAAGCAGCGGTTTGGGGTCGGCTTCCACCACACTATCCCGACCCCAGGACTCTGTCCCTGTAATGCAAGGCTGGGGACGGCCGCCGGACACAGCCCTCCCCCCGGCTCCCCGCTCTCACGCCCGGCAGCCAGCAGAGGGGGCGGACGAGCCGGCCCGAGCCCGTTATCCACGGGCCGTCCCCATTTCTGCCTTCTGTAATAATCACAGCTGCACTGAGAAATCTCTGTGTAGATGAGAAAGGAGAAACTGCCTCGGACCTGCTGATCCTCCCGTCCAGGTCCTGCAGGGGATGCGCACGGGGAAGCAAATGGTCTGAATGCATGGCCAGATATAGGAGGGCATTTTGGCATTTATTCCCTGATGGTTTCTTAGAAACCCTTCCCCAGGTTAAACCACAATAATGCAGTGCTGGTGAGCGTGGCAATGGCTGGAAAGCCCTGAAGCCAGTGGCTGAGCAATGGCTGCAGCTACCATCTGCATTCGGCCACTGAGCTGCAAACATCCTCACTGGGGTTCAGCTCTGTCACCTCACCTGAAACCCCAGCACTGGGGAAAAGCTCCTTCCTCCAGAAAGAATAGTGGAATCACACAGTCGTTAACGCTGGAACACATCTCTAAGATCACTGAGTGAATGAACTAAAGCTCTGCACACACATGGCTGAGCTCAATGCTTATGTAGGCTGGAGAATATTGATGGCAGTGACAACCAAACAGGTCCCAGTGTAAAAGTGCATTCATGAACATCTTGACCCAACACATGGTCTTCTCTAGTGCTGAATCCCATATCTTTTCTCTGATGTGTCTACAAAAGAGTTCAGACCAAGCAGCAAAGATCTACCCACAGGAACACTGCTCCCAGCTGTATTTTCCTTCACTCTTCTTAAAGTACTGTATTCAAAAGTGTGTCTGACACAGGGAGCTTCCTTTATCACCATGAGCCCTGGGGCTCTTCTGTCTGTTTCTTTTGCATATATTAGTAATGATTTATTCCAGAGAAAATGAAATGTTGATTGAAAGATATCCCCCAGAAGATGCAACTTGCACATATTCTTGAGCAACCCAGTTCAGGCTCCTGGGTACCTTTCTTCTACAGGTGAGGACCATGGGAGCTTTAAAAGAGCCAGATGAATAATTGTGCAATGTGTCAAACGTTTATTTTGTTTGAAAACTTACCTAGAAGATGCTGCCAACTGTGCCAGATGCTATCAGGCAACCCCAGCCTGCAAGGTGAGCCCTCTGCCAAGGCTGCCTCTTGGCTCCAGCAAGACCTGCCCCAGGAGGAGCAGCACTGACTTCTGCCTGGCCAAAATCCCCTCTGAGCTCTCCAGCAGCAGCCAGTGCTCATAAAAGCCTTGGTTTACATCTCAGGCTCTCAGCACACACACATTCAGCTTGTGGCTGGAGCAAGCTGGATTGTCACCATCTCATCCAGGAAACCAAATCTTACAGCAAAATGACATTTGCGGTGCTACTGCTCAGCAGGCATGCACAAAATACACATATAACTCTCCAGCTCAAGATCTTAAGACTTCTATTATGCTACTGCTGGGTTTTATCCCCCTGCTATTTGAAAGTTAATTCAGACGACAACAGGATTAACCACTGCTGAGCTCCTTAACCGTCTGCTTACAGCCTGGCAATGGGCAGTGCTGGGCTGCTGCTTGGCAGGGATCCTGCTCTCACCAGTTACATCTGATACAGATGAATGCTCTTTTGATTACCTTTATGCTTTACAAGTATATTATGATAGTATCAGGTTATATATCTGCTGCCTTAGACGAGTTGTAACATGGGAATACTTGGATGAACAGCACACACAGCAGCAGTGAGAGTGCTGTGTGCTTTGGGAAACGATAGAGCACACTTGTACTGAAGAGTTAACACAGGATAAATGGGAATTCAGCATCATCTGCTGGGTCTTGGGGCTCAATGTGAGTCACTTCAGTGCAGACCTCTTAGAATGAGTTCGATATTATCTTTTCCTTTTATGGGCTTACTTTTTCTTCCTTAATGTAGTCTTTTGGTTATGAACATTTTGCACATGAATGGCTCCAGCCTGGGAATCTTCTCCTGCCCATCATCAGCTCGAGGTCTCATCCTGAGTTGGATGAATTCACCCCAAAAAACTACTGTTATCCCTGCTTGTGCCACCCAGCAAACACAGAATCTCCACTAAAGCTTGTGGGGATGCCAAGGCTGGAGCAAAGGGCTGCGGGGCTGGACCTAACCAAGACAGAGTGCCCAAAACCCCTTGTGAGTGTGCCTATGGAAGATGTTCTGTCCCTGTAAGGAGATAGAAATAAGCCTGGCTACCTTTTCTCTGCTTTTGAAGTGTTAATATATGGTAATGATGCAATGCATCACAAGCCACACAACTTCCTTCTAAGTCTATAGGCTGAGCTACTGAAATAAATGACAGCTCACCATTGGTCTCAGCCTAGAACTGAACAACATGAAGAAAAACAGAGATAAAATATGTGTATATTAAAGCACAGTTTCTCAGGCAATGATTTTCCTGGTGATGCCCATTCAGCGCTTTGCTTTCCAACATGCTGTTTTTCTTTTCTCACAGGATGAGTGCAGATCAAGGCAATTTACATCAAACTCCTTCCCCAAACCTGACACTGGCAATTATTCCAAATTACAAGATTTGACAGGAGCCTGAAGAAGTGCCACTTAACTCCACTATAGCATTATGTCTTTTTTCTCTCTTAATCCCCTACCTAAAAGCAGAGAAATTATACAGCACTCTAGGTCAAAATGAGTGACAGAAAATATAAGGCTAAATATAAAAATAGGGCTGTCTGTATCATTTTTCTCTGCTTGCAAACAGCGCTACGATTACACATGCTCTGAATTTCCAGATGATCCCTTCAGACAGCTGCAGTCTGCTCCCAGCATCCATGCTTGTCTCTGACACGTGGGGCACGCAGGGGATGGTGATGCTGAGCCCAAGTTACTTGGGGAATGTGAAGATGGAACTAAAGTGCCCATCTCTGTTTCTACAGGAGCAGGTTTCTGGCTCAGGAACATTTTTTTTACCACTTGTTCTTCATTATGGCCATTGAATGCAATTGGAAGGCAGTGAAGCAGCATGTGAATCTAATTCCTCACCATAACTACTGCAGGCAAGCGCCATTCTCAGCCATTGCTCCTTAAATATCCCTTAATGTTTTATAGAAATATTCCTAAAAATTTCCTCCAGCCCAACAGCTGTTCAGAGCTTCATAAAACACTTCATACCTTGGCAGTGTCCAGATAGCAGCTCTCACTTTCTAGTTCCAAAACAACAGAGAAGCGTTCGCATCTCCCATCCACACTCAAACACAGGGCAGGTGGGGACAACGCTGTTGGATCTGTCCCCATCTCACCCAAGCTCTCTTACACACACTACTCCAGGCAGCTTTGGGAGCAGGCATCCATGCCATGGTGGATGCTGTCAGCTTGATCCCTCATGCCAAACCATGAGCTGGGAGCTGCTGGGACCCCACAGCAGGCAGCACCCGGCCACCTCATGGTGGGCTCTGCCTCTTCCATGGCCTTCAAGAGAATGCTCATTCCAGCACCACAATACTGGGGTACTATTACAGCAGCAAATTGGCCCATTAATCCTTAGGAATAATGACTGCTGTTGGTAATTACCCCTAATCCACTAATGAGCCATTGTTTGCTTCCAGCATTAAGTGTAAGCTTAATGATGTGGAAGAAAAAAAAAAAAAAAAAAAAAAAGGAAAAAAAAAGCAAAATAGAATTACCCCAAAACTGCTAAGCCAATTTAATTGAACAGATGCGTGCTTAGCACCTGCATTGTCATGCTGATTCGTAGAGAACTGTTTTAATTGCAAGACGATCCTCCTCGGATTGTATTTCCTTCACCCTCGGGTAGGTTCAGAAGTCAGAAAATAGGAATTGATTCATTTGGTGGCATTAGTATGAAGGTTTAGTGCATGCAATGCGGCTTTTCATCTGAGTTGACCAACGTCCTTACAATATGGACCAATAGCAGTGAAAAACTCTGCAGCAATAATAGGAGAGCATTTAAATCCCCTCATAGGAACTGGAAAATTGAAACCAAGTGTTGTACAACTTAATTTCTGTTCTGTATGAATTATATACTTATTAAGTAAAAGAAATGTTAAATGAAATGTATAAATTACTATAACAGCACTAGTGTAAAACAAAGTTTTGCTTTGTAAACTTTTGAAAGCCCAGATTGATGGTTTTCATGACTTTCCCAACATTTAGCAAATTTGGCCAGGGTTGCTATTCTTGCAAAATTTAGTCAGAGAATTTATTACTTACACAGCAGAATCAGTGCAGTTCATTACCGACATAAAAACGGCCAACATGTTATGAATTAGGTGAAAACAGCTTTCCCTAGAAAGGCGGTGCATTTACACTGTTCAAACATGACCTTTCCTTGTGGAAAACCACAACAAATCCAAGGTCAAACTTCAGGATTCCTTCTTCTGCCCCAAACCTCTAAAAAATTACTCCAACACCGCAGGAAAGAGGATCCTTTGCTCCCTCTCTCCTAATTTATGTAACCCCAATGCTGAATGCTGAAGTTTTAATCCAGACACCGCAATACCGAATGTATGGCCCTTGAAAAGAAGTAAAAATGCCTTCATGTCTTTATCTGCAGTAATTCTCCCATGTGTCTTAGAAACACTCGCAGTGGCAAACACCCACTCCCTATAGATGTATGATATTTTCCTTTCATTGTTTTTAATATTTATTCTTGGTTGAAATACATTGTTTTGATCCTAGCTATATACATACATATACATATACATACACATATACATATACATATACATATACGTATACATAGGTATTATATAAATAATATAGCAATATATATATCATATATATATATATGATAACTCAAAGGATTTCTGTTATTGAGCTTACGGGGACACTTCATGCTCTCCCCCTGCCCCTACCCCTACCTCTAACCCCAACTGACATAGCACTAAGCTAGTTTCTTGATAAACATCATGCACTAAATAAGCATCATGTTCATGCTTTCCTCTTCAGCATGGCTTTGGCATCACAAAATGATCATTAAAATCTTACTGAGGATCCTACAGAGACTCCTTAAGTTTCATGCCCAAATAGTATGAGCTCATATTCTTCAGCATGGACCATACTGGGCCAATGTGGCAGGTGTGTGATTTTAGTACTTCTCCTAGAAATATCCCAGTGTTTCCATCTCTCCCCTCAGCTCTGGCTGCTGTACACTTTACCATTTGCAGCTCTTTCTCTGCCCACATCTCTGCTTTCCTTCATTCTAGAGGACTGATACATCCCCGGGAAAGCCAGTGGAGCTTTGGAAAACCATCAGCTCTCATTGCCTCTGCTGTTAAAATCTGAGGAGTTAAAATCTGAATTTGGGTTCTTGATGTCCTGCTATATTCATGATTTCTTGGTGCATGGCCAATCAGAGTGACATCACAAGATCATAACTATTCAGATTTTCCCCCCAATTTTCTATCCAGTTCCATTTCACCAAATCAGCCCAAGAACAGAAACTCAGGGTGTTGTTGTCATCTTTCAAAGACCTCTAACAGGAAGTTCCTGGCAGAAACAAGACTGGAAAAGTGTTCTCAGCTGAGCACCAGCTTATCACATTGGCATTTCCTTGCAGAGAATCATAGAATTACTAAGGTTGAAAAAGAGCATTAAGATCATCTAGCCCAGCTGCCAACCCATCACCACCATGCCGCCACCAGAATCCTACTTTTTGCCCTTTGGGGGTCACTTGCTGCCAATTCCTAACACGGCCATACAGGAGGTTTATCAGCTTTCAACCACAACTCCTATTTCAGATTCATGCAGGGAGCTTGGAGTTGATTTCTACACCAAGAATAGTCACCATTAAATCAAACAGCCCCTCAGAATCTGTGACACACAGAACTCTGGGGCAACAGAGAAAAATTACTTCTGAAGCCATTCTACCATCATCGCTCTTATGAGAGATGGTGTGAAGATGTGGAAAGGGCTTTGCAGGAGAAGGGAGGATGAGCTGCCCCATCAGCCCCACCTCCATGAGCCTTTCAGCCCTGCAGAGAGCATCGCAGTGTGGCTGCCGTGCGTAAGCCTGACGTCAGCCTTCGGAGTGCCCCAAATACAACTGAGGAACCAATTTACACAGCTCTCTTCCTTAAATTCCTTCCAAATCCCCAGTTAAGTGCTAAATATCACAGGGTTGGGGAAAAAAAAATCACCCAAATGTTATTGATGTGTCAAACATTTAGATGCAAAATGTATCTTATGATTGTGGAACTTCCTCTTCTCATTAAAACTTTCCATGCTGCAATAAATCTGTCTGGAAGGGGCTAATTTATGTCTGAGCAAATGATTTCCCATTTTTTTCATAATATAAATGTTTAGATTGCAGCGCTCTCCTCTCTCAGGAGATGCTGTATCTACACTGGCAGGAACAGCAGTCTCACTAACACTTTTCCATGTATACTGCTCTCACTGTATCCCGCTCACCACACCAGTGGGCTCTTCGGTCCTCAGTGAACACTTCCCAGATGATACCTATAGCTGATGCCAGGCAGGCATCACTTCAACAAAGGTTACATTTAGGGAGTCTGCCGAGAGAAGGACCACTTTCTGTTGAGCTGTTTGGAAAGGCAATTGTGCCTTTTCATAGCAGTGGGTGAAGGGAAGTGGAAAGGGAGGAGTGGTCCAGGCTCTGAGAGGGAGAAGCAACAATTTGTGTATCAAGCTCATGCAGACTATTGAATTTTGCATGTGAGCTTCCTGTGGGCTATGACCTCTGGTTATAGCAGAGTACATGAGGATTGATTTTACAAGGGCTGCTTCAAAGGTAATGACTCCTGTTTTGTCATGTTGGCCCACAACATCAAAGGTAGACGTTGGAATGGCAATAGAAGCTGAATTTCCCACTGAAATTCCATTACTTTTTGTTGTTGTGTAACAGATGTCAGCAGAGTCTGACACAATGACATCTGACATGGAAGTGCTTATGAAGCAAAGGTGTGGAACTGAATTCCTCTGTGTGGACACAGTAGCATCCACTGGCATCCACTGACACATGCTGAACATTTGTGGAAATCAAACAGTAGGTGTTAGCAAAGTTCATCTTTACCAATCAGCTCATGGTGGTGACTACACTGAAAAACAGTGCTTTGCAGCTGAGAATTTACTCTATCTAACTGAGTTATTGTGCTCTTTGTGTCTGTCGTAGTTTCCATGGAAATAAATAGGAGGCATTACTTTTGGATTAACCTACGTAGCTATGCAATATTATGGCTGCACTGCCTGGATCCCAAAGCAGAGCTAACACTGTGGGGGATATCCATGTGGGATGATGTGATAACTCTTGGTAAGACTGTTCATGAAGCCAAAGGTACCTTTTCTCATGTATATTCAGTGCCATGTTCACTGCTCATCCTCATTTCAGTCCCATGTCCTCCATCAGAGGCAGCTGCTGCTGCACCAGACCATCATGCTCTCCAGCAGCAGCTGGTCTTTTCTCTGAGCCTACCCTGTCTTTGCAACACTCAGCCACTTGGGTACTAACAAAGAGGCTATTTTCTCAGACAACAGATCACAACCTCATTTTCCTTTTTTTTGAGAGATTTCCCAGCTAATAATACTTCACTATGAGCAGAGAATTGTGTGGGATTATCAAGGATTTTTAATTCATTAATTTGGATACATTTTATGTGCAGAATCACCATGTGTTCAAGCCAAGACAGAGCTAGAACCACACAAATATTACACACCGCCTTGTTAATGCCAGCAAAGCCCTTTTTATTGCATAATTCTGCAGCCTGTCTGTAGTTTTTATTTCATTAATTTTCATCCTGATAATTGGAAGCAGCTTCTCTCCTTGCTTTTTTAAGATTTAATGAGCTACATAACTTCATGCCTCCCACTGTGGGGCTGTAGGTCACTTTGCACTCTGGAGAGCTGCAACACCTTTCCCTGCTTCTCTTTTCTTATCCAGCAAGGAGACAATGCTTATGGTCTCCCAGTGGTAGTGTACGTGCATATATGAATATATGCATCAAACATGTAGGTGTGACCTTCTCTGCAAAGAAATTATATGCACTGCACACATTTCTGATTTGGAAGATTCCTCATTGCATTGACAACCATGAGATGGAGGGAGGTGATTCTGCAACAGCACTGGGAGAACTGGATTGCTCAGATAGAGCTCAGCTCTGTGTTGGCAGTGCACCTCAGGTCTCCTCAGGAGACTCCTAATTGGCACTAATACCCATCTTGTTCACTTGACACTGAATGTTTTGCAGATCTGGGAGAAAGAAGTCAACTGATTTGGAACTTGCCTTCATTATCATACACTGCTCTACTGGAATTGCTACAAAGGAGAAACAGAAGAATTAAACTGAACTCTCAGTTTGGCCAAGCCTTCCAGTGGGTGGCAACCCTGTTCGTGGCGGGGCTTGGAACTAGGTAATATTCAAGGTCCCTTCCAACCCAAGCCATTCTATGATTCCCCAGGTGTTGAAGTCCCTGGACAGCCTGGTGGTGATGGAGACTTCCAAGCCAAGCCCAGAAGCACAGAGGGAGTAGCAGAGATGAGAGCTCACTGTTGCATACTGGATGCTGCCTTGCTCTGCACACATTGGCTGAGTTATTGCAGTCACTCTTGGAAGAATCTGATGAAAGATCGTTGTGTTACATTTTTAAATCCTTTGAAACAAATGCAGTTCCCTGCGCTATTTCATTTTCCAGTGCCAAGAAGGAGCTGTGTTTTTCAACCAGTTTTCTTTGCTGCAACTCATCCATCTCCACTGACCACTGCAATGCTTCTAACACTGATGGAAGCAAAATAAGTTTAAGACTGATTGACATCAAAAATTCTGTCTAAATTCACCTACTGGGTGACGTACTCTCATGGGACTAATGGATATAATCCAAAGTAATTGTAAATACAGGAGTCCTGTGGGTTTGGGAATGCTCTGAATAAAGGCTGTGAGACAAAAGAGACATCTAAACTTGGAAAATCTCAGATAAGCGAATGGATTTCATGTTGGAAACCTTAAAGGACTGACACCCAAAATATCCCACTGCTTGACCATAGAAGAGAGGACACTGCTTGAAGAGAAGAATGTAACCTTCAGGAATCAGACTAAAATGTCTCTCAGACTTGTAAAATTTGTGGGATAAAGAGGCTCATCAATACGTTGGGTTATCACAGATCTCCACAACAGCTCTTGTGTTATCTCATCTCATTTCTTCACTTTTCCTCATTTCTACCTTACAATTCAGGCAGCATCATAGAAAGAACTTCAGTCCAGAAATGCTCACGCTACATTTTACATTTCACATTTACATTTTACATGTTGTTTTTGGGAGAGAAAACTTCATACCCTTTTTTCCCCTGTTGCTGACTGCTGCTGTTTTGAGTTGTTTGGTATGGTTTTAAGGGGATTTTAAATCACACAGCTGAGTTAAATGTTGCCAAGATGGCTTTCAAGCCCCCAGTGGAACGCTGCCCTGACCCAAAAGCAGGCTCTGTCCCCCTTTGGCCAACATTAAGCACAGCTACAAAAACACTAATGACACACGTAAGGTCCAGCAATCGCACTGTCTGAAGTATAATTCTCTCAAGAGCCTTTTTCCAGATGGTTTTTCAAACAGTCCCCAAACTCACAAGACAAATGGAGATGCTAGCAAAACAAACCCCACAAATCCTAATATTCAGGTATGTAAGAAGGTATCCTAAGTTGTCCAGGTTTGTTCAACCTATCTTTAATGTGTTTACAATGCAAATTAAAAAGCAATCATAGCTTTGCTAGCTTTTAAGGGTGAGTTGCTCTGTACAGCAGAGAGACCATTCACACCAGGAGTTTCACTCCTAAAAGCACGTTTATGAAGCAAAGTGCTAAGTGACCTAGAAAAGCACACAATAAACAAGAGTCTTGTCTATACAGGAGCTTTGTATTGTACCATGGCCTATAGCTGTATATGGATCACCCTGAATAGGAAGCTGTTTACTTATTTCGGTACATAATTCCACCTAAGATGAGTCAACAGCCAGTGTAAATAGGAGCTTTATTATCATTTGTCACCTGAAAGCACTGCCTCAAAAGCTGTCAGTCGAATTTGGAAGGCAAATGGTGCCATGCACATGAAAATGAAAGCCCCTGTGTTCTCTGCCTGCTCGGCTCATAGGGAGTTGTCATCTTTTTCCATCAAGATTAAAACTGATCTGCCCCAGGGCACGCTCAGCCCTCGTGCTGGGGGGTCCCTACACAAGCCTGTTGGTGCCACTCACCTCCACCACGCCTGGGAAGTCTTTCAGTCCCAGTTGCCTCCACTGGATGCCTCTCATCCCTGTGCTGCTTTGTAGAGGGGATCAGGATGGTTCCAGATGCAGACAGAGGTAGCATCCCTTTGCAACAGGGCAATGCAGAAAGGTTCACACAGACAGCTGAGCAACCCAAAGTTCTGAGCTCATCCCAAATAGCCATGGAGGTGGTAAGAGAAGGTCCTGTTGGAAATACAGCCAAAGGAACCCATTAGGTGATGGTTGGCATCACCTCCTTGTCATGAGGAGCCATGCGATGAAGTGCACAAGGAAGTGCTGCTACAATCTTAACCCACTTCATCATTTTCATGTTGGGTGTTAGGAAAAACTTCTGTGAAAGAGTGGTCAAGCACTGGAATGGGCTGCCCAGGAAAGTGGTGGAGTCACTGTCCCTGGAGGTGTTCAAGAAACATGTAGATGTGGTCCTTAGGGATATGGTGTAGTGGGCAGTATTGATGGTAAGTGGGTGGTTGGACAAAATGATCTGAGAAATCTTTTCCAACCTTAATAATTCTGTGATTCTATGATTCAACTGCCCTAAAACTCCAGCTTTCTAATCAACACTCATCAGAAGAGGACATCCATTGATCTATGATGATTTTTGCATTGAGATAAATGCTATTGAGAAGCAAAATGGCTTAAATAGTTCCCTGGTGTCAGAGGGGCTTCATGTTTGCGACTGCATCACAGAAGGAACGGTAGCTACATTTGAGGAATCTCCACACCCTTGTTTAATTAAGATTTTATATTTCTTTTAAAAAAAATAAAATCCCAACCCACAAGCTCAGTGCTTTTGGATTAATAACAAATACTTGTCAGCAAACAGTACATTAGCTGGCTCTTGGCAGTTCATCAAAACACATCATGGAATCGAGCTGCTTGTGTTTACAAAGAAAGGGAAGGGCAGGACATGCTGTATAACGGGTAGCAACTCATTCTTTAGCCCGTACAAATGGGCTGAAAGGCTCAGAGAAACCATTGCACGAATAAGAAAGAGGAAATATTTCTTTGGTTAGTCAAAATGTTTTATGGTCTGTGATTAATGAAACATCCACCCGCTTCTTTGCGTTCACAATAGCTGCAGCCCTCACCCAGTGCACAGGTCTCTAATTCGGGCTACTGGTACTGTGAATCCTCCCTGAGAAGAAGGAGTGCCACAAGGAAAGAGACTGGCCCATGTTTTCAAATGAAAAAATAAAAGATAATACTGATAATAGTGTAAACTGGGTATTTTTTACTGGATGGCAGTGTTTAACTCCAATGTCCGTGTTTCTCCTGTGTCCTCTCGCTGTGCAGTATGGTTGAGGTTGGTTATCCCACTTTTAAAGTTAACATCTGTCCACAGGTTTGGGGGCATGAGAGGCAGCCAAGACCCCCGGCCCTGACACTGACTCCTTCCCTGGCCCTGGGCAGAATCTGCAATCCCTCCTTGTCCGTTTTCTATCGTAATAGTATTTATTCACCCATCTCATAAGAACAGAGAGAGTTTGTTTGTGTTTGTAGAGCCCTTTGAAGTTATAAATCTCCGTGAAAATGTCAAGTGTCACTATTATTTTATACTCAGTTGGTATTTCAGATTGAATGGGAGCCTCAGTGTGTATAAATTGAATGCATATTAGGAGATTTCAATGTAAAACATTAGCCAGTTATTGTAGCCTGAAACATCTTGCTCAACTTAAGATAACCATATTCCTAAAGCAGAAAAGACTGCCAAAAGCCAAAGATGAAAGAGGTTAGAATAACACCATACAACACAAAGGTGAGGAGGTAAATGCTGGTAACCCCGAAGATCAAGCGTGCATTGGGATGGGAAAGCTTCCTTGCAGTGACTCAGAAGTTTATTAGCTTTATCCTGCAATAACAGTACAGCACATGGCTCAGCACCATTCATACAGACACAGAGAGAACAGGGGAGGAGAGGTGCAGGGTGCCCCGGGGCAAAGAGGGCAGCTTTGCAGCAAAGCTGCATTCCTGGAGCCACAGGTTGGGCTGGGGCATGCCTGTGCCAGGCAGTCTCCCCTCCTGGGACCCCAAATGTTTATTAGACAGCTTTGCTGCAGTAAGTGCTGGGGGGGGGGGGGGGGGGGGGGGGTGGAGTTAAAAATGTGCACAGGATGGTGATAGGAAATAGAAACAGAGAACTGGATATGGCTGTAATTGTGCAGCCAAATCAATGAGAAGCCATGGAGTAGGCTGCAGTATTTCAGCTTACAACTGAAAGTTAAATGGTTGTGACTAATGCTCCTCCC
Organism: Coturnix japonica; assembly: GCF_054131305.1. Taxonomy (NCBI): domain Eukaryota; kingdom Metazoa; phylum Chordata; class Aves; order Galliformes; family Phasianidae; genus Coturnix; species Coturnix japonica. Next base: position 1,979,610 of record NW_028188951.1, read on the forward strand.
AACACAGCTCTGAACTTTTTGGATTGGATATTAGGAACAGTTTCTTGAGAGAAGTCAGGCATGGGCACAGACTGCACAGGGAATGGGGAGTCACTATCCTGGAGGTGTTCCAGTGTGGACATGTGGTACCTGGGGCCATGGTCAGTGGGTACAGTGGGATGAGTTGGAGTTGGGCTTGGGGATCTTAGCGGTCTTTTCCAACCACAATGATTCTATTAACATAATATTCTATGAATATTGTTGTTTGCCCTTCCCTGAAGTAGGATCCCAAAGAGATTATATATATATATATATATATATATATATATATATATATATGTACTAGTGAGAGTGAGGTATATGTGCTACCCAGGAAGCCAAGACAGCATTTCAAAGACAAAGAACTGCATCTACTGTTGCCCCTATACGGAGGCAAACCTTCCTCTAACACATTTGGTGGCCACAATAAAAACAAGCAAAGAAAAACACTTAAATGAAATGCTGCTAAAGAAAATGCTCTTCTCCATTAGAAGGGTGAATAAAAAGGGGATCAGAGAGGATTGCAGAGAACAAATGAGGAATGGAGAGCTGACAACCAGGTGTGACCACCTTGGTGAGGAGTTTGGGACGAGCATTTATCGGATGTCTCTGGCCACGTTGTACCTGCAGCTCCCTAGTCCATTATCTCTATTTTGCATTTTCCTAATCTGACAGCTGCTATGAATCCAATGGATTGAAAATTAATAACATTTCACATAAAAAGTGGTAGCTTGCCATCTGAAATAGGATTCAGAGCATAATAAATTGTCCATCTCCTTCCATATAAATAGCTGGAGGCCAGGCACTCCATGGCAGGACTTCTTATCCCAGCAGCAAGCTTGCCAGTGCCTACAGCAGTTCTAGAAAATCCCCTCACACATCTGGAGAGAGACGCACAGTATTCAGTAGCAGCTCTGAATTCAGTGCTCACCAATAGTATTACAATGTTATGTGATAACCTGGCTCCCCTTGAGAACCAAAGGGAAAAAAAATCCTTCCTGAAATCCTTTCTTCCAGGGCCACAGCAGGAGCAAGTCAATGTAAAGCATCCCTGCAGAGCTCTTCCCATCTTGGCTCACATCAGGGGCCACATTTCCTCCTGCCCCATGCCACACACACAGTCTGCCCAGTGACTGCAGGGCATCAGATGCTGGGCTCTGGTTTGGATTTGCAAGCAGCAGCTTTTATTTAGTTCCATCCCTGCTCCAAGTTGTGTCTGAAAGGGTTTTCTCCTTTGGACTCCAGGCAGGCTTTGGATGCTCAGAAACTGTTTTGATCTAAAATTCAAGCACTGGGTACTTTGCTGGGAGGCATTCTTGCTAGAAAATAACCTTTATTTTGAACTGTATGATTTGACATGAAAGTGAAAACTCCCTTTTTCAATGCACATCTCTAAACCATGCTGGCTGCAAAACAATTGCATTTCTAGATGGAAGTCAGATCTTGACCTCTGGACGTGGCCCAAAGGGATGCCGAGTCTGGTTGGCACTTTTCAAGGGAAAAGTAGGGACAGAGGGAAAATCTGAAACCCAGGTCTCCTTATCTCTGGGAAATAGTGTTGTGTGGTTTGGTTGCACTGTTGTGAATGAGGAATGGCAGTCATCGCTTCTCCAGGAAACCACATTCTGGATTTGAAGAATCTTCCTAGCAAAGTGTTCTGGAGCTGCTGTTTGTTGTTGTTATTTATTAGGTAAACATGGTCATGCAAACACAACTGCAGTTCAATGAAGCAGAATTTTCCAATCAGCTCCCACCCCCCCAGCCCCAGCCCTCACCAAATCTTGTGGGATAGTTTCCACCTGTGCTCTGCATTCAGGATTAAATTGGGTTTTTCCTCTGTGCTTCTGTCTTTGTAATCCAGGGATTCTATCAACAACTGAAGATGCCTTTGCTGTACCATATTCAAGTACTTTTCCTTTCAAGCCATGCTATCTCCTGGCAGTATTTCTCTGTCACAAAGAGGACTTCACGTACCAGCATTCAGCAGGTAGGAAGCAGTAGGGCTCTGGAGCTGCACAGGAATGCTGGCAGATTTCATTAATAGAATATTGGGCCTAAACCCTTCTGAAATGAGGCAGAAAGTGTTATATCTGTAGTGGCTTAGGAGTGTTGCTGTTTAGGGAATGAGCTTGGAGATTTTAGGGCTTATTTCTGTTAGTGAAATTGTGACAAGTGTTTCCAAATTAGCTACTGAGAAAGCTCTCTCTGCAACATACAGAAAAGTGGGCAGAGAGGGTAAGACTTTATTCTCATTGTAGTCATCGGGGGGGGGGAAAGGCAATTTTGCTGTCACACCAAAATTAAGGCATAATCATTTGGAGACAGTAATGTTCAAGAGGGAGTTAGAAGCAAACAATAATAACTGCAGTGGAAATTGCATTGCCTTCTGCTTGTAGAAGGGCTATTACAGGTCTGTAATGACGGGCATCTTTGTGGAGAGCAGAGAGATGGAGAAATGAAAGCTTTACTGACTTTTTAAGTAATAATTAGTAATCCTCTGCAAAGCCATGCAAGGAGATATTCCTTACCCAGACCACTTAAAATAATACTCCCTAAAACCCCCTTTCCCACTGATGCAATTTGGTGTAACCTCACTGAAGTGCTAATAAGTTCCCTGGCCCAGGCACTTTTTCTGATGATAAATTATTTCTTTTATTGTCTTGCAATCAATTTCGGGATCTGTTCCTCACCCTGACTCTTTTCCTGAAGGTCTGTGACAGCTCACATGGCCTCCAAAGATGGGAGTGATGGAGGTGCCTGTGTTCCAGGCACGTATGACATAAACAGAACTGCCACATTTGCTTGTTTTCAGGAAAATATGAACTGATCCTTTTGCTGCTCATTCAGAATTAGATATTCAAGGAAGCATTTTCAATTACAGAAGTTGGCTGCCAGCCTTCTGCTGTATAAGAGACAAATATGTTTTTTATCGGAGTTGAAGTGTTAAGTTTCTTAATGTTTCCTCTGGAAAGTAGACTTGCTTGATGAGATTTGATCTGAAATGTCACGGTATTTACAAACTAAGATAAGGACTTTCCAAAAACAGTCCTATGATTCCCAAAGGTAAGAAGGAGCCTGCTCAACAGTTTGGGCACAGGAGGCAGTAGTCAGAGCATTTTCCAAGCTCTAGGTCTGGATCTGACCTCCTAGTATAGAATCAGAGAATATCTTGGGTTGGAAGGGGCCTCAAAGGTCAGCCATGATGCTGTTTGGTTTGATGCTAAATCACCCCAACGCTTTGCCTTGTTTTTGAAGGCAATAAAACCCACGTTACATTTGCTTGCACCAACCTCTCACAAAGCAAGTGGTGGAAAGAGGAAATAAAATGAGGAAGGGATGTAAATGTTAAGAATTGAGGGAAAGTGTGGTCGTCGAAGACAGGGACTCCAAAGATTGAAGGAGGATGAGCAGACAGGAGCCATATGGGGCCTCGTAATTAGGGATGCAACTTCCACTGAGAGCAGGATGTGTTCCATAAGCGTGTATTTGCACAGGGGCTCCAGCAGCCTGGGAAAAGGAGTTGCTGACCTCATGAGTCACCCACAGGGAGCGTTCTGAGCCACAGAAGCATCAATACAAATTCTGCTGCCTTTCTCCTGAAAAACTTCATCGCCATGTACTGCAGGACAAAATTCCCAGGGCACAAGAGAATGGATTACCATGGAGAAATGTATGATTACAGTCACTTGGCCAAGGCTCTTACCAAGGTAGGACCAGGCACGCCCATCTGGGTGAACAAATTCCAACCATCCCACTCTCCCATGACCTCATGAAATGAGGTGCATCTGAGAATCATTTGTCCTCAATAGCTGGAAATTCACACAAATTAGACCCTTCCAGGTCTGTGGAGCCAATCATAAATACTCCCCAAAAACATTTTAGCCTGCAGATCCATGAGAATACTGTGAACTGCCCTCTCCAATTTGAGTATTCCAAGCTATGACATGTTGAACTTTCCGACACACAGAACTTTTCTGATGGTGGTTGCAAAATGACAAATGATTTCCAAGAAGACAAATGCTTTTGCTGTTTTCATGCCCTGTGACCGCCATCTCCAACCTTCCCTCTGCTGCCTGCAGCCGTGCCGCTCCCAGGCCTTTTGTTTCCTCTCCTGTGCAGATCTGCTCAGTCCTTAATAAGATGGCATCTTTTATTTTGCATAGCAGGGATGTTTTGTGGGAGGGGGGGATTTGGGATGAGAGTTTTGTTATCATTTTAGCAGAACATGGCAATAACAACAAAGCAGGACAGCTGATGCAAATCACCCATTTTATAAGTTCTAATACAGATAATGCAAGGAAAAGAAACATGTAACAGAAACCAGACATTTCGGCACGCCTGCTATGCGCCATCCGCTGCTGGGCTGTTGCAGCCCTTTTAAATATTTCACGTATCCCTCACTAGGTTTGTGGAGAGATTTGGGGCAGAAGCGGGGCTTCGTATCCGGCATTTAAAGGGCAGTTGTTTGTGAAGTGTTGGATCTGAATGCTTCCAGCAGGATGGCTTGGGGGGAAAGCAGGAGGCACCTCTGGCTGAGAGCTGAGGAACTGGGGATGGAGGAACATGTCCCGCTGAAGCAGAGCAGCTCGGTCATGGCATTGAAAATCAGCTCTGGAGCTGTTTGTGAGGTCTTACCCATTGTGCAAACTGTAACTGAGATCCTGAGCTAAGCTTAGGATTGCGGCGTCCACGGCAGCTGAGTTTTGACCTACCTGCTGCTGGCAGTTGGGAAGAGAACAGACGACAGAGACCCAGTCTCTGAGTCCCCTCCATATGCAGGCAATCCCTCCGTGCTGTGCCACTGCTGCTCTGCAGACAGACACCCACAGAGCTCTCAAACATAGGGGAGGACACCCTCTCAAACCCTCGGGTGCAGCAAGCTGTGTGAAGCACCACTGCAGAACATTCATTTTCTTTTAAACTTGTTTTTCTTCCTTCCAAAGGTCACCTTAAGTGGGTCCTGGGTGCATTTTCCCAGCTTGTTGCTCAACCAGTTGCCAAATCCCAGCCCTGCTGTTTGCCTTCATAGCACACCGATAAATCTGCTTGAAGCTGTGTGTGATTCCCCCATCACAAAAACATCCCTGTTGTTCCCATCCACTCCATCCCAGCTCCCCAAACCCAGCGGCAAAGGGTGAGGATAGTGGCGCTTCCTGTCATGTTTATGACATGAGGGCAGGTGGGGAAAAAGGAGTTAACAAATGAGTAAAACCTGAAATATTTGTGTCTGAGCTTTGTGGGTGAAACACATTCACGTCTCTTTATTTTAGGTAGATCTTTATTTCTTAGAATTATTGCAGCAAACTAAAATATTTTGTTAGATCTCTGACAAGGAAACCTATTCTGAAAATATAGGATCTTTGGAGGGGAGAAAGTTGTTTCACCAGAAAATGAAAAGTTCTCCATTTCTGCTCAGTCTGAGCTCCATGTGTTCTGCCACCGAAGAAAATAAAAGCAATGCATTTCTTCCCCAAGCAAAGCATGTGATTCTTCTCATTCCACCGTCAAAATGTTTTTCACTCATGCTCTTCTCCTTCTTTTTAGAGCAATAAGGCTGTGGGTGAAAAAGGGGCTCCATGTGGGTGCACTGCGTGTCCCCAGGAAGCAGCGTCAGTGCGGAGTGCTGGAAGACACTGGCTCTAATGCAAGATACAAAATCACCGCGCAAAACAAACGCCTGCACAAGGATCTCACAGCTTTCCTTCTTCAGTCATCAGGGTGCAGGTCAGGGTGTTGTAACCAGACTTCACCTTAATTCTTCCCATTGCCATGCCGCATTGTGCGCGCACAGAAATTCTTCATTTTCTTTATGGTTTTTTCCTTTCCTTGTAGTGTTCTTTCATTTGCTGTGGCTGTTTCCAGCTGACGGCCACTGGCTGGGAGCTCTGTCTGTGTTGGGCAGTTGAGCAGAGTCGCTTCGTGGACAAAATCCTGTATGGGTCAGGTCACTGCTCCTATGTGCACAGGCTTCAGCAAAGGCTGGGTTTGTCCCAGAGGATCAGAGCTGCTCAAAGTGGGAGAGAACTCAGAACAACAAATTTCCTCACCAGATACCAGCGCCTGTCGCTGCTCCGGATCGTGCTGTGAACACACCGCTCTTTCCTCACTGCTTATGTGTGATTTGAAGCAATTCCGCAGCTCCGTTCGGGCGCTTCTCGCAGGGATTTGGGAGTAAATGCCATTTGGGTTCGTTTCATTAAGCACCTCAACTCAGGGATTTGTTTCTAATCCCGGAATGAAAATATCTCCCTGCACTGAGTTTCTCAGGCAATGTTTGTGTTCGCAAATTGAAAAAAAACACCACTTGCTAGGAACATCCCCGACTATTTACTTACATTTTTCTATTTCCACGGACCTTTTCCCAGCATTTCCTTCCCTCGCAGCCTGCCTGCATCTGGCCACAGGAGGGATTCAAACTGCGCGCAGACAAATGGCTTAAAATCAGAAGAGAATTACTTGAGGATAAGCAAAAATTAGAATATTGATTCATTCCCTACTTGAGAAGGGAAAACGTTCTTTGCTAGGGCAATGGTGTGGACTGAGCCTTAGTGATGAGCTATTACTTAAAATTGAGCTTGATTATGCGCACACCTGAGCTACGGGTGAGCTTTGGAGCAGAACTGGTTGATTTGGGTTTACCTTGGGTAGGTGCTGTCACGTCTCTCATTGCACCTCTGGCAAGAAATTAGGGTCAGGCAACAAGCAGCCAAACTCCCCTCTGCAAGTGAATTTTCACAGTTGCTTCTTCGTCTGCAATGAAATTTAAAAAGGAGAAAATGTTCCCTTTGTCCACCAGGTGGCACGAAGGGAATCCCTGCTGAAACGCAGCTGAAATACAAATGCATCCAATTTTATTGTGGCTGCAGGAGACAGTGAAGTCTGAGGGTCTCAACAGCATCCACACCACTCCTTGGACCAAATCTATCTGCCTGGGCAGGGACCGGCCATGGGGTCTGGGTGATCGGTGCCTGAGCCCTCCAGCTGTGTGCTGGGGGTTGTGAGCGCCCTTGGGCTTGCAGAAAGCTTGGCTTGGTGGCCACAGCACTGGAAGGGCCCTTGGGTGCAGGCAGCTCAGTGCAGAGGTGAGGATGCGCACAGCAGGGTGTCTGTGGAGGAGGGTGATGGTGGTGGGTGATGCAGATATGGAGTGATGAGAAAAGTGGGGGGAGGTGCTGTGAACAGGGTGTTCATATCCACAACGGGAGGACTGTGGAATTTTCCTGGGGTTATAGGGCAGGAGTGGCAATGTGAAAGCCTCCAGCTCAACCACAGAGCTGGTGCTCCTGGTGGATGGCTGCTGTCCTTCTCAGAGTGAGTTTGCATCCTCCCCGCCCTTTTCTTCAGCCTCAGAGCAGATTACAGGAACAAGCAGGACTTCTGCAGCCATCCTTTCCCACCACTGCCAGAGCCCAGTGCTGCACGTCATCATCCACACCTGATGCTCTAGCAAGTGCATTCTGGAATCAAAAAATGCCTGATGTGCATGGAAGAAGCTGGTCTGTTGAATCATTTGGGAATGCACCAGTGCTCTGTTTACCTTCAGCTGCCCTTATGTGCAACTGAGCTTTGGGTCAGCGCATCTCCTTGCTGGAGGTGAAAGAGAAGCATCAGGGATGTGCATAGAGAAAACCAGTAGGAACCCAGTGATTTCAAAGCCATTTCTGCCCTTGTATTAAAATATGTTTATATCCTGGTTCTTTATTAAATATAAGCAGATTTTGTCTTGTATACATTTGTACATCTTCAGCACAATCTGCTTTGCATCAAACATTGATATATCGGTATAGTCTCTGAAATGTTAGCTCTTGGGCAGTATAAATAGCAGGCTGATATTAAATCTGCTTTCAAAAATAGTTACATTACAATAAATTTGAAGGACTTGAGGGTTTTTAATCACCTCTACTTAGTAATTCGGGGGAAGGCCAAAAAAGCAATCACTTCACTAAAAGAATGCAGACAGGCACAACAGAAAATTCTTATGCACAATAATTGCTTTCTCTGCAAATATTTACATTGAGGCTAAGAAAATATTTTGGAATTTTACAAATATCTGACTCTCTTAATTTTTCCACTTTAAATATTGGTCCAAAGAAACCTCATTGAGGCTGTTGTTGCTTCATTTTGTTTCCCCTCTCGCTCCTTTTTTTCCCCTCTTTTTCTTTCTTTCCTTCCCCCCCCCCTCCTCCCCTCCCCAAATCCATTTCAAGGAATCCTAAATGATGGAGCTGTAGAGATCGCTGCCAAGGATTAGACAAGTTCAGCCTCATAGTGCTTTGCTGGAGCCCAGCCACCGGCAGCAGCTCCCTCTATTGCTTTTGCCAGTACTGCAGTTTAACCAGAGCCGGAGCTGCTGCGGAGGGGCAGTGGAAGGGGACTGCTCCATTATGGTTGGAGGATTTTTTTTGTTTGCTGCCATCAAAGCACAGAAAAACAAAGTTAAAGACCATGCAGATTAGCTGGGGAGGTGCCAATGGTTGTGAAGGGCTGTGTTAGGGTGAAGGAAGGAGATGGAAAGAGACAGAGTGCTCCAGGAGGTGCAACATCAGTAAGAGGAGGAAATGCATCCCAAGGCTCTGGGAGGGGGACGGCAGAGGGCTCTGGCAAGGACAGTTGTTTGAATGAGGAGAAGGCTGGGGCAGTCTTTGCAAACACCCATCTCCAAGTTGCCTTAGGTTCTGCAAAGATGTAGCATGTTTTTGAACCTAATTCACTTAACAGCCATGTTGGACTCCATGGAGTAAAGGGTCTCCATGTGAGTAAAGGGTCAGTCTTAGCAGATCTGCTTTCTAATCTGCAGACAGGGAGAGCACCACTTCAGGAGTGGGCTGGTGGGGTTGATGAATGCAGGGGAAGAGCTAAGCCCTGGCATTATTGATGGACCCCTATTGGAGCCCATTACCCAAGCACAGTGCATCCAGAACCACGCCAGTTCCATGACCAGCAGCAGTGGTGACATGAAACCCAAAACATCATTACTTCAACTGTTGTATTTCATATCTTTGCTGTTCAGAATACGAAAATACACCTTAACCATACAGTGTGCTTAAGCAACAAAAATGGAAAACAGTTGGACTCTCATAAATTTCATCACTGTCATTGCTACAACTGCCTAAATTTCAGAGAGGGTAAAAGAAGATGGGAAAGGTTGTGGAGAAGGCAAGGGGCTCATTCAGAAGTAAATTCAAAGTGCCATGTTCTTATTCTGTTTTGAGGAAAATAATAACCCTTAATATAATACAAGTAAGGCTGATAAAAATGATCTACAAACACAGATCCCAGGTTCCCATTTAAGGTAATTGGTTATACTTAAAGTCAGTTAATAAAAAGCTCTGTTTTTAATTAAATTAAGTATGAGCCCATCTCTCTATTACCCTACAAGATGAAATCCTTAAAAAATACCAAACGTAGCTGCACACAAATTGCCTTTTCCCAAAGAGAGATTCAGCATCTCAAAATATGTCCTGGATGAGAGCAGTTGTATCCAGACTGGGCACAGCTAATTGGTACCCTGGAGGGTTTTTTCTCTTGGCATTTGAGAAATAATGAGAATCAAAACCATTAGTAGACGGAGAAAAAAAGGTGATAGAAATGCTAGGCTGTGCTTTTCTGTCATCTTCATATTATGTTATCTCTGGCGAGAATTCCCAGTAATTTTCCTTCTGAAGTCCAATAACTCTCTTTTAAATCATACACGTTTGACAAATAGAGCCCTTCATTGAACAAAGTTTGTAAGGATTGCTCAGGCAGATAACTAGTGTCTATAGATGATGAATGAAGGAACTGGAGCTACTTGGTTCTTGATAGGTCTCATCCTATTTATTAGATACGCTTAAGGAGACGATGCCCTAAATGAAGGGATGAGAAATGTGATTTCTTTTTTGTCTTCTAGTGACAAGTATTTTGCATTTTTTGCATCTTAATAAAAAAGAAATATCAAATGCACGTGTGAATTTCTGCAGCCTTGGGGATGGGTGGCTGCTTTGTGTCACACTGGAAAGCAATCTGGAAGTCAGAATTGTACTACTGTGGTTATCATCAAAACTAATCAAACGCCGGGATCCGAAAGTGTGAAACCCTTTCAGCAGGCAAATCAAAAAATGCAGCATTTCTCAGAACTGAGGCAGACCAAACAAGAAATTACAAACACATGTCTGGAAACGGCTGCAGCTCCATGCATCTCGGTGATAAATCCACGACGGTCCTGAAACGTGGGACACCATCCTTCCTGCCCTGTATACATAGCTGCTCCCTCCGACTTCAACAGCGTTTCCTCTGAGACCGCTAAGTGGGTCATGCTAATCCTAATAGAAACAAAACAACATAACGCAAAGGCCTCAGGGGGAATCAGTGGGGCTGGGAGAGAGGGGAGCACGGTAGTGATGACCAATGCAGAGGGCTGTGGACAGCGTCCTCTTTTTTCTCCAAGTTAGAAATGACTGCAAATTTTGGGAAGGATGTTGGTGTTTTTGGTGTTCTTCTGGGAATGTGCCTTTTGACTGAGATAGACAGTAATAATAATAATTTGACCCAGACTTAGAAACATGTAAGGATGAAAGCAGGTAGAAAAATATCTTCTGGTTGTAATTGTTCTGGGGGAGTATTATGGTATAGTGCGATCCTTGAGGAATTTCATTAGCAGGGAGCTTTGCATCCCATACTACAAATGGTCAACACAGCCATGGTTACGTAAATCAGGAGACGGAAATTTTCCTGGCTAAGTTCTCAAATTTCTTTGGAAAACCCTTAATTCTCACCAATCCTGCTAACCTTGTGTTGCTTGCCGTCACCACAAAAGAGAAGAGCCTCATGTGTGTTTTCTGCCGAGATAACAAACACCCTCAGTAAGACAGCTGAGAAATATTTCAAATCACTGCAGCTTCGCTGGGCACGATGAGGCTATGAAATTGAAGCAGTGAGATTCAACCCATTACCAGCCTCATGCAGAAAGCTTCATGAATTTTTCAAGCCTATGAGTGAAATCCATGGAGTGACCCCAACCTGCAGTGCAGGACATGCTGTGAATGGCAAAATCCTCACCTCCAAACACTTCCTACCCTCTACAAGAGGGTTGTGCTTCTACTTCAAGATAGGCACAAGAAAATTCTCTGGGTGATCTGCACCCTGGTGGTGAAGCCCATAGATAACTGGCAAATTCAAGGTAATGCCTGGAGCAAAAAATGGTTGGAGGAGAGGGCAGAAGGAACTGAGGGTGCCATCCTGCTAATGCTCCCAGGTGCCTCATCCCAGGGGAACCAGTGTGTTACTGCTTGGGTGAGGAGACACCAATGGCTGTGAGCAATGACAGCAATAAGCAGTACAATCACCTCTGCAAAAAAAAAAAAAAAAAAAAAAAAAAAAGCCATTAGGCTCAGCAGGAGTTAATTCAGTTTCATTCCACCCAGTACCAAGGGTTTATAATTTGCTAGCCATAAACTGAAAGGAAGACACAGAGAGCAAGCACACAGATCTGCAGGAAGGGATGGAGCCGAGGGAGACTGTGCAGAACTCATCTGGCAGTTTGGTGCCACATAGCTCCCTGTCATCAGGCAGTGCTGATGTCCCTGGAAAAGCCAAGCTCTGATGTGATGAAACCTCATTAAGAAAAACACCATGGCAAACAGTCAGTCACCTGCTCCGCTTTTCCTCATGCCAAGCCTGACACTTAGAGCACCCTCCCTGCTTGGCTTTGGCCGCCAACAGCAGCAGGCAGGGCGGCACCCACTGGGACATCTGAATGGGGGGACAGGGAGCACTGAGCTGTGAGGGAGGGGACGTGGCCCAAAGTGTCAGGCACCACCCACAGACCCCAGCACGGCGTCACAAGGAGCAGCCACATCTGCTTGCATTTCATCACTGAAATGGTAGGGTTTGACTTTAGCTTGACCTTGCAATTCACAAACTCCAGAAAAAAAAAGAAAAAGGAAAAAAAAAAAAGTAACAGAAAGCAGCTAAAAAGCAAGCAGGAACTAAAACAAGCTGTAACCTTGTGGTACAGCATGAATTAAAACCAAATGAGCCTCATTTCAACATAAGCAGTTTACGGCATGATTTTGCTGAGGATGCTGCAGTATTTGAACTATCCCTCTCCATAAAACAAAATTCCCAGTTCATAGCAGCACTGAACATTTCAAGAGTTCTACCTGGAAGCCCTTGGAGATAGAGCATTACAAATCCTTTCTGTTGGCAAGATTTGGCTTTTCAAAAGCAAGATTGAGACATACTTGTTTGTCAAGCTTCCCCCAGGAAACAGCTGTCTCATGCTAATTAACAGCAGCTCCCAGACCCGTGACTCAGATCCTCAGCGGAGCACGCTGGGCTTCTTCCAGGGGACCTGGTCCATTGCAGATCTCACATGACTTTGACAAGCAGCTCCCAGTCCAACATCTGATGGAAATTTCATTGCCATTGTGGGTTCAGGGGGGTTGGGCTGTAGCCCTCTGCTCCTCCTGCTTTTTGGATATGTTGCACGCCATCACCCCACACCATGGGGCTGGGGCACACCATGGCCATAAGTACGTTCCACCTCCCCCCACCCCCCACCGACCCCCACCCCAGGCAGCGAAGTCTGGTTTTCTTCCAGTGCATTGCTATTTAGATGAGAGCTCATTAAGTGTCATCATGTGTGTCGGTGGCAGAGTAAGAGAGGAGAAGCTTCTGGCCCCACTCCAGTCCCAGCCATGTCTGCATTTCTCACTATGTCTGAACTACAGTTTGGCCCCAGAAAATGCGTTGCAGATTCAAAATGTGTACAAAAAGGAGGCGATGTTTTCACTTCTGTCAGAAAATGCTCATCAGCTGGTAAGTATGTACGGGCTGTGTGTATTTACTCAGCCAGAATAGAACAGCAGTGTCTGACGGCCCCTCGCCCCTATTCTCTGTGTTATCCCAAGGGAGCACACAGCTATTTGCTGCCAGCACCACTTTTGTTAAGCTTTGGTGGTAACTTTTCATTTCTGGCTTAGATCGTATCTGCCACAGAAACGCTGTTGATGGCTACAGACCAGACAGAGCTTTTCTAACACCAGGCTCAGCACTGCAAATGTGCTTTTATGATCTTCTCCTTCCCTCTGGCTATGCCCTGCCATTACAAAGTGCCATTTCTGATGCCACCTGCTGCTGCTCACCTTCATTAGGGTGCTTCCACACTAAAGGACAACATTTGGAAAACCCTTCTTCAGGCATGGAAGAGGAGCCCAAAGGATGAGGGCAGAAGTTCACAGCAAGGACCAGGTTCATCCTGATCTCAGCCTATTGCTGAACAGCCTTGGAGACACCCAAGGTCAGGCTGGAGGGCTCTGAGCACCTGATGGAGCTGTGGGTGTCTCTGCTCACTGACACATGACCTTTAAGGGTCCCTTCCAGCTCTACAATTCTATGATCCTTCCTTTCCAGAGGTGACCCCAGTGCTCCGTCTATTTTCTTCCCAAATATTTGTATGCTCCTTTAAAGAGATTTTCACAGGGCAGTCAGACTTTTACCAAGCACAGCAGCCCGTGGTCCCCTCTCTCTCAGGTCACCACTGAAGTCGCACCATTGGGGTGATGCTCCCCAATGACCAGACCTGCCCACACTCTGACCTCAGTCTGGACGCAGTTTGTTCTCTCCCTTCTTGCCCTGACTTGCACTGCCTGAACTTTTGCTCTGTCCTGCTGAGTCACTTTTATTCAGCTGACGATCCATGTCATCCTGTATGCAAACAAGCATAAATTGACTAATTAATCCCCAGGGTAACCCCGCTGATTTTGGTGGAGCAGCAGCCCAAGTGAAACAGGACTAACATCTTTAATCTGCTCTTTGTTCCTGGAGTACAGCCTTTGCCTTGTCCACGAGTTAAAGTAGACCTCTAATTATATGGATTTTGCTCTTAATCTTTTGCGGTCTCTGGGGATTTCAGCTGCTGAAAATTATGGATTTCACTTCGAAACTGAGGAGGGTCTGCACTACATCACCAAAACGCCTCGCTGGAGGGCCAGTGACATTTTGGACCCAAGCACCAAACCCAGCACTGTGGACGGCACAGCTCAGGATTAACCACCCCACGGCCAGGAAACCCAGATTCCTGCTGCCTGGCTCCCATTTGCAGCCTTTAGCCACAGCAAAGCCAGCAAAGCTGCACTGTGCTACATGCCAGATTTGGACCTTTCTGCATCATTTCAGAGTTGACTCATTGCCCAAACCGCTCCCCTGGTGCAAGACAGCGAGGGCTTTTTGTAGCAGAGAACGGACAACTGAAAATGGGACATGTCACCATGTATTGAAGTGGCTTCATGTGAAAATTAATTCTACATCATAGCCGGAGCCTTCTCTTCTGTATCACAAGCTTTGCTGCTTTTTCTTTCTCCTACCCCATAACTTTGTTCCAGCTATGTGCAGCTGAAGGGTTTGTGAAGTTGCTGTCAAAGACTAAACAATAGATCAGAGATACAGACAGGAATCCGACGGTTTCCTTATTTTCAGGGTGAAAAGATGGGCTGCAGCTGACAGCTGTCCATAAAACTGGGAACGTACAGATCGTATAATATAAACTAAAGAGAGACCAAAAGTACCACTGAAAAAAAAAGAAAAATGAGCTTGTTAGAACAGTCTGTATTACAGCTGTTTCCCTTGACAGTTTTCTGTACCCTAATACGCTCAACAAATTGGCAACCTGTCCTTATATATTTGCATCAGGATTCCCTTAAGGGAAATGTCTATATTATTCTGTTTTGGATAAAGGAAGCAGTTTGATATGACAGGTAGGTCAAGTGTTTCTTTAATAAAGCATATGGGTAGGAAGAAAGAAATAGGCTATTGTCAATGACTTGACAAATAGGTAGATATGCCCCCCTTGAGTATAGCCAGGGAAAGCTACTAGATAAATCGTCCTTGTTATTTTGATTTAACCATTTTGTTACCAAACTGTGCTTTTTCTCATAGAGCAGAGTCCCCAGTAAAGGTCATAGCAAGGATTTCTTTATAAACCCTGCAGCACAGCATGAGCTCGGTTGGGTTCTGGTTGTGCACAACCAGTCTGGACCGAAGTTGCAAAATAATGTCTGTGTAAAGTGGAGGTGTGTAATAAGAACGTGTGATGCAGGTGGATGTTCACACTGCCACTTCTGCAAAGTTTGCTGTCTCGGGATTGTCCTCCCTGCAGAGACAGCACGGTGCACAAAGGCAGCATGAGGGTGGCCAGTGCACTTTCCTGTCCTGCTGCAGACACTGGGCTGAACTCACTGCTCTCCCCAGCTCTGCACCCTTTGCACACCAGGCTGCAAATCCCTGACCTGCTGATGTGACAGCTGCTGTCCAGATCCAAGCAGCAGCAGTTCCTGGGGATGCTGCTGAGTGAAACAGCCCTGGCACAGGGAATTGCTCCAGCTCAAGGAAACTCAGCAAGCATCTCCTGAAGGTTGGGCTGAATGGTTCTCAAGGCAAGCAGCAGCAGCAAGTGGCAATTGAAACCCACTGCTAACCCACTGCATGGAAATGGGCAGAAAGCATGCTTTGCTGGGTTCATGAAGGCTCTGCTCCATGGCAGGGCAAGTTTAGGTATAGAAAGGTTGCTGTGGGGTCCAGCATGGTGACAGCAGCTCAGGGCTGTTGCAGCCGGACACAGGCGGACATCTGAGCAGTGCTCACAGTGTGGATTAGGGAAATAAGTATTTGGGGACCTTTTACAGCAGAGCTCTCTTGCCGTTAATTCTAAAAGCCCCTTTGGAGCTGTTAGGCTCTGTTGTGTAAACACATGGGAATGGAGATTTTTTTAAGGTCTTCTTCTTTACCCCGAGGAGCAAAGTTTCCAGTGTTATAACTCAATGCAAAGTCAATCCCTTTTGCTGAAATTCAGGTAAAAATTCAGATCAAGCTATTTAAAATGGCGAAGGTAAATGCAGAGAAGATGCACTCTGTGGAGCTTCCTGATTTGCTCAAGTCTAAGAAAATTACCACAATTTTCTGAAATGCTGCATTCCTTGAGAAGTGCTTCTGGAAGCAGAGCAGCCCTACACACTCAGCATTGCAAGGCCGGGATGGCTTCGTGCTACACTCAGCAGCACTGGGGAAGAGATTTCTTTCCTTCCCCTTTTTGCAGCAGCCTTCAGCATGCAGGACACGACCCATCCTCTCAATCCAAAAGCAAACTGGAGAAGAACGGCAGCATCCACGTATGGTTGCATTATTATAGACATAATTATAATTTCTGGTATTATACGAATGTATATTTAGGAACTTGAAAAACATCGTATTTTTTGTTGTTATTTTATTCCTGCCTTTTAACTACATTCAAAGCAATTTTCCAGCTGCTGACCTTTCTGCATGGAAAAAGCTGTTCTTCCCCCACACCAGCATACACTGCTGCTTTCCTTATCTGCTGGAGAACACATTTTCTCCTATTTGTAAGTAGGCATTCCTACACTGCTGACCCAAACAAGGAGAGGGCTGGAGATTCATATGACTTTTTAGTCTCCACATACATAGGAAGCAGAATTTATGCCCCTGCTCTGGAGAAGTCACTCCTTTTCACCATACATGGTAGCACACAGAGCTTGGCAGACCATGTTGGGTTTTCCATATTAAGCCATACACAAGGGTAGCAAACAGGGAGCTGTTGACTATGCCAGTCCCAGAGGTCAGCCTGGGATGAAAGGCTGTGGCAAGGCAGTGGTGACACCTTGCCTTAACTGCTTTCATAGCAGCCTGGGCACCTGGAGAGATGGTGCATATCCTACAGAACAACAGTGGCATTATACAGTGAGAAAGCAACACTGAGCATGTTTTTATCAATAATTACTTTACATTTTGCTACATTTAAAGCACAGTTCAAGTAAATGGTGGCCATGCAAAGATGCTCTCCATGGAGATTTTTCATTTGGAGCCTGGAGGCTTACTACACAGCAGGGTCTTGGGGTAACTTCTTGGAAGGTATCTCCATGTGAATACCTCATCCTTGGAGGTGTTCAAGGCCAGGACAGATGTGGCCCTGGGCAGACTGATCTGGTGGTGGGCACCCAGCGCACAGCAGGGTATTGGAACTGTATGGGCTTTAAGGTCCCTCCCAGCCTAATCCTTTCTTTGATTCTATAATCTGCTGCTATTAATGTCATTAACCTTGTCCATTCTTCAACCATGACTGCCCACTCTGACTAGGAGCCATAGAAAACAAATGAGATTTCACACAGCAAGTTCCTGAGAGAGAAGAAGTCAATGACAAAGAAGGATATAACTCCTTGCATGGCATGAAACTGAGAAGGACATCCACTTCCTACACCTCTGTACAGAATCAGAACTGAGAATTAGGGCTTCTTGGCCACCTCTCCAGAGGTTAAAGCCTACATTCTGAAATGTGAGGACAGTCTGGGTCACTTAATTGATAGAAATATTTAATTAAAAGGAAATCTTCCTACATTCTTTGCCAAGGAAACAAGCTACTTTGCAGTTCAGTGTTTCTGTTTAAGCTTGCAGGTGCTTCTGCTGTTTGGTTTTTTTTTTGCATTTGATGCTCTTGGGTTTTATTTCACAAAGACAAGGAGTTTTGCTTTGCTTCACGTCACCCGGAGCTGCTTGGATTCCAGTCACTTAGTTTTCCCCACTCATGAGCACAGCGTTAATGTGCTTGAGTTGCCAAGTCTATAGATAAAACAATAGATAGGAATTTAGCTTGAAATAACATCTTTTCTTTATCTTTTTCATCAACAAAATCTCTTCGGTGTCATTTCCACGTGGAAAAATTCTTTCTCTTGACCGCTTTTCCTTTCTTTCCCCAAAGTTAAATTTCAGCTTAAACTGAGCTGACATATCCCTTATAATGTGTTTTTCAAATATGCTTAATGGTGCTGAAAGCTGAGGAAGCTCACATATAATTCCGAGCGTCTGAGCCCACCAGACGCCTAATGCAAACATTATTACAAAAACCCCGCCATGGTTGGAGGCTTTGGGGGAAACCTGGGCGTTCGTTAGCAAAATCAGCAATGTTATCTGTGGGAGGAAAATGTGTTCTGTCATTTGGCATCTCATCGGCCGCTCCGATTTTCTTTCTATTCTTTTCTTTTTTTTTCTTACCCCCAGAAAATCTGTTTCCAATGTTTCTGCCGCGGAGAATATGGAACAGGAATGGGAGTTGATGCAGGAGGGGGGCGAGGGGGGTTGTCGATTGTTATTCAGCTCACATCTCCAGCAGGCACACTCCCTCACCCCAGATTTCTCGGGAGAAAAGGGCTGAATAAAGAGTGTCTCCGGCACTGGGGGGTGGAATATTTCTCTGATCCACACGGAATGGGCACGCGAATTGTCCAGCAAACCTTAATCAATAGGGCAGCTGTTTTCGGGGTGGTTAACCTTTGCCAGAGAAGGTCAGGCAGGATTTCTGAAGGCAGACTTGGCACACTTAGGGAGTTCTTCGCTTGGCCGTACTGAGTTGAGTTGGTCTTTTTGGAACTGGCTGAGGAAGGGCTGATGTGCAGGGAAGGGATGTACTGGAGCTCCTGTTAGCAGACAGGTTTGGCCATTGGAATCCCTGCTTGGGAGCCACACTAACGGGTCAGGACCTGATCGCAGCCTACATGCTGGCAGAAATTGACTTCCAGCTCTTTCAGGACAGATTTCTTATTTTGCTTGCTTTTAAAAAAATCAGAATGAACAGTGACATAAAAAAACATTTCTTCTCATTTCATTTCATTTCTGCCTGTATTTCAGTTAGGAAACGAGGCTTGATGGAAAAGATGTTGTTTCTCTTGAAAGATGTGGTTAGCTGCATGAATTCATTCACAAGGATATTCTCTGCTACTGAATTAGTGACAAAATAAGAAAGGAAAGAAAACCTGAACTCAGTGAACCATGATCGAGTAATCCAAGCAAATCAGCATGTTTCTCTCTAGACACTTCAGAATACCAAATGCTAAGACACAAGAATCCCACTGAATATACCTCTCCTCCTTATCCCCGTAAATGTCTAATGGTATTTTTAGTTCTCACCATTTTAACATGAGTCATCCATATTTGCTGGTGATTTAGAGCTTGGATCAGTTTTTAACCTAACAATTTAAGCTTTCCTTTTTTTTTTTCTTTAAGACGTTTCTAGCCTTCATGAGCAGCTTATGCACACAAGTGCTAAACGTTCAGCCTTCAGAGAGCAAATAAAGAACCTGCTGCCTATCACTTCTTGGCTTTATTTTTAAGCCAACCTCATGATTTCTGAAAGCTTGGATTAAGCAATACTGCCACATGGAAACAAAGGGACCTGAAATGATGTAGAGTGGAGCAAGCAGTGAATTTGACCCACGAGACCTTGATTCTATTTGTATTTACTCCTTTTTCCATGGCTACTTGTCTAACGCTGTCTTTCAAAAGCATGATTCCAGGTTTCACAGCTTAGCACCTGGCTTACACCATCCCTCTGCTCCTCACCCCTCCACCTCTGGCTCTGACTTCACTGGCATGGATTGAGAAGCACATCTCGTGCTCATGCTGATATCTGTCTCATGCTGATATCTGTCTTCAGTCCTCAGGTGCAGAGGGGGAGATGGAGATGCTGCCCTGTGCTAGAGCCTTTCCCAACATGGGGAGATCCTCACATTGTGCCCAAATAATTACTGAAAGCTCAATTCAATGCATGGATTTGTTTTATTCCTTTATTATAACACAGTAAGAGAGGGAAGGGGGAGTTTAAATGGCAGCCAACACAACCAGCATCTGCAAGCATCATTAGGGTGAGCCAAGGAGCTGCTGAAGGGAGTGATGAGCCCACGTCCTGGGCTACAGGATCAGAAGTTGTCCCTGATCAGGGAAAGAGGTAAAACACCATGAATCATATTTTGTCTGCTGAAACCTCCAAGTGATAAAACAGTTGAAAAGAGAACTTTATTTATAAAACACATATGGAGTGCTTAATCAAGCCAGGAATGAGGTCATTGCAGCCAATTAAGTCTTGCTCATTCTGCAGTTGGAAGCAATCAAAACAAAAGCAGAGTTATCAATGGCTTGTCTATGTGCTGCAGCCCCAGAAAATACCAGTTGTGCTGGGCTACAGTAAATCACCTCACGCCATGAGCCAGGGAGCCTGCTGCCCTCAGCTCCATGGGCCTGGGGAGGAAAGGAGGGCTTAGCATTTATGCCTAATTAATGGGCAAGAGTTTGAACATATCCTATCTAAGCCTTATTTGGAAGCAAAAGGCAGTATTGTGACTAAACAGCTAAGGGGTAGCGTGGGCTCAGAGCTCGCACTGGGAAGCAGTCAAGGTCTGTCCCCACTCCAGTCTGGCTCTGCTCCCTGCAGTGCTCACTGCCCCCAGCCATGGCCATGTAGCTCTGAGGGGTGCTCAGCCGGACACAACTCCTGCTGAGTCAGCTGCTGTCTGAGAGAGGGAGAATGTGAAATACAGGTTGCGAAAGAGCAAAATAAGCCTGGTTATTTATTGCTATTCCTACCTCTTCCAAAGGGTTCCTTCAGGTTATTTTTTTTCCCAATACAATCTATCCAGGCTAAGGAAGTTAGTTGCACTGTGCCTCTTGCTGAAATATCTCCATTATACGTTCTTTGTCCAAGTGGTGTCCAAATTGTGACATTTGCTCTCACACAGACGAAGTGTACTACAGCTATAGGTGCAATTTGTTTTATTTAATGTCGGATGCAGAATATCTTTCAATCAAAGTATTAAAAAGCACAACTTCCAGTCAACATAGGAATAACATGAATGAATTGGTTTGATGAAGTGAGTGATAAAATGACAGTAACTGTACTTGAACTCCAATGCAATTTCGTGCCTAAGACTCAGACTTTGCCCACGCATTAGTCATCCTCCCAGTACCTTCACAATAATTAATGTTAATTATGAGGAAAGTGAGGTGCTAAGGGATCTGTTCCATGTGGATATAGCAAGCCCATTTATCCTGAGCAGTTTGCCTGCTGCTCTAATTCAAATTATTCCCCTGCCATTGCAGAGAACAGCAGAGCCAAGAAACCACCAGGACACTGATGCCCAAGCATGAAGTGATGATCTCAAACCACAATGACCCTGCAGCAAACATCTACGTTCTTTACATTAAAGTTCTCCAGATGTCTGCAGCTCCCAGAAGTTCCCAGGCATGCAGGGAGGCAGTCAGTCCTTCTGGGATGTCCCCACAGCTCACACTGAGGGAATGGGTGCCTGCTTTGCAGGCAGGGAGCAGCCCCACAACCCTTTCAACTCACACCATACTATGGTTCTATGATAAATGTCCAGGGTGGGGGCAGGCCCCAAGCAGAGCCACTCCCAGTCCAGGCAGGGACGTGTCTCTGCCCAAACATATACAACAGTGAAAGCAAAAAGATTAACAGAAACACTAATTCCCTTTCAGTTAAATGCTTTATATCAACATTCATTTCACTTACAACGGGCAATTATTTCCTATTTCCAGGTACAGTCTAAAGCTTATTCAGGCTTCATTTGTGAGGTGCCTTTACTGATGTGCTTAATAGCGGATTTACGTTGCTTTTTTTTCCCTTTGTCACCATAAGCCCAGATCGAACAGATACTCTTATGCTGATGCATAAGTCTACACAGAGCAGCAGGGAAATTGATGATGTTGGTCTAGTTGCTTAACCAAACTGCTGTGCTGCATAAGACACCGGTACAGCAAAGGTTTGGGGTTCTCCTCTAAATTTCTCTTTTTTCTGACCTAATGAAGGTAGAACGTAATAAAAACATAAGGGAGCAGTGCTCAGTAGCAGGAATTGAACTATGCTTGCAGGAGATGTCAGAACACCCTTTCCTTCTGCCTACTTGGCAAAGCCTCGTGCTGACTGCTCACACCGTCACCAAATGGATTGATGGAAATTCTGCTTCTGGGCAAAGGAGGGGAGAACTGGAAAGTCACTCCTATTTATCTTAGGTGTTTGAACCAGGTGCACCCACAAAAAAACAGAAAAAATAAAAAGCCAAAAGGTTGCTATTCATTACTGTATGACTGCAATTGTTTGTTCTGTAATTAGTGATGATAGGTAAGCAAGCTGGGAGTAAAGCAAATATAAAGTTAGTAAATGGAGCAGCATTCCAAGTGGGAAGAAAGGCAACAAAATGAGACCTGAAAATGACACAGTGAGGGTATGCTGATTCAGGTACTATTGCATCAACACCTGACTTTCAAATAGAGCACTTTCTGCCTGAACACCCCAAAAACCTGCTCCAGGCTCAGGTGCACAGCAAACTGCACCTGGGCAGTTGGAGGCCATCAATCAGCAGATCCTCAGTTGATGGAGTGAAACAACAGTGAGGTCTTACCCCAAGTCACATGGCTAACAGAGAGCAGAGCAGATTCCTCCGACTGTCGTGCCCAGAGATAGAGCTGCCGTTGAGGAAGCTCTGTTTCAAGAGCTGTGCTGTTTGAAGAGGGGGAAGGGTTTCCCAGGGGCAGTTTGTGCTGAGAGATTGGAGGCCTTTGAGCAAACAAGATCAGTTTAAAAGCCCTTTTCCATTGTAGGTTGCATAATATTTGAAAGCTGAAATCTTGAGATATGCAGAGGGCTCTCTGACGCTTTATGGAGTAATGGAAGGAAAAACACAGCTTGGTTGCATCGAGGAAAATATTGCAGAGTGGGGGAAATTGTGGTTGAAGCCTGTACTCGTATCTCCACCTGGCTGGGAGCTCCCCATGGGCATAGTGGAGGTTAAAAGATGACCATCTCCAGCTCCCAGCTTTCACCTCCCAGGACACCACCAGTCATGTAAGGCAAGCTAGAGGGTTGGAAGAATAGTGTTTCTTGGGAAATAAAAAAGAAAAAGAAAAAACAAAAACAAACAAAAAAAAAACAAACACAAGAACATGTTTTGGGGTTTTGAAAATACTATGCTGCACATGCCGCCATGCCACCATGTAATCATAACACCACATCACTCTGCACTCTGTTATTGCATCGTGTTTCACATCGTTCCAAATCACATTGCACAGGCTTTGGGGAGGAATGACAGGTCAGTTGTCAAGATTATTTAGGCTCTGAAAGATGCAGACAGGTGCTTTGCGTGATTTCCTATCAGTTTTATCTCCATCCTAAGCACATGTAACCCATTGCCTAGAGTGCACTTCAGGTGATGACAGTTTTCTAATAGAGTTTTTAAACATCTCCATACCTTATCTCTATCTTGAAGTACTCAAACAGCTTCACACCTAGTCAACTCAGACCCTGAGGCTTCTCAAGGTTGAAGGCTGCACCCTGATACCTCATCGTGCTCCAAGCTGAACAATGGAGAGGTTCAACCCATGGAGAAACCCACATTGGGTAACTGTCCCAACCCAAGGTCACAGCAGCCACACATCTTCACCACCCATGGATGTGGGGAGCACAGGATACAGGAAAACTCACTGCAGGACTTTTCTCAGGGCTTTACTTTCTTTCTTCTTACTCTTGCCCTTGGTCCCTGCTGAGCTCTGTGATGGTGGCAGTTACCTGGGGCTCAAGCATTAGGTTTGTTAGGGTTTGATGAGGAGTTTCTCCACAGTAATCACTCATAGCAAAAACAGTCTTTGCAACGTCAGCTTTGTCAATGACGTTCCTGAAGGGCTGTCAGCCCCTCCTTGATTACCTGGTGCACAGAGCATCATAACACATGATAGAATATAATATGGGGAAAAAACAAACAAACATCCAAGGACCTGGCTCCACTGTGGGGGCTTTGTAATTAAATAACTTCAAATGGGCAGCCAAGGAATATCGCACAAAGACCTGAAAAAAGCCCAACAAGGTGATAAGATCACTTATTAGTGCCAAACTTTTGATTTAATTACATATTCCTGGAGCCCTGTTCTCAAGGGAACTACTTACACAACCACATGGTGAAACAAAAGAAGGGATTAAAACCTGTGGGAGAGAAGCTGCAGAATTCACACTCGATTCACAAAGAAAATTCTTCACGCATATGACCAAGGAGGACTCCAAGATTAACAAGCCAGGAAGGCTAAAAGAAAGGGATTTGCTTCATATTTAATGATAGGGAGGAAATAAAATGCTTGTTATTGACCTGAAATGGAGAGCCTGACATTGTGCCTCTCTCATTACTGAAGTTAATATTCATACCAAGACAAGGTGCACTCAAAGGAAAGTGTCCTTTTGAATCACCATCAATAAATTTTGCTTTCATTTTTGGTTGAGGAACTTCACAGCTCATGTCTCCATGCTTTGCTTTACCCCAAATGACAAATTCAAGCTAGTGGACTGGGTTTTCAGAACCAAACTGTCTAGTCTTAGTGCCATGTCTCTGATTCTGTTCTTCCCTCCTTGTATCAGCACATCCCAAAATCTTGTCCAAGCTTCATCTTCATCCTGCCTTTCCCCATTCCTGCTTCTTCCTGGCTGATCCGCTTAAGCAGCACCAACTCTTGCTCCCAGCATTACTGTTGCCCTACGGAAGCACCTTCTGAGGTCACTGCTGGTTTCTCAGTCTCAACTTCCCAGGATTCATACCCCATAAGCCCTACAGAGAAGTGTTGAAATGGGCCCTTAGAAATCACCATGTCCCAGTTCATGTATCTACCCAAATTCAACCAAACCTTGTGTGTGTGTGCATTCTTCCAAGGAACCCAACCAAAGTGGGGACTGACCATGTGAGGTCTCCTTCCTTTTCCCTTCACTTTGCTCAGCTCCAGCATGACAGCAGTACAAAACGTGGTCCCTTCAGTGGCTGGGATACCACAGCCAGCCTTGGCACAGCAAGGAGCTTGGCAGCCCTGTGCCAACTGCAACCCAGCTGGTGTTGATTCCTCTTAGCAGCATGCAATGCTGAAGCTCCTGATCAGCAGAAGGGTTGGCTCAGTGTCTGCTGCCCTCAGGAGCTGGTCCACAAAATGACGGCAGGCATCCCTCAGAAAAAGAGAGTGGGAGCCAGCAGGAATGTTCCCAATCAACGAAGCTGCAATCCCATATGGAACTAAATGTTGTGCACTTAAAAGCTGAGGACTTATTTACCTCTAGGCTCCTGAGTTGCCAAACAGCATTATACAAAACAGGATTTCTCCCTAACTTTGGTAGATCCTAAAGGTAAAGAGGCTCATTACAAGGAGGTTTAGGGGGTAATCAATCATTCTTAAGGACCAAAGACTTAATAGCTCTTAAAGATCAGAACACAGATCCAGAGATGGAAGAGCTGTCTGGAGGAGATCCCTGCTAGCCAGGCAAGCCCAGCACCTCACAGCGCAGCCCAGTCACTCCCCCCTCCCAGGGCGAAGGCGGCCCCAGTGCTGGGAGATGATTCTCTGCCTGTCCAAGATAATCCTATTCAAAGCAATCATCTGTTAAACAACTGGAGAGGGGCCAGCCCACACACTGCAGATCCGAACCTGAATGTTCCCACAACCTGAGGAAGGAGCTTGGGATCAGGAAATGTTTTGAAAAAGAAATAGCATCAGAGGAGCGAGAAAAAACGTCCAACTGCTTTCCAAAGGCAGTCGCCAAGCTACTGTTTATTCAAGAAGTGCATCAATGCATTAAAAAAATGCTGTTTGCATGCATCCCTCCTCTGCCAGAGCAGAGGCAGCGGGTACTGCAGGCACCATGCTCCAACGCCAGTCCCAGAGCCCAGCCAGGACCTCCACCCACCCTTGATGGCTATGGCTAAAATCAGGGCTAAAGGCTCACAGAGTGGACCCTGGTGCAGATTGACCCTGGAAATGTCCCCCAGACACACCCGTCTACGAGTAACCTTTTGGGCGGTTGTTTGGATATTTAAAGGAAAAATTCTGTGTTATGACAAACAGACAGTTTTCCCCATTTATTAAATGCTCATAATTTGTTTTAATGGTTTCTCTAAACAAGTAGACTTTTTTCTCAGCTCTTTGAGCTTTTAAATGACACAACTGTTATGTTAAAAGGGAAAAGGGTGATGATTTACATTTGGAGCAGGGCGGGGGTGGCCGGGAGGCAGAGGGACAGCTGCAACCCATCGGACGTGGCTCTCCTCCGCACAACTATTTTGTTTGCACCACTTTGGCGGCTCGGGTCTGTCTGTCATGCCCTTACCATTGGTCCTTGGGCTCCACTAGATCCTGGTTCCTGCCATCGTGTGACCATATCACATCCTGCCTCTCTTTCCATGAAACCTGTGAAGCATTGGAAGGCTCATGACAGCCAGCATCCTGTCAACCAGTATCATAGAATCACCATGTTTGGAAAAAGTCTCCAAGATTATCCAGTCCAACTGTCTACCTACTACAAATATTCCCCACTACACTGTGTCCCTTAATATAACACCTAAACGCTTCTTGAACTCTTCCAGGGACATTGACTCAAGCACCTCCCCAGGCATCAACCTGCAGCTGGGTGGTTCACCATGAAAACCAGACACACTGCAGTGCATCTTTATTTTTCCAACTTAAAGTGAACTATCGAAAAGTAATTGGTGTGATTGTCTCGCTTCATGTGTATTGCAGCCAATGGAGATCTTATGGAAATCAAAGAATTATACAAAATAGTATTAACTGTTCTTCTGATGAACACTGCAGATACTTCTGGATTGGCCATGAATGGCGAACTAGCTGAACAAGCTCCACTTGCTTTTCCTTTTTGTATAAAACTCATCTGCTTATAAGAAGACTCCCAGGACTGGTGCCAGCGGGAGAGCCTCTTCCTGTCGTCCAGCTCCCTCCTTGCTCTCCTTGTAACCTCTTGTCCTTGTGTCCCCAGCAACTGTGGCAAAAGCCACAAGAAATTAATCAAGTTTGGGTGTGCAAATGCCAGAAATTATTTTTTATTTTTTAATTATTTTTTTTTTCAGGAAACATCTCTGGATAGCAAACACTTGACTCAGGGTTTTGTAAAGCTGTAGAGCAGGTTGGGTTATCTGATCACCCACAGGTATTTGGGTGGCATCTGCTCTGATTATTTCCTTCATATGTACATAATCTGCAGGAAACATGGAGCTATGCAGCCAGGGGAAGGATTCCAAAGAGTATATGCAAAAGAAACACTATGTCATACTCGTTAGCGGAGCACCAAATAGAGGCTTCCGCATCACCCAAGTGTTATAAAAATCTATGCCAGCTTGAAGCTCTAGACAATAAAGCAAAGGATGCACAGACCCACTTGAGAGATGATCGCCCTGCTTCTTGTTTTTCTTTTTCTCCTTTTGCCTCTGGTTGTTGTTTCTCAAAACTTTAAAATGTTTGTACAAACTTCCATCTTGGAAGCACAGCAGAATAAACAAGAATATACATGAGCTGAAAGAAAATCCAGCAGACGGGAAAGAGGGTGGGTTGGTTTTTTTTCAGTTTATGGGCGTAACTACTGTGGCTATTGAAAATATGCACAAAAATAGCTATAAACCACACACACCAGTCATTAAAAATTTCCATCTATCTACACCAGTAAGCCAGGTACACATTCAACACAATCCCAAGAAAATGTAACACTGAATCCTCATAAAACACTCAGGAAGCCAATAAACTCAGACTCAGAGGGGTGAGCATTTTTCACAGCCAAAGGCCATACTTGAAATCTATCAGGGATTGGAACAAATCAGTGCATCGATCCAAAAAATCCCATCTGAACTCAGCATCTATCTTAGTGTTCTCTCTGAGAAAGGCACCCAGGTCCTAAACGATGTTTCCTAGGTGGGAATGAAGACCTGTAGCTGAGTGGAGTTTGACATTTCCTCCAGAACAACAAGAATTCAGTTAAAAATAAAATAAAAACTCTCAAGCTTCAGCAATGAGTTCTGTTCCAAATCAAAGCAAAACTGAAATATTTCCCTGAACAACTGTGAGGAAAGAGTGATGCACAGCAGGAAGCTCTGCCTCATGCAGAGTATCCCCAGCACACAGCTATGACAGCAGGGAATACTTGTGTTTTCTACCCAAAACACAGATTAAGCATATGAATCAAGAGTTTTGGCAGAGAAGGGAAGTGCCACCTCCTCAGGCTGTTCAGCTTACCAGGCTGTGTGTGCATTGGAAGAGATGTCACTCCGGTCCAGAGATGTCTTTTCTACTGCAAACTGCATAGAAAATAATACATTTCTTTCTGCTGCCACAGTTGTCCTTGGTGGTCTCTGGGAAAAGCTTTGTGGATGACCAGATTGCAGCAACCCACTCTGGAGTAACCACAGGCGTGCACTGTGGTGACAAGATCTTCAGGCTGAAGAGCAGGTTGTGGCCTTATTCTCTGGGGTGGTGACCAAATCTTTCCCCACAGACAAAATATTTTTGCCTAAAGAATTTCCAATCCGACACCCAAATTGATATTGTTACAGCTGCTAAAAATCATAGAAGTATTCTATTTCCATCATAAGATCCAGGAATGCCAACTGTGAAGAAGACTTTGTTCCTATAAATCCTACCTACTTTTGACACATGAGACCACCTGAGCTCTACTCTTACAGCTACCTTAGCCTTACTATCAACATGGCATGGAGACAGCGCTGATGTGACACAAAGCCAAAACCCATAACTACCTCCCTTGCCAGCATCTCTTTGAACAGCATGAAGCCCGTTAACCCTAATTCATTATATCATGGATCATATAGTCCCTGCTGAATTCAGTGTTGCTCTTGCTTCGAGCAGGGCCATGTTCTTACCCATCTTACACAACCCAGCTGCTTCACACCAATCTTCCACCCACTCGCAGAATCCTGAATGTCACAGCCTAGACCCAATGTGACAGAAAAGTCACCTCTTTCCTTAACTGGGATACACAGAGTAAGAAACTGAGTTGTTACCACTCTGAGTGTACCGTTTTTCAGCTAGATTAAATGTGGTTTATAGTAGTCCTTTTTGGAGAAAATCTATGTTATACTGACTTTCAGTAGCTTATAAACAAACCAAAGCAAAGATGTTCAGTGCTCCTCAGAAGAGAAAGAGTCCTTTATAATACTACAGGCGCCTATCAGTAGTTAAACTGGAATCAAAGCTAATCCCTGGATTTCAAGCCTCACATGGCTATTAGGGTGCACATTAAAGTTTAATAGAGCAGGCTGTATGTGTTACAGCTGGAGTGACAGCCCAAGGATTAGCATTTCAAATTATGAGTTGTGATTGCAACCAGTTTTGAATTTCCTGTAAATTATGAGATAGCAAAAGAGATAACAGCAGTGCAATGGGAAAGCCAAAATCGATGTGTGGTCAACACGGTATTTCAGCCAGCAGCCAAAATAGGGTCATATAGATTACTTGTGTCTTGGGAGTGCTATCAAGGTACCCTTGCAGGAAATGGTATATAGAGGCAAATTCACAGAATGTCCAAGTTTGTGCAGAAACAAGAGATACTATTTCAGGAGAACCAGCCTGGGACAGGGGATCCTATTGCTGCTGTCTCACACAGGATTTGGGGCACGTCCCTTTAGGATGCCTGTTCAGAAGGGGCTGTGGCAATTTCTGTGTCCCAGCCACCCAGACTTCCAGGGAATGTGAGTCTAACACCCCAAGATTGTCTGAAAACATGAAACTTCATTGAGTCATCCATGAAAATGAGACAAATATTTCCATCTTATCTGCATGCGACACGGGGCTTATGCCATGACTGATCCCCTGGACTCATTATGGCTTGAGAATATTTACCTTCTAACACAAATAACAGTGTTTAATAATAAACTAGTAATTGCACAAACAAATAAAGGTTAATCAATACTGCAGGCCTCCAAGCCAGGGATTGTTTCTTCCTCTGTGCGTGGACAATGCCCAGCACAATAGGATTCCAGCCCTAATTGTGGCCTTGGGGCACAGCAGCAGGCGCAGTAAAACCAGCCATGTTTTCTCACTGCGATCGTCCCATTTGGAGACCCATATTTCCTTCTAACTTTTTAGGGGGAAGAAAAAAAAAACCAAACAAACAAACCTGGGGTCTAAATTTATTTCCTGCTAAGAAAATATTGCACAATTCCTGGCTGGCTTGTGCCTCCCCTTTGAGAAGCTTCACAGAGAAACTCCCTATTCTGATCACAGACACTTATGCAGACAGAATCCAGCAGTGGATGATTCAGCTCAAGAGCCCAAATTCGTTGTCATGCAATTATGCTGTCTTCCTGAGCATTCAGCTCATACCTGCTAGACGGGATGCAAATGCTCAAGCCCTCTTGTCTAGCTCAGTTTTTTTAAAGGAATTTAGAAATGGCACTGGGCTTATTGTGCCATTTCATGGTCTTTGTGAGGATGGCACCTCCCCTGTGCCCGTGAGCTAATGCTCTCATAATCCTGGACACGGGTTGGCTTAGTCAATGGGCAAGGAAAGAGGTCAAGGCTGCTTCTAGCAGGAACCCATTCCATTCCCATTCCCTCTGCCCAAGAACAGGTTTACACACCAGCTCGGATGCCCAAATTGCTAAAATTCAGGTCTAGAACCTTCACAAGCCAAAGATTTTGCTCAGGTCAGATTATGAAGGCAGCTTTTAGAGTCAGCCTGGAAAAAAAATATTCAGAACATTCATGGTTGCAGAAGCCTAAAACCAGGAATCTTACATTTGCTTTCAAGCAAACAGAAGTCCCACCGGCTGCTGTAACTAACACCTCCAGCTTCATGTAGGTCAAGCCCATCTATGTTCATTCCACACTTTTGAAAACCACTCCGTTTGCAAAGCTGACTCAGTATTTATTAGGATAACCCAGGAGAGACAGCCAAATTCAGCATTTTTGGACCAATTCATCTGCTCCATGATCAAAGATGTTTAGATGTCATTATGACTTTGGAACATTATTATCTTTGGGACTGGAAGATAAATGCCGCAGATGACAAGTTGCTGCATGATTTAATGGTTAAATTCATATTTTTTTTTCTCATCTCCACTCATTCCACAAGGTTTCTGGATTGCCTCCAAGCTGAGTTCATTCCAAAGTGTTTCCTTGTTTCAGTTCTGTCCTTCTGCAGAGGACTGCACATCCCAAAACCATAACAGAGGATTTGGCAAATATCACTCTTCTTGTTTAACATACTTCCAGAAACTATAGGCCAGTCCTGACTACACACAGTGTGTTTATGCAAACATATTTTATAGAGGAACTTGAAAACATTAATGTATTTTCCTTTTGTCAGTCCCATATTTTCCAGTGTCTTTCTGGATACATTTAATGTATTTTTTTGAACCAGAAAAAAAGAAATATTAAAAAATGCAAATGATCTGGTTTTCTCTGCTTTCTCCATAAAGAAAGGTTGCCTTTGGCCTGCCATGCTCTCCTCCAAGCCACTGACAGTGAGAGTTATCTGGTGAATGGTTGGCAGGGAAGCAGTGCTGAGCCCCAGCCTGTCCCCTCACACTGTACCAAAACAGGGGGGTTTCTCTTGCCCCATCAGCAGGTTCAATATGATACCACACAGTATTTTGCAAAAAAAAAAAAAAAAAAAAAAATCACACTATATAAAGTTATTTTTGCTTTGGAACTTTTATTACCCTGTAAAATATTTTTACATTTATTACGCTTTTAATGAGAACTCCTAGAATCGAGGCTGGTGTAAATAATGAAAACAACACTAGTAAATGTCCCCATAAACCTCGCACCAACACTTTGATGCTAATTTGCAGGCCTGGCGTTCCTTCCCTCCTCCACACCACCTCCTGCATCGCGTCCCGCAGGCAGCGCATCCCGGGCGCAGCCCCAGCAGCTCTGAGACTCAGACCTCACTTCCCTGTAGTGGTGACCATCGGGATCTCGGTGTTTGGGAAGACTGTGTGTCACTGGCTCAGTCATCTCATTAAGAGCCATTGGAAGCACCTTTACAAATCCCAGAGGCTCAGCAAATCCTGTGCTGTTTGGTGAACTTCCCCATCACAGTACTTTGAAGACCTCTTGGCTCGTCCCTTTTTCCAGTCAGGTCCTCTCAGGAAGGAGTTTCTGATCTAACCTCAGATTTTCACTGCATTCAGGGTGATAATCTGAATGCCTCTAACTAAGTTACAGCCACATGCAGTATCTGGAGAATCGCACAGGACAGCATGGGTTTGTAGGTCTGTTGAATACGAAGACTA
Source organism: Coturnix japonica (assembly GCF_054131305.1). NCBI lineage: Eukaryota > Metazoa > Chordata > Aves > Galliformes > Phasianidae > Coturnix > Coturnix japonica. Next base: position 2,011,520 of record NW_028188951.1, read on the forward strand.
TTCTGTAAATAATATACCAAATCAACACATGAAAAGGTCAGTAACCCACCAGCTGCCTTATGGAAAACCCATCTTTTTTTCTTTTTCTTTTTTTTTTTTTTTATGTTTATCTTCAATTTGTCTTATATTTAGCATTGCAAAATGTAACCCTTTGCCTGACATCGTGCTCTTGGAAATGTTGAGCAACCTCAGTGGCTCAGCATCCACCCTCTATAAAATGCAGCTCCCCACGTGGCTGAGACCTTCCCAGTCCCCATCACAGCACCGCCAGGGGATGCAGTGGGACTAGTTCCCAATTCTCACCCTTTCTTCGGAGTCTCAGCTTCATGCAGGCTGTACCTGGAGACAGCACTATCCACCTGCTCAGGGGTCCATTTTGGCAGCATCATTCAAACTCCATGCACATGAAAAATAGAAGGCATGATGATTTTGCACTACTTTGCCTCCCAGACTGAAGGCTCCTAATAGCTGCGACTCAGCTGAGCACTGCTACGAGAACACAGTCACAAAGAGGATGGATTGAGCCCAGAGAATGCCTTGAGTTAACAGGATACAAGATTGGACCCTGAACTGATTTCAAGTCTTCTGCTCAGACTCACAGACTGTATTACCTTCATTCTCTCCTGCAAGCCTGACCACAGCCTTGTGATGTTTTGGTTTAATTCCAATAGCAAAAAGTCCAAGAAGCGTCTCAAACCTCACTGATGAAACCCAGACCAGCCTCCCATGGCAGCCCATGATACACAGCGTGTTACTGTGCTCGGGCAGGAGCGTGGGCTGCATCACTGCAGAGCTTTTTATGATTTGTTTCCTGTCCTGTGCATTTTCTAGCTTGTTTGACGCTGTGCTGAGGACCTTCCCTTTGGCTCCTCCAAGCCAGACTGATTTTGCCACATGGACTAAATTTTTGGACACTACAGGGGCTGCGTCTTTGTTCCTTCCACGGGACACCCCTCTTGATGTCATGAAGAAATCCAGGCCTACCGCAGCGTATTTCTTCAAACGGGAAAATATTTCTAGGACAAACACAGTGCCTGCAAAAGGACAAGCCTCAGACAACCCTTTCCATAAAGGACAGTTCTTTTTGCATTGATGCTGCGTGGCCCCATGCAATGTGTGCTGCTCGTGGTGCAGAGCCTGGGTTTGGGTCTGGCTCCTGGTGTGCAGATGGCTGGAAGTGGCTGGCCACAGTAAGCGGTGACTCAAATTCCAGTTGCTACAAGAACTATCATTTCTGTGCGCTATCAGTTACGAATTGCACATCGGATTTTCCTTTGCTATTTAATCCTCTCAATTCCAGGGCCAGATCCCATAAAAATTCCTTCCAGTATCTACATCACAGAAATTCACCCAAACCCTAACAAATCACTTTTTGCAGGGCTTACTAGCCCTGACTGCTACAGAACTCTGCGCTCACTCCAGGTCAGGTCACTATTTGGCCTTCCTGGCTTTCCTTTGACATTTAAATTGAAATTGTCTCTTCTCAGTTCCCATCTCAACTCCCAGAACGATGCTCTATTAATGAAAATCAATGCATCACACTCAGAATCAGATGGATTTCACCAGGAAGTGAAGACAAAGAGCTCTTAATGTGACAAATTTCACATTTCAGTTTTTCTTGTGGGAGCCTTGAGCAATCAGGTCCCTTTTTTCAGCACTAATGACTACTCATTCATGAACTCTGCAAAATGTCATGCAATAAAACGAATGGTGTAATATGGTATGATGATGCATCATGATATGTCATGTTACTTGATGTTAACAAGATAGCTTAAAAAAAAAAAAACACAAAGAGGAGTTTCAAGCATGCAACATTTGAATGAAGCATGAAGTATGAAACCAAATGAGAAAGACTGTTAATGTCTATGAGGACAACCCAAGGCACAAAATGAGCTACATGGGGTGCTGTTATGTTCCATGCATGCAAACTTACAATGCACAGCCCTCGCAAGACATTTCACTGAGGTTCTTCATTGTATAGATGCCAGGCCTGCTCCTCTCACAATGGGGGATGGAAACCTCTGTTGCAGAGTTAAAAATCCCTGCTTTGTATTTTGCAGTGCAGAGAACATACCAACCTCTTCAGTATCATTTTCCCAGGCTTTGGCCATCAGGAAAACAGCGTGCCCACAAACCACGGCATTGCAAAGTACAGAGGGGTTTCACGTTGCCTGGCCCAAACCCAGCCGACGTGGGCCAAGGGAGAAGAGCTCCTTTCCTCCTCCAGATGTGTCCAATAAGGGGCAACGTAAATCTGCCTTGGTGGGATGAGGCCATACCCTTAAGCAGTGGCAACGTTAACCATCACGCATTGCCTTCTACAGAGGGAATGCTGCTGTTCTTGCATAAATCAAACCCGGCTGAGATCAAAACCTTCAGCAGAACCAGATGGGTGCATATGGCGCAGATAATGCAAGTGCTAACAGTGCATGCAGCATCCTGCCTCAGAGCAGAGACAGGGGAAGACCACCTCATCCAGCAGCCTGCCCAACTTGTGCTGTCCTCAGAGATAGCAGATGGACTCAGTGACCCTGCCCTTGGTGGGTGCTGAGGGTCCCACAACCCAGAGCACCAGGGGAGGTGCAATCTGCTGGAGACACACCTGTGCTCTGTGCATTTTGCGCCCCACATACCCTGTGCTGTGCCAGCCCATCTTGGTCCCCGTACCAAACAGGTGGGGTGGGTGCTCTCCTTGGGTCACGCACATTGTAAAAACACATCTGTGATTGTGACACCAAGACACATAGAGCTGTTCCTCCCTTCCCTGGATGTGTCTTTCTCTTCTGATCCATAGAAAGGAACAAGCGAGGGCTTGTCTCTGACATGGTGATGAATCGCTCCAGGCAGGAGCTGCTGCGAGGGATGAGTGACAACCTCCCAGGATAGAGAGCTCATGGCAAGCTGCAAAACTCACCAAGCCCCACTGCTGGAGAAGTGCACCAGCACTGCATGGCATGGACCACCTGTAGACAGTTTGACTTCTCAGACCACTGGAAAAGTCTTTTCTTGACAGTGCATGAAGAGTTTCACAACCTCCACCTCTGCCCAAAGCAAATGAGGGCAGGGCTGTGAGTGCATTACACGGCATGACCTGGGCAGAGAGAGTTGACGAGCACTGGCGCACGCAAGGGCTGTTGGCTCAAGGGTGGGTTGCAGGAGCTCACTCTCTTTGCAATTGTTCTAAAGCACCACTGGTGTTTAATTCACTACATCCCAAACACTGCACAGGCTTCTTTCTGAATAAATGTCTGCATTATTTTTAAGGGCAAATATGCACAGAGCTTGGGGATGGCATTGATTTACCAACAGTTGAAATTCCCATTCAGATTGATTTCCATTAAACGTGCCAAGGTTTGTGTTGTGTTTTTTAACTGTTTCTTTTTTTTTTTCTTTAAAAACGATCTCCATGCCATGAGAGCTCGAAGAAATTCACCACTGAAACCAAGAACAAAGACTAACTGTGCTTCAAAGTTATTTACTTCACGTTTCAGTGCAGAGCTATTTAACTTGTTACATGCAGGAAATTGTTTCAAACATTATTTCTTTTGCACTACTCTGCTCAGAAGACTGCTGAAGTCACATTAAGAAAGAAAAGAAAAAGGGGGGGAAAAAGTGTTTTCAGAACCAGGAAAATCCACTGAGAAATTCTTTTTTGCCAGAAGTTCACTTGGCTTGCAGGGACCCAATAAATGTCATCCATCACCAACCCAAGCAATCAGGGAACGGCACCTGCAGTGGGTCAGCACTGTTGCCCTGTATGACATCTGGTCCATGGGGACATCCCAACATCTTTTTGCTTCCTTTGGGCCAGGAGCACATGCAGTTCTCCTCCCTCCAACAAAGGCAGCCCTGGAAAGGGGCACAGCCACGGTCTAAGAGCTCTTAATGAAATGGAAACCTGCCCCTACTTCTTACCTCGGTCTTTGTCAAAGATTTCTGATTCATATTTAATTCAGCTCCACTGGCGCTCCCCAAGCCCTTTCATCTTCAACTCCCATTCCTTCTTGCACGGCTGCCATCTAAAACCCAAAGTCCTGCCCTAGCAGCCTTTCTTCTCCATTGCTTTGCAAACATTTACCATATATCATTCATAATGCTTATGACAAACATGTGGACTCATTTATTACACCCTTGCCAAAGCCACCTGCAGGGGAACTCTACAGCAGCAGGTATGGGAAGATGCAGTTTCCTGCTTGCTGGGAGTTCCTTCAGGCACTTCTCCACCGCTCTACACAGCCTCATCAGTCACATCTTGTCCTGCATTTCTGGGGAATGCTTAGCTCCGAGTCATGTTGCATGTCCATATGGTACAAATATGCCCAGTGAAAAACAATAACACATCTTAATGACCGTTACCATCACTTCTGAAGAACACAGCCAACTTTATGGTAAGATTCCATTACAGCGTTAAACACAGATAGCTCCTGTATGGCAGGAAAGAAAGAGAAAACAGGCAAAAACCAAGTTATTTAATTGGAAATGCATTATCTGATTGAAAAAATATGTTTCTGCAGTGGCTCCTTGGGTACAGGTTCAGCTAATGAAAAGAAGGTTCCCAGGTCCATGTGTGACTCCTTAGGCGACAGTAATCAGCCGGGGTGCATTTCCTGGGGATTGGGAGCCAGCTGAGAGAAGCTGCCTGCCTGAGGTCATTAAGCCCAGCCAGGCTGTTATTGGCTGCACTGGCATCATTACTGTTAATATCCCCAACAGAAAAAGGCCTTATAGAGCTCAGAGCAGACTTTTGGGGATGTTGTCCCTTATGTACTAGTTATTGAGCTCATTGGATGCCTGGAACCTGCATACTTTGTACAAACCTGAATGGCAGAGCAACCCATCTCAGTGATGTCATGTGTCATGTGGTGATGGCAGCTTGTAGAGCTGAGTTTTCTATCCAGGTAAGTCTTAGCCAAATGGAGGAATCCCAAGGCACTGATCTCTTTCTGTGTAGGCACTGGAAACAGTGTTTGCTTTCACTGTCATGCAGATGGAATGATATCGTTCGTTCGTCCCAGTTTGTTTCCTTGAAGAAGTGCTGTAAGAGCCTTAAAAATTAGCTCAGGAGAAGCAATGATCACTAATTTAACTATGCCTTTTTAGTAAATACCAGAGTAAATAGAAATAAATGTGCAATGTTTAAATAGAAACAGCCCTCAGGCATAAGTAAATCATCTTTATCCTTTTTTAACTAAAAGTTTTCTGAGGAGTAGGGAGGGTTTTACACATAAATATGCATCTTAACAAATATTCAGCAGAACCCTTTGAATTTATGTCCTGCTTATGCCAAGAGAAAAAGGAGTCTTCCGATTCCCAAGGCTTTTAGAGAGGCGAGGGAGGGTGAGCACGTTACAAAAGCAGCTTTTCTTGCAGAGAACCAAGGTGCCCAGAAGTGCCCCAAGGCCACCACTGCCGCATGGCAACCCATGGGCTGTGGTGCTGGGGACAACAGCCATGGGGATGGATGGACACTGGAAACCACCTGGCCAAGGTGTGCATCTCCTCCTTCACCGTGAACCACGCCAAATGCTCAGATGGTATCGGGGTATGTACTCATTGACTATCAGTGTGAAATCTAACATGATTCACAGCACAAACATCCTCGGGCTATCATTAAGCAGAAGTCTTGTTGCTGTTTTGTGATCTGATTTTAGGAAGGGGAATAATAGAACTGGGATTAGATTCTCAAAGATTCTCTGTGGCTCTGATGGGTTCACACTGCACGATCGCATCCAAGCACTGCAGGAGCACAGTTTCTTAAGCATGCAAAGCCATTTACACGTGTTATTCTTCTTGTACTGTAATTGCATTTAACAGAGTAAAATGATGGTTCCCAAACCAAGTGTTAATCAACCTTTTTGATCCTGCAAACTCCCTAAGCATTCTCCTCACTCCCACCTCTCCCAGCCCTAGTTCTTTGTGCAAGGTGAGGTGCAGGCACTACAGCCATGCAGAGTGCTGTAGGCACTGCTCCATCACCAACCCACCACTGGGGACCTCTACTGGTTGCACCTGCAGAAGGCTGGCAGCAGCTCCTCAAAGCAGGTATCTTTTTGCTCCAATATATACCTGGAAAGCCAGCTGGGGAGATGGTGACGATTTCTAGGCAGATTTTTGGAAATGGATCCAGGTCTAAAACTGAAACTAAAACTGAACTTAATTTCTGTTTCTGAAGTAGCTGACACCATTGTGGCTTATGAGAGGATGCAGCACAGCCCTCTTCTTCTTCTTGCATTAGACCATTCCTTAAGGCTCTCTTTATAGGTGCACGAAGACGTCTCCAGGTGGTTTTGTCACACATGAGGCAAAGCTCTGTTCCAGAACACTCTGTCCATCTGCAACTACAGGTCTCCCAGGAACTGACTGTGACAAGATGGAAGGTCATCTTTGAACGCAACTCTAATCAAAGAACAAGACTTAATGTAAGAAGTAGCACTTATGGTTGGGTCTCAGGGGGGTGTTAAATAGGTGCCAATCCCACAACAAACAGCAGCACTGTGTGGAGCCCTCAGCTGCCCATGGGCACTGAAAGCGAATGAATGAAGAATACATCTCAGCAAAAGCAGTGGTCTGAAGATCCATCAGGTCTAAAACTTCACAGATACGAATGGCAGATAAAAGAGATTTAAACATGTTGGTGCCATTAAAGAAAAAAAGAAAAGCAAAAGATGGAAGAGAGTTTGGCTGGAACAGCTTTAGCTCTGAAGCACTGGGTGTTTACCAGGGTTTCTGGATGTTTGCACCCAAAAAGCTGAGTGCAGCTCAGCAGCCCCTCAAAGCTCCTGGCATGAATTATCTGTCCCATAAGAAAACCTGCTGATAAATCAGTCCCTGAAAACCATTTTCTTTCTGGAGTTTAGTAATTGTTAGAGTTTCTCACTGTGACCGTGAGGGCTGGGTTTCTCATTAGCATCTTGGTGAAGCAAAAGATGTGTAAACAGGTGTAGCTACAGAATTTCCTACCGGGTACACATCTGAGGAGACTCCAAAGCATAAATTACCCTTTCCAAAGTCAGTTTTAAATCATGCTCCCTAACAGCCATCTCCCGCCCTTGATCATTGCTCCCAGGATGGCAATGGGAGTTTCACATATGGTTTGAGTGAAGCATGAGGCTTTCAGTCGCTCCATATCCACCTGTTTCAGATTGTGTCATAGGTATGTACTTAAGCATTTCATTAGCATTTCTGTTTCTTAATGTTAACACAAGCCATGCTATCTTTACATATGTGGCTAGAAGTCTGCAGCAGAAATGCAACTCACATCCAAACCCACTGCATTTTGGACGTGAGGCAGCTCTGAAATCTTCCTGCTGAGAGAACTGGATGTTTTGACTCATCTACATGAGACACAAACTCCATGGATGCACATCCTGGGCAGATTTGAAGATGCAGCTCTAAATCCACGGCTGTTGGGTATATTGTAATTCCTCCTTGAAACACATGCTCCACTTGGGGATCTCAGCTGCATTTAGCTTTAATTTCTCCTAGGGCACATCCGCATTGCTGTTTCTTCCTTATAAGAGCAGAGCTGCACCCGACTCCTTTATATTGTCAGGTGGGAGGGTCCTTGCTATTTTGCAACTGCTGTAGGAAAACCAACGCAGTGCCTATGAGTGAAGGAGCCACCCATCGCTGTGCCTTTGTTTTACAAGCAGTAGAGTTATACAGCAGCACAGCCCCAGAGCCCGGCTGGGAGCCAAACAGGTTTCAGCATGTTCTCTCATCTCATTCTTTCTGCCTCCTTTCAGTTGGAAGCTCAACTGTCAAGATTAAACCATCCACCTGTGTGGTATACTCAAGCATGGCTGAACTTGATAGATCTGCACAGTTGGATTCTGCAGCAAAGATTATAGATCTAAGACACATTGAGAATAGTCTCCTAATCTCTCCTCCTTCTTCGCCTTCACCCCCTCCCCCCAAAGAAACCCAAACATGTGTTTTTCCTTACAGTGCTTTCTTTTTAAGGTATCCCCTGTCGGCAATGTCATGATGGGAATTCTCAGTGGAAGTCTTTACAAAACAGTATTTCTGTCATTACCTCGTGGCTTACACGCAGCGTATCACAGCAGCTGAGGATGGAAATGTGTAAGAAATTATTTGTGAGGGGAAAAAAGAAAGAGAAAAATCAGCTATGGAAGACAGAAGTAGAGTGCTCCTGAAACATCAGCACAGCTTGGAGGGGAAACACACAAGTGATGACCCCATGGGAAAGTGGCACAAGGTGCTCCAGGATCTTAAACACTCCTGAGAGACATGTTGACATTCAGACATCTCAGGTCTGGGCTTGGATCAACACGTTCTTCCCAACCATTTCCTCCATGAGGTGTTTTCCCGTCTTGTTTTTCAGGGTTGCTACCACCGTCCAACTTCTGTTACAGCGCTTCATGGCATCCAGTTATGTATCTGATCTTCTTTCCATTCCTGTAACCAGCCCGGTGCCCCTTCATCTTTTTTGTTCTTACCTCATCTGTTGAACAAATGTCACAGCCACAGTTATTAGAAATATTTGAACCTGACAGCTGCAAATACTCAAAGGCAACTATATGTGCCCAGGCCTATAATTAGGTGGAGCGTTTAATTTTCTTTTTAAATCACAGAGATCCTGTATTGGAATCTCTGCTGACACAGAACATCAATACAGACAGTGTGACTTAGCAATCTTTATGGTCATTTATTTTCCATGCATGTAGGGACAACCAATACATCTATTGTGGCATCTATTGTGTTGATTTTGCTTCGCTGAAGCTCAGACAGTGCTCAGCTTCAGCAGAGACAGCACACTGGCTGCAACAAAGGTAAAGTGTGTTCCTTAGTGACTACTAAGTGGGTTAAATAAGAACAACGTGTAATTATTAGTTAATAAGTGCTGCAAGGTGCACTGAAACTGAAGTGGAAAATCAGTTGTGTAGATATCTCTCTCTCATCACCCCAGTCTTATGGAGGGATGATCAAGACACCAGGGATGCCCAGTTTTCTCAGAGCCAAAGTAACAGGTGAAGTTAGAGGCAACAAGTCACAGCCTTGGGTCTCATTGTTCAGAGCAGTTGGGTTTTTCTTGATATCTGCAATAAATCCGTTTCCTATTTTGTTGTGCTCCTGTGGTTTGATTCCTGTTGTCCCATCTGGAGCTTTGGAGCTGCAACATCCTCGTGCAGCATTCAGCCTGCCTGGTTTCAAAACGCTCCTGACATGATAAATCTGGGTAACATTTTCTCTTCCCTTCTCCCATAGCCAAAGAAGAGCAGAAATGCTCAGAGCAGGGTGTCACCAAACAGCCTGACCTCCGATGGTCTGGGTCAAACATACCAGGAGTCCCCAGTTTCCTCTCCCAGTTCAGCAAGCTCTTCTTTTTGCTGCCTTCCAAGGAAAAGTTTTGGACTTGGGACAAGTGGATAATATCTGGTCACTGCTGCTTCTGCCTGTGATGTATCTGCATGCATTGCACAATGCTACTATAGGTTTCTAATTGTGAGATTAATTAGTTTATTTGAAGAGAATACATTTGGAGCAATAAAAGAAAGAGGACAAAGAAGCAGCAGCCTATAAAATCATTGCATCCTAGTGGCTTTATTGATATGGATTAGGAGAAATAGCTGGAAGACAGAGAAAGAATCATATTTAGCTCAGGTAATAAAATTATATGAGCTGCCATTTTCATAATGTTAAACAAGACCGGAGGGAAGCTTAACTTAAAAGATTACACAGGTGGATTCTTTTCCTTAGGAGAGCACAAGAGATTACTGTAAATGTCTCTTTGTGCAGCCTGCCTCTCCAAGCACAGTCACAGGAAATTAGCTTGTGTTGTGCCTGCACACCACTGTGCTGCTCTTCTAAGGCTTGGGCACCACTGGGCACTGCTATCACTTGCAGCCCTGAGAACTATCTGCTGATGGACAGAGGCAGGGGATAAACACGCAGCATTTGATGGAGGGGTTGGGTATATCACATGCCTACTGATCTGGAATGCAACTACTGATCTGGGCTTTACAAGCAACCCATGGGCAGGGGAGCAGCTACTGAGCAAGGCACAAGCAAGAAGGGAAGCACAGAGCTCTGTGCTTTCCTGCTGCATGTGGCTGTTGTTGGCTACGAGGGGGTTCAATGTAACAGAGCTGGAACAAAACTTTGGGTAAAACATATGTAAGGTTGGTCAGCATGAATGTCTTGCCACCACAGACCTTGCTGCCTGGAGCCCGCTCTGTTTTGAATCTTACTCTGTGAAAATGTTGAAGATCATAGATTAGATATTTCAGTCCTTAGTTTTAGCATAAGCTCAATTGTATGCCAAGGCTGGAAAGCTTGCAAACCTGCCCTAAGCTGCGAGATGAGCCTTAGAGTTAAAAAAATAAAGTGGATAAAAAAGGAGCTTTCCTGTCCTGTGAGCAGGACTCATTCTCAAAGAGGCAGTGCCCTGGGCTTGGGAATTTGTTTGGGTTTTTACCTTGATGTTCACTAGCTGAGAGCACGAAGATCCAAAGCCCATGATGAGAGCAATAACCATTCCGAGACGTTTATAAATGACCCTCTTAACTGTTTATGAGACATTATCTGAGGTAAAGCAGAGTAGGAGAAATAAACTTGAAGTAGGAAGAGCTGGCTTGCCTCCCAGATGGAGCATGATAAAGCACCAGTGTCAGTGTTTCTTCTCAGTTTTATGGCAGCCTTTAACTGCTTGGTGTTTAGGATTTTTTATCAGAAAACGGAAAGAAGAAGGAATGGATCCAAAGCAAAGTGGTTTTCACAAACAATATTCTCCAAATGACTTTATGTGAGCAGATACTGTGTTATCTGGCTATCAAGATAACACCATTTTTTTTACTTGCCACAACAGCCTGCTGCTCAGATTCCCAGTCCTGGTATGTACAAGGAATTCCTGAGCACAGCAATAAATTTTCAAAGGGATCTGGGCAACTTTGCTGCTTCTTTCCTATTAGAAAATGTCTTGAACGGAGTTAATCTCTGGTCAGATTTAGCTCATTAAATAGATTTCTATTGTCTCACTTAAAAACTGTGTTAGTTTGCAATTCCCATATTTAGCAATGAATATCTTCATTACTCTGAGACCCACGAAATTCTGTTTGTCTCCCATTGAACATAAATGAATGGCTCATGGTGGAACCTCAGCAATGGGATAAGTGGGTTACACAGAAACCTCTCCTGGAAGTTCCAAGCACATAAGGATTACCTGCTTTCTTACTTGTCCTTAACTCAAAGCATAAATCATCTGAAATCACAAAACTTTCAGTGCCTTTCAAGTGATTTTCAACATTATTCGAGGAAAAGGTCAAAGCCCTTCTAGCTGGTTCAGATATTATAATGCAAGATACACACCTGGAATGGAAGCTGGAGGAAGGGTCAATGGAAAAGGAGGGCTCTGAATGGAGATTCCTTCTTTTAATCACCTGCTTTAGGCACCACCACAGCAAGGAAGTGCCTAAAATGTGCAGCAAGGCTCTAAAAAGGAGATCTCGATGAATGTGGGCATCCAGATCTGAAAGCCCAGTCCAGCTGGACATTGAAATAGAAGATATTCTTATAAAGAATATTTTTGTCTTCAGAAAAGCAAAATGAGGATTTCAGCCTGCAGATTTATAGGCGAATTACAGATTAGCAAAGCCATTGGGTTTAACCAGTGCCATTGTCCATAGGAAAGATCATCAGTCAGGACTTGTGAGAATGAAAAGTGACTACTGCTTACTGGGGAATTGCTTCGTCCTTTAGGACAGCCTGAAGGGAGAGCTGGACACTGGATTGGACACTGCCACTTCCCATCCCTAGTTGCTTTATTCAGCTTAGACCCCCCAGACTGAGCTACTGCGTGCAGTCAGAAGTGGAAACCCTTTCTCTTTGAGGATTCACCCGGGAATGAAGCACACTGTGGGCAGTGGCAGCAAATGGTGAGTGACAAGAATAAAGCATTGGCCATTCCCGCGGTCAGTTGCTCTGTGGTATCAGTCAGTCCTGGGGCTGCAAAGGTGAACCCAGTGCTTTGCGAATGGAGGGAGTCTGCATCAGCAGCAGTCAGGCAGAGCTGCCATTCCCACCAGGCACCAGATGCTGGAAATCCTGGATAAATCTGTCACATTCCCTAATGCCAGCTATCTAAAATTTCCAGGCAGAAAAAGAGAACGCTTCCACGGAAATCGTGCAGCAGCCTGACCTTCGTGCTGTCAGATCCAGGGTTTTCAGAAAGTCCTGATTCAAAATTTCCACTAATGCTGTTTGAAAATATACCCTCCCCCGCCAGCAATGGAGCTAAGTATTACTTAAGTCCACAGCAAGAAAAAGTCACAGCCAAGCCCTGGAGGACTGAGCTGGTTTTGATATTGCGGAAAGCAATCCCTTCCTACAGCAGGAACTTTTTCTTGTAGAGCCACAGTTCCATCTAGTTGCTCACCTCTGCCCTCTCCACATGCTGTAAGAACTTCATGGAAATGTTTGTGCGCTCTACCTCTTCAAACACAGGTGCCTGGTAATGCCCATCTCTTGCCCCCTGTTTAGCTGCATAAGCATAGGGATGAGTGGTTCTCCCAAGACCAGCCATCCAATAAGAAACCATGAACCAAACTTCACAGAGAATTTAAATTGCAGTTCTTCCATCCTCATTATTTACTGGCAGAATAAGGAATAGCATGCATGTGCAACACAGGTAATAAATCCTTTTACTTAGCACAATCCCCTGCCAAACAAAGCCCCAAAGATCTACAGTGCTTGTGAATAGAGCCGAATGACTGCAAACAGCATTTTAAGTATCTTAACATGTCTCCACTAAAAAATGAGGGACTTTGAGACCTGTGAGTTTGCTCCAAGTAAAATATAGACAACTCTATAAAACACTTCCCACTGCCCATAGCCTGTCACTTGGGCACCCAAAGCATGATGGACCTGCTGATGCAGCACTGAGCCCGGGAATAATGGAGCAACAAGATATCGCCCATCTCTGCTGCATTTGACCCTCTGTTGGCTGTGTAGGTCTTGCCTGGGGGTACCTGCACCACAACACATTGTGCAGACTGCACATGTCAGGTATGGTAAAGTTTATCCCAGCAAAAAGAAAAAAGATTTGAAAGTCTCTCTCACAGAACAGTACAACTGTGCAAATCCTGATCCAAGTCCTCCAGCACAAGCGTCAGCGAGGATTTTTGGGCATGGAAGTGCTATTCCCCATTTGCCATTTAGAGTAAAATGAAAGGAGAGACTGTGATGCAGTGTGTTGCTCATGGATTAATGCAGAGAAAAGTAACTCGTAAAGTAAAAAGGGGGACTTAAAAATAAAATAACTTGACAAGGAAATAGTTGAGCTGTCTAAAATAGACTTATTTATATGTTTTGGCGAAGATCATATTAATTGGGGTTATTATTCACACGGGTCTGGAACTATATAATATTATCCAATAGTACAAAGAATCTGACAGTGAAACATGTCATAGGATACATTGCATTTGCATTTGCCAGACATGGAATCCTATAAATTGTTCTGTCTGATAATGGTCTGCATTTCAATGGACAAGACTTTAAACAATTTGCAGGGGATTATGGATTTCGACATCCAACATCCAGTCACGGTTATTTGTAATCAGATGGTCTAGTGGGAAAGGGAACAAGGCTCTGAGCACAGCCTGGCCTGAGACTCTGGTGAACTTGAGAACCACACCTTCAAAACTTGAACTGTCCTCCGGCACGAGAGCCTCAGCTGCTTGAACCTGCGAAGGAAGGCAGAGCTGATTGTAGCATCTAGGAAGGGACAGCACAGAGATCACGTTGCAAAAAGGCTTCAGAGGTGCAGAGCCCTGGATACAGAATCAACTGCATGCACGGTGCTGTTCCAGAGACAATGGAGATTGAGATTTTATGGCTGTTGCTCATGTTTCCTGTAAAGTTCAAAGCTCAAACAGAGTCTCCCAGAAGGAAGACAGGGGGAATCGCAATGTATTTCCCCTGGGAACTGGAGTCTAAATTGGAAAAAGGATTCAGCAGAGCTACTGTGGAACCAAAGAGCAGCAACAGAAACAGAAATGGAAATGAGCCTTGGGGCATGAGCCCAAACACCCAAAACTCCTGAAAGATTCAGTGAGTTGTGATACAATAGCTACTGCTGCCCTGTTTCCTGCAAGGACAACAGTACATACTGGAAAATAATCAAAAAAGGGAAGGTTTGAGTAATCCAGCACTGGAACCCAATGCTACAGGGTAGGAACCATGTTGTCACGACTCTGCAAGAAGGAAGCTCTCACCTTTCTCCCAGGATATGTCCAAAGCTCCTGGGGAAAAATGGCAGGGAACTCCCTGTTTTGTCTCATGCTTCTTTTGACTTAACCTAGCCTGGGTCTGGTGGACCTGATGGCTCAGCAGGGCTCCAAGGGGTGGTCACAGAGAAGCAGTCTGATGTTGGAGATGCACCAACAGGTTTCCTCAGCAGCCATGCCCAATTTGAGCAGTCCTGAAGTCTTGGTTTCAGGTAGGGAAGGCAGCTCTGGGACTTTAGTTGTGAGTTCAGTTGTGCTGAACTTCTGCTAACCATCATAATTAGGGTTACAGACCGTTGCCAGAGACGTGTGCAAAGAACCCAGTAAAATTCAAGCATGTCAGTCTTGGAATCCTGTCTTGGAGCATTTCAGGAAGAAAAAAAAATGCATTGAATGGAATGAAATGGTAGAAAAGGAGAAAAAAACAGATGTTTCTTTTATGCAAGATCTCTCCACACACTGGGAGCAATCAGCAAAATACCGATGACAAGATGGGTCTGTGTGGAGAGATGTCTTTGGAAATAAGAAGTTCAGCCACCTCTGATTGTCTTTGTTTGGTCCATTGCCTTGGAGCAGTGCAAAAGAGCAGCAGAGCTCTTGAATAGCCTTGAAGATCTTGAATGTCAGCCTGGACACCAAGGTTATGCTCAGTTCTTTCCAAAGTCTCCACAGGATCATAATCCCTTTCCCTTCTTTCTATGGAGAGTGCTGGAAACCACTTATAAAAGCATGTGCTGAATGTGTGTGATCAGACCAGAGCTTTCCAAGTGAACTGCGCGCTGGCAATGGAATCCAGGTTGAGTGCAATGGGAATTGCTCTGCTCCATTTAGTAAGAGTACAAGAACACAGCATCAGTAGTGCAAACAGCTCCACGTCCCGCTGCCAGGAATATCTGCAGGCAAAGGAAAGAAAGGAGAGGCTCAGAAGACTCCAGGAGTGCACTCATGCCCCATGGCATGAGGATATCTGGTTTAATCCATTGAAACGATTCCTTGTGAGTTAAGGGCACTACTGCAGGTTGACCTTCTGCTTCTCCTCAGGATCTTGCTCTATCTGTCTTAAGATACCCCCAGAGGGACCCTGCAAGCCCCACACAGTGCAGAACAGCAGAAGTGAGAGGTTCCCCAGCAGCCAGCAGGTAAAAAGCAGGAGCACCATTGAGATTGCAAGCTGGGGTGTCCATCCACACTCTGTGCTTCCAAAAACTAAATAAATTCATCTCTATAATTTTCATAAACCTGCTTTTTGCTAGCAGTGCTTAATGTTGCTAAAGCCATCTCAGTGCCCTGCTCCAATTGCACCACACACACATCTCCCAAACCTCAGATGTGAGAGCTGATGTCATTCACTGGGACAACTCGGATTTGATTCAAAGCAGGGTTTTGAACGCAGCAATTAGAAGTTAAAATGTACCCTGACAGTTAAAAAGAAAAAAAGAATACTTTTATCATCTGAAAATGAAATTAACCCAGCAGAAGAGGCGCCTGGGAGTATTCTTGTATCACCAGCAGCAGCGTTTTGAAATGGGATACGGCAACATCCATTTTGCTGATGGGCTCCCGAGGCAAAAAGGCAGAAGTGACAGTCTGTGCTCGCCAACCAAACTGAGGGCTCTGCAGGTGTAAAACTGCCCCAGGGAGCTGACACGTCCTCGCCTCCCCACAGCTCCATGGGGCTGACACCAGCACAATTCCTATGGCATCAGTGTAATTCCCCTGATGTCAGTGAGCCTGTGTCAGGATTAAATTAGTATTAGTGATATAAGAATTAAGCCTTGTAGGTTGAGGATTTGGAATTGTTATCTCTGTTCCACCTGCCAGCTCCTAAAGCAGCATAAAAATCAAAATAGTCGAAAAATATGAAATTAATCTTTTTAGCCAAATTTGCCTGAAAATAAGAAGTGTGAATGAGGAGTGCTGTATCTATGAAATGCTTCATGTAGGTCTTCTAAACAGCCATGGAGCTGGAGAAAAGCTTCAGCCCCCACAGACTTCCCCATAACATGGGGTGGCACGGAGGCTTACCTGCCACACTGCAGCCCCTAGAGGTGCCCAGCGGTGCCCCCATCCCCATTGTGTCCCTTCCAACACTCCCCATTCTGGGCGCACACACAGCCTGGAACACAGAGCTCATTTCCAACCTGGCCATAGAACTTCACTTCCTCCTCAGTGCCATAACAGCAAGGCATTCCTCATGGCACACTGCTCTCTGTGTTGTTTGAACATTATGAATTGTCTTCAGTGGCAGTTCTAAATGTTTGGTTGTTTCTTCTCCCAGATAAGACAAACATGTTTGAATGGAGCAAGCCTTGACACTGCACTGAAATAATGAGGGAGCCCTTCAATGCAACACTACAATACGTGTGGGCAAGTTGTTGGGATTGGAACAGTACAAGCTTGTCAGGTCACAGCAAAACTGTTCTTCTTGAAAGAACTGGTACAAAGGAAGAGCAGCATAAAGTATTCTGCTGTGCAAACATGCAGCTGAGCAAAACCTCTGGAAAATCAGGATACACGCAGCATCAAACTATTCTCTACACAAAGCTTGATGGCAATAGAATTCCCCACAAAGAATTAAACCTTTTCCTGCTTTGGGAAAAAATGTGAATTAAGTCCCAAATATCAGCAGATCCAAGTGCATACAATGGAGAGAGGATGAACTGCATGGTGCAGGGCAAGAAAAGCTCCTGAAATTAAGCAAACCCAGTGGTGGCTACTGCAGCAGCCACGCACACAGCATGCAAAAATCTGTGCCTAAATAATGTATATTTAATGTATATTTAGGCACAAATCGGTTATTTTATTTATTTGCTACAGACCACAAACCTGCAATCTACAAACAAAAAGGTCATAGAATAACTTTTGTTAAAATACTCATAGTTACAGCAAATTTAGGCAGCCATATGCTGAGTTACACTGCATACATCTCATGGGACCACAGCAGGGAATACTGCCTGTTTAACCTAGGTGCATTTCCAATAGTGTTAATTTACTAAACTGAAGGAAAGGAAG
This sequence comes from Coturnix japonica, assembly GCF_054131305.1. Classification (NCBI taxonomy): domain Eukaryota; kingdom Metazoa; phylum Chordata; class Aves; order Galliformes; family Phasianidae; genus Coturnix; species Coturnix japonica. The sequence goes on from NW_028188951.1 coordinate 2,028,775, forward strand.
GTGTGACAGGAGCTCTTCACACTCAGTGTGTGTTGGATTGCCTGTGTGCACAACATGGGCAACCCATTTCACAAAGCATACAGCAGCATGACTCGCTTTGCCAACATAACTCCCAAACTCTGGAATTTCCAGGAGGTGCCAGTTTTGTTCTATGCAAAGAACATTCTGAATGGCAGCATACTTTCTGGGCCTGCCAGCTGAGCTGCCCGCAGCAACAGGTGCACTGCACAGGACTGCCAAGTGTCACTGCCAGCCCTCGAAGTCTGTGCAGCTGTGTCCTGCTCGTGCCCTGCTCCATGGTGACACCTGGTGATGCTGCCCTTGGTGGGGTGGAGAGGTTTGGGTTGGATATTAGGAAATATTTCTCCTTTGAAAGAGCAGTCAGGCACTGGCACAAGCTACCCAGGGGAGGGGGTGAGTCACTGTCCTTAGAGTTGCTCAAGAAACATGGAGATGTGGCACTTGTGTACATGGCTAGTAGACATGGCAGGGAGGGTGATTTTAGAGGTCCTTGCCAACCTTAATGAATCTATGATTCCTATGGCACTGAAAATATGTGTCTGCCTTCTCTAAGAGGGGGCAGGGACAGCTGGAGGTGCCCAGGCTGAGGGCTCCTCACCAACACACTGACATCAGCTGTCCCTTTGGTGGAGGACTGCCCTGAGTCCTTGTTCCCACCACACAGGGCTCCCAGTTGCCTGCTTGCTTTGGTCATGTCATCGCCGCAGGCCCTCTGGGTCAGGGGAAGATGATAGCTGCAACCCAATGCAGCAATAATTAACTGCAGTGCACCCAGGGGGAAATACCATGATGACTGCAATGAGCATCAAGGGCCTGCAGCCTGAGGCAGGCAGCTTGTCAGGAAGGGAGCAGCATCGGCAGGATGTCGGGCTGCCGCTGCCCTCCGCCTGCTGTCAGAAAGCAGCTCTGGGTGTGAATTTACACCACAGCGGTGGGCTGGGGGGCTGAGTTCAGGTTTCAGCTGCTGGGAGGTGTGTGCTGCATCCCTCTGCCCCTCGCAGCATCATCCTGCAGCTGCAGGCAGCGGGCGCAGGTGCTTGTCTGAATGCAGACACCCTCAGGCTCTTCTCCAGCCACCAGCTTTGATAATCCTACAAATAAGCTCTGCAGTTTAACATCTCCTCGTGGTGAGAAAACAAAGGCATGGTGAGACGGGATGTACGCACAGCTCGGCATGTCCCTCTGCCCTGGGAAGGGGAAACTGTGTCTCTTTACTGCCCATGCCCTGGGATGGAGGGTGGGAGCTGAGAAGGGATCTGGGAGAGGAGAAGTAGGATAGGCTGGAAACACAATTGCCCAAACACAGCTATGGCAGTGCTGGGAAGGGGCTGGGAGGAGCACAGAGCTCTGTGATAAGGCAGCAGGACACAGGCTGTGGGCTGAGTTCTAAGGAGAGATTAAAAGCACCAAATATGTGCAGAGATGGCGAAGGGGACATGATAACAGCCTGCAAGTATTTGGAAGCTGTAAACATCAAGGAGGGAGAGGAATTATTTACAGTTCTACATTGGGCATAGCTAAGAGTAATGGGATGAGATTAAGAAAGGAAGGGTTTAGTCTGAACATCAGGAAATATTTCCCAACAACGAGATGCATTAGGCTGCAGAATAATCCTTCCAAGGCAGCCACAGGAGCACAGCAGTTCAGATGGCTACAACTGCCCATGACTAAACCCTGGGCTATGTGCTGCCAGGCGTAATGGAGAATGTAATTCCTACCTCTGGCCTCCAAGGATATTTCCTTTCTGTGTCTACAGAAGGAATATCTTATCGAGCACTACGTGCTTCTAGCATGATGCTCCTTTTGTCATAGACCAAAGCTACTACCAGTTCCCTGCCCTGCCAGGGGGGTCACTGCTGTCAGACTGGGGATGCACTCAGCTCTGTGGGTCTCATCTCTTACCTTCGGGGCACTGCCTTTTCTGCTACACTCCAACTGAAATACTCCAAATACAAGCTGCACTTCAAAAAAGAAAGAAACATAAAAATAAAAAGAGTGGATCTGGGTAATTTTTGCATTGTTTGTAAATTAGATAGAATGAAATGGTGAAATTGAAAAGAAACTGATCCAAATGAAATGCTGAGGGAAATAAAAAGAAAACAAGAAGACAAAGAAGAATGTGAATCTTCCCAGCAAACTCACAGTATCCTTCTTCTTCCATTGCCTGTTTTGTCAAGAGAGCAACAGGGATTGGTCTCAGCTCATCTTCAAAGGTCAGAGCTGGGACATCCTTGTGCCGCACAAACCACTGACCCTACCCAGGAAACCAGATGCATGATCACTTCAATGGGAGAGTTTTCATGCAATCTCGATAGGGAAGAATCAGTCACCAAAAAGAAGAAGGCATCTGGAAGAGCCATTCACCGGGACGTGAGTCACTGCCTTTGCATTGTAATTATGGGATTGGGGATGCTCAGCAGTGTCAGGTGTTAACAGGACTGGAACAATATCACCTTTCAGAGCTATTGTGAAAAACGTTGGGTGCTGGGAGGGCAGCAGGGCTGGGACACATGGGTACAGTGGACAGAGCACTCCCATGTGCCTTTCCTGAGTGCTGGAGAGCCCAAACCACGCGGCTGTACTGCGCTTCTCCTGCAGGTCTGCTTCCTTCCATCGTTACACTGAGATGCCCATGCAATGAGCATCAGGAGAACAGTGAGGAGGGAGAAGTGTCACTGCTGAGAGCTTTGGAGCACCAAAGCTGGGACATTTTGGGAGGAGCAGGACAAGGGCACTCTAATAAATAAAAGGTCTTTAACACAGGATCCCAGGGATAATAATCAATCAAATTCTAAATGTTGCCCAGAGCAGCTCCCTGGGTTATGCACAGTGGGTTCCTTCCTTTGTATGAAATCTTTCATGTGTCCTTATTGCCCATATAGTATTTCACCGTATGTTATACCTTGTGATCTTGGCTTATAATGCACTTTAGAGTTATTATATGTCACACAAAGGTTGGAGATGAAAAAAAGACCAAACCACAGCTCGGCTTAGACACACCACAGCAGGGGTGTGAGTGGTTGCAGGCACTGTGGATTCCCCACCCACACTCTGTAACTGCCAGCAATTGTTCTGCCTGTGTCTTATGACCAGGGCTGCAGGAACACACGGTGACAGGAGCAGAGGTTTCTCATGGTGGATTGCAAGTGTGGCCAAGATGTGGTAAAGTCCACACAGCAGCAGGTGTGCAGATACTGTCTTTGAAGAGCTGAGGCTTTTTGGAGGAAGCATTTCCAACATTTCCTGGGGCCCTAAAGCCAAGCAGGAGGAAGGGGTATGGAAGCAGACTGGTGGGAGCTCCATGCCCAGCTGATCCTACAGCACATCTCCCATCGGACATGAGTCAGAGCCAGGCAGGACACCAGCCCTCGCCAACCAAAGATCCCATCCGGTTTGGAGAAGCCAAGCTCCCAATGTTTACATAAGCGCAAAGCAGAATAAACTCTCATCCTTAAAACTAAACATTGAAATGCACTCGCTAATCCCGAGGCATACAGTAAGCAATTATACAAACACACCTTAAATGTTTTCTGGCAATTTTTGCTGGTCTCCCAGCAGGACGTGTCATCTTTCAAAACATGACAATCAGGCCCCCTCAGGTTGGTGAGGATTGCTCTGCTCTTCTTTGGTGAATGAGGGAATCCCCAGCCAGGTGGACTTCACACAAAACCCCCATGTCTCCAAGCAACATAGAGGCAAAGCCAGCAGTGTGTGCAGGGCAAGCAGGTGGATTATGCCTGCAGGGGTGGAGGGAGAGAGAGGAATTAAGATATCTGACACTCACCTTGTTCTATGATGGTTTTCCCTCATGGGCACGTGTGATCCTTTTTTACAGAGCCTCCACTCTTGCCACACCACTGAATCACTGTTACATTCTGAAAGATTTTTTTTTCTTTTCTAAACCAAAAAACATGGGAGTAGTTCACCGAACTTAATGTCTTGTGGAGTAAAACCACAAAGTTTCATTCAGTCCTCATCTCTAATTATGGTAGACACTAAAAAAATCCCTCAAGAGCCCTGACACACACGGAGCCAGACCAGATCCTCCAAGTTTCCTCCATGCACAAATCCTCTGAATAGCTGATATTAATATATAGTAAATAGTAATTGCAATACTTAACACTTTTCCCCCATAGATCTCACAGTGTTTCACTGGGCTGGATGGATGCCTTTATTCTCTTGCTCACAGGCAAATGAGGACTTCTCTTCCGCGAACGCGTTCCACATGGGTGTGTAATTTTGACCTGGTACCCAGTTCTGGTGATTATCTTGTGATCAGCCCCATGGCTAGGAGGGACTCGGGTTAGTCTTCTGATGTAGATGATCCCATTGGGAAAGCAAAAATGCTAAGGGTATTTTGAATATATGCACAACGACAATTCATTGGTTTTCAAAACATGTCTGCACTCAAGCTCATTCACTTGAGATCCATGGATGCTTTCTCATTGCTGCAAGCATTTTTGGTTCAGTTCCACCATGTTTCAGCAGGACAGATCTCAGCCCTTTAATACCTTTAGACTTTATGTCTCTCTGCAGCTTCTTGCAAAGAGGTGTTCTGTGCACACTGGTGTTTCTGTGCAGGGGCAGCAAGGAGAGGATGCAGGAGGCAGAGCAGGGGACAAAGGCATGGCAGCTCAAGGCCAACACAGGGCAGCCTTTCCCCGAGCAACCCCTCTTCAGTTTAATCCATCCCCACAATTAAGAGGTAATGACTCTGGTGGGAAAATGTAACAAAATATTAAGCCATCAGTTCTCATTTGTATGAGGCCTCACGGATGAAGCGGTGTAACTGCTGCCAAATAAATCCTTGTCTTCTTGCCCCACCCAGACCAGATTGCTCACCTCTAAAAATTAGCTCCTGGCACCCATGTGTAGGGCAGAGGTAAGTTTCAGATGGTCACATGGCACTTAAATGGTTTTAGAACAACTGTAGAAGTCATTAATGGTAACGGATACAGCAGTGATGGTGCATGGAGATGGTCCCACTGGCAAGAGTTGAGGCAATTCTGCTCCTCTCTGCTTTCCTGCCCCCTGTCCCAGCTCAAAGCCTCCCCAGTGGGAGGAACAAAGGAAATATTCAGTGATAGGTCTCCCAAGATGGCACTTCTACGATCTCAGTTGCCACTCAGAAGTGAGAACGTAGTTACCCTTAAATGTATGTTTGGTCACTCCCTGCTAACGCCAAACCATGGTGGTGATGGTTGGACAGATGATCTTAATGATTCCATGGATCCAAATGTTTCTCAGCTAGTAGTGGAATTGAGTGCAGTGTCCCTTTTCCCACCAAGGCCTACAAAGCTGAAGCAATTTCCAAGGGCTCACAGGTGGCCCATGAAGACTCAGCACTGCACCCTGAAAGCATGTGAGCCACAATGTTGCTGTGCTGGCAAAGCACGGCCAAGCAATACACAGCACATCTGGAGCCAAAGGTAATGATACATTTTGAGAACATGGGGTACATGTTATCCTTAAGGCATACATGTCATTTATCAGCTTCCCCCAAAATCTATAGTGCATGAAATATAACTGCAGCAGAGATACTTGGATCAACATGTAGACCTTAAGTAACTTTTCACTAATGCTAAAATCCCCCAGATCCTGTTCTTTGGCAGCAGTAAGTGCTCAGACAGATCTCTAGTAAGTCATTAAACGTGTTGCAACTTAACTGGCAAGTAAACAGCTGACCACAAGCTGCAGAGTCAAAACTACTGCTCGTGCAAAGTGGAGAGATACAATTAGAGATGCACACTGACGTGTTGCATTGATTGAGATCAACCCCTGTTGACATCCCCACTGTGTAAGGAAACATCTCCAAATGTAACTCCCAAAGAATAACAGGCGGTTTTATTGGAGTCAATGTGGCCATCCCAGTTGTCACAAAAAGGGCTATAATTATTTTTAAAGGCCTAAGAGAATTAAACTAAGCCTTACCACCCTCCACAAAACTTTGTTTGTTTGTGTTTGTTTGTTGTGGGTGATCCCTGCTTTGCAGCTTGTTAGCGGCGTGTCACCAGGGGATAAACACAACCACACACAAAATCTCTTTCCCCAACCTCTTCTTCAAAGTCTTGCACGCTCTGCCCACTGCTGTTAACTGGTGATGTACACGACTGCTGCAGCTTTTGTTGTTCTTCAATAAATGTCACCATTAATAGTTGGGAACGCATAAAATATTGAGCTTATTTATTACTTAAAGATGACAGTGATGGTAAGTTTTATGACTGAAAGGAGCGAAGGAGTTTCCTCACCACAGAAAGTACTTTCTGTGCTCCAGCTCTCCACCAAGATCAGAATGCACCACTCATTTTGTCCAGGAAGAAACCAGGTCTATCATCATTGCTTCAGAGCACTGGAGCAGCTCTGCCCTTTCCTTCGCTGGCAGGGATGGGGGTGGCCCTGGGTCTCATCCCACTGCTCTCCATCATAAATCTGGGGAGGGGAGAACGCTTTCCATCTTATTTCATCAGGGAATAGGAGAGGAGTGAAGTGCTGGAAATATGACCAGCTTTGAATGGATGATCTTGCAGGTCTGACTCACAGCAGTCCCCTAGCAGAGTGAATGGGAGGGCTGCTGGACTAGGATTGAAAGGGAAAAATTCGGTATTGAGTGCCTTCCCCCCATATGGTTAGGTCTGACTTGGGAAGGACAACATTTTCCAAACAATTTGTCATTTTATTTTCTTCTGAGCTCTCCTTTCCATTTGGCTCCAAAGCAAATGTGCGTGCACAGAAAGAATCTTATTCCTTTACAATCTGCCTCTTCTGGGAAGTTTAGAAATGTTAGAATCATGTTCCAAACATCCCCGTTTCTCCCAGAGAAGCTGTGCAGCCTCCTAGACACTATTCCAAAGATGCACTAACAGGGAACAAGCAGTTTTGGAGAGCCATCTTTGCTATATTTGGAAATGAAGAGAATTTAATGAACGTTTGTGATGATGAAAGTAAGCACTTACAAGGGGTTCCTTTGTTTGCATAGGAGCAATTTGTACCACCACGCTTGGTTTTGAAAACCGTCCTTTAGAAAACAGCATGGGTTGGTCTGGAGACCATCTGATGCTCTTTTGGCCTGCAGCAGCAGTTCACCTGGCAATAAGGTGCCCAGCAGCAGATGAACCTTCCCATCAGCCTCCAGCAACCCAGTGTGACCCCCAGCATCCACCCCCATGTATTTTCAGCATCTGAATCCACCTGATGTTTTCACTAGGTAGGAACCTTGTGATGGCCATCTTTTAAACCCACAGACACAGTAATTCATTCATACATCTTCTGATCAAGCATAGAAGAAATGACAAGCCTTGGGCGCCTGCAGATTGATGCTTGCAGGTACCTTATTTCAGGTACCACATTCCAGGGCTCACTCCCACGTCTTGCCTCAAAGGTACATGTATTTTCTAGTGCCTGGAGCCTGCTGCTAGTGCATGGCCAGAGGCATCTCAGCCCTGCTGACCTATCTGAGCCTCATTCTATCTCCATGGGGGCTCAGCCATGCTCCCAGCCTGCTCATATCCAGCAAGGATCATCTCCTAGCCAAGGAGGCATGGGATCTCTTTACAACATGTTCATCTGCATAATCTGTTTGTTACAGGGAAAGGAACCCAGCAGCCCTGACCTGTGCCGAATGTGGGTAGGAAGTCTTTACCTTTCGGCATTTTCACCCATCCATAGCCACCACTGAAAACCTTGTGGCCATTCAGTACCCTAAAGGAGTTTCCTCAGCTCCCACTGGAAGACCTGGGCAAAGCCTTTCCCAGTGCCAGCCTTCCGCCAAGCCTCCCTGACCCTGCACTGGGAACACTGGGACCATCTGAAAAGGGGCATGGGGGCATCTCACCCACACTGCTCAGACACTAAGACAGCCGGGGAAGCTCCCTCCATCCTCGAAATGTAAACATCTGCTGGAGAAAGACTTATTCTCCTAATAACACATCATTAAACATTGATTTAAAGACAATCGTCTTCCCTCTCTTTAATTTCACAGCACCTTTAAAACAGCTGTTAGGCTGCAGCGGGGACGATCAGCCCAACAGGAAATGCATTGTTAGCTCCTCACATTAAAACAGTAGAATGCATTAATTTATGAGCTCCTACTCGCTCTCCAAACGTTTTATTATGTTAATATCACCTTGATGTGCTGGTAGGCCCCAGTGCCAAAGCCTCTTTCACACAGTGTGTGCCATCCTAAATTACAGGCTGGGCGCCTTCTGGAACTGCCTTTGGAAAACTGGAGTAAACCAGCAAGCACTAAAGTTAATATTATCTTACAGACTAACAACCAGCTAATGCTCGACATGTGAATCCCATTTACTTCTTCTCTCTATAACAAATGGCAAGTGTGGGACCGGACTGTTCCTGATTTTATGCTATTTATCTTTCTGATCCATTCCATATTCGTTGTCCTTGGTTTTCGGCTGTGTCTATGGGCCGGGTGTGTGTGCATGTGTATCCCTCTGTCCCTAGCAAAGCACAAGCCATATCCCCAATGCAGTGCTTGCCTGGTCCTTGCATAATTGGATGCTGCTCTCTTCAGAATGACCCGTTAGGCTCCCCAAAGCCGAAAAGGGGGGCACATATTGGCGGCAAAGCATCTGAAACTTCAAAACTTTCCCTTGGAAAATTAAAATGGGTAAAGGATTTGGGGAGGGATGTAGGGCTGCTGGGGCAGCACAGTGTTCCAGACCCATGCAACTCATCTTTGCAGCCCTGTGGCCTCTCTCCAGTCCCTGCTCCAGCTCTGTTTGCTGCCTCACCTCCATACCAAACACTGCAGCAGTAGCGTTTCTTCAGGGCTTCTCTCTGGGGGGAAAATTAAAAAAAAAAAAAAAAAGAAAGGAGGGAAAAAAAAAGTGGCCCTTGCTTTCCCTGCCCCCTCAGCCGAAGAAAACCAGCCGGGAGGAAATGAAGAGGGCAGGGGCCGTGGAACCCTAAGCACGGAGCCGCCCGGGGAGCAGCACCGAGCCGCCGGCTTTGGGGAGGGGGGGCCCGACCCGGGATGCTGCTGCCTCGGGACGGAGATGCCGGACCCGGAGCTGCGGGTTCCGCCGTTCTCCCGGTGCGGCCGGCCCTGCCCCCGGCCCTCCCCCGTGTGCGGCACCCTGGGACGGGGCTGACGTCAGGAGGAGACGGGGAAATCTCCGAAGAAAACCCTGGAGCGGCGGGCAGGGCGCGCACAGCGCCCGCCGGGCCCGGCACCCCGCAGCGCCCGGTAAGTGCCCCGGGACGGCCCCACGCGTGTCCCCGCTCTCCCGACCCTCCCCACGCGTGTCTCCCTGCTTCCCGCACGGGCGGCCCCGCGCTCCCCGTCCCGCCCCTCCGCGTGTGCTACGCGCCGCGTCCCCCCCAACGCTTGTCCCTCGGGTCGCGTCCCGGCCTCGTTTCCCCTCCTCCGAAGGTGCGGAGCGGTGCGGGGCACTGCGCGGTTCGGACCGGCAAACAAAGCGGGGCCGGGCCGGGCCGCAGGGTGGGGTGGGGGTCTGCGCCCCTCACCTCTCCGCGTCGCCGCTCGCCCCGCAGCACGGCGCCCCGCACACTGCCGCGGCCCCTGGCATCGCTCTAGCGCGTAAATTCTTTTCAGGGCCTCTGCGCTTCGTCAGCACTGACAAACACGCATGGAAACGCAATTCCAAAGGGGTTACCTCACTTTATTTCAGATTTTTGTCGTCGTCGTTGTTGTTGTGTTATTATTATTTTACCGTAAGCGCGCCGTTTTCAACCCCGAGCTCTTCTTCCGAGCAGCGCGGAACAGCGAGGAGCAAAGCACGGCCCCTACTATAGGATGGGGAGGCCGGATCGGGGTCCCGGGGGTGTCCTGCAATGGCAGCGCGGAGGAGCTGAGCCAGGACAGGTGGAGGGATGGGATGCGCTGGGGGCTGCGGGGGGCTCAGCCGGGGCTGCACGGCCGTGGAAGAGACGCGGGTGGAGAGAGCCAGGGCTGCCGTTCAATTAATTATCTGCTTGGGAAAAGAATATTCTTCCGTTCCCCTGCTTTTTTTTTTTTTTTTTTCTTTGCGAGTATGTTGTTGTTATTATTATTACTATTATTACTATTATTACTATTATTATTATTATTATTTACTTTCTGATTGAAAAGAATGAGCACACCTTCAGGAACCGCCGCTCTCCAGCAATGTCCCGCAACTCCGCTCCATCCAACGGGGGCGAAATTCTCGGAGCGGAGGAAAAAGGCTTTTTTTCTCGTGTTAACTCCGTCGAATGTACATGCGGAGTTTCCTCCCCCTCCTCCCCCCCCACCCCCCGACGGTGCCTTTGGAAGAATTTTCAGGTGTCACATAAAAAATCGTCCCTACGAGCGTTTTCTGTCCTTTCTTCCTTATTCCTTAACTTTTGCCAACCTCGCTGTAAGCGAACACAAACGCCGAGACGCGAATTGAACACACACACAAAAAAAAAAGAAGAAAAAATACATTGCGGGTAGTGAGGACCGAGACGCCGTTTGCTTCTTTCCTCACAGCCTTAAATACGTAGTTTCTGCCTCCCAAAACAAGGGGTGCGTTCCCTGCTCCTCTGAGCTAAAACCCGCCTTTCCAAATAATTGCTGAGAGCTGCTTCTCTTGGAGAACGTCCCCAAAATCCTTCTGGTGCCTGAAATATGGGCCGAGTGCTGGACATCCAAAACCGGAGCGGTGGCACCGTTCCCCGGACGCGGTTTAGTCGAACGAATCCCTGAGCAGGGCAGAGATTTCCCCCCGACGGCCGCCGTCGAACGGCCCGAGCTTCTCCTTTACTACTGGTTTTATTGCTGGAGCAGATTTCATTGTGAAATCATGTATTTGCCGGGCTCTGTCCTCTTACCAGGTGGAGAGAAGAGCGCGTTCCTCGGAGAAAATCACTGCGGGTTGAACGGTGCGTTATTTCCCCCCCTCGTCCCGAACAGCCCGCATAGATGCTGCTTTTAAATAACAAAAGGGGAGGAGAAAACATTCTCTAGTAAAGCCGAATTCCTTCGTTAGACCGCCTCCTAAACGTGCTAATAAAACTAATTCGTTTTATTTGCCCTGAACTTTTATATCTTGCCCCGTGCGCTGATTAGCGCAGCCCTCTGGAAGGCGGTGGTGTTCTCCTATCTCTCGCTCAGATGTGCCCGTTAAGATACGGCCGTTCCCACAATGAAACTGGAAAGAAAATTGTCCCCGCTCCTGATCGCGGGGCAGCGCTGAGCCTTTGTGGGAGGAAAAATAAGAAGAAGGGGGAAATAAAAGGGGGGAGAGGGAGGGGAGAGAAAGAAAAGAAAATAGAAGGGTGCTGAATGCACACAAAGGTGAATTGTTTCGCCGACTTTGCTTTTAAGGCAGGAAGCGTGTGGCCCTGCAGAGATTCACGGCTGTTCTGAGAACATTAAAGCGCGTTATTAGAATATTTCAGCGCTCCAGGAAATGTTCTGTTTAGGGGAAATGCGTTTCCCCCATCCAAATGCTGCAGCAATTAAGAGGTTGCTCGTCCGAAACAAGGTGAGGGAAACCCACAAAGAAACATAGCATCGTTGGTACCAAACGCAGCCCCTTTTCCTGCAGAAGAACGATCTCAGTAAAACGCTAAAGGAGTGTCCGGTCTTTAGATTACCCTGCACCAGAGGCATCTTTTTTAGTCCACAAACCAAACACATTTCGGACCTAAAGATGCATAGAGTAACATGAGCAGGCTGCCTTGCAAGAGCGGTGCCCCTTCCTCCATCAATTAATAAGAAAAGCATGTTCCCTCTGCTCGGAGAAGGAATTGTGGGACTATATGGCACTTTCCCCCTTTCTTTCCTCTCCCCACCGAAAGAAGCAGCCCCCGCACCCCGAGCTGTCCATCCTCTGGCCGTGGCATTGCTGATCCCACTCTGTTCAGGCTGCGGACAACCAGGACTAAACCTGAGAGGCTGCTGACAGCGGTTTCAGGTTTACTCAGAGTGTGGCTGTGTGCTCGTGGTCTGAGGGACGCGGAGAGGGCCACGGAGCAGAGCCAGAGTGGGGCTGTGCCGAAAGGCACATGGGAAAAACGGAGTTATCCCAGGAGATGGTTTAATTTTCGGGACAGGAGGGCCGAGGAGAATCCCCCACCCCGTTTGCTTCCAGCTGCAGAAACCCGAATAGGAAAACCCTTTCTCCTCCCGTCATTCGCCGCGTTTTAAGAAAGCCTTGGGGTATCATTTGTATCTGTCAGAAAACATTAAGCCTTCAACTTTTTCATCCCGACTTTTTGGAAGCGCTGCCGTTGGCCGCCTGCGCCTGGGGCAGCCCCGGGCCGGTGGGGGTCCAAGTGCAGAGGGGCTCCGAGAGGCACCGAGATGCGCCTGTTGTCACGGGCCGAATGCCACCAAAACATTCCGTTTCCCCCTCCCTGAAAAGGAAAAAAGAAAAAAGCCAATCAATTTCCCCCCGAAAACTGTGCTTTCCCCACTGGGTTTAATAGCGGTGGGGCAGGGCCGGCCAGCCCGAGGTGAGCGCGGAGCCCCGCGGACAAATCTCGGGGAGTAACGGGGGGCTTCGGGAGGCTCCGGGAGGCCGGGGGTGGAGGGGACGGCCGGGGGAACCCTGAGCGCCCGCGGAGCCAGAGATTGGCCGTGCCGGGGAGAGACGGGGATTGCAGATCCAAAAGGGGCTGATTTCGTTTTGCTCAGCTTCTTAGGAAAATTGCTCTCCTGGCTGAGTAGAGGAGGACAGGCCGGCTAGGAGCCAGCGTAATTTTCCACCTTCCTACCCTGAGCGATTTAACATGCTCTCTCGGCTGGGTTTCTTCCCCCTCTCCACTTCCCTCTGCCCGCTCCTGGGCACCCGAGGGGGACCCGGTTCGGACGGGGTGGCCGCAGAGCTTTCCGTGTCGGAGCTCGTTTCGTGCTCTCCGTTTTTTGGGGACTGCTCGGCTTCCCCTTAGAGCCGTGCTGGCGGGGGTGTTCTCAGCCCCAACAAGACGGTACTGGGCTTTTCCTTGCTCTGGGGCGTACACTCGGGTTTCTAGTTGGCTCTGTTAGGGTGATGCTGCTTGGGGCAGGACACACAGGACTTAGCACCGACGAACACCACCCCCGTTACACCGCGACAGCGAACTCCGTCCCACCGGCGCGGTCCGAGCTCCGCGGGGCACCGCGCAATCCGCGCATGCTGTGCGCATCTCCTCTGCTTGCTTGCTCCCAACCCCCGTGGGTATCCGTGGACCAGAACCACGCAGCAAAGGCTGGAGACACGGGCTGGAGGCTAATAATCGCTCATCTACTCTTGCTGGGGGCATTTTCACTGTCAGGGAGCTTTAAAAATGCCCCTGTCACAGCGCAGCCGGCTATGCACACAGAGGAGCTGTGCGCTTCCAGCGGCTGTCACTTCCCTGTCGCTGTCTCCTGCTACAGCCAGTGGCGGTGGCCCTTCACCACCCCCCGCACCTTCAGCCGGGCACTTTTGGGAGGGTTTTATTGTTGACGTTGTTTTCCTGCAGTCAACTCCCTTCCACGGGGCTTCGGGAAGGGTCGCCAGGTGAAGGTTGGCTGGTTTGCCTTGGCTTTGCTTGGGCTTGTTTTGACTGACTTTGCTTTGGATGAGTTTGGTTTGGTTTGGTTTGGTTTGGTTTGGTTTGGTTTGGTTTGGTTTGGTTTGGTTTGGTTTGGTTTGGTTTGGTTTGGTTTGGCTTGGCTTGGCTTGGCTTGGTTTGGTTGAATTTATTTGAGTTGGTTTGGGTTGGCTGGGCTTGGATTGGTTTGGATTGGGTTGGGTAGGGTTTGCTTTGGCTAGGGAACGTCTCCCTTATCCTGCTGCTATTTTTATTGTTATGCATTTGTTTGTTTGTCTATGTGTTTATTTTGGGAGGGCTTCACTCTCCTCTCGCCCAGAGGTGCACATGGGAGGAGACCCTTTCATTTTCATAACGATTCCCAATAATTTATAGACTGAATCTGAGTCCATACAATGCTAATAAATCTGAAGAGGAAAAGCTGGCGGAGACTTCTTAACTTCGCTGCCTGATATACGGCCCAGGTGGTTTTGTGTTGGCTACAAAAGCGGCCGCCAGCCGGGGGTGGGAGCTCCTTTCCAAAAGGAGGAAAGCTCCTGCAGGGTCTCTGGCTCGAGGCTCGTCCCGGGTCTATGGGGAGGGACTGTGGGCCCCTTCGAGACCACTGGGTGCTTCTCCAGTTCGGTCCTTCCTCATCCTCTTCTTAACGGAGTTACCACTGGCGTGGCCAACTCTGGTTTATTCATAAGAGCCGCGGCTCGTTGTTGCATTATTTATGGCAGGAGGAAAGGAGAGGTGTATTTGCGGCCCTGTATCCCTCGGTCGGGGGAGTCCCGGCTGCGTGGGCCCCGGGTCTGGCTCGGGCGGGCGCTGCGAGGAATTTTCCCAAGCCACACCACCACGGCCCCCAGCTCCAGTTCTCCTCGGCCCTTCCCACGCCCACGAGGGTCACGGCTCCCTCAGGGGGTGTCCCCGCGGGGTTGGGTGGGAGGCTGCCCCGTGGCTGCGGCCTCGCTTCCCTTCCTCCAGCATCAAAAGATGCAGGGCGTTACGTCAGGGGAAACGGGGCATGACGTCAAGCAGGGATGGCCGTGACGTCACACCTAGGGGAGAGGGATGCAGAGAAGGAATGTCCCCGGTGCCCCGAAACGGAGATGGCCTGGGTGGAGAAAGAGAAAAATGCAAATGTGGGGAGGACCGGTTTGTCCCGACAATATGTTGTCCCTACTAGAAAAGGTGGAGATATCACTGTGGGACAGGAGCCCTCCCAGCTCCTAAAGAGCAGAGCAAGAGGGTGCCCTGAGACCCACGTACGATATGCATAAGACATACATAAGGGATATGTATGGCATATATAAGACAAAATACATACATCTCCCGGTGTGATACTCTGGATCCGTATACAGGTGTGCAGTAAATGGCTTGGGCACGGATATACATGGAGAGAAAGGCAGGAACCCGGGCAAGGCACGGAGCTCTTCCCCTCCCCCCCTCCTGCCATGCTCATGCCCCAGGGGCACCCTCGGAGCTATCCCAGGAAAAGCTGCTGTGTCCTGGCTGAGCCTTTCCCTGAGCCCAGGGATCCTAGAACGAATTTTGAAGATGTATTTTATGGAGCAGAACAAAAAGTGAAAATTGGGCTGAGGATAAAAAAAGGAAAAAAAGAAAAAGAAAAAATGAAGGAAAAAAGAAAAAAAAAAGGAAAGAAAAGAAAAAAAAAAAAGAAAAGAAAAATTAAAAAAAAGAAGGAAAAAAATCCCGCCTCCGGTTTTCAAGCTGCTGTGAGCAGAGGGTTTAAAATAGCCAGAGCGGAGCAGCCGGGCTGCTGGCAGCCGCCCTCCAACACAGCAACCCTGGCTCCAGCCGAGAGCCCCCGGAGAGCTGCCCGGAGCTGCCCCTCTTCCGGCCCCGCAGAAATTCAAATAATAATAATAATTGAAAAAGAAAGAAAAAAGAAAGAAAAGAGGGGACCGTGAAGCGGATCGGCTGCGGCCCTGAGAAAGAAAGAAAATGGATAGAGACCTGAGTGTGACAGCACCTACCTGTGCACACCCTGAGCTGCAAAAAGGCTTTGGAGATCAGAGGTGCAGGGCCGGACGCATCAGCCCCGTGAGGGAGGAAAAAAAGCCCGCACTGCAGCATTGCTTCACTCCACTTTCCATAAAACAGTTCAAAAGTTCTCTCCCACATCTTTACTTGATTTGAAAGCAAAATAGAGTGTCAGGATGGATCAGTTAAAGTGAGCCGAGAAAATAAAGAGGAGAGAAGCTCCGTTCCCCGGGCAGAGCGCAGCCGAGGTCCCCTCGCATCCCCTCGCCCCGTCCCCCAGAGCAGCGCTGCGAAAAGGGGAAAAAAAAAAAAAGAATAAAGAAGTGTTAGAAAGGGATCAAACCGACTCAGACACAAATCCCTGGAGGCCGTTCCCAGGGCAACCCCCGCAGCTCGGAGGGATCCGTTCCTCGCGGGACTCGAACTCGCCGTGGGGTCGTTGCGCGGGGTGCGCAGGTTGCTTGGTAGGGAGGCGGGGGGGGAAGAAGGGGGGATGCGCGCGGAGATGCGCACGGGCGCAACCTGCGAGGGAAGAAGGGAGGCCCAGGGTGCTGCCAACCCCCCCTTACCCCCCCCCCCCCCCGGAGGCTGAGGGCAGGCAGAGGAGGAGGAGGGGCCGAGCCGCCTTCCGCACGGCTGGGAATGATTTTCCACCTTTCCATTCGTTATGAAATATTTTTGATACCTCGGAGAGGTATTTGGGGGAGGCGTTGGGGGGAGGCGGAGGGGGGGGGGAGCTGGGGGAGCACCCTCAGAGCTGCATCTCTCTCACGAGGGGGTCGGGAGGGGGGAAAGGGTGCGGGGCGGCCGGGCAAAAAGCGCGCAACTTCGGCGGGGAGCGAGCAAGCAGGTCCGCCCGCGCGGCCGGGCTGGGCGAGCGCTAGATGGGAGTGATGCATTAGCGAGACGGGGAGGTTTTAACCTTCAGGGGGAGGAGCCCCGTTTAACTACAGGCATTTGTTCTAGGGCAGGTCACTTTAATCTCTTTAGCTTTAAACTGTCCAACTCGCAACTCGCGTTTCTCTATAAGGGATCTTTACCACTTTCCTGCCTATGCGGCCGGACTGCCGTGCTTCTCCCCGCGCAGAGCCCGGCGGCTTCCAGGCGCTGCCCAGATCTCTTCTTCCGACACCCTTAAAATAATACTGTTAGTAATAAGTGGATTTGCTTTTTGTTTTTTGTTGTGTTGTTTTTTTTTCCCTTAAAGAAAAAAAAAAAAAAGGGAGAAAGAAAAAAAAAAAAAAGAAAAAGAAAAAGAAAAAAAAAACCTCCTTGTTCCTTTCTGTGTGGAATAAACACCTGCAAACTCCCCCAGGCAGCCCGGCGCCCCCGCCATGGATTCCTTTAAAGGTGGAATGAATTTGGAGAGACTGCCCGAGAGCTTGAGACCCCAACCCTCCCATGACATGGCTTCCAGCTTCCATTTGCAAAGATCCTCGGAGCCCAGAGACCCGATCGAGAACTCGGCCAGTGAATCCTCCGACACGGAGGTGCCAGGTAAACCCCCCCCCCGCGGCCCCGGCCCGCTCCCCCCGCGCCTCCCCCTTCCTCTCCGCGCTTTCCCTCCGCGGTGCCGCGCAGCAGCGAGCGGCGGTGCGGGCCGGGGGGCGGCTGTCCCCGCTGTCCCCGCTGTCCCCATCCCCTCCGAACCCCAGGAAGGGGTGAGAGGGACCCGCTCGGAGCGGCTGTCACCCGCGGAGAGGACACGCGTGGCCTCCGAGCCCCATCCTGGAGCTGCTTTAATTTCGTTTCTCTTTTCCCATCTTTTTCTTTCTTTCTATCTTTCTTTTTCTTTCTTTCTTTCTTTCTTTCTTTCTTTCTTTCTTTCTTTCTTTCTTTCTTTCTTTCTTTCTTTCTTTCTTTCTTTCTTTCTTAGTTATTGAAGCAGCTATTAATTAATCGCTCTGAAGGGAAGGGTGCTTTTCGAGGAGAGCGCTGTTGGCAGATATTTGTGAATATATGTCAGTTCTGACCGGGTTTATTTTGAAGCTCGGCCGGTGCGGACATGGAAAAAGATTTTACTGTCTGGGGAGGGGGGTGGGGGGAAAGAGGGAGAAAATACATGTAAAATAAGAAGTCCCTCGCAGAACGGAGGGAGCGTTGGGATTTGCGCGGGGACTGAGCATTTTGCGGAGGCTCTCCGCGCCCTGACCTTCGTGTGCGAGGGCTGCAGGGAAAGCTGTGGTTTCCCAGTTCGTATTTTGATTGTGGTAGCAACATTTCCAGGGTGACAAGGGAAGCTGGGAGAGGGAAACAAAAGCTGCAGGAAGGAGCCCGGTGGCCGTTCTGCGTTTCTCGGCAGGAGTTTCTCTCTCGTTTCACTTAATATTATTTTCTTAAATGATGTTGCTGCTCGTGTCGGTGGTAGCAGGTCCCGCCGCTGCAGCACGAGGCAGGGCCGAGCGGCACACGGCGATACGCAGCGCTGCGCTCCGCTCGGCAAACAGTGAGGGACCGGCGTCTGGAAGGGACTCCGAGATTAGAGGGGATTATTGGAGATTAGAGAGGGAGATTTGCTCCATTTTACCGTACCCCTCTATGTGACCCCTCGGTGCGGGGCAGGGCTGAAGACCTGCTGCTTTTTTCTTTTCTTTTTTTTTTTTTTTTTTTAATCTACGAGGAGCTACAAAATACCTTTCGCATTTTCTTTCTTTCTTTCTTTTTCTTATTTATTTATTTTTAATGAGGGAAAGGAAAATAATAATAATAATAATAAGGCGCAAATGCCAATTGAACCAAAAGCTCTCCCTGTTTTGAAATGGCACCGAGGCCGATCTAAGGGCCGGGTTTCAGCTGAAATCACGGCGGGGCTGAACGCGGGGCCGCGGCCTCAGCACTTCGCTCCACGCACCCACCCGGGATACCCCGCACAGCCGGCGGGCCCGCGAATGGGGACGGCGGCCCCGGGAGGGCAGTGAGGAAGGGAGGGTTTTGCTCTGTTTGCTCGGTGGTCCAGCGACCGGGGCAGCTCTGGGGCTGCTGCAGGCCTTGTTTGCTCTGCAAACCACTTAACGCCAGGAGAGGCCATCCGAGCTGCGATCGGCCCTTTCACCGCGTTGGGGTCTCCGTAGAAGTTCTCTCTCCCTCCTTTTTATTCCGGAGGGCTCCCAGAGCGAAGGGTGACTTTTCAAGGCCGAGTCCCCCGACCCCCCCCCCCCAACCCCGTCAGCCGCACGCAGCCCACGATTCTGTTTAACCTCGCAGGGATTAGGGCTGCAGAAATGCCTCCTCACCGCCTCCGCCTGAGCCTGCGGGAAAGGCGCCCAGCTCAGCCCGGGGGGAGCGGACGGGCTGCGCACCCGCGCAGTTCCCCTTGGGGCAAAGGTGCTCGCATCCCGCAGCGGCGCTGCGCAAAGCCCCGGCCCCCCCCAGACCCCCGTCCCCGGGCCCACATCGAGCTGCTTTCAGGCCTCGCTGTGCCGTTCCGACACGGCCGAACCGGAGTTCGGAAAGAACCGAGGAGTGTGTTCCGAATGGTTCTGTCACCCGCAGCAGCGAGGCCAGGAGGGATTCCCGCATTCCTGTTTCTATAGTGCACAAATCCCGGTCGCCAAAACGCGACTGAGATTTTTGTTGTCTCTGTTGTTTGTGCTTCTTTCGAAAGTAGTTTTTTTTTTCTTTCTTTCTGCAGAGAGCTTTGCTCGGCCCGGGGTTAAAATAAACAGTCAGGTCCTAAAAGCAGCAAAAGAAGGGAAAGGAAAAAAAGAGAGAGAGAGAAAGAAAACAAAACAACAACAACAAAAAGTGGGGGAGTAAAGAGGGAGGGCGACTTTTGCAATTAATTGCTGCGGGTTTTACACCCCTGCCCTTCCAAAGTTTCCTGTCGCGGCCGAACACAACAAAGAAAACGGAGCAAAGATCGCGCCTTAGGTTTAAAGGAGTAAAAGAAAAACTCATGGGCCGCAGTGAGGGCGATGCCGCTGTTATAATCTGCTCCCCTCGATCCTTTTCGCCACTCAGTTCGAGCCATGCGGGTCCCTCGGTCTCCCCGGGCCGGGCCGGGCTGCTCTCGGTGCTGCGGTTTCGGTCCCCGTGGGTACCCCAAGCGCGGCTGCAGTGGGGCGGGCAGGGCCGGGGGTGAGGGGGTGGGGGGGGCTGCCTTTGTGTGCGTCTATTTGGGTGTGAAACAAACAAACAAACAAAAGAAAAAATGTATGAGAAAAAAATATATATATATAAATATGCCCAACCCCAACATCCCACCGTAGAAAAAGAGAGAAGCGGAGAGCAGAAAAACGAGGACGGGGCCGCCGACGACCCGGCAAAGAAGAAGAAGCAGCGGAGACAGCGGACCCACTTCACCAGCCAGCAGCTGCAGGAGCTGGAGGCCACTTTCCAGCGGAACCGCTACCCCGACATGAGCATGAGGGAGGAGATCGCCGTGTGGACGAACCTCACCGAGCCCCGAGTCCGGGTAAGCTGGGTGCTGCGGGGCTCTGCTGGTCCGGGGGGAGCTGAGGGAAACGGCCCCTTTTGGGAGAGGGGCCGCGAACAGAGCCCGGCCTCTGTGGGATTGGTTTTGGTTGTTCAGATCGGTGTAGTGAGGTTGGAGAGGAGAAAATCAGCTCCTGGCTGCGGAGGTGAATTAGGGCTGTGCCGGGCCTTAAAAATGGAGCGGTGGGACCGGGCCGAGCCCGGGATGGAGCCGGTTTGTGGGGTGAGACCCCTCGGCTTGATCCAAACCCTCGGGCCCTTCGCATCGCTCCAGTTACCCCCATAATCCTGTTAATAACGAGGACCCCGTCCCCAGTAAACCACCGCTCCGCGGCTCCTCGGGATGGTGGCTCAGCCCTCGGGATCCGCGCGGAGAGGTGCGGAGCTGCCGCGCATCCCCCGCGGGGACAGCGCCGGGGGTGGCTCCGCTGTTCTCGGGACTGCGAGCAAAGCGAAGGACGGGGGCTGGGGGGAGACTGCCCTCCAAAGTCAATAAGCGCTGTGGACACATTCCTGTAAGACGAAGGCGCTGGGTCTTTCCACGGCTCCGAGAAGAGCCGATGCCATCCCGGAGTATATATAGCCTCGGCGGTTATTTAGAGAGAGATTTACGTGCTGCATAGCGCTGCAATGAACAACCAAAGCGGAACGGCTCGGGCCGTATCGATCCGCAGCAGTTTTTCCCACCTCCCCTCGCCTTTTCCTCCCGAGATTTTTCCCCCGCGTGGTTTCGGTACCGCTGAGTCCACACACGGACGGAGCAGAAATCTGGGAGAGAAAAAAAGGGAGTTTGAGAGTCACCCCTCAGCCCCTCAGAGCCCTTTCTGGTAATTAAACTCCAAATGATCCAATCGGATAGCAAACAATTCCGTTTAAAATCTTCCGTGAGTAAACACGCTCTGCATCCGAATGCATTGTACTAATTGCGTTTAAAACAAAACAAAACAAAGCCCGAGAGGAGACCGAACGGCATTAATATTGCTGGAATATTTCAGGAAGCAAATAAAACTAATATACGAGTGGCCATTAACATCATTTCGTTCTCCCTCTGTGTGGAGATGTTTTGGTTTGATGTTCTGAGATTGCAGATTGCAAATCTAACCTTAATTTGCTGTGAGGGCCTTCCTTTAAAATGTCTAGGAGCCATAATTAAAACTATTACCCTCATTTTCAGGAAATTCCTGTCTGGAAGCACCTTCCGAGGAGTATATTACAGGTTTTGAAAACGTTGCCTTTCGTTTCCTCTTCGTATTTAATACTGGATTCTTTTTATTATTGTTATTTTTTCAATTGACTCCGCCATCCCTTCTTCCCTCGCAGTTTTTTCCATCCCTATGAGCGCTGGTGTAAGAACGTTGCGCCATCGCTGAGCGGGGAGGGGAGGGCAGGGGCGCTGCGAGGAGCGCAGCCTCCGCGGGGCTGAGCGCAGTGAGGAGGGGGCGGCGGAGGAGGCTGGAAACGGAGCGCGGTGCTGCCGGGTTTAACCCGGGGATAGAATTTGGGAGCCGGGCGGCCCCTTCCTGCCCCGGCTCATGGATCCCATCGCGGGGGGCTCAAAGCCTTTCCAAAAAGAAAAGAAAAAGTAAATAAAATAGGAGAGAGCCTGGATCGGTTTTTTGCATCAAACACCAGGAGCGGCCCCTGCTCCTCTGTTCCCCAGTCAGGGCTGTAAATTCTCATTAGATATAAAGGCAGAGGCTGCATCCATCCAAGGGCCATGCAGGGACTGATTTTTTTTATTTTTTTTTTTTTTAAACCTAAACATACTAATCCAATCCCCTTTTTTATGATCTGTAACAGGGGACTTTTATTACACAGCATTAGCATTCGGAAACACGGCGGAGCCGGGGCGAGCCGGCCCTAATCAGAGCTGGCCGTGCCTTCTCCCCATGGCGAGGGGAGAGGGGCGGAGGGGGATGCGGACACCCGAGCAGCCCCGCTCGCAGATGCCGCTGAATATCGGCTGCGAGCGGAGATGCGCGGACAGGGAGCAGAGGGGCAGGGATCGATGGGACCGGGAGAGGTGGGACTGGGAGCGACTGGGGCCGTGCCCGAGCGTGGGGAGGTGGGGGACTGAGGGGGTGAGGGGGTGTCGGGAGCGTCTGAGCGCTACTTGCGCGCCTCTGCGCGGCCGGGAGCGCATCGTGCGCGGCGGGGCAGCTCTGACCGTGGCCTGTCCCTCCCTCAGGTTTGGTTCAAGAACCGCCGAGCCAAGTGGAGAAAGCGGGAGCGGAACCAGCAGATGGACCTGTGCAAGAACGGCTACGTGCCGCAGTTCAGCGGGCTGATGCAGCCCTACGACGACATGTACGCCGGGTACCCCTACAACAACTGGGCCACCAAAAGCCTCACCCCGGCGCCGCTCTCCACCAAGAGCTTCACCTTCTTCAACTCCATGAGCCCCCTCTCCTCGCAGTCCATGTTCTCGGCTCCCAGCAGCATCTCCTCCATGAACATGCCCTCCGGGATGGGCCACTCGGCCGTGCCGGGCATGGCCAACTCCGGCCTCAACAACATCAACAACATCAGCGGCTCCTCGCTCAACTCGGCCATGTCGTCACCCGCTTGTCCCTATGGGCCGCCGGGCTCTCCCTACAGCGTGTACCGGGACACTTGTAACTCCAGCCTGGCCAGCCTCAGACTGAAATCAAAGCAGCACTCCAGTTTCGGCTACAGCAGTTTGCAGAGCCCCGGCTCCAGCCTAAACGCCTGTCAGTACAACAGTTGACGGACTTGACACGAACCACCTCCGACGAACAGCGCCGACAAAGCAAAACAAAAAAAAAAAACAAAACAAGAAAAAAAAACAAAAAAAAAAAAACAAAAAAAAGAAGAAAAAAATACAAAATAAAGCAGAAACAAAGCGACGTTAAACGGAAATGAATATATATATATATATGTGTGTGTGTGTGTGTATGTAGGAACCCGATGATGTGTAAAAGCAAAACCCGAGCAAGTGAGAGAGGGAAAGAAACAGCACAAAAAGGGGGAGGGGGGGGGGAGGGAAGGCAAAATCATAATGATAATAACGATGATAATAAAACAAAACCCGAAAGCTCTGCGGACTTCGATTGTCTAAAAAACCACCACCAACAAAAATGAGAATAAATAAGAATAAATAAATAGAAAAAGAGATCCGACGACACAACCAACAAAAGCAGCGCTTTAAAAACGAATAAGCCAATAGTAACCATTAAAAAAGCAAACCACCAAAATAATAATAATTAAAAATAATAATTAAAAAAATAATAATTAAAAAAAAAAAAGGGAAACGGACCAGAAAACTTTTTGCAAGAGACACCGAAATCTGGTACATGGATGAGTTGCAATTTTTCTCTGGATGATGCGGGTTGTATGTGTTTACTTGAACTTGCACAGGAGGTGGTAAGGCGGCCGCTCCCCGCGGCACAGCGGCCATTGGGGGCGGCCCGGGGGGAGCGCTGGGGGCGGCGGCGGCCGCGGGCGCACGAGGGTGGGGTATGGGGGGGAGGTAGGGGGGAGGATGGGGGGAGTTCGGGTGATGTTTACCACTGAGAAACGGAATCGCAGTCCAAAAAAGGGGGATGGGGGGAGGGGGAACAAAAAGGAAAAGAAATAACAAAAAGAAAAAAAATTAAAAAGATTTTTAAAAAATAAATTTAAAAAAAAATAAAAGAAAAAAGGGAGGGGAGAAAAAAAAAAAGATATAATTCGCAGAGTCGGTTCTGCGGGGGGAAATGGTTAAAATATTAGGTATAATAATGACAAGGGTCAACCACTTATATAAGGTTATATTTATATCTGCCGTTACGTTGTGCCGGCTCATTGTCCTTGGCCGTTGAATAAACTGTTTTTAAAATGCATGATTCTTGATGTTTTTTTCTTTAGTTGGAAGCTATAATCCAGTCATTCCCGATCCTAAGCAGCTCCAGGTTCCTACCTCTTCGTCCTTTCCAAACGACTGCAGTATCCCCGGGCGTGAGAGCGCAGACACCCTCCAGCGATGCGAAAACTCTCCAGCGTTTTCCCCATCCAAAACTCTTATCCTGATAATGAAATTATCACCCGTCTTTATTTAATCGCAGGGTTCCAGTCTTCTTTTATTATTATTTTTTTTTTCTCTTAAAATAATAATAATAAAGAACTTTAAGAGAATCTAAAGGAAAAAAGGCCAAAAATGGTCTGTTATGAAGCGAATCCAGATACTGCATCTCTGCTTGAGAACGGTGAGCTTCGGAGTCCGGAAGGGTTGCATGGCAAAGCCGAAAGCGTTCCTCGCTTTTCTAACAGTGAAAGGAAAACCAAGGAACCAAAAAACAACCCCAAAAGAGAAATCTTAAGGTGTTCTTATCTTAAGGAGTTCTTATGTAAATGTAGATAACTTTAACAAGTGCTTGTTGGCGAAAAAAGAAAGAAAAAAAAGGGGAAAAAAAAGGAACTGATAAATATGATCTTTATTAACACGCATACCAAACGCATATGAAGTTTAATTGCAGGCATATTTGTTGCTTCTCTTTTTGTTGTCGGTACTTCTTATTACCTGTAGATGACAAAGAAACGTAATATAAAATGCACACGGTACTTCTTTCCCAGTGTATTTCACACCTGTGGTAACGTTACGCTGGATGTTTCAGTTATGCTGTTGTGGATACGGATGCGGTATATATATTGTTTTATAAGTTATGTTTTGTGATTTTATTATTATTAAGTCCTTTTTTTTTTTCCTTCCAAAATTAAGAGCATGGGAATAATAATATTAATAATAATAATAATAATAAACAAACAAACAAACAAAAAAACCAAAAACGGTGAAACGAAATGTAGAAATGCCTTTAATGTTGTTTTCTGGGGTTTGAGACATGGACTGCTTGAAAGCAAAGGAGATTTCCTCCACCCCCCCTCCCCCCCTCCCTGCCCAGTGGTGGTATTTCGGGGGGGTCCCTCCGCTTCCTCCCGTAACTCCGCCGTCCCCACGACCCCCATCCCCGCCCCCGGCCCCGGGGAGGGCACACAGCCCTGCGGCCCCCGGGTGCAGCCCGGCCAGAGCCCCCCCCCCCAGCTTTACGGCGTCCTATCGCCGCTGCTCCGGTGGGGCAGTGGATGCCGCGTGGATTTCTGCTCCTCCGCTATAATAACCCCGAGCTCTGGGAGAGGTTCGTTTTTCCCCCCTCAAAAGAGTCAATCCTCGTCCTGAGAGGAACCCCCCCTCCGTGTAGCACAGCCCCGGGGCCCATCGATCCCTCTGAACCGTTCCTTCCGTTTTACTAAGGTGTTTTTCTCCCATATTTCTCGGATTTCCCAGATATTCTCAATTTAAGGTTTATTCGATGCCTTTCTTTTTTCTTCCCCCCAGCACCCCCCTTCGAACCCAAGTTGCCCCAAGCCCCACTCGCTGATATCACACCCGTTGTCGTTCCGATGAGATTTTGCCGAAAACGCCATCATTTCGCCAAAACGATCCGAGAATTCCTCTGTCCCAAAGCCGCTCCTGGTGCAGGGAGATGTGAGCTGCAGCCTGGCCCTGCCGAGCCCCGCGGGGTCCTCTGGCATCAGAGGGACACTGGGGGGACACTGAGCCCCGGCCCGAGCCCCTGGGTCTTCCTGAGCCCTCAGAGCCCCGGAGTTGGGGAGGCGGAGGGTTGGGGGGGAGGGCACCGGGCGGGGAGCTCACATTGTCCGTTATTGTAGCTGCACGAGCACGCACATCAGGTCAGGAAAATTCCTGCTTTTCCCGTCCTCTTTCCTGGGGGGGTTTATCTGAAAGCCCTCCGCTGTTATTTCAGCCTGGATTGGCTGCGTTGGTTTTTCTCCTGTTCCTGGAGGCAGCACCGTTAGCCCTAAATCAGGGCAGCAGCTACGGTGCTCGTGTTCAGCCCTAATTCTGCTGCCAGAGCCCCAAAGCCCCCCAAAATGCAGCTTGTGTGTGAAAGCCAGCGGCTACTGGGGTCTCTGCAACCACCATCAGCATCTTCCCCCCACTGCCATGTGCCAGGGGAAGCTCACCCACCACTGTGGGGGGGAAATGTGGGTTTCTTGACCCTTTTATGGCTTAGAGAAAGGAAAATTCCAAGTAGACATTGAGCAGAAAGCACCTCCTACAACATCCCCGTACATTTTTATGGATGTCCTGCTTCCAGCAGACTCCAGGTCTCCCCCACAGTGGTTACAATCAAATTAATGGGGAGATTTGGTGGGTTCGAAGCATGAGACCTCCTGTCCAAGCACAACTTCCTTAGGGATGTCCTCAGAGGACACCTCTGTCACAACCCAGGTGTGTGCCCAGCCCTGGGGGGGACATCATTACATGGTCTCTGAGCCCCCAGAGGGCTGCCCCCTATACATGACTCCCCGCCCCACTGCTCTTTGAGTGCTGGTTTTCAATCTCCCCTCACCGAAGCCATGTTGTCACACACCAGAAGTGATGCTTTTCTCACCCTGCACATTCCTACAAGTGGTTTCCAGCGTGGGAAGCTCATGCAAGGATTGCTGAGGCTGCGTCAGTCCATCCCCAGTGGGTCTCTGCCTTTGGCCGTGCTGTACTGAGCCCCAGAGCTCTACCCACTGCCTGCAGCCTCATGTGCTGAGGCGAGCGGATGCTTGGAGCCCGAGAAAGAGCTGAATCAAGTTTTCCATTCGTTCTGTGCGTGCTGGCTCACCTATTAGCATTCCCAAGGCCAAGCAGCCTGGGGAGTGCTCCACATACCTACCTGGGCCATGGCTTGGCGTGGGAGCCCTGCATGTGCTGAGTGGTCCCAAAGGCTGTTATGCTGCAGAGGCTCCTATTGCACAGCCCAGATGAAGTCCACAAAGCCCCAGCGCCTAAGACTGCGCTGTTCATTCCAGATTAAATGTCTTCTAATAAAAAGCTGTGGTCAGTTTAACTCTGTGCTGCATACTTCTCTTTATCTGTGGCCTGGAACTCAGCAAAGTATGCAAAGTCCCATTTAAATTAATGGGATGCTTCAGTACTGATTTTAATGGGATTTTGAATAATAAAAATAACACTTAGAAATGCCCTAACATTTTGTTGCAAACTCTCAACAAAAGTTGCTGGGACTGGGATCATAAAGTGCAGGCTTGACTTGGAACCTCTGAAGGTTTTGTCATTAACTTCAGTGGCACCATTTCAGGCCTTATTATTTTAGTTTACCAGTGTGGAAGTAAAAATTACTTTACCAATTAAAAAGGATCTGTGACAGCTTTTCCGATCCAGTCTGGCGACTTGTAGGTGGACATTCGGTTTGCTGTTTTCCAACCAGCCAAGGTGCTCATGCTCACAAAGTGCAGGATGACAGAGGATAAATAAAAGTAGGAGCTGCACATTCGTTTTGCTAAATGGGTTCGCCCGTCAAACAATGCGAAGTTGTTACTTGCAAGAAATACCTCCGATTCCTTCTTTTCATCTAACCGAGGGAACAGCTTTCTGCTCACCCCCATAGAAAACAGTAAAAGCCTCCTTCAAAGTGAAATATGTTTTAATTAACAGAGCTGCAGAGTAAAATCCACGCAGCTCTCCTCCGCTGCAGCTCGCCGTTGTGCGGCTCCCATTAACAAGCTGCAGGCTTCGCGCTGCGCCAAACTGATTAACAGGAGGGCTGCGGGCAGATTTCCTATCAAAAATGCCTCAGCAGCAGCCAGCCCGTGCTTCTTTGTTGCTGTTGTTGTTGTTACAGGAAAGAATCATTTGTTTATCCCCCAGCTCTGATTTCTCTAATGAAGGAAGCACGGGCACGGTTTGAAGAAAAGAACACGCCAACGAATGAAAAAAGGAAATTAAAGTTAAATTAAAAGGGGGGAGGGGGAGAAGAAAAAAGAAACTAATGAAAGAACATATGCACTTGGATTTTTTTCCTTCTTCAGCCAAGCGATTTCTTGCAAGAAGGCAGCAAACACCGCCGGGGCTCGGTGAGAGGCGAACCGATTTGCTCCCAACTCTTCCCAGGGGATCGGCGGAGCTGAGCAGACGCGCTGTGCCCACGGGCGAACCACAGGGATGTAAATGAGCCGCCCAGCAGCAGCTCCTCCCGACACCTCTGCAGGCGCAGCAGCGGCACCGCAGCACGGGGAGCTGCGCCCGACCCGCGCTCCTCATTCGTGTCCCGCATCGCAGCTTCAGGGCTTCCAAAAAACATCGCTGTGTTAATATGCAAGAAACAAAAATCTGACTTGGTGCGAGCGGGGACAAAGTAGCTGCCGTCCCACAGGAGCACCAAGTAATTTATTTTACAGGCTTCAAAGTGATACATGCCCGGGTATAGGAGATTAGCAGTGGGATTTTCAAAAGCCCTATGTGAGTGAGGAGCAGATTTTCAAAAATGATTCAGTGAATCAGTCCTGGTGTGAGATTTTCCTAGCAGTGAGTTAGGCACCTGGGATTTAGACACTAAGAGTGAGACTTTTAGAGGGATTTAGATGTCTGAAGATACAGCTGAGCGCACAGTGGGATCTTTATAAGCACCCAGTGCTGTGTGAATCTGAGGTGCCGTGCTGGTTGGATAACTGTGGGAACCCTGAAACCCTCCAGCGCTTCCCATGCGCATCCGGCATCCCATCAGCATCCAGTCGGGGGGGCTGTGGGCAGTGTTGGCCCCACAGAGGGCAGCAGGGCTGTCACAGCCCCATGTCCCTGCCCACGCCATCTGCTCGCTCCTCAGCACAGAGATGCTGCACAAACAGCATCACTGATGGAGCCCTGCTCACTGCCTGGCTTGGGTGCAGCATCCCCTGGAAGCAGGAAAATGAGAAGGGAATGCCAGTGTCAGGGAGGGTGTGCAGAGTTTGAGGAAACCCCATTGCTCTTTGTGGCAGGGAAGCAGGCTCACAACTCTCCCTGCACCTCACAGCACTTTGCTGGGTTGGATCCTGACCTCTGAAAGCTCAGCCTCACACCTGGCCCAGCTCACAGCCCCCACTGTGTCCCTGGTTGGCAGAGTGACTGCAGATGTGGTCCCAAAGCACACTTTGGAGGAAAGGTGAAGGGAGCTTTTGCTGACTGAGCAAGTTTCCGTCCCTGGTGCACCCTTCCAGGCCCCTCTGAGCTGCCTTTCCTCCCCAGGATCTGTCCATCCCATGCACTGATCTATACCTCCTCCCGGGGTGGACACCTCCATCCGAACACCTCTCTGCTGGTCACATTTGCAGGGGTCATCATTTGACTAAAAAGCAGAAACTGCTGCTCTGCAGCCCCATCTGCTCTCCTGACCCAAACCCAGGCTGTTACCTGTGCCTGACAACATCCATTGCTATTTATTTCCCAGCTGTGTGCTCACCTGTGAGACAGTTCCCCCCTCCTTCCTCACCTGCCTGCCCCTGGCTCCCCTGTGCCCACCTGCCCATGTGATGTGGCTGCCCGGGGCCATGCTCATAGCTTTATTTCTAACAGTTCTGTATCAGCTAAAGGCAAAATGTGCTATATATCGCTCCCTGCTCCTCTAAGGCACAGGGTTAAATTTAAGCTGGGGTAGGGCTGAGGCACTCAGAGGGGTCAGGGTTTGTTTAGAGTCAGGGCTGAGGTTGGTTTAGAGTTAGGGGTGGGGTTGGTTCTGTACTGAGGATTATGTCTGGGCTCAGGCTGAGCTAAGAGGGGACATATTAGCTTTAGGATAGACTGTGGTCAGTGGTAGCTCTTGGCTTGGGTTGGGGTGAGGATTTGGGATGAGGTTGGGTTGTGGGTTAATACTGTGCTCTTAGACTGCTAGGGGTTAGGGTTAGGTTAGGTTTATCGTTGCAATAGGACAAGATTTAAGGTTAGGGTTACATTTGTGTCAGCACTGAAAATTAGTTAGTTTTCGAATTGGGTGAGTACTCAGATCTCAGCATTCATCATGCGAGTTCTCTGTTTATTTCTTGTGCAAACAGCTCTTTCTCTCCCTTAGGACTGCAGACCATCTATTTCTCCCTCCTACACATCCACACATATAGGTGTTTATATTGGAGTTTCAGAACTCTTAGCAATCTGTTTGCCCCGTATATTCTCATTTACCTGACCTCTCTGCCTATCCTGCTTACATTCATGTCTCACACATTCAGTCTACTAACCCTCATCCTCTCTTATAACACTAATGTATTCGCCACTTCTGCTCTTGCCTGTCATGCCTGAGACAGCAAAGCAACTAATGCCATGATTAACTGATCCTTTTTGCAGTCTGTGCTATTACATACTCATTACACTAATGTCTGTGACTACTTACCTATCTCATCCATCTCATGCAAATTCTAATTCATCTCTCTGGATTTCCATAGCATACAGCAAATGATATATTTTTGTCTTCCTCCTTGTTCCATCCATATTCATCTCTTTGCTCACCCATACCACTCTCCTGAGCTTCCTGGTACCTACTCATCTCTATGTGCACCCACCTACTCCACCATCCATCATCCTGTCCAGGATTTACTCCCTTATTTAACATCCCTCTAATTCGCACCCTAATTTCACAACACTCCCAGCTCATGAATACTCCTCTGTCTCTTTCTGTACCCATACCCAGTCTGACCTGTTAGCTCCCTAATTGTTCTAAGCTTGTTTTTTTTTCAGCATAATCTCTTCACTTTGTATGCATTTTATATGTAATCTATTTACTCTGTGCCCATTTTACCTGACTCTTCCTTAAGTACTTTCTTGCCTTTTCCCATATCCACTTTTCTCTCGCATCTGCACACTTTATCTTTTCTGTGTCAGCCCAATGCTTCCTTTGCTCATCTGTCTTCTGCATCTCCTTTTTTCCCCTCCTCTGTCTACAAAGATTCACAGGCAGTCTGACTGACCAGCTACCCTCATACGGGAATTACTCATCTGTTACCCTATTAACTACTCATCTATTAACTCTGCTATTGCTCTTCTACTATCTGTCCACATTCCCCATAACCGATGCCCTATTCACCCTATCAGTTCACATTTTCTGCCTGTATTAGTCACACATTTATTCCATCATTCCAGAAGCCTTCCATCTCTTTTCCCAAACAACACGTGTTCTGTCTGCCATAAACCTGTCCATCTCAATCTAATCTCTTTCTCTTTTGGCCTTTAATTTATTAATCTGCCCTCTACACATTTATCTGATCAATCTTTCTAACCCGTGAAAGCTCAGTTAGTAATCCCTTTACTCTTTACCCATCTACCCATCCTTCCATCCAATTTTTACACAGCTGACCTAACCTCAGACTGCTCTCAGTATTTAAGGGGATCATCTTTTTGTCCACAATTCAGTTCCCACATTACATCTATTTGGGTCACTGCTGCTCATGTCACTTATATTTAATTTAGCTGAGAACATCTCTACATCTCTTCACCTAAACTATTTATTGATACACCTATCAATTCCTGCCTCCATTTGTTCCCCATCCCCTGCTAAGTTTTCTATTCTATCTCTGCTTATTATAGCTGTGTACATGTAACACCTATGTACTTGCAAAAGTCCATACTCCTTTATTTATTCTGTCCACGTTGCTCCTACTCAGCCTAACTTCCCAGCCACCCAGTAGTTACCTATGTTACCTACCCAGCCTACCTTTGTCTCATCCACACTTATCTAGTTCACGCCTGTTGAACAAGCTGATATGAGGTATATAGACACCTATTTGCACATTTTAACATGGCAATAAGGATTAAGTATACTGCAACCCATCCTGTGCATATTTATCTGTCTAACTAACTTCTGCCTTATTCTAAGCCATACTAAGTTTAATCTATACTATATAACAGATCATTCTTTCTCTCCATTTTTCCCTCTACAGTCCTCCCATACCAAATTCTACATTTTAACATATTTTTTATGGCAAATACAGCCACTGCCTCTTCTGGCTGTATATTCAGCCCAGAGATGCGCATAGCAGCCCATCAGCCCACTCTGACCTCAATCCACTGCCTATCTACCCAGCTCCTATCCAGACTTTCCACCCACTTGGGACTTGCTTTAACACCACCTATCCCACATCTATTCCAGATATTTTCTTATCCAATGAGTCCACAGTCACCAGGCCAAACCCCTGGGTAGGCTGTCTGTTCCATGTCAAATACATTCATTTTCCTTCTGTCGTTACACTGTTTGCATTAATATGGAATTACCCACCCTTTGCATAGACCCTCTATGTGTCTATACAACTATACCCTTTAATATAGTTCACCCATCTCCCACGTACTTTTCTGTATACCTTTACCCATTTATTCCCATACTGTTATCTAACTTGTCCATCAGTTTACATCATAAACTCCAGAAGCCAATCCAAGTGGCCATTCAGCCCATGTGTCCAACACACTCTCCCTCATTATACGAGAGGCAATTCTGTTCAAAGTAACCTTTAGCAATAATGCTCTTATCACTCACTCCTGGTGACCCAGCCTTGCATCAGACCAATAGGTTCAGGGATACGGAGAGCAAGGACAGGTATTATCAGAGTAAAACATCATGCAGTTCCATGCACCTCCAAGGAGAAATGCACCAGCTGCACGCAAATAGAAGTTTGCTCCTTGCACAGTGTGGGGGGTCAAGAATGCTATGTCGATAAGCCGGAGAAAAGTGGATGTTAGAAAGAGACAAAATAATCCTCTCTGTGAAATCCACGTCTGAGGTATACGTGATTTTCATGACATGGGACTCGCTTTGCCTGTTCTATGTGCTAACAGGGTGCGGGAGCTGTATGGGTGTTCTGTAGGTACATCATCTGTCATGGCATCTATCAGGATGAGGAAAGGGCTATCAGAAATTCCCACGTGAGCTTTTCATTCTCTTGTTACAGATCTGACTTCCTAATTTCTACTGCTACTCCAAACCTTCCCCTGACTACATAAACCTACACCTGCTCCAAGCAGAGTTCTGCCCTGCAAAATAGACACCACTGCCCTACCTCCCCCTTCTACCATTGATTCCTTCCTGCTAAACTCTGGATCCCAACTTGGGTCCAAACACGAGCCTCCAAGGGTGAACCTTCATGTCTGAGGGGGTGAAAACCTTTGAACCTCTGCGTTTGGAAGTGTTCAGACCCAGGAATTCGAGTTATCGGGATGCTGAGCCACACAATTTGGCTTTGAGTGCTTTGCTGTTACTTTATCTATTCTTAATTACCCTCCAAAATGCAAACTGCATCACTTTGTGCCAAATAATGTTGGGATCAGGGAATCACCAAGTAGCAAAGAGAGACCAAAGCAAGCAGCGAAGCACACCCAGGTGCTGTGGAGAGCCCAGTGGTGTTTGCTGCGTCCTTGCAAGGCACACACCGAGGGCAGGAGTCGGGAAACTCTTAGGAAAGTGTCATAAATACCTCCCGATATTCCCCCAGATAGCAGAGAGCGAACAGGCGCTGCTGGCCGCAATCACAGCCCCGGTAAGAAATTGTTTGTCTTGGTCTTTGTATCGGTAAATGCCCAACCCAAAGGCACTGATAAAAGCAGACACTAGTTAAAAAAAAAAATAGAAAAAACAATCCAGAGACAAGGTCTCCTCGGGCCCCCAATCAACAACAAAAAGGCAGCAACCAGACAGCCATTTAGTGAGCATCTCAAAGCTATCTCCCGTCTGCTGGAGGGGCTTTAAAGACATCAGATTTGTGTGTTTGGCTCAAGCCAAGCGAATTGGAGTCTAAAGCTTTTCCTTGAATTCAAGGCTGTGTTTACTGCAGTCAGGGCGAGGGAAGGAGGCAACCCCAAAGCCCTCCCTCCTCCTCTTCCCCCACCCTGCAAGCCCCAGGCTTGAAACTTGATTTAAAAAAAAAAATACAAGATTGAATTTCAGTTTGCAGGATTAGGGAGACGACTTTTAGGGGCTGCTTGTTGGAAAAAAAGCAAAGCAAAGCAGCTGGGAGGGATTAGGCTGAGCTGGCGTCTGCACTTTCAACTGATTCAATTTTGCTCCACAAGACATTGTATCTGAGCCTTTCTGGAGACTATTCAAAGCAAATCATTTTCATTTTACCATTTGGTAAGTGATCAGAGTCTATTTTTAGTGTCTTGGAAGCGTCGGGATTTTTCTCTCTCCTTTTTCTTTTCTTTCTCTCTTTCTTTCTACTGTTTTTTTGCCTCTTTCCCTTTTCTTCCACAACTGAATATCTGTATTTGGGGTATCAAGAACAGGCATGTTTTGAGGGAATGTATACCCCAGCCAGCAGCAGCTTCCATTTACCCAGAAAAAAATGGCACCAGAGAGAGCTGGAGGCTGACAGGTCCCTCCATCCACTATCAGCCAACCCAGGCTCTGCACCAGTTGGGGTTTTCCAGGTAATTCCTTACCATCTCAGCAAATGGAGCCCATTGCACTCAGGTCCCGCAGAGCAGAGTTGTGGGTCCCTGTGGGATGTGGGCTGTGAGCACTGAGGGTCCCCGCTGCCATTTCTCCTGTAGATCCTCTCTCTCACAGTGGTTCATTTGCTGACCCTGTAACGGTTTGTACAGACTGTGTTGTCTTTGCTATGTTTGCCCTTGGAAAAAACAACACAGAAAGCAGAGAATCTTAAAAATAAGGAAAGAAAGGAGGGGAAAAAAGGAAGAAAAATGTCTGTTGAATACTTGGAGGAATAGGGGAGAGGAAATGCTTTTCCTTACAGTTTAAATGTATGTTCCCACATTTTCCTTTTTCTTACATTTCACTTCTCTGAGCACTGAATGTTTGTGCAGCATTATTTTTATTGTTAGTTTTCTGCTTTCTTTACCTTCTCGGTCCTGATGTTCTGGTGCATTGCTCCACAGAGCAGAGGGGCACACAGCAAAGGTCCCCCAGCATCATCCTCCAGTCCTCTCCTTGGACTTTGGGTTCCCTCCCCAAAATTACTGCCTGAAAAAGGCTCTTGCAAGCATTTGTTGGAAGCATTTCTCTTGATACTCTATGCCATGGATTAATTGTGTATCTTAAGGGCAAGTTATTTATTCTCTTTGCATCTCCCCTTCTATAAAATGCCCATAGCATGGAACAGAAGATGATAAAACATGGGGTGTTTTCCTCCTTAGATTGCAAAAATTGCTCTGAGAAAACTTGAGTGCTTCTGCTGCTCCCTCACTGAGAGACAGCAGATGAAGGATGCAATATCACTGCATTTCCACATCAAAACGCCAACCCTTGGATGGAGTCCTCTAGGATGAATGATCTCCCCTTTTCTCTTTTTCAGGAGGTGCTTTTCCTATTAGGGATCTCTAATAGTGCTGGATTTGTGCAGCAGCCCACAGACTGCATCCCAAGCAGAGCAGGTGAGTTTATTTGCTTTAATCTGTCCGCAAAATTGAATAGGCATCGTCCATTCTGATGAGCAACAGGGAGGAAGGCATCAAACCACTGCCTCTGTGCTGGGAGAGGGCAATGCAGGAAGTCCTGAAGGCACAGGATCCAAAGCTGGAGCAGCCTTGCTGTAAGAAGGAACCTTAGGTGGGATGGCAGAATGTGCTGTTCCTTAAACACAGCAAACAGCCCTGTCCTGGCTGTGCTGGGCTGAGTGTGCAGCCTGGCAAAAGCAGAGCCAGGCAGCAAGAGCTGCTAGCTATTGTAATAGCAACAATTATTTATTCACAAGCTGGAGCAAAGAGGAATCTGCAAGGAGGGGGAGAGAATGGGGGAGTAAAACACAACCTGATCTTGTAAAAGAACGCCTTAAAAAGTACCACGCATGAAGGTCCTTGCACAAGTCTTTCATTTATCAGTCTGCAGTTGGAAGAGGAGAATGCAATAAGTGCGTGGCACACGGGGTAGGAAGGTCTTGTAATAAAAAAGAATGGGTCTGAACAAAGAAAAAGGTTCTGCTAAACTGATGGTGGCAGATGGCATCGGTCCCACCATGTTCCCTTTCAGTTGCGGGAAAATATAGTAAAGCAATTTAATGAAAACGCTTAAATAAGCAAACAGTGCAGTTAATTGAACCCATATGCATTAGGAAGGAAATCTAAAGTATACTGATTCATTAAGTTTTATATAACTGTAAACCCCCAGAACCTAGGAAAGAGTAAGAAGCCATGATGAAGTGCCAACTAGAAGGAGACCTTCCACCAAACTTCGCTCCAATCTGTTTTGTTATGACAAGAACAAGTGGTTTTAACAAGTATGCCATAAATCAGGGGCGCGCGCTCCAGCCCGGAGCCTTCCAGGTACAAACTCACATTCCTTTTCTTCTGGTGGGGTTTTTTATTTTCCAAGACAGAAAAAAAAACATGGAATTTGGATGCTGCCATCTGCAAATAGGCAGCGGAGGGCTGGTCCTTGAGGTCAGTATTAATAGTTCTGTTCAACACAACTCACAGCAGAATCCACATGATGCTGTCTGCATCTCATCTGATTGAAGGTCCACAGCACATCACACTTGGCTTTGTTCTGTAAGACAAAACCCTTTTCTTCAGTGACCATACCCCTCTAACCATGACTTTTTGGGCTGCTGTAGATGGAAAGCATGGGCTGGGAAAGGCACGGCTGTTTTGTTCCAGAGTGCTCCCACTGTACCTTCAGTCTAATAGCTGTCCAGAAGTGTCTTGGGGAGGAAGGAACATCGTCACCACTGGGTGGATGATGGTAACAAAGGCAGAATTTCATCTACAAATCAAAACTTTGGAAACGTTTGGTTCTAGGTTCTCCCTTTGTGGTTTGAGTCTGCAGGTGCCAATGTTGTTTCCCTTTCTTGCTGAGCTCTCATTGGCCCATGGAAACAGATTTGTTCAGCTTTCACAGCAACCCTGCTTGCTGCAAACAAAAACCTACAGGCAACTGACAGATTTGCTCCCAAGGCACACAAAGGACACAAGCTGGGAGTCAGGGCTTGCAGGGGAGCTGATTTGAAGAGGGGGTGAGCAGGAGGGGAAGCTCTCAGCCTCAGATCACTGTAACTGGAGGTGAAGGTTCCCTGCAGCAAAGAAAAGTCCAGTACAGCACCCAGGTTTGCTCAGGAGGTCACTAACAAACCTTGAAGACAAAAAGGTCTTTTCTATTCCTACCTGACTGCCCATATACACTACTTGGTGAACAGGGGCTGTAGTGAGAGAAAAGGCCACAAAAAACTGAAAATGTAGGTTTTCATGCAGTAGGGTTGGCTAAGGAGCCTAAACAGCTGCACAGTGCACCTTTTGGTTCTTAGGATTCAAACAAGCAGCCGACCTAATAATAAAGCACAAAGTCAACGAGAGTCTTAAACAAACACACTTCTGAAATATATCTTGATTAAAAAAATAAATAAATCCATAAAGATAAAGGCAGAGAAGAGTACAAGGGTGATGGTTTCTGCATGCAGGCACTGAGGGACTCTAAGGGGAAAAGAAACAGCAGTAGGTAAATACAGCCATCCCTGTTCATGTTTCCTGGATGTCAGGCACGGTTAATGTTAGGGAGACAGAGGGAGAGTTGAAGTATTGGCCCCAATTCAACAAAGCACTTAAGCATGAGCTTAACTCTAAGTACGTACTTAAGTTCCTCCTTATATAGCAGAACATATGTTAACGCCCCGCGTAAGTGCATGCTTAAAGTTAAGTGTCTGCTTAAGAGCTTTGTTGAATCAAGGCTGGTGTTTACTTCTAACAATTGATGTCTCCTGGAATATCCACATTTCTGGTTGCAAACCTGACACATCTGTTTTCTCTTAGCATTATTAATAGAGTCATTCTTTAAAAAAAACACCCGACAACACAACCCTTAAAAAGCTGCGATCGCTGCACTCAGGAGAGCAAATGACCAACAAGACCCAGCCACTTCCCTGGGCATCCCTATGGGCTACGCTTCCTGTTTGTTCCAGGGCACCTAAGGGGAAGCAATGAGTTGCAAAATGACTGGAGTCATCAAATCATCTGAATTTAGCTTGATAAGGAAAATAAGTGATACCAGTTTTAAGAAATTTTGAATATTTAAAGGTTGCTGGTGTGTAAACTCGTGTTGTGGTTTGGGTTAGGGTTAGTTAAGGCTTGTCGCAGCTGAAGCTCAGATAAATTGTAAACCAATATGTGATTTGTAACATAAGAGAGCATTGAATTACTGTATGCAAGCAAATATCATGTATCTAAAATTCTTCTCTTAAGTAGAATAGGTACCTTAGGAAAATCCTGAGTTATGATAGACTCTCGGAATTCAGCTTACCACCACCAATGCAAGACATCATGCAGACATAGAGATAATTCACAGCTTGTGTTCTTTTCAAAGCCACTTGCCCACTGCCGACAGGATCAGCCCCATGGAATCCCACTTGTGCAGTCCCACTGGGATGTGCTCAGGGGCAGCAGAGCCAGGTAAGGCACAGAGCAGTGTTTTGTGGCTCTATTCATCCATTACCTTTTTTTTTTATCATTCATTTTTGAGTGGTTTGGGGGCATCTCTCCTGCATCCCGCTACTCTTGGGAAGCAAGGCTCCATCCCTCCATTGGATGCG
Source organism: Coturnix japonica (assembly GCF_054131305.1). NCBI lineage: Eukaryota > Metazoa > Chordata > Aves > Galliformes > Phasianidae > Coturnix > Coturnix japonica. The sequence goes on from NW_028188951.1 coordinate 2,067,013, forward strand.
GATCCAAACCAGCCTTCCCAGCCCTGCCAGGCGGTTTCCCAGCAATGCTGGAAACTCAGACCACAATAGAAGGAAATCACTAAAGCTCAATTGCTCCAAGTAAGTCCTCAGCAGGGTTTGACTGGTAAATATTTAACAAGGAGAACTCCCTATCCTCTCCTGGTACGTATTAAACTAATACATTTATTTTAACAAGGGAAATGGTTTCCCCAAGCTCCTGCTCAATTTGAGCCCTTGACTTCTACAAAAGCCTAAGTAAGGTAGGCTTCCTGGGGCTCAGTAATTCACTGGGACTAAACGAGAGATGGCTCCGAGCCACGAACCAGGAGCACGGAGGTGACAGGACCTCCCCAGGGCTGGGAAGAGCTCGGTGATGGGCTCCCATCCCACCCATCTCCAGATAGGTCCCATCCCCACTTTGAGACATCCCTGCTGCTGCCATCTTCCCACTGCTTCAGCCATCCCATGGAGCAGGTTGCTCATAACCCATACACAAGGTTTTTTTTGTGCTGGAAACGGTCCCACATCTGCAGGTGGGTTTGGGGGCTGCTTTGAGGGGTGAGGCTGTGGGCAGGGATGTGATGCTGCCACAGTGCAGAGCCAAGCACAGCAGCAGCCATGAGGATCCAAGGCTGCAGGAGGTTCTCCTGTTCTCTTGCTCATCTTTTTTCAGCCTTGCCCTCAAGGAAACAAAAAGCTCAGAAAGCACCTCCCAGTTTTGCATCTATCTTTGCTCAGAGCCGTCTCATGGCTCCAGCACTTTCACTCTGACTCACGGGCAGAAGGGCAGGTTCCAACAGCTGTGGCCGCCTCTGCCAAGGCAATTACAGCTCCTGGCATCATGGTACAAAACTCCATGGGAAATTTTCCACAGCTCAGCATGTCCAGGTTGCCATACATGCATTCCCAGGATGGCAGCAGGCACTTGTTAGGTGGAGATGGAGAAGGTAAGCCCTACTACCTCAAAAAGAGCAGCCTGGTGTCACCAAACACCTTCACAGCCCGTGGAATCAGAGGTTTCCCTGCATTCCCCTGAGTGCTTGTATGCAGAAGATGCCTTGAGCATGGAAACATCCAGCCTTGGTCTGAGCACTTGATGCTTTTTCTGCTGCCATCATGGGCCAGCATCGTGTCTTACCTTTCATCGTCACCAAAAACTAACCCACGAGGCATGTCTCTTCCCCAGGCATTGCAGTTTGCCTTCAGTCCTTCACAACATTTAATAAACCTCTCTCTTGGACATGGAGCATCTGCACACATTTTCTCACCCTCCCAAGCATGCAGAACCCCTATCTTTGTCCCCAGCCCACCCCAGTTTGAAGCAGGCACATGGGTCTCCCCTACTACCACCAATATCAGCAAGAAAATTCTTTCTGCTCTTTCTATTTTTCTAGGGCTGTGATTCTAGAAAGTCTCACAGAAGCTTGGCAGTACAGAAAATAAGAAACAGATTTCCAGTGTTTTGTTTTACCATTTTCTTCCTCGTAGCATCCAAGTGCAGATTCTGAGGACACATAAGGTTTTCCCTCTGTATTGCAGAGCTGTGCCCATAGGTGCCGTGAATGGACACAGTTTTCCAGGCAGGCATCAGAGCAGAGCGTGCCACTTGGACCAGTAGCGTATCACATCAACACAACTGAGTGGACAAGTCTTCATAAGTGCTCAGCTCCTATGGAAAATAGACAAATAGATAGGAAACAAGGCCCCACGGATGGTAAACTATGAAATGTCCAACACAAACACATCCCAAGGGCCAGGGCTGCAGCCAGTTTCTGTGCTGGATTGAGCTTTTGCTTTGCTTCCCATCGCAGTTGTTCCCAGTTACATTGCTCCCATGCGCTCTCATACCTCTTAACACTGGATCTCAGAACTCTGGGACTGGCTCCTCTCGTGCCAACATCAGTCCAAAACAACTCAACCAATTGGAATTATCCCTGAAGCACTGGAAGGCAAGAGAATCATGAACAAAATGATTCATCCTTTAGTGAGGCAGTTACCTCTATTACGACAGAAACCCATTTCTCTGGCCTTTTCTTAGACTCCATCCAGCCAGACTCCATATTTGCTGACTTTGGGGAGGTCCCACTGAGGTCAGACCCCCCTGGGATGGTCTTATAGTGTGGGCAGATGGTGGCAATGGTTCTTGGTCTCGTGACATTGATATGTCAGAGCAGGATGTTACCTGTGATCTCTCATCAAATGCAGCATCCATCTGGAGATTACCTCTTGTGCAGGACTCTACACAGCAGAGCAGTTCTGGAACAAGTTTGGAGACTTTCAAGGAAAATCCCTCTGGGATAGGGTCATCTTGCCAACAAAAGGCTGATTCACAGATGAGATGACTAAGTACACCAAGCATTTCTAGGCCCTGCGTTACTCACAGGTCTTTTATCTGACGCCATGTCCCAGTGCAGCCAAAAGCCACAGTGCAGCCAAGTGACAGCAGAGGAGAGAGATGGTGGGGGAGGCCCCAGGTCCCTCCTCTGTCACCCCATCACCTGCAGCTACTGAGTTCCTTTCCCTACCCACCGAGGCCCCTTCCCTACCCACATCTCTTCAGCTTTGGAGAAAGACATGCTATGAGACCTGGAGGCAGCCAAGAGCAGTCTCTGGTATGTATGCAAAAGCCTCTAAATGTCTTTATCCTCATAAATGGATTTGATTATTTTTTTCTCTTAAATGCAGCATTTCACACATTGCAGATTAGTTTTCAGAATACATCAGAGTCAGTTAATGAGGCAGATTAATCTTACACTTGTTTCAGCTAGAGCCAGAAGTGGCAATAATAGCAGATCCAGCCAGTAAGTAACAGCAGCATGCCTCCAGGCACCCCTGGAATCTCTTGTGTAAGGCTGACTTGCAAAGTAGGCAGCTAAATTGTGTGCTTATGTGTTCTGTAATATTGGCACAAGGCTGTGTACTACACCACGTGGTAATCCCTGAGGATCACAGAGGCAGCACAGAGGCAGTATTTGGACTGGAGAGCTTCAAAGCGGAGTCTGGAGTCTGCAGGAACTGGTGCTGGCATGGTCTTAGTTCCCAGATATTGCTTTCTCCTCAATTCCTGATGCTATTACAGCCACTACTTAACATTGCATGTTAAACAGACAAAATCCCGTTGTGTTATAAGACAAAAGCAACATCAGCCTGCTTAGTAACTTAGGAAGTAATTAAGAGTTGTTTTATAGGTACAGGTTCCCACTGTGCAATAGACCAGTAAAACCCTGTCTGAGTCTTCTGATGGATGCATGCAAGGATGTATGTCATACACGGCCAGGCTTGTGCCACAGGTGTTCCTGTGCCTGCTCATCCTCAGTCAGCAGATGATTGGAGTGGTGATGCATTGGTGATGCAGTGGCACAGACTGCCCAGGGAGTGGGGATTCACCATCCTGGTGGCATTCCAGATTGTAGGAGATGTGGCACCTAGGGACATGATCAGTGGCACAGTGGGGCTGAGGTGGGGTTGGACTTGAAGATCCGAGGGGTCCTTTCCAACCTTAGTGATTACATGATAATGGGATGGAGCTTGTTCCCAAAACACCAGAACAAAGAGCAGTGATGGAACCACTGAAGCACCAGACCCTCCCACCAAGGGACCAGTCCTTGGCCAAGGCAGTGCTGGGGGCTTCAGAACCAACCTCTGCTCACAGTCCAAAGCAGCTTTTTCCCACACCAATTTAAGCCATTCACACGCATCTCTACAAACCCTCACAAGTTTTCGATGCCATGTAAACACAAGTGAACCAGAATCATTCCTTCCATGGCTGTTTAAAATGGGCAGTGCTTTCTCCAAATGGCCCCACGAGCAAAAGGCAGAGGGTGATGCTGGAGCAGCCCCAGCAGTGTGTGATGTTTCACCCCAGCACGGTCCGGGCAGAGCTTTAAGAGGCTCTGAACACAAACAGAGCTACGTTAGCTAAGTCCTGCTCTGAGCAGCTCTGAGCGTTGGAGACATAAACAGATCTCATTTGAGCCAGGCTTAATGTAACTGGGTTTACAGATTTGCAGCGGATGTCGACATACATCAGAGGTGTTGTGTATTTAGTGAGGCAGCGTGGTCCGCCGGCTTCGGATCCACGTCCCAACCCCACTGCTGACCCCCACACCCCACTGTAATCACTGCCCGGCCTTTATCTGCAAAATGGAAAGAGCTGACCTACGTCACAGAGCAAACCTGGAATCAATTAATGTCTAGCCTGCATTTAGGAGAGGCAAAACACTATATAAACATTATGTATCATTTGGCTTCTGAGGAAAAGCCATCGCCTGACAAAAGGGGCCTCTCTTCTATATTATGGAGTCTGGTTCACACCGGTACAGCTATCCTGACTTCTTTGGATTGCTCCTAATTTACACCAGGAGAAGCACACTCATGTACATATACATCAATTTCCCCCATTAATACAGAAAACCTCTTTGCTGAGAACCCCCATCTCATATTCTGCAGCTTGAAGGGCAGCACCGCACCATGGGGTGAGCACATCAGCGAGGCTCAGCCCTGGGCTCTGCTTTCTGACCGCCTGAGAAGAGAACTTGGGTCAGTCCTGGAGAGGAGGAGCTGCTTGCCCAGCTTGGAAGGCTCAGCTTATCACCATATGGCACAGAGGAAGGGGAAGCAGAGCTACAAGGCCCTCAAACTGCATCGTGCCCCCAGCACTGGGTGCTGTCCTGCAGCCCACATCTTTTACACATCGATTACCCGGCCCATCTGAGCCTTTCCTATAAACACAGGGAGGCTCAGGGTTGTTTTGCACATTACACATAAGTTTTATCTTGCCATTAAAATAATGAGAACTGGGATTACTGCCAGCCTGCAACCCACGCTGGGGCTGCCCACTGGGATGCTGCTGCAGATGACCCCAAATGAGCCAGTGATGCTGCTTTGTTGACGTCTCAGTCCTACCCACCTTACAGGGATTTGCTATTGAGATAAGCAAAATTCTTCTAACCTTGGCATTACCAGCTCACAGGACCCATCTCTAGGAGGAGCATTTTCTTCAAACCTGTGTATCAGTGAAATCCTGAGCGATGCACAGGGATGTACACAGGCACTGACCTGGGTTAACCCTAGAGAAAGGGAGAAAAGCCATTTTTAATACCATGTGAGCAAAAGAATCCATCTGGATGCCAAGATGCACATGTAGTATTTTAGGAGGGGTGGATGGTGCAGGAAATCTGTACCTGCACTCCTCCACTTGTCCAGTCCCCTGGAACAAATCCCATATAACTGTCAGAAGGAAGCAGGTTTTGATCTAGTCTCTCCCCCAAAATGGCCACATCGTGTATTATAGCACCACATGTGTTTCCATCATGTTGGGGAAGTTTTAGGAAGTATCCCTCATAAAACTCAAAATTATTACAAACGAGAACATGAAAAACAAATTGAGGAGGATCTGGTGTCGGTGGTTTCTCTCCAGCCCTTTTACAAGCAGCTCCCATTGCAGCTCCAAGCTCCCAGCACTGTGCTACCAGCAGACAGAGCCTCAGCCAAGCAGAGCTTTGCAAACCCAACCTCACCACTGATCCTGTTTGCAGGGCACAGTGCCTCCTCTCTGCCACCCTTGGAGTCGAGTCCCACCATCACAGTCACCATGCCCAGGCACATGATGAGGAGCTGTACCATGACCTGTACACTCTGTGCTATGCAGAGTTCTCCTCCTTCCTTCTCTGATTACTGAATGGGTGGGTATGCACTGAAATAGCTGTGTGGGTTCCTCAAGGACATCGGTTGCCATCCGGCACAAAAGGATCTGCTTTGCTCAGAGCCATTACAATCCACTGCTGTAGCACAGCTCAGCACGCTCTGACTCAGAGCAGCCCAGGGATAGAGGATCTCCTCTGAACGATTTGAACCATAGATGTGATTTAAAGGAGCACTTGGAGGGAAGGCTCTGGGTGGAGACACACCGAGCTTCATGTCTCTCTAGCAGAGGGAGACATTCTATCTCCAACTCATCCAGCAAATGTTCTTTTCTCATCTTTCTCAGTACATCAGTAAGTTCATGATAGAGGAGCTGCAACCTGTAGTGAGAGAAGGGCATGACATAAACATCCTGATAGCAGCTGGGTCTCTTCCAAACATCACACAAGGCAGATGGAGAACAGCACCCTCCTGAAACCCACTGCAAGGAGCAGTGACAAGATCCCACACATTCTGTGTCAGTCCCTTTTCTCTGCAGGACCTCTCTTGCATCCTTCTATTTCCTCCCACAGATCAGATGCAAATGGCAGAAGTGCAGCCTGGGGTTGGGTCAGCAACATGTGTATGTGCACAGTGTGAGATCTTCAGCAGTGCAGCTCATGGGGGAGATGATGTACTAAAGCTCCCAACAGGAACCTGAGTTGAGAGTGGAATGGGACAAAAGGGAACTTAGGCAGGGGCAGATCTGTGATGGATCAGTATCAGTAAGGATGATATGGATCAGGATCAGTATGGAAGCAGCTTTGCTTTCTTCCAGATCAGTCCTCACTGTGAAAAGGCTGCAGGACTCCAGGCCAGACCGCAGCGTTTTTAAACAATAGGTAGCAAGCTGTGATCATAGGCTTGCATTGCATTAAGGTTAACCTAAGACATGTAAAATCCAGCCTTCTCCTTTTGGGGGATTTGTGGGAGGTTTTTCTGGTTACACGCTTTAAGCTGACTGCTCAGGGTGAGTCCTTTCCCTCAACAAGATCCAGAGAAGTCCAATGCTGAGGCCAAGGCCCAGCAAGCCCTGGCTACAGCTGCTTCCCTCCCACCTCCTGGAGCTGAGCAGTGAGGAGTGGGGACTCTGCCAGCAGCGCACTGGTGATGGACTCAAGTCCTGCTCACTTACACCCCCAGCCCCTTCCTGGCACAGCTCTGCAGGTGCTGGGAGGTGATGTCAGCCCTTCTCCAGCGCATGCTGAATGCTGGGACCTTCCCAGGCACCCAGCACAACATCCTCAAAATCACTTCCAAAGAAACAACTCAGGGCATCAATATGTCATCATTCTGTAACTCACACCCAGCATCTCCATCATTACTGACCTCTTCATGTTGTGATCCTGTATGCTCAGGGCTGTCGTGTACAGGTGAGCAAAATGGAAGCTGAAACAAAATTCCTCTGTAATGATGATATCAGAGAGGCACGTCTTCTTTTTGATGTCTTCCACCAACTCATGGAACTCTTCAGACTGAGGGATTTCCTGGTGTGAAAAAGAACAAATCCAGGAGAAGAAAAATAAAGGTTGTTAGCAAGAAGGAGATGACACCAGGTACTGTCACCCTGCCAGCCCCCACTGTGGCTTTGCACCCGAACTGGAGCCACCCACACCTCATCCCTGTGTTCTGGGATAGCAGCCCAGCAGTCCCATAGACCCACTGCCATCCCAGCCTGCATGGCAGCCGTCTGTCCAGGCCTGGACCCAGCAGATCTCTGGCCCAAAGAACAGCCCAGCCATCCTGAACTGATTATTTTCAAATTATATTCGCTAAAAGCAACAAAGAGCAGAAGAGTTGAGGGAAAGAGGGAAGCACGTCGCTCCAATCATTTACATTTCAGTGACAGCTTTATGCACTTATTTCAAGCTGGCTTTGCAGAAGCCCTTTATCAAGCAGTGCAAAGCTCTCCTGTGGGCTCTGCAGTGTGGATCTCGAGCCCATAGTAATGTCTTGGATGCTGTGCTATGCGACCTCCCTTGAGCAGAAAACGAATCCAAGTCACTCCTGGACAGGGCTCTTGGCTGGACATGACCTGAAAGCATTTCTCCTTAACATCTCTTTGAAGTTAAACAAACTCAGACAAAACACATCAAAATCAATTGGGAGTTTTCTGAGACCTTTGCAGTGCTGTAAGCACGGCTGTAGTACATTCAGCTGCACGTGCAATGAACTGACCACACAGGCACAGATTCTGCAGCCTGCACTGGTGTAAAAAACAGAGAGAGGGAAGAAAAAGGACTTACCTTCCTCCACCAAAAAGCACTCATCCGTATCTCTCTCTATTACATTATGCTGAATATCTGCAACTGGGCCCAGAGCAGAGTGCAGCCCACCTGCTGCTCTGTGTCTTTGCTCCCATTTCTCCTCTGCTTTCTCTGGATATTTTGTTTTCTGGCTTAGACTGCAGCCACCCGAGCTGCTCTGCTGCAGTTCTCGTCCTCCTGAGTGAAGCCCTGCCAATGCAAACCACGGGGCTGGGTGAGCTTCTCCCACCCCCACTCCCATGTGCTTCTCTGGCCTTGCTGAAGCTCAGTGTGAACAGATTGAAGAAGACAAAAAAGCCCAGCAAGATGCCATGACGCTGTACAGGAGGCTGTGCTTAAACCCATAACCATTCGTCTTCTCCTGTAACTGCAACCAACCACCAACCTGCGAATGTATTTAGGCAGAGAGTTACTTCCAAACCACAGCATAACTCACCAGTCATATGAAATCTGTCTCTTCTTTTTCTTCCTTTTTGAAAGCTGAGCAGTTTCTCTGTTCCTCAGAGGTCTGGGTTGAAAGCAGAAAAAGAGTTTTGACAGCACAGAACTCATTGCTGTCTGCTTGAGAGATTTTCCCCTCTGAATTTGCAGGGCCAAGTAGGGAAGTTTGTCTATCAAAGCAAATTTTCCCAGGGATCAGGAATATGGAGAGCAGCTCACACTGTCCCTGCTGCAGTCACAGGCTACGTACAGGGCTTCTCCAAAACCCAGAACTGGTAATTTGGCTGATACAGAGTGGAAAATGCTGCAGCTCTGATGGTCATTGAAGTGAAGGCTGAGAGGAAGGAGGAGGAAAACTGGAACCAGTTTGTAGCATCTCTAGATTTGAAATTTCCATGCAATCCATGTCCCAGAATGGCAAACACTGATGTCAGGAAGTACAACAGGAATAGAATCACAGAATCACAGAATGGCCTGGGTTGCAAAGGCCCACAGTGCTCATCCAGTTCCAACCCCCTGCTGTGTGCAGGGTCACCAACCAGCAGCCCAGGCTGCCCAGAGCCACATCCAGCCTGGCCTTGAATGCCTGCAGGGATGGGGCATCCACAGCCTCCTTGGGCAACCTGTGAATAGAGCACACATCACTCTTTGTAGTGTCCAGACGAAGGACTTGATGAAAGACTGCCAAAGAGAGACTCCAAACCAAACTGGAAGAGCAGCGTGAATCCCAGCATGATGGCACAAGCTCTGGGCAGATGGCAGAGAGCTCCCGGCCCGGTGGGCGCTCACAGGGAACAAAAGCCGCTCAGCGCTGTGAGCAGGAGACATTTTTGCCATGTTATGTCACGGCGTCGGGCAGATCGGGGCTGGGGCACGTGGGGCTGAAAGAAAAACAGCCACCCAGGGCTGAGGTGACGAGAGGACCATAAAATGTTGTGCAGGACCGTCCCGGCGTTCCCATCGCCAGGGCTGAGCCAGGAGCCGGCCCGGAGTCCTCTGAGCTTTTATTAATAAGGAGTTTTGTGGTTCAAAAAGTCCATTTTTATTTTTATTTTCTTTTTATTTTTTCTTCTTCTTCTTTTTTTTTTCTTTTCTCAAGAACAACTCGGTGTTTTTAGAGTTTATTTTGAGATTGAAAGAAAGATGAATGGGGCCTACACTCGAAGAGGGATCGCAGCTAACAGAACGTCTCTGTATGGAATACAACAAGGAAATTATTTCCTCAAGGTGGAAATTTATTGCTCCGAGGTGGAAGGCAGAGTGTTTTAAAGAGGATTTTAATTAATAAAGGGAAACGTGCCAAGAATGTGTTGCATGTTTGAGCTCTCCGCATTAAATACTGCTAACCTGTTGAGGGCTAATTTAGACTTCAATTAATAAATTACTATACACGCAGAGTATAAACAACCTCCCACACCTTCAGCAAAACGCACGGAGGCGGCACTATCACATTCTAAAACAAATTTGGAGCCAAGAGGTGTCGTCTCTTGGAATGCCAAACGCCCAGGGCTCTCCTCTCCAGGTCAGGACATGGAGACAGCGCCCAGAGCCCCCGGGTGGGACAGCACAGGGCATGCATAGCGCCTCTGGAATGGGAAGAGATTGGGAGAGCCTAAAGGATTTTCCCTTTTTTGTATTTTTTTTCCCCAAACAATGCATTCTAGGCCTTCTCACCCATCTCAAGGGATGATTTCCCCCCTCCCTTAGGTGCTAAGAAGTCCCATCGACTCCCAGCAAAACTCGGTGTTGCACTGACCAGATTTTCAAAGGTGTTCGGGCCCTTAAACCTACAGATTTGTGCCAACTGGGATTTTTTTTCAAAGCACCTCAACATTTTAAGCATCTCGGGGGAGAACGGTGCCAAATCTCACCCTACTGATCCCACCCCTGGTCTCTGGATGCAGCATCTCAGGGCTGTGATATCCTCAAATGAATGTGCGCCCCGCAGCTGAGAGCAGCACCCACATCTCCAAACACAAACATCTCCCATTCTGCCACCCACCCTTGTATTCCCATACGGTCAGCCAACCCCTACAGGAGCATCTGATCCACCACAACAAAACCTTGCCTTATTTTGTGCACTTCCACACGCTGTCCCCTCTCCCAGCAACGCAGAATAATTAACATATAAAAGTCTGGTGATAAGTGAAGTTTACGACCCAAACCAGAGGAATGAGGGCTCAGAAGTGAACATTATAAGAGCCCTGTGCCCATAAACATCCCACTTCTGGTGGGCTACCCAGCCAATTAATCACAGGCAGAAATGCTGGCCGAGCATTCATTGCCCACATAAGCTCCTTGCTGAAAAACAAACCTCTGGAGCTGTCAGGAGAATAGTAAGGAGGAGATGGTGTGCTGGAGAGAAAAATACACACAGAGCAAGAATAGGACGTGACCTGTGTTTTACAGGGTTTTTTTGTGTGTCTGCTTTGCTGTAGTAAAAAAGAAAAAAATCCGTCTTCTCAATGGGGAAAGGAGAAACAGGGGAAATAAATGCTGGCCAAGTTACAGGCATCTCAGAAAATCAGGAATTAGCTGCTCTTCACTTTAATTTCTGACTGCTGCAAGCATCAGCCCCTCTCAGGGCAGCAGACCCCAACCCCAGGGGGCACGGTGAGGTGCTGGGGAGCACCCAGTTGGTGGTACTGGACTCAGCTCTGGGTTTTGTGGGGTTCACTTACATAAGGACACCCCAAAAGGAGGAGAATGACCACGGTTTAATCAGAGAGCAGTGCTTTACCTTCATCCCTCGCTGTGACCTTAACGATGTGGATGATCTGGAGCACGTGGGTCACCTCCTGCTGGTTGGAGCCTGTGGGGTGGATGTGCAGGCAGAAGGCAACAAGGAGGATGTCCGAGGTGCCACAACTGCTCTTCCTGCAGCTGATGGGATCCATGCAGAGTTTCATCAAGCGTTCAGTGGTATCAGCAGCAAGGAAGAACGCATCTGCCAGCTGCAGAGAGGAGCTCCCGGTTTCACATTCAATGTCACCAACAACCCGCTCTGACCCCAAGGACCTCTTCAAACCCAGTGACCTCACTTCTCAACGGGGTCCTGGCCACATCCCCACGGATCCCCTTCAGCCCCTGCCCCAGGGATGTGCCCTGTGCTCCCACACCAGCAGCTGCTGGAGCTCTCAGAAACCTCCGCAGCTCATGACAGGGTTTCCTGACGATAGCCAGGCCTGGCTATATATTATGGGGATATATAATTAAGGCGCAGAGGTTTGCATACAGTAGCTGGCTCATGTGAGACAAGGAAATCAGGGTGTGCGACCAAGTGGGATTTTCAATGTGAAAACTGAGTATTAAAAGGGTGCTTAAAACTGACTGTGCCAAACCTGCGGGGGGGGGGGAAAGGGCTACCACGGGGAGGACTGAACAATTGCATTTTGAGAACGATCATTATCGAATTAGCAAAGAGGTTTGAAGCTTGCCCCTGAAATGCATTCCCTGGCACAGTCCCATCACAGCAAAGCCCTGGGTTTCTACAAGCTTTGGATGTGCCACTGCTGGGTGGTCATGGGGACCGTGCCCAGCTGGTGACACGTGGCTACTGCCACGGATGTGCCATCGTCCTGGGGAGGAACGAGGCTGCATCTGTCCCCTCGTGGTGTGCTACCATGTCTCACCATGAAAAGGGCGCTCAGCTTCAGCTGGTAGAAGCAGTTGATCTCCACAGCCTGGAGAGTGGTGTTGGTGGAGGTGATGAGTGGAGGTGATGAGTGCCATCAGCCTTTTGGACTTGGTGCTGTCGAGCAGTTTGCACAGGGAGGCACAGAGCTTGGGATCCCTTCTGCCAGAAACAAGGGGAGAGCTGGAGGGGCTGAGCAACGAGGAGAGTTGAGAACAAGCAGCACCAATGGGCCCAGCTGCCCCCAGAGCTGCTGGATGGGATGAGGTGCCCCTGGCCATCCATCTTGCCTGTGGACATGCTGGGCAGGTGCAGCTGAATCCTGGTTCAGGTTCTCCTCCAGCTGCTGGCCCAGGACCAGCAGCTCCCACAGAAACAGCTTCTGGAGGATGAACCCGACCAACACACACACACTAACTCCAGCCTACAAGGAGCTTGCTCCATGCATACCTGAACTGGAAGAAGTGAGTGTTATCTTGTAGTTACACCACATAGAGAATAGGAGAATTTCATAAGAAAATTGGAGGTGGGTCACCCTCCCTGGGTAAAGCCTGGATGCTCCATTGCACATCATGGCACAGCAGGTGCCGGGATCTGCTGCTTGATGTCATCACTCTGTGAGGTCACCTCCAGCTGAGGAAACCCCACTACTGCAGGATAAACCGAAACTCTGCACTACAACAACAGAGGCTGGTGATTCTTAATTGAGTTTGCATTACTGAGCAGTTTAGGCAAACCATGCCTGTTTTGGCTAAAGATTAATGGAAATTATTGGCAAGGCTGCTTTTAATGCAGCCCTGCAGTAGGGGACAGACCCCAAAGGCACCAACAGCCCTCCCACGGGCTCTGCCTCCACTGGCCACTGGCATGTAAGTGCTTAAGCACTTCTGTGCCTCCATATCTGCCCGAGCCTGAAGCAGGGCTGATACCAGCTCAATGAGTAGCTTCATCACAGCACAGAGCTTCCCCTTGCACTGCTGTAGCTCCGTGTCCTGCAGCCCAGCCTGGCTCTCACAGAGCACTGCTGGCAGCCGTGCCTGGACTGCCTCCAAAGTCCGTTTGCAAGTGAGTTGTCAGCTCCTCACCAAAGGGTCCAACTCTGCAACAGATCTTCAGCACGAGCAGCACTTACATAAACACAGCCTTTGATGTCAGCGGGAGAACTCACATCCATGTTTGCTTTCTGCTGCTTTTTTTTTTCTTGAGAGAAAAGAGAAAGGGAATGAGCAATTGTTAATGGATTTCAATTTGTCAGCATTGCTGTGCCTGCTAGCCTGGCTGCTCCGTGAGCGCTTCTTCCAGGACACACATATGTTTGGCTCATCCTGAGCTGCAGCTTTGCTCAAGCCACGAATATTTGTTGCTTGGCGCAACCAATTGTGAAAAACTGAACCTAGCTCACGCTGAGGATCTCATTAGCTTCAGTTAATTGGCAACTGGCTCATTAACCTGAGGCTGAAAAAGCCAGAGGATGTGCACACACCTACCAGCTCAGAGCTTACAAAATTGATGTTGTAGGCTCAAGGTGCAGAAAGGGACGAGGAGGAGCCCTAGTGCTGGATGGGAGGTCACCTCCTGCTGCACTGGGTGTGCATCCTGCAGTTTACTGGAGCTGGGCTCCCACTCTGGGGATAGGATAACGGACCAGCCCTGTTCCTGAGCAGTCCTTGGGGCTGTCAGGACCTGAGCAGCAATCCCCAGCTAGGAGTGCACTGCAGGCATCCCTCATCCTCTGCATTCCCAGCCCTGTGTGTTTGGCTTTTAATTTCCTGTGGCTGCAGATCAGTGTTGCAGGGACTGCACTTCCCAGTGGCTGCAGGGTGGGTCGGTGGGGAGAGTGTGGTGCTGCTGCCATCAAACCTACCCAAAGAGAAGCTGATCAGCAGGGAAAGCTGTGAGTTGGGCAGTTGCTGGAGCCCACCTGCTGCATGGAGCCGGGCAGCTCCTGAGATGCCATCACCTGGAGAAGCCCCAGTGCTTAGTCCAGCTACTTCTGTTCAGAGCAGAGCCAGTGATGCTCCTTGCAATGCAGCCTCAGGCTGGGATTTCCTGGCTGGGATCCCATACCTGTCACTGAATCCATACTGTATAAATTACCCACAAAGCTCCAGCTTGGTCAGGGAGCCCTGAACAGTGCCCCAGCATCCTGCCCTCACCTACATGGGTGGAGGAGAGCTGAGGGGATGCAGGAGAAGGCAATGGAGCTGGGTGGCTCCGCCTGGCTCCCAGTATGGATTCACAGAACCACAGGATGGGGGTGAGAGACGTTGCAGGGATGAGGAGCTCGCTGGGGGTTCCCCACATAATTGGGCTGCAGCTCAGAAATGCCCCAGTAATAAACAGCTGAACAAGCACTGACCTGGAGAACACACTGCTGTGAGTGTTTTGAAGCCATGCTCCTCCTCTTGGGCTGGTTCTGCTCCTTCCTCAGGCTGGGAGCTGCGACGTATGGTGGCTGCACAGCTCTGTGCCATACGGACAGCGGCGTCCAGGGAGAAATTAGCTGGTGGGGATTTTTTCCTCCGAGTATGTAAATAAATATCAACACTTTAAACCAAAGACCACCCAGCGACTAAATATTATTTATCTTCAAACTAAACAGCTTTGTCACATATGTATAATAATAAAGAAACAAATTACAAAGGAGGAATTTGATTTTATTGGCTTGATGCAAAGCGTTGGCATTCTGTATCAATTTCTAACAGCAGAGTTTGCACCATTCATTGCAGACACCATCCAAACTTTGGGTGAGACTCGTTTCATTCCTCCACCAGGAACTGGAGACATCACAGCCCGACTTGAAGCTGAAATCCACCACTCCAGTGGGGAAAGGCACTATGAAGCAAAGAACATTGGAGCACGTTGCTTGAATCCAGGTCTTCCTTAGGTTTTAATATCAATATCCATCAGCACCAGTAAAGCCCAACACCTCCCATCTTGCCTCCTGCCACCAATTAGCACGTGATACTGCACTTGCTAAGCATTAACAAAAACACCATTCCTATTTTACCGACAGCAGTATCTGCATTTCAGCTACTGGCATTTTGCATCCCAAATAGCTGACAGACCACACACTGCACACACACCCAGAATAGACCCTGGCAGCTGCTGCCCCTCAGTGTATGTCTCAGTTCCCAGCCGTGCCCTCGGTGACCCCCAGCCGCGCTGCAGGCATTTCACAGGGGTCACTCTGCCAGTGCTGCACCCGAGGGGCTCGCAGGGCACACAGGGACTGGCAGCCACAAGAAGGGTGAGCATAGCTCCAGCTGAGCCCAGCTTAGCAAGAATCCTGCTAATGCTGCTTCCCTCACTGCCGGCACCTGGCCAGGCTCCTCTTCCCCTCTTGCAGGTACGAGCAGAGCTAACAGCTCCATCCTCCACCCAGCACTACACCCAGAGTTTTATTAACAGCACCGGGAGCTGAGACCTGGTGCTATTTGCTGAAGCAGCAAGGGGGATATGGAAGTCAGCACTGAAACTGGTGAGCACAGGCTCACAGGAGTCTCTCAGATAAAAGCCTTAAAGACAAACAAAGCTATGCCACTCTTTATAGAATACTTTGTCCCTTCAGGGGGGCTGTGAAATCAGAGTTACAGTGAATGAGGGACACCATTCAAAATACAAGGCAGTGCCTTAAAATGCTGTATACCTGCTTCATACGGAGGCAGCAGCCTTGTCAATGAACTGAGCCAGCTTCACGTCTCTCTTGGTCAGCCCGCCGCAGTCGTGGGAAATGAGGGTGATCTGAACCTGCCAAGAAGGAGCAGCAAGGTGTTACAAGGACGGTGTCCCATGGGGAAGCCATGTCTGCCCACCCACAGCTCCTCCAGGTGTATCTATGGGACAGCATGGATCTGCCAATACTGCAACACAATGCAGTGAGAAGCACCAGGAAATCAAAATGATGGGGAGCAGTGGTTCCCCCCCCCTCACACAGCACCTTTCTTCCAAGGGTTGCAGAGTGCATTCTAACCTCTGTAATAGTAAGACCAGCAGCAGCCAGGCAATGTTATACACAAGTTTTATAAGCTGCTATACTGAGACATGGGCTGGGGATGTTTAACAAATCCCAGTTTAGGCTGCCATCCAGGTACCTGCACGTTGCACAGACAGAAGTGAGAGCTGGTGGGCACTCAGAGGTTCCAGCACAGCCACTCACACAGGCTGCCTACAGAAGAGGTTTAAGGCTTCTGCTCTTAGCTCTCAGCCAGCAAGGCAAAGTGCCAGCCCCAAGCCACACGGCAAGCAGCTGCAAACAGCCGGATGTCTGGTGCCAGCTCACTGCTACCAATCACAGTATCTCTTTAAAGTCCCACATCTCTAGAGAAAGACACATCACCTCCCCATTCCCTCTGCTCCTCCACTGCACACAAACCACAGGAAGGGCACAGAGGACGGGCCAGTGCTTTGGTGTGTGTGTGTGTAACTCAGGCTGGTGGGCACGTTACCTTGCTGTAGACGTTGAACCATTCCGGGTGGTGATTCATCTTCTCTGCCTGTAGAGCAACTCGTGTCATAAATCCAAACGCCTAAGGGAGAAAGAACAGAGAGGAAAGCCTTCCTCCATCTGCTGGGATGTAGATGGCAGATGTTCTGGCAGCTGATCTGCAAGATTCAATCTGAAATCTCAGAACCTGCTGGAGAAATGTTTTTGGTCCTTGAGCCACCAAAGCGCTTCCTGACCTCACTGAAATCCTCCCCTTTGAGTCCTGGTGAATCACTGCTCAGTGTTACTTGCTCCAGGATTCAAAGCTGTTGCACAGGAACAATGATTTTACCCTTGGCACCCAAAAATGGTTTTTAACATCCATCCCAGCAGCCCTCACCCTCACTACATCTTTGCCAATGTGCTGTTTCCATCTAGGGCCCATGCCACAATATTCCCATACTGGACAGATACCATTCGCAGAAACACATCTCCTCACGTAACTATTTTGCTATTTATTTTACTTGGGGGGAGAAAGGAGGCAGGTGGCTTTGCCTCTCTGCTTTATGAGGAAATATTTTACCTTAAGTGAGTTAAAATGGGTTTCCCAATCCTCTGCCCCTATATTCTGCACAGGACTTTCCCCCAGGATGCAGGTTTTATCACGGGCTCAAGAAGAAAATAATAGCATGCCCTTGCCAAAATGCTTAAGAGCAAATCACTGCATTATAAAGAAAATGAGAATGTCCATGTAAATCAAGAATGCAATTATGCAGCAGGGTCCAAAGGGCCTCAGTGCGTGTGCAGAACGCCTCCAAGCCAACGGGCTCTATTCAAGCTGCGCTCCATCCATCAGGGTTGGGACCTAAATTAACATGCAAAGCAAAAGTAACATCCACGGTATAGTCTGGTTTGTATTAGAATGCAACGATCTCGACAAAGGCCTATCTGATTTAGGTAAGTTTTTAGCACTCATTTATGGAAGAGAATGTATATAGCCTGCATTCCACCAAGCGATGGCCGCTTCAAACAAACATGTGGTCAATGAATAACATATAATGGCTGATAATAGTTTCAGTCTTTTTTCCTCTCACAAATTACAAAAACCTTTAAGGAAAAGAAAAAAAAAAACCAGCATCGGTGCCTGGATGAAGTATGACTTTGTTACTCGCTTTGCCAGCCCAATGAATGCAAACGTTATAATCAGAGAAAATCATTCCAATGAGGCTTGTCATTTGGAAATCACCAAACTGTCAGCAATTAAAAAGCTTTTTTCCTTGACCCAAGAGCATTCCAAAATTCGGGAAATCCAACTTCCCTTGAAGCTCTCATTTGGTTTCATTTTCCTCGGAGCGAACAATTACTGTTAAAAGATGGCCCATGTTCCAGCAGCACGCGGTGCACAAAGCGGTACGATGTACATCAGCAACCAAATGCATCTGCATTAAAAGCTCTGAAACACTGCATTCAATAGCTCTGAGACTGCCCAGGGTCACAACAAGAATCAAACGAGACTCTATTAAGATTGAGGTCTTAGGGAATCTATTGACAACCCATACATTTCCACAGCAGCCTATACAGAGAGAAATTAAGACAGCATTGCAACCACTAATGCATTGCCTTTGTAGAAAGAACAGCAGAAAGAAAGCCAGATTAAACCTATGGAAAGCCCCACCAGGGTCTGTGCGTCCATCCAAGCAGCTCTGACATACAGACATACCTGGGTTATTGGGACTGGGGTAGCCCAAAGCCCACAAGGGATTCCCAAGCACACTGTGCACCCACACTCGTGCCCATGCCCCGCTGCTCTCCCTGACTGCAAACTGCTGAAGCCCCTCACTTTTGTGTACCAGCTCGTTTCAGTTACACACAAAATAGAAGCATCTCCCGCTAAGAAAATGAGCTACAGTTCCACCAAGCAATTTCACCAACGCAATCTCCATTACGGTCCTAAATACTTCCTCTGCTAATTAAATGAATTGGAATGCTATTGTTTGGAAATCGCCTTGATATTTGTAGAGCCGTAACCTCTCTTTGAGAAAATACAATTGGCTCTGCTAGGAAAAGATATTTAGACTTGATTAGATATGAAAACACTATTACATAAAATCAGTTTGGACATTTCTTCACGTCTTGAAACTTGATCGGTAATTTGGTCTAATTGGTGATCAAGGAAACTATCTTGTGATCAATTAAAGTAATTACCACATTCCGGCAACACAACCAACCTTAATTTGAGCAGGAGTCTGCACTTCTTCAACTTTAATTAAAAATAATGAAAATTATTAAGCAGTCTGCAGTGCAAGATCATTGCCAAGAGTGCAGCAGTGGGCAGAATCCATCAGCCCAACACACGCTACTGGGTGAAGCTAGGACAGGCTCTCAACGCCGATCGTGACCTTCACTGCACCAACAGCTCTGCAGCCCCTCTGACGTTAATGGGCACGTTTTCACATTTTTCCTTGAAAAACAAAGAGAGGGATGAGAAAGGATGCCTGCGTTTTCTAGAAGCCACAAAGAAAGGAGCCTTTGATATATTAACTATCATCAGATATTCTGGTTTTTCAGAATGAGAGGAAGACATTTCCAACATCAACCTTTCAGGACGTTTTGTCTGAAGTAACACCCGGATACACGGGTTACACCAAGCTTGATGCATCACTCAGGTCCTGGAAGATCACAGAGCCCTGCAGTGAGTCAGAAACAGCACCTAGAAAGATATGAGTGAAGCAACCCCGAGCAGACAGAGAGATCCTTGGGTGTGCCAGTACGTCTCTTCCCTTCATGTCTTTTAAGATCATGAAAGAACTAAAAGCGAAGGGTGCTTCAGATGTAATATCACTTCTAAAATGGTTTTTAAGCCATGCCATTGCATGCCTCTGTGTGATAAAAATCAGAGCTACTCTCAGAAGAACACATTAACCTCATAAAGTTATGAAAGAAAAAATGCTTTGAGAAGTGACAAAACATGCCATCAGAAAATGAGACTTAATGTGACTTTTGTTGCCAGAGAATGGGAAAGGCAGGGCTGGGCGCTGCGCTCTCAGCAGTGGGAGGAAAGCTGAAATTCCATCCACCGCTTCGCGCCGTGCTTAACAGCTTCGGGAGAATCGTGGGATCCTGGGGCTAATCTGCTATTATTCTTCCTTTCACACTTGTTAAGCAAGGAATCAATTCATCTTAACGCTTTTTAAACACGCTGCTTTTGTACGGCTCTTGCCAACATTATCTCGATGAGTTACACTTCAAAGCGGTGCGGGTCGGGGTGTCTCGCTCATACATCACCGAGCGGCGCGTCCCCGATGATGGATCACCGCAGTGCATCTCCTGAGCACAGCAGCTGACATGGCTTGACTCAAAAATGGAGGAACTCAAGAAAAACAGCCGCAAGGCCCAACGACGTGGCCGTACAACAGGCTTTATTTATTTGTTTTAAAGCGCGCGAGTTACAAAGGGAGTTACCGAGGCTTCCTAAATCCTTCAGATGCTCGGCCAAGGAAACCATATGCTAATCGCAAGTACACTAAGGGTTCTGCCTCCCATCTGTCATTATAATGCTGGAGGTAGCATTAACCTTGGCCCTCTGCGGTGTGAAGGCTACCTGTCTTCCCTTCCACATCCACCCGCGCTCCATCAGTGTCATTTATCAGTAAGAAACGAGCAAACAAAACCCATTACAACAGTGTTGTCATACACGGCAAGAGATGACCACTCTCAGGACGCTTGCTTTCCATCCACCCAAGGAAGAACCCTCCCTGTGCACAGCATATAGCACGTGCTCTCCTTTGCAGTTTGACACTTCTAACAACAAACTCGAATCACTGCGGTCCGTTTCCAAACTGGAGCAGCTTTCACACACCCAGCTCATATCACCACCTTCTAGTGAGCAACGGGTCAGCAGAGCAAAGGGAAAGCTCTCTGATATCAAGCTATACTGAGTTACATGCAGCTAGCCCTGAGAATTTAACTCAGCTCACAACAATTGGAGCTGTGCTCCCATGAAAACCCCACGCGTTGTTTCATTTTCATTCTCTTTGTTCCATTAGGAAATACTCCTGTTGTATAATTACGCAAAAATCACCTCACAACAAATAATGCAATCGACGTTTGAGAGGTAAAGGCAACACATGAGGTCTGGCGCTCATTCTGAAAGACACATTTCCACGTTGGGCTCATTGGCACCACTGGGCTGCCAGAACCACCAACAGGGAACCTGGGAAGCAGCGACTGTGCCATGGCCACGTGTCCCATCCCTCCATCCCCCACAGTAAAGGGGAGTGTGGCCGTGGAGCACTACAGACACGCTGGCATGCACTGGGACACCACTGCTGTCCTCATAAAGCAACTCAAAGCTGCATAAAACGAAGCACAACAACCAAAAAACACCATTCAGTACTTCCCTATCTACATGTTTCTGCACTTATAACTCCCACCCCATGTACTGAGCAGCACACATCCCTTACACAAACACGTATCATGCTCTGCTCTTTAAAAGAAGTCGCCTATTTGCATGCATATCGTGGCTGCAAACGCTGCCCTCCAAGTTCCACGCTGCCTATGTGAAAACCTTTACACTGTGCTCCACAAAGAACGCTGTTTCTGTCTCGCAGCACTTGTTTACAATTATGTCGGTGAAGAAACCAGCTAGCCAGCTCTATATCAAACATTTCTGACAGCAAAAGCACAAACACTGATCTATTCTAAGTAGTTTGCCACTCTATGTAATCTTGGAAAAGGCATTCCTGCCTTTGATTCTAAAAATGTTTATACTTCATACATTATGCAAATAGTTTTTATATATTAAGAAATAATGCAAGCAAAGCTCAAGTTAAATTAAATTCTTCAACAATAACCTTGCCAAAGCACTGATTTTCCTATAAAAAAATTATTCCAATTTGTTGATCTTACATTGGATGAAACATACTGTAACAATCTTCATAATTTATGTCCTGTTGGGACACTATGATTTAAAGTAACATAATACAGACCAGCATCACTGCTAATCTAAACCACCTGACCAGATAAACAACAGTTTCCCCTTCTCTCTTCATTGAGGGTATTTCTGTTTATTGTCATATGATTTACCAATTTGAAGAACACGAAGAATAAATGCAGGCAATCAGAGCCGGAGCTCTGAGGCATGGCCTTTATTCCAGGGGCGTTTGCTCATGCAGGTACCGCACAATGTCAAGCGCTGCAGGAGATGACAGACTGTGATTCCAGGAATTCTGTCCACAGGAACGCTGCTGGCTGCATGGGGAGGCTCATGTCCACACAGCGTGACCCAGGTCAGGTGCTGCTCCAGTGGGATGTGATGCCGTGCCATGCCTTGCCATGCTTTGTCATGTCTTGCACACTTTGCCATGCCATGCTTTGCCACGTCTTGCTATGCCACGCTCCAGTAGCCTTGCACTAGGGCTGCTTCCTCCATGCATGGCAGCTGACTTGCTCCTCCTGCTCCGGATTGACTCTTGCATTACACCCACCACATGCACAAGACCTGCACATCCATGACTGCTGGACTTGTTTTTCCTCATATTGGTGATAATACGATACAAAATGTTACATCTATTACCCTCTTCCCCACCACATATTTTACTTTTCCAGCAGCACCAAAGATCATTTTTCCTATTCACGTTTTTATTACAGTAAGTGATTGCACCTGGGCTTCGTGAACAGAAAGCAGATAATACACACAGTGATTCAACGAACAGACTTCACGCCCAAATTAATCACCTAATCCACCAAAAAGATTTATGAACTCGATGGGGTGCAAGCAAGGCGTCTTAAAGCAGCATTCCAACCTCCTCCTGAAGTTGTTCTTTCTTAAACAAAAGGTTCAAAGCTACTTAGACTCGCGGGACTCAATACAACCATATCACAAAGAACACTCATTTGCCTACAGGCACGTAAAATTAATTGCAGTTGTCCACAAAGTCTACTGCAAAACACACAGAAGCCCTATATTTAAAACCCCAGAGCAAGCAGTGACAAGGTCCTATCTCCACCACGGCCATGGCTGGGCTCTTCCCATTGCCTGATCCCACAGCCCTGGGGACTCAGAGTCAGCACAGCCAAGTGACAGGAGTGAACAAATTACAGTTCCTTCAGCATGCTGGGCAAACACAGCCATTGCTTATTCAGCAGTGAGAAGCATTCAGACTGTAGAGATCCCGTGCAGCTCATCACTTGGCCTTTCCTCAATGCCATTCCTTCTTACTCAACAGGGAAAGGGATGGAAAGTAATCACAAGTTCCACAATGGAACTAGAAGGTGGAAGGAATCCTCCAGCTCCAACAAGGAATGTAAAGGTTGCACTTAGGAGGTTTACACCAAATAAAAGGGCTATTTCACAAAACATGGCTTTTTAAAATGAGCTGTTTGCACCCAACCTTGAACCATTAAACAGCACAACGAAGCCCCCATTAACTGAGCACCTGCTAAAGCAATCAGTTACTTAAAATAATAACTCTCTTGGCAGTGCAACTGAGAGAACGAAGATAACAGAACTTGGTGAAATAAATGGTTGGCCCAGCATGAGGATGGAAGGGGCAACGGAATGACCACACAGTGCCCACCCTGAGCACCAACACTCACCTCTGCAGAGCAAAGGGAAACTTGTCCATGCAACGCCTCAACGATGTGTGCCCACATCTTCTTCTATGGAGCTTCAGTGCTTCGTCCCCTGGAAGGCTTATCCAAATTGGTGCAGAAGAAGAGGGAAGTTCATCAACCCATTGCATCACACTTTGGACAGAACAGACCTTGGCCACAGCAGAACTAATATATCCTTTTTCCCCCCCCAGTGCTTTTAACTTGCATGTGAAGGAATGATTTCACTCTGCAGACGCGAAGTTCTCGTGCCATACATACAGCTGATAACATAAGGAGTGCTCAGGCAAAGTTTTCCTTCGTCTTTCAGCCAAGATGACACATATTACCAGTTTAATATACAAAATATTCTCTGCTGAATATCCAAGGGCAAGCAGTCCCTGCCTATGCTAATCCTCTACATCTCTGCTCCTTATGATCCTAAGAAGACATCAAAGAGTGATAAGAAAGGTATCGCCTTGTGATGGATTAAGAGAAGCACCTGCCACTCTTATGACTACACCATCCTTCACTATTCTCTTACCACTGCACTGTGTGCAGGCTTTTTTAAAGCAGAGGACAACAGTTGACACATGCATCTTTTCAGGTAGGACAGAGATTTCAGGTGAACACATTGAACTCAGCACGAGGCCGAACGGGAGCACTGTCAGGCTTCTCACGTATAAGGCACCATAACATTCAACCAGTATTTTGCAGACATGCATTTCAAGTCCAGAAGTGACAAAAGGCTTTGGAAGAACAGTAGGAACAGGCATCTTCTCATGTTTCCCTTTGGGAATTCTCCCATCGTTTGAGAGAGGAAGGTTTTGAGAGGGTCCATGGGTTCTTGCTGCCTTTCTCCTACGTGGTCCTTTCCAACCTCAGCCACCTCATCATTCTGTAAGGGCTCCCCTAGGCAGCCCATCACATCTCCTGCTTTGCTGGATCAGGCAGGCACATGCACAACAGCCAGCAAACACCACTTGGTCACACTTCTTTCAGAACTGCACAAGTGCACGCTGTAGGGAAGCGCATCTGCACAGGTCTGTTTCTATATCAGAGCTTCTGCTGGCTGCAGGCACGCACTGCACACCATGGAACAAAGCCTCTCGCACCTTGGCCATCCACAAGCGTGTATTGGAATGCCCACTGCTACTCTCATCCCAGCACACAGAAAATCACACCTGTAATGAATGAGGAACCTAAGAGCAAATTCCACTTTCCTACAGAGTGATGAATAGGCAATAGCGGATGGTGCTGGTCCAGCCCCACCAAGCCCTTCCAGTCCATGGCCTTCAACACTTCAGCCCAACAAAACTAATGGAAGAAAACACAGAAGTGAACAGAGGGGAGGAGGAGGTTGGGAAGCTGCCCCCCAACCCCACCTGAAGCTGCTCTACAGCTACACTCGCATCACACTGATAAACCGCGGGTCTGCCAGTGGCTTTTCAGAGCAGATGTAACATTTTAGCAAACGTGATTGTTTGTGAAAGAAATAATTCTGATCAAAAAACGAAATGGCAGCCAGCGCGAGCGCTGGGCTTCGTCACTCTAATCCACCCTGACAGGAAGCAGCGAGTGGAGATTCCTACTGTGAGAGCTGCAGATGTGAAAGGTCAGCACCGGCCCGCGACTTCCAACCCGTTAACGTGTAAAGCAGGGTGCATGAAAGGACCCGGCCCGCCGCCGGTGAGCGGATGTCCGCTGAGTGGGGCTGATGGGCTGTTGGCAAGCAATGGTTAATTTTTCAATAGGCAGAGCTGCGGTTTGCTTTCAGTTGATTCTGCCAGCCAGAGTCCATTTGTAATTGCAATTGCAGAGGGTTGTATCCCGAAACGTGGCTTTCCTTCGTGCTCCCTTTTGGAGAAAGTGAGAAAACTGCGAAAGGCGATTTGCAGCTTGGAAACGTAGCCAGGCATTATCCCAAAAGCAAGGGGATGGGAAAGGTTAAACAAGCAATGCACAGAGATGTGCTTTTTGCACCTAATCAGCATCTTTCCAGCACCCCCATAAAAATAAATCTTAATGCACGAGGAATTACAAGACATGAGGATTCGTTAACTGCAAGTAACCCAATATTCTGGCTGAACATCTTTGGAAGAGGCAGCACCAGCATGCTTTGCCTCCCCTCAGAGGTGTGCAGTCGGACCCAGGGAGCAAACACAACCTGCTCACATTTGCTGCCTTTGGGTGCAGCTGTGGTTGGTGCAACGTTTGTTCCCTGTAACCCGCACAGAGGGAGCAGTCATGGCACACACTATGAATGGCTGAAAACAAGGGAGAAGCATTTCTTCTATTCCCAGAGTGCAGGATGGCTTGGGAAACCCAAATGGCATTTTGACAAATTAGTTCTTTTTGCACTTTCGGCTCAATGCCTGAAACAATGGTGTAATAATTTCTATTAAAGCGGTAATGAATCCATCTTTTCAAAGGAAGTGCTTGTACTGGAGGCAGCTGGAGAGCAGCCCAAAGGTCGGCTGGGCAGATGTCAGCATCGAGACACAACAGGTCTGCTCAGCATTGCAAACGCAGTGATGGGAAACACAACAGACAATTACAGGCAGCAAACTAAGGGTTCGTGCCCTGCAGCACAACTTAACTCATCCACAACATGAGCATCCCTAGCTGCAGTTAGCTCCTAAGGACAGGGGACGGCATCAGGCAGCAACACACAGCCGCCATCAGTACTTCCCAGCTTCCAGCACTGAGGATTTCATTTCTGCCTTGATGCAGCCCAATGGCATAGTTCCACCTGCTCTGAAGTACTGCTCATCAGGAGAAAAAACTGCTGGGTAGGTGGAAAGGTCACTGGAAGCAGGATGTGCTGACTGGGGCATCATCACCTCTAATGCCAGGTATAGAAGATGTTAAGATTGTAAATTATATGACTGCTAAGCAGGTAGATAGAGGAATGGATGGAGGGATGGAGGGATAGAGAAATGGAGTGGATGGAGGGATGGATGGAGGAGTGGAGAGATGGATGAAGAAATGGAGGGATGGATGGATGGAGGAGTGGAGGGGTGGATGGATGAAGATATGGAGGGGTGGTTGGATGGATGGGGTCCCAAACCCCCAGCTGGACCCTGACCCACCATCCCAAGGCACAGGTGTTATCCACCAAGTCAGTGAGGATCACAAAGCCCAGGAAGCTGTGCTATTGCAATAACACACACTTACTTCACTCTGTTCCGACACTCACACCGCCTCACTCGCACTATTTTAGCCCACAAGTTAACCTTTGCCAGTCCCAAGAATTTCACTATCAGTTTCTAATAAAAGCAAATGTCAGCAGGCAGATATGCCAGAAATTCATTATTTTCAGATACAAAGATTTTCTCAACTCTATAAAGTCCCTTGTAAATAACCCTGATTTATTGCAAATCAGTTATTGTATTCATAAACGCAAGGAAGTTAGTGAACAACATAACTACCAAAAGAAATACTTTCATAACTCTGCAGGTGCACAAATCATGGCATATGGGAGAGGACTCAAAGGATAATGGAAAATGAAGCAGTTTAGGAAAGAGTATATGAAAAACAGCACCTACCTAGATGGATAAAAAAACCCCATTGAGTCTTTTCATTCAACAGGCGGCCTAGCATGAAAGCCTAGCAGAGGGGGCAAGCAGACAAATGCAACACTAAAAACCAGCAAATTCCACCCAAACAAATGAAAAGGGGCTCGTCTTTTGATTGCCAAAGCTGCCAAGGAGGGGCTGGGGCTGCTCGATCCTCCAGGCTGAGCACCTGAAACCAATCAGTGCCCGGCTGCGTGAAGATTCACACGCGAGGGCTGAATTTGTGGCAAATGGGTTGGTTTCCGATCCTAATGCAGCCAACTTGCTTTATTCTGACCTCCATTTAACAAATCAACTTAATGGGCACTGGGAGTGCTATAAAACTTAACAATGGAGTGATTTTAACTTTTAAAATACAGTTATGAAGCAAAATGTTGGAGAGCTCCTTCAATACTGGAAATCAAATTAAATCTAGACATTTTTTAACAGTCTTGACAGATATAATCCTAGTTACCATGTAAATTTATGGTAAGCTGCTGTGATATTAGCCACAGGTGCTACTTTTAATATATGGCCCGCATCTGGCTGGGAATAACATTTCTCAGAGGACTGAAAATGACCTCACTATCAGACAATGGAGAAGAAAAAACGCAACCCAAAAAACAAGACCTCTGTGGCATATAAAAAGCTGGAGATGTGGCCCACAACCGAATATTTAACATAAAACTCATTTTAACTCTGCAGATTGTAGGTTAAAGGCTATTATGTTTTCAATACGCAGAAGGCGTGGACGTATTTCAGACAAACAGCCAAAAGATTATGTCTGTAAAGAGGCAATGAAACCCACAGCCTAAAAGCAAATGTTATGATCTTTGATCAACACAGAGGACAGAGCAGGAGCGGCAGCAACTCAGCTCTGCAGGTAGCACCAGGCATGCAAAATTGGAGATATGCACTTCCAGAATAGCTCGATGTTTTCTGCACATCTCTACCTAAGTTCTACTTCAAGGCTCCCCTGGTGCAGTCAAACACACGTGCTTCCATTCTCCCCATGCATTGCTCTCCAAAGTGTTTCCGCGCTGTCACCTCCACACAGGCTCATCCCTCACCTGTGTTCTGCATCCCCAAAACAGAAAACACATTGAGAAGTCTTGGAGCATTTGATTTCCTGTCATTTTACACGATGACATCAGAGGTCTCACGGAGACTTCCTATGTTAGATCTGAAAAAAACCAACCCACTAATAGCAACCCAACACGCTTAATTAAAAGCTCACCCTGTAAAAGAGGACAGCTGTAAATACTGAACCTGGCCATCACCAAGCACACCCACCCATGCCATCTCCCAGTGGCATTTTCTGCCTTGGTGTGATAACCAAAGCAAGGGCACTACATTGCCCATTGCCCCCCCAGCCCAACCCAGAGCTGCGATGTCACTGTGGGTCTGGCTTAAGGGACATGCAACCAAAGAGAAGCAAAGAGTGAGATGGGAGAAGACATGGGAGACAGGAGCATGGCAGGGCCAGAGGACCAAGCCCAACCCTGCGGTCTCCCTGGATGCACCTTGGCAGCAGAACCAGGTGTACCCAGCACAACGCAGCACCGTGCAGTGGGTGCCCACAGCACAGAGCAATCACAGAGCTCCCAGCCACAGCTTCAGGCTGCTTTCCAGCCCCTTTCAGAGAGCTGCATCTCCAAAGCCTATTTCCATGAAAATGTATCTTCAGACTAACAAACAGCATCAGCAGTTTCAAGTTCCATGTCACAAAGTAATTCCCTAAGCCAGAAGTGTCATTAGCTTGTCAGCTGTTAAAAAGGCAGCTCGGCTCTGATGGCTTTTAACCAAGCTAATCTCAGCCTGAAAGCTTCAGGAATCCAAATAACTCTCGTTTCACAGAAGTTTCATTTCATCCTCATGCTGAAAATAATATACATAAACCAAGTTCATGTCTACACATTTGCACGACTTTATAATAAAAGTCGTGTTTATATTCTTAACATCTGTTGACATATACAGACTTTGTAAACCTGGCATCGATTTTAAAGCCACAGAACTTTCCATGCATCACGAACATTATCTGTGAGGAGCAATAAAAGAGGCAACGAATCCATTAATCACAGCGATATCATCTGCGAAACGTAAATCTGGAGTACCTTTCATGTCAGCCCTGCTGCCCACAAACACACCTGACTCTGTGCCATCTGCAGGAGGGGGGTCACTGTGGGAATGGCACTTGTAGCGGACACTCACACTGTCAGCACTGCAAACAGAAAATGTGTGAACTGAAATAAAAGAATCTGTACCTCAAAGTTCTTGGTTTTCACTGAGGGATGACTCTCCCAAGCACAAGGCAGGTCCATAGCTTTGGATTTGCCCTTTGTCCCCTAAGTGGCATTTACTTGTAGCTATCAGAAATACAAGCACCAAGAAGCAGAGGTGCATCGCTTTGTTTTGTTGCATTACAGCAAATGCTCCCCTGCAACAGCAGGGCATGCTGTGCCCTCACCAGTAACACAGACATCCTCTGCCACCCCACACAGGGATATTTCACCCACCTTCCAGGACCTGCAGGGGACTCCTGCCCCTGGATGTCCATGTCAGCCCCCTGCCATGGACTCGCCCTGTGCTGTCTGCCACGGCTCTGCCTGCCCCACGTTAACTCTCAGGACTGAAAAGCAGCACCCAGGGCTTGGCATCCTCCATTCCCTCCGCATGCTCTGCTGTTTTCTGACGCTGTAAGAAAACCATCTCATCCCCACAGATGAAACATTAACACATTGCATCTCTCTGACATTGCCCAGAAGGAAAAGCTGCTGGGATCAGCAGGAGCAGCGATGAGGATTCACTGAAGAACCAATCGGCCACTGGCTTCCAGCTGGGAAGGTGAAACACAGCATTTCATTTACCCCACCTAACAAGTTCGGATTCAAACCTGATAGGGCTTGGCCCTACAAAGATACTCCCAAAGCTCCACTTACAAATGGAAATGAAAGCAATTACGTTTCCTCTGCATTAAAAACGGGATGTAGCACTAATTACCTGATTGAAGTTTTTGAAGTTGAACTCTTTGTAGATGGCATCTCTTTCACCCGACTCAGACCAGCCCGAAGCTTTGAGATCCAGCAGAACTTGGTTCCTCTCCTCTGCTGTCAGCCAGTGGGACTGGGAAGACTGTTAAGGCAAAAGCAGAGCACATCACCGCAGCATGGCTCAGCTGTTTGAGTACAACGAGAGAACCACGCCATGAAATCATGGCTACATATTGCAGAGAGGTAAATGCTTAAGATGCAAGAGGTGGAAAATTCACTGTACGGTGCATTCCTTTTTGTAGTTCCTATGACCATCTTTACTCCTGTCATTGAGAACAGCCCAGGAGTGCTGCTTCTATCGGGGCAGTGAAGATGGGATGGATGCCTTTGCACAGTGATGGGCACAGACAGCAGCACACCTGCACCCACACCTCCACCTGAGAGACCCAGATCTCTAACACAAATGAATTTCCTGCTATTCACCTTTGCTGTATGAGTAACAGATTATTTACACAATGCACTGGATGCCCAACTACAGGCTGAAAGGCACAGCGGGGCAATAGCTTCATTGTGAAAGGCAGAAACGAGGGAAGCAGATGGCACTGTATACAGCTTTACCCCTGAGAAAGACGCAGGAGAGAAGAAACTTGCTTGGGAAAGACCTATAAAGACCTACAAAGTGAGCGGGTGATGAATTTGACTCTATATGTGAACAGCCCGGTGTCAGGCTCACACTATGAACTCAGCGCTGAGACGGGAAGCTCTGTCCCTTCGGAGCAATGTTCGGATTGCTGCAGCCCTTACAGCCCCGTTCCACTTGCAGCACAGCAGCCCCGGCCGCCCGCCAGGTGTCGCCGTCCGGCCGAGCAGCGCAGAGCGGAGCGCGGCCCCCCCGGTACGGCACGGCTGGGGCGGACAACGAGACTTCCGCAGCGCTCCGGGAGCGGCGCTTCGCAGGGACAGAGCCGTTCACTGCCGTTATGCACACATAGATATCAACACTGCTACAAGCCATTGCCAGAGAGCTGCTATAGAACCACGGAACCCATCAGGCCGCACGGCTGGCGCTGCAGGGTCAACGCTGACAACCAACAGCAGGCAGCAGGGTAAACGCACGAGGAGCAGCACAACAAACCAGCGCAACGCAGCTGCCGTCGATGGGGCAGGCACGTCAACATCACACGCGCACAGCGCCATTCCTCCCTTACCAATGAGATCACGCACACGAGGCGGCCGCGCCCCCCGCCCCCCGGTCCCGCAGCAGCCCCCCTTCATTCACTTCCCTTCCATTCACTTCCCTTCCTTTCCCCTCTCACCATGGCAGCCCGGCTCCCTCCGCACCGCCCCGCTCCCAGCAGCGCCCGGCGCAGCGCGGCCCCGCCGCCCGGCATGGCTGAGACACGGCCCCGCCTCGGGAGGAGCGGGGGAGGGACCGTGGGGCGGGATGCGGGCATGGAAGGGATCCACGGTGCGAGCTGCAGGTTTGGGTCCATGAAAAATAAACAGGTCAGAGCACTTTAATAAATACTTATTTAGTTCATGTTTCTCCATGTTAGTTTACTCACCACTCTATTTACCTCGGTTCACTTGATATAGTTGGTAAATCAAGCTGATTTTCCATCAACATTATAAATTACAACAAACAAATACAACAGTTCACCCTCGGGTACTTCAAATCCACACAAAATCTGCGTTACACACAGGAAATGGTGTCCCTGTTTCAGCACCTCCAGTCACTCCTGGTGTTCATGCTCCTGCCCTGGGATCAGCCACCGGATGCTCTCAGTCCGAATGGTGGCGTACATGATAAAGCTGGCCACGAAGAGCACGGAAAACACCAGCAGCCAGTCCACTCCTTTTGTCAGGACACTGGGCAGAGGCCCCTTCCAGTCTTCCTCTGTCACAGTCACATCATTTTTAGCTTCTATACCTGGAAAAGAACGTCCTTCATCAGCACCTCTAATGATGGTTCAATACAGAACAGTTCTCTGTGTCTGCAGTTCTGTTCCCCTCCTCAGACCAAGGCACACATACAGGCAGAGCTAAATGTTTGTTGAGGTGGTTCTTAGATTTTAATAGGCTGAGTATATAGTTTGCTTATGGAAGACTGGAAAGCCATCAAGGAACTGCTGTCACCCTGCATGACACTGGCAACAATCTCAAGGTTCCCTTACTCCCAAATGAAAGATCTGGGCATGAAGATGTGCCCAATCCTTCTACCTTAAACCCCACTGTTTCCCTCTACATTGTAAAAGCAGCCCAGTCCATTCCTTGTTTCTCCATGCCTCAAAACTCAGTTCACTCAACAATCTCTGCTGGATCCTCTCAGGGTTTTCATCAAATTCACATTACAAAACAACATAAGAGGAATACATAACAATAATAAGAGGAAAGCTCTTATGGAGCTAAAACCCAACTATATAGATATCAACACTATTGATAATTCAGTGCTGCTTTACATACCTGTTTGATTAAAAATGAAGTCTTTCAGTGTTTCCAGCGTTCTGTCTGTATGATTAAATCTAGCCATAGGTTTAGCACCTTGGAAAAGGAGGATATTGGGTACAGCTACGGTTCCAAACCGAGTTGATAAGCTGGAGAACATAAAGCACATACAAGGCATGAAGGGAAAGAAATCTACTGAAGAAAGGAACAAAGGCAGCCACAGCACAAGTGTCAGCTTCACTAAATGAATCACTTCATAAGAAAATAATAAGCAGCCACTTCTTGCAGTATTAGGGATGCTTATGAATGCTTCATCAATTATGTTGATAACACAACATTCAGCAGTGGATGTTCCCTCTCCATACACACAGTGTTGTATGGATCCAGGTCTTGGTATCCAAGGATATAGAAGGTGAATGAATGATTAGAACTTCTCAGAATCGTGATACCCAAAAGGCAGCTAACAGAACAGCTTCCAGGCCAAGTAATCTACCAACAGAGAACCAACAGAGCAGCATTTCCTTCCTGCTAAGTTGGCAAGAGGAAGAAAATATGGTAAAGCTATAATCAAAAAGAAAACAGGAACAACATCTTATAATAAACAGTTACAAACACACAACTGCTTTTAAAACACAGAACTTGCTGTTGTAAATAAACTGAGACCAGAGCACAAGACCTGTAAGTTACCTGCTATGCTGCGATGCATCCAGTGCCAGGAAGCGAAGAGTGGGAAACGCTCGAGGTAAAGAATTGAAATGAGGAGCCAGGCTTACAGAAAAGCGGCACCACGGAGTATAGAACAGGACCAACGTACAGTCACTGCTGTTTGGGTTTAAGAACTCCATCAGATCCTTAGAGAGAGCAAAACAGACACAGAGAAACATTTAATTAAGTTGTCCTATGTAGGAGTGCATCGCTCAGCAATCATAAAATCATATCATAGAATGGGCTGGGTTGAAAAGGACCATAGTGATCATCATTTAAACCCCCTGCTATGGGCAGGGCAGCCATCCACTAGACCAGGCTATCAATTAGACAGTTGATGGTGTTTATCAAATAGAAACATATTTGTTTAACCCTTTTGAAAGAAATGACATTTCTTTCATTTGAAAGAATTTTTTGTTCTTAAAAAAAATTACTGAAATGAAGAAAAATACAACACAACCCCCCCAGAAAATCCACCATCTCTATCACAAGAGCCATACTAGATACAGTTACTGGTATTGGCTATAAGTACCACAAAACAAACCCAAAGATACAGATCTATACAGCACTAAGGCTGACAGCTCACCACAAGTGCACACATGAGACACACGTACTTGCAGACTGAGCTGTTGTTCCATTTACTCCAGCTCACAATGACGCAATGCACAGCCCTGCTCAAACTTTCCCCATTACACAAAGAAACCCACCACTAGGAGAGTGGTTAGGCCCTGGAACATGCTGCCCAGTGAGGTTGTGGATGCCCCGTCCTTGGAGGTGTTCAAGACCAGGTTGGACGGGGCCATGGGCAACCTGATCTAGTAAAGGTGTATGTTTGGTGGCCCCGCCAGGCAGGGGGGTTGGAACTACATGATCCTTGAGGTCCCTTCCAACCCGGGTCATTCTGTGATTCTGTGAATTCAAGCACTACAAGACACAGACACACACAGACCCAACGCTTCCCACACCCAATACACTCAGAGCTGCACGACGCCGCGGGCCGCTCACCTGGGACACGTTGAGGATCTGCAATGTATAGTTGCCGGTAGCGGTGCCGTTCCTCTCCTCGCAGCTCACCTTGGGGCTCTTCCCGCTCTCGGCGGTGCTGTTGGGCTCCTCTCCCGCTGGCAGCACGGTCTCCAGCACCACGGGAGGAGCCTCGGGCCCGCTCCCATCGCCGCAGTCCCCTCCTCCGGCCGCCGCCTCGCACGCCTCGGCCTCCCGCCCTTCACTCAGCTCTCCCGGTACCGCCGATAGCACCACGTTGTGCTGTCCGGCCGTTCCGCTGCCCAGCATCGCGTCGGCCATCTCCGCCGTCCGGTACCGCACCGCTTCACCGTCCGCACCAGGCTCCGTCACCGCCCCTGAGCCAGGAGGGAGAGATCAGCCCCGGGCCCGGAGAATCCACACCCACCCTCGTCCCAGCCCCAGCCCCAGCCCCAGCCCCGGCCCCGGCCTAACCCTCCGGTAGGGCCCGACACAGCCCGGCCAGCAGCAGCAGCCACCACATCCCACCACAGCTCTGCGTCTCCACGGACAACGGGCACTTCCGCCGGAAGTCCTCAGGCGCTTCCGCTACCGGTGTAATGCGTGCATACGTTAGAGGCGGAAGGAGACGTGCCGCCATTTTGACGCGGCTCCATCGCGTTCTCAGTCGGGATGTGACGCGATTTTGTGTCAGGGCTGCGGCCTGTGCCCAGGAAGGGACAGGACGGGCTGCTGGAGCTCACACAGCACTGCAGGGAACTGTGCCGTTCGAAATCACCACCCAGCCCACTCACTGCCCATATAATCTGTATGAGAATAAATATAGGAGGTACTTTAGGCCTTAAGATATAAAACTGAAGTTTGCATAGAGAACATACCAGAATAGCTGATAGAATAAAAACACACACACAGGGAACCCAAGAGGCTGGGGGGAAACACACCCTCCATTTCCAATTGAGATGTGGCAACCTTAACTTCAAGGCTATTTATTTCTGCTCTAAATAATCAACTAAACCTATATCTGCTCTAAATAAACCTATATCTGCTCTAAATAATCAAACCAGTCCAGCTCCAAAGCACAGCCCAGTGTCACATCAGACACATAAGTGGCATTACCAGGAAGATAAAGCCACCATAAAGCTTCCATTAAGGTCCAACTGGCACAGCTGGCAAACAAACAAACAGTGCTACTGAGCTGTGACCTGGGATAAATGAGCAGCAAAGCAACCTCCAAGGCTGCTAATAAGCCTGTACTGTGTAATTATGAATGTCCTCCATCTCTCACATATTCTTTGTGTGTTTTTAAGTCCACACAAGCATGAACACAGTGTGCTGGAGCCACTCACCTGAGCTTCATAGAAGCAGAGAACAAATCTGATCACCCGATTTTAAGCAACACCTGCACAAGCTGCACCACACACTTAACTACAATTAATTAACTTAACAATTCCTATTTACAGCAGAGATGGGTTCAAGTTATTGCTCTGACATGCTGGCACACACACACACACACACACACACACACACACACACACACACACACAAACCAAAAGCACATATAAAATAATCATTAGGTTTTAAAGTATTAACTTTATTAATAAATATACATCCATATGATGATGTAAATACAGATCATGAACACTACTCCATTCCCATACACATAATTGCACACGAGTAGCTCAAGTTCATGGACATAAAAACATACACAGTATCTAATCAGGCTTTTTACAGCAGAGGACAGGGTGCTGATACTAGATATTGAACAGATTACTGTATTCCCAAAGTAAACCTGTGGAAAAGCAAACGATGAAAGGTTAAAGTATCAGAAAGTGGTTCCAAACTTCAGAATACAGATTTATCTACCTGGAAAAAAAAAAAGTCTTAAAGAGAAAAGTCTAGCCTCTACTAAAGTCATAAATATATTTAAGCGGTGTTAAAATATATGCATTAAAATAGAGAAGAATAAACTTCTTTTGTGGTCAGAAATTAGGTCTGCAGTTCAAAGTATTTATGATTGTTATCACTTGTTTTAACTGTCAACTCTATAGGGATAGCATGAAATGTTATTATACATACAACAAAGAAGAGCAGAGTCTCGGTTAACGAAGCCAGCAGACAAATGACTTCATTTCACTCTGCCTTTTAAAGCTCTTCAAGAAGGGGGAAGGGAGTTTAATTCACATCTGAATTACTGTGTACTGTATGTAGTTCCAAGTAATTCTCTTCATAGACAAATTTCACTGACGAGGTTTGGTTTTGTCCCGACCAAACTCTCAGATCTTTCAGATGAAATGAAAATATATTCCTTCGAAACAGAGATCTTTAATGGCTCTCGATACGGAGTTATTTCGATTGAACTAAATCCAAGACATAAAGAGCGCTGTTTTAACAGCAAGGCTAACAGCTGATCTTAAACACACTGTACTGAATTTCACTGTTAGCCTCTTCTGATGGATGGTATCTGTTGGTTTTTCTTTCCTGCCAAAATATGGTGCTATCATCTTGAATATGTCCAGTGCAAGACTTTATAGTAGCAAAACTATTTGGTTTTAAAGTTTAAGTAAATTTAATCAGAAACAGAAAAGTCGTAACTCTATGTATATTAAACAGTGAACTCGTATAGCATCATCAAAGAGTAATAGCAAGTGAATACATTTCATTCATGTATAAATAAGACGTTAGAAACTTGATAATTAAAAGAGATCATTAAAAAGCAAACTTGACGTGTAGATCTTCTGAACAGTGTTAACACACAACAGTGATCCTAGCTTATGAATAGCTGAATTATGATATAGAATATAAAATAAGCAATTTACCTTACAAGTTATGTTTTCATACTACGGGGGAGGGGGGAAAAGTCCAGTTTTCCCACTGGTACTAGTAAAGTTTAGGCATTAACATGCTGCTTCAGTGTTTATGTGGAAAGAAAAGTGTTGTTGGGTTGTTTGGGTATTTTTTAAAGCACGTATTCTGCACATTATACATAGGCAAAGCAGAAGTATTTGAAAATTCCATTCCTCTTTCACTTCAAATGTCTTCCTTCCTTTTTCTTCCCCTCGCTGCATGGCGCCAGTCGACTACAGTCAGATCTAAATAAAGCAGAATGAGGAAATGCCCAGCAGGACCCTGCTGGTCTCCTTGCCAGATCCCAGGTGCCACGCAGCCCTTTGCAGAACACTTTTCTACTTTATGCTCCTCGTTTCACAATTGACAACATTAATTGCTGTTTTGTTGGTTTGTTTTTTTTAACTGGGATTACATTTCATTTGACATAATTAATAAACACTGTAACGAACAGAAGTTGCTTAGATGATTTCATTATTTCATCAGCATACTTGATTAAAATTCATTATACTAGCGGAACAGTGATACAGCTGCATTATCTCCTGACACACAGCACAGCACCATCGAGTAGATGCACGAGGGAGAAATGGAACAGGAGCAAACCAGATAAACAGAGGAGGTAAGTGGAGTTTCTCCAAGGTACAGTGGTGACATGCAACACGTTCCTTGCCAGCGAGGTGTGACGCTCCTGCAGGTTCTACATTCAGCTGAAGAGGACAGCTTTCCCAGCTGAGTTCAGGTAAGAACTTAAAGCAGTCTTTTGTTGAAAAATCATCTGATTAAAAACAGCCAATACAACACAGATCCTGAGGGTGAATGAACTCACGTTAGCATTTTGCATGTGTCAGAAGTTACATCGCTCTGAGAAATCGCTAGATTTCAGACTTGTGAGTTTGCTGAGGAACAGAACGTATCACTGGATCTCATAGCTTCAGCATGAAGAAACTAGTTTTAGTAGCAGTTTAGCTGCCGTTAATTCAGATATCGCCTAAGGAGCCATCCAGTACAGCTGAGGTTCATTGTCTTAGTTGCCAGTGCATACACAGTTCCCCAAAAACAATTCAACACACCTATCGTAAAGTACAGCATAAAGTCCAGCTCATTATGTGTTAGGCATCACTGGAACACCTGAAGGCTTGCTGCTTTTTTCCTGATAAAAAAGGTATGAAACATGACATCTGTTTCTTAAGTCGTCAGCACTGAAATCAAGAGCTCTCATCAAAATGTCAGCAGGCCAGAATAGCATTTATGTTAACAAAAGTTATCAGTTCAGCATAAGCACTAATTAACCCAATTTCTTTTGCTCCCCAGATCGCCAAGCTTTATATATAACCACCCCCTCCCCAGATGCATGAGCCTACAAATTTATCACCGAGTCACATTTTGCTTCAAACAACTTAAATAGGAACTTTCTTCCAGGTGGAAAAAGAAAAAAAAGAGCTTGGATTCCAGTAAAAATAAATTTAGAACAAACAATATGCAACATTGAGGATTTATATGGATTTTTTTGAAGTCTAGATTAAAGTATGCGCACATTACATGCACACATACGCTCTCTCACACTTAAATTAAGCACATCCAGCTGAAAAATGGGACATTTCTTTTGGAAAGAGGGAAGGCTTAAGTTTGAGTCAAGAAAGGTATTTATAGTCAACCAACAACATTTTTTTTCAGCTTGCATGCATAGATGAATTCCTATGAATTACTTCATCTCTGGGGTCTAGCAGTGCAGTAAACTGCATCCTGTTTGCATCAGCTATACAGTTTGCTTTTATAAATCATGAAAATGGTGTCCTTTGGTAGATACAGAACGTCCCGTAACTTAAATATAGCCTAAGTGTCCGACAATGCAAGAACTGTATTTCCAGGAATATCTGGCAAAACGAAGCCTGAAAACTTGGCAACAGTGTCTATTTAAAAAGTTTAATTTGTAAACATTATAGATTAATACTTTAAAAGCTATTAAACTGTCGCCACCTAAGCAGAGATTTTTAAAGGCAAAAACCAGTGTAAATAGATATTTACAGATTAAGGACGTACTGCTTAATATTAACCAAGTGTGTTACTAGAATGAACAGTACTTAATTTCTTATAAAATATTTCAAAATGTAAAGAACTATCTGTGGTTTGGTAAATATATTTAGGCATTTCTAAATTACATAGCAGGATCCTGTGCCAGCATAACAAAAAGAACAGCTATCACCTAAAGGCAAATTAGCTCGTGTTAATAAGGCGCTGTGACGCTGCAGCGCGCTGTGCCAACGCTCAGCTTTCAGCTCTTATTTTCAAAAATCATTTTTGGAACATGATTTGAAATTGACTTCGTGCTACAGCTCCAGAAATCAACACAGAAACAAAAAGAAAATTGGTGGGTTTTTTGGTTTTTTTTTTTTGGTTGGTTTGTTAAGTTTCTATGGATCTGTCTGAGGTCTGGAGAAGCTCCTGTAGAAATGCAGAACGTAGCTTGCTTTCTATTCCTTTTAAAAACACACAGGAACTCAGAAGGTTGCTGTTTTTACTAGTTAAACAGTCCCAAATAATTTCCTTTTCTTTATCAAGTGTGAACTCATCTGCACCAGTTCCCTATGGTGAGATAGGCCCCACTGGGAGCCAACAACCAGCTAATTCTATCTTCCTTCTTTCAATTACTTAATGCATAACCACAAAACTAGATTTACCCAAAACTGAATGTAAAACTAGGAACACGGATATTACTCAGGTGTAGACACCTCCAGTTCAGCCTTTCTTTTCAATTATGATTTAAAAAACAACAACTAAAAAGACTTTAGAGCAGTGCCCTCTTGACACTGCTTTAAAAGTTACTGAACTGCACCCGTAGACTGTGGCATTATTTGAGTGAAAATAAAATCTAGAAACTCAAACGTATGCAAATGCTACAATAAAATGCAAGAAACATGCCAAAATCCAGAGTAAAGCAGATTAGTAAGCAGTTACTACTTTCTTCCTTTCATTCGTTAGGCTGCTTGAGTTTGCTGCTAGTTTCACCAACAGCATGTACTCCTCTGTTATGCACCATAGGATAAGGAAAAGCTGCACTGCCACAAGTATAACTTAGATTTGCAAACCGGGATTGAGCTTTAATGCTACCTGGAGGTCTGCCTGGGCTGACTTTGTATCCTGCTGCTTTAGTTGTGCCCAAGGGTCTGCCTGGACTTGTCTTAAATCCAGCTGCTTTGGTGGTCCCCAGGGGTCGACCCGTGCTGGTTCGGTACCCTGCTGATTTTGTGGTCCCTGACGGCCTCCCACGTTTACCGGATCGGTTGAGGTTTTTCTTTTTCTTCAGTTCATCTTTTGTTTCTATATTCCTGCCACTCGTGGTCTGCAGGTGGGATTCATTCAGAGCATCTTGTCTCTGGCACACCATCGGTTTGTGGCTCACTGCATGGGTGTATTTACTTTGCTGCGTGGCATACAAGTCAAACTGGTCAGCAGCTCTCACGGTGTCTTCGTTAAGGCAAGAGCTCTTGCCCGTCCCGCAGAACGCTGCATTGCTGCTGGCAACAGGGTGCATCATTTTCTATCAAAAAGAAGAGAGAGAAATCTATGTCAATAAAAACCAACACTGCACTGTTCCACAAGAAAATCTTTCAAGATCTACTTTTATTTTCTAACACAAGTGCAAGCAATTTCCATTTTTTGGTGAACAGCATCAGTGCCAGCAAATTACTTTTTTAGATGAGAAGTATTAATAAGATTTCACCTGAAGGTTTGCATGGTAACCTTTAGTTAAAAGCAACCACTTAAAGGACATGCTATTCAGAAGCACTCAATTAGGGAAGAAGTGCATTAAAGAACTGAACAAGAGCAGTTCAGCCAGAAGATACACAACATCCGCTCACCCACTGCCATTTCAAAGCCCTTCTGACCAAACCTCATCCACCTTCTAGCTGCTATAGATGTAAGATTAGTGGAGATCTGTGAGTAAGGAGAAACACCACACTGTTCTCCTGGTTCAACAGATTCAGGCCAGCAGAGATTGTGCTGTTGTTTTAAAAGCAGCTAATTAATAAAACACTCATCAGTTTTGTTGTTTCTACAGTTATGTAAGAAACACAGAAACAGGTGAGATACTCTGCAAAGACAGTGAGGCCACTGTTGGGAATATAAAGCTACACAAGGGATCCATTACAAAGCAGAAACTTCAGGAGGTTATGAAGGTGACTCCCGTGCATGCTGCTTCATGCTGCCCCAGCTCCAGCAGACAGACAGACAGACAGACGTCCAGCAGGTAGGCACAGCAGCAGCCAACGAGGTGCTCAAAGAGGAACAGGATGACATTTGCACCCATTCAGCCTGTGTAACATTTAACCACGATTAACCCAATCAGCATCCAGCTCTTCAGAGCAATTCTGTGCCCTACAGTCACACCTGGGAAGACAAACATTTCCTGCTGTGGTACATTCTCTAGCAGGTAAGGTCTGGAATATTGATGGTATTTTGCCTCCTGTAGATAAGGAGTATCTCCTAAGGCAAACAAATCTACATTCTACCATTGATCACTGAATTTACCCCACAGTTGCAAGGGTTTCCTCCCAGCCAGAGAAACAGAATACCAGAAGCAGCCTATTTACCCAGGAGAAAACCCCCATGCGTACCCTTCCCTTCTGATTACAAGGGTCACACTCCCTGCTCAGACTCCCATTTACCTTGGCTCCACAAATGCATGTTACAGTGCAAGCATTACTCTTGTGCAAATGTATGAATACGATTTTATGTCAAATAGTGAAACTGGAATAGCACTATAGTCCAAATAATAGTTGGTTCTAGCAGAGATTACCCACATGCTACAATTCTGCACATTGAATGGGGAAACGGTGGAACAAGCATGAAACCACTGTTAGTGCACATGTTGGCTGGCAAGTGGAAAGAAATGAGAATAATTAGCAAGGCTGCCTTTAGCAGAGAACAGGCAGGGTCAGCACACAGTGTCCAGGGCAACCGCGCTCTGCAAACACTGCCTTCAGGTGGAACACATGCATCTGGTCATGGTCTGTGTTACTGCCATTATTAAAGTCATGACAATGTCAAGTAGTTCCCAAAGCTTGTGTTCTGTATTTTCTTTTATTTGAGACATATTTATGAGAAGTTTCCTTTAGAAAAGAGCTCTCTAGTCTACCTTAGTCTGGTGCGGACACTGCCAGCCTCATTTTTCTGTATTCACATTGCAGTAGGGAATGAAAGAATGAAGCAGGCACACTACATGAGTCATCTGTAGAGCAGAAGCAAGTGTTTGGGTGGGGGGGATATAACTGAGGAAAGCATGGTACAAAATCCAAAGCAATGCCAGCTTTAAAATCCCACTCCAGCTGTACTGCACCAGCAAATGCACACAACTCTGTGCCCAAGCATTCTTCAGCAAAACCAGCCTGAAAAGTTCCCAGTGAATCAGAACGTGCTTGTTTTGAGCCCATACTTAAGTATGTAAATAGAAATGTACAAGCTTGTTTAAATCAGTTTTAAATCTTGCTGAACTTCTCAACACAATAGTTAACACCAGGCACTGCAGTAAACTCACTCAGTGGCAATTTGAGAAGGTTTCTACTGGAGGCCATACTGAGTTTTCTGTTTGGATCCTTCTCTATCTAGTAGTCAATTTTCATTCAAATGATGGGGAAAGGAGGAGACAACTGAATAAACTAGCTCTGGAAAGAGGTAGCACAAGAGCTCCACACACAACGAAGCACAGAAGCTGCAATGCTGCTAGGAATGAGGACAGGGACAGGGCCATCTATCTGGGACCTGCAGGTTTTGTTGCTGGGGGGTTCTAACTGTGGCTATAACCCCACCTGTCAGTATACTGCTGCCTTACCACGCTTCTGACCTGGCTCAGCACTAGTGAGGTGAGCGTGAG
The DNA here is from genome assembly GCF_054131305.1 of Coturnix japonica. Classification (NCBI taxonomy): domain Eukaryota; kingdom Metazoa; phylum Chordata; class Aves; order Galliformes; family Phasianidae; genus Coturnix; species Coturnix japonica. The sequence goes on from NW_028188951.1 coordinate 2,109,451, forward strand.
GTCTGCCTTGGCTCACAGCTCTGTCTGTCAGTGAGGCTGCCTCTAAGCATCTTGTATTTCATGGTCAAACTTGACATTCTTTGCTCTTTTCTGCTGGGAGATGAAACAGAAATCTTATTAAAGCCAATACAGACACAGCAGAAACTTAATAAGTTTCACCTAATTCCTGTGATATTATAACTCTTGGTTAGGCAGAAACAGTGCCTCCCTCTACCGCAAATACAGCACTTTTCCAGCTTAAAGCTGCTGAAATACACCTGGAATCAGGGCCTTTGAACATTGGAAGCTCACCTACAGCTTCTCAAACTATAGCAGGAAAGGTAAACTCCTACTGCCAATACGGAGAATTCTGCTTTTAACGACAGTATATAAAACCCACTCAATTCCCTGCAATAGCTTCAGCAGTGCAGACAGAGCTGCAGGAGACATTATCAGCACATCTTCATCACCACCCAATCCTGCATAGAGCAAACGCACACAAAGTCTGCGACACAGCACTTAGAAACACAAGCATTATTTCTGTGCTAGTAGTCGGGACATCGCTTCTCTCAATTAGAATAGCTGGAATGAAGCACAGGACCAACTCTGTTCGAGCTCCCTGCATAAAGAAGGCTCTGTGCCATATTCAGCAGCACAGGGGCTGCAGGCTCCGTTTGGTTGCAGAGGGCAGTGTGAGAAGCAGACGAGTGTTCAATACATAACCAACGCCTGAAGACAGTCAACCAGTTCCTCCACACTGTGCTTACAAAACACTTTCTAAGCATTCATTGTGTAACACAGCTTTTCTCATCCGTTGACAGCAGGTAAAAACAAACTGAAATGAGCCAAAATATAAAGCTGCTACTTGCAATAATGCAAGGTTGCAAATCGAAATTGCTCCCTGAAATGTTCTCTCTTCTTTCTCCAGTTACTCTTTGTCCAAAAAAGAAGATGGAGAAACAAAGTACTCCCCAAGCAATGCAACACATTAGAAGCACTGCCCCTCCTGGAGCTGGAGGCGTCCTCCCCATCCCCAACCCCCATGTCAGCTCTCAGCTCAGAGGCGCTGCTGCTGCTGTTCAGGCAGTGCAGGTGCAGGGGCACTTTACTGGGGCCCAGACCCATTTCTGTCCTCGATGGCAATAGGTGAAAGCTGCTTTTGCGTGCTAGTAATTCAACATTCACAATATATAATGGAAGGAAATAAGACTTAAGACACTCACATAGGGAAACCGTCCCCTGGAGAGCCCGAATACTGGATGCCTTTGTATCAACACACAGCACAGCACGACGTGACTGCACAGCACAGCAAACAGGGCACCCTCAGGCTCTCCAGCCCCAGAAATAAGCCTGTCCCACCCGAGGGCAGTTTCAGTAGATATCAACACCAGCCAGACTTTTTCCGACAGAAATTAAGATCATGTAACCACGACAATGTGAAAGAGGATGCTCAAACGAGTTAGTACAGCTTCATGAAACCGAGGACCATGTCAGTAATCTAATTAAGTGCACCTCCCATTACGTGGACACAGCTGACGGTTTGGCTTCACACCCAGCAGAAACTACTCCAAACACACGTTTTTTTTTCTGAGCAGGATGATCTGCTGTTTCCTCTTTTTCCTCCCACTCCTTGTACCAACACTAACTGTTGTGCAAGAGCAGGACAAGCCAACATCCAGACCAAAGCCGATCCAATGAGAAAACACAGCGGGTGGCTGGCACTGGGGCAGGAGAGGAAGCACAGATGGACCAAAGCTCTTGGTTAGCCAGAGCCACGTTACCTCACTGTCACCAAATGCTCTGGCTCCTCCATCACCCACCCCAGTTACAACACTGACCAGACCTCACAGGGATGACTTTGTGATGATTCAGCCTAAAAGACCTGAACAAAAGGGTCTGATGAATCCCAAATGCAGCACAGGGACCGGACGATGGGGAAGAGGCAAAGTTGGAGTCAGGGCAGCATGGAACCAAGGCAGCCATGGGGCCAGGCTGTGCCTGAGAAAGTGCAGTTGTGAAACTGCGCCCTGATTATTCTGCGGTTCTGTAATTACCAAATTTCAAAGCGAGCCAGATATGCATATGAATGACAGAGCAGGTGGAGGTGCATGTTTATAAAGAAAGTATCATTAGTGCTTGTAAAGCTGCCTCCTCCTCTAAAGGAGCTGTTCCCAAGAAAAACAGAGGAGATCTCAGCTTGGAGATGGTTATTCATCTCTGCGGGTGTTCTCGCCCACCTCTCCTCTCCCCAGGGAGCAGCTGAGAGGCACGAGGTGCTCATTCATCTCCGTGGGTGTTCTCACCTTCTTCAGCCTCCTCCCACTAAAAGAGTCTAAAGCTTAAGAGAGGGATCAAACACCCCCTAGTCCCAGCGCTGAGCTCCCCATATGCACTTCCATAGGGTTTCTGTGCAGCAGGATTAGCACAGGAGGCTCTGACAACTACCAACATCCCCAGACACAGCACCAGAGCCAACATCCACCCACCTGCTGAGGCTGTGCCACAGTGGGCAAAGGCACAGAGCTGCTCTGGGTGCTCCTAACACTGAGGTGTAAATAGCACAGACAGAAACCGTAGTGTAAGAAAAACTCCACTACTTAAATACTGACATAGGAATACATTGCTAATTAAGAAACGTACTGACCAAGAGTTCCTTGTATTTTGAAAACAAAAACAGAACAACGTCAACAGGAAGAACAGAGATCAAATAACTGCTGCTTTCTTCAGTGACACCCAGAGAGAAACACAAACTGAAGGTGCAACCATCTACTGATCAACTACCCTGGAAGGACTAGGCAGAATTAAAGGCACACGGGGCTATTTACAGGAACACAGCACACACATGTTAGTGCACCAACAAACAGGGATGGGAGGGAAGCAACAGAGCGCTCGGCAGCCCCGAAATGCATGTGAGCAGGATGTGCACGGCTCGCACACCTCAAGGAAACACATCCATCCCCACCGCAACCCCACACGCCGGCTGGTGTAGAGAGAAGCAGAACGATCCCCAGCGGCTGGACACAATACGCGGCCCCGCACCTGGGATGGGGTGAGACCCTTAGGCCGCAGGAGGCGCTTCCCGCAGGGCCGGGTCTCACTGCGGCCCGGCTCCCACCCGCCTCCCCCGCATCCCGCTGCCTCCCCGCTCCGGCGGCGCCGCCTCAGGGCCCTCCCCGCCACAGGCCCAGCCCGGGCCCCGCCGCAGCGCTGCCGCCCGCCCCGCCCGGCCGTGCCGCGGGAGACGCCGCCGAGGCCGAGCGGGCCCCTCTGCCCGGCCCCGAGCAAATCCTGCTCGAGGGCCCCGCGGCGCGGCGACCACCGGGGCCGGCTCCGCACCGCTCCCCTCCCCCGCCGCCTCCATCTTGCCCTCCCGCCGCGAGGAGAAGGGCTCCGGCCCGCACCTACCTGCGGGGATCGGAGCGGCCTGCGGCGCCTGCGAGACTGGGAGCGGCGCGGGGCGGCGGGCGGGAGCGACGGGCCGCCTCCCCACACCCCGCCGGGCGGCTGCAGGGAGCGGCGCTGCGGCGGCGGGAGGGAGCGGGAGGGAGGCACGAGCGCGCTCCCGAGCGGGGCCGCGCCGCGAGACTGCGCGGGGCAGGGCGGGGCGGGGCGGGGCGGGACGAGGAGGAGGAGGAGAAGAGGAGGCGGCCTCGGGGGCGCCCGGCGGCAGCGCCGCCATTTTCTCCCTGAGAGCAGCCCATGTGAGCCCCAGCCCGTGCCCCATTACCACAGCGAGCAGCAAGCAATGCTGCCGCTCGTTATATTTTGCCCTATTTTATCCATCCGCGTTCTTAGGAGTTTATATGAGTGCAGGGGCAGTTGTTAAAAACAAAGCTTTGTACCTTTGAAGGCCATTCGGAGCCCTCACAGAGCTTGTGCGCAGTGCTCCCCACCACCCAACCTGCCACCAGTGAGAGGACACAGTAACACCCATAGGAGGTGTCTCCCTGGGTCTGCAGCACAACCATTGCAGAGTGGGAATCTACTTCCCACTTTCTCTAAGTTATCATTACCAGAAGTACAGTCACAGTATCTGTAAGGTAATGCAATGAAATGCAGCCTCTCCCTACATCTAGACCACAAAATCCCATTCTCCTGCACTGGGCCCCTCTGATGGATCCACATTTTCAAGTCCTGCACAAGTTCCTCCAGTTGCCATCAGTGTCACAGGAGCTCAGAGCTGCCCTCAGCTACAAGCTGTGAGAGTATAGAGCTGTAACTGCTATGCCCAGTGCTCTATTGAAGCACAAGTTACTGGAGCTAAAAGTTCGTTTGTTTGCTAACATACACAGGCAGAGGAAACGTAAGTTTTCATTAAGATGAAGGATTTTCATTCAGTGCAGCATTTCCCATGCTAAGCAGTTGCTTTCAGAGCAGCTGCCCAGTGCTATCTGTTTTTCTGAGAGACATGTATGTGCTGATAAACTTCATACTTAGAATGGTCAAAGTATAGAATAATAACCATGTGCTTCATAGTAAGTTATTAATAGCTGTTCAGCTCACTACAACTAGTAATTCCTGTGATATTACTTACTTTACCTCTGCTTATGCTGATTAGCTTAACAATTTTCTCTCTCTTAGTTTGGATAAAGAAAACTGTTTAAATCTGTTTCAGATGAGAAGTGATGTTTGGGTGGCAATCACTCAGCAATAGCCACTTCTTTTAAAACAATGGATTCTACTGTGGCTAAAAATATCCAAACAAATCTTCCTGTCTACCATCATATAAACACTGCACAGAATGTACATTTTGGGACTAATGGGAGTCCAGCTGGGCACCTTTTATCTTTACATTTTTAGGTTGTTCTCCGCCTCCGCTCCCCCCATGCTGGCACAGTCAGCTGGAAGCCAGAATTTCTTCTGCAAACGCCCAAGCTCTAAGAATACAAACTTGTTTAAGCCGAGACCATATTTGGAAGCGATCTGGGTCAAGAAAAATAATCAAAAGGAAAGTGCATTCCTCGGGCATCACGTGAGGTCAGCGTGCGCGCACACACACGTCCTGCCCTTGGGAAGGGACCGCGCACGACGCTCACCAATAACTCCCTGCGACTACACTTGTGGCAAGGGCTGGGTTTACACCAACACTGACAAGTTGAGACCTCAGTTCAACTCACAGGGCACTAACTTAGAAACAGCTGCATTAAGTTGTACAGCACTGAGTGTGTGCCTGCGACAGAGAATTAGAAATCAATTCTGGCAACCTCAGCGGGCTCCGTTCTTGCAAATAAACATATTTGTTTCTTTAAGCATGGCAGTAGATCTGAAATAACAGCAGTTTCTCGTGAACATAAGCAAAAACTTGTCCGTGACCCAGAACCAAATATTTCTTTACTTACCCACCCAAAATACCACTCCCTGTTTACTCAAGCACTGCAAGCACTACGGTAACTTAGAAAGCCAGGAACGCTGCACCTTGGGTAGGTAACGCAACACAAAAGCAGCTTGTTCTAACAAACAAATACAAGCCCAGCACTCCCCTGTGCTTCCAACAGCTGGGGACAGGAATCCGCCCTGGTCAGATTCCCTGGAAAGCAGTGAAACAGAGATGTTTATAAAGCTGTGCTCCATATCCTTGTGCACATACGGAAATAACCAAGCGCATTCTTTTCCAGTACTTAATTCTCTCTTTTCCCTGTTTTTATTCTCACCTCCACCTTGCATGCTTGTTAATTTGAGAAATTCCTTCTTCTGCCTTATATGCATTTGGCTCCTGCTTCCGTGTGTTCAGACACCTTTAACTGCAACTGAGTCTGATCTGCGTCCTACTGCATTTCTAGCAGAAAATGACAAGCAACAGTTACTACACATATTTTCCTACTCCAACCAGTATAAGGCTAACTCAAAGGAAACGTGGAAGCAAGTTGAGTGCATAAAACAGAAAAGTTATTCAAAAAGACTGTTTCTGAAAAATATACATTGAAATTATTGTTTTATTTTTGCTGGAATTTAAAAAACATAGGAATATTGACATTGCATTTAAAAACCCCAGGAAGGTGAAAGATTAGACATTGTTTGAGCTCTGAAATCGAACAGAGCAAAGCTGGAAATCACAAGGATGTTTCCATCACGCCCTTCTGTTTGTTTGGTTTTGGGAGATACCAATAAATGTACAAACATTCTGAAACAGCATTTTCAGAGAAGCGTCCGACCATCCGAACTTAAAAGTGCTCTTCATTAAATACATCAAAATCTGTTACTCTTCTTGGGGGACGGTGTCGAAAATGAAGCAGTTCCACAAAGAAGCTGTATGAAACGTATCGACATCCACTTTTTAACAGAAACAAACCCGATTTCTGCTTGACGTTTTGAAATGCATGATTGTGTGCTTCTCTTTGTTCTACCCAAGGACTTACTGGATTAACCTTGGCAAGTATTACATGATGGGTGTTTTTGTACTGAATGTATGCTGTTAACATCATCATTACTTCCCTTTCCTGTAGTGAAAGTAAGACACAGTCGTGAGAATAACACAAATGGAAACAGCCTTTTAAATTACCTGCAGATTGGAAACCAAAGTTGTAAATTCATACAGCCACGATGCAGACTGTACCATTTGTCTTCACCAGACTCAAAGCAGTCTATACACAGCTACTTTAAAATGACACCTTGCTTCTCAGCGTGTCGGGTAAGAAAAGCTTTCTACAAAAGTCCTTTTGAAAGTCATCATCTCTAAAGTCGTGCAGCTGCCAGAACAAGATGGTTCAATTACTGCTGTTTATGCTGCAAATAAGTAGAGTCAGGAAAGCTAAAGGGTGAGAGTCCATCATGAATACTAATGATTATGTGGATGAGACCTCAAAACGAAAGAAAGGTCTTGCCTGTCCCAGTAATGTGGTATCCTACTGCCTGCACTGACAGTCCAAATCTGTGGATCCAATTCATAAATATTGTTATCAATTTTTAAACCCATATCCTAACAGTAATAAAGACAACAACCCCCTGGACAATCACATTAAACATATATATAAGAACACTGTAAAAAATGTGACCAAGTCATATATTCATTACAAAAGAGGCTTCTCTCTTTTTTTCCTCCTCACTCCGAGTATTTCTTTTTAAATGAAACAGCTTTTCATTCTTCTGTCAGAGAATGAGAAAAAAAAAAGCAAATCCTAAAATTCTGATGCTTAAAAAAAACAAACAAGGAAACGATTTTCATCCTACAAAACATTTCACTTTACAAAACAGAAAAGGAAAAGAGAAAAAGATCGCTGAAGAGTTATTCTGTTACCTGGGTCATAAGGACAAAATGGGAGACAAAAGGGATGAGTTTAAAACTGGACATCAAGTATTTCCTGATAAAATTCTCTCTGACATTAGAGGGATATTTCTACAATGAATTTCTGTGTGTGGAACCAGCCAGAGAGATGCTATGGATCGATCAGGAGAAAATCCTGCCTTTATTTTGGTGTTTTATCATTATTCCAGTATAAATGGATACGGTGTGAATCCTCCCCATGGTATGAAGCAGGTACATACTAACAATTTCCAACACAAATCCCAGCACTGTTCAATTAGGCTTAACAGCCTGTCAGGAAAATTAAAATCATTTTATTTTATATTCTTTATGGTGTCAAGTCTATAAACTGCACTTTTAAATTAAGTCATGCTTTGCCAAAACTGGCCTGCTTTAAGACTGCTAACCTCAGTGGAAAGAATTAAGATGTCTCAGCAAATATCAATTTTCTGTTAAAAAATGTCCGCAAGACAAAATAAGAAGGAAAAAAAAATCTTAATTTACAATAAGCAGTGTAAACAGCAAAAACAACAGAAGCCACGAAGTCTCACACACCAGCCACCAGCAGACAGATTGCTCCAAGCACTCATAGAACTTTGTATCTTCCTTTGTTGGTTGGTTGGTAGGAATTTTGCTGTAAACAGAGGAGAGAATAAATCACGGTTAAAAGCAAAAACAGAGCAATTAATTGCAATAAAAGCTCACTCATAGTAAATCCACGCAGTCCATTAGCAGCCCTCCTTCCTCGGGAAAATGTTTGTATGCAGAGCTCAACAATTTTGAGAAAAAAAGTAAATCTATAAAGACTCCTTAAAAGGAAAACAGCCAAGGCATTAATGTAACACAGTCGCACTCGGGTTGTTTCAGAGGAAGCCACGGTTTCCCCAGCCATAGAACTCACACCACTATTTGACAAGACAGTATCTTACAGGGGAAAAAAAAGCCGTACTGTAATGCTATGGCAAACCAAATCTCTCAGGACATATAAAGGATTAAAATAAGGGGGATAAATTCTCCTCCCCCCCTGCTTGATGGTGCTGAAACTAGGAAATTAATGAGGAGCTGAGTATTTAGGGAGTATTTAGTCAAATAGCTCTGTTAAGGTGTTATCTCCATCTGGTGGCTGAATAACAGCCATATGTCTGGTTGATTGAACAAAGTAATGTATTTTCTGCACTGGTCAATCTTTTGTTTTTTGAACCTGTACAGGTTCCAGTCCTTGGTATTAATATAAATGTATGCCAGAGCACCAACATTTGTACAGGTCGATTTCCTAACACATTAGCTGAAGCACTCCCTCTCTGCATTCTGAACATTTCACTCACCAATCTAATAAGCTCCTCCTTTATAAGTCGCGTGATTTCTGCCTTTGCTTTCTGTACAGCCAGTTCATTGGCACCTGAAGACAAGAAACAAATGTGAAACAACGTCGGCTATTTTCACAAACGCTGTAAAGCCAAATATCCTCGGCTATTTGTTGATGAAACGCAGTATTGCATAAACTGCCACAACTAGTGACAGTCTGTTCTAAGGAATGTGCTTAAAACAGACAGTTGTTAATTACCATATTCATAAATAAGTGTATAAATACCATATTTATTTAAGAAAGATTCTACTTGATTACCACTAAGTTTGCAAAGTTTCTGTTATAGTAGTTGATGTAATTTCTTATTCTTTTAACAGCCAAAACCCATAAATTCATTTTTTTCTCTTTATTTCATGTGGGCACAAACATCTCTGTGCTTATTTTGATCCCCATAAATGTTTGCTAATGTTCTGCAGCGGGTCAGCCTTTTCAGGAGCAGCATCTCTGTGCTCCCCATCGATCATCTGCCAAAGGGTACTGAGACAAATGAGTTTTCTCTTACTAATTACATTTATCTGTCAAGTAACTACAGCAAGTCTGTAACTGAGCATCCAAAAACTCTGACTATAGAGATTCCATGCCTAATAATGAAAGTGAGTGAGTAGTATATTTCATAGAACTATTTAAAGAATGCTTACTCTCTATAGCCAAATAAATCTTTCGCTCTCCTTCCTTGGGTTCTTTGCCTGGAGGGAAATAAGTTCCTCTGATTGTAATAGCAGCTTCAGAATATTCACTGATTCTCTGTAGTGCTTCTTTAGAGGTAACTTTCCATCTGGCAGTCTGCAAGGGAAAGGATACAGGAGAATCAATAAGAAGAAAAGCATCAACACAACAGCATTTCAAAGCATAGTTGATCTTTTGGACAAACAACAGTACAAGAGCAAGACCCCCTACAGACCTTTAGTTTTACTACAGTGGAAGTTTAAAACCTGTAAATTTTTTTTCCTTACAGTTTTCCAAAACAGCACTGAAGTATTTTATTTAATACTTTTTGCAGGAAGAATAGACCACCAGGGCAAATATTCTGTGTGCTCCCATTGAACAAAAAGGAACGGAATCAGTCATAGACAGTCGTATGGCCTTTCAAATATAACTCTAGACAGTGTCAAAGGTTTGGATATGAGATAAGTCAGTAGCAGAGTGTAAAAAGATTTTTTTATAGTAAGGAATGATTGCTTTGGGGATATTCTCTGTAATACACTGTCCATAAGCTGTAAAGTAACCACAGATATACTGACTTCAACCAGAGTAAGAAATTGTCCAAGCTATACTTGCTAAATAGTGGCCATTAGCAAAATGTTTACTTGCCTGTGGGAAGTCGTTGATCTCTAATTCCTCTTCATATCTCTTAAAAGATTCGTTCTGTCCACCATCCTGTTTCTCTTCCTCCTGCTTCTCTATAGGTACATAATTCAGCTTAGCATTGATTTTTTCAGCCAATTGCTCTGCAATGGTCTTGGCAGATACTGTAGGAGCTTGAATTGTGCCTCCCCTAAGGATAGCGTTTGTAGCCTGTTGCATCACGTCCTGCAAAAACCAACCAATCAAAAACAAAAAAGAAAGAACAGGTTCATGTTGAAAACAATACAGACAAAACAAGTCCCACACAAACCAGCAAGGCTTTCATTAAAGCTTTCTACATATCATAAATGCCCACGTAACAAACACATCTTCAGAATGTCCTTGTGTACAGAAGATCTTAATTCTTTCATATCTTCAGCTCAAAAAAACCTTTGAACATACCAGACCACATTACCCTAAGTCCAAACTGTGCATTATGTGCTTCAGCAGATATTGTTCAGCTCTGCTATGCTGACAAAATCAAATTCATTCACCATTACTGATAAAATGACATAGTTGTTTTTTTTTTTTTGCCAAGGCAGACAGAGCATTTCCACTTCTGTATTAAATTAGCTCAGTTACAGAAACTGTAACTTACAACTGGGACAAGGGTGTAAACGAGCTCCATGATGCAGTATGACATCAGAGAGGAGAAACATCAGAAAACAAAAAACCAAACACTGTACTACTAATAAAAAAAAAGAGTTCTGTAAAAAGCTTACCTTAAAGTGGAAGGGGACAAACACTTGTGCCTCTGCTCCCAGATTCTTCTGGGCATTGATTCTCAAAGCCAATCTTTTAGCAATCTCCAGTTTTTCTGCATTACCAGCTGATGGTGTGGGAGCATTTGACGATCCTGGTGTTCCCATGTCTTTTACTCTTTTCTTTGAATTGAACATGCTTTCAATTTGTTCGTCAATCTGAACAAAATAAATATCATTAAATGGCTGCATTTACCATTAAAAATCATCTTAAAAACAGAAAACACTAAGGGCCATTTAGTTCACATGGTTTACATGTAAATCTTGCATAAATGACGGCAGCACGCTCAGAACTACAGGACAAACTGAACAGATCCATTAATCAGGAAGAAACTTGAACATGGCATTTACTTGCAAGCTCAGAGAAAGGAGTCTAATATTTGGAAAGAAAGACCTAGAAAGGATTTAGAAATAGAAAGAAGCCACTACTGTAAATTTCTTTCAAACATTACATGCAAAACAAACGTTTGTAATTGAGGACAGTTGTAGTTTGAGGCAACAGTTCCGTTTCATCTATGGAAGATTAGCATCAGCATTAACCTCTGTGACATCTGCACCACTACATATTTTAAGTATAAAATACCAGTTGGTTCTGAACAGATTTTCAAGACCTTCATAGGAGAGCTATGCATCTTTTTCTACCAAAGAGCACATACTCATCCACCCATGGAATTTAATTCATTAAATCAGCAGCACAGGACATGTAATAATAAAAGTCCATGCATTCTGCAGCATGCTCTGTAACCTACTGGAAAAAAACAGCACATAAATACACTGGAAATCCTCAAAAAACTTCAGGCACTTACATCAACAGCTGTATCCTCATCATCTGAATCTTGCAAGCCAAGAGCTGCCTTCTGTAGCTTCTTTCTTTCATTAGCCAAGGCCTGTTCTGTTTCATCAAATTTAAAGCCTTTGCCAGAGAATCCACTGCTTTTTTTAATCAGCTTTCCCTCCTAAAATAAAAAGTGTGTTTTCATGTAAAGTTGTAAAATCGGTTTCCAATAGTAATTAGATAACTATGGAAATGTACAAATAATTCAAGTTATTTCTTTAAAAAAGCAAACCCTAGGATGAAATCCCTTCAATGAAGTACAATAAAAACAGCTGTGTTAACTCAGCAGACAAAAGCAACACACTACTGGGATTCTGCACAAAAAGCAACCAAAAATCAAACAACAACAATAACAAAACCCAAAATCTGGACACCTCAGCACACATGTGTGCTCTCAATGAACTCAGCGACGACTCACAATTGTATAGAGTACAACTGGACCCACAGCATACGCATTAAACACAGAGCAAAGCGCACTATGGAATAAAGGATTACTTACAGCCTTCTGTTGCTCTTTGAAGTCAGCCCAGAGCTTCTCTAAATCAGCAGGAATTGGATTCCCAGATAACTCCAAAGCCTTGATGATATCACCAGCATACCGTGCCTGATCCTCGGTAATGAACGTGTATGCAAATCCCTAGTCAAAATTAATTGAAAAGATGGTAAAGAACAACCTGTACAGAAGCTTTACCTCTAACTTTCCTGCCCGTGCCCTTGCACAGATGCTGTAAAAGTAACTGTGGTATTCTTATTGGTTTTTTTTCCAATGTTATTATAGACTGAGTACTGTGATTTCCCAGGCAATTGATACTGAGGTCATCAACCAAGGATAGCAGAAATTGAACTCTTTCCTTTCAATCTTGTCATGGTTGTAAGTTCAGAAAAGAAAACATTTGAAAGTTAGCAGGGCACATTTCCAATGGTGAAAAACACCAAACTTTAAGCCACAAATGGAATTTAAGAGGAAATCCAGATGGCAGAAGAAAATATAAAACTCCAACTTTTGCATTGCTAAAAATTCAGAATGTACTTTATACATCATCTCTCAAAAACTGTAAGGGCACTCTAAAAGAAAACCTTATTCATATCAGTAACAAAATATTCCCTCTGTAGCTACTCTTTGAGAACTCCTTTATCAAGCAGTAAATAAGGCCATTTTTTTCAGTATCAACAACAACAGGCAAGTGATCACACTTACTTTATTTCCAGCTCGTCCAGTTCGGCCTGCTCGGTGCACATAATCTTCATAATGGTTGGGACAACTGTAATTGACCACTAGCATTAGTTGTTTTACATCCAAACCCCTTGCTGCTACAGATGTGGCCACCAGAAGTTTGCAAGTTCCATTCTTGAAATCATTAATTATGCTGTCCCTGTCATACTGATCAATACCTGCAGGAAACCAGACACATTATGAAGCTGGGCCTTGATTCATTTTTATTAACTATCTTCTGATTTCAACTCAGAAGAATTTGTATGTCAGTCAAAATACTCTCCAACTTCAAGCAACTCAAACCCTGTGGAAATAACATTCCCATAATCTTACACTCACAGGCAATATGAATTATCCACAATAATAAAGCTCTTAGTCTATTAGCCACAACAATGAAAACTTCAGTTTTTTCACTATAAATCCTATAAAAAAGTTTTGAAATAAAGATTTTCTCCTTGACTTCATATTTCAACTCAGATCTCATCTGGCAACTTTGTCTGTTTGCTAAAGGCAATGGAACACTAAACAAAATGAGGATAATTTTTCCCTCTTCCAATGCTGCACTACATGTACAGCGATGTTGTACTTACTGGTTACTGAATGTTCAAGAGCACTTACATTTAGACAAATACTCTGTGATGGACAACATCCTACAGAGATGGCCTCTTCTCACTGCTAAACTACTTCCATTCTATTACCTCTTGAGGGTAGAAAAGTGAGACAACAGCTGCTGTTATGGTGGAATTTTAAACAAAATCTCACATAATACCCCCTCAGCTGGTGTTCACTACTCTACATTACGGAGTTATTAATATTTCCTAAGAAGTGTTAACACTCACTTCACAACCCCGTTGTACTGAGACAAGATTTGGTATCTGATGACATCTCAAAGGGAACAAAAGAAAACTATCACGTCTGTTTCAAAATTAATAAACAAATATGTTTCCCCAAGTACAAAGCAAAAGCTGCATATGACAAAATATTCTAACCTGGTACTAGCCAGGCACTAGGCAAGATGCTTTTCTTCCTAACTACTACATATGAACATTCCAGCTTGGTGATCTTGGTGTGAGCCCCTAAAATTGCAGATTACCTCCATGAAGAGACAAGCAGGGGTAAGAAGCTCTCATTAAATCTTTCAACAACCCATCAGCGTGTTCTTGTTTGTCCACAAATATGATAACTGATCCTTTCTCCTGATAGTGTCCCAGTAGCTCTAGTAGCTTTAAGAACTTATTCTCCTCTTCAATCACAATCTGGAAGAAAAAAATAAATAAGGAAAAAGCAAAAAGGATATGAATTGTACCTTCAGACATTAAACACAGTCAGGATAAAAGGCATAAGAATAAAATTATAAAAAAAATCAGGAACAGGAGCTTGCTTGGAAAGCACAGTGCATCCATCACTAGTGGCAGAACTGCACAGCTCAGTGGGGCCAAAACAAGCTAAAAAAAAATTGATCACAATGCAGTTGCAGTTTAATTTGTGTTACCTTTTCAGTTCACGATAACAAAACTCACTGAACGTCTAAAAATAAAAGCTCTTCTTGTACTGCTGGAAATCTTCTGAAAGAAGATATGCAAGGTGGATGTGTGATACTTACAACGTGCTGCTCCACATCAGAACAGACAACACTTCTGCCTCCAACCTGCACTTCTATAGGCTTACTTAGGATTCTCCGAGCTAATGCCTCCATAGCTCTGGGAAAAGTAGCAGAGAACATGACAGTCTGACGGTCAGGCCTGACGTTGTCTACAATGCGCATAACCTGGTTCAAGAGAACATTTCCTGTTAGTAAGTTCTGTAATTGAAATTCATATACATAAAGAGCTGTCTTATTAAATAAGTAAGATATTGTATGGATTACATCGAATACAAAATATTTCTTTGCAGACTTCCTCTTGTGACCTAAGTGAGAGCACTGCAAGACAGGCTGAAGTGAACAGGAAGTTGAGTGGTAACGTGCCACCCTCCAGCAACCCAAAAGAAAACCTGAGAGCTGCTGCAGAAACAGCTCAGGAGACAATGGAATGGTTTTAGTTTTGGAGGACGATACAGCTGAAGAAAAGTGAAAGAGCCCTGGCTGCCCAAAGCTGCCAGCAACTATTGTCTAACATGTCTAATATATATAAAATAGAGAGAAAGTATGTTCTAATTAAGAAAGTATCAAAACTAAAGCGTGAGAATAATGCAATGAAAATGTTAGTTTAAATTGCCATCTATATACAGCACATTCTGTTATTGGTAGTCTAATAATTACATAGCATAGGATACTGCAAAATCCTTCAAGTGAAAAGTAGCAGTTCATGGCATTTAAGCACGTCATCAGTTACCTGAGGTTCAAAACCCATGTCAAACATTCTGTCTGCTTCATCAAGGACAACGTATGTGACTCTGCGGAGATTTGTCACCCGACCTGAGAAAGGAGAGGAAAAAGCACATGGGAAACAAAATCAAATAGAAATTTAGTTTCCCTCAGGAATTTATTTCTATATAGGTATATATGTATATATTTAAATGTTACATATATTCTCACTATCTTCCAAGAAATGCATTAATTACTTTAAGAAAATTCACTAGAAGTGAATTTTAATGTTCTCAATTTAATCTGAAACATTCTGGAAACGTGTAAAGTATGCACTAGGCCCTTTATTTTGTCAAACTCTTCTCTTGCATACCATCATAGGGCCAGAAGAACCTGTAAAATTCAGAAAACTGCCCTCGCCAAAACACATCATAAAACTAAGACTGAGATGAAGCAAGGAGCCACATCAGCCATAATCTGACAGCGCCACCTAGAAAAAAACATATTAGAGATTACAGCGCATGTGTGGAAGGCAAAGTCCAGTGCTAACTGTTGCAGCCTCAGAAAGATTCCTTTTATACATATTATCTGTAATGCTTCCTTGGAGCTAGAAATAACTATTTGAGGGTAATGGGTAATTCTAGTTAACTGCTAATAACACGCATAAAACAGAGCAAGCAGTCTTTTCCAAATGAATACATAAAGATTCAAACCTACCCAGTATCACTACCAGATTTAAAAATAAGAACCACCCCAAACTCTGGGACAGCTGGAAACAAAATGAGCAAGTTGTGTATCTGCGAACATTGGCAGCTGAGGATGAACGGGATAATTAACACCCTTCCCAAACAAATGCCTAAGAGGTTCCCTTTCATCAAAAGGATTTAACTTGAGGATTTAAGAATCACATTCTCAAAGTATATCAATATGTGGACATATTCACTTCCAAACAACTGCACAGTGACACTGCCGAGCGCTCTCAAAATGAAATATATACTTTCATATTCTCTATGACCAAGACTGAGGCTTCTGCCTATCAAACTACAGCAGAATTTGGTCCTTTCAGCTTCAGCAAATTGCAGCTGAAGCTTCCAATTACTTTATGGGGGTGATTTAGCGCTGCATTTTTTAAAAGGAATTCACACTTAAGTAATAAAATACATATTTAATAAAATCTACATTATCTATTTAACACCCTAACACTTCCATCCCCAAATAATAACTTCGTAAATTGACTTGGGAACAGCATTAATGTACCTACCTTTGACGATTTAAGTCTTGGAATCCCAGTTCTATATCTCTTGAAGGTACTTTTTCCACAGAAGTTAAATAATGTCAACAGTTTAGTAGAGGTTTTGATGTGGAATAATTTAATAATAAAACTTTATCTAGCAAGCATGCAATGGTTACACTAGGACAAAACCTCTTAAAGCTGCAGTGTCTCAATTTAAACCAACTTGAATACTGGATGCAAGGTCAGTTCTTTCACAATCACGTAGGGAGGGCTTTTTTGTCTGGTAGTTGGGTTGTTGTTTTTTATTCCAACAGTCAAATACTCTTCAAGTAAAAGCGAGTAACTGCTGAGCTACGCTAACAGTAATGTCAGACCAATGGGCAGACATAGTAAGTAACTGTCGGTTAACTTATCAAAACGACTTGAAGGTAAAAATTTAGAACATCATGTTTTATGTTTAACAAATGTTCTTAGAAACTCTTCAAGAACGCAACACTTCCTGTCCTCCCCCAGAAAAGCCAAGCCAATATATCACTACACCTATTATTAGAGCTGTGTATTGTCAATTGCTAGATAGTGCAGCCTGAAGAGATATAAGAAAATTCCATAAAAGCATCTAGCAAAATACATGATCTTTTGAATTTGTTAGAATTACACAATAAATATAAACAATTCTCCATAGGAAAAGGTTTTCTACTCACCATTGTTAGCTGCTAACATGTCAATCATACGTCCAGGTGTGCAAACAATAATTTCAGCACCTCTTTTGAGTTCAGCTATCTGATTTTAAAAGACAGTAAACTCCATTTAACAAACTATTAGTGTTGGTTTTTTTTAAAAGAACATGTATGACTTCACAAAAAAGCTACATACATTTTCAATGACTTTCGTACTTTTCATTAATGGAAACTGCTTACTCAAAAGACTTTACTTAGCAATTTCCTTAAACTTTTGAATTTCTTTAAATCATAAAAACTGCTTTCCAAAAGAGTGACCTCTGTCAAACTAAGTTACTTTCACTTCAAGAACTTACAGTGGGGATAGGACTTTCACTACAGTTCACAACCTGTGTGAAATACTGTGTGTCATGGAAGTACACATGATCCATTCACAGTGTTTAAAAGCCATGTTCCAATACACACAGGCAACCAAAAGATCAAATTTCCATAAATGTGGAGTAGAAAAATAACCCAGAAATTAATCTCCAAATTACACCGACATGCAGTATTTGGTAATGCAACCAACCAACGCCAACATTCTGGCTCTTGTTTGAGATAACTCCAGAGGGGAATACCCATAAAAATACAGCTTCTCCCTCATTGTCCAACTACCACATCTCAAAAGTAGTTTAATTATCGTTATGCTCGGTGCATATATAAAAAGAAACAGTCTGAAATATTAAAGACCACTTTTCAGAATTTTCAAACATATTGCTACGTTTAGAACTAAGTTACATGCAAACATTTAACCTTTTACATTGGTGCTGTTCATACAGAGAAAGTTCAGAATAAATGTTGCAAACATAATGGAATTTATGGGAAGGAGAACTAACTATATCCACTTCAAAAGTAGCATTGATTAACAAGAAGTCCAACAGCTGTTTGACAAGTAACGTATGTCTAACACATACCTGTTCACTTATTCCTGTTCCTCCATAAACACAGACAACTCGAAGTCCAAGGGTCTTTGAGAACTTCTTGCACTCCTTGGTAATCTGCAAGGCCAACTCACGAGTAGGTGTCATAATGACAGCTGAAATGCAAAGCATATCCATCATATGCTGCAATATAAGGAATGCTGTTATTTAAGCAATAAAAAATAAGCTTTTGTAATGAAGTTCAAAGCATTTGTGTGAAATATATGCAGCTCGCTCCCAAGCGTATTAATATCTATTATTTTAAAGATACAATTTCAAGAAAGAGAGCTATGACAGCATGAGAAAATGTGCTGAAGTTTCAAAATCAATCTAGGCCTCCCTTGCAGAGATACAGATATGCAAGTGCTCTTAATACAGCATTAAATAGCAGAGTGACCACAAGCAACAACAAACAGCATGGTGCTCATTAATGGATTATAGCAACAGCAAGCATTCACTCCCACAAACAAGAGAAAAACTGAAGAACCTTCCAAAGCATAAGAACGAGCTTTTGTTTACTTAAATAGCAATTCTGAAAACAAGAGCTTTGTACCTATGGGACCTTCTCCTTCTTCTAAAGCTCTCTGATCCATAATATGCCTGAACATGGGCAATAGAAAGGCGATAGTTTTTCCACTTCCTGTTTTAGCAATGCCAATCAAGTCGCGACCATTCATAATTGCTGGGATAGCTTGGCTCTGAATGGGCGTGGGTTTCTCATAGCCGTGTCTTAAAGAAGGGGAGAGAAACGTCAAAAAAAGAGATTGTAAGATCAAAATATGATTTGATGGACATATATCACAGTCATGCTAGAAGAAATGTGCACGTTCTTATTTACTTCTAAGCATCGGTGTCACTCTAAAAACATCTTAAAAATGAGCAGTCACATGATACAAATGGCTGAAAGAACAGTTTGTAACAACCGTTTAATACTGACTGCAAAATGACTGAGGACTAAACATGTAACACCAGCAGACATGGACACGTTGCTTTATGCAACAAAGAACGTTTTTCTCACTAACATATGTATGATAGAACAGAGTAGACAAAACCAAGCATGACTTGGGTTGTACATCGCTTGCTTACTTTTTGAGAGCAGTAAGAATCTTCATGGAAATACCACACTGAACCCAGGTCTTTATTGGTTTGGGGCAGCCTTTTCCCTTGACTGTTATTCCCTCCATCTCCAGTCGGTACACATTCACCTCTGAAACAGAGTTTGCATTAGAACAGAGTCAAACATGACATCTGCTACCTTGAGATAGCATGGGGTTATCGGTAATAGGGATCTGACTCATTTTCATTCTGTTGCTCAAAAAGAATCCCCTCTCCCATTCAAATTCTCAACAAAATTACTCCAAAGACTTGAGCTGTACAGCACTTCTTTGCTCCTTCAAGAGCACTCCACACTGAATCAGAATTTGCTACTTCCTTGCACACTAGAATGTGTTCTGCTCATACTTGTACTTACCCTCTTGTGTCATTTTAGCGAGTTCAGGTACTTCAACATAGAAGTTTTTCCTGAAGGGTTCATATTCTATTTTTCCATGATCCACAGGTTCTAGCAGCTTTCTCTGCTTGGTCTGATAGCCAGTCAGGGCAGTCTGAAGATCAACTTCCTCTTCTTCTGAAGAATACTGTATAGATTGTTAAGAGTGTTTAAGTTACTGTGAATGACATTCTGAGATGCTGTTACTTGTTTATACAGAAACTTGACTCAGAAGCAAAAGCTTTTTCTTAGCCCATTAAACTGGATACTGAAAATCTGCTCTCACTGTGAGAGGAGCCCATATCATTTGCTCATCAATTTATTTCATATTTCTTCCAAACCTTAACTTTCACTGTTCCATATCACTTCTATGACTTTATAAATACTAACTAGAACAGTCCCGTCATTCAGAAATAATCATAGCTATACAGTACAAATATTAAGAGAACAGTATTTAAAAAATAATAATTTGAGTGTATAGAATAGCTACTATGCCACTACATGCCACTAATTTGTCAGACACAAAATAAATAAAGAATTATCGTTTAAGAAGAGTTTTGAGACCTGGAACTTACAGTTCATTTGGAATTAAACATATTTATACTTACCTAGAAAAGAAACAGAAATGCAAACCCTCAGAAAACATTTATTTCATATTAGATATGTATTAGAACATGCAGGCTGAGCTGCCACATACATACTCACAAGACACTTCCATTACCTCCATTGCATCTTGATCATTCTCCATGAGTTCCCCTTTCTTCTTTTCTGTCTCTACAACTGCCTTTTTGGTTGTCACCACGGTTACCACTTTGGTAACAGTTGGTCCAGATTTCTGCAAAAAAGAAAAGAAAAAGAAAAAAAGTTAATAGAAATCATTGCATCACTCATAAAAGACATGCTGTATGAAATATACAGAATATTTCTACTTATGAACATATTACACTGTTTTTTCATACATCTCTTGCAGTGAAATTTTATGAGGATATTGCTATCAGCTTATTAATAACATCAGAAAATTCAAGGCAAACAATCACTGAATGGATCTAACCTATTTCTTCCCTTCTTTTTTCCAAAACCATTTCCATACTGAAACACAAAGCTACTTTCAATTTTACCTTTTCGCTCCCACCTCCACCCTTCACACTTCTCATATTGAACTTCTTGACTTCTTCTTTTACTTCTTCCATATAAGCATCCAAAGGATCTAATTCTTCATCTTCAACCTCATTGCCTTCCTTTTCTCCTTCTGCAGTTTCCTCATCATCATCTAATATGATTAAGAAAAACAGGAATAAAACAGAGAGGAAATAACTCTATGTTACATTGTTAGCCTGCCCAAATAATTACTGTCCATTTTTATTACTGTATCATTTTTCTTCATTAAAAAATCTCTCAAATTTGTTAATCTCAACACTACCTTAAAATGTTTGAAGCCGTGACAAGGTTTAGGCTTTGCTATTTCATAGTTCACTTTTTGAAAAGTCTTTAAATGCTTTAAAGATAATAAAAATATTATCAGGAACAAACGTGTTTTAAATGTTACATCTAAAATCAAAATACCATCATCATCTTCCAAACTCCATTTTTTCCCCTGTTTCATCTCCTCAATTTCCTTTTTCAGTTCTCCTATGTTCTCCATTGCCTTCTTGCGTTGCTCTTCCCTCCACTTCTCCACTCTTTCTTTTCGTTTTCTCATTTCTTCTTCCAGTTTGTTCTGATCAAAATTCTATGGCAAGAAACAACCAGTGAAAATTAATGGCCACTGGCATTTGTCTATTCTTCAGTCAAAAAGCCTTTCCAAACAAATGTAACTGAGCACCAAGTTGATCCATGGGCATACAGAAACCTATCACAACAGGAGTAAACAAAAAACACTAAAAGCAGCTACAGTGCTTTAAAATACAAAACTCAGCTGTTTTATTTTTCACAACAGTAGCACGTATACAATTCTGTAAGTAATAATCCTTCAAGAACAACAAAAAAAGGGACCCATCTATGCATGGGGAGCCCTTGCTGACAGCACAGTAGAAACAGAATGTTACTAATGGCAAGAATTGGAAGCACACCCTGTGACAGGAGTTATAGAAGAGAGTGGGACTCATTAACTCAGCAGGGATTTTGGCCAATCCTGAGAATAGTTTTTTTTTTTGTTAATACAGTAATCTATGGCTACCTCAGTTCCTTGTTTATACATTTAAAAGTTAGAAGATTATCCTCAGAGCTCCTACCTCAGTGGCCACAGTAGATGCACCAGCATCTTTATCCTTCTCTTCTTCCTTGTCATCTTTCTCTTTTTTCTTTTCTTTGGAAACTTCCACACCTTCTGTCCTTTCTTTAGATCTTGATCTGAAAGGTAACAGCAAAGATTTCTTAAAACATTTTTTTCTCACGGGGGAATAAACGTGTTGGATAGAAACAAAACCACGAACACACTGAATGGGGCTGTGTTTTCAAACATCTTATGAAGTGCACATTATCTCTTTAGAGAATCTTTCTCTGCTTTATGGAAACATGCCCTACACCTGCCAGAAATGCACAGCCTATTGCAATTCACTCATTCACATGCTCTGGTTCTATTCTCATTTCTTCACAGGGCCAAGCAGCAGCATTTACAGTACAGAACACTCAGTACTGTGGTTCTGTTGTTTATTCTACACCTCCTTGAAGGCAGCACTTTGAAAAAGAGATACTAAAAATGTCCTGTTTCTTCTATTTCTAGGAGAAGGTAAAGTGATCTTGCTTCCTGCTATGGAAGTCTGAATGTTCCTCTGCACACTACTGCCTTAAGGACACTGAAACACCTCTATCTGGGAAAAGCTACTTATAGCAGTACTTATATGTACTTATATATATAGTACTTGTCGTATGCAACATGCAGACTTCCATTTAAAACAAAACCCACTTATCACAGATTTTGTTATCATAACATGTTTCCTATTAAAAAGAAACGTATCTGAACCAAATGTTTGCTAGCTCATAACAATAAATGTAAAATTCACTTTAGCCAATTAAATCTCATTGAGATCACTTCACAGCCCACTGAAAGATTAATTCTAATGCCAGCCATATGATTATCCTGAAAGACTCATTCCAGCTGCTCATAATTTCTGGATTGTTGTCAACCTGCTTGTTCTCTATCCAGACTGCTGTTAGAACTTGTGGATCTACTACTCATCTTACAAAAAACATTCTCACAACAAACAGCATTAGAAATAATTATGCATACCCAGAATAGCATTTACGGCCCCTCAAGTAAGGAATATAAAAATACTTAGTCCTTCAAGGGACATTAAGCGATGGGAAATTACAGTATGCTAGGAAAATTCTCCTTGCTCTATACACAAAATCTTTGGTTGGTTTTGCACAATGATTCCTTCCAATATATCAGTATGTTTACAGTAATGAGTAACTATGATCCGGACTGTAACTACAGAACACAAATACCTGTTTTCTGTCTTCCTGTTCTTGCTTGGACTGGGGGATCGAGACCGTCTGCCTCTGCTTCTGCTCCTGGAGCGCCTTCTCTCTCGGCTTCGTGATCTTCTTCTCTCCCGACTCCGTTCCCTTTCTCTACTTCTTGAACGTCTGCCCCAGAACAAAAGTGTACTTACTCAGCATGTGGCAACAGTGTAATTTTGGCTTTTAAAAGGAATCCAATAATCACCAAGGATCACTAACAGCTTACAAACACCAGCACCAGCAACAAGACATTACTTAATAAGCCAAAATATTAAGTTCTATCATGAGCAACAACAAAGTAAACAGCTGTAGAGGAAGAATATCAGCACTGGATAGCAAGCATTCTTCCCTACTTTGGAGCTCATACCTCTGGCGCTTCCTGTCACGTGAGCGTGACCTCCTCTTGTCCCTGCTGCGCGATCGCTCCCGTCTGCGATCCCGATCTCTGCTCCTGGAGCGTCTGTCCTCACGTTTCCTTTTATCAGATGGAGAACGACTTCTAGAGCGGCTCCCGGAGCGTCCCCGCGACGCAGAGCGCTTCCGATAATGCCTGCGTTGTGAAGTCACAGGATAAAGATAAGCACAAGTTTGAGGACAGTTCGGGAAGTGGGAAGAAGCAGAGAAAGCAAGACCTCAAGTCCCCCATGTCCCTTCCCTTTTGTCACTGCCAACAGAACTGTATTACAACAGTGCTGGCACTAAAAATAATAGAGTTTATTTCAGCACATCGGTATATTTAGGTACCATGTACATTTGGAATCAGTGCAGTAGCAGCGTGACATCTATATCCTGCCTACAGCAGTATGACTGAACGTGGAGAACATCAGTCACTGTCAGATATCTCTGATTTCTTCCCATCTCAGCCCCAAAATGCCATGAGAACTGCTCCCCATTTCCCCCCAAGATTTCTTTTTCTTCCTCTACAACGTGTAACAAATCTGGGCATCTCATTTCAGTCTGATGAGTCCCTACAGCAACTCCAGGACCTACCCTGCCCTTCTCCACCCCCCACTCCCTCTCACTCTCACCATCTTTTAAAGCATTTTGAACACTATAAACCACGTTAGACAGCTGAGTTTGAAACCCCATATTACTTTATTGATTGATTGATTTTAATTGATACAACCCAGTTCACCATGCAGCTGCCCCACAACATAAAGACTTGCAGAAGGGGATGGAGCTTCTAGGAGAGCAAGGGATGCAAGTGGGAGCAGCGGGGGCTGCTTATACAATTAGAGCCCCGTGGCCTGCTTTGACAAACACACTGTGAGTGCTTTCTGCAGACTTTTCTGTTCAGTCCAACCCTAAAGCCCATCTAAAACCACATTATCAGAATGGAAGCTGTACTGAGGTAAGCAAAGGAGTCCTGAGAGATCCAAAGGCAGCACCAGGAGCTGCCAGCAGATTTTGTAGCCTGCAGACTGTTATCAGGCTGTTAACATTGTTTCAGGGTTAAAATCTGATGATAAACTAGTCAGTACAAATGTAACAACAGCATGAGCACACGGCACAGCTGGTTTAAAGCCCAACGGGTGCGAGCAGCTCCACAGCACCCGGCAGCACCGACCGAGACACACAAGGAGCGTGTGATCACATTACTGCTGAATTAGTTAAAACGCCCAGTGAGGTGTTTGTGTCAGCTGCGAGGACAAAAGGTCCAAGATGACGCTGAAACTTGAAGAGATACGTGCCATAAACGCCTCAACAACAGGAATCAAACACTAAAATCCCGATCTCTCGGCCCGGCCGCAGCTGCTCACAGCGGCGCAAGGACCCGCGCGGTCCCTCAGCGCAGCGCAGGCCGCTTCGTGCGGCCTTTGTTCCCACACGCAGCCGCCCGGCCGCTATCGAAGCACCCGCGGGCCCCGGAGCGGGTCGTGCCGCCTGTGTCCCCGTCCGTGTCCCCGCTGCCCTCACCTGGACTCCCGGCCCATGGCGGTTCGGCGGTGCGGGCCCTGCGCTACCACACGGCGGCCATTCGGCGCCTCAGCACCGGAACGACGAGGCGAGGCGGCAGCGCGGCGGGAAGCGGCCTGAACCACTTCCTGCCCGTCACGGCGCCGCAGCGCCCCCTGGCGGCCGGAGGGCGCAGCGCAGTGTGAGCGGGCGGGACAACGCGGAAATAAAACGGGGAAGAAAAGGAAAATAAAGTGTTTGTGGGTCGGGCTGGGTCCGACAGGAGAGATGGGATAAAATAACCCCTGCAGCACCACGTCCTGCTCCAGAGACCTCAGTGAGCACAATGCACGTCACCAGAGCGACATGCACTGCGGCTGTGAAGCACCAAGGTCACACTTGTGTGGTAGGAAACCAAAAGAACCAAAAGCACCAACGCTCCAGAAGCGATTTAACACAGCACGACTTGCTGGGCTGACAGATGATATTCTGACCACAAAGGAAGGGGGTAACAAATTTAATAGAAAACAATCGGTTCAGCAATAGACATTAAACAACATCCATCCACAAAGATAAGTTAAAACGGAATGAAGGAGATTCATTTCTTGGCCTAAGGTGAGGAGTTGCCCAGCAGAAGCCCCAACCAGCCCTTTGCCATCCCTCATAGACAACAGGTCCATGTTCCAGCCCCACCTGGAAGCCCAGCAGCTATTTCAATGTGGTGGGACTCCTGTCCATCTCAGGAGCTTTACTTCTATCTGTGCTAACGGGTTTAAGTCAGAACTTTTTCCAACCCAGCCTCGGACACCTGAAATACAACATTCATTGGAAAATAAAGAAACAAACAACTGTTAAAGTGATACACAGGCCGTCATGCCACAAATGTATCTAACATAAGAGCCTGAAGCCCAGTGCTGGCTATTTGGAATGACACCTCACCAACATCCTTACAATGGAAAACAAGAACATTCATTAACCTGCTCCTTCAGCCAGGACTCACTTATATCTGTTGTTTTTTCAGCTACACGGCTGGACACCCATAGGACAAATACACTTTCTATATGTGGCAGTCAATTAAAAACAGCAGTTTGTTTCTTATTTTACTCTCACGTGTAACGCGTGGGGTTTAAAACAGGGATAGCTAATAGGATTTCATTGGGGCAAAACAGTGAAGGGAATGGTTAGCAACTCAGTTACCATCCACAGATCTGCTGAATCAAAGGCCCTATTGACAGTGCTGGGCTGTAGGACGGTGGCACAGCAGTAGCAGAACTCCTCGGCAATGATGGTTCTGTTTACATGCAACTGGTTGATCGTGAACGTATCGAGATAATGAAGGTCATGTAGGAAAAAACCCGTCATAGGCAGCCCTGCAAAAAGCTATTTTTACATCTAACAAACATCTGACATTGCAGCTCGGTGGCTGCTCTGTCCAACTTCCCCCTCCTGATGTGAGTTGGTATTTCTGGTTTGTTTCCTTGGAAAAACAAGTGCAACAACAGGCTGCTGGGACTCACAGACAAGCTCTATTAGCTATATTCATACTAGATTTATATATATGGCTCTGCTGAAAGCAATTCTCTTTGCTCTCAGCAGAAGGAACAAAGGCAGCTTCGTAAATCTTTATGGAGGTGGGAAGGGCATCACCGCACTAAACAAATCATCCAGCAACACTTGCATTCTATGCTTCACATTTTCAGTGGGCAGACACAGTATTTACATAAACCAAACTAATATGACTGGCAGCCTGGGACCTTGCTGTTCCATCTCCCAGATGACTGGATTTAAGGCTCCTTTCAAGCATTCAAAAACAGGAAAGAACGTTAACTAAGGTTTCAACCTGTCAGATGTTAAAGGTGTACAGACCAGAAAGCTTTAGTGTAAGTATTGCATTGAACTTTACAGCCATCATGGTACTTCAGAGCCAAATAACAGAGCGAGTTCGTGGCAAAAGATAAAAGTAAAGAAATAGACACAGAGGTCTGTGAAAACATCTCCCATTTTGCTGTAGGTGTCCATAGAGCGACTGATCACTTCTGCAGGGATTCCAGACAGTAACAGAGCAGCAGTTAGTACTGTAGTTTTCACCTTCTTCTCACTCTAGAAGGAAAAACAACAGTATGTTAGTTCTTCTGCTACAGTCCAGTTCTGCTTAACATCACAGTTTCACATACCCAGACACCTCCAGATTCACTGGCAAGAACAGCGTGTTTGCACTGGTTCTCTCCAGGACTCACAATACCTTACTTAACCCAGCTACAAATTCAAGCTGTGGAGGATCTGAGGAGCTGAATGAGAAGCTCATTAACAGCAAAAAAACTGCATCATGGGTGTTATGGCAATCCAATCACATGGCAATCCAATCAAGCTGTAAAGCAGAGTTATGGATTGAGGATAAATACAAAGCCTCACGCACTAATATCTCATTTCTAGCTGTCATTCAAACTGGAACACAGAGCCCTTAAAGCCCAAACAACCACCTTATGACCACATCCACAGATTTTGCCCAGGAATCACATATACCCAATGGCTGCTGATAGAGACAACAGTAACCACAGAAGAGTGCTACCCTAGGAGAAAAGCAGAACCATCCTAAAGACATGAAAGATAAACTGGAATTTCACAGTCAGATGCTTTTAGTTATCTTACAGCCAGGTAAGCTGCTAGCCCATGTTTCCACAACAACTCTTAAAACCATTTGGACTAAATGTGGGCATACTGACAGCTGGCATTAGCTATGAGCATTTGATAATTCTCATTTCTAGAGCTCAAAACAGAATAAGAACACTCCCCATGCAACAATACAACCTAAGCAGGGGTTTAAAACATTTGAAGTTAATCTAATTGAGAAAAATTGCTTTACCTTTGGAAAGTACTTGGATAGTCCCATGTAAGCAAGTTGTAGAGTAAGAAATGGTGCAAATATTGACTGACGGAGGAAAAAAGAATATATTAAAGTTCAGAAATAATACATAAGAACACAGAAATTTAATTAACAGCACTACCATTGAATACAGACAAGTGATGTATCACAGGAGCATTGTTCCACCTTGCTTGCTTTCAGTCTTGAAACCTGAAATTGCACGACAGAGCAGTGTGTACTAACAGGCTGAGTGCTCCAGAAGGTGGCAGGCTGCACCAGTCATGCACTTCTGCAAGACGTGCCCGCAGACACCTGCACTACTGAGGGACTATTTTTCCTCAACAGGTTGATAAATGAGCAGGATCTGCACCTCACAGTGCAAGTGTTGTAGCTTTTACTCTGTTATTCTTTCCTAAAGAACAACAGTTGACTCAAACTTGCATAAGACTTAAGCAGTAATAATTATTCTAATGTTGCTTCTCCTCAAAACATTAAGCACCAAAAGCATGCAACTCCCAGCTGTAACTCAGCAGCTGTGCTAGATAATGCAGATTCTGACAGTTATCATCTCAAGGATTGCCAGAGTTGTTTGGTTTGCTTTTTTTCTTATCTTTTACACAGTTGACAGCATTGTAAAGAATGCCTTTAGTTCCCAACCCACTTAGCCCTACATAAACAGCTTTCAAGCCCAGATAAGTAGCGTTTTATATGAGCTGAGTCCTAAGCCTGTCATTAATAAGTCAAACAGAATGGGACTGGTTGCTCCGCTGAACTCACCAAGTACTTGCACACAAAGGCCCTCACTGCAATGGCAAGCAGAGCACATCCCACTAATCGAAATATGCGGAAAGAATCAAACTCCTCCACCGCATTCCCGTTCTCTTGGCTCGGCTTCTCATTCATTAGCTGGTTCCTCAGCTTCAGAGCTTCATCAAACCTGGATAAGTATTGTTCTAATCCATGCCTGGGTGGCCGTGCTGTGGCTTCAGATGGCAGCTCCCCTCTGTTACGGTGCCGGAGCTCACTTGTACCCTCACTGACAAGCTGCGGGGTCTTACTGAACAAGTCCTTCTCCCCTTTGAGGTCTCCCATACTGACTGCATGGTCAGTTGTTCCGGACACACTGGAGACCGAATCACCGAGCACGATTCGTTTTGAAACAGAAGGAAGAGGATGGGAATTCGATTTATCTTGTTCGAGTTTTGATTCTACGTGACTTTCATCATCTAAAGAAGAGAAACAAAAACACCGAGTTACACGCACAGCACTGCATTGCAGAGGTTAATGGCTGGGTACCCAAAGGCCCCGATGGACGGAGGCTCCTCGCTCACTGTGTCAGACACTGAGGGACCGCGCTCAGCGACTTTCTGTCACTGAGGTGAACGGGGCCGGGCCGCGGCCCCACACCTGGCTCAGGGCTCACCCTTGGCTGCCGCGGGCCGGTGGAAGCCCATGATGCGGTTGATCCGCTCCTCAGAGTTCATCAGCAGTTTCCTCCGCCGCAGCTCCGCCCGCCGCTGTGATGCCGACAGCCCCGCGGCAGCGGCGCCCGGCCCGCCGCCCTCCTCCATCCCCGGCACCACAGGCCGCAGCGCCGCACAAAAAGGGGCTGCGCCGCGCATCAACGCGCATGCGCCATCACCGCCCGCTTCCGGGAGCCGAAGCCGGCGGCACCATTTTAAATAATGGCAAAGAGAAGGCAGACAGCCCGCCGCTCTCCCAGCTGTGACGGGGCAGCGCAGTGGAGGACACAGAGCTGTGCCCTCAACAAAGATGGCCGCCGCAGAATCGGAAGTGACGTCAAAAGGCGAGAGGCCCAATCCCCATCAGTCTGACTTGCCACTATCCCATTCTATTCACGCAGTGTGACCCAGCACAGCCCCGCACTCACACCGCTGACAAAGCACTGAGGGACCTGCGTGAGTTCAATTGATTTTATTGAGTAGCCAAATCTGATAAATTAGCACAGATAAAATAAGCATTTGCATGTGTTACAAATGGCTTTTTGTTTTTTACAGGAATAAAAGAGTGAAAATTACAAACTGTAAAAAGGAGGACAAGGAAACCCTGCCTCGAGTCCAGAACAGGGGAAGATCGATCGTCTCAGAGTGAAAGATTTAATAATACAATATTATACACTACTGTACAACGGCACATTGACTAGTGGATGACATCTGTAGGAAACAGAAGCTTAAAATCACATTGAATGGTCCCTTATTTAACAGCCATTTTGCATCTGTTTATTAAATACTGTTAAGAAATTAAACCTAAATAAAAGAATCGTTCTAGTTATTGCAAAAACAACCTACGTGGACTTAAGACTCAAATATATTAAATTAAGAATGAAAGCAAAGTAAAATGGATGGTAACGACGTCGGCTGAACACTAATGGGTCAAATACAGGAATGAGTTTAAAAGAAATTCCTCAACTAGAAAAATAGAATATATTTGCAGTGGGAGTTGTGATGAGATCTAAGAACCAGAGCCACTCCTGCCTGTTTTTATAGTTCATCATCAGCATCATTTTTCCAGTGGTAGGTAAAAGCGAGGCATTGTGGATAGCTGCGTCCATCTGTCCTTATTGACCTTACAGCACAGCAGGCTTTTCCCATTGCCAGGGAATAAACTTCAAGTTCAATACAGAATTAATCTGAAGGTGAAAATCCAAAGTGAAAAAGGCATGTTCTGCTCCAAGAGGGTTCAGCTGAGCCTTGATTATGTTTTGTCTTATAAAACTTAGGGAATCCTACAAGTTAATTGCCACACAGACTGACATCTGTAACTGCTAGTCTGGTGTACATGGAACAGTCCAACATTTATTAGAAAAAAGGAGGGGCTACAATACAGTCATCATAAGCAGATTTGGATGGGCTGTTAAATGCAACGACAGCTCCCAGCATCTGAGTGATAATATACCCCAAATACAAGTTTTAAGTGATAACCTATGCAAGTGCATAGCTTCCATTTAAATTGAGAGACTTCTTTCTCTGGAAAAATAATTATCCGACTGTCTGAACTTAAAAAAACTTGATGCATTCTGACTAGAAACTGTGCAATCATCTGAAAAGCTGTTCAAAAGTAAATACACTCCTGTGTGCTACAGAGACAGCAGACAGGGAAGCTTAAATAGAATGAAAAGACTAACAGAACCTATTCCAGACACTGTTCTGAACTTTACCTTCTTGTGCTCAAATGTCCAATGAAACTCCTCCCCCGAGATAAGGCAACTCCTGACAAGTGTAGCTACAGCCTGCAATGGTAGCAAATGATTAACCTGTATGTCCTCTCACATTCTGTCACAAGATGTAAGCTAACCAGAGCAGTCACAGTACGTGCTTGACCTCTTACAAACATTTTAACTGTTCACATTACTTGCCCCAGAAAGATTCTGCAAGACCTTCATGTTTATCATCATTTAACAACAAGATTTTTCCTTAAGTATGTCTTCCATTTGTCACATCCCTCTCTTTACATTATAGGTGCACAGATACAGTAACAAATACTCTTTATGCCGCTACCAGTGATCTCCAATAGAGTTATTAGTATACTTTTATAAAAAGACAATTTTTTTTGCATATAAATTGTCACTTAAAGTCTGATGTCAGCTTCCACCTGTAGCTCTGGCAGGGATCTGAGAGTACATTTAAAGCTTCCATTTGGTGCATGCTGGCTTTGGATCTAGGTTCATTAAGTAGCTGCAGTAAAAAGAGATTAGGAAACTTCAAGTCTGCCTCAAGCCATAAACAGGTCTTCAAATACAACACTGTCTTTGGAAACATAATTCTCTTCCAATTTTAGAGTCAGAATGTGGGCTCAAAGCATTGTGTTCTATGTGCCATCACACAAACATTGCAGAAGCCTTTTGGGGGCCTTATATTCAGTTAATGTAAACAGGAGCAAAGTATATTAAATAAAAATCTGAGACAACCTTACTTGACCTTCCACTCCCACACCATTCAAAAACTGAAAGTAAAACTATTGTTTTACTAAAGAAAAATCAAAGCTACATAAGTCTACTTTTGCTGCCCACTCAGTCAGACTCGAATGCATCTCACACGAGGAGGGCTTGCTCCTCCATGGTTGTTCTTTTAATATCTGAATACTGACTTCCTAAAAGCTTTCATAAATTAAGCTATCTTGTCTAGGTTAAGCTTACCTTGAGTCCTATTAGCCATAATCCATCCCAAATACTGGATTCTAAGTTTGATAAAGTATTTGTTCGTTTCACAATGAACAGCTGCTTCATTGCTACTTTAAGCATTTCTAAGCTGAACACAGAGACGCTCTGTCTGTGATCACCGGATGCACTTACAAAGAACTTCCCTGCAAATCATGATCAGTATTGTGAGGTTTTATATCTAGCAGCAAAAACAAAAAACAAAAAGCAAAGAGTTACAGAAATATACATTTTGAACAACAAAGAACTCTTTATTTTACAAAATGTCTTCCACCTTTTCAGTATTGCCTTTGTGGATGTACTTCATGCTGCAACTACTTACAGTAAAAACATGATTTGCAGCAAATTAAAGGTGCTCAACCAGTTCCAATAGTTTGATTTTTAAGGTACAATATGTAGTTGCACATTTGATTCTCAGATGTGGTCCTTTATTTGCTTTAGCTTGTTGAAATCACAGTGAGAACCTCTCATCGACTGCCTCCAGCCACAGATTTCATGAAGGTATTACAAACAAGTGTCCTTTACTGCAAAAATCTTTCCGTTATGTGAGCCAAAGGCTAGTGTTTCATTTATTCACTTGCTGCTGTATGTGAAGGAGGAACTCATAGTATGATAAGGCTGATTCAGTTCTGTCTTCAATCATATTCTGCAGAAAGCTTGATTTCAGTGGGCTGTCATCCCTTCAAAATAAAAATAAGCGTTGAAGTTAAATAAATACTCACCAAAATGTTCAGTGCAGTACACTCAGAAGGTTACAGATCAAGTGTAAGGTACTTCCAGAGCTCAAGAACACATGAAAGAAGATCTCAAATAGCCCTTGTGAATAACCCCATCAAATACACTTCCCAGAACTCACTTTGTTCATCTGACAACCTCAAGATTTTTCTATGATGTTTTGCCTTTCTTAATCTGCAGAACTTCTACATCAAAACCAACTCATACCAAGTCATATCCACTGTCAAGGCTGTTAGGTACAGCATTTAACACTGATTATACTTGCATTAAGAAAGTGCAGTACACAATATCCAACTATGTATAGAAAAAGGTCCCAAAGACTTAAAAAAAAAAACAACAAAACAAACCACACTTACTTTATTACATATAGTATAGGAAAGAAAGGTCTCTGTTCTCGCAGCCAAGAAATAAAAGCTATTGTTCGGATGGATTCTGCAGTTTCAAGCTCTGGGAGATGAGTCTAAGATGCAAAGAATATCATTAATACATACAAGATGTTTTTCGGGGAGGCAGTACACGGAACACTTAAAATAGCCCAACCCCACCCTAA
Organism: Coturnix japonica; assembly: GCF_054131305.1. Taxonomy (NCBI): domain Eukaryota; kingdom Metazoa; phylum Chordata; class Aves; order Galliformes; family Phasianidae; genus Coturnix; species Coturnix japonica. The sequence continues at coordinate 2,142,536 of NW_028188951.1, forward strand.
TCAAATACAAAGAAGCCCCAGACACACATTGTGATGGGTAATTTTACTCTGATCTCTTTTGAAAGGACTTAAAACAGTCAAGGACACTGAAACTACACCTGCAATTGACTACAATAATGTTATGACTGAGTGACTGTCAATACTTGTTTTACTGCAGGGAGAGCAATTGTTATCTATTGCTATATCTAGCAATATTCCCAAACATATCTAGTTCACTGAGTTCTGATAAACGTCATCATTGCCAGTCTTAATGTCCTTTCATAGGAAAATTCAGATTAAATCTTTTGTCTGGAGAAACTCCAAGAGCTAACAATTTTTATTTCCTGGATCCAGATTTACAGTGACTACTAGAGGGCTAATATTTGAACACGGCATTCTAATGCCCATGCAGATGGTATTCTGGCTGCACTATACAAATAGAATACAACAAAGCTAACACGTACCATGTTCTGTGGTATTGAGCCGTAATTTGGAACTCCAAGGACTTGGCTGATGAAGCCCTGCCCACAGCTCTTCCCAATCCACAGAAACATCACCTGAAAGGTAAACAGGAATAACAACCATCTAAAGTGAAACTACACCTCAGCAGCCTAATACAGGTTTTGCGTTCTCAGCAGGAACTCAAGTCAGTATAAATTGGAATACTTAAAATCACCATCATGGTACTTACAGAGCCAGCATCCATAAGGTAAGCACCTTCCCTACTCAATTTCTCCACTGATAGCTGGAGAATGGGTGGCTGAGGTATAGTTCTGTCATTGATGTTAAGAGCTCCCTAAAGAAAGAGAAAAAACACCGTTCACATCTTGATGCATTGATCAGGCACAAGATGATTGTTGATGAACAGGCACAAGAGCAGATAGTTAAATAAGAAAAGAGTATTGAAGTTAGACTGTGTAGTTCCAATAACACTTCAAGTAAGTAATTTACTACTAAACTCGTTAACATTTTGAGAGGTGCACTTCATGTTCACCTTAATCAGCTCTACATGCTGGGAAAATGTGAAACATTTCATTTGAGCAATGTAGCTTAAATGTGGAGGACTTATGACTAGAATTGTCTTTCAGCTTCACTTAATTCAAACCTATGGGATCAGACACAAACAGGCCATGTAACAATGCAAGCGCTCACCTCATCTGTGAGATTATCAACTCTGTACAAACTGGGGTGCGTCATAAGCATGAGGTAAACAAGAGGCTGGTTTTTCACTTGACACATGCTAAAGATGCGCTCATCTAGACGAGCATTTGTCCCAGTTTGAAATGCTTTCTGCAAACAAAAACACATTTAGTTTGACCATTAAAAATTATAACAGACTCCAAGGCAAAGATGTTCATTTACCACCTGTCAGAGTATGTGTTATCTACTTAGATACAATAAGACACCTAAGAGAAAATAAACAGGCTTCATTCTACATTCATCTTTCTAGTCACCAAATTGCAGGGGAAAAAAAATTGATCTGTTACCTTGAGAGAATTTTCTTTGTACAGAAATATTCATAAATCTGTAATATCTCAATATTTCAACAAAAATATCAGAAAGACTGGTTTTATTAAGCAATCCAAATCAAACAACTTCTCAATTTTGAGTCCTATGAAAATGTTGGAAGATGATGTATGCTATTTTGTACCTCAACCACAAGCTCTTTCACTTCGGGTTGACACGCCAAGCACAGACAATCATCCTCCCCTGGCATTGCTTCCTTTGAACTCTTACCTGTTTTAAGAGTGCCAGTACATAAAGTGGGAAGAGCCGCAGTGAACTGGGGGCCATGAGACCAGGCTGCTGAATGCTCAGGACTGATGAACGGTAAGCAGACAAAGAATCTATCACTGCATTGACCAAGGCATCCCGAGCATCACTCAAGGTAGCAGAAACTGATCGATCCACAGCTAAAAAAAAAAACAAAACAAAAGTTACTTTAAATACTTTCGGCCATGATGATAATACACCAGACTACATTTAGGTGATTACATACAGCTTCACTTAAGTATTAAAAACAGAGAGAATCATTCCTTCTAACATTATCATCCAGAGGATCACTGCTGAAAGCTTTAGGGATATCATCCATATACACCCAAACAAGTTCTTTCTGTGCTTACCCATATTGGCTAACAGCCCAGTGATAGCCTGTACATCTGCCCCCAGGTAGACATCACTCAGTGTTGTTACAACAGGTAAGCACATAGTGTGGACACGAATTCTCCTCTCACCTGTAAGAGAATTAAAAACTAGCGAGTCCAAATACTCCAAAAACTTGTTTTTTGAAGCAATTAGAGAACTGCTGCTATTTACTTAGTAACTTTTGCATGCTTGCATAATTGAATTACTTGGATAACTTCCCCATTAACACTACCAGCTGTTCTGTGTTCAACCAAACAGGCAATTCCATTTATCATACAAACAGAGAAAGAGATTGTTTCTAGTAGCTTTTATAAATTGTTAGTTCTCAGTTTCTAGGATTAAGCCCACCTATTCACAGACCAGGGGAAGTTCCTCAGGTAACTTTTTCGTCTGGAAGAAGCAATAGCACCAGCATGCAAGAATATATCACAGCTGTGATGTTGACATAGATGATATATTTGTATAAGTTACTGCAACTAAATTACAGCTTATAATTAATCAAAATGACTTAACTGAATATTGTACCTGAATATAACTACTTTCAGCTCACAATATATAGATACCTTACCTTTGCTGGATGTGTACAGGAGAGCTGACTGAAAAGAAACAACCTGCATATCAGTAAGACTTTCTTCTACTGACATTTGCACAGCATATCCTGCATCTGGGTTTACATTGGGTAATGACAGCAAGTCTGTAGACCGCACAAAGAAGTTCCCATGGAAGGTATGAATGGAAAGACCTGCAAGATAAGCATTAGGTTTAATCACTTTTATTTATAGTCAGATGTGAAATGCAGACACCATTTACAAATCCAACATCACTGCTAGATGGCTTTGTATCAGAGTGTTAAGATCCCTCTCAATAAAATAAAGTGGTAAACATCCCACACAGATGATTAACCAACAGAATCCGCAATGCTTAACAGAAGCCAGGAATTCAGAAATGAAGTTGATGTAGAATAATAGCAAGTCTTTATGCTATAAAAGCAGCCCGCTGTTGAAATAGTGATCTGGCAAGACATCCAGTATTAATACCATCATAAGACGTAATATATTCCAACTTCTAGGTTCCAACTACTGTCTTTAAAATGGTTTAATTCCTGGCACTGGATTTTACTTTTCTTATCTCTGCCTCTTAATAACCACTTAAACTTATACTAGGTCAAAATACCAATCAATCACTCCCAAACAACAGTGAATACTACTCCCCCCATTTGCTCCTGCCCACAGATAAACACATTCAAACCTTTGGTGCATCTTATCCTCATGACAGCTTCAAATCCAATCTTCCTAGTTAAATATCGTTTCAATTCCTTTTGCAATTTCTCCACCTGGACGGGGTTGTGTTTATGATGATAAGACTGGTAGTAATAGACACTACCTGCAGAATATCTTGATATACAACCTGAAACAAAAAGATATAGTGTCAGAGCATCTACAGCTGCTGTTGTTTTTAAATATACCAGAGGAATGTGATATACCCTTTAATTACTACACTGTTCATGTTTGAAAAAAGCTCAGCTGCACAGAGACATGCACACAGAGAGATTCAATTATACATTCAAGTATGTATATAGCCATGGCCTGAAATTAGAGTTACTCAGTCACTTCAAAGTTTGGTTAAATGGAGGGAAAATATTAAAAGTCTGCTCTAACAATAGTTACATCATCTTACAATGATGGTAGAAGGCAGAAAAGGAACATTTCAACCAGGACCACAAAAATCCCTGATCCATCTGATAAGGGACAACGTGAGAACAATGATGCTAAATCACTTAAAGACTGCATTCTACTCACAGTGTTACTGCTCATAAAGGACGAATTTGCATCATGACATGCAAGACTTCCTCAGATCAGGTCCAAATACTAAATGCTAATCTCACTGACAAATACACAGAATCTCTAGAGTTACCTGTCACACAACTTCATACAACGTACCTAGAGAAGCCAAGTCAGAATACTGTCCGCTAAGAAGAAACAAATCCACTGCAACCTGTTGTCCTGAGCAGTCCAAGGCTAACTTCTTGTAAAAATCAGTTGATGGTGTCAGGTGTATGTCCTGCTAACACAAGGGAGTATTACAATATACAAAGGAAAAAAGATTCATATTTCCCTTGCTTATTTTCAGGGACACTAATAATAATTGTTTCTTTATCACTATTTCAATAACATCTTTAAAAGGATGCAATTCAAGAGCCTGTATGTACAGAACAGGGCTGTCAGTTCTCAGCCTTTTTTGCTTTCCTAACCTTTGCAGTTGCTCTTTGGTTTGGTTCTTCTCGAGATTTCAGTGCTCCCATTCCCACAGATGGAAGCTGTGTCTGGAAGACAGAGATTCTACCTCCAGTAGGGGACATCAGTTTAAAGGCTGCCTGTAACGCAGGCCCAAGAGCGCTCTGAGTTTCCAGGGACTTGGTAAACATCTGTGGCAAGCTCTTCAACAGATCCTGAATTAGCTGCAAGTTAGAAAACAAAATTAAGATTAAAATCTTTGGAGTTTCCTTCTTTATCAAGCTTATTACTGACAAATATGTATCAATACTTCCAATATTATAGCAGTAAATTAAATAAATCCCAGCAAAATTCAACTACTGTCTTGTTTTAGATTGTTAAATGCTTAAAGTCAAGCAGAAGTTAAAAGACTTTTCCTGACTTCAAACTTGACATTTAAACTTCAGATATTAAAGAGAACTAAACAAAACCATAAGCTATCAAGCATATCTTGTTACATGAATGCCATTTTTCACCTAATGTAGTTCTTACCTCTTTATTTTCATTTAAATTTACTAGTAAGTTTTCTGGCATTGGTATAAATACATCTAGAAGAAAAAAAAAGGTGTTAACTGTTTTTAATGAGACAGAACAAAGCTTTCCTAAGTTTCATTTCCCAATCATTGTCCCTATTAAGAAAAAGCAAACTGTATCATTGTGTAAATTCATACATTGACCTTTTTCCCCTGATAAGCATACCTGTGGCTAGACTGCCACTTCAGAATAACAGCTGGGAGTGCTGAAGGATAGGAAAATCCATTGAATAAAAATGCATGAGAAGATTTTCAAGAAAACTAACTCTGCTCCTTCACACAAGTAAAAAGTATCTTGAAAATACAAGCAGAACATCACTAAACATCAGTCACTGGGAATTTATACCAATTTACCAGGCATCATCATTTCAGTTTTGATTGTAACAGAAATTTGGGTAGGTATGCAAGTAAAACTAGATGTTAAGAATGCTGTTTTCATGTTTTAAGTCAAAAACAGCCACAACTTGCTCAGATATTCAGAGCTTCATAAAGGAACTACTTACACAGGAGAGAGGATAATGACCTGATCTACCAACTCCCACCATACATATATCGTACTATCAAAAGCAACAGTCATTTGACATACTGAACTGTCATTAATACGTACTAAAGCTATTACTACATACCTTCAATATCTGAAACTATAAGCATCTGAGGCTGAGAAAGACCTTCTTGAAGACTGTAGAAATGGATTGTGCTGTCAAATGTTATGAAGCCTATTTTTGTTCTAGTGTTCCCAGGAAGCCTAAAAAAGTCAGACATATGGTGTTCAATAAGATGAAATCTCATTTCTGCAAGGCTTTTTTATTTCTAAATACATTTCACTGCACCTGTCTAAGGGTGTTAGCAAGTAGCCAGCTTAACAGCTACAGTGCAAACACTGCAGATATGTCAGAGATAAAGTAGCAGGTTGTAGTAGAATCACTTAGTAGACATTCAAGGATTTTTTTTAGAGAGAGTATAAAAAACAGATGAGTAACATTTAGAAAAAGGTTCCCAACCACAGCAATAAGTGCTTGTTTGGTTTGGTTTTGTTGTTTTTAATTTCAATTAAAACCTTATCTTAGAGTCTAGCTTTTTAGAAGAGAAGCCAAAAGAGCACCCAGTGCTAAGACAATTGTCCTACTTAGCACTGGACTTCAAAGACTTCAATTGTAGCACCCTTTAGAATTCCAGTATTGCAATCCTTTCAAAAAGGCACCTGAATTATTCTGAGTTACCTTCCAGTATTTTCCAATGCTGCTCAAGTAGAAAGATGGATACCTACCTATATTTCAGCTTTTATGAAATACAATTCAAAAGACATCATTAATACATGTACTTATTTCAGGAAAGACTTAGACTAAGAAATGCACCTTGAAGTTGCTTTATATACTGATGCAGCTGTGACAGGAAAACAACTACAGCAAACTGCTAGGCAAAAAGCAGTGTCATGTTAATGTCTATCAAGTTCCATGAGAAAAAAAGAGAACATTAAAGACAAAGTTACTTACAAGTCAAGATTGTCCAACAAGGTCTTGCAGACTGTATTCAAGTATCCTGTCTCTATCGCATTATGAGAGACATCAAATACAAAGAGGTACACAGGTGGCTGAGGTGGACGTAGCTAAATAAGGAAAAGATAACCTTTAATTTTCAGGGTGATTTTTATTAGATTGTGATAATTCCACTGCAAGTACAAATGATGCCAAAACTTCTAAATACATTTCAGTTATGTGGTAACTCTGTAATTGTGGTTTCCTTTCAAAAGGCCCACAAACACCTACATGTTCTAAACAGAGAACACTGAGATCATAAATGTTTATAAATGACAATCTAGTTGAAGTAACACCCAAGGCTTCTTAGATGTACTCCTCGAAGCAGCAGTTACTCTACTGAAATGGAAAGCATCCTCTGTGAAGAGAATGTTTTTGTCCTGACTTCCCCGTGGAAATAAAAAAGGGAGAGAATAAGTAAAAATAAAGTCTCACCATGTATTCAGATGGAGCCATAAATTCAATCGTAGCGTTCTGCACTTCAGGCCTTTTATGAGGTTCTCCATAAACTCTTGTCACAGGATTATACATGAATTCTTCAGGAACTGTGCAAATAAATGAATATATTACTACTCCACAATAGTATTAGTTGTGCTACATTTTAAAATGTCAGCTCATTTCAGCTGGTTGGGCAATGCTTCTTGTAGAACTAGATTAGATGTGGCAGCAACTTTGTCTGCAAGGGTACCATCCAAGACTACTTCAGACTCAGTGCTCATGAAGAATGTTTCTCAAGTCCACAGGGCACAACAGATGATGAGCCAGTAGTACTGAGATGGACAAAAACATGACTGTATCAAAGGATGAGGTACGAAAGGTCAACCACAGCAGTTTAAAGCAAATACATTTCAAACCTACCATCATTCACTCTATAGCACAAGTTGCATTTCCATCTCCTTTGGTCTAGAAAGCTGACAAAAGGATTAATATATGTCCGGCAGGAACGACATCTCACAATAGTACTTGAAGTAACCACTGGCAATTGCTGGAAGAGAAAAGTTTCCTATTTTAGAACACCAACACTACAGCCATTCACATATGATAATAATATACACTGCAGTTCCTGAGCTCTCAAAGCATACTTCTGCCCATTTCTACATCCATGCAGCACCCCTATGAATTTCCTTAATAATAATACCGGACAGAACCCAGCTCTAATATTTTTGGCTTCATATTCTCCTTCAAACCTCTAGAGTGCTAAATTTTACACTGATGAAAGATCAAGATCTACAGCAAATACAGAAATATCAGAAACAACACCACCATATTCGGCAAAATCCCTTCTGTTGAGGAAAATAGCAACATTCAAAAGATGCACTGAAAATTCAAAGACTTCAGTATATCTGAGGACAGCCAAACCCCTTCAACTTTGCTAATGCTTAACTAGCATTAACATCCCAAACCAATGCAGCTGCCATCCTTCTGCAATTCATTCTCCAACTACAGTGATATTTCAGCATTTAAGACTTAAATGTCATACCGATAAGTCTTTGAAAGGATGAAGCAGGAGCCCCAAAGGAAGTTTGGCTTTATTCAGTAAGGCCTGAGTTTGAGGAATGTTAGTCAGGGTACAGCGGAACAACCTACAAAGAAGATAGTTATTTTCAATGACTTTCAGATAATTAAATGGTTATTTCAGTAGAACATAACACCATTCACATTTTCCAGAGCTGGAGATGGTGAACATCCGCTTACAGATAAAATACCCTCTCTCCAACTGTCATTGTTTTGCTTTAGTCCAAGCTTAACCCACAGTACATATTTTGAGCTCTTGCATTACACTGTACACACGTTCTTCATACAGCACTAACGCTAATTTAGTGATTCCAATCAAAGGTTAGCCCAACAATACGCTAAGTTTCACCTAATCTTTACACACAAAGCAGAAAGTTGAACACCTTTTTGAAATGGCTGTATATACCAATCTGAACCAGCAAAGTTTAACACAACTATAAACAACCACACCATTCTAACTTCAGAACTCAGTGGTTCTCACAAACTGCAGATGTACACAATCCTTTTGCAGACCTGGCACAGTTTGTTTGTGTGAGCCACTTCTCAAAGGTGCTACTTCCTTGACCTCTCAGAAAAGGTTTGCAAAGCAGGAGCGCCTGCTCATACGTGGTTTGGTTGGTTTGCTCAGTGAGATTACTCCAACTACCACCTGACAGCCTCTTGTTTGACATTCCATTCACTCCATTCTTTTAAATGGTTACTTTCAGTACAGATGTAAGCTGATTCTGCATTCACAAACTTCTCGATATACTTCACTCGAGTAAGTTCACTTTTATTTCACACCTCCTCAATCACACTCGCTGTCAGCTATATGGCAAAGTTTTTGCATTGTACCTATTGCTTGCAAGGCAGCTATAAATGTTTTCCATTGTATTTTCTACACAATTTCCTGGTGACACAGGTTCAGAAAATGCACTTAGTAGGAGCTAAGAACCCTGACAGAAAGACTGTGAGGGTTATGAGATGCTTGTTATAGATCTGAAGACAGTTATTGAAACATGTCCTAGACAGAAACAAAAATAGCAAGCCATTGAAATTCTGGTGACTGCACCAGAAAAGGGTCAGCTCTGCCAACCGCCTCAATCTTGAAACCAGAAAAAGGAATATGAGTCCACGAAATCTGGCAAACAGTAATGAAGTGTTTCACAGATAGAACTACCCAATGAATCCCATACAATTATCTTTAGATTTCCAATGAAAGGCAACAGCAATTGTATATGCATGCTTTCAGAAGACCAGCAATAGAACACAGCTGCTTAATGCAATGTTACACATTTAAACACCATATTTTGACAACCTCTTAAGGCCTTGCAAACATCTCCCAGATAAATTCTCTAAAAAAATACATTTAAATCTTTCAACTTATAAAAGAGCTTACAAAGAAGCCCCAGCATTTGATACCACATTCAAGGGAACCAATGGCATTGGTTATACTATGATGTGAGAAATTAAGGGAGTTTGAAGACTACAATATCAACAGCTAAAAACCAATTATCAATGAACTTAAAAGCGTAATAAATACATTCTACATCATACCCCTCACTTCAGAGCTTCAACCACTTGCCACTCTTAACACAGTGAAGCCTATTTTCAATCTTTTTCAACTCATGAAGTTAAAAAATATTTAGCAAAGTTACATTTACAACCAGTTATTTACTTCTTTTGATGAATTACAGGAAATGGATAATCTTACTCTGGGTTACAATTGAGCTTCTGGATATCCTCATGCAAGTTTGGGACAGGAGCCTGGAGGATGGTTGTAGGAAGAATATTTCTTTCTTGAAGGAGATTCACAGGTCTTAATCCTTCTTGTTGTAAACTCAGGCTACCCATAGCTGCATTTAAGTGATTAGTGCCTAGGGGAGGCTAAAGTTGATATTTCACAAATTAATACTGATTATTTGGATGAAACACAGTCCACCTAAAAAGCAAGCACTATTCTTTCAAATTTTGTGTTTATTATAATTGCTTTATGTTTAGAAATGATGCTTAAGTTTGTAACACAAAGGAAGTTAACATTATCATATGCATGCCATAAAACTCTTGAAATACAGAAGCCTAGCTGGTAAAAAAATTGGTCAGATTAGCTTGAAAGTAGAGGGTAAAAAAACAACATTTCAGCTGCAATACTAACATAAGGGATGAAAAACATGCCTATGGGATGCTTTAGAAAACTAATAATTTTTGAAGAGTGCTGTTCTAAGCAGATTTAAGACGACAACACTTCAGAAAGAGCTGGCACCACTTTCCCAGACTGCTATCAAAGTGACCAAAAAAGCATAAATTTCTGGCTACATCTGTCGTCTTCAGCAAACTGCATAACAAGCAGTGAACCATAACCCCACAGAGACACAACACAGATCACTACGCTTTTCTTTATTCAAGTGAAACAAGAACTTCACCTGGTGGAAATGTTTTGATCCATCTGGATACTGCAAAGCAGATGCTTGCACTCCTGGTGCTCCAGGTGGAGAAGTATTTTGGTAGCCTGGCGGCAATGCAGGATAAGAATAGCCAACATTTCTATTCACCTTAAGGTTTGCAGGTGCAGAAGGATGTGGGGTTGCTAGAAGCAGGAAAGACATACCTAATGTGAACTGCAGCTTGGTCAACTCATTATCAAAACATTAACAAAAAGAAGGATTTTCTGTTGTTTAATTTCTAAGTGTAAACAATCGACACATGCCATCAATCTTACAAGATACTAACTACTTTATAATTCTTACATGTCAAGGTCAAACTGTCAATGCCTTAAATAATCACACTTAGTTTCATGTCAGACATTAGATAAGACACGTGTGCCTTAACACCTAAACTTTCATCTTTGCCGAACTCTTAGACAAATTATATAATGGAAAGTATTTCTAAATTCCCAAACCTTACCCATGAGGCCACCTCCTTCTATTGCATCATAGCTGTTTTGGACCACAGACCCATCGCCAGCAATAGATGTAGCGTCACCTATTAAGAAAGAGTCCAAGTAAAAGCTTTTAACAAGTTACAAACAAGTTGAAACAAGGTAAGTGAGATGCAATTCTCTTTGCTGAATGTATATTTAGATTAGCATAGTTTTGATCTACCTTTGACTCAGGGCAAAATGATTAAGTATACACCTGCCCCATTTCTCACATGCAGTTCCCCTGCTGACATGACCTCAAAGGACATTCACAAAAACCTACAAGCTTTCTCAGGGAAAACATGTAAAGGTCTACATTATTGGTTGAATGACCTGCTAAGGTTACCTTAGATTAAGTATTCTTCATAAATTCCAAGCTAATAGGCAGCAAAATATCAGGGAACTTCTCTTTCTCATCAGAGGAAGGCTCTGTAAGCTGGCTGCAGTTTCCAAAGACTCTTGGAATTTAGGTACCAAGTTCCCTGATCTATTTTTTCCACTGATATCACATGCAAACATCAAATTCCTTTCACTTTTACACTTAGTCCAACACTATTTACAAAACATCAACAGTTCTAATATGGTCACACAAATTCCACTTGAGATAAAAGCAATGAAATTGAGAGAGTGCCTCCAAAGGACAACCGCGCTGGCTGACACCAACTATCTAGACCAGGTTCTGCTGAGCTCCATACAGCCTGGCCTTGAACACCTGCAGGGATGGGGCACAGCTGCCAAATGCAAATTCAACAAGAAGAGCAAATTGTTTCTTACCTTCTTGATTTGTAGCTGAATGTAGCAGAGATTGTGTATTAGGTGCTCCTGCTGTCACTGTGGATGGCCTAATTAGAGGTGGACCACTAAGGGGAGGAGGTCCCAAAGGTGGCCTTGGGGGAGGGTGGAGAGGTGTTAAAGGCTGAGTCACAGGTGGAGGTACAGATCCTGTAAATAGATTAATTTTTAGTAACCCAACTGAAGAAGACAGAAGACTCTTCTTAAGAAAACACACAGATTGAACTCTAGATAAGTCTCTTTATTTACACGATACACAGCATGAGACAAACCCTAACATGCACGTAGAAGATTTTACACCTTCAGACCGTTTCTGCCATGCTCCCAGCATACTGTGTTCATGTAGCTGTTAACTGTGATCCTTTCAGTTTCAGGGTTTTATTTTTTTCCCCCACAATTCTTGGTAAGGTTTTTAAGAGGTACAGAAAGCACCATGATTTGAATTACAAAGTCTGGACATCACAAAGTTTAGAACAGCCTCAAATCAGACAGCATATAACAGACTAGAAGTGTCTAAAACAGATTGCTTCTGACAGGAAGCTCACCTTCCACTTCAATAACCTGATGCAAAATAGCAACGTACAGATTCTGTGTCTCTAAGAGGCTGCCAAAGGCTGGGAGCACAGGCAGGCAGCTGGCAGACCTTCGTTTGAAGGATGAGCATAATCAGCAGAATGAGCAAAACTCATTTTAAAGGGAGCACCATTCCACTGAAACACTACCAGGGAAATTGCTCAGGAAGATTCATCATCCAGTGGAAATAAGCATTCTATCTCATAAGCCATTTAACAAGATTTCTCATTACTCACCATTTTCACCGCTAACTCTGAATGAACTGTCATACAACTAGCTAGGCATACATCAAGTAATCAGCATCAAGAAAAACATTTAATGAAGCTAATTAAGCATTTCAAAAGATTTACTTTAACATGGAAAATAATTCTATTTCTATGCTTAGTTCCTGCTATCATGCTCAGAAAGTGATTAAAAATAATAGCATACTATAGTTTGGCAAAGTGAAAATTGAGCTTTAAGGTGGGTTCCCCACAATGCAAGGGTGATACAGGTCATATTAAGTAATTATAATTCGTATTAGCAAAACTTTACACTTCAGCACACATGAAGCTAATGCAGAAAGCAGGCTGCAAAAGGACCAATTTTTTGCATCTTTCACTGTCAGAATTCTTTCTGAAGGCTGACAATTCTTATCCAATTGTAAAATCTGAAGTTGTGACGAAGCTTTTCTTTCAACTGGCCTCTATTTCAGCAACACAGGATGCTTCTCAGTTTTCTTACCAGGCTGTGCTCAAGTTGGTTGTCTCATCCATAATGAGGCCATTCTGAGAACTACCATAATCAGTCCATGAACAGAAAAGCTAGTGAGACTGTAAGCTGCAGAAGACCACACTCACTATATGCAGCCAATTATGATCTGGGAAGTCCAGAAGCCCTTGTGTGACTGAAGCACACAAGCACTCCAGCACTCCAAGGAAAAATAAAGAAAGGCAACAGAAACAGCCTTACCCACACACAGCTTCCCAAAACAGAAATTACCTGCTTCAGCCACTCATACAAAATGAAATCCCACACACCAAATTCCCATTCCTTATCCAAAGAAGCCATCCCAATATTTATGATGTACAAATCTTCAAGCGTTGGACAACCCAGTTCCACAAGCGAAAGTCAACTGCAGAGTGAACTCTGTTAACATCACTTTTTTGAAAGGACACAAGCAGGCACTGGCAGTCAATTAAAGAACGGTATCAAAAAGTTATGATTACCTGGCTTCATATAGCTGTTCTGAAGTGAAGGACCTCCTGGAGAAGCAGCATACTGATAACTTCCTGGAGGATTTCCTGATAGCAGTGGTGGAGGCTGAGCAGTCCCTATCCCTGCCACAGGAGCTGAATGGCTTGGCTGAGCAGCAGCTGGGTGGCTCACAGGAGCCTGGCTGTACTGCCAGTTGGGATGCATTGATGGGCTAGCTCCAGGAGGAAAGCCACCAGCAGATGATACAGCAGCTGAGTTTTGCAATGCGGGTGGCAGCACTTGTGGTACAGGACCTGTTTGTTGCACTGGTGACCCAGATAAAGGTGCTGCTGGTGTTCTATTGAGAGTCTGCCCAGGTCCTTGATAACTGTTGTATTGAGAAACATTCTGAGAGCCGCTGTAGTTATACTGTCCAGAAGATGGATGCGGAGGAACCTTTGACGGCGTCTGATGTGAGTATGGTCCTGGAACTGATGGGCTGTATCCCTGGGCATCTGATGAATGCATCATTTGATTTTGAACAGGACCTAGAAGGAAAAAAAACCTTAAGAAGTCTGCATTGCATATCGCTTCTGAAAATAAGACATGACCATGGAATTTTCCTTTTATTTACAGTAACTTTACAACCATACAACCCACAAAGCAAGTGACCAAACAAAATCCATGCCCTTTGCAATTCACACCCAGGGCTATTTCAGAAGCACTCAGAAGGCCATCAGCCATGGAGGCACATGCTTGCACACAGCTGGCAGCAGAACCTGCCCTTACATCCCAGTTTAAGGACCAGCACTGACTGAAACCTCAGCTCACAGCAAAGATGCTAACAGGTTCAAATCAAGTCCCAGTGCTATTTCTCAAGTGACAGAGCTAATCCACAAAAGGTTCTGCAGCTAATTTTAGTAAGAGAGCTTCTCATACATATACAGCTCACATAACCAACTGGTCAGGAGCGTGGACAGAAGGATAATTTATCGTAACACAACTCACCCATCAAGAAAATAAAACTTGATGGGTTAACAGTGCTTCTTATCTACTGGGTGGTACAGCAGAACTAAGCTGTAATTACTTTAAGAAACAAATGAATAAGCTTAACTCAAAACAGTAAACAGCACCGGCAGAGCATCATCAGATGTTTAACACAGTGACACAGAGTCCTGTGAGCTTTCCAGTGTGTTAAGAGCTCCATCAAGGATGCTACCCCAGGTTGTTCATATTGCTGCCACAAAGGAACATTCAGAGGGGAGACATTTCCAAGTGAAATCCTTCCAGCAGAACACACTAGATAACCCATGCCACAGCTAGACACAACATACACACACCAAAGCACTTTCTAGGGCTGTATCATTTATATCAGCCAGTCACACTGCTGCACTCCACCCCTAAGCACAGTCTGAATGTTGGAGGCATTACATGCACACAGTTACATGCCTGAAATCAAGAGATCCCCATCATGATTTTGGCATACAGTTCTTCTTTACTACCCTGTACTACATCCCAGATTTCCAGAATTACTTTTTTTTTTGGGGGGGGGGGGGGGGGGGGGGGGAGGAAGACCATAGAAAACAAAGGCCAGAAACCACTGCAAGATTCAATACAGGCGATTTCAAAAGCATGCCATGAAGATGAGCATGTGGACGTATATTTTGCATACAGGTAATGGGAACAGTTGCCACCAGTATCACAAAGTTTCATTTAATGTCAAAATAACAACAGCTGGTTCCTTAGCTGTCTTCGCCTACTGGAACGTTCCAGTTACATTTAAAGAGTGGAGGAAGTTCACATTTCCTAGTTAAAATAACTTTGAGCTCAGGCACACATGACAGTAAAATAAGCTAAACACAGAACACATGGAAATACCCGAGTTAGGACAAACACCGTGACTGCCACGCAGCTCATCATTCCCTAGAAAGCCCTGGGGTACAGCTCAGAGACAGCTGTCACCTCCCTGAATGCTACATCTCCATGCTAAGTGCACAGCCAAGGTTCTACAACAGCTCTGGTGACCTCACCCTCACTCTGCCTGTTATTTGTGCATAAACAGCACATACATATTATTCTCCAGCCATTAATCTCAATACGCTATCTGCCGTTCAGTTAGGAAATCCAGTTATAGCTCATTGTCCTTGCAATGCTGCTCATAAATCTTATTAGTTACTAATGCTCTAAAAATTAATGGTAACTAAACAAAAAGCCTGCAAACAAAAATTCCCACAGTTATGACTCACCTTTGAAAATTACCCTGCAGCATATCAGATGGGCTTTCAAAAACTGATTTACAAAATGAATTGTAAATTTAACTTGCTAGCTGTACAAATGACTAAGGTTTCTTATGTAATGCCAGGCCCCCAACTATATCACATGTACATTGATAACGCTGCAGTATGTGATATAAAAGATATTGAACAAATAGTAATTAATTTTATAACTTGATTATTCGCCTTAGGGCATGACTCTGTAGCCTGGTCAAGAATCAAGAGTATTTTGCTGTTTTTCCTGCTTGAGGGATAAGTCTGAGGATAAAGCAATGACACTGAGGTGAAACCCAAAAACAAGGACCTGATGTTTCTGTGGCACTTGGTGATGAATTCCATTTTGGAAGCAGTGTTTTAAATTTCAACTTCTGCCTTCACAAAGTAAAAATGGAAGCACAATGAAAAGCCTCAATAACCAACACCAGTGGAATCCCCCCATAGTCTGCAGACTTACAATGCCATAAGCCAACAAGGAAATCAGTGTGGACTGAGGATCTAAATCACAACAGCAAAGCCACCAACACTGAGGATACAAGAAGAGTTAGTAACACAAGAGAGGCCCCATACTTAACATTAGAAGACAACTCTATGCACACAAATCACATGAAATTTCAAGGGGATTTGGAACAGCACTGGAACACACGTGATTGCTGCTCAGTGGTTTTATAAAAGCTAAGAATGAGCACAGCAGGCTATGGGAGCCACACGGAACCTCCGTATCACTTCTTTCCAGGCCCACCAATGAGCACATTGCTCTCACCAGTCACAGCTCCTCCAGCCCCAGGTAGAGCAGGGCTGAATACACTCAACCACATGGCAAGGACCCCCACCAGCACCCCATTCCACAGGGCCTTACCCACTGCTTCCAAGCACACCCAGAGCAGGCCAAAACCAAAAGCTGCTGAAGCTCTGCATGGCTTCCAAGCACCATGCCAGGATATCAGACTAAGCAACAAATCCTAAAATAATTTCTCCCTCTTGCTATATTTCAGCCCTATTAGCTACACATTACTACTTTGCTTTTCAGTTAAGTGAAAAGAGAATACCAATCCTACAAAAACAACACAAGTGAAGTGGAGGAAGGCTGTTACTAAGCAACCCAATGCTTGCTGCTAAACCATTTCCAGGTCAGCATAGGGTGCTGCTGCTACAGCCATTCACTGCGGGGCCAGCACGCGAGCTCAGGGAGTTACCTGCAAACAGGAAGGTGAGCAACAGGTTGAGAGGAAGAGCTGACACCCATATTACAGTTCATCATCCTGCTGGCAGCTCTCTTTCCTCACTGCCCATTGTAAATAGCGTAACAGCACTCTCAGCATGCCCTAGATTGCTGTTATGGAACGTTATTTTTTTCCTGAGGTAGCCTTGGATCACAGCACCTTCTCAACATATTTTATACATACATGCATATCTGTATACTGTAACTGCTGATTAATTGTATTACCCTGTGCTTGCGCAACTTGAGATTTTATCTCTCTGGTTTTCATACAGCTGTAGCCTGAAATGTCTTCCTGCTACTCCTACCTTGCAAGAACTTGTACTGTGTGCTTAGCCTGACTACATAGCAAACCAGATGATTCCAAATCATCCCACGTGTTTACTCCATTAGCTAACGTTCCTTCTGTACATTCTCTGCTTAGACCATAAGCTCCCCAGAACAGAGGCTCTCTTTTCAGTCTTATGTATCCACAACCCACACTGCTGACCCTGTGAGCAGCCATACAGTTGTTTTTAAGATGACGTTTTGCAGATGACTTTCAGAGGTTATAAGCACTGGGAAAGAAGAGGGGGGTGACAAGTGAAACCATTTAACTACTCAGCCAGAAAGCAGAGAAATCAAAAGATCTTAGTTGCCTTGATGCAGCATAACCGCTAAAACACATAGCTAACCACTTAAGGAATGAAGTTCAGAGGATGCTTTAAGTACATATGAAATCAGAACACACTTCCCAACAGCACAGATTTCCACACATGTAAAGCAGAGACAAGGCTGCTTTTGTGCTTCCTTCTTTGTAGCTTAGAAGGTCAGCCAGCTATTTGGTTTCACTTTCAGCATCTGGCTTCAAAAAGGGATATATTTTGAGTAGAATAAAGCAGTCAAGGCTTTCCCAGACCAGAGTGTACAGAACAAGATAATATTGGCTTTACATGACAGACAAGATAAAACACAGTGAGTGAGTGGCTGCCTGAGCTCAGCAGGGTCCTCCTCCGGGCAATAACCAGTGCCACATGTACAGCTCGGTTCCAAAGGGCCAAGCTCGCTTGGCCATCGCAGTGTTATCACAACCGGGGACACAGCCTAAAGTAATGACTAATACAAACCATTTAGAACAGAACATTTGAAGCTAGAAGAGACCCACAGAGCTTGCTGGGTCCAACCCCCAGCCCCACACAGGACCACCAACAAAAAACACCAAACCCTGTGGCTGTGTCATCAAAATGTTCCTTGAATTGCAGCAGCTCAGGGCTGTGCCCCCTGCCCACGTCCAGCTCCCTATGGTACAGGACGTGTCCCTAACCCCCAGCTGACCCTCCCCTGTCGCAGCTCCATGCCGTTCCTCGGGCCCAATCACTCTTACGAGAGAGCAGACCTCAGCGCTGTCCCTCCACTGCCCGTGAGGAGCTGCAGACAGGCAACACGCCGCACGTTTCACCCAGCTAACACACAGATCTTCCGAGACGCCCTCGTGTCAGTTTACAATGATGTTTGTGTCGCTAAAACAAGTGGGAAGCGGGTCACTTGGCCCCATAACGACTCGTAGACCCGCACCGAGCACACACAGCGCTCCGTGCACCCCGACCCGGGGCCGCTGTGCAAGATGCAGCCGGCCCGTGCCCTGCTATGAGCTCCACACAGCGCGGGCCGCCCGGCGCCCCGGGGACGTGGCAGCACTTAGGGAGGCGCCGGGCGCCCTTAGGCCTCGAGGCGGAAGCCGCACCCCCCGCCTCAGCTCCTCGGCCCCCTCCCGAGCCCCGCGTCCCGCCTCACCGTTGCTGTAGGGCTGCTGCCCCGCGCCGTTCTGACTGCGGTAAGCGGCGGAGCGGGCGGGCTGAGCCATGGCGACACGGAGCAGCGCCGAGCCGGGCCGGGCCGGGCGGGGTTGGGCGCGGGCTCAGCGGAGCCGCCCGATGGAGGCGCCCGGCCCAGCGCGGGGAGAACGGGCGGGGCCTGCACACACCGGAACTACCCGGCTGCGCGCGCATGCGCATTACGTACACGTGGCACTTCCGGAAACGGCAGCGCTGCGGCAGGTGGGCGGGCCGGGCCGGCTTAAAGGGCCGCGTTGAAGTGGAGCAGTGGTGGGAATGGCGCTTGTAACACAGGGGACACGGGTTCGAATCCCCCTGTGGCGCAAGTGGTAGAAGTGCCGCTCTGCTACACAGAGGCTCCAATCCCGGGGTTGGACTCGATGATCTCTAAGGTCCCTTCCAACCCGCACCACACTGTGATACTGTGTGACACTGTGACACTGTGACACTGTGATACTGTGACACTGTGATAGTGTGATACTGTGTGATACTGTGATACTGTGATACTGTGACAGGAGCGGGGCGGGGTCCGGCCGTGCGTGGTACCGTGCGGGAACGCCCCGCACCCACGGGCTGAGCGACGTGTCGGGACAGCCCGGCACCTGTCAGGGCACGGAGCGGGCGTGTGAAATACGGGGTCACTGGTACAAGAACAGCCCGCTGTGAGGGTGCTCCAGCCCGCACCACCGGGACACGCACCGAGTGCGTGACGCTTTCCCGCTGTGATCCGTCCCGTCCAACGCAGCAACCGCGGATAAAAGGTGCAGAACGTGAGGAGACACCGCCTCCATCCGCCGCCGTGACGGGAACGTGGAGCACGCGATGGCCCCGCGCTGTCCCGGAGCCGACACGCGCCGCTCGGCCGGTGGCAGCGGGGGGAGCCGTGGGGCGGAGCTGTGTGTGCGCTGTGCGTGCTGCCACACGGCCGGGCCGGGCCCGGAAGGCGCCGCGCGGGGGCGGAGCGGGGATCGGCCGCGGGGTCGCGCTCGGTGTCGGTGCCGGCGGAGCGGCCGGAGCTGAAGCTCGGCGGTGGTGAGCGGGGAGCCGGGGAGCCGGCGGGGTGAGGCCTCGGTGCCGGTTGCGGCCTGCGGGGCTGCCCCGCGGCGCGATGCGGGCGGTGGTGAGGCCGCGGCCTGCACGGATCGGCGCCGCTTGGACACCGCGGGTTCCGGCCTAGAGCGGCCTGTGCGGGGCGCGCTGCGGGGCGGCCGGGCCCGGAGCGTCGGGACCGAGAGCGGCCGCGGGGACAACGCTTCAGTGCGGCCGGGGCTGAGCCAGGCCGCGGGCGGTGGTGGTGGTGTGGGTAGGGCCGGACGGAGCGGGCTCGGAGGGGTTTGATCCGCGCCGGGTGCCCCCCCGTCAGCTCGGTGTTTCCATCCTCGCAAATACCGCTAAAAATAATAACCCTTGTGGGGAGGAAGTCGGTGAATTTTGCGTTTCTGCCCGATGCTTCCCTGCTGTCGGTTTTGTCCCCGTGCTCCTAGCAACAGAAACACCCATTGTTCTCTTGGTCAGCGATGCTGAGCTGACAGCTCTGAAGGCTGCGATGTGGCACGGTGTGACTCCTTCGGGCTCTCACGGCTGTGTCAGGCTGCTTAGGGTACATTCATCGCTGAATTCTCATCTGGATTTATGTGCCGTTGTCACGTTTCCCGAAGGGAAAACAACCCACAGCCCTCTTGCTTGTAGATAGAATTAGAATTGGTTTCCGCACTATCTGAAACAGCCTATAGCTTCTGAATGCTGTGAGTCAAAATCCCAGTCACCCCTTATGCTCCCTCCCCTCACCTGCCGGCCTGCAAGCATGTGGTTTCATTTCCTTCCCATTTAATTTCCTCCTCTTTTTGCTCACTCTGTGCAGAGCCCCTCTGGAGGCTCAGCCCTCTCTATGGGGGGCTCTGCAGACTCTGATCTCTGGCTCTGAGATACCCAGCCCTGTGCCTCCCATCCGCTTCATGAATCTTTGATGATTATTTGGCAGGTTCTTTTTAGTCCTGTCTCAGATTTCACTTTGGTGTTTGTGATTTCAAAAAGCGTATTGTAATACGATGGACTGACCTGCAAATGCTTTACAACTTTCTCATCTGCTCGTTCGGCACTTTGTAATGGACTGTCAACGTTTGTTCTGAGCATCATTTCTTCAAAAACAGATCGCGATGGATCACCTGGCAGATAAAAAATAATTACATATTCATGCATCAATACATCAATATGTTATTTATTGATGGCATGTTTTTAAAGTAAATACAGAAATCGCTCTAGTGGGCCCCACTTTGAGACTGTGATCAGAGAGCAACTTGTGTAACTTAGACTGCGACTGAAGCACTTACTCAGCTGCTTTTAGGGCCTCATGTGCCTGTTGCAGTGCTGCCTTGACAGATAAACTGTGTACTTTGCAGTTTCAGATGTGCTTTGGATCAATGCTAACTTCAAATATATTGCCTCATAATAAAGGATGCAGTAGAGCTAAGTATATGTCACGCAGTTCATAATCTTTGTTATTCAGCCCATTTGGTAGCAGCACAGTGATTGCTCGTTCTGAAATCTCAGAGATGACTTGCTATCAGAAAACTGATTAAAAAACCCAAAGAAAATCCGCTGTTAGCTCACTTTCAGGCTGTGTTGTCTGATAGAGTGTATTTGATTGAGGCAGCAGACTGTCCTTTTACTCGCTGAACTGGTTATAGAATTCGATTCTTGTTGCTGTGCAGAAATGATTGAGATCGTTCAGATGATCTTAGTTGAAATGACCATTCGGGTGATTGTTTTTAAGATTATAGTTAAAAAAACCCACAAAATGAACACGCTCATAACAGTGGGTTTTAAGCACTGGTTTGCAAATTGTGTTCAGCGAAGCGTCTTCTCGGGGTTCCTCTGGTAGCTCTTGGTGCAGTGATTCCAGCTGCACGCGGTGTGTGGTAGGATGCAATTGGCTGCTGCCTCCTGGTTATTCCGTACAGGGATTGAGAGCTGTATTTACCCTGCTGTCCTTCCTCTCTTATCTGAAGGTTTGCACAGTTGAGAAGTAAGCGTTAGAATTCTGTTTCTGGAATGCAGTCATTAGATTTTAGCCAGGAAAATGCAGATCCAAAGTAGGGGCAAAAATCTTTGCTTCTCATAGGAGAAAAAGAAAACATGGAACAGCTGTGAGCAAGTTTGCTGGCTTATCCCTTATGTCAGCAGCATTTTGCAGAAGATGGGCTGGAGGGGCTCCCCAGGTGACACAAGTGACACTTTGCTTGTGGAATAATGATAGCCAGAGTTGGTAGAGGTGTTTGGAGGTGGCAACCATCTGTTGTTGACTCTAGAAAATTGTTCTCATATTTCTGAGAATCCACAATTGGGGATGATGGTGCTGGCTGTGAACAGTCGGTACCAACAGGTTGGCAGGTGTCCGTAACAATTTCTCCTTGAATCTGGCTCCTCACCACTCGATACTTTCAAGTGAACTCTTGAAATAGTCCTAAGACAGTTTTCACTGCTCTGCTTTAATCACGAGGGGCCGGAAGGTCAGAGTTGATGCGTGCTGCCTGCATGGCCCAGCTGTGCAGCGTGCTGCAGGTTGTTGTGCTTCACTGCGCCCTCAACTGTGTTGGTGTTTTTTCTGTGCGATAAGAGTAGATTTAATATCTCTGTTCAAATAGCCTGAGTGTGCTTGTGCAATTTGCTGTCAATTTCTTTCCCATTTTTAAAGTAGTATTTCCCTTTAAGGGCTGCTGGCTGATACCAAAGCAGGTTCTGGTGTATTTGGAACCTTGCCTTGTTAGAGGTTTCCAGCAGTGAGTGAAGATTTCCTTCTTTCATCCATAAGCTCACAGAAGGAAGTGGTTAATACAACTAAACTCTGTGAGGTTATTCTCACCTCGGTAATCCGAGCGCTGCTCTTGCATCACGCTGTTTGCACTGATTTGTGAGTTACTTGAGCAGATCATTTTCCTAAGCCTCACAGAGGCTTTTCTCACTCGGTGTTTTGTTCAAGCAATAAATAAATCTGCTGACGTGTCCATCCTGCCATATTTGCTTATTCTTGACCTTTGCTTTTTAGACATGTAAGTGACAGTTTCAGCCATGACGTTGTGTAACTGGGTGTTTATGCATTGACAAGCTTATTTGTTGCTTAAAATTTGCAACTGTCCCAGTTGGTCGGCAGGGAAGGGTGGCAGGGTTAGTCACGGGGAAGCCTAACGCTTCGTCATCCTCAATCAGGGAGGACAAGTATGGGCTGAACAGATTTGGTTCCTATGTGAGCAAACATAAATAATGTTTCATCCTCTTTCAGTATTGCTGTGCCGTCCCTGTTGCTGTGCGGAGGAAAACCTCCATGTGTTGTCATGAGTGCGATCAGTGGGACAGATAGATGGATTTGGGTCTGGTGCTGACCTGTAGTTTGAGTGCTCTGTGCTGTGCTTCAGGTTCAGAACTGTCCTGAAGCCATCCTGCAAGCCCCAGCACACAAATACTGTACTGGCACTCAGGGTGTGCTGCCCTCAGCTCAGAGACCTGGGCTCCAACTTCCCCGTCTGTTAGGAGGAATTAAGTACTGCAGCAGGGTTAGCTAGCTAATGCTCCTAAGGAAGCTGCCCTTTGGTCTTGCAAAAGCTTTTTCTGCTAGGTACTAATTTGCTCTGTCCAACTGGTGCTCTCGGTGTGACTACCCTCACTTTAGATAATGAGGAAATTAAGATGGAAGTTAAGAAATTAATTGCTCTTGGCTGCACAGCGAACCTAGTGACAGCATTCTCACACCTGAAAAGGTGCACTTGGTAGTGGTGGTGATGGCTGATCTTAAGGATCTTCTCCAGCCTAAGTGACTCTGTGTGGTCCTGGCCTGCATCTCTCTGTGCTGTATGTATTCTCCAAACTTTCAAGGTATGAGGTGTCTCGGAGGCTGCTGCTGTGGCTGGCTGTGTGCTGCAGGCCCAGCTGGCCGCTTGCTGCCCCCCAGGGGCTGGAATAGTGTTGTTTTTACCATCCTAGAAAGAAGGGGATCTTGCACAGTCCCAGTGTACATCCTGTTGTCAAATGGCATCTGCCCCACAGCTGGTGCCACCCTGAGCAACCTCACCTCAACCCCTCTGTTCCTGAGCCTCGTCCAGAAGAAATGGGGGAGGAATGCGGTGTGCCAGAGTTCTGCTTTGAGATGAGTTTAAATGTTTAAGCTGTAGGTGGTAGAAGTCTGTATAAGACATTATTGGGGGTTGCAGCCATAAGCGATGGATCCAGTGCCATGGACCCATTGCAAGGCAGACAGGCAGGAGGAGTGCAGACAGCAGTGTCCTACCTGTGGAACGTCTCAGGAGTCAACCTGAGTAAGCACCTCACAATGTTCGGTGTGCTGTTCTAACAGAGCATTCTGTTTTCTGTTTATTTCAGACTAAGAAATTCAGCTATGTCCTTCATATTTGATTGGATTTACAGTGGTTTCAGTAGTGTATTACAGTTCTTAGGTAAGTTTTTCCTACTGTTTTTGTATAGCATGTCTACTAACCTACCTTCAAACAGAGGGATTTGATAAAGAATCACATTTGTTTTAGTGTATGTTTGGTATCACTCAAAAATAAGTTCCACATATCAACACTGAGTATTTCTATAATGTGTTCTCCACTCAATCTTACACTAATCCTGTAACCTCCTGAAAATTACTTTTTCTTTCAGGAACATAATAAGCTTGCTTTGTTTTTTAATTACTACATTTAAGCTGGTGTGGTTCAGTTCACTTAGATAGAGCTTCCCCTGATTTTGTTTTTATCTCTGCTTTAAAGAACCGGTTATTTTGGTTGAATTCTTTTGAGCGTAAGGATATAAGGAGAAAAAAAATGGCACAAGAGGAAAGGGAATGTTACGGTACTTAGAAGAGGACCAGAAGTTGCAGATAAAGTAGATAAAAAGGGCAGTTTACAAGTTCCAGGGATTCTAATAAAGTAAATAGAAAGAATTTGTGATTAATGGGTCATGGCAGTCTGTGCCACCTGCATTTTATCAGTTGAAAGTTTAAACTTCTTGGCTTAATGTTAGACCCTTGGCCTGCCATTGAGCTATTAGTCAGTAAAACTTTAACTGAGTTGACTAATCTTTCTTATCTCCTCTTACTTAGCCAAGCAGTGATTGCTGCACGCTAGCTTGCTTTCCTATACCTGCTCATACAAAGTCTAATTCTAGTGAGATGCTGAAGCCTACAGTAGAAAAGAGAATTGCCCTTTACATGTCCCTCTTATTCTAAAAAAAGACATTTTTCATTCTCATGTCCAGTGACAGAGTGGCAAAACATGCAATTATTTTACTATAGTTTAGTGGTGTTTCACTTAACCTGTAAGGTAAGTACAAACTGGAGTTTCTTCTGTGATGTGAGTTTGTATATGGAAATGCTTGTTCAGTTCTTTCCCTATTGACATCAGTACTTTCACCTCTGTCCTGTAGTTTAACAGTTAATGATATTTGGATATTTGAGAAGGTGAGCTGGGAAATAAAGAGTTGTGTTTGAAAAAGAACTATGAAAACACTCTACATTTCTTGTAGTAAAGAAGGTTATTAATGAAATAAGCTGAGGAATATGAAAGATTATTCTTCCTGCAGGTTATGAAGCATGCCCTGGTGGAATGCAATTCCAGAGATTAGCTTAAAGGGGGGGGAAAGGTGAGCAAACAGCAGCAGTGTAAAGGTCAGGCAGATAGAGGCACATGTGACTGTGAATTGCTGCAGCATCCACAGATGGCTGAGGAACCCCCTGTGTAACAGTGCTATTTAAAATCTGACAAGAATAAAGTATGTGCAAGGATAGTGTATTTGATAAAAAGTCACCACCACACTTGATCTCATCAGGCTTGAACTGGGGAGGACCTTTCTCACTAGAAATCTTCCTCAGTACGTTAAGTGCAGCATTTGTACTTTTTAATCAGTATTGTAAATAGTGCAGAAACTGGACAGACCTGTGGCTCTGTAGCAGTTCAGATGTGGCTGCCAAACAGGCAAGGCTGCGTGACCATGGGGAGATGCAGTGGAGCGGAGATCTCAGGGTGATCTGCACCTATGGAAAAAGGGCTCCAGAAACTCAGTTGCTGGGTCATCAGGTACGGAGCAGGACACTGCTCATAATATGACCTTTGAACGTCTCTAGGGCTCTTATTCTTGTGGCATTTGCCACAGCCTTTGGCAGTAGGCAGGATTTTGGGGCATAGTTTGCTGATCAGGGGAGTACATTGTTAAGAGGGAGGATGTGTGGGTAACTTCCATGGTAAAATGTACCTCACAAAGTATTTCTGTGTCATCACTATGGCTGGAAAATAAATCTTTCTTCAGTGCCTGCCACAATACTGTGTCATTATCTAGTTTGGGATTTTTTTTGTCATAACAGGGGGGAGCTGAACAAAACATACACTTTTCCAGATCCAGGATTATTGATATTTTAGAGTCCACTGTTAACACTGTATCATAGACAAGCTTAGGCTGAAGGGGACATTCATTTGGTCAGGGCAGAGCAAGCTACCGTGGCAAGGTTTAGTTGAGTTTTCTTTTAGCTTTGCCCAGATAAAGTAAACGCAAGTATGTGTGACACATGTACATCAGTCATGTGCCTCTCTCCCCAGATGCCACTCAGCATCACATAAGCTGTCTGTAGCAAGCATAGCTGTGATAAGCACATGAGCAAGTATGAATGTGGCTAGTACAAGTAGGAGAGTGCTCACTGATAAAGGGCATCAATAAAGTGCACTGTGGAGCTTGCCAGGCCTGTATTTTGTGCCATGACTGTATGACTTTTCTCCTGGGAGCAAAGTCACCTCTAGTGTTAGAAATAGTGACTGCATGTGGCCACTTTAGTTAGCGATCACACACCCTTTCTCTCTTGACTGTTAGAGCTTTGCCAATAGAAATCTGTAGGACACACATGTAGGAAGGTGTCTTGGTCGTGCTGGTTAGCAGACCACACAGGATCTGAGGGAAGCTTATGCTTAGGAGTGCTAGAATATGCTATTGCTGTCACTCTAAATCTTTGTATTTCACATGTATGTGATGTAGGCTCCTGTTGGGCAGTGCTGCTCGAATAATTCTCCTACTGATAGAACTGATTATTCAGCAGGTTATTCTTTGTTACAGGACTGTACAAGAAATCAGGAAAACTAGTTTTTCTTGGACTGGACAATGCTGGAAAAACTACACTGCTGCACATGCTCAAAGATGACAGACTGGGACAGCATGTCCCCACACTACACCCCAGTAAGTTAACATTCCTAGTTCCCTTGCTAGGAAGTATTGCAGGAAACCTGATTATACATCACAAAGAATAATGGAATTGAGAAATTCTGAATTGCAGAAGCTGTGAGAAATTGACACTTGATTTGAGAGCATTTGAGAGCAGCTTCTCTGGATAGCTGGAAGGTTAGCATTTACATACACTCTTTGGATTTTCATTGACTCAAAGGTTGCTCTGTGATTGTTACTGTGGTAGCCTTGCAGGAAGAAAAGTTCAACAGAGGTTAAAAGTATGGACTGGTGAAGTCCAAGGAGGAGGTGAGCAATTAAGCAAGGACACAACAAGGAGCGACCTCTGACAGCACTGCATGTGAAATTCCAGCTATGTGGCAAACCAGATGCCAGAGCTACCTGTTGTTTTTGTAATGGGGAGGAATAAATCATATGCAGACAGACATACTCTGGTGTTCTCTTAACACTGTAGATTTTTGACATTTGTTTTAACCACATTCTGTTGTTACACAAATGTTACTGATTTTGAAAAATATTATATTGCTCTGACAAATTTCTTGAAGAAACAAAACTGGAAATAACAAGATAAAGTAAAATCTGTGCCCTGAATAGTCAGGATAATAGATGTAGTGGAATACTGTGTAGTATGTGTATAATGAGATATAATCTTCACAAAGAATATAATTCTGTGTATTTGTAGCTTCAGAAGAGCTGACAATTGCTGGCATGACTTTCACTACTTTTGATCTGGGTGGACATGCTCAAGGTAAGAGAATACATTGACTCATTTAACTGCAGTGAATTCAGGTTGTTTACAGTCAGTTTGCCTCAGATCAGAAATATGACCATACTGCAGAGATCAGCTTCCCACACTCTCTTTGGTAGTGTTAAAAACATTCACTGCTCTGTTCCTGTCTATGCCACATACTGCACTCCCAAATACAATTTAGGCGGGAGCTGCAGTAGAGCAGGATTTTTTGACTGATGGCATTTTGAGGAGGATTAGATAGTTTTTGTTTTAGGACATTGAATTTCTTGTGTATACCTTTAACTTCTGTGCTTTGAACTAAGATTTGTTGATGTCATTCTTGGGGAAGCACAAAAAGGTTCACTACATCAGTGTGTGCATGTGAGATAGAGTGGTGATAACAGTGGAGGGAATTATGCATTTGCTCTGTTATCTTAAGCTCTATGAAACACAGGGTTGCATCCTGAAGACTGATAATATATGCTAAGATTTCAAAAATACATGTGGCTTCTTCATTACTGAGGTGCACTGCTCTAAGTTTGGGGATAATTTCCACTGGTTTTGTTTCATGTCTTCCCTGTAGCTCGCAGAGTGTGGAAAAACTACCTGCCTGCTATTAATGGCATTGTGTTCTTGGTGGACTGCGCAGATCATGAAAGACTGCTTGAATCAAAAGAAGAGCTCGATGTAAGTTTAACTGTGTTTTTGAAAGCCTGGATTCTAATTTCTAAGGAATAAGCTCAAATTCCCTATGTTCAAGAGAGCCCTCCTGGTAATCTAGCAATTTCACCTTTAGCATCTTCATTCCCATCTAGTTGTATTCTGTTAACCTCTTAATCCTATTCATTACTATCTGCACTGAAGGTAGATCAACATTCTGTTCTACCAGTTGAATTTCTATTTCACCATTGTAAGGTGGAATGATACAAAGATGATAACAGATATTCAAAAGGTTATTTATAAGGAAAAACTCACAGATACAGATGCCTTCGCTGGGAAATGCTGAGGCAGTCTCCACCAGGAAGCAGTCTCCAAGAGATGCTGCCTTAATGGTGGTCAGCCCTTAAATGAGGTTTAGAGGAGGTAGAATCGAGCTCCACCCCTTCTGGGAGCACAGCTAAATTACTCTCACCTGTGCTCCCACAGCTGACCCAACACTTGCCTCAGCTGATTAATCAGAGGTTCAGGCTGTGATTACCAATTTCCCATACAACCGTTTATGATGTTTTCTATGTTGTGAATGGGTAATATAATTTCTTTTATCCCAAGCATGTTAAACAACTCCCATCAGTTACTTTCATTGCACCAAATAACAGTGAATTTTGCTACTCTTACTTCTTAGAAAGGCGAAGTTTCACCAAATGACTTAATTCCATTGTTAACATTTTATCTTAATGTAAAACCCTAAATCAAACAATATCCTAAAAAAAACCCTTTAAATCAGACTATATCCTAAAATAATCTCTTTCCCCTTTCTCCTTTCCTTTGTAGTCACTAATGACAGATGAAACTATTGCTAATGTGCCTATCCTAATCCTTGGTAATAAGATTGACAGACCTGAAGCCATCAGTGAAGAGAGGTTACGAGAGATGTTTGGTCTGTATGGCCAGACAACAGGGAAGGTAACGCTCCTTTTTTTTTGTTAGAGCTCTCATGTTTACCCTACAGTTCTGTGTTGATTCTGGTCCACTGAGCTACACAAAATAAATGGTTTTAATTTATAATCTACTTAGTAGGTTTATATGAAATGAATGCCGTGTGTGTTAGAAGCATCTCTACTGCAGCTTCTGTTCATCATTTCCAATAACACACTTTGCCAGGGAAAATGTAGTTGTACTAAGTATAGATTTCAGTACTTGAACTACTTCTGTGCAGTACTTTTAAAAGGTGAGCATGTTTTCAGAGGCTACAGTTCTAGTGGGATCTGTAAGAGAAAACTCGAGATATCTTTCCAGTAAGTGATTTTTCTCATTTGAAGTACAGATTTAATGCAATTTATTATTTAACATATTTAACTGAAGTTTAGAAACAGGATTATGCTGCTACAGAAATCTGAGTTTATAGGTTGTGGAAAAACATTTCTACTTGCAGATTTATATTACCCATCTTTGTGATAATTCATCTCTCCTTGAAGGAAACACCGTGTACTACTTGTAATGGAGTTTTGGGTACAAGGAATTAAAAAGAAATTACATAGAAACAAGAATTGCGTGGGTTAGTTTTAGAATAGGTGTAATGGAATATAAACAATTATTAGTCGTTTCTTTTTATCGTTTTGTTTTGTATCCTGCTCTGTATTTTACAACACCACACGCAGTCTGTGAAGTCAGAATCCTGTCGTGAGCCTCCAGTTGAGCAATAGCTTTGTCACACTGTGCTGCTCTTGGCAAGAAAGCAACTTGCACTCTGACTGCGGTCAGCCCTACAATTTGCAGCAAATGCTCTTTTTATCTGCTTGGAAAGCTGTTAGAAACAGAGCAGGGAACCGCTTCTGAAGACTGAGCATAAGCTCTCCAGTTCTCAGTGCTTGCTTTTGCACTCGGGTGCCATACACTTTATGCTCTCTGAATGTGGCTGCACATGAAAATATGCTCAGAGGCTGTAAGCTTGGCATTGTGTGCAGAAGTTTTATAGTCATTTTTTTTCCCCAGAAATTCTAGCATCAACCGTAAGTTAAAGGATGTTGTTGTATAGAAACAAGTGTCAGTGCAAAGCAGCTGCCTCTTTGTAAAGGTACTGTAATTTGGAATACTTCTGTCTCTTTGCAGGGCAGTATACCATTGAAAGAACTGAATGCAAGGCCTCTAGAAGTGTTCATGTGCAGCGTGCTAAAGAGACAAGGCTATGGAGAAGGATTCCGTTGGATGGCACAGTACATTGATTAATGCCAAGATCACATTAGTACATCCTGTCCCATGTCTGAATATTAAGTCTGATCCTTATTTGATCACTCAGTGTACGCAATTTGGATTCGTTTGACTGTTTAGTTATAAAAGCATACATTTTTACATAATTGTATCTCCTATTCTAAATTGTAAGTGTGAGGATTGAGAAATTCTTTCAAGCAAGTTTGTAAGCTGAAGTACCACGACGTGTTAGCTTTCTAATCCCATACAGCGTTCTTTTGCAACCTTTAATTTAACAAGTCTCCAGCACCATTTTTGGACAGAGCGACTTTCCAGTACAGTATGTTTGAATGCACTTTTTAACAGCTAAAAACTGCAAACATGAAAAATATTTAATGCTTATCATGTTAAATTTTTTATGTACTTTTTTGAAACTGGTTTTATAACTTTAGAGTATATAACCATCTTTCAAGGAATAATAAATAATTTGCTGATGGATAATTGCATGATGCCTTACAGTTTTCAATAATATACTTTCTTATGCAACGTCATGCAATAAATTTAAATCCAGTTTTTGGCAACTTTAACGGAAAATGTTTCATTTGAATGTGTCTTATCTAGTGAGGCTGTCTGACGATCTGAATATGGGGGATGTTTTCCTGAAGCACAGAAGGCCACAAAGTACTTCTTTTGTATATTAAAGAGTAAGGTGTTTCCTTCAGACTACCAAATTGCATCTCCTTTAGGATTTTACATGAATAGAACACGAATCTGATGCCCTTATAACTACCACCTTTAAAAAGTACCAGAAGTATCATGGAAATCAGTTGTGCCAATGTAGATCTTGAATCAATGTAAAAAGTGGTCTTACTCAACTGGTACCTTGACTTATACCCCTGAAACGACACAAAAATCACAGTTAACATCAGTACGACACTAAATTGTTCTGTTCTTGGTTTAAGTAGATTTGGATTCTGCCAGAAGATTTGCCTGTGACATTGCCAGGAAAAAAAAAAGAATTGCTGTTATTGCTTGTGAAAATTTATCAGCCCACACCTAATTGGCCAACTTTATTTTTGGTGTTGTGAGTCGGAACGAGATGGATTGTTTTCTGCAGTTTTGCCCTGAAGCTTAGTCAGAATGGCAGTTGTTGTGTGCCCAGGTGGTTTGTTTCTGGGGTAAAATTTCATTATCTTCAGTGCGTGTTTCCAGACTTGTGACTGTTTTTTCCCATCTCTCAGTGCATCAGCTCCCTGAGCAGGTTATTTTCTAAGAAGGAGTGGTGACGCACTGAATGCATCGATGCCTTGTTGACACTTGCTGACATTGCCATGGAACTGTGACTTGCGTTTCTGTGTGCAGCAGGATGCTTTCTTCTGTGATGTAGCTAATGAAGGTAGGGCTTCAGCCCACTGCAGTGGGTTTGGGTTTCACCCTTGTGCTTTCACTTTGCACCAGGGTGAAAAGTATGAACTGCTACAGATGTTCTTTATAGAATCCCAGGACTGGGACTACTTTTTACTCACTGTTGTAGACCTTCTCTGAAACGCTTTAGGCTCTATTTCTTCAAAATCCATAGCAGCAAACAGATGTCTGTGTATTGGTTTCATAATTTTCTCTCTTAAACCACTGAGTTTGAATCTCAGATTTAAAGCCTACAGACTTTAAATGTGAGCCTGTAGTCTCTAAATAGGCACATGGTGAATAAATGGGGTGCATTCCTTGCCCAGGTTAGGGCTTATGTAATTAAATAATATTGATGGTTTCTCCTCAGTCCAAGGTTGTGCATCTGAATCAAATGAATTATCCACAACCTAACGAATATAGAAGATAACTGGCACTAGTTACAGCACGATCTTGCAAAATGTTAAGCCTAGTTTGTGCGTGTTGAAGAACAGAAGTGAGGCTGTCAGGTAGATTGACCAGCATGAGTTAATTGCGCATTTAAACTAGCTCTGTGCTGCTGAGCAGTGCCTCCGTGTTGCCTAAGTCAAACTGTAGCTCACCTTACAGCTGTGTGGACAACATGTGAGTCTTTGCTCCTTCCAGCAGTTATGTTTGAGGAACATGAATCTTTCCCCACCCCCCAGATATTTCTGATAATGGTTATAATGCAACACTGTAAATATTAAAAAATACTTCTTGCAGTCACATAGATGTGTTGAAGGGGGGACACTTGGGACTGTGCTGCCCGTGTTGATGGAAATGAAGCTGTAAGTGGAGATGTGCTGCTCTTGTGCTCCTCCCTGGAGTGGGGAGTGCCTGCAGGCTCCTTCCAAAGGCTGAGCCATTCCACGGGTGTTGGGTCCTCTTCAGCTGCCATTCAACCAACTGTGAATAACATGAGCTGTAAGGAGAGGGATGATAGTTTTAAGAGCTAAACAGGAGCAGAGACGATGCTGCTTTAAAATTGTGTGCGAAAGGTAATTCTTGGTGTTACAGAAATACTCAGATTTCATGTTTCATACCGTGAGATGCTAGTTTAAATGTGGTTGTAATAAGGGCATGAAGAAATTTGGACCTTTTGTTTTCTGTCTGGGTATCGTAATGGTTCCCACTGTGGGAGCAGCTGAACAACAGTCACCAGTAATCTCACTGTTCATTCAGGAGAGGAAGTATTTCCTCTGTAGTTTACATTCTGTTGTGCACATGAATGTGAATGGGTGTTGTGTATCTTTGTGTGAAGACTTTATTAATAGCAAAATACACTTGTGAGTGTTTTTCTGGTGGTTTTCATCCCCACCACCTGTGCATCTCCCATACCTTTAGTTCTGGAGGTTGCTTATTCCTATGACTGTGACCAGTCCTACCTACTTATAAAAGAAGCAACCTTCACATCTGGGTCTGATTTTGTGAATTACTTTTGCACTCTTGACTATGCAGATTTCAATGGAGCATCGCTTAAAAGAATGTGAAAAAGAAAACTCGTTAATAAATACATTATTTGTGGAGAGTCTCTAATTTGTTTTTACGCTGCAACTTTAAGATAAACGAGTGCAGATTTCAAAGATATTTATAACAGCATCAGACAAAACAGCCCGTATTTCACTGCGGTGACCCCACATGGAAGCATCTGTGAGTTGAATGAGGTTTATTTTGCTTGAATTTAATTAGACATTGATTTTAGAATGTACTGTGTAACTGAGGGGCATTGCTGTATTTCAGTCTTGGTTTAATACATTTATTTTAACAACAGTTATTGGCATTGGAGGTGGGAAAGATCTTTGTCTGTTCTCATTTATCCTCATCCAGACCAAGGCTATTTCATGAAGTGTGT
This sequence comes from Coturnix japonica, assembly GCF_054131305.1. Taxonomy (NCBI): domain Eukaryota; kingdom Metazoa; phylum Chordata; class Aves; order Galliformes; family Phasianidae; genus Coturnix; species Coturnix japonica. The sequence goes on from NW_028188951.1 coordinate 2,176,327, forward strand.
TATCTAATGCTGTACTCAGTGTTCAGGTACTGTCTATGATGTGCCAAAGATGACCCATGGCATTCACTGGAACATAATACCTGCATGTATGCAAGCCTTGTCGTGTTTTAATACATGGAATTCAGCAGCAAATAGAGCATTTGACATCTGCTTATTTGTAACTAAAGTCAACTCAGAAAAACAATGTTGTTGTTCTTCAGTCCCAGTGAATTAACAGGTCTTCTTCATGTAGAATTGTTCTGTCCGGTTTGTACTGTCAGCATATTTGGTTGTCACCAACCAAAGTCCAATATTTCTATCAACTACAACATGCTCAAACTCAGTGTAAATAATGTAATCGTGAGTTATGGACTTAGGAGACGCATTACAAACAGCCTGATCCATTGGCTGTCGGTGGGGACGTGTAATTTATTTGCACTTAGACAAACCACCTTTGCACTAGTATCTCAGCGTGGAAATATCCATTTTCTGTTTTGAAATGTGAGTGCTCTAAATGTTTCAAAGCATAATTTATATAATAAACTGCAGAGGAAAAACTAAAGATGAAAGCGGTCTTAAAGATGTTCTTAATGCGGTGTTTCTTATTATTATGTTATCGCATCCCAGGCTTGAAATTGAAGCATTGGGAATAGAAAATAAAGTTCTGTGTTGGAATGTGAAGAAAAGGAGTTCTAAGCAGGTAATTCTTAGTTACATTGTCCGTGGACAAGCAGAAGTGTTGTGGCATAGCACACATTCTGATAGTGACTGGGGGTTTCTTCAGCTGGCTGTAATGGCAGCTCAGCCTGTTCTTCATCAGTGTTTCTGTTCATGTCTGCACACAAGCAGATCCTTAATGCAGGAAACATCACAAGAAGATTATATTACCTGTGTTGTGATGTTGAAATGGGATAGGAGAGTCCAGTTTTACAGACAAACAATACCTGTCTTCACAGCCTTCGATACAATTTTCAGTCCAGGATTTTTCATTCTGGCTTCTTACATGCAAATGCTGCCTCACCATCCTTGTGCTGCAGAGGGCTCTTGTCCTTGATTAACCGTGAGGAAAACGAGGTCCAGAAGGAAGGTGTCATACCTGGTCACTGCCTGAGCAAAGGGAGAGCTCAGAGCCACCAGCAGCAGCCTGGAGCAAAGCAGTGCCTCTGAACCTGCACCCTGCTTGTCCGTGTTGTGGAGAGAAGAGGAAACATTTGGTTTGCATTTGCTCTTAGTGATTTAGCTCTGCTCCCAGACCCCAGAGTCCCCCGGCAGGGATGTGCTGTGACAGCTGTTGCTCTGGGTCAAGATCAGTCTGGCTCTTGCGGTGCTGTGTCCTGGTGGAGAAGCTGAGCTGTTGATGGCTTTAGCTCCTTGGCAGCTAACGGCTGGGGACAGCTGTGGGATGGAGGAAGGGAGAATTTATCTGGGTTGAAACATGGCCCCTTGTCAGAGAGCAAAAGGGGAGAGCGTTTAAATGGCCCCAATGGAGCATCCCAGTTGTGGGGGCATCACTTCGAGCTCGGAGTTTCTGACCAGAGATAAGCACAAGCTGCAAAACATTGGACTGGATTTGGGGCTCTCCTGGCTGCTGGCGCTCAGAGCTGGGCTTTGAACTCAGCAGACGTTCAGTTCCAGCCCAGGGCCTGGATGCCATTTCCTTACTGCTTTCCTGGAGCAGGATCCTGGTTGGGTTCAGCTCCATGGAGCTGTGGAAGGAAAACCTTGGTGTGCCACCACTCTTCTGTTCCTTGCTGTTGGTGCATGTAGAGCATCTACAGTGTGTCAATAGATACGTATACATACACACAGAAGGAATTTAAAACAAACCTTTGGAAGCATTGTCACTGGGATGCATTAGCACAGAATTGCAGAGGACATCCAGTGAAAGTGCTCAGTAGGTCCTAAAGGGAAAAAAATTGGAGAGAAGAATTTGCAGAGGAGAGACAAATCTTTAATTTATTGTGAGTCAATACATGGAGGAGAAGTGGAGATGTGCAGCCGCAGCAGGAGAACAGCTGGAGCTGTGGGTGCTGCTGGGGGCACAGTGCTGGGCACAGCAGGAGGAGGCAGAGCTCATAGCACCACTGTGCTTCTTTACAACTTATGCTTTGTTATGGGCATCTGAGATGCTTTTAGAGCTGGTCTAAGGATGCTGGGTGTTCCTATGAAACCAGCCATCCCGTTGGCTGCCTCCCACCCATCGCTCTCCAGCAACTCCAGCACACATCCCTGGGAGAAGGAGCAGCAATGTGATGGCTGTGCCTGGAGGTGTGTCTGCACAGAGAGCACGGCTCTGATTTGCACTTGGAACTTACTCCTCTTCTAGTCCTGCCATCTGCTGTTGCTCCTTCTGAAATGCCATTTTGTCTCCACATCTCTAACTTGAATTGCCTCTTCAGTTTAAAAAGCAGGATGACTTTTTCTTATTCCTTCCCCCAGGCTGCTTTGGGGAGCTTTCATTTCTCAAGATGTTTCTGCTTGAAATCCCAGGTAACAAATCTGCCAAAGCCAGAATCCTGCTTGTGTTCTCCTCGCTGCTGTCAGACAGAACACGAGAGAGAGCCAGGGGAAGATCTGCACCGTGTTTGCTGTTATCCTGGGGGAAGCAAGTGAAAACCAGAGAGCTGCAGTCATGGTTAGCTGAAGTTTGCTGAGGTCCTGCAAGTTTGTCTGACGGCAGCAAGGAATGTGTAACAGATCCGTATGCATGTGACTGCTGGATGAATGCTATTTATGTCTCTGTAAACATGCAATTATGAAATGAGCTCCATGTGATGATGCCGGTGTCGTCCCTGTGTGACCTGGTCAGCTGTCCCTGGGGTTTGCTTGGGCTTAGCTTGTAGAACACGGTGCTGCTGGAAGGTGTTTGTTGGAAGGTGGTCAGGCAATGGGACATGAGAAGCAGCAGCATGAATCACAGAACCAGTAGGGCTGGAAAAGACCCCTGGGTTTACCAAGTCCAATCCCAGCCCATTCCCACTGACCGTGTCCCCAAGTGCCACATCTCCACATTCTGGAACAGCTCAGAACATCCCCCCCACTCCCTGGGCAGCTGTGCCTGACCATACTCAACCCATGTTAGCAGGTAAGAGAGAAGGCACTGTGTGAAGTGGATAATTTGGGTGTTGCCCTCCTTTGCCCTGTAATTTCAGTGTGTTTGATGTGTCTTGGTAATAAGCAAAGAAATTTCCTACCCAGTAGAATGCTGGTTTCAGGAAACTCACCAGTCCTGGCTATTTCAGCAGCAGGCAGGTATCTCACCGTACAGCTTTCCCTCCTCAAGCAGCAGGCAGCCTGTCAGCAAGATGCTCTTTCTTCATGAAGGAAGACCATGGAAGCAAACAGATACCTGCAGTGCAGGGCTGGGCTGGCAGGGATGAGCCAGAGTGCAGCACCTGCAGCCTGAGACATAGAAGCTGTCGGCTGCTGCCTGCTTGGAGCCTGTGTACCCCTGGGGGGCATGGCAGCTGGTGATGCAAACGGATGAGTCACCTTTAAAACAATGGTTTCTTCATGCACAGTGACTCAGGGTAAAAGAAAAACAGGTTCTTCAATAAGCTGAAGCCTGTAAGATTGCAAAAAAGGAGTAAAGCAAGGGGGCATTTTTAACCCTGTGCTGCAAGGATGACACCTTTTCCTAAAGGTAACACAGTGCTGGCAGGGGGAGTGGAGTGGGGCTGTGTGCAGCTGCCTCACCTGTGTGCCCAGTCTCCCCATGTCCCAGCACACATGGATGTGTGTGCAGAGCAAATTCATCTTCCATGGGCCAGTAGCACGCGGTGCAGTTTTAGTGCAGAAATTATCAGCAGAGCAACCTGAGCATGAAGCTGCACACCTGAAAAAGATCTCAATACATTAGAAGAAGAACAAGGTGAAAGGGAGGATAAGCTATGGGCTGTCAACGAAAGCAATGCAGCCAGATTAACCAAGCAAGCTCCCAGCAAAAGTCCTTTCCTGTACTCCATGTGTTTGCATGAGGACAGCAGCCCCTCTCCATCCATAGGTGGCAGCAGCCCTCACATCTGTCACCTCACAGCCGCTGGTTTTTCCTGCAATGATTTCCAGGCCTTGGGTGCACGATGCTGCCACAAGAGGAACGAAGCATCCTTCGAGCTGCTCGCCTGGTTTTCTATTAAGACAAATAGCAGAGTCAAACTTGATGGTTACAGAAGAGGAGAGTTTTGTTCCAGCACAACGTTGTGGTCTTTTGCTCCCAGGTTACAGCAATAGGACAGGAGGTGATGGCTTCACATTGTGCCAAGGGAGGTTCACATTGGGTGTTAGGGAATGCCAAGGAGCAGCGATTCATGGGCACAGGCTGCCTGGGGAGTGGGGGAGCCCCCATCCCTGGAGGTGCTCCAGAGCCATAGGAATGTGGCACTTGGGGACGTAATCATGGCAGAGATGGGCTCCATCAGCTGCAGGCAGGAATAGGAAGGCTGGAGAGCTACAGGCCAGGAGAGCACCTACTGCAGGAGGCAGTAGGACACTGGCTGCAGCACTGGGGGATTGTACAGTTTTAATTATACAAAGGTAAAATAAATGGACAGCCAGAGGTTATATAGGAAAGACTCACCGATGTTGAAGCTCATGATAAAGATGCCCATCAGTGTTGAAGCTCACTATAGAAACTCCATACAGGAGCAATCTCCAGAAAGATGTTACTTTAGTGGTGATCAGCCCTTAAATGAGATCTAGGAGAGGTGGAGTCAAGCTCTACCCCTTCCTGGAGCACAGCTGAATTACCTTCACCTGTGCTCCTGAAGCTGACCCATCACTTGCTGAGGATGGTCAATCAGAGGTTCAGGCTGTGATTAACAGTTTCCCACACAGGGATGTAATGGGGAATGCCATGAGCACTGAGGTTGGGTGAGACCGGAGAGCAGCAAGTGTGGGGCAGGATGGGGCTGTGCTCTTTCAGCATCTTCAGTGATTCCCCTCTGTAGGAGAACAGAGGTGTGACCACTCCAGCTTAGGCTTAATTGAACTTTTTTTACCTGCAAAAATGAATCCTTCCTTTAATTGAATCAGGTATTCTTCTCTGCCTGAAGGTATTCCTCCCTTTGGCTGAAGAGATGTTCCTGGAGTGATGGTGGCTGTAAGCCACCAAAGCAGAGGGGTTTTTGTCAGAGAGAAACAATCCTAAGTGAAATCTTTCAGCCTGTAATGCAGTGTTTCTTTAGGTGGCCAGGCTGACGGGTGGTGTGCTGTGATGGTCACCATGTTGAGAGGCTGACACATCTGGCCTCTCCATCTTAGCATTCCCCATGAGCTGTTCCACGCCAGAGCTCAGATCGAAGCCCAGCTGAGTGTTAATGGTGACAAGCTCACACTGAGGGCAGAGTTCCCCCTATTTTGATGCTTCAGAACCCAGCAGCAACAAGACTGCTTTTACAGATGAGCAGATCCTCTCAGCTTGTCCTTGACAGCTGCAGATAACAGGAAGATGAGGGCTTAATTACTTTGTAATTAAGCTCACGTTACCATCTTACGTCTGTTCAGCATCTAACACAAAATGAGCTCCTGATTTTTGGTCTTGTTTGCAGTGGTCGTTCATTAGGAGGCAGCAGCATGGGGGGACACAGATGGGTGAGGATGGGGATGGGGTCCTGCGTCTGGATAGAGGCCAAGGAACAGCTGAGCTTTGTGTGCTAAGGTCTCCTTTCCTCACTGGGAGATACGCAGGGAGCAATTTCCATCTTGGAGATGCTACAGAGCAGCAGTTGGTTGCTCCTGCAGCACAGAGCTCAGGCTCAGGCTGTCACTGTGCTGTTCCAGCTCCATCTGTGCCCACTGCCATGGCACACTGAGTGCCAGCAGGTCCTTCATGAAGCAGTTCAGTCTTTGGAAGTCTGCAGTTCCTCCTGGCTTGGGCTGCCTGCATTCCCATCCATGGAAACGGTTGGTTTGGTAATTTGGGACCATTGCTGCATGTGATGGTGTGTGTGCAGAGCACCCTCCCAGTCAGCTGCAGGGAATCTGGGACAGCCATTAGAGGAGCAGGGCGAAGAATAGTGCTGGGTCAGGGCTGCCGTTGTCTGGGGTTTGCCTTCAGCTTTAAATCTAAAGACATCACAGGATGGAAAGCCAGCTCCTGGCAATGCCATTGCTCTGGTCATGTTCAGATCAACATGAAGGCAATGAACATCCCTGCTGCAGCTTTGCAGCTTCAGCACTGCCTCCATCGCAGGGTTTTGTGTCCCCTCACCAGTTTCACTCTGACTGTTGGGCTGGGATGAATCAAAACTCATAGCAGAACTGAGACGGCAGCGCTGTGCTGTACTGTGGGATGGGGACAGCTCTGATCTGTGCCCCTGGAGACCACATGCACATTGGACCCCATCTGCACCCAAAAATGGGGCCCTCATCTGCTGGGCTGCAGCATGGGAGGCATCACAACATCCCTCCCTTTCAAGGCAGACTTCAGGTGAGTGCATTGCAAAACCTCCTCCTGAGGCCAAACCCAGGGGAAATGGACTGATAGCATCACCTGGAATCAACCTGTAACGTTTTTCCTTGTGACTGCCGGGCTCGTCACATGGAAAACAACCCTTTCTCTTTTTTCTCCATTGTAAAACAATCCCAAATGCTCAGTGCATGTTTGCCATGTGCTCATCCATCCCATGTGCACGGTGACGTTCCTCATCCTTCTGTTAGTACAGATGCTGCAAAGGCAATAACCCTGAAATGTCACAGCTGCAGATTGGTAGCGCACAGATAAGATGGGGTGCTTCAAGACGGTATCACTCCATACTTAAATATTAGCTGGAAGACAGCAAAATCTGCAGGAAGAGAACAACGCATCACACCGCACCTGTATGCTCTGTATTGCTGCTTCACCTGAGGAGCATTGAATGCCCCGAGATGGGCAAATGAATGGAATGTCATTGGGAAGGTTGGGGAAGTGGGCAGGCAGCTCATGGCAGTGAAGTGCACAGACAGGGAAATGCTGAGTGCTACACTGGGATTTTCAGTGCTGCCCCTCAAGGCAGTGCCACCTCCTTCATGTCAATGCCACCCCAGTGGGGTACCCCCCTCCTGCCAGGCACAGCCCAGCTGCCCTTCACTGTGGACGTGTTATCTGGCTTTTTGAACCACCTTTCTCTCCTTGTTCATTGATCAGACCATTCCAATCCCATCACAGGGCTGCTAATGACTGCGCTGCACCAGCAGTGCTTTAACCTCCATGTTTTCTCCCAGCATTCGCTGTCAGCTTTACAAAGTGCCACTTAAAATACATGTGGTCCATTATTTGAATCTCCATTGCATCTCCTACACTGAACCATGCGTGTGATGCTCAGCAGAGCACTGGGACACACCCAGGGCAGCCTGACCCCCCCCAGCAATGCAATCAGTCCCCCCGGTCTCCATTGCCATCTGCTCTGCCCTCTGCACAGACACAGCCCATGGGTGGGCAATGGGCTCGGTGAGGTTGCATTAAAACCATCCTCATTCCACATGTGAGTATTCTGGGTTTTGCTTTAGGAATGGGGAAGATGCTGGGAGAGCAGTGGACGGGATGGGTGAGAGACATCAGCAGCCCCTGGGAGGTCTTTGGGGCAGCAGATCACAGCCGGCTTCTCAGGCTGACGTTGGATGTTTCCCTCATTTCATGGTAAGTCGGAGGGTTGTTTATTATTTTTTTTAGAGCTTTTTATTATTCAGCTGTTGCAATCACAGCAAACGCATCATTTCACAGCCCTACATGGAAATCCAAAGCCAAGCAACTATTTTTAGAGTGCTAAGTGCCTCCCCTCGACGTATTAACTTTGGAAGAGTAAATACTAAAGGCACTCTTGTCACATCTGAGGCAGTTACGCAGCAGCACGGCAGTGGCTGTAATGGGGAAAGAAAGCGACGCTGTGCCACCAGCACTTCATTAAACACAATGAAGGAGACCCTACTGCGATCCTTCCAGGGGAAGCTGAGGGCAAATTCATTCACTTCCACATCCATCGCTGTAGATTTATGGGGACACCTCCACCTCATTGATGTTTTAGAGTCATTGAAGCATTTGGGTTGGAAAGAGCTTGCAGATCCTCCCTCCAACCCCATCCCTCCACCATAACCACATCTCCATGGGTTGGGAGCACCTCTGAGCACTGATGCCCAAGTGCAAACCCTCTGGGCATAGACAGCCACACAACCCAGTGGTACAGAGCACACCGATATGCACGCACACGTAAAACACTGCTTTATTGACTGCATTTGCCAACACACTGAGGAATGCAAAGGTTCTGTTGTTTTGTTTTGTTTTGTTTCTCTCATAAGCAATGGGCCATGGTCCCAACGTGTATTAAAGCATACACTGTACCTAAACAGGATGAAAGTAATGGCGGACAGAGCTATTCCAAGGCAACACAAAGAGCATGCAGAATACAGTCTCACACAGAACGAGTCTGATAACGTTATATTGCTTTAAGGATTAACTAACATGGAAAATGTACAAAAAGGAGAAATAGGTTTTTGCATTAATGAAAAATACATTTTTTTCTTCTCTACAAAGGAATTTCTAATACAAGAAAATAAATATTGCAACATAAGCCAAAAATAATTTAAAATTGCTCTTTTCAATATATTTTCAATATTTCTCTTTTATATTAACAAATGGCACATCACGTTCTTTGAAACAAAGAAAACAGAAGGGTTTTTCCTCCTCCTGCGACATTCATATCGTTTCCTGTGACTGACGTGGGGTGGGTCTGGGCTGTGTGCGCGGATGGAGCAAACGGGGAGACCCGGCGGAACAAAACTGTGCTGTCCCTGGTGAGAGGGGAGGAGGATGAGCGGGGCTGGGGGAGCGGAGCTGGGAGCAGGGGCTGTCCCAGTGCTGCGCTGCTGCCGGGGCTGCTGGATGGGGCTGCCCCGCTGCCGAGGCGATGGGCGCTCTTACAGTGCAAAACTGCAGTTTATACATCTGAAAAGACAATATATATATATTTGTTTTTCCTCTAGCAAAATAAACCACTTAGATTCTCTTTCTCTTCGTCTCAAAATACATTTTACAGCATCATAACAAAAAAAAAAAACAAAAACAAAAAAACAAAAAAAAGAAAAAAGAAAAAAGAAAACCAAAGAAAAAGTAATATGGCCCTTGTGCATCGCTCTCATCACGCAGCCCCCGGCTCCTCCCGACCTGGTGCCAAACCACGCGCAGGGTTCCGCAGGGTCCCCCCGTTTGCTTTCCTGTACTGAGAAGACGAGGAGTGCAGAAGCCGATGAGTGGAGCTGTGGACAGTGAGAAGTTGTGGATTGCTTTTGTTTAACCATAACTGAGTGAAGCACACGGAAGCAAGATTCATTAAAAGGCAGCATATTGATTATTGGTATGACTCTTATACTAGGATACTGGAGCTAAAGCTAGCAAGCCTGATAAGATAAACTAAGTCCTATTTACTGTATTTAACATTATCTGAACATACCGAGCCTTAATTAATGAGCAGATTTCCATTCCCAGCCTCGATGGATGGATTTCTAAGGGAGGTGGTTCCCGTTTGGCCGATCCATGGTTCTGTTCCCCGCAGTGCAGCTGTGCTCTGGGTGCTCCATCCCAGCCAAGGGGGCACCTGGGGCCGCGGGCTGCCTGGGGTCAGCCGGGCTGCAATCTGACTGCTAATAAGGACTCTCTGAAGGCCGATAAAAGCTGATCTACTCTAAAACACCGGGACAGTCGGTTAAAGGAGTCTCAGAGTATCAGAAGAAAGCTCACAGTGAAATGAGCAAAAAGCACTGGAAATCAAAAGGGAGGGGCGCGGGCTCAGCACCCCTTCAGCAAGCTTGGAACCTAACGCCGCAGCAGTGTGCATGAGTGTGTCGTTAGTCCTCGGGTGCTAAACAACTCCAACTGTTCCTAGTGAGAAGTTTCCGGTTTCTGGCTGTGCTGCTTGACTTGTCAACGTAATTCTTTGGCATCCACAAGGAAAGATTTGACTGCTCTGTTGGACAACCGTAGGGTTTCCTGTTAGAAGTGATGGGTTTTAACCAGTTTGCAGAAGTGTCCCAGGTTATTTTGTTTCTTTCTTTTTTTTTTCTTTTTTAAACATTTTTTTTTTAAATTATTCTTAAAAAAACAACAACAAAAGTTTCAGTGAATTCCTTTTTTTTTTTTTTTTTTTTTTGTCTTTTTGTTCCCTGAGCTCACACTGGGGTCACTCCAATAAAACAACGTAACGCGACTTCACTGTGACCTTTGAAGCCAAAACTGAAGTAATGGTGCAATTAAGTGCAAACACGGAAATTCGCCTGCCTCGTCGGTAACGTGGGCTTTGAACAACATTTAAGGCTTATTGGGGGACGTTTTATGCATTACATTATTGTCATGGTTGATAACGTCAGCTTCTGTGAATCACCCTCCACACAAGGAGTCAACAGCTCATAACCATGATTTAAGGAATTAAAAGAAAAACAACAACAAAAAAGGATCAAGGATGGGGAGGAATAAATTCACCGTTTCCAATGTAGCGTTGCATTGGAAAATCAGAGGGCAGAGTGTGCTCCTTATCCCCCCAGTGCAGTGCCTGGGGCTGAGCACACTGCTGTGCAGGGGGGCTCAGCTGGGTGTGGGGCTGCCCATTCCCCCATTGCTCCTAAAGGGTTTTTCCCTCCCTGTCCTTCCCTATGCCTCCATCCCAGCTTGCTGGGTGCTAACCCATGAACCTGAGCAAACTGCTTCTGAGGGCCGCAGCCGAGGTGCCGCCTTGGGGACAGGGATAACCCAGGATGGTTTCTGATCAGAAGGGAAAAAAGCAATGATGGAGGTTCTTCTACAAACACGAACACAAAGTGGCTCTCTCCCGCCCCAAGCGCTCCCCCCCACCAAACTCGTTGTGCTTTTGTCGTTATTTATTTTAGCATCATGTACTTTCCTCCCTTGTCAATGCACGCGCCCATGGCTGGCTTCCCTGCTCAGCTCCCGGCCCCTGCCCTTACCCCGATACAGCCCAAGGAGGGAGATCTGCCCCTCTGGAATAATGCCCATTGCGCAGCCAGCCCTGCAGGGAGCAGGCCGGCCGGAGGGGACAACTACTGTCACGGCAATCTACGTCGGTGAAGCTGAAGCTGTATCTCAGGCAAAAAGAGAAGAGAAAGACAACGGTGCCGAATTTCCAACTATATATACAGATTAAAAATCCCCCTCTCGCTGTGATACTAGGCAGAAATCGGACATGGCAGTTGTGATGGGAGGAGTGGGGTGGCCACGTGCCGTTAGGAAGCCAGGATGCTCATCCGCACAATCTCCTCTCCGCCCGGCTCCAACTGGCCCCGCTGCGCCCGGCCGCCCCGCTGCTCCCCGTCCGAGTCGCTCATCTCAGCGTCAGAGAAGTATCCGTCCGTCTCGGCCTCAAAGCGGTGCAGGTTGGGCCCTCCGGGGCCGTCGGTCTTGGGAGGCTGCGAGCGCCGAGTCCCTCGGCTCTCCTTTGGTAATTTGAACCTCACGATGGTTTTGGGGCTACCTACAGGATCAGGCACTTGAGCCGTGGGGTTGGGCTCGGGCCGAGTGCCGTTGGCCGCCACCACCGCCTCCTCTCCAGCACAGCTCCTCGGGGCCGGCGGGTCGCTGCCTTTGGGGCCAGGCCCCTTCCTTGCCACCCTTTTTGCCTCACCCGATCCCCTGCGGTCCGTGGGCCTCGCCGCCCCTTTCTCTGACCTGCTGGGCCGCGATTCCTGGGCACAGGGCTTGGCAGCATCGTCTGACAGGTCGCTGGTGTGGTTAGTCCACTGCTCCGAGCCCTCCTGCTGGCTCCTGAAGACAGCATTCAGGCTGCTCCGGGACAGCTTTTTCTTAGTGTTCGTTCTCGTTTTGCTTTTCACTTTCTTGGCAGCCTCGCTCTGTTTGAAGGGGGACCTCAGGGAGTGGTCCATCATGAAGCTGAGCAGCGTCTCCTCGTCCTGGAGCAGCTCCTCGGACAGGCCGGGCGTGCTGTCCTCGTGGTGTGCGTTGTTCAGGGACCACTCGCTCATGGCCATGTTCTCGGCCGTGATCTGCACCGACTGCGCCAGCCAGCTGTTGAAGAAGGTCCCGTCGATGGGGAAGGAAGTCGACAAGCCTGGGAAAACAAAAGTGGAGGACTGGCTCAGGAACCAGAAGCAGCTCTTCCCGTTGACTGAGAACACACAGTGCTCAGCAAAACTCCCTGACACGGGATAAACTCAGAACGGCAAAGCGCAGTGTGCCATGTGGGGAGCCAGAAGGGGGGGTTTGCTGTAGCAATGAATGGTGAATTGGGGTCACACCACATACAGATCCGAGCAGAGGATCTTCCTGCAGCACTGAAACACAGCCTGGGCCCACAGTACAGTGTAGGGGCAGCAGGACAAGGAGGGCTCAGCATTCCCTCCCAAGGAGCTGCTGCACAGTCCTGCCCAGGGAACGTGTCCTGCCTGACCCCCCCCCAGCTGCTGCTGCACTGCCCACAGCACTGCACTAACACAGCTCCCAGCACACTCCTGAACAGGCAGTGAACCCTAATGCAGTATGCCTTGGGTGAGATGGGAGGAGGGTCGGGGAGCTCTCTCTGAGCACTTGGAAGCATGAGAATCAAAGAGCGGCAGCAGAGATGACAGGCTGGAATGGAAAAAGCTGAAAAGCATCCTAATAATTCTGTCTGAGAGCAAGAGTGAGCATGATGGGCTGGGACGTGCTGAAGCAGCAGACCGAGAAGCAATGCTAAAGGCACACAACCAACTTCAATCCCTACAACAGAAACCCATCAGTCCGACATCACAGCTTCCTTCAGGGCTGGGGGAAAAGATGAGATCTGACTTTTGCTGTGGGTGCTCGCCTGTCAAAGGAGCAGTGCAGAGATGGAGCAGTGGTGCTGACTCACAGCATGGCAAACACATCCCCTCCACAGTGGTGCATGACCCAGTGCTGCCTTTCTGCCATCACAGCAGCCCCGAGCAATGCCTCAAGCTCTTTGTAAAATCCAGCACACTGCAAGACCCTGGTGAAGCTTTAAGACCTCGCTCCTCTTCTCTGCTGCCTGGTTTTCCAGACTGACTGAAGGGCAGTTTCTTTCCACAACCCTGTAGGACCCATTCAATAGGACAGAGTTTGCCCTGAAAACTCCCCCTGCTCTGCTGGTGGGGTTGAAGCTGATGAAGCAGAGCAGGATGTGGGATAAGCATCCGCTGGAACAGCCTTGATGGTGCTGAAGGTACATGCAAGCAAAATGGCACAGAAGATGTACAGGATCCGCCCTGCTTTGAAGTGGGTAAGTCTGATTTTATCACTGGGTGCAATTGCAGTTTTTCTTGCATGCTGTGCAACCCCAAGGCTGTTTAATAGCCTGGACCCAGCAGGGTGAGGTCTCTGCTGCAGCACTGTGGCCATGGCATGCTGGGGCTGATCCCACATGGGATGGGCTGGGGGCTGCACCGCACTCCTCAACGCTGCTCCCCAAAAGCAGGAGCCTCCAGAGAGCTGCCAGCCCACCAGAAGCTCTGTGCCCATAAAATCAGACTTACCCAGTTGTCCCAACACAGTTTCGTTGACTGATTTCCTTTTTTCTTTCTTCTCAGGGCTATTTTTTCTACCATCTCTTCCTTTCCTTCTTGGATCACTTTTCTTACCCTTTGTCTTCTTCCCAGTTTGTTCTGGCATTTTTTAGAGAAAAAGGAAAACTCTGTGTGAGACAAGGCACCAGGGTGAGCCAGCTCCACAGGGCACACCCTGCAGGGACGAAGGCTGTGCCACTTCTTGGCCAAAAGTAGGCTCACGTCTCTATAGGTAAAGGAAACGTGAATCCTGTAGGCTACATAAAAGAGGTTTGGGCTGTGGCACGGCCACAAGAGCAGAGCCACCAAAGGCAGAGAACTTGCTAGAAATTGTGCAGCCACCAAGGCACCCTCCTGGAATGGGGTTCTGGGGACTGCAGGGAGAAGCAGAGGGGACACCCCCCAAACTCTGCTCTGGAAACGTCACAGAGACCAGGAACAAGCCCAAAGCCTGCTGTAAAACCCACTGGGAGATGAGAAATAACCTCAAACTCCATTCAGAAACCCTCCAGAAGAACAGCAATGCACCCAGACCATTCCAAAGCCCTCCAGGAGACCAGAGACCCTCCAAACCTGCTGGCACATCGTAGAAACTGCCTGTGCACACCCCAGGCGGGCTGTGGACACAGCTGCAGAAGGAACTGAGCTGCAAAGTGCATAGCATTGGCAGTGTTTTTCAGCAGACCTTGGTGTGATTTTACCTTTCAGCTGTGGTAACTGTTTAAACTCATTACAGACAGTGGTGGAAAAAAACAAAGCTATAAAACCGGTGTATCGAACATGGCTAAACAGAGGAGGAAAGATGAGCAACGTCACCTATGGAAAGGCAGGAATGTAACTGCAAGCTATGCAGCTGTTCAGCTAAAAATCAATGTTTCCTAAATGGTTTCGAATTTCTACTGGATTTATTCCTCTTGGGTAAACAGGACAAACACATACCCCATAAAAGTACAACGTGTATTGCCAAGTGCAATACTCCAAAGGTTTTTAGTTACTCTCTCAGGCCCAGAGAAGTCTGTGCTAAAGCATCCAGTTTGATTTTTGAAGGGGGAAGGACATTGCTCTTACACCAGCATCTGGGCAGCTGATGGAGGTGAGCTGATGGAGGTTGTCAGCCCGACCAGCAGCTCAGACCTGCAAAAGCCATGCAGCTACCAAAGCAACAATGTTAAGAACTGGAAACTGTTGCTGATGCAAGTACATCAGATTTACTGTGTTGGATGGGGGCAGCACAGAGAAGGGCTCCTCTTCTTCCAGCTGGGCTGGAAACATATCGGGCAAGCAGAGGAGGGCATCTGCACAGCACCTGCATGCACAGGGGAGTTAACAGTCCCAGAGCTGCCAGAACCCCGCACAAGCACAGGGCTCACCACAAGAAAGAAAAGCAAAACAGGTATTTGTTGCATTCCTGCCAAATAACAGGAGAAACAGACACATTTTTCACTTTGCTTGCAAAATAAAAACATAACTTTGTTTGGACAGCACAACGGATCTAAAGAAAAACGTGAACGTTACTTTGTGAAGAGGGACCTGTCAAAATAGCAGCCATGTTTCAAAGCCAGGCAGAGCTTTCTTTCTGCTTCATGCAATAAAAATAAGGGAGAGAGAGATGGGCTCATCTTACATGGGCAGTTCTCACTGATTTTATTAAAAACCTCCTGCTGAAATCACCATTTATCAGTGAGAAAAATAAACCCCTCAAGAATGGCGCTTCATAGAGGAGCCATTCCAAAACTAACCTGAGCTTAAACCATCTCTGGGATAACCCCAACAGACTTTGGTTACAGCTATAATGAAAGCAGATAAAAACCAGCTTTGTCCATGCAAAACAGTGCAGATTTTCTTCTTTCTCTGAGGAACTGCAGGCGTGCAGAGCAATCCAGTCAGGAGCAGCACTGAGGATTGCTACAGGGACCATTCCCCATTGACTGCAACTCACTCAGCCACTAAATCACTTTCCAACCACTAACGATGCAGAACACAGCAGCATGGTATCCATAGGTTTGGTCCTGTGAGCTGCTGAGGACCTTTAGCTCTAAGGCACCTGAAGCGAGGAGAGCCAGCAAAACACATGGGTGCTGACAGAATCGTGTAGGATGAGGGCACTGAGGATGGGAGCAGCGTGTAGGGTTGAAGGAAGGATGGCCTGAGGGATGGGATGTGCTACCCCACAGCGGGGAGCTGTGCTGTCAACAGAAAATAAAACACCAAAGTGCTCTTTGACTCATGGAAAGAGCACCACGGAGGCCACCCAGCAGATGAACAGCAGCTTGGCTCAGACAAGCATATGAGCACAAAGCTCATAGGCAAATGCAAAGTGTTTGGGGCTACATAGGAATAGCACTTGCATCAAGACGCAATTACAAAGCCTGCATACCTATCTGCTGTATCAATCACCCCACAACTACAGTCCTCCAGGCAGGCCAAACACTCACAGGTGCTCCAGTTCCCCCCAGTGCACACCTAATGCCACTGGGAGCTCTCACCCCACGCTCTGGTGCTCCAGTTCCATATGGTCCTATGCTAGAAGGCGAGTTCCCACCCTGCCAAAAGCCTTCCTGGAAAAGGACCAAGCTGAAGAAATGGGTTCAGCCAGCTTCCCCAAAGAGCCGACGTGACAGCAGGCTGTGCTCCTGAAACAGCCCTTACAGTGAAACCTGCTAACCAGGGGAGCAGCAACCTGCCCCTGCCATCAGCCCACATCCCCATTGCACACCCTGGGCCCTGTGCTGCCCAGCCCCAGCCATGCAGGGCAATCTGCACAGGATCCAAGCCCCACACGTCTCAACACACACACACACGTCTCAGCCTCCAAAACTTCAGTCAAAGGAAACCTTTGTAAAGGAAAGCTCAGCCCAGACAGTTCCTGAAGAAACCCCAAACATGTGATGGCTTCAAATGCAACTCCAAAGCCACAAACACAACAAGAGTCGGATGCGTTTGCCAAAGCTCCAGATGCTGCTTCTGGAAAAAGTGTTCTGCAGCCACAGAGCCTGGTCCTGTGCTGCCACTGGAAGAAAGAAGGAGGGATGCAGGGCTGTGGGTTTGGGCAATGCTTGTTTAAAAGAGGAAAAAAAAAGACAGAAGGAAAACAACTTTATTTCAGCTCCTTAACAAAGAGGTGCCAGAGGTTTTGCAGGAAGTACGTGTGTCATTCCCACTAGCCAGTATAACGGAGCAGGAAGAACTACAGGCCACAGAGCTGAAGGAAGTAGAAGTCATCCCATCCACAGCTTCACTTCTGACACAACCAGAGGGAACCAAACAGACCCCAGAGCTGCTTCACAGGGCCAGGCAGTGCTGAGGAGCACAGCCCCGTGCTCAGGACTTGCTTTCAAAGCGAGGAATGGAATCAAGTGCTACTGCAGTAGCACCTTCACGTGAACCCTGGGATTCTGTTTTAGCACCAGCACCTAACAGTGGTCATCTGAGTGAGGATCAGGAGAGATGTGTGACAGCAAGGACTGCTGGCACCTCGGTCCTCCATGGTAAGGCATCACTGCACACTTCAGAACAAAGCTGTCAATGTTTGATGAGTCAACATAGGAACTGAGCTGGAAGCAGCCAGCAGGGCAGGGGAGGCTCTGCCTTCCTCTGCTGGGGTACTAAGGTTCAGAGGGCACTGAGCAGATCCTGCAAGTGGTACTGACCTGGGTAAAGATCTTTCTCAATGAGTATCATCTGCAGGTGGAAGATCTGCTCCTGGAGTTTGCAAATGGTGTGTTTCATTTTCTCCCGCCTCGTCACCATGTAACAGAGATTTCTAACCTAAAGAAACACAAGAAACAGTGTCTGGTTTAGCAGGGCTGGAAATGAGTCCCCAAGCTGCATCACTGTTTTGCTTCCTGGGGACAGCTCTGTGCCTGGCTGTCCATCCTCTCATCCTCACCCAGGCTGAACACAAACACCCAGCTTAGTCTGTAACCTCTCCTTCACAGGCAGAACTCACAAGCAGGATTCACACTTCTGCACCCATACTTTCTAACACAGCTCTTGGGCAGGAAAACGTGGCCAGGGCACTGCCCTGAGCAGTCAGGGTTAACCTGCAGCGCATCCTTCAATCTGTTCTGCTGAAGAACATTAATGCATAAAGAGAGCAATACTCACCAAAAGGGAACAGAGCTAAGAGAACCCCAGGTACCTTACCAGAAACCACGCAGCAACAGTGTGGATGCGCAAACTGTTGTAATCTCCCATTAATTGCTCACAGGCCTAATGATGCAGTTAATGTTTCTAAAGCATTATGTAGGTCTCAGAGGTTGGGACGCCATGGGAGCAGTACTGTAATGCAGCTGGGGGCTGGGGCATCCCCTCCTATCATGGAGCACTTCACACTCGACACAGGGACTCGCATCAGAAGTTGTGGGGCTATTGGAGAACTATTTCCACTCTTATCCATCAGTTCTCCTTTTGCATCCAGCATGGAGGTGAGCAAGGAGGGCAGAGCCAGGCCCCAGCTGTGCTGCCTGCATGAGCCATGCAGAACTGCCCACTGCCCTGCAGTGGGTGCTGACGGTGTACAAACAGAGCAGAACACACAGCTGACATCAGACTGCGCCAGTAGCCACGTGCAGATGTGGCTGTCCTGACCCACAGCTGGCCAGCACCTTCCCCTCCACACACTGATTCGTGTTTGCCCCACAGGTACCTGCAGTCTCACTTCGTTTTGTACTACAGCTCACGACATTTTACTGAGAGGGAAGCTCTAAGTGCAAGCCACTGAGGACAAGAAATAAGCTTTTCCCTAACGCTTCCTTCCCCATCCCCAGCCCCCCAGGACAAGCTCCCACCAGCAGCACATCCATCATGGGGCAAGATGCATCCCCCATTTCCTGCAGCTCTCATGCAAACCAATGGTATCACAGCTGCTTCTCATGGGCATGCAGCTGCAGACAGCTCCATTGCCAGCCTGGTGTCACGGCTCAGTGCCACTGTGTGCAGCATGACTGGGGCAGCCCAGCTCTGTCACCATGGCTGCAGCCATGCAGTGGTTCCCCAGGACATGACTGGTTTTGGTGGGGTTAGCCAAGCTGTGAACCCACACATGGGCACAGTGAGCAGCCTGGGGCCTCACTGCCACCTGGGGACAGTCTGGGAACACTCAGGTGTACAGGACAGAAAGGCTTTTTTCCCCCTCCATCTCCTAGCTGTAAATATACAGCACACTGCTCGCTGCTTCATATTTTACTACATTCTCTTTTTTTTTTTGTTCTGGATGGAAGAAAACATCAAACTGAAATTTCTTTATGAGGAAAACAACTGCCTCTGGCAAGCAATATATCAAAGTGTTTGGCAATATCTCCTCTCTGCAATTTTATACTCCTGGAAGAAAGCATCACTTGCACTCTGCTTAGAGAGACTGCTGGTATTTACACACACTTAGACAGTAAGACAGCACCCGCACTGCTTCCCCAGCCAAGCTGAGATGCTGGGATGAAAGCCTGGGAACCATACAGCTTTTTGTTACAACTAATTTAAACAGCCAGCTCTTGGTAAAGGCTTTAAACAAAAAGGGCCAAGAAGAAAAGGAGGAAAAGCGGGGAGGACCACATCAGGATATCCAGGAAATGGGACTGACATATTTGCAGAGCTAAACCTCAACCCTCAGTTCATTTCTAAACACTGCCTGGAGAGCTGCTGGGGGCTGCCATCACCCCAAATCCACCCTGAGCCTCCTGGGACAGGTAAGCATAGCAGTCTGTAAAGGGATGCACAACAACCACCCTGATGGAGCACATGGGTTTGCCATTACAGGGAAAACCACACTCACCCTCTCCAGGTCTTGCCTGAGGTGTGTGAAAAGCTTCAAGCGCCGGTAGAGAACATCCTGCTCCTGCTGAGCCAAGTTGTCCACTTCATCCGTTTTTGGTGTCAGCAGCGGTTTGTTGGAGTTTGCTTTCCTCTTCAGCTTCCAGTACTGATAGACAAAATCCACCAGCGACTCACTTAAATCGAGGTTTTCTGCCACCTCGGAAGGCTTCACGAGTTCATAGAAGTCCTCCTCCAGCTGCTGGAGCTTTTGTTTCCGCAGCGTCACCTTCTCCAGGTCCAGCTGGGCTTGGTCAGGTTCTGTCCGTGCCTCCTCGGGTAGTTTGGTGGCACCGGTGCTGTGCTCCAGGCAGAAGGACTTAAACTTCACTTCATCGTTGTCTGCTAAAATAGTCCGCATGTCGAGGTTGTGGTCAAAGGCGCAGGTGACGTGGAACGCGGTGACACAGGCGGGCATGGAGCACTGTGGGGAGAAGGACAGGGCTGATGGTGAGGGCACAACAGGATCACAACACAGCTTCACTAAGGGAGTGATGCCCCCAGGGTGACAGCACCCACCCCCAAGCAATAGATGCTCCATAACACTCTGCTCAGGCTGCATTGCCCCAGTCATACACACCAGTGAGGGTGGGCGCAAAAATCCCCAGCAGAAGGAAGCCAGGGCTCACCAGGCACCTCCTCACCTAAACTGCTTGTGTTCTCTGCAACAAGCCCTGAGGCCTTTCACCTATCGTAAATATGAGACTCTGATGGTTCTTCCAGCAACATGTCAATAACACATGGCCAATGGGATGCCCAAAGATTGAAAGCTGATTCATCCTGAGACATTTCCATCCTGATTTCATCCTGCGCCCTACCCTATGCCACTCCTATGCCATTGTTAATGACAGCAATCAGGTGTTAAAGTTTGTGAGGGAATGTATGGAAGAAGGAGCCAATGCTCCCAAATCACAATGCCTTATTCTTCTGGAAGTTATACAGACCTTAATTAATTCCATTTAAAAAAAAAAAATAGGAAAGAAAAATGAAATTCACCATATAGAGAGCAAACATACTCTGTATGTTCATGAAATAAGGTTTGAGAATTGGTTCAGTGTCTAGACTTAACAAATGTGCCCCAGATGAAAGATCTGACCATCTCCCTAACTTACCTTACACTTCAGTTACTTGAATCTCACAGGCAGCAAAACAGAAGAACCCCAGACCTGGTTTCCTACAGATGAAAAGCAACCCACTGCCATTGCAGCACCCATACCCGTATCAGCACAGTCTCCCCCTCTGTTCATTAACTGTTTTTTAATGGTTCATAATGTCAGGTAATTGCTTCAACCATAACCCATAAGAAATCACTCTCCTCCAGCTGCTAATGACCAGTTTAACTGCAATAATGAGGCATTTTAAGTGACCTATTACTGTAGGCACATCATTTCAGCATTATGCAGGGACTGCTCTGGCAGGGCAGCGTGGTGCAGCACCAGCCTGGCCACAAACCTCCCCACATACAGAACACAAACCACCAGGATGTTGTAGGGTTCCACCAGGGCTCTGCTGTGCTGCACTTTGATTTTCAAATTAATAGAAATGTTGGTAGTATCTGAGGAACCAGAACTTGGATTGCCAAGCATTAGTACACCCCAGGGGTGGATGCTGGGCACCAGCTCTCCCAGCAGTGATATGCTGCTGGTTGCACATGGCTCTGCATCCACCATACTTGCCGTGTCCATCCATACTCACATCTCCAGGTGCTGACACGGAATGCAAGCAGCTCAACTCACTCTATTCAAATACATCCTCTTGTTCCTAATTTCAGCCCGGAACTGCATGTGAAGGTGGCTGCCAGCTTTTGGAAGAGTTAATATATCATGTGCTGGCTTCTAAAGTGCACACGCTCGCTCCTGCAGTCACGGAGAGAGATTTACTACAAGGAGGAGATGCGATGCCGTTTGATGGAGTCCCTCTTCCTCACTTTAATGGCACATTAAGGTTGGAAGCCTTTGCCAGCTGTAAGTTCCCTTGATTGAGTTTTCTTGTCTGGTAGCCAAGATGGTAATCTTACTGAACAGAGATATACAGCCACGGACATACTCCATTGTGTCTATTTTGGTGTAACAGCTGGGGGTGCTTCAAACTAAATCATCAGGAAGAGCTCTTTGTGTTGCAATGCACATAAATACCTACAGAGACAGGGACACAGCAGGCGGAACTGGGGACAGCCCACAGCAGTGTGATGTCACCGTCAGCACATCCAAGGCTCACTTGGACAGCACCAGGGGCAATCACACTTCAGGAATAAAGCAAAGTGAATGACATCCATCCCAGATTCCTCTTCCAGCAGATGGCAAGCAGCAGTTGTCAGAAACCGTGCCCGAAAAGCAAACAGAAAACAACGAGGCTGCTCCAACGACATGGCAACAAAGGAACATACCTGCTCAGCAGCAGCTCTCAGTGACCTTGTCTGAGCTAAAAGTAGGCACACATCGATCCATCCCAGCCCTGGTGAGCAGAGTGGTGCAGGGATGGACTCGTCTGTGTGGGTGCTACCACATGGAATAGCCTGGGCATACATAGTGGGCACCCCCTGGCCCGCTCTGCATCCAATCCTGCTCCCACTGTGCCTTTAGCTCCAGGATTTCAGAACATCTGCTGCACCAGGTAGAAGCAAATCCATTCCCAAACACAATTCTTAGACGGTGAAAACTGCATCAGAGATCAACGTGGGCTATTAATTAGTCCTCAAACCAGTCTTGGTGGGAAGAAGTAGAGGGATGGCTTTATTTGCCCATGAAATTCAAACACTGCTAACCATGAAACCCAGCAGATGTTTAACAGCTTACAGTGGTGCTACACTGTAGTTCCGAGGCAGAAGTGGAAGGAAGTGGCTACTCCATCAGAACTGTAAGGGAAATTTAGGAAGGAAAAACCAATTACCAGTGCTGAACCCCAGCCAAGCCATCAGATATGACACTTCCACATCCTCACAAAGAAACACCATGTAATTTTTAGTGACCACAGATGGGTTGGTTCCTGGTGGCACTTTTCAGACAGAAAATGCAGTTTCAGCCCCTGTGTCCTTAGGTGATGGCAGGGCTCCACTTCACACTGGGGCTCAGGATGTCAGTGAGCACCCACACTGCTCTTCCCCTGCTCCCAGGTCTCAAGTTTTTGGATGACGTCAGCAAAAGATGATGTCCTTTGCAGAAGATTGCCACCAGTTAACAGAGATGCAGCTTTTTGGGCTGTCCTGAAAGTTAAGTTCTTCTAGAAGAGACAGTTGCTGTTCCCATTGAGGAGGGCAGCAGGTTCCTCTGTCCACAAGAGTGTCAGGACACGGGCTGCACAGATCTCAGCTCCTGGCACTCCCTCTTGCAGTTCAGCAATGCAAACAAGAAAATTCCTGCTGGATACCGAGTGCTCCTTGGTATATCCTGATGTCTGACCACAAGAACCACCACATAAAGTCATGACTTCCCCTTAAGAGGGGATGGAAAAAGGGTGTTTTCAGGGCTGTATTACTTACGCCCAGCACAAGGGAGCACTGGATCAACTACAGCAGGTTTACAGCTTCCTACCAGAAAAACAAGAAAAGTAGCAATGTGCAAGCAGAAACAGCAGAGACACAGAAAGGTGCAGAGGGCAGAAGGTATATGCTTCCCTTTTGGTGGTCAAATCTGGATGGGAAAAAATACCTCAACACACAGAGATGCCTCACATTGGTCTCTGACAGCCAGTGAAGGCTTCTGAAGCAGAATTCTGACTGTTGTTACCCCTCTGCCTGTTGGGTTTGACAAGCTCCTGCTTTCCAGCTCCCTTCCAGACACATTGCCTTTTGTTCTGGCTGAGCCTGGTTCCAGTCACTCAGATAAACCTGCCCTGGAAGCAGTGAGGACCTTCTGCAGCCTGCGGGCACCTGGAGCATCAGCTCCTGCTGCCAGGAGTGTAAGCTGAATGCTTTAACAGCAAACAACCCTCTCCTCTCAGAGCTGTGTCATAAACCTAAAACGCTGACAAAGGTAGTTAGATTACACCTGTATAAACAGGCACTAATCAAAAATATGCTCCATAAACATCAGCTCTCAAAACACAGATCTCTACCTCTGATGCATACAGAACGTGTTTATTTATCTACAAGTGAGCTTGCTGACTTACTCCACAAATCCTCAAACAAAGGCACTGCTTGCTTCTTTCTCCTCCTTGAAGCAAAATCCACCTTGAAAGCATTCAGGTGGCATCAGCAGACACTCTGCTGACAGCCTCATGAAGTCACATCGGACGGTAAAGCCCCTGTTCCATTTCAGGTGACATTTAATGCAAATCCATGCAGTCCCATGGACTGCACTGCTAACACGTAATGCCAGTGCTGCGAGGATGAAGCCCTGGAGGAGCTGAATTTTCTTTGATGCTGCCAAGCCTGTTTGCCTCCTCTCCCTGCCCTTCCGTTCTTTGAAAGCAGTTGCCGCTATGACACAGTATCTCCATCTGGCAGGGTGAATAAGCAGATCCACCCAGAACCATCAAAAAAAAGAAGTGAGTCAACACTAGAGATTTAAAGAAGTATTGTGAGGTTTCATTTCAAGCTAAGGGGATTGCTTTTAAATAGCTCCCTTTAAAGTATTAAACCTGAGGCAGTCACACCAACGCAGCAGAGCCTGTAGCCCTGTTCCATCACCCTCCTGCCACCAGCTCTGCTCTCCAGTACTTACTGCCACACGCATCCACCTCCATGGTGCAGCTCCCAGTGCTGTACAGGAGCTGATTAGCTGAGATTGGGACGCATCCAAACCTTTCTCCCTATTTTTCAAAGCTTAATGGCTATTCCATCTCCCTGCTGCATGCCAAGACTGCTTCCACGTCTGGTCTGCCAAGGAAAGCATGAGCACCAGCACCATACAGCTGCAGATCCCAGCCCATCCTCTGGGACCACCAGAGAGAAGCTTCATGCAAGAGACCCAGCAAAGCTCCTGCACTGAGAGCACAGCCCCAAAGCTCTGTCCCACTTTTGTAAGAGAAGAATTCTGAGCTCCTGCTTTTAGCTGAACGCCTCACCACCTCGTCAGCATGCTGCTGCTGTGGGAAGAGCAGGAAATCGGATGTCTGCGGTGCTCTGCTTAGGTGCAGCAAAACAGGAGAACAGCTGGGAATGTAATATGCAGTAAATACTCTATTTTGCAAGCCAGCAGGCTTGGGGGTGGGTGGGGAGAGGGGCTGCCTGATCCTGAGGCTTCCTGCTGTCCCCCTCGAGAAAGGCTTCACATCCAATCCCCATAAGCTTGTGAAATGCTCAGGCTTTAAATCCCATGAGAAATGGGCTTCCTGACAGCCACGTCAAGCCCTTCCGCTGGGGGTTCCTATCTCCAACCAAGGTCATCTGCTGTCCTGGTAATTAGTGTCACCACAGCAACATCACTGTGTTACGCAAAAGAAAGTTAATCTAGATTCCTGGCACTCAATACATTAAAAGATTGCAAGCAACAATAGCTAATGATGTCTGATTGGTGTTCATGCTTCTTGTTAGGTGTGCTCTTGGGACTCAGGCCAGGAATGAACCCAGCCTGGATATCATCCACCAACAGCTCGAGAACCTCTGGTGGCTATAGGCACAACCAACGGGCCTGAATTTCCTCACTGCTGATTCACATACCTGAATGCAGGTTCCAGTGCACTCCTTGCAGAGGCTGCAGGACAAAGCCCATCTGCTCGCTGGGATATGTGAGATCTTTGTAATGGGTTCCATTTTTTCAGGACATCCAATGCTAACCTGGTCACAAAACAGAAGACATAGTCAATACCTGTTACCACCCCAAATCATTTACAGGGGATACCTGAGGCAGTCAGAACGAGGGGTGGATATTTTGTTTCTTATTTTTCAAGTCACTCATAACTTGGGTAAAAAAACAACATGAAAACCAGAAACAAATACAGGTGATGCTCTGGCCTTTCTTTTGTATCCATCTGCCTGCCAGTTTGAGCTGGTGTTTATCCTTATTGTTCTGAATGCTGGTACATCCCTGCCTCACTGGCACTCCTCTTTGCACCTCACATCACGGGAGAACAAAGTGACACTTCACAGACTGTTCCAACCTCACCCCTCCTCGGGGAGCGTGGGTGCTTCCCATGAGCAGGGCAGCAGCTTGCACCCTCCAGTTTTCTTCTTAACGGGGAGCTGCTTGGCTGCTAATTAAACACTCAGCTTGGAGCCTGATGGGCATCGTGACTCCAACCTCAGCTTGATAAGCCCAACAAGAATTAGTCTTGATGGATATCTGAGCTCAGACCTGGTATAGCGCTATATTGTGATGGAAAGTACAGCAATAATAGTGGAGTAGCAAAGCCCTGAGCTACAGCAAACAATGACAAGCCCAAATACAGCATCCATGGAAAAAGAAATGAAGGATGAAAGTCTGCTTACCTTTGGAAGACCTCACACAGGCAGGGATCTCCAGCAAAAGCCACTTGCCTCCACTGCCAGCCTTTAAATGAGGTCTGGGAAGGGGTGGATCCTGGCTCCAGCCCTTCCAGTCACTCAGCTGCACTGCATGTACCTGAGCTCCCCTGGGCTGGCCCTGCCTTCCCACCAGGTGCTCCATCACTGCTTCAAGCTGTGACTTTGCACTTCCGCTACACCTGGAAATCATGTCTGTGCCATATTTCAAGAGAAGGCTGGAAATCATCTTACTTACTTCAGGTATCCATAAGGCACAGCTAACGTGGACCCATTTTGTCCCGCTCCGAGTGGGCTTCAGTGCTCCCCCTCTCTTTGGGCACAGCAAACACTTGGGCTGGACGCCGAGGGCGCAGGTCCGGCACAGCCAGCTGCCAATGGGGACCTTCAGGATGCCATAGCATGCCTGTGAGACAGGAGTAAGGTTGGTTAACCTGACCATCCTGCAGCGAGCACACATCCCATAGCATGGAACAAGGTCTGATCACTACAGCATCTGGGTGTCCTGGTAAAGAGCAAAGCTGCTCTGCAACCAAAGCAGATAGTTTAAGTCCTTCCATCCTTGTCGCGTTCTTATTTTCACATGGCTACTCATGCTGTATCAGTATGTCCTGGGTTTTAGTTAAAAACTGAGTGTACAAATGTGTTTTATATCCTGCAAACGGGAGCAAAGCAGTGAGAGCAGCTCCGCAATACGAACATCTGCCCACGTGGGGTTTGCAACAACAGCTCTGTGTGCACAGGATGGGCAATGAGAACATAAAACCAACACCTTGGGCTGACCAATCCCACGAGGCATGGGGTGGTGAATCTACCTTGAGAGTAAATGAGGGCTGTGAAGCCACAACCCCATGGTTGGGAAAGATGGCCACACTGGTTAAACACCCAGCACAGACCAAAGGGGGAAGTGAAAACAACTGCGTAAAAGTAAAAAGGGGAAACTGACAGTAATGAATATAAATCAGAAGGGAGGAGCCTCAATGAGAAGGAGTGATAAACCCAAAGGACACGAGGACATATCTGTGGCCAAGACGGTGGGAAGCAGAAGAGAACAAAAGGACTGTGCTGCCTGCAGAGCCAGCAGACCTGCTGCGATAACACACGGCACAGACAAGCCAAAGGGCTCAATAAATATTTCTCTTCCGTACTTGGGGAAGAGCCAAATGATAAGCTCTATCATATAATGATAATGATAAAATACTTTCCACTTCAGCAGTAACTTATGATTGTATTAAAGAGCAACCACTAAAACTGGACAGTCTTTAGCCAGCAGGTCCCTATAACTTGTACTTAAGGAGTTTTAAAGAGTGGCAGACAACTGCCTTGGCCACTGACATGAGGCTGCAGGATGTCTCACAGCAATGAGGGTTTCTGAGAGCAGTAGAGAAATTCATGCCTGTGCTATTATATCACGAGAGATGATTAATAACAGGTAATTACATGAGCATGGCACACGAGCATGGGAAAGGGGGATGCTCAGCCCTCATGGTCAGGGAGAGACTTTGTAGCACTATTTTAAGTTGCCCCAAACCACAGATGGACTCTGATAGTTGTAACTTCCATGGAGCAAGAGTCACTTAATGAACATGCTACTGGGGAAATGAAGTATTAAAGGAGGTAGCATGATGGCTGCAGGTCTACATGGTTCACAGAGACTTAAATGTGTTTCACAGCACCTCCAAATTGGACAGACAGATCATTACTATAAGAGATGTTTATAAAACACCTGGTTTGGTATGAGGCAAACCCAAACAAACAACCCCAGCATGCACATCTGAGCACAGCCCCTCCCCGGCTTGGAAGCTCTGGATTTTGTTGCTATGTGAAGGGGGACAGAGGTGGGATATCTAAAAGCTTCCAGGTGGGTGCTGGGGTTCAGACCTGAGCGCGTGTCCCAAAAACAAGATAAAATCACCCATTTTTTTTCAACAGCCTTTAAATCCAACCCGCAGCATCTCCTTCTGCAGCATCTTGCTGCTCTCAGTACTAAGGCTGCTGCCGGGTCTGTCTGTCTGTCCTGATGGAGCCTGGCCCCCACACTGCTGCACAATGGGTACACGTCAGCCCATGGCCAGAAATTTCTACTTGGGTTTACTAAAAAAGAATCACCAAAAAGAAAAAAAGAAATAAAGAAAGAAAAAGGAAGAAACCAACCCAAAACCATCCCCAAATCATCCTGGTATTTTTGTGGTATCTGATTCACTGATGGAAACCATTCAAAACACCCACCTCTCTCAACTATACATATCTCCAGCACTCTCCCACCTCCAGGAAATGCTGATGGAAAAGCTGCCCAAAAGATGAGAAAATGCAGGGGGAAAAAAAGGCCAACAAAACACCCTTCTCAGAAAGGAGACTGAAAAGTGGCTCTGCTTTATACTCTCCAGGCCATGGGGCTGAAGCTGACATCCAAGGGCCCCACTTTCCACTGGAGCCCACCCAGCAAAGTGTCCCTGGAGCTCCCGCAGTAGGGATGGATGCTCAGCAGCAGGATGCATCCCCGCTCCAAGCATGTATGCACAGGAGCCCACAGATATTGCTTCTCTTCTTTCTTCCTTCCAGCAAAGGCTTGAAGCCTTTACACTCGATTCTGAAAATAAAATGTTTTCCTCCAGGCAGTGAAATAAAATGAAATCATACACTCATAGAGTAAGGAAGCTGGGACAGAAGCCCCGCGATGTGTGACAAAGCTGGTGGAGCTGGAAGGTCCTAATGGCCCGATACAGAGTACAGACTGAAGGGAAGCCAGCAGCCACGCTGCTTGTCCCGAGGTGCTTAGGATCCCACAGCTTGGCAAGGACAAGGAACAATGAGCACATTTATGGGGGAGGAGGAATAAAAGGTCTCAGGGTTGAAGGAAAGAGGAGCAGGAGCACAGCTCAGGGAAGTGGCTCTTGGGCTGCTGCTCACCTGGTGCACGCAGACATTGCACTTGTCACAGAACACCATCTCGTTGCCATCCTCCCCCTCTGGCGAGCGGCAGACGTCACACACCACGTCCTCGTCGTACTCGATGCCCAGGCCCTCCTCTGTTTCAATGGCAATGTTCATGTTCTCGTAGCACATTGTCTCCAGCTCCTCCAGCACTCTCTCCAGGGTGATCTCATCCAGCTCGGGCTTTTCTGCAAAGCACAAAGCAGAGCTCTGATGGGGACACGGCACCCTGAGAGCACCCACAGCACCATGCAAGCTGGGGGGCACTTGAGACTTCAGCTCTAATCTAAACTTCAAATCCACCACAGTGGGAAGATCTGCGATTCAGAAAACGGCTGCTTCTAACTCAAGATACAGTTTATGTTTCATAGACAGTAACAAAATATTGCTGCTGGCTGCGAGGAGAGAAATCCATTCAGCTGAACCAATGCGGATAATTAGGTCTGACAGCTTAAACGTTCAAGGAGACAAGTTCTGCAAAGATGCTTTCTGCAGTGAGGGCTCAGACAAGCTTTGGCAACACAAAGTCAATGCTTTAATTGCTAAGACTGTGAATATTGACCCTTTTAAGGCCAATTAAATGGAACTGTAAAACAGAAGCCAAAGGTTGGAACTGCGGACAAACAAGTGTTTTTAACTGGCTGAGTCCAGGGGCACAGGGCCAGACCTGGAGTGGGGGCTCAGACCGGTTGTGCTGCCTGTTATCCCCACCGTATTGGTACCTTTAATGGAAACCAGCGGTGGACACATGGACCTCTCTTGCTACAGGGCAACAGAAGACAATATCTCCTTTATGAACAGAGGAGAAAAGGGATCGAGGAAGAAATGATGTGCGGTTATTAGGAGTACAAGGAAATATTTGCCTCGCTGGGCTTCTGCTGGGCTGCAGGGTGCAGTCCATGTGCTGGGATGAGCTCTGCAGCGGGATGAGGCTGCTGAGCTGCTCCTTTCCCCCACCAATCTGCCAAAAAATCTGAGTCAAGGGGCAAAGGAGACCCGCAGGCAAGACCAGCAAGCAAACGCACCATTGTCTGCCTCTTCCAGATCTTCCCCAATGTTTTGCCTTGGCACGATTTCCCCTGGCTTGACAAGTCTCTGCAAACACCCAGCCTGGCACTGCACACATCTGTGTCGAGGCAGAGATCCCATTGCCACAGACAGCGCTGCTCCCTATCGCTCCCCATCGCTCCCTGCCAAGTGCTCAGCAGCCGCACTGCAACACACAGCTGGTCCAGCCTGTTTTGGGAGCCATGAGCCCCGCCAATGGGCTTTGTGGGGCTTGTGGGGCCTGAGGAGCCCCAGCCCTGCTCACTTTTTCCCTCAGCAGTTGTCTTCATAAACACACCATCCCAATGCCCTTGCTGTAGGAAGGAATGTTATCAATGTTATTTCCATAAAATCATTGCATGGTTTGGGTTGGAAGGGACCTAAAAGACCATCTAGATACCCTGCCATGCCACCCTAGTGGCTGCCCCCCACCAGCTCAGGCTGCCCAGGACCCCATACATTGCCTTGGGCACCTCCAGGGATGGGGCACCCACAGCCCTCCAGGCAACCTGTACCACACATACATATATATCAAATTTACTATTCCAAATCCCATTCCTCCCCACATTTCAAGCACCAGCAGAAAACAAGAGAAGGAGGTTGTTGTCTACCATACCCCTGCTCAGCTCCCATTCCACACTGAGTGGAAAGGCTGCATCCCAGCGCCGTGTGAAACCATCATCCACAACAGAAGGGCTTTTCTCACCGGCTTACAGCAAAGTATTTGCTACGTTGTCACACCAAAAAAATATAGATCACTCCGTCCCTCCCGCACACACGCGCTCTCACCCTCCGTTTAGATGTAATTACATTAGGAATCCGTTTGCCAAGCGCCATTCAGAATACCTCGGAGCTTATTGAATTGACAATTGCACTTGATGGGGATGAAGCGATTAATCGCTTATGAAACACTAAACAATGGGGCCTGAGGGTGAAGTTCCTTTCCCATTTGCGCTCCATTTATCTCCTTCTGCATCATATAAAGCCACCGCTATTAAACTCCATTCATAAAATTGTCATTTTTTTGGCTGAGAAAACACTATCTGTATTGATCGCGGCCCGTCGAAAAGCAAAACCAAAAACACTTCACCAAAACACTGCCTGTGCAGCATGCAATATCAGTGTTACCTGCTCCAGGCCATGAAGTGCCAAGAACCAGACTCAGATCCACTTGGTTATACACTGGCTGACTCCAGGCGAACAAGTGCAAGGAGTAAACCTCAGCTCACAACCTTGGCTTGAGCTGTAACCAAGACTGTGGACTTGCAGCATCCTCATGCTCATCACTGTGGTCCAACACGTTTCATAGAAACAACAATCACTCTCAGATGTGGCTCTGAACCTCACCAAACCTGCGGGTCTTCCTATCTCCCCTTACACCCAGCCACGAGTGGCTCAGTGCCTCGGCAGAGGGACAGAACACCCCACTGAAATGCTCCCAGCATAGATGGCACCTGGGTTAACAGCAGGAGATGAAGCTCCTGGAAGGTCCTTCAGATGGAGATGTGGCTGTCACGCTCTATAGGGCACGAGGCACAGAAATGAGAATATGCTCATTATCCCATATACTCAGAAATGAGGCTTTCCTATCCTTTTCCCTAGAAAGCGATGCTTCCTTCTGGCTCCCGCTGCCTCCCACATTTCCAGGGACTCAACACCAGCCCCAGGAGGAGCTCCCACCCCGCAGGGAGCACAGGCACCAGTGCAGCCACCGCGGGATCCCCACTGGGACAAACCCTCCCCCATCCCTGCCCCAGAGCTGGGTGCTCGTGGGCAGCCACCCTGAGCATCCCAACACTTCCTCTGCATGCTCCCTACCTCCGCTATCATTATTTCTGCAACGCCATAATTTATGTGGCATGAAGGAGCAATATTCTACTAAATGAATTCTCAGCTACTCCTTATCCTGGTATGAGCCTATTCACCGTGCAGGGAGGAAAAATAGCTGGAGAGCCACCTCTCACAGAACAGAGACCTATTTCTGACTAAACTGCACTCTGCTGAAATCAATTTGCCGAAACAATAAATCCTTTTAGCCTGCATAGTGTACCTGGAGATGAAACAGCTCATGAACAAAGACTCATCAGGGCTGCAGGCTGGGCCATTAGTCGATCCACAAGCCTTACACCTCGAAGTCTCTTTTTCAGCACTAAAATGCATAAACAAAACTACTGCTCCATTTTCAAAGAAACAAAACAAACCAAAAAAAAAAAAAAAAAGAAGAAAGAAAAAAGAAGAGATGTCTTTGAAACACAAGGGGCAAAAAGATGCAGCTCCTGCCCAGCTCCAGGGCTGTGTCCCAGGGAACCCCACCAGGGCAGGCAGTGACACAAACCCCAATGTGTGCTCCTTGCTGCTCCCCAGCCCTGCAGCCGCTGCTGGTGAACCATCTGCAGCCCCGCTGTGCCTTCCTGCCCTGCACATCTGCAGCCCAACAGCCTCCCACAGCCCACACTGCGTTTGGAAGATGGGTCCGTTCTACATCCATCTCGTATCGATCTTATTTACAA
Organism: Coturnix japonica; assembly: GCF_054131305.1. Taxonomy (NCBI): domain Eukaryota; kingdom Metazoa; phylum Chordata; class Aves; order Galliformes; family Phasianidae; genus Coturnix; species Coturnix japonica. The sequence goes on from NW_028188951.1 coordinate 2,208,502, forward strand.
ACAGAGCCAAAACGTGGTGTGGGACTGTCGAAGCGCACAGCACCACGCAGCATGCGTGAGCTGAACACAGGCAGTGAAACTTGGAGATATTTTGTTACAAACATAGCCCGCTAATGCACTTAAGAGATTTACAGGAACCAATTATCACCCTTTATGCCACCCACCGACATCAATTATTGCTCAAATTTAAGACGATGACAAAATGTTTTAGAAGCCACTTCATAATCTGCTGTCTCCCTCCGCTAATGCTGCGCACTGACAGAGCTGTCCTGGAGCACTTTGATTAAAGCCTCTTCACCCAGCAGCAGCACGCTGAGGATTGCTGGGAACTGCTGCAATTACTGCAAGGAATTTATGGAAACAGCAGAACAACGGCTTGACATAGAAACCGATTGGGTTGAGGAACGTGAAGGCAACACGAGTGGTGGAAAGCTCAGTGAAGCTTTTGTACATCAGCTGCCCCTCCTGTTTGTCGGATGTGGGGAGACACTTGAAAGGGGAAAGCTGGGCTGTTGAGTAGAGGAAATGGAACCCACTAGAAAAGGGACATCCTGTGCACATCCTCCTGTGTGATGGGCTTGGGAAATGCCCCCCGGGGACAGGCAGTCCTTTGATGCTTCAGAGGCCCCATCACGGCAGTCCCATCACAGTAGTTCCATCACAGCGGTCCCATTAGAGTAGTCCCAATCACAGTGGTCCCACTGCATCAGTCCCATCACAGCAGTCCCATCATGGCAGTCCATCCGCAGTAGTCCCATTGCAGTATTCTCTGGCTGCACCAGTATGGCACTGGGTTACTTCTCTCAGCCACAGCACGGCAGGGAATTGTGTCCGAAACATTAAAATACCAAAACAGCTTCACATGACAGATACTGGAGTAGCTGTGCACACAGCACAGTGATGGGCACCTACAAGCAGGTGGCACCAGCTGGGCACAGTTGTGCTGTGGTGTTGTTGGAGACGTCCCACCTGCAGCCCTGCCCTTAGAACCCAACACAACGCCTTGAAGAAAAAGGGTCCCACATCCTGATGACAGCCCTGGGCAGGGCATCCCTGCTCTCCCGCAGTACATTAAGCAGCAGTCTCTGCTCAAGTAAACGTGTCTTCCCCACAGCTCCTCTGCCAACCCGGGTTTATTGCACATCTACTTGACCAACTTCACCTCCGCTGAGGGAGGTATGATCTAATTAGTACACAGACATATCTCAAGTATGCAGTGATGAATTCCCCCTGGAGCTTCAAAAGCAATAAATGTGACCTTTGCATGTTCCTGCCATAAAATAACAGGAACACCTCCAGCTCCCAAGATAGAAACTGTGGTGGGCATATGTGAGCAGCATACACCATATGGATTAAGTCAAGGGAATACTTAGAAACTTCTATTCTGCTTTCAGCAAAATTGATTCCGGCAACGTTTTTAGCAATTTCTTTAGGATTTTCCACATGTTTTTATGAAGCACTGATCACTGCAAAGGGATCTTTCAGCCCAGGTCTTTGAAGTCTCTCTAGCCCCACTCTTCCCACAGCTTTGTATTTAACGGGGATCGCAACACGTAGCATAAAATCTTAATGAGAATAAAACAAAGGCTCAGGGCATGGTTTCACCCTGAAAGGACAGCCCTGTGCTGCCAGCAGTGGCGCGTGCATAAACTGGTTCAGGGTTTCATTCATGCAACCTCAAGACCCACTTCTTGTGCTGTCTCCTATTGCAGCAGCAACAAATAAAACATTCAGGCTCACTTAAATATTGATTTTACCTCCAGCACTCAGAAGTCCTTTAAACAGGGCATTTCCATCAAGTACCATCCCAGCTACTGAAACACGTAACTGGTGGGGATGGGTTTGAAGTATTTAAAACCATTCTATGTGAAAAAGACTTTCCCTTTTCAGAGAGGCTGCCCACCTAACTCAGAACAGAGCAGCAGCGGTGGATAGCTGCAGCTATCTGGGGGTTTATCTGATCCCAGTGATAAAATTCCACCTCGGAGGTGACCTAAAAAGGACTGGAAAAGGCATGTGCTGTGCTCGGTGATCAGCGCTGCCTTGGGATGAGCTAATAGGTGTTTTCCAGCTCTCCTCCCCACCGCTGCTCAGGAGCCAGTCAGAGATCACGCTCCTTCTTTGTCACTGAATACTTTGTGGATGACACACTGTGCCCATGAACTGCCCAATGACAGCAGCTCAGCTAAACACCCAGGAAGAATTTCAACTTCTGCATATCTCTTCAGGCTGGGAGATAACTTCTGACTTCTCTGAATTTGGGGAGAGGCTGCAGCTCTCCAGTTAAGTCATGTCAATGATCTCAGAGATTAGCAAAGCTGGTTTGGAAATCTCAGCATGTCATTAATGTCGAGGGCTTCCGGGAGAAAGCGCTATTTACGGATCACCTCCAGACCACCCTGCGCACGCTGCAGCCCTCTGGGTGAGGTGTTAAAGGGCACAAAAGCTCCATTTCCCACCTGGCTGAACACCCCATGGCCCCTGCCCTGCAGGAAGCAGAGGCTGAGCCCCAGAGGGACTCAGAGCTGTGCCCCTCAGGTGCGGGGCACTGCAAGAACTGCACCAGAGCCAGCCCTGATGTGCAAAGGGGAGAGCTGGGGATGGGGAGAGATCGTACGCAGCTTTGGGCTACAGCCACATTTGCAGTAGATTTCACACAGCAAACACTGTTTTCCCAAGCTGCCAGCATATTTCAGGCTCACACAGTAATTACAGAGCTCTTATAGCAACAAGAATGGACTGAGGAATCAGCTGATGGGCAGTGAGTCTCTTCACATTACCACTGCTGCAATCCCCTGGGCTCATTATTACCATCCACAGTTGTTATTACAGAGAGCTCACTAGACACTGCGGTCCCTGTTCTGTATGGATACCCCCCCAGGACTGCTCTTGTGAAAGCTTACTGCCTGATGAATGACAGAGCTGCAGGAACAAAATGCAGCTAGCTCAGAGAGCATCACTGGCAATGCACTGGCTGCATCCTGACATCAGCTCCAGGTGCATCTGTCTGTGTGCTGTGTCTCCATACACATGCAGTGCCAGCCCAGCATGCAGCCTGCACAGAGCCAGGTGCAGCACTGGAGCTGCTCTGGGTTGGTACCCATCAGCCTCATGGCACATACATGGGAAGGATGTGGCCAGCACACATCTGGCTCTGCTGGAGCATCCCCGCCCCGCTTCCGCGGCACCAGCCCCGGCTCAGCCTTCAAGTGATCCATCAACCAGGGAGCCCCACATCTGAAAACCATTTCAGGGATTGTGTTTGTAACCAAATACTCTGAAGAAATAAAACCAGCCAAGTTTAACCCAACCGAGCTGGACAAGGCAGTTCTCTGCCCGCCACCTTCCTAGAGGCTAAAGGACTGTGTGCAACGGGAAGTGGAAGTAGAGACAGCCCCATCCTGGAGCCCAGAGATGCCTCTGACAGCCCCTCAGCTTCAGTAGGGGGGGACCCACAGAAATACCACTGGGGCACTGAAGTGCCAGCGGTCAAATTCCCAGTCCAGTTACCTGTGCTCAAACAAAACGTGCTGATGATTACTTTAAAAGACCCAACGCCTGCTCAGCGGACAGCCCTGCAGGACTCACCCATCTCCTTGAGCTCCATGTTCACAAGCTCCAACCAGCAGGCATCCAGCTCGTCCAGGTCGTAGCGGCTCACACCCTGCAGGTACGTCCTTGTGGCTTCCGAAATCTCAGAGCCTGGCAGGCTGCTGGGGGACACCGGGGAAGGCAGGTTCTCCAGCTGGGGTATGATCCTGGAAGGGAGGAATGAGAGGTTGAGAGACAGCTACAAAGCATCCCACTGGGAGCACAGAGGCCATGTTTGGCCATGAGGGTGCACTTATGGCACCGATACTCTGAGTCTACAAATGAAAACACATCTCATGGCAGGAGGGAGATGAGGCACTGCTGAACAGGAGAAAGGAATCAGCAGTGAGTAACTTAAAGCGTTCATTGCTAGCTCCTGAGGAAGGAGGACGGGACCTGAAGGGCTGGGGCTGCTTCCACCAGCAAGAAAACAGCTCTGGCTGCCGGGAATGGAGCTGTGTGGCTGCCATCACATCAGAAAGAGGAGGGTTTGCTGCATGCCAGAGTAAACGGGACACAGCACCAAAACAAACGGCTCAGGCTCATTTTTTCATGAACAGTTTTGATGTCATCAAAGAGGAAAAAAAAACCATGAAAAACCAGAAAAATATCCACTTCTGACTTTGATAAACAGTTTGTTCCCATGGGCAGGGAATCTGCACTTCGCCTGCCTGCTCTGCCCACACAACACTGCGCCAGCTGCAATGACCATGGGGACACAGACAAAAAGTGCCCCTATTTAGGCTTGTACAAGCACAGCTCATATAGAGAATTTGCTTTTACTGATCTGGGAATGAGGCTCGTTCTGCTGGCTCATGCCTCCATATGCCTCAGCCTCTATCAGTCAGTCTCATCACATTGACCTCTACAGAAATAACACTGGCACCACTGCCACATTCAGGCTTTAGCATCACTCCTAAAGCCCCTTGGATGCTTCTCAATGAGAACCAACCTCTCCCCCTCCCCCTCCCATGGTGCAGCCCCACGGATCACAGCCTGGATCAGCAGCCGGGAGGCTTTGTGTCGGGGTCTCTGCGGGAACCCTCCCACTTTGCAGGAGTTACATGATTACCCTTCATGCTGTGAGAAATTAAGCCACTTTTACACTTTGCAGGGATCCTTGCTCCCTCTCCGCCTCACAAGCGCTGCTGCACGCCTGCTGCCAGCAGCCTCCCACGTGCATACTCCAGTGCCAAGTGAGCCAGCACACCCATCCTCCTGAGCTGGGGTTTGCCCTCTGTCCCTTCCCAGCACCAAGCAGGCAGCTGGGGCTGGACTGGAAACACCAATGTTGACCAGCTGCCTGCCCAGAGAGCCAGTCCTGGTGCTCATACAGCACCAAGAGCATCTGCACGATGCAGCACTGAAAGTGTAACTCAGCCAACCATGGGAGAAGTGCCCTCAAAGGTCATTTCCCTTTGCCCTTACAAATTATATCCACGATGAGCAGCTTTCCTCATGGCAATAGTTTTCCCATTACTGCTCACTGACTGGAGCACAATGAGATGGGATGCTGGTGCTGGGCTGAAGGGGTGAGATGCTCAAGGGCAGTCCTACTTGCTCTGTGCAGGCCTCCAGCTCCTGTCTCTGCCCTGGTTTATGATGCCTGCAGCCCCATGCCTGGCCATGGAGATGTCCCACATCCCATGTCCCACATCCCATGCTGCTCGGAGCAATGCGCTCTAAGCAGCAGCAAGCACACTGCAGCAGCACTGGCTGCAGGCTTCCTGCCCAGCACTCTCTGTCACTTCGCCTGCGCTTCTTGGCAAGTCGGCAGCAACATGGATGACACTTGCCATGCACACGTCAACAGTGTCACATGTAATGACATGCAAGCAGAGGACGAGCTGGAAATGAGAAGCAGCCTGCGGTGCCAGATGACAGATCTCCGCAAAGCCGGGAGCTGGAGCTTGCTGCTGTATTTGCACAGCTCACGTTTCTGCCCCAAAATACCACCTCCCAGCCAGATGTCAACACAGAAATGCTGCAAAGAAACACAGCAAACAGCACCGCCATCCCTTCCCAGCTGCTGCTCTGCCTGGAACAACAGCCGTGCAGAGCCTGGGGCTCCCACCCTCCTTGCACCACCACCATCAGGTTCTGCAACTTTCCATGACTTGCTGAGATCCTCAGCAAAGCAGGCAGCCTCCTTTGCCTTCCTTTCCCCATCAGTGGATTGAAAATAACCACACGTCTCAACACTCTGAGGACAGCTCCTCCAAATCTCAGCTGAGGATCTGAAAGTAAAGCCATGAAAGCACCGCTCTGCGAGTCTCCAGATTTTAAAATGAGCTCACTGTAATCTAGGACAGGGCTTGGGGATTCAGCGATGTCTGTGTTTAATGTATTTAATGCAGACAGCAGTAATAACACTGAAAATATGCGTGCACCCAATGAGCTTCAGGAGTCTCCTCCAAGGAGCTCCCAGCCCCATTAAATACCCTGGAGCAATGTGCTCTCAGCAAAACTGAAACTCTCTGTCCCATGAGCCACGATCAGGGTGGTTTGCAGAGCAGCAAGCCCTGGGCTGAGCAGCAACAAGCTCATGGAGTCAAAAGCTCTGAGCAGTGGGAGAAAAGTCACCCAGCAGCACTGAGCATTCCTTCAGAGCTGTGCCTCCTGACCTCCTTAATCCCCGTTACACAAGCAGCCGGTGGCACAGCACTGCAGCAGGTACTCAGAGTGTGTTGCCTGGCTTTGCAAAGAGCTCAGTGATGCAATCACAAAGCTTCAAGTGAGGGCTGATGCTAACAGCACTGCTGCCAGGTATACCTGGAGAGTGGCTTCTCCCAGTGTTGCAAAATGGAAAGGGTCTTCTGCTCATTGCAACTTACAGAGCTGCTCTCTGCTTCTTGTTATTAACACCAAGTAAACGAAGACACAAAGACCTAACGGTGCCCCACATGCTTGCTCAGCAGCAGCATCTGAAACATACCTGGAGCAGCAGTGCCAAGCACCTCCCAAACCTGAAGAACGGGTCCTGTGGAGCTCATAGTCAACGGCTGCATCCATCACTCATTGGTCCCATAGGAGAGAGCACTGATATGGAACATCTCTTACATACAGTTTCAGCGGGTGAAACAGCACTCTGAAGAAGCACATTCCCTCCTGATATGCTGACATACATGGCAAAGAGCTTCTGGGTACTCACAGAGTCATAGAATCACTTGATTTGGAAGGAACTTTTAAAGGTCACCTGGTCCCCTGTAATGAACAGGGACATCCACGGCTCAACCAGGTCCCAGCACCTCTCTGGGCAACCCGTAACAGTGCCTCACTGCCCTTAATGGGGCACCTAGCAGAGTGAGATTCTTCATGGAGCACATGGACACAGCCTGGACACAGCAAGAGGTACAGAGGATGCTGAGAGGAGAGCATGGAGCGTGACCCCGGTATGGAGATGGAAATACCACCATGACTCATAGCCAGAGTCACAGAGTGCTCCAAAATGGGAAGATGGGCAGGGGATGCACAACAGCAAAGCAGGAAACAAAAATGAAAGCACGAGCAGGAGTTTATGCCTTTATTTAGCAAGGCAGCATTTAAAAGTATTTGTATCAATCAAGAGCTTATTTAAACGAAGGGCTGAAAATTGGGATCAGCCAGAAAAGCACAACAAACCTGAGGCCATTAGTCTGCAAGTGGGTCTCAAGGGCACTTGAGGGAAAGGAGTAAGTGGACCCCAACACTCTCGAGGATCACATCTATCCTGGGAGAAGATTATGTGGTAATAAAACACACTCAGCCAATTCCCACGGTTAATCATCTCTGTAAACGGAATGCTTCATTTTGGCTTAAGGAAGATGGCTTTTTTTCCCCCCTATATTCTCCCTTTTAATATACCAGATAGAAATAATAAATAACCCTGCACAGTGCTTCCCTTCCGAAAATGCTTTGCTTTATGACAATGAAGGCTTCAGCCACTCATCTTCTCACTACCTACATTCCAGTCTAAAATAGTCCTGTCCAGTGTCCATAAATAAATCAGCTTAGGAAAGTCAGTGGAAAGATAATTCTGCCAGCAACCTTCAGAGGATGCTGATCCTGCTATGCTGCCAGCTCTGCTCGCGGGGGAATTCTCCTGCAGCACACTCCAACTTTAAAAAGGCATTCTACAATTTAAAGGGATGATTTTCATTTTCTGTTTATTAAAATAGTATCCAGAAGGCAGTCAGACCAGACACCCAAGCTTCTTACCAATGTAAGCTCATGGATTGTATAAGCACTATTGCTTCCGAATAGCAGAGTGAAAGGTGAGAGAAAAGGAGCACAATGGAGAATGGGTGGCAGGGCAGGGGGCTGCACCACAAACAGCACTCTGTGACCCTCTGTGTGCCTGAGCCCTGATTTACTGATGGTTGTTATGCCACCTCTATGGCTCCTCTGAAAGCCTGTAAAACCATAAGCCAAAAATGACAGTTTGAAAGCTCAGTGCAAAGAAGAAAAGGGGAAATCTAAGGAGATATTACAGCAGTCAGGCTCTACATGAACTGGCCTGATGTTGAAAGCAGCACACAGGTCAGGGGGGCGGCTGAAGGAACATCTCTGGGATGTGGGATCAGGTCCCAGCAAGTGGCTGAGGATGCTGCCCCAGCAGCAGCACAGTGTGTTCAGTGCTCCCACCCAACTCCCACTCCAGGGGACTCAAGATTTGGCAGCTGTCTTTGCAAACACACAAACACGTAACTGAGAGAATCAGGATCAGCTCAGGGGGGCAAAGGTGGGGAATGCAAACCCTCAGCTGTGCTCCCCCCTGCTGTGATGCCAGCCTGCTGCCAGCACCTTACCATATTTAAAGCAAAAGATCTTTCCACGGAGCCCTGCCTGGTACATCTACATAAGAGGGAGCAGCTCCCCATAAGTGCATGGTTTGTCACTGCTGCTGATGGGCTGCAAGGCTGTGTACCTTCAGCTCCAGCCCTGCGGTCCCCAGCTGACTGAAATCTGCACTGCAACTGAGGACTGCGGTATTTTTCCTTTTAGCCTCCCTCCTGCTTGGTATAACCCAAACCTTCAAGTAAAGCACTTGCTCTAAACACCTGGGCACGGTTAAACGCATGGCTCAGAGCTGAAGCTCCTGCCTGGCTTCTTACTGCTGTTTCAGGGGCACAAAGCAGCTGGATTTAGCCCCTAGTGGATGCACCAAGCTCCTGAAACAGCAGCTCTGCACCCAGAACCCCCCCAACCTCCCCTTCATGACTACACAAACGCCAGTGGCTATCTCTCAGCACAGCCATGGTCCCTTTGTGCTGCCCAGGCTGCTCAGGAAGGGTTAACACTGCCTGCAGCATCATCCTGCCCTCCAGTACAGCAGCCAGTGAGCGTGGTTGTGGGTGACGTAATGCCCGGCTGGCTGCGGGATGCGCATCATGTCCTGCATCCCATCCTGCTGGGGGGCAGCCAGGGACCCCACCGTGCCAGGCACCTCCATGTCCCAGCCAGGTGGGGGCCAGCCAAGGCTTTTCCCAGCTGAACTCCCGGTGCTCCCCAAGCAGGGGTTGCTATAAATGAGCATTATGGGCTCTGAAAACATTTGCAAATTTACAGCGATTGCCACTGCGCAGCTCTGCAGGTACATCCTGCACAGCCTCTCCTCTGGCAGCTGCTGGCACAGGGCATGTCCCAGCTGCAAAAATCCTTGTTTTGGTTCTATGGCTCTGGCCACAGTTGGGCTGCTCAGGTTTGCAAATTCCCCTCTGAGAACCTCATTTTGTTACAAATGTCAGGGAGTGGTTGGGTGGTCCTTAGGATGCAGACACTGCACACAGGTTCTGTAACTTGTCCTTGGATCTCTATGCCACAGTTAACAGGGGCCATCAGGAAAACACTCCCTTTTGCCTTCTGCATCTCAAATATTCTCTGGTAGCAGCCTGTGAGCAGAGTAGGTCCTTCCAGCCCTCTGGAGTCATGCAGTCCTCCCTGGAGAAAGCAATTCACTCCTCTTTGATGTGTTAAAAAGAGGAAAACAAGGAGCAGGAGGAACCAAAGAGCCATCTTGTTAAGCCCAGACAGCTCTTCCAGTTTCGTTCTGGAGCTGTTTATCACCATATAAAAGCCCGATACACAGCAGACAAGATGAAGACTAGAGTGCTGATGTTCCTGTCTCTCTCTCAGTTATATTCCAAGCTACATCTCCCCAAGATTCAGCTCAACAGATGAATTATTCAGGTCCCAGCTCTGATTCCAGCAACAGAGTGCAGCTGTTTTTCTGCTTGACCAGAGCATGGCAGCGTCTGGGTGGGAAGCAAAGTAACACAGCTTAGGGCTGCTACCAGTGAAGGCAGGGAGACTTATATGTACGTCTGCTGAATACAGAAAGACAAAAAATGTTGCTTCTTCATGTAACTTCAGCCATGCTACTAACATTAAAGCATCTGGAATTAATTGTCTTAGGCAGATAATGCTTCCACAGTTATTTCAATAATGCAATAGCTCAACTTTTATTCCTAGACACCTACAAATGGAGAGCAGAGGAGGATGCTGTGAGCAATGGCAGCAGTCCTGCATCTGCTGTTCTGCAAGCAGGAGCTTCCCGGTCCCAAATCCTAAACCCACCCCATGTAACCACCAAGGGAGTGCAGCTGAAGCTCAGACCAAAGCTGGGGCACAGGATTATGTGTTCCCATGGGTAGCACCATGCAGGCACATGGGTCTCCTCTGTGCATAAACTCATCCAAGTGGAAGCAAGGCTGTGAGCAATCTGAATGGGCAGCAGCCACACTCTGCAATGCACTTTGAATCACTGCTTGAACACGGAACCCTGAAACACAGGAGGACAGTTCCAGCTCTGAGTCACCAGAGGCAGAGGGTGGCCAAGAGGAACCCTCACCTTCCCACCACCACACTATTGTGAAGCGACAAGTGCCTCAGCGCATCCTCCAGACCTTCTTCAAACTCACTGCAAAAGCTCCAACCTAGCACCAGCTCTCCAGGTGCCATGGGCATGGTCCTGCAGGCTCAGCTTAGCTCGCAGAAGTGCAGCTCTCACCTCAGCTCCATGGGATGACCAACAGCAGCACCAGGCACAGAACAGCTGATCCTGTGCTGGATTAACAAGTTTCCCTCAGCAAACTAATAAAAACTGAAAGCATACCTGAGGATTTGTCAAGCAGGCTGGAAAGCAGAAATGATTAGAAGTAACAAAGGAAGGCAATCATGCTCATTTCCTCTCCAAGCACTGGATACAAAACCAGTGTGCCCCAACCCATGCTGATGCTCCTATGCTTTTCTCCCACGGTGGGAACCCCAAAACCTGACAACTCCACTGGGGCTGCAGCTCCTGAGAAAGGAACCCGCTCACATGGACCCGATGGAGCCCTGAGCTCACACAATTCCACCATAGGCTGGAAGTGGGTGGGAAAAACAAACAAACAGAAAAAAAAACAACCCAGGCATCTCATGTTAAAACAACAGCGCAGCTCCAAGAGATACACAGAGTGCTGCAGAATCTTGCTTGCCCCTTCTGCAGCAAAGCCCGAGGGAAGCTGCTGATGAGTCAACAGGCAGCAGCCGGCTGCGGGGAGAGGGAGGGATGGGAGGAAGGAGGGAAGGAAGCACAGCCCCAGCTGGGACACAGTGTGCTGGCTCCACAGCCCAATAGAACCGCGGGAGATGCTGGGACACCTCCTGGGTTCAACACCTGGCAGCCCCACATCTTGCCCAGCATTCAACAGCAGCACCATGCAGCACAGCCAGAGCTCAGCTCCACCTGCAGCCGTGCTCCTGGAGGAGATGGGACAGAGGGGACAGTCACATCACTGCCCGGATGCTGTGGCAGCCATTCATCCCCTCCTGCTGACCCCCCACCAAGATTTGTGCCTTCCTGTTGCCACAGCACTTTCTGTTTTCTGTTCAAACAGGGCCACAGCAACGATGCAAGGAGAGATCTGCGACGCCAAGAATATCTGGGAATCCTGCCAGCAAGAAGCAGCCTTCCTGCTCGTCCTCCCGCTGTGCGCACATTCACAGGAAGCAGAGTATACAGCACATACTGATGGAGCTTAATGTGAGCTCCCAGAGCCGCCTCGAGGTCCTGCCCGCATTGCTGTCAGCTCGGGGAAGGGAGATGTTAAACGATTCAGTAAATAAGGAACTAAAGGCTTACAGGTGCACAGCACCAGGGATAGGTGCCAGTGCCGCATGGAGCGATGCTCCCAGTGCAGCAGTGCGAGCTGGGGTCAGGCTCTGTACCCACTGTGAGGGAAGATCTGTGTGGCCCCAGATAAACCATGCAGAAAGCAAAGAGCATCTTCCTCCAGAGGTCATCATGGCAAAACTGTGTTAAGGAAGAGCTCATAAAACCACAGAATCACTGAGGTTGGAAAAGACCTCTAAGATCCCCAAGTCCAAACCCAGACCACACCCACCATGCCCACTGACCATGTCCCCATGTGCCACATCTCCATGGCTCTGAAACACCTCTAGGGACAGTGACTCCCCCCACTCCCTGTCTCTGTGCCTGAACCTTCCCTGGAGCAACTTAGGTTATTCCAAAGCTTCTTGTTCCCAGCTGGTATCTGAACAGTCCCCACACTCCAATGCTCCCAGACCATCAGGATAACTGCATCCAGTGCTGTTCCCTTACTTGCTATCCCTTAACCTCAAGCTGTGATGGTCCCACTCTGCATCCAGCACCCTGTAAATGTCTGTGCCAGGGTTTCCCCATCTGTGAACCCATCCTGGGGGCTGCACGGCTTAGCCATGATACTGGGCAGCCCAGAGCACCTCCTGGCTAGGGAACTCACAGGGATGGGAAACACCACTCTTGGGAGAAAATAACTCCTCATTTTCCTGCTCACATCTGCCTTCCAAAGGTTTTTAGAGCCAAGCTTTGCCCTCCAGGCTGTGGGCAATTCCCAAGCAAGCTGCTGCATAAAACGATCCTCCTTTTAAGCACCGATGAGTCAGATTTGTGGTGAGGAAGCACACAATGTCCTGCACTGCCCAGCAGCCCTGCTGTGCAGGCAGCACCCACATGGCTGGTGGCATCCAGCCCCGGGCACCAGAGCACAGTGACAAGGGGCCAAAGGATGCTCTTCTGTGGCTCACACCAGTCTGCAATGGACTCCATGTTAAGGTGGCTCTCAGCAAAGGCATTTCCAGGCAGCTGCTTTCTGGGAAAAGCATGCCTTAAAAAGAAAGCTCCTTCCTCCTGCTTCACCCACAGCTTTGACATTTCAGAGTTCCAGCAAAATAAAACGTTTCAAAATCTCATTTTCAGCTTTGGATTCGCACAACCTAGAGGCAAGGCGCAATGAGGAAGAGCGTACTTCCAAGCACACAGGCAAGAGATTAAAAGAGAGGCAGCTGTCTGCACTGCACCTCTCAGTGCATTTCCCCTTAGTTCTATGGGCAATGCTCTGTTACTCCACTCTGAGATGAGGTACAAAGCAAAATGCTGCCCCTGGCAGTGCTGCACCTGGGGCTGTGCCAGCTCTTGCCCTGCAGCAACAGCCATTGGGCTTGGAACCTCCAGCCTGCAAAAATCTCCGTGCATCACCAGCCCACAGCATTAACTGATTTGGGATGTAGGGCACTGATGCCATCAGAGGGACAGAGTCCCCCACACCATGTGTGCCACCCTGCCAGAAAAGGCACCTGCACAGCCATGAGCTCATCTCGCTGCAGTGAGAAACATGCAGCTGTCCTCTGGGCAGGGACCCACACAGAGACAGAGCAATGTGAGCAGAAGGCCTTTGTGATTTGGTTCTGGTCTGCACAGAAACCCCACAGGAAGCAGGACGGAGCTGCCAGTGCTCAGGAGCCCTGGAAACAAAGGGAGGGGAGCAGACAGAGGTGTGATCTGCCTGCAGAGCTCACAGCCAGCTGCCCAGGAGCAGGCACAGCACTGCCATGCAGATGCTGCTGGGGTCAGCTGCAGAAGGGCACCTTCGGCCAGGCACTGCCAAGCTATCTCTTCTCAGCTGGAAATAGACCCAGCACGATCCTCAGCTGGGGAGCAGAGCGCTCACGAGCACAGACTGCGGTTAGCTATCAAAGGCAACTTAAAAAAGATACTCCACTCACTGTTTCTTTTTTTGTTTTTCCTTTTTTTCTTTTCTGAAGGATTAAATCAACTCAACAGCCCCCTTTACAACTACCCTTTTGATGTGTTCGGATTCATCCAAGTTTCATTTCTTTCTCTGTTTCCCCTTGGGGAGAACTGGGGGGGGATGGGGGACATACGCAAAAGTTTGCATCAGACCCAGGGCTGGCAGCTGCAAGAGCAGCTGTGGACAAATGGAGCCTTGATGGGACCAGTGCTGCCCTGAACCCCTCTTGATGAGCAGCATACGGCCCCAGCCCACCCTACAGCAGCACATGCCCATGCCATAGCTCCCCATACTCCCCATATGGCATCCTCAGCCATTGCTGTGATGGGGCAGTGGCTCACCCACGTTTCTTTTGTGCCTCAGCAGCTGTTTCAGTGTCTCCTTTAAACTCAGTTCCCCATTTTAAAATAGCTAACGAGGCACCAATCTAGGCCAATACAAAGTCCTGCAGATGCCTGGCTAATGCTGGGCTCCCCAGCCCTCCAATCCCTGCATCGCCATCATATTTTCAACACATTAGAACAGTTCACAGCTCTTAATTTAGGGGCCAGCTCCTGCACCCCCACATTATGACATACAGCTCCACCACAGCCATAGAATGGGGCTGGGTTGGAGGAGACCTCAGAGCCCCCCCAGCATTGGCTGGCTGTCCCCTGGCAGCTCAGGCTGCCCAGGGATGGTGCATTCACATCTCTGCAGAGCAGTGCCAGTGTCTCCAGCACTGGGTAAAGAATGTCCTCCTAATATCCAATCTAAATCTCCTTTTGTTTAGTTTAAAGCCATCAGCCACTTGTCCTGTCACTGTCCATGTAAAAAGTCACCCTCCCCCTGTCTACAAGCACCCCTTAAGTTCTAATGACTGCACTGAGGTCTCCCTTCTTCTTGTCTCCAGGCCAAACAGCCTGAGCCCTTTTCTCCATAGGAGAGGTGCTCCACATCTCCGAGCACGGAATCACATAACCATTACAGTTGGGAAAGACCTCTAAGATCCCCAAGTTCAGCCCAACTCACCCCACCGTGTTCAATGACCACATCCCCAGGTGCCACATCTCCATGTTTCTGGAACACCTCCACCAATTCCAATGCCTGACCACTATTCCCAAGAAATCAATCTTACTATCCAACCTAGTATCATCCTCACGGCCTCTCTCTGGTTTTCCCAGCTCAGAACCCCGCAGCCATAAGCACACAAGGTGCAGGGATGCTAATTACCTGATCACAGGCTGAGGGATGGCCTCGGCACTGGCCGGGACCTGCACACCCTTCTCCCACTCCTGGCGCCAGGGGTCTGCCAGCACGTAGTATTCCTCAGGGCTGAGCTGGAAGGAGTCGGGGATCTTCATGGCTGTTATCAGGTCCGTGCGGAAAACCTGCAAAGGGAAAACACCAACAGTGGATGGAGGGCAGGAACTGGGGCATGGCTATGGGCAACGGTGTGGTAGATAGATGTGCCATGTTGGCCTGATGCCGTGATGGGCTGCACTCTCCTGGGTGATCGGTGCTCACAGCAATGGGCTTCCTAACACTTCCACTAGGGCAGGAAATGTCCCCCTCATTCTTGACATGAAAGGAGATGAGCAGCTTTTGCACACCCACAGGCATGAAGCACAGCCCACCTCACTGGGTGACCCCGCCCCAGTTTTGGCATCGCACACTGGCAGGTAACTCCAGATGTTACTGGGGTCAACAGAAGGCACTGAAAGGGATATTTATGGGAATAACTGACAGTTATAACTGCTGAAGTGGAGAGCATCAGCATCAGAGCATCCCCACAATAATCCTGCAGCTCTGCTGCTCTGGCCACAGCTGGAGCCATGGCAATGGAAAGCCAACCTGGCTGAGTCCAGGGTTGGGTGAGTAGTTTGGAGCTGGTGTGTTAAGATGGGCTCCCAGCCGCCTAATGGGCCGGTGGAAACACAAAGGCATTGCTGAGCTGTAATGGCATTTCACATGCTCATTGTCTCCCTCATACCCGAGGGCAAAGCTGAGTTTACAGTCTTGGAAAAAATCTGTTTGCTTAGTGAACAGGAAAATCTCTGGCTAAATGGTGATATAGATGCCTATGTCCATGCCCACAGCCAAACACACAGGGGTTTTTCCTGACCCACTAAACCCGCTTGGAGACAGACACAGAGCCCTCCCTGCGACAACCCCAACTACTGGGCAGGGAATGGGCTCTCTCCCATCTCCCATTTGGCCCTGCAGAGCCTTCCCCCAACGCACTGCGATGAGAAAAGCATTCCAAAATAACCCACTGCGGTAAATAAGGTTTTCCTTCCAGGGGACTGCCTGACAGCAGCGGCGCGAGCAATCCTGTCTCTTGCAGGGTAAAAATAAATCGTAAATGAAAATGGATGGTTTCTCCTCTCCACCATCTGCTATTAGCTGCAATGATGTCAATGGTGCCAGCAGCCAGACTGGGACACCACCGAGCTCCAAGCACTGTGCTCCTTCTGCAGAGCTGGGACAGACCAGGTGTTTCCTTCGGTGCTGATCTGCCTGTTTGCAGTGTCAGCCTCAGATCAAGATCTGCTTTGTGAGAGCCACAGTAGATGCCACAGGATGGTTTAACACTTTCAGTTCAATGATAACACTCCATGGAGTGTTTTGGAAACTACATCAGCTAAGAGGCAGGAAACTAAACATTAACTAAGACCATTGAGACCAGGATTTAGGTCAGTTTGTTTAATCCCCAGAGCCTCAGCTGATAACCCAATTAGAGTTAAATACAATAAATGACCTTTTCAATGTTGGGATCTCCTGGAACTGTGCAGGTACCTCCTTCTCATCACTGCCCACACTCATACAAAGTGGATCTGAGCCACCCAGGCACAGCCCCAGTGCATCCCTCAATGGACACCACTGACAGCCTCCATACTGCAGTCACACAGGGGATCCACATCTGAATGGGGCTCCGTGTCAGAAAGATCAAATTCCTCTAAGCCCCTCAGTGCAACAGATTCCTTGCTACAGGCACCACGGTAACGTTTTGCTATGCTGCCAGTGCATAAATAAATAAATAAATAAATAAAGATTAAGATCAACGCTAATTAAGCACAAGGAGTACACAAGAAGTCATAATCCTCGCAGAGCCGCGTGTTGGTGCACCAGGCAGCAAGAAGTAAACAAGGTCAACTCGCTGCAGCTCCTGCTACATGCTCCGGTCAGGACACAGCACACACACCTCCCCACTGCACAGCCCTCCCTACAGATCCTGCCCCATACACAGCACAGGTTCTTCCCCAAATCCACCCCTTCTGGCTCTTCAGCCCACATCCCCGAAGAAGCTGAGTTTTAATTTTAAGCCAAATAAGCACGATTGTATCTATTTCCCCAAAGATGATAAGGCGCATCGCGGGCTGGATGTGCAATCTTACCACTTCATCTATTTAGTCCTTCTTGGAAAACAGATAAGCTCACACTTCCAAAGGCAGAGAGCACGCCAGCACTTTATCACAGCGATGCCTCTGTCTCTTCATGAAGAACTGGAAACGCTCAAATTATTAACTATCAAAGCAGAACACTTTAGAAATGATAGAACGCCAGAGAAATTGTAAAGGAAAGCAGATCAGTTGTCTGGAAATCTCCCAACAGCTAATATGCACAAATTGTAATCTAAATGCCTTTTTGTTTTGAATTGTCTGGGATTAGGGTTGGGAAAAGACTCAATTATTCTACTCAAACTCTTCTGAATTATTTATGAAAACTAAATAAAGGACAAATTGGGCACTGATGAACTGAGGACCTGGCGGTGAAGAGAAAGTTGTGTACCAGAAAACAAGCAATTTTCCCTCAATAGCACTGTTTACTGTTTCCTCCCTCTTGCAGGAACTCACAGTTTGTCTCGGCAGCCCGGCTGCCACCTCCCCCCATGCCATGGCTGTGAGGCAGGGACTGGTGGGTGCCCATCTCAGTGGCACCTGGGGCCAATGGCAGCACCAAGAGGGACAGAGTAGCCAAACTGTCATACACTATAAGGAACCAGCAGTCAGAAACTGCAGATGTGAATTATTTCCCTTTGCTTTCACTGTACTACATGATTCCAGCAGAGCTATTACACCCAGAAACACTTGGTCAACATGACCATTGGGTTACAGGCTCCTGCAGCTCTTGTTAGTTAAGACAAGTCCTGCCATACACGTCCCACAGATGAACACACAGATCATCAGGAGCACGAGGCACCTCTGGATGATGCTCCTCTGAACGATGTGAAGAAGCCGCATCTGCCTCCCCCCACGTGCTGCCAAGAGCTGCCCGAGAAGCACAACAGCTTCTCCAGGAAATAATCCCATCATGGAGACCTTCACCTGTCCTGTTCCTCAGCTTCACCACTGGGTTCCAGTTGACCTGCAGGGCACCCAACCAATGACTTCCCACAGATCAGGTCACTTGCTGCCCACTGGACCCTTATCACCTGCCTCTGCCACTTCCTCATCCCTTCAACACATAACTCTGGGCTGGCAGCTCACCCTGAAGGTCCAGAAACACGAGAAGTCAATGCAAAACAAGAGCCATGACATTACCCAAGGATATATCCATCCTTGTCATTATTTCTGTAGTTAACTGTCGTGAAGCAAAAACCACATTGATTTCTCTCAACTAAAACCAAACACTACATTAATGAGAAACAAAACTTGTGATTCTGACATCCTGATTTCTCACTTTGCCTGGCTCCAGAAGGGTATTCCTGTGGCTGTGACAGCAACACAAACGTCCCCTCCTGTGACCTGGGGATGCAGCCAGTGCTCAGCTCAACGTGGGACAAAAAGCATCCTCCTCCAGTTCTGCACTTCACTTCCTTGCCCATCAGCCCCGCCTTCAGACCTCTTCACAGCCTCTCTGAGATCCCCATATCAATTTCAAGGTCCTCTCACTCACCTACAAACCTCCTCAATACAGCAATGCGCCGAGCTTGTCACTGCTCAGCTCCACTTAACACAAGGACTGTGCTTTTAGAGGGAGTACAGCGGGGCCAAAGCTGCCACTTACCCCGCCAGCCCCACACACCGACCCAAGAACATCAGATTCACATCCTTTACTAACTGCTTTCCACTTATATGAGATCAGCTGCTGGGCGAGAGCCAAGAAGCTGAATCTGTTTTGGTCTTTAAATCTAAACTAAAGAAACACTCGTCTCGCGCTGCCTTTAATTAACTCTGAGAAGCGCAGTGAGCCCGGGGACCACACCAGGTCCTGTGCAGTGGTGGCAGCCCTTGTACATGTACATCATGTTTGTGCATGATGGTGTTTGTACCCCCCAGAGGGTTTGCAAAAATGAATCTCTCCAAAGTGCTCCACGCTGCAGCACTCTCTGATACCCAGCACCTGTAGCAGCATCCCTGCAGGCTCCACAGCACCACCGGGAGCACTGGGCACTGTTTCTTCCATGGCTGTACAGTGATGGTTCACAGTGTGAAGCAGTTCTGGAAGCTCAGACAAAAGGTTTCCTTTGGATTCTGGTCCAACACCACTCCTCCCACAAGGTCTCACCCATCCCTGTAGGTCTCTCCTCCCTTCGGCGATGCGATGAGCCCTTCATTCTTTCAAGCAGAAAATTGTTTGCTGTAGCTCATGAGTCACAAGGATTTTGAGAGAAAGAGAAAACAATGAGAACAATGGGAGCCCTGGGAATATCTTCTGGTTGGACAAACTGTCTTCGTATCAGCTGGAGCTGGCACCTCTGTGGGTCCAGCCCTTGGCCGCCCACCCGGCTCCCTCCCCATCTCATTTCCAAGTCATTCTGTCACACTCTTCTGGCCCGTTCCAAAAGGAGCAGAGCAGCAATGTGCAGCAGCAGGGCTCAGAAACGTGGCAGTGCCTGGTGCATGTCTGTAAGCCATGATATTATCTGCCTGTGGGGAGAAGAATACTTACTCTCGTGTTCATTTGGGATCTAGGCCGCTATCTCTTAATCTATTCTTGTTTCCTCTTGAAATGCTGAATGTTAAAAGACCCAATGAACACGAGAATTTAAAATAGGAACTAGAAGCATTTTTGTCCTGCCCTTCTCAGCATTCAAAAGACAATGGCTTTAATCTGTTAGAACCACGCTGGCTTGGGAAAAGCGACAAAGGCACCGCAGTCCAACCTTTCAGCAGTGGCATATTTTCCCTTAATCCAGCACAGTAGAAGTACGTCCAGCCCTGCCTGGCCATATGGCCTCTTACAAATGTCTTTCTTAGAGCACAAAGAGCCCAGGGACTAAATTCACAGTGCCCTGTAGCAGTTTGTACCAACTGCAATGGGAAAAGATATCAACAGGGAGAGAACTGGTGCAATAACAGTTGCTTTCCAGAAGGTAAATGATATAAAAATGAGAGTGTTTAAAAAGGGTTAAGTGCTTATAAAGAGATGGAAAAAGACATCTTTCCCAACATGGAAGTCATATCTAAAGGAGGAAAGCAAAAAATAATGTAAATTGTATAAATCCACAATTTCCCCCTCATCCTCAAGACGGCGTGCAGCTGCAGCCCTGAGATCCCCAACAGGATGGATCTGAGCAAGAGGGGCAGTGCTGACACTGGGTGAGATGAGCAGCAGCTGCACGGGGAGAGCTGAGAGCAGAGCTGTGCCAGGCAGCAGGGTGACCCGGAGCAGCAGGTACCTCTGCCCCCACAAAGCATTCCAGCAGTGCAGCTCGTGGCAGCGCTCTGGATCCCGAATAGTTCAGAAGCTAATGACTAACATCCTGGCTAACGCAGTGACTCAGATGTAGCATCCAAGAGAGTCCCCAGGCCGCTGACGTCTGGGAGCTGCAGGATGTAACCAGCAAGCATCATTACACACTTGCCTTGTTCTTATATCCTCTGCTTAGACACTGACAACTGTTCACTGTCAGAAACAGGACAGAGGGCTGATGACTCCCATCAGACCCAGCAAGGCTTACGCTGGCATCCCCGCAGCCCTATAGCTGGGGCAGGATTGCACTAGCATGCTGGCACGAGAAGCAAGAATCCATACTACAGGCGCATCTCAACTCTGTTACATATTCAGCATCAAAACCAGGAGGAGCTGAGTGCACATCGTGCACCCTGCTGCCACCAGCAGCATCCCTGCACCACACAGAACTGGCTGGGGCAGCAGCACTTGGGGTTGCAGGAACCCCCGCTCCCTCCAGGCCACGTCCAGGGATGAATGAGCCCTAATGAGATAAACGCAATCAGAAGATTAACGCAATCAGGCACTGCTGATGCAAGGAGCTGCCTGACTCCATCCTCAGCCCCAAGGCTTCCCTGCCAGCAGCCTGGTGGGCACGGGGACAGCTGCCACCTTTGTGAGCTTTCACAGAGCCTGGTGTCTGGGACACATAGAGAGAGAGAGCCCAGGCAGAGCCCTGTGACATGCACAGATAAATATAATCACCCTCCCTGGCAATGGCCACCATCACGGATGTTTACAAACAGCTCAGTACTTTTCCATGTTAAGAAGCTTGTTTTTCCAGATGCCTCGTATCGGGTGGTTCTTAATGTGCATAGTTAATCCCTTCTCACAGAGTCTTTCATAATAAACATCACCCCCTGACCCAGCTAATAACTGTGTAACACTAATGCTTCTGATTTTTTATCTCCTGTGCATGTTGCCAGGGGAATGCAGATGGCAGCACGGCCCCCAGCCCTCCTGCAGGGAAACAGGGACACAACTTTGGTAGGGACAGCAGAGGTTGGAGGTGATCTCCAGACTGTCCCTCAATGCCACTGCCCCTGCATCCCAAGCTGTACCCGAGCTGCCTGCACTGGGGAGCTGGCAGAGCATAGAGTGCTGCTTGGATCCAGAAACCTTGTGCAAATCTGAGTTTGGGCTGGTGTTTGAAATGGCTACATCGCCCCAAAATGACTGAGGCAGGCTGAATGGCAGGGTGTGATGTCCATTGTGCTTTCTCTTGCTACCTTCTCCATTCTCAGTACAATGATCAAGGCATCTGGCCATTTCACATGAAGCAAGTTCAGCATGTTGAG
The DNA here is from genome assembly GCF_054131305.1 of Coturnix japonica. Classification (NCBI taxonomy): domain Eukaryota; kingdom Metazoa; phylum Chordata; class Aves; order Galliformes; family Phasianidae; genus Coturnix; species Coturnix japonica. The sequence goes on from NW_028188951.1 coordinate 2,230,100, forward strand.
GGTTTTGGTCTTCTCCACACTTGCCATTCCAGGACATGATGCCCACCCAGCTTTGCACCCAAAAATCTCCCTGCACGAAGCCCTACAGCGCTTCCAATGGACAGAGGCAGGCACTGCTGCAGCTCCGCACCAAGCACAGCATGCCCAGGGTGCCACGACCACAGCAGGAGATGAGGCAGCTGGGGATGGTTTGGAAGATGCTGCTGTAGGGGGAAATCCATAAACCAATGCTCAATGAGGAGACCTCCACACCACTGCTGTGTGCCTTGGGCCGTGCCGATGACGCTCAGCCAAGCCCTTGGCTTCCACCCAGAGCTGAACCCGGCTGGCACTGCACCCAGCAGCCACAGGGAAGAAGCAAGACAGGGGACTCCAGCCGAGATCCAGACAGCTCACATCTGCTCAGGTTCCCACTGAACTTTTATAGTTGGTTCGTCAGCTTCAGTGTCCTGGCCCAACTCCAGCACTGCGTGTTGCCTTTCACAGGTCCCCTGAGGTTCCAGTTCCAATGTGCTGCTGTGGATCACTCTGCCCCAGCTGTTACATGAACCCAGAGCAGTTCTCCAGTGTTGCACTGCCAAGCTTTGCTCCACTTTGCCTGCTACAGAGCTGCATGCTCTGAACCTGGTCCTGGCCCTCACACGTCCTGCTGGGTGCCCCAGACACAGCCCAGTGACATCCCCAGGGTGCACGCCCAGCTCACCCCCCATCCTTAGTATGATCTCATAGGGGTGATGGTGTCCCAGCAGGAGGAGATGCCCCAGATGCTGTCTCAGTATCGGGGGCTCAGCTCACAGAACCCCCATCATTCATTTTGAGACACACATTGATAACCACAAAGTGAGATTCCCAGCCCTGGCACACCTTCCCGGCAGTGCTGTCAGCAGGCAGTGACACCTGTTCTTCTTTGTTCACTGGAGAGTTCCCAAGTACCTGAGCAGTCACAGCAGCTCCTCAGCCCTTAAGGCACAAGCAACCTGGGCTTTTTATGCCCCCATCCACTGCCAATACATTAGATACATCAGTGTAAATCTGTTACACAGATAAAAACTAAGCGCAGCTGTAACTCAGGCAGTGACCACAGGAAAACCTCAAAATCTCTGCTCAGCTCAAAGCAAAGGGGGGGGATGTTACAAAGGTCTGTTTTCACCGGGCCACAGCCCCAGGAGCAGCACAGCATAGAGGCTCAAGTCAGGATTTACTGCCTGCATTCAGGGAGGCTGCAGCCCTGCCAGCTCCACCTTCAGCTAAACTTAGCTCTGTTTGGACACTGGTCTGGATGGAAATGTGTGAGCAATGTCACTCTGGCTTTGCTCACACTGCTCTGGGAATAAAGATGACTGCCACTAAACAGAGAAGTTGCTACAACAACAGCTCGCACTCAGTATAGTTTCTATGTCTATTGGAAACAGAACTGGGACCCGTGCAGAGGCAGCAGGGCACAGCCAAAGGGCACCAGGTGGGCACCAAGCCTGGGGTGCCAGCATAAGGCCACCTCCAAACCCCATATGAAAGAACAGGACCCCTGAGAACCAGGAGATCAGGTCATGGGCAACACTTCACACTACATACCTCAGAGGGCTTCTTCTCCTTCTGCCGGGACCAGCTGGATTTGGTGTTGGGGATTTTGGAGCATCTGGACGCGGACGTGGTGTGACCTGCAAGGAGGCAGAAGAGACGTCAGCCAACACAGAGATCCAAGTTCTGCCCGTGTCTGTGTCACTGTCTGTGTCACTGCTGCCCCTACAGCCCCAAGCCAACCCTGGACAATGCTAGGAGGTGATAAACCCCAGGGTGGCATTACTGCTGTGTGCATTTCAGGGTGCTCCACCAGAACAGATTAACATCGCTTTCCTGCTGCAGATAATGAAACACAACCCCTTAAACTTAAGAAAACTGTTCTCAAAGGGAGATATTACAACTGCACAAAGCCAGAAGAACAAACAGCTTCCATGAGGAAGGAAGCCAGGGCTTAATGCTTCTGAAATCAGGGATCTCCTGGAATCACCACTTTGGGAGGTGAGACTGAACTGTTCCAGCATGGGTGCTCCCATTGAATGTGCTGAACCACTCAAGGACTTCAGACTCCAGCAAAAAGAAATATTGGCTGTAAGTGTAAAACCTCCTCACCAGCAGCAGGATCAGTAACTTCCATGCTGTGTGCAGCTCAGCAGCCCCCTCTGCACACAACAGCACATGTCAGTAGTAGGAGAGTATTTGCTGTGGGATCTGGGATTGCTTTACTCTGAGATTATTATGAATGGACTCTCACTGTCCTGACTCATGCAGTACTACCACTGCTGCTGCCACCTCCATGAGGCAATAGCTGCTGGAGCCTGAAATGCAATGGGAGCTCTGTTATTAATTCCTATTCCCAGCTCACCTGTGTTACTATTACTGCTACTGCCAGCACCACGAAAAAAAGATGTTAGTAAATGATAAACTAATTGCTGGTAGCATCTTTTGTACAACCGGATCCCTCCAGATGCACAACAGTATTTTGGGAGCACACCAAATTGGCTGCTGATTGGTCTACTGAGCACTGCTCTCACCACTGGAGGGCTGAACCACACTGTGCCTATAAGCCAATGCCAAACCAGTGCCATGTGGCACTGCAGTCATACAGGCTTAGATCACCACCACCACCACGTTTCCTGGGCAAAGGCACAGCAAAGAGGTCATCCTTCTGTTTACAGTTATCCTGCAGGAGAGCATTTGTCAACAGCTTCAGTATCACCTGCAGCACAAGTATCAAAGTCCAACAGAGATAAGGGCACGATGTTTTATGCCAGGACTAAAGATGCCTCAACCCCCAACGCGGTTCAGTGGTGCTGCTGCAGCGGGCAAAGCCCTGAGATAAGTGGGAGAGGAAAGCACTCTATTTATAGCCAAAATTCAGCACATTTGCACATATTTATTGTTGAGCACATGCTTCTGCACTCCACCAAATGAGGATGAAGTGAGGTATGTGCTTGACAGCAAGCGTGGGCTTGCAAGCTTTGCTGGCTTGAGCTCTGTCCCTTTTCCCCCCATCCCTCCTCAGCCCACAGGAAGGGCTGGGGCTTCACCCTGACCCCAGCAGGAGTCTCCCTGCCCCCCAGCACAGCTCATTTGGGGGCTCATGGGGCTCAGCTCCCTGCATGAGTGGGGGGCTTCCAGCAGAACGAGGAGCCCACAGCCCAACATCTCCACTGCTAACAGCTTCTGTTGTACCTCAGTGCTGCATTTCTGACAAACCCAACCCCACGTGCAATTCACTGTGAAGCAAATCTCCAGCAAATGCAGAAGACGCAGCTTCCTCAGCTCTTTACAAAGTAATTATTCCAACACTTCCCCTGCTGGAGGTGAACCACTTCAGTTATCTAGCCCAAAGTCTCAAATTAAAGGTCTTACTGTCAGTGGTGTCTGAGTTATCACTGCTGATGGAGTACTTCCGTCGTTTTTCTTCCATCTGCAACAAGAATGAACAGCACATTACAGCCCATTCCCAGATCCCCCCCTCTGCACCCTCACCTGCCCGCCCCAGGTGCCACCCCTGGCTCCAAAAATGGACATGTGAAATCCCCACTGTGTTTTCATTTATCAGCACGTGGCTGTTTCTCTCCCAGCTCTCCCCACTCCCAGGCAGTACAGAAACACACAGTGACTGCTCAGAGCAGTGCTCTGCAGCACACACAGCCCCGGGGCCATGTGCAGCTCCACGCCGTGTGGTGCCCCATGAGGCTGCAGGGCTGGAGGCTGTGCCCAGAACTACCGGGCTGCGGTTGTGGGAAGTGCACAGCTACAGGAATGGAAACTCTGTGCACTCTCCGTATGCCTGCAGGGGAAGTCCATGCAGCACTGAGTTCAAGAGGACCCCTGTGTGCAATGAGCCCGGGGTTTTACCCTCTGAGTCATCTTCCCACTCGGACTGCACTGACTTCTTTTAAGAGCTGTGATGTATCCGCAGCCTGAAGCAGGCTTCCCACAGCCCAGACCTCCTCCAGCACTGCTGGGCAGTCCCTGGCTGCTGCCACAGCACTGTCACCTCCTGGAGATGGGCAGTGGGCACCCAGTGCAGGGCAGAGCTGCAGGGGGCTCAGAACAAGGCAGGAGTGTCCAATAGCAGCACTTCCTCCGCTCAGGGACTGAGCAGGCAGAGCTGAAGGGCAAGCACTTGTGTTAGCACCTGTGTTAGCAGGTGCTTGGAAAAAAGGCAAAAAAGAAAGGAAAAAATGAAAACAAAAGCAAAGGTTTTCACTTGAGAAGAGCTTGGTTCCTCAGGGCGCAGCAGGTGGTGATCAGCACAGCCCCACCTCCAGGGCTCGGATGGAGCACTATGCATGGACCACACTGCTGAGAGCCAACAGCACCTGCAAGAAGTGGCACCAACCCCACAGACACCTCCCTGGTGCCTTCTGTAAGCACATTCTGAGGCACAGAGACTCTGTGATCCAGGGAAAGGACACAACTGTCCTGTGAGGGTCAGCAGCAGCACACCATGCACACCGGAGGAGGTTCCACTTGTGCACAGTTCCCCACTGTGCCCTCCCAGCACCTGTACCCAACAATCTGTGCACTGCATTTCACACCAACAGAAGGGACAACAACACAAAGCACCATCAACATTTTAACTACGGGGGCTGTTGTAAGGCACTGCCCTGTCAAAACACCATTAAAAACGTTCCTTGAGAATATGGCAATGCTAATACATTCCTCCAGTGATTCCCAGGGAAGCAGCTGTTATTAAGGCAGCTGTGTTCCAAGCAGCCGTTAGGTTCTGCTTGGGGAAGAGGATACTGAAGGCAGATTTACCTGCAGTTTGCTTTCTTTCAATGGAAATCCTACCTGAATGCGTGGCTCCCACTGGCTGGCTCTTGGAGCATAGAGATGGAGCTGTGCTTACTGATCCACGGAGCCGCCCAACACTGACACCCCATAAACCAACACCAACAGGGAAAAGAACCACCTGAACTGGAGCAAAGGAATGCTACTGGGGCCCAAAGGCATTTCCAGCTCTCCTATCTTTGGCTTTGTAGCAAGACAGCACAACTGGCATCACTGTCCTACCATGGGAAAGGTGCATCTCCAGTGCCCAGCACAGGGGGGGTCAGGGCTGGGGGCTGCTTGTAGCTATGGGGTATTTGTGGGACGAGTTTGTACTCACATACAGAAGTAACTCAACACCACAGGTTAAACTGTGGCTCCATTTCAACAAATTATTTTTGTTTGTCCCCGGTGTGACAGGAACCAAGAGACCGTCCTCTGAACTGAACTGCATTTCAATTGCTCTGAATGAAACCCCTGACAGAGTAAAGTATAGACCTCTCTGAACACAGCAGCACTGAAATGCAGCCCCAGCCCGGGCAGGGAACAGCACAAAGCATCACCAACCGCCTGCAGGAAGGGAAACACGGGCTGAAACACAAAGCTCGGGCAGACCTTTCAGAAAGTAACTTCCAGGACACAGCTTCCTGAAGGACTCATCTTCCAGAGCCCTCCTAACAGCAGTAAACAACGCGGTACTCAACAGAGGAATTTACCGTAGAAAAAGGGTAATTGGGCAATTTCCCCATCTGGAGCTCAGGGCTATAAAGTCTGATGGTGGCTGGGCACCCTGCTGGCATCCCTCCATCCCTGCTGCCCACATCCCCGCACCCCCGGAGCTCTCTCTGCCCATTCCTGCCCCGCACCAGCCTTCAACTCCGGGCTCGGCTCAGCCGGTGTGTTACAGAGCCATTCAAAACCTCCACAAAACGCAGCGCGTTGCTCCAAAATTAATCCTCCGTTTACATTAGGAGCTAATTTCACCTTTAACTGACCCGTTCCCCACATGGCATCATTATTAAAGTCATAAACAAATACCAAAAAAATTTGTAATACTTTGAAAAGGTCGCTCTTAGGTCAAACTTGGCCCAAAATCTGGCTTTGACAGAGCCAGAAACCAGGAGAAAGGTTTCTATGTATGCTCGCTTAAGATTCAAATAGAAACAGATGTGGGTTTCTTTTATAAACAAATGAACATCCCCCTGAAGTGTCTGCAACTCGACTGGACTGAGCCAGTGCCTGGAAACGCGAAAACCGGACTGACTGCGAACTAACACATGCTCAGCATCGCCTTTGTTCCAGCTGAAAAAGGCAAATAAATGCAAAACCGAGGAACGCGATGGGCAGCCATCAGCCTAAACAAATTCAAATCGCCAGGACCCGGGGCGAAACAGCCGCGGGATGGGCAGCAGAGTGGGGGTGGGCGGCGGATGGGGATGCTGCCATATCCCGTGCCGCTGCCTCGAGCATCCCCCTGCCGGAGGAAGCCCCGGTGCGAAGCATCCCCATCGCCACTGTGAGACGAGGGGATGCGGTTTTGCCCTGCCCACGGGAAGAAGCAGAGGAGCGGAGAAGTGGAGGCAGACTCAGAAGCACCTGCCCAAACCCTGAGCTGCCGGTCCCCAGGTCCCGTGTAGCCTAGAAAGGGCTCAGGCCGGCTCCTCGCCCTGTGCCAGCCCCTTCGCTCAGGGGAACCACAGAGGTTTCCCAGCTCCCTGCGAGCTCCTCGCTCTGCGCATCACACGTGCGTTCAGGGGATTCCCGGTGGCACCGCGTGCGGCGGCCCTTTGGGTCACTGGGGGAGCGGTTCTGAAGTGGGACAAGAGAAATCCGCGCAGGTTAACTGCTTCTACAGGGAATATAGCACAGAAATCCGCACAAACGGCAGGAGAAGCCGGGCTCGGCCACCGAATCGCGGCAGCGCTCGGGGATGTGCCGCGCTCCCCGCACCGCGACCTCCGCTCGGTGACAGTTGAGCAACAGCGGCTGAGATATGCGCTGTGTTTGTGAGCTGCAATGAGACTGCAGAAAACCACTTCCCTGTTTGTTCCTCCGGCACAGAAATAGGAACACAAACAGAAAATAGTGCCCCCAGCGGCACGCGCACCCGCCCGGCTTCGGACCGGCGCATCCCGGTGCGCCCCGGCGTGTCCCGGCGTGGGGGGGGGGGGCACGGAGCCACGGGGCGGCCCCCAGCGCTCCCCCCGCATTAACCATTTCCCGGCTCTGTCTTGGAAAGCGGCGCGTTGTTAGAAAGCTGCTCACGGAGGAGTAGGGCTGGGGAGGCGGTGGGAAGCTCCCAGCCCCGCTCCGCTGTCCTGGCGGCGCTGCCTTTTCTCATAACCGACCGGGGAGCTCCGGGCGGCCCCACATCCCCGACGGCACGACGTACTTTCCGACCGGGGATGGCCCCGCAGCGCACCCGCAGCCCAGCAGCACGTGTGGGCTCGCAGCCCCGCGGCTGGGGCGGGGGGAATCAGCGCTGCTCCGTCCCGAACCCTCCGGGGAGAGCAGCACAGCCCCGGGCAGCCCGAAGCCGGCAGCGGGACATGGAGGGGCGCGGGTTATAAGGGCTCCCGGCACAGCCCCGCGCCCAGGTGGAGCCGCCCCTCGCTCCAGCTGCGCCGCTGTCTCGGTTCCCGGGGGCACCATTTAATCTCATTTAAATTTAAAACAAAACAAGCCTTCGTTTACTTCCTGTGCTTTGCCATTTTTTGCCCCAAATCTAGTAGGGGATTTTCTTCTTTTCTAACTTTATTACTCACATTTCTAACTTTCCTTTCCTGACTTGTTATCCCCTCATTACCCGTTCTGCCTGCAGCATGCCCCGACACAGCACCGGCAATCAGCCGGGCCATCCCAAGGCCATCCCCATCCCCATCCCGCACCTCCGGAGCACAGCAAGGGGCTGAGCCGCACCGGAACCCCCGCACCAAACCCCGCACGCAGTGCCCCGCTCCGGCCCTGCGCCCTCCTCTGTACGGGGCCACCTGCCCGACTTTCCGAACTCGGTGCCCAAACCCCATCAGCAACCACATGAATTTCATCTCCCCGCTTAGAAATCTCGCATGTCCCCTTCCCACTGTGCTCCAAGCCTTCATTTTTAGAGATCAGCCTCAATTTTCCTAAGGAAAACAAACGTAACCTTTGATGTAACCTTTCTGCGAGCTATTTTTGCTCCCATCTCGAGCTTATTTTAACCTCGGTAGCCAATAAACGCTTAAAGGTCAAACCCCGTTCCTACGATCTCCTCTCACTCCCGGGGGGAAGCCGGAGCTCGCTGATGTATCCCAAGCAAACCCCTTCTCTCCCGGCCGTCCCAGCGCCCCTAACTCAACACCGCTCACTGCGGTGCAAGGGGGGGGATGAGGGGGGCGGGGAGGGTTTTCCCTCCGGGATGCCTTCAGCCCCTTCCTCACTCCGCAGGCTCCCGGGGTTCACAGGTACGAGAGTTATTCCCACCCCCTTCACAACCCCGATGGCGGCAGGTGGGGAAGGGGCCGGGCGGCCCCGGGGGCGGCGGAGAGATGGGGAGGGCGGGGGGGAGGAGGGGGGGCAGGAGGCGGCCGCCACGCCCCCGATCCCCGCCGGGCACAGCCCCTACGGCCCCCCCCGACCGGAGCTCCCCCCCCCGCCCCCGGTAACGCGCAGAGCCCCCTAGAAACGCGGAGCGCGGTCCGTCCGCACAGCTATTGCCGCAGTCATTAATTTCGGGGAAATACGAGGGGAGAGGAAGGGGGGGGGAGGAAAAAAAAGAGAAAAGAAAAAGCCAAAGCTGCGGGGCGAACCTGGAAAAGTTCGTGTTTACATCCCCGCCGCTCTCGCCTCGCGCACTTTAAAACCGGGGAAGGGACCAACATGCGCAATCCGCCCCCTGGAAATGCCGCACATCCCCCAGCCGGGAGGAGGGAGACGAGGAAATAAATAAATAAATAACGAGAGGAGATAGGAAAATAAATAATTAAAACAAAATAAGCCAAGCGCTGCGAAATGCCCCCCCCCCTCAATCGACCTCCCCCCCCCAGCCCCCCCCCCATCCCTTCCCATCCGCCTCCCCCCGCGCAGCCTCACCTTTGCCGGAGCAGCGTCCGCGGAGAGTTGCGCCTGGCAGCGGGGGGCGGCGGGGAGGGGCGGGGCGGGTGGGATGGGGACGGGATGGGGACGGGGATGCGCAGAGCCCCCTCACGCCGCTGTCATCGCCGCCGTCCCGGCCCTGCTCAGGGGCGGCCGCCCGGGAACTCCATGGCTGCTCCCAGCCGAGATGGCCGCTCGCAGCGCGGCCCGCCGAGCCCTGCCCGCCCGCGGGTGCGCTCTGTTGGGTTTTTTTTCAGCCCGCACTTCCTCAGGATCTCCTCGCCCCGCCGCTCGGGCTCCGGGAGGAGGGAGGCGGAGAAGCCACTTTCGGAGCGGGGCCGGATAATGGTGCTGCCGCTCCCCCCCCCCCCCCCCCAACCCCCCACCCTCCCCTCCCTCCCGCCCCAAATCTTTTCCCCCTTAATTTCTTCCTCCCCCTCCGGGGCTCCGCGCGGGTCCAGGTGTCTCCGCTCCCCGTTCAGCCCCCGCCGGGCCGCGGGGGCCCCATGGCTGCGGCCGGAGCCCGGCGCTGCCCGCACCGCCCCGCACCGCCCCGCGTCCCGTTCGCGGCCGCCCCGCACACACCCCCCGCTCACTCTTTACCTTCTCTTCCCCCACCGCCCCCCCCTTTCCCCGCTGCGCTCCCCTCTCCCCGTTACGCACACGGTGCACACGGGGCTGCTGCTGCAACCTTAAAAAAAAAAAAAAAGAAAAAAAAAAAAGGAAAAAAAAAAAAGGCTTATACTTAAAAAAAAAAAAAAAACACCCTTTTGGCGCCATATTAATGACGTACTTAAAATTTGCCATTTCTCCTGCGTCAAAAAGACGGTTCTTGCCCGGCGCGGAGCGGGCGGGGGCGGCAAAGCGGAGCCGCTTCAACCCCCCTCCTCCCCTTCCACCCCCCAACGCGACACTTCCCGACGTGCCGCTGAGTTCCGCGGGTGCGGAGCGGGGCTCTGCCGGGGGGGGAGGGCTGCGGCACGGCCCCCCCCCATGGGGAGCAGCGCTGCGTTGCGCGGTGCCCCCGGAGATGCGGAGCGATGGGTCTGAGCTGCCCCCATAGCGCGGGGGGGTTGTTGGTTGTTTAGAGGTGGAAACGGGGAGCGGGGATGGAGCGCTCCGTGGATGGGAGCGCACGGTGCGGGAGGGGTCCGGCAGTGCTCTCCAGCGGGAGGTGAAAATTCGGCTCCCCATCCACGGGCGCCTTTAGCGGGCAGCTGTACAACCCCGAGCCGCCCGCTGGGACAGCAGTGGGACCACAGCGAGCATCCCTCAGCACGCTGCCCGAATTGCCCAAACTTCCATCAATCCGGCTGCGGTTTTCTCTCTCGGGAGCCTGTGCTGGGCATTTCCTGATCGTTTTAAGCCCAGTAGCTCTTCTGAGGATGAAGACTGAGGAGGAGAAGAGCACTGCCTCGGTCACAGCTGGGATTGCTGCATTTAATGATCATCTTTTAAGGATTGTAGCTCTGGAAATACAGCCCTGAATTGAAGCACGAGGCAGCCTTGGATGGGCTTTTAGATAAAGGAGCCCAGACTGGTGGTGTTGGAGGTCTCTCAAAAAAGCAGTTTACAATGCGTGGTGTGAACACGCTGAATCCTGGCTGCTGGGATCTCCTAGGAGCTGCTCTGGGGGCACCTGCAGCCCCAGGCACCTCGGATTGGGATGAGGATGGAAAGGACAGTGAATGGCGAAAGGGGGAGAATGAGGCCTGGGGGGGCTGGGGAGCAGCAGGCAGCAGATGGGCCTGGAGGTGCTGGGGGTGGCCATGGGGCATGGTGTGGGGAGACTGGAGGAATGAGGGACGTTTCCCATTTCCCCATAGATGGAGCAGCACTCTGCCTATTTCTGGTTTGGAAATAAGATGTTGTCATCTTCTCTGGGGAGCCTGCTTGCTGGGATGCGGCCCCAGAGAAGAATGGGGACCATCAGGCACTGGTTAGGAAAAGCCTTTCCTAGCAGCAGGGAGCAGTGGGACCTCAGCAGGCTCTCAGAACCCCCGGCACCCCACTGCTCCCCTCGGGAAGTGAAGTCACTGTGCCATGCAGCCAGAACACTGGGAATGCCCAAATTGAGGCATTCTGTACAGAGTTTGTTGTTGTTTTATTCTCATAATCCTAATGCAGTTCTGAGTTACTCTGTCACATTCTTCCATACAATGCCTGCACATGCTGGACCTGCTCTGTAGATAAGTCAGGAAGGAGACCCAGAGTCACCAGGTCCCATCTTATCTGCTGAGCCAAAAGCTGCCCCAGCAGTGAGGTGAGAGCTGCAGGGCACAGCTCTGGGACTGTCCCAAAGAACAGGACTCTCCTTGCCCTTGCCACAGGGGCAGTGCTTACAAAGTCATTAAAACAAATGTGGAGGTGCTGAGGGTTGCGTAGCTTGAAACCGAACTGCTGACACCCACTGTAGTGCAGCTGGAAGCAGTGGGTGCTGTGCTTGCATGTCTGAAGTGCTGGAGCACGCTCAGCGCTCTGAGAACGCAGACACTGCTGCTCAGGAGTGCCCTGAATTAGTCAAAACTGACCTTAATCCATCCACGTGTCATCCCAACCCATCTCCATAGCGGGTGCCTGGGGAGGATGAGCAGAGTGCTGCAGCACTGATGCTGTGTAGTGGAAAGCACCATAGGAGAAGAAGTGGGAAAATGAATAATTCTGTTTTCAGGGCAGCCTGCTGGCTTCCTTGTGCAGACCTATGGTCCCATAGCCCCCCTGCTGGCCATTTCTGCAGGGTTTGGGGGCAAAACCACTAAAGGATGTCCCAGTATGTCAAAATGCAGAGCTGCAAAGCAGAGCAGGCTGGTTGAGAACCATGGGTCTGGTGTGTCCCTAGGCATGGCCTCAAATGCAGATCATAGAAGCACGGAAACATTGAGGTTGGAAAAGATCACTAAGATTTCCTTGTCCAACTGCTGACCCCACACCCACTAAGCCACCTCCCTGTCCATAGGATGAGCACCTGGTTTTGCCCTAAAACTTCCCACTGAGATGCTGAAGCTGCATTTTCTGTTGCTGTGAGCACTGTAACATGCTGAGCTAAGGCCTACGACTGTATGCAGAGCAACTGCAATGCACCCAAAGTGCTGAGCCCCTCAATGTCCATCCCACGCACTGCATGACCCAGTGGCACAGAAGAAAACCTGCAGTGAAAGAGTTCTCTGCTGTGATGAATGAGCACCATGGAGCTGCACCGGCACCAAGAATCCTCACACTTCTTATTTCTGAGTATCTGATCACTGACCAGATTTTGGTTACCATATATGTGCATTGGTCCCAAATTTGTATATGAACCTATATCTGTAACACATACATACAGCATACTCAGAGCTTACACCCCGTGAGTGGTTCTGCTACGGGAAGGTCACAAGCATTACTTACATGATGCTCCGTTTCATAGCATGCATGCCATGCACATGGCCGTTACAGAGAGCTCTGCCATGGTGTTCTCAGAGAGAAACCTAATAATAAAAACAACAAAAAAAAAAGCATATGGGGAGAAATATACTGCACAAATCCTCTAAAGGGACCGAATTGTCTACACAACAAAGGCTCAGCTGATGGATGCTAAAATAAGCAGTTATGCAACAAGTAAGAAATACGATCTCCGGGGAAGGAGCCAGCAAACTTTTCCTTTCATCTTCACTCACCGGTGCTTATTTTTGCATACCTAAGAGAAAAATATAGACAGCCTTTTGACAGTGAGCACCTATGTTGAATTATCAGATGTTTAAGTGAAGGAACCCGCAGGGCTCAGTGCTGTACCTACAAGAGTCCCCTGAAGCACCGCGATGCTGCTGCTTCCATCGCCTTGGGGCTGCTGCTGGGATGTGGAGGGAGCAGAGTGTGGCACAACCTGCAGGAAATACATTGATTTCATGGGTGAGCGGGCTCACATACAGCTGTGATTATAGAGCTGCTCGAACTTCTGAAGAAAAGAGTATATTGTGGAATCATGGAATGGCTGGGCACAAAGAGACCCTGCTGATCCCCAGTGTGCTGCTCTGGGCCAGGTGCCCCCAAAGCTCAGGCTGCCCAGCACCACATCCATGGCCTTGAGCACCCCCTGGGATGGGGCATCCCATGGAAGAGTTCATCTCAGAACACTTGTGTTTGGTAAAACTTGTCAAGAGGACGTGAGAACCCTGAAAACTCCTGTGCTGATGGGAGAGGAGTGCCTTGCTGCCATCACACTGGGTTTCTGCAGTATCTGCTATGCCAGCCAGGTCCAAGGGAGCATGAGAGGTCCCCAGATAAAGTGAAAACTCAGTGTTATTTTGGAGACATTGCTAACGATCCATTTACCCCTATGTTAGCTAGTAAAAAAGTGCTGGGAAAGCCCTTCTCCTCACCTGCTGCATTCAGCTGGCACACTGGAGAACCAGCTCTGGTGACAAAGAGCTCATGGAGACGTTCAGAAGCTCATGGCTGCTCACTTACTCCCCTAGATATCCCCTTACAGTAGCCAAGAGAATGCAAAGTGACCCCTTGGCCACTTCAGCTCCTGCCAAGGAGCAGAGCAGCACGTGGCTGTTCTGAAGGGAGCACAGAGGTGCACATATCTCACTGCATCCATACCCCAGGTGGGGCTCCCTGATACCCCAGCTGTAATCGGGATATCTAGTTTTGATTAAGATGTGTTAATTTGGAGAATAACAAGCAGATGCAGTAGAAAGAAAAAGAGCAAGCTCTGTTCTAAATTATAATAATAATCGTTCCCATCTTTGATAACAAACTACTACAGAAAGATCAAGGGCGAGATGGCTGCTATGGTCATTACACAAACGAATCCTTTTGCTTTGTCAGTCATTCTGTATAATTCTTTTCCTCTCTGAAGCTAAGGAAAAACGCTGCTCGTAGAAGGGAATTTGATTTGGCATATCAGTGGATAGAGAGATTTGGTTTGCAGTCTCGATTACCTCCAGTAGCTGGAAATTTGGCATCAAAATAAACCATAAACAAACAAACAAGCAAAAAAAACCACAGATACAACATTAAAAAGTCCATCTCTTGATGGAGAGCTCAGGATTTGCTGTTCTAGCAACAGCTGCTTTAATATATTCCAGGGAAATGGCCGGCTCCCTCTGCCCAGAGGGGCTGTCTTTAAGGAATGCCTCCCTACGTGGTTTTGTGTAGGGATGCTCATGTTCTTGTGTGCTGAATTTCTTCTGCCAGATAGCAGGATTCCCTTCCGGTTGGTTACTCTGCTTTCTGTAGTTTCTGTTCTGTCTGGAAGCACATGAAGTATGGCACACTCTTCCCAAGGAGCCCCAGGCTGGTAGAAGTGTGGATCACAGAGAAGCCCTTGAGGGCAGAGCATGTTTGGAGAGACAGCACGGCAACACAGAATGGTTGGGTTGGAAGGAAACTCTGCAGGTCCCTTGTGAACCCAAACCTTGAGGTGGGTTTGGGGTATCTCCATGGAAGGAGATTCCCTGCCTCTATGGGCACCAGTGCTCTGCCACCCTCACAGACAGCAGTTCTCCCTCACACCCCAGGTTGTGCCCTGTGCCCCCTCTCCTGTCGCCTGGCTCCTCCTTCCCCTGCTCCACATTGCTCAGCACTGCCCAAAGCCCCCCAGGTTATCCCTACTCTGGTCCCATCCCACACTGAGTGCAGCAGGCAGCCCCTATCTGAGTCACAACTCAATGCACCATGTGAGCACACAGTACACATGCTGAACAATACCCGCACCGAGGCCGCAATTAATCCACGCGTGGTGCGGATTCCCTCCAGACACTCGGTTCATAACCAAGTTAGCTGTTTCACTGTGTGCCTCTGCGCTTGGAGGGTGTGAAAAAGACATTTCCATTTCATTGACTAAGTTCCCAAGGGGGGAGTTTATGAAAGTGCAAGTGCATAATTTACTGCCTGACAGGATAAAGATGGTATCTGGTTCTTAAAAAAATAGGGTACCCTGGAAAACAGAACCGTTCCAGCAGACATTTGTTTTCCATAAGTGCCGTATTTTAGAAGCATTTAATTTAGCTTAGAAGCGCCGTAAAAAATATATGCATTGTAAATTGCAGCTGCATAACGTGATATTTATCAGGTAATGTCACCGAAGAGTCTCCTGTTGCAATATAAATGCCAAGGCACTTATAGAAAATAAATGTTGAGGGAGAGAGCTTTCTTTTCAAAGTGGAAAACCATTATCTCATCCCAAGTTCATAAATAAGAAGCTGAGGGGCTGCTCATGGGGCCGGCTATGAGCACGCTGTGCACTATGCTGGGGCAGTGCTGGGCAGGAAAGGAAGGGATGAGAAGCAAGATGGTTCTTGGGACTTACAGGTTCATACAGTATTTATTTTGGAGAAAACCGATGGGGTCTGGCTACAGGCAGGACGTGGTATGATGTGCTGGCTTTGAATCCCAGTGATCTCTGCAGGGCCTGGATCCAGGTGTACACAGGCAGTGCTGTTTCTGAGGGCAGGGGTGTAAGGGGCTGTCAGAGAGGGGTGGTCAATAAGATCTCAGATGCAGGATCTCCACATCAGGCTCCTCTGAAGCATGATGCTGCTGATCTTGTCTGCTCAGCCTGTGCCCCCCACCCCCCACCCACAGCTGCCACTGAGACAGTCCAAGCTGAGAGCTCAGGCACTGTGCTTCCAAAAGGAGTGAGATACCCATATTGCTCTCCTGGCTTCATGAAAGCATCCTTCTGAGGCTCTGCTCCTCTTCTAGCTATGGTCTGCGCTGCATTGTCTGCTCGCTTCTCTCCCTTCTCTGTTTTCTCCCTCTGCTGCTCACTGCATTTTCTTTTGGACAATCTAACCCACTGGTCCTCTGCAGCAGCCACATTCACAGCAAATTGCTGTTTATTTCCTCCGCTCACCTCCCTCCATTGAGCAGCACTCTGCAGCCTGCCCCTGTCACATCACATCCCAGGCGGCACGTCAGAACCTCACGCTGGATGTGCCGAGCTGAGCTGAATTATTCCTTTTTCTCCTCAGAGTTCTCTCTGCTCACTGCCACCATCAGAGCAGCCATGCACACCAAGTGCTGCTCAGGGGAGCTTTTGGCAGAAGTGTTTTAAATGACGAATGTGAGCCACATTGGGAACACACAATTCTGCAGGTGCAGCGTGTAAAATAAACAAGTTCTACCTAGAAGGAGCAGCTGGGTGGCTGAATGAACAGGCAGGGCTGCATTCAGAATCACAGAATCATGGAATGGTTGAGTTGGAAAGGACCTGACAGCTCAGCCAGTTCCAACCTATGGGCAGGGATATCTCCACCAGACCAGTGGGCCGCAGCCCCATCCACAGCCTCAGACACCAGCAGGGATGGGGCACCCACAGCTCTGAGCAGCAGTGCCAGCACCTCACCACTGCTAGGAAGGATCTCACCCTGAGTGCTGCCATCCTGCAAGCACAGAGGACTTCAGATTGTAAAATAGCACAGCAAGGACAGGATGAAAACTCATTAAGTCAGCTGTCCTGTAGGATAGGATTACAGCCCCTTTGCAGCCATTGATTTAAATTTACCTTTGCTCTTTGGAAATAAGCCTCTACCCAGCACTGCTGGGCTGCTGAGCCCTTTTCTGTTGAGCTCCAGAGATGACAGACAACCATCAAGGCAACAATTGCATGCCAGGACTTTAACAATTGCATATGCAATGCATTCCCCTTTTACAGCAGTTATAATCTTCAAATGAACTGGAGCTGGCAATGGAAGTTTAACATTAATAACTTTCTTATTATGGATGGAAAAACCTTTTGGAGCTAATGAGCAAAACAGGAGCACTTGGCTCCTACCTGCAGAGGTGACTCCATGGTCACCACTGGTGCTGGGAGCAGGGCTGGGGATGGTTGTGCTGGGTGCACCTGGGTGCAGGAAGGGCTACAAGGATCTCAGGGAGAAAAGCAGCCAGGAGCCCATCGTGCTGCCCCTGCCAGGTGCAATGCCTCCTGCAATAAACGTTCCTGGGAGCAGCATCCAGACTGGAACAGCTGTCAAGGTGTGAAAGAGGGGAACTTCGGTTTTAATCTTCACAGCCAGTTGAAAACACGACCCGACAAGTTTCATGTTTCCTTTTGAAGCAGATCCCCTGGGTGCACAGAAGAGGGTGATCAGGGGGGCAGTGTGTGCCCTTGGGGTGTTGGCATCTGCTGGACACACCTCAGGCGCACAGTGCCTCGCTGCCAAGCGAAAATAAACAAATGCAGCGAGCCATGTAACAGAGCAGCATGTGATGGGGACAGGTACTTATGCAAATAGCTGTTAACACTCAGCCAGACAGAGCTGATAAGCTCCCGGGCCAGCTGGAGGCTCCCGCAGCCCACTGAAGGGGGAGGAGGAGGAGGAGGACAGCTTTAGGATGACAATAGGGGACCTAAAAGCAGGAGTGAGGTGCAGAGCTGGGAGGGCTGCATGTGGCTGCATTGCTTCCTTACTGACCCACTGCAGCCCTGCATGAACATCACCCCACTCCCAAAAGCATCCCTGCTCTGATGCCCACCAGGGCAAGCAGTGCTATCCATGGCAACGAGGAAGAAACCCTCTGCCTTGTGAGGATGCAATACGAGGAGCACAGCAGGGTCCCGCAAGGCTTGCACAGTCCTTGCAGTACTGGCCAAGGACCCCAGGAGCACAGCTGAGGCAAATCCTCCTCCTGTGATGCTGCTGGGGATCCCCCTGGAAGCAGCATCTCTGCCCTGGCTGGGCTGCTGGTAATCAGATAGAAGGGGTTTAAAATAATCATGTCTAAGCAGCTGAAATCCACACTGGAATAGGTAATGGGGTCAGAAGACAAGTGGTGCAGCCAGAGGAGCTGGGGGGCACCAGGTGGGGCACAGCACATGTCGGAGCCCGGAGCTCACTCAGCACCCTGCTCCTCCAGCACTGGGCAACTGGAAACCTGCAAGGCAAACTCCATGTGTCCTGGGGTCTTGCTCTTAGAAAGACCTAGAAGGAATAAGGAGGAGGAGAAGACAACACACACCAAGGCAGGGAGCTCCAAGGGTTGGGTTGCTTCTTTTCTCCCCATTGCATCCAGCAGCATCAGCCTCAGCCAGGCAGGATCCTGCTGCCTCAGAGCTCTGCTGCTCTCAGGGCTCAGTCCCAGCAGCTCTGGGATTCAGGAAACCCTCCTGCTCCTGCAGCATCACTGCACACAGGGCCCCAGACCACAGCCCCAACACCCGCTTCAAGGAGAGGGGAAAGGAGCAGGAAGGAGGGCACAACCAGCAAGTGTAGAGAATGTTTGCTTTGCAGATTTCCAGCTTGGGTTAGTGACATAACGCCGTGATGCTGAGAGGCTGGAGCTGGGCCTTCCTGTGGTATTCCCCTAGGAACAAAACATTACTGCAATATAAAACTGAAAATTGAAACAGCCTGGTGATTCACCAGAGAAAATGCCTCTCCCTTTTCCCTATTCGATGAGGTGCAGACGAATGTTGTGGGGATTGAAAGAAGAACTAAAAAAGCCGTTAATTAATCCCCGGCAGCTAAATTATGCCAGATATGGACAGGATTCCTCCCCTGGAGCAGGGATGTGGTGCTCCAGCTGCAGCATGGGGCTGGGGGGGCTGAGGCTGCTACTGAGAGAAGCTGCTGCTCACAGGGACTTTTGGAAGTGCTACCTGCCCTGGGGAGACCTTCCAAGTTCAAGGTCAGGTTTGTTTGTCTTCCACCCTGACAGACACCAAATGTTTCGTCATATTCAGGAAGTCCCTTTTATCAGCTTCCATTCAATTTATAAGATTAAGAGGATGGAAAAACAAATACAGCTCCTGGATGGAAAGTGCTGGCAGTGGCCGGGCCAGCACTGTGTTTGTCTGAGGACTGTTAATAGGGCATCTCCTGCTTCCCCAAGCCAGGAGGGGCTGGCTGCACAGTGTGCTGCTTCTTGTGGGAAGGGCTGTGCTGGGGATAACGGCTTTGTTCACTTAAACCCGATGTGCAAAACGATGAGTAAAACACAGAGCACCGCAGCTCTCACCAGAGGCTGAAGGCAGAGCTCCGTGCTCAGAAAGTGCACTGGAAAAGAGGAGATAACTTGTAGAGGGAGGACAGCACGGGGTGGGACCAAGGCTGGGCTGAAGTGTGTATGGGAGACATGAGGTCCCCGCAGGAGGAGACACATAGATAGAAATTTCAGACGAAGTTAAAACATAGTAACAAGGAGCGACGGAGCTCAGTGACTGCTGGGGGAGACCTGAAGGCCTGGAGGGATGCTCAGCAATGCAGCTGTGGAAGGGAGCACAGAACCTGTGCATACAAGTTCCTTTTACTGATTGCTTTGTGCAGAGCTGCACTTCTTGAAGCTCGGAGCTGCAGATTGCATTTAATTCTGATTACAGAGCGGCAGTAATTAAACCTCGGGAGCATTAAGTTAACGAAATGCCTGGATTTTATCACGATGTGAAATTGGGAGTGAGATTCTGATCTTCACAGTAACTCAAAGCTGTTGGCTGTTTTGCAGATGACTTATTTCCCCAGCCTACATATGAGAAAATCCTCCTGCAGTTTGTTTTTCCTTTGTGCAGATGCACACATTCCTCAGGGAAGTTCAGCAGACTCACCTCCAGCCCTGCACGCTGCTCAGCCCGCACAGCAACCACCTTCAGCACAGCCCGGCTCTTTAATACCACCTTTCAGGACCAGCGTGGTTATCTCCTGGTAAGAACCGCAATTAGCAGCACTGCGCTGTCGGAGCAGCACGAGCAGGAGGCAGCGAGGCTGCAGGCTGTGCCCGCTCCGTGCAGGCACCGGTGAGATCAGTTATTCTGATAATCGCACAGTTGCTTGTACAGGAGATTGGGCTCCGTCACTTTCAAAGGACAGATGTTGCCACACAGGCTTTCATCGTTAACTTTCTGAGTAAAGCACGTCCTCCCAGCAACAGGTTTACCGCAAAATCCTTCCAGCTCTCGACCTCTGCAGAGCAGGTATTACTCACCCAGTTGCCTTCTTATGCAGATGTGCCGGCTGTGGGATCGCGGGATGAACCGTCTGAACGCGGTGCTGCTGGAGATGCCCATCCCTCCGTGCGGTCCGCAGCGAAGAGCTGCCTCGGGGCTCCGGTGCTGCGCTATGGGCAGACGCCGTCCCTGCAGACCTGCCCTGCTGGAGCCCAGTGGTTCAGTGCGTCCCTTCACCTTCATCACACTCACTGCAGCCCCAGCCATCACAGCAGCTGTCACAGCCTGTAGGAGCACACATGAGTACACAGCCACTTCTGCAAGGTATGGGGAGAGCTTGTAATCCCACAGTGCTGCCTGGGAGAGAAGTGCCAGGAGGAGATGCAATGAGTGCACAGACCCACTGCTCCCTGCTAACACCCACTGCCTGCCCGTGACAGCAGAGCGCCCTGTAGGACCCCATTGCTGTTCCCTGAGCAGCACGTGCACTTTCTGGCAGATGTTTCCCACTCCAGGTGGAGAGTTTGGGTGGTGAGAGTGCATCACTCCTCAGTGTCTGTCCCACCTGCATGGGAACACACCAACCCCAACGCAAAGCTGTGATGAAGGGCTCACTGCTGAGAGAAAGGCGGTTGCTGCTGGGGCGGATGAGAGTTGAGACAGTGTGACGGTGGCTTTCAGTTTGAAGAGAATCAGAAAGAAGGAGCTGCTTTGTAGACGTCTGCGTTTGCTCCTGAAAGAATCGGAGTTATTCTATTACTCACATCAAACGAAACCTGAAGGAAGTGCTGCTGCTGCGCACCCAGGATCTCACACCTCCCGCACATCCCACCGTGCTGTGATGGGATGCTCTCCCAGTCCAGCTGTTCACATACGCAGACCCAACTCCCCCATCTGCATCCAACGCTTCTACATCGCATCTTTGAACTCTCACATGAAAGCAATTGATATAAAAGGAAAATCCTCTCAAGAAATGAAGGCAGATGAGAGTTCTTAACATTTCTAGGTTTGGGGCGGAGGAAAGGCCAGCTGATAATCGGCTGCAATTGACAGGACAAGCATAGCAATCTTTGAGAAGCCCATCTAGGCCTTATTCTGCGTTCTGGCATTAAGGACAACGTTACTTGATTGCGTCTTTTCTCAGGAATGGGCAGCCTGGTTTGGTGGTTTGGAAAAATACAAGCAAGCATCTATCTTTTAATTATTACTCTTTTTTCCACAACCCGCTGTCATTTCTGATCTGAGTGATGGGCAGAGTCAGAGAGCACAAACCACCGCAACACCAGACTTTCTCATCATGGTTTTCTGCTAGGAACTTCTGGAACTCTCATCTGATGAGATGCCTCATCTGTGTGAAGCCACTGTCAGATGATAAAGCATTTGGCAGAGCACAAAGTCGGGGTACCACCCACGCTTTGTGATGCCAATTGGTAATGACATCAAAGTAAATAAACAGTAATCAAAATATACACTAGACAAATACTCCAATATCCCCCAAGGACTGCAGCAGAGCTACAGAGCAGGGCAGCCCAAATTCCCACTGCCACCTTCCCGTGTTGCCATCACGGCAGTCTCCCAGCACTGGGCCCAGTGGTGCTCTGGGGCTGTTTGGAGGAGCGCAGGGACATGGATCAGCCACCCCTGTCTGCAGAGAGCCCGCAGCATTTGGGGTTTCTGTGCCCCCAAAGCTACACAGCGCTGCCCTTCCTTTGCGCAGGTGATGGATGGGCTGATCCTCTCCTGCCTTGTTCTCAATCTCTGCTCTCGGCAAAGCATTACTCACCATGACCCAAAGAAGGTCTTTGCCCTCCATCCCTTTATATCCCCATCCCCATGGGTACAAGTGCCTGCAGAACTGCAGGGCTGTCCTTCTGTCTGCTTTCAGTGAGCACCTGCAGCTCAGCTCCCAGCGAGGCCCTCTCATGCCCACGCACTGCTGTGCTCCGAGCCCTCGCATCTCAGAAATCTCTCCCTTTACTTCAAGCAAACTTTGTTTGCAGCAGAAACTGCTCCTTCCAGCCTTCACCTCTAAACCAAGCCTGTGTTATGGGAGCTGAAATGTCCCGGCTAAGTTAGAGGAGGAAGCTGTGCACAGAGCCACGAAGATGTGCAAAGGAAAGCAGCAGAGCATTCCCATTGCAGCATGCCGGCAGTTGGGCCAGCCCTGAATTACATGCTGGAGTGAGAACTTCCCTTGTGGTCACACAAAAAAGAAAGGCTTTAAAAACACCATTTTAAATGGTGCCCAAGGGTATATTTAAAGAATAGCTAGCCAAATTCCACACTGCTTCAGGCCGCTGGAACACCGCCGGGCTGCGGCAGGGCTGCAAAGCAGATAAGAAAGCGCAGCGCTTGGCCAATTAGTTTTAACCATCATTATATAATATTGATGTCATATTGAATATACGTATATATATTCTGGCGCAGAGGCTGAAATTAAATTGATTTATGAAGTTGATACGGTGCGCTGATGCCAAGCTACCAGGTAATTGATCAGCTGCCTCGAATGAACTCCAACATGTAATTTCCAGCGCAATTTGACTGATCAGCAATACCATAATTGGTTGCAAATGTCCTTCCTTCTATTTGTTTTGTTAAGTGGCTTTTTCATTAACGCAGCGGAGCCAAGTAAATAAATATGACTTTACTATTGGACTGAAAGCAGACAATAGTTGAGAAATGGATCCAGACCGGGACAGGGCTGCACGATGCTGCACAGCCAGCTCTCGATTTTTATACCCTCCCAGTTTTGCTGTTTTGTGTTTGCTTTAGAATATAATTCCTTTTAGCAAAAGGGACTTGGCTGACAGTACGCTCTGCAAAACACGGATCTATTGGATTTATGCCCCCAAATGCCTTAAGTCAACAGGTTTGTTACAAAGCCAAGCTCAGCTTGTGGCCCTTGGATGGCCCTGCAGAGAGAGCACACTGAATCAGGTCCCCATGAAGGGGCTTGACGGGCTGTCATACAGAGCTGGCAGGGCCTGGGGTGTTCTGTTGGAATAGAAAGGTGAAATACACTGCGGCAGCACGGCTGTCCCATCAGGTACAGCATCAGACAACTCATGTCATTCCCAGAACTTGTCCAGAACATTGCTTTCCGAGTGTGTAATTCCTCAATAAATACTCTGCAATGCTTTCCCCAGCTCTTATTTTATCCTCTCCTATCAATTACGGCCCATTTCTGGCTGTATTCTAAGCACTTGTAACCGTGTGAGCCTGGGCGATGAATTGTGGCTATCTGGTGACTTCCCAGCAATGAAACGTTATTGCAGACCTTTCACTGAGTCACCACAACACATTACAGGAGCACGGGCAATAAAAAATCATGTCTGAAGGAATAAAGGCGTTGAGTCAGGAGAGAAGAACTAATCCGTTATTTCCAACTGCTCTCAGCAGTTCAGGACTTTATATCTGTGCCTCTTTTTGTCCACCAGACTCTGCCAAGCAGAATCATTGTTTTACTTCTGGTAGCTCCTTGAATGTGTTCAACAAAGGCTTATTCCAGTGCGAGGACATGCCAGGCTAAGCTCCTTACTCACGGGGTGCTCTTTGGCCCTCCCATTTGGACCTCCAAGACAACAGTGTGTTGCAAAGAGGTACTCTCCATTAGTGAGCCTCAAACCTACCCATAAAAGAAACTGGGATGAAGGCAGTTGGGATGTTATCCCTCTCCTTTTGCCTGTTGCTACAGTCCAGATGGCAGCTCTGCAGCACAGTGAGGTTTGAGCAAGGAGAAGGACAGCACCCGTCCCTCCGGAGCCATGCAGGCACACATGGTTCAGGGCTGAGGTCTGGGATCTTGCGTTTGCTTTATGAAGAGCTCAACACAGCCATTACTCAGCAAATAACAGAGAGAAACAGGTTTATAATTGGTCTGTTCAGACTACAGTCAATTATTAGCACTTACTATGGTCTCGTGTATGTAAAACCCAGGCTGAATGCTGTCATGTAAGGGCCTGTCCTGCAGTGTCTGCTCTGGGTATGAGCTCGGCTGAGCCAGGTCACAGACAGCAGTGCATGGCTCAGCACAGAACCCTTCCCTGTTTGGGCTTTGAGAGCCACAGAGTCACAGAATGGTTGAGTTGGAAGGGACCTTCCAAGCCCATTGGGTCCCCATTCTCTGCAATGAGCAGGGACAGCCCACAGACCGATATGTGGGGAAGCACTCCAAGGGCTGCTGAATGGCAGCAAAGGACACAGCAGCGCTCCAGAATAAAGCAGGAGGTTTCTCTAACAGCATTTCTTGCTTCTGTCACCGAAGGCGCTTCTTCCAATACCCAAATCTCAACTTCATCAGCCCACAACCTGTCTAAAATCTAGGGCAGAGCTCTTTGCAAAGCATGTAGCAGAACCAAAGCTTGCTTTTCATGTGAAGAATGAAGCTGGTGCAACCCGGCTGATTGGAAGGGTTCGTTAATTGGGTGTGGGGCCATTTCCCCCATAGCCTTCACAGAGGAAGGCTGCCAGCAGGAGCAGTTGAGGGCACTGGGCTGCCTGGGCAATGGGGTGCTGGGCTGCCAAGGCACCGTACAGCATCCCTCCCTCACAGCACAGCACCGGTGCCAGTGACTAAGCAGTTTCCACAAATCAAGCTGCAGCAGATTTCAGAAGCCTAATAATAACATGGAGATGTAAAAATAATAATAATACGGCGGTTTTAACGTTAAAAAGGTCACAGATAAGTGTAATAGGCATTCTGGTGTTGAGACTTGCAGCTTGGTTTTGAGCAATTTTAACACTCCGTTTGATGTCTGGTCTCGGGGAGTTAGAAACTGGAATTCAACAATGCAATTAAAATGCAGCCCTGATGTAATCTGAGCCTCCTTCTACTGCTGCCCTCCCTGCTTCACCTTTTCCTCCTTTGCATCCCACAGGTCAGAAGCACTGGTTCTGCACTGCAGGGCCCTGCGTGCCCAGGGGTGCCCCCAGCCCTGTGTCCCGCAGTGCCTGCTTGGAGCAGCAGATGCCACAGAGCCCACAGCCCCGAGTGCTGCCCAACACCTCCAGCCCTGTGTGCCCAAAGCTCCACAGCTGGCACAGAGCAAACACTGCTCATTGCATTTATTGCAACTGTCCCGCTCCTACTCTATCAATACAACGTAATCCAGCTAATCACCATCAGGAAACAGAGCACATTAAGCCCCTGGCCATAGAGAAGTGTTGCACTGCACAGAACATAATCCTTAAAGGGTCTTGCATCTGTACCTCCCTATTAGAAATTCTAAGTTCCCATCTGCACAGCACATCTCCACCAAAGGCCTCCCAGACCTTTGATGTACACGTGCTGGAGCACAGCTCTGCAGAGCAGGCACAGCTTTGGGCTGCAGCACTGCTGGAGCAGGCACACGGCTACACGTGTGTTCAGTACCAGCAGGACAACATGCAGGGGCTGCGAGCTGCAGGCATTCCTATGGCAGCATTAATGGAAACATTATGGAGCACCATCTCTGTATCACAGCAGCTTTGGTTGAACTGGGGGAAACCATCTTCCCAGAGTTCCATATCCAGGAGAAAGCTGAGTTCCATTCCCACTGTCAAGTTATTCTGTCAGTAGGGGAGAACACTGGAGAATTTAACTCCTACGCTGCAGCATAACATCATCACAGCACCATAATGCAAAAGAGCATCATGCTGGTTGCACTATCAGGGTGCGAGAAAGCAATTAGAGTTAGCAGAAAGCAATTCAGCTTTGTACCACTTCAGCCTGCTGGTTAACCTGTTACAATGCAGCCTTTGTGGATGGGGAAACCGAGGCACAGAGCAAGGGCTCACTCACATCTGGGGCAGCTCACAGCACTGTGGGGCCAGGGCTCTGCTCTGGGTTATGGGAAATCCAGCAGAAACGGCTGCATCTGTGTGCCCTAATTCCACATCCATGGAAAGGGGATAACAATGCGCTCTGTTGTGAGGTGCTGAGCCACAAAAGCTATTATGGGAGCTGTGTAAGTTGCTATAAATACCTGAAGAACGAGGACATTCGGTGTTACACTACCAGAATACAAAGTCCCTATGAGCCTTTGCATTTGGAGATGAAGGTTTGAGATAACACCAGGAAGCTGCAAAATCTCTCTCGGACCTTCCCTCGCAGCACTGCTGTTCTCCGGAAGGCTGAGGGCCATCCCTGTCCCTTACAGATACTGATCTCAAGAGCTTTCAGGATGCTCCTGGCTGAATTAACTTGCACAGGGAGGAGGTCACTGCTCGAGCAGTGAGCAGCAGGGCTCCAGAGCTCCCTTTCAAGCTCCAATCAGGCCAGCGCCGAGAGGTCACAGACCATTTTACCCCTCCTGGCTTTCTCCTGAAGTCAGGTTGCTTCAAGGGCCTTTCACATCACACAGAGGCTTTCCCCTGCCTGCTCTGGTCCTTTTTCCACAGCAAAAGGTGCTCAGCCCCTGCACAGCTGTGACCTCCACTCTGAAGAGTTCCCTGCGAGATCCAGCAGACGCAGACAAAACAAAGTGCAAACCTTAAGGCAAGGGGAGGAGAAAGACCTGCCCTGCATGGGCAGTAAAGCTCACACAGAGCAATGCATCTCCCTGTGGGAGGAAGCATTTGTTCCTGCAGCAGGTGGGCTTCCCACAGCTCCCTTTCCCAGCCTCTAGGAAGGAGCCCAGGGACACCTCTGCACTCATTGCTCACTGTGTAGAACAGGACTCCTGCAGGATCAGGATTTCAGGGCTAATCCCCATCCTCCCCCAGGGCAATCCCCAGCCCTGTGTGGGTCAACTGAGCAAAGCACCAGCAAAGGAGCTCCATGTTCTGCAGTTCCACGTGCTGTGCAGTGGCTGTGATGAGAGGGAAGGAGTAAAGGAGCAGAGAAGCTGTCAGTAAGCCCATCATGCTGCTTCTGCTCCCAGACAGACAAGGTGTTATGTTGACAGCAAGAAAGAGGTGCCTCAGGCAAAAATAAAGTACCACGGAGTGTGTTTTGCCACCCATGGCCTCATCAGAACGTTTGTTCCTGGGCAGATGTTCCATTTCTGATTCAGCTGTTTTCAACAAATGGATCCACACCTTTTGCTGAGGACCCATGAAGGTGGAAAACTGGCAGAGCTGCAACAAAACTGTGCTCAAATGCATCTGTTGAGCCATACGGGATGGGGTACACATCTGTGCCACGAGGTGCAGAGCCTGATTAAAGGGTGCTCTCCTGCCCACATCACCCAATGGAGCTGGGGAACAGAATGTGCTCAGAGCAGGCTCCGGGCACAGGACAGGATGGAGTGCCCTGGGGAAGGAGCAGTGTGTGCTCCTACCTACACCAGTGCCATTCCACTTAGAGAGCTCCCATTTAACACACTTCAAGTTTTTCAGTAGCTAAATTTTCACATTACCATTTCTGTTTGCAAGAGATGGCAATGAGAACTGGAAGCATTGGGCAGAGCTGCCCTCAGACTGGTGGAAACAGAAACGTCCATGCAGTAATGCACCTATACGCAATGGTCAACTGCCAACCTGCAATGAGAAAGAAAGGATCAACTAAATGATCATTCCCAGTTCCATACATACCTACACAAAACCAGGAACAGTCTGCACCTATTGCATTAGGACATGCTGAAAACACTTGCTCCAGCAATGAACTGTGTAAGAATGGGCTGGTAGCACAGCAGCAGCCCCGCTAACACAGTACAAAACGGGCATTCAGCTTGGAGCATCCCACATCAGTAAAGCATGAAGTTACTTCATCAGCCTTTGGCATTTACAAGCAAGAGAAATAGATATTAGTGCCAACTACATCGTAATTCATATTAAGTATTTAGAAACAGATGTTTAAAGGTGTGTGGACACTGCAGAAGCCCCATCAGCCTTGCCCTGCGTGCTCTCCAACCAACACCAGCAGCTCTCGGCTCCCCAGCAGTCCCACACTGCACCTGACATCTTATCTGGAACCACAGCCACTTCCACCCTGGCACCTGCTGCCAGGAGCTGTTTGGCCACATCCTCAGCCCTTCTGGGAACACCCTGCTGCTCTCCACTCGCTGCTTGTCCCAGCACATGGCATCGGAAGGGGACGTTCAGGCCGTGCTGTTCCATTTGTGCAAACAATCCTGCTGGGCTGCCACTTCTGCAGACAGCCTTCAAGCACAAGGCTGACCCGTGCATGTTGAACACAGGACGTGCCTTGCAGATGACATCCAGCAGCTACAGACACAAAGAGCAAAGGATGATTTCCTGAATGTTTTCACACTCAGAGGACATCTCTCAGTCTTCCTCAGAAGGGACAGACCCATTCCATAACACAGCTTCTCCCACACTACACAGGGATTTAACTATGCTGCATTTTCCTGGGGCTTCATGTGCTGGAACCACTGCAAAAATACAACAAAGATTTCTACTTAATTCTGACTAATTTGAGTATATGACTGTATAAAGAATAACTTCACTAGTACTGATTAATTAATCAGTGTTCATTAAGGTGAAGAGACAAACTTAGAACAGATATGAAGTGCTGTTAGATTCGGTAGGAGTGAGTGGTTGCTGGTGGTCATAAACTTCTCCTGCACATCTCCTGCACCCACAGCCTGGAGCTGCAGGAATAGAATGGAGCTGGCTGGGGTGAGTGCAGTGCTGGGAGCTCAGTGCCTCCAGCTGGATGTGGCTCTGGACCAGGCCATACTGCATCCCACCCAGCCTCCCCAGGTGCATTTTCAAGCCTCCAGCACAAGCTCGTTTCCTTTCATTTCATCAAAGCTTTGCATTTCATTCTGGTGACACGATTTGTCAACACATTCAGTTCGTAACAGAAAAAAAGGGCTGATCAAAGAATAGCAGCTAACTCTTATTTACCGTGTGAGAGCAAACCAAATTGCTGCAATAGCTCTGTATTAGCAGCTCTGCGCTCTGTGCCTTTTTCAGCTGCAATGCACTTTTCAACTCAGGACAGGCAATTTAATAACCAGAAGGGAGGGAAATTTCCCCCTCAGACAAACAAAGCTCAGTGCCAACATTACAGCACAGGGAGCTGCAGGCTGCAGGCGGTGCATGGCCCCAGGCACAGCTCTGGGCTCAGACCTGGGGTGGGATGAGCAGTGCATGGCTGTGCAGCTATGCTACAGCATAGTAGGTTCCGGATGCTTACGGTGCTGCTTCACTTGGTGAAGGAGCTGGGGAGAAGGAGAGGGCTGCCAGTACCAAAGAAAGCAGCGACTGGTGGAGTTTGTTCCAATTTAGATTCAAATTTCAATTTGCAATAAGCCCCATGTTATTTAAATTCATCACTTTGTCCAAGCTGGGATTTGAATGTCATTGTTTCTGCCTCCATTTGGGCCCAGCTTTGCTGCAGGGGGACATCACCCCTGTGCCCTCCTGCACGCCCAGGAAGGCCCTGGCATGCCCCATGGTCTTACCCCAACATCTCTCACACTGTGCTATTCCTGTGGTGTAACCATTCCTATCACTTACTTAATCTTCATTTCCTGCAGACTTCATAACTGCCCCAAGCACTTTGCTCCCCACAGCCACAGCTCCTCCCAGCAGCCCGGAGCTGCACATCATACCCCATATTGTTGTTGTTCTCATTCCAAGCAAATCTGTCCCAAAGTGCTATTTCAGGGCCAAAAGTGTCCACTTGTGCCCTCACCTGACCCTTGAGTCTGTTAGAATGAAAAAATCTCCCCTTCCTTAACAGCAGAGTAGATATGACAAAACATATACTGTGCTTCAAATTACAATAAACCTGGCCTGGTCAGGATTAGCAGCGCTTTGTAAGGCTCTGCTTCTCATTTTCTCTATGAGCTGTAAATAAGGCGGCAGGGCAGGTACCTGGGAGGGAGCAGAGCCATCACTGTGCTGCAGCACACGGCCACCTCCTTGCTCACTGCTACATCAAAGGCAGAGCCCTGCCTTCAAAGGCAGGCAGAAGGCTTTTTTTTTTTTCCTCTCCTGGAGAAATCCACACCTCAACTCCTGAGCATATGTGAAAGGGAGGGTTTTTCAGCTTGTCACTTGAGTGACTTGAAACAAATCAGATGTTGAACCATATGGCTTTGGGGCTTTTGTTAGGCTGCATGCTTTTTTTGTTACAGATGAAGCCAATGGTCCCCCCAGGGACACCTCTGCACGCAGGTAGAGCCAGGCAGAGGCACGCAGACTGCTGGCTACATTGCAAAAGGTGATGGAGTGATTTTCCTACTTCCTACTTCCATACTGCATCACCTCCGTTTTACAAACCAGATCGTCATGCTGAGGGCATGTAGTGACAGGACAAGGGGAAATAGCTTTAAACTGGAAGAGGGAAGATTTAGACTAGATATTAGGAAGAAATCTGTTGCTGTGTGATGAGTCACTGG
Source organism: Coturnix japonica (assembly GCF_054131305.1). Lineage (NCBI taxonomy): Eukaryota > Metazoa > Chordata > Aves > Galliformes > Phasianidae > Coturnix > Coturnix japonica. The sequence continues at coordinate 2,260,139 of NW_028188951.1, forward strand.
AATGGGGATGCTCCCATCCTGGAGGTGTTCGAGGCCAGGCTGGATGGGGCAGTGAGCAACATGGTCTGCTGGGGGGTGTCCCTGTCTATAGCAAGGGGGTGGAACTAGATAATGTCTCTTCCAACCCAAACCACTTGATGATCTTCCAGTCCCACCTGTTTGCCACTCATACCTGCAAGTTCCAGGGGTCTCCATTGGGGGTACTCAGAACAGAGCAGCCAGGAGCCATGGGTTCCCCCACATGTACCTACAGCTGGTTGTGTGCCTGCACCTCAGCTGCCAGCATCCAATGGAACAGTGCGAACCAAAGCAAGCAACCTGAGGAACCTACATGCAAAGGAGGGTTTAAAGGGGGAAATGCTGCTCATCTCCTACCAGCCGAATAGGACTGCAACAACAAGAAACTGCTCCAGGAGGCAGAGGGAAATATTCAGCTTTCCCTCCATCTAGAATTAAGGCAGAGTCTTTCTGCACTGCAGGACTGACAAGAAACCACCTCTCTACCAACTGCAGAGAAAATTTATGGTATCGGATCATCATAAAGCAGAATAAAAAGTGATTGCTGTAATTAAGCATGACCAGAAGTTGGCTGTTAAGGAGAAAAATGTCCCCGATGAGCGTTCCAGTGCTGCTGACATGCAGATGCAATGGAGCGGGAGTTTGACTTCTCACAAACCACAGCTCTCCTAAGTCCAACAGCACTTACAGCACACCCAGTGACAAAGGCCAACAGATGGCATTTTGTTTAAGTATCACATCTGCAGCCTGGTTAAGGAGCAATAGAGGCAAGCAAAAATGATGTTTTAAATTTTGGTCCTCTCTGCATTTTGCATTAATTCTTTACGCTGCTTCTCCAACAAACGCAGCAGAAATCTGCCCATCAATGCCCATCAGCCCTGCTGGGTTACAGCCAATGTCCACATGGCACGTCACGTTGGATTCTGCTGCTCTGGTCCATTCAACAAAGGAATCAGACATAAGAAATCCATACTGTAAATATTTGGAGAAGTACAAGGTGCAGGCACATTTAATAGCACTTTGGTAATATCCCATCCTAGAGTCTACATCATTTTGGCAATGCATGGATGATTCATAACTGAGACAAGTAAACCCAACCCTTCCTAAAAAGGGCCATATATTACAAACCAAATAGGTGTAAAATCCAGCACTGAAATGTCCAAAATGTAGGTGACTGTTTGCAGCACATGGCTGAGAGAAATTACAAATGTAGGTCTGTATGCAGGGCTTCAAACTGTGGATACATTATCCCTATCATTTAAAATGACATTACGAGCCTTGTGAAGAAATTAGCTCATTTTTAACATCCCAACCTCAGCTGAGCCAGGAAAGCAGCACAGGAGCACCCACCTCCTTAGCAAATGTTTTGTCTCCAGCTCAGCCTGCTCCCGTACAGCCCATCCCAGCAAGGAGAGCAGCTGGAGCAGGTATTCATTCAGAATGAGACCCCTCACTCTGCACTCTACCAACATGTGCCAGGGAGGGGACATGCAGCAGCACAGCTGACCCCCACCTTACAAGGGGAGCAACTGCCCAGCCCTCCAGCACTGCAAGGTGACCTCCACCAGGGAATATTCTGAGAACACCTGGAAACAAAAGGCTCCTCTTTTGCTCCAAGCAAAGCACTCCTCTGTGACTCTCCCATCGCCTCCACAATAAGCCATGGGCCAGCTGCTGTCTGCTATGGCAGAGGTCACAGCATCCCAGCTGCTGAATGCACCAGGAGGAAAATTGCTGTGCAGCTGTGAAATATGATTACAGATGTAACATCTTCATTTCCTTCCCTTGATTCCTTTCTTCCAGACAGATGAGCTGATGCAGAGGAAGGTGCTGCTCGCTGAGGCTGGCTTGCTCAGCATCCTGCTGCGGGAACAATTGTGATGCACTCTCTGTGAAGGCTGATGAAATGCAAAGTGTCTGATTCGTTCTGCTGCCTGCCACGGGAAGGGCCAGGCCACGAGCAGCTGCCTGCAGCACAGCACTGCCCAGGTGAGGAAGGAGCAGGGCTGCCCTGGGCAGATGTGCTGCTTGGAGCTGCCCACTGCTACCGTGGTGAAAAGCAGCAGCCTCTGGGGGTACAGCTTTGGGTGTAGGCATTTCTTGGATAGTAGATTTAGAGGATACAGGCTGAAGGGAAATGGCAACCTTGGCACCACTGCAGAACTGGGGCACCCCTCTCAGTGTGGGCTGCGCACCCATGGCATTGCAGAAGCCTCAGGGGTCCTAGTGATGAAGAAAAACACCCATCACTTCCAGGCAGTGCCTTTGGGTTTCAGCTACTGCCTAGAGGGTCAAACACTGCTCCAGGTGGGTCTGCAGTGGAGGATGCCTTATGGCTTGCTCCCTTCCCTGTACTCACTGACTGCCAAGACACAAACACTTTGTCACCTAGGAGGTGATCCGAGCCCCCAGCTCAGCTCTTGAGAGGCAATGGAAGAGCCTGCCATTGCAGCCTTCACAAGCTCTGAGGCTCGACTTGAGCTTTGGACATTGGATCACTAGGCTTAAAAGGATCCTTTAAATTGGGTAATGCCCAATTTTGATTTCCCTCTAAATTATATTTCTAAAAATACACAAAAGAAAGGAAAACGCTGCAAGGGGTCAAAACCAAAGTACCAGCAGTGTCAAATGCCTGACAGAAGTCAATATATTTGACATCTACTGTTTTCCTTCTCTCCACACGGTCTGTTAGTCTTTAAACTGAAATTAGAGTGTTTTGACATGATTTGTTCTCAGTGATTCTGTACTGGCTGTTGCTCATCTTATTTTCCAGGGTGGTGATTATTTGTTGCAGCAGTTTTCTGGATGTTCTGGGTAAGCTGACTGCTGTATCACTCTCCTGCTCCTTCTCCCCTCACCTCTCCCACCTTTCAGAGATAAGTAATACATCAGTTTTCTGCTATCACCTCAGCCCTCCCGTGAATTCAGAGATACCATTAACAGTTCTGAGATTACTAAAGCCAGTTCTTCCAGCACTGTAGGATTAAGGCAGCCCCAGCCAATTTAAAAACCTCTGACTTATCTAAGAGCTCTTTAATCTGTTTTTCCCCTAATCTAGACTGGGTTTTTGTGTGTGTGTTGACATTAATTGTGGCAGATGCTTATACAACATTTACCTTTTATCAAAGACCGAATGGAGAGAACACAAACACTTTGTTTTCAATGATTGGGAGCTTTTCCTCTCTCTGAAGTAACAGACAAATCTTGAACTTGCTCTCCCTCGTGTTATCAGTGGGTTCAAGAACCATCTCTGGTTGCTCCCAAAGCCTATTGCTGGCTACATTGGATTTTCTTCATTCATGCTTTTCCCTCACAGATTTGAGCTATTTCTTCATGATCATCTGCAGTAATCTTACAAACTAATCTAACATAGTTCCTTCCTCTGGTGCCAATAAGGAATTTAATTCAGGAGACCAGCTGTATCTCCTATATTTTCTCTGCACTGGAACAGCTGCCATTTTGGCCTTTTCTCTCCCACGGAAGCCATCAGCTCCCCAAGCTCAAGGAACTCACCCATTGTGAAGATCAGCTTCCTTTTCCTTCTATGGACCATGAACACTGGAGTTCTATTGGCAGCATCACCAAACAGTCTTCCACTTTCAGATCTTCATCTCCTTTCTTCTCACTACTTAAGGTGCCCAAGAGCCTTATCTTCAACACTTCTGCTCATCTTTTACACCCATAAGTCTCAGAGAAGGCTCCTTGATCCACATCTTCAGGTGCCGGACCAGGTTGCTGTGGGTCACTGTTTCCGTGGTGCCTTTGAGCTTGGGTTGGGGTTTTTTCTTTGTAGTATCAACTTCATTGTACAGAGCAGTTCAAGATGCAGAGCACAGGAGCCAGAGCCCCCTTGGTACACTTCCAAAGCAGCTTCCAAAGTGGCAGAGATGGGCAGAGTTGCCACTCAGCCACTGGGTAAGCACTGTGCTACTGACTCCTATAAGTGCTCATGTTGTGAGAGTTCAGTCTGAATTTGCAGCTCCCTGGCTATCCATCATTTTTTCCAAGGGTCGTGAAGAAGACATCATTGAGCTGGCAGCGCTGATCCGAGGACACACCAGGGATTTCTCTATAGCAGGAACTCAGCTATAAGTCTGCTTTACACATCTGGAGCAATGGAAATAGCCTTAATTGAGGCTATAAAGCAGCTCACAATGACATTTTCTGCCAGTTTTGCGTATCACAGAGGATATCCATACACTGAAAAGCCTTAAATCATTTCTGGGCTGGAACATAAAATCGATCTACTTAAATATGTTGTTTAAGAGTAGAGGGTTCGCTGAATACTGCCTTCCACTTTCACAAGTAGGGACTCAATGGTGCATATTGATTTATCCTCCGCAAAGTGTTTTCCCCATAGGTTTTCCTTTAGCTGCCTCCATACCCAAGTTTGGAGTGCCCGCTTCACTTCAATGCATGATTTCCAGCGGCTGGTGTCCGCAGTGACTTGGAGGCAGGCTGCACATCAAAGGCTTTGATCTCCATTCATCTCCACTTAACTAAAAGGAAGCCACATCTGGAGAATTTATCTTGTTCTGCAAGCTATAAATATATATGGTTTGGGTACAGAGTAATTAATCAAAAGGCTTAAACAGAATACACGTGGTGACCTGCGAAGATGCTGGATTGCAAACTATGGAACTGATGAAGTATCTCCTTACACACATTTCTATGTACATCCAAACCACTCCGTGTTTCACACCTTGTCTTTGGTTAAGGCTCAGTACTGAGGACACGTCCCTTCACAAGGCCTGAAGAGTTAAGTTCGATCCATGGCTCTACGTAAAGCATGGTAGCAAATAGTTCCCTACACAAGAACACCAAAGTGCCCCAACTTGCAGGATGTGGAAACAGAACATGGATCCTGGTTTGGTTTTGAGTCTGAGTTTTTCACTCTCAAAATCTGGACCAGCTTTACATGCCTGGGTCCCATCTCTGATTTTTTCCCATTTACCCCAAATCAGCCACAAATGGCTCCAAGTTTAATCTAATCAGGCAGCACTCTTTAAAAAGGTAATCAGGCTCCAGTGGTGACTACCTGCTTTATTCCACTAAATACAACTGATTTGATACGCAGACAATCGGAACTCCTGATTAGCTGAATCTGCCACTTGTGATTATTTTGATGCTCACATACTTTTGCTGCAGCTCTTTCAAGACTACGTGGTTGCTCTCTTTCAAGGCTGTACCTGTAAGCCATGGAATACATGCAGCTGTGAAGTTGGATGAAGCACACACTTGCAGATGAATGGCCAAGGTCTGTGCTGGGAAATGGATGGGTTGGCAGATGTGTGGTCTGCTTGGGAACCAGTCCTGGCAGTTCTGAAGACAGACTGGAAAAATGAGAAATGCGGATCATTGCAAAGATGCTCCCCAAAAAACCAGCAACGATGCAGCGTGTTCTGCCACTGCCTGCCAGCTGTGGCTCTCGCTGGACTATTGCTTACAAGTATCTGTGTGGCCTCCAGCTGGCAGAGCCAACACCAAATGGCAAGAAAATGAAGCTCAGGGAAAGACTTGTCTTTGTAGTCATGGCTGTCAATGCAATAATTGCTCTCTTTTAAAATTCATTTTCCACAGGGTGGGGGGAAATAACTGTAATGAAAGGCAAATACCGAGGAGCAGACTGGGGCAGCAGTATCCAAGCAACACAGATACTCTCATCATTATTATTATGATTTCACCTTTTAAAGAAACTCCTCTCTATGGCTAAGTTCCCATAATGGGCTCTATTAATATTAATTAAGTCTCCCAAGTCCTGAGTGATGTAGCTGAGACATTGAGACAAAAAAAAACAGAAAAGTTACAAAACTGAAAAAGGCACAAAGACTGCGATGAACCCAGAGGGAATCCACCCTCCTGATGACCCAGTGCTCAGGATCAGGTGAACACGAAGCTGCTAGGACAGCTGCTGCTCATGTTTTCACAATGAGTGGGTAAGGTTTCACCACCACCACTAACCACCTGCAACTGCGATGCATCCAAAACCAAAGGCACAGAGGGAACAGAAGCACCCCGCGAGGCCGGCACTAAGAACCATTCTATGATTCTAGAGTTGACTGTTAAGGTCCCTTCCAACCAAAGCCAGTCTCCCAAGATTCTCTAAGATTATCCTTGATCTATAGAACAATTCTAGAGCAAGATCAATGAGACCAGTTTACAAAGCAAATCACCTTCAGAGCAGCCCTGCTCACTACTTCTACCCATGCCAAGTCCTTGCTATGGGCTCCAACAAGAGGCCTTGACCTCATTTCTCCAATGACATGCTCTGAAGTAGGTGTTTCTCAGGAGAAAGAGGGGAAAAAAAATGCAAAGGACTGAGTAGTGCTTACTCATTAGACACCCTCCTGGGAAAGCATCTCCTCACCCTGCTGCCATATTTAAAGCAGGATACACGCAGGTCTCATACTGGTATTCTGTTGACTCAGTATTTTTGCCTGTTCACACCCATCGCTGGGTAATGGAAATTTGATTACTGACAGTTTGCACCACAGCATAATGCTCTCACATGATACGCACGCATGGAGTCCATCCATATCACATTTTTCAACACCTGGTTTAGAGCAATTAATCATTATGAAGCCTGGTGTGCTGAGTTCGGGCGGCCACTGTGAGCAGAAGAGAACAGTGGTCAGTGAAAGCCACACGTCAGAGCTGCTCACTGGGGCTGAGCTCACCGGATTCTGCATGGTTGGCTGACCAAGTCTGCAGGGGCAACACAGAAGGTTTAGCTCTACACTGATTTGAAAGAAAACAAAGATCTGATGTTCTAAAATTCTCCCCAGGGTCGCAGAGAAGAAAGTATTTCATTTGTATTGGATGTTTAATAATTAGTAACAAGTGACTGTAGAATCACCCCATTGGTAACAAGCATCCTGCACCAGGGAAAGCAAGTGTGATGGAAGCACTGCAACTACAGGTACCTCACGAATATACTTCCTTTATAGTGCAGTTACCAGACAAAAAAACAAGGCAGAGAAAAATAAAGACGACTGGTCCGTCTGCATGGGTGTGTGGTGAACTGCACTGAAAAGCCCAGAAGAAAAAGGCAAAGCATCCTTCCACCAGATACCATCAGAGAGTCAGCTCTTACAGATACATCTGTCTTGAGATGATGCTGATGTCTGACGGGCCTAACTTCAGGCATAACCGCAGCTGCACTCGGCTTCCCAGCCTCCTGTGCCAGGAAGCAAAGCTTCACTCCTCGTTTAATTACAGCCTGCAGGAGCTGTGGAGCTGGAGGGAAGAGCTGTCTTCATCTCCCATCCGTGGTTTCACTCAAAGTCATTCTGCTGTTCCAGGGTGGACCCAAGGCTGCTGATAACGCGTCTTCTCCATATGCACAACAAACCCTGTCTGGGGCTGAACCCCAGCAGCAAGAAGGCAGCTTGTCCTTCCCATAGGGAACCACTGAGTCCAGTGGGAACACAGCCGGTGCAGCCAGCAGGAAGCAGCCCAGCAGCCTGCCCAGGCTCCTCTGTGTCAGGCACAAAGCATCCTTGCTAGGTCTTGCACTGTGTCCATCAGCAGGAAATGGCCAAAGGAGGTTTCTGCTGCTGGGAGCCTCCTGGCTTTGCAGAACCATGACTCCAACCTGCCTGGGAAGCTCTGGGACCCTGTGCCCACCACCAGCCAATAGGACACACCAGGTGAACCTGAAGTTAAGAATCGAGGTCTGTGATTCACTTGTACATGCTCATCCATGGGAAGAAACATAAGATCCACCAAAGCAGTACAGACAGCAACCAGCCACTGTATAACTGCCCATCAGCAGCCCTACAACCCATCAGCACTGAGGTGCTGTTCCTGGCAAAGGGAAAAATCCCAGCAGCAGTGACATCCACGTGGCTTTTTTAAATCTAGCTCTCAAACACCACTTTACACCACATGGGCACATGTCCCCAAACCAACCCCAATCCATAGCAGGGAGTGATGCCCACAGAACGGGGCTGTTGTGAGCGGCTCCTGCAGCCCCAGTGCTCTCACTGCTGGGGAATGATGCTGCATTCCAGCTGCCATCAGACTGCGGGTGCTCAGAAACCACCCTCACTTGAGCTCTGCACTTAAGGGTACTTCAGTTTATAGTTTAACCCTTCAGGGATAATGAGCGAACAAGCACACTACAAGCAGGGCTCCCCGGGGGAATCCAGAAGAATCACAAGGCATTTACTCAGAGATAACCCAAGCATACACACATTCAAGCAGAGCATTAAACATTTCCGGGCACTTCCAGGCCCTTCAGATCCCATGCCATCACTCAGCTCTCATCGTGCCGGATGCCTCCTGGGCTCCCTGCTCACAGGTCCTCCAGTTCCATTGCCCTCAGCATATTTGCACCCAGCAGCCACATCCCCTCTTAACAGCACTTCAATTTGTCTCTGCTCCTTCCTGCTGCAGATTTTCCATCCCTTACAGAGCACAGATCCAAGTCATTACACAGCAAGGCAATAGATAATACAACAGCTCCACAAATACGGGCAGGATTCATACATTTGATGCAAACAAATATCCGAAACCTTCACTGCTTATTCCCATGACTTGTTGTCCAGCACTCTCACTGAGGGCCCCATCCATCCCTCACACTGGTCTGCAGTCTCTGCAATGTGACTATCAGCACTTCATGGCACCTCTGTGAAATGTCCTGCTAAGTTTTCAGACAGAGTAAGTCAGTTACACATCGTACCATTGCCATGCATGCGTATGCCGCTGCATAGTTATTAACTGAGCAGCCAGTCTGGAGCATTTCAGCCCTGATTTAGGCCATACACTAACTAGTAACAACTTGGAAACGATTCACAAAGGTGCTGTCAGCTGACACAGCTGCAGAGACGGCATCTGCAGGAAGGAGGGGAGCTGGGGAGATGGATCCATCAAGGTGAGACAGAAGGAAACCCTTCCCTGAGGATGAGAGAGACCAGGAGCAAATGGAAATACTGATTGAGGGGAGTAAATGACACCAATTCCTGACAGAAGAACTGTTTCAGCCATAAGCCGGGGAGGAGGTGAAGAATTGCCATCCAGATGAAAAGTGCTACAAGCAGCAGAAACGCGTGCAATGAAAGCTTTGCAATTGGGAAGGAGAAAGGAAGGAAAAAAATGCTGCAGAATCTTCACTCTCAGCAGAATTTGAGGGAAAAACCCAACAGGCTCCGTTTAAAGAAATCATTTACAGTGATTTTCTTTACTCCTAAGTTATAGCGTGCATGCTCTCATTCCAGATGAACAAGGCAGCCCTTTTGCTGATGCAGAACACGTCTCACCAGTTCATGGTTGGCACAATGCACAGAGAATTAGGTGCACAATTCCCGTTAACAAGAGTGGAGATTGCACACATCTCCTTCCTTCCTGCACATCATGGAATAAATAACCACGAGTGTGGGGCAGGGGATGCCAGGCAGATAACTCTGCTTTGGTTGCAGGGAGTAAGAGGGCCCTGCTAAGGATCCACACTGAACCAGAGGAAATATTTCTGTGCTGTAGCTGTTCCTCCTATCTACCATTTACAAGACTGATGACCAGCCTCAATATGCAGCAGTTGAATACAAATCAGCCTTCTGGCTTTGTGCAAAAACATGACAAATAAATGCCTGAGTTTTACCTTCTCGGGAAATAACGCAAACACCAACACAGTCACATGTCTGGCTCCAAGTATAGCCTCAATCAGGGCACAATTCAGATCTGATGGGCTTTTGTAAATAAGTAGCTGCTCTTTGAGGCACATGACATGGACTTCAGCACAGCCCCACAGCCTCCAGTCTCCAATCTGAGCTCCTGCAGCACCCAGGAACTCATGGGGTTAGGAACAGACACCTGCAGAGCTGGGCCCTGGGGATCCCTGCATCCCAGCGCAGCATCCCTGCAATCAGCACAGCTGCAGCCCTGGGCTGCCCACACCACCCAGCTCCATGCAAAGGCAGAGCTTGCAGGCAGTTGGTTGGACAGAGATGGATGATGCTATGAGCAGTGATATCCCACACCAAGAGGACATTGCTGTAGGGAAGTCCTGTAACTCCAGCTTCAGAATCAGAAAATAAACTGGGCCAGATGAATTCTGGAATCATACATTCTAATATTGAGAGGAAACTGCTGTTGGTGTGAAGGTTCAGATATGGAAAAGATGTGCAGCAGAGAGCGGACAGAATTCAGCTGAGATGTGCTGTACTTCAGTTTGTCACCAAAAGCTGCTTCTGTGGCACATCCACGTGTTTGCACAATCACAGCACTGGGAGGCCATGCCAGCTCCCAGCTCTGCTTCCCCTGCAGCTCCAAAGAGGAACCATTTCGCCCAGCACCAACCACATATCCCTGCCTGGAGCTCTGCTTGGAGCCTCCCATGCAGCTGCAGGCAGCCCCGTGCTCACCTAACCCAGCTCATTGCACCACACTTCCCTCCGCTGCCTTCCTGGTTGTTATAGCTGTCACCATGACTCAGATTTCCCCTATCAGATTCTCTGTGCGGGGAGATTCCCAATACGTTATATGGCATTGTGAAGCTATTAAGCTACTTAGGTTTACATCACCTAAGCTGCTTAGGTTGATATCACCAGAAGCGAAACGCTTTTGAAGATCTTGACACATCAAGCAGTGTAATTACAATCAAAGGTCTCAGATTCCAGCCACTGAAGTTCACAGAGAGGGTCTCTATCATTTAGATGGCAATATTGAGGGAAAATATCCAAACCCCAGATGAGTTTCACTCATTGAGCTGATGGCAAACACAGGCTGCACAACCAAGACAAGATTATTTGCCCCACAGAGCAAAACCCAACAATGAAGAAGGATGTCAACTAGATGTCAATTTCTCTGCCAGCCCCTGTTTTAATAAACTGCTACATTTCAGGCTTCGTGGTAATTGCTGAAGTGACTTGGAGCTCCAGCACCGACCTAATCTTGCTTTCCAACTCCTCTAATGGCATTACTCATGTACTCATCAAAGCACGGGATGTTTGTACCGGCAATCTGCAGATAACCTGCTCACTCTGTGCTGCTGCAGAGAGCTGTCAGGCCCTAATAACTCATTTCCTGAATAAATCCTTCAGAGGCTCCATACTCTGAACGTGAAGGGAGTAAAATATTCTTTTGATCATTCGTTTGAAATATATTCTTCGTCCTTCAGAAAGAAATGTAACAGAACGCAGTCAGCAGGAACACAATTAAGTCAGATAAACTGATACACGGACATTTATAATGATGTGCTGCATGCTTTACAGTGATGCAAAATGAAAGTGTTCCCCTCTTCTCCTGCACACCTGAGCTCAGTGTCATTGCATTTGGAGCTGACATGTCCCTGCAGGTGCTATCTGAGCTTCCCACCAGCCTTAGTGTCAAGTCTTGTAACCAGCATGGAGGGTCCATCCCTCTGAACAGACCAGAACATCCTCTGTTGATTTAATGCATAGGGTTACATGACAGATCAATACAATGGGAAAGGCATTATAACAGAGGTGTGATGGGGGAAGGACCAACATGATAGAAAGGTGCTATGAAGGACGGAAAGAAGATCACCCATATCAGAAGATTCCAGGTTTGCAGGGGAGAGCTTCACCAAGGAGGGATGTCCAGAAAGAGCCCCTTCCCCAGCAGCAGTCAGCCCTTCAATGAGGCCTAAGAGAGGTGCAGTCAGGCTGCAGCCCTTCCCATCACACCTCCAATGTGCTCCCAGAGCTGAGTCCTTTCCCCAGGTGCTCAATCAGCTCTTCCCATACAGTCACCATGCACACAAAACAATGAGGCAGACATAATTACAAGACTTCTGAGTCCATCCTGCTCTAAGTGGACACGCAAACTCCTTTACAGGCAGAGAGAGCGCCAGGCTGCTTTCATGCTGATCCTCCAGCACTCATATCTGCGTGGTATGAAAGTACAGCTTTCAAGGAAGAACAAAAGCACGCAGCAGTTTAATTTCCAGCACTCCAGGATGCTTCAGAGAGTCCTTTTAGAATTACAGAACAGAATGAAAATAAAGGTGGAAGGGAGATCCCCTGGTCTAGGAAAACTGCACTGTGTAGGTTGCTTCTGGAGCTGAAATTCATGCACTGAGGGCAGCCCAGGTTCTTCCTCCAGGTGTGCATAAACTCTGTATGGCTCTCTTATTAAGAGTACAGAATGCTATAATGTCATTATGTGATGGAAAGTATAGAGATAATAGTGGGGTGGCAAAGTCTCTGGCTACAGCAGATGAGGACAAGCCCAAATGAAGCAGCCACAGACACAAAGGGGAAAAGCTGTGTACCTTCGGAAGGCCCCAGGTAGGCAGGAACCTCCAACAAGATCCTTTCACTTCCACTGCCAGCCCTTAAATGAGGTCTGGGAAGGGGTGGATCCTGGCTCCAGCCCTTCTGGTCACTCAGCTGCATTGCATTGCATTGCATTGCATTGCATTGCATTGCATTGCATACACCTGAGCTCCCCTGAGCTCTCCCTACCTTCCTACCAGGTGCTCCATCGCTGCTTTAAGCCCTGACTTAGCATTTCTGCTCCAATTGCCAAGCATTAAGAAAACAACACACACAAAACCCACAGACGTTAAGAATCAGGATAGCTGATTAGGAACAAGGAGGCCACCATCCTCCTTGTCATCCTTATCATTTTGTTCTTCTCTCGTGCTTCTGTGTCCTATGGAGTTTCACCATCTCCTGCCCCACACCCCCACTGAAAGCCCTCAGGAGCAGCAGCCATGCCCAGAGCCCACCATCATTCCAATACCATATGCTAAAATAACCCAACATCACACACTGACAACGTCTTCCCCTTGCTTTATAACAGCAACACACAAATCTTCCCTGCGGTGTTGCTTATATTGATGTGTTTTTATCAAGGGAGCTAGGAGCAACAAGTAGAACCCTGAGATGGTTAAAGCATGCTTCAAATTCATTTAAAATAATGCGTTCTCTCCCTAGACTCATACATCTTCACAAAGAAAATGGCAAGCAATCCAGAACATGCAAGGCATAACGACGTTCAGATGTGTACAGCCATAAATAGCAACTTCCAAACCAAGAATTTGCCTCTGGAGCTTTTTCAGTAGGCTGTCAAATAGGAAATATTTAAAGGGAGGCTATGATAGCATAATTTCTCTTTGTTTGAGGCAAGGATGGAGTGAATGTGTCATACGGCGCTAAGAAAGAACAAGAGAAATCTCAGTGATCCAAAGTGAAAGGACTTCATTATAGAGGAAATCCTCAATCCATTTAAACCAACCACAAATCTGTTGGCTTCAGTAGTTGTGGATCTCGTGACAGCCCCAATGACAAACAAACACATAAAAACACAATGCATTTCAGCACCGAAATGCACAGTTTCAGTCCTAAATAACCGTGCTGTGTAGGAACACTCAGGGTCTGCACCCACACGAGATGCAGGAGCTGGCTGTGGGTCAGCAGCAGCACATGGGCACACCTCATCCACCACTTACTGGGGGCCTCCTGGCAGCTGCTGAGCTATAGCCCAACCTTCCAGAATGGAAGAACTCCTTTTAAATGTGACTATATTCGGGATTTCTTTGTAAATTATTGGGATCTTGTTAACAAGTTGGAGTGGTTTAACAAACTGACGTTGTTCAAAGTGCCCTTAGGAACACGTGCTGCAGTGTTCAGCACCTTGCAGTGCCCAGCTGCAGCCCTGCTGACCTCTCCTTAACAGAAGCAGTGTCTGAAACGCTCCTCTCGCATCCAGATTGCAGAGAAGGCACCAGCAAGGAGCGAAACAGAGCTGCCCTCGCCTGCTGGGTTATTGCTCCGTGACCACAAACACAGCCTTATCTCCAAACGCAGCAAGGACGAAGCAGATGAATCACAGTGCAAATATCTGTCATTTCTTCTGGTTTCCTTTGTGCTACAGAAGGGCAAGCAGGCAAACAAAACCAGCAAAAACAAATTGAGCTCTCCGGTCTGCTTCTTATCCCACTTAATAAAGGGTATGCTTTGCTACCACTTAATTCAATGGAAAAATTCCTTTAGGTCTCCATGGGAACGACATTGGGTCTATAATACTTAACCATAAGTACCAAATTCTATAAGCTTTGGCTGCAACTTTTTAGTGTCCTTTTAAAGATCTCTGTGGATAAAGAACGTGAGGTTCTGGAGTCAATAAAGTGGACGAAGCAGCTTTCACAGGCATTGAAAGTTCACTTCCAAACTTCTCTACAAAACAGTTACTGGAATTTGGGGGAAGCGAGCACAAAGAAAACACTGTAACAACACAATGACCCTTTTAACAAGTAAAGCGAGCAGGCTTATTAATGAAATTGGACTTACAGTATATTTGGACCAGACAGTGAAAGGAAATCTCTCAGCAGCTCATCACAAGGCAGACAACGTGTAAGCAGATAACAGCAAGAGCCGTGTGCTTCATCATTAATTCAAAAGAGATGGCAGCTCTGTCTCCTTGCTGGCTCTGGTCAGTCACTGAAGACAATCTGCCTCAGTCTGGGTGAAGTGCTGCATTTCAGAACCAAACTCCGCTCTCATCAAAGCAGCAACGATGAACTATAGCAACATCTACATTTACTGGGCATTAGGACTGTGTGGGCAGAGCTCTGAACACCAACCTGAGCCCAACCTTCTCACCTTGGGTGTGAGGACTGAATAAACAGCAATAAAAGTAAAGGAGTAAAATGGTGATGATGGCAATGAAAAGTTATTAATGATCTGATGCTGAGACTGAACAGTTCAAAGTTCAGCTCAGGCTTTGTTCAGAGATGGCTTATCTCGGGTAAGACCCGACGTGGGGCTCAGAGCCTGGGCTGACCTGGCTGTGACAGAGAGGTCCCCTCTCCACGTGTCCCTGTGCCCGGTGCAGATGTGCTCCTTGCTGGGGCTGCAGCACCCCGTACAGCTCCTCCTGTGGCATGTGTACCAAATTGGCAGCTGTCAAAATTATTCAGCTTGGAAATTAATCAGACACGGCGGTTAATGAGCCCAAGTTAAAAAACAAGGCAAGAAACACACCATCTTTTCAGTGGTGTGGGTTGAGGGCCGACTGCTCCATGCTACAGGTGGGGGCTGAGGGAGGCTGAGCCCATCCACCTCCAATGCTGCCGGCCTCCGCCGCGCGGCTCTAATAAATCAGTCAGCACCATCACTCCATAATGCCGCCTTTATGCTGGGGTTTGACCCAGCCCTGGCACACGTTGAAGGGCAATAATAATTTATGACATCACCGAATTCCTGATTAAAACATTCTCATACTGGGGTTTTAAAACGCACTTTCATTGACTAACATTTTCACTAGCTCCGACAATCCCACGCTACGTGCCTTGACCACATCATAAAGAAAAAGGCTTCGTTCTGGATGCTGCACAATGCGCAGTGTTTAAGAGCAGTCTGTTGACTTTCTGGCAGGATACAGCTTTCACACAGACCGGCTCAGAAACACGACACTGATACAGGCATTAAGAATGGATTAACACTGCCGTGCAGGCTGCAATACAACCGCTGGTGGGACAGCACCAAACACAGCACGGATCCTGGTTGGAAATCTTCATATCCAGCACAGAAACATGAGAGAACGACAAGAAACCTTTAGGGAATACTGCAATTTCCACAGCCTTGTGATGCTAATTACAGTCATTATCGAGAGCCTAAAAAGTTCTGCGTGTTTTTTTGTTCTCTGCTCACGGCAGCTGTGCAAGGTGCAATAACAACCTTCAGTGCTGCTCACACACACTAAAAGAAAACCCTGAGCCCCGCCTCGTTTCAGTGTCACCACCCAACACATCCCTGTTAAGACTGGAACACAATCAGCTCAGAAAGCTTCCTGCTCTCCTACGTACACACACACATCACCTGGGGTTTATTATTTGCTTAAATGACAACCTCAGTCCATTGAATTCAGTGCAGTCTCAGAAGGGGAAGCTGATGGTTTTGTGATGGGTTTTCTGCTTTGCTTCTTATAGGGCTTTTCTTTTTCGATTGAGCTTCTTTTTCTGTTGCCCTTTATACCATTTATCTTTCAGCATCGAGGCAGTGGATTCTTGTATTTGCTTCCTTGTTTCAGGATAGGGAAAAACACATGAGTTATGTAGAGATTAGCTGTAAAGAAGGTTTATGTTGAACAAAACTGCCTGCAGACACACAGTGACACGCAGTTCTGTGTCCATATTCTCCTGTCTCTTTGAGTAACTCAATGCCAGCAAAACAAGCAGGGAATCCTCCTCATTCTGTAGGTTCTGCATTATGGAGCTCCTGACTGGAGGCATCCGGAGCTGTGTCTGTTTGACACCTTGTATGAACTATTAACACAAATGAGGCAGCACAGAGCACCTCACGCTGCTGCAGTTACACACCTCGGCCTGCACCACAGTGCGGAACCTGGCGCTGCGTGCACTCATAATGCGATGTTATCTGTGAGGATCTGCGCCTTGTGACGGGTTGGGGCTGGATTCCGCCATCACACTCACACTGTGCTTCACACCCACCGCACACACCGATCCGCTCCGCCCGGGCGCGGCAGCACGCAGTGCGCCTGCGCGGCAGCCACTCCACTCCTCCAGAGCAGACGAGGCGCGGGGCAGAGCGGCCCCAGGAGCCGGCATGCAGGACAAGGCCTTCCGGTCCCGGTGAGGCCGCTTCCGGTGGTGGCGGGGCTGAGGCCTGGCCGGCAGCGCGGGGCGCAGGGAGCGCTGAGCTGCACAGCGTCTATAGGAACTGAAGGGTTGAATGCGTGTGTCGTGTTGGATGGAACTGTGACAGGCAGCAGATGGAAGGAAAAAATCAGTCCTAATTCTGTACTACAAACACCCACCGTGATTAAAAACACAGGGAAAAACCTCAGAATGTCCGCACTAACAATGACAAAGCCAGGCTGCTGTAACAGCTTCAGAGTGTTTAGAACTTGTAAAGGCCGAGTTCCATAGAACGACATTAAAACCGCTATTGCGTTCTGTTCTGTTTGTATCAATTACTTCCCTCGCCAAAGGGAAACTAACGGGATACTGGGCTAATTGTTAGAGGATCTACAGGCCTATGTTACAGCGTCAATATATGGACAGAAGCCAGATTGAGCTGACAGTAATTGACAGTTTGGTAAAATACAATTTCCCTGAAGAACAGAACACGTCCTTACCAAACACACAGCACACGTCCTTACCAAAGCGTGGTGATGCAGGGCCTGCTTTGTGCTGGAACTTACAGCCAAATAGTTACGTTTCCCCATTCACAAAGTGGCAGCTGCCAACACTTCTCTTTCTCATACAACTGAGGAACACGGAACCGAGCCAAAGGCAGCTGCAGCTGCAGGGATAGCACAGGGGTGGCAGCTACATCAGGGATCCACTTTGCTGGTTTTAAAGTGCACGGTATAACCGGCATGTAGCCAAGGGGAAAATGGGCTCAAAATGAGCCTTTGGAAAGAGATACAGAATGAGAGAAGAGTGTCTTGCGCTGAGGTTATGTATTTAACAGTTTTACATGAAATATTTATATATAAAAACTTTGTTAAGTGCTTTTCTCCAATTTAAAAATCTAAAGGATTCAAAAATAAGGCATTCGATATTTGAAAAAGTACAGATTTACAAAATGTGTATATTCTGTCATGAAAATTCCACACCAACATTATACACTTGGAAAAAAAATACAAACAGGATATATTACAAATTTATGTAGCAATAACTTAGTTCATACCATGCAATAAGAAGTACGTTAATCAAGATACACAAGCTTTTATGTTTCCTAAACTGGAGGGCTTAATTCTGTTTGCAAATGAGTTTGTATGCAAATTCTTAGAGCTGTGGCACTTGAAATTCTTGGTAGCCTTTCTATGGAGAGTTAAATTGTACATAATGATTACGAGGATGGAGAGCAACGAAGCGGCTGTTACGAATCATTCCAACTTTGTTCGACAATAGCTGAAACTCTTTTCTCATATTCACGTTTGTTCTCCTGGTAAAGCTGTGCTGCCTGACTGTTTGCTGGGCTGTTTGGATTAGGTTCATCAAGCAGAGACTGGAAAAAAGGGACAAACAAGAAGTGAGACAAGACAACGGTTTATAGAACAGAGAAAAACAACAACTTTCTTATCTAATGCTTCAGGAAGCAAACATGATGCGGGAGAGCCCACTTAAAAAACAAAACACAATAAAACACATTAAAGCTAAGATGAGGCACCCCTAATGGAGCTGAACTTCCAGCTATACATTCTATGTACGTTAGCACTGTATACATTGTTAGGCTCCTCATGTCCTTACAAACAGACACACGGCCATTTGTGCCAGTTTGTAGTATGACACCAGCTGATTATTTGGCATTTACACCGCTAACGTCATGCAGGACCAAAGAGAGGCGTAAGTCACTTCTACAAACCTCATTGTAGATATATCAAAACATTCATCCAGGAGGGGAAAAAAAAGAGTTAACTTTCAATGTGCCAAATCATTTCTTTTTAAGCCAAGTAAAGCAGATTTCAGCAGCACCTGAAGTGACAGACCAAGGCTTTGTGAAATGGTTTCAAATGTTACATTACACAAATTACCTGACTGCCCTTCTTCCCAAATCTGTTTTCTTGGGAAAATTATCCAATGGCCATTTTGCAGCTGAGAATCAGTAATTACATGGGTCAGCACTTTCTGTTTATTTGATCAAAGAAGCTATTGCTCTGCCTGCAAGTATTGGAAGTTCCTGGACAGAAGTACCCACCAGTTTTGTCACTGAGCTGTGTATTCTCTAAAACAGACTTGTAACAACATCCTTAACTGCTACAGCAGATTTAAAGTTACCTGAATTGATGTTAAAATAGATGAAACATCGTATGTTGGACTCCACCGGTTCTGAAGAATATCTAAACATATGCTGCCATCCGCGTAAACTGTGGACACAACACACACATCAGTCACCATTTATCAGACTTCTCTCACATTCCATTCATTTAATACAGTTCAAGCATGAACTACCATATCAATTTGGCCTGCATTCAAAAAATGCTGTAGGACAGATTATAGCAGCTATGGCTGACTATCTTATGTAATTCGATAGCTGGTATTTTGAAGGAGATGTATTACTGGAAGTAACAAAACACCTAAGAGGAAGTGAAGGAAGGTCCACAAACTCTGGCAATAGCACAGGAACAGGTAGACCGAGATGGAGCTTCTTGCTCCTCCCGTGTGCTTGGCCCGGATTCAAGTCGACGTAATGGCTCTGAGCAAGCAGAGACATTTGCTGCAGGCATGGAATGCACTGCGCCAGCCCAGGAGCTCAGTCATCATGCACTGCATGGGGAAACTCAGCACTGTGTTTTCACACACTAGGAAGGACGCTAAGGCAGACAATAGGAAACACTGCCTGCCTGAAATAGTACTTCTGTCTGAATATAAGAGCCTGTAGGAAACTGAGATTTGTCATGCAAACTTCTACATGCTGTTTTTCTAGCCTGTGCATCCCAGTAACGAAATAGAATAAAACAAAATGGTCAGAAGCATATTGGATTTCTTGTTATGTGACAGATGAATGGTTAGAGAGTATTGCCTATGAATACTGCCTAAGCCACAGAACTGTGATTAAAGCCAGCCTCTGTTCAAGGAGGGCTCAAGCTACAGAAAGTGCTGAAATGGGTTCATGCTCCAAACCCTTGAACTGAATCTACAACCCTTTGTAACAGAGGGGATTGGGAAAGAGAGGCGTGGTTTATGTTTTCTGCATCCAACAATCAGATAAAAGCTATGGACAGCTGGAGTGAGAAGCACAGCACACCATGGCTGCCCTCCCACTGAGGTGGGGGCAGCCCCCTCCCCTTTGCTCTCCCCTAGGAGTGCACTTTCTCGCCTGCCTCCCACTGCCAGCGCTGCTTAGCACAGGAAACCCCATGCAGGTCAGCTTGGCCGAGCTCTCACCTGACAGAAACAAGTAACATTTGGCACCATCAGTTCCCTGCTTGGATTCATGATGTGTCTACACAGATAAAAGTGCTGTTAAATGGAAGGGGGCAGGAACCTGGAGCAGGATTGCCCCTTTAGGCCAACTAAGTGCAGCCATAGCTGAAAATGCTTACAGATTTTGTTGTCACATTGATTGGAAAGAGACAGATAGCTGCTACTTAACAGCACCGCAACGCTGAGTTCTTCCATCATCCTGAGACAAGCACTTAGCAGGTAGCAGAGCACAGAGCAAACCGTTAAGCATTCTGGAGCTCTGCAGAGTACATGACCACACCATAATAGTTAGTAGGTATTACGGTTAAATAAAAATTATTTACTCACCATTTGGATGGAACATTTTTGATAAAAACCTAACAGTTGGAGGTTTGTTTGGATATTCTTCTGAAAATTCTATTACTAGTTTGAAAGTACCTGTCCAAAGAAACATAGATACAGTCAGATGACCACCAACAAAAAATGCACCAGGACCAAACAAGGCAAGTTAATTCGTGCACTCCATAATTAATATTTCTTCCCACCATTATGCAAACAAATCACATGAAGTTTGCTTTCTTTTCACATATTTCAAATGATAATGGAACTACAGAACTAATAATTACTAACAGCAATAAAAACAGCAGCAGCAAGGTCCAAGCATTGAGACTCACTGTACACACAGGGAAAGCAGCTTATATCCAACATCAATCACCCCACTGCCATCCCTCCCTTTTCCCTGTGACCAAATATGCCTGTACTACAGACTTCAGTGACTTTAAGGTGTTTCATTAAGAAGGCCCTGTGGTGCCAGCAAGCAAAAACTGGAATTCCATCATCAGCAATCTCAGTCTTTGGAGCTCATGACTGATTCACTGAAAACCTTTATTACGGATCAGTGAATAATTTACTGTACTCCTCCAACCCAACACAGAGAAAAACCCATCTGCTGCTGATTACTGCAATAACGCTATAATTATTAAACTCATTACTCCTCATACGCCATGGGGAGATTCATTACACATCAACTTTCATGCTTATGTACAGATCTGGTATTCCCCCCTCTCACTGAGTTCTATTTTCAGAACAATTCAACATTTTTCACCTGCTCTTAGTTAGAAGAACAGAAATGAATCAAACATGCCACAAAGATGAAGCCAGGAAGGCATCCTGCTCAGCTATATTGCTGAGCATAGCTGCAGAGATGTGAAAACACATCTGGCAGCATTAGACTAACATCCCCCACCAAGAGCTCAAATGTGCTGTGTCTAAACAGGTCTTGGTATAAGCATGGCCTCATAGCTTTGTAACTCACCATCGACCACTACAGCAAGACACCGCTTACACAGATATACAGTATTTTTGTAGCTAACCTGACCTTGAACCATCAGTCTTTGCTTGTTTAGACTATTCCAACCTACGTAATACTAGAGCAGAATAATGTTAATACTGACAATATTCACAAGAACGACAGGGAATATAGAAATGTGCTGCTTACCATCTTCAAAAGGCGTCCCTTCTGGGCTGCAAGGTTACAAAACATAAACTCCAGTTAAAAACATTCACTTCAAACATGCATATTATTCCTTATTCTCAAGACAGACATAGAGACAATCGTACAGGTATTAGGGAAGTCTCCAAAGGCAGCCTCTGGGAGCTTTGTCACTTCCAGCAGACTTCCCCATAGTCAATCTGATAGTGAAGATACCTGCTTAATTATTATCACCCCAAGCAGTGCAAGTGCCACGTTTCAGACTAGAGCTGAATTAACGAGGAGTTTGTTAGTAAGCTGACTTCATGTTTATGAAAGGATATTACCAGGGTTCCTCTTCTGGAGGACACACAACGTAACTTCCTAGATGGAACCTGTGCCTCATTGTACCGGGAATCAATCCAAACACTGCCAATGCATCTGGATTTGATGGCCAAGAACATGTGGCGCTCTTATGTACCTTTAAAGAGCCAGCCTGCTTTCTCATAACTCGGCTCCTATAAAACCTCTTCTATTTATTGAGCCACATGCAAACATCATTAAAAGAAAAAAAAGACAGTGAATATATATATATATTTTTTCCCTAGACGTTCC
Source organism: Coturnix japonica (assembly GCF_054131305.1). Classification (NCBI taxonomy): domain Eukaryota; kingdom Metazoa; phylum Chordata; class Aves; order Galliformes; family Phasianidae; genus Coturnix; species Coturnix japonica. Next base: position 2,282,083 of record NW_028188951.1, read on the forward strand.
TTATTACCCCTGAAAGCAGCCTCTTACTGTGATTGCACACTTGGTCATCTCTGTACATTTCCTGACTTTACATTCACTAAGGTAAAAAAATAAGGACATTATAAAAAAGACCATCCCCCACCTCCCTCCCCCCAAAGAAAGGGATGTGATAGTGAGCAAAATCTCTTACCCAAATATCACCGCATTCCACTGCATTATATTATTCTCAGATGGTGCACCACTGACACCCACAGGAGGGTCTTCTTGCAGTCTAGAAATGACAAATATAGAACAGCAAGCCTTACGTAAGTGAAATGCTTCCACCTGCAAGTCTGATTCAGTAGCAACATCCACCTTTTTACAAACCTTTTCTCATCCCACATCATCGAAACAGACAAAGTGTTACATGCAGGTTAGCAAAGACACCGAGATTTGCTCCTGTGTTACATCAACACGCTATGACAGCCCAGCAGGTTGAGGCAGGTGTGCAAAGAACTGTAAGTATCAATGCTGTAAAGCACTACATATAGCTGGGATGGATGTGCAGTGACACCCAGATGGCTGAGGAGGAGCAGAGCAAGGAACTGCTGCTGGCTGCCACACTGAGACAGAGGATAAACCACAGCCAGAAACAGGAGCTGAGCACAGCACGACAACACTGACAGGACATACTGGAACTAAGGGCAAAGAACTGTCAACTGAGCTTTTCCTGCATCCCTAAGTCTGTGCATGATGCAGCTAAATTTGGTATAAGCCTGCTCTGGCTGGTGAGCTGACTGCTTCAAAAGGGAAGAGGCAGCAACGGGAAACCTTTGTACTGTTCCCTGATAGCAGTTCAGCAAATGTCAATATTTGTCTCCAAAGCAGTAGTGGGAGCATTTAAAATTCCTTTTAGATCCTTAATCCTTGGACTAGGGAAAAGCATGTCGCCTACTGAACGCTGCATTAACTCATGCCAAGATGAATATAGACTCTAACTAAATAATAGGACCCAGATTCCCTCCTTCTGCCCATTCTGTGTGTTTCTGCTAAAGGATCAGACCCTGGAACAACATAAAGCAGGAACCTCCCACAGCACTGGGGACTGCCTGGGCAGATCCTTCTGTGACAGCTCCCATCCACTGCACATGCCTGAATCATGCAAGAAGAAAGAGAATGAAGCAACTGCCCTCACTTTGAAGCAATTGTTCAGTGTTAACATGAGATCTGACCGCACAGCACAATGACACTAAGAACAAACCCTCACTGGAAGCCCTACAGAATGAAGGACAAACTCTAAGTCAGTTTCAGCCTGTTTGTGCACACTGACTCAGGGCTGACCCAGGCACATTGCCAGCAGCGACGCCTGCAAGTCCCCCCGTGCCTCTGTGTCCACCCCTGACAGCGAGTACAGCTGCTCCTGTACACGGACACCAGCAATGACGCTGCCTGCACAGCCAGGCTGGCAGCTGGGCTCTGCCTGCTCGCAATCCAGATCCCCTGCGGACTGTGTTTACATCCCTGCTCTGTGAGCACATGCAGTCCAGACAGCTTAATTTGAACAGCATAAACCACCTACTATTTTGGTCAGGGAGAGCAGGAATGTGTTTTCTTCCATGGCAGACTGCACGCTGGTAATAATGCCCCAGCACTTTGCCTGATAAATGTATCAGGAGGACGGCTTCGGGTTTTAGAGCTGTTTTAAGAGCTCACACACCCCGCTGTCAAAAGGTCTAAATAACTACAGGTTGTGGCAAGGGCTGAATGCCAGGCTGGTCTGAACAGGGCCTAAAAGTCAGTAAGAATTAGGGAAAATGGGATATTTGTGAGCCCTTTTCTAACCATACCTACACACAGACAATGCTTATACATAACTATACACAAATATAGGATAATTAACATTTCTCTGTTGGTTTAATGAGGTGGTACGAGACACTGCTCCCTCTCCACTACTCCTGGCAATTACAAGATGCAAAAGGAGTTTATATTTAACCAAGTGAATCAGAGCTCACAGCACAGCCTGCTGCTTCACAATGAGGTAAGAGTAACACAAGGCTGAACAAAAATATAACCGGGGGGAAGGAGGGAGGGGAAAAATGGACATGAGATAGTTATGTATGTTTGGGTACTAAAGAGGTTGAATATCTGATAACAAAATGGGAGTGTGTTCCATGTTTTGCTATGCATGCTCTTCAATGTATTCTCCACCTTCAGCTTTAGGATTATCAAGCCAGCCCTTCCAAGATCACAAAATCACAAGGAAAGGTCTATTCGCTGTCCATAAACACTGCTCGGCCCTGCACAGCCCAACGAGATGAAGGCAGCCCGGTGCTGGGATGGAGCGGGACCTGCCCGGAGCCCCGACCCGAGCTGAGTCACCTCGGGCTGAGGAGGAAACACGGAGCGGTGACATTTACACACATAACAACAACCCCCGCCCCGCTTTCCCTCCGCTCCCAGCGCTGACCGCATCCACAGCTGCCATAGGAAATAAGGCAGCCCTTATAACGGTAACACAAACAAGGGGCGAATGGCAGCTCCGGACACTCGGTGTGTGTTATACAAGACTCGGGATGGAAAAGCTGGTGCAGAACCGCATGCGCACAGCAACATTAAAGGGCATTTCGGTTCTTACATGCGGGGAACGAAGCTCTCGCTAATTGCTGCGCTTATGTGTGTGCATATTTAGCACACACACACACACACACACACACACACAGACACTCACACACACACACACACACAGCACGGCCACGGCCGGAGCTGCCGCCCCAACTTTCACCTCAGGCGCCCCCGGCCGCCCCGGGGGGATGGGAGGAAACAGAACCGGCCCCGGGGAACCACCGCCGGCCGCACGGCGCCCGTTACAGGCGGAACGGCTCTGCAGCACCGCCCGCAGCGCCTCGAGCCGCCGGCACCGCGGGAGGGTCGCCCGGAGGAGCCGGGGGAAGGGCGGGCGGAGGCCGCGGCGGTTGTGCGGAGCATGGAGGCCGCCCGTCACCCGCCCGTCACCCAGCACAGCCCCCAGCCCGGCCCCGCTCCTCTCACCTCTTGAAGTCCCGCATCAACCTGCGCCGCGCCGGGGTGGACATGATGGCGGCGGAGCACCGTGCCCCGGCCGCAGCACCGCCTCCACACAAACAACCCGCAATGGCGGCTCCCTCCGCGCCGGGCGGGGCCGGACGACGTCGTGGGGGCGGGCGGGGAAGGAGGGCGGAGCGCTGGGCTCGGCTCGGCTCGGCTCGGCACTGCGCTGTATGGGCGGCACAACGCGCCGTCCGGGGAAGCGCCTCGTCCCGCAATCAGGACTTTGTGCTGCGCCGGGAGCTTGTGCTGAGCTGGGGCGGGTTGTTTGTTCTAAGTGCCGGCCGGGGCTGGTGCTCAAAGCGGCTCTGAGCGGGAACAAAGAGCACAGCCCGGCTCCGGACCTGGGTCGTGCTGTCCCGAGCATGGCAGCAGCACCGACTCCTCCTGGAGCCCCGTCCCGGCAGCTCGGCGCAGAACAGCGAGCCCACGTTCCTTCAGGTGTTGTCAGCAGGTCGCAGCCGGCGCCATCCTCATCCTGCAGCGAGAGACAAACACCGCGCTCATCCTGCCCGTCTCACCCCCTGCTGTCCAAGCGCTCGAAAAGCATCGATGCTGAGTTACTTTTGGACGGAGCCTGCGAGTGCTGAGCCCTACGGGGACCTCACCCGAGTGCTTAATTCTTTGCCTGGCAAGGACTGGAATGCAGCTGATGGCCTCGACGTGCAGCCCCCAGACCCACATTGCAGACCCACATTGCAGACCCACATTGTAGAACCCGCAGGCGGCGCCGTGCTATGGGACCGCCCGGCCGCTGGGGGGCGCCCTCCGAGAGTCGCCTGTGATGTCACAGCAATGCGCCGCCCGGTGCCACAAACAGAGCAGGGATTGTCTGCAGACACTTCCTTGTGGAGCGATATGTCGGCGTTGTAAAGCACAGAGTCACACCGAATTGTGAGGGCTGGAAGGGATGTCTGCAGATCCAACCCAACCCCTTAGAGCTGGGGACCTGCAGGAGAAACACCCTGATGGGTTTGGAATCTCTCTAGAGAAAGAGACCCCACCACCCTCTGGGCAGAAACACGTGAATGTGACCAGAAGAAGACAATATATTTCAGAACACATTATTTTTCCTATTGGTACAGCTGAATGTGTCAATGCTGCTTTGTAAAGTACTCTAATTAATCTAAATCCCATTCCATTACAGCCCACAGCCTTAGCTCATATGGTAACACAGCCAGCTTCATTGGGAACATCCACACATGTAGAGCATCAGAAATTGATAGTTAGAGAAGCTGGGAATTTCAGAGGTGCCAAAGAGATTCAGGAGCAGAAATGCCCGTCCACTGTGCCATAAAGATCCATCCAGCTCATTGAAACTGACTGATGTCACAGGCACCATATTCACTGAATTGCACTCAGAGATGCTAGTGGTTCTACAAAAAAGGTTCTGTTCAGACACTGAATCTTGTTTCCCCCGATATCAGTGGGAAGGGAAATGGATTTGGGCTTTGCCACATCCACATCCATTAAGAAAAATAAAAAATCCAATAGGCAATTTCCTGACATAAAAAGATTTGAGAGAGAGCAGATGGAGGACGATTAATGCAGTTGTGATGCACTTTCTTTTTTTAATATCTCATTCCGCTTCATTTTTAAAAGCGTACCTAAAATGTACCCTAACACATAGAAAGCTTATTCATTAGATCTTAAAAGAAACGATAAAGATCTCATCTACAAACCCACAATGCTAGTGGTGCTACCAGGCATCGCTATTAGCGCCACAAAAACTCAAACAACAAATACAAAGTGCTTGTTTAGCACAGCCCAGTGCAGCCTTCACCAGCAGGCTTTTCTGATGCACTTACACTGGCCATAGCAAGCGAAATGAAGGTCCTCATTCATTCATGGGGAACACAGAAATCAAAGGCTGGCAGCCAAGATCTCCTTCAGTGGCTGAATGGCAGCATTTGCAGAAAGGCTGCTGAGCTGCTCAGAGGGCACTACAGGATAATTCTGCCTGGTTCTCTTGTGCCCTTTAAAATCTGATGTCCTAGTGAGAAATCTGCCTGAGTCTCTGAAGTCGTTTCTCTTGGGGATGTGAGGATGTGTTGACTGAATCACAGATACATTTTCAGAAGGTGTCCAGTTGGAACAATTATGTTTTTTACTTGAAATGCAGCTTTAAATTGAACTGTATGAGTGAAAGTAAAATAGCCAATCTGTTATGCTGTTAGGATTCCTCAGAAGCATTTTTAACCCTTCAAAATCCTGTCACAAACATTTAGAGAACTTCCTGCAGGACTGATTTGGTTTTGGCTTAGTTGTGTTTATTTGGGTTTCTTTTAGGAGAACAGACAGCATGAAGGGACATTACACAGTGACTCACTTCAGAACTGGCTGCCATTATAAAGCTGTGGCAGCTGAAAGCAACAGTGGAAATTGATGGATGGAGGATAATCTTTCAGAATTATGACAAGATTTTTTGGTACTAACAGGGGTATTAACCCATCTATTTCAGCCATCTCATTTATTTAGGTAGGTTAGAAGAGTCTGTTCTTCATCTGAATGATGAAGGGAGAGGAACAGAGACCATCAGAAAATGCTTCAGGTGATTCTACTTAAGCAAGAAATAAATGCTTAAATCAGAAGTTCTGAATTAGTGAAGGATGAATGCCTCTGTTGGTATAGGGTTCCTACCCTTCTCACCTGGCCTTTTTCACTTAATAAGCACAACTATAGGAACTTCAGTCTTTTCTTGTGCATGTGAAGCTTAAAAAGAAGTGCAGCATACACAAATGCAATCTGGAAATAAAGATATTGGCTCTAGAGAGAAAGGGGAGCTGAACAAATCTTGCATTGGTGTATCATTGCCACAGCTACTCTGAGAGTCCATTCATAACCCCATCTAACAAAGCAGAGGAGTATTCTGGGACAGTCTGCAGCCAGCAGCCTGCTCCTAAAGGGAATATTTTCTCCAGCATAATTAGATAAAGCTCTAGGGCCCTTACCTACCCTAGAACTGGGAGCTAAAATAATAACTCACCTTCCATCAAGACCCTGTACCAATTCGGTAAGATGAGCCAAAAAAGAGTGAACTAGGTTACACAGCAATAGAATAAGATCCAGACATCCCAGATGATATTGAAGGAGGTGGGACAGCAAAATAAATAAATAAATAAATAAAAGAGAATTTAAGTAGAGAAGAGAAACTGAACAGCACCAGATGAAAATTCTTTATAACCCAGCAGTGTGCACCTTTGAAATGAACAGATATAAGTTCAAGTGACTCCTATAGACTGCAAACCGACGTGGGTTTGTTTCTGTATGCGGTAACACACAGCACTACTCACATTTCGGCGTGCTGTCTGTACAGCTCCCTGGCAATACTGGCTCACTAGGAACCTCATGCCCTGTGCTCAGCTGGCCGGCCAGCAGGAGTGGCTGTAGAGCCTGGTCCTGCCTCTGAAACAACTGGGTGTCTTTGGGCTGTCAGTGAACGGATGAGGATGAAATCTCTGTGACCATTTCTAAGAAGGATATATTAACACTGCAAGCTTACTTTCAGCATCAGAAACCCCAGGGCATGTTCAGAAGCCATAGCTGTAAACACGACTGCTACATACGTGGGAGTCCTTCATGACTGTAATAACACTCAGTTAGAAAAACGAGTCTCAGAAATTTCCTGAACTGAAATAGCCAAAATGATTATTTTTAGTTCATGTTTTAATGTCTTGTCAGTTTAAGGGAAACCAGTTGCCAGGTGAAAAATCTTCCGTACAGCTTGAACAAAAGGAATTTTCTCCTGTGCAAAACTTCAAATCTATTTTGACAGATAATGGCTCTGCAGCTATTTCTGGTTTTTAGGTTTTCCAGCCACAGCATCCTTAACAAAAGTAAAGCTAATGTACAAAAAAAGTTAGGAGGAATATCTTACCTAAAAGCTATTTTCAGCATGGTGCGGTGAGAAAATCCCAGTTAGTGATCCACCATTGGCCATGAAACCCCTTTTCTCCTAAAGAACACTTGTGAGCTGTTCCCTGGTGAGCAGGATGACAGGCATGAAAGATTTAAAAATATTTACTTAGTATGATTTATTATTAAATATCTAGTATTTAAATATTCACTGTTTAAAACCTATTTAGAACACACACAGTCTAATTCTGTATACGTTTATTCGGTATAATTAGAAGCCACTTTTAGCTTTGGCTGTAGCCTTTTATCCTAACAACTAAGCACGTTTCATCTACAAAGTGTTCTGCAGCTTTACTTCAAAACTGCTTCAAAACAGACATTCCTTACAGCTTGATTCATGTCTTGGTCTGGGGGGTTTGTTTTTATTATTTTTTTCTCCTTTTTTTGCAGTGCTGATGCTTGTTTCTGGTCCCGCATCTTTCCCTAAGCTGTGCTGGTCAAATAGTTGGTGGAGTTGTGCAGTGAATCTGGTGAAGGACTCGATCTTGACTAGAATAACGTGACCAAAGATGCATATTTTGAACTTGGATCCCTTTCCTGCACAACAGCCTCACAAAGACTTGGTATGGGTGCAGCAATAGCCTGCAAAGGGAAAAAGGGCACAGGGAAAAGAGAGGCTGCTGAAAGCAGGGCAGTGTGCTCATAAAACTGCAGTTGTGGCTTCACACACTGAAACACCAAACAATGACTTTGGCTCGTTCAATATCTAGTGGGAAAAGAAGCAAATAATTTCATAGGAATAATACCACACTCATGTTCTAATTAAGTTTCTCCAATATTGATGTCTAAATTAATTGAATGCACTGTGAACTAATGACATACTACAGAAATCAGTATACATAACAAATGAGGAATCCGTATAGTAGTGAAAGATCAGAAAAAACATGAGTGGGCACTTGTGGGAGGAACAAAAAAATCATACCATTAAAATTAGGGCACATCTTAATTTCTTCTTATTTCATGTTGCATTTTGTGTTACACTTAAGTATAAGAGCTGTGTGGCCCTTTTGGTTTTGCTCTCTGGCCTGTGACTTGCTGCCAGGCTGTCTGTGCAGGAGCAGTGCCAGTGCTGTGGCAGGATTAACCAAGTGCTGACTGACAGAAACAAACAGTAGCAGCTCTTTCCATGAGCTGAGATTCACTGTGTGCAGCACACACACACGGGTGAGAAAAATCACACAGGCCCTCTAAGAAGGCAGATTTACTGTAGTTAATGAGAACTTCCGTGTGTAATAAACAGTTTAGAATACTTCACAAATTTGTCCTTATGAAGAGTATATGCTACACACAGCTCTTCTTTATCAGCACTAAGCTGGTACATCTCCAGGCCTTGAACTCAAATACTGGGACAATTATAAGAGATTAAATTGAGATTTAGATGCCAAGCTATTTTTAAAATCTCTTACTCTACTAATGCGTATTCCTGTTTAATCCTATCTCAAAATTTATTTTGAGGGCTCAAAGTAAGTAGGAAAATGGGGGCTTAATGTAACCAAAGCCAGAAAAAGCCCAGATGAGCTCCAGGTTGGAGTTGGAGCCGAGAAAAGCAGATTTAATTCACTGCATCTCAGCTCGGAAGGTGGGAGAGAATTCTTGGAAGAGCTCACAAAGAAAAGCAGTACATCAGAGGCTCCAAGATAAGACGTGAATGGTGGGCAGAGCAAATTCTGCAGATCAAAAAATAAAATAGATTTTATATAAAGCGGCAAACTGGATCTGACTGTAGCCCAGGAGACATCTGGATCATGCTCCTTCCTGGCTGTGCTGCTGGCCGAAGTGATTTGGGGTGAATGAAGTAATCTTATTGCTGAACACGTCACATTCCTCATCTGTGAAGTGGTACTGACTTCTGAAAGGCCTCCTGAGAGCTACTGATGGGTAATGCTAGCTAGGATTGGTATTAAAATGTGATGTTTTCCCCACAGAAGAATGACATTCTTTTAGAACCGCACTGAAAAGGAGCGTTTTAAAAGGGTACACAGAGATGATAATCAAATGAGTTCTGCTAAGTGCTTTGATACCAGGAAACTATGATTTGTCTGCATGCTGCACACCTCCACTGCTCTGCCCGGTTAGCAAACGTGACACCATTGAAATGGGCAATCATAATGCAAGCAGGAACCTCCTTACAAGAAGAAAACTGGAAAGAGAGGGGGGTAGTACTTCTACAAGTAATTGGAAATAACTACCCTGTACAGAAACATCTGTGGCACTTACTGTTGCAGTTGAAGGCATAGTTCCTATGATTATTGTTTGTTTTTCTGCAGAAAATACAAAAAATAAGTATTGATTGCCTATAAATGACCGTTTAAAAACATGCCACTGCTGCTCAACTGCTGAGATACCTCTTCCAAGTGAAAAGACTGATTTTAAGGAACAGAGACTGAGTTAGACGAGCTCCTTACATCAAGCATTATTCTGAAGTGCTGCAGATTTCCTCCCATATTGTCTGTGGGGTAGTGCAGTTCTGACACAGTAAAAGCTGTACTTTGTAATGCTCTGTTCAGCAGCGGTCTCTAAATTTAATGGAGAAGATGTGGCAGATGTTGAGACAAAATAGTTATTTTCCCAGCATAAGTATTTTAGGCTCAGTGGTTACTTTTTTTCTATTCTTGTTACAGAAAACCTATATAGACTGTGACAAGACAGAATTACATGGAACATATTCAAAGTTCAAGGAAAGACTGGACATTGTGTTGAGGGACATGGTTTAGTGGGAGCTATTAGTAATAGGTGAACGGTTGGAATGGATGATCTTTTAGGTCTTTTCCAATCTTGATGATTCTATGATTCTATACAAACATCCACTCAAAATTCAGAACTCGAATCTTCCCTTGAGGTACTTGAATACAGCTGCTAATTATCTCACAGACTGCATTTCACTGCAGTTTGAAGACCATATGATGCCAAAGGAAAAAGCATTCAGTAACACCACATAGTCTTTAACTGTGTGAATGCTTCTCAAAAACAGAAGCCTTTCTAAGGGGGGAAAACAGTAAGGTAAAAATTTCAGTGCAAAAGTGAGAAACAACCATTGTAGGGGATATTCCTCCATTAAGAGTTTATAGATGAAATACAGATGACGTTCACCTTTCTTGACAAAGTAAAACTGGTTGGGAGGAAAGAGAGCAATTCTCCTTGTTTCATGTAGCAGGAGGTGCACCAAGTATCAGGCTCCCTGACAAAATCCACCCATGTTAAAGTATTGTTCTGCTTTTGTTCTGAGAGAGATGGAATGCATCAGGTTCTCAAACTATGGTCCATCCTGTTCTTCATTTCCATACATTGTACCAAGAAGCTTCATCACATTCAAGATAATATTTCAGTATTTGAATGCTGAAAATTTGAAAAACTGTGATCCCAGTAAAAGATGAAGGTGTGCATTTAACAAATGTATCATTATTTCAGTATGTTTTTGAAGCAAATGCAGCATTACTGAAGATGGAAACAATTTTGTTGATATCATTGAACACACATAAGCCAGAATGAAACATAAATGTCCACATAATCCTCTGTGACCTCTCAACTATTTGCACACAGCACAACAGCAGTTTAACACGTTCTAGTGAAGAGAAGCATAACTCAAACTTTCTGTGGCACGTGTGCGTGTCCCTTTGACTTTCTGATTTGGTAATCACTGAGACAGATTAATTTGCAGTGTGTTTTAGCAGCAGTAAGAGGTGAAGCAGAAATACCTTTGCCCACTGTGAGTCAGTGTGTTCTCTGTGATGCATTTTCCATCATGATTGTGTCTCTGCCACGGTGCCTGATGATCAGAGGAAAAGTCATTGTGTGCAGAAGGCAATGTATTGGTTGCTAACCATGGCGGAGTTGTGTAGGATACACTTTGTATCTAAAGCTGGAGCTTGCTAGAACAAAGAAGGGCCAGTACAAAACAATTGCTGTAACTTCCCATGGATTAAAAAAAAAAAAAATCAGTAATATATAAAATCCCCAAAATGCAGCTTCATTCAAATATTTATAACTGAGTGTAAATATATTTTAGATTTAGGAAAGCCAAGCAGTGCCCACTGCTGCTCAGCCTCTGCCCAGACTTTGTTCATTTTAACCACAGTAATTAAAAAAGAAAGAAATGAATAACTTTCTTCACTGAACTTCTGAAACTGGCTGCCATCCAGAGAGCAGCATCTTGATTCCTGAAAATGGCAAAACATTCACCAATTTCTAACAACATCCGTGTTTGATTTGGATTATCTGCCTTAACTCTACCTTTCAAATCACATCAAACCCAACTCCATTTGTTACTCAATTCTTAATACCAGGCCAGCCAGCTTTTGCTTCTTAGCATCTACTCTTTTTTAAACGTATGCAATCAGGCCACAGTGTGTCCCTATGGTGTTACATAAACCCACAGGTGTACTGTCAAAAAAAGGTTCACTGTAGGGTGGCAATGGAAACATATCGGCATGAAGAAACGCCCTCTTTAACTGAGCTGGTCATATGATTGGCATTTGGCAGAGACTCACAGCATGACTCAGTGAAATCTTTTAACAGTGAAGCTTTTCATATAGTAAACATTCCCAAGCACTCGCCACTACAGTTTTATTTCACTGAAGCAAAATCCTATTATATTAAATTATAATGTGGAAACATTCTCTGTTTTAATTTAATGAATACAGCTCTTTAAGTCTTTGCCATCTGTTCCACCCTTTAATTACAAAAACAAAAAAGAACGTTCACAATCTCATCACAGGAAGAAAACTAGAAGTGATCTGGATACACAGGTAAGTATTATACCCTGAGTGCTAGCACCTGTTACATACATGCTTTCACTTGATAGTAAAGCCATGCGTTGCTGGTATTAAATACATGCACTGGTGGTTTCAGATGAATAAATGGTTATTCATTCCTTCACTTGAGAATCTTATTCTCCAGCACTGTATCTTTCATTTTAGAGATAACTGCTTTTTAGGATAAGTGAATCTATCTTTGTGCTTGTAAACCATTGATCACTTACAGCCCTCTGAGGCAAAAGATGACACAGAAAGACAGTAAACAGAAAGCCATGTACAGCTACTCTATGCCAGCAGGTGTTTGGTTCATTGATTTTTATTTATTTATTAACATCATAGGCTCACCTCTGTTAAAGGAATATTTACATGTATTTTTTCTGGATGATCATGTAGAAAGCATCCACATTTACAACACACACAAAGAAAGGCAAGCATTTGCATTCAGTGGTGCTGCCCAAAAGCTTGTTCACTTGTATCATTTACAGACATAAGAAAATAATAAGTTTGTTCACCTAATAGTCACCAATTTCCTCTTAAGGATAACTTAAACTGAAATGCACTTTCTTTGAAGTGTAAGAAAAACCAAAACCAAACAATAAACAAAACTACTCAACCAGCAAAATTCCTGTAACACCTCACAGAAGGGGAAATGAGAACTGATACAAGAGACACGTTCCATCTCCTGACCCGCAGCCCATAGCACCTCCTGCTATACCAGCTTCACAGCACAGAGTAAAAGCAGGAGTTATTTTCTGGAAAACAGAAGCATATTAAATAGTCACACGAAACCAGAAGAACTTGTTGTGAAAGAAATCAGTCCTATCTCAAGGCTACTGTAATGTACACAACTTTATTATGGAAACTCTTTCACTCGCTATATTACCCACACATGAATAATTCTTGTTCCATTTTGGTACGTTTGTCTGCTGCCTCCAATTGGCCTTTGTCAAAAAATCAGAAGAGTAGTAGCTGAACCAATTCAGTTGCTTGGAATACTAGAGGTACAAATATGAATGATTCTCCTTTGTAATAGATGCTATTTTTTAAGTGAAGTTTATACTGAGGACAGAGAGAGCCCTTCATGAAAAGGTACGTTGATAGACTACCATCTAGAAACAGCTGCAACACAGGATGGTAGGTTACACACAGATATGCAGCTGAGAATAGTTTATAATACAGTTTTGATGATCTGGATCTCTGTGTATCACAGTAGCAAGCAAGGTTATTACTAGCTTCTGCTTTTGAGCTTGAAACTGCTTTTGGATGCACTTACTGCCTATGAAGAACATTCAGCTAGTTATTCATCTAACACAGCTCAAGAGCAGCATGAACTTGGGCAGAACGGGCCTGTAAGCTTCCAGGATTTGATGGCCTTGACTTCTACCAACTGCATGTTTGCAGCACCTGTACAACAGACATGCAACAAAATGTACCGGACATGGGTACTCCCAGGTTAACGAAAGGAGGGTGCTATTTTGTTACTGAATGTACTCAACAGTTACCACCAATGGTACATCTATAACAAAGAAAATCAGACGTTTGGTTACTAAGATTCCAGTTCCAATTAGTAAATTGTATTACTCAAAGAGAAAACATCAGGGTTTGCTGTTACAGCTATCACTGGGAGAACTGGGAAATCTGGTGTATATGAAGGAGGTATCTTTTGTTCGCAGGACTGACCACTGCCCTTCCCAGTCATTTTTTACCTTTCCCAAGTCATGGGAATTTGAGAGAGATGATGAGAAAAGGTGGCCCAGCTCAAGGCTGCAAGGGTAAATAGTTTTAGCTAGGAAAACTGGAAACAATATTTCATGTAAGAACACAGAGTTAGTAATGAAGAAACTCAGGTTTATCAAGTGTAGCTCCATCCACCCGGGGATATTCCCTCTCCAGGTAATTTACCATTGCTATTTCATTTTGCATGTTTATTTATTTACCATTATTGCATACGCAAATATTTTGACTGGCAGGGAGATGGCATGACTAGGAGTTTCTGTTTGGGCAATATAGGATTATGAAGAATGCTTATGCTAAAGACTGAGAGGTGCTGACAACACATGATTTTACAATGCCAGACCTGAGTCAGTCTGTGCACCTTTGTTTTCATGAATATTAAACTGGTTCTCTAACTTTCTTTGAAAAAATATGTATTCTATCCAGGCTTTGCATAACTGAGCTACAGTAGTGCAAATAATTTCAGGTTACTGTAGTATGTTCTTCAACCCAACCGTTAAAATAAGGCTTTTGGTGAGAACACAGTTACGTAAGACTGCAACGAGATTCAGAATGATAATTATTATCCAACTTGCCGCCTATTTTTAACATCTAAAATGGAAGGCACTGAAATTCTTAATGATAATATTCAAAGATTGAAGCACAGCAGCGAGTCTATCACAATGAAATCTGATTCAGTATTAGGTTAAAAATAAGGTCAGGTTATTATTTGTAACTAGTGATCACTAATAATACACTTGTTAACCCCAGTGAAACAATATCAGGGTCTAAGAATAAATGTTCCTATGCAGTGAATATAACACAGTTCTCCCTTGTCCTTTAGCACATACACAAATAGATTTCAAAAGAAATTTTTCCCTCCTCTGTCTCTCTATTCAAAGCAAGTATTTAAAGCAGCAGCCAGGACACTGCTCTGCTGAGAAGTGACGCTGAGCTGAGTGGCAAGGCAATAGTTTAGCACGGCACCTGTAGCAGATTGTGTGTACCTGCTTTGTCATGCAAGACATCTGTGGTATCTTCAAAACAACACTGGTATAGTATTAATGTGCTTCTAAAAGTCATGGGTACAAACCTCCCCAATTGGGTTCATGCTTCCTGTGCTTCAACACACTGACGGTGCTACAAAGAAAACATACATTTACCTGGCAGGAAAGAGGGGGAGGAATAGCTCACATTTCCTTGCTCCAATCCTTTTTGCACTTGTTATAGCTGAATTCTCCAGTTGCTTGAGCCAGATGAAGGTCAATAGGACAATCACTGTAATGTAGCACTAACTAGAGAGAAATAACCTGAGAGAAGAAAGAAAGAGAAAAAGCATTGGCTATAATGCAGAGAATCTCCCTCATTCACTCAAATAAATAGGCTACAGAATGACTACACTGGGTAGGTGTTGCCTGTCTTAAGTGTAACTGGAAATCCAGGACAAGAAAAAGCATCACAGGATAAAGGTAAGAGTCCTTTCTGTTGGCTGAGCTGCACTGTGTGCTTCTTCCCCATTATCACAGCACTTCACAAGGGCACAGTCAGGCACAGGTAAAATATGTCAGAGAGTCCAAGTTTAACATTCTTAGATCTGCAGGTAGGGAACTCAGTTCTCTGGATTTATGGGCATTGAATAGAATTGTAGCCTCATTAAAAAAACAAACAAACAACAAAACTAACTAAAACACCCAGTCCTCATAATCAACCCGAAGGTTCCTGAGCCATGTAAGCCAGCTGCCTTCTTTTGGATTAGTTTCCACATTTTCCCTTGAGTCAGTGTACTAACATGAGGAGACTAAACACATCCTGCAGAGGCTTTAGCCGTAATTCAGTTGTCACATTGTGTGAGAGATCTCACAGAAACAAGCGGAGCAATCCTCTGCCATGATGTTGCAACTTGGGAAAAAAAAACAACACAAGCACCTCTTACAAGTCCTGCATTTTTTGGATTCCCAAAGCAAATCATTTAGAAGGCAGAGATAGTGGTTACTCCATGGTATCCCGGCACAAGAAGCAAAGATAAGACAATAAAAACCTTGATTTACATCTCCATGACAACTGATTGCATGTATTAATTATGCATTGTGTTTCTGAGTGATTAAACATAGTTTATTGAATCAAAAGGCTCAAGAAAAGGAAAGCTTTCCCAAACAAAACCCTTGTGATGTGAGTTGTGCTGATCTGAGCATGACAGGAGCACCAGAAAGCCTCGAGTCCTATGGCAGAAACTTAGCAGAGCACTTCATGGATGTTTACAGTATTGGTTTAAAAGGAAGGAATTTAAGCATGCCCCCAAGTCTCCACTGAACTTGACTCTAAATGCTTCTGTCATGTTAACTACTAGCCCCTCAGTGGGGCTGAAATCATGTCTTTGTCTGTCTGGCAACAATAGCTAAAGGTCTGTCCTGGCATGGCAGCACCTGCAAAGTGCCCTAAAGATTTTAACACCTTACAGTGATGTGCAGTGTTTTCAGAACAACTTTTCCCTGGGTCATTTGACTATGAAGTATCTGTATTTATTGATCATTGCGCTTCACAGAAGCCATTTACGGGTGGAATCAGTGCATGATAAAATCGCTGACATACTGCGTGGACTCTGGAGTGAGTCAAACAGAAAGAAGTTCCATTTGCTCATGCTGACGTACCAAATATCCGACACAAATAGCTTTCTGTCTAGCTCCCATCTTTTGCAATCATTCTGCTAAGAATCACAAAGCTTATCTAACCGAAGGGGACCAATGAGACAAAGAACACACTGTATTTTGTTGCAGGAAGAGGCTGATGTCTCAACACAAAACATGTATTTTTGGCCTAATTTGATCAGGAAAGCCCATTTGCCCCCAGAGGCAGATGACATCTACAGTGAAACATCAACTTCTGCACTCATTGCTGACAAAAAACCCACATTAATATTAACTCACACATTAACCCAAGAAGTTAACCCTGGATTATAATTCTGAGATAGCACCTTTAGATAACACAGCATAGTATTCCAGCTCTGCACTTAGCACTGAACACCATAGCAACAGACTCTTCAGATACGCACTGGCAGATAACTCGGATCTAGTAAAATATTCACATAGAGTGCATGTAGACTGTAATGGCCAATCAAAACTGTGTTCACTTTGTTGTATGATGCCTCGCAATATAAACCTGCATAGTTTAAACACTGATGTCTTATACTGTGAAGGAAACGCTGGTGTTACTGCAGTAAGTGACAAAACAGTTGCAATTGCTAACATGCATGTGAATGGATTGGAGATTCGTACTAGTCTGCACTACTGTAGATGGTTTTGTAAGGAAAACAGAACCAGCTGAACACTCCATCCATGTGATGTGTGTGAGCACAGCTTTGGCAGTAACCCTTCCTAAGAAATGCCATCAACATGAGACGCTCGGCAGTGACTCAAGAGCCAGGACTGCACATGGCAGCACGGACAACCCTTGACTCATCACAGCACCCACACCCAGGACATCTCCTTAGCTACAAACCACACACATACACACACAGCAGCCTGGCACAAATAGTCAATACTAAGTATTGTTCCTACCTTGCCATGTACCTGAGGGACTGCCAAACCCCCAGCTGATGCAATGTGGCAGGTATTCTTTCATTATTTCCCTCTCCTTTGAAGGTTCTGATAACTATCTGGGAGAGAAGCAACCACAATTCACTGAGATATTGATTATGACTCTCAAGAAGGAGGAAGAGATCTGACATCTGATCCGAACGCAGTTTATGGGCTGAGACAACACAGGGATAAAGAATAGAGCAGGTTGTTTTAGATGGAACTCCAATTGTCTCCCTTCTATGTGAGCACCTGAATAACTGGATCCAAAATACTGCTGTGCCAAGTCCTCAGTTCTCTTCTAGTCAACGGCACAGCTTCAACTGCGAGCAAGGAACGATGAATCCCCTACCTCATGATGCTGAGTTGATAGCTAAGAGCTATGACTGCCTTTTCAAACAAGGAACCTTTCCATAGCAGAGTAACCCTAACACCAGGCTCCCATTAACCTATGGCAGGTTTGGGAGCCACCACAATTGCTTTAAAGACAGCAGCAATCACTATTGCAATCCGCATGGAGCACTGCCTAGTGCACATTACACGTGTTTTCTCTGCACATATCAGATAATACGTCACAGGACTTTGGTTGCAGTTTCATAAGCAAGTTAAGATTTTCCTGCTACTGAAGCTTTAATTTAAGAAATTTAAAAAAGAAAAAATCAGAAAGAATTCAGAACCTGAGTTTCACCAGGAATTCCTCTATCTCTATGAAAACAAAAGCTAAATACGGTCTTTAACTTGGCTAGTTAAATAAGAGAGGATTATTGCCTTATGTTCTTTCCAGTTGCTTGTTCAGGATTATTTGGGAGGCAATGAAGCAGTGCCACAGAGCAGATTCTTGCCATTTTTCAACAGATAACACCTCTCCTTTTACAGCTTTAAAATACAAAACCAGAGGCATCTGAGGATGCAAAATAGAGCCCCTGAAGAAAGGCATGCCAAAAAAATGCACATCTTATAGAGAGAGCATGACATGGAGGAACCGAGACCGACTGGTTACAGCAAACATTCCTTCCCCTTTGCTCACTATTTTGTTTCTTTGCCTCAATAGCAAGCAAAGAATTTAACCCTTTCCACTCACTGCAAGGCAAACCCGGCTGGAGACAAGTGACTCCTATTAAGCAGGAAGCCTTTGGTAAGTGGCTAATTCCAAAAGGGCACATTGGGCCAAATTCTGACCCACTTTATTGATTTTGTTGTTCTTTTAACTGATATTTCACACGCTTGATAAGTTACTGTAAGGAAATGCCACACCGGCAGCCCCGTCATTTAGGATGAAGACCACTGCAATACACGTTACACACACCGCACAGCGTCACAGTGTCACAGTGCGGTGCGGGTTGGCAGGGACCTTAGAGATCACCGAGTCCAACCCCGGGATTGGAGCCTCTGTGCTGCAGAGCGGCACTGCTACCACTTGCGCCACAGGGGGATTCGAACCCAAGGCCTCCAGCGTTGCAAAGTAGCGTCCTTCAGCACTGCGCCCTCAGTGTCACACCCCGCTCCCCCACACACCCATGAAGCCGTACCCCACACACTGTACAGCGCTACCCCCTATTTCCCCACCGCTCTCCCTCAGACCCGCCCACAGCCGCGCCCTGCACGGGCGGGAAAAGCTCATGACCCGCAGCTCCTCCCGCGCATGCGCACGAAGCCCCTCACAGCGCGCAAGCCCCGCTCCCCCCAGCCAGCATGCGCCGCGCATGCGCAGCATAGAGCTCCGTCTCTCCGGTCGGGCAGGTCCCGCCCATGTCGCGCATGCGCGGTCCGTCCAGCCTACTGCGCACGCGCCGTCCCCTCCCATGGCGGCGCCGTCCCCTCCCCGCAGTGTAGTGGGGCCGTGACGTCAGCAGCGGCGGCCATTACACGGGCAGAGCGAGGGTCGGAGCGCTCTGTTCGCTGCCGTGCGTTGGGCGCCGCTCCGCCCGCAGCTCCACGACCCGCTGCTGAGCCGCGACCACCGGGATCGCGTCGTTGGGGCCTTTGGGGGGAGCGGCGGCAGCTGGTGGTGAGGGGGAGGAGGAGGCGGAGGAGGAGGGGGCGAGCGAGCGGCTGCGTGCGGGATGGAGGAGAAGGTGTTCACCAAGGAGCTGGACCAGTGGGTGGAGCAGCTCAACGAGTGCAAGCAGCTGTCCGAGGGGCAGGTGAAGAGCCTGTGCGAGAAGGTGAGGCGCGGCGTGGGGAGCGGAGCGGCGGCACGGGGCGGGGCGGCACCTCCGGGGTTGGGCACACGGGGCTGTGAGCAGGACGGATCGGAGCGGTGCCGGGCAGTGGGTCGGCTCCACACATCGGCTCGGTGGGTCGCTCTGTTGGGCTCCGCTGGGCGCTGCTCGCTCTGCCCGGCGCTGGATGAGCCGCGGCCCCTCGGCGGGCATTGCCGCGGCCTGGCCCCGCCTCCCGCCTTTTCATCGCCTCCTAAAATGGCGCCGCTGCCGGGAGCCGCCGCCACAGAGCACGAGAGCCGCCGCCGGGCCCGGCCCTGCCGCTCCGCCATCCGTGCGGTGCTGTGCGGTGACACGGGGAGGCCGTGTAGGGCAGGGAGCGTAGGGCGCGGTGCGGGGCTCCGAGCTGCTGTGAGCACGGCGGATTATTCAGTTATTCATTTACCATACAAATATAGGATCGCGGTTATTTCTAATTGAAGCGGAATTTTAGATCGACCTGGGGAGTCGGGTTTGTTTTTTGTTTTTTTTTTTTCCAGAATAAAATGGCGCTTAGTGACATAAAGCTCGTGTCGCTGTTTATTGCTACGGTGACTGATGGGGATCCGCGCAGCACAATGATGTGCTGTGTGTGTAGTGTAGGAGCGGCTTCACATCGGCAACTGTGCTCTAGGAATTAAAGGAATAATAGCTGCAGTGGTACCCGGTTGTATTGTCCGGTTACAGTCTGTTTCTGAGCGGAATTAAATCCTCAGCCATCATGAGCCATTATTTTCCCTTCAATTACTGGAGGTTTTATTTGTGTGCACCTTTAGATTGAAGGAATTGCCTTTTTTGGGGGAGGGATCTAGAAATCAATGCGTATGGAGGTTATTGATGCCCTCGGTCCTAAAGAAGGCTGCGTGCCTATCACAGGAGGAAACAGGGGTATTTTAAGGTTGGCACCATGCCTTCAAATAGTACAGCGTGTTGGTTTAGAAGCAGATTGTTTCCAGAGGGTTGTATGTGGACTTAGAATTAACTTGCAGTGCTTTTGGCCATACAGGTTCTTGTTGTGTCCCACATTTCAGTCGCCTCATATTCCAGCAACTCAAAATCAAAGCCGTTAGATATAGTTTGTGTGTTTAACGTGGTGTTCCAAGCAAGTAGCAGGTTAGGGATTGTTTCCCTTGTGTGTCTTTAGTGCCAGCACTCTGACTTTTTCCTCGTGTCCCATTTGCCATCACTGATGTGCTGATGGAAGGGCTGAATCCTGGCTGGGTATTTCTAATGTGGTTGTATGGCAATCTGTAAAAACCCGAGGAATAAATGAAATTCTTTGCATTTAGTGGATGCTGTGGATAGGTGAGCAGTAGACATGCCAATAGAAACCGCACAAAAGGCACCATAGTCCTGTTCATAATCTGTGCGAGGATGGAGGTGTCTTCATTTTTTCCTAATGAAGAATTGAATTAGTCTATTTCTGGCTGAGCGTGTAATGTTCATCACCAGAATAGATTCATGACACTAGGAAAGAAAAAGCTGTTCTAACCTGAAACGATTCTGATAGGTTCAAGGCAAGGAATCACGAGGCAGGTGGGCTCTGTAGGAGCAGCAGACTCTGTTGGAGAGGCTGGAGGAATGATAGGTGATGAGCTGCAGGAATTGTTTGGATGAAGGAGTTGAATTAGGTTACAGAAAGCTGCCTGTTCGACTGCTGCATTGAGATGAAAGGCTGCAAGGACAGGAGAGAGGCTGATGTGAGAATACCACTGAGCAGCAGGGATGGTTTGCCACAAGTTGGAGCCAGCTCCAGACCAAAGGTGGAATGTCTTTGGGCAGCATGACACTGTGCTTGAGATAAAGCTCCCTCTCTATTACTCGGTTGAGGTCAACACTTTGTGAGGTACATCCAGGCTGTTTGTATTAAGGGTGATAACTACTGGTGGATTTACCAGCCCCTGTTAGTGGTAGGTGAGATGCTGTGTCAAGCTTTCCATTGTCCTGTCCCCCCCATGGGTTGCTGTGTTCCCAAAGCAGGGCATTAGTTGAATTCTGTGCCTGTCTGCAGAGGTTCCTCATTTATCCTGTTCCCAGGCTTCCAGCACCAGCTCTCTGCAGTACTGAATTATGATTCGTGTTTTGATTATTGTCTGCAATCACACCCAAAGGTTATGATTTTCCATAGAGAGCTTAGATGTTAAGGGTGGTGTCAAACATAGTCACTGTTTCAAATGATGGGTGCAGACCCTATCTGACAGAAGCTGTCATTCCTCACTGCTCTGAGCTGTAGCTACGATAGAAAAAAGTAATCCCTCTTGTGAAGGCTTTTCCCCATAACATGCTGTTTATTAGGTGATCTTCTGACTGGTATTTCTGGATCTTCTGAGGCTTCGTGTGTGTCTAGTAAGACGAAGCCTGAGGGCTCTGTTGTGTTTCAGTATTGATAGCAGAAGAACACAACAGCTATTTGCAGACACAGTGCAGTGCAGCACAGTAACTCAGTGTGGCCATTCATGCATCGCAGTTACTCTCAGTGCATCCTGTGTTGTGCCTTATTACCTTGGTGATGGTACCTGGTAGAAATGTCTTCTAGAGCCAGGAATAATTTGTAGCCACAAATAATAGCGACTTTCACAGACCTGAAAAAAGTCTGAGTGACAATTAGAAGAATTTAATGTGAATATTTTCTATTAATTTTGCTACACCAGTGACAGGTTTTATGTGCTTTAAGTATTTCTTAACTGTTAGCTTTGAAGAGTTGTTATAAATATGTGCCTTACTCAAGTATATGGCATTTATAATATTGGCCACATTTGTCCTGCTGAGGCTGAACTGTTCGCTGTCTGCTGTCTGTGTACAGGAGAAAGGAAGTCCTTTATGGCCAGGTGAGGTTATTTTCCACTGCCCACTTAGAACAAGGCTGCTGTTCTTTCCCATCCTTTGTGGGAAATGGTCTCGATGGGGCTGTTGTGATGTGCAGCTCAGGAAAGGTGGGCTGGCGATCCGGAATGGAACACAGGGATGAGCAGAGCTGGTGGATGCAATCCCCATTGGTTATTACAGATTGTATCTCCCTCTGTGTGGAGATGTCTGGGAATGTCTTACTGGGAAGAGCTGGGCCGAGTGGGTTTGAACACAGCACCCAGTTTCCTGAGGTTTTACTGCTGACTGCATGGATGGTGCTGCCATCTAGAAATGCCTTAACTGAATGAAGTTCTTGTATCACTAAACCCTTTTCCAGAAGCCTCGATTGACACCTTGTCTCTGTAGCTTTTGATCGGTAACAAAGTTTGTGAGCTCACTTGCTATTTTGTCTGTCACCATTGCTAACTTCCCTAATATAAGTGTTCCTGGGCCCTGCTGATTTCTGGTATGTTGCTTGTCAGTGGTGGCTTTTTTCCTCCTGTTACCTGCCACCTTTAACACCAGGTCTCAGATTTTCTGGGACTAATTGCCAATGAGAACAAGCCAAACGTGTACTTGCTACAGCTGTACGGACTGTTTGAACTCCTTCAGCTTTCTCTAAGCACCGTGCTTGTAGGAGGGCAGTGTGTTACTGATACAGCTCGCTTTTGGGTCAAAAGAAAAACCTGTGGTCAAAGTTCACTTCTCATGTAGTACAAGAGGAACAAGTTTTGTGAAGCACGCTCTGTTTCAAGCTGTTACTGCCCTGACATCTCTGCCACACTTGTTCAGAGGCACTGTTCCTTTGTCTCCTTGGTACTGGCTTTGTTCAGGACATGCTGCCTGTCCCTGCGCTTCTGACAGAAGAACAAGTGTGGAATGCACAGTGTTTCATGTCCTGTTTGCTGCCACATTGGCTTATGGAGTCAGTAGAAAAGAAACTGCTGGTGGCAGGAGGGCCCTCTTCACTTGTTTCTATGGCCTATGGGAGGACAGAAGACTGGGGACTCCTTTGTTACTGCCTCTAGTGTAGCTGTTGATGCTTCAATCTCTGGAGCATTACAGGTGAGAAGGTTTTTGTGACATTTTAATAACTGCTTTAGGTTATTGAGGAATGCTTTCACAAAGAAAGAAACTCCCCGTGTTCTTACGATAGCATTAATATAAAATGGAAAGCGTTCCCTTGCACAGAACACATTGGAAGTGTCAGCCTTGCTAGCCTTGTCACCTAGTTCTGATTACAGTGCTTTGGTGATGTGTGAGAAATCTGACTGATGCACATTGCTTCTTGTAGCACCAGCAGCTTTCTCTTCAGTATTCTGTGAAATCAGTCGTGCTGGTGTTAGTACTCCTTCCTTTTAATTAGTTTTTACTCACCGCATTCGTTGTAATCAGATGGAGTGAAAGATATCCCAGCGGTGTCATTTTGGGCATAGCTTAAAATAACAGAAGTGAGCGTTTGTAAGTCAGAGCAAGTTTGTACTTGAGGTTGTACAGTGTAAGGATAACGACACAGACAAGGCTGTAGATTGATGTCCCTTTTCCAAATCTACCTCTGGTAAAGCTGCTGCCTCCCAAGATCTGATGACAGTGCTGCTCTGTGGTTGCTCCCGGGCTGTGCTCAGTTTAAGGCAACCCTGATGACTAACAGCATAATAACCTCACCTGTCTGGCTTTGGCATGAGTTACAGAGGCCTTGTGCATGGCTCTGCTGAGAGCATGGAAGGAGCAGTGATAACATTTTCCTTTGCACTTAGGGCCCCTTAAACACTACACCAGCATTCAATAACACAGTTGTTACTGTAGACTTCTTTCTTTAGGCAATACGTTAAGGTGGAAAAAGCAGGTAGTTTATCCCTGGCTAAAGAACAAATAGCAGAGCTCAAGTCATCAGTTGAGCAACTCTCGGATATTTCTGCAGGGTATATAGGAAATACCTTCCAGTGCAGGTGTTGAGTCCTTGCTCACTGGTTTTGAAGTACATCTCTTTGGTTTGACACATGTTCCTGCCCAGCCTTCCAGCTGATAGCACACTGCATTAACAGCACTGTGCCCAGCTGGGGATGGGGTTATTTGAACAAAAAGTTTGAACAATTTTTGAATTTACCACCAGCCAGATTAGCTTCATTTCTCAGACACACTAGTAAAGGAACGGCTTCAACCTACTTCTTTTTCTAATTGCTGGAGTGGTACAAAATGAATTCAGCTTGCTCCTATGGATAGGGTTGAAGATTGTCTCTGTAAGTGGTCAGCTTCGTGCATTATTACTGTTACTCTTCTACTGGGATCTCCAATATAGAGAGGAACCCATCTGGTCTTCCTGATTTATTTGACTTCTTGTACATTCCTGAAGGTTTTTTTTTTTTTCCTAGAGTGTTTAAAATTCCAAGTTTAAGGCACAAAGATACCTTGAATATTGTGAAATGATGATGACAGAATTCTTTGGGGGATGCCCCTTCCTGTCCTCATTTTCTCTCTGGTCCACTGCTGTTATTAAAATAGCACTTCCTCTTCTCCTGAATCCCTCTCCCAGGGAACCAGCATCCTTTTCAGTTACTATTCAATATCTAAGGCTGCTAATGTTTTTTGCAAATTGAATTTGAGGGGAATATCAAGACTGTAGAAAGTGTCCATCATTGTTTTGCATTACAAAGGAATAGAGAATTACTTGGCAGAAGTTTACTGCCTGCACTCATTTTTACAGACCTTCTAGAATTCACAGGAGAAATAAAGTGATTGTCTCATTCAATCTTGCATGCAGTGCTGGCGTTAGGATTGCTGTCTTGGTTGGCCAGTGTCTTGTTTATTCACTTATTCTTCAAATCAAATAGAAGTTGCTAAAAGAGTGAGGCAGCAGATGTTGCTCTGCTGTAGAGTGGCAAAGAAAGGTACTTAGCTGTGTGTTGTGAAATATTAAGCTGGTTTGTGTTAAGCTTTTTGGGTTAGGTGTCTGTGGTTTGCATACACAGTCATTGAGATAGAGGCCGCTATTTTGTACACTTGGAGTTTAAATACAACTTCTGAGTTCATTTGTTAGTTCTATTTGCCCAAGCCTGAGAAAACTAAGGGCCATAAATAAGCAGTGAGTGCATTGTGACACGTATTGCCAGGAGCTGTGCTGTGATTGAGCTGTTCCTTCACCTCATTCCAAACCTCCAGCAAGGCCTGCAGTGACTGACCTTAGCGCTGCTGGTACAGGTGCTGCTCACCAGAGCAGAGCAGATAGGATGCTCTCTGTTTCAGTCATGGGAGAGTATGGTGCTGTTGTTAGTGCTTTTATGTTGGATGGAAATTCTGTTTTTACTTGCTGTAGAATAGTAAATAATTCAATGTTAATTGAGACCTTTGAGTTTTAATTTTATTCCTGCATACGCATTCACATTGAACTCCTTAGTGGATTCTGACGTTCACAATAAAGCAGGTGTCCTTTTGTGCCGTGTGGTCTGACTGCTGCCTTAACATCTTCACAGGAGGATGCTGTCAGGGCCCTGATGTCTCTACTTTTTAAACAAAAGTCAGACTATAAAACGAAACCCCTTTTGTTCTAAAAGCAGCCCACGTTTGACCTGAACATCTCCCCTCTGCAGGTAGGGGTTGGGATCACTTGAAGGAAACAGGAATGCATTTATTTTGTGGAAGAGCTGCTGACTTTGCACGGAACTGGGATCCCTTCCAGGTGGTGATGCTGGCCGGCTAAAACCAGCCTCCATCCCAATTAGCCGATCATTGTGGCTTTAGTCACATCCTGTGCATCTTGACGACAGGAAGCTATGGGTGTGGCTGAAGTCTTCGATCTCAACAAAATATCTTTATGGTAACCACAGATGTGTGACTTTGTCTTGGTTACAGTGGCTGCCTTTCTGTACGAGCTTTATTAGACAGCACGGTGCCTTACAGCTCTGAGTTTTGGTCTTCCAAGAATGCATTACAAATTTCCACAGTGACTGCAGAGCTGTGCTGTCTCGTTAAAGTGATGCTTATGTTTCCTTTTCTGAGTTAGTATTAATCTTCTGATAACTGCTTTATTGCACTGATTCAGCACTGCACAGCAGTTTCAAACATTGTTTTTATGGCTCAGTAATGTTTCCTGCTTTTATTATTTCTGTATGATGTGCCTTGCAGTAGGTACTTGGTTTGAGCTACAGAGCTTCTGCTAGAAGGTAATGATCTGAGGAAGGGTAGGCGTGAAATAAATTGCAAGTTCTGGAAACAAAAGGGAAATTGTATAGTGGTGAATTGAAGAGATTGTTCAGAAATGGACCAGCTCAGATTTGCTTTATGAGCTAAGGCAGATGATGTATTGTGCTTATGAAGCAAACTTGCCTGCCCTCAGCAGTGTGAGAGTGGCTGTGTTGCAGCCCTCAGGCGCTCAGCTCCGAGCTGTGATCTGTGTCTCGTTGGGCAGAAGTTTAGGCAGAGTGAGGGGAAATGGGAGATACCCAGAGTGCAGCAACAACTGCCTTTCATTAAATAAAACCCTGCAGGTCTGAAAGTCAAATCCCAATAGCTTTCATAGCCAGACATCTTGTTTGGATTTTCTGTGCCCCAGCCTGTTATAAAATGTGGTGTTTGCTTGAATCTTTCTGCTTTAAAACAATGGAACTGATTTTTGTATTTTAAGAATGGGGTTTTTCTGTTTGTTTTTGGCGTATAAGATGATGCTTTGTGAAGAATCTAAACACAATGCTTTGCTGTTCATTTCTTGGTTTCGAAGATATGCAGCAGTCCTGGAAGGTTTGGGTCCTTAAATTGCAGGCTTTATTTTCACCCAGTGATACTTCTGTTACTATAAAGTGACAGTGTGTTTTCTTGTGCCTCTAAACTAGCATTAGTTTTACACCAGCCTTCTGGCTCTTGATTGAGTTTGCGCAAGTTGCTTTTCCCCCAGAAAAACAGTTGAGTAAGCAGATAGTGCAGGTAGAGAGTGAACTGCAGTCACTGACTGCGCTGACGTGTGTTTGATACGTGCTCACTGTTGGAACTTGGGGATTGCTCTCAGTGTAGCACGTGACTTTCCACATCAGCAAGTGCTGTGTAGGACAGATTTTACCGAGTTCTGCTACTTTTTTCCTCGTGTCTTACAGCTGCATGCAGGGACTTGTCATTGAAGCGTTGCATGCTGCTGACGTTGGGCATTTGCTTCAGTTTATTGACTTTCTAGAATGTAGAATACAAGTTAAACTTCCCGTGGAGTCCTGAGAACCGAAGACCTGCAGAAGCTCAGAGCTCTTTTAATGTTAAGAATTGTTAAGCAGTGAAAAATGTCGAAGAAACAAAAACACTGTAAGCGCTGGAGACAAATCCTGAGTTTCGGGATTGCGTAACTGTTTATGTAGAGATGGCAGTGAAACGCCAGTGTTTCAAAATGTTACTGTCAGAACACTGTCAAGTGTTGCACTGCCATCCTTGGCAGCAGGTCACAGGGCTCTTGAAGTGGGAATCAGGTGTGCCTGGTGCTTCCCTGCTCCTCCCTCATCAGGCGGCCTGACTGAGCAGTGCTCCGCTCTGGCAGTGTTGGAGGCTGCTGCAGTGCTCTGCTGCTTCCCTGCTGCGGATAGGCACAGGGGCTGCTGGTGGCACATCCATTTCAGGTGGGGGAGCTCAGTAATGTGACTGAGCTGATAGCATCATCCTGGGTCTTGGGGATCAGTCAGTGGGGAGTGAAACCACGTAAGTGCATGGGTTGGTGTGTGGTCCTGTACAAAGCTGGAGTCACCTGTGCTTCAGTGTTATTTGGAACAGCTTGACTTTATGAATGTAACCTAACTGTATTACCTCTACTCTTGTCTTGCCAGCTGGTGTTTCTGTAATGTCACAGTGTATTCCAACAGTTGTGACTTTTTTCATAGGAACTGAAAATGCAGAAACAGGGGACAGCTCATTTTTAGAGCCTCTTGTACTGCTGAAGCAGTTCAGTGTGTGCCTCTGCTAATGCTGTGGGACATAAGACTGTAAATGGGCTAAGCAGTTCAGAAGTTGGTATTTCATTAAACTCATTTTAAGAACATGAAAATATTTAGATGACTACAGCAGCCTCCTTTTGCTGCAGGATTTAAATGGAGATTGCTGTTTTGCAAGTTGACCTGGAACCGTCTTTTCGTATCAGAGCGGCTGTGTGACGTACCTGTGTGCTCGGCCGTGTGCAGATCTGAGGGATTTAATATTTCACAAACTGAGGAAGCGACAACTCGGCAGAGAATGATGCCGTTTTAATCTCGGTCAGCATAAAAGTTGCAAACCTTTGATGAAAAATGAATGTAGCATTCCTTGTGTGATGCTTCCAGTGCATTACAAAAATAGGCAGCAGAAAGCACTCTAATTAAAGAATGCTTTTTTATACTGAAGCGCTATAAGTCTCTGTTACTTTCTCTGTCAAAAGGAGAGCTAGGCTGGGTAATGCTTCTGACTGTAATGGTGTATTAGAGGAGGCTCAGGCTGTTAGAACACCTCCAAAACATCCGGTGAGTGTCACTGCATTAAAATGAACTTAAGTCAGACCATCTTAAAATAAATGGATGTTTTTAGCATCTACCATGAGCCGCCAGCGGCCCATCTTTGGCACTAGGCACAACGTGAGTGGAAACTCATATGAGCTTGGCTTCTGTTGTAAGTATGTCTGCAGAGTCGTTTAACTTTGTTACTCGTGATTTTTAATATCTCAAGCAGAGTGTTGTGCAGTCCTTAACCATGACTGTGTTTTGCACTTCTTCTCAGTGTTGAATGGAATCTTTGCATCTCTGTCATCCAAGTGTATGTTGCTGGTACTTGGTGTTTGAAGTGGCTGGATAATGCTTAGGAGCAGTGAGACCACATCTGGGGGTGTCCATTGGTGTCCAGCTGATGGTCTCACAGCTAGAGCGGGATTTGGACAGAGCAGCTGGTTCCTTAATGAGCCTGGTTCTTGTTGGGACCAGGCATTTAATCTCTGGTTTAGCTTTTAATTTCAGATATTTCATTCCTAACCTTCCAAATCTCCTGCTTTTCAAATGGTGATGATTCTTTTCCTACAGTGCCTCAACATACTTCGCTGCTTAGCAGAAAGCCTTGAGAACAAGTATGCAGCTTTAGATGTCACCTTAGGTTTGAGTTGTCGGGTGAGGTTTGAGAAAGCAGTGAGGGAGATGACCCTAAAATGAACGTGGTTTTGCTCTTCCGCCCATCCCTTATGCTGCTGTGTGCTTTGGGGTATTTGGCATTCACTGTGGCCGTGTGCAGGTGGTATTTAGTGCTGCTACTGTGTGTTCTGTGTAATGGAGTAGAATGCAGCTTTCATATTCTAGGTAATATAATGAGGTCAAAAACATCATTTTGATTAGGAACATTGAAAGGCTTAAGTCTTCCTAGATGGTAACTTGTAAACTTGTTACTATTTATATTACTAATGCCTCCAATACTTCCTTGATTTAGAAAACTATTGTGGCATGTATTTATAGCTTGTTCTCAGAGCAGTTACCAACAACTGGCATCATGATGAGAAGATTGAGGCATTCTGGCAGTATTTCCAAATTACCTTTTTGATGCTATAATTAACTTGTGCTGTCGGGATGAATTACCCTCGTCAGCAACTTCTGTGTGCGAAACTTTGGGGAAGATAATGATGAGAACAGAAATTTGCTTTTTTACTTCAGCTTAAAAAGGGCGTATTTGTGCATACGTAGAACACGCACAGAGTTACTGTGTGGTTGGAAATACCTCTGAATGTTGGTTGAGTTCTGGCTTCAGGTAGGATCCTCTACTGTATTCAGAGAGATGCACACATGAGTAGCAAACTGTCATCTCACTTCTGAAGCAAGATGTGAAATACGGAACCCTGCTGGAGCTCTGTCTGGTTAACACAGCCATGCTCAGCTCCCAGACTTGGCTGTGACTGAGTTCAGGCTTTGGAAGAGTTGGGAAACAGTTATTTGTGTGATTGTAGGCTTACTACAAACGTTACAGTCCCAGAGATGATGGTCATTGGTCTGAAGGTAGTTGTGCTTCCTTTCTTGGAGCTGCTTTATAGAACATGCTATTTTTTTCTATTCTGGAAACTAATTCTGAAATTCCCCCTCGCCCAGCATCAAATAGGTAAAACCCAATTCTTTAAAAAAATAAAAGTACTTTTAACAATCTGTAGCACAAAGCAAAGCCTTTCAAGTAGATAAGCTCCTATTCCATTTGCTTCAGACAAGGACGAGAGTTCTTAGAAAGGGCAGATAATGTTGTAACGTTGCAAATGGTAGAGCACAGTGTCGTAAAAACTGCTCACAGATGATCTTAAACTTCTCGGTTTTTGTTTTTCAGGCTAAAGAAATTTTGACAAAAGAATCCAATGTACAAGAAGTGCGATGTCCTGTCACGGTCTGTGGGGATGTGCACGGACAATTTCACGACCTCATGGAACTCTTCAGAATTGGAGGCAAATCACCAGACACAAATTATTTGTTTATGGGGGACTACGTTGACAGAGGCTACTACTCAGTCGAAACAGTCACGTTGCTTGTAGCTCTTAAGGTAAACTTTCTTCTGTGCCATCCAGTATAAAATGTGTTGTTACTGTTCTGACTGTATTTGGTATCAGTTATCAATTTACTGCAAAGGTAAACCTATATAGATTTAGTGCTTCTGAAAAGCCCGTGTCACTTCTTCTAAAGGAAGCACTGCATTTATTTTTGTTTTCTTTAAATTGGAAGTAGCAGTCTCTAAAAATGTGAGGTAACAGCTCGGGGCACAGGGATAGTGAGGTCTGCACTTTATTTCCAGGCATCTGGCAACTGAAGGGTGCCATCATTCAGCTGTGGTTTTTTATTTTTCCTTTAATGTTGTGATTTAATTTTTTCTTATCTTTTAATTGACATATTTTGGGGAGGGGAGGAAAAGCAAACTGTGGTTTTGGGAAGTGCATACTGTCATGCCTCTAAAATATCTTCAATTACTGTGTTTAGGTCCGTTACCGTGAACGTATCACAATTCTTCGAGGGAACCATGAAAGCAGGCAGATCACACAAGTATATGGTTTCTATGACGAGTGTTTAAGAAAATATGGAAATGCAAATGTTTGGAAGTACTTCACAGATCTTTTTGATTACCTTCCTCTAACCGCCTTGGTGGATGGCCAGGTAGGTTGAACTTGGATAAAGTTAAATGTTGCTGGTTGTGAAGGGAGCTGTTAATGCTGTATTCAGTGAGTGCTCAGCTTGAAAGCAATCTCAAAAGTTTTCTGAATTGTTAATACTAAACAGATGTCATTTTCTGTACCAATAAATGCAAACAATTGGAATTTCATCCATCATCATCTCTTTCAGATTTTCTGTCTACATGGTGGCCTCTCTCCATCAATAGATACGCTGGATCACATCAGAGCACTCGATCGCTTGCAGGAAGTTCCCCATGAGGTATACTGAAAATTGTCTTAACTCGCAGTGGGATTCATTATTCAGCATGTGTTGGGTATTTTATGTATACAAAGGCAGAAAATCAGGTTCAAAATGATGTAGCAATTTGAGAATGCCTGTCTTGCCCTGCTAGTCTTCTGGAGGAAAATTAAGGGACGCATTCTTGCCTGAAGTTGCTTTAATATCTCAGAGGTGAGAGCTACTTCTGTGAATTTTTCTTTCATTAAAATTAACTTCCTTGTTAGTATTTCAAGCTTTAACTACACTAACTATTGTAGGTGGCAGGTGGGGTTTTTCTTACGTTATTTTGCCAAGCCTTAAAGAGATGCTGAGGTGTGAAGGGACAACGTGAGTGTGTAGGTTATGTTTTTTGTTCTTGCCTTTTTTTTTTTTTTTGCTTCAATTTATGAAACACTTTCCAAATCTCTTACAGGGTCCAATGTGTGACTTGCTATGGTCAGACCCAGATGATCGTGGTGGCTGGGGAATTTCTCCTCGAGGTGCAGGTTATACATTTGGACAGGATATTTCAGAAACCTTTAACCATGCTAATGGCCTTACGCTGGTTTCAAGAGCCCATCAGTTGGTAATGGAGGTAAGCAGCAAAGGCTGTGTGTTTAAGCTGTTTATAGTGTAGTCAGTTGTTGTGGTGCCCGAGATGTGCACTTGGCCTCTTTACAAGGTTTGTGTGTGGTTTTCTTCTTGGTTGTTCCTAGAAGTTAACCTCTAATCATCAAAACCAGAACCCACACCTTTAAAACATCGTGTAACTCAGAATTGGTATTTTAATTTTTAACAAAGTAGTGGAGAGAGAAGTCTTGCTATTTTTTAAATGTGCTTATCTAATGCTTACTATAGGATGATGTTATATGCTATGGTATGCAATTCCTATTTTCCCTTTTCATTTGAGAAGAGAAATAGACACAGAGCTTAGTGTTACTTAAAACTGCAAAGCCTATGTAGTTTAGTAGTAAGTTACGGGGTGCAACAAATGAATGTGGTTTTCCTAAATAGTTTATTTTCCTCTCCAGGGGTACAACTGGTGCCATGATCGGAATGTAGTAACAATTTTCAGTGCTCCAAACTATTGCTACCGTTGTGGCAACCAGGCTGCAATTATGGAACTTGATGATACTTTAAAATACTCCTTGTAAGTACGCTTAGAAATGAGGTCTGTGTTGCACATGATTTTAAGATCTAATAAGTGGTATTTTGCTACAGTAACTAATTGTGGTTTTGAGGTAGGGTTTTTACCCTGTACACCTTCAGGAGGTGACCTGACAGTGGAATGGTTGGGCTACTCATATGTAAGAAGCTTTACAGTCAGATATTGGAAACTGTTGTTGCTGACATCTGGACAGCTGTCATTAAGCTCATTACATACAATAAAGTCAGAGTTTAATGAAATACTACAGAAGTATTTCATTTTAAGTTGGATTACCTGAGGTAATTATGCCCACCTTTAAGTCTAGGGCAAGAGACTGACAGTCTTGTTAGGATGTTGACTTCTGGAGCTGCTGTAGCAGTTTTACTAATAAATGAGGAATTGTATAAAGTACTGTGTAAATTAACTCTTTGATAATTACTGGAGGCTCCTAGCGTCTAGATGTATACTGATATCTGACCGGTTTGAGTCGTAAAGCCAAGATTTGTTTCTTCCAAGTGCATAGAAATAATCCATAGATAAGTTTAAAATACTTCTGAAAAAATACCTGCGTGTGAATGGGATGCTGCCATTAATACGTGTGCTTCTCAGTTTGCAGTTCGATCCAGCGCCGCGCAGAGGTGAACCGCATGTGACTCGTCGCACCCCGGATTACTTCCTGTAAAGAGATTATAGACCTGTACAGTATTGCCATGAACCATATGTTGACCTAAAGAAAATGGGAAGAGCAACAGTAACTCCAAAGTGTCAGAAAATATTTAACATTCAAACTTGTTTTCACATGGACCAAAAGACGTGCCATATTCAAATACAAAGCCTCTTGTCGTCAACAACTGTGACCACTTTAGAATGAACCAGTTCATTGCATGCTGAAGCAACATTGTTGGTCAAGAAACCAGTTTCTGGCATAGCGCTATTTGTAGTTACTTTTGCTTTCTCTGAGAGACTGCAAATAATAAGATGTAGACATTAACACCTCGTGAATACATTTAACTTTCCATTTAGCTATAGCTTTATTCAGCATGACTGTAGATAAGGATAGCAGCAAACAATCATTGAAGCTTAAAGAACATTTTTAAAATAAGTACCAAGGCTTCATATTTGTTCTGAAACTTGTTTGTTTGTTTTTGTTTTCAGGGAATACCGTTTAATTTAATTGTATTGATTTTTTTTGTCTGCACTCAGTTCCCTTTTCCACTCTTTGCCCAGCCATTTTGTCCCTTGTAATTGTCGGAGCTTAGTGAGTTACTTTGAACAGAACTGTTTTTTTTCTGTAAAACAATGTTACTGCAGGACGGAGCTGCAGTGTTTTTCATAATAAACTTGTGAACTAAGTATGGAAAAATGTCAAATTCTAATTGCATCTCAGGTCAGCTCTGGTTTAATAAACGAATGCACAGCTGGGTAGGTTTTATAAACCTGGAGAGAAATTTCCACCGGAAATAATGGAAAAAACAAAAATGAGGTGATTGGAATGTGCTGGAAAACTGCGACCTTCTGAATTCTGCCCTGGTGAGATGCCCGGTCCTGCGGTGTGATGTAGCTGAGAACAGAGCTCACTCACCACTGAAATGTTGCTCTCTTTTTTTTTTTCCCCTCTTGGTGCTCTGTGAAATGTTCAGAAGTAGAAAAATACAAATTAACTGATCGAGCATGGCTGTTTTTCAAGTGTAAATCTGAGTTATTTCCATTGTAGGTGCTAATACTTCAGAAAAAATCTGAAAAACTAAGAATAAAACCAGTTTTCTAAATATTAAAGGAATAACTTGAAATTCAGTACTATGTGTATTGCCCAGGCTTCCGTTACAAAGCTAAGTGTGATTTGTGTTAACTTCTGTTTAAAAGCTTTTTCTTTCCCCTAATCTGAATCTGGTGACGATTTTGTTCAAAACACATTCAAATGTTCTGCATTATTAAGGCTCCTGCTTGCAACTTCTTACTGGACACATCTTAGAAGAGCTTAGTTGGCTGTTCGAAAGGAGGCCCCAATGCTATTCAGACTGTTTAAAAGACTCTGGCTTTTGGGCTCAGTGTGACAAAACAGAGGGGTGTTCTTTCTTATACACAGAAATGTGTGCAGGTCTGCCTTCACACACTTTTTTCCTTGCTTTTCTGAGGTTTTCTCTTGAAGGGCTGCGTAATTGTCAGACTTGCAAGACACTTCACAACTCATTAATTCACACCTTTTCTGGAAGGTTTGAGGGGTTACTTTTTTCTTTAGCAAAAATTCTACCTTCAGGTGGAGCTCCAAACTGTTTCTGGAAAGCTCAGTCCTGCTGAAGCGTGACCTTTTACAGGGAGAAGAGCATTCTAAAGCTAATGCTCACGTGGAGGTGTTCCTTTTGTTGTTGTTTATATCTCATATGTTGGGAGCTTTTGATCACTAACAAAAAGAAGCTCCTTTGCTTTAGATAGTAGTTCATTAAGTTCCCTTTCCTCTCATTTGCCTCTTGTCCTTCTGCAGATAGAACTTTGTGCCTTCATTGATACAGTTCTATCAATGATTTGCCCTACTGCCTTTGGCACGATGCATTCCCTGCTGCAGGGGGAAGCAGTTCATTTGTTCCATTTCTGTATGCAAATACCAGCAGTTGTTAGTGAAGTCAACAGAGTACGTTGACAGTCACTCCAGATTTTGCACTCCACAGTTACACTGTGACTGGCCATTTGTAGGCTTTTGTGTTTAAGAATATCGCATTGTGAACAAGAAATGGTTGTTCTGATGGGGATTAGTGATGCTCTTTGCCAGCCAGCTAGGAGGTGAGATTCAAGAGAAGAGAGAAAACTTAAAATAGAAGTCACAGAATGGTAGAGGTTGGAAGGGACCTCCAGAGATGATCGAGTCCAACCCCCCTACCAAAGCAGGTTCCCTACACCACATCACACAGCTTGGTCTCCAGGTGGGTCTTGAATATCTCCAGAGAAGGAGACTCCACAACCCCTGGGCAGCCTGTTCCAGTGCTCCGTCACCCTCACTGTAAAGAAGTTCTTGCACACATTCGTGCAGAACTTCCTATGCTCCAGTTTCTGGACGTTTCCCCTTGTCCTGTCTCCACACATTGCTGAAAAGAGCCTGGCCACCACTTTGCCCCCCCCCTCACCTCAGATATTTATAGACCTGGACCAGGTCCCCTCTTAGCCTTCTTTTCTCAAGGCTAAACTGACCCAGTTCACTCAGCCTTTCTTCACCGGGGAGATGCTCCAGGCCCTTCCCCATCTCTGTGACCCTCTGCTGGACTCTTTCCAAGAGGTCCCTGTCTTTTTTGTACTGGGGAGCCCAGAACTGGACGCAGCACTCCAGATGAGACCTCACCAGGGCAGAGTAGAGGGGGATCACCTCCCTCAATGTAAGCTTCACTTCAAACTGTGATGCTACTGCATAATCAGGATTTCAGTCTGTTTCACAGATCAGTACTGACCTTTCCTTCTGCACTGCAGAGACTGGTAGATCCCCTGGAAAGGTGATTAAGGAGTAGCTCAAAGTCCTGTATTTTTATCATTCAGTGATGTTTGTTGCCTGGGTTTGTATATCAGCTTGAAGTAAACTACTCTCATTTGTTGAGATCTGTTCTTTGAACTAAGGAATCATTAAGTCAGAATCCAAGTATCAGTACACACACCCATACACAGGAAAGCCTTTGGTAATTTCCTTTTCAAAAGGAGAAGATGGAAGGCTTTAGGACATACAGATCTGCAGGTTTTCATTCCTTCATTCTCTTACTCCTTTGCCTGCCCCCACCTGCTGCCTGTCCCTTAGCATCCCCGGTGCTCAGCTGTCCTGCATTGCATCCCGCAGAGCCCTGCTGCCTCAGCTGCGGTGGTTGATGTGAGCTGCTGTGTACAGGTGCCTGTTTTCTCCAAGGTAAATGGACACTTGTGCTTGTAGGCTCAGGCTGAAGCCAGATAGTTTCCAGCTGCTCACAGCTGCATACAAGCTGAGTATTGCTGCTCTGCTGTCTTAGGTCTGACAATACCTCTAAGGTTTCTTGATGCACAGGCAGGTGAAGATGGACAGAACTGGGTACCTTGTTCCTTGTCTGCCTGGATGATGCTTCTGCCTTGGAGAAGAGGTGGTGAGTGAACCTATTGCTGATGAAAGCTTTGACGTTTCATCTGATTGTGCTGCAGACTGGTTACTATCAAAGGTCGGCCTGGATGTTTTTTCAGTTGCTGAATGTCACATTGATAAAGATTGTATGGTAAGGGCCTGGCACAAAGTGTTTCCTCTGGTGATCTGAATATTCGGTCTGAATCCTAAAGGCCAGCTGTACATTTTCTCATGGACAACACAAAAATAAGACGTGGAAGGGCTCAGTTTATTTTTTGCATCTTCATCGTAGTTCAATAAATACATCCCTGTGTTCTTCCCTTCTTACCCCTTCATTTCCTTACTAGTACCACCATGTTCCTGCTGTAGGAGGAGCTGTGATGTGGAGCAGGACAGGGCTCAAGGTGGGAAGCACTTGTTTGTTCTGGAAAAACATCCTGTTCTATAAGAAGCAGCAGATTATCGAATGACTGCTCGGAATTTCAAATAAAGCAACACCACGTTCAGTTCACTCAAGGTGTGGTTCCACTCATCCCTTGCTTGTATACCAGCCATACGCTTTTTAATTGCTTCTTGCTTTCCTTACATGCTGAGAATTTGTGGCAATTCAGGATTTGTTTTATTCATTTCCAGTCTGTACAACTGAATTGCTGCTCTCTGTACGTTGCTGCAGGTTTCATGCCCAGACACACAGTCTGACTGCTCAGCTATGGCCACACAGCGATGCCTGCACTGTATCAGCTCTCTGCTAGTTCCAGACAAGGTAGCTCGGAAACAGGTTAAGGATGAAGTAAAAGTCACATTGGACTACACAGAAATCTTTCAGGACACGTGAACACACTGAGAAAGCCCTGCAGAGTAAGCAGCTGAGTCAGCTTACTGTGGTTTTTTAAGGTTCTGGTGCTTTAACTCATTTGGCTGTGCTCCTTCTGGATGAGAATAAAGACAAAGTGTTCTCTTGAGCAAGGGACCAGAGTTCTTTGGCTTATGTACAGGAAAAAAAAAAAAAAGGCTGAAACAACGCTTAAGGTTTTAAATTAAGCAGTGCAACATGTTTTAGCCCTTTAAAACCCGTGCTGTAGCTTAAAAGCGTTATTCCTTAAAGTGGGTTGAGAGCTGCAGCACCTGATCTCAATTACTGCTTATAGCTGAAAGTGAAACTGCTTCTAGTATATAAAACACAGACTGCTAATAATATTTAAGTGCTTACATATGTATTGCCAACATACAAAAAACATAAAAGCATCCCTTTTAGTGAAGGATGGTACTGTGGTACTGGAAAAGATCAACTGTGGGGAGGCTCCAGAACATCTCTTCTGGGAAGGTTACAGGACTAGACCAGACTGAGATGCAGCCCAACCTACATCCTTGTGCTAAAAGCAGCATCTCAGCTGCAGCACGTGAGATCCACAGTATTTGTTTGTCCCATTACCTCGTCATCAAAGTGCTGTGAAGATGTCAAGACTTTGGTTTTGGTTTGCAGCATCAACTGAAGATAATTCAGGTGTGTCCAGTGGTCCCAATTGATATCAGCTCATTTCTGTTGGTTTTCTATGGCTGCATTGTGCCACCTTTGGTGCCTGGGTGATGGAAGAGGAGTGACACAAACTGAGGTGAGCATCTCTGGTGGCAGCTTTGGGGTGGGCGCTGTTGATGAGAACCATCAACACTGCAACATCTCATTCTGTGAGATGGTATAAAAACTAAACGTTTGTGGTCCTCTTATTGACTTCTGTATCTGTATTTCTCATCAGATCATGCCTAAGTGCAACTGTTCTCTTTAAAACAACAATGAAACAAAACATAGGAACTATCTGAGATGGGATGATACATTTAAATACAAAGTGCTGAGCTGTCAAATAGGACTCCGCATTTTAAACCAGTAATGTCACGTTTGATGGAAAGGCTTTGGCCTGCCTTCCTGCTGTCTGTACTCAGGCGGTTTGAGACCACCAGCACCATGCTGGTTGATTGTAAGACTTGGCCAAAACCCGCCTTTATTGTAGCTGTCAGTGTAAGTCCTGCAGAAATAGGGAGGCCCTGGAGGAGGGCTGCTGGGAAGGAGCCTCTGCTGCTCATTCTGTGCCTGACCCACTTTACAGTCAGCTTTGCTCATGCTCTGCCACTCGCTGCCTTTGTCCTCAGGGAAGCAGACGCTGCCTGGTGCTGCCCTGGGTGTGTGTGAGATGTGTTGGCTCTGAGAGCCTGCTCTGGCTTCTCCTTTTCAAATACAAAATTCTGAGCTCTTGAGGTTAATCCAGTGTTTGCTCAGCCAGCTCAGCACTTCACCGCACTGTCACTTTTCCACTGCATTCTCCTTTCAAAATGTTTTCAGTTAACCTGACTTGTGAAATGTTCTACGTTTATTCCCATGATCTTTGAAACCTTAAAGCCTCTGCTTTTTATTGTCCCTGGCACCAGGACCAGCCCACAATCCGCCTTTTGGACTTTGAACAGCTGTTAGGCTGTATAACAGCATTGTGCAGCCACAGAACTGGAGCTGAGGGCACCTCTGGATCCCTCTGTCAGCAACAGGGACAGCAGAGCTGCTGCCTGGCACTGTGTCCTGCTGTGTTTGGAGGTCTCCACGGAGACCCCAGCACCTGTCTGGGTAACTGTGTCCATGCTTCACCTCCCACACAGTAAAGAAAAACCCTGTAAAGCCAACTCAGTTTACTGAAATATCATAGTTGGTGCTGAAAGGTCTTCACTACTCACAAATAACTGCTTGAAGCTGTTCTGAAGGCCAGTTACACTAAGTCGTTCTTGTTCTGTTCTCGCTCTGGCAGCCATGTTTCCCCACAAGCCAGTGGGTGCAGCATGGCCTCACTTCTGTGCCATGGGGTGGAATGAAGCAGCCTCCTGCTAACCATGCTGGAAGCAGCTGCCACACAGCAGCATCTCCTTCCCTATGCAGAAACTGGGACTGTAGGATTGCAGTGTTCTAAATGATTTCTGTGGGTGCTAGGGGAAAAATGGTACAAAACCCAGCATGTTTACGTAGATGGAGGCAGACCGCAGATGAGGCTGGGAAAAGCATGCAGCGAATATGCTTGAGGTAGGTTTGCTTCTCTTGAATAAGTTTCCCCTCATCTTTTCTATGCTGTCTCAGATCCTCATATTTGGGCAAGGAGAGCATATAAGTGTCATCTGAGGGAGAAAGAAAAGCTGATAAAGAAATAAAAATTCAGTTGATGTTGCCTGAGATAATTTGGTTGAGTTTTATCAGCCTACTGCTGTTACATCATCTGATCTGCAGACTCTGCCTTCCTCAGTGTCCACCCACTGCCTTGCCTGGCAGGGACACAACTTGCACAGAAAGCAGCACCCTGAAGATGCTCCTGTTACACAGTTTGTGAAGGAGACACAATTTTTCTGGAATTTGGTGCAGACAAGAATTTTCTTTCTTTTCTGCTGCATTGTTGCAAGGCTGCTTTAAATAACATTGGCACAAGGAGCCCAGCAGTATTTTTCCAGCATCTGTATCAGACAAAAAATAAGTTCCCTACCTTCTGCTTTCCTTGAAGAAAAAAGAAGACCACATTTGTGAGTCTGCCTGTGCACACAGAGCAGCTTCTCGTCCAGGTTTCCCAGCAGTGACACCAGGCTCTGCCACAGCAGCTGTGGTCTCCTGGAGTTCAGCCCTTGCAGGCTCACCTTCCCTTTGCTCAGCAAATGCAGACCAAGTCCTGTGATGATTCCCTGCCTGTTATTGGTGGAGCAGAGCTGAGGTCTTTCAAGCCTGCTATCAAAGCCTGGGCTTTGATAATCCTGTGTAACACTTGTATTAAAAAAAATACTCATCTTTTAACATCGTGTTATCTCCATAATCTCTAAATCACAACCATCACTAACAAAGAACATTTCTGTCTATAAAAGTGGAGTGGAAACTGGTTAGTTTTGGGTTTTTGGGTTTTTTTGGGGGTGGGTGGGGGCTGAGGGGTGGGAAGAGGGCACAGATAAGAGAAAATTTTTAGCTGAACAGCCAAGAGGAATAGCTACAAACATAGTCCAAGGTCTGGATTAATGCAGTGCTGTGCCCAGGGGGCTGCTCTCTGCTGCTAACGCCATGTTCAGTGTCAGAGCTCCCTTCCCCCTATGGCTGCGCATCTGCTCAGCTGGCTTCTGCCCACAGCCCAGTGATGCTGCAAGAATGTAGGTCAGAGCTCTTCTGGATCTGATAAGCGTTAAATTAAGCTTATGTTGATCTTAGTTGCTCCAATCATTTCATATATTTGCTATAGCATTAAGCTTCCCTCTTCTTCTGAATTCTCAGTGGTAAAAGGTCCTTAATTGTAATTTATCTGTGACTGATACCTCGTACAATTACCTTTACTACTCAAGATGGTAATGCTTAGGTTTAGGGTTATTTGCATTGGAGTGATTAGCTGTGCACATAACAAGAGATTGGTCTCTTTTTGTTTAACTTGTTCTTTGCTTTGCAGCTTTGGTGAAGGATGAACCTTCTGTGCTGCTCACACTGACTGACTGGCAGGACTTTGGCTATCACCAGCAGTGGCTTTAGTCATGACAATGACAGCAGAAAGCATTCAGAACAGCTTTGAGAGATTCCCCACACGGTATGTAGGGCACAGTGGGAGGCGCCTTCACGTGATTCCAGCCAATCTGTGACAGCTGTCTGCCACTTCTTACAGCTCCGTGGTTTTGTTGCTTTAACTTTCCCAGACTTCTAATTCAACAACTGTTCAGGCACAGAACTTTGCCTTCTGCCTGTTTCTAGGTTTTATTAATATGCCATTTGTGGAAAGCAAACCTTTGATTTGCAGGCTGAGGGGATTTGTGCTCACTGATCAGAAACCTTCATCGTGGGCAGCATCAGGACAAGGCATTTTGGACTTGCAGATGTTTTCTGTAGGCAGCTTTATGTCACCACCTGATCCTCTAAGTCAAGGAGTATTATACAAAGAAAATAAAGGCAGTGCTGTTTCTTATCATGCGGTGAAAGCCATTCTTTACAGGGAAGCCGTGAGATGAAGGGATTTCAGAGGAAAGAGGTAAATATGTTGAGGCACATCTGGGGTATGTATGTGTGCAAATGCCCTGTATTATATATATATGCAAATCTGTATTATACACACAGGATAATGAAGTCCTAACAAAGTGCAGACAACAATGACCTGGTTCCTACCAGCAGGATCCCTGAGGAGCACGTCAGTGGTGCTGTGCTGTGCTGTGTGTGAGCAGCACCTGCCACCTCCAGCTGTGCACTCACCTGCTGTGAGGGGCTCCGTGGAGATGAGCGTCCCAGGCACAGGAGCTGAGACTGGAAGATGATTTGAGCAGGATTAACTCCTTTCTACATCAGTTTCTGAGGCTTTAATGTGTTGGTTGGTCACTTTCAAGCAGTAATTAACGAGCTGCTGGGAAACGCGGCTCTTAGGACAGACACCACCTCCAGCAGTGCTGTGGAGTCCTCAGAAACACATTTAGGGCACAAAATACTTAATCCCTGAGGAGAAGGGAAGCGCTGACCCCAGCTGTATGTGCTCTGCAGGCGCTGCTATCGCCTATCGCGGTGTGGAGACGCGCTGCTTTGCTAAAATCAACAACAGCGATTCTCAGCGAAATAACTGTGATAACTCTGTGCTGTGTGTGGGTAAATAACCGCTCAGAATCCCGCACTCGCCGTCCTGACGTTGCACACAGACACCGGCCCATCGCACCCCGCAGCCCCGCTCTCATTCCCCGCCGTGTGGTGGCGCCGCAGCCGTTGCTCCCCGCTCCGCTCCCCGCGCACTGTGCGCTGTGCCGTGCGGCCGCGTCACTGCCGCCATAGAACCGAGCGCTTCCATCGGGCCGCCCCGCCGCGCTGCCGCCCCGCGTCCATCCTCCCTTATCCCAGCGGTTACGGTAAGGAGCTTGTAGCACCACAGTCGCTCTCGGAGCGGTTTGACACAGAGAAGCGGAGCGCTCCGTTCAGGCGCTCTGCGGGCAGCCCGGCGGTTGCGAGGCAGCGAGAGGCGGGTCCTTTTCCCCTCCCCCCATAAAGCCGCCGCAGTCCAGCCCCGAGCGCTGCCGTTACCGGGTCTCGCCAGCAGCCGGACGCCGCCTGCACCTCACGGTGAGGCCGCTGCGGGCGGGAGGCGGTGAGACCGAGCGGGAAGCGGCTCCTGAGGCGGCCCCCGTTGGGCTGAGCTGTGGGACTGGGCCGCGGGGCCAAGGGCCGGGCTGGGGGCGGGCGGCCGTGAGGCTGCGGGCGCCTGAGGAGGGGATCGGGGCGGGGAGCGGCACCGGGCCCGGATCCTTCAGTGCTGCGGGGCCGAGCGGGGCGGCTGCGGGGGAAGCAGCTGTAAACGAGGCGGGGCTCCGCCCCGAGCTCCTGCCCGCTCACCTGGCGGGCCAAGGCCCGGGGTAGGACCGAGGGGTGCCCAGGGGCCGCTGTATGTGGGCCGGGCCGCGGAGCGAACACTCCTCCCCCCCCCAGCTGTGTTTATTCGGGGCTGTTTAGTCACAGTGGTGCTGTTCCCTGCGGCCTGTCAGTGTGCAGAGCTGTATTGCAGCAAAAATGGACTAAAATATAACAAGCGGCGATATCTGTATACACAACACACTGCTTTATCTCTGATGATGTCTAAGCTGATTTGATTGCGGCTGATTAAGGCTCGTACCGAGCAGGTACAGGCCGTGGTACAGCAGGTGTGGGTGATGCAGCTATTCCTGCCGTGCTGGCTCAGGCAGCATCCCCGGCTGTGCTGAGCGGCGTTATGTAATGCCAGGCACAGGCAGGGGGTTGGGAGCTGCCGGATGGAGCTGGGGCTGTGCTGAGTGCCTGCAGCCCAGTGCTGCAACAACACATGTGTTAAATGCAAAATGTATGTCTCGATATTCCTTCCCCCCCCCTTCCCGTTCTGAACGTGTTTAAGCTACAATGTGGGATTGTGCTTTAATTCTCACTTGGTCTTTGTGGGTGTTTATATACATGTGTATATCCTCGGAACGGCCATGACCGTGTCCTTCTAAAACTCCAATCCTAATTAGAAGCAGCACTGTCATATAGGGTTACATTGCTGTGTGAACATTAACTAGCTGCTTGCTCTGCCAAATGGAAATTAAAGCAATGAGGACTTGGGGCTGCTGTGAGCTGCTTAATAACATACTCTGGCTGGCCTTCATTGACCTCGATTTGTTGCAGCGCTGTCAGGCTCAGCCATACTGAGGAGCTATAGAAAGCACTTGAAAA
Organism: Coturnix japonica; assembly: GCF_054131305.1. Lineage (NCBI taxonomy): Eukaryota > Metazoa > Chordata > Aves > Galliformes > Phasianidae > Coturnix > Coturnix japonica. The sequence continues at coordinate 2,325,915 of NW_028188951.1, forward strand.
AGGGTAATGTATGTCTGCTGCAAGTGGTGCAGCTGATTCACTCTTGGTATTTGAGGTACTGCTGCAAGGAGTCAGCACACTTAGGTGGTGAACTTGGCTGGGGAAGAATGTCTGGAAAGGGATGGAAGTGAATCTGAAATTCATTGTTTCTGGGGTTTTGCTCTAAACCAACTCGCAGGCTGCATTGATAGTTATGTGCTGTAGGTATTTTCCAGCTGTTGTCTCGTGGAAGAATCTGGGTGTTGCACTGGTCTGCTGCAGAGCAATGCTTTGAATGGTAAAGGAGTGCATCCCACGGCTGTTAGAACTGATTAATGCATTTTTGCAGCCAGGTTTGTTGTGTCTTTCGGGTCCCTTCATTTCAGTGTCTCTGCAGACCTAAAGCTCAGCTTCAGACACAGACTGTCACCTGGTAGCTGCTGTATGGAGTATGTTTCTTCTGGCTCTGAGTTAAGAGTATGAGAAGAAGTTGTTCCAGAAATGCTATTTAGTAGTGGAATTTTCAAAGTGCTGTTTGCACCGTCGGCCTTATCAGTGTTTGAAAAAAACTTAGTAAAAAATACTGAGTCATCTTACTCTTTCCTAATGGTAACGAGGTGCTGATGTAACTTCCTACTCTCTGTGAGCAGTGTTACGTGCTGATAGGGTTCCTGTAGTGCTGTGTTGCTTTCTCAGGCTCCTCAGAATGCAAAGCTCTTTCTGAAGGAAGGTTTGGTCCTGGGTAGTTTGCTGTGTTTGATTCTATATGGGGCAGGGGGGAGTTGGCTGCAGCACATCTGGAGGTTCCTCCTGCCTTCTGTTTTGCTGTTCTGCTCCAGGCGTTATCATTTGGAAGCTGCTTTGGGGATTTGCCCTGGGTTGAAATGAGCAGTGGTTGAGTTGGAAGACGGGCAGTGTTCTGGAATTGTTGTTGAAGGGTTGTTTCAAGAGACAGATGGCTTTGGTGTTGTGCTGCACGTGAAAACAAATGAGTGCATTAGTAAAGAGTGCTTTTGTTTGTTTTGCTTTCAACTTAAGGGAAAAAATAGGAAAAAACCTTCTGTTTTAAATGGTTGGTAGGTGTATTTGTATCAGTCCTTCTTAAACATGAGGATTAATGAACTTAACACTGTTGATTCAAGCAGCAAATTGAAGTGTGTTGTAAGTGACGCAGGGCTGTTGAGAAGCAGTGTAAATAGTGAAGGCAGCCTGCGTCTCTGAATCAGCTCAACTTGTAAAGTCTGATGAATGTTGTGTGAAAATAACTGTCCTTCTCTTACAGATGCCTTCAATTAAGCTGCAAAGTTCAGATGGAGAGATTTTCGAAGTTGATGTTGAAATTGCAAAGCAGTCTGTGACCATAAAGACTATGCTGGAAGGTAAGAATGCAGCTGAGGCAGCAGTGCATGCAGCAGTGCTCCTGGGCAGGGTTTGTGACAAGGGGGACAAGCTGCTACCAAGCTGCAAAGGGCTGATTGCTGTCTCATGTCACAGCAGCTGGAGCAATTGCTGTGCAGCTTGAACGTGGTTTGGGGTAAATGTTTTCTCTCAAACCCTGAACTGCAGTCCTCTTCTTAAAGCAGTTCCCAACAGGCTGGCAGGGTATAAATCCCCCACTGCTTTGCCTGCAGCTTGCTTCAGTTCTGTCAGAGTTAGGTGAAGTTTTAATAGACGCTTCTGGTTTATATTGTATGTGGAGCTTTCCTTTTAATTGTGCAAATGGTTGTTGCTCTGTAACTGTCTTTTCTTAAATTGAGAAGGAGGACATCAACTGAAGCAGTGAATGGAGGGTCGAAGGGAGATGTGTATTGTGGATTTACACAGTAAATTATTTGGTAAATAGTTGGTTCTGATCTCTTGCTGACATGAATTTGAAACAAAGGAACTCGTGGTGGGGGAGGGGAGCTGCCAGATGGCTGAGATACAGAGCAAACTGTGTCTAATCTGTCTGCTGCAAATCCTCATTGGTTACTGCTTTCTTTCCAGTTTTTGGGCATATTCACAAGTTAATTTAGAAAATACCTTCTTGTAGATGTGGTTAAAATGAAGTCCTTGGCTGTGTATCTTTGGTTGTGACTCCTCCTACGTAAGAACAATAACAGAAATAGAGTTGAAATACACCAACCATTGGACCACTTTAGTTTTGATAATAAGATGCTTTCAAACATTGTGAGCAACATGAGCAGGAGACACAGCAATCAGTGGGAATACAGTGGGGTTGTAGTTCCTCTCCATCTGCTCACACACAGGCTGTTCACTGGCAGCGTTCAGTGACACACACAGGTATTGATGGAAGTTGCCTGTGCTGAAGGTATTGTAAGCTGGGCACCATCAGCTGGCCTCAGTAATCTGACCGAGATCCAGTCTGCTGACCAGCACAGAGGAAAGATGTTCTGCTGTATGCATGTTTAAGCACCATCAGTTAATACACGCTGCTTTGTCTGTTTGATGTGAATGAAGGGGAGGAGCTAAAAAGTGAGGTTGCATCAGGCGTCATGAAACCACCAAGGCAGCATTGATTTTCTGATAACAGATGAAAGTCCAGTTTTGGAGGGCTGGGGATGAGCTGAGCAGAGCTGACTGATGATGGGGTGTTTCTCAAGTTACTTCCCTGTGCCAGCAGCTTTGGATAGACCCCTTGGGGATGTCTTACACCATGATCTGTTAGTATGTTCCAAGCATGCATTTGGAGCTCCCAGTAATTGGTAACATATGCAGTACCCTGTAATGACAGCATTTTGGTTTCAGAATCTATGAAATCAGATATTGTAAACAAAAAATAATATTGATATCCTGCTAATGACAGTAGTTAACTTGCCTAAATACAACAGCTTCAGTATTTACTGCTCCTGTGCAAGACAAAATATTGTCTGTACTCACCGCATTAGGTCTAAATTCTTTTCTATTAAAAGAATGGGAGATCTGATTTGGAACAGTTTGGCTTAACCTGTGGATTGAAAATGGCAAACATTCATAATGTCTTAAACATTTTGTATTCCCAGAACCCGAAACTATCACGTTCTGCTGTGATAAGTAACTGACTTAATAGACTGCTCATGCTCAAAGAATGTCAGCAGCTCTTTGGAGGCAGCATTATTCAGCTGTTTAGCTTACAGTTAGTGGAACCCACAGTTTCTGCCTTAGCTCAGATCATTTGCTATTTGTTCAGCCTTGGTATTGTTGGAATAGTGGAGAATTAATAAAGCAGCCCAGTCTGGAGAACAAAGCTTGAGGCTGCTGATTGCCGAGTCATCTTTCTGTTTGTAGACTTGGGGATGGACGATGAAGGCGATGATGACCCTGTTCCTCTTCCAAACGTCAATGCAGCTATTTTAAAAAAGGTAAGGTACTGAGAAGTGGTTGTGTTGTGTCTCAGTAATGAGATATGAAATTAATGCTGGAGTTAAATATTGCTATTAAAAATACTTCCTATTTGCTACAAGTATAGCACCATCGTGAGGTGCACGAGCAGCTTATCTGAGAACTGGGAGGAGTCACAGCTCGTGGCTGAAGACTTACAGCAGTGACCTTCTGGAATGGCAGCTGGAGGCTGGGCAGGGTTCCTAAGGCGTGAGGCTGCTGCTGGACATTGTGCTCCCAAGCATCTCATGGTTTAAAGCACTGATTGTGGCTGGGTTTTGTCAGCTGAGGTGCCTCTTCATGAGCGCAAAATGTAAGGAGAAAGGTTAAAGGGCAGGCAGTGGTTTGATGTGTCAGTGAGCATTTTGTACATATGCTCTGCCTGTGTAGCAGTTAACACCAAGTATGAACAGTGTCTTTTAGGTGTTTTAAGCTTATAAATAGTCTGATATAAGTAGTCTGATAGCTTATAAATAGTTTGATTATTGTTGGGACAAATAAGAAAGTGAAAAATGTTGCTGCATCTAGAGATTTTTTTTTTACTCTGAAATAGAGAACTTTGGGCCAAAATAAAAGCTGCTCTGTGTTGGGGTAAGCACGGGGCTAGAAATTATTTCCTAGAGAAAGTGTATGTTAATAGCTTCAGACTTTGGAGATCCTTTGTGGTGGCAGAATGGAGCAGCATTCTACTCAAAGCACGCACTTTTAATTGTCTTATTGATGAGATGGGCTTTTGTTTATTAAAAAAGCCCCAAAGCAGTAAAGCAGTTCTACCTTGGAAACCTGAACTTCGCAGTGTGGTGACCGTGTCCTGTTGGTAGCTATTAAGTACTTCTCTATACCCTTCCCCTGCGTTGTATCCTGCTTACTAAGAGTAATTCTTCAAACAGTTCCAGCTCCTCAAAATGAGGTTTATGTTACTTCTGTGTGTGTCAGCACAGGATTCATTGTTAACGTGGGGCTGCTAGGGGCTCCTTTTTAGAATCCTGAGTATTTCATTGACTGGCTGCTGTCTCAGCTGAGCTTTGGGATGACTACTGGGTTACAGGTCTGGGGATTGGCTCTTCTAAGAGGCAAATATAAGATGATGAAACATGAACATGTGATTCTAATATCAATCCAGATTGAGAAGTACAGTGCTCCTAAAATAAAGTTATGTGAGAGTTGGGGCCTAATGAGAAAGTCACCTGGGTAAAAGTTTGTTATCAAAACTGTAATTAGGTGATTCAGTGGTGCACCCATCACAAAGATGATCCACCTCCTCCCGAGGATGATGAGAACAAGGAGAAAAGAACGGATGACATCCCTGTGTGGGATCAAGAATTTCTGAAAGTAGACCAAGGAACATTGTTTGAACTCATCCTGGTAAGTATTTGTGGAAGCACGAAGGCTGTGCCTGCACAGTGACCTCTGTTTGTGTGCTTTAAAAATAAGGCTCAATGCTTCTTATTCTAGTAACTTCTTAATGCAGAGAATATGGGGAGGGCAGCAGTTCCAACAGTGGCTGCTGGCTGAAACTGGTGAGTGGTGGATGCTCGTTAACATAAAGCTAGGCACTAATTTATGCCTGCTTATCTATCAGTTCCCATACTTGTCCGTAGTTGTGTCCCTACAGCCGTCTGTTTCTCTTTCATGGCTGTTGGGTCTGTGACAGCTTGTTACTTGTGGTGGTGTTTTAGAGCTCTGCAGAAATGGGGATTTAAAAAAAGCTGGATTAGTTTCTGATGTGATTCTTCAACCCGGCAGCTCCTGTCTGAGCTGGATGACAGCACTGAGGTGTCCAAGGTCTCAGCTGTGCAAGGTTCCAAATCCTTGTGTAAAAGGAGATGGGGCTTTCGTGGTGGAAACAGCCCCTGTTTGACAAGGAAACTGTAGACAGTTAATTCAGGGTTCCAGCTGGAAGCTTTGCAGTGATTTGGCTCTTTGTGGTTATAGCATCTGCAGTGCTGGGAGCAGAACTTCAGTTGTACATCTGCAGAGGCAGGAAGTTGATCTGGAAGCTTTAAATTTGGAAACTGTTTTACAGGCTGCAAATTACTTGGACATCAAAGGTTTGCTTGATGTCACATGCAAGACAGTTGCCAACATGATCAAGGGGAAAACTCCAGAAGAAATTCGCAAGACATTCAATATTAAGAATGACTTCACTGAAGAGGAAGAAGCACAGGTACTTGATTTGGACTTTATTAAATTAATAATTTAGCTGTTTTTCAGCTGCATTAACGTGTGATGCTTCATAATTTCATAATGTTATGCCTTTCTACAGTAAGTAAACACCAAATGCTTATGGGAGTTTACGTTTCGCTTGAGCTTCTGAAGCTCTGCAGCACATCACAGCTGCTTTGTTCTTCCAGGTACGTAAGGAGAACCAGTGGTGTGAAGAGAAGTGAAGCGCCGTGCCTGATACTCGAACACTGTAAGGATTGTTCCAAATACTAGTTGCACTGCTCTGTTCATAATTGTTAATATTAGACAAACGCAGCAGCAAATGAAGTTACGTTAGCAGGATATTGTTCCCTTTGCATGTGTAGTGGGTTTTTTTTTTTTGAGTATAAATTTCAATCTGCGTTTTTATTAGTGTGATGGGGTGTCTTTTTACTTTACTCTGCAATGAATAAAACTGAACCAAGTGTGGATTCTGTATGGGAAGTAGCACTTCAGGTTGTCATCTTCATTATACTTTTTTTTAACTGTTCCAAGTCCAGTTACGATCTTAAGCGTTGACTCCACCGTTGTAAATAAAACCACCTTCGCTTTCTTCCTCAGGAAGAACAAACAGTGATTTACAGGGTATTGATGGCTTCAGAAAGGAACATTAAACGTGTCTCGGGGAGCTACGTAAAGCTTAGGAAAATTGTTGGTTTTCTTACAAAAGCTTTTTGGAAAATTGGTGTTACTTAAAGCTGTACAATTTTAAAGAAAAAGAAAAGATCTGCCCTCTTCCTTGTCCCGTTGGTCCTGTCTGATAGGCCAGTGAGTAGTGCAAGATGTTATCTAGGTCATCAAGTGAGCTTCTGACAGCAATCTTGGCATGAATCTTGGCATGCTTCTGCTGTGTCTTGAAGTCCTGCCTCCAGCTGGTAGAGATGGGATGTGCGTTGCTTTCTGCACAGGACAGGTGTGTTTTTATCCTTTTTCTTGCTGAAAGTGGAATCCAGGTTTGACCAAAAATAACTGACATTACCAAAGTTCAGATTACTGACCTGTGCATGCCATTAGTGGCTGGTTTTTAGGCAATTTTAAACTACCCTTGTGATGTAGCTCTTGAAAACCTGGTTTTCGTGTATCCATGGGAGATCTTTTTGCCTATGTATGTGATACTTCCGCTTGTAGAGACTTCTTATTGCATACAAAGCTAATGCAATATTGAGCTTGACTTCTTTGGACAAAGCCACTTGCAGTTAGTTAAACAGTAACTGGTTTCCTGATCTTTATTTTAATTTTTTTACAGTTCCCTTATAGGGAGTAGGGGGGTGGTGGTTTTGTGGTAGATCTGAGGTGTGCTCTTAGCTTGTATTGCATTCCATTCTCTGTATAAATCTTAGAGTAGAATGAACCTTAATAAACATACTTATCTCACTTTAAATATCAGTGTTTCACTTCTGAATTAATAAAGGGCTTTTCATCTTGTATTTACAGACGGTTCTAAATGTTTGAAACTAAACCTGTCACTTATGAGTGTGTGAGAAACAGTAACAGAACTGAGGGAGTGGTGAACTGAAATGAAATTGTTCTGTTTTAAATGATGAGAATGCAAACTGCTGGTCAGCGCCAGCCAGTGGCTCCTCATGTTGAATCTGAACCTAAATCCAGATGGGTTTTTTTTTGATGGCTTATCAGCTTTGAGGTAATCTTGCTTTGATGTAACCATTAATGAAAGCATTCATAACTTGCTGTAAAGCAGTGCTCAGATCCGTGCTTTGGAGGCAGCTGCTGGTCACATATGCTAATTCATAAGGCTGCTGGGCCCGGCTTTGTGCTGCTATAGCATTGTCAGTGGGCATAAAATGCTCCAGTGTTAAACACTGGGACGTTCAAGGCCTGCCAAGCATCCTGTATTGTAAACAGCACAACTCTGTTACAGTACCACAAGTGAAAAGCTGCTGGTATCTGCGCTTGTGGTTCAGTGTTCAGCTTACCCTGGATTCTTATAAGCAACAAATCCATCTCTGTGCATGAAGTCAGCGCTCAGGATACGCTGGTTTCATCCTTGAAGTGCCAGTTCTAAAGGAGCTGTAGTTGTGCTCAGTGGTAGAAGCCTGCAAATGCTTCCTTGGGGTGTTGGTCAGCAGCAGCTGCTGCCTCTTTGGTGCCTCCCTGTTCTGTAAGATGAGGAAGAGACAGAGGCAGTTTAGTTTGTCCTTCTTGTAGCCTTGCTTCTACTGTTTGCATAAAGCACTCGTGGCAGGAATTGCTAATTCTGAAAACAGCTTGCCTAAGAAATAACCCTTTGTGGTCAAATCCTGGAATGGTGAAGTAAATGGTGTTGGATTCTGCTCCAGGATGGTGCCAGTTGGCTGCTGGGATGAGGAGTTTGCCCAGAACTGATGGTGCTGTGGCAGCATGGAACAGTGTGTGAAAGGGCCGACTCTGTGCTCAGGGCATTACAGAGCTGTGACAAACATTGATGTTAGGAGCCTCGTTCATCATTAGGCATCCGTACAACTTGCTTTCTCTGGTTGGATTCCCCTGTAGTGCTGGCTCAGGCTTAGCCCCAGTTCTCTGCCTGATGTGCCTGGCAGTGCAGGAAAACACCTGTTTTAGTCTCTGATGGTACAAGCTGTAGAGGGACCTTCTGCAGGAGGCTGCTGTGGGTACAGTGCAGCTGCTGCATGGGTTTTCTTCTGCTTGAACCTGCTGCTGTCTCCTGTATCAGCAGGCAGCCCTGAAATGAGGACACTGCCCAGGCTCCCAGTGCTGAACCTGATGTTACTGACTGGTACGGTGCCGCATACACACTTCTTTCTCAAGTCGTGGCCTAAGCAGGGGGTGCTGCTCTTGGCTGAAGTGATGAAATGGGGGCACTTGGGGGGAGGGGGTAGGAACTCATCAGTAGTGATCAGTTGATGTGGAAGGAGGTATTGTTCCTTCTTTATGGCTTACAGGTTCAGCCTCACCTGCTGAAGGCTACTGGAAGTTGTGCTAAAATGCCTAAACATAAAGGTACAAGAACATTTCTTCAGCTCTAAGAAGCAAGTAATGCACACTGTGATAGGATTATCGTTTCCAGTGGCCTATTCTGAACAGCCAGCCTGGCAATTACTTTATTTATAAAGCTATAAACATATTTTTGAACATAAAAGCCAAAAAAATACAAACTCGGTGAAGTAAAAAAAAATTACAACAAATGATGGATAATCATTGGACAAATGAAAGGACAGCTGCAAAACATTGATCCCTGCTACATACAGACAGTGGTTTCACTTGGTTTAATGAAGTGGTATTTCCATGACTTCTACATTCAAACTGCTTTAGGAACTCAGACGTGTCAGTGGAGAGAAGCTGAGATTGTTGTAACAACTGGAAAAACCAATTTTTTTCTGTGATTAAAACCTTCAGGGCGATGTTTTCCTTCCATTAAGAAAGCACACGAGCACAAAGTGGTGACACTTCATAGAGCGTTTCTGAAGGTTCCTTTGGCACTGCTAATGTAACTGTGTTTTGGCACTGTTAACCATGGGGTGTGTGTATGAAGCTGGTCAGCTGCTGTGTTGTCTCAGCAATGGGCAGCTCTGAGGTCTCTTAGTTGTTTTGGGGTAAGATTGAGGTTTTCTCAGCTGTGCCATAAGAGCAATTGGGGAACAGCAGAGGCTGAGACGGTGCTGTGTTGGTGTGAGATGTTGAGGAGCACGTTGTGTACCTGCGTGTGACTGTGGGAATGCCCACTAATGTGCAGTGAATGCATGTGGGAGGGCTCCCATGGAAGGGAAGGCAGGTCTCACCAGGGAGGCTGTGCAGGAACTGAGCAGCAGTGATGAGAGGAGGCTGTAACAGATGGGCCTGTTCCCTATCAGCACACCCTGACCAAGGCAGGCAGTGTGGGTTCCATGGAGGGGCTGCGAGTAGCATTGAAATAGATGAAGTCCTAACGAGCTCTGAAATGAATGAGGGCTGTTAGTGCTACCTGGTCCTCAGTCACAACATGTAGTTTAATACTGGTCAGGACTTTCCCTTACATTTCCTCTGCTGTTACTCAGAGATGTCTGGTATTTCTCTATACCCATCTTTGCTGCCGAGTTACATTTCATCCAGCCCTGGAATACCAGGCAGGTACTGCGTTATCCCAGCTTTACACCCTGTTCTGCCCAATAACGGGTGCAGTGTGGCCCATCTGTCAGCTGTGGCTTTTACAGCAGTTGTCCCTTGGGCAGCACCTTCCATCAGAGGCTCAGAGTGAAGAACTGTGAGCCAAGACTAAGCTTTTTTTTAAGGTTTACATATGTAATGTGCAGTCAGAAGAGTCTGTGTCAGGTCTGGGCATGGCTGAGCTGCTGTGCTCAGTGCTGGGCCGTGCTGCTGTGTGAGCCTGCTGAAATAACTTAAAGATGAGTGTGTGGTGTGTGAGCAAGGGCTGCACTGTGAGCTGTGAGTGCAGCGCGTGCAGCTGGTGGGCGCTCCAGGTAACGCTGCTTCTTAAGGGCTGGAACAGCTCTAAGTCTGTGCACGTGGCTTTCGATCAGTGCTTCTGAAGTTACATTTACACAGAAGGGGAATAAAGTAACAGGTTTGGGTGGGTCCTCTAAGCTACAACGAGTTAAAGATCTATGTAAGCAGAAGTACCTAAATGGGGGAATGAGCCCAGAGATGCTGCAGAGCAGTGAGAGGTCTTGTCTTGTTCGGTGATGTCCAGTCTGATGCATGAACTTGTTTAAAAGTGGAGTCCAATGGGGGAAAAAAAAAGTGACTTTTTGTTTTAAGAAAAAAAAAAACCAATAGAAAAATATTTTTGTACATTATAAAGGGCATTTTCAGTCCCTCGCGGCTCTACAATAATGTGACCACGTGATTCGTAGGCACTGCTCTAAAACCTGGCTGTAAAGTACAAAAAATAGAGCCCTCCTCCCTCAGTTTGCTGGTTTTTCAGCAGCCTAAAATCCATCTCTTTGGAGCAGGAAAAGATTCACACCAAACCAGAGTGCGGTCTGTGTGCCCAGAGTGTAAACATGGGGATATGGGGTGTTTGGTAAGTCAGCATTTACATCAGCCTGTGGAGACCAGGATCTGCCCACAGCTCAGTGTGAGATACCAGAACATGGTCGTGATTCTCAGGCTGGAGGGAATGGCTTCACGTGTGGCATCGTGGTGAGGGAGATGTTAGAAAAAGCCTGGATAAGCTCTTCAAAAAGTCAGGCACCAAATCAGCAAGAAACGTTTCTGCTCTTGCAGAGGGTGAGAACGGCCTGTGAGCAGAGTGAGGGCAGGGCCTGAGTGCGTGGGGCTCAGCTCCATCCCGCAGCCTGGCCTCGGGCTGTGCTGAGTTAAGGGGAAGCAGTTTGAGGCTCCCAGCCCATCGCATGCAGGTCTGGCTGTGTGGATCCGCAGCAACCAAAAGGCAGCGGGCAGACCCTGCTGACATGGGGGCAAATCCTCCACCCTGCACACAGACCATCACCTGTAAACAGCACCTTCCTGTTCTCCAACAGGAGGTTTAAAGCACACATCTCGTTTGTTTAAATATTCCTCTCTCATCCAGTCATTCCAGACAGTGAACATGGCTACAGTTCAGTTTCAGACACGAGGGCTTTAACATAAGGCTCCTAGTCCAGCTTTCCAGCTCTGTGCCATAACAGCTACAGGAGGAGAACAGATAAAGCGGCTCGGAAGGCGGAATGTTGAAGGCAGTGTTAGATCGAGAGCAACTACCACCTACTGCAAGCTGGGAGCTGTGCTGGCTGCCACGCTCATAGGTAATGCATAACAAGAAAAACCCCAGACAAACCAAAAAGCAGCACAGGGCGGGGACAAAAGGCTCATTTACTCATCAGCACTTCCAATTTCGGCCAGTTTTGTGTTTGGTTGGTTGTTTTTAAAACCTTTATAAGAATCACTTTGCTATCTTTAACCACCACCCTCCCCCCAAGGAACCCAGCACCCTCCGGTCGCTCTGTTGCTTAACTGGGCAGTGATACGGGCCGCTTCTCTGGTCCTTGTGAGCGGGGCAGCGCGGTGCCGGCTCTCAGCCAGCGGCTGGATGCGGGACCGCTACGTGCCCGTGGAAGAGGGATCTGCGGGAACGGGGGAGCAGCCGGAGCTCGGTGTGGAGGAGCGGGCGGCAGCTGCGACGGGAGCGGAGACGGGGCCGGGGTCGGTGTGTGCGCTGTGCGTGGAGTCTGCGGGGGCTGCGAGCTTGTCTGAAGGGAAAGCGGAGGGTACGCGTTGGAGTGCGTCCGGGGGGGAGGGAGGGGAGTCTATAGCACTTCCATCGGAAGAAACTGGGCTGGCACAGCGTCCTTCTCCTTGTAAGTACCGAATGCACTTCTTTTTCCTCCTACGAACAGTGAAGAGAGTTATCTGTAAATGAAGGGTGAATTTAGTCACGGAACGCCGAGCAGACGCGGGGCGGGGGGAGACCGGCAGCGACCGCCAGGGGGCGCCCGTACAGCGGCAGCAGCAGCGGAGCTCCGGGCCGGCAGCGTCACCCGATGGGCTGCGGCCGCTGCTGCTGTGCGGGGCGGCACCGAGTGCGCAGCGACTGTGAGCTGCTCCTACAGCAAAGCACGGCAGCACCGACTGTACTGAGCGCTACTACCGCAGCAGCTCAGGGCAGCTCCGACACACAGAGCACCGCGGATGTCACCGAACAGCGGTGAGGGAGCAATTCCCTGCTCCACGCACCGATAAAGGTGACAGCAGGCAAAAAGAACAACCTTCCTTCTGCACCGACTGAGGAAACATCCCATGGAGAACACGCTGATCAGGCACACAGCACTTTGATCTGACTAATGAACTGCACAGTGATGGAATATGCACTAAGTAGCCCAGTATTAAACACCGCTTTGCACTGGCTGCGGACAAGAGGAATGGCAGTACTGCTGTCAGTGGCATCGTCAGCTGGGGTGACCCAATTAACGCGGCACTAAACACGGCAGTGCAGCTGAAAGGAACATGGAACACTACGTGGGCTGTGGGCTCCCAGAGCAGCCGAGCCCCAGGATGAGCTGCACATCCTAATGACAGACCAGGAGTAGCTGCAGGACAGAACCTCCATCACCTCCATGTGGGATGGCAGAAACCTATCAATCAGTTGATGATTCATTGACTCAATGTGATTTAAAATGATGGAGAAGCAGCAGATTTGATACTAAAGCTTGCATGGCTCCGCTACGGCTAAAAGGACGTATCCCTGTCCCTTAGGAACTACAGCGCCCTGCAGCATTTCGTCCTGGCCTAAAGGTGAAGCCTCCAGCCAGCAGCACCCATCTGTCACCAGTTACTGTTGTCCTGTGGTGTGGGAAGCTCAGATGGGAGCTGCTCTCTACAGTTTGCGACCACTGCAGGGAGGACAGAAGCCCTGGAACTGGCAGCAGTGCGTTAGTACAGGCAATTGTGGGAAAGGTGTGTCTGAGTAGTTTGAGAGGCAAAAGTTAAACAAAAAAGCATGCTAAGGTCTACAGACTCAGCAGGCCGCGTTAACTGGAAGCAATGCAGAGAGTTAGAGCTGAAGCTGAATGAGGAGAGTTCAAATGAAGTCACAGAATTGGAATTGCTTGGGTTGGAAGGGACCTTTAAGGCCCAAAGTGAGCAGGGAAACCCACAGCTCCATCAGTGCTCACAGACATGCAGCCTGACTTGGGCTGCTTGCAGGGATGGGGAAACCTCAGCCTAAGGATTCCTCAGCCAAACCTCCTTGCTGATGCCCAGGGCTCTGTGATCCACCAGGCCTGGGAGGCACCCGTCCTCACTGAGCCCACATCATCCATGAGTGACCCAGTGACCCCACACTGGTGGGGATCTGCTCCGGGATTCAGATTTGGATGGACTGAGTGATTTCAGGCTGCAATAAGCACATTCATTTGGGGTCATGCCCTGGAAACCCAAGGTGTGGAACATTTGCAAACCAGCTCCTTGCTTGGGGTTTTCCCACCCCATGCTGGGTGCTGCAAACCAACAAGGTGCACCTCGACATAAATGGTTACCTACAGGGTAAATAGGAAAAACCTCAGGAAAATTAGCAAAGACCTTCACAACTCCCAACTGGCCCTCAAGGGGGGGTTGTAAATGGGTGGAAAGCCCCACACCACGGTCACAGAGGCAGACCTGGAAATAAGCTTTTAACACCAGGGATGCTGATTGGCATCACACAGTCACTGCCCATGGCAGCTCAGGGACAACAGCCCGCATGGGAGCCTGGAGCCCTGCAGGAGCATCCCTGGGTGTGCAGAGGAGCAGAGAGCAGCGCCAGCCCCGCAGCCCAGGAGAACCCCGCGAGGTGGAGATGTGATACACACCTGCACGGGCCGCACCAGTCCGTTTGTTGGTTGAGGCCAAAGCGAGCTCTGCATTTCTTAGGAGAGGCAGGATCTGAACACAGAAGCATGCGTGGCGCAGAATGGGCAAGGCAGAGGCACAGAGAGGAGGAGGAGCAGAAGGAAGAAAAGAGGCAACATCATTTCAGCCGCTTAACACACCACTAACAGACTACAATCCCGAGTTTTGTTTCTGCAACAGAATGGTGGTGGCACCATTTCTCCTGTAAAAAAAGTGATTGTTAGGGGAAAAAAAACACATCAGTGATTGCAGTGCTGGGGGATGGGGGGGGTTGGGAAGCAGCACCCAGCTGGGCTGCAGGACACTGCCAGGAAATTCACAGCTTTTGTGACACCTCCACGTTCCTAAAGGCTGGGAGAGCTGCCAGGTGACAGAGCTGCTGCCTGCTCCGCCAGCCCTATGGCAGCACTGGACAAGGGCACCTTCCTGCCCGCAGCAGCAGTGTGTGCTGATGGGCGCTCACCTGGATGCTCTGCATAACAGCAGTAATGTACACATGCAGATCAGCACTCAACAGTATCTCATCGTTTCAGTTTCCACAAGCTACTCGTGTTCTAATTCAAGCTGATCTGTGAAAAACTGACAGAAATGCTGATTTTCTGTCTCACGAAATGCACAGATCATTGGTTAAGATCGGGAGAATGAAAGAAAATATGGCAAAGCGTGGAAAACAACTGCGTGGGATCACCCGTCCCACACAAAAGTGCCCACCGAGGGCTGCACGGCTCAGCACTGCAGCATTTACCTGAGTTGGAGTCCTGCTGCTTTTCCCGTGTCCGCCTCTTCTTTTTCCCCTAGGAAAGCCAAGGAAAAGCCCATCAGCCCGTGCTCCCAGTGCTGGGGATGGACGGGGCAGAGCTGCTCTGAGCTCTGGGGAATGTACCCAGGGAAATCCCAAAGCCACCAGCAGGGTGAGTGCCCCCACATCCAGCACTGCCGGCAGTAGGGCTCATGTCTACACATCTGCAGGAGCTCAGAGATGGAGCCACATCTCTGCCATCACCCCACTGCATTCTCAGCTTTCCTCCCCCAGCTCAGCCCCCCCATTCACAATGCAGCATGACTAAAGAGCTGCAAGACAGAGCTGCACTGAATGCAGTTCCACACTGGCTCCTCCTTGCAGGACATTGGTTTGAACATCACCCGGCTCTCCTGCTCCATTCGAAGCACTACAGGAGGTTCTGCTTACACAACACAGCACAGATCTCACATTTTCTTCACCCCCCCAACAGCAAAAGAGCGCTAGGCCCAGATTTCCTCCCTGTCGACCTCAGGGAGGAGGGCACCCAGAGGCTGGAGCAAATCTGGCCGCTGTGGGGAGCGCGGCTCACGGGGCTCCTCTGCCCTCTGTCTTTTTGTATGACTTCTTGTGGTTTGAGTGAAGGTGGAAAGCTCTGCGCTGCGGTGAGCTCTTTCTTCAGTGTGGGAGCAACTGTATTTCCTGCCTAATAGCCGAGTCACGTGCAGCAGAGGTGACCTACATTCCTCCTCCTCCTCCTCCTCGCTGGGGCTCCAGATAGAACAGCAGCTCCTGCAGCGACCATGAGACCTGGAGCTGCTCACAACTGGAGGGAGAGCTGCTGTGCTCTGAGCCTGGATGTGTGCTGGCTGGGAAAGAGGAACTCCTGCAAGAGGAGAGAAGCAGGAGGGATGGGATTTCCATGCAGGACATACTTGGCTTGAAGGACAATGATGCCCGGCTCACAGCGCTGCTGCTGCCCTCTAGGGATGCCCATAGAGGAGCACTCCTGGGTGCTGCCCCAGATTCTCCATTGACATCCTGGGTCTCAGACAGCTCTCACCCTGCAAAGCTGCACGTGGAAGCCGAGCTCCCAGCAATTTACTTATTGCTAATTATTACGCCTGTGTAAGGACATTATGATGATTTCTGGCTATTTGAGGATGTTTTGGTTGATTTTGGGCTTTTTGAACAGTGCTTGAAGGAGGGCTCCAAGCACAGCTCCGAGACTGTGGCTGCGAGGGAACCACTGGAACCTGGATGGAGCAGCACAGCCCAGCGACAGGCAGATATTCAACAGCCCTCTGCACCCTGCCCCAGGTCTCTAACGATCTCGTTAGGCAGGGCTCTCTGCATGCGAGATCAAAACAGTTGAGAAAGCCACTAGAAAAAGCTGCATCCCATGCTTCTGCAGCACTGGAAGCTCACTTATTGCCTTGCTATTCTACTATTAACATAGCAAAGAGGGAATGAATTCTCTTCATGCTGACTTCTCAGCGCTCCAGCCCTGCACATTTAGGTGGGATGTGGCACAGAGCAATGGGCAGAGCATGCACGTTGATCTGCTGTCCCTCTCTGCTGCAGGAGCTTTCCTTTTTCTTCCCTTTTGAACATGGATTTTTAATTTTCTTAGCAACACCCTTACTTGGGAATCAGCCTCTCCAAGGAGCCGGGGCCAGCCTGCAAACTGGCAGAGCAAGCAGCGCTGCTGTCTGCACTTACTACAGCTGCATTTGAATACTTTGAACACGGTGTGCTTGGTTTGCTCAGCTGTGGTGGCCCTGTGGGATCAATGTCCCAGCAGGGCAGGTGGTGGCTCTGTGACCATCACCCTGCAGGGCAGCACAGGGAGCCCAGGGCTGGGGCACAGTATTGCTGCCCTATGGATGCAGCCCTATGAGAGGTCCCAGAGTTGGACCGAGCCCCTGCCAGGCTGAGCTCAGCACTCATCTCATGCAAAGCAGCTTCTCTTTTCCTATTTTGCATTTTTAAATCTTATTTTCCACAATTATTATGCTCCTGTCAACAGACGGAGCTTTCCAAACATCATTCAAATCACTTAAAAGTTCTCTTTTTTTCTGGTTCTGTTTCCTTGGTCACTAAACAACAGTGGCAGCTGCAGAGTTACAACATTCGTACCACAGATGAGCCACGTGGAGCAGCCAAAGGGATGTTCAAACCAATAACACAATATTTCTATACACATATTTCTATACAAACCATCCCCACCGAAACAGGATTACCAGGGATAACTGGCACCCGTTTTTCCCCCTCCCTCCATGGGTCATTTTTAGGCAGCATCACTCACGTAGTTGTCCCGTGCGGACCAGCCGGGGTAGAGCTGCATGTGGAGCTGCCGTTCCTTGCGTGCCAGCTCGTAGTACTTGGCCTGCTCCTCCCGGGACAGCGCGTGCCACTGTGGGGACAACACAGCACTGAGCCTGCCCCGCCATGGGGGCAATGCACTGCAGGGTGTGAGGGGAGAGAGAGCATCCCAGAGCAGGTACAAGGGATGGGGATGCTGTACTGGAGCTGCTACAGGTCTTGTAGGGCACCTTGCAGCCACAACATTGCTGTTGGGATACAAGATTTCCCTCCCACTTTTGGGGCTCTCTACCGGCTGCTCACAGCCTGAGGACGTGCAATGCCTCCAACACCCCCAAAATTCCAATCTCCATTAGAGTGATGGGAGAAATTCTCCCCTGCTCCCCTCATGTCCCCAGTCCCAAAACCCTGGGGACCCCCACCTGCCCTTACCCTCCTTCCCAGGATCTGGTTGATGGCCGCGCTCTCCTTCAGCGTGCATTCAGCAATGACCTTCGCCCTCATCTCTTTCATATACAACATGAAAGCATTCAGGGGCTTCTTGATAGTGGGCTTCTTGGCTTCCTTCTCTCTCTTTGGTTCTGGCTGAGGTTTCCTTGGCAAGGACAAAAGGAGCAGTCAGTGCCAGAGCCACTCAGTGTCACTGGATGATCTGTGGGCATCACCCAATGTGACACCAGAGCAATGGCACAGATAGGAGCCCTGACCAGAACTCACATGTTGCGGTCATAGTGCTCCATCTCCTGCTTGCCTGAGTGGGGCACGATGGCGGGGTGTGGGATGCCAGTGGTGTGCATGCCGGAGCCCAGCATCAGCGGGTGAGTGAACCTGCAATGGAGATGGGGTGAGCAGCACTCAATGGGGCAGCGGGGCGCTGGGGGCCGTCCCTTGGTGGCTCTCCGGAGCAGCAGAAGCAGACGGCAAGCAGAGGGCACAGAAAGCAGAACAAGGGCAGAACGGACCCAGGGGGGCTGCACAGGATGGGAGTGGGGCTTTGGCATCACTTTGCTGTTCCCAGCAATGCTGCCGTGCCGCTCCCCAGTGCTTTCAACCTGTGTTTCAGACACTCAGATCTCTGTTGCTGCAATATCTTATTAGTGCTGTAGGAAGAAACAACAAACTCAACCCAACATTTGGATTTGAGAGATTAGGACCACCCCACAGAAAAAAGCATAAGTCTGAACATGAACTAACTGCAACTCTAGGAGGTGCACCTTGCCTGAGCAATGCTCTCCACCAACACAGGATGAGATCATCAGAGGTCTCGCTGCCTTTCAGGCCTCATTAGCTCCCTCGAGCTGCTGAGGGTAAAGCCAGAGCCGCCGGCTCTGCCAGGCCTGCCACGCTCTGACTGCAGCTCAAGAGGGCAGAATTGCCCATGGGAGGTGAACTGCTCGTTAGATATGCTGGCACAGAAAGAAAAGCTGTTTAATTTAATCCACCAGCACAGTCTGATCCTTATCTGGCCAGGTGTACTGCCTGTCTGCAGCAGCGCTGGAAAACCCAGCCCCATGTGAGCGGGAACCCCTGTGCCACACCTGGGGGCTGCAGGGCCCCAAAGGGAACCGACAGCACATCCCTGCCCTGCGCCATCGGGGCTAAAAAAAGTGATGCCCCAAGAGCGAGGTGGGCTGGCAGCACCATCCTGCCCTGCTGCACAGATAGAGGTTTGTGTGGATAGAGGGCTTGCATAGTTTTCCTGTGGGAACCCTTTGCTGACTTCAGGACAACATGAAGCAGAAGCAAAGCTGGTGTGGGAGCAGCCGGAGCAGGGACACGCCACTGCCCTGCCCATCAGCACACCCTGAGGTACCAGGCTCTGAGGCTCCCAGCTATGGGATGCATTCTGCTCCCTGGGACATCAGTGGGGCTGGGGGACCTGTAACCACAAAGCAGACAAACTACGGAGAACAGAGCAGCAGAGATGCAGATGGTGCAGGATTGAGCTCACTGCTTGGGGCTGGCGATGCTGCAGGAGCACAAAGCAGCCCCCAATCCTGCATGGGGCTGGAGCGGGCACAGGGCAGCATGGGGCAGGCATGGGCTGCTGTGTATCAGCTGCAGACCTCAGACTTGTTTAGATGTGACGCCAGCAGCTGCCCACTGCTTGTCCTGCTTTTAAGGCTGAAACCAAGGAAAATGCGCTGCTCTTTGCAAAGCAAAACTCGGCGGTGCATACAACACCATGGTCAGAGATGAGGAGCGATGGGTTTCACCCCTGTTTTCAGTGCTGAGCTGAAGGCAGGCTCTCTGGCTTTGCTTTTTTGACCTGTGCTGATGACAACCCAGTCGCTGAGCATCCTCCCTGGCCGCTCGCTGCTCCCGGGGCCATCCGGGCACTGCCCTGACTGGCTGGGCTGCAAGCTGCTCCCGCACACACTGCAAGCTGCGGGCGCAGAGCCGCTCCCGGCCCCACATACTCACCTGGAGAAAGAAGCCCCAGCAGAAAGCGCTGACGAATACGGCTGTCTAAATCCACATGACGGGAGCGGATAGACAGACTGGCTCTGCCTGGGATCGGGAAGAAAGAGTCTATCAAGTATCCACAGCTGCGTGGCTGTTTCCTAAAGATCCCCTTTCCTAGCGGGGCCTGGAGCAGTGGGGTCCAAGAGGGGGCTCGGTGCCCCTGCTCTGTGCTGCTCTGGGCACTGTGGGGTTTGGGGTCTGCTCAGAGAGCTCCCTGTAGGGGTTGGATCCACACCTGACTCCCCTCCACCCCCACTTTGAGAAACTATCTTGTGTCCTGTTGCAGTGCTGAATACAAAGGTGGGCAGAAGAGATTAGAGATACTGCTATTGCACAGAATAAACTGCTTAAAAAATAAGGAAGGATTGTTTGGCCAAAGAGCTGAAGGCTGCTCAGCACCTCCCTGCCTGGCCCTGGGGGGACGCAGCTCCGCCACCCTGCACTGCCCCCTGAAGTTCGCCTCTGTTTGCAAACAAGCCCAAAGCCGGGTGCTGTGCTTCTTTTAAAGTTGTTTCTAGTGGGAACCGGGCACGCACCAGAGCTGGAGCTGGGAATTGTTTTGAAGATAGTCAAATAAACCTGAAGGAAGTTCCTGGTTGCTCTCAGCAAGGGAAAGCCCCCACGTTTTCATATGGAGATAGCTCCAACACACCTCACTGTGCTCTGTCGGGCTGCCAGGAGATGCTCCCAGCCCAAAACCACAAGTGGAAACCCAGACACCTGGGGAGGGTGAGACGGGATGGCCAAACCCCAAAGCACTGAACCCTTAATGCAGCCACACCGGTGCTGCTCTGCTGTGACATGCAGCACTGCCCTACGAATGGCACCAGCTCCTTCCAGCCCAAAGAACCCGAAGCCTCCTGGTATCATGGGGTGTGTTGTAATCATGGCCCTGATGCACTGTACGGGGCTTTGCAGGGTTTCTGCTCTGCAGAGCTGAACCCACAGCACAGGATGCCCCAGTGGTGGGAGCAGTGCTTGGAAAATGCGATGTATGGGGTGCAGTGGCTGTCACCAGGCTCTTGTCCCCACTGGGGGCAAAGGGCATGGCAGAAGCCACTGGCCGTGTGCACTTCCCTGCTATCCCCATCTCAGCCCTGGCTCTGAGTGCTTTGGGGCTCTTTTCATGAATTTGGGGCAGGCAAGAGCAAGGGGAAAAGCCCTTCCAGACAGCACACTTTGATGCTGCTCCCTGTCCCTATCAGCTGCCACCAGCACAACGTGTGCTGCCAGTGAGCGGCTCCTGTTGCAGCTGCCATGTCCTCAGCACCCAGCCCTGCACAGGGACATGGGCTCCTGCCTCGCCCCGGCCACATGCAGCACACTCACAGCAGTGCCTGTTCCTCCTGAGGATGAATCACATCATACGAGGCATTAAGTCATCGCCCAAGAGGAGCACGTTTAGCACAGAAAGCAAAATGCCATCTCTTTGAAGCCGAACTCTGTATCAGAAGCCTCAGCCTCTGTTTCCTTGTGGTTAAATAACTGGAATATGAAATTCATAAACCAACCAAAAAGAAAAATAAAAAATTAATATTTCACTTTGTGTTTTCATGTTTGGTAACGTGCTTTCACACCTGGACGTCTCCAGAATCACAGGATCATTCAGGTTGGAAAAGATCCCTCAGATCCCAAAGTCCGACCCTACCCCACCGTATCACCAAAGAAGAAACTGTTCCTAACATCCAGCCTGGTGTCTCCATGGCACCCTCCATCACCAGCTGCATAGAGGCTGCCCGCTCTCTGCCCACCTCCTCATGCAGGCAGAGGCAGCACCATCCCAGTTGCAGGCAGAGCCACAGCACAACCTCACAGCTGTTCTGCGACACCGCAGCCCCCCATCCCACATGGAGTGAAGCCCCCTCCCCATCGCTCAGTACATGGAGGGGATACAGGGGGGTCTCAGAGCTGACCCCGCGCATCCCTGCACTCACCATCCCATGGAGGGCGTGATCTGGCCGACCCCAGCTGGGGGGAGCGGGTAGAAGCCGGGGATATCGGAGGTCTGGGAAGGCCGATGCACTGCTGGGAGAAGGGAGGAGGAGGTGAGATGGAGCCAGCACTGAAATGAACCCTCCCAGCCCCATCTTCTCCTCTGTGGGCACTGCTGAGCAGTGGGGGATGCACATGGAAATGCAATGCTGTCCCTACAGTCCTGGCCCATCTGTCAGCACTGGGAGCCTGAAAGCAACCAGGGGGGGATGCTCCATTAGGGATTCTCCACTGGGGAATGCTCCAGCAGCATCAGCACTTGCTCACCCAGCCCAGGAGAAGCAGGGATAGTTCACAGGTAAATTCTTCTGCAGTCTTGGTGCTCTCTGCCCTGCTCTAGGGCCAGCTCCATGTCTCAGCTCTCCAGCCTGGAGCAGCTGAAACCCTGTGCTGGGGCTGCCCAACAGCTGCCTGGGCACCGCCTGCATTTACTGCATGGGTGAGGAGCTGCAGCAGAGCACAGACCCAGAGATCTGGGATATTTGCAGGATTAATGATAAACAAGTATTTGGGAATGACATCACTGGATTCCAGATATCTCAGTAGGTGCTAACTGAACTTGATACATAACTGAACCAAAGGGAAAATGTGACTTAGTGTGAGAATTTACCCACATCTACACTTGGTTAAGACACAGCCCAGAGAGGAACGAAGCCCAAACCTCTGCACCTCTCGCACCTGAGGGATCTCTGCCTCCGCTAACCTGGAAATCTGCACGCTTCCCTTCCAGCTGCTGAAATTGGCGATTTGCTGAGCAAACTGCTAATAGATCTGGTAACTCTTCATGCTTCCCTGCTGAGTTTATGATGCTCGGGTGTCGGACCCAGCAGCTCTGTGGGCTCTGATGAGTCCCACATCCCTCCTGGATACACTGACCCAGCACTGTGAATGTGCTCGCTGCCACCTGAAACCCAGAGCAGCTCTCTGCAAACATCTGAGTGACTCTAACAGATGTGCAGGGATTCTGCTGCACTGACAGGAAGGTTTGATTTCACTCTCAGCCTGCAGCCCACAGGGAGAGGTGGTCAGGGGTGAGCTCCCCTGTGCAAGGCTCAGGTTTGACCTATCCATGCTGTACTTTGGGGGGTTGGCGCGTGCCGGACACGCACACACAGGTCCACCCAGCGCTCAGACACCGATCCTATTTAGTCAAAATATTTCCTGTTTCAAGCATTCATTTTCTCTAAATGACAACCTGACAGCAGTTTGGGTATGAGTCAAAGGAAAGACAACTTTCCATTTTCTGGTTGACTCTCTCACATCGCCCTGCGGGCTCCGCTCCAGCTTTCGGCTCGTGCGGCCACTGTGGCCGTCCTGCTGTGATGTCAGCCCTGGTTGGAGCCCCACAAGCCGTACCCCAAGCGGTGCGCAGTGCTGTGATCTCCACTGAAGATATGGTATGATAAGAGCAATATGGGTTACCTTGCTTCTGGCTGATGTCAGCGGGCAGATGGGGCGAGTGGGAGCCATGGCTGAAGTGGTCGTTGCTGTAGGGGATGAGCGGCGTGAGTGGGTGCACTCCATGGGACGGCTGCACGACAGGAACTTTGTTGGACTGCAAAGAGAAGGGAGGAAAGAGGGGGCTCAGGGCTGTGCTGCTGGAAGGAGGACTGCAGCAACCCCAGCACAGCCACCGCCCTTCTCTGCTTAATGGGCACATCCTGCAAGAGAAGCCCCAGATTAAGCAGAAGCAACAGCTGATGGCGATTGCAGATCAGCCCAAATAACACAAGGCTGCCAAAATCTAGAATTGTTATTTTCTAATTCATCTCCAGTATCATTTATCCCCGGATGAATGCTAACTGCATGTCACCCAACGCATTGCTCCAGTTTTCTGCTGCCCACACACACACACACACACACAGTCCCATGTGCTGCTTTGGTCTGAAGCTGGACTTTCACATCCTGCACATTCACTCTGAAAACTGTGCTCAGGCCTTTGCAGCTGCTCCTGTTAGCAGGACAGGGCTGGGGGGGCAGCAGCCCCTGCTGCACAATGTGGTACCACTGCATGGCAGAGCACGGACCCAGCCTGAAGGGCTGCATAGCTGTGAGCAGTGTTCACACACATGCACACACACCTGTGCACACATCTATGCACTTATCAGTGCACAAATCCATGCTCACACCTATACATACACATATGCACACACTTGTGTGCAAATCCATGCACGTATCATGCACACACTCATGCACTAACCTATCTAGAGAGCAGGGCTGGCAGCTGCTCAGCTCAGCTCCTGTCCTACTGGGGCATCTCCAGAGCACCACTGCTGCTTTCTGACAGCTCATCTCAGACCCCTGGGTTGATTCACCGCTGCCTTTCACTGGGTCACGATTTTGCTCAGACAGAGCAGCGTGCAGCCCTGCTGGCTCCAGGGAGGAACCCTGCAATGGGTTGGAGGTATTTAAGAGTGATGTGAACCAGGTGCATGTTGACTGCATGTGCTGGGATACAGCAGTGACTGTGCCCCCTCCCAGCACAAGCCACTTGGTCCTGCGCTGCCACCAGGTCACTGTGGTACCACCAGGTACCCAAGGTACCAGCAGGCCCCTGAGGTGTCCCAGCTCCCCACATACCCAGCACTGTGCAGGCATGGAGCTGCTGCCCATTGCCCAGGTGGGACTCACTGAGTGCAAAAGAGGAAGGGCCATGAGGAGGCAGCTCCCACTCTGCAGCAGAAAAGTGGCTTCAGCATCTGATGAGCAAGGAGACAATGCAGCCATGCTAATTGTTGAGGGACTAATTGCTGGCAAGGCAAAATGAGGAGACCTCACTGCTTACATGCTGAAATCTGGAAGTGATGGAGGCTCGATGTGAATGGAGGGACTCATTTCTGGCTGAGCAGAACTATTCAGGATTCATCTTTTTTTTTTTATTTTTTAATAAAATGTGGCTTTTTTGTTGGACAAATGGTGATTCGTTGTAACCAGAAGTTCTCAGAAAGCACCTCACGGCAGCAGGTATTTTGACTCATTGTTTCAGATGGAGATATTTCAGCACAGCGCACAGGAACGAGCACTTTGCTGCCTTGCAAGAGTTCAAAGTTTGGAGCCGATGCCAGAAAAATGCAGCAGAGATCAAATGGGAAATGGTTTCAGACTAGGGGAGGGAGATTTGGATTGGATATAAGGAAGGTGTTTGTTACACTAAGGGCAGCGAGGAACAGGTCCCCATCCCTGCAGACAGCCCAGGTCACACTGGGGGGCTCTGAGCTGTGGGTGCTCATTGCTCATTGCAGGAAGAGGGACCAGGTGGCCTTTAGAGGGCTCTTCCAACCCAAACCAAGATATGATTCCATGGTCCTATGATTAAAACCCAGAATTAGTGTGAAATGGCCAATACTAAGAATTTTCATGGACTATAATACAAAAAATATAGGTTTTAGCTGTGAAAATGTTAGAAAAAATACACATGGTTTTCTGCTTGGGTTAATTTAGGAGAAGAAAATGTTTTTTTTTTAAGAAGAAGTGAATTTTTGGTGATGCTGGGCAAAGCACACCTTGCTACAGCTCTAAGCATCCCAGCATCCAGCCAGTGCTGCCTCAGGGCTGGCCCCGGGCAAGATTTTGTATTAAGTTTTGTGTAGAAAACAAATCAGCACTAAACCAAAG
This sequence comes from Coturnix japonica, assembly GCF_054131305.1. Taxonomy (NCBI): domain Eukaryota; kingdom Metazoa; phylum Chordata; class Aves; order Galliformes; family Phasianidae; genus Coturnix; species Coturnix japonica. The sequence continues at coordinate 2,350,879 of NW_028188951.1, forward strand.
CAGCACAACTATGCTGACCCCCCACCATGTGGTACCTGAGGAATGAAGAGCTATGGATGGACTTTGGTGGTTGCCCACTGAGCAGCCAGGTCTCAGTCTGGCCCCGCATTGCACAGGGCTGCCCCTTCCCACCATTTGTTTGTTAAAACAGAAAGAGAGAAAAGAGCAGACAGCTCTTGGAGTGAGCGTGTTAAAGAAGAGCCGACCACACAAACCAAACACAGGAGCTCATCTCACAAGGCCCATCTTGATCAGCTCTGTTGCACACAGGCACAAAGCATCCTTCCTAGGAATGACCCCTCACAGGCATGGGGGGTCCTTACACAAAGGGGACCTGAAACACAAGGGAGACACTGTGGGCCCCATGTGCACTGGGGAAGATGTGCTCTTAAGTGATCCAATGCATGGAGAGGATCCCGTGAACACTGGGTACAGCACGCACACAGGGACCGCATATACACAAGGTGCCCTATGCACACAGGTAACCCCATGTGCACAGGGGACCCTGTCCATATTGGGGACCCCATACGCTTTGGGAGCTATGGGAGGGGGCAGCCCCATGACCCCCCACAGGGGCACCCAGTTCACCTGGCTGGCAGCACCCAGGGCTGTGCAGGACCCGACCCTGCAGTGCAGCACCCGGAGCGCTGTGGTTTGCAGCACCGGAGTGGAGCGGAGCCACAGCGGGGCCAGATCACTCACAGCACCTTCAAACAGTCCCACACAGCTGGCCCCAATAAAGAGAGAAATGACAAAGCTGCACATTCTGGGGCCTGGCCAGGGACTGGTGCTTGGGGTGCATTGGGGTCTGGGCATCCCCAGCACCAAGGAACAGCTCTCAGCAAAGCAATGAGGGGAGCAGCGCTGCGGGCTGCAGCCAGGAGTCAGCCCTGAGTGTTGGCTTCAACGTCACTTCTCAGAGAGAGAGATGAGTCTAGTGTCAGCTATGCAAAACAAAACCTACGGAGTTTGCTGCTGCTGATTCAATGAGGAATTAATTCCTTTTCTCTGCAGAATTAGTCACTGTGCCACAGAGACAGAGGCAACAAGACCCTGTTCTGCAAGCGCTGGGGCCAGCAGCATCTGCTCATTTCTCCTCGCAGCGCTGTTTTTATTTTCTCCTTTCTCACTTTTGCTGCAGTCACATTGCCTCACCACTGCCGCTGCAGAAAGGAAGAAGGGAAAGTTAAAGCCACCCACGTCAGCACTGTCCTCACCCCGGCAGCTTTGGTGTCAGCAGGGCCACGTCGCCCCATGGGGACGGGCACCCGTGGGGACTGCCCCAACCCCGTCCCCATCTCATGGCGCACACAGCATCACAGTCACAGAACCACAGGGGCAGGAAGGGAGCTCTGCAGATCCCCCAGTCCAGCCCCCACTTGAGAGTCTCTGGGCTCTCTCCAGCAGTTCCCCATCTGCCTGCAGCTGGGGAGCCCCTCACTCAGGGCAGAGCAGAGGGAAGGAGACCCTCCCTCTCCTGCTGGCCACACTGTGTGCCACACATCCCAGGGCACCATTGGCCTTCTTGGCCACAAGGGCACACTGTTGGCTCATGGTCAATTGTTGGTCGATCACTGGTCAACTGTAGGTCAAATACTGGTCAACGACTGGTGAACTGCTGGTCAGTCACTGGCCACCAGGACATCCAGGTCCTCCTCCAGCAGCCTCAGCCTATACTGATGCATGCAGTTATTCCTCATCCTGTGTTGCCTACGGAGGGAAGTACACATTGGATTCCTTCAGAGCCATTACTTCTGCATGCAGATAGCAACAAAGGAGCTCTGTGGAGAAGGACAGGGAAATAACTTCAACAATTTCTGAAGCCCCGATGACTTGCTGGTTGCAGATCTGGGACCTGGCCTGGTGCTCTGTTGGCATGAGAGCCTCACGATCCCCAGAGGAGCTGCAGATGCTCAGCACAGGGTCCCACTGCTGCTGCTGGCTGTAAGTAGCAAGGGTTATTGTTTTTAAGTTCAGCTCTGTGGGGAAATGGCTGAGCTTTACACCGTTTACGGGCACAGGAAGAGCCGTTTCACTTCTCAAGTATTTATCTTCTAAGAGAAAGATGTAGGTGGTTCTTCATGAAAAAAATAAAGGCATGGAAAAATAAAATTAAAAGTGCTCTTGGGGTGACAGAGGGCAAACGTGGAGGTGATTATGCCCCAAACCACAGAAATCCTCCAAAAAATGAATGTGTGGCATCACAGCCTGAGGATGCCATCCCTGCTCCCTACCCCTGCTGGCTGCCCTGACAGCCCCCAGCATTCAGCTGCATGGGACGACTGCAGGGGCAGCACAGCTGGCTGCAGCCCAGCACCAAACCCTGGGTCTGTCCCTGCCATTGGCTCCCCACCCCCCTCCAGCCCTGGGACATGTCCCCACGGGGCTCCATTCCGCTGCTCTCCGCAATGCAGTTCTGCGAATGGGGCCGGGTGCTGCAGGGCCAGTGTTATCAGTAACCCACCATGGCTGCAGAGGTGAAGGCACGGCCGTGACCCCCGTGCTGATACCATCTGACCTCCTTTAGCTTCTTGAAGGCGAGCAGTCGCACCAATACCCAGAATTAATCAGGAAAATGTCCAAGGGGGGGTGAGGGAGGAGAGCGCAGCACAAGTGTCCGTGACAAACCATTGGCAAAACCTGGACCCAAATGCATCCATGTCCTACAGCAGTGCCCAAGGTGGGGCCGGACCACAGGAACCCCATGGCCCCAAAGTGCCAGCCATGCAGCAGCTGCCCGCTGCCATCCCCTGGGCTCTCCCGCAGGGCTGCAGCTACATGGCTTTGTGCTTCCTTTCCCCTTAAAGGTGAAAACAAAAACATTTACTTGAAAGAGGGGAATTAAGAACAGAAAACACACAGAAACTCACACACAAAACTCGGATGTGACTGAAGACGTTTCAATTCCCCCAAGATCAGAGGGGTGAAACCTGCCCCTCTGCACTGAGAGTGGCCGTGCCGGTGTCACCGCAGCACCCACACCCTGCGTCCTTGTGCTGGGTGCTGTGCTGCTGGGCAATGGTGTGTTGCTACTGTGTTATGCACTGCTGTATTGTGTTATGCTATATGTTATGTTATGTTATGCTATATGTTATGTTATGCTATATGTTATGTTATGCTATACGTTATGTTATGCTATATGTTATGTTATGCTATACGTTATGTTATGCTATATGTTATGTTATGCTATACGTTATGTTATGCTATGTGTTATGTTATGCTATATGCTATGTTAGAGCCTATGTCATGTTGTATGTTGTTGTTCCATGTTATGCTATGCTATATGTCATGCCGTTATGCTATATTAATACATGTTAGGCTTTGTTATGCTATACTATGTGTTTATATATAACACTATGCTATGTTATATGTTATGCTGTGCTATGTTATGCAATGCCATATGTTAAATGGGCAGCCTGGGCTGCTGGTTGGCGACCCTGCACATAGCAGGAGGTTGGAACTGGGTGATTATCGTGGGCCTTTTCAACCCCGGCCATTCTATGATTCTCTGTGCTGTGTGATGCCATATGTAATACATGATATCACGCTATGTTGAGCTGTACCACACCATGCCATGCTATGCTGGGCTGAACTACATTTTCTTCCAGTTCCCTTCCATTCTCAAAGCCTGGTGCTGGGGCAGTCACTGATCACAGCAACTCCAAAGTCCCTCGTGCTGTCTGACAGCGAGTCCCCAACTCAGCAGCTGTGCTGCAGGGAACATCAGCTGCAGCAGCACCCATGGCAATGCTTACACACACTGATGGCTCCCACTGCATGTGGCTGCCACAGCCACGCACTCACAGGGCAGACACTGTGGGACTGACATGGCTGTGCCCACGTGTGTACAATGGCTCATTAGCAGATAACATGGTGTAAGCGAGGATGATCATTTGTAAAAGTTATCATCTCTCTCTGCTACACGTATCACTGCTACGGTGAAATCCTTTGATACTTATAGGGATGGTAAATGCAGGATGGGCAGGCTTAGGAGCGGCTGCTGTCCTCATGCTCACATTGCTGCTGCTGAACCCAAGTGGATTTTTTGGAGGGGGACAAGAACTCCTTGGATGGGATGAAGGACCCCACATAGGGCGGCTGCCCCAGGCCAGGTCTGCAGATCTGCACTAACGCTTATTTCCCTTCTTCTCCATGAAGCAGAGGGAAATAATCCTCCCTGGAGCCAAAGGGAGCTCCCAGGGATGCCCACAGCCATATAGCAATAGCAGTGCTGCTCACTGCTCGCTCTTGAGGGTGACATGTTGACAAAGAATGCTACAGCCACTAATCCGGGATGATGCTGCATGTCTGGCTGGGAGAAATCCCCCTGTTCTTGACAGGAGGAATTAGTTCCATAACGCTTAATGCCCCTTCTCCCTCTGACAGCCAGCAAGTGTTACAGCGCAGGGCAAAATAAACACTTTAATTCCAATGTGGCATTTATCTTCCAGCCGGGTTCTGGAGAGCCCCCGACCCACAGCACAGCCCACTGCCCCGTCTGGGCCCTTCTCTGATCTCTTCATGTGCACAGCCGCACTAAAACCTGGGCTTGGTGGATTTGCATATGATTAGGCAGCGGGGAGAATTAATAGGGAATTGAATGGGTTTCTTCTCTGCCCATCTCATGTTTATATGAGATTAAAAAGAAGTGATTTTTTTTTTTAATTACTGTAAAGATGTATTAAATATTATTTAACCTTTTTTTGCTGTGGGGAGGGAAGCAGACAGAGAGAAGAAACAAACTTATCCATATGGTAATGAATGCCTCCTATCGTGGGAAGCAAATATCACTGTAATTAGGATTAGACAGGACTCCTAATTAATCTCGTCTTGCCACTTGACTTCTGGAAGTTCCTTAACTGTTACCTCCAACAAAACGGAGCCCAGGGAGCAGCTCATCCCCCAGGCTGCCTGGCCAAGGTGGTGGGATGAAGGGGCACGTGGCCCCACGGGCTCAGTTTCAGCACAGCCCTGCAATACGGAGCAGGGACACACGAGGACACCTCCGCCCCACGCCTCAATGCTGTTCTGTGCTGTGCGATGGCACAGATTGCCACGGGTGGAACGGAGCCGCGTGCAGCCCAGCTCAGCTCTCGGCTTTTGTCACAGCCTGTTTTTCAGGTATTGAGATGCGCAGACCATTGCATCAGATTTTACAACGTGAGTGGATGCTCATGTGATTATTTCCATCTTTGGGACTCCAGGGTGGAAAGCAGACTTTGGACTTCAGACCCTGCTGGAGGTCTCGTGCTCTATTTCTGGTGCTGTGGCTACATACAGCACAAGGTGATGCCATCAAAGGGAGCTGCCACTCAAACCAGCAATGAAACACAGCAAACCACAGCTCTTCCTCGTGCTGTGCTACATAATAAAACACAAAGGAATGCTGCTGCAGGTAGGGGAGCAACTCAGCCTGCTTCTCCCAACACCCCCAGGAAGTGTTTGGCCACAGCTTGATGTGAATGACAGCCTGGGATAACACTGGGACAGATACCACCGTCACTTGGAAACCAGAGACCACAGAGAGTGTGCCCAGCACTGGGTTGAGCTCCCAGCCAGTGATCAGATGCTCACGAGGCAGCAGTGATCAAAGGCTTCACGCAGATAAAATGAGAAAGTCACAATTTCACATGGTTTTGATGAGAAAAATAATGGATGAAACTTTGCTCTTTCAACTTGGTTTTGCTTTGAGTTTGGGCTCTGGCTGCTTCCGAAAAGCGATGGGTGCAGACCCATGAGACATGAGGACACAGATTAACGCTGCAGATCTCACTATGGGATCTGCCTGCTTTGGGAGCAGGAATTTTATGCAACGTTATCCATTTTCATAAAAAAATGCAACTTATGGAAACCACAGCTCTCGGTGGGATGCAGTTTTGCCCAGGCACGATGGTTTGGGTCCTGTTCTGTGCCTGCTGCTGCCAAGAGGCACGAGCTCCTGGCACAGACCCTTCCCAGCCAGCCCCTGACTCACACAGCTGCCCAACCGCAGCTGTTCTGCAGCACAGCCCTCGTGTTTCACTCCCTCGCAACGTCCTCTGCCTCATTACGATAATTGACAGCAGCATTTGCTGAATGATGAAACCGAGGTTACGCAGAGCATCAATTACACTACAAAACACAGCCGCCACACCTCTGTGCACGCTGCCTCCGCACAGCCAGAGTGCAATATAGGAGTGCAGGAGCGAGCCAGGTCCTGGCAGGATGTCTGTGTGTGTCCCAGGCTGGAAATGAAAAACTGCTGCTGCTCCCAGGACAGGGACCTGCACAGCAGTGTCCTCTCAAAGGACCCTGCCCCATCCAACCCAGCCCTGCAATAGTATCTCCTCACAACCAATGCTGTATCCAATTAAAGCACTGTTCCAATTGTTTCGGGATTGACATTTTTCCATGTAAAGTCTGCAATTCAGAAATAAAGCCGTCTATCTCACAGCCATCATCTGAGCTGCTGAGAACACAATGAGTAAAAACCATACGGATTACAGAGGATTACATGTTTTCACACTTTTCTTTTTGGTTCTCACTGAGCTGCTACACAGAGGAAGCAGTTTGTAAAGCACACTCTTCCCCTAACACTGAACCTGTGAGCATCCCAGCACAGAGCAGACCTCAGCCGCAGTGCTGGGTGACACAAAGCCCCGGGGAAGCCAGCAGCTGGGAGCACTGAATGCAGGGCTTCAGCACAACAGCAACAAGATATTGAAGCATACAGGACACTTCTCTACAGCAATCCTTGTCAGAGTCAACCAGAGACTTTCCACTGCTCTGTTTCTCTGAGGGACACGTGCTTCTGAGTGCAGAGGCAGGATTTAAATTGGATATTAGGAGGACATGGTGAGGGGCTGGCACTGCTGCTCTGAGCTGTTCTGCCCCAGCCCCAGAGGTGCCTGCAGCCATGGGCACCTTCCAGCCCAACCACGCTGTGAATCTGGTTCTGTGATCATTACGGACCCTTCCAACCCAATCCATTCTACAATTCAATGACTTTCTCCAGCACTGGCACACATTCCTTCAGGTTTATAGGGGAAATAGGGAGAACACCCTATGCTGGCAGCCTGGCAGTCTGCAGGTATTTGATCTGCAGCATCCTGTGCATAAATGCACATAAACTCACAGCACTTTTAATTTGGTGCTCTAGATTCACAGCGAGGTGTGGAGCAGAAGCGCAGCCTCTAGATGGAGCAGAGCACAGCTCCTGAGCCAGCAGACAACACCAGCATGACCACCACGTCTGCCACATGCTGCAGTGCTTCAGGCTCTCACTCATGGCAGGAGCCCATTTGATGCTGGACCCTTACAGATGTTGGCACAGCTGTTGGGGTGCAGGACACGTCCCACTGCAGCACATCACCTGGGGCGTCCCATGAGAGCAGTGCTTGGTGCTGTCTTATCTCTACATCCATCTCAATGCCTCCGTGCAACCTTCCCACATTTGCACTGGGCTGAGTTCAGCCCAAGGATTTAACATGACAGTGTTTAACTGGAAGGTGCCTGCCGGGGTGGAGCCCTGTTATCTCCTGCATCTGAGCAGGCTCACTGCTGCTGTGATGCTCACAAAGCACACTGTAAATACAGCTCAAAGCAGGGCATTTTGTATAGAATGAAGGCCAACGTTACATGTTTTGTATTAAAAAACCCAACTATTTCTAAATATACAGCCACTATACATAAATTTTAGGCATTAAAGCAATATCTGTACCAAAATATGCACTGCTGCCATTGCCAGGCTAGGGATGTAGAGCAAAACCAAGGAGGGCAGCCTGGACGTAGGGGTCAGATCTATTGGACACAACCCACCTTTTCTATATATAAAAATAAAGTATTAATATTCTGAATTACTATAATTTGTGTTTGGCATTAATGAATCATAATTATTCAGCCGAAAACAAATTGTAGTCTGGGATTTAATCCCTGCTATCTACTTATCTACTCTATCTACTGTAACCAGCTCCCAGTGATGGCAGAGCTGCCCAGCCATCAGACCCACAGGACTGATGTGCTGCTCTCCTTTCCCATGGGTGCTCTCTGGATCCCTGCAGTGCTGTCACACAGCGTCCCAGGGCTAAATGCAATGACATCTGTCAGTGGCTGCAAACCTTCTCTGGTGCTTGCCCCCTGCTGTAAGCCCGATAAGCTGTGGTTGGGGTTTGCTTTCAGCCCGGTGCTGAGCCGTGGAACAGAGCTGATGTGAACAGGAGCGATGTGCTCGGGAGGAGCTGAGCAGAGCTGGTGCTGCCTGCAGACAGCCCATGTTCCAAAAGGAAGGGGCGGGTTTCACCGCAATGGAAGAGGCTGTGTAATTATGGGATGGCAGCAGATTCAGGACAGGGAAAGCCAACTCCAGTAGCAGGGAATAAGAACCTCCACTCTGTGCATGGGTGGCAAAGGGCGATGGCCAACGGCTGCACGCACACAGTGACCAGCCAGGGCTGTGCTGGACCCCCATCTCACAGAGCAGAACACACTTTGCCTTTTTCTCACTGTGGGCACAGCTGTGGTGCATCCCTATGGCACAAGGAGCCCTGCAGCCATGCTGCTGTCCCTGCATTGGGCTTCACCTCCCGAAACACACTGAGCCTGTTGGTGGCTGCCAGCTGCCAAAACATCTTCACAGCATTTCCTTTTAGGACTCAGGTCTCACTGGCAGCTAATTAGCTTTATGCTAATGGCCAAGCCTGAGCTCAGCATAGAATTCCTGCTCCCAAACCCAACATGTGCAGGGCACAGACAGCAGGAGCTGGGCAAGCAAAGCCAATTCCTCTCAGACTCTGGAGGTACACTGCAGATGCACGATGCAGACGTAAAGGAATCTGTCATAAACAATCCTTCAGCCTGGCCATGCAGGGCGGTGCTTGCTCACGCTGTTTTCCATGTGATCCTGCAGCACAACCGGGTTATGGCACCCAGCACCAGGCAGCACCCAGGGGTGCGTGCACTCTGCTGCATGGGAGCTGTGCCAGGAGGGATGGCACTAGAAGGAAAACAATACTACAGCATTTGTAAATTCAACACAGAGGCAGCCTGAGTCCCAAGGTGACCAGGAGCAGCCTGTGGACTTCCAGCCCATGGCAAGGAGTGGGATGATGGGTGGGATCGGGCGGGGGGCTTGGGGCCACCAGTGGGGTTCCACATTTTGCAGGGCACTAAAGGAACATGTCAGTGAGCTCAGGAGCTCTGAAGGGGCCTATTTGTAAAATGGAAAGAAATAGAAATAAAAGAATTAAACAACACAAATGGCAGCCAACAGACTGCTCACCTAGCATTTTCCCACCTCGGGCAGGAGCTCTGATTAATGCTAATTAGCTTATCTTCACATTAGATCCTGATGATTCATCACTTACTACCCTAGGAATTATGACGCACTGGGGAGAGATATATTTGTAGATTCCATGGGTGTATGCCATGTCTGGAACACTTAAATGATTTTGGCATGAAAAGGGACCAACCACAAGCCCAGCTAATCAAACCAGCGTTTCTCAACCTACACCTTCCAGTAGTTATAAAGAAGATGTAGAGCGAAGACAAGACGATGGCACTGAAGATGAATTTATCTGCTCATCTGTGCTGTACAATCTCTCCAGAACAAAGGGCCCTATGGGCACCCTGCCAGCAGCCTGTGGCTGCTCCTCGTTTGCATATAAATTTAAAAAGAATTTTAATCAGTGTTAAATGCACATGATTATTTTTTATTTATAGCTGAAAGTAGGTGTACACGGTGCTTCATGAAACACAATGAAAAGAAGGAGCACCTTTGGGAGCCTGAATGGGGATGGATGGGAGAAGATATGAGTGCTGCTCTGTGCAATGGGACAGGGCTCTGTGGGCACTGCAGGGATGGGAGGATGTTATGTGACACTGGGCTGGGAGGATGCTCTGCCATCCAGATGTGTAGGGATGGCTGCTGCCCTGCATGCATGGCTCTGGAAAGGCAGAGCAGTGCTTCCCTGTGGAGCTTTGCTGAGGGGCCGTGACATGGGGACACGGAGGTGTGGGTGGGCTGTGCCTTACGTCACTTTGTGTTCGGCTGCATGCAAACAGCCTGGAGCTGCTCGTGTTCTTCTGATAGGTTTTGAACTGCTGATTACATAAATCCCAAAGCTCCTTTTTATATGTAAAACAGGAGTAGCTGTCATAGCCAGATTTCTGCAGTGTTTGTCACCAAGCTGCAAAGAAGGAGAGGTCACCTCCTGTGCTCCCAACACCTGCCGGCTGCCTGCACTGAAAGCAGGGGAGGAAAAAGCTGCCTTCTGCTCCAAAGACTCAGCTATCTTTCAAAAGCAATGCGGAGTCATGATACAGAAGAGATCAAAGAGTTACCTGTGATCTTTAGAGCTATTATTGGATACTGTACCTCCTCGCTCAAAACATTTTTACCTCTGCTGGAATCCAGAAGAATTTCCTCCGAAATAGATCCCTGCTCCACTGCTGAGCTGCAACCCATCAAAGCACCTCATTTACAGAGGGTTAATTAAGGAAACTGTTCTAGCTCAGTCATCTCATGGTGATGACATCAGATACGCTTCCCTGAAGCCTGTTTTTTCCAAGGAAGACTTTTGTCAGACCACGCAGCTCCGGTACCAGTTGTTGCTTTATGCCCATGACGGCAGCCCAGGCAATGAGGGCAGGACCCACTGCTTGGGAAAGCTTCCCCAGTGACCACAGCACTTTGCCTTCTGTCCCGCCTCGTGGTGAAACACCAGCTTGAATTAAACCCTATATTTGGAGAACCCCACACCCAACCAATATTTTTCCATATATCAAATATAACAGCACATATCCTTCAGGCCCTGCTGAATGCATTCCTTGCTCTTGGCCACCTCTGTTTGCCATCTCACAACTTGCTCCAGCCCTAATTCTGGCTGTGTGCCCCTCCAGGAGCCCCAGCCACAGCTCATCCCAAACCCAGCACCCCAGGGACTCCAGATCTTGTTGCAGGCAGCTTGAACACAGCTCAGGCTTTTATGGTTTGGATGAGAGCTTTGGTTAAGGTTAATATATGACAACAAGAGAGGGGTGGTTTTGGGACTGGAGTAGGTGTTGGGGTTGTAATCCAGGTAAACTCAGGATGAATCTGTGTCACGGGAAGGTTCAGCAGAGGCTCATAAGCAAAAAAACGGGGAGAGGACATGGAGCTCTCCGAGCTCATTTTCTCCTGAGACAGGTGATGGTAAATGGTGCTGTCCCAGAGGGCAAACTGCACCAAAACTGAAAGCTTGTGTTGAGTGAACCCATGACTCCTTTGAAAACTGGGGTCACTGAGAGTCCCAGGAGTCCCCAGCTGACCCCAGACATAGCCATGCTCATTCTGCCTTAAGGTCTCTACCACACATACCTTAAACCAAACACGTGCCTTATCCTAACTCAAAAACCAATTTCCCATTTCTACTAAATTGTACATTCAAGGAAAATCGTCCCAAAATTGCTGCCTGGTGGAAACAATCGTGTCCTGGTTCTCCAAGAGCAGCTGATGCTCTGCATTCGGATCACTGAGGGTCTCAGCACCGATGAAGAATGCAGAGTACATGAGAATGAGAAACTGCATGTGAAATCCATTTCCTTCAGGGCAGACTGACTGACCTGTGAAACCCACACATGTTGTGTTACAGACTGTAATCCTCAACACTGAGGGAGGAATCAAAAGTAAAAGCAGTTCTGTATGTTTAAGGCAATTCTCGCACCCATCCCATTAATGCACAGTAATAGACACATCCAAGCACCCTTTGCGAAGGACAAGGTAACCTCCCCAGAGCATTGCTCCCATCCCATTGACTCTTGCCCTACAAACCCAGCTCCCCAGCTGGGGCTCAGCACCATGTGCCCACAGGGTGCATCCCAGGCACAACTTGGGGGCCACAGCCTTCTCCCCACCAACACAGCGGCTTCACAGACAGAAATGGCATAAGGAAATCACCCTGACGGAGCTCTTGGGTGTGCGTTTATCTGCATCTGTCCATGCACACACAGGGGAAGTTAATTTTAGTTTCACATTCTCCCCTGCACGGGCTGTGCGGTCCTCTGCCTGCAGTGTGTGTGTAGCATAGTTGGGGTGAAAAACACCAACTCTGTATTTTCCATGGTAAACCACAAGGGGTTTAAATTCACATCACTGTATTTGCAAACAAGCAACTTCTGCATACACAGAATCCTGTTTCATTTGAAACCCTCACCCCCAAAGTGTCTTACGTTAGAGCGCGTTCAGAAAAAGGAAAGTTAAATTCTTGACCACAAGCACAAAACCTCACGCTGGCCCCACTGCATCCTGTGCACCATTAGCCAAACAGGAGCCGTGTTTTGATTTCCATGCCACGCTGTCTTTCTGGTCTGTCTGGGGCTGCTCTGGGCTGCACTTGGAGCAGCAGCGGTGGCCCATCCTTCCCTTCCTCCCCAAGATGTGGCACCATCCTGCATACAGAACTGGGAATGGTTGCCCTCTGGGACCACACGTTCATTTCTTCTGCTCTGTCCCTAAGTACAGACTCTCCGCTTCGTTTATCCTTGTTTTCCAGCCAGCCTGCAGCACGAGGCCTTTCAGGGTGGGTATTTCAGGGCCTGGATCCTCATTCTACACCACTCTTGTGTCCCCATGCCATGGGAGCCTTTCTTTCGCTCTGCACAAGAACTGAAGAACAGAAAGCAAAAGCAGAGCTCTAAAAATGCTTCCTACTATCCAGACACCTCATTATCTCACTCCTTTCTTAGCAGGTGCTTTAAAGAGAAACATTTGACTGAGAGAAAAGAAGATTAATCCATTTGTGAATACCCAGATCCTCCTATTAGTGCTGGCTATCCATCTTTTCTTCAGCAAGTTGCACCACTGAAGCTGGCTTGCCTACATTCTTTGTAGGTAATGTAATTCTCATGTAAAAGAGAGTCTGTGGCTATCACACGTCACTTGTTACCTCCTTTTTACAAAGAGCAGTGAAGGCAGAAGGTGGAGGACTTGACTTTATGGCTGATTTGCTCTATGCGATACAGCAGTCTTGGTTTATCATGACAAACAACGTGAAAAACAGGGTCAAATAATCAGAATTCCATCTCCCAGCATCGGCAGCACCTGGTGCTCAGGGATGGGATGCAAACACCTCCCCATGAGTAATGAGCATCATCCCCGCGAGTCAGGCGTTACTCACACGCAGCGCCAGGAGCGCAGGCTTGGAACAGGAGCATGGCAAGAAACCTCACGTATGTATCTGTTCACGTTGTTGCCAAAACGGTTTGTTAGGCTGCAAAGCAAAATGCTCTGAGCTCTGGCCGTGGGTTGGGTGACCCAACAGCTGCTGGGAGCTCCAGAACCACAGCTGGCCCCAGCACAGCTTGCCCTGCTGCACTTCCATCTGCTTGCACCCACATACTTTGCCAGGGAAAACCCAGAGCTCTGGGTACTGCTTGCTGATGGGAGCAGGAGAACAAGGACTGATCTCTAGCAGCTCAGCATGCACAGCAATCAGTTTTACAAAACACATCACGGTAGCAGCATTTTGCTCCTGTTCTCCTCCCTCCTGATCTGGTGCTCGTGGAACGTGTTATGTCTTAACCAAACACAGCACGGGGCAGAGCACAGTGCCAGGTGAGTCACCCCAAATAGCTCATTGTGTCATACAATTACACTGGTGAACCCTACAGCTGCATGTGGAACTCATGAAGCTCCACAAGGAGACAGAGACTAAAACAGCTGACATAAAACCACCCTTCCCATAAAGCTGATGAAGGGGCACCTGGGCAGCTGTAGGAAACAGGGCAATGCCACGGACACAGTGGGACCACAGAGCAGTGCTGCCCTTCAGCACTGACCTCAAGTGCTGATGTAGTGCTGGGGCTGCTGGTGACACTGGCTTCATTCCCAGTTTTGAAAGCACCCCTACAAGCTGCATCCTCCATCCACAAGTCATTGAGTCACCGACCTGCTGCAGTGGCAGCAGGAATGGGAAAGTGGAGGAGCTGGGGAGGATGGAGCTCAGCCCCAGGTGATGCTATGGGGGAACAGCTCTCTAATCCAGGAAGAGGCAAGAAGCAGAGACTCAAACTGCCCCCTCACCTGTATCTCCCACTGAAGGCTGGGGAAATCCTGCATCACCAGACTTTTAGGAAGACCGGAGGACAAGAAAGGCACTTGCCTTCGTTCCAGTCTCTAAAACCTTAGAAGTCTCCCTGCCTGCGGAATATCAGTGGGATAATATGGAGTGGTTTGTGGGACTGGGATAATTTTCTGTAGAAGTATTTTGAATGAGCAGGATCACCACCACCTGGCAACAACGTGAACTGAAGGTGTAAGTGAAGCCCTCTTAGGCTTCAGGAGAGCATTTACTGCTGCTTTCCAAAATAAAGTAATCTACTTCTTTTTCTTCATTCAGGCAGATGAGCATAAGTAAATGGCACATACACAAAAAAGCCCATACTGGGTTCCCTGGTTCTCAGCTTGAGATTTCATGATGCAATTCTAAGATTGAAATTAAATGGCTGCTTTTTTTTTAATGGTTAGTCATGCAACCTTCCTCTGAGATGTGAATGTCAAGCTGGGTCAAGCTCTCTCCTTCCTCCACACACTCACAATTCTAAGGAATATATAGGTCAGATCTACACAGTCACTCCTGCGAAGCTATTATTTCAAATTATATGTCAATTACGTACATTGAATTTGGCAACTCTTCCTTTTAAATGCAAGCTTGCTTGAGGACTTTAAAACTTTTGGTATCTGCAGTAAAATATGTTGCCTCCCAGTTGTGGTCCTGGAGCAGACAGGACCTGCTGCGAACAGAAGTTGTGTTCATCGAGGAGCTGTGCAATGGCCCCTGAAATCAATTGCCAAGGGTCACAAAAACCACCAACAGAAAGTCTCAGCACCACAGCAATGGTTGTACTGAGGGGGAGAGAGAGAACTGAATGGGTGGGAAAAGGAACTATTCTGCAACCTAGACTAACACTGTTCATCTAGAGCTTCCCATACCTTCTGTAATAACCTCTACATTTACCAATGCAGAAGATCTGTACAGAGAGGAAAATCATGTTCATGCATAGCTCAGGTGGAGCTGGGGAACCTGGATTAGAGTTGGGATCTAAAGAAAACATTAAAGAACCATACTCCTTGTTTTGCATAGGACAGTACACTTAAACAAGCACCTAAAGCACAGAAATAAGCATAATTCATTTTCTTTCACCTCATTTGGTCACATGCAAAGAGATGGATGGCATTACCCACAGGGAAACCAAAAAATCTAAGGACTCGAGCACAGTAGATGATTTGAACAATTAAACAAAGAAATCCAAGCAGAATTAGATGAAAGTGAATTTCTGAATGACGCCCTTTGGAGCCTTTGCCCAGCCCTGAGCAGCACCATGTACTGGTTGGTCAGCTCTGATGGTAGGACATGAGATGTTACCAATTCTGGGGTTTGCTTTCTTTGACAAAAGATTTTGGACTTGTGGGTTAATAGATTAGAGGTAACTCTATCTTCATTGAAGCAGAATTCCAAAAAAAGACAGAAACCAGCGACTGGTCAAACAAGAGAAAACCCAACTATTGGAAACGTGGGCAGAGTCACGCTGGGAGGCCAAAGCCTCCGACTTTCTAAAGTAGCTTTCCCCCATCTCGGTGGCATAATTGGTCTGCATTTAGAGCCCGAGCAGATTGCAGGCTCCTGGGGAAGCTGGAGAGCACGACTCGAGCACTGCCAGCTCCCAGACCACATGAATCATGCACTCAGATTTTCAAATTCAAAACATCCAAGTAAAATTACCCCCTTGGATACCGTGGAGGTCCTAAAATGGCTTCAGGATGTGGATTTAGCTTTGCTTCCCTGCCTGCTGGTGAAATGCCCCCCGTGGGCCATGCCTGGTGCCAGCTCAGATGCACCACGGCAGTTATCCCTCATGGTTCAGGTTTTGCTGCATCTATATGAGGAGGAGGTGCTGGCCATGGCAGCAGGAGCAGCCTTCGTGAGCAAATTTAGCAGAGAAAAGGAAGTTTGGCTGGCTTTGAGGTAAAGTCAGTTAAAGTCATGGTATAGCAATGAGGTAAAATAACCGAAGATACGCACCCCGCATTATCCTAATCTCTGTTGAATCAATTGCACTGAAAGGGGCTGATAAAGAAGTGTACACTTCATCCTGTACTAAATACATGTTTTGAGTCCAGATACCATGTTAAATGTTGCAGCCCACAGCGAGCTGACCTGTGGGAATATCCTTCAGTTTGTCCTATATTTTTACATACCTAGGTGTGCTCAAGACAGGCATATCAGTAGTTGCCATTGAAACCGAACAGGGCTTAGGCAGCAGAGACCTCAATATCCAACCAACAAAGCTTTTATGTATCAAGACAAAAAACATTTACTAAGTCCTTGATCTTGTATGCATAAGCCCAACACTTACAAATGCATCCAAATAATGTTATGCACAGATTGTCAGGCTGATCTCAACAAAGCCATCCACACATGGGAAATCATTTCCCTACGTGAGCACTCTCAGGTCTGAGCCTTACACACAGTGAAGGCTTTGGGAACGATGCCTGTGGAAAAGGCTGTAACCATCAACTGGGGAACAAAAGACATCTGAGCAGTCGATCTCCACCAGAAATCGTTATTGGCCGAACAAATCTGACAAGATCTGAGTTTTTAATATCTAACCTGTAGGTTGTTCTGTGTGGAACACCAGCCTCTTGCCATGGGACTTCGGCCGCTCAGTGCCAAAGTGCCTTCTGTAGGCAGATTGTGTGGTGTAAGCCACAGCTTGTACCAAAAGCTGCTGTCAGAACACAGACCATGCCCTGATGTTCAAATCCCACCCCTCCTATGAATGTACTATAAACTATACTCCTGTTTTAAAGCTAAAGAAAACAGATTACCCAGCAGAAAAGAAATCATTTGTGCCACTAACATGCTTTGAGGGTGTAGGATTCAGCACTCCCAGCTTTTGCCTTTACTTGTGATTTCATGTGCATAGCAGCAGACGCAATTTGTTACTGATAAGATAAAGCACTTCTATGCAGTGCTTCTATTAAAGACAAACTGTAAATGTGGGCTTATAATTTATTTATGTACATTAGAAACTAGCTAATTTGCACTAGTGACTAGATACCCTATTGGAGGTTTTCATATTTTATGAATCAGCAAGCAAGCTAATGAACAAACAATTAAGGAGCAAAGAAAGAAATGTACTTTGTTTGTTACTTTGAGTGAGCTCTAATAGTGCATGATGTTAGTGAATACACTTTGTTAGAGCGAGGCAGTCTAGACAGTAACCTACATGGTGTGCCCAGGTAGTTCAGAAGGCAGCATGCAGCAATGAGAAGGCAGCACAGTGCGGGACTGACCGGCTCTGCTGGGCCAAGCTGCAGAGGGTGAGGGCTGGGGAGAGCTTGGTCTGAGTAGGAGAGCAAAGGGCTGGGATGGAGATGTGCTGCCTGGAGAGCTCTGGGCTTGGGTCCTTAAAGGCAGCAGAGTGCCAGGAGAGCTGCAGTGTGCATGAAGAGGCCAATGCACTTGGGGAGGTAAAGGTGCCAGTTGCTGTTGGGGGTGTGTGTGGGGATGCGGCAGTGGGAGAAGGATGGAGAACTCATAGTCTGCCCAGCCCTCATGCACCTTCAGCACAGTGCAGTGAGCACATCACAGTGGGCTTTGCATGAGAAAAGGAAGCTGGCCATGGGGCAGCCCCCCACCCCCGACCCGACCCTGCTCTACTGCTGGCTCCCAAAACGCTCCCCTATGCTGGCTCCCTATGCTGGCTCCCAGTTGTCCATTCCAGCCCCACAGCCCCACTCACTACCACAGCCACAGCTCATGCTCCCTTTTAGGGCGTCTATAAAGCTGGTAAACACTTGGACTCGTCTGACAAAACATTCAAGCAGGAGGAAATGGGGTGTGTGCAGAAATACTCCATTACATATTGTAATGGCAGACATTAATTCAACGTTAATAATACTTTGCACTTTTCAATCACATATTCTAAACCCCTTTAGATAGGTGGGGAAGCATTTGGATGATGATTACTGGGCAGAGCCCAAAGGTGTATTCTTCCCTTAGGCACAAGGAGATGAAGTGACTTGTCAGAGTGGCAGTGCTGGGAAGAAATCTACATCTCCACATTTCCAGACCTACATTCCCATCTAGTTGCCAGGAAGAGGAGTTAATTTAAATATTACCGTTTGCTGACCTACTTACAACTACCCTCAAAACTTGGAAGTAGCGATCAAGTATTCTCCCCTCCATACTCGGGCTTTTTTAGGATAACACTATCTTTGAAGTATGCCTTTCAGCTGCATTAAACAGACGGATCGTCATTATTTGCTCCACTTTCTTAACGAGTCCCTGTTTGCTGCTACTCAGCGCTGCAGAGTTTGGATAGACTCGAGCTCAGTTGCACAGCCTTGCAAAGCATCTCCCTGGCACTGCAGCTGCTCATGTCAGCGTTGGTGTGTGGCTGCAGTCACACCGTGCCCAGTGAATGGGCAGCACCTCTGCAGAGAGACCAGAAAGTTTGGGACCACGCATCCACTCCTGTTTGTCCTCTTCCCCCTGGTGTTCTTTCTTAACAGCCCTCTCCTTCCTCACCCAGCCCATCTTCAGCCACTGTCACCTTTTACAGTCAGCCCTCCTCTGCATCACAAAAACCCCAAACCCTTTCCTGCTTGCACACAGAACTACAGGCACAGCTGAATGTCAACAACCACAGCGTGCAGCTCAAAACAGTCACTGTGCCCTACCCAGCACACAGCATTCCTTGGGCACAGCCCTCCTCTGCAGGTTTTCAGCATCACGGTTACTCTGCTCGGATGCTGGGGGCTTCAACCCCCTGCCCCAGGCTTAAAGGTAATAGAGAACATGTGAAGAGGGCAGAGGAAACGGTCAGCGCCATGCCTGGCTCTGTGGGCTGAGCAGCGCTCCCCAAGTAGGTCATGTCCTGCCAAGGGGAAATCACAGCTGCCGGACCCAGCGTGTGGCTGAGCAGCCCCAAAATGCCCCAGTCACACTGACCACACCGTGTGCGCCCCTGCATCCCTGCTTCCCCACATCTCCTGGCCGCAGCCCTGCTGGCTCCTCCACCCCAGCGAGATGCCGCTCTGAATCCCCCCCAAACCCTCCCCACCCTCCCGAGCCCACCCCGCTCACAGCAGCCGTTAGACATCCCCGGCCTCGTGGTAACCTCCCTCCATGCAAACTGTTTACAGACATTCATCGAGGTGCACCAGGTGTGGATGCGGTTACCAGCCTGGCGACTGTTTACCTCACCCTCCATTCAGCATCACCCTGTCACAGTCTGCATGCAGGCATCAGATAACGGCAGCACTGGGCGCTCAGCCCTGCACACCCGGCTCACACATGCACACGGGGACGCGGTTCACGCGCAACCCTCGCAGCAAACCGCACAGCGACTATCAGCTTCATCTCATTATTTTTTTTGCTGAAGTAAATTACACTGAATTTTTATATATATATATATATATATATTACCCCTTTTCAAAGCCAATACACAAATGACAGGATGTTGTTGAAGGAAAATATGAGCTTTCATAAGCTATTATTATTAGCACATGCGCACCTCGCCGCCGCTTTGATCTTACTGTAGGTTCGTGTTTGTTCCCCCTGAACTCAACCCCGGTGTCTGTTCTGATAGAGATCACCAACAATTAAAGTGGGATTTGTCAGCCCGAGCTGCGGGGAACTGCAGGGGGACGTCCTGCAGAATGCACAGCCTGCCCAAAGCCTCTTAGCTGTGAAGAGGTGTTTGCTGTAAAGCGGAAGGGTGGTAATGTGTACTGAATAAGCACCCTTTGATATTCTGCATGTGAGCTAAGAGCATGTTCAGGTTTTGTTTGCAGCGGAACTGTACTTCTTCCATTGTTTTCTGAGCAGAAAAAAAAAAAAAAAAAAGAAAAAAGAAAAAAACAGAAGAAACAATGTTAAAAAAATAAATAAAAAAAAGCTGCTCTAAAAATGGTGTCGGTTTGATTTCAGGCAGACAGTGACCAAAGGGAGTTCCTATATGTTATTATCTATGGTTTTTAAAGCCCCTGCTGGCAGCTGGAGCCCGCCCCAAGCAGCAGTGCCAGCCCTGAGCTGCCCCTCCACTGCCATCGCAGGAGCTGTTTGCTGAGTTCCAACCCATTACACATCTGCAAAGGCACTGAAGGCAGTGGGGTTTACAGCCAGCACTCAGGGCACCGCATGGGCATGGAGCACAGAGAAAGGGCAGCAATCAGGTGCAAGCAAGTGGCTGTCCAGTGAGCAAGTATGATTGCTTTATAAATGATGGGCATTCTCCCAGCCCAGCACCTGGCAGTGTTCGTGTAGGCTTAGTGCTGTGCAGATACTGCACTGCACACCTACATCTCTGGGAAGGATACAGAAGGAGCTGAGTACATCACAGTTTTTTAAGGCAAATGGAGGGAATGGGTGAAAGGGAAAAATATAACAGCAATAGGATAGGTGACATTCTTATAGTCTGCCTTCAGAACTGAGCTATGCTCTAATACAGCAACAGGCCATGAAGGCAACACATGGGGGTGGGAGCTCCAATGGCTGGACAACCATCCAGGAGGGGGTTTCGCCCATCCATCCTTCCCTTCAGTTGTTGCTGAACCCCAGTGAGTGCCCCAGGTCTGGAGGTGACACACAGCACACCCCAACCCAGGGGCTGTTTGCACTTAGGGTGCAGGCTGGAAAGAGCCATGTGAAGAGCTGTCCGTCAGGAGCAAGAGCTGGGAGCAAGGGGTGCTTGCTCAACAACAAACGGCACAAAACGGCACCAAGGGAGCAGGAGAAGTTCTGGAGAAAGCCAAAAAGGAAAAGTTTGAAAAACTGCAAACACCCCATCAGCCCAACGGGAACCAGGAACGGCTGCGATCGCAGGAGGCAGCAGCAGCCAGCGCTGCGGAGCGACATTTCCATCAGTGTCCTGCCAGCAGTGCCATTACTGGATTATCAGGGCGGATTAAGCCTTTAGCCAATTACCCTGACTGGTAAATTGTAGATTGTCTAGACTTCTTCATGTTCAACAACACACATAATGTTTTCTCTTTATCGTTACGCCATCAGCCCGCTCCTGCGGGACGCATCCTGCGCGGTGCAGGTGAGCCCTGCCTGCAGCTCGGCGTGGCCCTGCGCGCAGACAGATTTATTTCAGACAGGATTCTCATAAATTCAGAACGACTTCCAACTTTCTTGACTAGGAGATCAAAGAGGCGAGCATTTGCTTCGTGCCATCTGCAGAGCTGCTCGACAGGGCCACGCAGTCTGGGTGGGGGGGAGGAAAAGGGAAAAAAGAAAGTCTTGGAGATTATGCCCTCAAAAACAAGCTCGAATGCCACCCTCACATTAAAAAGCCCTGGTTGGCAGTAACAATTAATTTCTTAACTGAAACCCGCCCAACTGTGTCCAAGTGTTTTAATTTGCCTATTGCTACAATATGCAAGGGAGCTGGCAGTAATGGATTTGCAATTAAAACTAAAACTGGCAAAGAAATCGCAAAGCTGGCAAAAGAGCTAATCTGCAAGCCATGATCACAAGATTACAAAGTGTTTATGCACATGCTAATTACCCGCGCACATAGCTGAGAATGACTTATAGGAGAGAAGCCTGGCTTTGCGTGATCTCAGCCCCTGGATCCGGCCGGCCCGGCCGGCACTGAGCTTTGCTTCCCACAGCTCCCACTGCCATCAGAGCTGTCCTGGTGCATGCTCATGGAAGCAGCAAGAAGGACAAGAGATGGGGAAGCCTGGAGCCCCCGCTGCCATTTGGCTCCTGGTACTGCCAAGAGCCTTCGCCTGGTCTGCAACTAGAGAATGGAGCCTGTAAGTGTGAAGTGAGCACCACGTGTAATACATTTACACCTGGTTATTCACCACCCCGATGTCATCCTGCTGTTTCTTGGCTCTAGAAATAGCGATCCTCATCAGTCCTTGGTGAGCAGCGGGTCTCAGTGCCCCCAGCCCTGCAACAGACACTGCAACTGAGTGCAAGTGTGCATGTGATGCTGCAAGAGCAGAACCCACACCAACCAGCTGCAAAAGGACAGGCTGGGAAGGGGAGGAAAAGGACGCAAAAGTGATCAAACATCCATGCAATTAGCTAAGAACAGAACGTGACAGTGGTCAGGGGCACCATGACGAGCAATTTGGAACCACAGGAGAGAATTTCAAGGAGAGAAGTGTGGCAGAGTAGTCCCGGAATAAAAGGCTGCTGGGAAAACTGAGATTCTTTAATATATAGGATTAAGGATTGCCAGTATCCTGAGGGAGGAAATGCAAATGGGGTTCAGACCATTTTTTTCCATAAAAATTAGGAAGGAGAAAGAATAGACTTTGAAGTTCAACATGTTAGTAAATGAAAGCAACAGCAAAGGAGACACAAAGAGAAAGCAAGCCCCGGACGCCTAGAATTATGTCTTAAACACTTGATACTGAAAGACAGAACCTGAGGTGATGAGGAGACTTCCCTTCATGCTATGCACAGATCCCAGAAAATCTGTAGATTAGAAACTGCCTGAGAAAAAAGCATTGCACAACAAAGGTAGGATGGAGTGCAGCATTCAAATGGGATTCTTCGAGCCTATTTCAGCCAGACTGGGATGACGAGGATGCAAGGAGCAAACGGATGGATGCTTTCACATGCACAAAGAAAGGATCTGATGGTTGGAATAGCTGACCTCAGCGGTCTTTTCCAACCTTAATGATTCTACGGTTGACTCCACAATTTCTGGAGGTGCTCTCTGCTCTATGAAATGATGGCTCGAGCCAGTGTGGAAGGAGGTGGCAGCGAATGATCTGAGGGGATATCAGGAACTCAGTGGACACATCAGAAGAGATTTGCAGGCTCGCTGCATTGAAGGGGCTGGCTGCTCCTGACTGATAGGCTCATGGAAGTCCAGACTGCAGAACAGAAGTACATCGCAAGGATGCAGAGCAATATTCATAGATGGCAGAGGGATGGACCATCTTTGTGGAGACATCCTGGAGGTATCAATGGCTCGGCACTGGGAGCCAGTGGAGAAGGGCAATTTGTGTTTGGCTGATTATGGCTGCAGCCTGTGTACTTGTGTAAAGCAATTACAGAGTGAGCTTAGCCCATCATTACTGGTGGTCATGGAATGCCATGTGTCAGGAAATGGCAACTGATCATCTCCGATGCAGATAAGTGTTCTGGATGTAATTAGTGCTACAGAAAGGGTGATTCAAGGGAGAAGCTCTCCAAAACTGGGCTTGGAGATGGATTTATCCATCCCTACCTGCAACGCACTGCCAAACAGCTGATGGTAAATCCAGCCATTGGGGTGGGCAGGTGAAATTCAGTAGTCTGTGACAGAGACAATAAACGATGATAAAAGAGAAGAAGAGATATCGTTGGTTCCTTCAGACCATAATCTTGATGGCTCTACAGCTTTTCCTCGTTCCAAGTGAGATACGTGGACTTTAAGAACTTTAAAAATGCAACAGAACCACAAACTTCTGTTGTTGATGCTGTTTTTAAGTACATTTGAGATAATTTCTTTCCTGATGTGCAAAGATTGGGTTGGCTGCTCTGCACCTGTGAACCAGAATCTAGATTCCAGAAGCTGCTGCTGGGGTCTGCTGCTCCTCCTTGCCCAAGGAGAGACCCATGTACAACTGCTGCCTATTTAAAGTCATCTACAAACCAGTTTAATAAAAGCTGACTGCATCTGCTTCCATGTTATTAGTTCTGCCCCAAAACTCTGTTCCTGGCAACATAATGTTCCACGCTAATGAGCCAAATCTTCCCCTCCCATGGCAGCACTCCTAAACCTCCACACCATTCAGTTCACAAAGTTACCACCCTGTTTTTCCCTCGGGGGAGGGAAGGATTGCAGCTGCAGAGGGGGTTCTTCAAATAATATGAAGGCCAGAGATCTGTGGGAAAATCTGCTCTCAGACAAATAGCACTTGGGGGCATCTGCAGAGAGAACCAGCCCCTCTTTGCTTCTGTCTGGGTCCCACGTCCTTCTGGCAGCAACGTTTTTTATGAACCACGCAGCCATTAATCCCCTGCCAGTTCATACACCCTACCATCCTCTGTGGGCAGACAGCACAGAGTGGGAGATAATGCTGCAGGGAAGTGGTATTTATTTCAGCTGGATTTTGCGGCTTCATGGGAGAGTTTCTACTCGGGGCAGTTATTTCTCGCTCACTCCTCCTGCAAGAAGGAGGGATCTGGCGCAGGCTGAGGAGAGCATTCTCAGCTCCTTTTCCTGTGAATTTTCACCCATTTGTGCCACTTCCCTCCACGCAGCACCGAGCTCAAGATAAACAGCAATTTGAGGTTATCATTCCATCTGCAACACCCCGTGATGCTCCTCGGATTAAAGAGAAATCAGATAACCCTCATTACCTGACTGAAACTCGCTGCTAGACTTTTATTTAGAAGCAATAACATTGGAGAGACGGGCAGGAGCTCGGCTGCCCGCCCCCCATCACCCCACAGCACAGCACCTGGCAGCCTTTGGCCTCGGGAAGGAGCAGCCCAGCATAGGAGCTGCAAGCTCTCCTGCTCACCGTGCACCCAGCAGCTGGCTGCACAGTCGTGCCTATGTTCTCCATCCCCTGTTCCTACAAGCTGGGCTGAAATCATCCGCCGGCCTCCTCTAATGCTTTTGGTTACAAACCTCCCCGTGCCACATGTGGCATCTGCCTGCAAAAGATTTCATTCGCTTCTGACTTCGCCTCCAGCCATTCACTGACAAACTGGCAGCTAACAACTGCTAACAAATGATTTCCTAGAGATTACGGTTGAAGTCAAAAGGGTTCCAAGATAAATAGACTCATTCCTCATGACAAGGAATGTGAATTATGCATCCAGGGCTTTGGTACATGTGTCCAAAAAGTATGTGGTGCAATCCTGGAGGCTGTACTCATCAGTGCGTTACGAGCAGGTAAATAGGAATGACATTTTGTCCTGGGTTTCACAGCAGGGATCTGTGCAGTGTGTGTGTTTGGGACAACACACTGGACGGCCCAACCCCTGCTCCCACCCAACAAACGTCATCCATGAAAATACCATTTAGGCTGAAAAAATGATGTGTTTTGAAAGCGTGAGAATTCGCCGATCGCCTTGAAGGAGCTGTGCTTCCAGGGCCACCTGCGGCTTGCTAATAGATCACGAAATCACAGTGTGTTTAATACCTGAAAGCTAATGGGCTCACAAGCAGCACGGCTCACTTTCTTCTAGCCAGTCTTTCTCTGATCACTTTTCATACACCTCCCATTGCAGCTGCCTGCGCAGGATTTGGGGACAATTATCCTGTATGGATGTGGCTCTGCCTGCAGTGCTCTGCACAGCTCACTTGCACATGAAATGAGAACGCTTCAAAACACTCCTGAGGGAAACTGTGTCCCAGACAGTCGAGCTGCTGGGGGACCCAGAGCAGAAGCTGGGATAAAACTCTGCTTCCTCCATTGCATCCCTACACGCAGGTACAAGACTATCCTGTTCCTCCGCTGTAAAACTTGGTAGCATGCCTCGCTTCTTACCTGATTTTGAGCACATCCTGTGTTAACACACAAACAACTGGCGTTACTAATGTCTGTTTAGTCGGCTATTGACGTGGCACCTGGTGCTCTCTGGTAACAGGATCGCTGGGCTCCGTATCAAACAAATTGCGGGGCACAGGCAGAGGAGCAGCTCCCACCCACGGCAGCAGCAGTGGGAGAGACACACATTTACAAAGAAATACACTTTTGGAAGTGAGTGCTCATCTCTCACAGCCTCACTCTTCCAGCACTGCAGCTTGCCTCATCCCTCGGCATGCATTTCCAACCAGATCCACATACCGTATCAGTAGCAGTAACAGATTACAGTCTGAAAAAGCATTATTTTTGCAGAGCTTAAGTATCTGTATGTAGTCATATACCATTTTCTGTTAATGCCAATCACCAAACGTCTGGCACTGATGATAGCAGGTAACTTGCTGCACATTGGAGTGAAGAAATAAAATCTTCACAATGTTTCTGTACAACGCTGCTAAGAACCTCAGAGCTCCATCCTAGCAGTGCACATCTATTGTTTTAACTGCATTCTGCTCCCAGCAGGAAAAGCCCGGACTCCATCAGAATGCCAGGAAACCTGTCAGATGTAACCCTGGTTTCAGCCATCCAATCAGTTACAGAAAACACACTTAGGACCCAGGCATGACGTTAACTTTAAGGTAGAAGTGTTCAAAACTTCTGGGGGCTCTTTCCAAATGTATCTGTTGCATTATTCCGAGCATTTATGCCAATGTGTGGGTCAACATTTTTTAGTATTTAGTTGGAAAGATGCTGATTGTATTTAGAATCGAATGCATTTATTCCGTGATGTCTGGAAGAACTAAAATCATTGTCTCATAGAGGTGTTCCCACATCCATCTGTTTCAGGGAGCTAAGCAACAGCAAACACATTTTGTACAGCATTTGAACCTTTCAAGTTACAACTAACAGCCTGCAAGAATTCAACAGATGGATTAAAAACCTCAAGGGAAGGCTGCCATTGGAAAAGGACTCCAGGGCCAGACAGGGAACAAGAGTTGCACTCTACATTAAACCAAACCGTAGTAGGACTGCAGCCCTCACAATGAAGCACTTTGAGCTGCATTTCTTGAAGAGTTTTTATTCTGCCCCATTAGAATCACAGCTACATCTGATTTATACGAGGCTTCAGCCTTAATGATTTTCATGCCAGCTATTTTTGGAGCAACGTAATTTTCTTTAACACCCTGTTATTTCACTCAAGATCACCAAAGAGTTTACTCCAATTGCAAAAGCAAACTGATTCTGAAGCAAACTGTTTCCAGTCAGCCTTAGAGGAGCTCCGCACTTCAAACCTTGGACAGACCCAAACCCCAACCTTCAAACACTTGGATGTCTGCAGACGCGTGGCTCCGGCATCCCCATCCCTGCTTACAAAAGAAGAATGCAAACAGAGATCAGCACTGAAGACTCCACCAGTTTTCGGAAAGCTACCCCTATAGTAATGATTTCAAACAAATAACAGGCCAAAACCAAAACACGGCAGCAATAAAATAAAATCTGAAGAGCTCTTCAAAAAGATTTTGAGTGATATCAGCTGGCAAAGCTCTGTTGTCTATCCCAGAGCTATGGCAGTGTGCACCAGCCAGGGCTTTGCTGCAAACACACCAAAGGCAGCAGGCTGTACCTTTCCATTCTTCAAAACCAAAGCCAAATTCTGATTGCTGGGATGAGGAAGAAATTTTTGTTGTGGATATATTACTGCATAATTACTGCAGATCTCATTTATTTTCTTTTGAATACTACAGCAGATGCAAAGGCCGGGCAGATGTGCTGTGCCTCGTGTTATCATCTGATGCTCCAGGTTTACGCTTTGACAGCCTACCGAACATCAGGATACGTGTGTCTATTGGAGGAAAAAGAAAATATCCCACTGACAAGATTGGGAAAATCCAACTGACAGCATCAACCGCTGCCAAACTGACAGCAAGGAAAGACCTTCATGCCAAAGGAAAAATCATCGAGCAATTTTCTCAATATAGTGAGGTTTAGAAACTTATGGATACGATCAAAAAGGAACACTGCTGGGTAAGGAGCTATTCATGGGACCAGCACGGGGAAAATTCCACAAAGCACAAATGTTGCTAAGAATATTCAAAAGTCAAAGCTTTCTGTGGGTGTGCGTGCATTGAGATGTCAACACAACTATTTCACGATCACCGAAATTGCTACTAGCCTGCATCCTCTCCAAGCGGCTATTTTTAGGAGCCAGCCTTTCATGTGGTGTAACGATGTGGATTTTACAAGAGCATTTATAATGTGTTTCATATGGTGCACAGTCCTGGAGAAATTGCTTTGTATCAGAGAAAGTTAAACAGAAAGGTTCAGGGTCATTTTTCTCTTTTCGTTTCTTATTTTGTACGACTGCTCCTGTTTTGGATTTAAGGTGAATATGTGTATTTTCATTTCTCCTACATGACTGCATGGGCCGTCTGACACCAGATGGAAACACGAGCGTGGCACAAAGTGCTCCCACGAGAGTCACCTGGATGCCCACAGCCCCCATCACCCCACACGGTCGGATTTCAAAGCTTGCACTGCCACGCTGTGTGAGATACAGCAGGAAGTCAGAGCTCAAAGGGCAGCCCTCAGCCTGGGTTATGCTGGTGTCAGGGGCTGCGTGCCGCCTCCCACGCTAGAACGGGCTTTTCTTCTTGAAGGGCAAAGTCACACAAAGCATAACTTTCAGATGAAGAATACTCCTTGCTTTGTCCCAGCTCCCACAGCACAGCAATGTGTACCAGGGAAGCAGACCACCAGCCTGGCCATGCTCGGACCTGCACCTTTCACATGGAAGATTTACAAGGGTCTATTAGCAAAGAAGGTCTATTTTTCCCTATTGAGTCATCTCTTCACCCATCCCACATTCCTGATCCTTTCTAAGCTCTTTACTGGGAAGACTGTCACCTGAACAACTATTCCATAAGCGTGTTTATAACTCCCCCCTGTGCTGAGACAGGCTCATCATCATCCCAGGCCCACCTGATGACCCCAGGCCTTGGCGTTTTCCCCTCATGTCAGTCCCAGCAGAGGAGAACCCCGGTTTAAAGCCCAGGATATCGCTCCTCAGAGCAAACGACAGCAGAAAACAAATTCAACATATAGCACAGAAGTGGAATTACTTTAAAAAGAAAAGTCTTTCTAGGTCAGTCCAGATTACTATGTAGCTCTTTAAGACAGACATGTACTTTGTATGTTACAGCTCCAAACTCTCAGTGGAACAAAGGAGACACTGTTGAGACTTCTTTTTTTTTTGCTATCATTTAATCGAATGTAAAGCTCTGACAACCACAGGGAAAAAGTGCCCTACATTCCAGCATCCAGCTTTACTTTGGTTTTGAAAACTTCCCATAGCATTATGGCGCTTATTGTTTTGTTTAACTAAATACTAATCTGGGACCCCACGAAATACAATGCAGCAGATTTCTCTAGCTGCAGCTGAGCTGTGGTTCGCAGCACAGGGGACAGGATGGAGCAGGAACCATGGCAGTGCATTTTGCCCAGAGCCATGGGATGCTCCAGGCAGGTACTGCTCTGTCAGATGGTTTTCCTCACTTTCCTTATCTCAGCCTTGACGTTACTTGGCGGAGGCAGAATGGGCCTTCACAACTTTGGGGAGGGTCTTGATTTATAATCATTCAAGAGCAAATATTAGCAAAAAGAGCCAGGGGACGGAGCAGCGTTATGTCATCATGCAGGAGAGAGCTGTTTTCCAAGATCATTTGAAGGTGACCAAGAAAAAGATCCTGCTGTAATCAAGACAAAGAGGCATGTGGTGTTGCAATCACTTCCTCTGAGAAGCCAAGCAGGTGGGTTTGAGCCAGAAGCATGTGCTGAAGTGGCAACCCCAAGGCAAGGACGAGGCCCACGGCTTACATGAACAGAGGGCTCAGTGTGGCCAGGCTGGGCCAAGGCTGTCTCCTCATCCACACCATGAGCTGCCCTGGGGCCGGCCAGAGCCTTACCCAGGTTGCAGGACAGCCAGGATGGGTGTGAGGCTGTCCCCGAATCAGCAGGATTAAAACTGGGAACTGGGAAACAAGCAGCTCTGTCTCCTGTAACCAACCCTCTGAGTCACCTAGTCCTACCAAACCTTTGCTCCTGCCTCCAGACACAGAGATTAATGAGCAAGTATCATGTAGTGTGTATTTTTAAAGAGATCTTTGGAAGAACAGCACATAAAAGAGCCCATGTGGGGGTACTGACAGCTTCCAGCTTGGCAGCACTATGGGATTTTGTCAGGCTGAGGAGCTTTCCCTGCTGCAGCGGCTCTGCAGAGAGTCCAGGAAGCGGCGTGAGCCTGCTCTCCTATTTCTGTGCCCTCCACCCACTGTGGGTGAATGAGGTAAGAGCACAGATGCATCAGGCTGGGAGAGATGCTGATGCTAGCTATCTGCCGGCACAGGCAGCACTGAGCTGGAGTGGGAAAGGCATGGGAAAATGAGGAAAAGCAGCAGCAACTGGAAGGAGATGCATGATGTGCATTACAGGATTATGCAAAGCATGGGAGGGCTGGGATGGGAGAGATCTATGCTGGGCAGCGAGGTGATCCCTCCTCAGACAGGAGATGGTCCTTGAGGGTTTGCATCAGGAATTCCCAACACACACATGGAGTGGGGATTTTAGCAGCTGAACAGCAGCACGTGCTGGACTGCTGCTCCCCAGGCCTGCCCTGTGCAGCACAGCCTCCCCACAACAGGGGCCATGCTGAGCCAGGTCCTCCCTCTTTACCTTCCCTGTGGTGAATTAGCGAGGAGGGTCAAAGGCCAAACCATCCGAAATGAACACTAAATTCGCTCTCTCTGTATCACTCACAGCCGAAGGGCAGACAAGGCGGTACGGGTGTGAAATTAATGTCAAAGCAAAGATGTTCCCTCAGAACTGTTGATGTTTCTCACTGTTCGACTGTGATCTGCTGCTGACTGCCATGGCACGCACACAAACACCGTCCGGAGCAGGCTGCAATCTTAGGTGTGCAACTCACACCACCTCTACCATGTAAACTGCTGAGCCTGCAGATCACATCGCGGATACAAGAGATATGAGCTGAGATTGGGATCTGACCCTTCACAGATGATCTGTGAGAGCAGCCCGAATCATCCCTACAGACCTCGCTACATCTCACCCAGCCACAGAAGTGCCCGTGTGGTTACTCAGATGGGAACCTTGGAACAGCAAATGCAGGCAAACCCAAACGCACGGATTTGTCAGAGTTTCCACCCAAACACAGGAACGGAGCGGTGCCTGCAGACTTATCGCAGAAAGCTGCCTGTGAGATGCTGTGACACATCCTCTGCCTCCCAGAGCTGCCACTTCCCTCCCCGTTCTCCCCATTACAGCTCGGGATAGCAGGCTGAAAGGCTCTGCTTTCATCTCGGACACGCCGTGTGCCACTAACCCCCAAACCACTTTGTTCTTCCCAGTTAAAGTTTCAAAACCATTAATCATTAACATGGATGAGCTTTGGGAGCTCGGCTTTACGCTGCCTTTTGCTGTTCTCTCCTCATTCTCAACCAGTTGAGCTAAGAACATCTTGTGAACTGCAACAGCTGGGAGCTCGCAGGAACAGTGCCCTCAGAGTACATAGTGCTGGAGCAACTCCCCACCAGCAGCCAGCTCAGCTCCTGTGAAGGAATGCCAGGGGGAGAGCAGATAGTGTTGGGCCGTCTAAATCACATGCACAGTTATTCACAAGCAAGGATTTACATAAAACTCGCTTTTGTTTCCCTGTGACATTTTTTCTCTCTCTCTTTTTCGTTCCAAACAACTTTAAAAATAAGGTTATATTAGACCACACACACGCTGCGCTGTATCATGTCGCTGCTTCTTAAGCAGAGCTCTCTAATTTATTTCAAAGGGAAGTTCTGCTTCAAAATTGAGGGTGTGATATGAACTCAGAAATTAACGCAAGAATTTTCCTTGGGGGGAACCAACACTGAATCAGACATGCAATAAATGACCTCGGAAGCCCTGCACCTCGGTACATCCACCTATCCAACAGCACGCTTTAACATCAAATATTATTTTCACCATTATCCAGTCTGAAGCTGGGTAGAAGAGCTGGAAAAAGTGGATTTGCTTTTTTATTTATTCATGCGTCTGTCTGCTAAAAGACCCATCCATCATCAGCTGCTGCACTCCTAACGCTTCCTGCCAGGAATATAACCATTCATGGGGATGGGGCACTGCCATGGGGAGGTCCCATAGCACAAGCCCTGCTACCAGGGAGCTGCCTGGCGTTGGTGTTGCTCTTGTAGTGCAGCAGGCACTGCTGGTACTGCACAGAGCTGCAGCTGCCAGCCTCTGCCAACTGGGCACCACACCTGGAGAGGGATGTATCAGCCCCTCACAGGGACAAACCCCAGTCGGGGACCTTTGCCCCTGGTTCCAACAGAATTAGAACATCATGTAGGAAAAAAGAACATTAAACCACTACTCTGACAGTGCAAGCCGGGATGGAAAGATCTCTATAAGGAAGCAGCTGAGCTGCAGACTTGTTACGTGAAATGCTAAGAGGACAACAGCCTCCCTCCAAAGGACGGAGCAGACCTGGCGAAGGGGCTGCAGCAGCAGCCAGTCCCAGAGTTCAGCTCATGCTCCTTCAGCTCCCGTCCAGCATAGGGCAGCATTAAAGCTTTGCCCCTGGGACCAATCCACTCCTTCTAACCACCGAGGGAGACTTTCAGCTCTGTGCTTTTTGACCTCATGATACACATTTGGGACCTGTGGCCCCGGGCCAGCAGTAGCTGCGCTTTGATCTTGCTCTGCCCAAGGGGACATTTCAAACCCACTGAATGGGAACCAAACTAGAGGAGCTGGGCAGACCTCAGGAACATCTGTGTTACTTCCTAGGCCTGCTGTTTCACGTGGGGGCTGTGAGTGTGCAGAGATTTAGAAGGTACCGCCACCCTTTTGCTCCTACGAGAGTCAAGTTAGAGCTTAACAGCAAAGAAAATGATTTTCCAAAGAAATAGAGGCTCTTGGCCCTGTGTTTCTCCAACAAGAATAGGACGTAGCCCAGCGCCTCAGCTTCCTACACAGAACATTTACATCCCGCCAGCCCACACCTCAATGGTGCCTGAACACAAAAGGGATGCAGTGAAGGTGGGAGGACAGACCCCCCCACAACCAAGGCAGTGCACAGAGCACAACCCAACCGCTGGGCATGGGATGGAGCTGTGCAGCCTCTGCTTCACAAACCCCTGCACAGAAGGAACTTACAAGTGCTCCTTCTAACATTTAACTACCACATGGTACAAGATGTAACAATGCTCAGAAAACCCCCTCGGGTCTCAACTCAATTATACAACTGTAGCAAGAAAAATATTTTAATCTGATCAAAGAGTTAACATGTTTGACCATGTCTGACCTCTAATGTTTGTAACCACCTAAAAGGCTGGTGTTCTTACTAAGGATGTACCTTAATTTGATTTAAAGTCATTTGTACTATTTAAAAAAGGATATAGCTTTATGATTTTGTATTTCATTTAGAAAAGCAGTTCCTCAATGCGTTCATATTCTTTGGAAGTTTCTTGCAGATTTCTAGCCTGAAAATCCCATGTATTCTGCTCTGGGAAAGGCTGAACTTTTTCATGTGTCAGGAGAGCGAAAGCAGACTCGTGCCACACACATGTGACAGCTGAGAGCCGAGCGAGAAATGGTTCTCCTGGTGCCTTGAAAAACGTCGAGATTTCAGATGTGTGCACAGCCTGTGCCGAGATGCTCCTGACCCAGAGCAGCCAATGGCTATCTATGCTCCCAGAACACTGGGAACGCAAGCTCTTGCTGCTCTGTCCCCACCTCCCTCCCTTCTCTCTTTGCCATCTCTGCAGCCATGGATGGATACCTGTGCATGCTCAGAATGGTGCCCATCTGGCTGAGCTGCCCTAAAAAGCAGCCTATGTTGGCAGCCCGCTGCCTGCCGAGCTGGATGCTGCTGCAGGCTGGCTCTGGCCACATCCTGCGCTAGGTGGGGGCCCCAGCACATCAGCTGGCTCCGTGCTGCTGCTGATGTCAGGTACCCAGACACGTTCAGCGCATCGCTCAGGAACGACAGCAGCACGTGTAAATAACACCAGTGGGTTTGTTTTGATAGAAGTTACAGTTTGGGTTGTGGAGATGGAGGGAGCCCGGCAGGATGCCTGGGTGAGCATCACCAGGGCAGGGCCACCTTGAGCAAAACAAAACCAAACTGATGCTACCAAGCAACTACAACTGCAGAAAAGCCAGCAGCACTACAGCAATGCCGGCAGCTCTGGGCCGGCTCCAGCATCACTCACAGCACCACCAACACTGCAGCAATAACGGGGCTTTGCTGGGCAGGGCCCTTCTACATGGTGTTTGTCAAGTAGCTAAGTGCAAAACCTCGGTACCGTGCAAAAGCACACACCTGGGTGCTCGTTCTTCATGTTTTGTTTTTGAGGACTCCGAAATTAATCCTAACTGCAAACAACTGTTTCCAGGAAGCCCCATAAACCAAAAATACCAACCATCAAATGCACGCATGACTGCAATCAATAATCCCATCCACTCACACAACCTTCCCTCCAACTCACACTCAAGCATTAATTAAACACACTTCTGTGGAGGGTTAATATCTGAGATCTCTGGTCGCAGATCTGACCTCCTCAATTACTGAAGCGGCCGCCGGATCACAGCTCACAATGCACACAGCAGCAATACATATGAGAGCAATACACCGTACAGCGATGATAAGATGCACACCATCAACATAAACACAAGAAAAAACAGCTCGGAAATATATACGGGAAGAATTACTGTGCCAACACCAAAATCCAAAGGAATGACCAGCCCTGAGAAAGGGGAAGATTTCTCCCGATAATCTCTGGTAACACATTTTTAGCACAAAACACTG
The DNA here is from genome assembly GCF_054131305.1 of Coturnix japonica. Classification (NCBI taxonomy): domain Eukaryota; kingdom Metazoa; phylum Chordata; class Aves; order Galliformes; family Phasianidae; genus Coturnix; species Coturnix japonica. The sequence continues at coordinate 2,385,261 of NW_028188951.1, forward strand.
AACTGGATTTTAAGCAAGGATCCCAGCAGACCCAACCAAGGCTCACTAAGGCTGTAGGTGATTCCGGTGCCTCTCAGGGATTCATTCCCTTTCTGCTGCTCAGTTTTCTCCTCCATGAGTTCTGTGCAGCCTATTCACATCCATCTGTTGCTCCAACAATAACCTCCCGGGTTTGTTTTCTACACTCTCAAGGGGAAAAGCAACTCACAAACCACAATCTACTTTTCAGCTTAATTGCTAATAAATAGGCTATTGCACTTTGTTGCCCGTCTAGTAAGGGTTTAAGATTAAAAGAAACATCCCGCTACAATGAATCGATTAATGCAACTTCAAACTTGAACTGATTCTACACCAGAGAACAAACTAAATGCATTTCAGTGACGCAAATTTCATCTCATCAATTCCAGTTCCTCAGCAGAGCAGCTCAGTGTTTCAGAGGGGTGAAGGGGAAACCTGGTTCCCAGAAGAGACACAAGGTGGGAAACAACAGAAGAGCTGCTTGTTCTGAGAGCAGCCAGGCCGTGTCTTGCTGCAAGCTGAAGGCGACTCTGAGATGTAGAGATCCCCCAAACTGCCCCTGACCTCAGCAGGAGCTGCCCCTCCTGTGTCAGCACAGCAATGCAGGGGTACAGCTGCTGGAAGGACCCATCTCCTCCTGCCTGACCAGCAGGTTGGGGTGGGAGGACACGGCACTGATTGCCACGAGCCGTATTTTACCACACTTCAACTCCAGCATTGTTTCCTATGCCACGATCCATCCATTTCTCATAACACCAGTTTGAAACCCCTACCCCTCTCAGCAAACCAAGTGCTTACATTGAGGAGGGCATTCTACATTCTTTTAAGCCTTATTCCTTCATAGCTTAAAGATTAAAAGACACCGAATGATGTTCTGTTCACAACAGCCTACTGTAAAGATGGAATAACACCTGGAACGAACGCGGCAATGCTGGCACCCCCGAAATGACACGAGCACAGCCTCCATGTGCTGCATTGCTGGGAAATTCTCAGGTTCTGATGTGAATGGCAATGGGCAAAGACAGCTCTTGTACAGAAGTGGTTAGTTCAGATATTCATATAGCAAAACTCACTGTAAGCATTAAATGATACAGAGATGCTAAAAGTGATTTGACACGAGAGGGAAAAAACTTTATGGGAAGACTGGAAGAGCCGTCCAGCTGCACAAAACCTCCATCGCCATTTCACAGCATTAAGATCCTCATCCCGGGTCATCACCCACAGCACAGCCCCAACCAGCAGCAGGCCCCAGGCTGGCCATCTCATCAGCAGACACACCAAACTGAAGCTGAGCCACGACACACAGCTCTGGACACCAACACCAACTCCAGACCCAGATAATGGAAGGGGCATTTCCATATTGGAACTTAGGATCTGGCTGTCGGCAGCATAAAGGCAACCTAGAGAATGGGGGCTGTGAAGAAGCTCCCCCAGTGATTCGGGGAGAAGCAGCTCTTGCTGCCGAGCATCACTCCCCCTTCACACGGAACAGCACTGGGCCTCTTAGACACCATTTGTCAGAAAAAAAGGCACACGTAGGTGCCTACATGGTACCTGCAACACAGCTGGGCAGTGAGAGGCCACCAAAGGTCTCAGTAAGGAGAGGATGCACTCACCAGAGGTGACATAGATCCGTTTGGCAGGTAGGGGTCTGAGAGCATGAGGAAGGGGTAGCCAGAATATGCGGATCCTTTATACATCCCTGGGTCCTGGTGCTTCATACCTGCTAAAATCAGAGTTCCCCATTACGATCTGCCTTACGACAGGTGGCTGCTCTGCTGCCGGGGGGACGGAAGAAGCAATGTTGTATTTGGGAACCTTTTGGCTCTGTGATCCCAGAGGGGCGTATCGTAACGGTGTGAGGGTCCAGGGGGAGCCCCGGCTCCGGGGCAGGAGGGGGTCGGTGCCGGGGCGGGGAGTCGGGGACAGGGAGGGAGAGGAGGACAGCCCCGAAGCTCGGCGCCACTAACCATCTTCCATGTGGTCCGGGAGCTTCTCCTGATACACCCTCTGCGGATCCTGCACGCGGCGGACGGCCTGGAGGGGAGGAGAGGAGAGAGGAGGGCAGAGCGGGGGGTGACGGGGTGAGAATTGGGAGCTGGAGAAGGCTCGCGGTCCGGGGGCTGCGCGGGGCGGCCGGGCTCACCTCGGGATCCGCGGCGGCTGCGGGGCTGCCGCTGCCCTCGGACTCGTTGACCAGCGAGGACTTGAGGTCGGCCAGATCGCGCTCGGTAAAGGCGTTCTCGGGGATCTTCTCCTCCTGCTCGCCCTCGTCTTTGAAGGCCAGCATCTCGTCCGTGGCCCCCAGGTCGTCCCCTCCGCCGCTGCCCAGTTGCGGCATGTCGCTCCGTGCCGCGCCGCGCACAACTCCCCGCAGTATTGTTCAGTATTGTTCTCCCCGCAGCCCTCCTGCTGCCGGCCGATCCTCCTGCTCCCCCTCAATTATTTTGCCTTCGGAAAAAAATAACACTTCGCTCCCTCCAAATTTGCCTTTCTAAACTTTTTTTCCCCCCTCTATAAATTCTAACTAACTTTTTTTTTTTCTTTTTTTTTTTTTCTCTAAGAAATCCCCCCTCCTCCTAAATTCCCTTCCGACTCTCCCTAAAAAAAGAAAAACAAAAAACAAAAAAACAAAATACTAATATAAAAAACGTCCTTTCTTCAATCTTTTCCTCCCTTCCTCCCTCCCCGGCAGCTGGCGGGGGGCTCTGCGTGCTGCAGCCGGGCAGTTGTCTCGGGATGCCGCTCTCTGTGCCCCCCCCCCACCCGGTGCCGCCCCCCGGCCCGAGCCCCGCAAAGTTTCTGTGGGAGCAGCGGGCGCCGGCGGCAGCCAGAGGCACGGAGCGCCCGGTGCCTGTGTGCGAGAGCGGCGGCGGGGCGGCCAAGGGCTGCCGACATCAAAGCGGCCGCCGGGTGATTGGCAGCGCCGGGGAGGGGCCGGGGGCGGGCGCGCACACGCACACGGCGGAGCGAGCACCCCGAGAGCGCGGCCGGAGCGGGGAGTTCGCCTTAAAGGGGCAGATGGGGGGGAATGCGGGGAGCTGCTGCGGCACTGCATTGCGTGACATGGTACAGCGTGGTGTCATATGGCATATCACGGCACAGCATTGCATGGCGTGGCATGTTACAGCATGGTGTGGCATTGCATTGTACAACATGATGTGGCATTGCATGGTACGGCACGGCATTGCATTGCATGGTACAGCACGGCATTGCATTGCATGGTACAGCACGGCATTGCATTGCATGGTATGGCACACTGTGGCATTCCATGACATGTTACAGCACGGTGTGGCATTGCATGGTACAGCACAGCATTGTGTTACTTGGAATGGTACAGCATTGTGTTGCATGGTATGGCACAGCATTGCATGGCATGGCATGGTACAGCACAGTGCAGCATTGCATGGCATGGCAGTACAGCACTGCATAACACTGCATGGCAAAGCATGGCATTGCATCACATGGTAGAGCATGGCATTGCATTGTATGGCATGGTACAACACAGCATGGCATTGCATTGTATGGCATGGTATGGTACAACACAGCATGGCATTGCATTGTATGGCATGGTACAACACAGCATGGCATTGCATGGTACAGCCTGATGTTGCATTGCATGGTATGGTACAGCATGGCATGGCATTGCATGGTATGGTACAGCATGGCATGGCATTGCATGGTACAGCACAGCACTGCAGGGTAGCATGGGCATGACACGGCACAGCACAGCATTGCATGGCACCATCTGGCATGGCTAGGGGCACAGTGAAGCCATGTGAGTTCATTTGCACACACACCTGTGTGCACGTCTGTGCACTTCTGCTTAGCTCTGCTCACATATTTATGCACACACACTTGTGACTATACACTTACCTGCTCACACGCTCATCTGCACACACAGCTTTGTACCCAGCTCTGGCACAGCATGCTATGGCACAGCATGATATAACACAGCGTGGTATGGCATGGTGTAGCATGGTACAGCACAGCAAACTGTGTGTACGGAGGTGCTAGTGTGCACACACTCCTGCACACACATCCGCATTCACAGTTCTGCACATGCAGCTGCACATGCACCTGTGCACACACACCTAGCTCTGTGTGCACTCTCCTATGCACACATGCACCAGCACACTCCTCCTGCACTGCTCGCACTATAGATGTGTGTACCCCACACACACCAATACACACACTCATGGAATTTCCTGAGTTAGAAGAGCCCCACAGGGATCACTGCATCCAACTCCTGGCTGACCATCAGCACCCACTGCACACTCCTGACACACGCCAGCGCTTGCACAGCCGCACACACCACTGCACACACCAGCACCAACCAAGGCACAGCCGCACACAGCAGCACACACAGCCCCACACGAGCACACACAGCACTGTGCACTCACAGCTGCACACAAATGTTCCTGCGCAGATCGGAGGGCAGAAGTCTTTGCACACATCTGAAGGCACACACACGTGTGCACACGCAGCATTGGCATTTCCAAGCAGGCGGTGCACATGTGGGTGCACACCCCCCCCCTGCCATGCACTACCCATGCAGCCCCCAGCCCCGGTTGCAACATTGGGCTGCAAAAAATGCTCATCCCTGAGTGGCCCCAATGGGTCGGGAAACCCGAAATGAACATCTTTGCAGCCAACGTGAAGGTAGCAGACACTTCTGTGTCGGCGTCAGATTTGTTTCTGAAGCAGTTCCCATGGAAAAGGAAACTCCCCATCTCCTGTGATGGTACGACAGGTCCTGTGCATGTCTCCGGTAGCTTGAAAAAACAGCCCGATATTTATTTTCCTTAATTAAGATTGCATAAGATAGCCCTGGGACCTGGAGACTTTTCTACAGACTGTAATGACGCCATGTAAATTGTTTTTTATGACCCAATATACTACATATTGTCGCATTCAGCCCTTGAATAGGAAGCTAAAAATCTCGGTCCCTATTTTTCTTGTTAATTAGGGTATTATTACTATGGATATAATCTCATTACTTTTTGGGGAGGAGAAGAACTAGTCGGAGCCACTTTGAGAAGTGCTGAATGTATTTAAATGAAGCAAAATCCGCCTTTCTGCTAATTGCTGCTCTTGTGCACTGCTCTTATTTCGGGGGCTGAAGGAGATGGGATGGGGGGGGCACAGCGTGAATCTCTGCTCTCCCACCCCATAGGAAAACTCCATCTGTGGATTCCCATCCTTTAAACATCACTAAAAGCAATGTAACGCGCTGCAGCCACTTGGAGCAGCAATGATTTGAATGAAATATTTGCTGCTTTCAGATTTTTTAATTATTATGATTTTTTTTCTATTTTTTTCCCCCCTTTTCAGATGATCCTCTTGTTTTGCATGTGAAAAAAAGAAAAAAAAAAAACAAAACTCGTCTGAGATTTACAGCCCTCCCAAACGGAGATAAAGCCTTGGCAATGAGTTGGAAACCTGTTGTAATCTGTGATCCAGGAAACAAAGAGCCTCATTAATGCAGAGACTTTGGTGAGCCTTTGATGTTAGCTAGCATAGCATTCACTCTCGGTTCCATTTGCATTTAAACATTCATAAAAACATCATCTCTGCTTCCTTTGCCTTAAGCAATTTAGGAGTAAAGTATAGCTTCTATTTAAAGAAACCCACTGTGGTGAAGCTCAGAATACAAATATCACATAATCTTCAAGCAGAGCAAATATTTTATCCTACATTTCTGGTGGGCACGTTTAATAATGTTACATTTAAGACCCAAAATAAAAGATCCGTCTTATTTTCATTAACCTTACACCACACGTTGGAGGGAAAAGAGAAAAGGGGCCCAGTTCATCCTCAATATGCTACGTGCCAATTTGGGGAAGGAAGGGAATACGGAGGACTTGCCATTATTCACAGGAGCTGCATTTTCCAGGCGGGATGCCTCCAGCAAGGTGCCCGGATCCCTGTTTAGACAGACAGCCATGGAAATCTTAGAACAACTTTTTATGAGTTTTATTTTTATTTTTTAATGCATGCAGTTTTCTGAAGCGTGGAATCGTCCTCCTGGGGGTATAACTAAAGTGAAAATAAAAGCTAAACACTAAAAATCAGCATATGCCCAATGCATGGGGCTTTCTTCCATGAGAAGCCGCAGACATCACCCAGGCAGAGCAGGGAATTGGGGGCATCAATCCAGAATCAAGGGCTGCCCACCACAGTGTTTCCAACAGCACTATTAAGCAGTGGAATGGGATGAGATACACCCGAGTCAGGCTGATGTGGCATTGGGAATCTACAGCTTTAGTGTCCACACCACTGTCCCATTATCATAGCGCTGTGAGCTGCCAGTGGTCCCGCGCTGCATCGGGAGCTCCTTCTGTGCTGGGAGCAAATGCAAGGGAACCTCCGGGTTGGGTGAGGCAGCGCAGCCAGACGGTGTTTTAAGTGTTCTAAGCGAGTTTCCTATACGATGAATATCCAAAATTGAAATGGAAAACACTTAAAACCAACTTTACCTTGGATAAAATATTTCTGGAGCTGGATCAAAGGAAAACAGAAAGCCTGGCTCACTTGTCAGATCCTATCTGCAATGAACTTCAAGGTTTGAGTTGTATTATTTACATGGAAAAGGTCCCAAGAAACCAATTTGGCACTAAGTATCTTCATTACGTTTTTTCGCTTGTATGGGTGATTAAATCAATCTAAGGTTCCTATTTTAATATTTTTTTTTTTTCTGAAAGGTGCAGCCATCTGTGAACTGAGGAACTGTTCTGATGTCACCTCCGTGCCTCAGACACACACACTTTGCTTTTTTAATAAGGAGACATTTAAAGTAAGGGTGTATATTTGTTCTCGCTAGTAGAGCTTCTGTCTTCCCTGTAAGTGTGCAGAACTGGAGGTGTGTAACAACTTTTTAGATACATTTTAATTGTGACACCTACGGATACTTGTGACACCTACAGAAGATCATGATCTGCACTCACCTATGGCCAAGTCCATCCGTCTGTCAGTCCGTCTGTTCCCTGTCCTGCACTTACCAACGTACAGAGCAGCATTGTGTGGCTTCACCATGTGCATTATGTTGAGTGAAGCCTCCTCCAAAGCCAGCATAGATAGTGCTGCTGGCTCCTCTTAGAGTGGGGTTTCACCCTCTGCTCCTTAAAAAGGGTTTCAGATGCAAGCACTCCAATTTATTTAATGTAGTTTATTTGCTTTCTCAGTTTTTCATTTGTTTAATGGGAGCAGTTTGGATCACTCTCTCTGGACACTTCATCCTCTCCTACCTGCCTATTTAGTGCAAGGACCACATCTACCACTGGCAGGCTGAACATCCCCACCTGCCTTCCTATCTCATTGCATGCAGAGCCGATACATTTCCCTGGTATATGTCTACACGCTTCAAACAATGCTTTATTCAAGAACAGATTTATCAGCGTGTTTTTCATAGCTAATTAATCAGTTCAGCACTAACTGAGGAACCTTCTAAATATTTACCATTCTTCCGGAGAAACACATGCACGGGTGCCCCATAAGGACAGCCTGATTGATAGATTGGCACAGTGGATCTTCTGATGAGATGGAAAAGCTCCCGTGTGTGCTCCAGCAGGGAGCTCCTGGAGGACGGGCTGCTACCAGCTGAACTCATCCTGGCAAGTGACCAGCGTAAATCAGGCCACTAAAAGCTCTGTTTTGCCCAAAGGGGTTTACACTGGTATAATTACTTCGGCATAGTCATAGCAGGAATATTTCCTTAGTCTAGACAAGCTCTAATGGGTAAAATAGATTTATCGTTTTCAACTGAAACATCTCAACCCAGCAAAGACAGCACAAAGCCGTGCTGCCTTCCTTTCACTTTGCCACCCCTTGTCACAGTGCTGGGTGCCGCAGGGCTCCAATCTGGAGCCCCTCCACTTGTAGGTGTGTGATAGAAAAAGGAGAAAGGCAATCATTCACACATTTTCCTGCTTGTTTTATTCTGCCCATCTTAATCCTGAACTATCCTAAGTACTTGTTTGACTTCGTGCCTTGATCTGATCACCTTTCACTGCCAGCTGCCAAAAGATTGTTTTAAAAATACCAACAAAACATTGACCTCTTGATGTCGTGATATTTAGGTCAGTTTCCAGCGTGCACATGCTTTTCTGGAAGCATTTCCTGCTGTTGGGACTGCAGATCCCCTTTTCACCCTTGGAAGGCCAACAGCGGAGACCCTGCAGCATCCTGCATCTCCAGGAACTCTGAGTGAAAGAGGGTCAGCTTTCTAAAAAGGCTTTATTGCATGTAAAAGGCTTTATTGGAAGTAAAATGCCAGCCTCTGAAATCCAGCTTGGAGACTGTGATCTTTGGATACCTCCCTGCATGCAAAGCACAACATGGCACAGGACATTGTCAAATCTCACTAGTGCAGTTTCTGTTTTTCCCTGTTAGAAAATGTCCTGCTTCAATACTGTCAGGATGTCAGATGGTCTCTTTGGTCAGTTTTCACTTAAAAAGTCTTTTTTTTTGCTCCTGATAGAAGTGACAGTTCAGATTCTTTAAGGACTTTGAAGACTCACCTGCTTTTCACTCTGTTTTGTTCACCTCATGCTTTAGATCTGGATCAACCAGCTGGCATCGTGCTTAATATTCCTTATTACTTTCACTGCTTGGTTCTCAGGCACTTGCCCAATGCTGAAAGATTTGAGTTTCACACAGGAAGGAGCATGTTTATTTGTTTACAAAAACACTTTTCCAGGGCTGCATCCTGTGGTCACACAACCATCCAAGCAGCCCCAGCTCCAATGAGTCATCTGTCTAAATTAAAAGGATCCATGAGGATGGATTTGCAGAATCATGCTCACTGCTTCCACAACCGCTTTCCTGTAAACCATAGGGAAAAGCACGTTGATTTTCAGGGCTATAAAGCTTTATTTTCACCAATGGAAAGTGCTGCTTTCCTTTTCTTCCCTCTGACATCGTCCTTTACATTCCAATACAGTCCTTCCAAACCCATGGCAGTCACTCCACGCTGTACATTGCTGGCTTGTGACAAGCCACGTGAGGTACCCTTTGTCCTGGGATTCCTGTTTGTACACGGGGTGGAACAAAGTACAGGAGAAATCCAAATATTGTCCTTTGGGCTCTGGCGCTGGTTGGGGATGCCATCCCAGCTGCAGCTGATGTTCATTCAGAGGCTCTCATCCAGAGGCAGCCTCCAATCAACTATTCCTTCCCTCCTTGTACACCTTCCACTGAAGAAGGGGCAGAGTAATTCCATGTATAGACATTCCTCAGCCCACTTCTATCTCAGTGGGCCTGTTGATAGAAGACAGCCCTGCTGTTCTGAAGGCACTAACCAGAATCATGGGCTAGATGGGCCTAACCATGGATTGTCACTAACAACAAGCTGGGTTGTAGCAATGAACTGAGTGGCAGAGCAGCCTGCTAGTTTGGCTTGAGTAGTCAGGATCTGGGACATCTGAAAAGAGAAGTGCTGTCTCTGAGTGCTCAAGAGAGCAGTGAGAGGAGCGAGACCCAAAGTGTGGGCTGCTTCACTGAGAAAGAGGTACCAGCAGCAACTGGTGCTGCTGGGAAAAGGGGAAAGGATTTAGGATGATTACGGCAACCTTGGCTGCAGCTCTTTCTGTGTTCCCCACATTAGCACATCAAACTCCTGCAGAACAGAGCTGGAGGCCTTGGCAGTCTCCTGCCTCACACAAACGTCCATTTGAGTCACACAGCAGGAATCCCACCCTGGCCCTCTGCAGTTTGATCACCCCCTTTCCAGAGCCTGCGTTATGCAGAAAGAAAGGGAGAAAGAAATGGAACCAGCTGGTAGGATGTGAGACTAAAAGGAAATTGTCAGGATGAGGGTGGTGAGATAGGCTGGCCAGATCAGAAACCAAAGGAAAATGGTTCCAGTGGTCTAAGAGCCACCCATGTCATTTGGGGCACACAGACCACTTATGGCCACTTCTCCCAGCACCATTCCAGACCCATGGCAAAAGTGAAGCAGGGGAAAGAACATGGGACTAGATAGGAAATCCTGGATTTATGAATGTTCTCACCTAAATTATTGAGAGGAAGAAAGAACTGAGCACATTCACAGCTCTGAATTGTGCTGTTAATGAAAGCTGATCACTTCGTTTACAACTTGGAGGACATTTTTATTTATTTATTTATTTATTTATTTATTTATTTTCATTTATTTCAAATCAGTGCTAATGACTCCTGAGACACACTGTCAGAAAGCCAGGGAAGCCTGCCAACCCTGTACATCTCTGTACTTCAAACTGAAAAATGAAAGAAGACTGAAGGAAAGGTGGATGCTAAGGGCAGGCTTGTAGCCCCGCACCATGTAAACCATCCCACTTATCCCTGTCATTTCTCTCTTGCCAACAGCTCCATCGCTTCCCCTCATCCAAATGTATGTGAGGGTTTTGTGCAAGTACAGCATGGCCGCTGCTACCTCCATCTCTGCACTTCTGAAGGGGCTGTAAAGCAACCAGATTAAAGCAGCATTAAAAGCCATGCTACAAATCCTGCCATATTAAGCAAGACAATCCTCAGAGTTGTTTTGGGCTCACAGAACAGAAGGGGTGCCTTTGAGTTGAACTACATGTTTCAACAGTATGTTGTTCTGAAAAGTGTTGTATATGTGCCGACATCCGCTGCTGGCATGTGTACAGACTGAAGCTTGCCAGCTCCTCCTAATCTGGAAAGAGGAGACATGCAGTGTTAAGTACATGTGTCATCACTAGTCATTCCCCCCAACCCCCAGTTTTATCATTTGCTTGTGCAATGCATTTGAACCAAGTCAGACCATTTAGCTCCGATGAACTCAGGCCAAATAACTGTACTGAGGCTGACTTCAGGGAGTTGAGAGGAGTTGCTGGAGTAGCTCTTCCATAAGTAAATGCAAACGCTTTTGTGCTCCTTGCTCTGCTCCTCAGACAAAGGCCTTTTGGTAGGGCTGCAGTTGGAGGGAGAGCCCCTAAGAAAGCAAACTCACCATGCAGCTGATTACATCATGACGCTCCTGACTCTCATCGTGGTAAATCTGACAGGCAAAACAGGGCCAGGCTTCAGCAGGGCTTACAAAGGGGACTCCAAGGAAACCCATGCTGCAAGGGATGGTAGGATGACTCAGGAGGTGACATGGGATCTTCTTAGTCAGGACTGAGCTGGGGTTCTGGAGCAATGTTAGCATACTCAAGCTCAGAAGGCTTTTAGATTGATGGTAGAGGTCCTGGGAAATTTTTGTGCTCATATAGATCTCCTCATCTTGGTCAAAATGCAGCTGTACTGACCTTGTCTTCCCACTGTAACTGTTTTGGATGGAGCAAATGCAATGCTATGACTGTGGTCCCCCCCCACAGTCCTGAAGAATGACTGCAGCAGGCTGTGACTCTCCTGTAATATGGATGCTAACACCTGTGCAATGATGGCATCAGCTGCAGAGTATTTGGGCAGGAGGCTCAGTGCTTACTGTTCCCACTTGTGGTGATTGCATTCCTTGTGGCATATGAGCTTCCCCCAGCTAGAGCAAGTTGAGTGTGCTTGTAGGACTGCAGATGCGTCCTGGGGGTTCTGGTCTGACTCATGCATCTGTTTGTTGTCTGCTTGTGCTGCGTGTGGACCCTGGGACAGTGCAGGAGCAGCAGATGATTTGTTTCTGAAGACTTTGGAGCAGTGGGAGGAATGCAGCCATGTGAGGTACTGTGGTACCAAACAGGAGTGGGTAGAACTTTGGTGACCAGAGAAGAAGTGGAGATTTTAGAAGGACAAGGGAAAAAAAAAAAAAAAAAGAAACACACAAAAAACACATAAAAATATGATTATTCATTTTATAGTCTAAATGTGAGTTATGTTAGAGATGCTTTCATCTCAGTATAGGTTAGCATTCCTCAGCTTATTATATTTGTATATAAATATTTTTCTTGAAGTGCAGTCAGCCTCATTGGAAGTAGGAACTATTCCATGTCACTTTTTTAATACTGTAATATATTTCCCCCAGTTAATCATTCCTATTTCTAAATATAAATTTCCTTTCCTTTTCTTTCAAGTCCCTTAAAACGAGAGGGCCTGCTTTCCTCTTTGACCTTCTCTAACAAGCAGACCCTTGAAATGCAGCGTTTCCAGAATGTAAGCTGTAGGAGCAACAGATGGGTTTAGTAAATTACAGCTTGCAGATGAGTTGTATGAAAAGTAAGTTTGGGATGAAGACTTAAAATACACAGAGATCTTCTGTGCTGCAGCTTGTTCCTTGCTGTCAAATGCTGCCTGCTAAACGCATGGCTTGTGTGATGTTGGTTTTCTCCATGGATTGACTGGGACAAGCAGTTCCACCCCAAATAAGCTGCTCCCTGGGTCTCAGCCTGCAATCTCGCTCAGACAGAAGACTGTGTCCTCTAGGTATGTTTCAGTATTTTGCATTTCTTTTATTTGCTGAAACCATTCTGTCAGACTACTTACACAGATCAGCAGATCCTAAAACCTGTTTGTGGTTTCCCAGGGATTTCATAGACAAATGAGTGCCTCTGTGTTTGCAGGACAGGTGACTCCTAAATGTTAAAACTGCAGTTTATAATCAAAGTGCCGTTCTTGTAACAATAATCTTGAGATAAGCATTTGCCTATATTCCAATGTGATAATCCTTTCTGGGATTAACAACTCATTTCTCAAAAGCCTGGTCTTGGTCCTGCAGACCTTGCTGACGAGTAAATCTTGCTGAGTTCACGAGGCATAAAGGCTGCAGGAGTGGATATTCATCTCAATAGGCTTCCTTAGTGTGATTTAAGCGTTGCTCTGAGGTCTGAAACTCCATTATGTGCTTGATATGGAGTAGCAGCAGTAAGTTGTCATTGTGATCAAACACAAATTTTTCTGTAGGGAAGCATAAATCATTTGCATGGGTGTGATGAATGCTTGAAGGGAATTTGATAAATTGCACGTTGAGCACTGGGAAAACTCCTGAAAAGGATCCGTGGTGTTCTCTGCAGCTTCAGAAATGTATTATTGAAAAGAGCCTTTCAGTGGCTCTGCTTATTGTGTAGGGTTATTAAGTTTTCTGAACTGTGTGCATTCAGGATATCATGGCAAATGGTATGAGATCTGGTGGGCTCGTGACTTTTTTCTTTTTAAACATAAATAAGGACTTCTCATCTCATATTGATATGGAAGTCAATGGACTGTACAGTGTCTTTCTATGCTGTCTGAGTTTGCAGTTGAAGTCACTGGAACGTCACCAACCTTGTGAATCAAGATTTGAATGGCACCAATGTTGTTCTGTCTGGGGCTTGCAGGATTTGTTTCTGCAGTAAATGAAGTATGATTTCCTTTTGGAAGGGAAAGATGCACTTGGTGAAGGTGAGGATGGTCATAATAATGATCTTGTCAGTAGCCGGGGAACGTGCACAATGCTCTGAGTGCTGCTTGCTGCTTGACCTATGGATGCAGGTGGCAGTACCACAGCTGTGGGTCATTACTGCCCATTGTGCTGTGCCCCATCTGGGCATGCTGCTTGGCTCCTGTCCCCATGCATGTCCTGGCTTTCACACAAAGGAAACCATAGCACATGGGGGAAGGGTTTGCATGCAGATCTCCTCTAACAGTGGCAGTGCAGGGTAAGGGTGTATGCCTAAGGATGAAGATTGCAGGGTGTACTGCAGGGAGCATCTGCCCAGCAGTGCAGATACTGCCTGCAGGGAAGCCTCCTTTAGAAGACTGTCTGGTGCTGTAAGTGCTCTTCTTGCAGAGCAGGTCTCAGTGCGACAGCACTCAATGTGCAGGTAGTATCCAATGGCCAGGCTATGAGTATAATGCTTATGTTTGGTAATGGTGTTAAAGACTTCAAAATTCCCATAAGAGATAAAGGTGGGACTGCTTCTATGAGGAATAGTTAGAGAATGCAAATTTAGCATTTATCTGCACTGTAACACCAGCTCCAGCCTGGATCAGTGAGCTTCTTCCAAGGCTGTCAGTGTGAGTGAAAATACCACCCCCTTTTCTTTTTAATTTCCCCCTTTTGAAGATCATCCCACAACAGTTAACTGCACACTAGGTTTCTCTGCATTCCTAGGACTACTCACATGTAAAAGGGCTGCAGCAATACACAGAGACTGAAATAGTTTTTCCATGATGTGATTTGTTGCTGCTCTAAGGTTTGCCGCTCCATAGTATGAGTACTTGATGTAGACTAGAGTTGCTGCTGTAACTACACAAAATACTTAAGCCACTCACAGCAAGGCTGCCTAACGGTTTCAGATCTGAAATGTCCAGCTGAAACTCCACAGAGAACTGCTGAGGGAGGCAGAATGTAATTACTCCTGTTGGAGTCTGGCCAGGTTTCCAAGGTTAACACCTTTCATCTTGACATGAAATCTTTAATGACCACATGTGGCAAAGACATTTGTTTAACATCTCGTTTGGGAACATAGCAGGCCCAGCATTACCATACCCCTTTTGTAGTACTGGAGTATTGGTCTGAAAGAAAATGGCTTTTAAAGGTTCCAGTAATATTTCATGGACAACCACATGTTTCCTCTAGAGATTCCCATTGAGTATTACTGGGACCTACTGGTCTGTTTTATCTCTTTTCCTAATTATTTGGTCCTCTGTCCTTCTTCATGAGTTAATGATGAGCAATGCAATTGCCTTTATTTCCAGGCTGCCAAATAAAATAATTAGAGAAGTAAGTGTTGTGACTTCGGAGAGATAAGCTAGTAAATGAAGGGGAGTGATGACAGCATGCTCTCACAGTGCCAATTAAAACACTGCTGAGGAGATTCAGCACAACTTCCTGGAGAACCAAGTCGACTGGAGATTAAGAAGGATTCTCTTAAACTGAAGAACCTTAAAAAGGCTTCTTTCTGCTACTAAGCTTATGGCATGGGGAAGTAGTGCACAGCTTATGCTCCTGGCTGTGCACGTGTACTTCCTTGAGCAGTGCATGTTATTTAGATAGAGGATGAAATAATCTGAACCATCCTTAAAGAAGGTATTGGTGGTATCTGAGATGGTCCAATTGAAGTGAAGAGTCACTGGTTGCTTTTAGCTGTAAATTAGTCTTGTTCAGGACCCAACAAAGACTTCTTTGTATGAGAAACTGTGAAAGTACACAAGAACCTCCATTTCATATACTGGGGAAGCAGAGCTTAGACAGAATTTGCTTGCCAAATGATGCTCAGTCTGTTTCTAAGCTTTTCTTACACTACTGATAACTGGGAAAAAAAGTACAGCAAAACTGGATTATTATTATTATTTTTAATAACAAAATTTTCTGTGCTCAATGTGAGTGTGTATGGGTTCTGTGCATTAGTTCTTTGTTCACATGGGGTAGCATCTGAAGTGCAATGAAATTCTGACTTGTGAACTGATGGGAGGCTAAACTTTAGTCTCAGTTTTCCCCTTTTGTTCTCATGTTATTGGCATTAATCTGTTTTTAATCAGTCTCATTTGTAATCTGCTAGACGAGTCAGTCAGTCCAGGGAAATGTGACCACAGCGGCTTTCAAAGTCTAAATATAGAGATGAAAGGGAAGGACATTAGAGCATCCAGGGCAATGTAGGTGATGATTACACAGATCTGACCATCTTGAGATGACATTAGGATCACCTTGTCCATTAAAATGGGAATATCCGTTATGAAACACTCTTCCTCCTGTCACACTGGTTGCGGTTGATCTGTACGTGGTCTAGAGTGGTCACAGGCATGGGCTGACAGTTGGATGCAATGATCTTATCAGTCTTTCCAGCATTAATGATTCTACAGCTGCAGTCCTTTCCTACTTCGTGTGGTGTTTGCTCTGTGGTGAGCGTGGCCACTGCCTTGCAGTGCTGTGTGTGGGGCTGAGGGCAACAAAATGGCTGTCCTTCCCTTCCAGCCCCGGGCCCACAGTGCTGGGCCCAAAGACAAGATGGCCGGCAGGCGGGAGGAAATTGAGACAAAACCAGCTCTATGGTGATGATAGCCCAGTTTCTCCAGGCTTCCCAGGCCAAGCAGGCTAAACACAGACAGACAAGGTGTTTCTGGTGCTGTGATGCTGTGTGTTGTGGACCAGCTGCTGCCTGGCTGGGAGCGCGCTGCCTGCTGAGCACCATCTGCGCCTATGGGCTGGGTGGGGGCACAGGACAGCCATGCCCTCCGTCCTGCCTGAGGAGAAGGGGATGTCTTCACATGCTTGTTTTGAAGTTTTTTGTTTTCTTTTTAATTTTGTGATTTATTTTTCTTTTTTTTCTAATCAAATACCTTCATTTTATTGTCTGCCTGCAGTCCGGTGACTTCTGTAAACTTGTGTTGGTAGAGCTAACAACAGGTTAAATGAAGTGACTAATTGTTTTCATTCATCAGCTATTCACTGCAAGAGCAATTACAGTTTCAGTGTTCTGCCCCTATGTGAGAGATCCTGTAGTCATGTATGATTTATGTTACCTGCCTCCCTGCTGACATTCTTCAGCACAGAGGTGGCTATGCCCAGAGTCCAGCCCCTTGGAAAAACCATGACTTCAAATCCAGTTCAGAATTTAGGCCATCCAGGGTACCCACATTTTGTCTTAATTCCAAGTATGAGATGAATACAATCTAATTTTGTCATTTTATTTGTTCGTAGGGTGCCAGGAGGCAGCTAAAATGTGAAGAAACTCTCGCTTAGCTTTTTCTGCTGAGATGAAATTTAGCACCAAAGTGCAATCCCTGAGGCAGCAGCTTCATTCTGTGAAGCAGGTGAGATATTTCTACCTCATTAGTCACTTCAAAAATCATTATTTTCCCACATGTAAGATTTAAGTAAAAGACCTCCTCATAGCAAACCTCAGGTTTCCCTTGCCAAGCACACCCAGGCCTTGAAAGAACCAGTGCTAACATCTTCACCTGCCTGTTTTAGTGGTAGGACAGGTAAGCTGTCCTGGGAATGGAGAGCAATGAGATGATTCCACAAACAAGTAACTCTCAGGGATTTTGTCACTGTTGTGTGGTTGGAAGTCATATCTAAACTGAACTGCTCGGCAGGGGTTCTGATGTCTGCTGGTGGCTGTGCATGCTGTCTGCTTGGAGCAAAGAGAGCATTCAGCTCACTGGAACAGCAGGAGAAATGTGTAGGAAACAAAGATGCACCACCATAGGCACCTCCATTGGTGAGTCCTTTTTGCTTTCTTCCCTCTCTTGTGTATCTTCATGCCTCCTTGGTGCAGCATAGAAGCACAGAGAATGACCACTTCAGTTTCACCTAAGAGCTGAAATTCAGATAAAAACCAAGTAAAGAGATTTTTCACTGTGTACTGTTGAATTCTGGACGTGTACCAAAACTTTGTGGCGTTCCTTCATCTTTCCAGTGGGCAGAAAGAAAAGAGTAAGGCTTTGAAAATCATTGCGGTCTTAAATAGGAACTTTCTTGTCTAATCCAAACTTCATAGCTTGACCCTATTTCTGCTACTGCAAGCTACGTTTGTGTGTCTGATATCCTGAAATGTATGGTATTCATGCCTAAACCCCTTATCTGCGCCTAGTCCACAAAGCAGCTGTAGATGATAGCAAGTGGTTCATAGAGGAAAAAAATCAAAGTGAAAATGGTAATCTTAGTGCTACTTTGTACTTGGCAGATCTCAAAACACTTCACAAAGTGAAGGTGCCTTGTTTTAAATCCTTCAGCAGCCCAGTGTGCTAGTTAAATGGAGGGAGGAGAAGCATTTGTTTATAACTGAGCTATTAAATGTAGGATTTGTCTTACAAAGTGGCAGTGTTGCTTTTCAAAGCAGACTAGGAATGGGGAATATATTCAGGTCCTACAACATTTAAAATGAATGCAAAAATCACTCCACTTCAATGGGAGAAGGAGAGAGAAAAATGTTCCTGTTCCAGTATCTTCCCTGGTGAGTGTCTTGGTTAGCAACTTCTCAAGTCGCAGATATTGTACCTAGGTTTTGGGTATTCTGGAAGTAATATTTGATGCTAATGGGTAGCAAAGTGATAAAAGAAATATGAATTTCCTAACAATTTAATTACATCTAAAAGCAATGCAATTCTATTACGTCATCAACGCTACTTTGCATATATATATATATTTCTCTTTGCAGTGTGATTTATAAGCAGCAATTAACTCAACCTTCTAACACCACGTGACAGAGGTGTTCCTGGGCCCATTTATGAGCTAGGCAAGCTGAGGCACAGAGGTGTCAAACATCATTTCTCGGTGATGATACTGCAGAAAGAAGACAAGAACCCAGGAATCAAATCATAACCTTGCTCTGCTGTTGCTAGAAAAGAAAGGAGCTCTAAAATCCACTTAACTTGCTACAAAGTCTAGCAAACTTCATAGAACTATGAATGCTTTTAAATGCAAATGGTTTCCTTAATAAAAGAAAAATGCAGGAACCATTTAGAAGAACACTGAAGAAACACATTTAAACCATGATGAAGCAGGAATCAAGTCATTTGAAAAAAAAGAAATCAAGCTGGGATGGATAATTCTCTGTATCTCTGTCAGGCCACAAGCTTCCTAAATTATTGCAATCTGACTCTGGCTGAGGTGGCAGAGCTGTCATGTTTTATGGTCCTTCCCCTGCTCTGTATCTCTTGGCCTTGCCCACGCTTTGGAAAACTTATAGGATGGTCTGATGCTTCTGACTGAGGAAAGGTGCTCAATGAAGGCAAAGTTTATCTTTGTGTAGCTGAGGCTGCAGTGGTACACAGATCTTAACACTGCCCCTCAAAAATAATTTTCATCCTCAAGACATTGTACTTGGTGTGTCTGCAATGCTTCTGAGGCCAACAGTAGCAGATACAAGCAGTGGTTTGTATGAGCAGACCCTCCTGGGACTATCATCACATCAACAAGAGGTGTGCCACATATCAGCTAATTGTGGGATCAGGATATGGCCAGGTAGAAAGCAAGCTTAGAAGCTAAGGGAGAAGGAGACTGCATGGAGGTGGAAGAAGAGAACAATTTAGAAACATAAGCTTGAACCTCGTTTACAACACCATGTGCAAAAAAAGAAAGGTATAACATATAAGATATGTTTTTACCTGCAAGTACCTTCACATTAGTGGTATGGTAAGGATTCCTTGCTCACCACTGGGGTAGAGACGTGACAACTTGATAAACATGGTGTGGGGACTTGCCATGCATTTCAGTCTTGGCAAGGGAAATGCTTTATTCACATATGAAGCTAACAGCTCTGTAGTGGTGGAAATAGTATTTCTCTGTTGTATGGAGATCTCTGATGTTTGGCAGATGATTTAATCAGGGGATTTTTATTTTTTTTTTTAAATAAAAAAGGAAAAGTAGAATACAGATGTGGGTAGTTAAATATAGGAGATCCTATTTCTGTTTTTAGTGTAAATACATTTATTATTTTTAAATCTGACTCATTTGTAAAGATACCGATCTATATATACATGTATGTAAGAGTCATGCAGTGAGGATTGTTCAAGTCCTTGTATGAGTGCAAGCAGTACTTTATAAATTGGTATGAAGATGTTCCACAGTAATGATCTGGGCTACCAGTACAGTTATTGCTGTAGATGCACTGCCTATGCTTGTTTTCACATGCAGCTATATTCAGATCCGGGAAATATTTTACCCTTTGCAGGAAAGTACTTAGAATCAGTTAAGCAGGTAATATTTTTTTCTCAAAAATTGAAATGAGGTTTTAAAACTCATCCTCAAAACTGGCCAAAACCAAAGGCAAAAGGGATAGCGTTTCAGGCCCTGTGCTCCAACAAAGCTTGGCAACCCATGGGGCTGGATGGTCTGAGATCCAGGCATTGCCCTGGGCATCTGATTCAACCCCAAATCCTGCAGACTTGTAGGACAATCCCTGTTGTTTGTTTGGTGTGTTGTTTTTTGGTTTTGTTTTTTGTTTTTTAACCTCTGGCTGAAGGTGCAAAGTAAAATAGGTCTGTGGTCCTGCTCCCATTAGAGCCTGTGAGAGTTTGCTTACGCTGAAGTCACTGAAAAACCCTCAGCAGCTTTAATGGGGGCAGGAACAAGCTCACCGTGATTTAGTCTCAAGTGTTCAGCTCAAGGCAGAAAGACAGGGGCTCTTTGAAAATGACAACCTGTGGGTTTTGGAGAGGTCATTAACATATTTGTCATGGGGGAAAGAGGGTAAATAAGGAACTTGAAAAGAAAGGCAGATATTAATTACGCTTCAGACAACATAGCTGTGTGCTGATGACATGCTGTAGCTCTCCAGACGACTATAATTTGCAAGTGAGCCCAACGAGTATGAGACTACAACAAGCCAAGCAATTAGTTCCTCCTGAGTTGCAAGAGTGACATCATGTGTGCAAAACATGCCTTCGCCTTCAGCAAACAACACATACTCATTTATTTTTCCTGTAGTGTCACTGCAGTGAGGCCACTAAACCTGCCTCTGAAGGAAGCTGATCTTTAGAGTCTGAGGGTCCTCAGAGTTGAGAAGAACCTGTATTCGAAGCATCATCTTCCAGCTGATTTTGGTGCCATGTTGCTGCTCTGCAAAATTCTCGTATCATTTAAGGGCCTTAAGTTGTATTTCCAGAGTCTTGAAAACGTATCCCAGCTGAAGGGATCTGACCCTGATCAATGTTTTCTAATGTGGAATTAGTCAGGGAATTGTTGGAAGAGGTGAGGGGCTGCTCTTAGGAGCTCTGTTATGTACAGACTTCTGGAACAAGCAAACAGAAAGAGAAATGCAGTAGAAACAAAACAATCAGTTTGCAATGTTTATATGTATCTGAGAGATTTCCAGTAGTGTATGTGGCTTTATAGCTTGGATCACAAGGTTTTGCGCTGCGTGAGTTTATCAAAGAGGCAGTAAGGACCCATCTGATACTCAGGGAGGAATAAATTACGGCATTGATCTATGGAGACAATTGCATTTATTCTTTTAGTCATCTATGTGGTCCCACTGGCACTGCATACTACTCATGTGCAGTAAATTAAGCTGCTGGAGTGCTCTGTAGAATCAAGAGCTAAAAAAGTCTTGAAGATGTTTCTGCTCTTTTGTCTGTTAGAAGTGTGATGCAAATGCTGCATGGCTTTTGATATATATATATATATATTTTTTTTTTTTACTGGAATAATGAGAAAGAAAAATATGATGTGAATGGACTTGATGTTAGGAATATATTTTGGTGTGCAAAAAGCTGCTTTACCTTTTGGAGAAAACTGACTAGAAAAGCAACTGGAGCTGTGCCTTGTGTCAAATGAGAGCAAGCTTCCCCATCAGCTGAGTTCCCCACATGGCTCCGTGCTTATCCCTGTTACCTTTCCCATATCTTGACAGGGTTTGAATCCCCATGTTGGCCATTCCCACAAGTTTGCTGTCTTCTTGTCAAGTTCCTGGGAAAGCTTTTCCTCTTAGCAGCAGCCCAGCCAGGCTCAGGGGGCTCTTGTGCTTCACTTTGTTCTGCAGATCTGAAAGCCCACGACTCACTTGAGGAGTCTCTTCACCAACCATGTGCTTTAAATAATCTGTATTGGGTTTGCATTTCTTTCTGGCTTAACAGTTTACATAGTCCCTTCTTGAGGCTTCTAAAATGAGATCCTAAGGAACATAGGAACCTATTCTCTGAAGACAACGGATTGTCTTGGCAAGAGTGATTCTTGCTGTTATTAAGAATATTTATCACCTTATGTTAACTGAAGGCAGGAATGAATCTGTTGCTGGACAGTGTCTGGGGTTTGTGATATGTCTTTGTCCTTTCAAAGCTGTGGCAAAACGTATCTGAGTGAAGCTAAAGATGTTATGTTATGTTATGGAGAAGCCCTATGTCAGGTTGCAGTGCCTTTGTGTCCCTGCTGACACTTGGCTGGTGGGGTATTTCTGCTGCTTCTGACAACTCATTGCCTGCACAGGGACAAAGCAAGTGTGTGCAGCATTCAATTCAGTGTTTCGCAGTGAAGTTCCTGTTTTGTTCATGATGCTAAAGGAGGGTGGGCACAGGAGAATGGCAGCAAAAGTGCCATGCAGAGCCCATGGGGAGGAGAAAAATTCTATGAAAGGGTTTAAACCCTTCAGCGGCAGGGACTTTCCTCCTAACTGAACACCGATGATCCCTCCATATGAGGCTATTTGGTTCATCTCTTTATCTGTAGCTGCCAGCATGGCCACAGATGTGATAGGGGAAGACGCTGGTTTTGGTGGTGCAGACAAAAGAGGAGTGAGGCGTGTTTGCATGAACTGTCTGCTTGGCTAACAAGCTCTGCACAGCCTGGAGAGGCAAACCTCCCACTGAGCCCAAATCTGCTTGCTTTGCGGCCCATTCTGGTTGAATTATTCTGCTGGCAATGCACCCCTTGAGCTAAACTTTAATAATGCAAAGCCGATGACAGCCTGGTTTAGGTTTTAAGTGCATGGTTTTGATTAATTTCATACAATTCAAGAGAAAAATGTGTAAACTTGGTATTTACTGAGTACAGCAGCACTTTGCATGTGTAGTTGACCTACCAGAATGGTAGATCTCTTTTTGCCCATGTAATAGAGAGGCAGAGCTGGAACACTACATGATCTACCTGAACTTGCACTGGGAAACTCAATAAGTATGTGAGCAGAAAGTGCAACTCTTCTCAGAAACCCAACAAAGCCGCACCTGCTCGCCTTCTGTTCACCTTGCTTTGCTGGCACACTGTACAGAAGTCATCCCTCCTTTCTTCCATGTGTGCACCCATGCACACAGCCACCAACCTCCCGCCGAGCAACCAGAGAGAATCTCCTCGGTGGTTTTAATGAAAATCCAGTTTCAAAGCTCTAATGATCAACAGCTGGGAAAACTGCTGTTCTCCTTCATCATCTCTAGACTTGTTTGAAAGATCTTACTTTTGTGGCTTTCCTGATGGACCGATTTAAAAGATCATTTAATTTCTTCGAAGGCCATAATGGTTACCATAGAAATAAGTTAACTGCAAAACAAGGAATAATTAGTTTACGTTGATTCCTTTGTGTCTCCTAATTTCTTCCATTCAGGATTTTTAAGCATATAATTAAAGGGATTATTCAGCTTTTGTGATTTATTCCCCCCCCAACCCCCCCATAAATTCATTTAAAGACAAAACTCCGATGTCTGTCGAGCATAAGTAATAATGATTATATGTGGTAAAGAGTCCAACCAGTTTGTCCACATAGCAGAAAACAATGTGTTTTCTGTCGGCAGCTTGCAATGCTGACCTGTGGTCACTCTCAGCTTCAGCTGTGGCATTCCCAGTTATCTGCCTCATCCTTTGTGGGCACCCAGCTCATTATCCTTAACAAAACCCTGCTGGGATGTGGCCTCTCAAAAGCCCTGCTGGACACCTTCTGTGCCATCAGTGTGATGGGAAAGGCATCATTCAGCTCCAGGAGTCTCTAGTGTCAGGTGACAGTTGCTTAAGAATGTGAACTGTTGCAATACTGGGACTTGAAGTGGTTATTTCATGCTGCTGCCCTGGCAGGGCATGCTGAGTAGGCAAAGCTCTGTCTGTGTGAAGGGCTGAGGCTGGCAGGGCTCTGCAGCGATGTGGTGATGGATTGGGCTTTGGGCAGGTTGGCACCTTGCTCCCAGCATGAGGATGTGGTTCAGGACGGTTTGTCCCTGTCCTCTTTTACAGCAGAATTCAGAGGTGAGGGGGAGTACAGCCAGCACTTGATCTAAGTGTGCTCTAACAATTCTGAGCTGAGCCCAGGTAAAACAATAACTGCTGGTGCCACGTGGCTTCGTTCAGAGCTGGATTGAGATGCTCTGGTCCAAATAGAGGGGCTCTGCTATGGACTAATGCAGTCACTTGTAAATGGATGGCAATGTGGAGCTTTGCTAGTTTGGATGTTGGAATTTAAAGTCTACATCAGCCCATCTTTGTGTTGTATTCCTTCTTTGATCAGGGTTTCTTAGTTTCTCAAATCCATATTCTAACAATCCGATGTCTCACCTGGGCACGAGAGCGCTGAAGTTCGTCTTAAGCATCGTCCTAAAGCGCTCTGCTTTGCTCTCCTCCAACCTGCGTTTCATTTCCGAATGATCTAAATCATTTCGTAGATCTAAATCCATCGTTTCATAGATCTAAATACGATTCCGGTGAGGGCTGCGCTGCAGCGCCCTCTGGCGGCCGGAGGCGGCCTCTCCCCGCAGCGCTTCGGGCGCAACCCCCGCGCATCCCGCCCGCTTCTCTCTGCCCACACCTTCAGCGCCTTCCGGCCTCGTACGAGTCTCATTTGCCCCTTGATATTCCGTCCTGATATTCAATAGCTAATGTTTCAGTGGGCTTTGTATGTTTTGCATGCATGCATGCACTGTGTGCTTCAGCTTCTTTGATATATTCATTTCCTACGCTGACTTTTGGTAATAGTACATAATATCCGGGAATGAACGTTTGGGATGGAGCATTCCACTTAATGCATTTCTTACACAATTATGAGTTGTTTACCTTAAACATTATTCTAAAGAGTAATGAGGAAAAAAAAAAAAAAGTAAAGAAAATTCTGGTTAATAAACTGGGCAAAGCAATTATCCCACTAAGACTCGTTATTGAATCATGTATGCAAAACACAGCCAGTTTTCATAACAGATGTATTTAATCTTGATGCAAGGTTTGGTTTTAACCCCGTGATGTCTTGCAGTTCTGTGCTTGAACAGAGGATTCTGAGCTGGAAGCCTCTGGGATCAGAAAGAAGAGTTGGCTGTTGCAGAAGCTCCTTATGTTTTCTCATTGTCTAGTGGTTGCTTTGGAAGCTCTCCTGGTGTTTCTTGAAGTAAATGTCAGTATGAGGGCACTGTGTTGTTTGTGTCATAGGAGAACAGCCCAGTGATGTGTATTGTTCCAGAGCTTCACTCTTCTGGGGAGAAGAGAGCACGTGGCAGCTCCCTCTGCTCTCTGGCTGCTATTTGTAGTAGTGCTGCTACATGTGCTGGGCTGCTGCTGCTGTGGCAGTAGTGGTCAGATGTCCTGGAGCTCGTGGAGCTGCCTGAAGTTGGCCGTACAGAGACCTTGAGGAAACGCTGCCTTAAAAGTGAATGTGTTTGACTTTACTGCATCGCATCCTGCAGGTGGTCAGGTGTAAACAGAGCACTAGATCCTGGAGCTGGCAAAGCATTAGTGGGTCACTCAGTGTTCTCACTTCACAAAGGTTGAGTCCTTTGCCAAATATTTATTAGGACTTTATCATGCTTGTCTTTGAATTCTCCTATGAAGGAGTTTCTGCATATGACCCTTCTACCCCAAACTATCTTCTATTCTGATTTTCTTTCCTTATTTTCTTTCCCTGTATTGAGTCTGACTTTCTTTTCATTCAGCTGCCTCTAATTGCTCCCTGTTATCCATCCCAACCTGAGCACTTTCCTCTTCTCTGGTCTTATACCTGTCAGATATCCCAAACGATTTCCCTTGGTCAAAGACCTATATATGCAATTCCCTAATCTCCCCTCTGCCATCTGTTCCCCCCAGCTCTTCATTATTTTGCTAGCTCTGCTCTGAACACCTTCCCATTTGTCAGTACCATTTTTTGATGATGCCTGAGCTGCACACAGTGCCCTGCTGCCCATGGATGCAGCCCACAGAGCTGTGTTTGTGCGCAGACCCTGCTGAGCCCATTGTCTTGGCTCTGCCCCACGGACAGGAGCACGACACGTCACAGACTGTTTGCTGGTAAATATTGGCCCAGAGTAAAGCATTGATGGCTGAAGACAGATAGTTTTTCCTAATCACTTAAATATCCTCTTCTGAAAGCTGTGCTCGCACGGCCCTTCTGCAGTGGAAGCAGTTGCTGAGACACAGCTCAAAGTCATGCAGCTTGCTTTTTATATGACTGTTTATTTTCCATCAATGTTGTGTGCTGAGCGCAGACCACGGTTGTTGCTTTCACTGTGCGTGTCTCATATGTGCTGGGATTCTTGCTGTTGTGTTAACAATAAGGAAACACAGTGTGTGTTTGATGGGGTGTGGTGGCTGTGCCTGAGTTGTTTTAAGGGCTTTTAAGCTCATCCGGAAAATAAATGGTTAGAGAGTCTGCAAGCAAAGTTTTTGGGTAAGGGCTTTTTGAGACTTGACTTTGGCTTAGTCTCTGATATAACATTTGGGTTTCTTTCTGTAATGGGCAAGGAAGGCTGGAGAAATATATGTTTAGGAGTCTTTTTATAGTAAACGAAATATGTTAATACAAAGAACAGAAAACAACTTTTCAAACCACTAAGTGCTAGCAGTAAAGCACGATGACCACCAAGCATGTCACTGCTGAAAATAGACCACCACCACCAGAGAATTACGTTTCAAAATGCTCTGCCGACCGAGCTCGTTTCTAAGAAGTTAATCTTTACAAGAACAAAAGAAAAGGCTTGAACAATAAGTCTGCATGAAATAATTGTGTAAGTAAATATCAAGAGAGCTAAGGGAGCAAAACTTGAACGAACCTCGTGCACACAGCAGCCCTTTGAGAACAATGAGGCAGAAGGTGACTGAGGTGTGTGGGCAGATCCTCCTTTGGGTAAATGAATGCCAGAAAGTGAGGATGTGACCCAGGGTTTGGGATTACAATGCCTTGCTCCTGGCTGGAGTTCTGCTGATTGTGTACCTTTGCCTTGCCCTGTTTTGAGCAGAATAAGGGAAGGATGTATGTGAAAGGCAGAAACTTTGCTTCACCTAAATGCTGTCCTGTGCCTGTTTGGCATTTGTTACTCATCCTTTTGCTGCTTATTGTCTTCATTTCCTTCACTGTTTGTATAACAGCTTATCTCAGCTGTGATCTTCCCTCTAATGACATGGAATGAATGTCATGTGGGAGGGAGGGTTTCTGTCTCCTTTCATGGACAAAACCTGAGTGTTCTTCTCAACAAATCTCAGCTCTGGAGGTGGTGGGATGGGGTAAAGGACAATCAGATGGGGGCAGGATTGGAAGTAGGCTGACGTGGCACTGACAGATGTCTTAGATCCTTTTTGTTTGTTTGTTTTCTTAGAAAATAATAAAGCAGAACTCATGAGATCGAATGTGCCATGGAAATCCCTTTGTGTCATTGGAGCTCCATCTTTCTCACTCAAACTAAGCAAATTCCTGGGTGAATCTGTAGCTCTGGGAGTGAAAAACAAGCAAAGTGGACTCTTCCCCATTCCCACCAAAGGCTTCTGTCAGCAGAGTGGAATTGCATCATCTCAGTGGAGCTTCCGGGCAAGGTTGGCCACTAACTGTTGTTGTGGGTTTAAAAATCCAGAAAGCTGTATCATAACAACATCCGTAGTTTTGCAGTTGCATTGCACTTGGTTAAGTGTTGGCTTTGATCTTCCCAGAAAACCTAACCATAGCCAGCTATGTAATGAGCAAGGGAAGGATTTCTCAGGTCTGCTGGCCCATCCCCTGAACCACTGCAGGAAAAACGTCGTCTGTCGTTCTAGTGAGAAACCTTGAAATCTGCTCTTATAGACTTCCCATGATGGAAACTCGCATCTCCTCCATGCAGCCTGTTCCAGGGCATCCCTGTCTCCTGAGAGTTTCCATATAGTTTGGTTTTTTGATTCTCTCCTGCCAAGGTTGAACTCTGTCTTCCTCCATTGCATCACCTGAGCATTGTTCACTACCATCTTTTCACCAGGTGCATCTGGTGGTGTCTGCTGGTGCTCACTCCTTTTTTTTGTACTACTTGTCACTTGCCCATGTTGATCTACATCTGTTGTTATTTCTGTTGTGAAGATCATGTTGAACTTTGGTCTTGCCCTTCAATATACTGGCAGGGAATTCCACAATCTTATAATCTGCAAAACTAAAGATGTCCTTTCTGTCTGATCATCCTTGATTTTAGGGAAAGCATTGAACAAAATTGAATCTTAGTTTCCTGTAGACCTGCTCTTGATGTGTCCACTTGATAGTGAGTTGCAGGTGCTTGCCCTCTGGGTGTTACTGGGAACGGGTATCTGCTTTGGCACCTATGCTGAAGATTTGCTCAAACCTTATGAAACGTATAGAGCTAAAAGTGGCCAAACAGCTCCAGCTGTTCTACTTAAACCTGATGAAATGGGATGCTTTTGTGCCTGAACAATTATATTTCTTGCCAGAGTTGGGAGTTACTACAGCCCTCTGAGGGCACAAGCACTGCCTTCTTTGGGAACTGGAAATAGCCTGAGAGCCGCTGTCTCATGAGATTTCCAGTTCATACAAACGAGCTCCTGTGTGGGTAGGAAGCATTGTGGTAAAGGGATCTGAAGATGAGAAGGGGCAGAAAACTTTTGAACCCGAAGCGTGAGCTGAAGCTCATTCAGGTTGATGGAAAGTCTCTGACTGGCAGCTCGTGGCCATGCGGAGGGCTGCTAAAAAAGCAGAGCGAGGAGAGAAAAAATAAACGTCTTGTTGAAGCAAAAAGATTGTTGAGATAGGAGAGAAAAATGTATTTCTGTAGTAACTTCAAGGGCTATGGAAAGGCACCCTTCCAAAGGCCACTTGAAATGTGTAGAGAAAGCTCTTTCCGGTTAAGTAATGATAATATAGAACCTGAGAGAGAGAGGAGGTGGAACAGAGCGGCAGTATATAACAAAAATACAGCAAATGTAGACAAATTAAACCAAGTGAACTTCAGGCTTTCTGATGCCCCAGGTGGTACATGCTGCTGTGTGCTCAGGGTTGTGTTCTGAGAATTAACCTTCTCCTGTCAGTGTGCTGGCCAAGCTGGACTTGTCCTGGCTGTACCTTTGGGACTCAGTGCCGTGTGGATTCTTTCCTGTTCTCCTCTGTACAGCTGCATTTTGCACCCATGGAAATAAAGGTGCTGTGGTTTGTTGCGGCTCCCCTGTGTTTTCCCCAAGCAGACAATTTTATGCCTCATGTCTCATCCTGTTAATTGCTATTAGAAGCGATGCTACTGAGTACCTTTTGTGGGGCTGTATATGTATGTGTGTTTATATGAAAGTCTGAGGGCAGAATCTGTCTGTACTTTAACATTTTAGCAGCATAGCAATCAGAGGAGAATTAGACCGTAGCAGCTGTTCGGTTTCTAGTGCCTGTAGCCTGACTGCTCGTTACAGTAATGAGAAATGCAAGTAAGCAGCACCACATCAGCACTTGCAATCCCACTTTCTATTGCCGTCATCAAAGGGTTTGGGAAAGTTTGCATTCAGAGCAGGGTTTTTTGTTTTGTTTTTTTATAATACATATATGCATTTGCACAATATTGTCTGGGAAATCCTGCACTGTAAATGGCAGCTTCTGTGTAAGGTGTGATTTAGGTTTGGGTTCTTGGTCCAGTGGTCAAGGCCAGGTGAGGGCCAGGACTGGGAGCAGAAGGTCAAGGTAAGTGCAGAGAGCTGGTGGAAAAAACATGGCTAGGATCTGAATCACAGCCTGAAAGCTGAGGGAAGGAGGAGTTGTACCACCTGATGTGTGATGGTGATGTGGATTTTAGAACAACTGGGATTGTCCCAACGAGAAGCACTTAAAGCCTGCACGCATAGAGGCCTGTCGGTACTCACTCTCTGCAGAAAATTCTCCTTCATCTCTGCCTGTTTCAGTCTGGGGAAGTGTAAGTTTTGTTCTGCCTAAAAATAGCAGTACCAACAACCACTTGTATGCTTCTGTTGTGTCGCAAGAACAGAATTATTGCTTTTAGTGTGGATTCCCAGCTGCCAAAGAGTTAGTGTTGAAATTTGGATGTAAAATTCCATGGTGATTTCCAGTGCTGGATTTCATAGGGTGCTTTGGTGTTTGCCAGCTGTGCAACAGGCTGGAAAAACCAATGGTGAGAATTAGGAAGGAAGTGATTGCTAGAGAGACTCCTGAAAAGGCATCAATAGGAATCCAAAAACTCATCGTAGTGTTGTGAGCAGTCTCTGAGGTCAAGAGTAAAATATTGACAGGGTACAGACCTTGAAAGTGAAAATTACCAAGAAGTTTGATAGGAATAAGAAAATAGTCAACCTAAAAGTGCCTTCTGCAAATGAAACGTAACCTTTTGCTTAGAGAGAGCAAGGAATGTTATTAATCCCTTTTGTTGCTTTTTGCTTAGTATTATCCCTGCAGCCTGGAAATAAAGCAAGGGATTGCCACAAAGTCTGTGCAGCCTTCATAGCTCACATTAATTTTGAAGAGACACATAAATAGGGGACCCTAAGCTGGACTCACATCTGAGTGTCAACTTCTGGCAAATGCAGAATGTTCATTTAGCTGAAGATAAAGTGCAATGGCACGTATTATTCGAGGACCTAATCCAGTTACTTGTGTGCCTGGCTGTATGGCAGATTTGGTCCTGCACTTGGAGACTCATTCAGGTTTCCAAAAAGCACTGAGAAGGCTGGGAAAAGCCTTCAGCCTGTTGATGTCTGCTTCCCATTCTTCTTTTACAGTCAGGTTTACTTGTCAGCTTACCCAACTTGTGCTTTTTATCATCTGTTACAAAGACCCAAGGTTGTGTTTTTCATCATCTGTTACAAAGACCAAGGAGCCATCAATCACAGTTAAAACCAAACTCTATGGACCATGAGAGAAGGAGAAAGCTCTTTAAGTCATCAGATTTCTTTCAGAAAATCAGAGTTAGTCAGAGTCATCATCTGGGTTTCATTGGATTTATTTCCCTTCATTAATTTTTAAAGTTTGGTTGCAAAGAAATGTATCCTCTTTGGTACCGTGTGACTATCGGAATGAATATTCAACACACGATTCCCAGAGAGACAGGGATTTGAAACACACAATGTTGTAGTTATTATGAATTAATGAATGTTCTCTTAAATATTTCTGTTTTATATCTTTGCTTCCTTTAAGCTTTGCCAGCAAAGGGGAAAAGAAAGCTTAATAAAAATAAGCAAATTGCTTTTCGGTTTGCTGGGAGTGATTGATTTCCATAGACAGCTCAATGGCTCTTTCAACAGTGCTGAGAAACTGGGCAGGGATCTCATGGGATCTCAGGTCCTGCAGCCTGAAGTTGGGTTTGAGTTGCAATAGCCTTGAATGGAATGAAAATGAAATATAACCACAGGATCATAGAATGGTTTGGGTTGGAATGGACCCTTCCGTGCCACCTGGTCCCACTCCTTGTAATGAGCAGAGACACCCACAGCTCCTTCAGGTGCTCCAGCCTGACCTTGGATCTCTCCGGACAGCCTGTGTCAGTGCCTCACCACTCTTAGCATAAGCCACTTGTCTTACATCCAGTCTGAATCTCCCTTCTTTCTTGCCTTAGCTCTGCTCAAGCTCTTCTGTGTTACAACCACCTGGTTTGACGATTCAGAACTCATTTTGCTGCTAAGAAGTTCCATGTGCTGATTGAAATATTCAGTCACAGATATCTATTTCACATTTAGGTATTTAGTTGTGTTCCAGATCTGGCCAAATCACCCCATGTGCCCAGGTGAGGAGCTGGGTGTGCATCCAGCTGGCACCCATGGAGGGCATTCAAACCTTTGTGCTAAAGAGGTAAGAGATACATTCAGAGTTTAGTACAATGCTACCAATTTTAAAAGTTTCCATTGTTTACTTATCTAATTAAGCATCTATGTCCATATAGGCACATGAACGGCAGGTACGAATCTATCTAGATGTCTATCTTTGTTCCACTGTACGTTTGCCAGTAGGTCTCTATACATAGAAACATAAAGCGGCGTATATATCCTGCTGCCTTTTGAAACTTACAGAAAATTACCAACAGTTTCTTTTCTCTAGTTTGCTCAAATGCTTGTGGTTAGGTATTCTGAAAGTATAGAATAAAAAAAAGAGAGAGAGAAAAGAGAGAATTTACACACTTTGAAAATCTGTTGCTTGGTTTAAAAAAAGAAAAAGCTTTTAATATTATTTTTATTTTTTCCTTGTAAACCACCACGTTTTAATTCTTGACTTCTGCTTGCCCTTTTCTGATGAGATAAAGTTGGGTAATGGGGCAGTGTTGGGGTCACGAGTGATGCGTGGCACCCACTGGGATTTAGGAGCAGTTTGGTGGCATTTTGGGTTCTGTGCTGGGTGTTTGCTGCCTGCAGCCCGGCTGTATGAAATGAAGGTTTTGCTCAGAGCATGCATTGTATCTTATTAACCGTCTCAAAATCCAACGTGTAAAACAAGCTGAAAGTTGAAAAGGGAGATTTGAATAAGTCTAAGAGGGAGATATTCCTTGTAATTTTTTATTCAAATAAGCATCAAAACATTTGGTACCAGCACTTAAGCATGAAGAGTTAAATAAAAGGGGAAAATTCCTGGGTGAAATCATACCTAATGAACATAATGAGCACAAATCATATTTAATAATTGACTTAATCTGGCTTTCTTATCTCTTGGTTAAATTTGATTCTTTTCCCAAATGTAGGATTTGAATATTAATAGCCAAGGAGTGTAAACACACCTGGTCTTATTATTTGCTAAAACGAGAGTGAATCAGTGGGGAGCACTTGGAATGGAATAGTTTGCATCGGTGCTTGTAGACTCAAAGGAATAAAGGCCCGTAATGTGTTGTTTTAAACAGTTTCACTTTGAAAGTTATTCAAAAATTGTCCACAAATTAGTATTCAGGTAAAGGAAAACCCTCCACACCGGTGGCTTTATGGTGCTGTAGCGTTCCCGTTTCCAAACTGCTGTGTCTTGTGCTGAACAAATTCCCCACTATTTCTAGTTATGAATCTACCGGGTTTTCTTACGGTTCATTTTGTCAGCGCTATTTTATATCTGTTTCTAATGGTGTTAGCACGGACTACTACCTGAAAAAGTTAATGGCTGAATCTTGGTATTCTCAAATAAATGCTGTGGCAGTGGAAGGAAGATCCCTCCTGCTTCTGTTTGTGGTCAGAGCCCCGTTCAGGTGCACCATTAAGCACAGGCAGTAAGAAAACACCCACTCAAGTCCCAGCGATTTTGGGGGTGTTTCAGGATCAGACTGTTGGGAACATTTAGTTAATGTTGCGTTTCAGTGCCATCTGCACCAGAGCTGTTGCAATCCTGCTGGCAAAATTGATCGGCTTTGTGGGGTACCACAAATCTTCACTAAGTTTATAAAAACGAATGCAGAAAATGGTGACTCTACCTAAAAGGCTTCCAGCTCTTTCAGAAATGAGGACAGACCCAGCACCCAGTGTTGCAAGGGATGGTTCTTGTCCCATTATTCTTCAGCTGGGTGCTCTGCGAGGGGCTGAGCATCAGGTGCCTGAGGAGTGGCTCAAGATAGTCTTTTGCAGTCGGAGTTAATTTGTGAGTAGCCCAGATCTGAAAGCCCAGTTACTGGGTGGCAGCGGCTGGCCCTGTTGGTGGGAATTGCTCTTTTTCTTGATTGAATGGTTTCACTTTTCACTTTGTTTCCACGGCTGTGCTCAAAAGGACTGTTTGCTTTCTGTGAGCACTCAAACTATTGGAAAAAAAAGAACAAGAAATCTTGACAAAATGTTGGGGAGCGAACAGAAGTGAGCAGGAACCAGTTTGTAGAGTGCTGAGTGGGATGCAGCCCAGCTGATCTGACAGTGCCTTGGTGTGGTGTTTCCATGGGAAAGGTCATGGTGGTGATGCCCTTCTGGAGTGCCACGTCTGGGCATCACTTGCGTGAGCAGAATTGGTCTCAGGGAGAGCATTTCAGGTTTTTCAGTTTGAGCTGTGAGAGAGGTGATGGCACAGGGTAATTGCATGGGGCTGTGAGCAACCTGGTCTAGAAGGATGGAACTGGATGGTCTTAAAGGTTTCTTCCATCCCAAACCATCCTGTGATTCTATGACTGAAGGGCCAGTGCTTTGGAGGAGAGTTTTGTTAATGAGCCACAACAGCTCTAAGTTGTAAGAGGAATCTACAAACCCAGCTATATCTCCAGATATTACTCCGATTTGGCAGAGTTTGGGTAAGGTCTTGTCTTAGCAGAATTTCTGGAAAAGATGGCTTGTGTTAAAGAAAACCGAGGGTTAGTTTTGTGTGTGCAAATGTTTGGGATCTGCTCCTTGCAGGGTGAGGGGATGGGTGCTGCCCCGCTGGTGCGGGATCATAGGATCATAGAATCCTTAGAGTTGGAAGGGTCCTGTGAAGGCCATCCATTCCCACTCCTGCAGTGAGCACGGACACCATGGGCAGAATGGGATGAAAGCAGCTCCCTGGGCTGTGGCCACCAGCACAGGGCAGCAAGAACAAAGCCTGGTGTTCAGAGCCGTCACCTCCCACACCTCACTGCTTTCAGATTGATCTGTTTGAGCCATTCCGTTAGTGAGAATCGTAAGGAGGGAAAGTTTTCATCTGAGCCTCCAGGCACACACACACAAATACGAATGATCTGGAAAAAATCCCCCAAACTCCTCTCGCCTGCCCCGTGCTGTGAGATGGAAACAGGGGCAGCTGCCGCCTGTACTCGACAACGTTGCAACATGTGATATTTTCGGAGGTATCTCGGGATCATCTACCACATTTACAGCATGTGAGGCATATCATCTGGAGCCGTTTTGATCTCCCCTAACCCGTTCACAAACGCACACATCTCATAACAGGCCCCGCGCGGCGATAAGCATCTCCGAGTTTCTTCTGCGCAGTATCTGCAAACAATTCAAAGCTGTTCCACACAAACAAATGTGAGAACCCCCTGACCACAGACTGCCTTTAGAGCAGACCAAGATTTGATGTTACTCATATCTTCCAGTACCTGTCAGAGTTCAAACAGGAAACCTGGTTTTTCCTCTCATGTCAACAACTTCTTTTCTGCAGCAGCGCTCGCACCGAGTGGTGGAAGTCCTGTATTTCTTCGGGACAAACAAGTACTTGCCCTGGTACGTCATTGGTGACATTAACAAGAGCTGAATATGTGGTTTTCGGTGATCCTGTGGGTGCTTCTATAGAAACGGACACACTGGCTTTGAGCGATCACACAAGAAAGGGATTCATTCATACAGGATATAGGTGGCACACAGCCGCAATGTGCTTGGAAAGGTCAGAAAAAGTGGGTGCTCTTTCTTTCGGCATTGCAGTGTTTTGTGCTTATGCAGTAACACCTTTTATTGCTGCAGTGTTAGTCACTGGTATGATATCCTGCTGCCTGGGTCCCAGCAGGGTCACGTGAAAATATTCTTATCTACTAATGAAGGTTTCATCTGAGTATCTTGGAATGCTATTAATTAACTGATGTGACCCCCAGCAGCCTGAGATTTGGCCACAGCCACTTGTGTATTTTGGCACTGTTGGGAATGGAAATTAGGGATGATAGTTAACATAAGTTCCCCCTCAGCAGGGCCCATTATTTATCTCTTAACTCTAATCAATAAATGCGGTTCAATCTGAAACTCTCGGCACGCTCCGTTTCCACTGAAATGTTTTACTAACATTGAACTTAACCTCCACATGAGTGTAGGGAGTATATAACAAAAATAATCATTGACGTGAACTAATGCCAGTGACACAACCACCGACTCAATCAAGAGATGCACTGCTCCTGAGGATCATTTTTCCCATTTGATTTATGCCTGACAGATGCAAAAGCCATCTCAAAAGCATCTGCACTGGGGAAAGAACACACAGACGTTTCCATGGCTTTCATCTCACTTTGTTTTATGTGATTATAAAACATGCTTTTGTGGCATGCATAATCAAGGGGCAGAACATCTGGCAATGCCTTGTTACAGCAAAATGTCCATATAGCTAAATATTATTGTTGTCTATTTTTTTTTCATAACAACAACAAACAGTTGCGTAATATTATGACTGGTGTTAATGCAGTGAGTGGTACTTGCTGAAATGATGCTACAGACCCATGCAATGAGCAGCACTGGGACAGAGCTGCCTCTGAACCCCACGGGCCAGCCCAGCACTGGGCTTCATCTACTCTTTATTTCTGTCATAGAATCATAAAAATGTGAAAGTTGGGAATGATCCCCAAATCCAGCCCCGACCCACCCCCACTGTGCCCCCTGACCATGTCACACCTCTATTCCTGCAGGGTTTCTGCCCAGATAAAAATCCAGCAGCTGATTCTCCTGCAGTTTTTCCAGTAGCTCTTTCAGAGCCAAGCACTTCAATGAAAACCCAGTGTTACAAAGACTCCTGGAAAATGGTACTGTTGTGTTGTTAGTGTAACTTGGGGATGCTGCTTGCTGTAATGGTGCTCTGGTTCAGCCCCTCAGTGCATCTCAGCCTGCAGACAGGTGGCAAGAAGAAAGGAATTATTTGCATTCATCATAAGAAATCTTTCTAATTTCCTTTCTAACTCTCAATAGTCTATGAAACCTCAAGGAAAAACTAAGTACGGATATAAGCTGGTGATTTATAAGCCTGATTCAGAAAAGCATCCAGACACATCCCCTGGGGTACACAGCTAAAACCAAGTATATACTGCAAGGTCCTGCTGAATCAGTCAGTACTTGCAGCTCAAATCAGCAGTTTGTAGCAGAAATGAGTAGTAAAGCACTTCCAGGTTCTCAGCTACTTGCCTCCTTCTGCACAAAGCATTCACAAGCACTGATGCCCCATGTTATCCTATGGAACTGTACTAAAGGACTGCAGTCTGAGGGGCTGGCACTGACCCAGTGCAGCGATGTGAGCCCTGCAGCTGCAGTTGGGTCCCTCACTGCAGGGTGATGTGATGTGGGGTGACGTGACGTGGCAGGGCAGCAGGCAGCCTGGCCATGGGAACCAGCCGTGCTTATATGGGATTAACTCCTGGTGCTCGATTCCCAAAGGGCTGTGGGTGCAATGCTGTGTTCCGAGGCATCTTCATGAAAGTGCTGCCAATCCCTCTTATTCAGGGTGTGATAAGTTGCAATTAGGTAAATATAAGTAATTACAGTCAAGTGGTGTTTTAGGGCAAACTGAGCCTTAACGGGTAATTGTAGGGATTGCTATTTTCAGCCTGCACAGAGTAGCATGTGTTTTCATAGCTGTGAAAGCTTCCTAGCAATTGCATGGCAGATTACTGCTACAGCAGGGAGACAGCAGAATTACTGCTTTGCTTTTTCATGGATTCTGTTACAAACATTAGAGCTGACCATCCCATAACTCATAGGACGTGAATGGGTTCACCTTGGTGGAGATCAGCGTGTGAACGAGGAGCTCCAGCATCCATAGCAGTTGAGATGAAAAGATGCTTTTGGATTTATGGAGGGCTTTTAACAGCTTGAGCAAAATGATGGGGAATGTAAGACCACACCTGTGTGAGCTGGGAGCTTGCTGGCCCCTGGGATGTCCAATGGGTGCATATCCAGGCTTTGAGCTCCACCACTGTGTGCAAAGCTCAGGAGTTCCATTCCAAACCATGCACTTCTAGGCTATGTTTTGTATTTTTTCTGACATCCTTGCAGATTTAAATTGCTGGGGTACAGCCTGACTTCAGCCTTGGTGTCAGATGACAATATTCTGGGCTCTGTCAACCTGGGATGGATGGGATCTGTTTGAAGTGGAGAACTTCTCAGTATGCCAATATCCTCTCGTTTGGCTACCTGCAGTGTTTTACAGCACAGAAGGCAGAGTGGCTGCTTGTGTTAACCAGGTGTTCTCCAGACTCTGCACAAGCAGCTGCAGAGCCTTCAGACTTGGGGTAACAAAAGGGGATATGCTGGGGGAGAAGGGAGATGCACAAGTGGCAAATCACCGACAGCTTTGCTGGACCAGACACATTGGGATGTGCTTTAGGGAGGATGCAAAGCTTCTCCATGCAGTATCTTCAAGGCTATAACCTCAGCCTCTTATGCCAGGATGGGGCAAAACCAGTCCTGCCTTCTTCTTTTGCTCCCACACATTTCTGTGCAGCCCCAGTCAGGACGGCTGCAGTCTGCAAGGGTTTTGCTGAAGGAAAATGAGCATCTCCAGCTGCTGCGAGTAATCCTGTTTTGGCTAAAACCAAACACAGCAGTCATGTGCCACAGCAGCAGCGCTCAGGCCAGTGGCAGTCTGCTGAAGCACAAAGAGCTCCTTAATAGCTGAGATGGAAAGATAAGCACTGCCATGCTATTTAAAGCAGAGCATTTATGCCTGAATAAAGTCACTCCAGTTCTGGAGCAGGGAGTTTGCCTGGAAAGCCAGGATTTACATTGCACCCCAGGGACTACAGCGCCCTTACACCCTTTCATAAGTCTCCTTCCTTCAAAGCCATACACCCCACCTGTGGGTTCCTCGCTGCCTGTACTGCAGCACACAGCTCATAGTTTTGCTGCTTTGCTTGAGGAGTGGTGGTGACATTTGCAAGCTGGGAGCTGGCACCTCATCCCTGTGCCCCAATATTGGGCATGTGCTCCAGGAACTGTGCACCCAACCCTGTGCTTTGTAGGGTGGCAGGGAGTGCTGTCTGGCACTGGCAGGTGAGTGTCTGCAAACACCATTGATTAGAAAGTGCTGGTGGAGAAAGGTAGGAGCAGCGAGACTGTGCTGGGAGACATGCAAAAATGCACAGGAGGCAATAAACAGTGTCATGCAAATCTGCTTTGTACAACTCCTTTTTGCTGCAGTAACTTCAGGTGCTGTTCAGGACATATGGGCAAGGAAATGTCTGTTTTTCAAAAGAGATATGGTTTTAACCAGATAGAAGCCCTTTAATTAGCCTGACATTTTTGCTCATGTTTTATAGCCACATCTTTCCATGTGCATGCCAGAAAGTTGGGGAGGTGTGGAAATCACTGCTGGGATGGGGAGGGCAATTGTAATGGAGCCTGGATCAGTCCCCTGCTTGCAGAAAGCATTTGTTTGGTGGTCCCTTGCTTTTGCTTCGTCATCATCCTCTGCACATCTGTTTCGGGATGGAATCGATGAGTCCATGCCTGAGAACCAGGTTGCTTATATGATGCAACATTCAAATGATTTTGGTTTTCATATGTCTGGAAAAATAATTGTCATCTCAGGAGCAAGGGTTACCATAACCGAGGCTCCCGTTACTGCAGGCAGACGTGGGCCACTCTGCAAAGCACTTTTCTCCTAAATAGAGATGCACGCAGTCAGTGCAGGGACAAAGTTTATTGCACAGCTAACAAAGGGAATTTTGGAGTCCGCTGCAACACGAGTAATGGAGCTGATTAGCTGGGAAAGGGGAATTCCACCCCACGCTCCTCCACACAGAGCCCCGCAGTGATGGCACCGTGTGAATCCCTGCAGTGCGGTGCTGGGGCTGCAGCACCTCAACCCTGACCCCAGCCCCAGCTCCAGCCCACCTGTGTGTGCTCAGTGCCTCCCCGCAGAGCTCAGCACAGGGCCACCCCCTGCACTGTGCCACCCGTGTGTGCATCTGAGCCCTCTTGTCTAGCCAGTGATCTCGTAGCTCTGCACAGACCCCTCCATCACCTTGTGTCTTGTGGTGCTGCCCATCCTGCCTCAGTTTACCCATGTGTAAATTGGTACCATGTTTTCCCATCATGTTTTTTTAAGCTGCTTTTCTAGAGGGAACGCCACCAGCTCAGGTGCTGCCACAAGTGAGGAGATGTTCTCAGAACTGTAGTGAGATCGGGGGCAATTCACAGAGCTCTGCCCAGGAATCCAGAGGCTGTGACCCACACCCACTGCACTGCCCCCAGCTCCCACCCCACAGCCCTGCAGGGCAGCACTGGCTGAGACCAAATGGGAACCAATACAGAAAATGACAGCAGAGATCCCCCCCATGAGGCCCTGTGGCCATGCAGGCTGATGGGGTCCTGCTGTCCTGGGGAAGGAGGGAGTGTGCAGATAAATGCAATATATAATAAAAGTGAAAACTGTCAGAACGGAGGATTTTCGCACTTACCGTAAAACCGAAACTTGAAATTTCTTTTTCTTTTTTTTTTTTTTTTGTGAAAAAATTCACTGATTTTTTTTTTTTTCTCCATTCTGAAATGAGTTATTTTCAAGCAAAGAGACAAGGCTTTGCTTAGAAATGAGTAATCGTTGTCCCACCTTCAAGCAGAGGGGATTTGCAATGGGAATACATTGCTTTGCAGTGACATAACTCAGAGTCGTGATGCACTGGAACAGGTTGCCCAAGGAGGCTGTGGATGCCCCATCCCTGCAGGCATTCAAGGCCAGGCTGGATGTGGCTCTGGGCAGCCTGGGCTGCTGGTTGGTGACCCTGCACACAGCAGGGGGTTGGAGTTGATGAGCATTGTGGGCCTTTTCAACCCAGGCCATTCTATGATTCTGTGATAAGCATGTGTGCATTTGTGTGCCAGCTGCTCTATGAGCCTGGAAAAGCAGAAGGCCACATCTGGGCAGCAGTGTTTGAAGAAGCACCTGAGATCCATTGTGAAGGAGGAGAAATCCTTTTGCTTCTACGTATTTTTTATTTTGGAGTCATGAGGACATTTCTTCTGGCTGAAGGAGCTGAGTGTGTGACAGGAGGGAAGCGGTGCTTTTGCTGTCTGCACCGTGGTGATTACAGTGATGGCTCTGGTTGTGCTCTGTGTTGCACAGCAGGGAGCTGGGAGCAGGCACAGGGCTGGCAGCACATCATAACACAGATGTGCACTCTGTAAGAATCTGGGTCCTGTCCTTTCCTTTCAGGTCAGTCTCCTCTTGCTGTAGCTGTGTTTGGATAAGAGAACACCAATAAGGAGACAACCAGATAAACCAAGCCCTTCTGTTTATCCACTGGCATTTGGTTAGAGATGACAAAGATGATTAAACACTGAGATAAAGTTTCTCCTCTGCTACTATTTGATTGAGGAAGTTACATTTTTCTCTCGTGCATTATTTAGATGATGAATAAAACTGGATGGTCTTCGAGGTCCTTCCCAACCCAAAGCCATTCTATGGCTCGGCCCGCTCTCTCTCTGACCACTCATTGCCTGAAGATCCTTTCCAACTCACTGTGTCCTGGTACTGGAGATGGGACTCTCCCCTGGTAGCTCTATTTCTGTGGGCACTGTCACCATCTAGTGGCACTCTGCTCCTGGCTCACAGGTACAGCAGCCTCACTGAGCTCTCCCCCATCATCATTCATTTCTCCCAGGTATTAGTACCAGCTTTTACCAATTAGCACGTTAAAAGCTGGCATGGGTGGGTGCAGCCTTATCAATCCATGTTTCCCTGTGGCCCTGCTAGGATGTAGCTGCAGGAGGAAGGCCCCTCTGGTAAGGGGTTTGTGGTGGGGGGTCCTGAGACTGTGTGGGGTTCTGTCTGAAGTGTTGTTTTCAGGTGTTTGATTGCAGAGACCTCTCATAGGTGACTTTTGTGCTCTCACACTGTTTCAGGCCATGCAATGAGTGATCCACCCTAAGGATCTCTGGCAGTAACCCCACAGGGTACGTTCATATTGCTCAAAAGCTTGAAGGGAACAAATGCTGTGGCTGTGGGCTGGGTTTCCATCCCCTTGCCATGTCTATGGCAGCCCTAGGGGCTTCTGATGGCCTCCTGGGGTGGCTGATGTATGAACAGATCTGGAGGGTGGCACTGCCATGTGCTCAGTTTTGCAGGAGCTGTTTCCATGCAGAAATGCAGTCAATGCACCTTAAATTACAGCAGCAATTTCCTTTCTCCAAGGCTGAGGAGTGACCCTGAGCAGGGCAAGGCTCACAGTGCTCTTCCTAGTATTGTGGGTTTCTCAGATCTGTTTTTCAGCACTTTAGATCTCGCTTGCTTTGCATAACAGTGTAACTTCTAGGTGTTTCTTCCCTATGTGCAGCTTTGGGTTGAGTTTTCTTTGATTGTGAGTCCCACTGGTGGCCCCACATCACATGGAATATGGCTGTCAGCTCTGCTGCCAGGTGCAGCCTCACCCCTTCAGCATGGATCTGAATGTCCCACTGAGTGAGATGCTACACCACCTGTTTCCTCAAGGAATGCCAAAGTGAGGTTAGGATCCTAGAAGCAGAGAGAGGAAAAGGCAAGACTGGCTCTTGAGCATGGTTAGTATGGGCTGCAGCACCAGCTCCTGCTCTGTACCAGCCCTGGGTGTGTAGTTTGGCTTAGGAGAGACCTCTAAAGCATTAAAATTAAAACACGGAGAAGCAGGTGGGCTTTGTGTTGTAACTTACCCCTGCTGCCAACGTCTCTCTGTGCAGCAGCAGGAGGAACATGAGATCACCTCGCTGGGGAGAGCAAAGTCCCCACATGGTGTGGTCAAAGGGCTGATGTGGACTTGCAGCCCCAGATAACGTCTCACTGAGAGTTGTGTGTGGTTTTTCAGTTTCCTATTTTTAACTTTAAAGATACCTTCCTCTATCCATGTACCTCTCAAGTCCTGTGAGCAGGGGAGGGAAAGCAAACAAGGAACTGTTCTAAGAAAAATGAAGGTAACCACATCTGAAAAAACAAGAGCATAACCCTCACAGAAAATGAAAATAACTGCTTTTAGACCAATTAAGTGAACTTTTTATTATTATTATTGTTATTATTAATCCTGGCTGGAGCTTGGAGCTAATGAATCATAGTGAGATGGTAAACAGATACGTTCCTTAGGACACCTGGTAGCTTCTTCCATGATAATTTGATACAAACTACTGGAAGAGTTACATGACTTTGAGTCAACGTTTGAATTAAGCTATGAGAACTCAGCTGCAATTAATTTTGTTGTATCCTGTGTATGGTGTACGGGATAGGTGCCCATGGTAGGGAGATGGAACCTGTCCTCTTATTATTATTTCTAATTGTGATTGTTTCTGACCTTTCATTTTCCCTTTATTGGCCTTATTTAGAAAGGGAAAAAGGCTGCATTCAGTGCATCTACATTCAGGGTGTCGCCAATTGTGAGCTCCTGCTGGACTAAGAGTCAGCAATTGGAGGCCAGTTTATTTATAGTTCCATTGAGCATTGTGACATGGAAGGAGAAATCACACTCTCGAAGCAGTAGGAATCTGCAGTATATGTGCTCTTATATGTACCCAGAGGTTGCCTTAAATACCCAAGCAGCAACTCCTTGGCATCTGGAGCTGCCCACCAGTGAGGCACCCTGCCCTGGGAGCTCACCCAGCAGACAACACCAGAAGTCAAAATGTAATTAAGGTATTGGTGTTTGACCAGGATGCCATGGTCAACTCGTGCAAGAGGTCATGAGGTCTCCACTAACCACAGGAACCTGGTGTGCACCTCATGGCACACATAGCAAACCTTCAGTTAATGTCTCTGTACAACACACCGGGCTTTGATGTCTCCATGCATTAATCCTTCATGCCTCACATAATATGGTCCTGGGAAAATCCACTTACCTTTTCTGCTGACTTTGTCCAAAGGATTAATTGGACACCTACTCTGATACTTGCTCCCAGGTTTCTGATTCTTCCCAGTCTATGGAGGGGAGGAACAACATCTGAAATGTCACCATCCCCATGAGAAAAGCAAAGTGTTAAAATCTTTAATGCAGGTGTTCTGCAGGATCTGTTTTTACATCCTTTAAGAAAGGAAGTTTGGGGTTTTGGCTGGGTTTCGGCTGACATGGTTGCACAGTGCCATGGTACATCTCTGAACACTGGAGCATGAGGTGCTGGGTTGGGACTTGTACATGGGCTAATGGACACAAACCCATTAATGCAAGTTCTGACAGCGCAGGCCGGACTCGTATTTGTTAGTTTTTGGGTTCCTCTGTTCTCATTCCCCTAATTGTGCTCATTTTCTGTTTTAAAAATAATTGGCAGAAACTTATGATGTGAAAACAAGAATCTGTGAAGACAAAGCCTTGTAATGGAGCTCATATGTTGAGTTTTGCTGTTAAAAGATGCACTGAGAGGTGCGTTCTGCCATGGCCTGCCTCCAGCTGGGGCATGGGG
This sequence comes from Coturnix japonica, assembly GCF_054131305.1. Classification (NCBI taxonomy): domain Eukaryota; kingdom Metazoa; phylum Chordata; class Aves; order Galliformes; family Phasianidae; genus Coturnix; species Coturnix japonica. The sequence continues at coordinate 2,428,732 of NW_028188951.1, forward strand.
TCAAGCAGCTGAAAGGTTTTGATCAGACCTGAGCTGGTAATTTCTCACAGACGATCATGTGGTGAATCCTTGTTTCTGGGGCTCCTTCTACTTCATTCCCAGTTGTACTATGAGTTCAGCAGTGGCTTTGCTTTGGGGAACTGAGGGCTGTGTATTGCTGTATTGCCATGTGAAAGGAAAGCCTCCATCCCATAGCTCCCAAAGCCTGGAGATGGGAATTCCGTGCCAACCAAGCCCCTACTCTTCAGTAAAGCTGCAGACTATATTTATTTATTTATTTATTTTTTGTCCAAGGCATGCACTGGAGAGAACTGTAGAATGTAATGACAGAGGTTTCTGCTGGCTTTATAGCCAACATTTGTACAGAGATTATTCAGTTCTGCTACAGAATGCTATAGGATACAGTGGAAAAAAATTCAAGTAAGTCTCCATGTTTCTGCAGCACTTCATACAAAGCCTTCTTGTGTTTTTGTAGCTCTATTACATCCTTATGGTATGAGGATTTCTTACACCTGCTGTTCTGGCAGTGGGGAGCTGAATGGCTGATGCCTGACTTCATGGAGCCAGTATTCCTGCCTGCACCCTATGGAGCTGCCCATGATTTTTTTTCTCTCAGATCTGACATGCTGGAGGCTCTGCAGTGGCCACTGCTGCACAGAGCAATGAATTCTCTCCCCCTCTGAGAACAGAGAAAATATCGTGGGTTATTTTGTTAGCTCTGGACCCAGCTTCAGGCTGTGGTAGCTCTGACTGTGGCTGGCACCGCTCTTGTTCTGTGCAGGCACATCAACTGTTTTTGTCTTTTAACCATACGAGGAAACAAACTGTTTAGTGAATGAAGCCAGATGCATGAGGTTGTGCTGAAGGACCTACAGCCCCTTTGTAAAGAGCTCCAACAGGAAACCTTGGAAGAGGCACGTAAAAACATTTGTGGAATTTATTCTTGGCAATTAAAGGTAAATACACATTATTCAGATGGTCTCTTTTAACTGCACTGAGCCCTTCCTTGTGTTTCCAATCAGTCCATGTGGTGTAGTGCTGCAGCATGGTTTTTCTATTCCTCATTGTCTTGTACATCCCGCTGTAGGATGGTGGCCTGGAGCAGGGCTGGGGACATTCACTGGGCTTTTATTGACAGAATGGGAAGACCTAGCGACACCAGAGAAGCAGCTGTGAGAAGAGCGTGCCTTCAGATGCTGGCAAGAGCAGATACAAGGTAATTCTTGAAATAAGACAGGCTAACACACAAGCTTGCACAACCACCAGTTTCAGCTTGGACACTGCCCAGGTCAATGGGATTCTCTCCATTCATTAGTCAGCATAGCCTGACTGCCATGCCCTGCGCCCTCAGTGTGTGTTGCAACACGTTGTTCCATGAAATAAGCAAGTTAAAGCTTCCTGTGAGCTGCTGAAGCTCAGCTATGCTGAAATATAAAGTGTCCTGTTAAAACTGGATTGGGTCAGAAGATACATGAGCATGGCTCAAGTGTCCTCCAGTTTCTTTGATACCCATTGTAGCAATACTGACCTGATATACACCTCATTGTAATCTGGGTGTCTTTGGAAAAGAAAAAAAGTTTAATATCCAAAGTGAATTATTAACTCTTCCCTCAGTCTTATTTTGACCTCTGTGTAACCAGTGGCGGTATCAGGGCATGCTGTGGCTCTTGTTGGCCAAGGCATGGTGCCACCAGCGTGGCCCATGGCTGTGGGCAGGAGTGGTGACAGCTGGGACACGGGCAGGGCTGGGTCAGCACGGCTGATGCCATTCTCATGACACACCAGGACCAGTGCAATAAATGGGAGAGCCAGAACTTTCCAGGTGAAGTGAAATTAAATCATTTGTGCTTGCTTTAATATAGGGATGTATGATATTATCTGTCTACGGCATTAGTCTGTTCTGCTGCCTTTGAAGCTAATAATTGGTATTAGGGTGGTGTGTTGGAGTTTCCTTGTTAGGCGTGATTTTGGAATGAATCTCAGTTATCCAGACAAATGGGCATTTTCATGGTATTACCCACCACCACATGATCTTACATATTTCTCATCAGTGGCTGTGTTCAGGTTTGGGCATCACTGGGGTTTGGGGTTTTTCTTCAGCTAATTAAGAATTGTGAGAAGGGCAAAAACTATTTGGGGTGTTGGAGAAGAAAGGTTAAACCAGCAAAATGAGGCAAGCTTGGCTGAGCAGTGCTTAAGGTGGTCACGGCTTGTGGTGCTGAAGGGCTCCAACATCAGGAGGCCAACGTTCATTAGTGCAGCATGTGGAGATGTAGGGAGAAGCAAATGCAGCTGAGCTATCTAGCTGTGCCCTTGGCAATGAGGTCTTAAGGGCATTCATTGGTTTCTTGCAAACTACATTGCTCGGGATCTTGGGGAGATTTGGTAGAGAGCAATCCCACAGTAGCACAAAGGAAGGCTGAGCAGCTCAGGTGCTCCTTCCAGGCTCTGGTTCGTTGGTTTTGGGTGTAGCTGTCGACTCTATTGCAATGGGCTTATATTAGGTATGAGTTGGATCTGGTTTGTGCAATGGCTTGAGTTTTTTGGATTATGAGTTCTTAGATGATGGCCGCAAAGGAATTTTAATTAGGAAAGTAAGGAAGGTTTTACTGGGAGACAGGCAAGCCACGATAATTATTGGCAGTGAGAAAGCAAGCGAAGAACAAGTATCAGGGAATGTACGTAGGTCTTATTAACGATTAGCTAAATCGAGGTTTTAGGGATGCCCACAAAAGAGTATCTTCAATGGCAAAGACCTAAATGATGTTAATGTCCCCTCTTATGTTTTATCTGGTGTTCAGCTGTGCTTACAGGCTCTCAGGAGCACACAGATGAGGCTCAAAGTCTGACCACGGCAGATACAATCACTGTGAGTGTTGGGATTCCTGGAAGAGCCCATTGGAGGCTGGTCCTATACCAGTGCCTGTGGGAGCTCCCAGGAGCTGTTGAGGTGACTCAGACACAGGAGAACTCCTCTGTCTCACTGGACCACAGATCCCAAAGTTACCACATTCTTTTAAGAAGATTCTTTTAAGACAAGTTCTGTAGGAGTTTGTATTTCCAAATGCATCCCTCTTGAAATCAAGAATTAAAATGTTACAGTAGGATGACCCTTTTGTGTATTTCTTCAGGAAATACAGGGCAGTGTTGTTCCAATCTCCAAGAGCTTGAGTGTTAACTATTCTGGGAAGGAGATTACCATGCTAACGTAACATATCCTTGGTGTTTGTGTGGAATTAGCATGTCCAGACTCACATGAAAATGCTCATGGAGTTTTTGCTTGGCTAAATCCAGGCTTCTGGTTCTGTCTGCTGGAATACAGAGCTGTACATGTTCTCTTCAGAATCCAGAGATGTCACTGTGCTACTGACAAAGCCTTAACTTTCCTTTGTAGTCAGTTGATGGGATAGGTATGAGTGCATGGGTGAATGCTGGTGTGAAGCAGGACACCTATACTGTATATGTATATTCATATGTATATGGATATGTATACTATGTATTCAAAGATCAGATCTCATTTTCTTTGACTCTGTGGCCATGGCTTGCTCCTTTCTAATGTCACCTTCATGTACCAGCAAACAGGGCTGTTGCCAAAGGTGCAGGCCTGTGTCTGTAGGAGCAGAACCTCTGTCTGCAGCAGAGCTCCTGGGAGATGATCCTGGCTCTGGCACAGCCAGGACATGCAGCTCGCATTGCTGCTCAGGGCCAGGAGGCAGTTGGGTGCTGGTCACCTTTGAAAAGCTGTTCTTTAACCTCTTGATCTTCTTAATGAAATGGGAGGGGTGGCAGGAACTTGAGCTTTCTTATGTGGATTTTGCTAATTAGTCCAAATGCTTCTAAAATGCATGTGGACTTTTGAGGCCATAGACACCATTAATGCAAAGCACTTACTTGTAACGGAGTAAACACCACTGGGGTGACCACAATGCTCACACCAACAGACTCTTGATTTTTAGAGATTGCACAAGGTTGCTCAAGGTGCACGTGGGAATGGGTTTTGAAATGGTGATGCTGCATTTTCCTGTTGTCCAGCTGGTAACACAGGCTGTGGTAGGTGACCACAGGAGACAGCACTCAGTGTACCTGGTTGCTCATTGCCTCCAATGCCCTGTGCAGAGCATGTGGCATTGATGTTTCTTTTAAGGTCTCCAGTCTGGCTGCTGTATTATAAAAGGACTCCAACAACCCTTCAAGTGAGCTGGCTTGAAGGGGGAAGGAACACAACTAAAGTGTGTTTGGAGATGTACTGGTCTGAAAGCATGATTTGTGAAGCTTCTCTATCATCACAGACTGTATTCCTCTTAGGCTCAGAAAAACAGAGTTCTCCTTCAAGTAATGAATATGAATATACAGAAGCAAAAGGGTAGAGGTGACAGTCAGGTGCTTCAGGAAGGTGCTGGGCATGTGCTCAATGAACCACAAGGTCTCTGTGCCAGTGTCAGATGTAGCTATGAGCACCTCTGCTGTTCTTGTGGCATTGCTTTGTGTTCTTTTTATTATAGCTGAGGCCATCAAGGAGCTGGAGTAATGGCTTTTGGTGCCATTCTTGTACAATGATTGAGCAGGATTTCAGACTGATTTGATTTCAGAGACACTGGGGTTATTTGTGAGTCTATATGATCAAGGGAAGTTTGGAAGGCTGGGCAAAATCTGCCCCCACATCAGTTTTCTGAGAAGCTGGGCAAAGAACTGTTAATGTTAAACTGTTTGGACAACTGCAATCTTCAGCAGTGCAGCAGCTGTGCTTGGGGCTGGAGGGCCTTGGTGTGGGTAAGGGAACTGTACAGACGTTGTGGACTTGTATGAAGGAGCACACTGATCAGCCATCATTAGAACAAATCACATTGTTTAATCTGACCTTAATGTTTTGAAGAAAACAAAAATACCCTTTTTCCTATAAATCTGAAAGCTTTTAACCTCTTTCCTTCAATATGACTCTTTCCGAAAATGCTTGCAAATGAGATTTTTTGCATGAGGCTGCCATATGGTATTTTGCTGCAACGTCTTCCATTGCAGCTATTCCACAAGCAGATGATTCTGCTTTTGAGAAGGGGAAAACCTTGTGCTGACCTTCTTGTGACCTACTTGGCTCGGAGAAGTGCTGTGCAGAGCAGCTCTGCACTTTTGCTGCAGTACTCTACTGGGTGCATGGCTTATGGAGCTTTTGGGGCATTTTTGGGTGGCTCTTGCCAGCCCTTCAGCTTCTTGCTTAGCTTGCTGCGTGCTGGTTGAGTGTGGGCAGAGGTGTGAAGAGTCAGGGCTGGGAGGAAGGCTGGCAGAGGTGCAGCTTGATGCTTTGAGCTGGATGGAGGGGCAGATGGGATGGGACCAACACCTCCCAATTTCTGAACTCCTCCAGAAGAGCTCAAGTGAGCCAAAGGAACTAACAGAGAGAGAGAAGAAGAACTAAACTAGGTCAAACCTGGCTTCAAAGTGGAACCGAATGTTAACGCTTTGTGTGTGATCTGCCCTGGGAAAGTTTGCAGCCCATTTCTGTTTAGGGTTCAGCTGTAACGTATGTGTACCACACATGGTCATGGTGGGACTGCTGCTGCAGATATCTGCAAGAGCCTGTGAATGTTGCAGGAAGGCTGCTGCTGTGCTCATCTCCAGGGCTAGTCTCAGAAGATGCCTTTTGCACAGTAATATTGGGGAAAAAATGAAGTAAATTCAGTCTTTGTTCTCCCTAATTCTCATGCACATTGCAGGCTCAAACAAGGAGTGGTCTCTAGACTGGTAAATGCCATCCAGGGCTTTGAGAGCTGAGGTTGTAGGCTTTGCCCTTTGGGGAATTTCTAACTTGTCATCTCTGGGTTATGTGGTTAAGCTCAGAGCAGGTACAGGGATACCAAGCACATGTGGGCAGCTGCCAGTGCAGAACTTGTTGGTCCTTAAATGAGAATAAATCAGTTTCTTTATTTGTGTTTCCATTTGATGAGACCTTGCTGAAGGAGAGCTACGGGAATGGACTTCCCCAAGGGATGTAGGAAACCTGAGAGCAAAGTGACAATTCTAGTCCAGAGCATGGGAAGCTGTTGGTGGTCAGGATGTGTGGCACCGCCCAGAACTGCTGAGAGCTCTGCATGTTTTTGTGGCTTATCTTCCTGTACTTCATAGTTCCAGGCCCAAATCTTCTTCCCAAAGCCTTGAAACTGAATTAAAGCAGTATAAGACCTAAGAAAGACTGCTGTCATAACAATATCAGCTGGTCATCATGATTTCTGGGTGTCGTGCTCATGTCATCCCATGGTGTGCTCCAGTGAAGGTCTGGCTGTGCCCTCTGTGAGCTGTGATGTGGAGTATAAGAGCCAGAGGCTGAGCCAGACGCTGTCCCTGCTGCTGTGCTGGGTGCCTTTCTCAGCTGGAGCAATCTCTGATGGAAAGAGGAAAGATTGGGACCAAGAGAATGGGCACAACCAGATTTCTCACTGAGGGAGACTCCCCAGCAGCAGGGATGGAGGGACTATCAAAACATGAATGCAAATGGCGCAGTTATGGCTTTCAGGCTGGCACCTGAGGAGCACCTTAATGTCTTGCCAGGAACAGTGCTCTTAATGTTAAAAGAGAAGCTGCAGGCCATGAAAAGCAAGCAAGAAGAATTCAGGGCTTTCAGGGGTAATCTTAAATGTGAGAGTAGGTGGATAGGGAAATGAGAGATAAAATCTGTAGCTGTTTCAGGGAAAAGGGCAATCATTTGAGGGTTGAAAGTGAGTCGAACCATTCATCTTAGTGAGAGAGCGGGAGATTAAACAGTTTGGGAAAAATCTGGAGGCATCTTCTAGCTCCCAGGGAAGGACCCAGCAAACTGCAGCTGGGAGAGAAGTTGGGTTGTGTTGCTGACAACCCACACCCTTTGGGCCGCTGGAACATAGCACAGAGATGGATGGTTTTGGGGCTTAATTGGATGGGAATGACCATCTGTCTACAGCTGCCCTTAGAGGAGAGTGGAGGAGCAGTTTGGTCTGGGTTTGTCCCCCTTGGGTTGTGCAGATCTCCATGGAGCATCCCACTTCTGATAGGAAAAGGTAGTCAGTCTCCTAGAACTGGAAATTGACTCAGCGGTGATAAGTGAAACTTTTGGGGTATGGGACTGGTAACGCAGAGAGGGGCAAGGTGCCTGGAAAGAAGGGCTTTGGGGGGGGGAATTGTCTATTTGCTCTTCTCTGTGCTCTGGGAGAGTATTTCTTACTGTGAGTGGTGAGCTGTAACAATCCTGTGTGAGGTGTGGTTGTCCCACGTTGGACTTGTTGGAACTGAGATTTGCTGTGACACAGATAGAATGAATTCTGGGGGCTGCTGGAGCCCAGTGCCTGTGTGTGACTGACAGAGCGGGTTCACATCCCTCTAACACCCAGCCCCAAATGTCTGAGGCTGCTCTCATGGCCTGGTAAGTCCTGCCAGCCCCAGGGCTTTGGTGTGTGTGCATGTATGCTCTGCCTTTGGATAATGGTCCCAGCACATCTTTGATGTACTTTTAAACACTGTGTGTTATGTGTGTTATTCTCTGATTTCAGTCTTGGTCCTTCCCTTACTGTTTAGTTTCCAGTTAAGCCAGACATATGCACCCATGGACATGTAAGATTTAAGCACATGCTGTGTACCATAAAGCACTGTGGGACGGGGTGCTCTGAGGGCTGAAGTTTGCTCTCTGTCTGCCTTTGTCCACAAACTTCCCTGAGCATTTCTGATCCTGCTGAGAGAAACCGCACTCCATGTAGCGTCAGCATCACTAGATGGCACATGTGAGCTGCTCTTGTCCTGGCTCAGGGCAAACCAGGCACGAGAGGTTTCTTCCCCACGTTACATCCTTCTAAATCTATTTCTGAGGGCAGGGAATGCACAAAACATCCATACTGCCCTGGGAAGTGCCATGCTGCTGTGCTCTGTCCTGGGAGCCTCAAGTCTGTGGTTCTGGTTGACCTCTGCCTTGTTCTGTTGGTGTTTATTGCACGAATTCCTGTTGCACAGTGCTGTGTGTTTGTCAGCAGTTGGAGTTTGCTCTCTGGGCTTCTGTTCCCATTCCTGCTGCAGTTCTGACAGGTTCAGGCCTTTCAGGAGCCTCCCAGGCCATTGTATTATAGATCTGCAGTGGCAAACCCCTCAAAGACACACCCCCAGTAAGAGCTGGGACTGTACTGAACCTCTCAGAGTAATGGAGCTGCATTTCCACACCACAACTGCTGTTTCTCAGAGCTAGGTGGAAAATTGCCTTTCCCTTGTCCAAGGTGGAGTAGATCAAAGAGTTGCATTTCTTCCAGACAAGAACATGCACATCTTTACAGCAAGCTGTTATTACTGTCCTTCTTGCTGGACTTAGGCCAGGCTGGATGCAAACAGGAAACTGAATCCCAAGGAGGATCAGTCCTCTGTTTTTATGTAAACACAGAACTAAAGAGTTTTAATTATTCTTGGCTCCGGTCAGCCCCTGCTCAGCCCTGCCAGGCTCAGCAGGGTGGCAGATGTGACTGGAAGGTCATAGCACTGCTCGCCACCAGCTGTAGGAAATATTCCTTTAGGAATAAATCCTCTTTTTCCTTTTTTCCCCCATATATATATATATATATATATATATATATATATATATATATATATCTCCTATACCCCAACACATGGGCTGGGAGGTGTGGACTGTAACAACCACAGAGCTCCATTCTGGGGATCTGGGAGCAGCTGTGGTGCAGCTCTTCCAGCTCAGTCACCTTCCTCCATCTTCCAGGAAAAAACAACAAAACACTTTTCCATGGAGCAGTCCCCTGCCTTCAGCTGCACACTTGTCTTGTGCTAATGCAGTTCTCAGTTTCCACCCAGGAGTGCAATTACAAGTGCGCTCAAAGTGTGACTTTAATCTGATGCCAGGCCTTGCTCAAAGGGCTGAGGAAAGTATTTTTTTTCTTGCTGCCTCCTGACCATGTCATCCTTCCTCTCAAGTTTCTGATGTTATGTTTGTGCTATTCTTGCCATCCAGCTATGGGGTTAGCTGACCAGCCTGAATATTTGGGGCTGTCTGAGCAGCGTGATTGGGGAGTGGTGGAATGAGCTTGAGAGCTGCTTGATGGCCCCATAAGATCATTAAGGTTGGAAAAGGTCATCAAGTCTAAGCACCAACCCATCGCTGCCACCCCCAACCACATCTGTTCCAGCTCCTTCCCACAAGGTCCCCTGTGGGTGCATTGCTTCCCTGTCAGACTGCCTGGGAAGGAGGTGAAGGATGGGAAAGCTGTGTGTAAAATGACAGTGCAAGAACCATCTGTGTACACCTTTCTGTGTGGGTGTATCTATCTACTCTGGGATGTGCAACCTCTTAATGAACGTTATTTGTTAGCACTAAGGAGGTGAACTCGCTCTGCTCTCCAATAGTAGTTTCTACCATCTCCAGAGCTGACTGTATCCAGAGTTATCTGGCAACAACAGAATTGTATTGTGAGCAGCACCAGAGACATGGGATGTCCTGTGTTATGTACTCACTTCTGTCCAAAGAACAGGAAAAGACCTGCAGGTTGGATGCATCCTATTTTATTGGCTACTGAAATGCAGCTGTGTTTAGGGCTGAGGATGCAGACCCAAAGCTCAGCCACATGTAGGTTTGCACTCATGCATTTTGTTCTTAACTGTACAGAGGAACCCTGAAGTGCTAGACTGCTTTGTATTAATCACATTGGTTTGCAGCTCTGTGACCACAAGTGGAAGCCTTATCTGCCAAATTAATACCAATGCTTCCTTTTACAGCAGCTCTTTGAATTTAAATAGCCTACAAGGAACATTGGCAGGTTTTTATCACTTATCTTACATACCAAATCATTGCTTCCAAGACAAGGTGGTTGTGTAGATTCAGAAATCACCGTGGCTGTCAGGACATCCTGCTGCTGTTATCTGAGATCAAAAGAAGCCGGGGGGAGTTTGCTGTTATTGTGGTCCCCTTTAATTTTCTGGTGTTCTTCTTTTCTTACTTCCTTTGGAGATAGGGATGGAGCTGTATTTGAATCAGCCCAAAGCTGTTGATGTAAAACTCACAACACGGGGCATCTGGGCAGTGTTTTCCCCTCATAATTCCATTTTAGGCAGATCATTCTTACTGGAAATAGAAGAAAAAACCACACAACTTTGCATAGGTTAAACCACGTAAAAATGATGAATGAAAGCACTGCTTCCTGCCCCTGGGTTGTGACAGAACTGAATGGGAAGGAGCACACTTTAACACACAGAAGGGCTGCCTATACCATGCCCTGAGCAGCACCACCACTGCTCCAAACAGACACAGAGCTGAACACCACCAGAAGGTGCTGATCCCATGGCTTTGTGCCTGACTCACATTTATTCCCTGTTCCCACAGCATGAAACTGCACCCAATGCAGGGTCACAGCCACACAGCGCTGGTGATACGGCACTGAGCTGAGAAATAACCCTGCTGATGGATTTATGTAACAAAGAGAGGAACAGGTTTGATTTTTCCACCAAGCACAAACCTCTCTGGGTGCTCAAGAGCCAAAGTTTCCAGCGGTGAGGAATGTTTGGATGGACCTTGTGTGTGAATTATTTGGGGTCTCATTACTTGTGGAATGAATCCATCTTTCTGTGTTCTCTGTTATTCCATTTCCACTCAGATAATGAAATTAAGACATAGCATTATCCAAACAGCAGGCAGGCAAAGTTTGAGAGGGGTCTGATGTCTAGAGGTGCCCAAAATATCTGCGTGCTCTCATTCTGCTGAAGGAATCTCTTTCCTATCGAGTGGCGTCACGAGCAGAGATTTTCCCCTTGGGGACACGCGGTGTAATCCCCGATTATCACCAGCACAATTTTCGGCTCATAGAGCGTATGGAAAATAGAGCCCTGCAGAGCAGCTGTCACCGCTGCCAGCTCCATCCCAGGGCTCTGCTGCCATCTTATGGCAGATACGCGTTATGGAAAGCGGAGCAAACGGTCCTTCCCGGAGCGGCTCCGCTTTGCAGCTCCTTCACCCGCTGCCGCATCACGCAGACACCTCCGGTCCTACCCGTGCCCTCACTGAGGAGTCCTCTGGGATATAAAAACCCCGTGAGTTAGTTAGGAAAAGATGGAGGGAATAGGCTGTATCTCTGCAGAGGATCTCGGCTCTTCTTCTTGTGCTCTTCTTTCTTTTCGTTATGCTCCCTGACTGCAGACAAGAAACGTGCTCCTTGCCAAGCACTTCATGTTCCCACACCTGCTCTTTTACAGCCTGCTTATGGCCTTTATGGTTCTGCTCCAATGCAGACATGGGAGCTTTCCATCAGCTGGAAACTAGATCTGCTCTGATCTGATAGGAAACGCTCATCCACCCCCAAAAATGGGATGAAGTGAACTGCAGAAGTGACTCCCGAGCCCTAGTGCAGGACCAAGACATGGGCTGAGCTGAGCCACCTCTGGGCTCGTGGCCCGGCTCTGGGGCTGTGTTAAGGGCCCTGGTTTATGCTGGTGCCCTTCTGAGTGCTGAGTGCTCCGGGTTTGTTTTCCAGCAGATGACTCTGATCTCCCTGTGACCCACAGCTGTGCAAACTTCTGGGGCAGTGCTGCTGGGAAAGCAATGGGGTGAGCCAAGCAAGAGTTCTGCCACTCGCTGTCTGCTCCTGGTATGCGAAGGAGAAAAGACAGGCAAGGAATCGTTATTAAAAGTAATCATATAAAAACTTGGCATGGGTGGGATGTGGACTCTTTGCAACGACTTTCCTGCCAACCCCCCTCCCCACACGCCGCGGCTATAGGGGCGGTATCAGGACCAGCAGTTCTCCGGGCGGGTTGGTGCCGCTTATCTCCGGGGGACGCTCGGAGCTCCCTGCAGGGCGGAGATGACGGTTCCTATCTCAGCCCGTGCGCAGCCCGGCACCGGCACCGGCACCTGCTGCTTTCCGACAGCGGTGTTGTGCTGCGCTGTGTCACGGGGAGGACGTGGGGTTGGACACAGCCGCAGCTGAGGCTGATTCACGTCTCCAAGAGGCAGTTCTAAAGGTGCCCAACGCCCTCGTTCACCGGAGCATCTCCACGCCCCGCGGCCGGGCCGTGCCCCGCGCTATTCGCCGCCTGCTGACTCACAGCCCGCCCGGCCACCTGCGGGAACGGCAATTCCAACCCAACGCAGCTTCCAGCCGGGGCTGAGCGCCGCGCCACGCAGGTGCTTTAGGGGTGCTGAGCCCTGATCTAACCGGGGCCGTTCGGTGCCGCTGAGTCCCGGGGAGGGCTCCCGGCACCCGGTGCGGCGGCAGAGCCCGCCCCTTCCCGCCCCCGCCGTCTGTCCCCTCCCTGCCGTCCCCGCCCGCCGTCACGCAGCCGCCACCGCAGAGCCCGGGGAGGCGCCGGGCCGGGGCCGGAACAGGGACGGGGACCGGGGGGGCCGCAGGAGCCCGAGGCGGCGCCGGGAGCGGGAGCGCAGCGCGGTGCTGCCGCCGCGGCGGGGCCAGGTAGGGCCAGGGGGGTCCGGAGCGCCGGGTCACCGTGGTGCGGGGGGGGGCGGCCGGCGCCGGGTGGCAGCTGGCGGCGGCTCGTGGCAGTTGTTCTTTTTGCCCTCCGAGCCGCGTCACATCGGGAATAACTGTTTTCTTACGTAATGTTCGGCACCCGGTTACGAAATCACGGCGCGGCGCCGGGGCCGTGACAGCTGAGGCCGGGCGTGACGGAGCCCCCCGGGTCGGGAGCCGCGGCTGGGGGCGGTGTGAGCCGCGGGGCTCCCGGCGCTGCGCTGCCCCTGCGCCGAGCGAAGGTCGGCGGCCGCGCCCGGCACCTGCACTGCCCCGCTCCGGCTGCGTGGGGACGCGGGGGGGCAGCGCGGTGGCCTCGGGTCACCTCGGAAGCTCAGAGCGGCCGAGCCGCGGCCCTTCGCTGGTTGGTTTCACTTGCGTTTATTCTTCAAGTTCAGTTCTCGCGGTGGGGGGAAATGGCCGTCTGGAAACGTGCACGAGTCGGGTTTGCACTGGGAGCTCTGGGCGGCTGCGGTGGGAGCTGCCTCCATTGTGCATCGTCACAGCCTCGCTGGGTACAACAGCTGCTGGAGGGTGATGGAGACCGTCCGACATGGGGGGTTTGGTTTAAAAAAAAGGAAAAAGAGAGAAAAACGTCAGAACGCGAAGCAGAGCTGACTCATCCTGCCCGAGCCGTGCACGCCGCGGAATATTGTGGGGAATGTTCGTGGCGATGCTGACACCGCGCTGTGATGGGGGTCAGGAGCACTTGGAGGTTTCTGCTCAGTGCAGGGGATGCTCGAGGGTTCGGGTTGGATATCAGGAGCGATTTCCATCGGTGATGGACAGGCATGGGCTGCGCAGGGAGCGGGGGTCGCCATCCGCAGAGCTGCTCCAGAATGTGGGGACGTGGCACCTGGGGACACATCAATGGGCGCAGTGGGGCTGGGGTTGGATTTAATGGTCTTGGATGATCTTTTCAACTTTAATGATTCTGTGATTCGTCTGCCTCAGGGAATTTAATCAGTGTGATCTGCTCAGAGTTCCTTCCAAAAAGGCCTTATGAAGGCAACCTACTATAATCCCCACACCCAGAATGCTCTGTGGAAGGCATACACATATCCACAGCCTGCACCCTTTATTCCAGCCTGTTTGGGACTGTGATGACATGTGGGGCATCAATGGGGATGTGGGGCATTAATGGGGTTGCCCTGGCAGCAGGAGTGATGTCCCCATGGGATGCAGTCAGGGAGCTCCTCACCTATGTGTGCTGCAGGGAGAGAGAACCCATATTGCTCTTCTTTGGTGCTGGAGGAGCAAGGTGTCAAAACGTGCTGGGAGGGGAGGTGTTGTTTCAATGAGTCACCCCTATTGGTGGATGTGAGGCATTGCTGCAGAGGGGCCGGGCACAAGGGATGTGTCCCTGAGCACGTTTGAGCTGAGCCCCCTTGGGTGCACGGAGAGCCCTGAACTGCTGGGAGTGACAGCAGCGCTGCTCCTTTCCTGGTCTGCAGGCGGCTGGAAGGAGCCGAGAGTTACTGTCATTTCTTAATTCAATGCACGGCATGTGCACTTCTTCCTCCTTGCACTTCTAATGCAAACAGCAGCTACAACAGGCTGCGGCATCCCCAGCTCTGTTAAATTGATATTTATGTGTGATCGCTTAATTAGGGGGTTTGGTACAACACTGCTCATAATTTATACCCGTGCAATTAAGAGCAGACTCTTTCTTTCTTTAATTCTGTAAATATTAGTTCAGGCTAAATCACAGTATTTACGTTTGCTTTTAAGCTGTTTATTTCCCTTCTGCTCCAGTGTTTGTTGTGCTACAGATCCATGGCATCAATCCATCCTTAAAGATGAAATCTGCTCTATGGTGCATGTAGTTTGAAAGCAGAGCTGCAGTGGGAAGGCTGTGGTCCTGCAGGTGCTGTAGATCATCACAAGGACGCTGCACATTTTCACTATTACCTGCATGAATGAAACTGCAGACTGCAGGGCTGTAAATCTTGAGCCATGCAGCTCTGTGGATGTGTGATGGCACAGCACACGTTGGGGCAGAGAATCTTATCGTGTGCTCTGTTCCATAATGCAGAGCATTTACAAACTTCAGGCATCTCCTAAAGCTCATATCTGTGCCTGACGTGGTGTGTGACCCCATGGCACTACCTGGTGATTTGTGGCTTCATTTATTTTCACGTCTCTGCAGAACTGGGACTCTGAGCACGCTGCCACCAGGGCTCAAATGGCCTTGAGATGTGAGTGGGGAAAACCAAACTGCACAGGCAGTGCTGGGCACAGCAGTGAGTGCAGCACCTGGCAGGGCAGGGGGCTGTGCCCACACATTGAGCGCTGTGGGCTATTGCAGATAAACCACAAGGGGAAATAAATGGCTGCATATCTGCGAGCCCAGAAATGTGCTTAAGAGCTACTTCATACCAAGGAATAGTTTTTCTTTCCATAAAGGAGCTGAATAGGAAGTGTATCAGGTTTTTTTTGGTCTTGAGGCGGAAGATCCTCACGTGGTGATACCAGCATTGGTTGGTGTCACAGCCTGATGCGGTTCCTCCCAGCCCATGTATCATAGAGATGCGTCCCTTGGCATCTGCTGTGCACCAGAGCTGTAGTGCTCATCCTCACGGGCACAGGGAGCAGAAGCATTTAGACCTGTGGGTATCAGTCAAGGAATGCTGCGCAGGTTCAAGTTTATTAGGAAAAATGTGACTAGAGTAACATTAAATCCAGCCTTTTTGTTTTCTTAACCTCAAATCTGATAGACTCCCATTGTCCTGTTGGAAGCTTAATCATCCATTGGTTATATTCTTAATTTTTTTTGAGAGCTCCTCCCCTCGTTTAAGTGTCATGTAGTTGATCAGTCTGTGTAGGGAAGCATCAAGTAAGAGAGTAACCCATCACAGAGACAGACTCACATTTACAAAGGACTCCCTGATGGCTTTTGCTGTCTGCTGGGGCCAAGTTTGCTTTCATCCCCAGACCCACCCTGCAGAGTGAAACTGCCATCTGTGACACTGGGAAATATTTCAGTGCCTTCTGCTGGGCTGCCTTGTGTTCAGAGAAATCTTGGCTGGGGCTGTGGGTGCCTCAGTCACGACTCGCATGGCAGTGTTACCCATTCAAGAACATGGAAATATTTTACTACTTAAACATGTAGTACGTGACCTCCCTGGTCTGCTTTGTGCTGGAGCTGGTATATGTGGTCACTCTGAGATGCTTGCACAATTGGAGAAGGATGAGAGCAATGATTTCATTTCACTCCTACCCTAATCTGAGTTAATGTGCTGAGATCCTACTGGTGAAAAGCAAGGGCACTTGGCCACGGCCATGCCTTGATCCTTTAAGAGTTTGAATCCCCGCTAAGCATGCTTGTCTTCCAACCTGCACTCACACAGGATGTAATCAGTTTTGTTTTCCATCTGTTAAACAAGAGGCTTTGATTAGCCCATGCAAACAGAAATAATTATTTTTCTTCTTGCTGATGATGACAACAGCAGAGTTAACCAGCACGTGCATATTTCATCACCTTTCCCACACTCGCAATTGCAAGCACCTTGTTCTGTGTGTTTTACCTGATTTGCCTTACAACAGGGATTTGGCTTCCAGTATTGTCCCTTAATTATAGTAATTGCCTAAGTGGAGATCTCAGCATCTCCTGCTGTCCCGTGGCAGCCCTGTCTGTGCTGCAGCCTGACCTGGCCTGTCCACCTGGCAAATACAAACGCTCTGCTCAGCCCAACCCAAACTCACAAGGCTTCCAATTTTCGAGGAAATAGTTTGATTTTTATGGAGTGACTCAAAGGGGCTGCTGGTAAAATATGTCTGATAGATGCCAATGTGCAGCTGGAGGAGCAGTGTGGTCTGATTGTCCAATGGAGAGATTGTAGCATTCTGAATTTTTGATGATGCTAAATGGAAATACCCATCAGAGGGTTCTCCTGAGACCGGGCTGCTCTGGCTGGGAAGATGCATTCCTCAGCCTTAGTGACCCATCCCTCCATATCCTGTGCTGGGGGCCCTATTAATTCCACTGAGCTCTGCCCCAGGCTGTGATCTCCAGCTCGTGGTGCTGTGCTCTTGGGGACCTCAGTTGAGGAGCAGAGGATCTCCTCAGAGATGTTTTTAAGTACTTGGTTTGTTCATTGGTGGATTTCTAAAGGATGGTTTTGTGTTTCCAGAATCACACCTGATCCGCTGTTGAGATGGTTTGTCCTGTAGAGAGCAGTGCTTGCAAACTTTAAATCCCAGCATTCACAATTCTGTAAGAAATGGAGACATTTAGGCCTGATGTGATCCAAAGATCAGTGATGCAGTGGCACAGCTGGCTGGGGGTTGGGAGGTGGGAGTCCCCAACCCTGGTGGTGTTCCAGAGCTGTGGGGATGTGGCACTGGGGGACACAGTGGGGTGGGGTTGGACTCAGTCACCTTGGAAGTCCTTTCCAACCTTAATGATTCTGTGATTCCACGCAGGTAATGTCCCCAGCTGAAGCTGCACTGCAGCGTGCACTTTGCTTTCAGTGCGTTCTGTGAACATCGTTGGCTTTGATTCAGCCACCAGATCCAGTTTGTTCCCTCCAGGATAGGGATTCCTCGCTTATGCAATAGCAATATCCTGCTTCAACAGGCAACGGCTTGTTGGGCCAAGCAGCTGCCCAAAGGAATGCCTATCTGCAGCTCGTGGGGTGGTACCTGCCCAAAGAGGCTGCAGGCTGTGGCAAGGCTGCGTCCCTGGTGCTCACAGCCGGCTGCTCTGCTTGTGGCTGAAGGGAAGAGCTTGCTGCTTAGGTTGGCTGGAGCTGTGCTGCAGTGAGAGCCAGCTCTACATGTGTGGTTCATCTTCACATTTATAAAATGAAGTCTTGCATAAAAAGGCAGGAGGTGGACATCTTATCACTTCACTTTGCATCCCTAGAACAAATGAATATGGGTTTGGATGGTTTGTTCCTCTCAGGATCACGTGTAGCATCCATTCAGTCCTCGTTCTTCTCAACAAGTTTGTTTTTTCCCTAGAAAAGCACCTCCAGGTCAATGGCTAAAGAGAAATTGTATCTGTTCACAGCAATTCTGGAGTCAAAGAAAATGGAAGGTGAAGGATGCCCGTTTGTTGAGTTTGCTAACATCAATGTTAGCCATTTGCTGCTGTCAGTTAGGGACGGGTGGGAGCTGCAGCTGCTGGATGTCTGTGCTGGTTACATTCGCTGAGCAGATGACCTTGGGGTTCTAATTCCTTGCATCAGAATGCATAGATCGGTTGCAAGAAATGGGAGAAATGTTTCCTAGAAGTTGATTAAAAAGTTATTCATTCATGTGGTTCTAGTGATAAGGGCACAGCTGGTAACCCTTTGGAAAGGCATGGGCAACTTATGTGGGTTTTGGGGGTTCTTTTTAATGTATTTGTTCTGTAGTGTTTAGTGTTTCTCATCCTCAGTGGTAAATGCGTGTTTATCACATAGCAAAAGGACAAACTCAAACCTCAGCATTTGCTGTAGCTGCTTTCTTCAGCCTGTACTTAATTGATGGGTTTAGATAGAAAATAAAACCATCTGAAACTGAGGAATTTGGTTTAATTGCTTTTTGCTTAATCAAATTAAATAAACAGCTTTCTGAACATAGTAACTGTGCCCTCTTTTTTTCCTTCCCCCCCAGAAAATGGCTGTTCCACCTGCTTATGCTGATCTGGGCAAGTCTGCCAGAGATGTGTTCACCAAAGGATATGGTAAATAAAGCCAAATTAAGTTTCACCTTTCTCTGATTCTTGAAACTGTTACGATTTTGTTACTTTTCTCTGATAAATATTCCACTAATTTCCATTAGAATCCAAGGGTTCCCATATCCTACCTTCACATTGCCATGGCTGCCTGCAAAGGGAGGTGACTTATTCTTGCTGGCACAAAGATCTTCGTGTTCCCCGTAGGTCTGTTGTCTGCTTTGAAAGCAAACAGAGTGTTGTATTTTGGCTGCTTCCATCCATCGTGAATAGGACTATTGATGTCAGTAATTTCCTAGGGAAAAAGCTGCTGCTCACTATGAATGAAGGCATTCTTACCTAGGCTGCTCCTGGTGCTGTGGCAGGGCAGCAGGATCACTGCAGGCAGTGCTGTCTGAAGGCAGTGTGAGCTGTGTAAGCTGCTGCTTTACAACTTGGGATTCAGCACCCGTGTTGTGCTTTTTGTTATGTTTTATTTTGTTTTAATAGTTGGCAGCAGATTTAGAAAGGAGCTTTGAGGAGTAAATCAGGCGTGCTTTTCAAATTAACCTATATATAATTCATGTTTTCTTTCATCTTCTAGGTTTTGGGTTAATAAAACTAGATTTGAAAACAAAATCTGAGAATGGACTGGTAAGTGTGGGCAGGGACTGAAATCCCAAACACGGCAGTGTTCCTATGTCTGCCCTGTATTCCTTTTTAAAAATAGAAGTGTGTCTTCCTTGATCTCCCCATATCAGCTTTCAGTTATACTATAGCCCTGCAGGCTGCCATGCCTTTATGGTGCAGCTCTGCGCAGGATTTGGAGCAGGCTCTGCAGGGATGTGCTGTGTGTTCTTCTGAGCACCTTTGAGAAAGATGCAGATCTTATTGTCCCAAATTACAACAAATAATAATTCTATGAAGATCAGTCATCACATGAGTACAAGCAACAGAGTGATACATATCATTTTCTTTTTCCTCTTCAGGAATTTACAAGCTCAGGTTCAGCAAACTCGGAAACAAGCAAAGTCAGTGGGAGCTTGGAAACCAAATACCGATGG
Organism: Coturnix japonica; assembly: GCF_054131305.1. Lineage (NCBI taxonomy): Eukaryota > Metazoa > Chordata > Aves > Galliformes > Phasianidae > Coturnix > Coturnix japonica. The sequence continues at coordinate 2,447,907 of NW_028188951.1, forward strand.
GTGGAATATGGGCTGATGTTCACAGAGAAGTGGAACACTGACAACACGCTGGGAACTGAGATCACTCTTGAAGACCAGGTAACTCTGGGCTTCAAACATGCAGCTTCCAGATTCACTTGTGACAGTGTCTGACTAGAAATCCAACCAGTGAATTTCTTTTCTGTTCAGCTTGCACGTGGCCTGAAGCTGACTTTTGACTCCTCCTTCTCACCTAACACTGGGTAAGATGTCAGTAAGCTTCAGAGAGACACACATGCACACAAAAAAGCTTTTTCTGGTTCTGTTTTAGTTTCCCAAAATACTGTCTTCCTTACTCCTTCTGTTGTCCAAAGACATCGAGACATTTAATGCTCTGCCTATGCACAATGAAATCGTGTCTGTTTGACTTCACTCTTAAAATGAACAATTGCTCTCTAAACCGAACTTTGAAATGCACTAACTTGGAAATTATGGCCAGAATCAGAAGGAAATGTTTTGTTTCTGCTTTACTTCTGGCCATGTCAGAAAATGAGCACTTCGTTCCTGCCTGAATAAAAATGCCAGACAAATCAGCTGTAATGCAAAGCTTAACAAGCTCCACAAGCCAGTTGGCTGTGGCTCTAATAGGTCGGCACAGTAATTGGGCTCTTTTCCCAAGCTGAATTTGTCATCTTGAGTTCCTGCTGGCCGCACAGTGCCGTGGTGCTGCACCCTGCGATTGGATGTCACGGTTATGTGGGCCAGAGGGATTAAGCAGCAGCTGTAGGGCTGTATGCTGGTTTATTTTCTGTCCCCTCTTGATTATCTTTTTGCAATCAGTGTTGCCACTGAGCCAAAATGCTCCGCTCTGAGCTGCTCAGAGCAGCGTGCTGCAGTGCTTCTAGTCCCAATGGAGGCTTCATCCTGCCTGAAATGTCACGTTCCCCGCTGCCAACTGCTTGCTGCCCATTCTTTACTCTGAATTAACCGCATATTTTTGCATTTGTCAAGCAGAATAGTCTCCAGTTTTTGTTAATAATCATTTCTCAGCTTCTGCAGTAATTGCAGGCAGGTTAATGCTGGCATTTCCGGGACTCCTGCTCGTCATAAATTCCTGAGTTAGAAATAATAATAATAGAGAGCAATCTCTATGCAGGTCTGATACAGCATGTTTTGCAGATCATGGGGACTCTTTCTGCTGGCTGAAGTGGGCAGTTGATTAGAAATTTCCTATCAGCCTTACTTTTCTGGTAGGATTTCAGTAAATGATTTGGTAAATGATCCTGGCCAAGAGGTCAGGAAGGGCAAAAGAAGGAAGTGACTTGAGAAAGTTTGTTTCTGCAATTAGCCTTTGTTACTGCTGTAAGCACGCAGTGCTGTAATGCATCATAGGGAGGAAAGGGGGCTGCAGCACCTGCTTCCTTAGCAGCTCAGACCTTCCCCTGGGAAGCTGGAGGCAAAAAAGTGTTTTGCTGTTGTCTGGCAGAGTAAATGAAGTTACGCAGTAACCAGGATTGCCTAAAAGCTGTTTGTCTGGGACGAAAGGTGAACTGCTTTGGTCGTTGGCAAACCTGTAAACTGTTGGTTTCTGTTATTCCCTTGTCACTCCTAAACTACTGAGAAATCAGACTGTGGTGAGGATTGGCTTTTGTCACTTCAAATCTGGCACACTGTGCTGTTGCTCAGCAGGATGCAGCTCAGAAGGGCTTAGAAAAGCACCGCACTGCATGTGATTGCGTGCACTTCTTTGTAGGTGAATGAAAGTCTCACAACTCTGGAATTTAAGAAGGCGATGTATCATTTGACTCTGCAAACACGGATACTTTGTCTTCAAAATCTGTTACACAGAGTTAAAGTAACTGATTTGATTGAATTGCCACCTGAGAGTGCCAGTTCAAGGATGTGAGATTCTTTCTCTTTGCTTTAGGAAAAAGAGTGCTAAGATTAAGACAGGATACAAAAGGGAACACATCAACCTGGGCTGCGACATGGATTTTGATATCGCCGGTCCTTCGATACGTGGAGCCCTGGTGCTTGGCTACGAGGGCTGGTTGGCAGGTTACCAAATGACTTTTGAGACAGCAAAGTCGAGAGTAACCCAGAGCAATTTTGCTGTCGGCTATAAGACTGATGAGTTCCAGCTTCACACTAACGTGTAAGTATTGGAGGGTGGTGGGCATTAAAATGAATTTAAGAGCATTTTGATGCTTCCAAAACAGTGATGGGGCAGAGTTTCAAAACTTGAATAGAGGGGGAGGTGGCTCTGATGTTGCTTCTTCACTTGGGATGGCGAGCAGAGTTTTACAGTTGCATTAGCTTTCCACGTGTGTGTGGGTGCATCCATAGTCCATCCGTCAGACACACAGCGATTGCTGCAGCCTCTTTGTGAAATCAGGAAACAAGAGGGTTTCAAAAATATTGTCTGTGAATGTTGAAGTCAAAGCAATGCTTCCCTTTTGCACACGTAACAATTGAATTAACTGTGCTGGTTTGATCTGTAGAAGGAGGAGTTTAATCAGATGGCAGTAACAGACAGAGGGGATCCAGTGGGACAGATACGGAGTGGTTTAGCTTCAAGATTGGAAGGGATATGACTGAAAAGTTTGCCTTAGTACTGCAGCTCATAATGATCTCAATACACAAACGTTAGTGTTTTCCAAATGTTTGTGCAGAGAGAAACCAGGATTAAATTCCTCGAAAACTTGATTTTTGTGCCTCCTGTTCCTCTTAAAAAAAGCAGTTCATGTCTGCAGTAAGACAGGCTTTTTTTGCTTTGTTTTTAATTAAGATGAAGCAATCTCTGCTCCACACCCTCTACCACTCCGTTGGCTAACTGCATTTTTGCATGTAGCAGAGCTGTTGCAGGCTGTTCCCATTTCAGGGCTGAACAACCGTTCTGCTTTCCCGGAGCTGCTGCTTCAAAGGCTTTCTGTTCTGTCTCACGCTGTTTCGCAGAGATCTGGTTTAGGAAGTTGCTTTACAGAACAAATGAACCTTCATAGCCCAGGCAGTGTTTGAAGGACTGCCAAAGCACAGAAATGTGGGCAGGAAACTTCCATCGGACCGATACAAGGGGTCCCCCTCTGCTCAGCAGTTACGAGCTATTCCTTCAGGCATAATGGCTTTCAACTTTGTCATGCTGTAGTAGTTCCAAACATTGTACGATTGGCTTTTGCTATAAAATGCAGTCGTTACTATTACTCCTGATTAAAGCGACAGCAGGAAATAACATCAGAGCATTACAGCGGGCTCTGAGCCCCTGCTGCTGTTCCTTGGGTCCCTGAGGGTCTGTTATGTGGTCATTGTTACTATGAGTGGATGATGGATGATCTTCAAGAGGGCGCCTTGTTTGCTTGTTTAGTATTCGTACTCTAACAACTGATGGGCAAAAATGTAAATGCGTGATATGAACAGCAATGTTAATTATCGCTATTAATGGCTTAGCTGGGGGCTTATGGCATGTTTCAACTTTGAAGCACATAAAATCCAGGAAACTGTTGTATTTGGAATTTGCATGACTGGCGTGCAGGGTCATTATATCTAGGCAGTTTGGTGTATCAAAGGGTGCTGTGGCATGCCTGATGAATGAACTAGGTGGGGCTGGAAGCATCACCTTCTGTTCTGCCTGCTTCACAGGGCAGCCAGGGGCCTGAGCAAGTTGCTTTCCTTAATGGTGCCTTAATATCTGCATTTCCATAGAGGGGTCATGTTTTTGATCTATGTATGAAAAGTGTCATTATTATGACTAGAATTAAAGGGAGCTTCGATTTATTTACTTATTTAAAATAACTTTAACCTAATGTAATAATACATGATCACTAAAGGGAGGCAGGGCTGGATAATCTCTAGTTCTAAATATGGTTTTCCTTTCTTTTGGAGCTTAGCTCAGACCGCCCCTCACTAATGTTGCAGGTCAAGACAGAGCTGTATGGGAACCTTGCACAAAATCTGCCTGTGTAACCAGCTCTCCTCAGTCCTTTTTAATTCCTCCTTTTCTTGAGAGCCAAGCACATGAAGTTATGTGTGAGCTTCAGTCTTATCTGAAGAAAGTATTGTAGCCTTTTTCAGGAAGAATTGCTCTGACAGTTTAAAAAGCTGCTGCTATGGCTTCAGCTTTGAAATAGGCTGTCACTGTGCAACTGTTGTGAACCAGCGCTGTGCCTAAGAGGTAAAAGTGGCCTTTTAAAATCACAGAATCACAGAATTGTAGTGGTTGGAAGGGACCTCTAGAGATCATTGAGTCCAACCCCCCTGCCAAAGCAGGCTCCCTACACCACGTATGGTGGGTGGGGTGGTTGCATGTTGTGCAAATAGAGATCGAACTGAAGAAAAAGAAAAGCAAAAGGCAATTGCTTTGGGATACAGTTCAAACCTGCACTGCTGTGTGCCTTCCAGGAATGATGGAACAGAATTTGGAGGCTCCATTTACCAGAAGGTGAATGATAAACTGGAAACTGCTGTGAATCTTGCTTGGACAGCTGGTAACAGCAACACTCGCTTTGGAATAGCAGCCAAGTATCAGATTGACCCAGATGCGTCTTTTTCTGTGAGTGCCATACATTTATAAGCATTTGAATAACCAGTTTCTTGTAATAGGAACGTGAAGCAACTTTACATCAATGAGTAAAGTCCTTTGGAGGCAGTTCGCTGCTATGTGCCAATTCTGTTGCCTATTCCATTGGCACATGCTTCTGCTGGTCTCCCTTTTGGCCACACGGGAGCACAGTTATTGGATTTCCCTCAAAACTGATACAGAATGGTTTATTGTATTTATTGGGCACTGCTTGGAGAAATTTCCAGTCCATATTTTGGACAAAAATTACAAACATGGTCAACTATAGCACAGTTTCAGTGACTGTGGATGTGGACTATAGGTATATTGATTCTGCAGTTAAGTTTCAGTGAACTGTAGATTATTTTTGTGTGTGTGATCTGTTATTTATGCATTTAAAAGGCAATACATGATTTCCAAGTGAGTAGGGTTCTGAAGGAAGATAACAGATGATTTACGTGTGTTGTTTTTCTCCATCCAGGCTAAAGTGAACAACTCCAGTCTGATCGGGCTGGGATACACTCAGATTTTAAAGCCAGGTAAGTCTGTGCAGAAGAAATCCAGAAATACACAAATAGTATTTCAGTCTTGAAATATCAGAGAGGCTTTTTGCAACAGTACGTGGTTGGTTTCGTAACACTGCTGTTCTGTGTGGCAACCCAGTGGTGAACTTCACCACAGACTGCTCTGTTAGTTTGGGATGTCTGTTGGGATCAGAATTGCTAGACCACCAACCACTGTCCATTAGGTTCTCTTCTCTTAACACCAAGTCATGTCACTGAGTTTCTTTGCATGAAAATGTGATGTTCCCAAGGCCTGCTGGTTCAGGAAGAGGGCAGTCTTACAGCTGCCCAGTTGGTTTTAATGTAGTCTAAAAGATCTGCTGCCACAATACCATGCAGGTTGATTACTGCATCAGGTGTGGCTCAGGGCTTTTCATCCCAGTGTTTTAAAGAGGGTGAATAAGAGTCAAGGTCCCAGATTTTCATCATACCTGAGTCTAAAATTAGATTCATCTGTAGGCCAAAGGCAATGAACTCAACTGACATGTATGACAAAAAGTAAAATCTACCTGGTTTGTTTTATCCTGACTTTGAGAATTCAGAAAGATTTAATACTTGCTGACAGCCTGATAAAGTCCAGACGTTTACATGGCTAGCTGCCAAATGACATGAATGCAGCCACTCAGTCCATTACAGCAGCAATGCAGACACTGCAGTTACTGAACATAAGGCTCATTCCAAGTGTTAATCACTGTCTTCTCTCTTGCTTCTCTCTGCAGGTATCAAGCTGACGTTGTCAGCTTTGTTGGATGGCAAGAATGTCAATGCAGGTGGTCACAAACTTGGTCTAGGATTGGAATTTGAAGCATAAAGAGAGATTCTACAATCGTTAATTTGAGAATACAGCATAGCTACCTTCAGAATATAGTGTACCTTTCAATGTTGTATGTCTGGGATGCAAGTAATGCTAAGTATCAGTCCTGCTAGTCCTGGTTAAAGACAGCTAAGCTTTAAAATGTTTCAGAAATGGAGACAAAAAGCATTCTAAGAAATCCAGATTCCAGGCTTTTATTTTTTTTCCTGTTTTGGGTTGTTATTGCCCATCTTATCCGTCAGCTGCCGCATGATAGCAAACAGGGAAGGTATTATTACCTATACTAACATATTGACTGCACAAGGGATATGTTAGCGTGATACAAGAACTGTTATGTCAAGAGTTGCAGACCACTGTTGTACTGTTAATTCCTTATGCAAAATGCTCTGAAGGCCTCATTTCACTGTGGAATGTGCAAACTTGCCTGGAAAAAGGGATAATTTTTATGTTCTGATGGGTGTTTCACAAATGGTTCGTCTCGTTTGGTTCCTTTACACCTCCAGCTGTCTCCAGAACGCTTTAGGTCGTCTGTTTGTGTGACTCTGTTGCCGAGAAGGATTTGATGTGACTCAGCCAATGCTCCTTGTCCTGTGCTGTGGTTCCTTTCCCTTGCACTGAATGGAAGGCTTGTAAGACAGGGCTGTAATCAGGGAAGTGTTTGTACCTGCAATCACATAATTGTGTCACTAAATTGAAAATGGACTTTTGTTTTATTACCACTTGATTTTGTTTGTTTATTTTTTTTTAGCAATTAAATGGGTACATTTTTAGAGTCTTCCATTTTGTGTGGAAATAGACCCCGAAGTGCTGTACCTGACACTACTCAAACCGGAGACGAAACAACCAAACCCAAACTTGAATAAAACATTGAAACATCACTTTTTACTTTGGCTTTGTGTATGATCTGTGCCCATCGCTGTGTTTCTTTGGACCTGCAGGGCTCCAAGCTTTTGCTTTTTGGCATTAAAGTCAAGCAGCCATCCCGCAGCTGAGGGAAGGCCACTCCTATTCCTGTCAGGGCTCTCCGCTTTCCCGCCTTCCCGCGCGCCGCCATTTTGCCGCACAGCGCATGCGCGGTGGTTACACCAGAGAGCAGGCCTTCATTTCTGCGCATGCGCATCGCCCTCCCAGCGCCGGGGCGGTGCTGCCGCCACGTCTGTGGGAGTGCCCGGCAAGATGGCGCCCGGCAAGATGGCGGCCGCCGGCGGTGTGCGCTGCTCGGCGGGTCGCGCGCTGTGCGTCCTCCTGCTGTGCGGCTGGGCCATGGCGGAGCGCGGCGTGCAGACCCGCGGTGAGCTCGGCGGGGGGGGGCGGGCACTGAGGGCGCACATTTGTGGGTTTGGTTATTTATCATCGTGTTTCGGCCTAAAAGCCGGTCCGGTCCCGTCCGAACTGCCCGCCCCGCGCTCCTTCCCTTCTTGCTTTCCTCAGTGTTCTCCGTTGTGTCGTGATACGTTCTGCTCTGTGCTCTGTCCGCTTCTGTTGCTCTCCACGCTGTTCCTCATCGCTCCGAAAGCACTGCCTGCCATTTATTAACGCTGAACGGGCCGCACATACAAAGAGCTCAATAGGGCAGGAGACGTTCCCAGCCATAGGACGCCGTAATTCACCTTACAGCAGCAGTAAAGAAGCACGGCCTGTGTGTGACACTGCCAGCCCTGCAGCTTGGAGGTGACTGCGGTGCCCTGCTGGGCTGTGCTGAGCTCACAGCAGGTTGGCATCCAGAAACCTTCATCAGGCAGCAGCAAATACCCGTGGAGATGGAACCTTCGCTGCCCCACCTGCATGATTCGGGCTGATGCCTTGACCTTTGGAGCAGCGTTCATAATGTTATTCTGCTGTTGATGCTTAGTTCGGTCTGTTGAACCCACAAAACTTTACGTGTTTCAGAGGCAGTGAATTGCTGTTTGTTTTAGGTGGGCTGCTGCTTGGGTGGTGAGGAGAGCATCTGAAGGATGGAATTGCACTGCTCTGCAAGTGGTCCCTGTCCTGCCCCAGTGCTGCTGTGTCCCCACAGCTGCTCTGCCTGCCCGATGGGTGGGGAGCAGAAAACTGTAGGAAACAAAGAGCTTTTAGTGCCAGGAGTCACCTTGCTGTCTGAAAAGTCAATTTCTCTGGAAGTGAGTTTGAACCCTGTCAGATGTTGTTACAAGCAGTGTTTGCTTGTTTGTCTGTCGCCACAGTTAAACATTAATACCTATTTCTGAAGATAAGGCATCTCTGGAGGCCAGACACTGTGCCTAATGTCATCAGTGTTGTGTAACTGCAAGCAATGCAACCACCCATTACAGTGCTAAATAGTTTTGAGTAGGTATCATCAATCAGTGCTGGTTTCAGTGCTAAGGCTGCCACTCCAGTTAAAGAGACAGCGTTTTTCAGGAATAAGAGGAAGTTATTCTCACTTGTTTGTGATCAGAACAGATGCAGCAAATAAAGTGGCGTTCCTTGCTTTGCTGATCAGGTTCTTAATAGCCTGTGTATTTTAATTTGATGCAAGCGACCTTCCAAAGAATTAACTGACTGTATCTGTGTGGCTCTGAATCACAGTCTGGTGATGTGGAGGTGTTACTGGGCAGTTGCTGACATGCCCTTCCTATGGGAAAGGTACAAGGAAGCTTTGTCTGCTTCCTTCTGAGTGAGCACTGAGATGAGAAATGTTTGTGAACTGTTCTCTTCATTTCCCAGTCTAATGAAGGAAACAGCTTTTGGAGAGAGAGGGAGATGTGCATCAGAATTACTTGGTTCAGAAATTGGAGTGGAGTATTTGTCTCTGTTCTCCTTCCTTTTCTGAATGAGAGACAAATAGCAACAACTAAATAATTTGCATCCAGTATATTTTCTTGTCTCTGTGAAGTTCTAAATTGAGTAAACTAATAACACTGATTTGCCTGTTCAAAGCCAGCTAACTGTAAATGTGAGACTTTCCTTGCAGCTGCCTTTCCTCATTTACCTCCATGTGTCCAATTAACTGGTTTGATTCCTGGGGGTAGATAAGAGTTCCTTAAGCTTGTGCTCTATGAGAACTGAACAGTTAATGGTGATATTCTGGTTTGGACTAAACATTTCTTCAGCACTGCCAAATGTTCTAAAGGTAGAGCAGCTGATCTGGGGCTTAAGCATAGGGAAACCATCATGTCTGGTTCACGTGGGATGAGTGAGTCTTCTCTGTTCTATGGCTGATTAAAGGGTAATTCATACTAGAAAAAGGTACCATACAAACAAGAAGTGTTGTAACTGATCCTCTGTAAATATCTGTTACCTGAATGACAGGGTTCAGTATCCCCTGAATGCTATTTTATTGGAGAGTAACTTGACACAAGCATTTGGCTCAGTGCTTCATTTCTACAATCTGTAACTTCCCGGCGAGGCAGGGAGCACTTAATGGAAGTCTTGTTCCTTGTTCTATTTAAATAAAGTTCGATGTGCCAGAAATACAAGGCAAGCTTGGTTCTCCCATTGAGAGGCCTACTGAAATTCTAAACGTGTTCTTCGCTTTTCAGGTGCCTCATTGATTTGAATCTGGGAGTTTATAAGTAGCCACTTTTTTTTTTTTAATTCCAAAAGGAAATAAATAGAAAAGAGCAAACAGGTCAGGTTTGCAGCGTGTTACTTCCTGATGCAGATCTTCCTGGTGATGAACAGCTGTAGGTTGTAGGGAAAATGGTGACCAAGTGATCAGTACAAACCTACCAGGGGAGTGAAGACACATCTCTGACTTTTCAGCTCTGAGAATTAAGCACACTGAATGTGGCACCCTTATCCAGTAAGTGAGCACTTCAGGTTATTGTTCTTGTCTCACTTAAGGCTTCTCTTGAAGTTGCTAAAGAGCAGGATTGTGTATTTCTGTGTATAAATTTGATAAGCTTTGCATTATGAAACCTATCCTTCCTGTCTCTTCTCCGTCCCTGCAGTGATGTCTGTGTATAGTTGAAGTTAGTGCCTTGTCCTTAATATTGACTGTTTCTCATCCCTTCCTCAGATGCTGCGAGAACAGAAGTGGTTCAAAATACTTCTTCTGGAAACGAGAATGAAACACTAAGCAGCTCCCAGAATTTGACAGACAGCTGGCAGGGTGTGACCCCAACAAAAAATGAGATGAGCCCCACAACAGCTAAAATCAGTTCTGTGACAATAGGAAAACCATCCACAGCTGAAGAGGATTCAATGCCTTCTGTTTCTCGTGTGGTGACTGCTAGTCCTGCACCTCAGGTGGATGTTGATGCCTCTGAGGATACTAAAATTGAGGAGGAAGATCTTCTGACAGATTTGAAAGATGCACTGAATAGTTCACCACCCATAGAGAAAGAAATCCTGGATTCGGATGGAGATGATTACGATACTTTTGAAATGACATCGAATTCCAGGTACAACCCAGACCTCCTGGAAATGCCAGAAGATGATGACTCTGACGCCATCAGTAATTACAATGAGGAGATCAAGTCGCTGGATGAGAAGATAAAATATGTGTCTGTCTCAGGGCTGGAAGAAGAAGAGGACAGCCATTTCTTCTTTCACCTGGTTATAGTTGCCTTCTTAGTAGCTGTTGTTTATGTCACCTATCACAATAAGAGGAAGGTAAGTGTGCTTTGAAGGGTTGAGAGAAATGACTTCAGGATTTAACACAAAGTTGTATCGCCTTCCAAAGTGTTTTGGAGGAGGAGCTGAGCTTTTTGGAAAATGAAATCTTTGACCACTTAGCTTAGTTGTGCCGCTAACGTACAGATCATTACTGTCATTTTTATAATGAAAATGATTTGAATCAAGCTTTTTAGATTGGAAAATGAAATGATAGCATTGATGATCAGTTCACGTTGAACACTGGTAGTGTGTATGACTGAGTTCCAGACATGAGAGCTGAGCAAAGCAGCGTGAAGGTGATCTTGGTCCTGCACAGGATTATAAACAGTGCATGCACTGCTACTGATGCTGCACAGATATCTGTCCTGAAGGAATTATGGGCTGAATGCTGTGTTTGGTCAAACTGCAACTGAATTTGTCAGCGGGTGGCTTGATGGCAAGGATGCTGTGAAAATGTCTGACTATCCATGCTGTATTTTATAGCAGCAGTAATATTGCTGCCAGGATAACTGAGTAGTGCTGTGGTGTGAATACAGTTGTTAAGCTGGCTATCAAAACCAAAATGCTTCTCTGTACCACCATGTAAATGGGCTTCTTTTTCTTTCAGATCTTCTTATTGGTCCAGAGCCGAAGATGGAGGGATGGGCTGTGCTCCAGAACAGTAGAATATCATCGTTTAGATCAAAACGTGAATGAAGCGATGCCTTCGCTGAAGATTACTAATGACTACGTATTCTGAAAGCACTGTGATTTGAGTTTGCTGAACTTTATCACTCTTTGCCTGCCTAGTCATGTAATGATATTCAGGTATTCTAAACATGCCACTTGTACTGAAGTGAGAGGCAGCCTCTTGGACCTGGGTGTTTTTGAGATTAAATCTCATGCAGGATCAAGGGCACGATGCGTCTGTTTGCTACTTTGGTCAGATTTTAGATCAGCTATAGAGATGCAGTTTAATAATCAGTGCTGTTTCCATTCGTTAAGCTTCATTTCTGTCTGGAGCAAACTTACTACCAATCCAAACGAAAAAAAAAGCATAAAATATTCTAGGTCTAATAAATTAATGAGTTTGGCATCACTAAATCAAATTAATCTCTTTGCTAATCACTTACATGGCTCATAAATCTCCCTTTAGTGCAAACTTAAAATATAACTGCTTTTTCCCGTGCTCAAATCCTGATGCTGCAGATCTTTCATCTTGTCTTTTTTGGTTCTGTTTTGGCTTTGCGTAGCTTGATCCTATTCTGGACAGAATAGCTGGCATGACGGCTTCATAACTTCTGTATGTGCTCATGCAGCAGGTCATTTAAAGATAATGAGGTAGAAAGCATTTGATTTCAGAAGTTCCACACTGCCTGCTTGTTCAGAACGCTGCTGATGTGTGGGAAGGTGTGCAGCTTTGTGACTGCCCGACTGATGGGAACGACTGCTTCATTTTCTTCTGAAATTAATGAATGGAAAACAAGCCTTGTTCAGTAAACTTAACTGAAATAGAGGTAGTTGACAGGCCTCCAATACAGCAAAGCTTACTGCTGAGTTTTAAACCCATTGGGAAAAAGGTTTGGTCTGTTATAAACAGGGGAGGGCTGAGAGTAAAACGCTTTGTCTTGTTATTCTGACCCAGGTAACAGGCAGATGGAAATAGCAGTGTGTGGGACTGCTGCAATGCAGACAGAACTCACAGCTACACAGCAGGTAAAGCAAGTTACCGGTACGGTAGGGTGGTCTGTTGTGTTCAAACCTTGTCTTTTCTACTTCCATTATTTATGTTTTCATGAGTTGTAAAATATGAAATCGTAGTTTTCTGTACATTCTGTTGGTGATTTTTGTTTTCGAGTTGATGAAGATGTAAATAACGCCAGAGCAGAACCCCGTCATTAATGCCGGGCTATTCAAGTAGGGATGTGCCATCTGGGGAGGGGCAACATAAAGGTGTGCAGCATGAGGAACCCAAAGGCCCATCCTGCCTGAAGAACAAAGAGCTGGGATTGTAAATCCTGCCATTAAATGCTTTGTTTTCCTTACCACCAGAAAGTAAAGCACAGACAAAATACCCCCGGAATCTTTTCTTGCAGTAATTTGTATCATATTTGGACTTGTATCACTTAGTATTTTGAAGAAGGTTTTTAAAATAAATGCCAATAAGAAGTTTGTGGGGTTGTTTTGTTATACAGAACCTTGTGGTAATGAGCTTCCTTCAACTTGGGATTGGGCAGCATGTCCAGAGTGGTATTTTGTATTCTCTGTCTCACAAGTAAAAGGAAATTTCCTTTTAAATCTGCATTTTCATTAATAAGGCTCTTTCTTCACTACCAACAGCTCTGAGGGAAACTATTCTGAGTGGTTTTAAATTATAGGAAATGAACATTCATCTGAAACCTTTGAACAGTGCATTTCATTTGCAGGTTGTCTGAACAGATGCACTCCGGGGATGCTCACGTATTGTAAGTGCTTGGGGCTGGTGATGGCTGCATGAAGCTGCCCCAGCTGATGGGCTCAGTGGTTTCTGACTGCAGTGGGGCAGAAGGTCAGTGGATGTGTTTCAGCTCATCAATTTATGTAATGCTGGTGGTGGAATATTGCTGTGTGTGGGAGCTGCTGGGTCCCGGTCAGCCCTGGGAGCACAGGTGAAGGCAGTTCAGCTGTGTGGCTGGAAGGGCTGCAGCCTGACTGCACCTCTCTTAGACCTTATTGAAGGGCTGACTGCTACTAGGGCAGGATCTCCTTCTGGAGATCCCTCCTTGGTGAAGCTCTCCCCTGTGAACTGAGAACCTTCTGATGCAGGTGAGCAATCTTCCTTTCTAGCACAGGTGCTGATCCTTCCATCATCACACCTCCATTGTTACACGTTTCCCATCACATTGATCTAATTGCTGCACAAGGAAGGCTCTTCATTCAACCCTTGGGATGCTGCCTGTGCAGGGGAGGCACCACGATGGATTGGCTGGGTGGCTCCTTGTGCTGCTTCCTAATAGCACCAATCAAAGGGGGAAGGATGTGATCCAACTGTAAGGACTCCAATAGCACAGCAGAGAGGGGCAGATGTCATCCCTGCTGCAATAAAAGAGCCATTTGCTGATGAGGTAATCAGGGCTGAACTACTACTTGTTAATTTCTTTAATTGAATTTGCTTGTGGAAAATTAAGGAGCAGGCAATGAAAAATTCATATGGTGCTGAGATCAAATAGAGGAAAAAGCAAACAGATTTATGGCAGGTCCTACCAACAAGAGATGTCTGATGAGCTCCTTTACTGAAGAAAGGAGCCTTGCTCGTGTTAAGGTGAATTATGGCTTCCATCAGTGCTCTGATAAAAGGAAGAAGATATCAGCTATGCAGGAATAACCCAGCTTTCTGAATCACTGCTCGAGGGGAAGGCTGGAGCTCTGTTTGTGTAGGTTCCCATTAGCTGTGTTTTATGAAATGAAGGAAGAAATAACGAGTAGGGTTGTATAAACAAACGTTTCACTTTTCCTATCCGGGATATCGGCTGTTTTAAAGCAGTTCTGGTTTAGTTTGCTTGCAGTACCAGCCCATAGCTCAGCTGCGTGCAGGGGAGCAGAGTGACACTGAACTGCCTTGCTGTGCTGCTAGACTGGAGCCTGAGCTGGCCCAAGACAACCATCTCTTTTAGGACAGAGATGGGATGTTTGTCTTGCAGCAGAAGCGAACTTAATTTGTCTGCTTTAAAGCCGTAATCAAACTATCTCATAAAGCCGGCCCCCAAACGAGCATTGCACATGATTAGAGTCTGAGCGATGGCTGCTTGCTGAGGGCTCAGCACGATGCTGAGCTCTGTTGCTGCAGGCCGGACGCTTTGGGTTTTCTTTTGCTTAGGGGTTGCTCCTTGCATTGCGTTTTAGGAGGGCCATCCTCGTGCAGGAGGTTCGGGATGCAGCCGCTCCCCAAGCCCAAAGCAGAGCTGTGTTCCTGCAGTGCTTTGGGCCCTTATGGCTGTAATAAACCCTCGTGTAAGGCCGGGACAGCAGTGAGCCTCGGGGCCACAAAGTGCAGAGCTAATGGTGTCCTTCGTGCGCCTTTTCTTTCCCAACCGCCCTCTTTAAGGAGCACACCCCGCTCTTTTAGTTCAGCTTTTGTGATACAGAGCATTGCGAATGTCCACCAACAAAAAAGGGTCATTTCAGAACATGCAGATACACCTGATTAGAAAGTGAAGGATGAGATTTTTTCCTGTAATTGGTCTTTAAATCATTATCAAAATCACTTAGTGATCTCCTTAAGCTTATTTTTAATTACAAGGTCTATTACCTTGTTAGGTTATTAACACTGAAAAAATCACTAATCTCGGCCGTTCCCAATCCTTATGAAAATGGAAATACAAAGGTGGTGTTATCCTTACTGAGGTGCATCCATCGCTATACATTAAATGAAAGTGGATCTGCTCCACACGAAGCTGTAAACCATGCAAGGAACTGAGGCACTGGTTACATCATGAAGTAACCCCTGTGCATGAAGGGGGGGACGGACAGAGAGCAGAATATTCTGGGACGCCTCCAGGGCCGCAGCTTTCCACACTGCAACAGATGTTACGGATGTTTCTGTTGACGGTAACTCGAGCTTAGCCTTAATGCTGCCGCTACGTTCCCGTATTAAATTATAGCGGGGTGACCCTGGAGCTGCGGTCACTGAGGCAAAGGATACAAGTAATCCTTCCTTATGGTGCACAGGGGTGGGCTGCGGGGGCCCGGCCGTCAGACCCCCCCCCAGCCGCAGCTGTGGCGTTTCCCCTCGCGGCCACCAGGGGGCGCTGCTGCAGCGCCGATCCCCCGCCTCGTGCTGGGACTCCCGATGCGGGCACAGAGCGGCGGCTGCGGAGCGAAACGTGTCGGTATCAGGTATGAAATGAGAGCAAGGTTCTGCTGTTAATAGCAGTGAGGGGTAAGGATGCTACCAGAGCTCCCCATTCATCCACCCGCAGTGCTAACAAACAACCTGGTGCGGGCTGAGCTCGGATGGACCTGCAGAGTGGGAAGGACAGCTGCAGCATTGAGTGCACTGAGTGGTGCTGCACTTTGCCTTCTTGCTATCCCGGCTGTCTTTAGTTCCCCTCCATTGCAAAGCACAGCCCAAAGCAGCCACACTCACAGCCCCCCCGGCTGCCCAGCATCAGTGCAGCAGCAGTGAAGGCTTTTGAATGAGGCAGTGAGGTTCTGTATTTCAGAGCAAGATTATCTTGAAATATTTACTATCAAAGTGTTGATGGAAGCAGCATGTTTGTGTCAGAGCTCCCGACTGACGGGCTTGTTTTCAAATAACCCTTCGCTCCTGAGATACTTAAAAGCTTTTCTAAACATATTCTCCCATCTCTGGGGGGATATTGGTGCTCGTTTCAGATCTGCTCTGCTAAAGGCTCCTCTTTGCTTGCGAGACAGAAGATCTGGATGTCACCATTTGTTCTGTTTGAGCGGGGCTCTCCCAGGTTTGTCTGCAGGTGTTTCCTGTTTGTGGCAATCAGAGGTCTTTGCAATAAAGATGAGAGGTGCAAGGTATCACCTATTGCTGTGGAACCTGGAAAAAGCAAGTAAACAAACAAAGCCAGGGCCCAAACCCTCTGCAGTCTTCCTCCTTGGAAGGCACATGAAAGCACATTGCTTCCAGCAGAACCTCAAGGTTAAAATGTGAGAGAGAGAATGGTTCTGAGTTACTGCAGCTGATACACATCCTTGGATGCAGCAGTTGTATGTGGAAGCACCCCGGTGTGGGGCAGAGGGATGGGAAATGTGAACTCCTCAGGTCTGCCATCCCAAAGAGTCTTGTGACAAGGTGAGGCAGCCCACGCAATGGGGAGCAGAGCACCCGGGGGAATCTTTTTGGCTACAGTGTTCATCATTCTACCAATCTTCAAGGCCTTCCACGTGAACTCCAGTCTCTTACTTATTTTAAGCAGATTAATGCTTTATAAATAAAGATAGAGAATTACAAAAGCTCTGGAGAAGGCTGGGCTGTGTGTTGACACGGTGTGCAGGAGCCGTGCCAGCATTTGTTGCCACCTGAAGGACAAAGCTCTCCTTGCTTTGCAGGTTGCTCACCTGCAGCTCTGGGGTGCAAAGGGCCACGGCCTTCCCTCTTTGTTTCCCATTTCTGTGCACAGTGAGGGCTGTCAGGGCATGCTGTGCTGTTGTGCACCTTGAGATGCTTACAGCAACACAGCTGTGTGTTACAGAGGGAAAGGAGATGCTGCTAATGTAGGCATGTGTTTTCCAGTCCATCCATACAGGTGTCCTCTCTGACTGTAATGCCCCGAATCCCAGTTGGGCACTGGTATGTGCTATGGAAATGTTTATTGCTGAATGACAGCAGTGGGATATCTGGAAGGTGCATGCAGTAAAATCATGGATAGCTTTCAGCTGCTGTTGGCAAAATGCTTGATTTAGTTCAGACTGATTACAACAAATCATCTCTGCTGGAGATGGGCTCTCAGGTACCTTTGGTGCTGTCTGAGCTGCAGTTGCATTAGTGGGGCTGAAGCTGTGTCAGACTGCAGAGCTGTGCATCCCTGGTGCTGCCTGCAAAGTGATGCTGAGCATCTCCTTGTGGGTCTATAATTCCCTGTGAATAATCATGTTACAGTGCTGTCTATGAGCTTAAACCCAGCACAGAGCTGGGGGGTGCTGGAAATGCTTTCACACCATGGGTGGAAGTGAAGCTGAGCCAACAGGGTGCTTCTCCTATGGAGAAAGGCTGGGGGAACTGGGCTTGTTTAGCTTAGAGAAGGCTCCAGGGGAACCTCACTGTGGCTTCTAGTACTTGAAGGGAGCAAATAGACTGAAGGGGGAATGGCTGTTTATGAGGTTGGATAGTGATAGGATAAGGGGGAATGGTTTTAAACTGAGACAGGGGAGGTTTGGGTTGCATCTTCAGAGGAAGTTTTTCACACAGAGTGGGGTTGACACACTGGAACAGGTTGCCCAAGGAGGCTGTGGATGCCCCATCCCTGCAGGCATTCAAGGCCAGGCTGGATGTGGCTCTGGGCAGCCTGGGCTGCTGGTTGGTGACCCTGCACACAGCAGGGGGTTGGAGCTGGATGAGCACTGTGGGCCTTTTCAACCCAGGCCATTGAATGGTACTTGGTGACTTTCTCCTGAGCATTACAGGGCTCTCTGGTCTGCAAAACATAGCAAGAGTTCACCTCCCTGTCTCTGGCTGTGGTGTCTGCCTGGCAGTTTGTATTTCTGGGGTGGTTGCAGCAGCTGATTTACACTCAGGCATCTTAATCTTAAAAGGAAAGAGATTAACACTTCTGTGGCAGCACCATCGAGAAGATCATCATTGCTGTAACTAATTAACGCAGCATGCTTAATTGCTTTGTGCAATTGAGGGTGGAGTTCCATTTTACCTCCAGTTAGATGGAGATGGAGCAGGGAGCTTTGGCATCCCCTGCATGCAGAGATTGGCTGCGTGCATAGTTCAGCATCCAATTACTTGATTTTAGTTGAGTCTTTGAATAAATGGGCTGCTTGGCTTTGTTGTTGCCAGAATGGATTTGTAATGCAGGCTACCCAAATATTGAATCTCAGCAGCCCGTTGGTGTTCTCCAACCTGCAGTGAGGGACCTGAGTCTGGAGCCTGCAATTATTTTCCCTTGGTTGTATACTGAGAGTATTTAATTGCCTGAAAGCCGTGATATCTGTCAATCACGTGTTGCCTCAGATTTCAGGCTGAAAGGGCAGAGTGATTCCTGAAGACTTGTTATTAAAGGAAATTACTCATACAGTCGGCTCAGATATTGCTAAGAAACAAGATTATAGATGGGTAATGTTACCATGGAAAGCCAAATGCTTTAATCACAGCCCAGCACGTGGCAGTGGAATTTTGAAAGCCACGCTACCACAAAAGGTAACAAAGCCTGTGTGTCAGGCAGGTATCTGAACATCAGCAGCCACTGAGGGAACTCCTGAATGGCTGAATTGGTTATGGAGCTTTGCAGCCCCGGCTCTGAGTTCTGCTGACTGTCTTGCATGTGTTTTGCATGTGGATAAATACCTGCACAGCTTCACGGGGTAATGAAGAATTAAACACATTGAACACAGAACTATCAGTTTTACAGGAGGTGGGAGGTCTGTGCTTGGAGTTGAGATGTTAAGGTCATGTTTTAGGGCATGAAAGCAGCAGGCAGCAGCTGAAGGCATGGACAGTCTGCTTGGTTCTAGAGGAAAAAAGGCCAATATGCAGGGTCTGAATGTGTACAGAAACACAATGCCAGCAGTCTTGGGTCTGTTTAGAACAGCTGAAATGGTCTCAAATGCCCAAATTTCTCTTGTAGCCTGAATTAGTTGGGTTTTAACGTCCCCCGTGACTCGGGCTGAACAAAGCAGCAATCAACTCATTTGGGATTTCCTCCTGTTGTGGGAAGGACTCGCTTGGACATTTCATTATAGCCAGTGGGAACCAAATGTAAATTATATGCTTAAAAAATGGAACCGATAAAAAACAAGGAGATTTAAATAGGAAAGTGGCACATAGCAGTCAGATTTAAAGCCAGCTGGAGGTTATATAGTGGCAATGAGATTAGGAGAGCCAAAAAGAAAGCCCTGGGACATAATAGAGCTGATTTGTTATGGGAACATAGCTGAAATAATAATAATAAAATTCGATTCTGCCTGTTGCCACTCTCCCTCCCTCTGATCTCATAATGTTAATAAGATTGTAATGAAATGCTGGCAAGTTTTGGTCTCAGTCATAAAACTTGAAGGGCACACTCTGGTCTTCCCCACCTGAATGTCACAGGACGATGCCTCTCCAAGCTGCAGGCCTGTATTAGTTCTTTCTCATGCAATCAAGTTATGAATATTTTGATGCATGTTCTCTTCAGCAGGATTTAGTGCCTGACCTGTGTCGGTGTCAGTGATGAGATAATACCTTCCTTTCCCCTTCTCTGTCTGTGCATAAAGAACAAGCATTATGGAGCACAGCAAGGAGGTGAGCCTGGTGCAAGCAGAACTTTCTGATCGTGCTCCTTTGAAGGAAGCCTGGTGCTCAGAGCTGTCTGCAGATGTGCTGATACACAATGAATACCTGCTAGCAATTTTTGTGATGGAAAAAGATACCGATCTGTTTTCTCCGAAGGCATTTCTTGGTCCATTAGCACTGAGTTAGTGCTTTTCCTGAGCTCCCAGTGTCTGAACATCACCTCTCTGGGAAACAAAATGAGAGGGGTTTGCAAATGCATCTGCATAGAAGTTGGTGTGAAGAAAACGGGGGTAAATTCCTTTTAAGAGGCTTATTTGGTCTTTAAGATCAGATCCACATCTCAGTGACATCAGCAGACAGGTGGTGTTCTTAATGATGCTCCTTTTGCTGCCGAGTTTGCAGGGATGCCCTCACACCTCTTATGTGAGATGCTGGGATTTGATACATGCTCTGCTTTGTCGTTGCCAGCCGTGCTCTCCCAGCCTCACTGCCAACAGCTCTGAGTGTTGCCATAGAAATTCCAGCTGTGTGAGCCCCTGCTTGTACAAAGTTTGTGAGCTGATGGCATTACAGCTTCACAGACGGCTTAAACATCTCACCTGCGGCTTTCCTCTTCCTTTCTCACTTTCTGCCCTTTCTCCCTCACAACCTCCCACTTTTCACTCTGTTATTGACCTGTGGACTTAATCAAAGGATCTGGGCCTCCTGGGCAGAGGAATTTGTTGGTTAAGCCAAAAGGATGAAAATGGCACCCTATCCTGCTACGTGAGCACTCAGCAGTGATTCCCTTTGCCTTTTGTTAGTAGGTGAATGGAAGTCATTTTGACCCCTCCTCTCCACTGATAAGAGTAAATGTGATCTTGTTACATCATTGGTGGCATGTCCAGCTCTATCTCAGGCTTGGCAGAGGAAAGGAAAATGTGGAATTTGGGAACATCCAATCCAAAACTGGAGCTTAGCTGAGGAGTGTTGTCCATGGGTGCAGCATTTAGATTTCATTATCTGTGTAATATCATCTCCAGCAAAAATTCTGTATTTTTTGGCTGGCTGACCCCCAGTGAGGCTTGTGGAAGCTGCGTTGCAGGGGGGTTTGCTGCTCACAGCTGAGTAGTGAGGCAATTAGCTAAAGCTCAGCCTCTGCTGTTAGACAAAATGCTTAAACCAGATGACTGGGGGAGATCTGAGTGGGAACAAAATGTGCTGCTGGCTGCTATGGAACCAAAACGTGTTGGCTGGGAGACCCTCCTGTCTGCCAGGCTCCTCCGTGTCCCCTGGGTGGGCAGCAGCTCTGGGGCAGTGGGTGCGTGGATCAGAGCAGCGCTCCCATCCAGATGGTGGTTGCTGGGAGGGCCCCTCCAGGCTTTGTGATGGTGAACACTAAGTCTAAGAAATGTGAAGAGAAGCTTTAGTTGACGTGGCTGTTAGTGCATGCAAAGGGTGTTGTATTATTGAGCAAGCATCCTATCTGCTGCTCTGCTCATGGACGAATGCCCTGTCCCAGGCTGCAGACATGCTTAGCTCCCAGGCTGTAAATTGCGCCGTAGTAAATTAATGAGGCATTTCATAACTTCAAAATTGACCATTTTTAAAAATAAATGCTGATATATTCAAAGTAAATTCTCTTTGGCCAATGCAGGAAAAGGGAAAGACTCAATCGAGGCGTAATTTTGTGATCCCATAATTGAGACCGACTGCATATTCACTCACACTTTTTTATTGCCACAGCTCTAATACATGCGGCCATAAAGTGCTGTTTATTCCTGTTCATTCATTCTCTTGACCCTTATTTTAAATACATTTTTTTTTTTTCAGGATTCATTTTGAACTGAAAACATGTCAATCTCTGCAGGTAATAAGGGCGCTAATAGGAAAACTCTCCTTAACTGCAGGCTTTCTTGATGCATTACACATCAATTGCTAATTGGACTTGGAGAAATGGCTGAAATATCTTATAAACGTTGGGTCTGATCTGCTGGAACGTTCCTCTGGATCTCTGTCACTAAAATCAATTACTCGACATCTGGTCCCTTTCCATTTTTTTAAGCCCAGGACCATTTGGATTTGCAGAGTGTGGTATTAAAAGCTGGCTGAGAGTTGACATAAGTGATACAGGTCACAGCTTGGAACGATTTGTATTACTTAGCCTGATTTCCTAGAGAAATGACATTCGTGTTATCTTGCAGCAAACATGTTTGCACGAGGATGTATCCCTTCTTCTGGCAACTTTTGAACCCACTGACAAGTTTTATCACTCTTTCCTAATGATAGAGTCTTAGAAATGGAGAAATCCCAACGAATTTAGCAACAAGACCCAGACAGCAGAGAAAATCCTTTTTAGAGCTTTAGGAAGGGATGAAGTGTGTCCTCAGCTTCTGGCTGAGCACCAGGGAGGCAGCGAGACAGGGATCAGCTTGTAGGGTGCTCAGAGGAGCAGAAAGCTTCCCCAGAGCTCAGGCTTTGGAAGGCAGCCTTTGGATTCTTTGCTTTGGAGTAAATCTAGAGGTAAATCAATCTTAAAGAGGTGCTTGAATGCATATTTATAATGTTCTTGGTCTCATCTCTGTGGCCAGGTTGGATGGGGCCCTGGGCAACCTGATCTGGTGCCTGATGTAGTGGTTGGCATCCCTTCCATGGTGGGGTTTGGAGCCAGGTGATCCTTGAGGTCCCTTCCAAGCCAACCATTCTATGATCCCACCTGCAAGGTTATGTTCCTGCCTGCAGCACAATGCTTTGGGGGCACATAAGCATTTCTTTTTCAGCCACCAATCTGTGCAGTGCCCTTGCAGAGGCTGTGAGAGCTGGTAGTGTTGCCTTCCTGCTCATCCCTTGGGTTCATTGTTACTTATAATGTACTCACGAGGCTGCTGCTTGCTTTCATCTTGTCTTCTTACTGCCTTCCTTGTTTTTATCTTCATCCCGTTGCCTTTAATAAAAAGGTCTTTACGGAACAGTGTCTATTACGCACATCTCCCTCTTTTATTAATAATTCATTAAACAATTTAGAGTAGAGAGAAAAGGCACCAAAACCAACAGCGGGAAGTGATCAGAGCTCAGGAACTGAGCTGTGTGTTTTGTTCCATTTGCCAGCCCTGCCCACGATGCTCATAGCAGAGGTACCTGGAGCTGTCTGCAGATCTGCCAGTAAAACATACCGTGTGCTTTTCTGCTGCATGGAGAAACATTCCCTGGGAAATTGATGGATATTGAGCAAAAATGGCATCGTGCTCCTGGAGCTGGTGTTTGGTTTTTGCAGGGAAGCAGACGTTGCATCTGTGCTTATGAGAGTCTGCTGGGCGCAGCAATTACCGGTTCATCAAGAATTAAAATTCACCAGTGGCTGCACAGTCACAGCACTGGAGCTTCTGGTAATAAAGTCAGAACCATTTCAATGACATGCAGGGATTAATGCCTGACTCCAGCAGGCAGCTGGTTTTTGCAGACAACAAATCTTTGCCCATTACTTTGATACACACAATGTTGCCGTAACCAAACACCTTCTGCACTCCTTGAAGCTTCATGTGAAGATTCACCTTTACTTCTTTCCTCCAGATGGGAACTGGGAAGATTTGCTTTGTTTTCCTATAACCTTCCGTGCTCTCAATGTGAGCCACGCGGTGTTGAGGTGGTGTGATGCTCCATTGACTGTTCTGGAGCAGTCTGGGATCCGAACATGGGAACAAGTCTGCTGCTTATTCAATGGGAAGTAACTTCCCATCACCCCCCTGTTAATAAATGCAGCCTGGTCACCACGGGGAGAGTTTGCCCTGTAAGGAAAGTTAAAGGCTTCTCTCTCTGTGCTCCTGACCCCAAGCTTGGCTCTCATGGTGCTCCTTTCAGCACACACAAAGCAGCACGCTGCATAGACAGAGCTCAAGCAGTCCTCTGGAGGCAGATGGATCCCCAAATACATAAGATGTTAAACAAGTTCCCATACTTCATCCTGGCTTCTGCCACTAAGTCACAGGAAGGGATAACATTATGAGTTTGTAATTTATTTCCATATTCTTTAATCATATTTCAGTGGCTGTTTGCTTTATGACCTTTAAAACCACCTCAGATTTAGATTGATAAATGGGTGGCAAATAAATTTAGCAAAATAAGCAATTTCAGCCTATGGAAGGTCAGCAGAGGGCTGTGCAATCACGACTTCCATTAATATGTTATATTTCAGTCAAAAGCTTTTAAACGCTGAAGGTTTTCAGAGGGAAAACCTATAGCTTTGATGAATGGGTTTCTTCTAATAGCTGAATGGAAAATGAAAACCAAAGCAAGGGAGGAACCACCTTGCTGCTGGCTGCCTGCAGCCCAGTGTGCCATGCTGCAGCGACTGGTGTGTCAGCCTGTAGAACCATTGGAATACTGTTAATTGATGACTGGCAGAGATTATTCTTAATTACCGCTGTTATTATGCACATATGCCTTGAGCAGAGGACAGGTAAACCAAAGAGGCGTTGCTATGAGTAGAACCAAATGGGAAGAGGGAGGGGAGCGGGGTGGCATTAACCCTTTGTTTCCCACCAGCAGCATCAGTGAGGTCTGGATGGGGGATCAGACCTCCCTGAGGAGGTATAGTTTGTTGCATTTGTTCCTTGCTGTGTTAGCTCAGCTATGTTCATAACTGTGTTCAGGACTCTCTTATTTGCTGGAGTGGGGTGGGTTGAAGTAAAGGAGAAAGCAGTGTGGAAGGCTGCCCTGGGACTGAGGTGGTATTTTCTTCATGCTGACAGCTGTTGGAGCAGGAAGTCAGATCTGCTGAAAGCAGCAGAGAGAGGACCAAGAGAGATCCAGGAGTGACATGAAGGAAGGAGATTAAAAGGAGCGTTAGAGCTTATTTCTCATCCTCAGTATTTTTGCTGCAAGTGGAGTTGAAAACCCATTATAAGTTCTCTCTCTCACCCTCAAACAATGACATAAAGTCAGTTCTGGCTCCTAAGAGCAGTGGGTCAGATCATCAGCCTGGGAATGTCTTGATATAAGAATATTGATTGGCTTCTGGAAGCTGAAGCTGCCTTAGAGTGGCTGTGGTTGTGGGGCTGAGCTGTGTGTGGGCTGGCAACTGGGAATGGTGGGACTGATGCACACCATGGCTGTGGGGCAGGAGCAGGGCTGTGTATGTGGGCAGGTGTGCTGTCTCCAGTGCAGAACTGTTTATTAGTGCCTGAATTGCCAATGCTGTTTGCCTCTGATTTAGTATCACTTAAGAAAGTGATGTATGATTTCAATTAGGAAGCAAAGATGCTTACTGCATCTCCATGATATGTTTGGAAGGAGAAAAGTGCTTTGCACAGTCTTTCTGTTTCAGGGGAGGTAAATGGAGCAGAGGGTGCTGTGGGTTGTTTGCTGCAAAGTTGTGTCAGAGCTGGCAGGGAAAGAGAACAGCACCACGTTCACCCTGTGTGTGCTCAGTGGGGACGTGAGGGAGTTACCATGCAGGTGGGAAGGACACCTAAGGATGACTGTCCAATCTTTGACCCACCATCCACTGCCACCTCCCCGCTCATGAGAGACTGCTCCAGGTCTACCTGCAGAGCCCATTGCTTTCCTGCATCTTCTCCAGCCCAGGGCAGCACATCTTGTTTTGCCTTTGGCTTTGCTATTAATTAAGGGTGACTTCATCACATTGCAGCACGTGTCCTCACACCGCTGAGCTCTGCTCCCCTTCACGCCGTCCATCCTCAGCTGAGATTCCCACCACCACGTCTGTGAGGCTGACAGTGAGCTCTCCAGATTCATGTACTATCCATGCAGTCCTCCAGGCTCCAGTGAAGCCCTTAGAAGATAATAAGAAGTTAATGAAACGTGGCACTCTACACTTTCACTACAGTTTTCATCCAGGGATCTCTGCGTTTCACCGATATTTATTAACTAAGAGTTGCAATAGTCCGGCTGGGTGCTGTGGGGTTGGCTAACAACAGCTGCAGACATTTTGCTTTGGGGTGCCTCTGTCTCCAGCCCCACAGGAATAAGGGGAGAGCTGTGGGCTGGGTGCCTGAAGTGGTACGTAATGGGGAGGGAGTTTGGTGCTACTGAGTGTGGGTGAAGAAATGGAGGACAAGGTCAGCAACCATGTCCCACTTCCCAGCCCTGATGTGCCCCATTGTCTGCAGGATGGCTGTGGCTGAGTCAATCTCTTGTGCATTTTTCCTTGTACTGAGGTGCAATGGGCTCTGCTGGTTGGGTTAAGTTTGAAGCCGAGAGCTTCAGCACCCAGTGTCCTTCTGCTCCGTTTAGGCACATGGAGCTCCAGGCAAGGTAACACCTGACGCTAGCAATGTCCCTTGCTGAGCCAATAGAACCCTGTGCAGAGATAGGATAGAGAAATCACTGCTGTGATTGATGTGAGCGTGTATCTGCCATGTGTCGTCTGTGGTAATGCATCTGGAGGGAAAAGTCCATCATTTTCCAGGTTATTGAATCTCTGTGTAGCCCACAGACACGAGGCTAACAGTTGCCATTCGGATTTTTCATTCCATTTGCTTCAGAAATCAGTATAATCCCTGTCTCCTTTCGCAGACGCTTTGTGCCCTTTGTCATGTTCTGTAAAAAGAAATCGGACAACCAGACTGAAAAATACTATTTTATTCTCCATGCTGCCTAAGCAGTATTTGAAAGTAAGCTCCTGCTTTTGTACCTATTTAATTTCAATCTGCTCCTATAGATCAGTGATATTAAGGTGCTGCTCAGCATCTTTCATGGGCAGCGGTGTCTGTGCAGAGGCAAAGATGTTAAAAAGCACCGAAGTGGCCTCTCTGCAGCTCTCACTGAGCCCAATTCCTGCTTTCATATGGTGGTGGATCCTGGATTCTTCTCTTGGATATATAAGGCCCATTGCAGGCAGTATGAGAAATCTCCTTTTGCCTCTCAGTATCTGACATGAATCCCTAATTGCCTCCACATGTCAGCCCCAGAAAGCCTGAGGTTTTAAACTTCTTGCTGTGCTTTTTCTTGTTGTTAATTATGAATCACAGTCCATTTGTTAATATTGCTCAGTTAAATCTCTGCACCTTCAGCTGTGGCTCTTGAACAAACATTTACCAGAGATTTAAGCAAAGACTGCTATTGTAATTCCTATTCTCCACCTACCAAATTGGATTTCCTATACATTATTTACAGCTGTTTACTGTCATCCTGCTGTGATGAAGACAAAAGCTGTGTGGCTTTTCTGCTTCAATCTGTTGCTAGCTCACAATGCCATCTCCTCACAGGACTGTCAGCACAAGGGTGCTCCTTCCATGAGTGCAGATCAGAAAGGATTTACATCTGTAGTGTCACCACTGAGGATGCTCATGTGAGAACCACTTCTCATACAGCTGCTTCAGATTGTATTGTCCTCTTGGTTTCTGCTGGGAGAGGATGAGCCTCATAGGAATGAATCCGTACTGATGTCACCTCCAGCATGAGGTTAATCCCTGTGGCCAAAGCAAGCCACGATAACTGAAGCCCACCTCTCCTGACCCCTCCTTTTGTGGCCATGGAGCCAGCACTGATGCGCAGTGCTGTTTCTCAGAGGCATGGAAGAAGGAAGAATCCCAAAGCACTGAATGGGGTAGTGCAACGAGAAGCCAAAGGGAGAGTGAACCTGGAATCTCAAATTAGTGGAACACTGCTCATTGTTTTTCATCCTTTCTGAAGCCCTCATATTCTCAGCTTCCTGTGACTGCACTGTATGTACCTGCAAACTTCTCTTTGCTCAGGGATGGATGTCCCAGGGCAGGAAGGATGCGGGTTCAGCAGAAAGCAGACCAGTGTGTGCTTACCCAGGCACTGCCTTGCACACCAAGGGAGAGCCAGCCCCAGGCAGGGGGCAGGGAGAGGGAGCAGCATGTGACTCATTTGAGAGTATTTCCTTTAATGACTGTGGTAATTGGGTCTTTATTTTAATGGTGTAACAGAGAGATTTCTTTGCCTTTATTCTCTTTGAAGGCCTTTAAGAACAGCTCTGCAATAAACTCCAGCAATAACAAAATGTGAAAGGGCTAATATAGGCATTATGTACAAGTAGACATTCTTACTGGAGGATTAATTAATTCTTAACCTGTTGCACAACAGACAGGATCTGTGTGAAGCAGTGCAGGTAGCAGTAACCAGTGACCTGCAAAGATTTTCCCAGTGCAATGGAGTGCAGACGTAGAATTAAGGAGAGCAAAGGCAGACTCAGGATCACCTCCTGCAGCACAGGTGGAGTTTGCTCTTGTGTAAGGGATCAGCTCAGAGCATTTGCAACACCAAACTGTTATTATGGCCTGTGTCAGAGGAGCTCATGTTGGGTGATGGGATGGGATGGCTATGAGGACTGGACTGTCTGCCCCTCTCCCTTCTGCAGATGGGAGAGGAACCTCTTAGGGCACACTTCCAGGTGGATTTGAGTCACCAGGTATCCTGCTTTACCTACTGAGGGGAGAGGTGTAGCTCATCTGGCAAGGTGTTCTCCCTTTGCAACTTCACGTGGGAGAAAGGGACAATTTATCTAAGTATATGATGGCTAATGGGCTTATCCGAACTACAGCTAAAATAACTTGCTGAATTATTCATGTGATATTTGGAATCATGACTGTGGGAGCAAATTAGCGGACTCCAAACTGGAGACTGATGTTGCTTATTAATGATGCAGGGAAGGAGTCTGGGTGAGCAGGAGGGCTGGCTCTGAGTGTACCAATGTGTGTTCCATGTCAGCAGTGCTCCTTCTGGGCAGTGGGTGCATGAGAAAGTATCATGGGCTGCACTGCTGGCCAAGCAGCTGGGTGTGAGCAAAGCATTACATGGGGCTGAGGTTCCGTGCCCAGCACTGAGGATGCTCCTGTGCTGAGATAAATGCGAGGCCATCTGATGGGGCGTTTGTTTCGCAATGCTTCCAGCAATAGAAAAGTCCCACTGTTGCTTTTGCAAGTGGTCCCAGCAAAGATCATTTAGTTCCAGAGAGCTTTTGGAGATAAAGTTGTACTGTAGGTTGCTGGGTATTTAATGGAGTAATAATTGCCTTCTAGGTGTTATTGAGAAAGTCATATAATGTGGTGGACATCTAGGGAAGCCATCTCATAGACTGGAGATCACCCCGTGGGCATTGCCAGCACAGGAATCAGTCTGCCAGCATCAAAGAACTGGCAGATTCTTAAGGATTTAGGATTGCATTAGTGCTGAGGATTTGCTGGATGGTTTGGTGTGCCATCAGATAAGGATGATATAATACAAACAGGGCACGACTTGGATAATGAGGGGCTATATGGGAAGTGATATGATTGCTTGATTAAGATAATAGTTGAAGCATGTGGAGAAGGAAATTATAATTTATATATTGCTGATTGTGAGGTTTATTTTAAGGACATAATTTTAAGATTGTTAAAATCAGAAGGAAAGATTCTGAGCAAAATGAAGTCACCAGAAGGAAAAGAGAACTTGGGAGTGAACCAGAACTGTCTGAGGCTGCCCAGGAGTGGCTGTGAGCAGAGGGGTGGAGGTGCTGGAGGAGGCAAATGTGGGCTCCTGTTCTTAGCAAGGAGCAGAACTGGGAACCGAGTACTGTTGGGGTCAGGAAGGAATCTGTGGACGTATCCACCTCATCTGTGGTGGGTGGGTGGGTGTTGCTTGAGTTTGGCTGCATGCAAGCTTCTGCTATCGGCTGTCCCACCACCTGCACCCACGTTGTTGCGGGGTCCCATTGTGTGGGATCTGAGCTATCCCAGCCCACCATGTGCCTTAAGCCACCTGCAGGAGGGCATCTCTGTGCCTCTGCAGCATGTGAGCATCTCTCCAAGGCAGCAGTTTTCTGCCCGCACTGCTGATTTGTTCATCTGCAACGTCTTTAATATGATTAATGTGGAGGGTTTTGCAAACTGATCAAGACAGACCAGGTCTGCCAGTAATTTCAGCTAAATTACAGTGATGTTCAATTTCAAACATACCTTTGATACGGTAATAGAAAAAAGCTAATTTAGCATATTGCACAGACTTTGGGTAAAGCAGAGGCGATGCTGAATATTGATCAAACACAAACGCTCGTGTAGCAGTGTTGGGGAATAGTGATAAATACTTCTGTAGAGACTGAGTAGATTTACACTGCTCTCCTGCAGCCTTGTCCCTTAACTCTTAATACCTTTAATTAGAGCTGAGCAGGGCAGGCTTTCAGCTTGCTTCCGTTGTGTTCCTAGTATGAATCAAAAGTTTATTTGCTGCTCTGGTTGATGTGTGGGAAATAATGATAGGGCACATACGCTCGCAACTTGTGCAGCCACCATCAAAGTGCCACAATGAATGAAGCCACCCATGTGTTATGGCCTTGATGCACAATTTAAGGAGATGATTTTTCAAGCCAAATAAAACCTTTCGCATTAGGCAGCGGATGAGCCACCTGTATGTGCTTCAAATGCAGCTCTCCTCTCTCCTAATTAATAACACAAAGTAGTTTGTGTTATTTGTGTTTGTCATGCCACTGATGAATCCATGACTTGTTGTGTCTCAAGTGCTGGTAACACCCAGAGCTCGTCTGGGCACTGTGCTGTGATACAGCCATTTAGTTTTCACATACCAGATAATCATGCTTTCATTTTATGTTAACCTCTGTTCCCCCCTCCCCCCCCATTTTTATTCTACCACAATAAGCTCAACAGTGACCCAGGTCATGGTGTGAGAACTCGCTGAGCTCCAGCCATGATTACTCCTACAGGTTTTGGAGAGCAAAGCCAAGGGGACCACCAGCCCGTGGGCATAGAGACAACTGGTACAAACGTCCAGGGGAGGTTCAGGTTGGATGTTAGGAACAATCTCTGACACATACCTTGTTTGCCCCTCAGAAATACTGGTAATTTATTCAACTTATAGTTCAGCAGATGTTACTAGAGGTGGTCCCAACCACTCCTTTATCTCAGTGCTGGAGCAAACAACCTTTGGGAAGATGCTGGGGAATTGGACTGGATGATTTTTCTGAGTCCCTTCCAACTCAGATGTCCTGTGGCTGTGTCCTGCACGTTGCTGTTCCTTCTATTGGCACATGGCCCCGGTGCCTTTGGCTGAGGTTGCTATACGTAAGCTCAAAAGAGCTGTGGTCTGTTAGAGCTGGTTTGGATTCCCACTCCCCATCACCCCTTTATATGTTTGTTAATATACATAAGATAATAAGGCTGAAAGAGGAAAATGGGTATGGTGATAGGGAATATATAAAAAGAGCAGATGATGCTAAGTAATGACTGTTAAACTACACAATAAATCCTTGGCGGTGGTACAGAACCTTTGCAGCTGCTCACAAGGTGGAATTATTTCACTACTTCTAGGCCTCGTACGTGTCAGTGCATCAGCATCTTCAGGGACACATCCATAATAAAGATAATACTAATTTTCACAGCAATGTTTTTTCCTGTCAGCCAAAGGTAATTAAGTGGTTAAAGGAGAACTCAGTTTGCTACCGGATATAAAAATAACTCATGCATTTTATGTCTCTTAGTCTTCTAACTTTCCTCAGTGTCAGGCCACATTGGTTTTGCATTTACTGTAACAACCTTCCAGTAGATGTGAGACAGAGTGCATTGGGTTGGGGCTTCTAATCACTTTCAGGTCTGATATCCCAGCTACCCACAAACTGCAGGCATGACCAGATCATAGCTTGGAACCAGTCAGATCTAATGTGGAAATGAAAGAGTGGGTCCACAATGAGGTGAAACTAACAAATGAAAATAATAAGGATGTTAAATGACAGTAATTGAAAGGGTCTAATTTCTAAAGTCTTGGGTGCTGCAGTGATGCTCTTTACCCAGACTTGAGAGCAGCTCTTTGCTTTTGAAAGGTTTTGCGAAGGTTTATTAATTGATGTAAGTCAAGCACTGTGTTTTCCACCACATGCTCTGCCTAGGCTGATAGAGAAGCTGTCATGGAAGGGAAGCTGGGTTGGCACAGGGAGTTTGTGCTCTGATCTCCGAGATCCTATAGGAAGTCTGCATAAAATTAGTTGTGTAGACTTGGAAGTGCTCCATGAAGCTGAAGTAGTGAATGCATTTTGCATTCCTCAACGCTGCTGTCAGGTTTCTTCCGAGTTTTATTATGCTGATCATTACTTCTGCACCATTCAGTCCAGTGTTCTCTATGGCTACCTAGCACACGTTGCCAAATTACCTCTGCAGCTGAAGGGGCTCCGTGGCAGAGCATCCCAGGAGCAGATTTCTGTTTTCCTCTCTGCAAAGGGGGTTGTTCAGAATTCCCAGTGGGAACAACCAGAGGTTGAAGCTTTGCTGTGGATGTTTTTTGCTTGTGTGTAAAAGGGAGATCAAAGCCTGCCTTCCACTCTAGCCTGGTGAAGCCCTTCCCTCCAGCAGCGCTTGGAGGCAGCAACCTCTGCCTTCCTGCCCTTTCTGACCCACTGTGCCTTCCAAATGCAGAAAACACTTTCCTTTCTTCTCCTTGTTGGCTTTTTATGCCATTTTTATGTATTAGTGGGGGAGAAGCTTGTGGCAGTAAAAGGTGTCTGCAACAAAATGCTTGATACTGGGGATGAATGAGCCCTTGAAATTACAGCCTGCGTTCTGTGACTCAGTCCTTCTTGTGGGTACTAAAGGCATTAATTTCAGACGACTGTCTGCTGTAGGAGGTGATTTTTGTGAAATGCCTGGAAGAGGCTGGTGTGTTTCACCACACACTGCAATGAACGATGGCAGGTTTTAGAGAGATGAAGGACTTTGCAAAGATGCAGCAGCCTGACACCAGGATTCATTTTGAGCATGAGCTGGTTCCTGTTTTATCTAAGCCTGATTCCGTCATCCTTGGAAAGGAGGGTGCTTGCTTTTGATGGTGAATCTTGCTATAAGTACTTATTTGGCATGCCAGTGAATAGGAAAAGCTATCACGATTTGACATGTGAAACGTGAAGTCTCAATTACTTTTATGTTGTTTTTCCTTCTGTAGATCAAGAGCGAAAAATATATTTTAATTAAAAAGTGAAAGATGATAGCCAGATCTCAGCACGCCTCGTGGAGAGCAATCTAAATGCTGGAGTGCTCCATAAGTCTCGGAGCAGAGCTTATGCTGCGCTGCACAGAATGGGCAGCAGCCAATAGCACTGATGGATTTATTTGGCCATTATCTGACAGCTCCTTTACTTAAGGGAGAAGGAGGCTGCGGATGACATCCTGCATATTCAGATAGCTGTTATTGCATGTCCCTTTCTATATTTGGTTTTGAGGAGTGCAGGCTCTCTTCTCCATCCCACTACAATGCAGCATGATGTTTTGTGCTGACCAGGAATACCAGTGAATTCACTCACTGGTTCATGTTGGTACCTAATTTAAGGGGGGTAACTCTTGGCATGTTGGGCAAAAACCTTTAATGCTTTTAGAAGAGCTGTGTGTTTTCCTTAACCATTTTTCTTGGTGTTTTTTTCTAAAGACATTTTACTGTAGAAATATTAACGCCTTCCTTCAAATGCTCTATTTGAGATAAAGACCCTGGCTCCTTCACCTTGATGGGAAGTGAATCAAAACCAAACACTCTCTGTAGTGCCTGCTGGGTTTCAAATGTGGTGCACCAACAAAGCAGCTTCTGTTGTATTCACACAACACTGTGCTCATTTGGGTGAGCTGAACGCTGATTAATCATTAGGAGAAAAGTATTCTCAGAGCATCAGAGCAGGGAAGTGGTGGAGTCCCCATCCCTGCGGGGTTCAAGAAGTATGGAGAAATGGTGCTTGGGGACACAGCATGGTGAGATGGGTTGGGGTTGGATGTGGGGATCTGAGAGGTCTTTTCAAGCCCAAATGATTATGTGATTCTTAATATCTACCCCAGCATGATGCTTGCACTTTCCTTTGAGTGCTCCAGCTGCCAGGTTTTGAGCTCATTGCATATAGGTGGACCTTCTGCCCGAGTTTCCTTAAAGCTGCCCCACCAAGCAAGCTTCAGTGCATTCCATGCCTTCCTGAAGAGCACCAGAATCAGGAAATCCACTGCTAAGGGAATGGCAGTCACCATGTTGGGTGGTGAACGTCTTAAGCAGTATCTGTGTATCTAAAAATGTCAGTGACTTAAAAAGAAATCAGAATTGGCTATGACAAAAATCGAGATGGATCACTATACAGCGTTGTAATAGAGTCATTAAAAATGCATTATATGATTTGCACGTCTTGCTCTAAAAGAAAACAAAAAGAGAAAGTCTTTTAAAAAAACGTACTTCTGTGAAATCAAATCAGAACGTGCCTGGGAGGTTTTTTGTTCTTTGCTCCATTAACGCCATGCTGGATGTCACTGCAGGAGGCCCCAAATTTGAGGTGCCTTTGGGCATGGGGGGGCGGGGGGTGCTGTGGGCAGGAGGGGTGGGCTGTGTGTTCCCCAGCACTGGGGTTGGGTGTGAAGCACAGGGGCATTTCTCCCATCCCCTGCCCTGTCACTTTGTGCACGTAGCACTTGTTTTTAGCCAGGTAAAAAAATCCAAGCAGGAGTGAACAGGGTCTTTTTACAGCAGTGGTCCTTTTGGTGCTCAAAGTCAGGCTAGAGCTCATGATAATAGTTTATTTAATATGTAGTTTATGTCACTAATCATCTTTACTTGTAAGGAACTGATTACATTTAAACCCAGGGTAGTCAATGAGTGGTGTGTTACTGATTTCATTAGGGCCAGCATTTTAATCCCTGCCATCTAAAGCTCCGTTTTGGAGTAGAAATTCCTCTGGAACTCATTCCTGTAAATATGAGAGCAATGAGTGAAGCTCACCAATCGTGCCATCCTGTGTTTAGTACAGTAGCTGCAGTACTAGAAGAACTCTTCAAATAAACAGTCATTAAGTATGACAGTGGTAATGGAATGTGCACTGTGAAATTATCTAATTACTGACACTTGGAGCCTGTATCAACAATTTGTTTTGAAATGGAATATAATTAAATTCTTTTGCTCCGTGTCCCTCCCAAAGAGTGATAAACTTCCCGACTTCAAATAAATAAGGGAGAACAGAAAAGTGCCATGTAAAACCAATTTTGAACATTTGGAGGATAATATCCTGCTGTGCGCTGTGCCTGCTATACCTGAGCCTGTTTATAGGATCCATTAAAACCTATTGATGATCATGAAAATGAAAAAGGTCTTCCCAAAGGGGAGGGAATAAATGAGGACGGCAACAGATGTCACTGCACCCCGGAATGCTCTGCTGTTGGCGGTGTGACATATCTACAGCTTGATTTGGAGAGCAGTTCTGTTATGGGGTCATGGCTTTGGGAAGTAATGCAGCAAAATGGACAGATGCATCTAATCTGTTATTCGAAATTGGAATGATCATAGATGTCAGAAGGTGGAAGGTCGTCATTGCAACTTGGATGGTGTGTGACAGGGAAATGTAACAGAGCTAACGGGACATTGGAAAGGTGCCTGCAGCCATTCCTGGTCCAGATCTGTTGGTTTTCTGCAGCTCTGAGCATGCGAGGGCTGCAGAGCGCAGCCAGTGTTTTGCAGTGTCAAACCCTGCCCTGTGGGGTGTCCCAGGAGCTGAGGGGGGCTGGGACTCCTCTGCCTCCTGATGCATTGGACAGCACTGCTTTGGCTGTGCCAGGAGGCTCTGGTGGGACACAGGGGAAATAAGCTCCCAGAATATTTTGAGGAGTGCCTTTCCTGTGCTTGTGTACAGAGCGAGAGTCAAGTTTAGGAAAGAAAAGAGGCCCTGGATAAGAAACATGTTTTCTGGTTGATGTTGCTTGTTTCTTGCTGCAACTCCTCCCTGGTTTTTATGTCTTTAAAACAAATCTAGGTTGCATGCAGGTTGTTGGCTTTTTACTTTATTTTTCTTTTTAAATGTTGCTTTTTCCTTTACTTGCAAGGAAGCCTGGGAGTAGTGTTGTCTTCTCGCTAATTCTATTTATTTGAATTAATTAATAAGCAGATATCCCAATGTTACAAAACAATGTCATCACTTGAATATCATGGCCTGTAATTAAAGTCAGAGCGGCCCTGTTCATGACCATCTGATGTTTACGGCCGCTGCTTCTGAAGTGCATTGTGTTCCAGCATCCCCTTGGCTCGTGTCCATTCCTGCTATAACCTCCATGACTTTGGCGTAGTTATTTCAGTACTGGACTTTGCCTGCTTTCTCTTCAGCAGAATATGAAGTCTGCTGCTCACTCATCAAATATGGAACCGTGTACAACCAGGCAGCCTAATGCTAATGGAATCGATGCAGCAAAAGAGATCTCACAACCCCTATGTGCTTTTTACAATTTACTTTGTTCGTCACCCATTAATTCTTCTATTGATTTTGCTATAAAACACAAACTGCATTCCTATCACTGCCCAAGAAAAAAGCACATTGATTATATTGGAACAAGGTATGTTGTAAAAATGAAATGCCCCAAACATTTAAATGTAGTAAGCTCTGCTAAAGTACATAAATCACATTGTTTAATGTTGTAAATGAGTGCTGCCGCCTTAAACAAGGGGAAAAAATGGCACTATAAAACAATTTTGACACAAAATAACGGCCTCTGTTTCTGTGTACCTGCCATTTTAGAAATGCTATCAATAATGGTTATGGTTGTTTGCAGGTGGGGGGGAGGAAGCGTTCTCAATATCCCCTTTAGAAGGTTCCTTCAAAGTCACTTTCCAAACCTGACAACAGCGGTGTTTCACCTCGCTGTAAATAAGCCCGACTATTACTGTGTCCTGTTTACTTTTATCGTTCACTCATCAAAAACCGTCTGATGCATCATTGCTAATGATCGTTTCACGAGTCAAAGTCAAAAGGTGTGCTCTGCTGTTATCGCTGGGGAGGGAACTGCAGGAACATCGAGGGCATGGATGCATCACCAGGCTCTATGGGAGCTGGCTCAGACCTAATTCCCTCTCCTCTGAAAGAGCTGTCAGCACAGGCAGCTGGGGAGTGGGGAATCCAGAGCTGTAGGGATGATGTGGTGGGCTGTGGTTTGCTTGGAGATTTTAGATGGTTGTTTCAACCTTAGTGAGTCCATGAAACCCCACACAAGTCTTTGAGAGCTTTGGAAAGCCTGCAGTGAGCAAGCAGAATGGAGGCAGCAGCCAGGTTGGGGTGGGCTTGGGTCCAGCAGAGTTGGAAGGGAGAGTGGGGGTAAGGAGGATTTGCAGCAGTGTGAACTGCTTAAAACCCTGAGCTGCTCCCAAGGTTTTCAGGATCCATGGAGATAGACTTGATGGGAGAAGGAGGGAGGGAGGAAGAAAGCAGAACTGAGGGTGATTAAGAGAGCTTTTGTGCATTGGTCAGAGTGGGGGCCTTGGCACCGTTTGTGTGTGGTGCTACAGAACTGGTGCCAGCTTGTCCTGAATGTGCCTGGGAAAAGGGAGAAGTCAAGTCACCCCAGATCAGGGCTCTCAGAACAGGGATGGGGCTGTTGTCTTTGTCTAACCCTTACATGGGTCCTTCTGTTATTTTGGTTATTGTTCAATCGTGCTTGAGATATTTCTCCTTTTTTTTTAACTCATCTTTCCTCCTGTGCTTTTCTCACTGAGTATCAGCACATCCACCGCAGAATAAGGGACTGCTCTGCCAAGCTTGGTTTATCTGCCAGCTAAAGCCTCCCAGCCTGCAGCTGCATCACCCTAACACCCAGCAAAACTCAAATGGCATTGCTGAAGACTTTGTTTAGAGAGAGCAGAACTTGGTCCATTACTCCAGAAGGGATTTGGTTCAAGGGATGTGGAAATTCCCCCTGGAGCTGCTCCCAGCTCTGTGGGGCAGCAGGGCTGTTCTGCAGGGTGCTCCCTCACCCACCCCCACCCTCTCACTTCCTCTAAGACACAGGAGGAAAAAAGATTGAGGAATGACATTAATATTGAAACTCCCCTGAAAGGGATTCCTGTTCCTGCAAGGGGAAGTCCATGAGGATGGTGCATGTCTGAAATCAGCTCCAAAGTTAACAGTCACCATAAACAATCTCAGATCTTTTGCCTAGGAAGGCTCTATTTTACAGCTTCATTTTCTTAACTTTTAAAGGGGAGGCTAATTTCGAGCTAAGATCCTTAGTGCTACAGAGAGCAATTAAGCAGTTGAAAAACTAGGAGACTCTTATGAGTATTTTATTGTATGGATGGGGTTTTGTTTAGTTTGTAATGTAACATTTGTTTTGGAGCACTGGGGGAAGGGAAATGGGGGCTGTGATCTTGCTACAGGGCTGTAGGGATCTGCTATGAAGCAGATGGGGTTTGGCTGGGAGCACACGGGCTCCTTGCCCCCACCTCACCCTGAACCCACTCCAGCAGCAGCAAGGGCTGTTTTGATCCTTTTCCCATTCTATTATTCATTATGGTGCAAAAGTACAAGGGAAATGATGTATGAAAGGTGCATTTACACTGATATGAAATGATTGTTTCCTACACAGCAAACACTCAGCGGGCACGAGGGCTGCATTTGCAATAGCTCCTTTCACTTCTTCTTAGTTTTATACCAACACATTACAGAAATGTTCTGCAGTGTTTCTTTGGCTCTTCATCACAAGGATTTCATTTCTTCCTCAGATCAGCCTTCAGGACTTGATCAGGGCAAAGCCCTTTGGGCATTTTGTTCTCCTAACAGCCCCTATTGTTGGCTGCTGCAAATGAAAGCATTGCGGAGAGGCCCCATGCCACGTGTATGGTGCAGTGCTGCCCCAGCAAATCACCTGCAGGATCTCAGATGAGCTGGAGAGGAAGAGCATTAAGAGAAAAGCCTCATCCATTTTTTGATGAGGGCTAAGCCCATCGAGCTGTCTGACTTCTCCGTGCAGCTGGCTGTGATGGATGGACAGAGCTGCAGCTGCTCAGAGAAGTGGCTTAGATGGGTGCTTTGGTACCACCTGATGGAGCTGTTAGGAAGGCTCAGCAGGTGTGAGGAATTAGAGGCAATCCTCCCTTTAGCACCAGGGAGCTGGATGTCTGGGCCTGGCTTTGTTAGGCTCTGCTCAGAACCTGCTCCTCAGTGACTGCTCCCCTATGGATGCACAGCCGCGTTCTGGGGATGTGCAGTGACACTGAGCCAGGCAGTGTGACTTGTGGGATTCTCCATGGGATAAAATGAGGACTTTGGAGGGAAAAAGCAGAGGTACAAAGGTGCAAGGCTAAATATCAGAGCCCTTTCTCCCCTGTTCTTCTTTGTGGAGGTTTTCTAACGAGCAGCTCCTGGCAGCCCGCATCCTCTTTAACTCCTTACAGCTGTGGGCGGTTAATGCAAGAGCCAGGCCAGGCTGCATGCAGCTCACCACTCACACTTTGGGGCACTTAGGGCTTTTTTCTGTGAAAGTTAATGAGTTTATGAGCCTACCTGGTATTTATCTAGCAAGGATAATTATTCACAACTGAAATTACTTGATCCATTTGGGTAAAGACACCTCTCCTGGAGGTAGTGTGCTGCTTTGTCCCATGCTCAGATCAGCACCAGAACAGCTTGGAGCCTGCAGGATTGTTGGGGTGAGTTACTTTTTGATGTCCCTTTGGTCTTGGAGCTGCACTGAACACATATCTAAGAGAAAGCAGAAGTTGTAGTGCAGTGCTGAGAGCTGGTGGCAGAAGCTGTGTGTGGAGAGAGAAGCCTCATCTGCTTGGTTTGTTCACTTTCCTGGTTTAAGATTGTAGGTTTTTCTTTTTCCTGGTCTGGAGTGCTGTTTCTATAAGTGAGCATCATAGCTGGGCTCTAAGTCAAACAGCTGCTTGCATTCTATGCACTATGGGGTGGGTGGAAGGCAGCCCAGCTCCTTTGGGCCCTCAGGTCGCTGTGTAGGCCTTGCAGTTCTTTGGGGCAGCTCCTCTTGTCAGTAAGCCCTTATTAATTAAAAGTGCTGCTTCAAAATAGCCCAGCAGTGCTTCTAAGAAGGTGCTGTGTCTTTTTAGAAGTGCTTTTCCTCGCTATAATTATTAGAATTGCCTTTTTCTGCCTCAGACGCAGGTAATTGTTATTGCTGTACGATGCTTCCCTGGATGATTATCGGTTGACTTGTATTAATATTTACAATAACTTTTTTTTGTTAGTGGTTGTTTTTTTTTTTTTGCTACTACAGGAAATGAAATGCAAATTAACAACTGTAAAGATTAAAACATAATGAAATGGGACGTGAACTCTGGAGAGCTAATGAATAAAGTGGCTCGAAGGCACAAAAGATGTCCTTCTAAAAACAAACAGAGAGATAAATAATGAGACAAATAATTTTGAGGCAATAAACTGATGGAGAGAAAGAAATACGGAGTGTGGGATAAATTGTTTCACACCAAACTTATAATTGCATTCCTTTTTCTTAATAAAAAGGTGAAGTTTCTCCCCAAAGTTAACCAACTGTGTAATCACTGTATGTTAGGTCTTTCTGGATGTACAAATCAGCGTATCAAAGTGTTTCTCTGCTCATACTGTCCTCATCTGGTTATTTAATAAATATGTTGGGCTGATGGATAGAAGCAACGCTGTTTCAAAAGCATTTTTGTCCTGTGCTTTTCCTTAGCAGAAAGGAGGACCTGAGGCTGCTGAGTGCCTTTCTGAGGGTTTAAAGCCTGTCTGTGCTGACAGGTATTATCATCTCCTTCAGCGAAGCCCTGCCAGCTTTGTCCTTCATGAGGTTTGGCTTCGTGGATGCTTTTGAGAAAGAGCCTTGTTCCCTCTGTACCAAAAGGCTGGGGGCAATGCCTGTGTGCAGCTGCCCTTGTATGGTTCTTTGGATCAATATCCTGATTGCCTGAGTCACTTCACCTGGTGCAGTCTGGAGCTGGCTGTGTTACCTTGCCTTGCTATTTGGTTTTATTTCAGTGGTTTATATTGTCTTAGATCTTGTGAAATAGAATGTGCCTTTGATTCAGTGCTGTTTCATGTGCTGTTTGGTATAGCATAGCTCTAGCACAGCTCAGATATTGGCATACTTCAAGTATTTAGATATGTGTCTGAACAACCTTCTCATGAAATCCAAGGAGGTGTTTTCGAGGCGCTGCTCATGGTGGGCTCATCCATCAGACCTCTCACTGTTGCCAGGGCTGGTGCTCTCCTGACCCTTATTATTAAGCCATATACAGCTCTGGTATTTTGGAGGTGATGGAGGGCAGCCTTTGGGGAGCTGCTCCAGTGTGATGCATGGTTTTGGGTTACAACAGTTTGTTGCCTGATGGGATTCAAACCTTTCTGTAATCCTGGGCTATTTGGATTATCCAGTTCTAACCTGTCATGCTCATCTCTTTTCTGCTGCTTTTTGGCAATGGTTTCATCAGGGAATCCAGGGGCTATGAGGTATTTGGATGCTCCCAGGTGAAGATGCTGCCTTTGCAAGAGAGCTTGTGCCTCTCTGGAAGTAAATTTTGATTTAACACTGAACTTGAAGTTGGTTCTTTGCTTTCAGTGAGAAAGAACAGTGTCATAAAATGAGTCTCTTGTTTTTTGAAGGCAGTTCATGCAAACGCCATTTGTAATTATTCTTGCTCTGATGTCGGAGTAACTGTGTGTGATACTGCATTTGTTATCATACGCTGAGTTGTGATGGCAAAGAGGAGGAACAAACTCTCAAAGAAGCAAAGCAGTCTTATTTCATACATCTAGCTTTTACTCTTTTTCCTTTGGTCATTCATACTTCAGATTCCATTGGATGACCGACCCTTGGCACAGCAGATGTAATAAACACTCTCTCCTGACTGAAACGTTTTCAGCTTTCTATCATAGTCCTCTTGGCTCTTAAATATCGCCTTTAATCTCCAGTTTCAGCTTTGCAGTTGTTGGTGGCCTCGAGTCTGAAGCTCAATTAGTTGGAGTTAGTGCTTCCCAACTTGGTAGCTCCTCATGATGGCTGAGCAATTAGACTGAGCATGAAAGTAGTGTCTTGTGTCCTATTACCTGTGGAAGATGATCTAGCCCAGTAAATACATCCGTGGAAAAAAGATCCTATCAACATTGATATACATTCCCCTTTACCTTTCTATAACCTTGGTGGCTGAATTATACATGTTTCATCTGCTGAATGCAGACTTAGCTTTAGGAAGTGTGTATTTTGGCTCTGTGTGAGTAAAAATAATGGGCCCTGATTTTCACTTCTACTGGGGATCACTTTGATCATTTTTGGGGCTGCTGTGGGTTGTTGTAGTCTCGCTGGAGCTGGGACACCTGCACCTACTGAGGGTTTGCTATGGGGTGGCCCACATCCCATAAGTGCCAACCTACACTGGGCATTGCATGGGGCCTGGGCTGGGATGAGGAACTGATCTAATTAGGTCTTGTAACTGAAATTTTTACTAAGATCTGCCATTTCTACTGTACAAATATTCCAGCTGAAAGGATTATATTTACAAGAGCTATTTATAATTGAGCATTTTACTTGGCTCACCTGCAAACAGAATATAAATCATATTTTGCTTTGCTGCAAGGAAAGGGGGAAAGTATCTCCAAGTGCCCTACATTACTGGCTAGTAAGGCACAAGTTTATACAAACATGGACTCATTGTAAGTCTATGACTGTCTGATTTATTGAAGTATTTCTTACTTCATCTGCTTCTCCCATGAAAAGAGGGTTTTCTGGATGCGGTCTCAGGCTTTCCAAATTCTGTGGCTCTTACCCAAAGCCCTGAGACCAGACTTAATGTTGGATAAAGCTCTAAAGTTCTCTTGTTGCTGTTCTGACAGCTGCAGGCTATGGGAGCCCACCATTGGAGGCTGGCAAGGCTGGGACTTGCCCTGGGTGCTGTTAGGAAACCTGGCTCTGAGGATGCTGGCTTCCTTCAGTAATTTCATGCATAGAAGTGTAGTGTGCTCAGTTTATAAGAGTCTTTTTAACCTAGCTCTCTATCCCTCAGTTATCCCAGAAAACTGAGAGCTGACTTTTCAGTTTACAGCTGATAATGAAATATTTTTGTTATAGAAATGTACTGCGGTGATCAGGAGCTCCAGCCAAGGATTAGGCTCTGGCTGTGGTAGATACTGTATAGCCATAGCTCAAAAAGATGATACCTGTCTTAACGACCTCATAATCCAGCAGGAAGACAATGTCTGTACCTAATTACATGGGGGGGGGGGCAGTGAGCAGGGGCTGGGGAAGGCGATAACCAAGCCAAGGAATGGGGCTCATGTGTGGCAGTCATCAAACCCTTCTCTCCAGGTGGGATGTAACTGCTGCCTGAGCAGAATGCTGGAATTAAGGAAACCTAAAGGCCTTTCGCTGGTAGATTAGGTAAATACAAATATAATGTAATTGGATTGGGTGCTCTCTTCCATCTTCTGTGTTTTAAACGATGGAGAAAAGGTCATGTTTCTGCAGGCTATCTGAAGCTGAGTGGATTTATTGTCTCAGCTCTTTGTAACCCTCAATTTAAGATATAATATCAATGGCATCGTTATCTTATTAGCCGTGGAGGATCTCTCTCAACGCTGTGTGCAGAGCAGAGCCCTTGACTCGGTCAGAGGTTGCCTGTCAGTGTCTCTGCTGGCTGCGTTCGGAAACAAGAGCTATTAAATGAAGGGGAGATCAGCTGGGCTGGGAGCTCCCAGCTCAAGTAGTGGCAGCACTGCCATCTCTTGCTTCCAAATGTGGAGCTGCAGGCATCGGCCTCCGAGGACGATGCAGGTGGAGGAAGACAACACCTGCAGGGGTGATTCTGCCTCTCAGGCAGGGATGGTGGGGCACTTCCTCTGCATCGTCAGCAGTTCTTGGCTTCTTTTCTTTAGGTTCAAACAAGTTCTATGTCCCACTTCAGGTGGGAACCTGCACAGTGACTGTGAGTAGCATGAATGTGAACGGGGTGCTTGGAGGAAAGCAAGCCAAGATGTGTACCTATAATAAATCAGTTTGAGAAACTTAAAAGCATTGTAGTTATATGATTAAGCATCCTCAGTGTCTTGTATTTTCCACCTACTGTATTTCTCAACTGTTGTAAACAGAGGAACAAAGCCTTCCCTTCCACCCAGGGGCTCTCTCCTGGCTGCTGACCTGCTCTGTCTCGTGTACAGACACTGATGTGGGGGCACTTACTTCACCTTCCAAAAATCTGATTCTTTCTTCAAACTGAAAACGTGTGATTTTAACATCATTCTGTCATGTTCTCCTGCCTTGTACTTCCTTAACTCAAGTGCCCAGTCGGTGCCGCTGGTCCATAGATATTCATGTTCCTGCTGGAAGGTTTCACATCTGAAAGCAGGTGACAGCCTGGGGCTTGTCTCTGTCACCATTGAGGTGTTGAGGTCCTTCCCTGCTGACCACCTGAGCCAGCACATGTTGCTGAGGCTGTTATGTGTCCTTATGGTTATTAATGGTGAGCTGAAACTTATAATAGTGATGAATCTTCAATATACTGGCAGGAAGGATGAAAAATGCTGAAGGATTTGTGCTGCGAGAGATG
This sequence comes from Coturnix japonica, assembly GCF_054131305.1. Classification (NCBI taxonomy): domain Eukaryota; kingdom Metazoa; phylum Chordata; class Aves; order Galliformes; family Phasianidae; genus Coturnix; species Coturnix japonica. The sequence goes on from NW_028188951.1 coordinate 2,491,553, forward strand.
CCTGCACGAACAGCAGGGCTGTGACAGCTTCCACGTGGGCATGCAAGTGAAGAACAACTTGTCCATCACTTCTTCTGATAATTTTTTTTGTCCTTTTGCCCAGTTATTCTGTTCTCAAAGGGGTTTTTTTTGGAGGGGGGAGGGCTGGGGGGTTTTTTGTTTAGTGCTGTTCTTAGGGCTGTTGAGATGGAGCTGTTCCAAGTGAGGAGGAGGAGGTGGTGGTGGCCAGGCTGCCCATTTGCCATATGGACACGTGTGCTCAGCCCAGCATGGTGCTGGGTCCATCCTTTGCCATCTGCTGAATCTGCACTTAAGTGGCTCCTCCACTTGTCGTTTTGGGGGCTGCCCTGTGGTGTTTCTAATGAAGTAGGATGAAAACAATGGAGCACTGAAGGGTCTGGGGAGAAACAGGAGTTCCTGGGCTTGTCTTACTGGTAGGGCACCTGTGTGCTGGTTCAAATGGGAAATACTTCTTTGGATGCATCAAATATTGGACTTTGGCCAGTGTGAAGCAAGGCAGAGGTTGTTCCCTGTGCACCAAAACAAACCCTGTGAGCCCAGGATGTGCTCAAAGAAACAAAATACACGAAGATAAATGGGGCTAATCCCACCACAGCCTGCAAACAAACACCACTGCTCAAACCAGAGACAGATAACACAAACAACCCTGGGAAAGCAGTTCGGTGAGTGTCAAACCGCAGGGCAAAGCCAATATATTGCTTCGTGACTTCCAATTAGAGACTTGTGGCTGTATAATTAAGTTTCTGGTGACACTGTATTTAAAGTCATGTCAGTGCTTTCATTTATAAATACTGCACCGCAGGTGCCTGAGCTCCCAGCTGGAATCTGGTGTTCAGCATCTAATCCAAGAAGTGAGGACTGTTTTGTTTTGCTTTTTCTTTTCAGCCTGGGGGAAGGGAATCCCTCTGGGCAGTTAAGCTGCTCCAGAGAGAAAAGAACTAAGTATTTTCAATACATTTTAGTTCTGCTTTAGGTTGTGGCTGTGGAGTTATATATATATATATATATATATTGTTGTTGGCATGGGATGTGCATGTACTCATGTTTACACGTTTCTGTAAATGAGCAGTAATCAGACCTGGGACCTGTGCTCTCCGGTGTATTTTATAGCTCACATAAATTGCCAAGGATATTAGTTCACCTGGGTGGCTTGTGGGTTTTTATATGCCTTCCGAAAGGATTCAGGCACACAGAACAAAAGGCCTTTGCTTTTTTTCTGCTCTACTTGTGTGATCCCAGCAGAGTGTGGTGGTCAGGGGGAGGCAGATCCCCTTGGCACCAGCTTGGACAGATACCTTCTCATCTGCCTGGAGCCCGTGTAATCTTAAGTCAAGAGCTAATCCACTGTGACCATGCATTCAGCATAACTAATTTATTAATAACAGAAGAAGAGAATATGCTGTCTGAGAGCATATGTCTATGCAGGTGGGGGCTCTGTCCCTCTGCCCACCCCAGGGGGTCATAGCATCCTCTAAAAGGGATGTGGGTGAGAATCACCTGGAAGAACAGCATGAACATTGCTCTCATTAGGCTCCCAGCTTGGGGCTTGCTGTGCAGCCCTTAGAATTGCTGCTTTCTGTCCCCCTGCCTGGGCAGTTGTTGCCCCAGCAGGGTAATCAACTGATTTATATGTATATTAAGCATTGTGAAACACCTGATGTTGGTCACTGCAGTGTGTTTAGAACCATACACATATGCCTATGGGTTCTTCTGCTTGCTCTTCTGTGCTGATGGAAATTATATGGTGCCCTGAAGGATGCAGTGTGCCCCTGGTCCAGGAGAAGTAGTGGGTGTGGGTGTCCTTCCTTCCCAAAAGCATTTGTTCCATCACATCCAGCAGACATAAATAATGACACCACAGATCTGTGAAGCTGTGTTTGCTTCCCGAGGACTAAACCATTCGATTCGGTCTCGCTTAAAAGTCTGAAATTTCTGAATGGATAACTGAATTCCTGAGTCCATTAAGCAAGGCAATTTACAGCGTTCACCAGCTTTGCCCATGGAAACACATTAACGCAGTTTTCTATTTGGCTTGTAGAAAAGCCATTATCCTAAATACTAAAAAGGGGCAAAGAAAAATCATTTTGCTCTTTGATAGTCTCTTGGCAGTGGCTGCAGCGGCACTGTGTGAAGGTTTGATCGCTGGAAGCAGGTGGGAGTGAGAGCAACTGCCTCACACTGGAAGTGCTGGCAGCAGCCTGTGTCTGCCCAGGATTTGCTTGGCAGCACCCAAGTGTCTGTATTTTAAGGATGGTGTAACGTATGAAAAATGAAGGCAGCCTTTGGAGCGGACCTGCATGATGCAGCTCAGCATACCTGACCACTCCTGGAATAGCCAAAATATATATGAGGAGGGATGGTAAATTTTCCTTGCTGCTGCTTCTGACAATTTAATGCCTCCAAAGAGGTTTTGAAGGTGATTGATTTCCTGTGATAATATAAAAATGTGAAAGTTTTGCTATCCTGTCTCCCTTTTCTTATGCTGAAGAAGTGTATTTCTCCTGTAGATGTGAGGAGAAGGATGGATCTGAGGGAAATGAGTGATGTCAGAGTAGGTTCCTTGGCTGGTGCTGGAGGGCTCTGTCTCTGCTTCTCCTCCCAAGTCAAACAAATGCTCGTGCCACATGGTTTTATTTTTGTGGCTTTGGCTCTCAGTGGCATCTATGGAGGAAGTCAAGTGCTGGCTAGCTCTGTGGAGGTAATTGGTTTTCAGTAAATATTGGCTAGGACTTCTTAATTCCAATCTTGAAGTGGAATTTATCAATAGTTAATACGCTTTGTCTAAGAGAGGCAGGCTCGTGCAATCTTGCTGCTCAGTTTAATGCATTTACACTGTTTTCTGTCTGTGATCCTGCCAAAGGCAGGGATGTCTGCAGAAAGGGATGCCAAACTAAGCAGCCCACGTTACTCAACTAGATTAGTAACTTCAGCCTGACCCTGCTTCCTTATAACGTACCTTCAGCACATCAATACTGGGATTTAGCAGCAAGTCTTGCTCATCTGTCATATGCTAAGTAAACACCATGTGTTATGTGGGTACTCAAGCCTCCTATGGAAAATTGATTTGAAGATGACAAAATGAGTAGAACCTTCTCCTTTCAGCAATGACAGTATCTCCAGGAAGATCTACAGTAAGCATTGGATAAAAATTGGTCAGTTTTCCAACTTATGTATGTGGAATTGCTATCCAGGACAAATAACGTGTTACAAGTTTCACCTGGACCTTGGTGAACTTGCATGCCTCCACCCAACAGCAAAGAAGTAGAAGTGATGTACTTCTCTGCAGAGCTCCTTCCAAGTTGCTTCACAGAGAGCTCAGCTGGGGCCCCTCTGGAGCCATTTGGGTTTCCCTGGCTTCCCAGTGAGATTTAGGGTGTCTGTCTGCGCGTGCCTCTTGCAAGCTGCATGATCCATCATGGGCTTAATGGTGTTCTCAGCCCTGCATGAAAGGTGACATTTGCAAGATCACCTCTCGGGAGGTCGCAGTCTGAAGGTCTGGCAAGCTCTGTGCTCTACCATGCTTTAAATAAAGCAGGATGTTATTCCCTAGATTATCTTGTAAGACTTACTGCTGGGCTGCAGAGTTTGTACACTGCAAACCACAGCAGCATGATATAAGTAGCACGATGCGAAGGCTCTACAATTCCAGCTGATGATTCACAGCAGATCATTTGATATTTAGGGCTCTGTTCATTAATAAGTTATGCTCCATTTACCTTGTTTTCTGTGGGATTTATGAGTCAAAAGTGCAGAGTGCACCAAAAATGATCCATTTGTCAAATCCCTCTTCTCTCCATGTAATTGGCTAACCCATCACGGCGGCCCCCAGGGGCACATTGCAGGGATAGGTGTGTCTCACATGAGAGAGCACAGCACAGGAGGGGAAATGAGAATCTGGCTTCCATTGGAGCCTGCAGGTGCTGGCTTGGTGTCTTTGAGCTGTGTAGGTGAGGACCTCACTGAGGCAATCTGTTTTCTTGTTTGCCATGTGCCCCCGTATTGTGACTGCAGAGGAGAGATCCCAGCGGGTCCCTGAATGCAGTTGTTCAGCTGCAGGAGTTGGGGTGGAGAGGGGAGAAGGTTTCTGGGGATGCAGATCCATCTGAGTTTGTATGGGTACGTGTGGACATCACTGGGCTGGTAGCACAGGCTGAAGGAGGATGTGCTGAGTGCAATGCCTGGAAGATGAGTTAATCTAAGTAATTTGTCTTAATTGCTATCATACTTAAAGGGAAGAGAACTTCTGTATGTGTGAGTAGAAGCAAGAGGAAAATATTTAGAAGTGTTTAGGAGGCCATGAGAATTGGTCTGGAGCTCGTATGAGTGCGATTTCTATTGGGAGCTGAGTCCAACAGTGATGAAACTTACACAAAATACACTGCCAGGGGCTGCATCTCTGTTCCACTGAAGTACATGGTAAAGCTCTGGTGTTCGCAGCAGGGGCAGGATTTGATGCCTGCAGAAACATTTCATTATTACAAGTTGATTGACTCTTTGTGTGGAGGAGCATCTTTCCCTGCTCTGTTTCTTTGTGTAAATGTGAGAGCAGAAGGGCTGAGCAATAGAAATAGTGCACCAAATCTGCCCTTCAGCCTGAAATTCTCAACAAAATGCCATATTAAAGGAATGTATTGAAAACATTTGGCAATAAAATCTATAGTATTATGGTTCTTCCAGACAAAGGATCCTCAGAACAGGGTACAAGAAAAGGGTTTATTTTTTTTTTTTCCCTCTTAAATTTGGCAGTGCAGTAATTAATACTGAATTAAAGCAGGTAACCTCCACAAGCCAGCAATTGGATGTGTGAATTTTGCAGGCTCTGCTCCTGCAGGATTTTAGCTCTCGTTCAGAGTTTTCCCCTCTCCTTGATTTTGCTGCCCAGGATCCATCTTGCTCTGCGTTTCTGTGTACATTTTGAAATGTCTCTCATAGCTTTAGAATTTAAAAGAGATTTTTGGTCAGTACGAACCTTCTTGATCCCCATCTCCTTCTGAAACTGTCACGTCATTTTCTTTTCATTTGCGTGCACAATGCTGGCATTTCTCATGAACTCAGAGTCCTGTCAAGCCCATACTTCAGTTATGGGCACTTCTCTGTCACATCACTTTAGGGGGCTGTTAATCTTATAATTAATTCCCATCATAATCTCAATTAAATGTGCAGACACCTTAGCTTTGAGCTCTTGTCTATGGAAAACGAATGGTCTGTATTATTGCTTGCTGGTGGCTGAGGGTGCATTGCCTGCACACAGAGGCTGTGGTGTAACCTTAAGAGTTGATGCCCTGGGGCAGGGAGGTGCATCAACAGGGCAGGGCTGTTCTCCTTTGCTTGGTTTCCAAGCAGTTCTGCCTAAGTAAAATGTTGTGGGAGTGGATTTCTGTTGCGTCTCCAGAGCTGGTGAGGGTTGTGAGGCAGTGTGCCCTGGGAGATGGCAGAACTCGTTAGAATCATTTGCTGAAGAAAAGCCTGTTCCTAATCAGCGTTGAAATCTGCCTAACTTGAAAGCGGATACTACGGAATGGAATCGGAACAGACAGCTGTGTCCACAGCTGCTGTGCAGCATCTTGTAAACTCTGCTCACGTCTTGAGGGGGGAAAGGGGAAAGAAAACAACCAAAAAGATTCTGATCCCCAAAGTTGATTCTCAGCTGTCAGTTCTGCTTTCCTCCTTTCAGATGAAAGCTGAGATTTCCTTTGACTGTACTATTTCCATTTATAATGGCCAAACAAAGTTTTTTTTCTCCTCTTGCTGTGCTCCTATTACTGCATTATCAGTTTTACCAGTGTAGTTTTGCTGACATGCATTTATTATTATTTATTACCTTGATGTCTGGTACATCGTGCTGGATCAGGGTTGGGTGCAGAATTCCCTCCTCAGGCTTTGAGGGTCCACTGGAAGGCACAAAAGTAGGGGAGGGTGTCTGGAGAGATGCTTGGAAGCAAAGGGGAGGGCCTAAAATCTGCTTCATCCATCCTTACAGTGTGCTGGACACCTGCACTTGAACAAGCAGCTCCCAAAGGTGAGGCCTTCAGCCAGAGTTTGGTTTTAACAGCTTTGAATCCATGTTTTCTTTTGCATTTTTGTCTTATCCTTTTCCTGAAGGCTCTGTGATCACAAGTGTGATCAGCAAGTTTGGTTTTAATTCAAATTAGTCCAAAAGACTTCGTGCTTCAGCAGCCTCAGACTGAATTATTGGCGCATTCAGATCACGTTTAAAAAGAGGAAAAAAAACCTAAAAAGCTGTTGTTTGAAGGTTGATTCCTGGTGTTAAGGCATTAATTTTGCCCAGGATGCTGCAGATGTCCCTATTCTTGTTCACCAGTACAAATAACTTGAGAGAGCTGAGGGTTTTCCACTACCTTGCAAAAAAGACTCTGAAACGAATGTGCCCAGCAGATATTTGCAATTGGGAAGGCTGGCCACGTGGCTGCACAAAGAATTTGTCCCCCTGTTTCTCTTCTAAATCAGCCCCATGAACGTTTTATATAGCATTGCCCAGTGCTCAATGAGTTCAGCTGGAACAATAAACATGAATTAAAACTATTTTCCTTATTCCGATCCTTTTCTTCCTATGCTACCGATTAAAAAGGAGCCATGTTCAGTGGGAAGAAAGCACTGAGTATAAATTGCAAGGCTTAAAGTAGCAGCAGTAGATAGCTATTTATTAATCAAGCATTAGTTATGGTAGTTAAGCATTTAGGGATAATAAAATGCAAATATGCTTTCAGCACAAGTTGTGGCTCTTAAAAGAAAAATGAATATATTCTTTAAGAAAAATAGTTGTGCTGAGCTTATGGTTGATATTAATGGCTGCATTTACTTGTAGTACCAGAGCTCTGCAGGCACTTCTTAGACTAAACAGCGACTTAAGGCATTGCCTGCAACATGACTTAAATTATCTGATCTTCTGTAAGGCAAAGCGTTCTTGCTTTTGGTTGCTACAGCTGTGTTTGTAACCATGGCCTGCCCAGCCACGTCCCTTACGGTGGCACAATCTGCTCATGGGGCTGGGGGCTGCAATGCAGATATCTGCAGCTCCCTGTGAAGTGGTGCCATGTGGAACTCTGCTTGGCTAATGCCCACACTGGGAGTAAACCTTTAAGGCAGAGGTGTGAAGCCACAGTGTTGCTGCTGAGTGTCAGTATCAGCTCGCTGACTGGTACTGCTCTTTCCTTGTATTGGAATATTGGAGGCATTAAAGAGATTTTTACAGGCTAATCTATACTTCTGATTGGCTTTAATGATCTTTGCAGTCTGTTATTTATATACAGCATTATTACATAGCAAGCTTTGTAATGCATGAGGTCATAAACGCGCTCGCTTTACAGCTTGTTGGTTTTGCTGCTGAGCTAACCCATGGAAGGTGCTCCTGGATATGTGCCTGGCTTCTCAATGAGTCTCCTGTATTGATAAAGATGAAAAAAACAGGAATAAAATGGGAGAAAGTCAAATCACTGTGCAATGCTTCCTTCTGCAGCCAGCTGGGTCATCAGCCACCAGGATTTGATGGAGATGATGTCCGTGATTGGGGTCCTGTAAGTACCAGGGAATGGGGAGTGTCTCAGAAGAGGCAGAATGCAAAAGGAATATTCAACTTCCCCTGTACACTTGCTCTTTGGATCTGCATTTTCTCAGCTCTGTTCCAGTGCATGACCCTTGGTGCTGTACCACCAGGTGAGGATTTATCATCCTGTTAGTGAGTGCGCTTAGCAAACCTTGTGTCTGAACTGCATTCTATCAATTAATTCTAAATGAACTTTTTGGTGAGAAGTTCCAGCTTTGACTCGTGCTGCAGAAATCATTCCTCTGCTGCAGCTCTAAAAACAAACAAAATCACAGCCAAGAAAGGCACCAACCGAAACAACCCACACTTGATACAAGGAGAGTGTCATTAATTACTAACACAGAAGCTTGTGGAAAAGGCATTTCAGCTGTAAAATGCCTTAGTGAGCCAGAAGAGGCTGCGTGACTGCAGAGTAAGGCATTTTATGCCTGTCAAAGGAAGGTACCTAACTGTGACTGCACGGTGTTTCTCCAAGGTGATTTGTACATGGTGCACTTGGCAGCATGGAGGCTGTGCTGTGTGGAGCTGCACCTCGGCAGCAGGGAGGCTTGCTTTGTGTCCTGGCTTTTGAGCTTATGTTCCTGTACCATCCCATTAACTTCTGATCATCTCCAGATTTAAAACAGAGGTGTCATTTGCTGATGTTCTGCTCTCTGTTCCTGGCCCTTCGGGTTTCTGCATTCACAAAGGATTTAGAAGCAGTCAGAACCTGAGATTGCCTTTTGATGGGGAATTCTGAGAACTCCATTGCCTTGTGGAGAAGGACTGGGCGTTCCAGCAGTGTGTGCCTGTGTCCTGGACCTTTAGCTGGGTGTAGTAGGTGCCCAGGTACCTTCATACTACAGCTGGGTGCAGTAGGTACC